>NC_081367.1:15162624-17955957 GCF_030684315.1 Stegostoma tigrinum | reverse complement strand
GTCAGTTGTTTGGTTCTAGCCATCACTGCCCTTGGCTGACACATTGACTGTTCACTGACACTGATTTGAGTGACCTTTTAAAAACATCCAACCGGATCCTGCCTCTGTTCCTATACAGAGTCAAATCCATCAAGCCTAAGAATATATAATGCTTTGAATGTTACAAACTCCAGCCAACTAATGGATTTTCTAAAAAGGTCTAACTTACACAACGCATGGAGACAAAGAAAAATTGATTTCATTGCACACTGAGGAGAACACCAAGTAAGGGAAACAATTCCATCCAATAACATAGTAAGCATGCATGCAGGACATGGTGGGCCTTTACAAGACTATAAGCACAGATGCTATGAACAAACTCAAAAACCTGCACTATGTAGACCACAGGCAAAACCAACTCGCAAAACACACTGCAGCAGTGTCCTCGAGCTAGCAAACTGATTTCAAAACCACATCTGAACAAAGACTACGTGACCAGAAAATACAATGGATCAGAATTTGCACTAATCTTGGTGGTATTTACGGTCCTCGCTGTTATCAATGAGTAAAATCAGGCAACATATTGTATCTGCAAGGGAGGTTAAATATGAAAATGAGAGCACTCCTGCTCCAGAAGCTTTGCTAAAACATAGCTCAGCATGAGACCAGGCATTCAGGTATACAAATAGTGGGAAGCTGTAGCATGACACCACTAAAACGATAATGATTTACAGAGATAGTGGGAACTGCCGATGCTGGAGAATCCGAGAATACACAGTGTGAAGCTGGATGAACACAGCTGGCCAAGCAGCATCAGAGGAGCAGGAAAGTTGACGTTTCAGGTCGAGACCCTTCTTCACAAAATCTTCAGATTTTGTGAAGGGTCTCGACCTGAAACATTAACTTTCCTGCTCCTCTGATGCTGCTTGGCCTGCTGTGTTCATCCAGCTTCGCACCATGTTATCGATAATTATTTACAGTTTGCCTGCTTAAATACAAATGATGTTTTAAAGGTCTAAGTCTTAAATTACTGCCCACTAACTTCATTCCCAGATGTGAACCATATTTTTAAAAATAACTTTCACCATTCTTCGTATCTCATCCTTTGTTCTATTCAATTTGTTTTCTGTGCGTCGAACACTGTAAAGTAGACTTGCTGGTTCAGACGGTGTGTGCTTTAGGAAAGATTCTTCCATTTGGTGGAGGAGATATATATTATGTGTCCTGTTAACACAGCCCGCAGATGGACTATTTTCACTGCAAACTGCAAACTATGGTGTAAAAATCTGCAAATTTCCAAGAGCAAGTGTAAATGCAATGAATGGCAAGCTTATTCTTCTGCCTCACACAACAAAGTCTGAACCAAGAGATTATTAAAATATGATGGGTGATAACTAAGAATGGATAGAAGTTGTTGAAAATTGTGTGCAGAAGTCAAAAATACTTGAATTTGAAAAATAATCACACCTTCAAATTAGAGGTTTGCATATTGTTTGTTACTTGTATGTTTTGAAACCGAGGAACTTCTCAATCTAGGGATGCTTCCACACTGGAGAACATCTGACTCTGGCTTCATTCCGGAGTGGGAACTTGCAGATTTATAGGTAATCAGTGACATCCCAGGCTTGCGCAAATATGAGATGATGAATATTTAGTCAGATTAAAGCTCTTGTTGCAGCAAGATAATTGCTGCAGAGTTGATTGCTTTTATTTTTGTTGAAGTTGGAGGATGTCCGAACTGATTTCCAATGCAGTCTGTAAATTAAGAAAAACAACGCAGAAGGGTTATCCATCCAAATCAGGATGTTTTTTGTGCTCCTGAGATGCTGCTTGGCCTGCTGTGTTCATCCAGCCTCACATTTTATTATCTTGGAATTCTCCAGCATCTGCAGTTCCCATTATCTCTGATTTTTAACCTATGATGGGTTAATAAAAAAAGCCCCTACAAATAACCTTGCAAGTGGACTGCAAGACAAGTGGGAGGATTTGTGAAACGGCGTTTCAATAGTAGGAAGTCTACAATTTAAGTTAGCAAATTGCTTTGCTCTTGTGGGAAGATGTTAACAATTATCCAGGATATCCTGGATAATCACACGCTACAGTACCAAGATGAATCTCTGACTTCTAAGGAAATTGATCAATCTGATTTAGTTTGACACTAAAACAGCACATTTAACAGAACAACACAATTGGCATTTTAGAGATCATACATAATATTCATAAGAAGCCAGTTCTGAAGAAGAATCACTGGGTCCAAAACATAGGCTTTATTTTCTCTCCACAGAAGCTGCCGATTTTCATGCTACGGATCTGCTATAGATTTTCACTAGCTACTTCTGTTTATTTTTCAGATTTTCAGCATCCGCAGATCTTTACTTTTTGTTTAATGAGACAATGATACCTTGAAGGCTGTAGTTTCTTAAACTTTAATGTGGTGCAATTTAACATGCACATTGAGTTCCCACCATAACGAATACTATTGCAAATGCAAGGCTTTCCTGAATTTAAACACCATGTAACAGTGGTATTTTGAAGCAGGAATCAAGACCCCTTAAAGATGCCAGTTTATTAGTTTACGTAGTGTTTCAGTTTATGGTGTAGGGGAAACCAGAGGCCAGCATTATAAAATATTCAACAAAATCAAATTTTACAAATTGAAAAGAGACCTCTTTACTCAGAGCATGGTGAGAAGTGAACTTTGATATCATTGGTAAGTAGTAGAGGTGAATAGTATAGAATCAATGAGAGAGAGGCTGGATGAGCATGAAGGAAAAGGGAACAAAGAATAGTGCTGACAGAGTTAGACAAACAAGGGAGTGAAGAACCTCAATACATAATATTGACATGGATAAGCTGAACAAATGGCCTCAGGAATGCTATAAACCATTTGCACAAAACGTATAAAACTGGATCCAGTGACTCGCCCATCAAACAATACTGCCTTCAGATCACAATGGTGTCCTAGAAACACATTTCCTTCCTTCTAAAGAACCAGAGCAGAACTGTTTGGGTGTAAAAATGAATTGGGGCAGTACTGATAAACTGCAATTTTATTCTCTAAACAAGTTAGGATGCAGTGTTAGACATCTATTGGAATGAAACAATTGAATTGGATCAGAAATCTGTACAATGTGGGCTGATAATATTGAATACCAGAAGCACACACAATCCTTAGCGGCACTTTTAAATTTAAGACAAATTGATTACTTGATGTTTGAAAAGAAATGCATTTTCAGGTAAATATATTTGAACATAGATTAATAAAGTAAAATCAGAACGCATGTTTCAAGATTGATATTCCTGTCCAGAATACGAATGAATACTAATTGTTCAATCAGTAGTTTCAAATAAAGAAAATCCATAACATATTATTCAAGTATAATTGACGCAAAAAGTTAATCATAACGCTGACCAGTTTCAGACCACTGAGCAACAAAACCACCATGCATGGGGTTGGGGGGGAGATGTTGACAAAGATAGGAATGATCAGCGATTTCAGTGTAGTTTAGGATAGATATGAGTGTTTTGTCAAGATCATATCAGACAGACATACTGAAAGCAAAAAAAGTGGCATCACAGCAGGGCATCCTAACTATACAAATGTAAACCAAACCCATGTCTGCAGATGATGATATGAAGGAACGGCATACAGAGGAAGCAAGGGGAGTGGGCCAAAGATAGATCCTTAGTATACTCCAGTGGTGACGTTTTTCACTTACTCAGTAATATGTCTTCTTTTCACTCAATAGCAATGAAAAATACTGTGCTCATCTTTTAAAATATATTTTGACATCTGGAAATACCATTGTATCATTCAAATTGATTAATCGGGGCTCACTGGGCCTTGGAATCAACCCAGTTGATTTTAGTCTCAGGAACACCAAGAAATCAAGTAGCTTGAGGGACGAATTTAGAAATCAAAAAATTAATTATGAAAATTGGGCGAGGTGCAAAATAAAATACCAAATACTTCCATAAACCATTATAGTTCCTGTGTGGCTGGGATGAATCCTATCTATGTGGGATGAGAATTGGAATGTATATAGGTTAAGTTCCTCTCAGGAAATCAAATAGGCAAGCTACGTTCACTGAAGTCCATACAAGGAGCAGAATTAAGGGTTTAAAAGTCATTTTTATGTGCAATGCTTTTTTCTGGGATCTATTCCTAGGCCTAAACTCTTCATATTTGTCTCAGATATATGCACAGGTTAACTAATAGTAATCATTGCACATTGAAGGTCATGTAGCTGTGTGCACTACTCTTATCTCTGAGCCAAGAGACATCAGGTTACATCCCACTTCAGAACTTGACCAGCCAAGGAAGGACGTTCAACACAGCTAATCAAGGTTGATAATCAGCCTTCAAACCTTCCAATACTCCACACTGTTCCCCAAGGGGGAGCAGCAAATAAAACATGAAAATACAATATAAACAGCCACTGTTGGTAACTTTTCAACAAAGGAATTGGTTCATTGCCTTTTTATTGCCTAATGTGCAAGTCTAACCAGCAAGTGAAATCCAGACCTGATCTTGAAGCAATTACCGATGTTTGTTTAATCTCCCTGTCTAAAGGTGGATTTAGGGGAGGGACATTTGAGTTTATTCATAAATTGTTTAATTTCATCTTAAACAAAATGTATACAACATCATCTCATGATGGCCACTTGGAACAAAGAGTTCAACCTCTGTTTGTGTTCTATTAGAAAAATAAACACACAAGAACCTAATTGGAGGGACCTAACTTGACATTTATGGATTCAATCTAGTACCTGTCGTTCTGATACTGCTTAGATTAATTCTCTTTTTCAACCAGCCTCGTTTCTTCTCATCTTTATTGATATTTAGTACCCGTTTATTCTTACAAACCACTAGGAACAGAGTGACTGATGTTCTGAATGAGTATACACAAATTGGCCAAACATCAAACAGTACAGAACGGAAAGTGGCCAATTGACCATCAGGTTGTGGCAACACCTCTGAACAGGAATTCAATAAGTTCCACTCGCCTACTGTTTTGCCAAATCTCTGTAATTTGTGTGACAATGTGTACATACAATTCCCTTCTGAAGGACAGTATTTAATTTGTATTCTTCAGTCTATCAAACAGAACATTCCAAACGCTAATAACTTGTTGCATAAAAAAGATTGAGCTGATTATTTGTCTTGGTTCACAGCGTATCTAAGCAGTTATTTTCAGACTTGGTTAAATGTAGTTAACAGAAAGCTCAACAACAGCAATTTGCTTAAATACAAATATTAATTGAGTAATAATAAATTACTATCAAAGAAAGGATAATTTATTAAGTAAATAAAAAGGAATGTAAAAGTGAGGAGAGAAAACAGTAAGCCTCACGCCCTTTTGCCCTTCGGGGAGCCCTCGATTAAAATATAGTCTGGAGGTTGAGGTTGCTCCTGGCACCATTTGTGATCTCGGTCCAAGGTGAAGTTCAGTGACTTGGAACGACTCTCTCTCATACGCAATGTGACAAACAGCCAACACAGAGCAGCAGATACAGAAGTCAAAACTACTAGCTACTACAGAAAACACAGCTATGGGAAAACAAGCAGCAAGTGTCATCTTCAGCCCATAAAGGAATGTTCACAGGACTCATTCCAGGTCATGCAGCTTGTTGACTATCATTAGTAACTTTCCCAGCCTATTTTCGCATCCTATACAATCTATTTTCTCATGCAGCTGTCAAATATTATCATTAGCTTTTAGCCCCTCGGCCCATCCTATGCATTGTTGCTTGTGGTTCTTTTGCCTACAGCTTACGTATGTGCCCTCTCTTTAGCAACCCTTCAGCCATAAGGAAGTTTATTTTTGTTTGCTCAATCCAAACCCAAGGTTTCAAATATCTCTATGAAATCTCCCTAAAATAACTAATCAATAATTTCTGAAACAATTTCTGTAAGTCTCTTCTCTGCTCTCTCATCAGCCATCAGGTCCTTCCTAAATTGCCCAGAACATCACTTCAGCCAAAGACACACTAACATTTTGTGTTGGTTCAACATGACTTCCAGATTTTTGTACTTTGCCTTTACTTATAAAACCCAGAACCCTATGCGTTTTCTTAACTTCTTTGTTAACTCCAAGTTGACAACTCAAAAGAGTTGTGCACAAACACATTCATGTCTCTTCGATGTACAAATTGTAGTAGACAATCCAGTACATTGAGTTTGCACTACCACTGAATGAGATCATAGCTAATTTGACATCCTTCAACTCCATTTCCCTACCTTTCCAATATAATTGTCGATTCCCTTACTGAGTAAAAATCTGTCCATCTCCACTTTGAATATACTTGATGAACCTGCCACAACCGCCCTTTGTGCTAAAAAATTCCACAGATTCTCTGAGAGAAGCAATTCCTCCTCAGTATTAAATGGGCAATTCCTTACGCTGAGATTATGCACTTTGGTCCTAGAGTCTCCCACAAGTACAAAACAACCTCTCCACATCTTCTTGGGTCAGCTTTAAAACTGTACTGTTTAGCAAGTGTTGTCCTTCCTCATTTTAACCGGAGTGAATCATCTCACACCATTTGTACTGAATTATATCTGACATCTGTCTACTCATTCCACCAGCCTGCTTATCTCCTATTTAGTATTTTACTATCTTCACTGTTTCCTGTGTTTCCAAATTCCATCCATCTGTAAAGTTTGAAATTGTGCTTGCAGAACCAAATAGCCCTGATCCTAATACTGCACACCATGGGGAACAGCACAGTACAATTTAGAAAATGCATTTACCACAACTGTTTTGTTCTTTTAAAGAACTTGTAATCATGCTTTTTACTACCCGCTTTATCCCATCCGTTTTCAAGCCTCAAGTGATACTTAACCAAACAACTTGTGGAAGTTCATATACATATCAGCTGTACGCTCCTCATGCACTCATTAAAACTTAATTATTTGTCAAACACAACTGTTCATAAATTTTAATAAATCATAAAGCTGAGTCTCCTTTTATCTCTTACACTTGACCAAATGGATATTAATTTTCTCAGATTATTGTATATAAATATTACCCCACCACTATTGATCAACTAGCCTGCCTTTAAATGCTAGCTTTACCTACTCGCCTTTGTGGATAAGGAAGTAAATTTACACAATGCTCCAAAATTTTGGCACCCTCCTTGTAAATACAGGAGATTGGATCAGCAGCGTGTGGACATCCAGGTCAGGAAATATATCCACTTTATGTGCAGCCTGCTTATTTAGTATCTTCTCATCACCCCTTTTTATTTCATCCAGTTTCCTGGCAATCTCCTAGTTTGCCATGGCATTTAGATTGCATCGATGTTTACACAAGTAGAGGACAAAATACTCATTTTGTTCCTCAAGCAGGTTGTTCTACCTGTTTCTCCCCTTGGGTTGATGCTACTCTTCACATGCCAATAGAAATCCTTTGGATTCCATCTGATATTATCTGTCCATCTATATTATTGGCTCTGTCTCACTACTTCCCTTTTCTCATCTCCTCAGCCCTGTTAACATTTGGTAACTGTCTACACTACCATCCAACTCAGATTTGAATTACCACACAACTGTCTCTCAAAAACCTAGCATGCAACATCAACCTATTATTTTGTCACCTTCTGCTTTAAAATACATTTTAAAGGTCATTCACGTCTGGGTCTTATTCGTGTTACGAATGGACACAAAATCCTAAAATCAAGAGACTATGTGGCTCTGACATCCATCATTACGAAGTGCTTCAGGAGGTTAGTAATTGCACACATCACCTCCAGCCGCCTAGACTGCTTTGATCCACTACCATTTGCCTACGGTCACCATAGTTCCACAACAGACACCAAGTCCCTGGCCCTATACTCGTCCTTGGAACATCAGGATACGAAGGACTCCTACTTCAGACTCCTGTTTATTGATTTTACCTCCGCCTTCAATACCACAATTCCAACCAAAGTCTTCTAGGATTCCACTCTCCACTATGCAACTAGATCCATGACTTACTGATCACAGACTGTGGGTCAGGAAGGGTAAGGGACAACACCTCCTCCAGGATAGTCCTCAACACCAGTGCCCCACAAGGGTGCGTACTCGGCCCCGCTAATACATTCCGTATACACTCACGACTGCGTGGCCAAATTCCACCCCAACTCCATTCATAAAATTTGCTGACGATACCATTGCAATGGGTCAGATTTTCAATAATGACGAGCCAGAATGCAGGATAGAGACGGAGAGCTTAGCGGCATAAAGACAACAATCTCCCCCTCAATGTCAGAAAAACAAAAGAAATTGTCATCGACTTCAGGGAGCAGCACAGAAGACATGTCCCTGTCTGTATGAACGGAGCTGAGGTGGAGATGGCCTCAGCTTCAAGTTCCTAGGAAAAAATATCACCAATCTGTCCTGGTCCATCCACGTCAATGCTACGGTCATCAACTGTACACCAACAGCTCTGAAATAACTCTATAAAGGCCAGTAACCTATCACCAAATCACCCTTTTTTGCATGTGGAAAGTCCTTGACACTGATCCACCTTCCTCAGAGCAGGCTCTAAGAATGAGCAGAACCTCTGACACTACCGTTTATATGTCAGCCAGACTCCCTGATTGGGGCTGTTAATCTGGTCCAATCAGGGAAGTCATTCAATGAGTTCTATCTGGTTAATCTCATTACAGCTTCTACTTCCTCAGAAGGCAAGAAATTCAGTATGCCCAGATGGGCTCTTACTAATTTTTATACATGCACCATAGAAAGCATCCTATCCAGATCCATCACAGCTTGGTATACCAATTGTTTTGCCCAAGACAGTAAGTAATTACAGAATTGTGAACACTGCCCTGTCCATCATGAAAACCAGCCTTCCTTCCAATGACTTCATCTCTACTTCCTGCTGCCTCAGGAAAGTAGCCAACATAATCAAAGACTTCTCCCACCCTGGTTATACTCTCTTCCACTGGGCAGAAGTTAAAAGGTTTAAAAGCATATACTGAAAGATTCAAGAACAGATATATCCCCTGCTGTTATCTGACTTTTGAACAGAACTCTCATATCCTACAGTTAATCTTTCTCTGCACCATCTTTGTAGCTGTAACACTATATTTTGCATTTTGTTCTGTTACCTTGTACTTATGCTTAGAACTCAAGCCTGGACAGCATGCACAATGATATTTTTTACTGTATCTCTGTGCATATGACAGGAATAAATCAAATCAAAGGTTACTAAAAAAAAAGCACTTCTTTTGCCTCTCGGAAACAAAATGAAGATTAGCATCACGGTGAGACCTCAGCGTTCTCATTTCACATTTCATCAATTCTGGTCTTTGAATTATTTTGAATCACCGCACCAAGCTTTTGTTCAGCATTCAGCAGTGATTTTTTTTGGGGGATTAGTGATATGTGTTTTTGTCCTGCAACAAAAAAAAATTAACATTAATAAAATGGTAGAATTCAACATTGTGTTTAAAATTCAGGAAAGCCAATTCAGAAGCAATAAAATAAAAATTAGGACAAGATGACTTACAAACTTTATTTGAGTTTTGCAATAATTAAACACAACCATAGTTGTAAATTATAAGTTTCTGAAAGCAAGTAGGACATCTGCTGCACTAAGGGCAGCAAAACGTAATTTGACTTCACAGTATTTTATAGTTTAACAGTTACCATTGGTGTTTGAAAAATAAAAGGATATACACATATGATTAAGTAATTTCAGTAACAAAATAGTGGATTAGAAATAACACGAGAATGACTGAGTATAGCTTTCCAAGCGCCATTTTATACTCAACAACTTTTTCTATAGGTTTACAACAATATTGATCATCAAAAGACCAGGGTTCAGAAACTTGTTATCTACAATTCAATACATATAAAAAATATGCTCTCTTTAAGCATCATTCATTGTAAGATTCTTAATCTTCTTGATATCAGATAACTGGATAGCAGGATAGGACATTAGTGTCAGCACATTGCTGCTTTATAAGCTGTCTGTATCTGTATTTCCAACAATGTTCTGATCTCTGGTCTTTAAGTTACACAAGACAAAATACAACATTTTGCACCTTGATTCCCTCATAATTCCTGGTACAATTGATACCTTAAACAGTAAAATACACTCCATCTTTTTGAATGAATCTGATAACCATGGGATGCACTTTAAGTATAAATTAAAAGATAAATAATATCATTCAAAATGCTGATAACTCAGACACAGCTTTTCTACTGATTCTATAAACTGATCTCTTTAGTACACAAACTATATGATGTCACATACATGTCTGAGTAATTGGCTACCTTTGAATTGTTTTTCTTGCCTCTCTTCTGACAATAAAACAAGAGTTCCCTTGCATTATTCAGCACGTACATACTGAACACTTATACAATATTACAGGTGCAAGACGCATAATGGATGCCAGGTCAACAACTATGCAGCCCCCATTCAGGGCATTAAAGTGGAGCTTCGAGAATTAAAATAAAAAAGAAGAAGTGAGTACTTCTGATATAATCAGTGATTATAGATTATCTGTTAAATTGTGATATTCTTTAAGACTGTATTACAAGCTAAACAACACAATATATGATGCGCCCCTAATATGAGCCATTAACAAAGCAAGCATTAAGTGGAGACTGTGATCAAACATGACAGATCGATTCAAATCAGTTAAGTTTCAACTAGGAGTTAAATACAGACAAAAACAGATTAAAGGATATTACTAAAGTCACATCCTAATGCAGGACCTACCAAAGTGTGATTAAACTGTAACTTTATATATAAACATTACAGTAGTTATACACAGCCTTTGGTTTGAAAGATTAAGGCAAAATCTGGTATGTCCACATTTTATGTCACACTAGAGCACTTATCCTGATGCAATTTGCAGCTTCTACCAAAAGAATTCAAACAAACTTAAATCATAGTTGATTGATATCTCTTGTGAATAACTGAAGAAAAGTCAGAAAAGGCAAATGAATATTCTAACACACAATACATAAAATTTCACATCTCACATATCACAAGCTAAATCAACAAGGTTCTAAAGCACGGAGACATTTCAAAGATCTGTAGTAAGACTTAATAAGTGATATACTATATATAGCATGTAGTAAGTGAAATATAAAAAAATTCAAGATTATTGAGCAAAGTGAGACAAATTTACGATAAAAAGGTAACTGTAGGCAGTGTGTTCACAATGAGCAGCTCAACAGAAGCAAGGCACAAAATTTTACGAACAGGAAAGGGTTATCCAAAATTAAACAGCATTACAATGCAAATGGAACACAAAGTGTAGTTAAAATTGAAAACTTAAGTAAATCTGTTGTTTTAGGTCATTATTGCCAGGAAGTCAGATAAAAATCATGATTTTCCTTGCTTCCATTGTTTTTTTTCCTCTCCCTGCAAGAAGAATCCATTTCAGTGGATCTTTACCTTCCACATTAAGATAAAGGTTTTACTAAGAACAATTTCTCTCCCTGTTCACTTGTGAAAATTGGAGCTTTTTTGTAATGTTCCACTAAATCTTCCATACTGTCAAATTTGCGCTGTCCAATGCAGTAGAGACCTTGCTTCAACTGTACCTTGAAGTGCTTGTTTTTGTTCTGGGCCTTCAAAGACACAGAGAAGTCATTGGGCTGTAAAGAAAAGTGAAAGTCAGGGCTGATTATGTATCTTTTTAAATACTTATACGCCAAGTACTAACTCCATTCTTCTTTCACACAATGCATGCACACAATTGAGTATCAGTGGGCAATGATAGAAAGAATTAGAGTAAATTTCTGTACTTCTAGCCTCATATACCTGATTAAAAAGAAGGTATGCCTCTCTCCCCACATTACTAATGTTTTGCTCGGCAAACATTTTTGATGATATAGTTCAATTCTTGGAGAAAAAAAAATCAGACTCAATGAATTATAGTATGTAAAATCTTATGTTGACAGTAGAAAAGGTAGGGACCCTTTAGTTGCAAATGCCCAAATCAGGTTCATATTAAAGTCCTAGTGACTTCTGGTGAAATGCCAAAATAAAAAAAAATCATGTATTGCAGGGAAGGAGTGTGCCAAAGATGATGCTAGTCCATATTAAACTCACTAAAAGCAATCTATTCAAATAGGATCTAAAGAACTTGTGTAACAACACAGTAATGCATTGTTGTCCCCTCCATTAGTTACAAATCTGAAAACTAAAGAATTACATACGTTAAAGAAAGTTATAAATAATGTATTAGCATACTTCCCGAGAGGAATATCAGAATACTGTAAGCATGATAATTGAAAACACAAACTCAAAATTTGACAATAGGTAATCCATTACTTACTGATGACTCACTGTCTCGAATTATGAAATCGCCATCAACTCCTCTTTCATTCAGAGCCACTTCTCCTTGATGCCTTGTAATTTTTCCATAATACCACGGACTACCAGCAAACCTGCCAGTGGTTGCTGCTCCTATGTAGTCACATCGAGGTGGTGTTGGACCAAGGCTAATGACTGGTGGTGATGTTTGCACGATATTCACATAGTTCTTAGGTACCAGGCCTACTTGCCCATCAGCCTTCCTACATTTCCACCATTCTGGATCATTTTCTGGTTTCTCAAGAACATCCATCACTTCACCCTTCTCAAAATTAAGCTCCTCTTCATTTGAAGAACTAAATGGGTACAGAGCCTGCACAACATGAAGTACTTTGGCATTGTGTGCACTGATCACAACTGCTAGCCTTTCTGTCAATGATCCCACAGGTTCGACTGTGGTGCTCTCAAGATCTTCCATGACATAATTTGAAGGAAACCAACCAGTCTGTCCATTATAACTACCCCTCCACCAGCCATCACTGCACTTTTCCATGACGGTAACTTTTGTTCCTTTAACCAAAGATAGCTCATCATCTCTCTCTGCTGTGTAGTTGAACTTGACATAAGCGGGAGCATTCAAATCATACAGACGCTCTCCATTGTCTGGGTAACCATCCACATCTGCATTGGATGCAGTGTCACGAATACTTGGTTTCCGTTTCACTTTTCCAATTCCTGAAAAGGAAAAATCGAAACTATTACTGTGCTGTATGTCGGCCATGAATGCAAAGGCACTTCATGCACAAAGGGAAAAAGAAACACTAAACAGCATTTCACAGGTGAATTAGCTGTACTATACTGTGGTTATAAATACGTATGTCATTGTAAGGAAATAGAAGGGATTGCTTTAAAAGTATTCACTGCAAAAGTTGAATTGCTCATATACAAGATCATTTAGCTCATTTATATTTGCTTAGCACTCAAAGAACTTATTGTGCAATGTTACTTTCCACAACATAATCACTTTTAAATAAGAAATCGTTTCACTGAATCCACTGTACTACCTACATTGTTGACCAAAGATCTGCACGTTGGCAAGATATACCTCTTAATCTTAGTTGAAAGCAGCTGGCCACTACAATTGATTTCATAGATCATAAAATCCCTGCAATGTGGAAACAGGCCCTTCAGCCCAACAAGTCCTCACCAACCCATAGGGCATCCAACCCAGACCCATACACCTAGAATTTTGACATGAAGGAAGAACATTTCCTTTAAAAACACAGGCCACTTTATTGGTCATAATCATGCAAGCAAAACTCACAAGAAGAAAGACCATTTTGGTGAGGAGCCAAAGCAAAAGTAATACTCTTTTAGTAACTTCAATGAAGTTCAGATCCCTTGAAATGAAAAAGTGGGCTGGAACCTTGCTTCCAATGAATGAAAGACATTCACTACTCTTGAACCTAGCATTGGTTATCTGTGGGATTCTGAAACTTCCTGCATTATAGAGTAAATAACGTAGCAACCTCTGCAGTGGTTCTGGGGCTTTTAAGGACACAGCAAGCAATTGTGTCTATCCTTGATCGGAGTGGAAGGTGGAATGTTTAATTCTATGTCAAATCATGCACAGACAGCGAAATAAAGATTTTTTTAAAAAGTACAATGAACAAAGATAGATTGACACAGAGGAGAAAACAGGTTTTACTTACTATCTCTGACAATAACCAAAGTCTAATGAGATAAAGCACCCACTTGTAAAAGTTTGTTTTCATCCTGAGATTGGTTGTTTAGCAGTAATTAAGGTGTACCACACTGTTAAAAGGTATAGTTGCACTGAATTGGACAAGGCCCAACTTTTCTGTCACATTCAGTGGATGCCTATCACTTATGATGGGGTGTTGGACTGGGATGGACAAGGTCAAAAATCACACGATACCGGGTTATAGCCCAATGGGTTGGTTTGAAGACACAAACTTTGAGTCTCACTCCTTCAGGGTGTCAGTGAGAGAGGTGGTATTGGTGTACAAGTGAAACTCCAAAAGCTTGTGGTATCTTCAAATAAACCTGTTGAGCCGACCACTTCAGGATAGTAATGTCATACCAAGAGTATTTCAGTGTTTAATAAAAAATGATCTACTGAACCTCAGCAATATGGACCAGACAATGCTGTTAAACAATAATTGTTTGTAGTCAATGAATAATCTTTCAGGTTACTGAGCTGACAAAACAGTTCACTCGTTGTCTTAGAATCAACTAAAAAAAGTGTGTCTAATTTGAAAAGTACAAACTATCATTTGTTATCAGCTTTCTTGTGGAAGCCTCAATCTAAAAGCAGAAGGCGCTTGACTTAGGATTGGATCTTAAGAATTGAGCATTTAGTCGAGGCTGAGACTCCAGTGCACTGCTGAGAATTTGTTACACTGTTGAGAATTTGTTACACTGTCAGAGGGGCCAACTTTTATTTGGGGTGTTAAACAGAGGTGGAAGATCGCATGGCACTGTACAAACTAAATATGCGTAGTTCTGCTAGTGTCCCAGCCAACCTTCTTCTCAACCACTATCACCACGACCGAAACAGATCACCGATTATTTATCTCTTCGCTCTCTGTGACACTTGCATTCTCCACATGACTACAAAAAAAAGTGACTACACTTCAAAAGTAATTAACTGGCATAACATTTTAGGTAATCAGGAGTGATGTTACACATATCTAATTTCTTTCTTTAGGAGGTATACAAGGGGACATCACCAGAAATACTGGACTAGTGCCAAATCAGAGAGAGGTCAGTAGCTACATGGCTGTTGTGCAAGCTCTTGTTGTTTTTGTTGCTCTATACCAATTATGCAATCATAAAGTTCAAAAGCCCTTTTTTCACAGCTTTAGAATTTTAACTCCTCAAAAAACAGAATCCTCAAAATTGAAAACTCAGTTCATCTCAAAAATAAATGCCGTTTGAGTGGAAACCCTGGGAAAGACTGGAGCAAAAGCTTTGAATCACAAAATTAGACACAAACTGCTTAATTTTTTCCATTTATTTATGAAAAGTGCATCACCAAGTTGGAACAGGGAAATCTACCTTTGTGTCTTAATGATCCTGAATAACTTGCTCGTACCCTGAGGTATCTTTGAAAACTCTTTTTTTCCACTTTTAAATAGCTACCTTCTTGGTGACAGTGCTCAGTTCTGTCAGGTGCTTCAACATAATGCCTTAGAAAGATTGAAGGTGTTGCAGTAGCAAGCTAACAGGCAATGGAATTCAAAATCAAAATTCTTTCACAACACTTGTACTGAATAATACTGGATACGGATTTCATTAAATTTGTGCAAATTTAATTTTGGATTTCAACACTACACTGTTTGCCAATACACTGATGTTTGAGTGACCTGAAGCATTCACTGCTGTGCACTCCATCTCCTAGCAACCAGCTACACGCCTCTTGGCTTGCTTCTAAAATAATCCTTCATCCTTGAACCATGTACAGGGAACTTCGTTCCCATTTTCCTTTCAGATAATGGTTGCACCCTTCAGGTAGGACATAGTTCAATTGCAAAGGTCAGAAAATTATTCCACATTTCTAAACACTTGGGCAGTTAATTAAAGAAGCCACTATACAGCACAGAAAGCTGTGTAATCAAAAAGGGGAAAACTTCATTGTCAAGACAAAAAATTAAAATATTAATAAGGCCAAAACATATTTGAACTAGAGGACTGATAAAAAGGGGCCTGAAAGTAAGGAATTCGCCAGATAAATGGGTTCAGTGAACTGTGACGGGCTTTTGCACCAACGAATTGGCCCACATTTACACAGGTCCACATTATTAGCTTTAAAACATACCCAAAGTTTTGGAATGCAAAGTCTGCAAATAACTAAAGTGCCCATTCAGGAATAGTAACAGTACAACACAGAATGTAATTAAGAGGGGCAAAATTACTGAGGCTGGGTAATTTACTGTTACTTGGCAATTTTTCTTTCACTCGGCTATTGTTTCCTCATTCTTTTTTTCCTTTCATCTGATACCTTCATATAATGTTCTTCATTACAGACCATGTTTCACAAAATATGACAATGGCATGATCAGGCAGTGGTCATGTGCTAGTGTAGCCCCCTTCCGGGCGGGTGGAAGACAGTGACAGGCACAAAGTCTCTACTACAGTGAAATTCCCAACTAGATGAGCATCAAAGGGAGGTGAAGGGACACATGGACCATAGTTCTGTTGTGGACATAGATAAAGAATCAAGCTACATTCAGTACAATGAGTACCAATACTTTCTGTTTCACCAAACGACTTCTATTAGGTAGTAGTGCTATATAAATGTAAGTTCCAAAATTCTTCACAACAGCAATATAAAAAAAAAGCAGGACCAAGCCGTAGGAGGAGATTAGGTCAAATGACCAAATGTCTGGTCAAAGATTTGATAGAACGTCTTAAAAGAATGAAGTGAGGTGGGAAGACAGGGGGATGTTGGAAGGATATTCTGGTACTTGGTACCTAAACAAGTGAGAGCATAGCTGCCAATGATGGAGCGATTAAAATTAAATATGGGAAGACAGAAGCCTTTGCTTTCAGTCCCTGTTCTTCTCTGTTCCATAACTCCAGCTCCACCCTACAATATGCCAGTATGCTGAAATTAAGCCATTCAGTTCACACTCCGGGTGCCACATTTGACATATGTAGCTCATATTTGTGCTACAAGGAAAACTGTTCATTTTCACATCCGCAACACTGCTTGACTGCACCCGACTCAGCTAGTCTGCTGCAGAAACCCTCACTCATACCTTTGTTACCTCTAGACTCAACAATTCCAATACTGTCCTATTTGCTGCCCTTCATAATGTTGAAGTAATCCAAAAATTTGCTGCCAGTGTCTCAACACAGTGCAATCTCCATTCCTGGAACTATCACCTAGGTGGCTTCAGACAATGCCAGGATTTAAAATACCAATGCTCTCGCCGTTCTTAAGCATTGCCATCTCCTCCAGCTCAACAAATATCAGAGATACCTGTGCTCCTCTAATTCTAACTTCCTAAGTATTCAATTTAAATTGCTCCATTATTGGCAATCATACCTAGGCTCTGAATACTGGATTCTCTCTCTACACCTCTGTAGCTCCCTTTTCTCCCCCAGAATATACCTTAAAATCAATTTGACCAAAACTTTTACATTTCCTCATGTGGGTCAGTTTCATGCTTGGTATTATAATGCTGCTGCGATACGAACTGGGATGGTTGATTATATTAAGGGTGCGACATAAATAGAAGTTATTCTTCACTGTTAGATGAATTGTTCTGAATTAAGACCTGTATAGGATCAGAGCCGCACATCAACAGCAGCATTTACCCTGTCTATCCTTGTTCATAAATTCTGCGAGTCACCCTGCCTTCAACCATTTATCTTTCTTATGGCTATTACCTTCCCACTGTGCCAGTTGTCTCTTTGTAAACAAGCAGACTGTCAATGGGAAACTGGATCTCATCAATTAACCTGAGCGTCGAATAGCAGCAGTCACCCCAGCTGCTTGAAAAATGTGATGGACCTTTTTACCTACTTATTGTGGAGAGATCAGTTACTTGCTCAAAATAAAAATGTACTCATTACAGAATTTTGTTCCCAGATTCGCCCTTGCCCCAAAAAAAGCTACCAATCCAGAGATGCATGGGTAACAAACTTGGTTTGAACAAGTAAACTGAAGAAAGCACATCACTGTGGAACACCAACAAGCCCTAAGCCATGCAGCATTTATGAATGCAGCACAAACAAGATTATACTTTGAAAAATCACCTATTTGTAATCATTCAAAAGCAGGAAAATAAACTAAAGAACCACACAAATTAGGCTGTTCAGGATTCAGCAGCTATTTCTCACACGTGTATTGCTGTACCTTCAGACTGAAGTCTGTACGCGATAAAATAATTATGTGCAACATGGTGCAAAGGTGGTTGCTAAAGTGAGAGCTGTGCCAGATTCTAACTGTTTTAAACACTAGTGTGGTCCATGACCAATTTAATATTTTAGAAGCAGAAACCAAAAGATGCCACAAGCTGCAGGCAAAACTTCGTTGAAACAAAACTGAAGAGACTAAACAAAAGATAAAACCCCAATAATTATTTTGTGCACTTTCTCCAAATATATTCACTGTACTGATCCTTGTTCCTTTGTTTATTATATGTTTTGCTGTCAGGTAATTGTGCCTCGTGCATTACACCTAACATACTATTTCAAAACCACAATACTCACAAAGTATAGTCATACCAGAGAGCATGAAGAGAAATCTTCGAGTGTTTTGGACTTTAAATTCATTTTTGAAATAAAGGTCAATCTTGCTGGACTCAAAATAGCTGACGATCACATGATCATACTTCCAAGAGCTTCTGAGTTCCCTGGGCTGTGTAGACATACCAGCTGAAACTCTCACAAAGTACTTGGAGATGATCCATCTATCTCAGTCAACTAGCTCTGGACAAAGGAAAACTCATTCAAAACAAAAACAGTAGTTTGGATACTGGAAATCTGAAACAAAAACAGAAATTATTCAAAAACTCAGCAGGTTTGGGAGCATTTGTGGAGAGAAAGCAGAGTCAGAGTTTCCAGTTCACTGACCCCTCTTCGGAACCTGGGTGGAAAAAGTTGGTAAGGCTAAAGATAGGGGTGGGGTGGGGGGTGGCGGTGAGTTCATGAGGTTTTTAGGGCCTGAACATTTTCTTCTATGTCCTTTACCCACTCCCACACCCCTGGCCTTAATCACACAAGCTGCTTTCATCACAGACAACTCATTTTTATCCACTCAGAGATAGTAAAACCTGCAGATGCTGGAGTCCGAGATAACTCAGTGTGGAGTTGGAAGAACACAGAAGGCTAGGCAGCATTAGAGGAGCCGGAAATTTTTGTGAAGAAGGGTCCCAACCCAAAATGTCAATTTTCCTGCTCCTCTGATGCTGCCTGGCCTGCTGTGTTCATCTAGATCCCCACTAATGACTCCTATTATCAGCGTTTTGTTCCTCCCTGGCTCATTGTTATCCATCCCTTTATCTGTCCAACTGCTGTTTTCTCTCTCTGAGCTCCATCTCCACCTATCATTTACTCTTTTATCCCATCACTACCACCCAGGCCCCCAACACCATCTTTAGCAGAAATACTACCTTCTCCCAATTACAATCATTTCTGAAGAAGGGTCACTAGACTTGAAACGTTATTTCTGCTTTCTCTCCACAAACATTGCCAGGTCTGCTGAGTTTCTTCAACTATTTCTGTTTTTGATCAAGACTCATTATCACTGCTAACATTTCCAATCACTGTCATCTCATAATGAAAACTCTAATGGGGAAGGTCAAGCTCCACTGTTTCAGTCTAATGAACACCCAAGTAACATACTGAGATAGGCATTTGAGTTGCTGATGACCTGCCTTTGTCGCAAGTCTGAAGTCAGTTGTTGTTTGGCCTTGAGAGGGAAAGCTTTATTATTCCAAGGAATATGGGCATCTCTGGCATGGTCAACCTTTATAGGTCAGCCTAACTGCCCTTGCGATGAGAGGCTTGCACAGCCATTTCACAGACAATCAAGAGTCAGCCACATTGCTATGGACCTGAAGTTACCTGGAGGCCAGATCAGAACAGTTCCACACAGATTTTCCTTTGCTGAAAGATATCACACTGAATAAGATGGATTTGTTTTAAATGAAAACTGAGAATTCTTTCATGATTAGCATTAAATCAACTTTTTAAATTTATTTATTAATTGCTTTAAAACTTTGCGATGCACCACTGCGGAAGTGAACTCGTGTGTTCAGATCATTGCCTGAATTTCTGGGTTGCTGGCTGAGTCTCAGGTTCTCCTATCTTTGTGTCTAAAATTCCTGACTGGAAAGAAGTCAACATTTTCCCGGCAAGAAGGAAAACGATTGTCCCTAGCTCAAAGAGGAAATTGTTGCTCAATACAGATGTCCAGGAATCTGTAACTCATGTGAACTGATCTTTACCAAAACTTGCAGTACATAATCTCTCCTTTCTTCTGTTTTGTCTCTCTTAATATCTTGTGTGTGCATGGATTGGTGAAGTATTTTCTTCAGGTTTTTAACGTTTTGTTAATAAATCCTGTGGTTGATTCACTTTAAAAGGTTTCTGCCAATGCTTTATTTTTGTTTTAAATTGCAATCTAAAAACCAAGGTTCAGGAAACATCCTTCAGCTACCTTAGTAAGGGATGTGAGTTAAAAAAAGAATAAATCAAATGCTTAAGAGGGGAGAAAAGGGTCATAATTTAAATTTGGAGAGAGTAAGAACTGCCGATGTTGGAGTCAGAGATAACATTGCGGAGCTGGAGGAAGACAGCAGGCCAGGCAATGACCCTTCTTCAGAAATGGGGAGGGGCAAGGGAGTTGAGAAACAAATAAAGAGAAGAGAGCTGGGCAGTGAGAGGTGAGTGCAGTTTGGCAATGGTGGGGATTGGTCAGTGAGGTGGGAGGAGCGGATAGGCGGGGAGAAGATGGATTTAAATTTAAATTTGCCCTAATTACAACTCTGGCTGTGACAGATATAATTAAAAAGCATCTAATACATTAAGAAAATGGTCACAATTTGTGAACATGCAAAAACATTTACCAGCTTACAGCCTTCCTGTAAATAATTATTCCTTGCAAAGCACCCTACACTGCCTCTCCACCTATTGATAACTGATATTCATACTCTTGATTGAAAATCTTATGATTACCCTTTATTCCCAATTGACACATTTAGCAAATTCTTACAAAGTGGTACTTGTATAATATTTCTTCTGGATTAATAACTGTCCAGTAGACCTTCGCAGCATTTTCTAAAATGCAGAAAGGAGTCAAGACTTTAAATGATTACAAGCTTTTTAAATTCACTCATAGGAAGTGGGCATTGCAGGTTTGCTACCATTTTAATGTCCATCCCTAACTGCCCTTGTGAAGGTAATGGTGAGCTGCCTTCTTGAACCACTGCAGACCATTTTGTGAAGGTACACCTACAATGTGTGAAGGAGGAAATTCCAAAAGCTTTGTTCCAATGATACTGAAGAAACAGCAACATGCCTCCACGTCAAGAAAGGGAGTGGCTTGGAAAAGAACTTGCAGTGCTCATGTATCTGCTGCCCTTGTTCTTCTAACTAGGAAGTAGTCATTGGTTTGGAGAGTGTTTTCTAAGGAACTAGGATGAATTTCTATAGTACATCTTGTGGATGGTACACACTGCTGCTATTCAGTATTGATGGTGGAAGGGGATTGTGGACATGGTACCAGTCAAGCAAGCTGCTTTGTCCTGGATGGTGTCAAGCTTCTTCACTTTTGTTGGAGCTGCGCTATTCTAAGCAAGTGTGGAATATCATATCATACTTCTGACTTCTGCCTTATACATGGTGGACAGGCCGTGGGGAATCAGGAGATGAATTACTCATCACAGGATTCCCAGCTTCTGACCTTCTCTCACTGTCACTGTATTTATACGGGTAGTCCAGTTCAGTTTTTAGTTAATGGTAACCTCCAGGACGTTGACAGTCAGGATTTAGTAATGGTAATGCCATTGAATGTCTCGGTGTAATGATTAGATTCTCTCTTGTTGGAAATAATAATTGCTTGGCATTTGTGAGACATTAATGTATTTGCCACTTGTCAGCCTAAACCTGGATGTTGTCTAGGCCCTGCTGCATATAGTCAAGTAAAAGTCCAAAAATATCCAAGTTTCTATTGTTTTGAGGCTTACCCAAGCTCAGGAGTTCGTAGCTCATTAGTCGTCAAGCTTTGAAGGTCTGAAGCCACTTTTCTGCCAATTCTTCACGTCTATAGTGTTCCAATCAACCCACCTTGCATAGCCTCCCAACATAAGAACAATTTTCCCAGCATTCCTACAATTCAAAACCTTTCAAATAAGCTTTGTTGAATTACCTTTTTTCCAATTATTTTAAACATTGATTGTATCTGTCATTGGGCACTGGCCGTTCACGTCAGTTATTTCTCCATTGTTTTATTTGTTCAGATGTGCAGGCACATTTTAAGTTATTTTCTGCATTTGCATCATTCCCTTCAGTCAGGACGGCAGATTGCAACCTTTCAGAAGCCAAACTAATGGTTCAAGAAGTTCATCTATCAACTACTTTACCCTTACAAATTAACAATGTCCTTGGTCAGTCAGAGAAGGTGGCATTAAAATGCCACACATGCCTTTGTCAAAGGAAACAGAAACCTAAAAATTACCAAAAGGTCCCACTTCCCAAGCATAAATGGGCCTCTAATTCACCATTGCAGCATGTATCTTACTGATGAAGTTGAGATTAGCTTTATCAATAAGACTTAAATACAAGTAAAAGCCATTTAGATAAATTACAGACAGCAAACAGCA
Organism: Stegostoma tigrinum; assembly: GCF_030684315.1. Lineage (NCBI taxonomy): Eukaryota > Metazoa > Chordata > Chondrichthyes > Orectolobiformes > Stegostomatidae > Stegostoma > Stegostoma tigrinum. The sequence continues at coordinate 17,933,357 of NC_081367.1, read as the reverse complement.
TTTCAGGAAACATCTATACTTTGAAGGAGAAAGCCAGAAAGCATTTCATTCGAAACATTGTATAACAATCAATTGGTCAATCTTAGTTAACACATTAAAAAATAATAAAAAAGGAACAAACTCCTTACTTTCACAACACACTTTTCTGGACCTAGTTGGGATTGTCAAAACACATCTGTTCAGGCAAGTCCCTGAAACCAGACTGCAGAAATTGCTATTAAGATTGAGAACACAGGTTAGGATTCCAATATCTAGCAATATCATCAACTATTCTGCCTCAATGTGATTTTATTAAATTGTTCATATTATATTACCAGTTTCTGTAAGCGTAATGCAGAAGCCAACATTATAACTGATCTTAAGGATCCATATTACAGCTAATAGGTTTTTGATGCATGGCTGTAATATAGTTAGCTGCAAATTTTTTTTTGGTGGGCGGTGGTGCTAACAAATCCATCCATTACACAGAAGCTTTCCATGAGAAGAGTAGATCCAAAAATTAACCTGTTCACAAGTTTGCTGCTATGGTAACAAAAGTAATTTCAGGAAAGCAATTTGATCTGTTCCATTGTTATGATTAGTTAGATTACTGATGATGACATCAACCTTCCTTCTTACTCACCATAAAGGACAAGCCAGGAACCACAACAAAACAGAATTTGAAATGCCTGACTTTGTCTCTCTCTTGCTGCTTAAGTAGCATTTAGATCATAAGCACGTCCATACCAGTAGCGTTTACTTGCTGTAACTGTTTATACACGCTTCAACAGCATTTTTAAAAATGTACATTTAATTAGTTTTCTTCTAGTTTATGATCAATCTTTTCTGTACTTCTCTTATTTGGTGCAACTTATCGAAATTACCTTGGAACTATGTTTCCAATTTAAACCTCATCTAATTCCCCAGTAAGAGTTAATATTCAAAACTCTTATTCTGCAGAGTTGCAAAAGTAAAAGCCTTTCAGACCACTTGGTGATGATTTGTTTTCTACTGCATCTATAATGGAAAATTTTAGGTTTGGAAGCATTGCAAGAAGTCTTACAGCAATTGTGGATACACCCTTAGACATATTGGAGTGAATGACATAACTGCTTGGGCAATGCATGAGTTAAAGGTTCCACATCAAATGTTCAGCTCTCTGAAATGACAGTTTCAAGTTCAGTGTTCTGGTTGTACTTTTTTTTTAAAAGCAAACAGATGTTCATCTTGGAATGCGGACCTCTAATTATGATCTGCTCAAAACCAAGTCAGAAATCTCAACGCAATCTTTTGTTAAAGCTGGTAAAAAGTAAGAGTTACTCTGTGCAGGCTTACATACAATGTGCATTTTGTTTAACAAAAGGCAAAATTTTTAAGTAAAGTTTCAGACCTACATTTTGCCTTTCCCACTGCACACTAGGCCTGTTTGAGGATTTAACACTTCATATGTTACAACAGCATTTTTAAAAATGAAACTTTTATTATTTTGAACAATTGAACAATCAATCCAAAAAGAAGTGGTTCATTTATCCCCATTCATTAATGCATTGTTCAAGGACAGTGTAAACATATCTGTACCATAAAGAAAAAGGACTCTGCATAGGATTTATATAATTGCCTGACTACTCTCCTGAAGGCAGAGTTAGTTTTAGTAGTGAACAGCTGAGCCATGAAAAACAGGAAATAAGTTTGTTTCTTGGGTTGTACAGTTAGCTCTAACTCAAGGCAGCAGAAATAGACTGCAATTACTTCACCAGGTTAGGAAATTAGGAAAAGTACGAGGCTGCTAATTTTACTCATTGTCGAGAGACCCTTGCTGGAAAGGCCTGTTTTGGGATAACAGAGTATAATGCATGCTGCAATGCCCCTACAGTCATATGGCTTGCCAATACCTATCATCAAATTCCCACACACAGTAGATCACTTGGGTGAGGATTTGGACGATCCTGATGCCTATAGCTGCTCAGCCAAACAAGGAATTAAAGCTTTCATCAGAAGGAAAGTAAAATCAGATCCACAATCACCAATGAAAACATCCAAGGAGTTCAGCACTGGGTGACTTTGTGCCCAAAATTATCTGGTCTACCCCACCCCACCCCTGTGAAACTCACCACAACTCCCAGTGTAGTTGCAGATCTAAGAACAACTTGAGCTGTTAATCTGATTATGTGATGCTTCATACATAAGACTCAAGGCTTGTAAAAATTTGCAGCATGGCTCAAAAAAAAATTACTTTTAAAAACTTTGCTCACTAGTAAAACTTCACACACAGGATTTGACGTGACTATTAGCCATTTCTTACAGTGAGTGCAGCCACAGAGTCATAGAGCACAGAAACAGACCCTTCAGTCCAACTCGTCCACACCAACAAGACATTCTAATCTGGCTTAGTCCCATTTGATAGCATTTGGCCTGTATTAATCTGAACCCTTCCTATTCATGTACCTGTCCAGATGCCTCTCAAATGTTGTAACTGTACTGCCCCCACCTGAGTTCTTCTGGCAGCTTATTCCATACATACACCACCCTCTGCGCAAAAAAGTTACCCCTCAGGTCCCTTTTAAATCTTTCTCCTCTCACCTCAAACCTATGCCCTCTAGTTTTGGACTCCCCTACCTTGGGAAACGACTTTGGCTATTCACCCTATCTAGGTCCCTCATGATTTTATAAACCTCTGCAAAAGGTCATCCCTCAACTTATGGTGCTCCAGGGAAAAAAAGACCAAGCCTATTCTGCCTTTCCCTATAACTCAAATCCTCCAATTCTTGCAACATCCTTGTAAATCTTTACTGCACTTTCTCATAGAAGGACAAACAGAATTGTATGCAGTATTCTAACAGTGGTCTCAATGTCCTTTACAGCCACCACGTGATGTTCAAATTCTTATCTTCAATGTTCTAAACAATGAAGGCAAGTGTGCCAAACACCTTCTTTACCACCCTGTCTACCTATGACTTCCATTTTTAACAAACTGCATCTGCACCCCTAAGTCTCTTTGTTTGGCAACACTCCCCAGGGTCCTAATATTCACTGTGAAAGTCCTGCCCTGGATTTGCCTTACCAAAATGCAACATCTCACATTTATCTAAATTAAACTCCACCTGCCACTCCTGTGCACTGGCCCAGCTGATCAATGTCCTATTGTACTCTTGAGATAATAATCTTTATCTACAACACCACCAATTTTGGTGTTCTCAAACTTAATAACTATCCCTCCTATATTCACATCCAAATCATTTATATAAATGAAAAGCAGTGGTCCCAAAACCAAATCATTGTGGCCACTGCTGGTCACGGCATCCAGTCTGAAAAGCAACCCTCTGTCATCACCCTCTGCCTATTATCTTAAAGCCAATTTTGTATCCAATTGGTTAGCTCCCCCAGATCCCATATGATCTAAACTTACCAACCAGTCTACCATACGTCTCACATTTTGCTGTAATTGAAAGAAGCAGACAGGGTCTGGTTTAATAGTTGATCTAAAATGCAATGGAATAGGGGAGAACAATGTTAAAGGGATTTGAAGATGACAGTAAGGAGCTCAAGCTTAAGATACTGAGGAACAAGTAGGCAGTGTGAGACAATGAGGGTGGCAGTGATAAGCAAACTGAACTCAGTGTGCAACATGATAAGTGCTATTGAGACAAATAGTTACAGCAAAGACATGATATGTCAAATTTCAACAGCAACGTTAATAGAAATTTCTCAATGACTGACGTCAGTCTCGAGTGCCTACAGTTCTCTGTCTCCTTTCTTGACTAGTAGTGTTACACTTGCTAATGAAATGTCACAGGGATTCACTATCACTGGGCTGTAGAAGCAGTCATGACAGTTTGGAAGATTGGACAGCAGGCTAGGGTTGTGTGTACAGATGTCAAAGGGCCATTTGGATAAGGATGTGTCCCTCGTTTGAGGATGGGAACTTGGCCATGGTCCCAGTTGCAGTTTCCTTTTTCCCTTTGGGCAGTGTTCATATAGCATTTAGCAAACCTTCCAGAATTTGGTTATAGAATTTTATTCAAAAGAACTAAAACTTGAAGTCTTTAGGAAGGGACATGGTCAGTGATTTTGCTCTGGTTCACAAAAGGGTTTCAAGTTGCTGGTGTGGTAACCAATAGTGTTCATAACACCCCAGGGGAAGAATGTATGGCTCACTCTGAGACTCAATTCTTAGTCTTTACCTTCTGTCTATCTATCCAAGGATGAGTGGCAGAGTTCTGGGCAAACACCATCCTTCCAAAATCAAAAAAATCAACTGGGCTGTGGGAGAAAGTGACTTAAATCAAAACCAGTGTCATTTGCACCAATTTAATCAATATGGGCCATCTGATTCAACAGGACCTCCAAGAAGATCATGTTGCTGTGGCAGTAAACACTTTTACATGCAAGTAAAAGCCTGGAACTACAGCTAGCAATGGTAGAGTCTCCAACTTCTTTCAATTGTATAACTAACCAGAAATCATCCCTCGCTGTAAATGCTCATTTCCATGTTTCTTTTCAGACACTGCAACAACCAATGAGAAATATTGCAGGAATGACGGACATCTATGCAGAGAATATTTCTGCTCTATTTCATCTCCTGGGAATTTCATGGTCTTATGACAAGTGCCAAAAAGAGTCTACTTCTTGTGAGGGCAATGCACGGTAATAATTATATTTCATTCCTGTCCTGACATTCAAAATAATACTTCAAGTAAATATTCCCACCACATTGAAAGACACTACTTGAAATTTAGATCTTCAACACTAAACAGTTTTGATTGCATCATCAAAAGCAAAAGAAAAAAAAATCAATTGTGGTGACAGATGTAGCAGGAATTTGTCTTATTGCCCATTGGGAATTTACAAATTTTTTGGGTGCAGTAGGGTACAACAAGTCAATTATTTACACAGAGATAACAAAGTGTAGAGCTGGATGAACACAACAGGCCAAGCAGCAGAGGAGCAGGAAAGCTGACGCTTCAGGCCTAGACCCTTCTTCAGAAATGGGGAAGAGGAAGGGGGTTCTGAAATAAATAGGGAGAGAGGGGGAGGGGGATAGAAGATGGATAGAGGAGAAGATAGGTGGAGAGGAGACAGACAGGTCAAAGGAGGTGGGGATGGAGCCAGTAAAGGTGAGTGTAGGTGGGTAGTTAGGGAGGGGATAGGTCAGTCCAGGGGGCAGAATGAGGTTAGTAGGTAGGAGATGGGGGTGGGGCTTGAGGTGGGAGGTGGAGATAGGTGGTAAGAAGGGCAGGTTAGGGAGGCGGAGACAAGCTCGGTTGGTTTTGGGGTGCGGTAGTGGGAGGGGACTTCAAACTTCAAAATCTTCCAACAATTTGGCAAATAGCTTCCCTTAAGTCATAACGACAACCTGATATGATTAGGAGGATTCTTCAAACACCAAGCTTTTGTATTCTAACTGTTCATGACATTCTAGTTACTTTGGTGGCATTTTTATATTTTTAAAAATTTTAAGCACAGTTTGTTATGATCTCGGACAAAACCGAAATTTTTTTTAAAACAATCTTGTCAGGAACTAGTAACTGCTCCTGGACAATAGACAATGTTTAAAGTCTTAGATATTTATTAAGAGAATTATGCCACATTATTCCACAGTTTTAAACAAAGCAGGAGAATTTTACCACTCAACAATGGAAACAGTCAAAGTCAAAATCGTTCTCGTACTCTAAACATCCAGAATTGACATTAGGTAAACATGAATTAATATAGAGGGCAGTTGAACACACCACATGCTGGATGTTAAACAGATTGACACAAGAAAAGAAATTAATCAGCCACTAATTTAAAAAAAAACACTTTTTAAATCAAGAGGGATTTCATATTCCGCTTCTTGAAGGACATAGCCGCTGATTTCCTCCAACATTGTTTGAACTGAGACTATCCCAATGGCTGCTCACTTCCCAATTGCTCAAGCCCTTCTATTCAAATTGGATTTGGATGGCTGCACGGTCCGAGATAGCTAGACCGTGCAGCCAACTATTTCAGCTTCTCCAAATTGACACGGCTCTTTGGTGTTTTTCTTTGAGCCCTAGATCTCAGTCAGACCAAGAAATTCCTGCTTCTGTCAGTCTAAGCCCCAACTCTCAGACGAATTGAGAAATCCTGTGGTTCTCTCAGCTACTGACTTCCAGCTTCAACAAGCTAGCAACATTCTGCAGCAGCTTAAGCCTCATATTAATCTTGCTTTTTAGGCTCATTTTTCTTGCTGGGTTAATTTTGATGCCCATTTATCAACAAAAGGTGTTACATTTGCACCCGAATCCACAGATGTTTGGAAAATTGGGAGCTAATTTGTATGTTCCGAGATGCTAAAAAAAAAGAGGAATGCCCAGCTGGTTTATTTAGATTAGATTCCCTACAGTGTGGAAGCAGGCCCTTCGGCCCAACAAGTCCACACCGCCCTTTGGAGCATCCCACCCAGAGCCATCCCCCTATTACCCACACACCCCTGAACACTACGGGCAATTTAGCATGGCCGATCCACCTATCCTGCACATCTTTGGGCTGTGGGAGGAAACTGGAGCACCCAGAGGAAATCCACGCAGACACAGGGAGAATATGCAAACTTCACATAGACAGTCGCCCGAGGCTGGAATCGATCCTGGGTCCCTGGCACTGTGAGGCTGCAGTGCTAACCACCGAGCCACCGTGCCGCCCACAACTTAATATAACATCATTTAAAAATGCAGGATAATATGCTTGCTGTTCTACAAACAATAACTCAGAAATTATATATCTACCTAGCTTGTTAAATGCCGCTCATAGAGCCACCCCAATCATGGAGCATTCACTCAGTATTGCTCTGAAGCACCTCACTGCCAAAACTGTCAAGTGAAATCCTACATTTGAACCTGTGAAGTGACAAGGGCAGAAATAAGGTGCTCTCATGGCATCAAACTTGCACTTGACAAAAACCAGAAAGTTTTAAAATTTACCGCATATTGGGGTTTGAACAAAACCAAGCTTCTGATGTACAAAGAAACTTTTAATACAACTTGCCAAAATACTGGATATAATTGCAACATTTTATATAATCAAGGAAACAAACTTCGTGGATTACCAACACAAATAAAATCAGAACTGATTGATTCCAGAAGAATAAAGCTTGTAGTTATAATAAATCTTTCATGATCTAGGAATATCCCAAAACACTTTACATTCAGTCTGTATGCTTAAGTGCAAGAAGCACAATTGAAAATGTTTACACAGCAAAATCCCACAAACAGCAATTGTAATCATGACCAGATAACCTAGCTGAAGGATAAAAATGAGCTAGGTTCATGGCTAGAGCTCCTGTTCTTTGTAGTAGGGCCTTTCAAACTTTTACATCTGCCAGTGTGTGTAGCGACTCTACTGTTTCAGAGTGTTTCTCATTAACTGGCCACAAATATAATGGATTGTTATGTATTCAGGCTTATCACCTACCATGTGGAGATTAAAAAGGTTGTTGCCTATTTTTGTTATGATTCCCTTCAGTGACTAGAAACCATATATCAAAGAACAAAGAACAAAAGAAAATTACAGCACAGGAACAGGCCCTTTGGCCCTCCAAGCCTGTGCCGCTCGAGATCCTCTGTCTAAACCTGTCATCTATTTTCTAAGGGTTTGTATTCCTTTGCTCCCTGCCCATCCATGTACCTGTCCAGATACATCTTAAAAGACACTATCGTTCCTGCGACTACCACCTCCGCTGGTAACGCATTCCAGGCACCCGCCACCCTCTGCGTAAAGAACTTTCCACGCATATCTCCCTTAAACTTTCTTCCTCTCACTTTGAACTCATGACCCCTAGTACTTGAGTCCCCACTCTGGGGAAAAAGCTTCTTGTTATCCACCTTGTCTATACCCCTCATGATTTTGTAGACCTCAATCAGGTCCCCCCTCAATCTCTGTCTTTCAAATGAAAATAATCCTAATCTACTCAACCTCTCTTCATAGCTAGCGCCCTCCATACCAGGCAACATCCTGGTGAGCCTCCTCTGCACCCTCTCCAAAGCATCCACATCCTTCTGATAATGTGGTGACCAGAACTGTACGCAGTACTCTAAATGTGGCGAACCAAGTCTTAAACAACTGTAACATGACTTGTCAACTCTTGTACTCAATACCCCGTCCGATGAAGGAAAGCATGCTGCATGCCTTCTTGATCACTCTATGATCTGCGTTGCCATCTTCAGGGAACAACGGACCTGAACACCCAGATCTCTCTGAGCATCAATTTTCCCCAGGACTTTTCCATTTACTGTATAGTTTGCTCTTGAACTAGATCTTCTAAAATGCATCACCTCGCATTTGCCCTGATTGAACACCATCTGCCATTTATATGCCCAACTCTCCAATCTATCTATATTCTGCTGTAATCTCTGACAGTACCCTTCACTATCTGCTACTCCACCAATCTTCGTGTCATCTGCCAACTTGCTAAGCAGACCACCTACACCTTCCTCCAAATCATTTACGTATATCACAAACAACAGTGGTCCCAGCACAGATCGCTGTGGAACACCACTGGTCACAGGTCTCCAATTTGAGAAATCCTCTTCCACTACTACTCTCTGTCTTCTTTTGCCTAGCCAGTTTTTTCATCCATCTAGCTAGCACACCCTGGATTCCATGTGACCTCACTTTCTCCATTAGCTTGCCATGGGGAACCTTTTCAAACGCTTTACTGAAGTCCATGTATATGACATCTACAGCATTTCCATCAATCAACTTTGTCACGTCCTCAAAGAACTCCATTAAGTTGGTAAGACAAACCTTCCCTGCACAAAACCATGTTGTCTATCACTGATAAGGCCATATTCTTCCAAATGGGAATAGATTCTATCCATCAGTATCTTCTCCAGCAGCTTCCCTACCACTGACGTCAGGCTCACCGGTCGATAATTACCTAGATTATCCCCGCTACCCTTCTTAAACAAGGGGACAATGTTAGCAATTCGCCAGTCCTCCGGGACCTTACCCGTGTTTAAGGATGCTACAAAGATCTCCGTTAAGGCCCCGGCTATTTCCTCTCTCACTTCCCTCAAAAACCTGGGATAAATTCCATCCGGACCTGGGGACTTTTCCACCTTAATGCCACAAATCTTTGTGTCATCTGCCAACTTGCTAAGCAGACCACCTATACCTTCCTCCAAATCATTTACGTATATCACAAACAACAGTGGTCCCAGCACAGATCCCTGCGGAACACTTCCTCCGTCCTTACACCGACTTGACCTAGAGTAATCAAACATCTATCCCTAACCTCAACATCCGTCATGTCCCTCTCCTTGGTGAATACCGATGCAAAGTACGGGTTAAGAATGTCACCCATTTTCTCTGACTCAACGCATAACTTTCCTTCTTTGTCCTTAAGTGGGTTAACTGTCTGTGTGGAGTTTACACATTCTCTCTGCGTCTGCATGGGTTTCCTCCACGTGCTCCAGTTTCCTCCCACTGTCCAAAGATGTGCAGGCTAGGTGGATCGGCCATGCTAAATTGCCTGTAGTGTTCAGGGGTGTGTCCAGAATCTAATCTAATCTAATCCTTTCTCTAGTTACCCTCTTGCTCTTTATACATGAAGAAAAGGCTTTGAGATTTTCCTTAACCATGTTTGCTAAAGATATCTCATATCCCCTTTTAGCCCTCAATTCCTCGTTTCAGATTTGCCCTACATTCATGATATTCTTCCAAAGTTTCGTCTGTCTTCAGTCACCTAGGCCTTACGTCTGCTGCCTTTTTCCTCTTAGCTAGTCTCACAATTTCACCTTTCATCCATGGTTCCCTAATCTTGCCGTTTCTATCCCTCATCTTCACAGGAACATGCCTCTCCTGCACGCTAAGTCAACCTCTCAAAAAGCCTCTCACATATCAAATGTGGATTTATCTTCAAACAGTTTCTCCCAATCTACAATCCCCAGATCCTGCCAAATTTTGGTATAGTTGGCCTTCCCCAAGTTTAGAACACTTCCTTGAGGACCACTCTCATCTTTGTCCATGAGTATTGTAAAACTCATGGAACTGTGGTCACTATTTCCAAATCACACACAATAAGACATGGGTTATCAAGTCTCCTTCAACTCATTGGTGTTACAATTGCAGCATAATTACCAATAGCCATCGGAAGACTATAACTGAATGCTGGGGGAAATAATAACCTACTGGAGCTTGTGAAGTCACTTCCAATGAAGGTGTGGTTTAATATTAAATTGATTTTAATCTGACAAAAACACAACACTAATGAAACAAACTTAACAAGCCATAATGTAATTCAGAGAACAATGCACTGCATTTCGAAGTGGTTTGCCTTCTTGTCATTTAAAAGCAAGTTTTACAAAAACTTCCACATAGAAGATATATTGCTCACGATATTGTCGACACAAAACAGGGTTTAAAATCATATTGCTGTTGCATAACAGGCAACGTCCTGAAGATACACGACAGAAACAGGCATAGAATGTGAAAAGACAATGAAGGATTAGTACTTTTAATCCCCACTGCACCATTTTCATCAACATCTGTTTTTATAATGTAATTGGCATGTATTACTCAAAAAAAATTAGGTACGTGCTAAGAGATGTGAACACAAGTTCATGTAAACTGCCTTGTGAAAGCTAATTTTACCAAGTCAGCCATGTATCCCCGGACATTTAAATTCCTCTGAAGAGATCTGAGAGAAAATGGAATGGTACTAACTTCCCTAATGTTGCCTTCCGAGTTTCCAAATGTTTCAAGCCAATCAACAGGTAAGGGGTAGCATCTTTGTGAGGAACTGGGTCATGAGAATATACTCAATGACCACAATATTCACTAATCTTTCACCGTTACACGCTTTGAAATTTGTGCTGAACCAAATTTGTCAACAACCCATCTGCCAGGCAGAAGTCACACGTGACTGGAAGTCTGGTCAATAAATAAAATTGAGAAACAATAGTTTCAAAGTAACACTTTGCAACAGGTCTGTGATGATGCTACTAATCCATGGCAAACTGAGGACTTCATAAAAAAAACTGCTTTCCGGACGAAGAGGATTTGAAACACCACAGTCTCGCTTGCTTTTCCCAACACTTAGAAAAATACAGTTTCTTCCTGAGGAATAGAATTAACAGAAATTTATTAAATACACTGTGTTGGTAGCAATAAAAGTCCAGTAAGGCCCTGCTTTAATTTGTCCCTTAAGTAAATTGGATTTAACATTAACTAGTTAATGGAGGGAGTGGTATTTGCCTTTAGCACCAGGAGGCCTGTTTCACTATTTGCTCTGCATGTGGCACAGGGTCATGTGATCCAATCAGTGCCACGATGGAGCTGCCTCTCCTGTTTGCCAACATTTTTGATGCCGCCATACCAGCCTGCAATTCATCCTCAAAAACCTTCCAATCAAAAGCTGTTCCAACTTCAGAGTTTATTTCCTGCCTTTTGTTGTTTGTTTCCCAAACTCTTATTCTCAACTGAATTAAAGCACTTGCCTAGATTATAATCTGTAAATTTGATTGGTTTAAATTTGTTTCCTTTGAACTTGCAAATTCCAGAAATGTAACTACAACATGAAGTGAAGTGAAATATTACCGTAATTAGTTATAGCTTGCATAATAGTGAGGGATTACTTTATTGGATAAAAACCTGGCATACTTAAAGCATAGAGGCCAACAATGGCTCATCTAGTCATGGCATACACTGACCTTTTGAGCAGCACCACATGATGCACACATACACAAGGTTGAGCATGTATTGTACTCTTAAGACATCACAGTACAATGATTTGATATGCTTCGTGTATAATGACAGACAAAAATACACATTGGATAAAACTGCAAAACCATTTCTTACAGTTGTTCTATAAACTGAATGTTGTCTAAGATTCAATCATCAAGATCACGGGAATAGAATGATATGGTGAATATTATAAAGGCAAATCAAAAGGTGGCCAGGTCATTTCAGATCTTACAGCTTAGACAATTTAAAGGGGCAATTTAAAAATCATTTACTGTTCAGCAGCCTGAATTAGATGTACACAAATATCTTGAAGAGTTGTGGGTCTGGAGGAAATAATAGAGATACAAAGGAGGGGTGAGAATATGCATGGACTTGAAAACAAGGTTAAGAATATTAAAATGCACAACATTACACCAGAACATTTAGAATCCACAGAGCACCAAAAGGTAGAATTTTATTCTAACTAGGACAGTGGAGGCAAAAGTTCAAAACAGTATTTTGGAGGAATCGCATATGTTTACCAACATAGCGCAGAATCCTTATGCAGAAATGAGCTGAGAGTAGCCAAGTGGATCTTTTCATCCGTATCCATTTCGTAAATGCATTTAATAGTCATAATGTTTTCTGAAAATAATTCATAGATACCACAACCTATATTTACTGTAAAACATGGCAACATGACAAATTTTTCTGAAGGAGGTTCTAGGTCCAAAGTATCAGCCTTCCTGCCCCTCTGATGCTGTGTTCATCCAGCTTTGCATCTTGTTATCACAAAATGCCTTTGATCAGCTTTTCGGATTATATATTCTGCCACATCAACTATTTTGCTTGCAATAATTCCAGTCAGTAGTTTCTCACTTCAACCAAATCAGTCCTGTCTATACAAAATCTCTCAAACTAAAAAAAGGAAAAGAAGGATCTCCATGGTCAGTAAACTGCTTATTACAGAACTGAAACTTCTATGACATCTATCGTAAGAATGTAAACTTATCTACATTAGCAGATGGCTTATTATTTCTGCTTCATTACACAATCTTTCATCCATGCATTAGAAACAAAAAAAAAGTCCTCAACTCTTTTTTAACCCCTTCCCCCAAAAACAAAAATTTTAAAATCCACCATGTAGGCAAGATTAATGCCTGCTTTGATATGCAAGAACTAAATCAGGTTGGAATATAGTTCAAGCAGTTCCTTTGTTTGTGGGCAAATATAAATGGTACACTAATAAAACTCCAGCATCATTATCAACAGTAAATAATCTTTTCATGAATGGGCTAAAATAAGCACTCTTATGGGATTATCATTAGTGTTCAAAGAATCAACAATCAAACATGTTCTGCTTTGAAGAGCACTTTGGTTCATTCATATATTACCAATAAACACGAGCTTGTTAGTTTGCATTGAGCTTTAGTGGAATCTTTAAGGCTACTCAAAAGTTTCATTCCACTATTAAAAGTTTAATTGTAAAAATTTAACTGCATGTCTGAACATATTTCCAGTTAACTGAAATAGCCTAGCCATTTTAATAACAGCAAGCCCTCACTTAGCTTGCATTCCTTAAAAGTAAAAACAACTTTAAACAACTTGGGTCCCTTCAGGGACTAATGTTGAAAGTGAAGTTAGGTTTGCAGGAGTGATAATGGGAACAGCAGATTCTGGAGAATCCAAGATAATAAAATGTGAGGCTGGATGAACACAGCAGGCCCAACAGCATCTCAGGAGCACAAAAGTTGACGTTTCGGGCCTAGACCCTTCATCAGAGAGGGGGATGGGGTGAGGGTTCTGGAATAAATAGGGAGAGAAGGGGAGGCGGACCGAAGATGGAGAGAAAAGAAGATAGGTGGGGAGGAGAGTATAGGTGGGGAGGTAGGGAGGGGATAGGTCAGTCCAGGGAAGACGGACAGGTCAAGGAGGTGGGATGAGGTTAGTAGGTAGGAGGTGGAGGTGTGGCTTGGGGTGGGAGGAAGGGATGGGTGAGAGGAAGAACAGGTTAGGGAGGCAGAGACTGGTTGCACTGGTTTTGGGATGCAGTGGGGGGAGGGGAGATTTTGAAGCTTGTGAAGTCCACATTGATACCATTGGGCTGCAGGGTTCCCAAGCGGAATATGAGTTGCTGTTCCTGCAACCTTCGGGTGGCATCATTGTGGCACTGCAGGAGGCCCATGATGGACATGTCATCTAGAGAATGGGAGGGGGAGTGGAAATGGTTTGCGACTGGGAGGTGCAGTTGTTTATTGCGAACCAAGCAGAGGTGTTCTGCAAAGCGGTCCCCAAGCCTCCGCTTGGTTTCCCTAATGTAGAGGAAGCCACACCAGGTACAGTGGATGCAGTATACCACATTAAGCAGAGGTTCACCTGCACATCTGCCAATGTGGAAAGTCATCTTGGGGCCTGGGATAGGGGTGAGGGAGGAGGTGTGGGGGCAAGTGTAGCATTTCCTGCGGTTGCAGGGGAAGGTGCCGGGTGCGGTGGGGTTGGAGGGCAGTGTGGAGCGAAGAAAGGAGTCACGGAGAGAGTGGTCTCACCACCCAAGACATTTTCCCATCCCCACCCCTGTCTGCTTTCCGGAGAGACCACTCTCTCCGTGACTCCCTTGTTCGCTCCACACTGCCCTCCAACCCCACCACACCCGGCACCTTCCCCTGCAACCGCAGGAAATGCTACACTTGCCCCCACACCTCCTCCCTCACCCCTATCCCAGGCCCCAAGATGACTTTCCACATTAAGCAGAGGTTCACCTGCACATCTGCCAATGTGGCATACTGCATCCACTGTACCCGGTGTGGCTTCCTCTACATTGGGGAAACCAAGCGGAGGCTTGGGGACCGCTTTGCAGAACACCTCCGCTCGGTTCGCAATAAACAACTGCACCTCCCAGTCGCAAACCATTTCCACTCCCCCTCCCATTCTTTAGATGACATGTCCATCATGGGCCTCCTGCAGTGACACAATGATGCCACTCGAAGGTTGCAGGAACAGCAACTCATATTCCGCTTGGGAATCCTGCAGCCCAATGGTATCAATGTGGACTTCACCAGTTTCAAAATCTCCCCTTCCCCCTCCACATCCCAAAATCAGCCCAGTTCGTCCCCTCCCGCCACTACATCACACAACCAGCCCAGCTCTTCCCCTCCACCCACTGCATCCCAAAACCAGTCCAACCAGTCTCTGCCTCCCTAACCTGTTCTTCCTCTCACCCATCCTTTCCTCCCACCCCAAGCCGCACCTCCATCTCCCACCTACTAACCTCATCCCACCTCCTTGACCTGTCCGTCTTCCCTGGACTGACCTATCCCCTCCCTACCTATACTCTCCTCCCCACCTATCTTCTTTTCTCTCCATCTTCGGTCCGCCTCCTCCTCTCTCCCTATTTATTCCAGAACCCTCACCCCATCCCCCTCTCTGATGAAGGGTCTAGGCCCGAAACGTCAGCTTTTGTGCTCCTGAGATGCTGCTGGGCCTGCTGTGTTCATCCAGCCTCACATTTTATTATCTTAGGTTTGCAGGACCTTCTTTATTAGAAAATAGATTAAAACATTATACCCTTTGAGTCAAAATTCTCCAAACTACTAAATTCCTACAGTGATAAATGAGAGCACTTTAAATAAATAAGAGAAATGTAAGTTTCCACTTATGGTGAATCCAGCTGGTACCAATCCCCTGGTTTGGTGCAGATTCCTCCATTACCCCGATTCTGACTTGCAACTTCCATCTCTCCTTGACCCACCCTTTGGCTGAAGCTGCCACTTGCTGACTCATCCCTCTTGAACATGCATTTCCATTTAAGATCTTATCTCAAGCTGGGGCTTTCAGGTTTGAAAAAGTGTTCTAACGTTGCAGAAGTCATGAGCTTGAGGTTTTATAATCATCTCTTAAAGCTCTGTTGAAACCAATCCTTCCTCTTGCTAGTGCGATTCATCTCCAGAGCCCTCACTCCCAAGAAAGGGCTTGGCAGGCTGAAACAACAAGCAGAAATTTTTAGAAAACATGGATTTCCAACTCAGCTCTGATGCACCATGTGGATCAGGATCTGGCAAATACAGAAAGCCAGGACTCCAGCTGACTTGGATATTCAGTGGGTTGGAGATGTAACTGCTAGTTGGAAAGTCAGCAATAGGGAGGAGGCAGCTGCAAACTGGAGGGTTGAGGAAAGGGAAAAGGCAGCAAGTTCAAGAGTTAGAGGGCTGGAGACATTCAATGAGAAGGCAAGCCCTATTAATTTACTGATTATAAAAGGCAACCTAATGTTAAAATAAAAACTTACGACATAAAGCCACAACATGATCCCCAGACTTAGAAATAAGCAATTTTATTTAAAAGCTATATTTGTTTATTCTATTTATAAACAAGCAAACTAATTTTAACAAAATAACTTCCAAATAGATGGAGCTGAATCCCAAAGAGCTCTGTAAAATTACGAACTATGCAGTAAACTGCCACAATTAGTTCTGATGCATAAGACACAATCTGTTAGCAATATTAGTCATACAATAAAAGGTCCTTTAACTATCACACGTATAGAAGGATAATAACACTGGGAAGTGCTGATAGTATTCAAAAATTTTTATGTGAGAAAATAAAATGGGTGTGTTGAACACACGTTTCAATCAGATTTGGTCACTCCATTTTTTTAAAATCTTCCATTCACTTCAAAGATAACACCTTGGTTTGCAAGAGTTTTAAATTGCACGGATATGGGTGGCAGAGTGGTTCAGGGCTTAGCACTGCTACCTCATAGTGCCAGCAAACCAGTTTGATTCCAGCCTTGAGCAACTGTCTGTGTGGAATTTGCATGTTCTGCATGGGTTTCCTATGGCTCGTCTGGTTTCCTTTGGTCTGTCCAAAGATGAGACAGCACTGGCATGATCAAGTTTATGAATAACAAACACATTACTGTGGGTTTCATCAGCAGATGGACAGTGACAGGGGCAGAGTTGACAGAACAAAAAAAGGGATTAAAAAGGCCAAGTCAATGCAGGAGATGATGTTAATACTAGACCTCAAGGTCCAATGCAATTTTGAGCTTGTGGCAGTCTGGTTTGGCCTGAAATATTGCTGGAAGAGGAGAAGGGATGAAATCTGTTGTGGGAACAGAGTTTATGATGGGGGCCAAAGATAATAGTTTATGTCTTCCTTATAATTGGGTGGATCAAATTACGGCTCATATTTGATTGCAGCATCATGGCAATACAAAAAGAATGGTGAGATAGTGCAAAACAGTGTTTGGTGAGGAAGAACCGGTTCAACATGGAATCTGATGTCAAATTTAATTAAGTTACAGTGTAGCAGCAGATACAATCCACATCCCAGCTATGAAACAGATATATAATACATCCACAGGAAAGTCTTAGAAATACAGCAGAAATGTACTAGTGAACTGACCTGTTCAAGATACTTAATGGGTTTTATGAATAACCAATGACAGCAATATGACCTAAAGCAGTGTAACAGGAGGCATGTCAACACAACTAGATCAGAAAAATATATTTTAAAAAAAGAATCACATTGAAGTTGTGCCTTTCTAACCAGCCATTTTCACTGAAATCAGCCATGCATTCATTCGCAAAAGTCTTTTGACATTAAAATTACACAGTCACACGCTTCCTTCCATAACCAAATGGTAAAAGTACAGCACACTTCAGGCAGAAATCCACAGTGGACTCATTTAATAAAAGTTACTCAGGCAATAATCGCTACCTTCCGGTTTCCAGAGTTAACATGTAACATTTAAGTCGGCTAAAATAAACTGAGATACCAGTGGCTGTAATACTACTTGGTTACTACAAGCAGGCAAAGGACTTGCTTTGCAATTTGACGGTGCATGATGCTTGCAGAGCACTTTGGCTGATCTGCCACTCCAGGTTTTCTTAGCAACACAAATGAAAACAATCTATGCTGCTTTGACCCTTTCCCTTAGCCTTTTCAATTAGCAGGATGAAAGAAACGCATGGTCAAAAAAAAACACAGGAGTCTTTACATAATAAAAAATTGCACGGTCTATCTCAAGGCACTCTGTCTTCTCATGTCCAAAGTAGAACTGGGTGATTCAAAGCCTGCACCATATTTCCAATTTCTCACAAGAGCATCACAGTCTTGCTTGTTGGCACACGAATGCAGAACTTAATCATGAAGTACATAACTGACTGAGAGCTTCAACTCTGACATATCATGCATGAGAAATTTGCATGCATACCTGATTAGCTAAACAGATGTAGTAGCTATCACTTTAACAATATATTAACTTCTGAAATGTACCATACCAGACGATCAAAATACCAACTGAGGTCTTAGTTCTATTATATATGTTGCATTAAGTGCTTCAGCAGACACGAGTTTGGGATAAATTTACAAATCATGTTCCAGAAAATTTACATCAATTCCAAGCAAATATTTAGCCAACTTAGATCAGAATGATTTTTGTTACTAAAACAGATAAGAGTCCACCTTGGATTTTCTCTCCATCCAAGTGTGTAATAACTGGGCTATGATTATGACACACCATTGTGTAACCAATGGTCGTGAACCAGTGTTCTTCGACAGAGGTACAGTATGTGAGCATACCAACATTCTGATCGACTGATTCACTACAAACTTTGCAAATGTCCAAGCATTTACATTTTTGTTCAAATGATTGATGGGTCGAGGAAAAGCAAAAAAAAATCCAAATGACTCAACCACCAAACTATAAGTCCTGCAGGCATAATTTCAGGCCCTACAAAGTTAGTTCTTGTTGCGTTACATAATCAATAGTTCAGCTGCCTCAGTAAAGACATAATCACGCCACTCTCCATATTTTTGGAATGACGACGGATAGAGACAGAGCATGAGGCTTGATCTTGGGCTGAGTGGTACTGCACATCTGGACATATCAATGCGGACTGAAAAAATCCCAGGAATAGGCCATTTGGCCCTGAACTTGTTCCACCACAATATCATGGCTGTTTTGGTTGTAGTGTCACCTCCACTTTCCGGTTTGCTTGTCCACCCCTCTAAATCTCCTCTTGACAAAAATTACTTACCGATCTATCTTGGTGCCTTCAACAATTTGTGCTATCATACATTTAGTGTCATTGTTATAGATTGTAACCTGTTGAGGACTCAGAACAGATTCCTGTTGTACTATTACAAAAATGACCAATTGATTCCTACTGTCTGCTTTCAGTTAGTTAATTAATTCTGTAACCGGGCTGATATGTTACCTCTAGACTGTGTGTTCTTATCTTGAGCAGCAAACTTTGATATGGCACCTCATAAAATGCCTTTTAGAAATCTGTATATCACTAACCAGTCCCTTTCCAGCTACATGAACATGGCTTTGTGAAAGACAGGTGAATGTCCATGAGCTTTCTGCGGAAGCTATGTCAGTTCTGCCTGGTTACATCGTAACTTTCTAAGTAACTGATTACAACTGTTAAATATGGGTCCAAAAGAATTAATGATTGGTTGAGTGCAATTAGCACCATCCACTTTGATACTTTCCTAAGTAGTTTGTGGGAGAATGAAGTAGGATTTCATGGAAGACAGACGCGAGGCTAGGTCTGCACTATGCTAATACACAGCCTATTCTTGTAAGTGGTGACCAGTAGCAGATTTGCAATAAACTACACTTTATTCTTGTAACAAGGTCAAGCCAGGTGGACCTCACAGAATGAGTTCCCTGATTGGGGCTGTTAAACTGGAGTCCTGGCTGACAGATGTAAACAGGTGTGTCTGAGGTTCTGCTCACTCAGATAGCTGGTGCTGAGGGAGCTGAATCAATGTCAAGGACCTTCCTTGTGTAAGTAAGAGGTGACAGGATACCTTTGTGGAGTTATTTCATATTTATGTTTCAAGACTCTTTTTATTAGACTAGGAGGTGGCCAGCATTACACACACTAGACCATGTAAGCCCTTTATAGAACACACCCGCTTAGAAAATACACATGACAGCACACACAAGTGAATTCCACAGACCAACTTCCCTCAGAAAATAAATCCTCTCAAACAGGAGACACTTCATTTAAAAAAAAGATTCTGAGTTCTAGTCTCTCTCGTGGTAAACTTTCCTTCAGCATCCATTCTATTTATTCCCCTTAGGGTCTTATATGTCTCAATAAGACAAGCTTTCATTCTTCTAAACACAAATGGATAGGGATCCAGCCTTTCCTATCTCTCTTCATAAGAACCCCTTCAATTCATGAAGGGGTTTCCTTTCTCCACATCTGGAATCTATTTAGTATTCATAGTTTCCTGCCTGCTGAAGTTGATTGGCTATATTTATGCTGATATATAGCTATTGTATTTTAATTCACCATTATGAACGTTGGTTCACTTGCAGTCTAGAACTAGCTCATTGGGTACACGGGTTTCACATACTAATAATATCATCATTTCTTTTAAGTACTATTATCTTAAACCCAATGATTAAATTATTTTCTTAGCACTGTGCTACTTTAGTCCTAAAACAGATTTTGAATCATTCCACCAGTTTATATACCTGTAATCCATCAGCAAACAATGCAGTGATGATCAGCAACAAATATGATTTTATATGAATGTGAAAATTATAGAATAGACTTAAATGGAGCTTAGAACCAAATATTGTTGGCTCCGATCACTAACATTAAAAATAAGATCGGGTGATTAAAGTTTAAAAAAGCACCAAAACTCAGTACTGGCAAGCAAGTTACAGCACTTTACCATGTTATTTTTTTTCCAACATGAACTACATTTGGTAGCCATGACGTGGAGGTGCTGGTGTTGGACGAGGGCGGACAAGGTCAGAAGTTACACGATACCTGTTTATAGTCCAACAGGTTTATTTGAAAACAAAGCTTTCAGAGTCTTACTCCTTCTTCAGGTCTTAATGGGAGAGGTGGTATCAGACACAGAATTTATAAGTAAAAAGATAAATCAAAGGATCACACCACTGATGAGGATGAACAAACAAACCTAAGATGCTGTTATCAGTTGAAAAAAAGTTTTAATTGATTAATATGTACATGTAAATCCTCACTTTCTGTCTTGAGAGAACAAAAAGATTTTATCAGTGTAAAGAAAGAGGTGACATTTTAGGCCAGACAATGCATTTTAGATCTTAGGCCTTGTTTACAATCTATTGGTGTTTTGGTTTGGAGTCAGACTGGTTTTATTTCTAAAGTAGGAATTTAAAAAATGCCACATTAGAACATAGAACATAGAAAAGTACAGCACAGTACAGGCCCTTCGGCCCACGATGTTGTGCCGTGGAATATTCCTAATCCAAACATAAAATAACCTAACCTATATTCCTCTCAATTCACTGCTGTCCATGTGCATGTCCAGCAGTCGCTTAAATGTCACTAATGACTTTGTTTCCACAACTTCCACTGGCAAAGTATTCCATGCGCTCACAACTCTCTGAGTGAAGAACCTCCCTCTGACATCTCCTCTATACTTTCCTCCTAACACCTTAAAACTATGACCCCTCGTGGCAGTCAATCCTGCCCTGGGGAAAAATCTTTGGCTATTGACTCTATCCATGCCTCTCATTACCTTGTAGACCTCAATCACCTCTCCTCCTCCTTCTCTCCAGTGAGAAAAGTCCGAGCTCAGTCAACCTCTTCTCAAAAGACAAGCCCTCCAGTCCAGGCAGCATCCTGGTAAACCTCCTTTGCACCCTCTCCAAAGCCTCCAAAATCTTTCCTATAATAGGGCGACCAGAACTGGACACAATATTTCAAGTGTGGTCTCACCAGGGTTTTGTAGAGCTGCAGCATAACCTCGCAGCTTTTAAACTCGATCCCCCTGTTAATGAAAGCCAAAACACCATATGCTTTCTTAATAACCTTATCCACTTGGGTGGCAACTTTGAGGGAGCTATGCACTTGAACACCAAGATCTCACTGTTCCTCCACACTGCCGAGAACCCTGCCTTTAATCCTATATTCAGCATTTAAGTTCGACCTTCCAAAATGCATCACTTTGCATTTATCCAGGTTGAACTCCATCTGCCATTTCTCAGCCCAGTTCTCAGTATCAGTACATTTATTTGAAGTTCAGAAAGAAATTTAATGTCGACACATTAAAAACCATCACCAACATGAAAATGCATCCAAGATAACAAGGTGTGAAGCTGGATGAACACAGCAGGCCAAGCAGCATCCCAGGAGCAGGAAAGCCGACAGCCCGGGCCCAGACCCTTCTCCAGAAATGGGGGAGGGGAAGGAAGCCCTGAAACTCCCCCTTTCTCCCTATCTATTTTTGAGAACCTCCTTCCCCTCCCCCACCTCCGAAGAAGGTCCAGGCCAGAAACGTCAGCCCTCCCGCTCCTCCGACGTGACTGACTGTCTATAAATTGTGAGCTTTTTGAACAAAATTGAATGTATCTGGAAATACAACTTCACCCGACAGATTCAGAGCGTGTGCATGCATCCAGGCCAGAGAGAGTGCACGAGAATCTGAGAGTGTGTGTATAGTGTGGTGGGGTCACCTATAGCGTGACATGAACCCAAGATCCCAATTGAGGCTGTCCTCATGTGTACCGAACTTGGCTATCAGCCATTGCTCAGCAATTCCGCATTGTTGTATCTCCCAAAGTCCACTTTGGAGTATGTGTACCCGAAAATCCGAGGCCAAATGCACTTGTCCCGCTGAAGTGTTCCCCCACTTGATGGGAACATCCTTGTCTGGCAATTTTTGTGCCGTATCCATTCATCCACTGTCATAGCACCTGCATGGTTTCACCAATATACCATCCATCAGGGCATCTTTGCCTGTAGCGTTAGAGATAGGCAACATTGGCCGAGTCACATGAGTATCTGCCATGCAGATGAGTGGGTGCTGTTCCCATGTATGATGGTAATGTCCATGTTGAAAATGCATGTCTTGCAGAGGTTACCATGACAGGGCTGATAGTGTTGTGGTTGATGTTGTCTTGAAGGCTGGGTAGTTTGCTGCAAACAATGGTCTGTTTAAGATTTGGCAGTTGTTGAAGGCAAGAAGTGGAGGCGTGGGGAAGATCTTGGCGAGATGCTCATCATTATCATCGATAATGTGTTGGGACACTATGCATCAATCTTAAATTTTGCAGTTACCTATAAAGAACAAAATGCTACTCTCCATCGAACTGGGAAGCAAGATAAGTTGCCCACAGTCAAAGATCACAGTGGCTAAGAAGAATAAAACTGAAAACTGCTCTGCAGTGTGATAAGGCAACTGAGAGGAAGCATTGGTGGAATCCAGATCTATAAACTAAAGAAGTAACTGGATGACAACATGATCACAATTGTAAACATTTCAGCCATTCCATCACATTAATTTTGTTGCCAGTGACAGGTGGTGCCTTGGGCAGTATTTTCACATTCAAACTGATTACATTTTGATGTGAGGCTGGATGAACACAGCAGGCCAAGCAGCATCTCCTGAGATGCTGCTTGGCCTGCTGTGTTCATCCAGCCTCACATTTTATTATCTTGGAATCTCCAGCATCTGCAGTTCCCATTATCTCTGATTACATTTTGAGATTCTTTACACACTCATTATATCTGGTCATTGGTGCCATTTTAATCTAAAATAGGTGTATCCTGCGTTCATTTCAGTTGATTGTAAAGAAGTTTCTCTTTCACCAAATGAGTCCTTTTCCTTTTGATTTTAGCAAATATTCATCTCTCTTCATTGTCTACATCTTCATTTTAAGCTGTACAAAAATTGTGCAGTTCTACATTCTGAAACAACTAGGCCTGTCATATAGAGCAAGTCAGGACAGGATGGGCTTACTTAACATCATTCTTTATACAGTGCATCAGAATAATGAATGGGAAATGAGTTTTTGAATGATTCATGAATTGGGTATACATTAACCAAATACATTTATAAAGCATCTTAAAATGAATTTCATTTCTTCATTCAGAATTTATTCTCAGCAATATAACTCTGGAATATCATGCAGTATTCATTTAATTTTTAATGTGTTTTCACCAGAATCAAGAAGGAGCCCTACAGTAAAATTATTGAAATGAGAAATACCCACATTGTTCTGTAAAACTTCAAATGCTATGTAATTAGGAATTTGACTTTATCTTTAGATTTCTAACAAAGAGTTTATAAACACTTTTCTCCTGTTGCATGCACGACCATCCATATCTTCTGAATGTCCTTCACTCCTGACAGCACAGTGGGTCTACCTATACTAAACGGACTACAGTGTTTCAAGGCGGCAGCTCACCATCATCTTCTCAAGGACAACTAGGGATGAACATAAATGCTGGTCCAGCCAACACCATTTATATCCCACAGATGAATAAGAAAATAAACATGTGGGATTTGTTTGGCAGTTTACATGGTTCAATGTGTGAGGGGGTAGCTATCTGCTGTTCCAACAATTCAAATGTTGTAGAGTGTACAAGATGTAGTTTATTGCTTCTCAGCAACTGTCTACAGGTTATAAACTGGCTTTGCATTATAGTATACAAATGCAAATACTGTTGAGAGAACCCAGCCTTTGGTTTGCTTCCCATAAAATCGCCGAGTCTTCATTCTCCCACCAATCCCTAGCTTATTAAGAACGCCACCCTCATGTCCTCTCTCCCCAGGTCTTTATGCCTTCACCACAGTGGATGATATTCATTGAGTTTTAATCAAGTATTAGCCCTTTTAGACCTTTCAGATTTATGTACAACGTGTTCTTTTCAATACTCTGTCCCTATACTTATGAATTATAGGGCATCACAGCTGCAACTACTCCTGTGCTGAACTAACATGAATAATGCACAATTTTCAGGAATAAAGATTGAGGTTATAATTTTTTAAATTAGTCCTGATGCATGGTAGTCTGGATAAGCGTAGAAAATCAACATTGACTGTGGACTAAACTCCATGCTTTTCTGATTCCAACAGTTTACTTCCCCATTTATTATTAGAAGGCGGCCCTCCAGTATCTTTGTGATTTCAATGCAGTTCAAGTTTTCTTTTTTTGTTCAGGTCTCTGACGCACTCACCAAAGCTTTTATCTCTCCTGAAGTCAAAAATGTTCATTGAAATAACAGGGAGAATGTTAAGTTCTCATTCTTCCAACCCCACCCTCCAAAAAGATAAGTTTCAGTTGTATGGAATATCAAAGTGCTAATTATCTCTAACTCAAAGCAAGCCCACTCTGACCCTACCCATTTTAAAGTTTTCCCTGCCCCTAATAGATCAGGCTCCATTCCACTGCACCCCCTCAACCACTTTTAGGATTGCCGCCTCATCCACATTTCCCCTCACTGCTCCTTAATTACAATCTGCTGCCAATAGTTTGCTTCATTCAGCAATCAGAATTCCATTCTGGCTATCTGTGGCCAAGAAACACACCTTTGAACCTGCTCCTCTCCTTGGTACATTACCAATATTATCCATGTGTGACTTCATAGGAAATACAATCAAGGCATTCAACATTGAGGATATGGCAGCAAAGTCCACTCACATACAAATATCTGCAAGAAAGATGCCAATTTCTGTCATGCTAAACAAAACAATGTTCTGCATTTCCAGCAAATGTTGCTTAATAGCACTGTCAAAAAACACGTCAGTTAATTAGCTGTTGATCACAAGTACACAGGTTGGTAATTGGCCCAATTATTTGTTCTACTTTTAGGGGGCAGGACATAGCTTTGGTTATTTTACACATTGTTGGGTAGTTGGCAATGATGGAGCTATTCTGAAACAATCTTGGCTAGGAGCCTGACTACTTCGAGAGGATAAGTCTTCAGGACATTGCAGAAGGTCAGAGCCCACAGTCTTTGTAGTGCCTTCAGTATGTTCTCAATATCATGTGGAGTAACTGAAATTGATTGATTACTGACATCTTGTGACACTGGAGACCTCAGGAGGAGGTCAAAATGGATATTAACTGAGCATTTCTGGCTGAAGATGGATGCAAATGCTTCTGCCTTACCTTTTGCTCTGATGTGCTGGGCTCTCCCATCCATGAGGATGGGACATTTGTGAAGCCACCTCTCACTAGTTGTTTAACTGTCCATGACCATTCACAAACGGATGTGACAGGACTGCAGAGCTTAGATCTGTTGGTTTTGGGATTGCTTAGCCCCATGTGTTGCATGCGGCTTCTGCTATCTGGCATGCAACAGAGGCCTGTGCTGCAACTTTAGGCAAGTATATAATTTTTATGAATGGCTGGTGCTACACCAAGCATGCTCTCCTACACTCTTCATTGTATGAGGGCTAGTCCTTCCACTTGATGGCAGTCATGGAGTGACCAGGCCCTCAATGCCTCATGGGTGCCCAGTCTTGACATGCTTAATCTGTTTGACGTCTATCGCATTCAGCACATTGACAGTGCCAAACAACTCAGTCTCCAGGAGGATTGTGTGGTAGTAACTCCTATCATCATTGTCATGGAAAGGTGCATCTGTGGCAGGTAGTCTGCTGAGGATGAGGTCAAGTAGGTATGTCCAGCAGCACCTACTGCAGACCAGTCAAGAAGGAATGTCCTTTAAAATTTGGTCAGTAGTGGTGGTTTTAGTGAGCTACTGTGAGTGATGGGCATTGAAGTCTCCACCCAGAATACATTCTGTGCCTCTACCACCTTCAGGGCCTATTCCAATTGATGTTCAGCAAGGAGGGCCACAGATTCACCAGTCAAGGAGAAGTCGTAGGTGGTAATCAGCAGCAGATTTCCTTACCCATTTTGGACTTAAACACCATGACATTTCGTCTGGTTCAGAGGCAGATACTCTCAGGACAACTCCTTCATGACCATACACCATTGTGTTGCTACCTTAGATGTGGTCATTCTGCTGACAAGACAGAACATTGCTGGTTTCTGGGGCCTTGGCTGTCATGTATGAATTTGTGCGTGACTATGTCAGGCTATTGGTCAACTAATCTGTGGGATAGCACTCCCAAATTTTGGGGCTACTTCCAGATGTTGCACTTTGCAGGGTTCACTGGGTTGGACTTGTCATTTTTGCTTTCAACACCTATGTCTGTGCTGGGTAGTCTGTTTAGTTTAATTCCTTTCTGTAGACTTTTTAGTAATTTGATATAACTGAGCAGCTTGCTGGCCAATTAAGAGTTAACCATGGTGTGGTACTGGAATCAGATCAGGTAAGAAAGGCAAGCTTCCTTCCCCAAAGGAAGGATGAGGCCTAGATAGGCTTTTCCTGACAGTCGACAATAGTTTCCTGTTTTAATTCCAGTTTATTAATTTAATGTACATTCCAGTTGCCATGGTGGAATTTGAGCCCAATATAACTGGCACTACACCACCTCCTCCCCAACTTATTCCTAAACTTAAATAATACAGTTCTCCTACTTTATTTGCCTCGTCTTGCAGTGTAAAATGCAAGAAAGCATACACATAATTGGAAGATTCTTGTGTTCAGCAGATGACATTATCATTACCAGTAGTCAAAACTCTCCCTGCTTACAAAAACAACCCAAACGCCAGCGTATGGCTTGAAATGGGGAAGAAAAAGGTTTCACTTGAAGTCAAGATTTAACAAGTTGTTGGAGCCAATCAGGTCTGAAACTGGAAATTGTACCAAAAATTTGAGCACTGGAATGATGGTATGTTATTGTAGCTTACTACAATACTTGCGAGTGGTAAAATAAGCTCAAAACAATTAACACACATTCATTTCCTACCAAAAGGACGCTAACTATTTCAACTCTAACAACTTGGTACATACAAAATAGATTAAATAAAACACTTTCGACATTTAAAAACTAAACCTAAAATTAAATCAAGTATGTGTGCCTAAATTGACTCAGCAAAATGCAAGTATGAAACTGACTGGACCATGGATTACCAATTGATTGGAAACTTGTAACTTACCAAAGAACTGCTTGATAATATTAACTGATTCCATTTTGTTTGCTTTCCTTTACCTCTCCGTGTTCAGCTCAGATATGCAAGTCTGACAGAAATCTTGAGTCGTCATGCAGTAATTATCAACCTAAAAACTCCCCACCCCAAGAAGCATGTGACTTGACAGCATATCAAAGCAACAGATTCCAGTTACCTCCAACCAATCACTGGAATTGCTTATAAAACCAGTCTGACGAGAGAATCGTGTTGTCACGGTAACAATGGTTACATGACTTCAGATTACTTTACAAATTACAAGAGTGGATATCAATCAGAATCAGTGACTAAGCTAAACAGTGCACTTACATTTCAAGCCCCATTCTTTACTTTCCCCTCCCCTTTATCGTCCAGTGCCTCACCCTCAGATACAAATGGCTCCAGTACTTGATTCAGTGGTGATTTTTATTTCAAACTCAGTAACAGTTTCCCATCAAATCAGTTCATCTTTGCTTCTTTTTGTGTATGGCCAAGCAGTTCAATTGTTCAACCCTGGTTCAGTTTCACCGGATTGATATATTAACAGATCTACTTTGCTGAATTGCATGAAATATCTGCTCTTGTTCAGCTTAAACAAACCAACTGTCAAGTGTCAAAATTACAACAGCACCAACGTTTCAGAAGTATTTGCATATTAGACCAAAATTACTGCACTTTTTCACACAATTAATATGCCATTGTACTTGAATTATCAGCATTTCTGTAGCATACATCAACTTCCATGCATAACTGACTAAACTGAGACACAAGCATTGACAAGTTCACCTGTGAACAGTTGAACCATACAGAGGTCAATATTGAGGTAAAAGAGTTCAGACACATATTGGCAAGAACTCATGTAGCAGTCACAAAATCACATTCCATCAACTAGTCAACACTTAAAAACATTAGTGAGGGGAATATTTAGGTATTAAAATCTTTTTACAACATCTTCATTTATAGCTCTCTTCAGAAAGAAAAAAGCCTTACAATGTTTTACTGCTACAGAATATTACTGTGGTAAATACTGCAATAATTTAACATGCTAAAATCTATCTCTTGTGTTGCCTCATATCATTCTTAACAGGATAAGCATAGCTCTTAATCTGTACAAGGATTTGGAATCTGCCTCATCAGCTTCAAAACTTAAATATTCCTGTGGTGTTGACAGCCCTGTCAGCACAAGAGTATTATTAAAAGGATCTGTATTTTAACGGCAACTTATCGATTCTTTGGGTTAGTGCTACACAACGAATGAATTACTTCTGAAGTCAAGGCATGCTTTGAATCAAAAATAGCACCCAATTTATGCATAGCAAAGTCTGAAAACAAAATCGTTTGGGAAACGTTTTTAGTTAGGACACCAAAGTAGTTAACTATTCTTCTTTGAATAGACAAATTTATTTTTTTCAACAATTTACTAACAGGTAGGGAGGACCCCAGTGGAGTCTCTCCACTAAAATGTGATACCCCTGATAATGACAAGCACAAGCACAAGAACGTCATATTTGAAACATTCTCAATAATTTATACTATAATGTAAACTGGCGGCAAGTTGGCAGGGATTGGCCAAGCTACTCAGAGAAAGCAACAGCTAGTTAAAGGTACCACAAGCTCCAGAACAATTCATCAGGCTTGAATACATCCAATCTGTCTTTGAATGCACAGCCCTTCTTGCTAGCACAAATTAAGCCGCATTATTATCTTGCCTTTACTGATTCTTAGTGCAGCTATTGGTGCAATCAGGATCATGCAACCCAATCACATATTAACACAGACATTTTGTTTCTGGTTCTGCAAGTGCAGACTGGTAAATAAGAGTGATAACTTTGCTTATTATGAAGAAGTGAAGGAACATGCTGTATAATTCAGTCAACCAATTGCTGTTTCACGTGGCCTATGTACCTGGCGTTGTCCCAACACTGAAATTCATTACTTAGTTGTGTGGCAGGCTGAATGTCTTTTTGTACTGCCTACAGTATTCTGTGACTGGAAAATACCAGTTGGGTGGCCACTTCATAATTCCTGCATAAAACAATTTGCTTAATGTGTTTCTCAAATGTTACCTTCACTGATTAAACAAACATTGGGGTCTGTGTAGTTCCATGCACCATGGGATGAGATCTGATCAGCAAACTCATAAGTTGAACCTAACCATTTGCTCATCTTGCTATCTTGCTAAAGAAATGGAGCCTATCAATGCTATCCTGAAGAATATTGGCTCCCATGATCACATTGTTTGCTGTGCAGTGCACAAAACTCACAAATGGCCCAAAGACTGCCATTTTCAGATACCTCATCTACCTCAATTTACCATGGCAACACAAAGTATCTCAGCGTATCTCTTTCCAGCCAATGTACATCAGTGGAAATTTGTATGGATTAGCATGTGAGCGGCAAACCTTTGGTTTGCCCAAAGTTTAGAGGGTGGAAGGCAAATGGCTGGTCAACAGCATATTGGAACACTGCAATAAATATGAGGAATTAGAACTCATATCAGATATTT
Organism: Stegostoma tigrinum; assembly: GCF_030684315.1. Lineage (NCBI taxonomy): Eukaryota > Metazoa > Chordata > Chondrichthyes > Orectolobiformes > Stegostomatidae > Stegostoma > Stegostoma tigrinum. The sequence goes on along the minus strand of NC_081367.1, from coordinate 17,903,370 downwards.
CCATTCAAGCTCAAAAAATTCAAATATCAGAACTAGCCAATTCCAAAATCCCAAATATAAATCTAAGCCGTTAGATGTAGATGAAGCAACTTCTCATGGATGTGATTAGATATACCAATACCATGACATTGATTACATTTTTTTATCCCCATTTCTTTCAAAATAGACTACAATCACACAAACACTGCATGAGACAAGCTTCAATGGAATTAGAATTTGAATTAGGCTGATTATTCAAGTACAGACGTGCAGGAGAACAGTGAAAAGTATACAAAGTCATCACTCCTGATGTCATCTTTGGAACAAAGGTACCTAGGTACAAAATCTTAGGTACAAAACAGAAAAATAAAGAAATAACTTAAATGTTCAACATTACGTTCTTCTTAGTTTGAGGTAGAAAAATAAGGAAATACAGCAGAATACTTCCTCCTTACTCTCTGTATACAAATAGCTTGGAAATCTTGGGACCTTTCAATGTGGTTGGTTACATAGCACAATTTTTCATCAATGCAAGAAAACCACACAAAAGTCGAGGATGAAGGAAAAAGGATTGAGTAGCAGCAATAAGATAAATGGATGCATTTGCTTATAGTATCATTGTGTCTACCGAAGACTGCTCTTGACATTTTGAAAAAAAGTGACAAATTTTAATGCAGCTAATGGCCTTGCACTGCTGTGGAACAACACTATTTACACAACCTCCTCTTTCAAGCCCAAGCCGAAACAATTATAACTGTAAACCATTTACTGATGCAAACCCAATATAATACATTAGGGTCAAGCCATTTTGCAATTATGTTGATATATCTAAATCTAGTAAGCAAGTTGAATCCCATACCAACTTGTAATTATATAAAAGTACAATGTTCCTTTTCCTTCCTTTCCACTAATTAATATTCAAGACTCATTTCTTCATAAATCGGCCAGTTTCCACTTAAATCATTTCAGCATATAAGTTAGTTGTGTTATGTTGTTAATTGAATATGGAAAAATTAATTAGAACAGAAGTTGATGTGAGCGTTAAAACCACTGTTTGGTGGTGGAGAGAAGCGAGAGTGAGGAGAGTTTGAGAATATAGCTAACATGCAATGTCATGTGGCTGTGGAAGAAAGACACTTGGACAATATGGATTTAAAATCAAGCAGACATGCTGGAGGATAATATGCTCGAATGGAGGTCGTGCTGAGGGTGCGAGGGCATGAATGAGTGGTGGATGTTGGAAATATTGGAGATGAATAGATGGCTGATAGGAGAGATTATTCCACAGACATCATGCCAATGATAGTTTCAAAATTGGAAATTCCGGTTGCTGGTCTTCAAGGTAGTAATTAGTTGTTAATAAAAATCCACAGTGCTTGTGATGTTCTATATATGAACTTTTAATTTAGCTTTCTAACAAAAATGCTATGTCTTAAATAGAGCAAATTTTAAACAAGATGAAGAAAATCTGCTCTTTTCTGGATGAGACAGACAGATTAAATTAAAGTCTACACATTAATTTTCCTCAGTTGATCATACCAATTTTATTTTACTTTATTTTGAAAGTACCATACAGTCAGTATTAAAAAAAATTAATGGGATTAGTTTTGGTCATTGAGCATTTACTGTAAAACAGGAACACGGTTATTGAGAAGTCAGCCATACATGAAATGCTAGAGTTTACTGATCCTCGTTTTGGAAAGGTCATCCAATATGAAGGAAATAACAGTATGGTACGGGCTCTTAAGAATGTGAAAGATGCCATGATCTTATCCTACTGCGCAAGTGATTTTGTCTTAAGCAAAATTTATCCTACATCACAATTCTCGGTCAAAAACAGGAGAAAATTCTAGTTACACCTTTTGTCTGCAACTAAATGAAGTTTTAAAAAGGGCCAGAGTTTTAAGACTCGTGAATATGTCACATACGCTGGTGGATAACAGAACTAAATCAACCAAGTGCACAGTACAGCAAGTTCAGCCTGGTATCACAGCTTCATTAACACATGCAACATTTTGCTTTCACTCTAGAATTCAGAGCTTTATGCTGACAAAGCTTCATGAGCACAAGTCATCAGGTGGTATCTCACCCCAAAAGAAATGAGAGACCTGAGTTATACTGCACCTTGCCCAATTTCAGGACATTCCCAAAAAGCTTCACAGCCTATGAAGTACTTCTAAAGTGTATACATTGTCGCAATATGGGAATCATTGCACTCAATTTATATAGCAAGGCTCCAGAAACAACTTTGGTGTAATTCACAGATAAATCAGGGATTTCCATATTGACTAAGGCAGAGGGGAGAACTTTTCTCCTCCTTTTCACTGCACCATGGCCGGGATCTGTTTTGTTAATGTCAGGATAAGGCATTAAACTGAAGCTCTTTCTCCCATTAAAGAACAAAACCCAAGTGGAAAAGCACTGTCTCAGTCAGGCCTGAGAGTGTCAGCCTGGATCAAGTACTCAATTTTCCAGACTGTGATTTGAAGACAAAAGCACCCAGCCATATCTTAATGTATGGACAGGATGACAAGTATCATCATGAAACACATAGCCAAGTTAGAACAGGGGATTATCAAAAAGGAGGACCAAGTCATCTGATCTCGTGTATAGCTATACAGGCCTCAATGTGTACTGGGAAAGGATTTTCAAACTACGAAGTGAGGAAGAACTTTGGTTGGAGACACCAAACTCCAACTCCATGCAACTTTTTTTTGTTTAAGCTGTTGCTCCATCCAGGAGCTGGCTCGACTGATGCATAAGAACAACCATCAGCACCCCGCACACCTCCTCTCCCCCTGCCACCACCCCTTCAATTTGGAAATGCTGATGATGGGGAAGTTGTTGCAGCACAGCAGCTGTTGAGGTCCCTGCAGCTTTTGATGCAGAGTGGCAGGGTCAGTGGTCACTGGGGCTCAGGATCGAAAGGGAAGGAGCATCAAGGAAGAGTTATCAATAATTGGGGGGGGGGGGGAATGTAAATCTCCCGAGAGGTTCGACTGTTGGCGAGGTAACAGGTTAGCTTGCTGGACCACCTTTTCATTCAAATGCAGAAAATGACATCTCCCAAGAATGCAGTATTGGCTTTCCCCACCACGTCACTCTGTCAGAAGTCAGAAAGTAGGTGGGTTTGAGTTTGTTTTACACTTTCACTTCAAAACACCAGTCCTTTGGGATTTCCTCTTTTCTCGTGAATGGCTATTGGACACAATCTGGGTGAAAAACATCTCTTTTATATTTTGGATAGTGGACTTAAAAATGGTAATGGATACTACTTAAACCAAGGGACTGAGAAAAAAGATCGGCAGATTTAGAAGAAAGTTACCAGAACTGTGTTTCATCTATATGGTGACCAGTGCAGTTTTGTTCTGTGACAGTCATTTGATTAAAGATAACTAGGTATAGAGCTGGATGAACACAGCAGGCCAAGCAGCAAAGGAGCAGAAAAGCCTAGATCCTTCTTCAGAAATCAGTTGATTATTTTATTTCAACCTAGATCAGTAGCATCTTCAATAGAACTCAGCATAGAAACAACTTCTTGTTTGGTTCTGAGGCAGACTGATGCAGTTGTGTGTCTGGACATTACTGAAGAAACATCCAACATTTGAGGGAGAAAACACTTCTCTCCTGTTCTCTTCCTTCTGTGAGTAAAGATGTAAAAGAACATTCTAAGCAACCAGCATTTTTTTTTTCTCCCTCTCCCTCTCCGCAAATTTCCTTCCTGGAAGGGAACAGGGAAACCACCTGCACAGACACTGAATGGATGATTTCCTAGCCAGTGTAGAAAGGATTGAGAATTAGTGGTTACAACCTCCTGCCAAGAAGTATTAGAATCATACAGCACAGAAACAGACGCTTCAGTCCAACCAGTCCATGCCGACCACAATCCCAAACTAAAAACTGGTGCCACCTGCCTATTCCTGGCCCATATCCTTCTAAACTTCTCCTGTTCACGCACTGATCCAAATGCCTTTTAAACGATGTAATCATACCCACATCCACCACTTCCTCTGGAAGCTCATTCCACATACAAACCACCCTCTGTAAAATATGTGCCACTCATGTTTTTTTTACATCTTTCTCCTCTCACCTTAAAAAAGGTGTCCCCCAGTCTTGAAATGCCCCATCCGAGGTAAAAGGCAAATACCATTAACCCTACCTATACGCCTCATTATTTTATGAACTTCTACAAAGTCAGCTCTCAAAAACCTACACTCCAGTGAAAAATACTTCCAACCCATTCAACTTCTTGAGACAGAAGGGTTGAAAGAAACCAGAAAAGGAGCTGAAGGAAATCATCTTCATCAACACCTATAATCTGGACTGGTGCCCGAACAGTGCTTTACTGGCATTTTGTCACTCTTTTCTCACCCATATTTGTGTCCTGTTTTGTCACTAGGTTTGAATCCCATCATAGCAGATGGTGAGCAATTAACATTTGCCTTGCCTAAGAAACTGACTTCGCATGAATAAATAAAAGCAACTTCATTGAAGTGAGTCAGATGCTCCTTCCTTCCCAGGGTGTTACTGATCTTCTTCGGATCAAGAGCAAGGAGGCATATATATTGCTGAAAAAGACACATTTTATCAAAACGTTTTGTCTTGCACTTATCAGGGCATTTCACAAGAATACCAATTAAATGGAAAAACCAACATTTACGCTGCATAAATAAAGATTGGTTGACAAGTGAATTCAATGAGCAAGGAATTATGTAGATAATTAAATTAAGACTATCAGTCAAGCTAACAGAGTAGTACAGTCACGTGTACTGGAAATTGCATTCATTCATACACAGGACACTGCTCTTTTCCCACAAAGAACATGTACACACACTGTGCCTATTTCAACTCAACAAACTACATAACATCCATTCACTAATTTATTAGAGCAATGTGCTGACTGATCACAGTTAATCTATCTGGTTTAAAAGTGAACTGAATTCAGCCGTTAACTGTCAATCAGCATTAATGGGCACATTCTTCATGCCAGCACCTCTACAATCAGTCACTTGGTAATCAAATAAATTCATTCCATGCATCATAAACAATGGTTTCCCCCTTGAATTTGTTCGCTTGTGAAATGTTCTGATGAGTGCAAGATGAAAGCTTTGACAAACTATGTCTTTTTTCAACAATATTCAAACTCTGTCCAACCAAATGACTACTTGAGGCACAATATATCTCATTGCCTGCGACTGCTACTGTCTGGACCTACAAAAGATCATATGCTGAATGCCAGTATTTATAATTAAACTTAAACTGATTCTGTGCCAGGTTTAATTGAAACATTGCACAACAATATAAAAATCTAAGATTTTGAGTTAAGACAGTAAGGAAGCATCTACGCATCAATTTTTTTTCCAACTCAGATCTTCCACAGACTTACCACTAAAATATCTAAACCACATTTATTGCTGTCAATGCTATAGCAAACACTCCCCACGTCTAAGTAAAAGGAAATTTACATAAGGCTGGAGGAACTCAAACAAAAATCTATTTCAAAGTGGCTTCTCAATATCAGGAAGAGTTCCTTGATCATACCAGCATGGAAAATATTCAAAGTCTCACTCATCAAGGCCCAGCCATACTATTTTCTGATACACTCCCCAACTTTTGATAAGAGAAAGCATCTGACTCATAGGTAGCATGCAAAACATTTGAGAATATCAAGGTCAACATTTAATCAGCCATCCCTAATTGTCCGCAAGGTGGTGGGGAGATGTTTTCGTGAACCGTCTCCATAGAATTGGTATACTCACACTGTTGTTAGGTAGGGACTTTGACCTTGTTCAAAGTTTTTAAATCAAATTTATGAAAGTCAATTGGCTCAGAATCCAAGGTAAAAATTCCATTCATGTTAAGTTTTGCCCACTTTCTGCATGCATAAATGCAGTCACAATGTCTGAAACATTTGGATATTTCATCTAACAACAAGCCCTAATATTGAAAATCTCAGAACTGGTATCAGGAAGATGATGTTCACAGGGTTAATTCATCACAAAGGACTAGGAGGTCAATATGTTTAATCATGCAGAGGTCACATCACCAGGACTTCTGTGATTCTGAATGTGCCAATCAGTTGAACAAAATAAATTAAATCCATCTGCGCGCTGAAGACTTCATCACTGACATGAATGGAACTCTGTTCCCTCTCTGCAGGACTAAAGGAAAAGTATTTAAAAGTACAATGGTCTATTGGTCTGCATGGTGGAGGGGGCGGATGGGTGGAATTTATTAAACTGACGTCCCATCTGACGATAGTGAGACAGGAGAAAAGTAGTCAATAACTGCATAATTAGATTATCATGAGGAAAACTGTGATCATGCACAATACTCACAATCCTTAAAAGAGCTGGTAGCTTATTAAGATTTGTCTCTAACCTTGTTTAAACAAATGAATCTATACTAAGTTTAAAAAAAAACACACTTTAATAAGATTACACTTTACAGAAGCATAAATGAGACATATTCCAAATGAAAGGAAACTTCAGAATCCATCTACGAATCAACCACGTATCTCGGTATTTGTAGTAAGTCACAAAATTTTAATCAAGGGTGAGGAGCAGGCTAAATGTCACAAAGATTGTACCTAAAAATCTGACTAGTGCATCTAATGGCTCAGCTTATCATGAGTCATTGTTTAAGCAAAAATATTTGACTCTGTTTCTTCAAGGTTCTGTGAATCAAGATGGAAAATTTCTTTCAGCTTAATTTTACAATAAGTGGGGAACACACTGACTGTTTTTTCCACTCCAGTTAATGTCGAAAATCAAAGACGAAGGAGTTGGAGTAAGAACAATCACCTCTGTGTAATATAAAATTCATTTCTTTCCTCTGTCATCAAAACCATGACATAAACTTTTCATAAGAATGCAATGCAATTTTCATGAAATCATATACTTTTCCTGAAATGCTCTGAATTGCTCAAGAGGTTTTCATTCCCTCTAACAGAGAGAAATCAAATCAAAAATAAAGTTGACAAAAATTTAACTTCAGCCATTGTGGTTCAGTCCTCATTTTTTTTCCCCAATTTAAATTATTCATCTTGGATATGGAAATTAATTTAAACTCAAAGGATGCTGATTTCAGTACACCACGTCCAGATCTAGAATGGCCATCCATTGCTAGAGATAGCTGGATTATGCCAAGCACATTGGGGTCTCACTCTTCACTGTCTCACAGAGACAGTGGTCTTTTTCTGACATCCAGTCTTAAATATACCACTACTTTCATCAAGTATACAATGAGGAGACAGAAGCAATTATTTTCATTCCCTTCCTTAAAAAATACACAGTTGCCGCCAATTCCATCTTCCCCACTGGCCATTATCTTGGGCTAAATGAGACTTTTTGCAATCTCTGCATTTGAGCTGTGATTCGAGATACTCTGTTTCATAACAATCACTTGCACCCACTATTAAGTTACAGTGTTCTGTCTGAGACTCTGTCTCTGTCACCTGCAGGCTCATCAATTTCGTTTCTTTCCTGATGACTTAACATTCTCCACACACTGCGTGCTTCAGTTTATAATAACCTCTGCTGCCTGTGCCGCAACCATTATGAAACTACAGTTTCCAATTTAAAAGAAAATCCTCATGTTCAAATACTTCCAAGGTTTCTCCAAGCCTTCCCTTTTTACTTCTCCAAAACTACTGCTCTTCCAAAAAATTCCTGTTTTTCTAACATTGATCACACCCCTACTGTCTCTTCCACTTGCTGCACTGACCATTGTACCTTTCAGTCTTCAAGGTCCCACACTTTGCAACTCCCTCCATAAGTGATCTGCATCACTACCTCTCAAATTTCCTTCCTGAGCCCTCCAAAAACAAAAATCAAACTTCTTTTGTACAAACTTCTGATCGCCCTTCCCAATACCTGGGAAAGATTTTCTACAATGATGTCTACATCTAATATATATTTTAAAAAGGGTACAATAAAACATGAATATAGCAGTTGCTATAAAGTGAAGGAAAATCCTAAAGAAAATGAAATCATAAACTGCACCAAAACTAAACACCACCAGGTGGAAAGCTAAATAGAAATGTCGTGCAGTCCAGCAAACAGGCTTTTAATAGCATATTAGTGGTAAGGATTCGGTAGAGCATCGGCAGCATCACTGGTCCAATATTTCACATCCAATAACTAATAATTAAATAATAATAATAATAAAAAACTAATAATAAAAAGAAAAGCATTATAAATCTCACTCCAACAATTCAAGAATTTGAGTGTAGATTTTAGAAAATCAAACTATAAAGATGGAAGAACTTGCTATCAAGCTTTGGGTTGTTGGTCTAGATATCGTCTAAATCAACTTGTTCAGGGATGTTGTTACACACTTCTGCAGCCGGTTAGACTTGTTTATGTACCTAATAGATTTTTGTTTAGTGACAGAAACTGCCACCCTTATCTGATCTGTCTAGGGAGAGGCTTAAAAGTCTGAGGAGAGCAATTCAATAAGATGGCCCACGAGCAGTTTCTCAAACCAGCATCAGCCATATACTGCAGTCTCGCCATGATGCCATCAGCCACATACTGCAGTCTCGCCATGATGCCCATGTCACAACATTGAAAAAGAATTCTGGTAGTTTAAAAATCCAAAACTGCTGCAGTTCCAAATAACCTGACATCAGATTTTAGAATTTTATATTCAATTGTGGAGAGAAAAGCATAGTTTAATATGAATGGATTATGAATACATCTGGAATCAATTCCTCAAATGACTGTGGACCCGCAGTTAAATGCAAATTGAAAGGCATACAACCCACAGTCAGAGTTCTCAGGAGGTGCAGGGTCATATTTGAAGAGTCATTTCTGATTTACATAATTTTCTTTTGCCAATATTTACTGTAAGCTCATGACAGTGTCTGTTTCCAGTATACTTCAGTCATCTTCACATGGAACAAAAACAGAGTCCAATCTGAGAGGATATCCCCTATTGAAAACACTTCTCCATATATTCTTATAACATTCATTACATTTTCCCAAGTTAATTGTTGTTAAAGATTGACCAGGACTTGCGAGAAACAAATATGGGAAGAACAGCAGTTTAAAGACTAATTTCACATGATTTACAGATGATTCAGATTGCATCACAATTAAGTGCTAGAATGAAAAATTTTTGAGGTTTACAATAGCTCATGATATTATCACTTTTCCAACAATCATTATTGTCTGTAGCATAAAATTATGTTTTTAAATTTGCTTAAAAACAAAATCAGTGATTCGGTCCGTAGAGTCATACAGTGATACAGCAAAAAAGAGACCCATTTGCCTAACTCATCCATGCCAACCAAGTTTCCCAAACTATCACATGCCACAGAGATACTAGAGAAACTGAGTTTATTTGTCTCTTGTGCATATTTGACCAAATTAGATTGCTAACTGTAAAAAGCACATGCGAAGTCCAATCTCTTTGGACAATATTATGAAAAGAAGTAGCCAAAGTAAAAATCAGTCATTGTGCAGCTGTTGGGCACGTAGTTAATAAATGCCTATCTTAAATGTCCTTTTTAAATAATGCACACAATCAAGAAACCAATTACAAGTCTCCATAAATTTTCCTTGAAAACAGTACTTAAAAAGAGATTATGTTTCTGAATGCAAGTCTGGATTTGAAGTTGATCTCCACTCTAAGTCTGCTTAGTTTTACATGTTAAGTTATGAGAACCAAAAAGAAGAAACTGATGTTTGCAAATGCATCACTTTAGCAGCACAACATTTGTACAGTACATATTTCATCAATTACCACCCACCCATCTGCCTCAATTTCATTCACATAAATACCCACTAATGTTTCCAGATTTCAGTGCTGCAATTATTCTCTCATGAATACTGTTGCTGACATTCTTAATTTGGCGGCAGACTTTAATGCCAATGAGTGTTTTCAATAAATACATAATCTGTATTTTGAATTCTTTCCAGGAACTTTTTCTCAAAAAATGAATTGACTGTTACAATAATCTAATATGTATTATAAGGACAAACTTACCTAAGGTATCCTTTAGATTTTTCACAATAGAAGCTTTCCTCGCACTGTTCTTCCTTTCCACATAATTTGAAGGTACAAAGCCAGTTTTGTTTGTGGAATTTCGAACGCGCCACCATGATTTAGAGTCATCTAAGAGCCACAGTCGCTCATTCTTCTTTATGTCAAGCTCCTGCTCCTGCTGGGCCACATAGTCAAACTTGGCAATCACAATCACCTCTTCCGTCATCTTCCCGTGGGCTCCACACTGCATGTTCAAAGAGAAAGGGATTAGTATTGTAACAGAATGCAGATGGACAGCCTGTAGAATACCACACTTACAGCACTTCTAAAATGGACAGAAGCTAACCTGTACACACATTTTAAAAGGTGAAAAGACAAGCAAGACCTGAATTGTGAATGAGCTTCAATCGGGTGGTATATGCAAGCTTTAAGGAACGCAAGTTTATGAACCGAGGTACTCGTCTCCAAAAGATCATCTGAACAAAGCTTTATGACTTTTAAGAGGAAAATTCAAGTCTTGTTTTTCATTTACTTATGTAGTTAATCCAACATAGCAACAACATTTCTTGGACTGGTGAAAGTTTCCAATCTCGTCAGCCTCACTGAACCAGAGGGCTGAGTGTTCAATTCCCACTTTGGAAATTTGAGCACATAATCTAGAAGAACACTTCATAAAATATCAAGAAAGCTCTGCAGTATTGGGGCCACCAAGACATTAAACAGAGGCCCTGGCTGCTGTTTCAGGCAAATGTGGAATATTTCACGGCACCATTTGTAGAAAATCAACAAGTTCAATTAGTGCCAAAACCAATGGTCATTAACCAATGGGGTGCAAACTGGTATCATCACTCCATATTACCAGAACATTTAGAATCAAAGAATCCTTGGAAGCAGGCCATTCAGCCCATCAAGTCCACATGACCCTCTGAACAGCATCCCACTGAGCATCACCCCCCATGCTATCCCTGTAACCCTGCATTTCTCATGGCTAATCCACCAAGCATGCACATCTTTGGTCTGTGGCAGGAAACCGTAGCACCTGGCAGAAACTCAAGCAGACACAGGGAGAATGTTCACACTCCACACAGACAGTCACCTGAATGTGGAATTGAACCCAGGTCCCTAGTACTGTGAGGTAGCAGTGCTAACCACTGAGCTATTGTGCTGCCCACAGTCAGTGGCGTCTCGGCCAGTTAGCGAAATGCACAGCAATGTAGGACGAAGTTCAATGACATCCTTCACTCAGCAAGCATGTGTGGCACTATCATCTCTCTAATATCTCACACTCAATTTCTGCTGTTGCACTCACTTCCCACCAAGTTCCATGACAACCATAAGAAACATGACAAGTTTCTTGGCTTTATGTCTGTTATAAATGGCATGGCAACACAGCAGTACTAATGAGCTTGGCATCTCTGGCTAAGGGGGTAAAGTGCAAAAAGGCAGTGAAAGGCAAATGAAGTTAAGGTTGGTTGCTGTGAGCATCCAGGCAGGCTCAGAGCGAGTGAGCACTATTCGAGCAAACAAATAGCCCAGCAATGCAGCCTGATCCATTCCATGAACAGGGTGCATGCCCCTGATTATAATGTGTCCTTGCTACATCACAGAGTGCAGAAACACCTTGTAAGCAGATTGGAGATGGGCCTAGAGTATTCTTGGACGCTGGGCCTGTGGGATGCTACTGTCCATGGATGTGGGATGTATATGGTCAGTGGCTATGGAGCGTGCCCCCGGGATTTTGGCACACCCCCCAACCCCCACCCTGGTGTCAAACACGGTGGCAGGGGGGGGCGGGGAGTGATTTGGAGCAAGTGACGAGCTGAAGTGTCACCACGTACCCGCTCTGACCTCCACATTAGGAAGTCTTGGCGTGTTGCTTGCTAATGACATATAGTGGCTAAGACACTGAATATAATTGAGTCAAGACATGTAGTTAATAAAGATCATTAATAAACAATAATTCCCTCTAATAGGCACGTTGCCACGCCCACTCCACACCCTGACATCAGGAACCTAGTTTAAAAAATGAAGCCAGTTATTCCCAACGTCAACATAAGTCTCACCGGAATTCTCACGTAATGCTGCCATATTTCCTCTCTAGCCAATGCTGTTCAGGGCCCTTAAAGATTCTGCTATACTGATTCTGAAAGGGATTATATAAAAGCAAGTTCTTCCTTTCTTTCAAGGGCAACATAAAAATGGGAAATTTGAGAAAAAAATGTTGTAAGTCACTGTGCTGTGGGGAATTCTGGTTCAGAATTACACAATGCTGCAAAAGTAATTATTAAGCAGCATAAAAACAGCCCCTATTCTTTCAAATTGTTCCAGTTTCACTTACAAATTGGAAGTTTCCTTTAACTCTGCTTTTACCCAAAGACGAAATAGAGATTATTTCAACTCCTGGCATATTTACAATATTAAATATGACATTGTTATTTATAATATCAAGTTTCTTGATGCCAAATTTCAAAGGTTTTCTACCTGCTAAGAACAAGTTAAGAACAATCATTGAATGGATTAAAAATGATAAATTCTTATTACTTCCACTCCCCCAGTTGCATTGTTTACAGACAAATCGTCTCCCTCCAAAACTGATGGGGAAATTTCAAACAGAACTTGGTGCACACTTAAGGGACAGGAAAAACCATTTTTCTTTTGGCATAGTTGCAGATATGGACCATAGTTTTTTTTTAAAAGCAGGGATCCATCCATTAACATGACAAGATTGCAAAATTTAACTTTTTCTCTTACAATGTTGTTGGGTTGTTTGATTTGGAATGTTAATGTTTTAGAATATTATGGATTGCCTCAACATCGATGCTGCAATTTGCTACATATGTCTAAATATAAGAAGATTTTACAGAGCAGACTGTTGAAAATAGATTGGTCGGAAGGAACTCAAGTGAGATAGAAACTGTTAATAAAGAGTTTTTTTTTCAGATCTGCACGAACAGAGCATCATTAATGCAGGTGAAAGTCTTATGAAAGAGCTGCATTACAAGAGCTCTATTAAATGCCCTCTTCACTTGTTTGGAGTTGTTACAACATAAATATATCTAGATAGCAGTTTTATTGGGGTTTTATAAAATAAATAACCATCTGGCCTTGTACAGCAATAAAGTTACTTTACTCCATCGAATGTGCCCCAAATTTATTGGTCAATGCTGAGTAAAATGGACTCTCCAACAACAGAAGACACTTTTCAGTTCACAAGGTAATCTATTAGATGTTACCTTATAACTCTAAAAATAGATCCAACATAGTCTACAAGAAACAAAACAAGATTGTCCTTGCATTTTTCTACCTTATGACCTCTATGCTTAGAGGAAAAGAAAATATGTTGTATTTAAAATCAATTTAGTGCCTCAAATTAAATTAATTCAGATCCAAGCCTAAAGCATCTTTTATTGATGCTTGGCACACCAGTGAAAACTAATGTTTAGCTGAACTTTGAGTTACATCAAGATCTATAAGTCAAAGAAACATGTTCAAAACTGATACTCAATTGAAGTTGATTTTGAATGCAACTGATGTTGCTGATGTTGAAACTATGTGGCTCAGGAATCAACATAATCCAAGTTGGTGCTCCGCTCAAATACTTCAGAAACAGATTACAGTAGATCACATTATAAACTTTGCATGTGGTGAATTCATTTCTGAATACCAAAAAATATTGAAACTCACTTTAAAGGGCTGAAAAAGAATGACAATTGTTATTTGTACACTACCAACTACTTAAAAAGAGAGTTCACTTTTCTACATTCAGTACATCCCATATGATCCAACTCAGTTCATAGACAACCTCTCCTCATACACATCAGTGCTGCCATTCCAGGAATCAATTTGGTAAACCTACACTGCACTCGCTCAGAAGAAAGAACATCCTTCCTCAAAGAGAACAAAACTGCACACAAAATTCCAGATGTGACCTCACCAATACTCCCTACAATTGCAGCAAGACATCCTCAAAATGCTCAAATTCCCAAGTATTTTTTTTTCATACTGCTTCAAATTAGCCATTTTGTCTCATTTAAAATTCCTTCATTTTACAGCTGAATTGGCTGTTAAAAGAAAATCATTTTACTAAGTGTTCACAAGTTAAATGATCAAATTATACGTCACTATACAGAGCGGAGAGCATAACAGAGTGGACAGCAATCAGTTAGTATTATTGGCACCTGCACAATACATGTCCATTTATAAAGTGTCCATATACCATGATGTCAATTTACCAATATGTCGGGTTACTCTTAACAAGCTTTGGCATGTCAGTGACTACTCAGTGGAGAGCAGTGTGTCAGAAGGCAATAGATTCATATCCCACTCTAAAAATGAGAATGCAATGCAGCCCAGAAATGTGAACAGATGCAAAACTGACATTCCTAGTGGGGTGCTGAAAGAATACTGCACTGACATAGGGCTTTCACGTGAGATGTTAAACTAAGGTCCGGTCTTTCCTCTCAAGTGGAAATGAAAGATCTCATTACGTTATTTCGAAGGAGAAAAGGAGCAGTATGTTGATAGCGGTATGATTCCTGCCAGAACGAATAACAGCATCATTAATCACGCCTAGAGAGCAACCCACACTAAGTGACTGGGATTGAATTTACACAAAAATTGGAACACACAATCCTCCACTCACTACAGTTTGCTAGAGAAATCAACATGCTTCAACTGTGAGAAGGGACTACAGTTTGTCATGCACAAACTCTATTTGCTGCATAAATAGACTCTGTGAACATGCTTTTTCTCCCCCCATAAAACTTGCTGATATTTGTGTCCCATTTACAAATCATTGGCTCACAATGTGCCAATTCCATGCCCATTTCACTTCTAAAGTGCTTCATTGGTTGAAAACTACTTTGGGACATGAAGGTTTTGAATGGTGTTACTTAAATTAAAAAGTCTCTCTCTTTTATAGGTAATGAGCAGTCAGGAACAGTCAGCAGTGCATACAGACGGATCCTCACCACTGACTACCTGTCAAAACATTTTTCCATGCAGGTCTTCTATAATTTGCATGCAAAGAAACAAAGAATTATTCCTAAAGAACATTCCTTCTTCTGCCATTCAGCGATGCTGTAACATCTCTATCTCATACCTATTTCAGCAAACATACCAAGGCACAAAACTGAATTACAGTGCTGGATTAGAACCCAAATGCAGTAATATATAATCTTGTTAATGCTGTCTTTTGAGCACAGCACAGGCTTTGTACATTAAAAAAGACTTGACTAGGCCCAAGTAACAATAGAATAATTTTTTCCAATCGGTTTCTATTGGAAAACACCAATTTTTTTGCAAGAGGCTTCAGAATTCTTGACCTCATCATGCTACATCATGTTAACACAGAAATTATTAAGAAATCTAAATTCACCCTCAGTTCTTTGAAAATATCGAGTGATTTGATGGATGTTTGTGTCACTTTATTAAAAACAATTTCTCTTTAGATTTGATCAATGGCTGAGATATGTCTCCTTAAAGAATGTTAAATCACAAAAGACAAAAAAAAAGCTTTGGAATTTTCTAATTTGACAAATTATTTTTATTGACTAATGAATTATCCATGATCAGGTGAAACCTTATGACTGCCAAAAGCACACAGAGGAAAGATTATGCATTTGCTTTTGAGCAAAGGCTAGTTAATGGAAAAGACAGAGCCAAGAACAAGAAGCATTGTAATCAGAATCTATAAGAGCTTTTGAGAACAGGAGTGATTAAGGAAAATGGTTACCCTGAATGTAATATAAAATTTTACGACTTTCATCAAAACCACTGGCAAATTGAATCAGGCCAGAAAAGTTCAACTTGTACTTTACATTATTACGTAATTAGGAATTAGTGGGCAAACAGAGGGAAGGAGAAAAAAAAAACGTTCAAAATAAATTATGATTCTCAACATTTTGGGGAATTGCTGGTGGTGTTGGAAGTGAGGGGGTGGGTAGCGGTGTGCATGTGTATAAACCAGCTGTGCATTTTTCTTAAACGCAGTGCTCTCACAAATACAGGTGGTGCCTACTTTCAGCTTTAACTGAAACCTGACTGTACCAGTAGCATACTGAGAGACAGAGAGGAAATAAACAATGTTTACCCAGATCTGAAAAAAGTGACTCCATGTTGCGGTTCATCTCATCCTGGAAAGAATGGAGAGAAATTGAGGCAACAGCCCAATCAATTGCATTTGCAAATATGTGGAATTGAGTTTTAAAAGATCATTTGTATCTAAATATCCCCTAAAAACTTATTGCGAAGTAATGATGACGTATAATGTTAGTCATGAATTCAGCCTTGGTAGTCAACAGTAGCGTTTTCTAAATTTGTTGCACGCTATTTGCCATAAATTTCTGTACAAAATGGGTTGCACTGAGCAAATAGACTTTGCTGCAAAATATGATGTGGAGGTGCCAGTGTTGGACAAAGTCAGAAATCATATGACACCAGGTTATAGTCCAACAGGTTTATTTCAAAACAGAAGCTTTCAGAGTCTCAGTCCTTCTTCAGGTGTTAATGACAGAGGTAGCACCAGGCACAGAATTTATAAGGAAAAGATCAAGGTTCACGCCATTGATTGGGAGGTACTAAACAAACCTAAGATGCTGTTAAATCTTTAATAAGTTGGACGGTTTTCATTGATTAATATGGAACACACTCTTGCACGCGCACACACACTCACACACACACTTCCTCCTCCCCACACACCCCCTCCCTTCCCTGCGCACACACACTCTCGCCACCTCCCCCCCACACACTCTCGCCTCTGTGTCTGATACTACCTCTCTCACTAACACCTGATGGAGGACTAAGGCTCCAAAAGCTTGTGTTTTCACATAAACCTGTTGGACTATAACCCGGTGTCATTTGGCTTCTGACTTTGTTGCAAAATAGTTAGCAGTGAGTTCTGTCCCATCACCCACTCATTAGTTGAGAAAGTAATTAATATCAATTAACTCTGTGAAAGAAAATTAAGTCAGCAAAACTTTTGGTGAAATTGTCCCTCAAAAGTACACAATTTATTTAAACAGAATAGAATTAATCTAAAAGTCAAAAGAACCTACCGGATATGATGCAGAAGACAGTCAGTGTCTGTGGACAGTATTGACACCATTTAGGTGCTTGGTTGTGCAATTTGCTAATTATAAAGAGGGAAGTTTTTTTAAAAAAGGCTCATGTGACACAGTGGCGACACAGTATGGAGCCGGACGAACACAGCAGGCCAGACAGCACCAGAGGAGCAGGAAAGCTGACAGTTTGTGTCGGGACCCTTCTTCTACAGTGGTAATGTTGACCAAGACGCATGAGTTCATGTCCTACCTGCCCTAGAGCTAAATATCATAACATCCCTGAACCGGTTGATTGGGAAAGCAACTATGGTTTTGGTCCTTCAAGAGCTGGGCCTGAAATAAATCATTACATCTGCCCTACAGCACCACTGACTGACTCGGTGGTGTTTTCCTTTCACATTCCTAGCCTTCTGTACCATTTTGCTTCAAAAATGACATGAAAATGTAGTGATCTCCTCAAACTGCTGACTACTCAACTTTTCTTTCAGACTCACGTGCTCGAGGACATGCTAAAGCTTCTCTCTCCTTTGCTGCCACCCCTCTCATTTTAATGAGATCATCATCATTCTCCTCCTCAAAATACCCAATCTCTCCATTCCACGTGAACTCCTCCTCCATGGACAGAAGGACACTGAGCAAGATTAAATATTCTACTTTCTTTTTGAGTAAAGGGAATTCTTCTGTTTTAAATTCTTTGAGGGGAGTGTTGCCTTCCTCATCAGTCCAGTTTAAATTTTTCCAAACTAAATTTCCACCCCATCACAGCACTCAAAGAATTTTAATCAACACAATGGTATTTTTCAATCACTGAGGTACGATAACATCCTCTTCCTTGTGCTGGTGGGACCTGTATAAACTGGACAGGTAACACTTTAGCAGGACTGGAGCTTTGATTGTGCTGTTGTGGAGGGTTTGAATTAGCTTGTCAGGGGCTTAGAACGTGACATGTAGCTCAAATTGAAAGGAGGTAGAAAAGTGAATTTACAAGTCAGGCAAAACAGACGTAAACATCAACTAAGCTTAGAATGTGAAATAGTAGATGCAGGTTACATGATCTTTGGAGTGGCACAGTGGCACAGTTGTAGCACTGCTGTCTCAGTGCCACTGCCCTGAGTTGAATTCCACCCATGGGCAGCTGTGTGGAGTTTGCACATTCTCCCTGTCTCTGCGTGGGTTTCTGCCGGGTGCTCTGGTTTCCAAAGATGTACAAGTTAGGGGGACTGATCATGCTAAATTCCCATAGTGTTCAAGAAATGCAGTGTTGTAGGGAGAGGATGAGGAGTGGGTCTGAGTAGGATGCCCTTCAAAGGGTTGGTGCGGACTTGTTGGGCTGTTTCTGCACTGTAGGATTCTAAGGATTTGGATATCAAAAACAGCACTCCACCTGTATGCATACATAATTTGAAAAATAAAAGGTAAATGAGTGCAATTATGAATACATGGCTGCATGGTAACCAACACTGGAAATTGGGTATCAATTTTCAAAATTTAGGAACAAAAGGCAAAAAGGAAAAGGAGGTGATATGCTGACAATGGATGGGATCGATGCACAAATAAGGGGAGGATCTCAGATCAAAGGAACAATGGTAGAATCTGAGTGTAGCTAAAAACAACAAGGAACAGCAAACATTGTCAAGAATTGTTTACATGACGTTAGAAGAGGTAGGGATAGTGTGGGACATGGTGTTAATCAGGAGATGAGAATATCTGTAGTATGGGTCATGCAAAAAAAATCACAGATGGTTATAACCTGCACATAGACTGGGTAAACGTAATAAGCATGAATGGTTTGAATGTGATAATGGGAACTGCAGATGCTGGAGAATTCCAAGATAATAAAATGTGAGGCTGGATGAACACAGCAGGCCAAGCAGCATCTCAGGAGCACAAAAGCTGACGTTTCGGGCCTAGACCCTTCATCAGAGAGGGGGATGGGGAGAGGGAACGGGAATAAATAGGGAGAGAGGGGGAGGCGGACCGAAGATGGAGAGAAAAGAAGATAGGTGGAGAGAGTATAGGTGGGGAGGTAGGGAGGGGATAGGTCAGTCCAGGGAAGACGGACAGGTCAAGGAGGTGGGATGAGGTTAGTAGGTAGATGGGGGTGCGGCTTGGGGTGGGAGGAAGGGATGGGTGAGAGGAAGAGCCGGTTAGGGAGGCAGAGACAGGTTGGACTGGTTTTGGGATGCAGTGGGTGGGGGGGGGGGGAAGAGCTGGGCTGGTTGTGTGGTGCAGTGGGGGGAGGGGACGAACTGGGCTGGTTTAGGGATGCAGTTGGGGAAGGGGAGATTTTGAAGCTGGTGAAGTCCACATTGATACCATTAGGCTGCAGGGTTCCCAGGCGGAATATGAGTTGCTGTTCCTGCAACCTTCGGGTGGCATCATTGTGGCAGTGCAGGAGGCCCATGATGGACATGTCATCTAGAGAATGGGAGGGGGAGTGGAAATGGTTTGCGACTGGGAGGTGCAGTTGTTTTTTGCGAACTGAGCGGAGGTGTTCTGCAAAGCGGTCTCCAAGCCTCCGCTTGGTTTCCCCAATGTAGAGGGAGCCGCACCGGGTACAGTGGATGCAGTATACCACATTGGCAGATGTGCAGGTGAACCTCTGCTTAATGTGGAATATTTTACAACAATTTGAAGTTAAGAAGCAAATGTAGTATTTTCAAGCTCACAGAAAGACACAAACTAGATCAGAATGCATGCTGTGAAGAAGATGCAAGATTGCTGCAAGAGGATTTGGACATACTTAGTGAGTGGGCAAGAAGGTAACTGATGGAATATAATGCAGAAAACATGAGGATATCCCTTTTGGTAGGAGAAAGAGATGTGCAGAGTACTTCTTGAATGACAAAAAATTAGCAAGAGTTGATGTTAAGGAACCTGGCAGTCCTCATCAATAATTCGCTGAAGGCAAGATATAGATGCGTCAATTAACTGGGAAGGATAGTATTGTGTTAGTCTTTGTTGCAACAGGACTGCAGTAACAAAGTCTTGTGTTAAACCTAGAGAACTTTAGTTAAACTGTACCTGTGCATAGTACTGATTCCTTTATCTCAAGAGGGGCAACATTGCCACAGAAGAAGTACAACAAAGATTCACCAGACTTGTTTCCAGGATGGTGCAACTGTCCCATTAAGAGAGATTGGAGAAATAGGACCTGTACTCTGTACAGTTTTGAAGCATGCGAGTTGACCTTTCAGAAACCTGCAAGATATTTCAAAGGGAAAGGCAGGACAGATGCAGGAAAGATCTTTTTCCTGATTTGAGGCGTCTAAAACTAGGGATACAAGTAAAGGAAATCCACTTAGGACTGAGATTAGAGATGCAAGTCTTTGGAATTTTCTTCCCAAGAGCTATGGAAGCTCAGCATTAGTGTACATTTTGAAGAAGAAGGTGATAGATTACTAAATACCAATGATATAAAGGTATCTGAGGACAGGGTAGGGAAAAGGGTCAGTAATCAGCCACGGTCATATTGAACGGCACAGCAGATGTGATGGGCTGAATGGCTTACACTTGTTCTGATAAGAAATTCATTTAAAATAAACCCATAAAAAAATCACCAAGTCTCTTACGTTAACAGCTCTTAAAGACAGACACTTTTCAAATGGGTTTAGAAAGTGAATTTGAAAACTGCAAGCACATATATGCTCAAAACAAAGATGAAGATCAACTATGGTGTAAATAGGTGATGCATCACTGCTGTCTAGAATAAGCTTTGATCCAGTTATTTGGCTTGTTTGGGTACACTTTTAAAAACAATTAAAAGTGCAACACTATTGCACAGACTTATTTTTAACCATCGGGTTTCAGAATGTTGTCCCCACCTTTCTTCCTCATTCAAATTATGAGAGAAAATATGTAAGCACACAAAGGGGTGGCAACAGTGGCACAGTGGTTAGCACTGCAGCCTCACAGCGCCAAGGACCTGGGTTCGATTCCCGCCTCATGCGACTGTCTGTGTGGAGTTTGCACATTCTCCCAGTGTCTGCATGGGTTTCCTCCGGGTGCTCCGGTTTCCTCCCACAGTCCAAAGATGTGCAGGCTAGGTGGACTGGACATGTTAAATTGCCCGTAGTGTTCAGGCTTATGGGGGGGGGATGGGCCTGGATGGATGCTTCAAAGGGCGGTGTGGACTTGTTGGGCCGAAGGGCCTGTTTCCACGCTGTATGGAATTTTTTAAAAAATCTTTGCAATGCAACCTGGTATTGGATCTCACAAATTTCTGAGACATGAACAGCTCAAGAATGAAACCAATCTGTCCACCGGGTATACTCAAGTCTTGCACGAATGTACACAAACTGCAGCTATTCACTTTCAGTCAAGTATATATGCTCTTTAAATTGAGCTTTCAAATTTCCTCATTTAAGAAAGCACAAATGACTCTATAACTGGAACAAGCAACTCACTTAACTAAAAAAGACTTTTTTGAGATCTTACTATTTTGCTGTTGCATAAGCTCTTTCTAGTAAGATATTCATCATAGCATTTTTCTTGCTATCAGATTACATTTCGTGACAGTGCTTGATGCTCAATATTCAACTAGCTAAATTACGTGTGGACATGTACACTAATCTGCAAATGTGACACAATAGCACAAATCTGTTTTATTTAGCTGTATTATTCAAATGTATTGGTGTACGGCTGAAATTGAATTCAATATTAGCAATGAGGATATGCAGAGAACACTGTCCCTTGTTTTGAGGAAGGTGTGGGGCTGAGTGAGTAGATGTGGAATTATGTAGCATCTTATTAGCTAGGGGACAAAAGTACTCATAATAGAAAAGAAACAAAAGTTCTTTGGAATTTTCCAGGCACTTGGGCAATACTTTTCATCATAATTTAACATTGCTTTGTACCAATATGTATGAACTGAAATGTTTTTGGAATAATTCTTTAAAAAGGCCCCTCTCAAACCACACTTTGACTACATATAAAATAAGAGCAGGAGGAAACCTCCATTGTGGCTTGCCATGCCATTCAATACAATCATGACTGATCTTGGGATTCAACTCCACTTTCTTACCTGTTCCCTGTATCCGTCAATTGCCCAAGACACTAAAATCCTGTCTATCTCAGTCCTAAATATGTTGAGAGGTTCATCCACAATCCTCTGGGGATAAAGCATTCCGAAGATTCAAAACACACTGAGTGAGAAAGTTCTCTCAATCTCAGTCCCAAACGATTGACCCTTATCCTAAGATTGTTCCAAATTGCTCAAGATGTCTCAATCAAGTGAAACAATCTCTCAGTATCTACCATGTCATGTCTGTTGAATGTTTCAATCAGATAAGCCCTCATTCATTATAAACACCAGAGAATATAAATCCAAATAACACAGCCTCTCATCATAGAGAAATGTGCTCATCCCAAAGACCAATCTAATGAACCTCTGGTGCATTGTTCTGAATGCAAACATATGTTTCTTTAAATATGGAGACCAAAATTGTGCACAGTGTTCCAGGTGTGGCTCTCCAAAGCCCTGTAAAATTGTGTGAAGACTTCATTATTCCTTTACTACAAAACTCTTGCAATAAAGTCCAACATGATATTTGCTTTCCTGATTGCTTGCTGTAATTGCTCTTTTCATTAATTGTACGAATATCCCAGTTTCTCTGTACATCAATATTTTGTTCTTCTATTCTTACAAGTTGTAATTTCTTCGTATTTACTCCATCTGCTACATTGCTGGCCATTCACCTAACATTTCTATATCATTTATAGCCTCTTCAAATTTTACATTCCCAAGTATGTTTGTAACATCAGCAAATTTGGACATTTGTCTCCTCAGTTAAGTAATTAAAATAAATTCTAAATGTGTGTTTCCAGGACTGATCCTTGTGACATTCGACAAGTCACTGTCTGCTTACTTGAAAATAGTCCATTTATCATACTCTCTGCTTCCTGTCCAGTAACAAATTTTCTTTTTATGCTAATGTACCATTCCAAAATCTGAGTTCCCATTGTGGATAAAAACATTTTCATGACACTTTATTAATAGCCTTTTGGAAATCCTCGTACACATCATCTGCTGGTTCCCCTCTTATCTACCCCTTTCTTCAAAAAAAACTCTAATAAATCAGTCAAACAGGAGTGTCCTTTCATAAAACAATGTTGATTGGTTCTGATCATATTTTACTTCTTTAAATGCATTGTTAAGGTTTGCTTAGTAATAGACTCCAGCACTTCCTTGATGGCTGACGTCAGGCAAAATGACCTGTGGTCTCCCGTTTCCTATCTCCTTCCCTTACTGAAAAAGCGGTGTTACATTGGCAGATAGCCAATGTTCTGGGAACATTCCCTAATGTAGGGGATTTTGGAATATCACTGCCAACGCATATACCAGTTCTGTGGTTAACTATTCAGAACTCCAGGATTTGCATCATCAGGTCCTGGGGCTTTTTCAGATTTTAGTCCTTCTCCTGGTAACCCAGTTCTGTGGCAATGCTGAGGTTTCAGAGAAGAGCCATTAGTCACGTCTGAAGGAGTAACCCAATAAACTGCCTGTGAACAGATTACTTATTTGCTAAAAAGATAAACAGGTGAATCATGACTGCCAGGAATTTGGACACAGAGGGATCGTAGACACAGAGGGATCGTAGACACAGAGGGATCGTAGACACAGAGGGATCGTAGACACAGAGGGATCGTAGACACAGAGGGATCGTAGACACAGTGGGATCGTAGACACAGTGGGATCGTAGACACAGTGGGATCGTAGACACAGTTTTATTTAAGAGCCAATGATAGTACTGCTGTTTTGTTTTTTGACATGTGAGCTGATAGATAAATATATTCCAAAATATGTGACGTTGAAAACAGTGAGGAGATACCAATCGACTTAATCATCGATTAGGGTCGCATCTGGAATCTAAAACTAACAAGTATGACGTGTTGCATTGTACCAAAGAGGATAGGGAGTAATAATATTGGCTTGGTTACGTAGTTGGAAAGTATGCAGGAGCATAGCGACCGGGAGTTTAAGTGTATTGTTCTTTGAAAGTGGCAGAATGTACTGTGAGAGTACATAGCCAACCATCCGGGTTCTTGTGCCTCATTATCAGAGATATGGTGTGCAAAAGCAGGGGTGCAATGCTGATGTAAAAGAAGGGGTTAGGCCCCAACTACAACACTGCATCCAGTTTTGGTCACCAAACTTTAGGAATTAAAGCAGAGGAAGTCAAAGGGAGAATGCGATTGTGACAAGGAATAGCTCCTTCCACCAGCTGAACACAAAATGATGGGAGCTATAGACTATGGTAGTAGGAACTGGAGGTGCTGGAGAATCTGATAACAAAGGTGTACAGGTGGATGAACACAGCAGGCCAAGCAGCATCAGAGGAGCAGGAAAGTTGGTGTTCGGGCCTAGACCCTTCTTCAGAAATCCGAACAAACCTTTCTGAAGGTTATCTCAGAGCTGTAGACTTAGGGTTTTGTTGAGAACATGATTGGAGTGTAAGATTAAACTTTTATTTTGAAAATGCAACAGGTGGTAATGACCCGCATCGCACTGTTCAAGAGATTAGTGGAAGTGGAGATAATGATTTTAACCAGAAATTGGATAATTAATGTCACAGCAATAGAATGGGACAATGGAAAGGTCTGGATTATTCTGTAGAAAACTAAACGAACACAACATGAACCTTCTTTTCTACGACAACCCAATAACGCTGGGCACCCGCCTCTGGCGCAGAACGGCACATACTGTCCACCTGTTATTTTAGGTCCAAGGTGCCTGTTTGACACAGCACTGTTTCCATTTATTATACAAAATGTACAAAAATGCACACTGAAAACAGGACAAAGTTCATACAGCTAGGAGATTTCACAAATTATAGATTCTGCACGATAAAAATGAACTCTGTAAATTCTGAAATAGTAGCTCCAATAACAGATGAATAGTAACAGCAATATAATTGAGAGCCACTGCTACATTTGACAGGAGACAAGGGAGGGAATGAACACTTTTTCTTTATTTCTTTACTCTTCTGCCTTTATATTCTATGTTTTGGTTTATTTTTCTGTGTTTTTATGTTGGCACCGGAGAATGGCTACACTAAACAACATTTTTCACTGTATTTTGTACCAGATTTAACATGAAGCTCCAAAATGCTGTGTTACAACTCAAACTTGAGCTGCAGTTAGCCCATCTGCAGAAAACCAGACATGGATGCGCAGCACCTCTGTGCCGTTGGCACGTACATTGCTGGTGTTCTATGTTCAGAGTCTGTGAACTTTTAGTTCAGCAGCTTTTACCAAGAGGAGGTTAGCCAGTTTGACAATTTCAAGCACTTAAACAGCATTGAGGAGTGCCCATTTGATGGCTCAAATGTTTGCCGCGAACTTAAATACTTTGTTTCACAGGATTATTCACAAAAGGCACTTTTCATGTCTTCATGGAGACATGATTTCAGTTGAAAGAGTGAGTGACTGCAAGTGTGGGAGATAACACTGGGGGAGTCAAATGAACGCTGCAACAGTTTGGCAATCTCAGCCATCTTGACACTTTCTGGGGAGTTTAGACTAACTGATGTCAAAAATGGAATTAGCCAGCTGTTCCTTTCAACTAAATCACTGAGCAGATGTAATTTTTTCCTCTAGATTTTGTTTTCAGATACCAGTTTTCCCAGTTGTTCACATATTGCAGAGGAACTGTCAAAGTGGCCACAAGCCAGATGTTTTAAATAAAACCCTATTCTAAAAATCCAACCAAGATCTTTTGGTCTTATGGCACTCAAGAACATGTGTTGGGGTTTGAATATAGAAAGGGCCTCTAGGTTTTAAAACCATGTTCAATGTTTCTGACTTCCCTGCATTGTAATATACAAGGTGCCGTGATGTGCAATAAATTCAGACACTTGCAGCAAATTTCAAACCAAAATTGGAATTGTTTCCTGCTTAGGTATACAAAACAGTAACAACACCTACTATAGCTCACGGTTATCCAGCAGAAAACATTTTAAGGTTAACAAGGCAAATGCTGACATCATGCTTGCAAGATAATCTTAACAGTTACATTGTCTTAGAAAGGAGAACACTTTGATAGTCGCCTTGCAAGTTTGTAAGTAATTGGATGTTGCAGATTATGAGGTTTAGGGTAGGGGAGGATTTTAGTTTCAATGTTATAAATAAGCGCGAACATGTTATTAAATAATAGGTGCACATTAGATTATTTATTTAACTGTGTGGTGTTGGAGTTGGATGTTACCCATACATTTCAAGGAAGAATCTCTACATTTTCCTTGGGTAATGGCTGCAAGTTCCATCTCGAGAAAGACAATGAGTTGGTCCTTCACCAATAATCAAAGTATAACAGGGCTGCAGGCAGATTTGCTACCATAAGTGGCTAAATCGCCCATTAAAATCAATCACTTTTTCCTGATTGGTCATCCCCTGCATGAGGAATGGAGAAACTTTGACGGGAGCTACTCCTCCAATTACAGGTCACTTCTAAAACATAGAAGTAGAACAGTACAGTACAGGCCCTTCAGCCCACAATGTTGTGCCAAACTTTACCCTAAACCTAAGGTCTATCTAACCTCCACCACTATCTTATACTACCATCCATATGCCGATCTAATAGCCGCTTAAATGCCCCTAATGAGGCAGACTCCACTACCCCCTCCAGCAATGCATTTCACACCCTTACCACTCTGATTAAAGAATCTACCCCCAACGTCTCCCCTATACCTACCTGCACTCACTTTAAAACCATGCCCCTTCGTAATAGCCACCTCCACCCTAGGAAAAAGTCTCTGGCGGTCCACTTTATCTATACCTTTGATCATTTTGTACACCTCTATCAAGTCACCCCTCATCCTTCGTTGTTAGATAGAGAAAAGCCCTAGCTGTCTCAACCTTGCCTCGTAAGACCTTCCATCCATTCCAGCCAACATCCTGGTAAATCTCCTCTGCACCTTTTATAATGCTTCCACATCTTTCCTGTAATGAGGTGACCGGAGCTGGTCACAATACTCAAGATGTGGTCCAACCAGGCTTTTGTATAGCTGGAGCATAACTTCACGGCTCTTGAACTCAATCCCTCTCTTAACGAAAGCTAACACACCATATGCCTTCTTAACAAGTCTATCCACCTGGGTGGCAGCTTGCAGGGAACCGTGAACATGAACCCCAAGATCTCTCTGCTCCTCCCCACTGCCAAGAATCTTTCCGTAAACCCTGTATTCTGCTTTCAAGTTTGTCCTTCCAAAACTTTTCAGGGTTAAACTCCCTCTGCCATTTCTCAGCCCAGCTCTGCATCCTATCAATGTCCCTTTGTAACCTAGAACAGCTCTCCACACTGTCCACAGCTCAACTCAACTTTGTCTTGTTGCCAACTTACTAATCCACCTTTCTACTTCTTCATCCAAATCATTTACAAAAATCACAAATAGAAGAGGACTCAGAACTGATCCTTGTGGTACACCACTCGTAACTAAGCACCGTGTTGAATATTTTCCATCCACTACCACCCTTTGTCATCTAAGGCTTAGCCAATTCTGAATCCAATCTGCCACATTTCCCCCTATCCCATGCCTCCTTATTTTCTGCATGAGCCTACCATTGGGAACCTTGTTAAATCCATGTACACCACATCCACTGCTCCACCTTCATCCACGTGTTTGGTCACCTCTTCAAAGAATTCAATTATAAGGCATGATCCACCCCTCACAAATCCACGCTGACTATCATGAATCAAACTGTGCCTTTCCAGGTGATCATAAATCCTATCTCTGAGCCCTTTCCAATAATTTGCCTACCACTGACGTACAAGTAACTGGCCTGTAGTTTGCAGGGTTATTCCTGTTCCCTTTTTTGAACAAAGAATGACGTTTGCCTTTTTCCAATCTTCTGGCACTATACCCGTGGACAGTGAGGACGAAAAGATCATCGTCAAAGGCCCTGCAATCTCTTCTCTTGCTTCCCATAGAATCCCCAGATAAATCCCGTCAGGCCCGGGGGATTTATCTATCTTCTCCCTCCTATTAGCAGTTGGGGGGTAAGTCACAGGGAGGAAAAGGGCTGGCAAGGCTTTGATGTAAGGGGTGTGAGTGAGGTCTCCCAAGCAAGACAAAAAGTCTTGCTCCCAAAGGGAGAAGCAGAGAAAGTAGAAAGAGGCTACAAAGAGAAGAGGGTATAAGTAGGGTGGCTGCAAAGAGGGATGGAGTAGAGAAGTAGCGACTGAACGCACACAGGAGAGACAGGGAGGTTGCCCTAGGGGAGTCTGTCACCAAAAGGAATATATCTTGCTAAATGGGAGCCAAGAAAACTTGAAATTACAGGTAATGAATTAAATGCAAATTAAAGTGAATTTTATGAAATATGCTTCAGTTGTCAAAGAAAAAAAAACTTTTATTGCCAACTAGTATTAATGTTCTAGATTAGAATTATAGAATCCCTACAGTGTGAAAACAGGCCCTTTTTCCCAACAAATCCACACCGATTCTCAGAGCACCCCACCCAGACTCATCCCTGAACGCTATGAGCAATTCTGCATGACCAATCCACCTGGCCTGCACATCTTTGGACTGTGGGAGGAAACCAAAGCACCCGGAGGAAACCCACACAGACACAGGGAGAATGTGCAAACTCCACACAGACAGACAGTTGCCCAAGGGTGGAACTAAACCTGGGTCCCTGGCGCTGTGAGGCAGCAGTGCTAACCACTGAATCACTGCGCTGACTATACTTTATACTTTCCCTATTCACATTGGCTTTGTTTAAAAGGAGACAGTGCGAATAAATTTTGAGAATATTGAATTCTAATTCTGCTTCTGAGAAAACAAATATCCCAAATGTTAACTCAATTACAGAAGGGAATTTTACTTTCTGACTGCACCTCACCTAATGAAGGATTTCATGAAAATGAAAATGTAGGTATCAAAAATCTAGAAGAGCCATCATTTTTTTTTGACACATGTTCAGTACAGGTTGTTCATGACCGACAAAAAACCAGTTGTCCTCCCATCCAGTCAATAACCTGTTGTTTTTTAGACCCATATAATAGACTATTTATCCAAACAGAGAATGGCTAGTTAAGCCATAAAACTTTACATTTCAAGGTCTCCCAACATTTCAGAATTCTTGAGAAAGCAAGCAAAAGGAGCAATGGATGAGATACTGTAAAAAAGTTAGTTTTGTATTTTAATACTCAGGCTTCAGTCAGAATATCAATCACTTAATCAACAAGTGATTGTTTCAATATGACTTCAGCAAATTTCACCAGAATCAGCAAAATATAAAGTTCAGTGCAGCAGCTGATATACGCAATTCACTAAATACCAAATTTAATATATAAACATTGCTACAATGTGCTTCCAATCATTCTACACATAGCAATAGCAGTAGATATTCATTTCCTCAAGTTTTTTCTGCCATTCAGACCTGACCTGTATCACACCCCATCTTTCCTTACAGGTTGCAGGACACTTCATGCCCTTGCCTAACAAAAGTCTATGATTTGGATTTGAAATTTTAATTTGACAAAGATTCAAATCCACAGCTTAATTTTACAAACAAAGCACTGAAATGCAGCTAAAAGAGACCCTTGGTTAGACATGATAATATGCTGGGCAGAAAAAACAATCTGAAGACAGTCAAACATACAAGATATCCGGACTTTCCAGCAAACTTCATTCGGTATCAGTAGTAACTGAATGCTCAACACTGCTGTACGGTTTTCATTCAAAAATAACTACGGCTATCACGTTTTGTACTACATTAACAACCAACGACTGGATCGAAAACCTGGAACAGAACATTCACCAATGATGGGAGAAAATGATATACTTCTTCCATGACTTTAATGACAGGTTAAATGGTAACACCAGAATCTTCCATCATTTGTTTCTGCCCAATTACTCACTTAAAAGCTGGCAAAAATGCAAATAGTATTTCATGGTTTCATTTGTTTAATACAAATATGGTTTCATATCAAATATATCTCTAGTAATTGCCTGCAAAGCTTTTTAGCATGTCCGCAAAAAAATTTATGAAGTCAGTGAGGTTTTCTTTTTATTTGCATAATTTGAGCATTTTTAAATAGAATTTTCACGGTGCCTATTTTCACTGATTGCTCATTTTCTACCTTACAGTTGAGTATACCTATGAATGAAGCACATTATTTATATTCTTATATTGTTAACAATATGGATTCAGTGCTCGCCTCACCAAAACATAACAATGAATCCAACCCAACCAGTCCTGGCCCTCGCTAAAATGTGGCTACAATGTGATTTTCATCTTTTCTTGTCAGTACTTATGCCTAAATCTTGGCTGAGCCTATATTTACTGATTATGTTGTGACATTCCCAGTGAAATGGGACGACCGAACATATCAGGTCCCAGAATGAGATTTGACTTGCCTGATTTTTTTTTGATTAGTTAATGCAGTGGTTAGTCACTGGGACATATTCACATGAGGCTTTAGGTTATTTTCAACAACAGAAAACTGATGTTTGTCACACAAATGAAATGAACAAAAGTACGCCTAGCTACATAATATATTCCAGAGAAACTGTAGCCCTGTTTCAACTTAAGATTTCATTTAACTGACTCCTAACAGTTTCTTTGCCATGGTCGGTTCACACAATTTAATGAGGCCTTTCTGAATGAGCTGTGAACGTTCCACAAACCAGAGAGCCGAAACATTCTCAGTTCAATAACCTGCAGAATTTCTAACAAACTCTCCCAGTTTGGAAGTTCCACAAGCTAAACCCTTATACCGATGTGTCATTTTCCCTGAACTGCCCCGAAACCTTCTTCCAGGAAACAAAGTAAACATGCTGCTGAACTTAACTGAGCAGGCCAAGCAGCGTCTCAGGAGCACAAAAGCTGACGTTTCAGGCCTAGACCATCCATCTTCAGTCCGCCTTCCCCTCTCTCCCTATTTATTTCAGAACCCTCTCCGTTGAAGGGTCTAGGCCCGAAACGTCAGCTTTTGTGCTCTGAGATGCTGCTGGGCCTGCTGTGCTCATCCAGCTTCACACTTTGTTATCTTGGATTCTCCAGCATCTGCAGTTCCCATTATCGCTGAACTTAACTCTGGTGTCTTCTGAACTAATTACAAAGACAAAAGCCTTGCATATTAACATTTGCAACAGGTGAACATCTTTCCCTGAGCAAAACAGAGGTAAACAAACAGTCACTTACTGTCTGACCAAATGTTGGATTTAAAAATCACTGTTCCAGAAGGACCCTCTAATTTTGGGATTTTTTAAAAAAAGAAAATCTAAGTAGTAACTAACACCTAGATGTGATCAGAGATAATGGGAATTGCAGATGCTGGAGAATCCAAGATAACAAAGTGTGAAGCTGGATGAACACAGCAGGCCAAGCAGCATCTCAGGAGCTCTGATGAAGGGTTTAGGCTCGAAACGTCAACTTTTGTGCTCCTGAGATGCTGCTTGGCCTGCTGTGTTCATCCAGCTTCACACTTTGTTATCTAACTCCTAGATGTACCCATTTTGAAATCCAAATTCCAAAAGTATTAAAAATTATACATCGATCATTACAATGTTGAGTACTCTTCATTATGTCCTCTACCCAAAAAGCAGGACAAATCCAATCTGGCCAATTACTGCCCAATCAGTCTCCGCTTGATCATCAGTAAAGTGATGGAAGGTGTCGTCAACGGGGCTATCAAGCAGCACCTGCTCAGCAATAACCTGCTCATTCAACTCCTGACTTCTTTACAGGTTTGGTTCAAACATGGACAAAAGAGTTGAATTTCAGAGGTGAGGGGAGAGTGACAGCCCTTGATATCAAAGCTGCATTCGACAAAGTGTGGCATCAAGGAGTCTCAGCAAAACTGGAATCAATGGATATCAGGGGACAAACTCTCTGGTGGCTGGAGTCATACCTGACACATAGGAAAATGTTCATGGTTGTTGGAGGTCAATAATCTCAGCTCCAGGACATCTCTGCCGGAGTTCCTCAGTGTTGCGTCTGAGGACCAAACATCTTCAGCTCTATCAATGGCCTGGCCTTATTTGATCAAAAATTCCACATCAAATGTTATTCTCATGTAAAATTCAGAAGAGATTATTTACCATGGGCCATTTAATTTTTTTTCAGCACCTCGGAGAAAATTGCAATTGGAGCCCAAGTATTTAAATTTAGATTGCTGAGTCAGCAGAGCGGAAAATAAACTTTACTGTACATTTATCCCATTGCTAATACAGCCCTCTGTATGATCAAATTGTAACAAAGCTAAAAGCAACTGGACAGAAACAGTAATGTTGGGATCATGGTTTAATACTCAGAATGTAGGTGATCTTGGCAAGTGCTATGGGTTTGGTTTACAAATATGGTATCTTTCCAACTGCGAACAATACTGGTCAGTCTGCAAGCATTTTATAAAAATCTAAATGGTACTACCAATAATCACACAGTTATACAATACGTTTCGATTTTCCATTATAAATCTTATAATATAATAATATCAATTTTAATGCAAATATAGTGACAGACTCAAAATTACTGTTACACACTTACAATTTCTAACGTTTCAAGATTCAACAGCCGCTGCAATGCCAATACAATACTTGGTATTTATCACTTATAATGTCATCACAGATCAAAGTAATGGGGGAAAAGATCTATTCACACAAAAATAATTAAAGATATCACTGCTGGCAGTTTACCTAAAATAACAAACCTCTGCTCATAAGGAATTTCAAAGCTGTAACTACACTACTGTATTCAGACAATCATTACAATCCATAATAGACGCTTGGCCAGTTTACTGATGCCCATTATCAGATTATTGCCTTGTAATCATTCCCATGCAGCCATTATTCTCCATTTGTTCCATGTCATGATTGGCAATTTCACTGCTCAGTGCTCACCAGAATGTTATTTCACACAGCTGAAGTCCAGACTTAACAGTGCAATATCAGTATTTCTAAAAGAAGTGGTTTTCAGTACCCCCAAGATCCATTTTAAATGAAATGAATTCTGGCGTTGAAATGTTTTAACTTTTTGCAAATTCCCTCAACAGAGCTCATTGCCTCCACACCACCTTTTCCTGTCATCTTTATGGCTATATTTTCATTTCCCCACTTTAAGACCTATTATTCAAAACGTTTGCACTTTAAAGAAATGCAATCTTTGCAGCTCATATTCAATCGCTGATTCATTCTCAAATTCAAAATAAGAGTAAATGAAATGAAAAGAAATTCAAATCATGTGTGGACCTCTAAAACCAAAACAAAAATTCATTTTAAATTTTGCTTTAGACGGAAATATGATACTGCTAACATATTTATTCTGGTTCCCTTTCTCCTTTTTCTTATCCTTTCCAATTTATTTTTTGTACTCTGTGCATTGCAATAGAAATTATATCACACAATTAAGTTTTGGACAGGGTAAAATTAAACGGTCAACTAACTACAGGAGCTGTTGCTTCCAAAATGGACAAAATTAGCTCCGTCACAATTAACAGTTACCATCTCCAACTTCAATATATATTAGCCAACCAATTGAATGACTCAGTGGACTAATTGCCAATACAAAGAGTCACTGCATCTCAGCAGTGAGCTGGCAAATTTCAATCCTGTCAATCATCGCAGCTCTCGTGACATTTCTCAAAACTAAACGGTCTCACTTAGCCTAAAAAAACTGACATTAGTGTTAATTGTGGTGCTGTCTAGAAATTCAGAGATTCGAGACCTGCTATTATCTTCCCCTGCAGATAATTTGGGGCTCTTGTGGCTCCGTGGTGGTGTCCCCACTGCTGGTCCAGGAGACAAAAGTTCCAGTAACACCTGGTCCATCTTTGAGCAAGTTGATTAAGGAAAATATCTAAGACTGCTGATCCCATAATATCTTGGAATTTAAGAACTCATGGAAGGAAACAGGGAAAGTCTTCAATTTTTGCCTTTTTCCTCGGTGAGTTGTTAACACTCCATCGTACCATGGTGATGCACATGTAAGGCCATAAACTATATCTCATCAAGATAAAAAGGTAGGGTATTGTATTAAATCAACTGAGCTCCTCTAACTACAAATGTTTGTCTCTACATCACCTTTTCCTTTCATCTTTATGGCTGTACTTTCATTTCCAAAATTTAAGACTAACTACAAATGCTTGTGGTCCTGTAAACCACAGTTCCAATATAGGAAAAGTGTATTTTTGCATGTGTTATCAACAACAGCAGCTGAAATCCTTAGAGAACAGAAGGTTAGTATGCATGTATAGCAAGTAACAGGAAAGCTATTAGGATGTGTTTATTAGGAGTGTGATTTAATGCAAGAGTTGAACGGCTGCTCTTATTATTGTTTTACTCTGGATCCATTCCGTACATTTCTAGACTCCGTTTCCAATGGCAGAGGCCTCTTAATGAGCAGTGTAAATTTAATCCAGGCGAATCCTCCATCTCGGGCAGTCAGGGAGATTAAGCTATGCCACTCTTTTATAAACAGTGCTAACCGCTGTATCCTGGCATGTTAATTTATAACACAGAACAACTATTGGACATACCTCGTGGTATTATCATTGGGCTCTTAATCCTGAGATCCAGGTAATGTTCTGGAGACCTGGGTTTGAATCCCATGACAGCAGATGGTGGACTATGAATTCAATTTTTAAAAATCTGGAATTAAGAGTCCGAGGATAACTACAAATCCATTGTCGATTGTTGGAAAAACCCATCTGGTTCATTATGTCCTTTAGGGAATGAAACTGTAATACTTGCTAGCCTAGCCAGTTTCATGCTCATCCTGTGAACAAGTGTTTTAAAAATTTAAGCAACTTTTCAGTGAGAGGCAGGCATGTTGTAAGGGGGCAAAATGGGTCCGTCAGCAAACATGGGTCGGTGCATGTAAGGATGCTGTCACCGATCCTCTTTCCTGGCCTAGGTCTAAGGGCCTATTTAGTTTACATTGTTAGAGGACCAACCACTAGTAACTCATAACAAAATGACGCTTGTCTTAACAGAATATGGATTATTCATTTGGGAAAAAAAATGCTAATTCATTTGACAAAATATCAGAACATTGAACACTACTCCAGGATGTAGTTTATCACATGTAACTTGTACCTAATTAGTATCATGAACTAGTTAGATATGTTTACAAAGGCTATTGTGAGATATAGAGGACACCTGTCGCCTTTGAAATCCAGAGCCATTCTCCTGGCTTCCTTACCTGAGTATGCATGACATCATCAGATTAGGTGGAGCCTAATTCACTCTCCAACATTACACTTTCATAAAAAAGGCAAGGTGGTTTGGGTTGGAGAGGTGGGTGTCAGGGATGAGTCAAGTTAGGTGTACGGTTGGGTCCCAAAGGACACAGGAGGGGTGCTCATAGTTTTAACTGCTGTAACCATTCAGGTAGGCAAGTTGGAACCTTCCAGAGTCTCTGACTCTAATTCAGGACTAGGCTGATAGCAAATCAAAAGTTTAAACTTACTGGGCAATTCCTATTTAGTCAAGACTTCGTTGGAGGGCCCAATCTGCAACTTTTGGGTCTCTAACTTCCCAGAAACTAGAAGATCTAAGCCACTGAGTAAACTACTACTATTGCAACTCACAATTCAACTTATTCTTGTCCTATGTAGCTCTCTGAACATCAAATGGGGAGGCGATGGCCTAGTGGTATTATCGCCAGACTGTTAATTCAGAGACCCAGATAATGTTCATGGGGGCCATGTTGTGGGATTTGAATTCAATAAATATCTGGAATTAACAATCTAATGATGACAATGAATCCATTGTCAATTGTCAGGAAAAGCCCATCTGGTTCACTAATGTCCTTTAGGGGAGGAATTTGCCATCCTTACCTGGTATGGCCTACACATGATTCCAGTCCCACAACAACGTGGTTCACTCTGAACTGCCCCCTGGGCAATTAGGGATGGGCAATGAATGCTGCCTGGTCAGCAACACCCTCAAACCATGAATGAGTAAAGAAGAAAAAAGTATAAAACTCTCGCAATGTTTAAACTAGTCATCACAATCTACCTTACTGCTTACTTTCACAACATAACAGCCCACTGGTTTTCTTTGACAAAGATTGTTTATCATCAATGTGCTCATTTTCAGAGAGCCTGGGCTGAATGGCACAAAGATAGGGAGGAAAGTGAGTTGTGAAGAGGACGTGAAGAGGCTACAAAGGGATATAGGTTAAGTGAGCGCACAAAGATCTGGCAAATATTGTACAACGTGGAAAAATGTGAAATTGTACACTTTGGCCGAAAGAATAAAAAGGGAGCATATTATTTAAATGGCAAGAGATTCAGAATGCTAAAGACACAGAAAAAGCTAGGCATCCCAGTGCATGAACTGCAGATGTCACTATCCAAGCGAAGCAAGTAATCAGGAAAGCTGATGGAACGTATGCTTTGTGGCAAGTAAAATTGAATGGAAGAGTCATAAGGTTATGCTACAGTTTTAGGAGGCACTGGTTAAACTGCACATGGAGTACTTTGTGCTTTACTGGTCACCATACTTACACAAGGATGTTAATATGCTGAAAGCAGTTCAGAGAAGGTTTACTTGACTAATACCTTGAAGGAAAATGTTGCCTTATGAGAAAAGGCTCGACTAGCAAAAGCTATATCCTCTGGAGTTTAGAAGAGTCATTTAATTGAAACATATTAGATCCTGAGGGGAAAGGATGTTTCTTCTTGTGGGAGAATCTAGAACTAGGGATTGCTCTTCTATAATGGACGTGAGGAAACACGTTTTCTTCTGAGGGTTGAGGGATTCTGAAATTATCCTCCCAAAAAAGGCAGTGGATGCAGAGTCCTTGGATATTTTCATGGCTAAGGGAGGCAGATTCTTGATTACCAAATGAAAGAAAGATCATCAGGGATATGTGGGAATGTAGAATTGAGGTTAAAATGAACCCAGCTATGAGCTTTTTGAATGCCAGAGGAGACCCAAAGTGCTGAGTGGCCTAATCTTGTTGCAATATATCCCCAGTATGCAGGGGTGGGATGCAGGAAGGAGATAGAAGTGGCACTGTAACAGAACGGTGGCTGTAACCTGGCACTTTCTGCATTCACAACTGGCTGCATGTAAGCAAACTTCCTGGGAGTGGCAGATTGTCACGTTAAATGTGTTCATTGCTTCATTGCAGTGACATTAAATGTGATTTCTAGCTGAACAGAAGATGCATGGCTGACCAAAATATGGTGGTGAGTTGAAGGTGAGAAAATTGCAAACATTGAAGGGGGCTGAATACATGAGGCTGAAATTGCCAATAGGTACTGAGACATCACCACTGCTTTCTTGCATGCTTCTAAGAATCTCTACATTCATAGCATTTCAGCAGTGAGACAGACTCCACACTTCCGGTGGTCTGTCCTAATCAATCAATCATTCAGGTCAGCATGGGCATTGTTTATGCAGCATTATTTATAGCTAGGATGAGGAACAAGAACAGCTGTGGGACCAGTCTGCTTACAGACCTGGAGCTCCACAGCAGAGAGAGATATTTCACCAGAGACCATACGCTGTCTTCGGGCAAATGATAATGTTCCCAGTCACGCCAGTGTCTCAGGGACGCAGGATCTCATCCAGTGGAAGATATTTACAGCCTGTCGGATTTAGACCTGCTAGCCACATTTTACCTGTACCAAAGTCACCATCTTCCTCACCTCCTTTGCCTCTGGTTCCAGTATTCTGTTCTAGACATTTACAGGATCAGTTAACAGTGCACAAATATTTCAGTCAGCTGGTTGATGCCAATTTGCTTCCAATAATAATAATAATAAGAGTGTGTGGGCTTCCAGATCTGTACGACTTTCCACAGCTATAAAACATTGTGCACACGTGGCTATTAATGCACTTCCAGAGCTGCCAAGTAGAAAATATCTAGATTGAGCTTGTGTCACATAGAGACAGGCTATTTAAAAAGGCATTTAGCATGTTTGCCTTCTTTGCTCACTCCTTTGAGCCTAAGAGGTGGAAGTCATGTTGAGGTTGTACAGGACATTGGTGAGACCTCTGAGTACTGTGTCCAGTTCTGGTTACCCGCTAGTTATAGAAGGATGTTATTAAGCTGGAGCGGGTTCAGAAAAGATTTACCAGATTGTGGCCAGGAATGGAAGGTTTAAGTTATACAGAAAGGCTGGATACCTTTTCACTGCAGCATAGGAGGTTGAGAGGTGACCTTATAGAAGCTTATAAAATCATGAGGTACAGATAGGGTTAATGGTAGTTGTCTTTTACCTGGAATGGGGGATTTCAAGCCTAGGGGGCAAATTTTTTAAGGAGAGAGGAGAGACATTCAAAAAAAAACATGATTCGCAATTTTTATTTAACAAAGGGTGGCTTGAATGTGGAATGAACTTCCCGAAGAAGTGGCGGATGTGGGCACAATTACAAATGTTTAAAAGACATTTGGATAAGTACATAAATAAGAAAAGTTGAGGGATATGGGCCAGGAGCAGGCAGGTGGGATCAGTTTATTTTAGGGTTATGTTTGGCAATGGACTGGTTGGACCGAAGGATCTGTTTCTACGCTGTATGACTATGGTAATGCCCCTACTCTGGGCCACAAGGTTCAGGTTCAAGTTCTTCCTGATCCAGAAAGTGTGACACAACATCCCTGACTAGGTAGATCTACGCCAACTATCAGAGTTATCACTGCATCAATGTACAGCAGGCATTCAACAAGACAAAGATGATTCTGCAAAATGCACAAGGAAGTTGCTTTCAGCCTATGGTAGTCCACCTCTGTAATCACAATGCACTTCAAAGTACACTTAACAGCTGGCTGCTTGGTGATGTGGGGTATTCACTTAAAAACACGGAAAACCATGGGGAACTCAACCAACGATGCCCAAGAGCAAAGTCAAAGTCAAACAACAACCAACCAGTTACATCATTGAGCCAGTCAACTACATGATAAAAGGTGTATCTTGGGCACCTGGAGAGATCCGGTGCCTCCGAGCACAGAGCCAGGGGTTTCCAGAATGACAGTGATGTGCACAGTAACAAGGTTTGGTGGAGACAAGGCACAACAACTTGTGAAAATGAAAATAAACTGTGGATGCTGTAAATTAGGAACAATAACAGAAGTTGCTGGAAGGCTCAGCAGCTCTGGTAGTATGTGAGAAGAAAAAAAATCCAGAGTTAATGTTTCAGGTCTGGTGACCCTTTCTCAGAGCACTTTTTCAAATACTTGGTCGAACACCAGGGCTAACAGTGAAATTACTGTTGGTGGACATGAAGAAAGATTGGAATGGAAATCCATTGGAGAGAGAAGCAGAATTTCTTCAAGGTGGTCATGCTTAGATGTGGCAGTGAGTTAAATACTAAACAAATACCAAAGGAACAAGTTCTGAAGCTCAGAAGCAGGCCCTTTATTCCAAGCAATCCATGTCAAATACACTCCCAAACTAAACTATGGCTACCTGCCTGCTCCTGGACCATAGCCCTCCAATCTTTCCTATTCACGTACCTATCCAAATGTCTCTTAAACGTTGTAATTGTACCCACATCCGTCACTTATTCAGAAAGTTCATTCCACATGTGAACTACCTGCTGTGTAAAGTATTTATTCCTTGTCTTTTTTAAGCCTCTCACCTTAAAAATCTGCCCTTTAGCCTTGAAATCCCCCTTCCTAGGGAAGAGACAACTACTATTAACTCTTATCCATACCTCTTCGCCCGTTGAAGTCAGCTGTCCACGCTGACTATTCTTACTCTGGATTGACATCATCATTCTTTACTTTCATCCTAAACCTCACAATCGCTGTCTCCTAAATGTTCTTCCACTGACACTGTCTATTTGGCCTATCTCATTTCATTTCCAGGAACCATGTCCAACCGTGCAGCCATCCTGGTTAAACTGAACATGTACTGTTGTAGGAAATTCCTTGACTACAAT
The DNA here is from genome assembly GCF_030684315.1 of Stegostoma tigrinum. NCBI lineage: Eukaryota > Metazoa > Chordata > Chondrichthyes > Orectolobiformes > Stegostomatidae > Stegostoma > Stegostoma tigrinum. The sequence continues at coordinate 17,863,502 of NC_081367.1, read as the reverse complement.
CTCAGAGAGCTTGCGCCTTCCTGCTCTGTATATTATCAGTATTTCAGTCCATCTTTGGGTAATTAAAGACCCATTAAAAGTACCCTATAATGTGGCATCTCCCTGTTATTTCCCTGCAGATCTCTTCCCTTGCATCCTTCCCACTAGATGGTTTGTAGATCAACTGTAATTGCATCCTTTTTGTTCCTTAGCTCTAACTAAAATAATTCTGTCCATGAACTCTCTGGGATGTCCTTTGGTCATCCCAAGGCGACTCACAAAATGAATCTAAAATGACATGGAAAAGCAGGTTTTCCAATTCTTAAAAATACTGAATTATAATTCAAACTTAACTTATGGAAAATACTCCAGCAATAGGGGATTTACTACTATAGGTAATAGACAAGTATATCTCTGGCTGCCAAACAGACTCCAGGATGGTATGTTGCCTCTCTGGTGCCAGGGTCAATGATGACTTGCTGAGGCTGCAGGGCACTACGAAGGAGGAGGGTGAATAAGTAATATGTCCTGCGAGCTGAGTGAGGGGAGCAAGATTAGAAAGCAAGACCTGAAAGCTAGTGATCACTGGATTACTACCAGTGCCACATGCTGACAAGTACTGAAAACCCAGGATCCATCAGATGAATACATTGCTGAAGTATTGTGGTGGGAAATGATTCGGATTCTTGGGATATTGGGGCTGGTTCTGGGGAACAGGGGACCAGTACAAAAACAGGATTGGTTGCTTCGAGCAGGACTGGATCATAGCCTTCTTTTTGGCTGTTTGCCAATGCTGTTGGGAGTGTTTAAACTACAATGGCAGGGAGAAGGCAGCCAGACTAGGGAGACAAAGAGGAGGAAACAAGGATAGAGAGTGAAGACAGAAAAGTAAAAAATGTGGAAAGCAGAAAAAAAAGGTGAAAACAAATGGGGACACCCTACAAAAGAAAACTGAGATGGCTAGCAAGGTGAAAAGGAGAACTTTAAAAGGGATTGCATCTTGATGTATGGTACAGTCCCAGTAACGTAGATGAACAGACAGCAAAAATGAATATACACAATTATGGATAGACCCCGAAACGTCAGCTTTTGTGCTCCTGAGATGCTGCTGGGCCTGCTGTGTTCATCCAGCCTCACATTTTATTATCTATATACAATTATGGCATAGTTGCAATAATGGGAACATGGTTGCGAGCTGACCAAGGACAGGAACTGAATTTCCAAGATATTGAATATTTAAGAACAAGCAAATAGGGAAAGGAGCTGGGGTAGTTTTATTCGTGAAATACTTTTCAATGCAATAGTGAGGAAGGATATTAGCTTAGAAAATCATGATGTGGAATCTATAATAATAGAGATAAGAAGCATAAAGGGCACAAAACAGGGGGAGTGTTCAAGTAGTAGCAGAGATGCAAGGAGAGGCATTAAATAAGTGGGAGATTAGAAATGCATTCAATTAAGGACACAACTGTGAACGTGGGGTATTTTAATCTACGTACAGATTGGCCAAACCAAACTACCAACATTGTTGTGATGGAAGATTTCCTGGAGTGCATACATAATGGTCTTTAAACCAATATGTTGGGGAACCAACTTGAGAGTAGGCTATCCTAGCCTGGGTATTGTGCAATGAGAAAGGATTAATTAACAATCTTGTTAGGCAGCATCCATGGGGAAGAGTAACCACAAAATGACGGTGAACAAAGAGAGAGTCCAAAACTAGGGTCCTGAATCTGAAAATAGGCAACTACACAGGTATGAGGAGCAATTCAGCATGATGGGCTGGGGTAATTCTTATTTAATTACATTATGGGCACTTAAACAGTCCTTGGATAAAAATATGGATGATGATAGGATAGCGTAGGGGGATGGGCTTAGGTTAGTTCACAAGTCGGCGCAACATCGAGGGCCGAAGGGCCTGCTCTGCGCTGTGTTGTGTTGTTCTATGTTCTAATGCAAAAATAAAATTGGAAAGGTGGCTTAACACTGCCTTACAGAAGTAATTAGGGATAGCATTAAGTCCAAAAAGGAGATATGTAAAACGCCAGTTAAAAAAACCAGCAAGCCTGAGGACAGGGGGCACTTTAAAATTCAGTAAAAGACAACAAAAAGACTGATCAAGATGGGGAAGACAGAGTTTGGAGTAAGTTTGCAATGACCATAAAAAGCTGACTCTGTAAATGTGGGAAAAAAATTAGTGAAGAGAAGCAAAGGTCCCTTACAGTCAGAAATGGGACTGTTCTATTGGGGAACCAAGAACTGGCAAAAGAATTGAACACATACTTTGGCTCTGTCTTCACAAATACGTAAATAATTTCCCAGAAACCTTCAAGAGCCAAAGGGTTGAAGAAGAGAAAGGAATTGAAGAAAATCAGTAACAGTACAAAAATGATGCTGGAGAAATTCATGGCAAATCCTTCGAGCCTGATAATCTGCAACCCAGGGTACTAAAGGAGGCGACCCTAGAAATAATGGATACAGTGGTGGTCATCTTCCAAAATTCTACAGGGCCTTGCTAATACCATATCTAGAATATTGCATGCAGTTTAGACTCCTTACCAAAAAAAAAGTGCCTGTTGAGGGACAGTAGCAAAGACTCTCTCGGCTGACACTGGTGACGGCAGAACTGTGGTATGAGAAGAGATTGGTTCAACTAGGCCTGTACTCACTGAAGATTAGAAGAATGAGAGGGGAGTCTGATTGAAACATATGAAGTTCTAACTGGGCTAGAGAGACTCGATGGGCACAGGATGCTGCCTCTGGTTGGAGAGTGTCTTGGAGGGCCATTACAATGTTCCCAGCACAAACTCCCAGATTCCTGCATGGTACTGGTACCTGCAAGTCAAGTCAATGCATCTGCCTGCAGATTGACATGCACAGAATCTCTCAGTTGCTGTGCGCTGTTTGGAAAGTGCTTCATAGCTCACAAAGTAATTTCATTACTTTGTAGGTGACACATAATAACCAATTTGCATAGGACCTTGCTATACCCATAGGAACTTTAGGTACCAAACCTACTATTAATTCTACTTGGTATCTGGTTTTGTAAGATTAGGTGCAGGGTAAGCAATTATTGATTTGTAAACAAACCAATTCAGCTATAAAAATGTAATGCTCCTCCGTTTCCAACATTAAAGAGTGATCTTATGGTGTAATGATGGTGTCCCTATATCGAAGGCAGGAAGAGGAGGTTCTAATCCCACATGCTCCCAACGTGTGTTGTAATGTCTCTGAGCAGGTCGATTACAAAATATCTGCAATAGTGCTGACACTTCAAAAGGACTTCCATGGCTGGTTTTGACACATCCGGAAAAGTCACTACCAAAAATTCTTACTGTTTTCTGCAGATGGTACTGATGAGATATGCTTCAGATTTGCCATAATAAGAGTTACTTTTCCAAGTGCAATTAAAAAGTTTGTTAACATCTACATAGATATGATGGCTTAGTGTGCAGTGATTTAACAAAAATAGGAAACCACTTGCACTACAGTGCAAATGTAAAACCAAGTCCACTTCTCGAGGAAGTAAGTATTCACTTGCAAAATATTTAAGAGTTTGATAACAGGGGGAAACAAAGCTTGTGGAAATCCCCTCCTCTTCAAGCGTTATGTAACCTGATTAACTAATAAATGTGCACAATGAAGTAGTCAGTGGCCTAAATTTCTTAACTGAGCACATTTCGTTAAAAAATAATTCTGCAATTCAACTTTAACGGATGAAAATTTTGAGGTTAGATGTGAGAGACCTGGACTGACCCCCCAAATCCCCCTATTATAGAGAGATGAGCAAAATTTCCAAGAGATTGTTTTGTATTGAATCCAGCAGAATACATTTGGCATAAACGACATTAGTTTTCTTTGAAAATGAACTGCGGCTGAGCTTTTCAGGTTTGCTTCTCATTAATTCATTGAAAAGATTTAACATACTCGCCTCACGTATACAATCAGAGCACATGGAAAAGCCTCCTGTGGATATTCAGATGAAATATTGTCAGGGGTATTTGCATTGTTAATACAAAGTGATTCTGTTTTGCTCAGCCCCTTTTAAGAAGGGAGATTTTCAGGTTAGAAATTTCCTAAATTTAGGTCTCACATATCTAATCTTAAATCTTCTGGCTTTTTAATAAAAGCTTAATTCTGCAATTTAACTGAATGATACATGCTCAATTCTAAAATTCAGACTAAGTTCTCATTTTGCACCTTTGTGTTGCATAGTGACCTTTCCCATTGCAGTTTTAACGGGCACTGCTTTATGTGATTAAGTGATCAGATTATCTGCAACAGAAGGCTTTAAGATTCCCTGTTATCTTAGGATCATGCAACCTTGGAGACCCTCCTCTACCATCAGTGTCCACTCAATTATTGGCAGAAAATCCGTGCATTGCAAAGCACCCAGCAAAACCTCTTTTGCTTTAAGTATGCTGATTAAAGCCCCAGTCAGGTTGCAATTTTGGTCTAGATATAACACAAAGCAAAGGTCCATTATTTGACAGAACTGAGTTCTGAGGAAAAGTCACTGTACCCAAAATGTTAACTCTGCTTTCTCTCCACAGATGCTGCCAGACCTGCTGAGGTTTTCCAACAATTTCTGAATTAATTTCTGATTTCTAGTACACAGTTTCTGTTCATTATTTGGCAAGGTTTAACATTCAGCAAAAATAGCTAATGTTTCAATTACAAATTCTTGCACATGAACAAAGCAATAAAACATTGTGGTGAAAAACAAAAGTGCTGTACAGTGAAAGAGATAAAAAAAAAGTGACATTACAATATAACACCCAGCACAAAGTGGTTCATCTAGATTCACACATTAATAATTATGGTAGACAATTGCTCAGATTCTACACTAAAATGAAAAGTCTTGGACTGATTAAGAACTCAAAGTAAATACACTTCAACATGTTAAAAAGCATTAGATACCATTATTACTTTTACTGAATTTCAGAATTTGGTCTCATTCCATGTCAAATGTTGCACAAAGGTTAATAATTATCCAATTTGTTTGTAATTGGTTCTGATTTCCACAAGCTCTGATTATTTATTGCATTAAAACCTTTGTAGTTTAAATCAACAGCTTGCTATATAGGGAGGAATCTTTTCAGTGGGGTGTCACTTGCTAAATAGAGAACCAGCGAGAGACTATCATTGCCTCTTATGGGAGGTCCCCTGAGCCACAAGCCAATCAGGTAGTGGTCAGGTTTCCCATGGCATTAAAGGATCCCAGCGAGGAAGACAGGCCTGGTGAGTGGTAATGGCCAGAGGTTGGCAGCTCCTACACCAGCAGTTCCACACAAGAGGCCATGGCTGATGACAGTTTAGAACTTCCAGAATCCCAGGATCACGGAGGATCCAACACAGAGAGAAGTGCTGGCTGATAGTCTTTGATAGAGAAATCAAAATGGCTGACAAGGTAATGAAATGCCACAGTTGAGGTGCCATGCAGCATTTTGACAAGTCTAACACAGTCAAGTTAATCCCAGGTCAACATCCTGAAGGGGATGCCGCTGACAGCCATGTAAATACCATGGCTACAACAGCAAGTCAGAGGCTAGTAATATTGTGACATTTAACTCACCGCCTTGGTCCTCACAGCCTACTCACCATCTGCAAGACACAAATCAGGAGTGTGATTGAATACTCCCCACTGGCTTGATGCAGTGCAGCTCCAACAACACAAATAATGCTTGACAACGATCGGAGTCAAAACAGACTTTGATTTTTGTAGATGAGACGCAATTCAGTCCCTTTACCACTGACTCTCAGTGGCAGCAGTGTGTACCATCCACAAGATGCACTGCAGAAATTCAACTTTAGACAACACCTTCCAAATCCATAACGACTACCATCTAGAAGGACAACAGAATTGTGGGAACACTTTTCGCTGCAAATTCCCCTTCAAGCCAGTCACCACCGTGACCAGGAAATATACTACTATCCCTTCTGTGTCACTGGGTCAAAATCCTGGAAGTGCGTTATCATCATCATGGGTCTGCTTACGAAAAATGCATTGCAGCAGTTCAAGAAGGCCGCTCACCTTCTTAAGGGCAATTAGGGATCAGCAATAAATGCAGACCCAGCCAGCAACACCCATGTCACATTAATGTTTTTTTTAAGAAATGAAAAGAGGTGGTAGAAGGGTAATTGCTAGTGTGGTTTCTGCTCACAATATGTTCTCTACATTGGAATGGGTGATCACTTTGAAAACCTTAACCTGCATGCAGGTTAAACGTGTGTCTGTCTGTCTGTGTGTGTCTGAGAAGAAATGCTCATGGGTCAAGCTGTCCAGGTGCTTACAAAAGTAATTGCAAAGCAGAAATAGCAGTCCCTCACAGGATGCATAAGCACAGCATAAACCACAACTGTGAACCCCACGTATGGTACAAAGGGCTCTCATCCAGTGAATGGGTTCACCATTCAGCAAGGTTTCTATTTCCTACTCTTATATCAAAGATGATCTTAAATTAAAACTGTGTCACATCTATACACCCACTTCTCCAGTAAATGGCCTATATTTACAAAAAGATCACAATCATTTATCAACATTTCAGTAAGTGGTATTCAATGTTAAAAGTTCTGATCAAAAGAATATATGGATCTTATATGCATAAGAGTAAGATATTTAATTTAAAAATTTATCTACAAGAGCCTCTAGAATATGTGTTAAAACAATTTTTAACAAGACCAAAGTCAGCCTTGTGCTTTACATTTCAGTTCTACACAGTAATTCTTCAAGGACAACAGAAGTTATTTCTTGGAAAAGGACTAACTTGACAAAATAACCACATGCATTGTAATCTACACACGTTTGGGTTTCTGCAGCCCTGCGTACAAAGGTATGAACCTAGGCAAGTTATTCTAGCAGAATAAACACAAATCTACTCGAAAACGTAGAGACATTAGGAACAGCTGATGCTGCAGAATCTGAGATAACACGGTGTGAAGCTGAATGAACACAGCAGGCCAAGCAGCAGAGGAGCAGGAAAGCTTGACGTTTTGGGTTGGGACCTTGAAGGTCAAGCTTTCCTGCTCCTGAGATGCTGCTTGGCCTGCTGTGTTCATCCAGCTTCACACCATGTTATCTCTATTCTAAACGTATGCTATTTTACCAATTACTAGCCCTGTAACACATTCTATACCAAACTCTTAAATCTACTACTGTGTAATATTATAAACATACATGAAATATTTTCATTCTTTTGCACGGCTAGAGATTTTACAGTGCCTATTTGTTCCATTCGGGTTGATACAATGTTGAGCGAGAGTTAGGCAGCAGCAAATTACTGCTGGGAAAACAGAAAAGACTTTCACAACTGAATCTTTAAAATCAAATCACTTTTTTTTTGAAGATTCTCTGTGCAATCGTCTCTAACGTAGACTTCTTTTGTTATGAAACTGGAGTTTCGTAAAAAAAAGTTACTCTTTCAATTTAAACTGCTCGTCAAAGCACCTCATCAACTACAATTACTTCCGTCTAAAGCAGCACTTTTATTTGGTTTGGAAATTCCACTACAAGAAAATAAACCAGTCAAAACACATCAAACTATTACACAGAATTTACAGCAATGAAACACACCATTTGCCTCTTAGTAGATGCGGGCATTTACATTTGACATAAGTACCTTTCAATTCCAAAGTAACCAGGCCCCAAGCTTTCAGCCTATCTTTATGCTCCTTTTCCTCTCATGTGTTCATCTTAGTTTCTTCTGAAAACATGGAAACTTCAACAGCTCCATTTCATCAACTTCCTGCAGTGGACAGTTCAACATTGAGTGAACAAAATTCTGGATTTTTCTTTGCGTTTAAAACAATACGTGTTTAAGCGCTCTGGTTTTGAATTGCTGCACAAAAGGAAATATTCTGTCCAGATTTACTATGTCAAACTTATTCCTATTTTGAAAGGGCTCTAATCAAATTTCCTCCATGTCTTTTGTAAAATGTAAAGTGGCCCAGACACTGCCTCTTGTCAGTGTATTCAATGCTGGTGCAAGTGGAATCATCACTGGCAGGGCCCTCGTAACTCAAAAGCCCAGAGGACCCTGGCCAGGAACAGGGATTACACCACTTAAAGATATCAAATGAATAAAGATTTATAGCTGCAGAAGGGCTTACACTTGCATATTTGAAATATTGTTAGAGCAGAAAATTAATTTTGAGATACAAGTACTTATTTCCATGGCATTCCCATTGCCCATTTTTGGTTGCTACTTGCCATGTGACCCGCTTGTGACAAAACAAAAAACTTGAACTGGTCGCATGACTACTTCACATTGAGGGAGGGAGATGGAGCCATGGGGAATGTTCTATTCGATGGTTGTCAGTTTGGCAGGCATGACTGAAACCAAGGGAATCATGCAATCAAGGAGTCTTCGCAGGCAACCAATGTGTACCACTGCAGATTCTTTAAGCTGCATTACTTCAACATCTCCCTTCATGGAATAGTTTGAACAGGGTCTGCCTACTGTGTTGTGTTTGACCTGCAGAATAAAACTTTGCTATTTGTACAGAACACGAAACAACAGGAATCATTCTAGTGACAAAGGCCATTGCATCCTGAAGGGTGTTCTAAATTTGTCCAAACACCTGAATTTCATTTTCTGCACAGCAATAATTTGATCAATGAACATGTGAAAACAAGTGTCCAAACCAAATTCTTGGTTAAAACAAAGATGAGAGATGTTGGCGTCTTACAGGACAAATGTATTATGGTAGCTACCTGAGAATTTTTTTCATATACCTGCATAAATGCATCCATATACTCCAGATGCACTCCAGCTGTAATTGAATGAAAAGAAATTGCACTCCCAGGAGACGATTGATATAGCCACATGCTTTCTCAAATATGCTGTACATGTAGGAAGCCACTCTTGAAAACCTAGACAGACATCACCAGTTACAAAACTGACATCACTTCCTCATGTGACAAAGAGGTTATCAGTCACTTATTTCATGCCTCTGTGGGCTACTCCCTGGGAGAATCAAGAAGGAAACAATGAGAGTAGTTGTGACTTTGTCATTGGTACAATATACCTCTTGAGCTTTACGTCAGTCTGCTGCAAATGCCTGATAACACCCTATACTCTGAGCCTTTTGAGATGCTAGAATTCCAACATTTCCTTGTCGTCACGTCTTCAGCCTCATCAATTGTCACCATCTTCTCACTTTGCTTTCACTGACAAGTTCCAGGAGATGCAGCATTAATTGAGCAATTAGTGGAAAGGATAGTTAAAATCTCAGTTGTATACAGCCCCTGACCTCCCACCAAATCTGTTGGCAGCAAGTAAAGTACTGAATAGCTTCTTAAAATATATGTGAACTGAGATTATGAGAAGAGAACAGTGGAATCAGTGATCTTTGCTATACAATTTTCACACTCGGGTGCCCTTTTCCACAGTTGCTGCAATAGACTACACGTGCAAAAATAACTCAATTAACTATTAAGTTAATGCATTAATATTGTTTAATAATGTAGCTTACTCAAATATATGCAACAAAACAGAGATAGAAATCCAAGAGGAATGCTTGTGGATAAAAAAAGAGATTGTACAAAAAGTTCCCACGACTTTTTTTTGTTAAGAGTCAGTCTTGCCGTGACATTGAGACCTCTATTCACTTGCACAGATGATGTCCATTAAAGGGAGTAGATTCATTGCAACTAAAAAGGGATAGAGTTCAAACTGCCCAAACATATGTATTCCTGTTCCCTGTAGGAAGCTCATGATGGGAGATGCAGATATTTTAATCGTAGCAGATTCCCAGGACAAATAAGCAGCTCACAGAATGTAATAGGTCACTTTACACTCCTACAGCACACAATTAGTATTAAAGATCTCATGTCACACACAAAGGGAGGTTCTACTCAAAAGTTCAAATCCTTGTGGCTTCTAGACTAAGAAAATGGTTTTGCCATTGCCTGAAAATCTAACAGAACAGTCATCAAGGTCTACAGCACCATAAGAGGCCATTTGGCCAATCAAGATTCTCCCATCTTTACAGGCAGTAGGTACCAGATTCCCCCCATTCTCTGGGTAAAAAAGCTTTTCCTCCCACCTCCTCTAAACATTCGGTTTTTCAAAAACTATGCTCCCTGGTCACTGAACCCTCCAGCAAGGAAAAATGTTCCTTCTTGTCTACCCTGTCAAGCCCCTCAATTTTATACGTCTCAATTATGAGATTTTCTTATCTGAGCTATTTTGCAATCCCCTCACCAAAAGGGCTGTCATGGACTGCCTTTCTTCAAAAGAAAAAAAACAATCTTTCCATTCACAGCTCAGAATCCCCAACTGCTGGTGGCAGAGAGTTCCACAGGCTCTGGGTGAAGAAATTGCTCTTGTCTCAGTCTTAAAAACAGCCTACTTCATGTCCTTCGACTGTGATCAGGAACATCCCTGCCGTGTTTACCCTTCTTAGCCCTGTAATAAAATTTATAGGGTTCTATGAGACATCACTCACCACCCGCAGCCCCCCCCCCCCCCACCCAGCTCTGAACTCCAATGAGTGTGGTCCTAATCAATCCTACCATCCCAGGAAACAGTCTGCTAAACATTCATTGCTCTTCCGCAATAGCCAGAACATCTTTCCTCAGATAATGGAGACAAAACTGCTCAAGACATCACAGACATGTTCTCACCAAGGTCTTGTAAAATTACTGCAAAACATCCTTGCTCCTGTATTCACTCCTCTCGGTATGAAGGCCAACATGCCATTTGCTTTCTTCATCGCCTGCTGCACCTGCATGCTCACTTTCACCGATGCACGTGCGGGGACACCCAGGTCTCATTGTACCTCCCTCTTTCCCAAATCTATCACTATCATGTTGCCAACATGAAAATTCAAATGCAAAGCTCAGCTTTACCAGTTGAATTATGATAAATTATCTGTGATCAGAGTAGTTGCAATGATTTAACAAAACACTTTCAATCATTCTCCCATTTGCTAGCTTCCTGCATTTATGCTATTAAATCCATTTCTGATAGCCCTTCAGACATAGGGCTATGTTATCCTATATCTGAGGACCTACCATCTGAAAAAAAGTGTATTTTAACAGCATGTCCACCCATGTCTGAAAAAGCAGCACTGAGCATGTAACGCTATCACTTGTGGTATTATAGAACTGAAAGTAAATTTTACTTTTGCACATTAGAACTGATTTGCATCTATTAAAATCACCTCTCCTTACATTCCAAGGCAGCAATTTACTTGTACTTCTTTTGAACTAATTCTTTAACACTGGGGAGGTCAAACATAGATTGTGGGAATGCTTTGTGGAACTGCTTCACAGAGTATCTAGAAGCATGATGCTGACCTTCTAGATGATTCCCATTTTAAATTTACTTGTCACATTCATTTCCATCCTTGACTTGCTACAGCACTCCAATGACATTCTCACCTAGGCTCTCAACATAAAGTGCCTAACTGAAAGATGAGGTGAGGTAAGTCCAGAAAGCCAAAGAGTTCAATACTTTGAGGAATGAGCCAGTTCCCCGATTTGATTTTTTTTGCCACATGCCTGCCTCAATCTTGCTTTGCTTTCAGACCAAGCTGCTCATTATTCTGCCACGCACATTCATTCAGGAAAGAAAAAGTGTTTGCTTAATTACCATTCCCTTCGATCCATGACATCTTTGTTATTTAATCTCTACACTATCCCAGATCTTCCCTTTTGGCCCTCCTCCAGCATAACATTTCTACTTTGCTTTGGAGCTGAAGAATCAAAATTTAGTGCAAAAGGTTAACTCTGTTCTCAGATGTTGCCAGACCTACTCAGTATTTCCAGCAGAGATAATGGGAACAGCAGATGCTGGAGAATCCAAGATAACAAAGTGTGAAACTGGATGAACCGAAACATCAGCTTTTGTGCTCCTGAGCTGCTGCTTGGCCTGCTGTGTTCATCCAGCTTCACACTTTGTTATCTAGTATTTCCAGCACTTTGTATTTATACCTGCAACTGTTGTCAGATTGAACAAAGGCTTTCATTCCTTTGCTCTAACAGAGGTTTCAGACTGCCATCTCCCGATTTTCCTTCACACCTTTTCTATATCCTCACTGACATGCTTCAATAGCTTGTATGTAATCAGGGAAGGGCTTATATCTCTTAATTAACTAATGGTCTATATTTTGAGAACCAGAACTTCATTAACGTCTATCCCTAGCAATGACTCTGCTTTCTCATTTTGTATTTCTGTACAGTTACTTACACCATTATTTGCAAAATCAAAATCTATTTAATATCACCACCATACTTCCATACTCAAACTAGATCCTTGGAGTAGAAGTAAATAAGTGAAAGCATAACATTACAAAGAGAAACCGATTGTTGAAGTGAGTGGGTAAAATTGTGACAGGCAAATTTCAACATAAGAAACTAGGAGGTCAATCAATCCAGTCCAGAAGGAAAACAAAAGGACTGATCTAACCACCAATTATTGAAGAACAAATGAATATTGATAAGTCCAAAAGAAACATTACCACCACATACACACGTTCTCAAAGTGTGAAACTTGGAACAAAAGATAGAATAAAAAAGTTAAGGGAACATTCACCTTCATGTTTAAAAAGGACTAGAAATATAAAAGGTAGATATTTTCTGCATTGATACAAACCCTGACTAAAATATATCACAAATGCTATGTTCTTGTTTACAGCTTCAAAAGCAAAGCAGTACATCAGACTAGGGAAAAAGAAAAGTCTAGGCACTTGAAATAACTCCACAGAGGCTAGTAGCCCATCCTCAAGTCTCCCTTTGTTAACACAGAGAACACCCTTGACACTGATCCAGCTTCCTCTGAACCAGCCCTCAGTGAGCACAGCCTCTGACACTCCAATTTCTATCTGTCACCTCGGGCTTCCTAATTGGATCTGGTTAACAATCCTAATTAGGGAACTTATAACCTATGAGGTCCACCTGGCTGACCTGGTTACCATCATGACAAAATTTATCTTGTAATTGAAGATTACTTGCTGCTGCCATTGCGGTTACTAACATTGCTAAACAATTAATTAACATCCTTATCTCCCTCTTGCATTTTCCCAGTCCACCATGAGAATCAAAGATTCAAGTATACTTCGACTACAAGGATGAATTGCCAGAGTCAGCCTACAAGCACCAGCTTCTGGGTCTGAACCTGCTGTTCCTGCTGTCTCAGAATTGTGTGGCTGAGTTCCACACCGAACTGGAGCGACTGCCTGCCAGGGACATCCAGACCAACGTCTACATCAAGCACCCGGTCTCGCTTGAGCAGGTATGCACGGCCAGGGGATTGCCTGGGAAGGTGGCAGGACTGAGTTTTAGTGTGTCTTCGATGAGGAATGTGGGCATCGGCAGATGGCCAGCATTTGTTACCCATCCCTCGCAGGGGATGGTGAGCCACTGTCTTGAACCACTGACGGCCAGCAAGGTAGAGGGGCACCCGCAGTGCTTTTAGGAAATGTATCTCAAGGCCCTGCCTGCCAATCTAGTTAACTTAGCCACATTAGGGGCATTTAAACAGTCCTTGTATAAGCGTATGGATAATGATGGGATAGTGTAGGGGGATGGGCTTAGATTAGTTCACAGGTCGGCGCAACATTGAGGGTTGAAGGGCCTGTTCTGCACTGTATTGTTCTATGTTCTATGTTCTATATATGATATCAAGGTAATTACTTATTGAATCCAAAGAAAAGAATGATTATTGTTGAAGTGAAACAATTCATAGACAAATATTTAATCCTTTATCACACTGTGAATAAGATTACACAACAATGATAGCTAACAATTATGGTTCATCAATGATGTGAAAAGGTTGATCATTTCAGTCAGTAAACAGAAATTAAAATTCTACCTGTGCCACATTAAAACTGCCAGCCTCAATGAATATCCTCTTCACCGGTGAGCTGAAATTAAAAAAAAATATACATTTACCACATTACCTGTTTATTCCTAATTTTAACATTACTTCTTGAAAATCAAAACTGAACAACAGAAAATGTGTTTTCTAATCTAATACAATATTTAGTTTTCCAAAACTGCTAGTTTGAACATGTGGATTTCTGTGTTTCATTTCCATTTATTCATTCATAGTAAGTAGTTCCACATTCAATAATTACAGGTCCATATGGAAGATTACTAGGCCAGGAAAAAGATCAGTCATACGAAACATTCGCAAAGCCATCAATAGTTTTAAAGAGAATTTTAAGAGGTGTGTTGCAAAAATGAAGTTCCTGAAAAACAGGCCAACTGCACAAAAGTAATGTAGAAACAAAGAAAGAGAATGCTGGAGAAATCCTGCCGGTCTGGCAGCACCTATGGAGACAGAAATAGGGTTAAAGTTTCAAATCCGGCATCTCTTCTTCCAATCTTTAGCATGAAATGGGCAAGCTTCAATTTTAATTGTCAAAACTAAGATAGAGGAGCTGGTGGTGTAGTGGTAATGTCATTGAATTGGTAATCCAGAGCACCGCACTAATGTTCTGGGGTCATGGGCATGACTGCCATTGTAGCAGATAGCGAAATCTGAATTCGCTGAGGAATTAGATATCACAGTTTTTGATTGTCCTCAAAACTTAACCTTTAGTGAAGGAAGTTTGTCAATCTTAATTAGTCTGACCTATTTGTGGCTCCTGACCCACAATAATGCTTTTGACTCTTGGCTCCCCTGTGGGCAATTAAGGATGACCAGTAGGTGCTGGCTTAGTCAGCAACATCCTTATACCATGAATGAATTTTTTAAAAGTTTGCTCTTTGCCATGAACATGCCAAGGAAGAAGTATTTGTTAAGACCAATACAACCAGTTGACAATGTACCACTTGTTTTCTCACAATCTCTACAGTAACCACTAATTGCTTCATATCTCTTCCCTTCAAGGTAAATATCAAGCCAAAAATGTCCAAAACACTCAAATAATTCAACTAGATCAATTTCCTTGCTTTTTTAAAAATTATTCTTTCGTGTGGTGGGAACATATCCTATAAGGTCCACATCTGCTCTCTCTCCCTTATCACCCTTCAGGTGGCATCAGATGGGAGGCCTTGTGGTGCAGAGGGAAGCATCCCCACTTCTGAGGCAGAAGTTATGGGCTCAAGTGTCACTCCAGGACATCATGACCATGACAGATATATGCTGATAACATGGCCAAACTGGACGGTTACAAAACTAAAAATGTGTCTATCATACGCATTAAGAGTAGAAGTCTCCCAGTCGAGTGAGAACCCCACATGCAGCAAACAGTCTCCCTACTTTAGAAGGCTCCATAAGTAGGATTACAGGAAAGACTGAATTCCATAGCAAGCATCCTCATTGCCTGGAGAATTAATAGGAAGAGTAGGCAGTGCAACTCCAGTTGCATGTCGTGTAGGTACAGAGTTTCCAAGGTTTAGATCTAGCAACAGCAAAAAGTATATTTCCAAATCAGCAAAGCTTGTGAATTGGAGGGAAATTGTTTCCAATTCAATGATTTCTGCCATTCAGGAAACATTGTGCAATCAAATGTGCTCAACAATCTATTCTACTAGCCCCTTATAAAGAAGGTAATCCTCTTCAGCCTGTCCTCTTAATTAGCCTACTTCTGCTCAGCATCCATCTTTCTAAGCAGACACTATTTTAGATCAGGAATGCATTACAAATTTCAAAGCTGGGGCTGAAATTCTAAAATATTACCCTTTCATGGGGGTGGTTGCCTCAGTTGACTTGGCTCAGAATAAGGACAATGGTGCTGCTCTATTCTCGTTCTGGCTGAGTTAGAACTGGGAGCTATCTCCTTGGCCTGCCTCAGAATGTGCCAGGCAATGGCAAAACGCCACTGACAATCGCCACCAAACAAATGCTCAGGATGAAGCATCTGCAGCCAAGCACCTGTCTTTGGGCAGAATACATGGAAAGGAACGAAAACAAAAACTTCTGAAGCTAGGAATTCTCATTTTCCCTTTACTACATTCATGAAGGGAAAGAGTAACGAGATAAGAAAATAGAAGAGGCAAAAGCTTTCAATCTTAAATTTTGCTCAAGGCTGAACAATATTGCAGATCTCTCCTCTTTTGATGTTCTCATTTCAAGGTTATGTGACTGTTTGTAATTATTTTTTGAAAAAAACTTCAGAGAAAATGGGTGGAGTGTGTGTGTGGCATCTATCTTTGATAGAATGAAAGTAGCTTTCTGTTTTTTTAACTCTCTTCACTTGTAGCCTTCAATTCTAAACCATCCTCATTTATCTTGCATGCAATAACATCCTTTTGATGATGGGATTAAGCAAATACCTTAAATACGACCTCAATAAAATTTTCAAAATCAAAATTAATATTAGGCACTCTAGGTAGGGCTCTAATAGCATGAACCATTGAATATTGACAGAGGAGAAGTAATATCATTGATCGCTTGTCAGGCAAGATCAAGTGATCTCCCATGCACAGAATGCCAGAATCAAGTTACAGTAACATTCCTGCCAATTAACAGTCCTCCTTCTATTTAATTTTCCATGTTTAAAACAGTGTTGTCATTTTCTAGAACTACTGTTAATTGCTTCATTTGTCTCAAAAATTCTGAAAAATATGATTCATGTTTTAAGAATTCATTGCAAAGTCTTCAATGAAAATATGCTCTGGCATTTATATTTTGCTTTTCAAGATCAATGGTCTCAAGTGATGTACAGCCAATTAAGTGTATTTTTAAAGTTTAGTCACTAATGTAATATAAGAAACACATAATCCAATTTGCACACAGCAAACTTCCACAAAGCAACAGTGGGAGAATGACCAGACAATTTGTTTTTTGAGATATTGATTGAGGAATAAATACTGGTCCACAGATCAGGCACTGCTCCTCTTCAATATCGTGCCACAGACTCTTAATTTACATTCATCTGAGCAGGCGGTTCAGACCTTGTCTCACGTGTCATTTCGAAGTCAGCACTTCCTATATTACGTTTGCTCCTTCAGTACGGCACTGAAATGTCAGCCTTGTTTTCCGTGCTCGAGCACCAAAGTGAGACTTGTAACAGTAGTGTTGTGCAATTCAGAAATTACTGTGTTATCAACTGAACCACAGCTAATGCAGAACGGCTGAGAAATTTTCTAGTTTCAGGGAATTGATTCGTGGGATCTGTACGTTGTGCTGCCAACAAGCTTTTCAACTTCTTTCGATTATTTATGAAGAATTAGAATGTCTTGTATAGAATAAGTACTCACTGCAACAGAATGCCATTTTCCCAACAGAAACTACAGTTTTTTTTTACCCTATTCCCTACCATTGTACAATTAACAGGATTTGCAGCAAGCACTGTACTTCATCACTAGTTTAACATAGACATTTACTAAACAATTTGCAAGAGGGGAAGAAGTTCGGAAACAGTATTCGCAAAACTCGCAAGTGAGCTAACTATAAAAAGCACAAAGTCATGGCACTGTTTGGTTTCAATTCTGCTCAAATCTACAAAACAGGTCACTGTCTCATTAGTATAAAAATAAAATACTGTGGATGCCAAAAATCTGAAACCAACACAAAATAAAGAAAGAGTCAATACTTAACTCCAGGATTATGTCTGTTTCTCTCTCCACAGACTTGCTGTGTTTCTCCAACATTATGTGTTTGTTTACCATCTCACTAGAGTTTCTTGCCAGCACTACCTTTTTACATTGTTGGTCAATGTCAAAACAGTTTTCCATTTCTCTGCACTTTTACTCACAAGTATCAGGATTCTCAGCCACAGAAAATACTAAACACATCACAAACTGCAGAATGAAAGCTCTCTCAAAATCTATGCATCATCCACAAACCTTCAGTTGTCTGCTTTTGGCCCTGTATGAAGAAATTCTGAAGTTCACTTCCAAGTGCATCTTGAAACTCTCAATTGCCTACCACATCAATCTTTGATAAGCCTCATTCTCTTCTTCCAAGAACGGTCACTAGTTTAAAGTAACAACACTTCAAAACATAGATACACTGGCTTCTTTTCTAAACTGATTACACCCTCTTTACATCTCCCGATCCCTCATTGCTCACTCCCCCTTTAACTCCATTAGGGCCTTAGAGCTCACAGACTTCTTTGAGAGATGAGGGAGACAATTCATTCAACCCAACTCCCAGTCGGTTGGCAAAATGGCACCATCGCTTCAATCTCAAAAATTACAGAAGGTAAATGGAAACCCACCGGCCACCTAGAAATATCTAACTGTTAAGCTACTGCATCTTTTACAGCAGGTACGAGGATGGGACACTTGGGGAGAGGGCAGGCCCCTGTCAACAAGATCGTGACCTGAATGTAGCAGCAGATTCTGCTGAGGGTGTCACCACTGAATGATATTGAACTTCATTTACTGGCCATTTCATACGAAATGAGATTCAGAGAGCAGGGAGTCTTTAGATTTGTAGCTGATACCAACTGCCTGTTCATGTCAGAAGATTTCAGCCTGGGCTCCTGACCAGGGTTTCAGAGCACCCACTCACACCACTAACCTCTTACCTTTCTGCTGGGCAGCAACAAAATGGTAGTGTGGGAGAAGATGAGAAGACATAAGAAGAACACTTACTTTCCCGCTTACTTCCTCCATGCTGCTTATTACATTATAGCCTACTAAATAAAAAGCGCTCTCCTACACATCACATCTGCAATATTCCACTGTTCTTCAAAATCACTGTTTTTACAAAAACAACAAATTTTGATGAGATAGCCAACTGCTTTCTCCCCATTTACTTCACTCAAATGTCTGAGGAAAAATTTCGGGAAACAAAGATAATTTATGCAAATACAAGTGCAATGAAGTCGCTAGAAATTTGTTTAACATTTTTAAATCCCTTACAACCAGAGTGTAAATTTACAAAAACACTAGAAAGATGACATTTGCTACAAAACCAAACAAAAGGAACAGTACAGTCTAAGACCCAAGTCACAACTAGATTGATTTCACTGGGAATGAAATAAACATTATACTTCTCCAATAAAGAATACACTAAAATATGTGCTAAACAATAAAACTGGCATTTAGCGCCAACGGCGCAAGTATTTTACAGAAAGAATTGCATTCTGTTTTCATGGCAGTAAACTTATTTTGCCATATACCCCAGCCATTGTACCCAAAACATCCCATGTATAAATAACCACAGACAACTCCCTGCTCTTCAGAGCATCATGGAATCTTTTATATAGAAACACAGAAGACAGGAGCAGAGGCCATTCAGCTTTCGAGCCTGCTCTGCCATTCTTCACGATCATGGCTGATTGTCCAACTCTAACCCTAACCCTGTCCCCTTATCCTGCTTTCTCCCCACAACCTTTGATCCCATTCACCCCAAGTGCTACATCTCGTCACCTCTTGAATATTTTCAATTTTAATGTCTTCGTGCACGCTTAAGCTCACAATATTCATTTCGAGTTTCATCTAATAAGGCACTGTTTCCTCAACGTGGACCTGTGGTTACAGCCCCATTGATGTGCTCAAGTCTTTGAGATTTCTACCAATAAAAGACACTATTTTGGATTCATTATACTTATCCTAGCAAATTTAATTAAACGGATCACAGACCGTACTCTCATGTCACTGAGAACATTTACATCACACCGCAAACTAAAAAGGTGCAGTATTATTTTTAAAAAAGTCTCATCCAGAAAACTCTTAACTGCAGCCACTCATAACTAGCTTACTGCAGGAGCTCTTGCTCTGCTCATGACAGATGACATGTGCAGTCAGTCCACAGATAAATGGCCAGAAATGCTATGCTGCTATTCCCGCTACCGTTAAAACAAATGTTATGTACAGAACCTTCCCCACAAATAGAAAAGCACAACTTATAAACAACTAGAAACACATACACTAACAAGTAATTAGCTACTGTAAATGATTCTGGGGAAATGGCTCGTAACATAATGTCGCTAAGACTAGTGCAGCTTGATAAGAAAGTGCATTTGTCAACGTCAAATTTTATTATAGTTGATTGGATCAGAGGCAATGCAAAATGGAGCATAAGTAATTTATCGATGGGAGCATTTTTCAGCTTTGCAGGTTTACAGTCATTGCACAGCACATATACAAACTGAGCATAGTATCATAAAATGTTAGGAATTAACAATGAAATTCTACTGTTATCTCAAATCATGAAGGGACACACAGGATGGCTGGTCACTGTCTGAAAATTGCTTCTAGTGTTGAAAAGCAAATCATAGCTTATTCGCCCATTCTTTGTTCCAAAAGGAATTCTATATTGCCTGCAGTTTCTTTTCCCCATCAATCTGCAAAACACTCATATTGCAAACAACAATCTCAATCTGAGCCAGGAAACGAAAGGTATTCTTTTCCACTCTTTAATGATGTGTGGATGTTGCTGGCAAGGCCAGCATTTGTTGCCCATGCTTAGTTTTCTCTTGAACTGAGTGGTTTGCTAAATCATTCCAGATGGGGCAGTTAAATGTCAACCACACTGCTGTGCATCTGGAGTCACATATAGGCCAGGCCAGTTAAGGAAGCAGATTTCCTCCGAAAAATTCAGGCATTCATGAATCAAACGGATTTTTGCAGCAAACGACAATTGTGGTGTGATCATCATTGCTGCTGCTTTAAATTCCAGATTTTACTTAATTCACATTACACCACCAGAACAATGCCTGGCCCTCTGGAATAGGGTCAGTGACAACATCACTACACCATCTCCTTCCAGAATGAAGAAAACAATCCTTTCAGTCACATCAGCAAATGCAACCGATTAGTTTTATAGCCATACCCTAAGAATATCTAAAGAAGATTTTTATTTCTAGTTGAATTGTAGAATAACGCATTCCACGTTAACAAAAATTTACTTTAAATTGAGAAAACAAGGTGTAGAACTGGATGAACACAGCAGGCCAAGCAGCATCGGAGGAGCAGGAAGGCTGACGTTTCGGGCCTAGGCCCTTCTTCAGAATTCATTTCTGAAGGGGGGTCTAGGCCCGAAACGTCAGCTTTCCAGCTCCTCCGATGCTGCTTGGCCTGCTGTGTTCATCCAGCTCTACACCTTGTTTTCTCAGATTCTCCAGCATCTGCAGTTCCTACTACCCCTTTACTTTAAATTGTTCAGCGAACTGTCAGGGAAACAGTGGAAAGCTTTTGCATTCCAATTTTTCCTTAAAGTATGACCAGTAAATCAAAAAGGCAATGTAGTTGACTTATCTAAATGCACCATGTAAAATGGGATCTGGAGTTCCCTAGGAAACATGGCCAACAGAGCAGGAATTGCTGAGACAGTTACATATGAAGAACGGCTTTCATAAATATCTGGAATCCAGGTACATTTTTGGTTTTCAAGAGCTTATCACTGATAAGTTTTCAGAACAGAATCAATTATCCTTCCATAAATTCTCAAAAAAAATCCACTTTACCATGAATTTGCAAACAATGTTACTGAAAAATTAACGCAGCTAAACTCTAAATTGCAAGGCTCAATGGAGAATTATTCCAAAATTTTAGAAAATGTTTTACAGCATGGGGTTGCCATTACCTCAAGGAGGGTTTCTGACAAGCAATGAAAAGGTGGCTGTTTCCGGTTCCCATCTCCCAGTTGCGATGTTAAAACAATTAATCTTGATTCAACTGTTTCTTCATAGTACACTACACCATTCCTAACTGTTGTATTGGTTAGTAGGGAAGAATAATGTGGTACCATTATTTCAGGAAACAGTGCAGAGAAAAGGGTCTGATGTTCTAAAAGGGGAGGGCGAACAGCCAGAAATCGTGTTACATATTGGCACAAATGATATAGCCAGAAATAGGATTGAGGATATAAAAAGTGATTTCAGGGAGTTAGGATGGAAGCTGCAGAGCAGGACGAACAGAGTAGTGTTCTCTGGTTTACTACCGGTGCCACGAGATAGCGAGGTGAGGAACAGGGAGCGGGCGCAGCTGAACACGTGGCTACGCAGCTGGTGTAGGAGGGAGGGCTTCAGATATGTAGATAATTGGGATGCCTTCTGGGGAAGGTGGGACCTGTACAAGAAGGACGGGTTGCATCTGAACTGGAAGGGGACCAATGTCCTGGGTGGAAGGTTTGCTCGAGTAGTTCGAGAGGGTTTAAACTAGTATGGCAGGGGGGTGGGAACCTGAGCTGTATACCAGAGGTGAGCGTTGATGCAGGTGAGGCAGTTTGAGGATGTGACTAGAAAAGTTGATGAGGGTCGAGCTGTGGATGTGGTGTATATGGACTTCAGTAAGGCATTTGATAAGGTTCCCCATGGTAGGCTCATTCAGAAGGTCAGGAGGAATGGGATACAGGGGAACTTAGCTGCTTGGATACAGAATTGGCTGGCCAACAGAAGACAGCGAGTGGTTGTAGAAGGAAAATATTCTGCCTGGAAGTCAGTGGTGAGTGGGGTTCCACAGGGCTCTGTCCTTGGGCCTCTACTGTTTGTAATTTTTATTAATGACTTGAATGAGGGGATTGAAGGATGGGTCAGCAAGTTTGCAGACGACACAAAGGTCGGAGGTGTCGTTGACAGTATAGAGGGCTGTTGTAGGCTGCAGCGGGACATAGACAGGATGCAGAGATGGGCTGAGAGGTGGCAGATGGAGTTCAACCTGGATAAATGCGAGGTGATGCATTTTGGAAGGTCATATTTGAAAGCTGAGTACAGGATTAAGGATAGGATTCTTGGCAGCGTGGAGGAACAGAGGGATCTTGGTGTGCAGATACATAGATCCCTTAAAATGGCCACCCAAGTGGACAGGGTTGTTAAGAAAGCATATGGTGTTTTGGCTTTCATTAACAGGGGGATTGAGTTTAAGAGTCGTGAGATCTTGTTGCAGCTCTATAAAACTTTGGTTAGACCGCACTTGGAATACTGCATCCAGTTCTGGGCGCCCTATTATAGGAAAGATGTGGATGCTTTGGAGAGGGTTCAGAGGAGGTTTACCAGGATGCTGCCTGGACTGGAGGGCTTATCTTATGAAGAGAGGTTGACTGAGCTCGGTCTCTTTTCATTGGAGAAAAGGAGGAGGAGAGGGGACCTAATTGAGGTATACAAGATAATGAGAGGCATAGATAGAGTTGATAGCCAGAGACTATTTCCCAGGGCAGAAATGGCTAGCATGAGGGGTCACAGTTTTAAGCTGGTTGGTGGAAAGTATAGAGGGGATGTCAGAGGCAGGTTCTTTACGCAGAGAGTTGTGAGAGCATGGAATGCGTTGCCAGCAGCAGTTGTGGAAGCAAGGTCATTGGGGTCATTTAAGAGACTGCTGGACATGTATATGGTCACAGAAATTTGAGGGTGCATACATGAGGATCAATGGTCGGCACAACATTGTGGGCTGAAGGGCCTGTTCTGTGCTGTACTGTTCTATGTTCTATGTTCTATGTTGACATTCATTATCTTCTTTAGCTGTATACAGTGAGAGTCAACTGCCAAGTATAGCTAACAGCAGTCCATTCCCAACAGGTACCAGCGCGGTGAG
Organism: Stegostoma tigrinum; assembly: GCF_030684315.1. Taxonomy (NCBI): domain Eukaryota; kingdom Metazoa; phylum Chordata; class Chondrichthyes; order Orectolobiformes; family Stegostomatidae; genus Stegostoma; species Stegostoma tigrinum. The sequence continues at coordinate 17,840,143 of NC_081367.1, read as the reverse complement.
CAGAGTTCAGTGGTCGGCCTCAAAATACTGGGTCCAGCAAGATACCTGTTTTGTTTTGGGGTGGGGATGGTAACCGCATTTCTCCCAATCATATGTACTTGGGATGGGGGCTATGTCTGCATTGCTGCCATGTTTTAGGAGAGACAGATGATGAAGACAACATTTTTGCCTACTCATTAAGACTGATCACTTTGAGGCAGATCTCGAGATTTCTGTGCTGAGGGTCTGTGGCTGATGTTAACTGGTTTCAGCACATCAAGCTAACATCATGTGAATATTGTGGAAAGTCAGCTGAAAGAAGAGTCTTTTGTTCCAGCTGCAGGCAATGTTGTGTCAACAAGTGTAAAAACATGGAATTTTGTTTATCCATAAAGTCATTTACAACAACACGCCATTAACACCTCATTTACTTTAAACATTTCCTTCAAGACAAAAGCTTGTTTTTATAAAGTGCATTTAACACAGAAAAACACGAAGGAATTTCACAGATATCGTCCCAAAAGGAGGCAAGATGAAGCAGAAAAGATTAGAAATACTGAAAAAAATACTTGATGGAAGAGACAATTTTTTTCAATTAGGTGATGTTACAGAGGTAGCAAGAGGTGTTTTTTAATGATGGACAGCTTATGAGACTCAAGAGGGTTATAGCGCATTCAGGTTGAGGTTGCCAACAGCCTGGCTCAGCAATGACACCATGGGGAATTAAATCACAGGCAAATGTGGCAGTGTCTCAATAACCTTATCAAATGATTCCACCCACAAACAATAATCCAGAGAGAACGCAAGTTCAAATTCCATCATGTTCAACTGTTAGCACCAGCAGTGCCGTATAAAACCTGAAGCACTGGTACAGAAAGTGTCTCTGGAACAGCATGATCATGATTCAGCACATACACCACAATCTCAGTGGAAACCCAATTATCAAATCACGAGAGAAGACTGTAACATAAAAACCTTATGGCCAATGCATCAGGAGTCACATTGATAATGTTAACACATTTATATTCACGAGGTAGAAAAAGGCCAGATTGCAACTTAGTTTCTTCCAGGATACAATGGGATAGATTTTGATGACTGCACAAGGATACTAGATGAATTGGACTGATTTGTAACTTCAGAATTGTCGTGCACTAATTTATGTTCCTCATTAACCCCTAACTCCTTCCCCTGTATGTCTAGTTATTCACTGGGATGAGCAGAAGAATGTTTGCGGAGAGTTAACTGATCTGCTTACTCTGTAAGGCTTTCATTTCACACAATCTCTCGTGCTCTGTTAGCATAAGAAAACTCACAACATATAGTAATGAGACAGGTGAAAACTAAAATTAATTCATATTTGGTATGTTTCACTGTTAAAGAATATTTAAATTCTGCATCAATATTTACAATTCAAATATATCAAAGTATACCTGCTTCCATGACAGACAATGAGGGTCAAAAAACAAAATTCTAATAATCCAGCAGAAATTTCCTGTCAACTTCTAACTAGATTTCTTTTAAGACATTGCTAAAATCATTTTTTAATAAAATGCATATCTTGGATTTTTAAAAAACTGATGTGTTTTGACTATTTTTTGCATTTTCACATTTTATATATTGTACTTTGGTGTTTTTTGTACAATTCTTAAGGAACTAGATAAATGTAATTGTAGACAATGCTAAGTCAGAATGTTGATCAATAATTCATTCACCAAGAATTTCACATTCACCCTTGCCCTCACCCCAGTTAACATTAACATAGCTTATGTTTTCAAACAGAATTGAAGTCATTCATTAAGCAACTTAAAAATAGCTTTACATTATTCAGATTCACCCTTATAATTCCCAAGAGGCTAGCTAAATGACATGACACACTGGAAAGCAATTAAAATAGCATGCTTCAACAGGGAAATTCTCAGAGGACCTATACCAGTTAGTTATAATAATCATGTTTTACTTGAAGGATTCACATTTGGTGTTCAAATCACTGGACTAGGCACTTAGAATGGTCAGTATTTCTTCCCTACACTTCAGAATTATATTTAAAAGATTTGCATTTCCACTGAGAAGTAGCATCTAATCAAAATTAATATGCAAAGACAAACATATAAATAGAAACATCAGGCAATCTGTTGTAGAGATCAGCTAACATAAACGCCATCACAGCCAATTTCAAGGAGTTTAGACTTTCTCTTGTATATTAATTCATCATTTAGCTCCAGTATTAACATTTTTCAGTGCAGACAGTCTAATTTCTTTCCCACTGCATTGCCTTTCTGAGGCAATGTGGAATATCAAAGGTTAGCTTCAATTAAATTGATTGCAGGCATTAGGCAATACACACGCTACGGGGTACAGGACTATCATCTCAATTTATTTTATATTTTGAACTCCATTGTAACAGTTTTGAACATCTGTTGGTTAGAATGCAGAAGTACTTTTGGATTGACTTGCTTGAGGGTCAATCTCAGAACTATAATACAATAATCCCTTGTGCTTTTTTGTTTCCTGTTACTTTTACCCCACCCCAACCATTTTCCCTTCAATTATTTCTTTTTATCTTGCTCCGCTGAATCCATCTACCACACTTCTGTGCTGAAGGCTCTTAAAGAAAGACATGTCATGCCTGGAGAAGCGAGCAAAGGATGAAATGGGTTATCGTTGGGTCCCAGGCCTAATTTAAATTACAGCTACTTCTGGTGTAAATGCAGGTTATTGTGATTTTTAAATTTCAATGCAGCACACATTCTACACGTTGCAAATGTCATTAGAAGCTATCCCCACCATGCATCAATATAAAACTATTTTATGCTCATCAACAAGTTTGACTTGTTGCACTCAGCTCACTGTGTCACCCTGATGACCCAATCCTCTTCCAGAGGCTCCAGTCACTATAAAATGGCAGTAGAGTCAGATGCTTCAGGTAGTGCTCATCTACTCCATCTGTTTCATTTTCTTTTTATGTTGTTTTTCTTTCCTGTTCTTCTCCCGGCCACGGACTCTGGGCCTAGGACACCCCCCCGCCCCCCAGCCTTGGACTCCATGGAGACTCGCTGAGATGACCTCCCAGCCTGTCACGGCAGCCTCCTGGCCAGCATCCCGGACTGGTGCGGTGGACCCCCAGCCTGGCATGGTGGTCTTTCAGCGATAGGTTGCCGTTTCTCGGCCAGGTGCTGCCTCAGTGTGGACTTTCTGGTCGCGAGGTGACTCCTTCCCGAGGTGTGGTCCCAACCTGGGTAAGTGCTTAAGAAATACTGTAATGTTTGAAACTTCAGCTTTTTTTTTCATTTTCTACTTAAAACTAAGAAGGTCCGCTGTGTGTAACTTTTAACATTATTTCATGTGTTTTACGCTATACCACAATAACTGCAATGTTTAACTTTAAACTTTGTTCTCTCTTGCTGTCTTGTTCTTAATAATCTAAACCTAGATACCTGTACCGAAGATGGTGCCATGTGTGGACACATTGTACACTTTTCCCTATCCTTTTGTACTTGAGCATATGTGGCAATAAAAATCAAAATCAGAAAATCAGATCAAGTTTGGATCTTCTGATCATCCGCTACTTAGGACTTAGTCTCAGTTACCAGAATCAGTGATCCAGCCTTCCTTGTATATTCCAGACCAAGATGAATTAGGATGTTTTATTTTTATTGGGAAGAAAGCAATTAGAACATTACTATAATTTTTTGACAGAAAATGTCACATTTTACAAAGTTTACTTCTTAGCAGCTAACGTGACTTTCATTTTATGGGAAGAAGTGTTCTATGAATATATTCTTCCTGGTGTTTACATTTACAGTAACAGGATGTAACAGCTTGATACACAAAGTATTCTGGTAGCTTCTGTATTAACAAATAAAAACCACAAGAATATCATGAGGTCAACAAGGCATGTGTAACAGTTGCTATCTCCATTGTGTCCAGGAAGTGGGGGATTTCAGCTATGAAGAAAGGTTGGCTAAACTAGATGTGTTTTCACTGGAACGCAGGAGGTTGAGAAGTGACCTAATAGAAGTTTATAAGATCATGAATGGTAAGGATAAGAGTGGAAACTATGAGGCTTTTTTCCCCCAGGGTGAAGGGGTCAATTACACAGGTTCGAGGGGGAGTGTGAAGCTTAAGAAGAGTTTTTTTTACACAAAGGATGGTGAGTGCCTGGGTTGTATTGTCACAGGACGTGGTGGAGGCAAACACTATAGCAGTATTCAAGAAGCACGTGGACGAATACATGAATAGGAAGGGAATATAGGGATACAGACACTGTAAGTGAAGACAGTTTCAGTATGGAAGGGCAAAATGTGTCTGTGCAGGCTTAGAAGGTTGAAGGGCCTGTTCCTGTCTGTATTGTTCATTGTTCTTTTGTTGTCCTGTTCATTCAGCCCGAAAACATGATATCTGCACATACATCACACATCCAACATAATCACAAATAATTAAACAGATCAATATTATCTCACAACATTTACTACATTTCAAAAATACTCAATTGAACACAATCCACATTGGAACTGCCTCGGCTCTCAAAAATCAAGTTTATTTCTTTTATTTTTTTAACAAAAGTGCCACAATGTTGCCCTTTAACATCAACAAGTATATATGTTTTTCAGAATAAAGCATCCAAATTGAAAAGAATTTAGTAAAAGCAAACTAAGGTTTGCAACTGTATTGCAACAACTGATTTCACAACTCAAAACAACAAATACTGACAAATGGATCATCAAAACATTAACCTGAGGTATTTGAACAGGATGCGCATGGCACATGCAAATCTAATAAATAGAGCCATCAGCAGAATTCCTAGTAAGGACTCACTTGCACCTCATTAGCTTATTCCGTCTCCACAGCGCATACAGCAACGAACTAAAGTTCAATGTGAATTTAAATTCATCATGTAAATCCCTCAGTAAATTTGACATAGGTAGAATGTTTTCAAAGTGTTATCAGAGTGTCTCCACAGACATTGTTAAGGTTGTATTATCACACTGGTTTGACCCAAAAATATCAATTCTTATGTGCAGTTTTATGTCTTAAGCTACAAAAGACAGAAATGCTTTATGGCTTTTATCACTTTGTCACCAATGGCGAAACACCATGTCAAGTCAAGCAGTGGTGTCTTGATATGACAGTCACTTCCCAGGAAAAGCAACAAAGTGTTGCGACCTTCAGCATTCATCTTACAACTTCACAGAAAAATTCAGACTTATGCAACTGTCAGCTCAATAAGAAAAACTAGAACTACTTGGTTGAGGGAGATGTTTTTGTGTCAGCGGCTCCAGATAATTTAACTATCCGTGAACATACCAGCTTTGAAATTTTTTTTTAACATAAACAAACAATACCAAGTACACAAACAAACAGTCATTTGGTTGGTAGTACAGAATGTGGGATTTGCTGAAAATAAAAGGACTAGGGACCTATTGCCTCCCATCCTTTGGCTTGAAGAGGACACGGTCTGAATACATGTTCTGAGTTTTGCAGAGTTCAGGCTTGTTTGAGTGCTACACTTATTTTGTCTTTGCGAACAGATGAAGGGAACAGCAGCTTCAAACAATCTGCTATTTTTTTGAATGCATGGTTATGTGGCTGGCATCTCATTGGCCCTGAAATTAACATCACATTGCTCACCTCCTGTGGAAGATGGAGGAGAGAAAATGTCTTTCTGGATAACAGTATATGTGATCCTGAGGTTGGGCAGCACTTGCTGAACAATCCCAATTATGTTAAGAATTATATTTTTAGAAGTTCCAAGATCATCATTCAGCTTACATCCAGGGAACTGCCTTCTGCCAGAAATAAAAGCTTCCAGCTTTGCAATTTTTGAAGAAAAAGTTAAACAAAAGCATGGGCAATAATAGGTCCCTAGTGTTTTCTTTATGGCAACACCTCAACCAACAATCAGAACTCTGTTCTCATGCTGTACTTGTTATTGTTCCCTTTAAAATCCAATCTTCTTACATCTGCTTCAAGCATAAAATGAACAGCTCTGGCAGCTTGCCATTTTATTCAGCAATACTCCAGAACACCAAATTACAATTGGAGGTAGAGATTTGACATGAGAAAAACAGTTTTAGTTACAAGAAAAATAATGAAATCACTGTAAAATGAGTGTTCGTAAATTTTGAAATCAAGACATAAATTTCACCCACCCACTCCCAGTCTCTACTGCCACTGCCTTCCATGTGTTCATGCTAAGCCCACATAGCCAGCCATCGCAGATAGCAGGCTAGCAGACACTATAATTTAACCTCAAATCCCAAAAAGACCAACTGAGTGCATGCTGGGCTCAGCATTGAAGCAATACAGCTCCCTGAACCAACTAGCAAAATATATCCCTACTCTGTAATACAGTACAGACCGCTACCCCCCACACCCCCCCCCCAACAAACATATGGCCAAGGTAACTCTGGGACAGGTGCCAAATTACAGTGAATGACGTTTCATCTTCATCTGGAACTTGGGAAATACCAAGAAGTCCAAGATCCATTCATGGAGGCTTACTCACACAATCAATTTCCCTATGCAATAGCCAACAAACTGGCCATGAGGTGCCTCATTCCCAACAAACCTGATCATTATTTAAACCCATTTCTACCATCTCTGAACCCAACCAATATTCAACAATTCCAAATGTCGCCTCAGCTACCCTCCAACCCCCAGCTGTAATAGATGGCATGGCTCCTGTTATAGACAGTCAGGTGTCTCTATGCAGTCAAGATGTACAATATCATCATAAAACCTGGTATAATTGTCACAAGTGACATTCTGTGAGACAATGAATAAGGTAAATTATCACACATCGCTCTGTCTGTAGCCTTCTACCATTGACCACACCTTCATCCTCCAACATCTTTCCACTGTCACCCAGTCAGTTAGGACTGCTATTGCATCCTTACCTGTCTAATCATAGCCAGTGTAGCACCGCAATAGTTGCTCTTTCTACTCACACAACATTACTTCTGATGTCCCCCAAAGATCTATCCTTGCTCCCCCTACTATTTTTCACCTGCACATTGTCCCTTGGCAACATTATCAAAAGGCAGTCATTTCTCACCTCACCACCACCACTCGCTAAGTTATCGGACATCTAATCTATCACTTACTACTAGATGTAAAGAAAATTTCTCCAAGTAAATATTGGGAAGCCATTGTTTTTATTTTCTGTCCCCTAGCTACCAAGTCACACAGTGCACAAGCCTGTTTTTATGCGGGACCCAAGGTGTGCTTCCAAATACACACACTATCATACAATCACTAATAACACTTATTTCCAGCCTGATGACATTGCCCAATTTTGCCACGGCCTCAGCTCATTCGCTGTCGATATCTTCATTCATTACTTTGTTTCCCTAGGCTTGACTTGTCCAACACACAACTGATTTGTCTCCCACTTTCAACCCTCTCATAAGCAATCAAGTTTTAGTTTACGTCTTAATTATAGTCTCATTCGCCTATCATCCCATATTAGGTCAGTCACCACACTGGTTTGGTCCTGGTCAAGCAGTACCTTGATTTTAATATTCACATCCTCATTTTCAAATCCCTTTAAGATCCTTTCGTTTCTTGTCTCTGAAATATCTTCAAGCCCACAATTGTTCAGGATGTCTGTTCTGATCCAATTCTGCATTTTTCAGTTGCCTCTTTTTAATTAATCCACCATCAATGGCTGTGCTTTCAGTCTCTGGACCACTCACTTTCCTTCACTGTTATTGTGACCACACACAGACAAATTCTAAGTGCCTTTTCAATGATTTCAGAAAATACGTCTGTGAAGTCCTCTTTAATTGAACAATGAATGGCTTGATAAAATGTTTCAGAGGTTTTAGTAATAAATAGATTTTTTTTTAAAAATTTGGTCATAGGTTGCAGACATATTTAATAATTCCACAATATATAAACTTTAATGACAATTCAAAAGTAGACATGAATATAAAATATCTTCATAACATGTGGAACGGCAGCCACCTCTCTAAACAACAAAAATCATTTACAGCAAAACATTAACTATTTGCCTTTCAGCTGAAAGGAGATGTACGTGGGGTGGTGGCAAGAGAGCAGGGAAAATGCTAAGCAGAATTCTGAAAACGTCATTTGCAAAATTCTAAGAGGTTTAATTGCAACTTAAAACTGACACATGGTGCTTTTTAATGATTTTGTTGAAATAAACTAAAATCTATAATAATAATGTGAAATGCATTTGTCTCAACGGTGATAAGACATTTGAAAATGAATGGCTAAGCTTCTAACTGTCTAAATTCTAGAACGATTACCCTCTGCTATTAGAGAAACAAGCTGCTTTCTTCCTTTGTTTCACCCCCAACCCTCCAAACCACAATTTTTTTTCTATCATCTACAGGGATCCTTTCGAAATCACAAAAAAAGATGCTGGTTAGCAGTAGATTGACAGGCCAGTTTTCCAATTAAGAACTAGAGGGGGTTAAACAGGGTTTTCTTTTCTCTTACAGCCTCCTGGGACTCAATACATGCGAAATTGACTGTTGTGCATTCAAAATTAATCTTCTGAGGCAAGATAACAACTAAAGTGTATTCACAATATTGCTATTTCTCAGCTTTTCTAAAATAATCATGCATTCAGCAAAGGTTCACTAGTTAGAACTTAAAACTAAAAGTAAAATACCCTTAGCTGCACTTTTCTGCCAATCTATTATTTGGATCAAAGGGCTTCAAATGTTAATGCACGAGGCTCATTGATGCAACTCAACAGCACTCAGGCCATTTGTTCTTTGCATCTAACTGCATAAATCGGTTTTTAATCCAGGATTGAAAATCAGGACCTCTTTCACGCTAAATGTTCCAACTTCATTTATTTTTGTTTCCAGTTTTCTAGCTGGTTATCTAACAGATGACAAAAATCGAAAGAACTGCGGATGCTATAAGCCAGGAACAAAAACAGAAATTGCTGGAAAAGCTCAGCAGGTCCGGGCAGCATTAGTGGAGAGAAAAAAAAAATCAGTTAATGTTTCGGGTTCGGTGACCCTTCCTCAGAGCAGAGATATCTGGTAGATGATGTCTCACTTCTCAGATGGGCGAGATAGAATTAAGGATTCCTTGCCAATAGGTTCCTAATCTCAGCTATATATTTATTTGTAAAGCAGGAAGAGGAAACGACACTCCCGTCATTCGTAAGTCAAAAAATAGAAACACTCATCATTGTGTCACTGCTGAATACACAGCATATGAAGAGGACTAGCAGCACATTACAGATGCATATTCACAGCAACATAGAATGAGTTATGGTCTGGAAGGTACTGTTTGAAGGGTGGTGTAGATTCAATTTAGAATTTCAAATAAAAGGGGATTGGACATGTACTTGAAAAAAGGTAAACTTTGCACAATTGTGAAGCAAAAGCAGGAGGCTGGGATTAATTGGATGGCTCCTTCAAAATGTGCAAGTGAGCTGAATGGATACCTCCTGTGCTACATAATTTAGTTATGAAAGATATTTATAGAGGATCACTTAGATGACTGGTTAGCTAGTGAGCAGATGCAGACGATGAGTTCTGAATTGCACAGAGCACTTAAACAAACAATGATTAATGGAGATACAGCAAGAGAAATCTTGGGAAGCACAAATGGTGAGCTGGTATCAGGCAACATGTCAGATTGTAAGTAATTATTTTATAGCAGTGTTCTAAACGTCCCCAAAGCCTCCAAAAAGTGAAACATTTTCAGACAATGCTGGACATTTTATAGGAAGATAGTTATTCCTGATAAGGAATCTGACTGAATATTGAAGGCACTGATGACTACTTAACGTTCGAAGTCTCTTCACAAACGTTACATAAAATATAACTTTAAAAAAGTGATAAATTAACATGGTTATTACAGACAGCCACAGAACAATTTGATTGAAGCTCATCAAATTATTTCGACCTGTAACTTAGGAGCCTGAGGCAAGGAAAAATGCCAACATCTGGCTGCACAGAAAAGCCAAAATAATAAGTGGTTCACTTCCTCAAACTGACCTCACAACCTTGCTGTAACCAAGCAACGTGTGAAGTAATAAATGTGATCTGGCTCTTAAGTCAAGCATAACTTATGCAATGACCTGGCCATCAGTATGTTAGAAGTGCCTGTAAAGAAACGTTAGTTGTTTTAATAAGCTCTAGTTGCTAACAAAGACCTATCATCCAGTGTTCTGTGAGATCATCTTAACAGATCGTTACATACTTGAACAATTTTCTCAAGGAAAAATGAAAGAGGAGCCAGAAACGAAGTTCAGAACAATTTAATACAGCAATTTATATTCTGACAAAACTTCAAATACATGTCGGACGTTAAGTTTAAAAATTGTTAAATACTCATACAGAAGAATGAATATGTGGAATCAGGTGAAAAAAAGTCAGGGTGTGGGTGGGTGAAGTGGGAGAGGGACAAATATAGGATGTGTGCCTCAGGGATGAGGAAAACCTCTTATAACCACATTAGTTATACAACTTGACCAGTTCAGTTCCTGGCCATATGGTAACTCCCAACATGTTGGGAAATTCAGCAATGGTAATGTTCGTAGCAGTCAAGAGGTGATAGCTCGATTCCCTCACATTGGGGATGGTCTTTGCCTTAATGTAACAAAATATTATACATGGGGTTCAAAAATAGTATGGGAAGATAGGAACAGTCAGGCAATGTTGCAGAAGTGGAGTCAACAGTTTTAGTGATGGTTAAAATATGGCTCGTGGACACACCAGCTTGAAAACACCCAATTCTGTCTGAATACAAAGCTAAGCAGACTCTGGTATGTTTAGTGCTTGGATGGAAGACAGCCTGGGAATATCACGTCCACTTAGTTTTGGGCTGTCTTGTGAGACAGTGGTAATTTCCAGGTGGCCCAGTACAAGTCCCACCTGCTCCAGATGTTTTTAATAAATCTCTGAACAAGTTGACTCGAAAAGAAAGTTGAATTTAAACAAATGTAAAATTTTAAGGCCTAATAACCTGTACAAGCTACTAAGAATAAAACTAAATGAATAACTGTAGTCACTGAAGATCTGAGGCTCTTGAAGGATCACTGGACCGTAAATATTTTCTCTGCTTTCTCTGCAAGATGCTGCCAGACCTGCTGAGTTTCTCCAACCATTTCTCTTTTTGATTAACTAAGATTTAAATGCTGGATTTAATCCAAACGTGACCAATGAGAGAATGAAGAGATTAGTGGCATTAGGCAGAGTTGACAATGGATACTAAACACCCTCTTTGGCATTCTAAATGTTCAATCCAAATACACTAATATTAAATTTGACAATTCTGTTCATGAACATACCACAAAACTGTCTCATATTCACTACTGTATAATTTAGGGGACGTTTGCCTCCAGTCAATTTGACAACAAAAATACACCTACCACTGGTTGACACGCCCAATATAAACCGCTGACAACATATAAATCTGCCCAGTATTTGAAGTATTTTAACATACATCATTTGTGATTGTCGAAAAGGCAAAAAGGCTGAACCTGTTTTGATAAAAATTGGAAACTCCCAATAAACTGGCATTACTGGCCTACAATTCCAAAAACCAAGCACTTAGGAGTTGAATTTTATTCCATCATTGAAACATTTAGAGAAATTGGAGGTATAGAACAGAGGAAAATCATTCAAACTTAATGGTTTTCACGTGTTGCTTTCCATTATAACATTGGTCATTGGGAGGAATTCTGTAGTTTTGCATTGGCTATTTTCATCATTTAAATTCCTAATATTTTTGCTTTCTTTTTTGCATTGGTAATGACAAGAAAAGATAAATTATAAGAAACAGGAATGCATTTTTGTTTTGATGTTTCTTCACAAAAGAAAGGTACAGTTTCCAATAACCCATTGGATTTGGCCAGGATATTCATATTCCCATGTACAACGAATTCAGATTGTCATAATGTTTAGTAGAAATGTAGCACTGTTAAGGGAACAAGGTCAGGATCACAACCACAAAAAGATAAAAACAGTCTTCCTAACACTTCAAAGTTTCAGTTCATTGTCAGAACTAACAAATACCTAGGAAGCAGGAGAGTTGATCCATCTTAAACAAATTTCTTTAATGTAAAAATGAATGAACACTTGGTCTACCAACTCAGATGGGAGTTACAGACCCCCATCACATCACAACTATAGCAATGCCAGTGCATGGTGCAGAACAAAACATAGAGTGTTGCTATGATGTTTGTCCAGCTGTTAGGGACCATTCTGAAGGGTCCAGATCCGAAACGTCAGCTTTCCTGTTCCTCTGATGCTGCTTGGCTGCTGCGTTCATTCAGCTCCACAGTTTGCTATATCAAACATAGACTGTGCTTTGTTCACTCTGTATGTAGATAACTATTGGAACATGGAACTTGTGTAGACTATTAGCATCTCATGCCCTGTTTCACCATTCCATTACATCATGGCTGATCATCTAACTCAACTTCCTCCAATTATAATCACGTTGCTTGATGTCATTAGTTATATAAATCTATTGATCACTGTATTGAAACTTCTCAGTGGTTGAACTTAAACAGTCTGCTGAAGGAGAGCATTCCAAAGATTCACAACCCTTTTGCATGAACAAATTTCTCCTCACCACTGTCCTTAATGTTTGACCTTATTCAGAGATAGTGTTCCCTTGCTCTAGAACCAACCAAAGTTCCGTATAATTGAATCAAAACATCTATGGTAAACTTCTGAAGAGATAGACCAGTATACAGTAATTATACGACAGAAGTGTTTGTACTCTTGGCTCCTGACTTTAAAACGGTTGAGGTTAAAAATAAATAGTTTACATCAGTGTAATATAGTTGGCGGAAACCTTTCCATAGTAAATTGTAATAAATAGGTGAACTGCATCAATGCATTTACAGCGAAGCTAAATAAACACATGAGGAGCAAAGAAATAGATAGTTACGCTGACAGGGTTAAGATCAACTGTGGGAGCCCCCTGTGAACTATAGATTGGTTCATTCCATAGATTATCGGTTAACTGGGTTCCTTCCATAGATTGTTGGTTAACTGGGTTCCTTCCAAGCTGTATGCTTTTATAGAAATGTAAAAATCAATTAATTAAACCAACCCTATTTGAAACAAAAATGCAACAAATGCTCAACTATGCATATCAGCTTGTTTTATTACCATTGCAGTGCTTGTGGTTATGATTGGTGACCAATAACAGGGGTTTGATTCCCATTCCAGCTGAAATGGGTTGGGGAACTGCCTCTTTGCCCTGACTGAGAATGAATGGCAAAGACAAATCACCATGGACAAAACAAATGAACAAAATAACTTGACACAGAAGGAAGCACGAGACAATGATGAATGGACCTGCCTTCGGGCAGAGCATGCTGGATGATCAGGCATTTTCTCACTGAATGGCTGAACGGACTTACGCTTCCTCCTATACCTTATGGTTATATAACACTGGAGCTATCAGTGGCTTGTTTCCTATCTAGCTAGAACTTAATTTTCTCAAAACATGTACTCTTCGATGAATGGGTTAATGCATGGAAATGTTTACCCACAATATTGGTAAATTTTATTGATGTGAGGAATATCTCTGCTTGTGAACATTTAAATCAAAGTCAAGTTGTTTGCAAAGTGATCCATACATTTCAGAAACCAAAGTGTCAAACTAAAACACCAGAAGAATTCTTTCTCCAGGGCAATTTCCCTTGGTTCGAGAATCAGGAAGCACTCTGACTTGAACAGTTATTGGGAGTTGGACACTAAAAGGTTTAATAGTGCAAAACGGCATTGGTTCCACACCTTCCACAAATTTGTAGTGTTATATGTGTGTTAAAAGCAAACTTGGAAAGCCTCCAAAACAGGTGGAAAACAGATTCAAAAAGACACAGACCACATTACTTTAAGCTCTATTACATAACTGTTTGCAAATGTGCATTACTGGATCATGGTCATACCTGCAGTCTGAATTACTGGAACATGACAGCTCTCAAATTTAACAGATTCTTTCATTTTGCTTCTATCCCATATGTCGCACCAAAACAGGCCTGTTACAAGTAAATGTTATTTTACAGAATGGATTATAATACATTATCATTGTTGTACCTATCTGCATTACTTGACATCAACCACCAACTGAGACATCTTAGCATAGATCTCAGTTTTTTAAACTTACCTTCCACAATACAGCCAAAAGGTCTCCTCCCATTTTTCAGTCATTCTATGTGGGATCCTAGGTTTCACCTTGGGCTTTCAGTTATGTTTACTCTGATTGACGTACACCAAGAAGCCCCAACTTTATGTTTACTTGCACTTATCAATTTTGAAATTGTCACTGCATTCATTGTCCATGACAAATGCTTCATCACAAAAACTGAACTTGCCTTGTGACCATCTCAACCTCCAACTTACATAAAATTCATTAATATACAACATATACAATGCATATTGGTGGAGACTCACATTTGATCATCAAAGAATATTTCTTACTTGCCTGCTTAATGCTCATTAACACACCCTACCTTCAGAATATCAAGTATAAAACAAGACTCTTAAAAACTCTCCACAGTTGCAGCATTTTCCAGTTTTGAGACTTGTTCTTTCAATTCGGCTTTACTACGAATTCTCTCTACCACCAAAATCATCTACCGCTCCCCCAGTGCCAGTCCGTTCAGGTACAACCCAAGCTTGAACGCATCAAGCCATATTTATCTGTGTTGAACAAAGTTGTCAGAGGAAATGCAACATTCACAGTGTTCCATTTTAAAAAATGACCTTGCCTTCTCAGCCAAAGATGTATGTCTAGTTCTCTGAAATAGAACATAAAGCTCACCAATGATAGCTTCTTGCTGCCAACATTAATACTTAATTCAATACGTACATAGAGCTGTAACAGTAAACTACTGATTACAAATGTTCTGTGATATTCAAGCTTTTAAATCATTGTCATTTGCGTTCCAAGTATATAAAGCAAAAGGCATGAATAAAAAGATTTAGGGAAATGTTTATTTCAGAATTGATCATTGATTTAGACATAATGTAATTTCACAAATTTATTTGCACTGTACTTAAATAATTACAGTAATAGCTTCACTCATATTTTAACATGCATAAATACGGCAAGGTTTCAATATTCCTCCTAGAACAGGAAGGCTAAATTTAAAGTTACTTAGTCCACTTTGCGTTTGACTAAACTGAAACAACAAAACTATGAAGCTTACAAAGAAAATCATTTCAAGCAGGTATGATGGAGCTCGATGAAGCTCAAACGCTTGTTGACTCAATGTAATATGCGAGCTCAGAGACAACACTGGCTATCATGTGTCTGTACACATCCCCTCCACGTTAAAAACACTCTTGTGCGTCTTCTGTTCTGCTCTATGTCCTCCCACCTCCACCCTTGGTTCTCACAGAGGAGCCATGAGGATTGTCATTACTCAGAATGGGGCCACAAGGTGAAAGCATTTGGGAAACAGGGCCCTAAAGAGACAGGATGGGGAATACATAGTACCTTAAATAGTGATAATAAAATGTGAGGCTGGATGAACACAGCAGGCCAAGCAGCATCTCAGGAGCACAAAAGCTGACGTTTCGGGCCTGGACCCTTCATCAGAGAGCTCTCTGATGAAGGGTCCAGGCCCGAAACGTCAGCTTTTGTGCTCCTGAGATGCTGCTTGGCCTGCTGTGTTCATCCAGCCTCACATTTTATTATCTTGGAATCTCCAGCATCTGCAGTTCCCATTATCTCTGATACTACCTTAAATAGTGAAGCAGGTTTGCGCAATAAAAAGGTGATAGAATTCAGAACTGTACATGAATGTTGGTGTTGCTAAAAATAATAATGATCTCATGGATTAATCAAAAAGCTCAAGGAGAGAAGATAGTTTTGGACAAGACTGGGGCAATTTGCCAGCTAATTCTGGAAAACGACCATCTATAGTGCTGGATTTAAATAAAAAACATACATAAATGCTTGAGTCCATCATCCATTTCATTTGCTAAACAGTACGGGTCATTGAAAACTTTAAGAGTAGAGTTTGTTTCCATGTACAAAGTTATCATAAAATATACCGCTCACAAACAAGATTGTATGTTACCTAGCCAAGATCAGTGTGTTCCACATCACAGATCACACAAGATATAGCAGTTGTAATCCAACTGGGACCAGCTGTTCTCTGATTTCTTTTGGCAACAACCCAAGATTAATGTCAGACACATGCTGACGCATGCAGACTGCCAGATATAAAATCAAGGCCATTGACTGCAGGAAGAAAATAAAATGCTTGAAAAAAAGATAAGGTAAGAGAAAGAATTGTGCACATATCTATCGAGCTGGTATAGCTCTAATCAATTTTAGGGACTGCAAGCAAAACAAAATCAGGATCCTTCAGGCAAAGCTCAAGGATTGGCTGTTTAGGAACAAACAGTGGTTATGATCATTGCCTTATTTAGCAAGGCTCTCCAGACGGTCAAATAGTTCAACGAGAGTATATTGATCATTTTTCAAATGCAAGAGCAGAAATTGCTGCTGGGCAGTTCTTATTTCTTGTCAATTTCGGAAAATCTATCATTATTTTCTCATGTGTGATGGATTATGTGAAGT
This sequence comes from Stegostoma tigrinum, assembly GCF_030684315.1. Lineage (NCBI taxonomy): Eukaryota > Metazoa > Chordata > Chondrichthyes > Orectolobiformes > Stegostomatidae > Stegostoma > Stegostoma tigrinum. Next base: position 17,823,619 of record NC_081367.1, on the reverse strand, counting down.
GTTCTCCCCATAGAAAGCCATCCTCATCATGAGATAAGATATTTGCTCCAAAGCCAGGAAAGGCACTGCAGGAGATGCAGTTACAGACTAGCCAGTCAGATGGTCCACCAGGACTCTCCTGGTAACATCACTATCATCTGGTCAGCACCAACATGAGGAACTCACTTCACCGAGGAAATCTCAAATTACTGTAGGTGCAATGCAGAAGTGATTGCCAACCTGAGAAAGAAAAGTTGGAACAAGGTTAGGACAAGCTTTAGAGACTTGAAAGTTGAAATGCTCATGGTTGTCTACATTCTTCACTCATCTGTGCCAGGCCCATTTAGCCAATCTTGGATGTTCCAGTTTGTTGAAATGACATGAAAATTGTTGGGGTGACAAATAATGAGGATAGCCATAGGCTATCAATGACGAACGTCAATGGATTAGTCAGTTGGGGAGAACAATGGAAAATGGAATGCAATCTACAAAAAGAGAGGTCGTAGAGTCATTGAGCACAGAAATAGACACTTCAGTCCAACCCATCCATGACAACCAGATATGCCAATCTAATTTTGTCCCATTTGCCAGCATTTGCCCCATATCACTCTAAACCTTTCCTATTCATGAAACTATCCAGATGGCATTTAACACAGTAATCATACTCACCTTCATCTCTTCCTCTGGCAGCTCATTCTATACATGCACCCGCTCTGTATGAAAATGTTACCCCTCAAGTCCTTATTAAATCTTTCAGCATTCAAGTTAAACCTATGCGCTCTAGTTTTGGACTCCCCAACGCTCGGAAAAAGACTTTGCATATTCACCCTAACCACACCCTTCATGACTTTATAAACCTCAATAAGGTCAATCCTCAGCCTCCAACTCTCTCGGGAAAATAGGCCATCCTATTCAGACTCTCTCTATAAGTCAAACCTCCACTCTCAGCAAAACTCTTGGAAATCTTTTCTGCACCCCCTCAGATTTAACAACATCCTTCCTTTGGAGGGCAACCAGAATTGCATGCAATATTGCAAAAGTGGCCTCATCAATGTCCTGTACAACCACAACATGACATCCCAACTGCTAAGTTCAATATTGTGACGAATAAAAGGCAAGCATGCCGAATGCCTTCTTCATCACCCTGTCTACCTGCAACTCCACTTTCAAAGAACTATGAACCTGCACCCCTCAGTCACTTTGTTCAGCAGCACTCACCAGGACATTACCATTAAGTGTATAAGTCCCTCCCTGATGTGCCCTTCTAAAACGTAAGACCTCACATTTAACTATATTAAACTCCATCGGCCATTTCTCAGCCTATTAGCTCATCTGATCAAGGTCTTGTTATACTCTGAGCCAACCTTCTTCACTGTCCACTACACCATCTATTTTATTATCATCTGCAAACTTACTCATCATACCTCCTGTATTCACATCAAAATCATTTATAAATATGATGAAAAGCAGGGGACCCAGTACCGATCCTTATGGCAGACCACTGGTCACAGGCTTCCAGTCCAAAAAGCAATCCTCTACCATCACCCTCTTACCTTCATGCCAATTTTTTGTATCCAATTTGGTTGGCCTTTCCTGGATCCCATGTGATCTAACCCTACTAGCCAGTCTACTATGTAGAACTTTGTCAAAGGCTGTTGATGAAGTCCATATGGGCAACATCTATCACTCTGCCTTCATCAACAGTCTTTGTCACCTCTTCAAAAAACTCAAATCAAGTTATCGAGACTTGTTTTTCCATGTACAAAGTCATGCTGACCATCACTAATCAATCCCTACCTTTCCAAATGCATGTAAATCCTGTTCCTCAGACTGCACCCCACTGATGTAAGCCTCACTGGTCTATAGGTCCCTGGCTTTTCCTTACAGGCTTTTCAAATGGCACCGCTTTAGCCAACCTTCAGTCTTCTGGCACGTCAGGCATGGCTGTTGATGATACAAATATCTTGGCAAGGGGCCCCAGCAATCTCTTCCTCAGTTTATACTTGGTAATGCATTTGGGGAGGGCTAACAAGGCAAGGGATCATGCTATGAATGGAAAGTACTGAAGATCAAAGGGTCACTGGGTGCAGATCCACAAACCCCTGCAGGTATCAGGGATACACAAGATGCCTGCCTTTATTAACCACTGTATAGAATACAAGGTGGTTATGCTAGAACTATATAGTTGGTTAGGCCACAATTGCATACTCTTCTGGTCAACAAATATAAGGAGGATGTGATGGCAGTAGAGAAGGTGCAGAGGAGATTTTCAAGATTCTGCCTGGGCTGAAGGAAACAGAAGACGGGCTGGGCTGGTGTTCCTTGGAGCAGCAAAAGGTTAAGAGGACACTTGACAAGAGGTGTGGAAGACTATGAGGGGCACAGATGAGGTGGACAGAAAGGTACTTTCTACGTTATTAGAGGGGATCAATAACCATAGATCATAGATTTAAGGTAAGAGGTGGAAAGGCAAGAGGAGAGCTGAGGACAGAGAGTGGTAACAAGAGAGTGGAGTCAGAAACTCGTTGTTCAAATGGGTTGGTTGTGTCAGAAACTCTTGTAAACATTTAAGTCGTATTTAGAAATTCACTTGCATCGCCATCGTCTCCAGGGCAAAGCGCCAAGAACTGAAAAAGGGGATGACTGTAGTTGGAAATTTGTTCACTGGTACTGATATGATAGGCTAAACAGCTTCCTTCTGTGCTGTAAATGTCGAAGAGGCACAATAAAAAGTCCATTCTCCTACTGTTTTCCTGAGCTTTGCAACTTTTTCCCCCCTCATTTCAAGTATATTCAATAAGGTAGAAGCGCCTGTATAATCAACAAGCAACACATCACCTCAATGGTATAATGACAAACATTTCCATTGTGATTTGACTGAACAATACAATGAGGCTGCTAATTACTGACTATGTAATGATAGGGAATGATTATAAATCTCATGATCAAAATTGTTTTGCCGGTCTGAATGAAAATATTCAGTTATTTGCTTCTGGCAGGGAACTACCTCATATTTCTACCAGCTTTTAGGAGAAATGTAAATTTTCATAGTCACACAGGCATGGAGACATTAAAGATATCTTCATCTTTCCAGACTGCACAAGACAGAAACCAGTTACTCTTCTTCAATCGACTCAGGCTAGAAACAAACACCTGCAAGTGTAAACTTGAAAGTAACTGAGACAATTCGCCTCGACACGTGCTGTGATCCTTTAGAAATGAACCTGTAGTTAAGTTGTAGAAAAGATGTTTTTGAGGAAAAGCAATACAAGAACTTGATACCCTGTAAAATGTTTGTCTCAATTTTATTTCTTCCAGCTTCTCATTGTCAATGTCAAAGTAATGTAATCAATCATAATCCAGAATCAAAACATTCCTATTCTCACCCCACTCTCCATTTGCTTCACTGTCCCTTTAGAAGAAATTAATTCCTACCTGGGAAATAACAGTGTCGATGTTGATTAAAGTCAAGCTATTTTTTTCAAAGAATGTAGAACTGCTGATTTTTAAAATGACAGACTGAGAAAAACAGGCTTCATATTGTTGTTTGCAGGTTACAAACAGAAAGCTGCATTTAAAGGGATGTAAGCTGGTGCTCTGATCTCTAGTTTGATCTTTTTATATTGTTTAGAGAGGGAGGAACAGGAAAACAGATTTTCGCACCATGCCGAGTCAACGCATTTGTGAGTCTGATTTAACGTAGCATTGAGAAAGGCATGCAGACAGCTATAGTAGAGCACCAGACGGGGAGAAAGCAGATGCAGTGAATATACACTGAAAAATAGTTGAAATTATAAATGCTTTAACATTGAGGTTAAATAGCACAACCACTAATTATTTGAAAAGCTCTTTCATTAGCACACGCAGCTTGCTCTGTCAAAAGCCAAATGTGTAAAGTCAGTGAGCAGATTACACAGGAAGTCTCAATTTGTGACAATAGTGGTCTCTGCAGAGGCCTCCTCTGGCAGAAGGAAATGGATGAATCTGCCAAGGTTCCCACTTGCTTGGTAAGATAGTGACTCAATTATCATGCATGGTCACAGAATTTAATGCCTGTTAACTCTCATCAGGAAGTATAATTTCAAGGACAGACCAAAAGGACAGAACCAAAATCATATTTTGTTTTAAAAATAGTGAAAACAAGGAGTAAGAGATTTGAGGGTGCCTAGCAGACAAATGCTAAAGATAATCAAAGAACACTAATGAATGCTAACGTTTGTAACTGGAGTTCCAGAATATAAAAAGGGAAGATGTACTACAGCTGCACAAAGCCAGAATTCTACATTCCTGGATGCCATGCCTTAGAAAAGGATACACTGGCGCACAGATTCACCAGAAATATCACAAATGCTAGACTGTGGAGAGAGATAAAATACACTAGATTTGTATCCTTTGGAATCTAGAGAAAGTGAAGGGATAACTTTAATGAGTTTATTTCATGGTTTTGAAAAGAACCAATAGATCAGAGAAAAAAAATGTTTCCTGCTGTTGGGACAGCCTAGGGAAAGGGAGCACTACATTGAAATCAGAGCCAGGCCTTTCAGGAGAAATATTCTGAAACTTCTCAATAAATTGGGCTCAAAAGGTCAACAAGCAGTAGATGCTAGTTCAATCAATAAATCAGATTTTTAAAAAAGTTAATCAAAGACTAGTGAAAGTCCTTGTGACAGTTGCTAGCACATCTACCTCTGGAACAGAAGGCTCTGGGTTTGAATCCCACGTAGAGCTTGAAGGTCACAGGTTGATTACCAATGTGCAACTCCATCCAATATGACTGTGGTATGCAGTAACAGCAAGAGTATCTCCTGGTCAGCCAAACATGGTACGAAGTGGTGCCTTCAAGCTGTGGCCTGGGACTAACTATTCCAGGAAATGTGGCTATTAAAGGAGTTGTAGGCATTTGCTACATCTACCTCATAGGCCACTAAGTTTGCAAAAAGAACAGAGAAAGAAAGAAGTAGCGAGTCATAGAAAGTGGAAGAAGTTGGGGTTCAGATCAGCTACATTTAGTGAACAGGCTCAACCACCTGAACGGGACCTAACTCTCTTCCTATACTGACAGGTCAAAAATCAGAAAAACCGCTAATAACCTCAAGACAAGCAGTTCAGGAAAAATTTTTTTTAAGAAGTCAACAGAATGCATTCCGTCTTAAAGTCTAAGATTGATTAGACACGTTTTGAGTAAATGCGGTGTTACTTACGATCATTAATGTTTAGAAATCTAATTTGTTCTTTGAATCTGTCCTTTTGGTGTTCAAAAAATTTTTATTTTAAAATCTGGAACATTTGTTAAGGGAATAGTTGTATAAAGCATACAAATCAATAGGTTTCTTGGAGTGCAAAAAGCAAGCCAGATTTGAAATATTGCTTCAATTGTATTTCCTAAGAAATTTATACAACACTTCCCATTCTTAAAAGTGAATGAAACCACACTTAGATATGTGCAGATTCTATGATAAGCAGCCAATAAAAATCAGAATCTTCCTCATATAGGTACTTCAAGCATTGCATTGAAAAAGATTAATTCATTCTTCAAATGGAATCAAATGGAAAAGGATTTCTGAAGGTGTACAAATTGTACAATTTAAATCAGAGTAGTACTGAACTAAACAAAATATTTACTCCTCTATCAACATCACCAAATTGATTATTTCAAAATCATTACATTGTTGATCTCAGGATGAGCTGTGCACAATTTTGCTATATTACAAGATTACACATATCATAGAATCCTTCCAGTGCAAAAAGAAGCCATTCAGCCCATCGAGTCAATACCGACCTGCAGAGCACCCCGAATGTAATGTAATCAATGTAATTGAATGTAATCAATCATAATCCAGAATCAAAACATTCCTATGACACAGCCCCCACTCTATCTCTATAACCCCACACTTACCATGGCTAACCCACCTAAACCTGTGCATCCCTGGACACTTTGCCATGATCAATCCATCTAACCTTTGGACTATGCGGAGAAACCGGAGGAAACTCACACAGACACAAGAACATGCAAACGCCACACAGTCATCCAAGGTTTCAGGTCCCTGCCACTGTGAGGCAGCAGTGTTAACCACTAAGCCACCATGCCACCAATTATTGGCTGTAAATAACATTGATTATCATTGGCTGTAAAGTGCTTCAGATCCTTTCGACATTGTGATATTTCTTTTCATTGTTCAAATCTGGAATGGTAAATGACAAATTATACAAAGAAATCTCTCAGTGTACGTTGCTCAGTTTCATTGGGATAGGGCAAATAAAAAAGCACTGCTCTTGCAATTACAATGAAACCACTAGCCATAAAACAACCACTGGAACATAACAAGTTAGTCCTTGGAGTCTAACTGCACACAATTAGGATGGCTGAAGTCAATCAGATTGATATGGGGTCATTTTAAAACATGTTCTTACTATTGGCTTGTGAAATACACTGTGTAAGTGGAACTTTTGCATGGGTGTAACATTTTAATGCTGCTGTGATTGTGAGGTGTGAAGAAACATTGCTGGTATTTTCTGTGCTCAATAGGGCTACAAAGGACTCGGGTTTTCTTGGTGGATGCTAATGGCTGCATGTGACCAAGTTTTAGCTTTGTTTTGAATAAGTAAAAAAGAAAAAAGGTACTGCAAATGCTAAAAATCCAACAAAAAGAAGAAAATTCAAAAAAATAACAGTTAAATGAACACTTGGAGAGAGAATGCACATCAACATTTTGGCTGCAACCCTTTATTAGCCCTAAAAATATGAAAAATTATTATAATATAGAATAAACTGTACAATGATAGGATGAGAGGAAGAGGCTGAGGTTCAGAGCAGAGAAAGAGGGTGAGGAAAAGAATGAAAGGGGAGTGCGGGCACAAAACTGTAATTTTCTTCTTTTATGGTTAAGTATGTGTATTCACCCTAGTAGTCGTCATGCTGTGTTTCCTAATCTGGGAAGACCACTGACAAATGCCTCTGGTCAGTCAGTCAATTCACAGCTCCAAACTCTCAGTCACTTAAGTTCCCCAACCCACTCAAGATCTGAGTCTTCAGCCTTTACCTTCAGCGTGATTCCAATTAAGCCCAACTCCACCGGAAACCTGTTCCCCAGGACACACTACACTGCAATCATCAGAACATGAACTTCAATAACTTCCAACCTCATCATCCATATTCTTTATAACAGGGAGGGGCGATGATATCTCAAGGCAAGTGGTTTTAAATGAGTGTAGTAGAAAGAAACAAAAAATAGCTTAGTTCAAGCTCAGGGATCTGGTCCTTCAATGTCAGCTTTAGTTACTGGGCTTTTAACTTGAATTGAACACTGTTGCCCCTGCTCATGAGTACAGTACAAAAGAACTGCTGCATTGTCGGAGATGCTGTCCTTAGGAAGATATCAATGAAAACAAGCAGCAGAGTGGATCTGTAGATCAACAACAAACCCCTCAAACAACACAAAAAACATATATTAAGAAATGGACTAGCCTGCTGCTGTCTGCAGAATCTTCTTAAATGCAGACAGACCTGCTTGTTTCATTTCAAGAAATACTTCCCCAACAGTGTGGTATTCCAGGAAGCACAGAATGAAATGAAAACCAGTGTGAGAATAAACAATCTTTATTAGTTAAATTAAACAAAACTGCAGATGTGGAAATCTGAAACAAAAAAGAAATAGCCGGAGAAACTCAGCAGATCTAACAGCATCTGTGGAGAGAAAGCAGAGTTAATATTTCAGGTCCAGCAGCCTTTCAACAGAACTCAGCATTCCATACAAGGGTCACCTGACCAGGAACAGATGCTGCCAGATCTGCTAAGTTTCTCAACAATTTCAATTTTTCTTTCTTTCTTTCTTTCTGACTCTCACTTGTGCTCCAGAAGCTCACCTATTCACATGCTTGTGACTCATTTCTTTCACTTTGCTTCTTCCCCTCTGCCTCAACTCAGAATAAAACTCAACGAGAGAAAAAGGAACTGTGATCATTTACTCCCGCTATCATCACTTGCTTTCGTTGATCATTAGATGGCATTTTTCAGAATCAGAATCTATGTGAAGTGAAACTCACCATCTACTTTATCCCTGTGTAAGAACAGCACAGCTAGGTTTGGAGGCAACCACTAACTGTGACTTTTTGCTCATGCAGAGAAGAATGCACAAGCAGCACAGTCACATTTGCTGTCTTCTCCATTTCCTGTTTATTCCAAATAAAAGAAATTTTGGCTTTAATTCCCCAGCCCTGTGAATGACATGGGTGATGGCAAATCAGCCAGGAAAATATGGAAAGATCAGAAAGATGAGATCCCAACGTAACAGCAACAAAAAGTTTGACTTCCATTAAAGGGTACAACAGTGAAACAAGAATCCTGCAGTGGAGTGATGCCAGGATTGTTTGCATGTAGTAACATCTCATTATTACCCATCTCACTGTTTCTACATACCACCTGCCATTCTCCCAAGCAGGAGGGTAAAACTAGATGCAACAACTCTCGAAATGAAAGTCAAAGTAGACACCTCATGCTCCTGGCCTTCACCTTGGCCAATATTCCCCAACACCTCACAGCACACTCCAAAGGCTAGTAACGTCCTGAACCTTCCCTCCCATCCAGAGAAAATATATTTGTGGCTCATTACCTACAAAACAAAAATCTGTGACTCACTTAGAATGCAGTTATCTACTTCAATGTTGCATTTTAAGTGCACTGGCACCTTTCATTATAATGTACTGCCAGGATACTTTCCGCACAGTGACAGGCACACAGCTCATGCATCAGAAAAGCTGCACCTCCAAGACCTTCACTTGCTGTTTAACTGCTCAGTCACTTTGTGCCCAGTTGGATTCCTACAACGTCTCTGCTATGCTTTGCCTTTAGCACAGAAACAAAACCCAGGTAGGTTCTCATGGTGGTCAGCAGTGGTCAGTCACAGGGCTGGACATGTTGCTCTAAAGGATAATACGACATCAAACGCCAGCAGCTTATGCTGCAAACACACGGAATATGGTTCAAATGAATGGCCGTGTCTCAAATTATAACAAGTCAAGAGGGGCAGTGATCACTCAGCAAGTCTTGTTCCAGTCTGTCAAGGGCAGCATAATAAACTCTATGCCATCTTAAAAATTCCCAAAACACATGCAAACAGGACAAAGAGACAAGAAAAAGCACAATTATTAACAATGGGGAAGAAACAAAATGTCAGTAAAGCATTGTTCTGGCACCAGTCCAGAATACAGGCATTAGGGTTTATTTAAGTCCTTTCAGCTCCAATGAGGACACAAAGTGTGGACATACCAATTCTCAATCTTTTATCCAACCGGTTGAAGATTTACCCTTCCAGTCAGACGGGATCATGTGCATGAGAGACAGCAAGCAGGTGAGTGACAGCAACAGAGATAGAGTAGCTAACTGCTCAGGATTTTCTTTTATATTTCCTCACAGCAGAGAGATACGGAATGAGAGGGAGAGAGGAGATTTCTGCTACTCAAGCTGGATGTCTCTGCTGCACTATCCAAATATAAAGTTGCAGCTACTCGCATAGGAATCAATCACAATCACAAAGTTGTCACTATGCTGAGCACACCTGAACACCTACAAATGGTCACAGTTGAATGAAACAGTCTGTCAATGAACAAAACTCTTCTGAATTTCTACCCATGGAGCAGAGATGCCTAGTATTCTCTGCCCCTGCTGAAATAAGGCAACTGTGTAGATAGACCACACAATGAGCCTGTTCTGAAGAAGGGTCACCAGACCTGAAATGTTAACTAAATTTTTCTCCTCCACAGATGCTGCCAGGCCTGCTGAGCTTTTCCAGCAACATTGTTTTTGTTCCTGATTTACAGCATCCGCAGTTCTTTTGGTTCTCGCACAATGAATCTCCTCACTCGCTTCAATTCAAAATTGCAATATAGTCTTCCAAAATCCCTTGTTTAAAGCAGTATCTTTTCACGATTGCTAAGTGCACAGTCCAAAAGAGTAAAAGTGATCCTTACAATGTCTGGCTTGATCAACAGGAAAGGAGTTTAGTCCATCAGTATCCAATCATGGTGTGATTGGTAACATCTCATAGAAGGCAATGCAAAGTACCCTGGGAGCAGGCATGATGTCTATATCTTTGAGAACTCCCACGTTCCTGCTTCATTTAAAGGGCCAGACGCTTTACACAGATAGTGACACAAGACAAGGGCTACCCACTGCAAACTTGACTGGTGACTCTATGACAAACCCCTGACTGTGCCAGAATGCAGCCTATTCTTTAGTCAGGGGCAACACAGAGCAGATGGTAAGCCTGCAGAGGAGGTTTCAATGTTTGGATTGGACTAGGGAAGGGGGATACAGCACAGTCCAGACAGAGTGTGCGTATAATCATTGAATGCTGTGCTCTGCACAGTTGGAGCAGGCAAAGACGGGGTCCGATGGAGGTTGAAGAGCTGGGAGAACAGTAGCAGTCTTTGGAGCAGGAGAATAAGAACACTCATAAGAAGGGCATCACCTTCACCCCAATACAGCAGTGCAATACTGAGACAACAAGCCAGCCTTACCTGACACCAAGTTCCAATAGATCAAAGTCTGGTGAAGTGATCCCTCACTGATTGCACAGTACTGTTATTGCTGCTCAAAAGGCAAGCAGTCCCCATTTATTTCCAGAAGCAAGTGTAGCTCTGTTCACTTGTTTCTGAACGTTTACTGAACGAAAGGAAAATAAAAAGTTTTCAACCATCTGAAGGCTTTCTAACTTGACATTGCTAAATGTGGAAGCACCAGAAGTTGTTATACTGGGATGGGTGTTAGAGAAATAGTAGAACTCCCTCAGGGTTTGAGCATTATATTGAGGATGAGTAGTTTGGTAGCTTCACTCACGTAGTTTCAGTTACTACGACAGTAGATCATACCTGTGATGATGTACAACAGTGATACATTTATGAATGTCAGCTTGGATTTGTATTAAGTGTCACAGGTACAAGTTATGTGTCCTCAGAAGCTATCCTTCTTGTTTCCCTCCCACTACAATCACTGTGAAGGGCTATTTCTGGCTGGCAGGGTTAAACCTGGTTGCATAGCTGAGCTTTAAAAATGGTGCTGGTAGCATAAATCTCAGAAGGTGCTGACAGTGGTGACATCAGGAGAGTGTGAAGGCAGTGCTGTAATAGTGTGGTGCGCACATAAATGATGTCAGCAGTGGAGAAAAGCATGAGAAATCTCATGACAGCTAGAATCCTCCCATGAAACTCTGGGTAAAATTCAACCAAGAAGTTTGATAATTTGGACTGGAAAAGGATTTGGACAGCAGCCACGTTAATGCCTGATAGTCAAAATAATTTTAAATGTTGTCTTTGAATTAAGAGGAGACTGCAGCTAAATCAACAGTGTTAACATTGCTTTTATCTTCCATCACCCCTAACAATTCAAGACTCAATGAAAACCAAAAGAACTGCTGATGCTGTAAATCAGGAACAAAAACAAAGTTGCTGGAAAAGCTCAGCAGGTCTGGCAGCGTCTGTGAAGGAGAAAACAGAGCTGACGTTTTGAGTCCGGCGACCCTTCCTCAGAACCCTTCTGACCCTTCTGAGGAAGGGTCACCGGACCTGAAATGCTAACTCTGTTTTCTCCTTCACAGATGCTACCAGACCTGCTCAGGTTTTCCAGAAACTTTGTTTTTGTTCCTGATTTAAGTTCCAGCCTGGCTGCTGCCATGTTAAAGGCCTATCCAAAAACTGCAAACCTTTTCCATTACAAATGCACCCATTCAAAATGCAGGTGGAAACCAGCCACTCTTACTAAATGCAAAACTTTAAAGCTGATTCTTACTCATTATCTAGTGGTAATCCATGGGTTTAGAATACGCTTGAGAACAGGAAATGATCATGGAAAGATTTTTTCAAACTGTGAACTCTATGTGCTGTGGCTACCGAGATCGGCGTTCAATGCAGTAACAAAACTGCAACAACTCCTCTTATGCAACTGTATTTAGTAACTTCAGCTGGAAAATTCTATGCTAATATACCCAATCAAAATGTAAATGTGGAAATGGGGGTGGGGGGGAGGAATAGGGGGAAAAGCACTGGGGCTTTGCATCTTGGCATTGTGCAAAATCAAATCTCATTTTTAAAAAATACTCTTTTGTGAATATGGTGTTAACTGAAGCTGTACGCCGTTGTTACAGATTGCAACCAACCCCAAAGTCTACTTGACAATGAAACTTCTGCTGCCTGCCTTATTTAGCTGCGCTGTTGAAGGAAATAGCAAGCTACACTTCAATAAACATACCAGCAGAAACACAACTGATAATCAAGATTGCACAATTATCAATTGCCCGGCATTTGAAAAGAAAATAAAGTTTAAACAAAAGTATTACATCAAATCATAAACATTCATTATCCACTTAGTGTAACACAGTCCCAAGTTCCATTAGATGCAAAAGTAGGTCGTCTGAAGCACAGATAAATTTCTCCTGAAATGTTCAATCTTCACTAACCTTTATTAAAAACAACAGACTTGCAAATTAATATAAATCTAAAATAAAAACACAATGTACTAGAGAAACTAAACAACTTTGACAGTATCTGATAAACTCTAACATCCATGGTTCTGGGAAAGGACTCAAAGAACAGTGCCAATGGACAAACAAGAGAATTCGAGTCAGTAACAAAAGGTGGAAGATAGAGGCTTATCAGGATAAAGTTGGAATTAGCTGAGCATGGAAGTGGGAATGCGTGTTCCAGAGCCAGATGGGTTGAGATAAATGCAGGGATAAGCAATCTTATGGATAGAAACAAGGAGTCATTTTTTTTTTCTTTTTATGGGATGTGGCTGACGCTGTCAAGATCAGCATTTCTGGCCCAACCCTAAATCCTTAGGCTTGCCATTTCAAGGGCAGTCAAGAGTCAACCACATTGCTGGGGGTGTGGAATTGCATGCAGGCCAGACCAGGTCAGAATGGCAGATTTCACTTCTGTAACGACGTTGGTGATACGGGTGATTCTGTTTACGACAAATCAATGATATTTTCATTTCCCTGGATTGATTGTCGCTTTTGGTCTCAGATTTATGAATGGAGTTAAAATTTCAACTGCTGCTGTGGCAGGATTGGAACATGGATCATTAGTCTAGGCTTCTAGATTATTAGTCCCATAACATACCTCTTGCAAATGTTGGACGGAATTTGGGATCAGAAGTTCAAACTGAAGGATGAATCAAATGCTAGGCTCAATCAGAGATTGTGGCTTGGGAGAGCAATGGAAACAGTGACAAGAGCTTGGAGTTTGGGGCAAAGGCAGTTGATGATTCTGGTCTTCAGTTCCTGGAGATTCTCTCTCATTTAAAGCAGCATGTCAGATAAGCAAACAAGAACACATTAGCAACCTATGTAGTGGAAATGTGTCTTAAGTCTATGTCAGGAAGCTGTCCCTGATTGTATAAATGATACTACTAAATGGCAACAGAGATGAAGGGCAGGTAAGATATAAAGATAGAACTTCAGGGGATTCAAAACAGAGATAATGTAGGTTCTACTGATGAACTTAGGGTGAGTAAACAAGGAGGTTCCACCAAGATGGCCAACAGAAGAACGGTACTAGAGCAGGATGTGAAGCTAATGTCAAGGACAGTACAACAGTTAAGGAGAGAAAATACACTCCTGTTCACAAAGTGTGAGTGATAATGGGATGTTTGTGTTTTAACTTTGATTATGCTGTAGCAGGGGTAGAAACTAGACAAACAGTTAAAGCAGGTACATGAAGCATAAATAGGAATGGAGACAAAAGAAAATCAAGTATTTGAGTGGCAATGGAAGTGAACAACCAAGCAGTAATTTTAAAAAAAAAGGTGATTTACTTAATGAGGACTGTTAATGTGAAAAGTTGTCGAAGGAACAAGAACAGTTTCTGTGGCGAGGGGACCACTTACAATGCCAATTAGCCTGGCTGCCGTGAGGAACGATGCTGGGCAGCATAAAAAGAATAGGGTCAAATGACAAGTTGGAACTCTTCAATATAATAAGCTCTTAAATTCATTCACCTAATTTTGTTTTAGTCAGGGTTTCTTGTTTGACAAAGTGCAAATAGTGTTCCCCATTTTTCTGTATACATCCCTCTTCACTGTACATGCTTAATGTAGTTTAATCTCCAATTTATCATATCCAAAATAACAATCTCTTACTTCCCAAAAATCACTTTGATATGAGTGTACACATCCACATATGTCAACCTTATGGGTTTAGGGTTAAAGCCAATGATCATGCCTCAAAAGATGCGAATTTCAAAATTTCAATTTCTGCATTTTATTCATTCAAATTAACATGTTTCAGTTCTACACACACACACACACACACACACACACACACTTTGGCACAGGGACAACTTTATTTACTGTCCATACAGATAGACAACACAATCAAGTAATACCTTCAACTACATTTTTCACAAAGGAGTCACTGAAGTTAAATAGTGCCCATCAAATTCATTTTGCACAATGCACTGTGAGACAGTTTTCATTTCGTACGTTTCAATTTGTTGTTCTGCTGATTAAACTAGTTATCTTCTAGATTGAAAAAAGGGTTATTTAATTATGAATACATAGACAAGTCAAAAAATTCCCAATGTTTCTTCAGCATATTGCAATGATGCTAAGTTATGCATTTTTAAATGAACTGTCAAACTTAACATCCAAGTCAATGTGGCCTGCCATCAGTCACTGGTTGACCTTTCTGCAGAGTACATTACCACAAACCAGCAGAACAAAGCTTACTGACCAATTTAATTGCATGCTGCCAGGACATTTCAGTAGATTTTCAACTGTATATTTTCAATCTTTTGATGTAAAACTTTGCACCAGTTAAGAGAACATGGTTGCTCACTTTCTTGCACAAGAAGCTCAAAATGCCAATTTGGAATGTGGCAAATCTAAAAACTTAAAAGACCCACAATTCCTGGAACGTTCTGAAACTTCAGGGTTAAAACAGATGGTTTTCCTGCAAAAGATAAAAGATACATTTTTTTTTCCTCCCAAGTATTTTGATCATACAGACATTTGAAGTAAAGACTTCTACAATTAAATCCTAAACCTCATTTTCATTACAGAGAACCTTCTCCAGTCATATGTAATTGGTGCTTGGATATTTATAAATAAAGATTGCTATGTGTAAACTGCGTGAAAGTTGAAGATAAAAGAAGAGAAACTTGTTCTCTTCAAAGCCTAAGACATCAAAATAAACCACCATGCATAAGGAATCTGAAAGAATTGATGTCCCCTCAGCAGCATTCGTCTGAATAACAGTCAGTTACAGTGGCAGCCATTTCTTTTAAGTGATTATATTTGCTTTTCTTGTCCAGGAACAAGAAGCCATTTAAGATTTAGATGTGTTGGCAGGCACTCACTTGCAACAGACATCAAAAAGATGCTTTTTGGGACTCATGGCAATCACTACTCACTTATTTAAATTAAATTCCTTGGCCCAAACCAACTGAATTATTGCATGCCTTTCTAACTTTTCCAGATACTTCTTTCTTTCTCAAACTTGCTTCACCAAGGGTAGAGAAGAATAAGTGATAATGCTTATATTTTTTCGTCTCAGAGGGAGAACATGGAAGATACTGCTTTTTAAATCGATGCCATTGCTTAATCCAAATCTGTATCCTCAGATGATTGAAAATAGACACATCTGATCAGCTTTCACAAGTGATCATCTCACAACACTGAAAGACGATTTGCAATAATCCTCCAATAATTCTAAACACTTTGCCTCAATGCCTTCATACCTCATCCTTTAATAAAAGGAGTTACATTGTTGGAAATGCCAGCACACAAAAGTGATAATTAACTTCTACTTGGCCGGATGAACCCTACTCGGGTAGGGTTATTTAAAGAGAAGCAAAGTACCCTTGATATTTCCCCTTAATACCAAAACAATCCAGCAATTCATTTGTTTACTGGTTATGGGACTTGCTGGATTCACGTCTGCACTTAATAGTAGTGCACGTATTACTGAAAGAGGTAATCCACCATTTTGAAAGCAAGTTGGAAGTTCTTGAGGTTGTGATGTGGTGCTGTGGTAATACAAGTAGTTTCTTTCTCATGTACTCGACAGACATAGTCATCACCAATTCTGACAGAGCTTGTTGATATACTCGATTCAGGGGAACTCACCCAATTCAGAAGAACTCGCCCATACGGCAGACAGGTCACAATAGAAGACTTTGGGAAAAAGCACTGCTCCCTACTTCACATTAAAAATAATTTACAACATTAATTCTTGATAATAGATGAGCATCTTTTTCTACCTGTAGACAGTAACCTCCAGTTACAGCTGTCATGTTACACTGGGAAGGAAGATTCCTGTGTCATGTCAAAATGATTGTGGATACCATATTGAATGAACATTTTTGAACAAAGCCTTCATCTCAGAAATAAATGTTTTCACATGAACTAATTTATATATTTCCCCGGATTGATGGTATCTGTGACTTCCAATGATTCGTTTCTTCCACAGTCATTTCAGCAAGCTATCCCACGTTATCACTGACCAATGCGATTTAGCACATTTATCCAATAAAATACATCACTTGTATGTACCCTTGCCCTGAAATAATTCTCTTCTCCAGTTGCTCATTCAAGTTAAATGTGGTAATGCTCGATGCAGAGCTGGGTGGAGATGCCACACCCCATCCATTAGCAAGACTATTTGTACCTTCTACCACCGGTTCGCATCAACTGCACTATCAATTAAATCCTTACCCCAGTTGTTACTTTCAGATTCACTTCCTTATTGTTATTGCTAATCATTGGTTCTCATGTACCTTGCGACACTCTTTAGATTAAAAGAGTGATGGTTTTTTTCTGTTGCCAAGTTCTTGAAGAACCACCCATCATGCAGAGCAACTGCTTCTCCTTGCCCTTCATCTTTATCCGTCACGGATGACCTGATTGCCATCAACTTCCAATTGCTTCCCAATTCCCAACACAGAGGATAAATCTCAATCCTCACTTTATCTTCATTGTCTCATCCATCACTATGCAAGAAAACTCCTCTAATTCCATATTTTAATTCATATCTTTCAATCCCTCAACAGTTCATTGATGCTACCGCTCAACAGCTTCCTGCATCTGTAACCTCTTTCTGTAATTTCATCTTTAAACTTTTTCCATCTCTCCTCTCTCCTCTGACATCTTTACGTTTGACACTTTAACAAAGATTTAGGTAACTTCCACTGCTCACATCTCCTGGTGTGCTTCAATATTAAAGCACCAAACACATTGTTGCTTCATTGTTTTTGTCTGCTTATTTAACGTCCAGATTGAGGCACAGCTACAAAAGTCTAAGTTGAGACACTGGGGTGGGTCTGGTTGGCTTTAAGTATCACCATTTAGAACACAGACTCATCACGCTGGCAAGAAGCACTTCAAATCTCTTTGCTCAGCCTTACTTTTGAAAGAAAGGATTATTAAACACAATTCAGTTGGACACAGGAGTCAGCATCCTCCAAGGTATGGTTTTGGTCAAAGTTTTCTTCAGAACAGTAATATCAAACTTTAAAAGTTAACTCTGCTCCTGTCACCACAGAGCTGCAAAACCTGCTGAGTTCTTCAAGTCATTCACAATGTTTCTTTCAGATTTTCAGTATCTGTGGTATTTTGCTTTCAGATATTTTCTAATCGACTTGTTCAGAGGTGTTATGACAAACATCTGGAACAGGTAGGATTGAACTCAGGTCTCTGCATCAGAAGTAATGACACTTCCCCTAGACCACAAGTGCCCTAGTATTTTGCTTTCAGAGTGTGTTTGGCGGTATGGATTGATGGACTGAAGACTGTACTGCTCTGTACGATTCTAGACATTTTACCATCAACTTAAGTCATTTTTTCACACACCTCTGCAGGAAACGGGACTTGAACTCAGGCCTCCTGGCTCAGAGGTATGGACAGTACCACTGTGCCATAAGAGCCCAGAATTTTGCTTTTATTAGTCAAAATTAATTGGATCAGACATACGTTAATGAAACAGTCATGCTTCAGTCAACAGCACTCACATACTATGAGGAAATAATAGGACAAATTCAATTCCCATGATGCTTAATTACTGAGCACAAACCCATACTCATTTGCTGGTATACAATGAACAGAAATCTTGGGTGCTTTCTGAAGGGAAGGGCTGCTTTGGAATACTTTCAAAAACATATTATTACAGAAATGAATATACTATCCTTCCTCAAAAACACTCATGGCTTATGGGGCACAGTAAAATATAGACGTAAAATAAAGCACCAAGAAAGCAGAAAAGGACAGTCTATACACAGACAACATACATTTTACAAATATCACAGGAAGGTTAATTAGAACTCTAAGCATGGTCTTAAGTTAAGGTGATGAAGAAATAAAAACCGAATAGAATTGAAGGGAAAATGATATCCAAAGTACTGCAGATGCTCAAAATCAGTAACAAAATCAGAAACTGCTGGAACAACTCAGTAGGTCAGGCAGCAACTGTGGACATAAAATATGGTTAATGTTTTGGGTCCCTGCTAAAGAATTCAGTCCGATTAAGAATTGGTCACATCTCTGTGTATCATTACAAATTGCCAAACGTGAATATTGAAGAACTTTTGACAAGTTGTTGACGTGTGTATTAACAGAGTGCTATTTGTAGGAACTTTGAAGTACTCAAAAATAGATTAACATAACAAACATGTGTGTTGGGCATCGGGAGAGTGATCTTCTGCTACGGTTTTCCATCTTACTCACTTCCGGCAAGGAAGGAAGCCCAGTTTTAACTAGTTTGGGTGATAAGCCAAGCAAGTAGGTGACCTAAAAGTTGAAGAGCATTTGGAATGCGCTAACAATAATATAATTAGGTTTAGTTTAAGAAAAGGAAATTCAAGGACAGGAGCTTTTAATTTAATATGACAGGAGTTGGGAGAAATTCTTATTATACAGAACTGAAACTGCTTCAGTGACTACGTATGTATATTTTTTTAACAAATAAAGTGTGTTTTTGGAATAAAGAAAGACCTATATACAGTGAGGTTAACTGTGAAAAAAGAATGTAAGTAAATATTGCAATTGCAGAATGATTAATTGAAATTAATCCAAAGGAAATGCACCAGAGCAGTTACTCAATTTTAACGTGAACAAATCACCTGCATTTAATGGTTTATATTTATAATTCTTAAGGGAGGCTTGGAAGAAATAGCACAAGCAGACCATCCTTTTTCAAAGCATTATGAACAGAAAATTGTACTTAATGGAGTGTGATAAATGGCGCTATGCTCTTTGAAGAAAGAGAAATAATTAGACTAAGACACTGCAGTCAATTAATCTCAATTGAGCTGCTGATAAACTACTGGAGTCTTTAATATACAAATGAGATTAGGAAGCACTCAAAAACACGTTAATCAGTCAGAAAAGGTATTTTGTCAAACTTTATAAATTAAGGCAAAAATGCTGCAAGTGTGATTTATGTGGATTTTCAAAAAGCACTTGACTCCAAGGTGACACATTGAACGAGGAAGAATGCAAACACACGAACAAAATGGTTGTGGGGGGGCAGTGAGGCATCTCCATGTCAAAAGGTGGCAATTTGACAGATGTGCTGGGCCACTAATTTATTACTTACAACTGTTTACACACCCTGAAAATGACACAAAGTTAGTAATTGCTAAACAACACCAAAATTGGGTTGCAATGTACAATGTTATAAGAACTCTGGAGCACTTTGAGGCTAGGTGGTAGATGCTGTTCAGTGCAAAAATAGTATGAAATATAATTTGAGTAAAAACAGGCAAGAGAACTGCAACTTAGAAAAGGGGATGATTTTACAAGCACAGAAACATACAAAAGCAAAGTTACTAAGGCTAGAAGCCCAAACCAGTAAAGAGTCTCCCTTTTGTATCTACTAGTGGAATTACCCATTAGGCCTCTGTTCCACACTTCCATTCCGCATCAGGACAGTCTCCAAGCTCTCCAATTCTGCCTTAAACAAAAGCACAAACAGCATCCTCTTCTGATTGATTGAGCTAGTTCTCACTCTGAATATCAATTCATTCAACTCCACTTACTTCATCCAAATGGAAGAGGTGTTTATCCAGATACCAAGATGGGTCTTAGTTAAGTCTTCCTTCTCATGACAGGTGTGGAATACTTATTATTCAGGTCCTTTCAGGCATGTCTATTCTCACTCTTCCAACACCCCTTTCTGAATCCTGACAGGCCTCATCTTCACCTTCTTCCTCACAATAGATCATCCACTGCTATTTCCATCACTTCTACAATGACCACACATATCATCCCCTATCTTATCCTTTCAGCTTTCCACATGGATTATTCTCTGTGTGACATCCTGGTCCACACCTCAGTTACCCCCAACAAGCCCTAACAAGGACTTTCTGTGTACTTTCAGGAGATGCAGAGAGTCATACAGCAATGGAAACAGACATCAGTCCAAAAGGCACACGCTGACTACGTTTCCCAAACTAAACTACTCCCGCCTGCCTGCACTTGGCCCAGATCCCCTAAATCTTTCCTATTCATGAACTTATCCAAGTGTCTTTTAAACACTGATTGAACCCTCTCCAGTTGAATAATATCCTTCCTATAAATAGGGTGCATATGACGCACAGAACTTGCACGTAGTACTCCAGAGGAGTAAAAACTAGAATCAATGGGTATCAGGGGACGAACTCTCTGGTGGCTGGAGTCATGCCTGACACATAAGATGACAATCATCTCAGCTCCAGGACATCTCTGCAGGAGATCCTCAGGGAAGTGTTTGAGGCTCAACCATCTTCAGCTCCTTCATCAATGACCTTCCCTCCATCCTAAGGTCAGAAGTGGGGATATTCGCTGATGATTACACAATGTTCAGCACCATTCGCAATTCATCGGATACTGAAACAGTCCATAGTCAAATGAAACAAATTCTGAACAATATCTAAGCTTGGACTGACAAGTGGCAAGTGACATTCATGCTACTCAAATGCCAGGCTATGACCATCACCAATAAGAGACAATCTAACCACTACCCCTTAATATTCAACAGTGTTACCATCACTAAATCTCCCACTATCAATCACCTGGTGGTTATCATTGACCAGAAACTCAACTGGGTTCACCACATTAACCGTGTCTACAAGAGCACGCCAGAAGCTAGGAATACTGCGATGGTAACTCACTTCCTGACTCCTCAAAGCCTGTCCACCATCTACAAGGTGCAAGTCAGGAGTGTGATAGAACACTCTCCACTTGCATGGATGAGAGCAGCCCCAAAAACACTCAAGAAGCTTGACACCATTCAGGACAAAGCAATCTGCTTAATTGGCACTACATCCACAAGCATCCACTCCCTCCACCACTGACACTCAGTAGTAGCAGTGTGTACTGTCTACAAGATGCGCTGCAGAAATTCACCAAAACTCCTTAGACAACACCATCCAAACCCAAAACCACTTCCATCTAGAAGGACCAGGCCAGCAGATACATGGGATCAACGACAGCTACACACTCCACTCCAAGCCATTCACCATCCTGACTTCGAAATAAATTGCTATTCCTTCACTGTTGATGGGTCGAAGTCCTGGAATTCCCTCCCTAATGACATTTTGAGTCAACCCACAGCAGGCAGACAACTGCAGATAAAGGAGGCAGCTTACCACCACCTTCTCAAGGGCAACTAGGGACTGGCAATAAATGCTGGCCAGCCAGTGACATCTACATCCCACAACTGAATGAAAAAAAAGGGCACACCAATGTTCTGTCCTCAACATGATGTCCCAACTCCTATACCAGCAAAGCCTGTTCTTTCACCTTCTCCTATCTCCCTGGCCATACTTGTAGGTCACAACGATCTCTCCTCTACACTGGGGACAGCAAGTGTAGATTGGGTGACAGTTTTGTGAAACACTTCCATTCAACGTGCAAGCTCAACTCTAAGATTCCGTCAATTGTCCACTTTGTACCCAATCTGACTGTTCTGTCCTTCACCTTCCAAGTTGCTGCAATGCAGATCAAAGCAAGGTCAAGGAGTTTTCAACTCTACAGCCTTCTAGACTCAATATTGAATTCAATGTTGGATCACAATGTCCACCTCCATGTCGTTTGGTGTGATTTTTTAAAATAAAAATTATCAGCTTTCTTTCTTTGTCTCTTCAAATTGTGTTCAGATAGCTGCTACATTGTCATTCATGCCTCACTTAAAATACATAAATACCATCATCACATGGCTGAAACCAGTGAGAGAAGAGGCTGATACCTTATTTGTTCACAAGTGCAGCTCAGCAACACTCTGGGACCAGCAATTCGGAGGCAGGGATCTCACCAGGGAGAGGAAAAAAAAGGGGCAAAAAAACCTTTCCTTGAAAGGAAAGTCTTCTCAAGCGAAGAGGTGCTAATTTGTTTTACCTACAAATATTATATTTCTTTACTACAAAGGCACAACCATAATTTCAAATTGAGAAGGCAAAAATGGACAACACTTATTTGTCTTTGGTGAAACAAAAGAGAATTCTTCAGGCCTGCAATGTTTTCAGCCACCTTCTGGAGGACTGCATAAGGACTGGTTGCTGTGATAATGGGAACTGCAAATGCTGGAGAATTCCAAGATAATAAAATGTGAGAGAGAGATAATGGGAACTGCAGATGCTGGAGAATTCCAAGATAATAAAATGTGAGGCTGGATGAACACAGCAGGCCAAGCAGCATCTCAGGAGCACAAAGCAAGACAATAAAATGTGAGGCTGACGTTTCAGCTTTTGTGCTCCTGAGATGCTGCTTGGCCTGCTGTGTTCATCCAGCCTCACATTTTATTATCTAAGGACTGGTTGCTGTTTTCTCTGACGAGCAATCTAACTGCGCATTACATTGTTCGAAATCATCTTTCTGTGCAAATGTATGGATGTGTCTGCATGTTTGGGTAACACTGAATTTATATTTTTCCCTATTATGGAAATAAATATTTAACCTTTCTTTTGATTTAAACTTACAAGAAATCCTGGCTTTGTGCCTGTCCATTGAAATTAAAGAATCAAGCAATTAAAACACTCCAAGAAAATGCATTTCATCAATGAAGTCCTTTTAAAAAAGGACATTAACCTATTGTCTTTCCCCCTTTATCACTGGACTACAAAAGGTTAAATGGTGGAAATTGTACAGGCTTTCAGCATGAAAGTTTCTGGCAAGGTAAACATTAGTAGCTTATTATCACTTGTCAGCAGGACAATACTAAGATTATCACAGAATAATTGAAGACCTGGTTGTGAAAATCTTCTTTCCACAAAGGTGGAATTATAATGTGGAATTCTCTACCGCAAGATGCTAAAGCAAGATCCTCAACTTGTTTTAAATGAATTATATATTTATTTGAAACAGGATAACTTTGAAGAATATGAAAAACATATAATCCTCTCAGATTGGATGAGCTTGCTCATACAGAAAATGATGTGTATAGATTTGAGCTAAATGGCTCATTTACCTCTGATACAGTTTAAACAACAATAGATTATGGCTGAGGTTTCTCTCAACGTCCTAACAATAGAAATGCAGGCTTTCCTTGCTAACTTCAACTGTTTTAAGGTGTGGTCCCCTCAGTGCCTTCAAAATTCTTTCCTTCCTCTCTCAACCCTAATTACACAATGACATGAATTAAAAGACAAATATTGGCTAGAACTCCAGGGAGAACTTAACTGATGTTCTTCAAAATAGTGCCATGGGATCTTTCACACCCTCGATGATGTACAGGTCCTTAGCTGAATTTCTCACACAAAAGTCTACACCTTTGATAGATCAATACTTCGGCAGTATTGCATTGTAGTGCCAGATCTTATATTTCTGCTCAAATCCTGGATCTGGACTCAAACCAAACCTACAACCACAATAAACACATACTGTTCCTGACTTTTGTTTAACATTTAATAATTACTTAGCTCCTATATTTTTGAACATTCAGAAAATTAATATAATCTTATCAAAAATGCAAACTGTATTTCTTACAATAGTACTATTTTGCACTAAGCATGTAATCCTGCAATCTTAGAAAGTCGTGAATTTATGTCATATTGCTTCAAAGAGAAGTAAAGATTTGCAACCACTTACTATTTAGAAAGGCTGCAAATATATATAAAAATAATCAGAGACAGCATTCACTAAAAGCGTCAATATCTGCGCTTTGAGTTCTATTGTGTTAACACAATAGATTTCAAACTACGAATAATATGGTATTTCACTATTCTGAAGCTGAAGTAAAATTTAATGATAGCCTGTAAATGTTTGTAAAAACCTTTGGAAAACAGACGATACCTGACTTAGATAATAAAACGTGAGGCTGGATGAACACAGCAGGCCAAGCAGCATCTCAGGAGCACAAAAGCTGACGTTTCGGGCCTAGACCCGAGATGCTGCTTGGCCTGCTGTGTTCCTCCAGCCTCACATTTTATTATCTTGGATTCTCCAGCATCTGCAGTTCCCATTATCTCTGATACTATTTTAACCCCACTGATTTTAAATTTCATTTTTGCTACAATACAAATATCGATCTCCCGCATGAACCAGAGATTTCACATTTCATCTTTCTGACAATTTCCTGCCAACCCTGATGCGTTTAGACTGTGCATTATCAAAGATGGCTTCTGATGGGCTTGCAGCCCAGGCGGCATCCTGCTTATGTGGAAGAAAAAGCAAATCGCTGTAGCTGATTATTTTCACAAACGCTTCAGATTCACGGCGACATGATGTTGTGAATGGAACATGAGTGTTTTTCCTTCTATTTTTGTTCCAGGCCCTCTGCTTTTACTGAACTCCAAGTGAATTTTTCCTGCTCAGGAAAGAGAACTGCACACACGCTTACACGTATATAGTATATGATTAGATGTTGTATCTCCGACGTTAACGCTTAAAAAGAGACAACATATAACTTTCTAATTTAGACAGTTAAATTGCCCGTGAATTGTCTCTTCATAGATCAACTTTTCAAAGATCGTTTGACACCGCGCAATGTAATTAGCGACAAGGAGGCGATTCTGCACTGTTTATCAGATCTTTGTTGGCCTAGACTCCAGAATAACCCATCATTTCAGAAACCTACATTACATCACAGCGATGCTAGACTGTATCAGCGATAATGGGAACTGCAGATGCTGGAGAATTCCAAGATAATAAAATGTGAGGCTGGATGAACACAGCAGGCCAAGCAGCATCTCAGGAGCAGTAGTTTAGATGAGCCCGTTTATGGTCAGTGCTACCGTAACGGGGGTGAGCAACTATTTTAGCAACAAGTACAATTTGCAATCAGCAGGGATTTTAATTTTAGCAACCACAGATCGAGACAGTGATTAGCAACAGTTAATTCTGATATTTGTTAAAAAACCAACTAATACAATGAAAGAGTAAATTTCCAACTTCATTCCTCTTGGAGACAGCATGCAGAAAAGCAAAGATAGATTTTCGGCTGAACTTTAGCAGAAATCGGCCAAGTGTCAACCATAGGAAAGTGCACGGAGGCTTTTTCTCCATGCGTCTCATGAGTCACTCATGCTATCTTCACAACCTTAGCTCATTAATTGTCATCTAGTTTCTAGCCAGCGAGTGAGAGAATAGGGAACTGTGCATCCATGAGGTGGGATGACAGTGCAATGCCAATGCCAAAACATGCAAAAACACCTCTTGCTTGCTCACAAGCGAGAATCTTATCTCGCTGTTCAACCCTTGACTGCAAACTGGGACGTTTCACTCTCGGAGGTTCTTTGCTGGCCATTTCATTCTCCCAATGTTCTCCCAACATTTTCCCCGATGTTCTCACCATTACCCAGTTCATTCTGGGGCTGGGAAGATTCTACCCTTTGTTATTATAATTGCATCATTTAACAGGTCAATCTACACATCCGTGGGATGCAAGTAGAAACAAGTGAAGTGAATGGCCATTAAATAGAGTGTATACCTCTGCCACACTGCATTAACTGAACATTATTACAATCATGCAGCTCGTCCTGGAAGCTTCCCCCAACCGAAACGATGCTCTATAACTGCAAAGGTGAAATAAATACATACTTTTTTTAAAGAGCTACTATCTTACTGACAAGTCCTCAACTTGATCTAAAAACTTTAGAGAGTTGTGCAAAATGCATGACAGCAGCTGAGACAGTCTACAATATTCTAAAAAAAATCCCATAAGAAAAACTTGCCTAAGAAAAAGTAAACAAATTTAATAAATACTTTTTAAAAATCCAGGATTCACTTCCTCATTTTTGCTAAAACTGAATTAGCTCTTTCTTGGGCCATACCTTATGTACCTAGTTTGATTAAAATCCCCTTGACTAGTTTTGAGATACATTGTTTAAATGAACAGACAATAAAAACTTTCTCCAGTGTTCATTAAATAATATTGATGCAAGTTTAGTTCTGAGGGGCTCACAAACAAAAATGCTAAGCTGCAGAATAAACTAAAATGCTGCCAAAAATCAGGGAAAGAGCACATTCGTAAAACAATTACAGTATTTATTAAAATACATCAACACAACGAATTTAACTCTGATTTAAAGGCAAATCTTGAAAAGCTTGCCAGATAGTTGGAACATAGGTCGCTTTACTGCATTTATCATTTCAATAAGCATGCAAACCTGGACAAGTTAGGAATTAATAGAAAAGTTGAAGCCCATTAATCTTTAGAGCTCTTAATAAAACACCAGAGATAATGAGAACTGCAGATGCTGGAGAATTCCAAGACAATAAAATGTGAGGCTGGATGAACACAGCAGGCCAAGCAGCATCTCAGGAGCACAAAAGCTGACGTTTCGGGCCTAGACCCTTCATCAGAGAGGGGGATGGGGAGAGGGAACTGGAATAAATAGGGAGAGAGGGGGAGGTGGAGTGAAGATGGAGAGTAAAGAAGATAGGTGGAGAGAGTGTAGGTGGGGAGGTAGGGAGGGGATAGGTCAGTCCAGGGAAGACGGACAGGTCAAGGAGGTGGGATGAGGTTAGTAGGTAGATGGGGGTGCGGCTTGGGGTGGGAGGAAGGGATGGGTGAGAGGAAGAACCGGTTAGGGAGGCAGAGACAGGTTGAACTGGTTTTGGGATGCAGTGGGTGAGGCGGGGGGAAGAGCTGGGCTGGTTGTGTGGTGCAGTGGGGGGAGGGGACGAACTGGGCTGGTTTAGGGATGCAGTAGGGGAAGGGGAGATTTTGAAACTGGTGAAGTCCACATTGATACCATATGGCTGCAGGGTTCCCAGGCGGAATATGAGTTGCTGTTCCTGCAACCTTCGGGTGGCATCATTGTGGCACTGCAGGAGGCCCATGATGGACATGTCATCTAGAGAATGGGAGGGGGAGTGGAAATGGTTTGCGACTGGGAGGTGCAGTTGTTTGTTGCGAACTGAGCGGAGGTGTTCTGCAAAGCGGTCCCCAAGCCTCCGCTTGGTTTCCCCAATGTAGAGGAAGCCGCGCCGGGTACAGTGGATGCAGTATACCACATTGGCAGATGTGCAGGTGAACCTCTGCTTAATGTGGAATGTCATCTTGGGGCCTGGGATGGGGGTGAGGGAGGAGGTGTGGGGACAAGTGTAGCATTTCCTGTGGTTGCAGGGGAAGGTGCCGGGTGTGGTGGGGTTGGAGGGCAGTGTGGAGCGAACAAGGGAGTCACGGAGAGAGTGGTCTCTCCGGAAAGCTGACAGGGGAGGGGATGGAAAAATGTCTTGGGTGGTGGGGTCGGATTGTAAATGGCGGAAGTGTCGGAGGATAATGCGTTGTATCCGGAGGTTGGTAGGGTGGTGCGTGAGAACGAGGAGGATCCTCTTTGGGCGGTTGTGGCGGGGGCGGGGTGTGAGGGATGTGTTGCGGGAAATACGGGAGACGCGGTCAAGGGCGTTCTCGATCACTGTGGGGGGAAAGTTGCGGTCCTTAAAGAACTTGGACATCTGGGATGTGCGGGAGTGGAATGTCTTATCGTGGGAGCAGATGCGGCGGAGGCGGAGGAATTGGGAATAGGGGGTGGAATTTTTGCAGGAGGGTGGGTGGGAGGAGGTGTATTCTAGGTAGCTGTGAGTGTCGGTGGGCTTGAAATGGACATCAGTTACAAGCTGGTTGCCTGAGATGGAGACTGAGAGGTCCAGGAAGGTGAGGGATGTGCTGGAGATGGCCCAGGTGAACTGAAGGTTGGGGTGGAAGGTGTTGGTGAAGTGGATGAACTGTTCGAGCTCCTCTGGGGAGCAAGAGGCGGCGCCGATACAGTCATCAATGTACCGGAGGAAGAGGTGGGGTTTGGGGCCTGTGTAGGTGCGGAAGAGGGACTGTTCCACGTAACCTACAAAGAGGCAGGCAGAGCTGGGGCCCATGCGGGTGTCCATGGCCACCCCCTTACTCTGTAGGAAGTGGGAGGAGTCAAAAGAGAAGTTGTTGAGTGTGAGGACGAGTTCAGCTAGGCGGATGAGAGTGTCGGTGGAGGGGGACTGGTCGGGCCTGCGGGACAGGAAGAAGCGGAGGGCCTTGAGGCCATCTCCATGTGGAATGCAGGTGTACAGGGACTGGACGTCCATGGTGAATATGAGGTGTTGGGGGCCAGGGAATTGGAAGTCCTGGAGGAGGTGGAGGGTGTGGGTGGTGTCACGGACGTAGGTGGGGAGTTCCTGGACCAAAGGGGAGAAAATGGAGTCCAGATAGGTGGAGATGAGTTCGGTGGGGCAGGAGCAAGCTGAGACGATGGGTCGACCAGGGCAGGCAGGTTTATGGATTTTGGGATGGAGATGGAAACGGGCCGTGCGGGGTTGGGGAACAATGAGGTTGGAGGCTGTGGGTGGGAGGTCCCCTGTGGTGATGAGGTCGTGAATGGTGTTGGAGATGATGGTTTGATGCTCGGGTGTGGGGTCATGATCGAGGGGGCGGTAGGAGGTGGTGTCGGAGAGTTGGCGTCTGGCCTCGGCGATGTAGAGGTCAGTGTGCCATACTACCACTGTGCCACCCTTGTCTGCGGATTTGATGGTGAGGTTGGGGTTGGAGCGGAGGGAGCGGAAGGCTGCCCGTTCTGCGGGGGAGAGGTTGGAGTGGGTGAGAGGGGTGGAGAGGTTGAGGCGGTTAATGTCCCCACACTTGTCCCCACACCTCCTCCCTCACCCCCATCCCAGGCCCCAAGATGACATTCCACATTAAGCAGAGGTTCACCTGCACATCTGCCAATGTGGTATACTGCATCCACTGTACCCGGTGCGGCTTCCTCTACATTGGGGAAACCAAGCGGAGGCTTGGGGACCACTTTGCAGAACACCTCCGCTCAGTTCGCAACAAACAACTGCACCTCCCAGTCGCAAACCATTTCCACTCTCCCTCCCATTCTCTAGATGACATGTCCATCATGGGCCTCCTGCAGTGCCACAATGATGCCACCCGAAGGTTGCAGGAACAGCAACTCATATTCCGCCTGGGAACCCTGCAGCCATATGGTATCAATGTGGACTTCACCAGTTTCAAAATCTCCCCTTCCCCTACTGCATCCCTAAACCAGCCCAGTTCGTCCCCTCCCCTCACTGCACCACACAACCAGCCCAGCTCTTCCCCCCGCCCCACCCACTGCATCCCAAAACCAGTCCAACCTGTCTCTGCCTCCCTAACCGGTTCTTCCTCTCACCCATCCCTTCCTCCCACCCCAAGCCGCACCCCCAGCTACCCACTAACCTCATCCCACCTCCTTGACCTGTCCATCTTCCCTGGAATGACCTATCCCCTCCGTACCTCCCCACCTACACTCTCTTCACCTATCTTCTTTTCTCTCCATCTTCAGTCCGCCTCCCCCTCTCTCCCTATTTATTCCAGTTCCCTCTCCCCATCCCCCTCTCTGAAGAAGGGTCTAGGCCCGAAACGTCAGCTTTTGTGCTCCTGAGATGCTGCTTGGCCTGCTGTGTTCATCCAGCTTCACATTTTATTATCTTAATAAAACACCATCTGTTTTTAACATAGAATTTACTGTTTTGGAGCAGACTTACTGCTAAAGAGCACTTTTGGCAGAAAGGAAAATGTACACTCGAGCATGCATTACTTCATTAAGTCTTGGATCAATCTCAATTTGTGTGGATTACATTCTGATTTCATTTCTTCCTATCGTAGTCTTTGTAATGAACAGAATTGACTGTTACAGCACAACGTGTATTGCATGTGCTTTTTTCACATTAATGCCTTTCTATCTTTACTTTCAACTCTTCTTTGTGCAGCACATCTAACCTAATTTATCAAACAGGTAAACAGGCAA
The DNA here is from genome assembly GCF_030684315.1 of Stegostoma tigrinum. Lineage (NCBI taxonomy): Eukaryota > Metazoa > Chordata > Chondrichthyes > Orectolobiformes > Stegostomatidae > Stegostoma > Stegostoma tigrinum. The sequence goes on along the minus strand of NC_081367.1, from coordinate 17,793,457 downwards.
TAAATTTGAGTTACTTTGTTCTAAGAGAGCAGGAGAGAGATCACCCACACAGGAAAGGCAAAGAGAGACAGGATAAACCAAGGGCAGAGACAAATGTATACAAATAGTACAAAAACTGGCAATCAAATAAACCAATTGCAGAGTGGAAAGAAGTACCTTTGCATACTAATGACAGCAATGTCGTTATAAGCTTTTATATGTTTCATCACTTTTTTTTGGAAAGGGTGTAACAGGATGCAGTAAGAAAGAAAAAAAGAAGTGGAAAGAGTCAATTCTACTTAAGTGCAATTCCTAAAGATACATCTCAATTCACAAGGGGAAAACACAGGCCAAATTAAAGCGGATTTAACACTGATAAGTGAAATAACTCTTCAGTGGCCGGCACTGTATCACCAATCACTCTATTTACAAATGTCTAGTCTTTGACAATAGCCTCTCACTGAGTCAGACATTCCAGGACCTCAATATCCCTGACATATATCCTTTTATGCCAGCCAGGACTCCCTGACTGGACCAGATTAACATCCCAATCAGTGAACCTGTGTTCTATGAGGTCCACCTGGCTGACCTCATTACAATCACTAGAATAGGATGTGGAAACGGGTAGAACATTTTACATTAAGAGGGAGACCTAGCTTTAGTTTCATTTTTAAGAGCTATCTTTGTGGGCTGGAAGTCAGTTTATATACAGACATTTTTAATGAAGTCTACAACTCTTGAAGTGAAAAATGGATGGGACAGTCGGTGGTTTAGTGCATTAAAACAAAACAGAAATAAAACTGTGCTGTTGCCTAGTAACAACTGTAAGAGAGACAGGAAAATCCAGAAGTCAGTAAGTGTATGAGTATGTCAAAGAGTGGAAGTAGAAGGATCTCTAGTAAGAAATCCTACAATACTACTAAAACCTGAATTCTAGAATTCATGTGCTTGCTATAATGAGTTCATTTTGGAGTTTGATTTAGGTGCTTCAGCTGAAGACAAACAGGACATTTGCCTGAAGCAAACTGGTTGCAATTGTGCCAGCCCAAACAAGAAGCCCCAGTGTAAAGACTGTGGTGAACCTACACTGGGATTTGGTGTTTGTGTGGTAGTGCTAAGCTAAAAGCAATAGTTTGAGTTTGCTGATGCATGTGATGAAACTCTTCCAACTTGTCCAGGTCTTCATTTTCTAATAAACATTTTATTCCAGATTAAAAGTGCACTTGTGAAAGTGTTCAGTAATTTTTATTTTGAGCCATGGAGGTCAAAGGCGGCTTTATCAAACCTGGTCTCATTCTAGGCTTTGATGTGTCCCTTTGATGTTACCAGCAGCTGGGATCATAACGGAATGAGGCATCATCCAGGATTGAAAATCCTTACATTTAAGAGGGATATCAGAATCCTTCACAGAATGTTAGAGGTATTGGGCTGAGATACTGGATGTGTGTTCAAATTACATTACATGGGATGGAATGTTAAAATGGCTTTGACTGTTAAAGAGTTCTCTAGGATTAGGAGATGTAACATATTTAAAATCTTTTGACTAAGACTAAAAAGAGAGATGTAGTGGTTAAAATGAAAGTAGAGATGACAGCAGGATCTTTCAAGGATCAAGTGATTGCATAGAATATAGATGTAAAAGGAAAATTGATGTATCATTGTGAGAATCAGCAAAGATTCAGCTGCAAATGGAGAAATAAAAGCTTGACTTGGAGGCAAAAGGTAAGATAAATTGAAATAAAAAAGCTTGAAATGGCAAGAGAGGAGTAAGAAAGACAAATGCAAACACAAAAGCTTGAATTCCAGTGAGACATAAAGAGCTCAAACAACATGACTTGACAAAAGAGAAACCTAGAGTAAAGGAATAAAGAGGAGACAATAGTGATTCTGAGGTATACAATTAAAGTGAAATATTTTTGTTTAGTGCCAAAAATTCACAGAGAACATACATGAAAGATACTTCACCTCAGTTGAAAAATCAACTTTAAGTGGCAAAAGGTAGCTGAAGTGGCCAAAATGTGCTTAGGCCTTAATGTGACAGTGTGCCTTAACAAATACAATGACAAAAGTGTGCTCCAGAAGTTCAGAAGAGCAATCTGCAATCTATGAAGTGGTTAGCAGGGCAATACTCAATGTTTATGAGTTTCTCCGTGTAGGTTATCAATTAAAGTTTAAGGCTGGAAGAAGGAAACCTAAAACAGACATTTGCAGAATTTGCAAAAGAAAACCAAGTACTGTAGGGCCAGTGGTTTTGACTGCTAAAGTTAAGAGAAACATTTTCAGAACATGAGGGAAATCATGATATGGAAGTAGTTCAATAACCTTTAAGATATATTTAGATGAGGAGTGTCAAGTATCAAAGATCCAAGAAGTGGGCAGTTCTGGCAGATACCGATGATATCTTACACAGACAGTTACATAGATAAATGCTACATTACAATCAACCAAAAAAGAAATCAGAGAAAGAAAGAATGGTATTAGTTTCAGGGATAGAAAACAGAAGGATATCAAAATAATAAAGGAGAAAGGGTTTATCATTGATAAATCTGTAAAGAAAATAATATGCGTTCATTAAAATAAGACTAGACATAACAAAGCTGTGCTCAAAATTAAAGGGAAACCTATGCAGCAGCAAAAATGCCTACAAATCCTCAGAAAAAAAAGTACCAAAAAAGAAAATATGTATTAAAGTGGTAACAAAAGATATGAGTGAAGCATATTTCTTCAGAATCTACTAGGAATGGGTAGTAAGCTGAAAATAGTCAAGAGCATTCTTCCTTGACAATTACCAAAGAGTGAGGCTAATGAAGGTTTTTAAAATTTTCTCTCTAAGAAATGAGTATTCTCCTATTCCTCTAAAACAGTTAAGTAAACCTCTCACGCAAAGGTTTCCACATCTTGTTTATGGGAGGAGATGCAATCCCCTATCCTTCTAAACAGGCAGGCAAACTAATAAAGATATCAAGACACACTGGAGCAAGTCAGGAACTGAAGCTGGCTGTTGATACTATTAGCCTTCCAGGCGGGCTCCTGAAGGAAAAGGATTTATATTTGGAGGTATACATGGATTAAAAAGAGCGCCTTTGTAAGTGGAGAAGCTGTAGTTGAAATCGTGCAATAAAAATCAGTCCTTTTAACAGGATTTTATCCCGGACAAAAAACATTGGTTGAAAAATATTGGCCTCCACACGGTGTTGGGATGGCCTGTAGAAATGAAAGAAATTGGAATGCTACTGGAGGAACATTCCAGATTGTTTCCTGACTCTGTTGTCACACGATCTCAGGCCCATAGAATTAGTGAGGAAGATAAAGAATCTATACAAAATGGAGATATTGTGGAAATTTGGTTATCTGATACTATTATTGAAAACTTTTAAAAAAGGCCTCACATATTTAGAATATCATCTCTATTAATAACGCAATGGACCAATTCTGATTTGAGAGAGCTGTAACAAACAGCCCACTCAGAAAAGGAATCAGAATCAATGCTTGACTGTTGCTATTGAAAAGACAAAAGTGTGAATGAGGAAATACCAGCTAATGAGTGGTCCATCACTGGCTACTCCATCTGACTAGTGGATCAATGAAGTTTTTTAGTTTTATATATTCAAGATAGTAACAAAATATTTCTTCCAATAAAGGAGGATGGAGATGAGCAGTAAGCAGTAAGCATGCTATTTTACATCCATGGCGCAAAAGAAACAGATGCAAGTATTAACAGACTGCTTGAAAAAATTTAATCATCCACATTGCCAACAAAGTGCTCCCATCTGCTAACAGGAAAGGAAATCCAGATTTTGTCAAGAAATGAAATCAGTTGACTTGTGAATCATGAAAACTAAACAGTTGCCAAATTGAAAGTGGTTCAAATGCAATGTCTATTCACTTCTCAAGCTATAACCACTGTCTTGAGCATGTTTCATTTCTTCTACTTACATCATGAGCAAATTCTTTTGAAATGCACTGTATATGTTTAGTACCAATAAGCGCCTCAATTCACAAAAAAAGTCCCAAAACTGAATAAAAATCTTTTAAAGCTATATGGCATATTTGAAGACAATCCTTTAGGCCAGTGATCTAATCAAAAGGGCCTATATGATCTATTGTCTGCTCAAAGTTCACAAAATCTTTAACAGAAGATTAGATCATTGCCTTTTAATCACAAATAAGTATTAATTATTTGCTTTAAAATCTGCAAAACACATACTAAACACCACAATGATCCAAATTAGAAATTTAAATCAGACCTCACTGACATGAACAAGCCTTACAACATAATTCTCAATTACACTGACCTGCTGATTTCAAGAATAAACCATCAGAACCGAGCTGCATAAACCAACAGGTTCAGCAAACAGGCCAAACTTAAACTGCAAATAGTAGGTTTGTTATGTTTAAAAGGTAATACAAACAGAAATAATGGAGGCAGCAGAACCAATTTCATTGAAGTGATATGGCACAGATTATGGGATGGCTATAGCACATAAGTAAGCCAATCAGCCCATCAAATCTTTGCCCTCTCTCTGTGGCCCTGCACACACTCTCTCTTCAGGTGTCTATACAATTCTCTTTAGAAAACCACAACTGCATCTCCCTATATCATTTTCTCTGACCCACAAAATCTGTAGAGGAAATGCTCCTCACTAATAAGTGGCAAAGTCATCACCTTAAACTTGGTAAATGAGAGGCTAGAGCTTGACTTCATGAACTTACATGTGCTGAACAAAAAGTGTACTTCAGCTAAAAATGAACTTGTTTCATAAGAAGGTTTTCCCTCATGCCACCTTTGATTCTTTTGACAATCACTCTTTTCTATCACCTCTGTATAGATTCCTCAAGAGTTTGATTACTTATATCAATTCACCACTAGCCTTCTTTTCTTTAAGGGGAATAACCCCAAAATGTTGCTTCCCTACTTGGTGTCGCTGCGTCAATCAGACAGGCTTCTGGAGTATTAGTTCAGTAACATAACCTTGTCTTAAACTGATTGTATTTCTGACTATTTAAGCATTGACATCCAGGTTTAAATCCCATCACTAGGATTTGTTTCCTCTAATTTCACTGAAGTTGAAGAGAACCAGCTTGTGACCATTAAGTTCAAGAAGCTACTTCACCAACGCCTTCCACCCCAACCTCAAGTTCACCTGGACCATCTCTAACACATCCCTCACCTTCCTGGACCACTCTGTCTCCATCTCAGGCATCCACCTAGAAACCAATATCCATTTCAAGCCCACCAACTCCCACAGCTACCTCAAATACAAATCCTCCTACCCACCTTAAAATGCCATCCCCATTCCGAATTCCTTTGTTTCCGCCGCATCTGCTCCGAGGATGAGGCATTCCACTTCCATGCATCTCAGATGTCCTCGTTTTTCAAGGACCGCAACATCCCCCCACCCCCATCAGTGGTCGAGAACGCCTTCTCCTGCATTTCCCGCAACTCATCCCTCACATCCCATCCCCGCAATAACCACCAAAAGAGAATCCCCCTCGTCCTCATGTACCACCCCAACAACCTCTGGATCCAAGGCATCATCCTCCAACACTTCCGCCATCCGCAATCGGACCCCACCACCAAAGTCATTTTTCCCTTCCCATCCTTGTCTGCCTTCCGGAGGGACCACTCTGTCCGTGACTCGCTTGTCCACTCCACACTCCCATCCAACCCCACCACACCCAGCATTTTCCTCTTCTACTGCAGGAAGTGCTACATCTGCCCTCATACCTCCTCCCTCACCCCCATCCCAGGCCCCAAGAAGACGTTCCACATCAAGCAGATGTTCACCTGCACATCTGCCAATGTGGTATACTACATCCGCTGTACCCATTGTGGCATCCTCTACATTGGGGAAACCAAGTGGAGGCTTGGGGAACGCTTTGCAGAACACCTACACTTGGTTCGCAATAAACAACTGCACCTCCCAGTCGCGAACCATTTCAATTCCCCCTCCCATTCCGCAGATGACATGTCCAAGCTGGGCCTCCTGCAGTGCCACAACAATGCAACCTAAAGGTTGCAGGAACAGCAACTCATATTCCGCTTGGGAACCCTGCAGCCCAATGGTATCAATGTGGACTTCACAAGCTTCAAGATGCTGCTTGGCCTGCTGTGTTCATCCAGCTCTACACTTTGTTATCTCGGATTCTCCAGCATCTGCAGTTCCTATTATCTCTAGAGGATAAAGTTGATGTCTTATTATATCTTGTTTTGCTTTATTTATTCATGGGATGAGGGAGCCACTGACCAGGCAACATTTATTGCCCAACCCTAATTGCACAGAGGGCAGTTAAGAGTTAACTGCATTGCTGGGGGTCTGGACTCAGATGCAGGCCATACCAAATAAAGATGGCAGTTTTCTACTCTCAAGGACATTAGTGAACCAGATATGTTTTTCCAACAATCGACAACAGATTCACAGTCATCATTAGATTATTAATTCCAAATAATTTTTAATTGGATTCAACTTCCGTCAGCTGCCATGGTGGGATTCAAACCCATGTCCCCAGATTAACAGACCAGCAATAATACCACTAGGCCATCACCTCCCCTAATTGCAGCGACATCCGTCTTCATGGATCACCTCTTACTGCAGGAACATCCATCTTCATGGGTCATTGACTTTCTTAGTCACTGGCATAATATAGGAAAAAATCTTCCACATACAAGTATTGTAAATTAGATGAGAGGTAAGAGGCAAATCTGACCTCCGGTCTGAAGATATTTTAGGTGGAGATGAAGCTGAAGGTTAAGTGATATATAATTCAAAATTCAACTTCGTGAAACTTTATTGACTGACAGATAATGCCTGTGTCTGCCCTTGTCTGACAAACAGCAGCAGCTGCTCTGGATCAGGAAACGTGCCTGTTAAAACATATAGAAAAGGTTGCACTGGTGTCAAATTTTCTTGAGTTGATTACACCAGCGACCAATTATTTGATTAAAAGGAATAGTCAGATTAATATTGCCTGATCAACATTTAACATAATGTTAGGCTTCATAAGCTAAAAAGAGGATGGGCTTCCACAGGTGATTTTCTTTCAAGAAGAAAGCTTAAAATATTATACATTTCATGATGATTTTAAAGAGAACATATAAAATGAGTGTCCCTTCTGCTGTCAGGAACACTATTATATGATTCCAATGCCATGGATCAGGAGATTGGCTACTTGTCCAATTGTCTTTTCTTCTCAAGGCAGCAAGTACTGGCAGACAAATTGATCATACAAAGCACCCAGGCTGAAAGGAAAGACTCTCAGTTCTCATTCACCTGTGGCCCCTGTACTCACTGGCCTACAATGGCTGCTGACTCAACAACCAGCCAACTTAGAGCTTTCATCATAATTTTCGAATCGCCTGAATAATCACAAAATCATGCCTACTTCTGTAACTTTCTGCAATTTTAGTCTTACATGGGTCCCCGATTTTAAACAAATCACCTATTTATAATCTTCTGCAGTTCTTGGAGTGCTCTCTCAATTTTGAACTCCTTCATTGCTCTAAAAAACTCACCACTTTGTTAGGGTTTTCAGTTGCCTGTAGCAGGTACTATCAAGAAGTTCGCAGATGGCAAGGAAATTGGTCAGGTGGCAAACAGGATAGCTGTAAACTATCAATCGAGGATATCAATGGATTGGTCACATGGGCAAAGCAGTGGCAAATGGAATTCTACCTGGATAAGTGTTAGACATGGGGAGAGCAAGACAAGGGATTACAGTATTACTGGTCTGATCCTGGAATGAACAGAAGATCAGAGGAAGTACATATATTCACACATCCCTAAGGTAACAGGGTATGGAGATAAGGTGGTTAAGGCAGAATATAAAATACTTGCCTTTTGCAGCCAGAGCATAAAATACAAGAGCAAGGGGGCTCCACTAGAACTATAATTAGCACAGGTTAGACCACAACTGGGGCACTGCCTGCAGTTTTGGTCACCACATTATAGGAAGAATACAACTGAACTATAGAGGACATGGATGAGACTTCTAGGGTGAAGCCTGGGCTAGAAGGTCTAGACTGCGAGGAAAACGTGGGATAGATTGAGATTGTTTTCCTTGGAGCAGCGAAGAATGAGAGGGAACCCAGTAGAGGTCTACAAAAGATTATGAGGGGCATGGATTGAGTGGATAGGAAAGCACTTTTTCCATTACTAGAGGGGTCAATAAACAGGGAACACAGATTTGAAAATAATAGAAGGCTAAGAGGAGAGTTCTGAAGAAGAGTTTCCAATCAGAAGGCAGTGGAAGTCTCGAACTTACTGTTTTGAAAGGGTGATTGAGTCGGAAACTCTTGTAACATTTAAGTTATACTTACAAAAAATGACTTGCATCCTCACAGGCCACAGGGCTGCAAGTTAAAAGATGGAAAATTGGATTATTGCAGTCAGATTTTTGATGACTGGTATGAATGTGATGGGCCGACTGGCCTTCTTCTCTGCTGTAAAAATCTATCCATATAACTTCTCCTTTTGTGGCTCGGTATCAAATTTTGTCTGTTAACACCCATGAGAGTTGCCTTGTGATGTTACTGTATTAAAATTCCAAATAAATATCAGTAGTATATGCTTTACAGTGACAGTGAAGTGAAAAGAATAAGAACAAATTTCAGAAAAGAGATACAAAGTTCCCTGAAAGAGACAGCATTTCTGCTTATTGATAATCAGGTACGCATTATTATGCGTGCCCAGTTAGATAATCATCATCCTAGTTAGATAATCAGTCCATTAAAAATGTACCTGCTGTCTCATCTCATTCAACGAACTGCATTCAGATTATACCTACTCACTGTCTTGAACAGGTTTAGCAGGTGTCCATACAAAACATTTCATAAAAACTTACTGGAATTCCAATTTTGGCAATATAATGTAATTATCACTGCCAAATTGGGATGGCATTATCTTGAAACAATTGGTAAACTGAGATCGCTGCTTTCTCAGTCAATATTAACTCTATTATTGTATACTGCACAAGTAATCTAGTGTGTTTCATGATTAATCCCATTATTTTTCCAGTAATTACTAACAGATTTATGTTTATGCGAGTATTTTGCTGAACTATCACGTCAAGAATTTCTATTGAATTAAAAACAAGGTAGGGCCATAAACTTCATCATCATGATCAGAATTTTAATAATTTCATCCCCATTGTTAAAGCATCTTTAAAGAAAAACTACTCATCCTTGGGGATTTATTAGTCATCTGCCCCTTTACCCTGTTTAGGCCTTCCATTTCAGTAACGTTAAACTCATTAAATGTATTTATAAAACATCTTAAATCGGGTGAGAAGTTACTCATGTTCTTTGATATATAGTTCCAGGAAGTAATCATTTACCATCATGACAAACTTCAGTTTCTCTTCAGTTTAAGCAAATTATCAGCTTTGAGGGCTGCCAATGCTAACTTAATAACAGGCTCTCCTACAATTTGCGACAATGAAAAACCGTGGGCTAATTTTAGTTCCAGCTTCAAACAGCATCGAAAGAAAATTCCAGTAACCTCCCTACATGTCGTCTTCAAAAGGCTTCTCACAGTTTGTATTTATTTTCTTGAGTTTTGCACCATTTTGATCATCCATTTAGAGTTAAGTTTGCACAGTTTGCGTTCTGTCCTTACAATGCACTTAGTTTGTGCATTCAGTCTTCATTGACATACCATTTTCTGTCATTATTACTACCGCCCCACTCAAAATTTCTTTAACATCACACCCAAGATTTATCTTGAGTTGCCCTTTGAAAAACTGCATGCCTGTCTATTGGTTAGTCTAGATCAGATACATTTGAATTACTATATATGTGTTGCCGCCTAAGGATCTTATAATTCATCCTCAAGTGTGCTCTGAAGTCAGGTTGAGAGTTGCAACTCAGGGCGACCACGATACAGCAGTTCAAATATCAGACACAAATTAAAGGTTTAACTGAGTTTCTGAATCATCTGGAAAGTCCTATCTTATAACAAGGTTCAGTAGGCATCCCCATATGTAACAAAAGTGTTTTTTTAAGTACATCAAGTTTTTCATGAACGAATACTTTTATTTCCTGCAAAACTTCCCAAAACAGTAAGTGGACTATAGTCTACCTTGTCATTAGTCGGCACACTTTATTGAATTGGTGCTTATCCTGTTCTGAGCGCTTTTTAATATCCAAAATGTTCATGAGATTGACAAGGAGACAAGACAAAAATACACAGTCATCAGAAAAAAAAACAACTATTTTCACAACATCCGATAAGCAGTCCAAGGTTTTTCAAGTCAGGGATAAGGCAGGGTGTGGAATGCAAACAGAAGTTGCTGGAAAAACACAGTAGATCTGGCAACATCTGCGGAGAAAAAAGCAGAGTTAATGTTTCAGTCCTGCGACCCTTCTGCAGAACTGATTGGAGCTTGACTGCAAGCTGACTTAATTTTCATTGTTGTCTCATGACCATGTATTAATCTTTTGGACAGGACAGGCCACAGACTGATAGAGTCTTTCTAGAAAAGTCTAAATGAAAACAAAACACATATTAACACTGATACAGCAATCACTACATTTCTGTCTTAGGCCAGCTGCAGTGCTCCAGTGAAGCTCAACACAAGCTAGAGGAACAACATCTCATCTTCCAAATAAGTACCTTAGAGCCTTCAGGTCTCAACAATGAGTTTAACACTTTTAGAATGTGAGCACCTTCTTCCACATTCATTACCCGTACTGTACGCAAAGTCTTGTCCTGTATGGGTTGCTCCCAGCACAGGCAACCCTTTTCCAACTATTTGCTTCTCATCAGCAACTCCTTTGTCAGCTTCTCTTTTACCCTCCTCTCTCTGAGCACTGTCTCCATCGACTTGAGCCGCTCCTTTCCCCAGTCCCTGTCATCGGCATAAATACCAGCATTTCGCAGCATTTCGTCTGACAATGGGTCGTTGGACTTGAAACATTTACTCTCTCTCTCTACAGATGTCAGACCCATCGAGTTTCTCCAGCACTTTGTTTTTGTTTCAGATCTCCAACATCTATTGTTCTTTCTTTTATACAAACCACTGCCACAAGATGTATGAGCCTATTGTGTAATTACTATTGTAAAGTATTTATTCAAGGTACGCATGATCAGAGAGCAGAAAATAAAACTCTATCAATCTCTCACCAATAGCATTGAACATGAGGAATCAAAATGGTTAGATTTCCTTCCTTACACGGTCAACCTATTGCATGTTGGAATCGGACTGCAAAGACATCACATGAGGACATGTGGTTTTATTAATCTGCACATTATTGCTGGCCAAATGGATGACAAACTCGTTAGTCACCTACGCGGATACAGCCTCTGACAGTCACTAGATATGGTCACTCTTTGCTTTATTTAACTATAAAATATGAAATGTCACTGTAAATGACATGTATCATCTTAAACTCCTTTAATAGCTTCAGTGGTTGGAAATGAAAATCCCCTTCATCTCACACTCTTCCCTTTCTCTTTAAGGTGGAGTACAAATGTTGCTGATTTCTCTGCCGAGGGCAAGAGTGGCAACTATCTATTCAGCATTTCTTTTGTCAAAGTTACTGTTTCAGTTGGCAGCAAAAGCCAAAACGTCCCTAGGGGAATAAAAAAGAAATCAGGTTTGAGTCACTTCAATTTTTCCCCACCTACACAGAAAACTGAAAGTTGACTGAGCAGTCGGTGACAATTGTTATCTAAAGCCTCCCCTGTTGCAGACAAAAATAACTGAATTCTTGGCCATCTGAGGTCAGCAAGCTAACACCAAATGCCAATACTGACACACACTCTCCCCCACCGCATAAGTAAATGTAGCCCATATTAAAGTGGATGACCTCAATTCTTTGTCATAAGGCATCAAGAAAAATCAGCCAGGATTCAAGTTTTATTTGATTAGCTCTTCTGGTAACACAACTCTGTGCTCAATGAGAATAGTGTGTCAACAGTGATGTCTTTTAGGCCTTTATTACGTAACAACACCCCACCCCAAATTTAATTCACACACCATTCAAATTTACACCAAGAAAACCTAAATAGTCAAGCTACCAGAAGTCTGCCAGCATAACCCAGCAGATAAGGGACAAAACTAGGCTTGAAAGCCTCAAAAGCCTGCAGCCAACATTTCTCATGTTAACAAGCGCAAAATAAATTTAAAGCAGCCATTAAGCTGCAGCACGATTTAATGAGCATAAGATCTCCTTCGAAGACTGTCATCGTATGCAGAGACGCAAAATTGTTAACAGGACGTGTGGCACAGTCAAGACTAATGGCATTACAATAGCAGCTTTTACATTATCTGCATGACTGCATCCGGCTGCTTTCCTCAAATGTGACCACAGTGTATGTCTGCACAAAGACAAGGTGATAACATCTATTTGCTCAAAGATATACTCGAGTGTTTCTCAGAGCAGTTATATTGCAAGACACAATCCAAGAAGAAATAAGAGGAGATCACTTAAGCCTATCCTGCCATTCATTAAGATCATGGCTTAACTGCACTATCTGGTCTTTCTCGTAACATGACAGCACAAGCTGTATTTGATTTAATATGAAAACTACTCGTGAACTGCATAGATTCCTTTCACGAAGGTTGGAGGAATTGAAAATTTAAAGAAGCTTTAACGATCCAAGATATAAGCGATTGGGTTTTGGCAATTGAAGGGTGTGGCACTAAGAGTGGCATGGTACAAAAAGAGAGTTCAGCCCACTAATCAGGGGAGCAAAGCAGAGGTGATCACAGGAACGCAGGAGAGGCAAGGCAGTCTGTTTTAGAAGGCTCATCTCAGTTCATGGAGACTTCACCTGGTTGTTTTAGAAGCTGTTAGGCCTTTAGTCTCTTACCCTAAACCCTCTCCCTAAATTTGTGAGTAATACCCAAACAGGCCTTAGCCATCTTTCAGAAGTGTATACAATTACTCAATAGATTTGTGATGTCCATACTGCAGGATAAGACCTTTGCAATAAACAAAATGATATGTTTGAACTCAGTACTAAACACAGCGGGCCCAAGTGAGTATATTTCCCTGCTGCATATCAATTATGGCCCCCCCCCCGCTAACAGAAAAGCAACCCATGGTAATGGAAGGTAGGACCAATTTTTAAAAAGGTCCAAAGAATGTTACTGATGCTGTGAAATTCCAATTCAAGGTTCGCTTTCTTGTATTCAAACTAGTCAAAACAGGTCACATTTACCACCTATTGATTTTATATAAAGTACTGTGTCATTGGAGTCAATCATTTAATGTTCATTTAACAAAATGTCACTGACATTTTGTGATATACACATGGACATTCGTGTTCCTTTTATTTTTCCACCTGAGTACTCAATTGTGAATTGTTTTGCTGAATCTTCCATTTCATTTTTTAGAAAAATCAAATACTCATAACCCCACTGAGAACAGTGTCTGGCTAAGACAAAGCTCAAGCCCAGAGGCCCATAGTGGCAATCTCCATCATGAGACAACCACAAAAGGCCTTATCTCAAAATGCTACAAGACCAATCAATCTTGATTCCTTATGGTAGGAGTTATCACCAGAAACTAATCTGCTGTTGAAATGGAAACCAAGCAGCAACATAAACAGTGAGCACTGATATATCAGAATTCAAAGGTGTTAGCAACTTTTAATATAACTCCATGAATCATGTCTGTTAATTCATTAACTCCCAAATTTGTTGTTATAATACTAACTGCAGATTTCCATGTACCAGCCAGCCCCCATTCAAACTAATTCAGGTGTTCACTGTACAGTGAACACTTTTGGACTGGAGGACAATTGTCCTAGCCAACAGTGCAATAGGATCATAACTAAAATATTGGGTGAGCCATTTTTTGTCAGTCCCATGCATAGGCTGTCGTCTCAGCTCACTGCAATAGGTAAGCAACACACTTTTATCATAGGCAGGATATTAATCACAAAATAAATCAGAAAATTCTGAGCAACTGTACATGTATAATTTTCAATTGGTGGCTTTACAGAGTGCAGCCAATTTGTGCAAATTGACAAAAATAAAGCAGGTATTCATGTTTCTGACCACATAGAAGAAGAGTTCAGGGTGAGCATTCTGATCCGTCTTAATGTTAAAAACAATTCACATGCATCCGATTCACATTACATTCAACATATACTCACAGAGGGAATGAATGCTTTTCCCATGAGGCCAGTTTGGAGGTGGGACACACTTAGACAGGAGGACGCCAGTGGATACATCCTGTGAACGTGATCCCACCAGCAGTGGGCCAGAGAGATAGTCACTCGTCAGAAAAGACACCCGAACAGCAAATCCACACGGTGCCCCCAATAAGGTGTGGATTGATTCCTTGTCAAGGGTCAGTGCTGGATCAAGTGGTCCAGCATTCTTAAGTGGAGGGGATTGCATAGACTGGCAGCAGCACAACACCTCCTGAGGCACTTTGATGTTGACCCACCCCAGCACTCCTCTCTCCTTTGACCACATACTGCCCTCATTCAACTGTGGCTCAGGCCAATAGAAATCTTATGCATTTCTTTTGTACCAAAAACAGCCATCTCCCTGTTGGCACTTCCTGTAACTGCAATAGCTATGACCAGGTTAAGTGGCAGTCCTCAGGGCCAGGATTTCCATGTCCTGAAAAACACCTACAGTTGGTCATTACTGGTAGACCTTTCCAAGGAAGACTCTCACTGGTTGTGCTGCCAGTAGACAAAACCCTACCAGCTGCCCACAGCATCAGTTTGACTCAGTTCATAGCACTGCCACCTGATTTAGAAAATTGTACGTTAAGAAGACTTGTGCAGATGCTCTGGACTAAATTTGGTGCATTACTGACAGAGCACTGCATTATCTGCCAGCCCAAAGGCATAGAAATGTATTTATAATGGGGGAAGCTCTCACAGCAGCAAGGTCAACAGACCTCCATAAGCCAACAACTCCCAGAATTTGAGATGAAACATCTCTTTCTTCACAGATGCTGCATGACTTATAGTATATTTTCAGCTTTTATTGTTTTTGCTATTCTGTTGGAGCTGGCTATGAATAGAATTCTCTCTTGCATATCTTACAATACAACAGTGACTTTACTTCAAAACTACTTCATATAAAAGAAACACAGGATATTGAGGTCATGAGACACACAAGGAAAGTTTATTTTTCTAAAATGTGTAACAACATAGGCTACACTTCAAGTGGCCTCAAAACATTTCAGGATCCTCCATGTACATAATGCCTCACATAAATGAAAGATGTTTCTATTGTTGGCCTGAGGCCAGCACTAATAGCAAAATGGTAGTTCAACTTGTAACAGTAAGCAATCAGTATAACGAATATTTGTAGTAGTTGCCATGAAAAGTTCATAGATTCCATTTTGTGTAATTCACTCCATTTCGCCTAGTACAGGCATCCTATCTTAAGGGAAGAAAAGGTGAAGATCAAAGTGCCTCAGGCTGCAAAGTTCTGCCCCTCCTTAGTTAAGGGCATACTGATAGAGGACTGAAGGATTGGTGATAACAGATCTTCAAATAAAAAGGGAGAGGGAAGAATTCCACAACTTAGTGGAACATCAGTAAGGAGGAGAACTCAAACCATAATCCAGGACATTATAGGTTAATTAATAAACACAGAATGGATTTGACAACAAACTGTGCTTGACTAACGACTAAACTGTTTGATGAGGAAATGGAGAGGGGATGATGGAGGGCAATACAAAGGATGTTGTGCATCTGGACCTTTGAAAGGCAATTCAGAGTATCATGCAATAGATCTGTTAACAGAACTGAGTGGCATAGAACTAGCTGCATAGGGTTCCTGCGTGGCAGTGATAATATCCTACCACCACTGCCACACAGGACCCTACCACTGGGGCAGAAGGCCCAGCTTCTAGTCCCCCTCGCTCCAGAGATGTGTCACTGCATCCTAAAAGCAAATTGTTTAAAAAATTCCTAAAACTAGCCGAGTGAGGTGTTATGATGCATTCGTAGTGTCCCTGCTTTTGGACCACAGGGCTAGGGGTTCAAATACCTCTTGCTCATGAGGTGTGTTGTAACGTATCTGAACAGGTTGATGAATAATGTCTAGAACTAGCAGCATAGTTTTAACACTGGCTAAAGAAAGCTTTGCATTTTGAAAAAGACTTCATGACCTCAGGACATACCAAATTGCTTTATAATAATTAAGTACTTTAGAAGTGCAATCATTGTTATGATATAGGAACCACAGCAGCTGATTTGAACACTGCAAAGTCCCACAAGCAAAACAAAATGTGATACTAACCAGATAGTCTCCATTTAATTGAGGTTGATTGTGGGATAAATATTGGTCAATTCATGCAACATTTGTCCCCTGCTCTTCTTTGAAATAATTTTGCAGCCTCCTGAAGGCCAGATTGTGCCGTAGTTAATACCTTATCCAAAAGGAAGTGCTTTCAGAATTGGAACACACCTTTAGCAGCACCGAAAGCTTTTGTCTTCCACTATGTACTGTGGAGCTGGAAACCACAACCTCTGACTCAGAGGTGAGAATGCTACCAACTGAGACAGCATGCAAACACTTGTGCAGAACATTGTTTTTCAGGTTTGAGGGAACTGGTATTCCCCGGTGGCCAGTATTGTTATTTTTTTTATATACATGGACGTGGGCATATATGGCATTATTTCAAAGTTACAAAATTCAAATGTAACCAACCACACAGAAGATAGTTACAGACTTGAAAAGGATGCACAGATTAGTAAATTGGTGCAATAAACAAAATGTCAGACCAAATTTAATGCAGAGAAGTGTGAAGTGATAATCTTCCCAAAAAATGTAAAAGCCAACAGAATTAAAAAGTGCAACATTAAAAGTGATGTAAGAACAGAGATAATTGAGGCACAAAGACATAAAAATTTTGAAGGTGGTAACACAAGTTGAGAAGATTGCTAAAAAAAACATGATGAATTCTTGGATTTATTGAAAGCAGGATAGAACACAAAAGCTAGAAAGTTATGCTGAACCTTTTCTGAAAAGTCTTTTGGCCTTCCCCCGGAATGTTCAATTTCAGCACCAAATGTTTGGAAAGCTGTCAAAGCCTTGGAGAGGGTGCAACTGAAGTTTACTAGAAGGATAACAGGAATGAGAGGCTTCAGTTGAGGAGAAGCAAGAAGTTCTCCTTAGCATTGAACATTTGCAAATGAACTTTGATCAAGGTTATATTAATGAAACAAAAGTAGCTCCTTTGAGTAGCAGAGGGGTCAGCAATCAGAAGACACAGATTTTTCAATAACTTTCACAAAAACCCAAGGTTTCATGAGGAATTTTGAGACAAGAGATGCAGAGTGCTTGTGATCGTTGAAAGGATGATGGATGTATGTCCAAAAATAGAACTCAAAATAGAACGGGATAAATTCTTGAAGGGGAAACAATTACAGGGCTATATGAAAAACAGAGGAATAAAGATTAATTGTGGAAAGCGAACAAAGACATAAGAACATGGCAACAGGGAAAATGGTTTCTTTCTGACCTGAATCATTCTCTAAATTTTATGATATACAACTGACTCCATGTTTAATTTCTCAAAAGCTGACCACATTGGTATGCAGCAGTTAATGCCCCCATGCTCTCTTTAGTTAATTAATTTTGGCTGGCAGCTATATGGGATATAGCTGAACTCAGCCTTGGGAGAAAAAACTTTGCAAATATGCATTAAAGGAAAAAACAGCATTTTGCTTTCAGTTGTGATGCACCACTTCTCACACTGCAACAAAGATTGGCTAGGGGGTGAAAATGAGTAATGGGAATAGAGAACACTTGTTCTTCCCATTGTCTCACAAAGTCAATTACAGTATTAACAAAAGATATCAGGCAAATCTTGCGAGCAGTATTCAGAATGCAACATGATTCAAGATCCACCGAGAAATGCAAAGTCAGTACAAAATATTAATACAAAACATAAATTATGGCAGAGATTTGCAAGATAATGAGCTAGCTAGCTGAAGTAAGGTGAAAGGAAAATATAGCACATTGGACTGTGAAGCTAAATCAATTTCCCTTCTTTAAAGACTACAAAAGGTAAAGAATACATTTTCCCTTAATAACAAAGAAAACTTTTTAGGTTGCCCTTGAAAAGGAGGTTAAATAACAAGTATAGTAGAAGATTAGGGCCAATGAATACACAGGATAATAGTAAAAATAGTAAAAGCACAACAGAAGTAAGAGGGGATAAAATTAAAAACCTCGCATGGAACACAGTATTTTTTTTAAAATGACAATAATTAAAAGTGAAATGGAATCTTAGTAAGGGAATGAAAAAAGGGACCAGTTCGACCAGATGGTCTGTTTCCATGCTATACACCTCCATGACTCTATGATAATCAAAACATTACAGATATATTTACTAAACACATTCCACCAATCTCCACTAAGCAGAATACTGGAGAAGTGGATCTGAACCAACTGACAGCAAGTTGAACAAATGTTTAATGGATAAAATAAGCATAAATACATGGACCAAACCAGGAAAAGATATTTACAAGACATGTCATAGGATCATAAAGAGAGAATTTACAATAGACTTGGAAATTATATTTCAGAGCTTCATGGAGTGTGCATACGTGCCACTGGATTGGAAAGTGGCCAATGCATCACACATTATTAGGCAGTTAATTCAAGTAACCATAGACCAGAGATAGTAGGAACTGCAGATGCTGGAGAATCTGGGATAACAAGGTGTAGAGCTGGATGAATAGAGCAGGCCAAGCAGCATCAGAGGAGCAGGAAGGCTGACGTTTTGGGCCCAGAAACAGGGGAGGGGAAGGAGTTCTGAAATAAATAGGGAGAGAGGGGGAGGTGGATCAAAGATGAATAGAGGAGAAGATAGGTGGAGAGGAGACAGACTGGTAAAAGAGGCATGGATGGAGCCAGTAAAGGTGAGTGTAGGTGGGGAAGTAGGGAGGAGACAGGTCAGTCCGGGGAGGACGGACAGGTCAAGGGGGCAGGATGAGGTTAGTAGGTAGGAGATGGGGGTGCAGCTTGAGGTGGGAGAAGGGTAAGGTTAGAGAGGCGGGGACGAGCTCGGCTGGTTTTGGTATTTGGTAGGGGAAGGGGAGATTTCAAAGCTTGTGAAATCCACATCGATTCCATTGGGCTGCAGGGTTCCCAAGCAGAATACGAGTTCTAGTGCCACAATGATGCTACTCGAAGGCTGCAGGAACAGCAACTCACACTCCGCTTGAGAACCCTGCAGCCCAATGGAATCAATGTGGACTTCACAAGTTTCAAAATCTCCCCTCCCCCTACCGCATCCCAAAATCAGCCCAGCTCATCCCTACCTCCCTAATCTGTCCTACCTTCCACCTATCCCCTCCTCCCAACTCAAGCCCCACCCCCATCTCCGACCTACTAACCTCATCCTACCCCCTTGACCTGTCCGTCCTCGCTGGGCTGACCTATCTCCTCCCTACCTCCCCACCTACATTCACCTTTACTGGCTCCATCCCCGCCTCTTTGACCAGTCTGTCTCCTCTCCATCTGTCTTCTCCTCTATCCATCTTCTATCCGCCTCCCCCTCTCTCCCTATTTGTTTCAGAACCCTCTTGCCCGCCCCCATTTCTGAAGAAGGGTCTAGGCCCAAAACGCCAGCCTTCCTGCAACCATAGGTCAATTAGTTTGGCAACCACATTAGTGACAAATTGAGAGTCATCAATTGAGGAAGAAATCATCAAGTTTTCAAATACAGAGATACAATTCTGGCATCTTAACAACAATATGGTAAAATTGCTCAGATACATCACATACACAAAACATAGAATAACCTCAATCCAGCCAACTATCATCCCTGTCTCAATGGTCTGAAAAGTGATTGAAGATGTTAGTGATATTGCAGTCAGGTAGAAATTGCACAGCAGGAACTGCCTCACTGTTGCACAGGTGAGATTTTGCTAGAGCAATCTAGCTCCCAACCGCACTGAAGTTATGCTCCAAACCTGAATTCCCAAGGGAGGCAAAATTAAAGGCTCTTGGCATAAAGGCAGCATTTGGCCACATGTGACATCAAAAGGCCCCAACAAAATTGGGGGAAACCTCATCCCTACTAATTGGAATCACGCCATAAGGAAGATACCTGTGGCTGATAAAGGTCAATTATCTCAGTCTCAGGACATCACAGCAGGGGTTTCTCAGGGTAGTGTGCTGTTCCAATCATCTTCAGCTGCTTCCTTCCATTTTAAGAGCTGAGGTTTTGATGTTCATTAATCAGTCCACATTATTCTGTACCAGTTACAACACCTCCCACACTTAATAAGCCCTATCTGCATGGAGCAAGACGTGAACAATATCCAGGCCGAGGAGTAGCAAGTATAAGTGTCAGACAATAGCCAACAAGAGAATCCAACCATCACCCTGACATTCAACGGCACTACCATCTCTGAATCTCCAGTATCAACATCCTGGGAGCCACCACTGACCTGAAACCAAGTTATACCAGCTTGCTTTATTCTGTGGCAGCAGGAAGATGGCCCAGGGGATGGGAAATTTTACAGGATTATTTCTGCGAATAACTGAGTCACCTATCTCACCAATGCCTGTGCACATCTACACGGCATAGGTCAGAAACATCTTGGAAGACCTTTCACTTGCCCAGATGAATTCAGTCCCAACAATGCTCAAAATGCTTGAGACTCTCCAGGCCCAAGTTGCCTGTTTGATCAGTACCATATTTGCACCCGTAAACATCCCATTTCTTTATTATGCTTACTGACAGCAACATACAGCATGTATATGACACACTGCAGCAAATAGCCAAAATGCTCCTTCAAAAGCATCTCCTAAACCTGTCACATCCATCACCAAAAAGAATGAAAGCAACAGACATAAGGGAAAAGTAGTAACTGCAAGTCCCTTCCAAGGAACACACTACCTTAACTTAGAACTACATTGCCATTCATTACTGTCACTGGATCAAAATCTTTGAACTCTCCTCCCAAACAGCACTGTGGGTGTACCTACACTGGAGAGACAGGATGGGTTCAAGACAACAGCTCATCGGCATCCTCCTATGGGCAATTTGGGAAGGACAACAAATGTTGACCTTGCCAGTAATGCCACATCCCTTAAGAGCACAAATAATATAAGACATTTCAGGCATGACATTGATTAACAAACCTCACAATTATTTAAGGAAGGAAGATGCTTGATAAGAAAATTGCAGCAGATACAGTAAATCATTGATAAGATAACACATGGAAGATTACTAAAGCATGGTAAGGATGTGAAATTACTGAAAGGATAGCAAACTGGGTTTCAAATTGCTGTAAAGAGAAAAAGCAGTGAAAAGTTGTTAAGGGCATTTTTGCTTCAGCAGTTAGATATGGGCGGCAATGTCTTTTGGGAGTTTAGCTCGAGGGCCACTTTTCATCATTCATTTGGATATAGGTCTGGTGTGAGAAGAGGCTAAAATCTGCAGGTAATACCAAAGCAAGGTATTTAGTCAGTTCCTCAGAAGACCAAAACAAACTTGGAAAGGGATGAGAGTTGGGCCAAAATGCATCACATGAAATATAAGTCATGCAATAAGAGGAAGAATTACGCTCTGAATCCAAGGTATTCAGTTCTGTGGATGGGGAGAAGTATGACTTAGGAATACAGGCTCATGATACATTAAAAGAAATAGATTCTCATCTAGCTGATGTGGACAGAAGGGTTCTAGGCCTTATCTTACTAGAGTATGAAAGATTTAAAACAGAGTGGGGCGAATTTCTCCAGTTACAAGAGCGTGGAATGGACTTTGAATGAATGGTTAGGTGAATGAAACAAAAGGCTTTGAAGTGATACACAGAATTATTTTTCACTTGCCTGAATGAGTGCAGCTTCAACAGCACTCAAAAAGCTCAATGCCATTCAAATCCAAACAGCCCACTTAACTGGCACCACATCCACACCTTAAAATATTCATTCATTTCCATCACTGATGCACAACAGCAACAGCTTGTAACATTGACAAGATGCAGGACAGCTAGGCTCCTTCAACAAGACCTCCAAAACCCAGTCTCTAAAATCTGCAAGAACTCGGGCAGCAGGCATTTGGAAACATCACCATCAAATCTATCTACAAGCCACATGGCATCCTCACTTTGAATTATAATTGCTTCACCTTCACCGTTACTTTGTCAAAGTCATGTATGGCCATAACAGCCATTCAAGTGTACTAAATGGACTTACGTGGTTCAACAAGGCAGCTCACCACCGCCTTCTCAAGGGCAATTTGCATAAGCTAGAAACAGTGGCCTTACCAAAGCTCACATTCAAAGACTGAATGAAACAAAATTAGACTTATTTGCTAATGGGAAGGGTAAATGCCTGGATCAGCCAGATGGTCTGATTACAAGCTGTGCTCAACTTTCTAAATTTGGCAGCAATGTGAACAAATGGATTTGAATGAAGATTCCATTAAGTTCCAGATCTATTAATAGATGAGGAACCTATAAGTACGTCAAGAGAATAGGACAGTTCACACGAACCACCAGGAAGAATGTCATTTGACAGATCTCGACCGTACAAGAAAGGGGCAAAAAGCAAAAGGAACTGTATTAACATAGCGCCTTACCCGCCGTTTGGCCTCCTTGAGTGTCTTAGCGATCAACTGAGGAGTGGGTGTTTTTGTTCGATACGTGGTGAGGGCCGCCAAATGGCATTTGGGAAAGTAAAGGTCTTACATCTGTATAATTAAATATTCTTTAAAATAAAGCGGCCAGTGAGATCAATTTCTTTTGATAGCAGGAGAACGAGAAACAAGTTCAGGCCCATTTAAGAAAAAAAGAGAAAGTATATATAGTTTCGGCAAACTTTTAAGTATTCGATTGGGCGATTGAGCGATTGAGATGGGCATCAAGTCGAGTAAAGCCGCCTGATCGCTTTTTGGAAAAGATCAATTTTCCTTCCATAACTTTTTTGTTTCGCGTTTCAAATGCTTTAACTGTTATTCCATCATTCCACCCGAAAGCCAAAACTTAAATTCATTTAGAAAAAATAGATTCTTAGAAAGAATTCTGAACTTCTCTTGGAAATGGTCAAGCTTTCGAAAACAATAATAGGTTATAAACTCGTGAGAACAAAAGGTTCAGGTTGAATGCAATTGAAAATCCAGGGGGAGGTCTCGGCTGAACTTGCTTTGAACGCCGAGAAAGGCAACCCGGAGAGACGCACTATGTACCGATGAGCCATCGAGAAAGTTATTTTTTTTCGTTGTTTGCTGCTCCCAGCATTAATCGTCCTAACGTCTGTCAACCTGCTCGCTCTCCAAACAGTTAAATAAAATCCAGGAATGAATGAACGTATAAAACGGGACGTTGTCCCTTTCTCCCACCAATTCCACCACCCCCGCCCCCCCGTGCCCGTCTGCTGCCGCTAACCAGGAGCTTTCGCTGCAGTCCCTCCAACTCCCTCTAACAGGCGACCACAGGCTGGTAGCGGTGACTAGCTTCAGCGATCGGTCTTCACTCACTGCACATACACACACACTCGAATAGAAAAGCAGGACTAACCTGAACGACAAATTACAATCCCCAGAAGTTGGTACTAGCCCCAACACAACTGCATCCACAGATGCTCGGGCCAATAATGAAGTGCTTTTCCTCTCTCTGTGTCCAACTAAAGTCTCCTCTCGCCAGCCTAAACCGTGTGAAAAGTCCCAGTGCGCATGAGAACTCCGAAAGCATCGAGTTTGACTGAAGGAAATTCCGCCCTCGCACCGCTATGATTGGTTGAGCTCAACACACATTCCCTTTTTCTATTGGCTGACGCCTGCTGTCAATCATCGGTTTTCGCTCGTCGTATGTAACAAAGCGCCTGCAACAATGGATCAGCTGCTGCCCGTTCAGCTCCTCTCTCCGCCGCTGGACTGTACTCCCGATCAAAAGTCACCCTGATTTACAGGTCCTTCCTCCCCTTGTTGATTCTCCTTTTCCTTCTTGGTTGGACGGGCAAAGTTGTAACTTTGCAGTGACGTCATTGTGATAGTCATCCGCAATTGCGGATGGCAAAAAAATAGGGAGAATACAGTGCGTGACGTTGCCCAGTAACATTGTTCCAAAAGAGGAAAATCCTTCTCTATCTTCCACACAATGGATTGTTAAGACGTTCAGTATACTTGCTGTTCTGTTTCCTGATTAAGAGGAAATAAGCATTTCCTTTGGCTCCCATTTTGACACAATGGTTATCTTCAATGTTTAGAAAGTAAGTGTACTAGTGATAATAAATATATTTACTTTTAATTGCAAAATAATTTCAAACTATGTTATCAGTTTCTCGCCTAATTACACTGCCTCCTACATGGTCCAACACGGTTGAATTTGCGTTGAAACTGGTCTTCAACGCATTAGCAGAATGATACTGCTGCCGGTTTCGAGAATGGGTCCCTCTTACAATAAATAAGCAATGAGAACATCTAGAACATAAATCCAAAGCTTCCCACTGAATTGGCTACGTAGTAATTAATTATTTGGGAGAAATTGTATATGATGTTTACCTACGCCGCCGATATGAAGTCGTTTCACATTTTAACAGACATTGTTGTGGTTTTATTATTTATTTTAGCAAAGCAAGCACATAACATCAACATAATCACTTGATCTGGAAGAGACACTAATTATGCAGTTGCCACAATGTAAAGTCCAAATGTTTTACATTTGACACGATTTGTTATATTGAAGTAAACAAATAACGAAATCTTTGTTATAGGTAACAACAAAAGTAATGCTTAACTCCTTAGGAAATGATGAGAAAATCAATAATGGGTGCCCTTCATTAAGTTAGAAATCGACGTTGGTGGTTAGATAATGCATCAATGAGGATTGTAGAAGGCGCAAGTTTTTTTTCCCCTCTATGTTTTCAATATGTCCACTGTTATGTTGTTCCTTGCGCGAATCAATGTAACCGCTTGCGGTATCTTGTCTGTTTCCTGTCCTGCTGCGCACACGTGTGTAAGAATTTTTAGCCAGCCTCCAGGGAATCCTTGCAAATAGCACCGAGGCTGCTCATTTTATTCAGACGCTGGAAACTGGCGCATTCTCTCAAATCTTACAACGGCTAAACAGCGATTCCTTACCTGAGGTGATATTTAAAGGCACTGTACAAGTAACGAATTTCTACCTTACAAACCAAAAATTCCCGACCGCACACCTGCCCACTGTATCAGCTCAGATTTTATTTCGGTTTGATAAGCGATTGTATATGCTGTATCACATGTGTGGTAACAACATTTCAGTGGTGTTGTTTGCTAAACATATCTTTGTTTTTGGACTTAAAATAACGATTCGCCACGAATTCAGTCAAATTCATCGTAAAATCTTCGTTTATTTACTATTTTCGTATACACTTGCAAAAATCCCATAACAATCTGTTAATACACGTAGACAGCACGCTTAATCATCTGGTTCCATATCACCGAATATTTTGTGAATCATTAACATTTATAGCATTGTATGCTGTGAAATGTATTGTTTTGTCCAGCGAAACATGATAACGGGAAATATTTGAAAAGGATTGAAATTGGCAAGATTAAGTGCATTGCTTAAACAACTTACTGATCAGGAATTGATGAAGTCTGGTAGAATTTACAAATGTATCTACCCGTAAACACACATCTAATAAAGTTCATGCAGCGCCATTTGAGACAGATTGTGTGCAAATCTCCCGCGTGCCAAATCCATTATCTCTCCACCGTTCCAAAACTAAAACCTCTTAACACCGATTCCTCCCTCTGCCGGTCAGAAGTATTAATGGTGCACTCATTTGAAGGGGAAATTAGTACCGATACCACTGGGTCATTCTAAGGACTGAATCCAAACTGTCCATGTATTGGTTAGAGTATAATATTCACATCAACCCAAACGCATTGGAATGGCTAAGTGAAGTAAGGTTGATGAAGGGTCTAGGCCCGAAACGTCAGCTTTTGTGCTCCTGAGATGCTGATTGGCCTGCTGTGTTCATCCAGCCTCACACTTTGTTATCTTGGCATCTGCAGTTCCCATTATCACTAAGGTTGATAAATTGTGGGCCAGGTTTGTTGAGTTCCTGTCCGGTGAGATGTACAAAAATCTGAAGACTATGCAGAAAGGTGTTTCAACCTTGTTTTCCTCTCTTCTCCTTCGCTGGCCCAGTTAAGGAAATGAAACCTAAAAAGAAATTACTTGTTTTATTAGAAACACGGCGGTCCAGAACAGGTTCAGGCAGTTCATCCTCGACATATCTTAAGGGCACGGAAAATATTTCAAGAAATATGGCAACTATTTTATTGCATGATGTGTCTTAGGCAGTAATACGGTTGACCTTTAATTTACAGTGTTAAAACCCTTTAGAAAAACCATAGCAGCAGTATTTCACACTAACACAGAGCCACTGGCACCCAGACATCAATCACATTTACAGCTCCAACCATCGCAGGGAATCAGTCCATAGGAAATTACTGTTCAGCCAAATATCAAATACAAAATTGCAGTTATTTTGAATCCAAGTGTCTTGGTTTCAATCGTGACTTTTTTTGTAGATACAAGAGTGTGGGATAACAGTGTGGAGCTGGAAGAGGACAGCGGCTCAGGCAGCATCAGATGAGCAGGAAAGTTGACGTTTTGGGTAATTTTTCCAAAGAAGGGTCCCGACCCGAAATGTCAACTTTCCTGCTCTGATGCCGCCTGGCCCTCTGTGCTTCTCCAGCTCCACATTGCTGTTATCTCTTGACTTCAGCAAGACTCTCTTCTTACAAGAGTGTGGTATTTCTTGGGGGCAACCTATCTTCCTCAGCACTCCTACACCCTAAATTTCACCCCCTCCCGACTAGAGGCAGTTGCCCCAGATCACCTCTGAATCAGTTACACATGTCACTCCTCTTTAATTCTACTGAAAGTGAACTTCAAAATGTCTCTTTGTGACAATGGTTCACTTTAGCTTCTCTGTGACGCCTAATACTAGCTCATGCGTTGTTTGCCTTGATGTCTCCAGGGCAATGTTGATTAGCTTCCTTTTGAGAGGAAGTTTAGAACAGCTGGCCATTCAGTCCCACAGATTGTGATGAATGTGTACTTGAGCTCTTTCGTCCATTTTCCAGTATTACCTGCACCTTACTAAAAAACTTCAATATCTGTCTTCAAAATTCCAATTGCCACAGCATCCGCAGTCTTTTGGAGTAACTTCAATATTTCAACTACACTTTGTATTTAGATAAAACGCCTTTCCTGATCAGAATCTCACATGGCCCAGTTTTAATACGAGAGCAATGACCTCTTGTTTTGGATTCTCTTTGAGAGGAAATTGCTCTTGTGTTGATATCGACTCTATGCAATCCCTCAATCATTGTAAATATCCCGATTAAATGACCTCCGACCTTCCCTATTGACAAAAAAAGGGTAATGAAACATCTCTTCATAACTGTGGTATAATTATAATAAATTTATTCAAGCTCAATATGAATAACAATATGTGCCTCATAACGCGGGAAAAGTTATATTGCAAGTGATGGACGTTTTTCTATCCCAACATCAATGAAAAGTACTGCCATCGATTCTAGGCTGATCAATATTACGTTTTGCCTAAATGTGTGGTTCGTGTACTCCAGAAGAGTCCACTTCACTTTCATTCTTTCCCCCGCAGTTACTGAAACCTTGAACTCGCCAAGACAATCAGAAAGGTAGGTAGACGCTGTCACGTGCAATGAGGGATACGAAGGTGACTAGTAATTCAATAAATAATCGAGAAATGCCTATCATTTATTCCCTCGTGTGTCGTGCAGAAAATCGTCTCGTTAATTGGATCTGACAGGTGGGATTGCTGTTCCTGCATGAATCATGCTTTGACCAGTCATTCCGCTTGGGAACCCTGCAGCCCAATGGTATCAATGTGGATTTACAAGCTTCAAAATCTCCCCACCGCACCCCCCCCCCCCACCCCCCACAGCATCCCAAAACCAGCCCAGCTCGCTCCCGACTCCATAACCTGTTCTTCCTCTCACCTATCCCCTCCTCCCAACTCAAGCCTCACCTCCAGTTCCTACATACTAACCTCATCCCGCCCCCTTGACCTGTCCGTCTTCCCCGGACTGACCTATCCGCTCCCTACCTATACAGGCTCCATCCCGGCCTCTTTGACCTGTCTCCTCTCCACCTATCTTCTCCTCTATCCATCTTCGATCCGCCTCTCCCTCTCTCCCTATTTATTTCAGAATCGTCTCCCCAGCTCCCATGAAGGGTCTAGGCCCGAAACGTCAGCTTTAGTGCTCCTAAGATGCGGCTTAGCCTGCTGTGTTCATCCAGCTCCACACTTTGTTATCTGCGACAGGATACCCGTGTTTTAAAGGCCAGAAGCAGTGGAAAATAAAGCTGCCAATTAAAAATAGGCTCAGCAAGCTTCCTACTAACTCAGGGAACAACAATTCTTTCTAGAAATCTATAATAGAACACCTTTTGACCGCGAACAGGGCATTTGCACGATGATACCTTAACATGTCGGGGGCGCTGGCAAACAGTTCTGGTCCAGAAGAAGATGGTTTGCTTTGTGTGGAAGCAGATCCAATAAGGCTTAGATTAATAGAACATCGTCTGATTTACAGCCACTATGAAAACAACCTTTCCTGTATGCTGAGCTCCAATTGATCGGACTCGGTGTTTGTACATTACAATTGTATGGATTTCTATTTTGCGTTAGGTTATACACAAGCCTCAGGTGCCAAAGTGTTTGCTCTTGCCGAATCTTGCGACAGCGTGTGCTGAACTGGTGCCTTAGAGCTAATGCAATGCTCCCCCGCGGGATTTAGAAATACCGTATGCTGAACGTGCTTTGAAAACACAATGACAACATTAAGTCCTCGTACTTTAAGAATCTACATTCGAATCTGACCCCGCTAAAATATAAAGCAGGGAATGCTACGACCCGAAGGTTAAAAATGAAGGTGGTTAATATCCACTATTCTGCCTGTAATTTGCTCAGCCGCTTGGAGGGCCATCTACAATAAACTCCTCATCCAGACGATTCCTCACCCGGCACGATGGAGGGGGAAATCATGGTTGAAAAGAATTCCATGCAAAATATCAGCATGTCCAGGCGACTGGGGCTGTACCGTGTCACCAGGCGCAATGCTTGCTGTCTATTTAAAAGTGACACTTGCCTCGAGTTAATAAACATCTCACTGAACTCCCATGTGGTTCTGAGATTCGGTGGACACACAAGATACTGACAAGCAGTTGATGTAGCCCTCTCAGCAGCTGACAAAAACTATTACCTCTCCAGAACTGAAAAGCAGCATAGTGGAACAGATTTTAACCCATAAAATACCAACTGCTTTTTCTGAAGAAGGGTCCAGACCCGAAATGTCAGCTTTCCTGCTCCTCTGATGCTGCTTGGCCTGCTGTGTTCTTCCAGTTCTACACCTTGTTATTTCTGAAAAAAAACTGCTCTTTTTTCAAAAGCTCTGCGAAATCCCAACAAAGGCTAATACTACACCGTCAGTTATGTTGTGGTTACAGAACTTTTTTAACGACAAGATCTTTTGAATTCCAATGCCACCATGACGACAGAAAGAAGAATGACTTGAGTTTTTCTTTGGAATGCATCAGGAACTAAAATGTTACCACAAAACTTCCCACAGTAAAATCCATAATGTCCTCTTGAATGACTTAATGATGTCCTTAATGGAAGAAAAATCTATCAGCCTTCCATAACCTATAAACATGTTTTGTTTTCGAACTATTCATATCTGCTGGCTAGCCCAGCATTTATTGGTGATCCCTATTTGCCCTGGTGAAGATCGTGGGGAGCTTTCTGCCTGAACTGCTGCAGTGCTTGGAAAATAGAGACATGCACAGTGCTGTTAAGGAGGAAGTTCTAGGATTTTTATCTAGCCACTATGAAGTAAGGTTAATAAAGTTCCAAGTCAGGGTAGTGTGTGGCTTGGAGTGAAATCAGTGAGTGATGGTGTTCCTGTGCAGCTGCTGGCCTTGCCTTTCTAGCTGAGAAAGGTAATAGGTTTGTCAGGTATTGTTAGAGAGGTTTTTGAGAGTTACTGCAGTGCATCTTGCAGATGGTACACACTGTGTATCAATTAATGGTGAAGGGACTGAATGTTGAGGCTGGTAAAAAAAGGTGTTGATTAAGTAAGCTGCTTTATCCTTGATGATGTTGAGCTTCTAAAGTGTTGTTAAAGCTGCATTTATCCAGGCAAAAAAACTCCATTACACTCCTAACCTATGTGTTGCAGATGGTGTAGCAGGCACTGGGGAGACAGGAAATTAGTTGCTCGTTACAGAATTCTTAACTGCACTTCTAGCCATGGGACTGAATCTTCCCAATCCCTGAATAATGTGAACCATGGTGATAAAATTGAGAAAATTGCATGAGGTGGCCAGTGGGGTGCTTCTCAATGTTGAGAGCAAAAAGTCCCATTCTCCAGTTAAGCGTTTAATGGTGAGATGAGATTCTCATGAGTGAGTAATGTAAGTCCTAATTACAAATATTATCATCTCATTACTTATTAATTTCACCTCATTAATATACAAATTCCCATTTCTCCCACCTGTCAAATAGAAACTAGATATTGACAATTCCTGGCATGAAAGCCAGTGCACTTACCTAGTAACTCCGTCTCATCATTGGCACCTACAGCCCTCCATTCTTGGAAACCAGCCACTAACAGCTCAGAGCAAGCTTCACGGGCAGCAACAATCAGTACAGTGGATTAGATTAAGAGCAGTGCAAGTAAAACTTTGCTTCACTTGGAAAGTCTGTTTTGGATCTTGAGCAGGAAAGACAAAGGAGGCAAGTGTGCAAGTGTTAAATCTTCTGTGATTCCATGGGAAACTGCCATGGGGGTGAGGTGCATTGAGGACATGTAGAATTGATGGAAGAGTGGACCAGGGTGCCATGGAAGAAACAGTTCCTGTGAAATGCTAACAGTGGAGGGGAAGAGTCAATGCTATTGTCAAATAGACTATATACTTCTGTAAGAGGAGTTTCCACTGCTTAGATCAGTCTGCTGGAAGGGGGCCTCACTGTGCAGTCCAGACAGTGTGTGCGTAATGCTAACATTGTGAGCTCTTTATAACTGTAGCGGGCAAAGAGGAGATGTGATAGAAGTTGAGCTTGCAGATTGGGTGCAGTCGTCAGAGAAGAAAGGTGAGAACATTGAGTAGAGGGAGAATCTCCTTCAGCAAGATTGAGAGTAGTACCATCAGCTGCAACAGCCACAAAGGACTAAATTATGGGGAGGCAATGGCCTGGTAGTATTATTGCCGGACTGTTAATCCAAAGACTGAGAAAACATTCTCGGGACCCAGGTTCAAATCCCGCCATGGCAGATGGTGGAATTGGAATTCAAAAAGTCTGGAATTAAGAATCTACTGATTGCTATGAAATCATTGTCCTTTAAGCGAGGAAATCTGCCACCCTACCTGGTCTGACCTACATGTGACTCCAGACCTACAGCAATGTGGTTGACTTTCAACTGCCCTCTGAAATGGCCTAGCAAGCCATTAGATTGTACCAATTGCTACAAAGACTCAAAGAAATGAAACTGGACTCGCAGCAACCTCGGCATGGAAAAGAAATCAGCTGAAACAGCCCTGTCGATCCTGCAAAAGTCCTCCTCACTAACATCTGGGGACTAGTCCCAAAATTGGGAGAGCTGTCTCACAGACTAGTCAAGCAACAGCCTGACAGTCATAGTCATGGAATCATATCTTAGAAACAATGTCCCAGACACCTCCATTACCATCCCTAGATATGTCCTGTCCCACTGGCAGGACAGACCAAGCAGAGGGGGCGGCACAGTGGTCCACAGTCGGGAGGATGTTTCTCTAGGAGTCCTCAACATTGACTCTGGACCCCATGAAGTCTCATGGCTTCAACTTAAATACAGGCAAGGAAACCTCCTACTGATTACCACATACCGTCCTCCCTTAGCTGATGAATCAGCACTCCTCAATGTTGAACAACACTTAGTGGAAGCACTGAGGATGGCAAAGGCACAAAATGTACTCTGGGTGGGGCATTTCAATGTCCACCACCAAGAGTGGCTCGGCAGCAGTACTACTGATTTAACTGGTTGGGTCCTAAAGGACACACCTACTAGACTAGGTCTGCACCAGGTGGTGAGGGAACCAACAAGATGGTAAAACATACTTAACCTCACCCTCACTATTCTACCAGCTGTAGTTGCATCTATCCATGACAATATCAGTAAGAGTGACCATTGCACAGACCTTGTGGAGATGAAGTCGTGTCGTATGGCAGTATCACCGTGCTAAATGGGACAGATTTCACGCAGATCTAGCAACTCAACACTGGGCATCCAGGAGACGCTGTGGGCCATCAACAGCAACAAAATTGTACACGAGTGCAATGTGTAACCTCATGGCCTGGCATATCACCACTCAACCATTACCATCAAGCTAGGAGATCAACCCTGGTTCAATGAAGAGTGCAGTTTGGCATGCCAGGAGCAGCACCAAGCATGTCAAAAGATAAAGTATCAACCTGTGTTCAGCACCATTTGTGACTCCAGATACTGAACCAGTCCATGTTCAAATTCAACAAGATGTGGACAATATCCAGGCTTGGACTGACAAGTGGCAAATGACATTCGCGCCACACAAGTGTCAGGCTATGACCATCACTGATAAGAAACAATCTAACTACTACCGCTTGACATTCAATGGTGTTACCATCACTGAATACCCCACTATCACGATCCTGGGCATTACCATTGACCAGAAACTCAACTGGACTCACCACATTAACAGAGTGGCTACAAGAGCAGGCCAGAAGTGAGGAATACTGTGGCGAATAACTCATCTCCTGGCTCCTCAAAGCCTATCCACCATCGACAAGGCACAAGTCAGGAATGTGATGGAATACTTCCCATTTGCCTGGATGAGTGCAGCCCAAACAACACTCAAGAAGCTTGACACCAACCAGGACAAAGCAGCCAGCCTGATTGGCACTACACCCACAAGCATTCATCCACGAGTAGCATTGTGGGTCAACCCATAGCAGGAAGAATGCAGTGGTTCAAGAAGGCAGCTCACCACCACCTTCTCAAGGGTAACTAGGGATGGGCAAGAAACACTGGCCAGCTAGCAATGCCCAAATCCCACAAAATGAACAGAAAAAAAATGGAATTAAGAATCTAATGATGACCATGAACCCTTTGTCGATTGTCAGAAAAACCCATCAGATTCACGAAAGAAGAAAATTGCCATCCTTACCTGGTCTGGCGTACGTGTGACTCTAGACCCACAGCAATGTCATTGACTCTAAAATAACCCTCTGGGTAATTAGGGATGTGCAATAAATGCTGTCTGGTCAGTGACACCTTCATCCCGTGAATGAATAAAAAGAAAAGATACCCCATTCCAGTAGATGAGAGCTGGGTGCAGTAATAACTCATTGATAATAAATTTGTCAGTGTTCAAAAGGCCAGCCGTCCATTTCTGTTCTGGGAGGCAAACGTAGCGTGTGTTTGCTTGCTTTTTGTTCACTTTTGCTGTTGTTGAATGTAAGTGAATGGTTTGAAGTACTTCAAGACATTCCTGTATATGATGGTCACACAAAAAAAATGATAAGATGCTGAGTTACAGTGGACATTGGGGAAAGAGTAGAACTAATTTAGACAAGATTGTAATGTAGAACATTGTTGTCGATGAGCAAGCTGTGGATTCATGCTAAAGGAAGCAATAGGTGTAAGAATGTGCAATGAAGTATCAGATATGCCATCTACATGCCCTGTACAGCACTGGTTTGTAGTTGCTGACCAATATGCCTATGTGAAGGGCAAGTCCAGTCTGCCAACAATTGATGAGGTGTATAACTGGGGTTCAAAGATGGCTTTGGCATCAGCAACCCCAGGATATCCTTTCAGCCAATAGTGAATGGGCAAATAGGATGCACAGGCCTCCACACAGGAGTGGTATATTGTTATTGAGGAGAGTTAGAAACAGTAGCTTGAGGAAATGTGCCAGTCATTATGGACAGAAACAGTCTGAATCTCACCAAAAGTGAAATAGCCATTTTCTGGTAAGATTCATCCTATAGTATTTATATCATCGGTCCAATTCAGTTTTTAGTCAATGGTAACCCCCACGCTGGTGGTAGAGGGGGAAATTCAGTGACTGTAAGGGCTTAGATGGTCAATGGGCAATGGTTTGATTCTTCCTTCTTGTCATGGCCTGAAATTATTAAGGTCAATGTTGTCAGGTCTTACTGCACACGATGATCACTCTTCAGAATCTGTGGTGTTGAGATTGGTGCCAAACATTATGCAACCATTGGCAAGCATCCACACTTGTGACCTGTTGATGTGGTGAAGTTCATTGATGAAGCAGCTGAAGATGATTTTCCTGAGGAATTCCTGCAGTGATATCGTGGGATTGAGACGATTGAACTTCAATGACCACAACTGTCTTCCTTTGTGCTAAATATAACTCAGAGTTAGGAGTTTTTCCAAATTCACATTCACTCTAGTTATGCTAGCATTCCTTAATTCTTTACTTGGTAGAAAGCTGCCTTGATGTCATTTGTTGAAGGGCAGTCTCTCTGTTTCAATAAGGAATTGTGTACAAAAGCAAAGCAGCTATTCTTAAATCTTTCTAAAAACACTGAATAAGCCTAAATTGGAGTATTGTGTGCAATTCTGCAAGCACACCAAGGAAAACTGTCAACGCCTTTAGAGAGTGTGTGGAAGAGATTTACTAGAATGCCAGAAATGAAAGTCTTCAGTTAACTTTGTGAAGCTGAGGATGTTCTCCTTAGAATGTGTTAAAAATCAGGAACAGCTTTGATAGAATGAAGAAGAAACTGCTTCCAGTTGACTGAAGAATTAATTCACCAGAAGATAAAATTGAAGGAGGTTGACAAAAAGCCAGATGTGATGTAAGGAGATTTTTTTTTAAAGATGCAATTAGTTGTGATCCAGAACCCACTTCCTGATTGAGTAATGGAATCAGTCTTAATAGTAACATTCAAAGGAGAACTGTATAAATTATTGACAGGAAAGTGCAATTAACTGGTGAGTCAGATTAACCGAACAGTTCTACAAAGCCAGTCTAAGTGCAATGAGTTGAACTGCCCGTCTGTGCTGTGTCATGTGATTCCTTGCTTGCCTCTTAATGAAGTGGTAAATGTCGCTATGGAGCATGCTAATAAGCAGAAGTATCCCATTCACGAAAAAAGCCAATCATCCCCTCTGTTGTGCATTCTTTCAGTTAATGAAGCATTTTTTAAAAGTCAGATATGACCGGTCATGAAAAACACTTTGAATCTGTGTTAAAATGTTCTGTTTAGTGAAACTCAACAAATGAAAAGTATCAATCACATTTCTGATTGCATATTGTGTAACAAATGAAAAGCTAAAAGTGCACAATTTAAAAAATTACAAAATAACTCGTTAGCTTACAGTTCCATTTTCCAATCACTCCAACTGTAAGTGAATGGATGTTTACTGTCAAGGCTCATTCTAACCTCGGCCATTGACCGGATACATCAGGTCTATCCTTCTTGCTAAGCATGTAGTATTAAAAAATCCATCAGTGGACATGGAGACTATCTCAAACAACTAGATTACAACAACAACAACCTCTTCAATTTATAGAGTAGTATTAATGTCGTGAAATATTCTGAAGTGCTTCATAGAAACATTATCAAACTAGAATCGAGACTATAATACATAAGGAAAAAAACAGGACAGATGATCAAAGCTTTGTAAAGAAAGTAGATTGTAAGGAGCATTTTAACAGAGGAATGAGATATGGAATGGCAATCAAAATTAAAACAGAAAGTTCCAGCGCTTTTACCTTAGGTAACTGAAGATACAACTTCCAGAAGTTGTGCAGTTGAAACTAGGGATACTTTGAAGAGCAGGTGTGCATGCTGGAATGGATAGAGATAAAGGAAGCTGATGTGCTGAAAATTTTGTCAAACATTAAGATTGACAAGTCGCCAGGCCCGGACCAGATTTGTCCTCGGCTGCTTTGGGAAGCGAGAAATGAAATTGCTTCGCCACTTGCGAGGATCTTTGCATCCTTGCTCTCCACTGGAGTCGTACCTGAGAACTGGAGAGAGGCAAATGTAATTCCTCTCTTCAAGAAAGGAAATAGGGAAATCCCCGGCAATTACAGACCAGTAAGTCTCATGTCTGTCGTCTGCAAGGTGTTAGAAAGGATTCTGAGGGATAGGATTTATGACCATCTGGAGGAGCATGGCTTGATCAAATACAGTCAACACGGCTTTGTGAGGGGTAGGTCATGCCTCACAAACCTTATCGAGTTTTTTGAGGATGTGACTAGAAAAGTTGATGAGGGTCGAGCTGTGGATGTGGTGTATATGGACTTCAGTAAGGCATTTGATAAGGTTCCCCATGGTAGGCTCATTCAGAAGGTCAGGAGGAATGGGATACAGGGGAACTTAGCTGCTTGGATACAGAATTGGCTGGCCAACAGAAGACAGCGAGTGGTAGTAGAAGGAAAATATTCTGCCTGGAAGTCAGTGGTGAGTGGGGTTCCACAGGGCTCTGTCCTTGGGCCTCTACTGTTTGTAATTTTTATTAATGACTTGGATGAGGGGATTGAAGGATGGGTCAGCAAGTTTGCAGACGACACAAAGTTCGGAGGTGTCGTTGACAGTATAGAGGGCTGTTGTAGGCTGCAGCGGGACATTGACAGGATGCAGAGATGGGCTGAGAGGTGGCAGATGGAGTTCAACCTGGATAAATGCGAGGTGATGCATTTTGGAAGGTCGAATTTGAAAGCTGAGTACAGGATTAAGGATAGGATTCTTGGCAGTGTGGAGGAACAGAGGGATCTTGGTGTGCAGATACATAGATCCCTTAAAATGACCACCCAAGTGGACAGGGTTGTTAAGAAAGCATATGGTGTTTTGGCTTTCATTAACAGGGGGATTGAGTTTAAGAGTCGTGAGATCTTGTTGCAGCTCTATAAAGCTTTGGTTAGACCGCACTTGGAATACTGCGTCCAGTTCTGGTTGCCGTATTATAGGAAAGATGTGGATGCTTTGGAGAGGGTTCAGAGGAGGTTTACCAGGATGCTGCCTGGACTGGAGGGCTTATCTTATGAAGAGAGGTTGACTGAGCTTGGTCTCTTTTCATTGGAGAAAAGGAGGAGGAGAGGGGACCTAATTGAGGTATACAAGATAATGAGGCATAGATAGAGTTGATAGCCAGAGACTATTTCCCAGGGCAGAAATGGCTAGCACGAGGGGTCATAGTTTTAAGCTGGTTGGTGGAAAGCATAGAGGGGATGTCAGAGGCAGGTTCTTTACACAGAGAGTTGTGAGAGCATGGAATGCGTTGCCAGCAGCAGTTGTGGAAGCAAGGTCATTGGGGTCATTTAAGAGACTGCTGGACATGCATATGGTCACAGAAATTTGAGGGTGCATACATGAGGATCAATGGTCGGCACAACATTGTGGGCTGAAGGGCCTGTTCTGTGCTGTACTGTTCTATGTTCTGTGTTCTATGATTTGGCAGAATTGGAGCTGTTCAGCTATTTTGAAAGAATGGACCTGGAGGATGTTACAGTGTGAGGACGTGGAGTAAAAATAATGATAAGAACTTTAAAACTGTGGACTTGCTGAACATAAGTCAGTGAGGACGGGATGATGTGTCAACAAGGCCCAGTGCCACTTAAGATATGGGCAGCAGAGTATTGGATAAATTTAAGTTTAAGTTTACGGCGAGTGGATGATGAGAAACCAGGCAGAAGTATCTTGAAATAGTCAAGCCTGAAGGTATCAAAGCCAAGGGTGAAGATTTTAACAACAGATAAGCTGTGTTCACACAATCAAATCATTCTCCATCACAAAGTATGTACAAGCACAACATACAGGTAGACCCCAGGCTGGCGAACAAGTTCAATTCTTGAGTCCACTTGCAAGAAAATTTGTACGGAAGTTGGAACACAATACAGGACATGATAAAATGGCCAGTCATAAGTACAGAAACCATTCTTAGGTAGGATCTTTAAAATTACACACCTGTATGGGCTCGCGTTCGTAAGTACAAGCATT
Source organism: Stegostoma tigrinum (assembly GCF_030684315.1). NCBI lineage: Eukaryota > Metazoa > Chordata > Chondrichthyes > Orectolobiformes > Stegostomatidae > Stegostoma > Stegostoma tigrinum. Next base: position 17,755,501 of record NC_081367.1, on the reverse strand, counting down.
CATAAGCTAGACATTGATGAATCAAGGGCTCCCTTTCATAAATTGCTGTTCCTAATCTTTGACTTTGCTAGATCTTATGCCCATCTCTAAACTCCTACCAGTCTGAAATCTGATGTCCTCCTTCGTTATGAAAGCACGTGTCAGATCTCTTGCTGAAGAAAGAGTGGAATCAGCATAAGAGGAGCTGCTACAGCGTTGAATCAAGGTTGACAGTACAGTCTAAGTTATAGAAATAGTTAGCCAAATGCTGTACCCTTGCACTCATCAATTGTGGTCCTATTAAGTCTGACACCTGTCCATACGATTCACTTTATTATGAAGACTTCTCTGCATGAAGTTATTTAAGTTAAAGACAGCTTCAGTTACCTTTATTGCCCTGTTGAGAGAACATATCCATATAAACAGATGACATTGGGAGATTAGGTGTTGAAGTATATAAGGATCATCAAATGATACCTATTCACTCGAAGTATTCTCTTGGGCCATAAAATATAACTATTTGGGAAGCTGGTAATTGACACTTCAAGGAAAAAGGAGCTAATTGACAAACTGCTGGGAAAAGGAGATAGTTGTTTTGTCATAGTAGATCCGTCAGTCAAATCTTCTGATAATGCTGATTGACAACTTCCTGCCCATGTGGAGAAGTACATACAACAGCTTTCAATCAGTTCAGCTGTTCATCTTGCTCTACTGATATGAAAATAAATGCTTGAAGATTTTCCTCATGGACTTAAGCTTACATGCTTGGTGTTACAGTGGCTCATGAAGGAAAGAATCTGTAATAATGTTGTGTATCAGGCAATAGTAAACTAGCTGTTGAAATCTAATTAAGTTTGTCATGAAGGTTTTCTTGCTACTGCTCAATTCATACTTAATGCAAAGCTGGTTTACGGATATTAGGATCAGGTACATAGAGTAGAAGTATAGAATTTATAGTAGAAAAATAGGCCATTCAGTCCAACATGTTCATGCTGACATTTATGTTTTACATGAACCAACATCTACCTTATTTTGGCGAAAGGCAAGATAGAATCCCTACAGTGTGGAAAGAGGCCATTCAGTCTATCAAGTCCACACTGACCGTCCGAAGAGCATCTCACCCAGACCCCATCTGTGTAACTCTGCATTTACCATGGCTTACCCATCTAGCCACTACATCCCTGGACACAACAGACAAATTACCATCAATAATCCACCTAACCAGCACATCTCCAGTCTGCAGGAGGAAACCTGAGTACCCGGATGAAACCCACACAGACACGGAGAATGTCTCTATCGAGACTGCACAATCACCTAAACTTAGAATTGAACCCAAGTCCCTGGTGCTATGAGGTAGGTGCGCTAGCCACTGTGCCACCCCAACTATAGGACTTTGGTTTTTCAGCTCACTTGAGACATAGTACCTTTGACAATATCACATAGCACTGAAATTTCCCTTCATCTATTTCTTTCTTCCACAAGTTATGTAGCATCCCTTAAATGTGTCTATGCTATTCATTTCACCCAGGCCACAAGACAGCAAGTTCCACATTCTCACTGTTGTTATCTGACAGTATGTTTATTATTGCATGAGGAGGGCACATAAAGGCTTATCATTTCACAATGTAAGTTACAGTGACAGTGAAGCTCTGTTAAATGCTAGGCAATGCCCAATATAAAAGCATTATGTGTATTGGCATGCTATGATCCACTGAGAACAAGAGCATAGATATACGAGTATATCGAGTCCATATCCTCCCTTAGGTTTGTCTTAGCTTCAAATCTTATCAATTAAATTTACCAAAACTTCAGTCTCACCCCCATCACTGAAAGAGCCCTAGACACCCCAAATACTCACATGTGGCACATCTTCTTCAATCTCTATTCAACAAGATCTCTCATCTGTTCTCTCGCTCTTCTGGTCTCATCCCATCTCAATAGCATTTCCCTTTCTCTTGTTGACCGTATGCAAATGCCGTCAGCTCAATTTATCACAGATTGACATTCTAGTATTATGCCCACTTGTGCCAAGTACTTCCAGGCTTAAACCTAACACACTGATTGCCCTTACATGCTGGTGCCCCAAAGTGGTCCTGCACATTTGCTTATCCTCCTTGATGTCTCAAAAGCTCCAAGGCGAAAGTTATTCTATGAAGGAGTAATGGCATCACAGTTACAGGTGTTTGCTCCCTCCCAGACAGTGGTTCCCAGAGCAACTTGATTATCTTATTAAGCATTAAGTTTTGTGCTATTACTGCATAAATTAAAATAAATGAGGAATATTTGCATTTCTACAGCACCTCTGGATTCCTCAAGCCACTTTATAACCAACAGATTACTTTTGAAGCATAGTCACAGCTATATTGCGAGGAAAGAAGCAGTCAATTTTGTTTACAACAGGGTCTTAAAAATATCAATGGCCAGAAAACCTGTTTTAGTGACATGATTTGGCCAACACAACTGGAGAAATAGAAAATAAAATGTGAGGCTGGATGAACACAGCAGGCCCAGCAGCATCTCAGGAGCACAAAAGCTGACGTTTCGGGCCTAGACCCTTCATCAGAGAGGGGGATGGGGTGAGGGTTCTGGAATAAATAGGGAGAGAAGGGGAGGCAGACCGAAGATGGAGAGAAAAGAAGATAGGTGGAGAGGAGAGTATAGGTGGGGAGGTAGGGAGGGGATAGGTCAGTCCAGGGAAGACGGACAGGTCAAGGAGGTGGGATGAGGTTAGTAGGTAGGAGATGGAGGTGCGGCTTGGGGTGGGAGGAAGGGATGGGTGAGAGGAAGAACAGGTTAGGGAGGCAGAGACAGGTTGGACTGGTTTTGGGATGCAATGGATGGAGGGGAAGAGCTGGGCTGGTTGTGTGGTGCAGTGGGGGGAGGGGACAAACTGGGCTGGTTTTGGGAAGCGGTTGGGGAAGGGGAGATTTTGAAGCTGGTGAAGTCCACATTGATACCATTGGGCTGCAGGGTTCCCAAGCGGAATATGAGTTGCTGTTCCTGCAACCTTCGGGTGGCATCATTGTGGCACTGCAGGAGGCCCATGATGGACATGTCACCTAAAGAATGGAGGGGGAGTGGAAATGGTTTGCGACTGGGAGGTGCAGTTGTTTATTGCGAACCGAACGGAGGTGTTCTGCAAAGTGGTCCCCAAGCCTCTGCTTGGTTTCCCCAATGTAGAGGAAGCCACACCGGGTACAGTGGATGCAGTATATCACATTGGCAGATGTGCAGGTGAACCTCTGCTTAATGTGGAATGTCATCTTGGGGCCTGGGATAGGGGTGAGGGAGGAGGTGTGGGGGCAAGTGTAGCATTTCCTGCGGTTGCAGGGGAAGGTGCCGGGTGTGGTGAGGTTGGAGGGCAGTGTGGAGCGAACAAGGGAGTCACGGAGAGAGTGGTCTCTCCGTAAAGCAGACAGGGGTGGGGATGGAAAAATGTCTTGGGTGGTGGGGTCGGATTGTAGATGGCGGAAGTGTCGGAGGATGATGCGTTGTATCTGGAGGTTGGTGGGGTGGTGTGTGAGAACGAGGGGGATCCTCTTTGGGCGGTTGTGGCGGGGGCGGGGTGTGAGGGATGTGTTGCGGGAAATGCGGGCGACGCGATCAAGGGCGTTCTCGACCACTGTGGGGGGAAAGTTGCGGTCCTTGAAGAGAAATAACCTGCCCTTCTTTAACTTGTGCCATATAAGATCTTTGACATCAATTTTAGGCAAAAAAGACAATACTTCTGACAATATTCCTCCCGTATGCACTGAACAGTATCAGCCTCGAGTAGGAATGGAACACGTTATTTATCAGCTGTGCTGGCAGTGTGGTTATGCCACAAAATAACTAATTCACATTAAAGGAAGATTAAGTATATCCCATAAAGAGTAACCAGAGATTATTTTCCAGTCAAACTAGTCTCCAGAAAGCAAACCAATTTGGACCGCAGGTATTACTAGTACTAGTCTTGAAGTAGCAGGACACAAACATTGAGAGTCATATTGACATTCTTGCTGTAGAAGTATCAAAGCTTGTCTGAAAATCTGTCATTTCTGATGATAAAAATACTGGGGAATCAATATGGGTGGATCAGTTCAAATGGTTTAAGAGATCTTCTTCAGATTACATTATTCACACAAATCATTAGTCCATTCATATTTTCAGGGAAATTTTTCATATTCTTTCCAATGTGAAAATTGAATTGGGGCAAAGTGATATTCCTTCTGCATTCACAATGTGCAAGACTAAAGTTATCAGCTTCTGTGCTCGCCGGCTTGTAAAGTATATCACTTCACAGGAGCTTATCTTCATTTTCAGGCTGAGGCATGGACGGCACGGTGGCTCAGTGATTAGCACTGTAGCCTCACAGCACCAGGGACCCAGGTTCGATTCCAGCCTCAGGCAACTGTCTGTGTGGAGTTTGCACGTTCTCCCCATGTCTGCGTGGGTTTCCTCCAGGTGCTCCGGTTTCCTCCCACAGTCCAAAGATGTGCAGTCTAGGTGGATTGGCCATGCTAAGTTGCCTGTAGTGTTCAGGGGTGTGTGGGTTACAGGGGGATGGGTCTGGGCGGAATGCTTCAACGGGTGGTGTGGACTTGTTGGGCCAAAGGGCCTGTTTTCACACTCCAGGGAATTTAATCTAAAAAAAGGTGTGTCAACTGTCAGTTTGAAAGTTTGCAAGGCATACATATTTTGTCCTTTGAGGAAGTCCAACCAAATTAAGTGCCAGTCAAGTATTTAAATGCACACTGGTGGGCCTTCCACGATTAAGAGCCCAGAATGCAAAAATCACATCTCCAAGAGCCACTGGCAATTCAGAAACCAGCAGTTTTTCTTTGCGATCAGTAGGGAGATGTGATAGCTATTGGAAATGCAATCACCAGAGACTCACTGATAGTGAGTGTCCTCGGTCAGTGACTAAAAGTTGCAGGGTTGTTAGTACAAAAGGCAGGGAGGTGGCTCTTTGTAGACTCCCTCTTCCCAGTTCTGTGTTCCTCTGTAAAGCAGACTGTCTATCAACAAGGGACTCCTCCTGGGATCCAACAAACAAACTGAAGACGGCTGCTTTCAAGGATCTGTTTGTGGTGACTCTCCTTCCAATTTCTGGTATTCAAGTGGTGACATTGGGAGAAGGCCTTAAATGGGCATTATTTTCTTGGGAAATGGCAAGGCTAGCATTTGTTGCCTAACCCTAGTTGCCTTTGAGCAGTTGATGATGAGCCATGTGCTGAAACCACCACAGTGTTGTTAGAAAGGGAGTCACAGGACTTTAGTCCAGTGACAGTGTAGGAACAAGTTAGGACGATCTATGGCTTCAAGAGGAAGTTAATGAGTAACAAGGCATTCTCGAGGCAGATGATACATGGGGTGCATACTGGTTAAGTTATACCAACGTGCTTTTCACTTCATAGAATCATAGAAGCCTTACAGTGTGGAAACAGGCCCTTCAGCTCAACAAGTCCACACCAAACCTCAGAGCATCTCACCCAGACCCATTCCCCTATAACCCACCTAATCTACACCTCTCTGAACACTACAGGCAATTTAGAATAGCCAATCCACCTAGCCTGCACATCTTTGGACTGTGGGAGGAAACCGGAACACCTGGAGGAAACCCACATAGACACGGGGAGAATGTACAAACTCCACACAGATAGTCACTCGAAGATGGAATCAAACCCGGGTCCCTGGCATCGTGAGGCTGCAGTGCTAACTACTGAGCCACCGTGCCGCCCACTTGGGGATATGGAACTTAACAGGACAGATGTGTTTTTAGTTATACTTATTACTGGAGAATTTTAGATTTTGGTCCAGGAGATGGAATTTGAGAGTATTCCCTATTTTCAGTTTCAAAAACAGAAGAGGAAATGGACAAAGTTAAAGTGATCAAATATGTTAATACAGTAGAGATATGATATTTTCCAAAAAAAATTTAATTGCACGCACATTTGAAGTATAGATGGAACTGATTTAGATTTTGAGGGGTAGAATTTCGGTGAAAGTTGTCATATGGACACAAATTGTCACGCAAGAGCAAACTGATCTAAAAAGTCTAAAAGATACCCTTAAACATACAAACCCATTTGCTAGTTATTTTGGTGTACAGTAGTCGGTCTCGTTTTAAGTTAAAAATTACATTGAACCTTTAAAACATGTCTATAATTGTCTAAAAACCAGGTGTATTTGTCAAAATCCTCATGGTATTTATTTCATCCTTAGGGTGTGGCCAGTTTTGTGGCTGAGCTTGCTGTCTAGTGCAACATTTTTTGACTCAAAAAATAAAAGAAGAAAACTTAATTTGTGCTAAACATAACTTATAATTAATTCCTTTTATATGGGTTAGACTCATTCCATTAGCTAAAGTGCAATTTGGAAATATTACCTTTTAATGTAAAGACAGATTATTTGTATGAAAATATTGTGGCGTCCTCTCATTTTCAGTGAGAGGATTGTTGAATTAGCTGCAGTGCTGTCCAGTCTGTCAGAGTTTGGAATGACTTTTTCCCCACACAATCATCTGCTTTTCACTTCATTAATTATGCAGTTAAACTCTTGGGTGCCTTTCTTGGGAAATGATGCAGATGGAGAGCAGAGGTATTCAGCACTGCCAAACCTTCCAGCATTCATGTCTCTGGCACAACATGTAAGATCCAACAGCGCACCACTTCAGATGCAACATGGCAGGGAACAAGCTCTCACACTGTGGTGCGTGACTCTTATCACAGAGGATATGGCCGAGATGAAAGGAAAGCTCACTTACCATTTCCTGGGTAGGGACCAGGTATTGTCGATGGACAGAGTGATTGAGGGGAGTTACTCCCTTTTTCTGCAGTCTGTCTCAGGGGGCTATGCCACCATTCCTCATCAGTCTGAAACCAAATTGCAGCCTGTGTCAGCTCTGTGTCCTGGATAGAGCAAAAATACCAAGAGTGCAGGAAGTGGTGAATTGAGTGGAATATATAGATAAAGTGAGTAGGGGCATTAGTGATTTGCAAATACATGGAAATGAGGTAGTCACTGTTCAATGGAGAAGATTCTGAAGTTGTTATTTAAGGGTTGAGGGGAAAAATCACAAAAGCATTTCTCGATGAGATTCTGACTTTTTTCATTTTTATCCATATTTTTCAACATGTCTCATCATTGTTCACACAAAATGAGGGAGGGAAAATGTTGCTTTTTTAAGCTTTGATTTAAATTCAATATATAATTTATCATTTTTCTATTTGTCTTGTGTAAACACTTGTGTAATGTGTCTCTATATGTTCATTTTTTTCAGTAATGATTTTGTTTTGTCTGTGTACATTTGCCAGTGTCTGGTATTACAGCTATGCAGGGCTAATCAGATCTGTCTTGTTGGCAATTTTGCAAAACCTGACAATTGCCTGACTTGAAAGAGCAGAAACAGCTTACTGATACCAGCTGCAGCTATTTGCATATTTTAACACCTAACCTTCCAGATCTATTTATTTTATGCATTTGGATGAGCCAGTTTTCTCAGAAATCAACAAGGGATATGCAAGGTTGTTCTTAAACTGGAGTCAAGAGCATGAATAGAGATTTTACTCTCTTCCAACATGGAGAAGCCAAATATTTGGTAATCAATCAATCTAAAATATATTCACATGAGCCTCCAAGAAAAACATGTATACTTATAGTACAAAGACTCCTAGGATATTAAGCAAGATAGATTTTGCCTCAAATGTGTGGCTGTCATTTCTCCAGATGTTCCTCACAAGGAAAGTCATGAAACAGTAAACTAATAAATTGCTCTAGGCATATCTAGACTTTGAAATGATTCCTCAGCATTTTCTTGCCTGTCATTCATAAAGTTTTATCACCTTTTTTAAAGTAGTGTGCTTGGTTGACTGTTCATAGTTGGCAACTCTATTAAATTCAAAGTTCATTTAGTGAGATAATGTTGGATTATGGACTGTACTAATCAAACCACAAATAGAAAATATTTTAAAAAGTAATATTGTTCTTCTGATAGCTTTGTGGGTAAAGTTACATATTCAAGGACATGCCAAGTCCAATTTTGATCTATATTTAGTCAGCATCAACTTAACTGGACAAAGCTAGGGCAGAACAGATGCTCTTGACACTTCTGGATTAAATAAGGTTTTAAATTAGCCTGAGTTTTCACATCTGTTCACAGTTCAGTGAAACTTCCTTGGAAGTGTGCTTTTGAGAACATTGGGCAATTATAGAACAGACTATGTTGACAATTTAGTTTAGGAATTTGGACTTCAGAATCAAATGGGTCCCTCACCTCAACACCAAAGTCAAAGATGAGTCCACCCTGGCTTGGCCCACTTGTCTCACACTGAATAGCCTGCCTCACAGCAAAACAAATGACCAGCAGCTCGCTAGACCAACAAGAACAATGGCCACTGCGAGGACTGCAGCAGATCTCAGTGAAGTGTGCTGCAATGAAGCTGATTGTAAAAACACATGGACATACAAATTAGCAGCAAGAGGACATCAGCTCTTTTAGATTGCTTCACCATTCAATAAACTAATGGCTGATATGCTTGTGTCCTCAAATCCACATTCCTGCCTATCCCCAATAAACTGTAAATCCCTTGATAACAAAGTGTGGAGCTGAATGAACACAGCAGGCCAAGCAGCATCTTAGGAGCACAAAAGTTGACATTTCGGGCCTAGACTCTTCATCACAAGGATTCTCCAGCATCTGCAGTTTCCATTATCTCTGATACAATTTTAACCTCTAAATCCCTTGTTAGCTTGAAAAAAATTCAATGGCCTTACCCCCACCAACCTCTAAGCAAGAGCATTCCAAAGATCCATAACCCTCAGAGAAACAAAAACATCCCTCCTCATGTCTATCTTCAATAGATTACCCCTCAGTTTTAAGCTGTGCCTCCAAGTTCTAATCTGCCCCAGAAGGGGAAACATCCTTTCAGCATCTATCAAGTACCCTCAGAAACTTGGATTTTCCATTTGTGATGTAAGTCCAGGGACTTCCAAGACCCACCTAGTTGGCTGCTGTGTGGAGCGGTTGGAGATTGTGTTGGATAGGAGCATAAGGAAAATATGAGAGTGGAATTCTTTGAGGAGCAGAGGCCTCTGATGGGCATAGGGTGCTCAAAAAGGAAATGTCTGGCTGTCAGTCTCCTAGGTGAACAAAAATACCATGACTTTAACTTCTCATTTTGGCAAGGTTTTAATAACTTGCATTCAGGGGAAGAGAGAAATCACAGATGAATGAAACTTTCCATTTTATATTCCAAGTGCCAGCTGTAAACACTCCCAGGCTTTATAGACTGAAACAGTTCCTATGGATTTGCAGGTAGCTAATGTAATTTAAAAATGAGGCAGAGAGAGAACGGGAAATTATAGTCTAGTTAGCTTGACACTGGTAGTGAGTAAAAGCTAGAGCCCATTATAAAATATTTAATAGCGTAGTGATGGAATGATACAAAGTCTGCATGGATATATGGAAGGGAAATTATGCCTGACAAATCTACTGATAATTTTTGGAGATGTAACTAGTGAAGTTGATAAAGGAGAACCAATGGATATCCTTTACTTGGGCTTCTATAAAGATGGCTTTAAAGTAAATGAGGATGGGAATCAAATTGGGCAATTATATAACTCAAGGGATAGAGTGAGGCAATGCAGAAAATTATTAATGTGGAAAATGAATGTCAAAGATGGCAAGAAGAGACACAGAACAAAAACACCCTAAGCATATACCAAAATGCATGTAGCGTTCAGAGCAAAGTAAATGAATTGATGAAGCATATTGAAGTATATAAATTTGATCTGACAGTCATTACAGATATGTGGCTGCTGAATCATAAGGATTAGATTCTGAATATTGATGGTTTTATGGCTTTTAAGAAAAACAGGATGCTTGAAAAAGGTGGAAGGCTAGTGCTCCTAATCAAAGATGTTATTGGTGTAAACGTTAAAGATGATTGTGGTTCAGGAGGTCAGGATATTGAGATGTAGGTGCGGAGATGAGGAGTGGTAAAGGAAGGAAATCATAAGTAGGAATGATCTACAGACCCTTGAACAGTAACTATGATGTAGGAAGTGCATTCAAGAAAATATTAGAAGTATGTGATAAAGGGATGGCAATACTTTTGCTGACTTTAATCCACAAATAAACTAGAAGAATAATATTGATAATAGTGGCCCTGATGACGAAGGCTTTTGAGATGGTTTCCTAGAGCAGCATGTTCTGGAATACATCAGAGAATGGACTAGATTACACTTGGTATTATTAATGTTACAGAAGTCATTGATAGTCTCAGAGAAAAGGTACCTCTTGGCTATATCGGTCATGATATGATTGAATTTTACATCTAGTTTGAATAGGAGAAGAGGCACCAATATATTATGCTTTGAAAAAGGGAACAATGTGGGCATGAAGGTTGAGCTAGCTAAAATGAACTGTGACATTAGGCTAAGAGATCAATCAGTTGAGAAGCAGTGACAGGAGTTCAAAGCAATATTTCAGAATATTCAGAATAATTACATTTCTACAATAAAGAAAAATTCCAAAGGGAAGACGCATTATCTATTGCTAACCAAGGAAGTTAAGGACATCAAACTTAAGGAAAAAACATTCAATCGTGCGAAAGTGAGTGGCAGGTCAGAATATAAAGATGACTTGTCAAAATGCAAAGAATGGCACATAATAACTAAAGGTTAATCAGGACAAATAAATTACAGCATGAGACAAAGCTAGCTAGAAATTTCAAAAACTAAATTAAGAAAAAAAAGCAAATTGAGTGGTGGTCTCAGAAAGTGAGAATGGGGAGTTAATAGGAGAAGAAATGGCAAATACAATGAATTAATATTTTGCTTCTGCCTTCATTATAGAGGATAAAGAAAACATCCCCGTTATACCTGGAGATCAGTAGATTGAAAGAAGAGAGAAACTTGTTGAAATCAAAGTCATCAGGAAAGTGGATTTAAGCAAAATAATGGAGCTGAAGTTGATAAATGTCTGCACCCTTTTCTAGATTCTCAAAAGAAGTTTCTAATGAGCAGTAGATGGGCTGGTGTTAATTTTCCAAACTTTACTGCATCTAGAATGTTCCAGTAGACTGGAAGATAGAAAATGTAATTCCTCAGTTCAAGAAGGGAAAGAGGCCAAGTACAGGAAATTATAGGCCAGTTAACTTGATGCCTGATGTGGGGAAGGCATTGGAATCGATCAGTAGGAAGGTCATAACTGAGCATTTGGAAAACTCAAGGTAATTGTGAAGAGTCAACATGTTTTTGTTAAAGGGAAAATATGTTTCACCAATCTATTGGAATTCTTTGTAGGAGTAATACTTATTGTGGATAAAGAAGAGCCTGTTAGGATACTGTACTGGAGTTCCAGAAGGCAACTTATAAAGTTCCATTTAAAATGTTATCGTACAAAGTAGGAGCTCATAGAACAGGGGTAACATTTTAGCCTGAATAAAAGATTGGCTGGTTGGTAAAAAACATACAGCGTTCTGAAATCAGTTTCTTCCAGTGGCAGGATGTGACAAGGCTTGTCCCACAAGGAAATGTGCTGAGCCCTGAACCTTTTACAATTTACATCATTGATTTAGATGAGAGGATCAAAGGATCAAAGCTAAGTTTGCTGTGATACAACAAGGATGCAGACTAACAGATTGGTAAAGTGAGTTGACAAATATCTAGCAGATGGAGTATAATGTAGGAAACTATGAAGTTGTTCACTTTGTTAGGAAGAACAAAAAAGCATGGTATTAGCTAATAGATGAATAACAATGGACTTTTGTGATGGAGAGGAATCTAGGTGTTCTAGTGCATGAGTCACAAAGAGTCGGTATGCAGGTACAGCAAGTGGTTACGAAGGCTAATAAAATCTATCCTTTATCATGAGAGGAACTGAACATAAATGTGAAGATTAAAGAGAAGTACTGCAGATGCAGCCAGGCTGAAAGAGAAACAGTAAATGCTGGATAAAGTCAGCAGGCCTGGCAGCATTTGTGGAGAGAAAGACTTAAAACCGCTTCTTGTAATGAAGAGTCATTGAACCAGAAATGTTAACTCTCTCTGGTTCTTTCTCCACAAATGAGAGAGTTTCTCTGCACTTTCCAATGTTATTGAAGCAAGGATCTATTCTTCAGTCATACAAGCATTGGTCAGACCATTTCAAATACAGTGTGAAGTATTGGTCTCCTTTATAAAGGAAGAATGTAAATATGTTACAGTCAGTTCGAAGGTGATTTACTATATTGATACCTGCATGCAGCAAGCTGTCTTATGAGGGAAGATTGGACAAACTGGCTTTGTTTTCACTGGAGTTTAGGAAAGTGAGGGAAAATTTAACTGATGTTTATAAGATGGTCTTGACTACTTTTGACATTCATCATCTAATTGTAATACCCCGGAGTCTGTACTTTTAATAACTTGGACTTTCATGGACTGAATTGGTTTTTCGAAGAAAAGACACCGATTTCAAAATGGCCAAAGTGATCAGCTGGCCACAGGTTGAACTGATCTCCAGGAAGTCAGTGTGAAATAAACAAAACTGGCTGTACTGTAATGAACCCTTTTAACAAAATAGACTGAAACCAGTGAGTTGTGAAGACTCTCACATATTCTTACTTCTTAACTGTGTGAAAGGATTCATATGTGGAGATGAAAGAGCGATCTAAAATTATTCAGCTTGGAACCAGTGAGTATAGACACAAGTAATCCTGTATTTCAAGCAATTGCATTAGCAGAGTATTTGAGATGAATTCGTGACAGCAAAACTGGCAGATGCTGTCTGTTTCCAGCTAGTACAGGCAAAGAAACATATGGCAACACAAATTGATGAAACATTTGGATACTGAGAATTCAGTTATCCATAATATTCACGACTGCTGCTGATCCAGGACATCTTGCACTTTATATCTTTATATCTTATATACATATTGGTGCGCTTGTGTGCGTGTGCTTGTGTCTATTATTATTCTCAGTGGTAGTAAATAATAAAATTTCCCTTTTTCTGAAAATAAAACTTGTAATTGTCCCCTAACTGTTTCTGGTAAACTAGTTAACTACATATTAATTGGAGTGAAGAATAGCAATGTGCTAAAAGAAACTTGGTTGCCCCAACATAGGTTGAAAAGACAAGATCCAATTCACCCTCCCTCACCTGGTCATTACACATGCCAACTCAGAAACAATGAAGGAGTGTTCATGAATGGTTTTGACAACAAACTAACTAGTATTTATTTTTCACTGTAGGTACGCATATAAATAAATCAACCTCCTTTCACATATCACAGTAACATAAATAATTCTAAGCCTGCAGTGAGAAGCATGTTTAATTGACAAAATCTAATTTTCACTCCCTTTCATACACCATATTTCCTGATACCGGGGAAATCAGGCAACATTAACAAAAAATAAAATAAAAATTGTAAAAATTAAATTACTGCATACGCTTTAAAACCCACATCAAATCACCTACAGAACAGATTGATTGCCATTTTCTCTATCTGAATTTTGCTAAAACATGAAGAGGCTGGAGTCCAGTATGAAACTTCTTAAATATTAACTTCTTATGCCAATGTAAAGTCACCTGTTTTGGGGGTGCTAAAATACCCCTAAGGCACGCCAGAGCTCAATTTTAGCACTCTGGGGCTGATATTACATTCTCAATCCAGACAAAAGCTAGACCAATGATTCAGTGCAGTGCAGTACTGAGGGAGTACTACACTATCAAAAATACTTTATTTTGGATTAAATGCATAAAAGTGAAGCCCATCTGCCCCACTTCATTGATATAATTGTGCCATGAACCATTCAAAGAATAGCAGATGAGTTCTCCTTAGCAACGCGGCCTACAAAGGTTGAAAAGACAAGATCCAATTCACGTTTCCTCACCTGGTCATTACACGTGCATACTCAAACAATGAAAGAGAGTGTTCCTGAATGGTTCTGAAAACAAACTTTTGTCCTTCAACTCACATTGGATGGCTTATAATGCAAGCATTACCACGTTGTTATTTTATCATTTTGCTGTGCATAAATAGCCTGCGCATTTCCTACTTCTCAACAGCAACTACATCTCTATAAATGCTGAGCTTTTCATAATGTACTTCAGAATATTCTGAGATGTATGAATGCATGCCCTTATTTAGCAACTGAAACATGACACATGCCATAATGAATGAAACAACTAAACTGACCAATGGGACTGCCTTTCATGTTTTGGAACTTTTTTTTCATATTTTTACCTCGAGGACTCATCCTTTCTCACCTACTATTTTCTATCGCAAGCTTCTGTCACCTGATGGGAGCTACTAATTATTTATGCACCTGTAATTCTGCAAATGGTACTGTCTGAAGATGTACAGAACATGAGCTTATCATGAAGCATCAGTAGGACTCAACCAAAGTTTCAACAGTATATACTCATATGGTTTTGAAACAATTTGAAAAGGTGGGGGTGAAATTTGGCAAAATGCTCAAAAAGCAAATATAGATCTTTTTTTGCTTCTCAGATAACAGGTACTATTACATGTGAAATTGAAAAATTTAAGAAGTTTAGCCCTATTCAAAAAGGCCTAATACTTGGGCCTTTCCAACTTACTAATGGTGGCAGAAAAGTGGTATGTCATTGGAGCATTCTGGACATGTAGCTCTGAAACAGACAGAAGCCTCATGAGTGCACCTAATTTGGACATGCACACTAGAATAATGATCAGGGAGCATTCTGATGACCTTCTGCCCCAGTGATGCCACCTTCTATTCCAGGCTGTTAATCAAGGACTGCACACTGTCTCATCTTGAAATTTCAGACAGCATTGTAAGGGATTCAGGAATGTGCCCTCAGATACTGCATTCCTAAATTTGGAGATTGTTTTAGGCTTTGCATTAAAACCATGAAACAATTTTCACAATTATCAGTTTCAACATTCAAAGCCTCTATTTTCAGGTGTACACTTGTGGGCACCCCACTTTGAGACGCAAGAGGAAAAGGATAGGCTAAATACAGTTGGAGCACATGCAACAGAAAGATCACCACAGAATGTCACTCTAAAAATAATGTTGCTGCCTTCATGAATTAGAAGCCATTCAGTAAATGCTCAATAGCTAAGCAATGACCACTAGTGTATCACATCTTCCCATTTGCCTGGCAGCTGTCACCGTGATTTTTTTTAAAAATTGTGACATTCATCTCTCCATTCCCTGGACAATATATTCAAGGGCTGGTTCCTCAGAGGCAAGTGCCTTCTCCTCCTGCACATCTGGCTTATGACACTTGGTGAAATTTGCACATGCTTTGATTCAAACAGTTCCTTGTGTCAGTCTTAGCCTTTATCAAGTAGGCCAGTGGAATCCCAAAGCAACAAAGCATATTCATGAGCAGATTTGAAAGCTTTTCTCCAATATAGCACACCATGGACAGTTACTTTGCTTGTATTCTGCATACTGTTTAAATGCTATCTAACAAAGATTTCACATGGGGCTACTTCTGAAACTGAGCCTTCCCCTTTGGAAAAGGTAGAACAAACTTATAATTCTAGAGCATTTCTCATACTTAGAGTCCCTGAAATAATTCCACGTGCCTGTATCACATCACCAAGTCATCCTTTATTTGTTTATAGGGGGGCCCTTGACTCTGATTCAGTTCCATCAGCACTTTCCTTCAGAATGAGCAGGATGCCTGGCACTCCTGTTCTTCTCCGTCAGCCAGGGCTCCCTGATTGGGCCAGATTAACAGCTCCAATCAGGGAACCCCTATTCTATAAGGTCCACCTGGCTGACCTTGTTACAATCACTGCAGTTCCTAAGGATTTTAATGATAAATTATTTATTTTGGAGTGTACTCACTGTTATCACTATAAAACCCTAACCTTTCCATCACCGATACCCCTTCCTTTTGTTTCGTAATATTGCCCACTTCTGTCCTGATTTCACTTCATTTGCTATTGAATCCTTCATCCATGCCCTTTTGTCCTCCAAACATGACTTTCCAATATTGTCCAGGCAGTTGCCCACCCTCTACCTACAAACACTGTAGGGAATCTAATCTATAACTTCAGTGTATATAAAGTGCTGATGTCCCTATTCTCTCCTGTATTAACAAGTTGGAAGATCTGATTTTCTCTGATTACTATATGACTCTCTAAAAAAGTCTCAGGACATGTTCCTAACAGTGATTACATAATTTCTGTGGGACCTTTGCAGATTTTCTACCTTGTTAAATCATCATGTCAAAGCCCATAAAAAATCAACCCAATGATTTCAACAGTTTTCCCTTTACAGTTAGGGAACACTAATTAACTCAATATGAAACAGATACATTCACCGTTGGATACCATACATTCTGTTCTCAGACTTATTGTTGCTATTTCAGTCTGTTATATGGAATGTGGGCATTGCTGACAAGGCTAGTATTTCTTGCTCATCCTGAAGTACCTTTGTATGAGTTGAAATAAATGGGTCAGTAATTGGATAATGGGGATATAATAAAAGCCAATTAAGTACTTTTGAAGAGTAGCCACTTTTAATGGAGGGGAAAGTATCAGCCAATTTGTGCATAGGAAGGTCCACAAAAACTGTATGATAATAACAAGATGACCAGTTTTCACGATGTTTGTTGAGGTGTAATTTTTTTCCAGAATACCATTTGGAACAACTTTTGAATAGCGCTATGGAACCTTTTTATGCCCTTCTGAGAGGGCAGATAAAATTTGTTCCTAGGCAAGCAATGTCTTGATTTTAAAATTCTCATACTTGTTTTCAAGCCACTCCATAGCCTGTCTCCTCTATGCCTTTGCACTATCCTCCAACCCTACTATACTCCAAACTCTCAACTAATTCTGGCCTCTTGATATTCATGATTTTAATTGTTCCCAATAGGTGACCATGAACTCAGCTACCTAAGCTTCATCATTCCTTCTGTAAACTTCACTATCTCACTTTCCTCTTTTAAGAAATGCCTTAAACTCTAACTTTTTGATTATGAATAGGCATCTTCCCAGGTCCCAAACAAGTGGGCATTAGCAAGGAAGTTGGGTAAATCCTGTGAGGTGATCACTGGGAATCTTTTCAACATCAAGAGCAAAATTCCCATTTTCCAAGCAAATGTTCAATGATGAGATGAGATTATTGCTGGTGAGTTGTGTAAGGCCTATTTTCATTAGCTCTCTTGCATTAACAAATCACTATTAGTTAATCTCGCCTCATTGATATGCAGTTTCCCACTCTGCCATCTGAAATATAGAAACAAGATTGCAACAATTCCTGATATGGAAGTCAGAATGATTGTCTTGTGACACCAGTTTGCTGTTTCCTCCTCTGGGCTAACATCTCTAACATCTCAGAGTTTACTCCAAGGGCAGCAACTGCATGCAAACCCCTTCCACACACATTGGCATGGACACGTACCAGCCTCACTATATTCTTATTGCACATCTCCAATACTCTTTCAATTTGAAAACCCCAAGACCTGCGGATGCTGGAAATCAGAAACAGGATCAGAAATTGCTAGAAAAACTCAGCAGGCCTGCAAAGAGAAAGCAAAATTAATGTTTCAGGTCCAGTGATCCTTCTTTGGAACTGTTCATACAATATGGTTCTGCACTTCCATACAGCACTTTTGGAGTGCATTGGAACCTTTCATCAGAAAGCTGTTTCTGGGACACTTTGCAGGCAGTAATAGGCGCCCGCCTTATAGATTGAACCAGGCTATCAATCAGTTGTATAGGACTTTGATGAGGCCACTTTCAGAATATTGCAAACCGTTCTGGTTGCCCTTCCATAGGAAGGATGTTATTGAACTTGAGAGGATGCAGAAAAGATTTATAAGGGTGGCCAGGACTGGAGGGATTGCATTATGGGGAGATAATAAATAGGCTGGGGTTTTTCTTCCTGGGGCATCAGAGACCGAGAGATGACTTCATAAAGGTTTATAAAATCATGAGGGGCATGGCTTTTGTGAATAGCCAATGTCTTTTACCAGGGTGGGATGTCCAACTAGAGGGCATAGGTTTAAGGTAAGCAGGGAAAGATTTATAAAGGACATGAGGGGTAGCTTTTTCATGCAGAAAGTGGTGTGTGTATGGAACAAGCTGCCAGAGGAAATGGTGGAAGTGAGTACAATTGCAACATTTAAAAGGCATCTAGCTGTGTATATGAATAAGAAAGGTTAGAGGGGTATGGGCCAAATGCTGGCAAATGGGATGCCTGGTCAGCGCGAAAAGTTAGACCAAAGGGTCTGTTTCCATATTTCTGTGTCTCTATGACTTGCTGTTTTAATGTTTGTGCCTCTTTGGATATTCAAATTATCTCTAGCTTGCTTATTTGAGCTTAAAGGCTCACAGTACTTTTATTTGATTTGCTTCTCAGTACAGATACAACTCCAGGCAACCCTGTGGGTCCAGTACCAAAGGTCATGGGAAGTCACTAGGCTAGCTGCACAGATATTAGTTAGGGATCTGGTCACTCATCAATCAGGGCAATCAGATTAATCTGGGTGTCCATCCACCAAAGGTCAAGGGGGGGGGTGGTTATCAAGGGCCACTGGTGTGGCAGGGTAGCTGGGGAACTCAATTGTTGGATTGTAGCAGTGAAGCTAATTGTGAAGGGGAACTACTCAACATCTGATGGGGAAGGTAGTAGAGCACTGGAGGGAAAGGAGTAATATGGAATGTGGGGGGTGGGGTATGCATAGACAGTCAGCATCACCCTGGCTTTATGCAATGCAATGCAAAAGCCAGTGTAATGGTGACTGTCAATGTGCCTCAGGCTGAGGGGGTAAAATGAGAAAATTAATAGCTAAAAAGACGGATTGAATGGAAACTTGGGGAAGTTTAAAACTGATGGGGTAAATGGTGACATGACTTTTTTTTAATAAGCTCTTTCCATTTAAGAAGCTGTGTACTCAAGCTTTTACACTGTCCAGTCTCCAGCAAATGAATGGTTTGGCCACTGGAAAATATCACAAATGTCTAATGTTTTCCACATTGGTTTAATCAATTACTTCATTAAAGCTTGCCTGCTTTTGAAAGAGGTTTAGCTCTTGTTTTAAATGAACTTTGGACATAAACCGAAGGAAGCTAAAGCTGAGGTCAATAAACTGTACATTATTTACACAGCACAGTTCCATGGCAATCACAAAGTTAGCTGATGAATGGTCCACATTATCACATCTGATTCGCTGTGTTTGTTTTAAACAGAACTTCAGCCTTTCCAGAGTTAGTGACAGTTCAGTCAATTACTCTGAGTTATAATATTCAATCAAAACATACGCATTCCTCAGTATAATGTGGAAAAATATTAAAACCTGTGACCTTGCTAATCACTGGATCATTGCCAGGCTTCATATGAATTCTCCTCATTTCATTTAAACTTCACTTTGGCTAACCCAGCAAATTTTAGATTAATATCTTCACTTGTTGTGTAAAGCCCTGTGAAGGACCTTTAATTATTTTCAAACATACAATGTCAGCACATAAATACATGTTGTTATTGTAGGCCACCGCCTGACTGAGAAACTGAATTCTCACAGAGGGAAATCTACTCCACAATATTTACTAAGGGATATCTGAAGCTGTTAAGCATCAATGATGTAACATCCAGCGTCAATTGTTTTATTGATTGGCTATACTCATCAGCATGAAGCTTGATATTGCGAACAGCTAGTGCTATTTGAGTGTAGCCAAAGTATATTAAAAGGGAGCGATATAATGGCCGCAAAAAATTCAGGAGCTTTTTCAGACGGCAACTTGTGCTCTGATTTTTGAACAATGTGTGAGAGAGTGAACACCCAGGTTTTCAGGGAATGAGCTGGATATCTTGGGAGAAAGGTGGAAAGAGGTTCTTTATCTACACAGTGGGAAGGAGACCCTCTGAAGGCAATGGGAGTCAGTCATGGTAAATTAATGGCAGGAGTGTTCTCTAAGCAAGTAGATAAAATGCAGGAAAAAGCTTCAGAATCGCACAAGTGATGTCAATGTGAGTGAGTGCATCTTAAAATGATACATTCTATCCACTGTACCTCTGTCCCTGTCCGGTGTTCATTTCCCCTCATCCCCTGTCCCATCCATCGCCAATCTCTATCAATCAATCTATACTGAACTCTAAAACAGGGGAGGTGATGGCCTAGTGGTATTATCACTGGACTGTTAATCCAGAGACCCAGCTAATGTTCTGGGGACATGGGCTTGAATCCTACCAAGACAGATAGTGGAATTTGAATTCAATAAATATCTGGAATTAAAAGTCTAATGATGACTGTGAATCCATCATTGATTGTTGAGAAAAACCCATCTGGTTCACTAATGCCCTTTAGGGAAGGAAACTGCCATCCTTACCCAGTCTGGCCTCCATGTGCCTTCAGATTCACAGCAATGTGGTTGTCTCTTAACTGCCCTCTGGGCAATTTAGGGATGGGCAATAAATGCTGCCTAGCCAGTGATGCCCTCATCCTGTGAAAGAATTAAAAATAAATTTACACAATTTATCTCACCACTACACACTTAGCACTGTTGCAGTTTCAAACCTATTGGTAACTCTTCTTTTCGGAAGAGGGTACATGTAAGTTACATGTCATATCTGAACATTAGGAGACTGCATCACAACTGCAAAAACATGCAATACAGAGCTAACGGGTCTCACTACCACTTTGGTGTGAGATTGAAATCACATTAAAGCAGGGCCATGTAAGAGAAAAAGAAAATGTTTCTTTATCTAAATTATGCAAATGAACCAATTTTAATAATTATGTGACAGTTTTGACTGACAGTAAATTTTTACTGCTAACTTTAATTATACTCAAAATCTCATTCCTGTGGTAAAATGTTGACTTGCTATCACTAGACACTAGCATCTAACATTGCATCACTGTACCTTATGTACAAAGGAAATTAATTGGCTTGCAGAGGGCTGAGTGAGATAAATGTTTGCTAACCATAGCCTTGTTTTGAGTGTTTATGACACCATCAGAAAGCACCAATTGTGTTTCAGAGTTACTCAAGTGCATTGCAAAGTGTAAAAGATGAATGTGATCATATGATTGATAGATAATTCCCATACCAACTTTTGTTCTAATTGCAACAAGCTTTATTCAACAGACAACATATCAGTACAGGAACATTGAATTTGTGCTCCTCATAATTAACATGTAAATTGACTGATAATGTCAGTCAGTTAGCATTCTACAGGAAATGTGCGCAGAAGATATCAAACTTAATCAGAGTAGTCATTTGCATGTTGTAAGATTAAAAGTAATTATTTAAGAAAAAAGGCATAATTTAAAGAAGCAATATATAAACCAAAATCACTATAATCTACTTGACTATAGGACTGCTCTTTCATTAGAGGGAAATGACTGGTGATAGTTTAATCTGGGGGTCACCACACTTCAGGTGAGGTGAGAGGTTGAGAATGACTGTTTTTCATGATAATCTCAGCTGATGTGGAAATTAAATCCATACTGTTGATATCACTGTGCTTCACAAACTAGCCATCCAGCTAATTTGCCCCAAACTATATAATACTATGACCCACTATCACTCGTATCCTTACATACAGATAAGGAAGGACACCACTTTGATTGGGACAACACATCCATCCTAGGACAAGCCAAACAGAGGCATGCACGAGAATTCCTAGAAGCATGGCATTCCAACCGGAATTCCATCAACAAACACATTGACTTGGAGCCAATCTACCATCCCCTGAGAAAAAGAACAGGAAATGACATCACCAACCCAAGGAAACCTAACCAGATAAATAGAAAGCAGACATAACACCAGCGCTTCGTCGGAGGCTCACTGATGATGTTACCTAGAATGGTGACGAAACGTCTGAAAACTAACCTTCCAGCTCAGCGAGCAAACTCACATCCAGAACCTCAACCTGAGCTACAAATCTTCTCAAAACTCACTATATAATACTTGTACAGATATGTATATGTGCATTTAACATATATACAATGTATCATACACACATAAAAGCCATCCAATCAATTTCACACACATCTGCTTTCGCCACTTGCCTTCTACCAGACCTATGATTGTGTGCTCACCATTAACCTTCGTCCTCATCAGGCTCATCACCATCTCCACATTCAACAGATCTTCCTTTGCCATTTCTGTTACCTTCAGCATGAGACAACCTCGAAGCACATCTTCCCTGCCCTTTGGCATTCCATAAACTCTGTTCCCTTCACACCACCTAGTCTACTACAAAGTCATCAGAGACAGCCCCCTGTCTTCCCTATATCAATGTTTTATGCAAGTGTAGAAGATGCAGCACCTTTCACCTCCTCCATTCTCCAGGTCCTAGACCTCAAACACTCCTTTCAGGTGAAACTGCGATTTTTTTTCTTTTAAACTGGCTGACTGCATTTGCTGCCTCATGATGTTGTCTGATCTACACTGAGAAGACCAAACACAGACTTGGTGACTACATTGCAAAATCCTGTGATCTGAGCACATGCATAACCCCAAAGCTCTATTCAGTGTTATTTTAATGTTACACTTTGCTTCCAAACTGATGTTTGTGTCCTTGACTTGCTCCAGTGTTCCAGGGAGTGTGGACTGAGTAGGGGGGAGGGTGAGGGAGAGGAGAAATAGGTGTGCAAAGATAATAATGATAGGGGGTTCATTATTAAAGGGAGTAGACAGGTGCTTTTGAGGCTTTAAACATGACTTCAGGATGCTATGTTGCCTCCTCTGAGCTAGGGTCAAGAATGCCATAGATTGGTTGCGGGGCATTCTGAAGGGTTATGGTGAACAATCAAAGATTATGATCCAGGTTGGGATGAATGACTGAGAAAAAAAGAGAAACAAGGTCCTGTAAACAATAATGAGAATAGGAATGAAAGAATAAAGCAGAACTTCTTCTTTGTTTTCCTTATCCTTGAGATTATTTACAAACAAACTGCATTCTGCACCTTGTACTTCTTGCAAGTCCAAACCTCAATGTGTGCAGAACATAGCACTATGTTCAATTTGGGGACCCTAGCTGGTCTTGTTGAAGGGTACCTCCTGATCCATCTAAGGACCTGAAGCATTCTTTCATCTTGTTGCTTTCTTTTTTTTCCGAGATGTTGCTGGTGTTCACAAGACAGTCATTGTCGTGAAGTAGGATTTCACGAATTGTGGTTCCATTGTGTGTCACCAGTCAAGTTTGAAGTCAGTATCACTTATCTGCTAGCAGTCACTCCTTAAGTTTATTTGCAGGTCTGAAAACGTCAAAGGACTTGGACTGCCACAGGATGAAAGCATCCTGGCAGCTCCCTGGAATCTTACAGATAACTATTGAAACATCTTTTCTGTGGTTGAACACCAGCTTCAGATTGACAGAGTGAAATTCTTTGATGTTGATGAATAGTTCTGGCTGGTACAAGGATGCACAGATTGACATCCATGTACAATCATTGATGCTCTGGATGGTCAACTAGAGCTATAAATATGCTTATATTGACTTGGGAAACCATTTATAAAGAATCTATTGTCCATCTTTCTTATGCATTTAAGGCCCGTCAACTGCGAGATCCTGAATATATCGCCATCAACGTTCTGGAAGAATATAAGGGCAAAGGTTTTGAGTATTGTTGTCAATTTGATAACCACTGGTAACAAGTGACCATTTGGTCCAGCAATGAGCATGGCTTTACCATAAAGGCTGAGATATTTGCCACCATCAGTACAGCAACCCAAGATTACTGAAGCCCTACCTTTCCAGAATCTTAGCCCTCATTTGTGGAGGCTGTGATAGGGGTAGTTTCTCCTGAAAACTGCTGTCCTTTCTGCTATTTCTCTTTCTTACTGCTTTTTCAGATACAGGTCTCTCTTGTGAGAAGGCTGCCTCTGTTATATTTTACCTTGTCGGAAATCCTAACTAAAGCATCAAAACATGCAGCCTAATGTGATTCAGAAAACCCCTAAAGTGTAGAAAGTCTCAGCAAAACTCCTATGAATTACTCATTTCACAAGAACTGGAAAGAAGGCATTTGAGTACTTTGTATTTATTGCAGCATTTTCATCATTTTAACAAACCCCTCAGTCACCATTAATCTTGTAGTATTATTATTTGCATTGCTTCTACTGGAACCTCATGGCATCGGTCACATGTGCCTGTATGTGGTTCAGTGTAAGATTTGATTGAAGTAGAGCATTGCCAATAATCCTACTTTGTTTGCACTTTGTCAAGAGCTTGTTTAATGGTCAATAGTAAAGAATACACTACCAAAACATTTTTATAGATGAAGGACTGTTTAACAAGATTGTTTGTTGCATGATAGTAATGTTTCAATAGTTCTAATAGTTGCACGATCGCAATAATTATACTGGAAGTCAGCTATAATTATTAGGACTCTTGGACCTGTACAAAGTACATCTGTTCCCTATGGGAACTTGTTGTGGGCATTATTGCCCATTCTGGGTTGCTGTTGAAGGTGGAGATGAGCTGCCACTTGAACCACTGGGATGGCAGGATTGACGTATGAAGAGGATATGAATCAGTGAGGATAATATTCACAGGAGTTTAGACCAATGAGGGTGAATTCATAGAAACCTAACAGGATTAGACAGTGTAAATGGAGGAAGAATGTTCCTGATAATCAAGAAGTCCAGACCTAGGGGTCACAGTCCATGTTCCCGCTAAGGTTCTATTTCTGGAAGCCACAGCTGCATATGGGGATCAGAGGCCTGTGCTGCCAGAAATACATGAGAGGGAATGCTGGTCACAGTAGAAGGATATTGGCTAAGCACATAAGGGGTTGAAACAAGGAGGAAACCCTATGTCCAGAGACTGGTGAGCCTGTGGAATTTTCTGGCACAGAAAGCAAAGGAGGCCAAAATATTGGTTGTTTCCAAGAAGGAATTAGATATAGCTCTTAGGGCTAAAGGAAACAAAGGGAGTATGGAGAAAGGTGGAGCAGGGTACTGAGTTGGATATTCAGTCATCATTTTGCATGGCACAGCAAGGCTTGAAGGATGGAATGGCCCATTTGTGCTCCTGTTATCTACATTTCTATCATTAGCAACAACCCTATTTCTCGCTTTTATGATGGAGGGGAGGTGATGAAGTAGCTAAAGTTGGTTAGACAGTACCCTGAGGAATTGACGGCCTTCTGGTGCATTATCTCTGGACAAGAGATTAACATCCCACCTGCTCCAGAATTGAGCAATAATATCTCTTAACAGATTGATTTAAAATACCCACGCTGAAGGACTATCGCAGAGATATCATGGAGCTGAGCTGATTGACCTCTAATAACCACAAACAACTGCTTTTGGGCCAGGTTAGTGTAGACCTCACTGTCTCCATCCGCAGGCTTTATGTAACATTAATTGAATGGATGGGGCTTAATCTAGCATGAGCATGAACTCTTCAGAATCATCATGTTAAAATCTCAGAAATTCATTGATGCAGAGTTAAAGTTTATATTTCATTGAAATATCATGCCCATTGCACAATTACTATATGCTAATAGGCTGAGTCTTCCTAACTGGTTATGCCTAACCAACCAACAGTGTTAGAGTTCAATCTAGAAATCAAGGAGTTAGGATTAGAGCGCACTTTCTAATGGCAGATTGAAACCAGCAGCCCATCCACCCCTGCAAAGCTGCAGCAAAACATATATGCCGCTCAATGTTAAAGTCCACCCCAACTCCTCATTAGTATTCCCTCATCAAAAATAAACTGGGTTGGAGAGAGCAACAAGCTTATAACCCAAGTTTAGAATCTGGTAATCATACCTTGATATCAAATCAGCTATAGAGCCACATCTTAATACAATGTTTGTAAGTTAGACCATGACTCATGCTCTGATGCATTCATTGCTGTTCCATTTGCCAAGGAGTGTGTGACTCAAATATGTCTTCCTCTTAAGTGCTGCATCTACAGCAACTGTATTAAATATTTTGTGGATCAATGAGCGCCAAATAAAGACCAGAAATAGAATTTGGAAGAAAAGAATTGTTTAGATGTTTTAAGAACAAAGGAAGGAAATTGGTTACACTTAACCAGACAGAAAAACACAGTGAATTTAACAAACACAGCATAGTAAGCTGATAGCACAGCTGAACTGACTAAAAGCATGTGGGTGTGAAAGAATGTTACTGTTCTGTGTCAATTGCTGATGTGTGCATGTTACAATGTACTTACACACAGGGGAAATCTTAACAAAGTGATAAAACAATCCTAAAGGACTGGTTACTGCCTCCCAGAACTCCGAACAGTACAAACAAGCAAAAAGAATTGAAATGGTAAACAATAATGAGCTGCCGCAGTGCTCTTCTGCTTTGCTAATTGAACTGTGAATGACATCATTCAAACTGAAAAAAATATCAGTCACACATGAGCTGAACAGGACAGATTATTTAAGTCTGATGTGAACTTTATTCTTGCACTCTAAAAACTTAAAGTCATCAAGGCTTTAGGATGAGCAAATACTTCTGAGAACCTGGAAATTGAAAGCTATAGAGGTGATTTGGGTCTAGGCCCGAAACGTCAGCTTTTGTGCTCCTGAGATGCTGCTTGGCCTGCTGTGTTCATCCAGCTCCACACTTTGTTATCTAGGATGGTATTGCACGTCTGGTGGAAGAAATTACCAGGGAATTTTCGTGCTTTCACTTCATGTTTGTTTCCAGTGAAATTCATGACACTTAATCTGCCATGGTGGCAGTGTCTTTTCTCGCACAATCTTCCACTCTTCACCTCACTAATATGCATCTGGTGTCTTCAGCGTTCTTCTAGTGGAATCTTGAGACACAAGAGATGGAAATGCTCACCACTGCTCTGACCTTCCAAAGGTCATGTCCCAAGCATTGTATTTAAAACGCAGCCACACACCATTTTAGATCCTGCAAGTCAGGAGCTCCCTCTCACTCTGGTGTTATTACTGAGGGCATGCCCAGAAAGGCAAGCTAACTCCTTGCTTTGTGCACAGGGACTTGAAGCGGCTGGTGGACAAGTTGGTGAAGAGAAAGGACATCCTGCATCTAGATGGTCGCCACAGGACACCATGCCACCAGACACAACCAGCCTGGACACAGTGACATCAGTCAGTGCTCTATCTTAACTTAAAATAAAACTGTCTCTTGCACATCATGTACTATGTCTTTGCATACTTACTTTGCAGCGTGAGAATGTGCCAACTGAAATGCATAGTGTGAACTATGGAATGTGTTAGGGAAATTGGAATTTCAGGTTCTTCTTTGAAGTGCCAGTCTAATTACCACTGCTTTGCTGAAGTGACAAGGAGATAATTAATGTGAAAAATTTGATGCCCTTGAGTATCTGAGACAAAAATTTGGAATGTGCATTTTTGGGCAATGAATGACCTACTAATGACGTAAATTAAAGTCAGATGAATGGCACGACTGAATCAGTGGAGGCATATTAATGCAATTGCCCCAGAAGAGACTTCACTGTGCAAAGCTTTATTCTGTTTTTGAAGAAATAGAAACAGTAACTTATTCTGCCCACATTTGTATGCAGTGTCAATCATTTTGTGCAGTTGATTTTTGATGCAACATGACATGATTCCAGCTTCATATTGTTGTGACTGAGTTTCAGGGTCTGCCTGAGATGGAAGATATTTACTCCACTTCATGTTCCTTTTTCCATTACTGTCTCGGTGATGTCTGTGTTCTTTCAGCTTCCACCAATTTTGTTTCAGCCCCAACTAATCACCCACTTTACGCTCCCAGAGCCTATACTTTTGCCATCCCTAGACTCTCTACACGTAGAGGCCAGAGTGACCATATGGCAAGAGATAGTAGGAACTGTAGATGCTGGAGAATCTGAGATAACAAGTTGTAGAGCTGGATGAACACAGCAGGCCAAGCAGCATCAGAGGAGCAGAAAGGCTGGCTTCGCAGTGGGGTTTCGCAGTGGAGCCTTCCTGCTCCTCTGATGCTGCCTGGCCTGCTGTGTTCATCCAGCTCTACACCTTATTATGACTTATGACAACCCCGTTCATAGAATCTCAGCCATCTTCTATCTTTATGAGGTCCTAACTTTATATTTACCACTGTCCCTATCACTGTTGTCAATCCCTTAATGACCCAGTGCAATGAATGTCATCCACAAAAATGAGTTGCCCATTTTCCTCAGGACCCCATGGACTACTTCCAGTTAATTGCTTATATCTCAAGGAATGACTGTGGCCAATCCCCATACTGGCCTGGCTGGATAGCCCTGGCATAAGCATAAGATCATAAGACCATAAGACATAGGAGTGGAAGTAAGGCCATTCGGCCCATCAAGCCCACTCCACCATTTAAATCATGGCTGATGGGCATTTCAATACCACTTCCCTGCACTCTCCCTGTAGCCCTTGATTCCTTCTGAGATCAAGAATTTGTCGATCGCTGCCTTGAAGGCATCCAACATCCCAGCCTCCACTGCACTCTGCGGCAATGAATTCCACAAGCCCACCACTCTCTGACTGAAGAAATGTCGTCTCATTTCAGTTTTAAATTTACCCCCTCTAATTTTAAGGCTGTGCCCATGGGTCCTAGTCTCCCTGCCTAACGGAAACATCTTCCTAGCGTCCACCCCTTACAAACCATACATTATCTTGCAAGTTTCTATTAGATCTCCCCTCAACCTTCTAAACTCTAATGAGTATAATTCCAGGATCCTCAGCTGTTCATCATATGTTAAACCTACCATTCCAGGGATCATCCGTGTGAATCTCCACTGGACTCACTCTCGGGCTAGTATGTCCTTCCTGAGGTGTGGGGCCCAAAATTGGACAAAGTATTCTAAATTGGGCCTAACTAGAGCTTTATAAAGCCTCAGAAGCTCATCGCTGCTTTTATATTCCAACCCTCTTGAGATAAACAACAACATTACATTCGCTTTCTTAATTACGGACTCTACCTGCAAGTTAACCTTTACAGAATCCTGGACCAACACTCCCAGATCCCTTTGCACCTCTGATTTGTGAATTTTCTCACTGTTTAGAAAATAGTCCATGCCTGTATTCTTTTTCCCAAAATGCAAAACCTCACATTTACTCACATTGAAATTCATCAGCCATTTCCTGGACCACTCTCCTAAACTGTCTAAATCTTTTTGCAGCTTCCCCACCTCCTCAGTACTACCTGCCTGTCCACCTATCTTCGTATCATCGGCAAACTTCGCCAGAATGCCCCCAGTCCCTTCATCCAGATCATTAATATATAAGGTGAACAGCTGCAGCCCCAACACTGAACCCTGCGGGACACCATTTGTCACCAGTTGCCATTCCAAAAAAGAGCCTTTTATCCCAACTCTCTGCCTTCTGTCAGACAGCCAATCCTTGATCCAAGCCAGTAGCTCACCTCGAACATCAGAGGCCCTCACCTTGCTCAGCAGCCTCCCGTGAGGCACTGTATCAAAGGCCTTTTGGAAGTCTAGATAGATAACATCTACTGGGTTTCCCTGGTCTAACATACTTGTTACCTCTTCAAAGAAGAGGATTAACATGTTGGGAATTTGTACCATCTCATTTCTCAGGAAAGGAGAGGAGAATCGGAAGTAGCATAGATATAAGATAGACTGACCTATTAGTGGGATGCAAATACATGGAAATAAGCATGGCCAGCTGCTGGACTGATGTTTCCACAGCACCCTGACTGAGACACATGACATTCCCCGACAGAATGTGTCTGACCTGCAGGACTGACTGTGGTCCAATCCCTCGACTGGCGCCCAAGATAGTCCCCCTTGGCCCACTAAAGACTGCTCACCTCGACTTTCATTCTTGGCCTTTTGCTTGAAGCACATACAGTGTGTTTGCCAAATAGGCACATGCTGCAGTTGTAACTTTAACACAGCATGGCATAACACGTGTCCACATTCTTGGCTGTTTAGCATTCTCTACTTCACAAACTGCCTGCCTCTTTCTCACTCTCTCTGCATTAAAAGTGATGCAAGCCGAGAGACTGGCTGCTTGAGAGATGATGCTGAAGTCAGTGAATGTGCATTGAGAAAGCAATGTAAGGTCGACTGTGGCTGAATATTCTCCACATAACTGAAGTTTTAGGAAAGCAAACTGAGACCCATCCTGTTCCAATAACATGCCTATGAGTTCCTATTCTCAATGGGATCTGGCAGAAGCATGTACGTCATACATGTCCTTGAGTTCCAGAGTAAAGTATTGAAGGCCTGAAGTAGGGTGTGAGTTGGTATTGAAAGTAGCAATGGTCACGTAACAGGGGTGTTGGTTTGTCAACATTGACCTGCATGGAGGAATGGCCAAGGAGGATGGTGTCCATGGAGTGTGTGGGGGTATTGTGCTAGGTACCCTATTAATGATGGTCAAGAAAAGCATTGAATGAACTGTATCCATCCGAAATCTTTGCGGATTAACATGTTGGGAATTTGTACCATCTCATTTCTCAGGAAAGGAGAGGAGAATTGGAAGTGGCATAGAAATAAGATAGACTGACCTATCAGTGGGATGCAAATACATGGAAATAAGGCAGTCAAATTCAGTAGATATGAGATTATGGGAACTGCGGATGTTGGAGAATACAAGATAACAAAGTGTGGAGCTGGATGAACACAGCAGGCTAAGGAGCATCTCAGGAGCACAAAAGCTGACGTTTTGGGTCCAGACCCTTCATCAGAGAGGAGGGTGGGGAGAGGGTTCTGAAATAAATAGGGAGAGAGGGGGAGGCGGACCGAAGATGGATAGAGGAGAAGATAGGTGGAGAGGAGAGTATAGGTGGGGAGGTGGGGAAGGGATAGGTCAGCCCGGGGAGGATGGACAGGTCAAGGAGGTGGGATGAGGTTGGTAGGTGGGAAATGGAGGTGCGGCTTGAGGTGGGAGGAGGGGATAGGTGAGAGGAAGA
Organism: Stegostoma tigrinum; assembly: GCF_030684315.1. Taxonomy (NCBI): domain Eukaryota; kingdom Metazoa; phylum Chordata; class Chondrichthyes; order Orectolobiformes; family Stegostomatidae; genus Stegostoma; species Stegostoma tigrinum. Next base: position 17,724,740 of record NC_081367.1, on the reverse strand, counting down.
ACAGATTTGGGAGGCGGGGACGAGCTGGGCTGGTTTTGGGATGCAGTGGGGGGAGGGGGCAAGCTGGGCTGGTTTTGGGATGCAGTGGGGGGAGGGGAGATTTTGAAGCTTATGAAGTCCACATTGATACCATTGGGCTGCAGGGTTCCCAAGCAGAATATGAGTTGCTGTTCCAGTAACCTTCGGGTGGCATCATTGTGTCACTGCAGGAGGCCCATGATGGACATGTCATCTAAGGAATGGGAGGGGGAGTTGAAATGGTTTGCGGCTGGGAGGTGCAGTTGTTTATTGCGAACCGAGTGGAGGTGTTCTGCAAAGCAGTCCCCAAGCCTCCGCTTAGCTTCCCCAATGTAGAGGAAACCACACTGGGTACAGTGGATACAGTATACTACATTGGCAGATGTGCAGGTGAACATCTGCTTAATATGGAAAGCCATCTTGGGGCCTGGGATGGGGGTGAGGGAGGAGGTGTGGGGGCAAGTGTAGCACTTCCTGCGGTTGCAGGGGAAGGTGCCGGGAGTGGTGGGGTTGGAGGGGAGTGTGGAGCGGACAAGGGAGTCACGGAGAGAGTAGTCTCTCCAGAAGGCAGACAAGGGTGGGGATAGAAAAATGTCTTGGGTGGTGAGGTCAGATTGTAGATGGCAGAAGTGTCGGAGGATGATGCGTTGTATCCGGATGTTGGTGGGGTGGTACGTGAGGACGAAGGGGATTCTCTTAGGGCGGTTATTGCAGGGGTCGGGTGTGTTGCAGGAAATGCAGGAGACGCAGTCAAGGGCGTTCTCGACCACTGTCGGGGGTAAGTTACGGTCCTTGAAGAGCGTGGACATCTGGGATGTGCGGGAGTGGAATGCCTCATCCTGGGAGCAGATGCGGTGGATGCGGAGGAATTGGGAATAGGGGATGGAATTTTTGCAGGGTGTGGGTGGGAGCAGGTGTATTCTAGGTAGCTGTGGGTCACATTCAGTAGTATGGTTCTGAAGTCACCATTTAAGACTTGAGTGGAAAATCACAAAGCTTATTCTCAACCTTGAGACTCTGATTTTTTAAAATTTTTGCCTCATTTTCCGAACTTTCTCATCATTGCTCATGTCACATGCAGGAGGGTAAAACTCCATCCAAAGGAACAGGAGTCACATATTAATCTCCTCGACCATGCTCTGTCATTTAATTGTATCAAGCCTGCTCTGTAGCTCAATAATACCTACTTGCTTTGGTTCTGTAAGCTTAACATTGCCAATCAAAAATCTATCAACAGTTGCTTTGAAATCTTTAATTGACTTAGGATGAAGGATGTGGAAGCTTTGGAAAGGGTGCAGAGGAGATTTACTAGGATGTTGCCTGGTATGGAGGGAAGGTCTTACGAGGAAAGGCTGAGGGACTTCAGGCTGTTTTCGTTAGAGAGAAGAAGGTTGAGAGGTGACTTAATTGAGACATATAAAATAATCAGAGGGTAAGATAGGGTGGACAGGGAGAGCCTTTTTCCTAGGATGGTGACGGCGAGCACGAGGGGGCATAGCTTTAAATTGAGGGATGAAAGATATAGGACAGATGTCAGAGGTAGTTTCTTTACTCAGAGAGTAGTAAGGGAATGAAACGCTTTGCCTGCAATGGTAGTAGATTCGCCAACTTTAGGTACATTTAAGTCGTCATTGGACAAGCATATGGACGTACATGGAATAGTGTAGGTTAGATAGGCTTGAGATCGGTATGACAGGTTGGCACAACATCGAGGGCCGAAGGGCCTGTACTGTGCTGTAATGTTCTATGTTCGATGACTTAACCTTAACAGTTTTTTGGGAGGTGAATATGATCTTTCCTTTGCATTGGAAAGATTTCGCTTAACGTCACTGCTGGGTTGCTGGGCTCTACACCATTAAGGACATGCCTGTCTTTTCTTGACTCTCAGATTGGAGGTAATGGTTTTCTCTGATTCTGTGCTCTTAAAAATACATGACATGTAGATTACAACACAGAAACAAGCCATTCAGCCTAATGGCTCAGTGCTGATGTTTGTGGTCCTTACAAAATCACATAATAAGTCAAGGACAGTGTTCAATAGCAGGCAAGAGAATTGGGTACGGTCAGTCTAGCGGATTAAATTCAACCAGTCTGGGAGTTATAGGTCAGACCGAGAGCAGCATAGAGATCAGTCAAGAGTCTGGTCATGTATCGGGCAGGTCTGTCCATCAAAGTTGATCGGGGTGGACCACCATCAATCTTGGAACTGAGGATGGATAAGCTGTGTGGCTTGGTCCTTAAATACCAATAGATGCCCAAATGTACATTTATATGTGCAATGAAGTGTCAGTAACTGCCACCAATGTGTTACTGGTTGTCGTCCCATTATCTAAATGACCAAGGGCAGCTCTGGACTGCTAATGGCCAGCTACTACATGACGTGACTTCACAGATTGTACCAGTGCCAGGAGCTCAGGATATCCCAGTGTGGCAAATAGTTCTACTTGCAGCCTATGGTAGAATATAATGAATGGGATGCCATGGGTGCACTATGCATAACTAATGAGGCGTGTGTGAGTGTGTGTGTGCAGGTATGTGTGTGAGTGTATGCATGTGTATTTGACTCCACTACCACCGCACTGCCAGCTGTGGTAGTGGAGTCAGATACATTTGGGACATTTAAGCGACTCTTGGATAGGCAGTGGAGGATGGCAAAATGTAAGGGATGCAGGGTAGTTCGATCTTTGAGTAGGATAATAGGTGGGCACAACATTGTGGGATGAAGGGCCCGTGCGGTGCTGTACTTTTCTATGTTCTCTGTTTTTCTATGTTCTATAACATGAGAAAAACAATTCAGTCTCATGGACAGATAACCTTCATGAAACTTGAAAAACTGCTACTGTTTTGTCCACTCACTTCATTTATCAAATGCCTATTTGCAACATTTTGCTCCCATCCACACCATTTACTTGGTACCAAACCTAGTGTCACCAATGAATCAGGATGTTTGGGGCCCCTATTCCTTTGTCTAAAACATTAATAAGTGTAATTGAAATCTGAGGCACCAGAGACAAATCCTGGTTGGGAGATGGATTGCAAGGAACATCTGTCTCATTCTCTAAATTTGAGCATGCTTGATGGATCTCTGTGTGCTGCTTCCTAGTGTCAGACAATGACAATCTCCATCAAGAGAGAAATCTAACCATCGCCCCTTGATGTTCAATGGCATCATTGTCTTCCTACTGGCCGTCCAGATCTGAAAGCCTGCCCACTTTGCTTAAATAGACAGCAAAACTCTGACTACCTGCCCAGGCAAAATCACCGTCAGGTTACTGCTCCTGACACGATGTGGGATCAGGATCCAATTTGACTCTGACATCAGGGTCTCAACATAAAATGAAAAGTTCTTTGCCCACTGACCCCCATCCCCCGAGCCCTGCATGTCAGTGATTATAAACTGATGGAGAACAATGTGCACTTTGTTCACAAAACGAGTATATCCTAGAAAATTGGACAGTCACTAAAGACTGCAATATTTTGAGTCCCTTCAATTGCTCACAGAATACTGACGTTTTAACAATAAAATGTAATTTAAACTGCCTGGAGAAAATTGCAAAAATAATTTGGCTGTTATATCTGTACACTTGATACATAGATAAATATAAGTGTTGTCCTTTATTCACTTGAGTGTAATTGTTTATGATTTTAATGCGTGTTTTCTTTTCTCTTTGTCAGACCGCATTTGGCTTGTGACAGTGAGCAACTTACAATGTAGAACTGTAGCACCACCTGGGGACTTGTTTTGGTACAGCACACAGCGGGGGCGCTATTTCGTCCGATGGGCTTGGTTTATTACTGCATTATACTGCATTCAGTACTGAAATAGATTTTTACTTTACAATCACAAGAAACAGTGTTAGATTCCTCTAAGTCTGGGAACACTAAAATAAAATTGCAGCCCTGAGTGTAACAAAACAAACGTAAATCGGCCATCTCAAAATGAAGCCAGGTTAGTATTTAAAGAAAAATTACTCACTGTACGCTGATTTTCTGGGATTGCCTACTTAACTTTTCACTACTAATCTACTAATAAAGGAAATATATCCTCTACAATAAATGAAAAAAAAACAAATGTAGCACAGATGAGGCATTTAACTGCGGTGAGGATCTTTCATAATATTATATGAATAAAAATATTACATTGCGAAATGTGTCAATTACAACTTAAAAGCAGTCTTCCAATTTGCATGTCCAAATGTCTTATTTCAAACTCCTGCTGTTAACTGACCTTAATGTTGTAATGTCGGATGCAACATATATGTAATATGTATGATATTATTTTAGAATTTAGATTGTGAACTACTGGTATGTGGGTTTTGATCTATGTAGATGAAGGGATTTAATAATTAACTCGTCATGCATTCTAGAGCCACGTTCTTTGTAAACCCCAGTAAAAGGGAGAGAATTCCTGTAGTGATAATGGGGATTTGTTTGCATTGAGAGAATTTTATGACCAGACAGAGTAAACACTGAGGAACATTAGTTTGCTTGGACAGGTTAACACAGGTACTATTGATCAATAGATGCACTTCCGGGAATCAGTTTCATATCATTTTTGCTTCACACAGTCTGTGAGTTGACAAGGTCGCACAACTTAAATTATTTTTCAAAGACAATTCACATTGATTCAATGCTAGCAGAGAATGATCTGTTCCATTAGAGATAATAGGAACTGCAGGTGCTGGAGAATCTGAGATAACAAGGTGTAGAGCTGGATGAGCACAGCAGGCCAAGCAGCATCAGAGGAGCCGGAAGGCTGACGTTTCGGGCCTGGACCGATCCGTTCCATTATCTTCTTAAACAACTAAACTTTAAAACCAGACTTTGATTTTTGTTAAGCAGAGATAAACAACAATACACAAACCATATATCATTTACACTTCTGAATAATTTACCAATTCTGAATAATTGGAGATACAGAAGATAAAAAATGTAAAAATATTTCCTTGCAGACATTTAGAGGACACAATTGTCTCTAAAACTCTCAAATACAGACCAAGCCCCATTTAAAAAATCAATCATTGGATTCTTTTCGGTTTCAATAACTTATAATTTAAATGCAAATTTTAACATTTTTCATTATCACCTAGTCCAGTATTTCAGTATTATTTAGATGAAAGAAATGCAAAAAGCTATGGAGCAATAAAGCAGAATATGAGATACAGCTGAAATTATATTTCAGAAGCTGATCAGTAGAAGTAGAAAGTGAGGGGTTCTTGTGGTGTAGTAGTGTCCTTCCCTCTGAATTGGGTGCCCGGATTCAAGTCCCACCATGCTCCATAAGTGTGTCATAACAGCTCTAAACAGGTTGATTTGGAAAAATATCTAAATGTAGAAAGTTCAGGAGGAAACTCAGCAGGTCTTAGAGCATTGCGAGTCCAATTGGATTGAAGAGGAGTCGTAGTGGCCTCGAAATATTAGCAGATTGCTGCCATACCTGTTCAGTTTCCCCAGCACTTCCTGTTTATATTTTAGATTTCCAGCATCCACAGTATTTTGCTTTTAATTAATAAAACTATATAGTAGACCCCCTTTTTATGTATTTTAAACACGTTAAAGTATGTGGACAGTAGTGTGAATTTTCCACCACTTACTAGTCATTTTTTTTAACATCTGTATGCTGATTTTTTGCATACACTAGGAGGTGAGTTGTACAAGAGCTCAGGGTGGGGGGGGGGGGTGCGCGTGTGGTGTGGGTGCTGGTGGTGGAAAGGGTTTACTGCTTGCCTCCTCACAGAAAGAAAGTTGATGCCAATCTGAGTGATGTCAGACAAGGCTACCCTGCAGCCATAACACACTCTGGGTGACCACAAGGAGATGAAATTCCTGCCTTTCAGTAAGCAAAAGACCGTTGCTCCACTCCCCCCTCCATGTCTCCTCAGCTGCCATCCTCCCAGAGAGCTGGTGGCCAATCTGATTACACAGCAGCTCGAACAAATATGGACATAGCACCAAAGCCAGATAAGTGTAGTTTAAGACAGGGAGGGATTGGGAGCCAAAGGAGAGTAGGTTGGAAGGAGATAATGGGAACTGCAGATGCTGAAAAATCCAAGATTACAAAGTGTGAAGCTGGATGAACACAGGAGGCCAAGCAGCATCTCAGGAGCACAAAAGCTGATGTTTCGGGCCTAGACCCTTCATCAGAGAGGGGGATGGGGAGAGGGCTCTGAAATAAATAGGGAGAGAGGGGGAGGCGGACTGAAGATGGATAGAGGAGAAGATAGGTGGAGAGGAGAGTATAGTTGGGGAGGTGGGGAAGGGATAGGTCAGTTCGGGGAGGATGGACAAGTCAAGGAGGCGGGATGAGGTTAGTAGGTTGGAAATGGAGGTGCCCCACCTCCATTGCCCCACCTCCATGGAGCTCCCCACCTCCCCACCTATACTCTCCTCTCCACCTATCTTCTCCTCTAGCCATCTTCGGTCTGCCTCCCCCTCTCTCCCTATTTATTTCATAACTCTCTCCCCATCCCCCTCTCTGATAAAGGGCCTAGACCTGAAACATCAGCTTTTGTGCTCCTGAGATGCTGCTTGGCAGATTGGAAGGAGTTTGATTTGAAGGGATGGAGAGCCATAAAGGGGGTGTAACATCTTGGTTGTGTACATCCAATGTGTACAGGGCACATCCTGACTAAGGTAACCCAACCCCCTAGCTTCCTAGCTCTTCAGGTAAATCAATGAAGTATGGTCTTATTCCAGCCTGCCTGCCTACATCAATCACATTATGGTGTTGGAAGTGTGTCAACAGGCTGAATTTCTCACTAATTTTTTAAAATGACAAATGAGTTGCCAATTCCAGTTCTCTCCTGTCTGTGTTTTATGAAGACTAGGCTAGGGGTCACGGGGTAGCCAGCTGGCATATTTTATGTGCCCCCTTGCCAAAAGAAAGTGCTGTGGAAGCTGAGGGGGCTGGTGGGGGAGTGCGGTGCTAGAATCCAGTCTTGGAGCTTATTTACCATTGGTTGATTTCCAGACTAATTTCAATTCACCATTGATTTAAACTATTATATTTAATGCACTGCTACATTATTGCAGCTTAAGGGGTTCTTGTACTTTTCAATAGACCTTCAACGCTGAATGGGAAATAATTACTTGTTAATTATAACCGAAATGAAACATACATGCGTTCCTTTCGTGAAGACCCTGCGCAGTTTTGCTATATGACCCAGAGTGATACTACAGGTTGCCCATGCAGTTCAACGTGCTCTGAAGGTCTCAGGGAGATCCCAACCTCACAAAGGAAACGACTCACAAAGTTTGATTATTGTGGAACTTTTGTCACCTAATTTACCAAAGATAATCTTTTATAGTTTGCGACCGTATCCCATGTTGATTCATTTTTACTTCCTTTGGGAGCAACTGGCTGTGTAGACAGGGACAAGTGTGTTAATTTTTGATCTCCACATTCCTGGTGTGTGACAAGTCATGGACTCATTTTCTTCCCACATAGACTAAGGTAAGCTTTTCCATTTGTATTGACGTACATCAAATTTCTGTTGCCCGTTTGCTTTTTTCAAGATGTTTCCTAGAGGCTTCCATAGTTTATTACATTGTTCGCAATAATTCACCTCGTTATACTGAACAAGCTTTTCTGCTCCCAAAGACATCCTGGTAGGTAAATGAAGGCAACTGGTAAATGGTCCGATGTGGTTGAGGGTCATCATTGGCAGCTTCACGACTAAATTTCTTTTCCATGAAGGTAATTGATTCCAGAGCATATGTTGTGTGGAATTCAATAGGTCAGGTGGATAAGTAGAGTTGAAGTTAACGCTCCACCCATGTCTTCAATGCAACTGATGGGGATAGAGGAGTGCTGATGTTGGGGAATCTATGTTTGGGGTTAATCTTTAACTACTGTAAATAATTCTCCTACAACTTTGATCTTTCATCAAGATGGAGACCATCTCAGCTTGGATGTTCTTCATGCACTTGGTTGGATAGCAGCCTGCCTTTGTTTGACACATTCAGTCCCTTTGAAGTAGATCTCCTGAAACAGTATCTGCTTTCTTGAGGCAAGTCAAGATTTTACTTTATCATTTAATTTGGCAGTTACCTCCTTTGTTACTCAAGAAGATAAACTTGAACTCCACCATATAAATGCAAAATACTCCAAATACTGGAAATCTGAAACAAATACAGAAAATTCTGGAGAAAGTCAGCAGTTCTGAAGAGGTCATACTAGATTCAAAACCTTAATACTATTTCTCTCTCTACAGATGCTGCCAGACCTATTGAGTTTCTCTAACATTCTCTGCACTTGTTTTTGAACTAAGCTGCGGTGATTTGAAACGATGTGTTGCACAGTTTGGGGCATGAAAGCTTCTAGTTACACATCGTTCCATCAACAAAACCGGCCACATTGACCTCTGTAATATCATTCATCTGTGCTCCTGCAGAAATCCTCATTCAGGAGAACCTTGGATCCACCACAAACTTGGCATCATTCAACCTCTTGTGTCTAGACCCTAATTTGTACCAATTTTTATTCACTCAACATCCCTATGTCCACTGAACAACATTGGCTCTCAGTCGAGCAAAGCCTTGAAATAAAAATGATTAATCTTGTTTTCAACCTTCTCCATGACTTCACCTTTCCCTATCTTTTTAATTTTCCCTAATCCTTCCAATGTCTCTGCACCACTCCAATTCTAATCTCTTGTATGTTCCTGATACCATTGGTATTCCAGCAGTCCATTGCCTTTGCACTAAGCTCTGGAACTGCCTCTGAAAGATTTCTATCTGTCCATTGCCTTCTCTTGTTGGTCTTTAAAGCCTATCTTTTCAACTAATCTTTTGAATACCTACCTTAATTAATTGCTCACGATTTCAACTTTTAATGTTCACAATGAGTAGAGGACACAAATTTATTTTTGCAATGAAAATGGGCAATTGAAGATATGACTGCAAGAAATCCACTGACTGGGACAATGGGCTTCAGAACTAGATAGAAATTTAAAATTTCTAAGCCTCACATGACTGGAGTGATTATAAGAAGCCTTTGGCTTGCTCACATAGGACCCAACATGAGAAACAGACTTAGCTGTGTTAACTAACTGCTTTGGAAAGGTAGTTGTGCAAATGACTCATTGGGAGTAGGCCTGGGGATTATAGGGGCATGTACACACTGAGATGATCAAACTGCCCACAAGGCTTAATTATTTCTGCACCGTTGGAGCAGGAACTACTGTCTGTGGAGGATAAAAGGCAAGGTTGAACAGTAGAGATGTGATGAATATGCTTATGTTTGCTTGATTATTTTTGTGTATTTAAATATACAATTCCCCCAAGGTATGAAAACAGCTGGAGAAGCATCCATGACAGCACATCCATCTATTGGAGGAAAAAGACTGAATTTAACTTGCCTTTTCTCAATCCATATTATTGGGGTAATTTGGGGGTTCCATGTTATATTCACCAGTTGCTTATGTGGTTAAGTTCTTAATTACAAAATGTATTCATTGCAATATTGCTGTCAGTAGTCTCAAGAATCCATATGGTTTGCTGGAGCTTTGTATCAGCCTAAGAAACTGTTATTCCTTGGAGGTGGGAATAACATTAGGCAAGTGGGCTTCATGGAATTGGGACACTGACAAAGGGGTTAATGGGTAATTTGGCTTACTGAGTTAAAGGAACAAAGCAGCAAGTAAGACAGCTTATTTACATGGTGATGTAAATTCAGTGTCTTAATTGACATTGAGGAAAAACCAGTTACCTGACTTCAGGACAGAGTCAACGAGCAAATATAGGGTAATCTGAGACCACCATGGCACTGTAACAATGTTTCTTTGTACAGCCACAATTGCACTGTTGACATCAGCAGCCGGAAATAAGTGATGTCTGGTGTCATTTCATTCAAACCCGAGTAAAGTACCTGCTATACTTATGCAGGGGCAATAAAAAAATGGTTGTAAATCAATGACTGGTCCAATTAAATTTAGTGAATATTTGTTCTGTAAAGAGCTCTGAAAAGAGAATCTGAAGAGATACAAGATTTAGAACACTTCAAGAGATACTCAGAGGGTGAGCCAGAGTTCAGCGCCAGAGGGTGCAGGCACTTGTTATTAGAAGTTTTCAAAGACATAAATGGGAAACGTAATCCTCACTTAAACTTCTAAACTGCTGCTCAGATACTGTAAGTCTTTCTTGCGTTGAACAAAGTTTAATTGCCACCAGCAATATAGGTCAATATTGAACCATATCCTGTTAAGGTTTATGAAAAGAAAAACAGGAGAAATGCCATATTTGAATGAGTAATACTCAATAGAACACAAAAAAGGTGAGTTATTGAAAGCTCAGTATTTTTACTGACTTTTTGATTGAAATCCAAATCCATTTTGTTCAAGGTAGGAAAAGCGAGAAGTGTACACAAATTAATGTTAATGTCCAAGGTACCAAGAATGGGTGAGGCAAAATTTTGAATCTGCCTTCAAATTAACCGCAAGGATTGTCACGATACCCACAGTCTATGAATGCGGAGAAAAGGAAAGCTGGAAACAACCAACATGCACAATTCTCAAGTTAAAATGCACAAATTAATGATTTTGTTTCTGATGACTTCAAAGTCAGAGGTCCTGTAGCTTCAACATCCCAATAATAAATGATCTTTATTAGCAGCATTGCAAAATATGGAAAGGGCACAATTATCTAGTCCTAGAGAACAGAGATAACACGTTATTTTAGAGCATCCTTCTTCCTGTGTCTGTTTGAACAGACACAGAATTGCTACGTATCTTTACATCTACAGGAAACCACTTTTTTCTTTCTTTTAGCCACTTTTGAGATGACTTTGTTATCTTTCAGCAATTTGTTACTTCCAAGAGTTAAATACACTCTTTATAAAAATTGAGCATGGGTTGAGTTATACAGACACTCGGGTGGAATGGCAGGCAGTATGGTGTATAAAATTAGGTATCATAGCAGCAGCACCTTGCTCATTGCCTGACTTCCCAAAGTTATATCTGTACTGAGCAAGGTTTGTCCTGTGTGATCACCTGTGGGATTCATAGAACAGTACAGCACAGTATAGCCCCTTCAGCCCACAATGTTGTGCCAATCTATTATCCTACTCTAAGATCAAACTACAATGCATACTCTACATTTTACTGTCATCTATGTGCCTATCCAAGAGTCTTAAATGTCCCTAATGTATCTGACTCTACTACTATTGCCAGCAGTGTATTCCACGCGACCACTACTCTCAGAGTAAAGAACCTACCCCTGACATCTCCCCTAAACCTTCCTCCATTCACCTTAAAATTATGTCCCTTCATGATAGTCATTTCTGCCCTGGGAAAAAGTCTCTGGCTATCCACTCTTTTTATACCTCTCATCATCTTGTACACCTCTGTCAAGTCACTTCTCAGCATTCTTTGATCCAATGACAAAAGCCCTAGCTCCATCAACCTTTCCTCATAACATCTGCCCTTCAGTCCAGGTAGCATCCTGGTAAATCTCCTCTGCACCCTCTCCAACACTTCTACATCCTTCCTCTAATGAGGTGACCAGAACTGAACACATTTTTCCAAGTGTGATCTAACCAGGGTTTTATAGAGCTGCACCATAACCTCGCAGTTCTTAAACTCAATCCCCCTGCTAATGAAAGCCAACACACCAGACACCTTTTTAACAACCCTATCAACTTCGATGGCAACTTTGAGGGATCTGTGGATGTGGACCCCAAGATCCCTCTGTTCCTCCACACTGCCAAGAATCCCCTCATTTGCATTCAAATGCAAGCTTCCAACATGAATCACTTCATACTCTTCTCGTTTGAATTCCATCTACCACTTCTTTGCTCAGCTCTGCATCCTGCCAATGTCCCATTGCAACCTACGACAGCCCTCCGCACTATCCAAAAATTTACCAACCTTCATGTTATCAGCAAACTTACTAACCCATCCTTCCACTTCCTCATCCAAGTTATTTGTAAAGATCACAAAGAGCACAGGTCCCAGAACAGATCCCTGTGGAACACCACTGGTCACCAAGCTAACTTTGGGCTGAATACTTTCCATCTACTACCATCCTCTGTCTTCTATTGGACAGCCAATTCTGTATCCAGACAGCCAAATTTCCCTGAATCCCATGCCTCTTTACTTTCTGAATGAGCCTACCATGGAGATACTTATCAAATGCCTTGCTAAAATCCATATTCACCACATCCACTGCTCTACCTTCATCAACGTGTTTTATCACATCCTCAAAGAATTCAGTAAGGCTTGTGAGGCATGCTCTGCCCCTCATAAAGCCATGTTGACTATTTCTAATCAAACTATGCTTTTCCAATCATAAATACTATCTCTCAGAATCCTCTCCAATGATTTGCCCATCACTGAAATACGACTGGCAGGTCTGTAATTCTCAGGGTTATCCCTATTCCCTTTCTGGAACAATGGAATAACATTTGCCAACCTCCAATCATCTGGTACTACTCCAGTACTCAAAGATCATCGCCAAAGGTGCAGCAATCTCTTCCCTCACTTCCTGTAGTAACCTTGGTTGTACCCCATCTGGCCCAGGAGATGCATCAATCCTCGTGTTTTTTTCAAAATTTCTAGCACATCCTCCTTACTAACATCAACCTGTTGGAGCATATCAGCCTGTTTCATGCTGTCCTCACAAACTATAAGATCTTCTCACTGGTGAATACTGTAGCAAAGTATTCATTAAGGAACACCCCCTACACCTCCTCTAATTCCACGCACATGTTCCCTCCACTATCCCTGATCAACCCTACCCTCACTCTGGCCATCCTCTTGTTCCTCACGTAAGTATAGAATGCCTTGGTGTTTTCCTTGATCCTACTCGCCAAGGCTTTTTCATGCCCTTTTCTAGCTCTCCTAAGTCTATTCTTCAGTTCCTTCCTGGCCACCTTGTAACCCTCTAGAGTCCTGTCTAATCCTTGCTTCCTCAACCTTAAGTAAGCTTCCTTCTTCTTCTTGATAAGATGTTCCACATGCCTTGTCATCCAAGGTTCCTTCACCTTACCATCCCTTCCTTGCCTAGGTGGGACAAACCTGTACAGTACTCATGGCAAGTGCCCCCTAAGCAACCTCCACATTTCTGTCATGCATTTCCTTGATAACATCTGATCCCAATTTATGCTCAGCAGTTCTTACCTAATAGCATTGTAATTCCACCTCACCCAATTATAATACTTTCCCATACCATCTGCTCCAATCCCATGACTATCGTAAAGGTCAGTGAGTTGTGATCACTGTCACTGAAATGCTCTCCCACTGAGAGATCTGGCATTTGGCCTGGATCGTTGTCTTTAGGAAACTCCCAATAAAGTGACCGCTCCTTTCCTGTTTCTGACTTCCATCAATCCTGACTCATTCTTTCCATGATGTGAGAGCCTAGTGCCAAGTGTTCAGTCCATCCAGTAAAAGTTGATAGGTTGGGAATAGGGGTGATGGACACTCCTACTTGGAAACTTGTGACCTGCTGCCCTCCGAAGGTTCCCACTACTCCACCACACATTTTCTCTCCAGGCTTGGCTTCTCCACTTCAGTCCACGAGCATCGTCCCAACTCCCCGGACTGTCCTAACCCCTCCCTACCTGCCCACCTATACTCATCTCTACAGGCTCCATCCCCGCCCCTCTAACTTACTTGTCTCATCTCCACCTATCTTGTCCTCTATCCACATTTGATCTGCCTCCCCCTCTCTCCCTATTTATTTCAGAACCCTCTCCCCATCCCCCTCTCTGATGAAGGGTCTAGGCCCGAAACGTCAGCTTTTGTGCTCCTGAGATGCTGCTTGGCCTGCTGTGAACATCCAGCTCCACACTTTGTAATCTCAGATTCTCCAGCATCTGCAGTTCCCATTGTCACTGATACAATTCATTTTGTTGGGACTGCTGCAGTTCCAACTGTGGCCAGAGTTTCCAGCGGAACTACTGGTAGAGTAGAACTGCCAGCTATTTGATTGATCAAAGCTGTCTCAGGCAGACCTCCTAATGGATTGGGTTGACACCCCACCTCAAGCTAACAAAAGGCACGCAGCTATTAAATGGCTTTGTGTGAGTTGGCCAATCGCAAGTGAGTTCACCCTGACTTTTACGCCTACTGTCCCTTTCCTCACCCTGTGAGATTCAGTTGTCTGTGCACTTTATATATTGGAATTAAAAACTTTGTTTTTCTGCTATCTATGCTATTATCATAATTTCACTTGTGGTGCAACATACTTTTTCTATTCAGAGATAATGTGAACTGCAGATGCTGGAGAATCCAAGATAACAAAGTGTGGGGCTGCATGAACACAGCAGGCCAAGCAGCATCTTAGGAGCACAAAAGCTGACGTTTCAGGCCTAGACCCTTCATCAGAGAAGGGGATGGGGAGAGGGTTCCGGAATAAATAGGGAGAGAGGGGGAGGTGGACCAAAGATGGATAGAGGATAGGTGGAGAGGAGAGTATAGGTGGGGAGGTGGGGAGTGGATAGGTCAGTCCAGGGAGGATGGACAGGTCAAGGAGGCGGGATGAGGTTGGTAGATGGGAAATGGAGGTGTGGCTTGAGGTGGGAGGAGGGGATAGGTGATAGGAAGAACAGGTTAGGGAGGTGGGAATGGGTTGGGCTGGTTTTGTGATGCAGTGGGGAGAGAGGACGAGCTGGGCTGGTTTTGGGATGCAGTGGGGGAGGGGGAGATTTTGAAGCTTGTGAAGTCCACATTGATACCATTGGGCTGCAGGGTTCCCAAGCGGAATATGAGTTGTTGTTCTGCAGAGGGATTTAGTATTGGTGGAAGATCATTATTCAATGCTTTGCGCTCTGGTCCTGTGAAGCACTGGATTTGCCTCATACCCTTACTGAGATTTGCAGAAATTATTTTTTTCTTATTTGCTCTACTGATACATCTGTGAGCTTGCACAACCCATGACAGACACATTTCCATGGAAGGCACATTCTGATTCTTGCCTGCCTCCTTAGTGATTACACTGGGAATCGTGATATTAATATGAAACATCAGAGACAATAGCAATTAGATACAGGTCTCATTAGCGATGTTTACATCATGAGACAGTGGGCTGAATCTTGCATATTTTTGATTAAGTCCAAGTGGCAATGGGCTTTTTTGGAGGGGTTTCCATTGTGGGATGTCTTGCCTTATTTTCACCAGAATTACTGTATTAACTACCTACCCCACTTCATGCTATCCGTAGCATCCAATTCCAGCCTATATTAGGGACGGCACGGTGGCTCAGTGGTTAGCACTGCAGCGTCACAGCGCCAGGGACCTGGGTTCGATTCCAGCCTCGGGTGACTGTCTGTGCGGAGTTTGCACATTCTCCCCGTGTCTGTGCAGGTTTCCTCTGGGTGCTCTGGTCTCCTTCCACAGTCCAAAGATGTGCAGGTTAGGTGGATCGGCCATGCTAAATTGTCCATAGTGTTCAGGGGTGTGTGGGTTATAGGGGGATGGGTCTGGGTGGGATGCTCCAAGAGGCGGTGTGGACTCGTTGGGCCGAAGGGGCTGTTTCCACACTGTAGGGAATCTAATCTAATCAATTACCACACGCCATTCCCAGAACAACTCACCACTCAGCGGATATCCTGGAATTCACCAGCATCCAGTAAAGCAAAAAGAATCAAAACAGGTGGTGGGCTGCCTGACATTAAGTTCCTCAACCCTAATGTGGAGAGCATTTGACACTGACCATCCTGAGCAGCTGAATGACTCTATCTAAGCCCCTGGTATCATAGAATTTCCTTGACTTACTGTACCAGGACCCCCAGTGAAGGTTATTCTCTTTAACTTGACTGAGATGTGATAATAACTATGGAACATTTCTTCTGCTGTGTCTGTGCTAAATAGCACGGCAAAGCAGAAGTAATTTGAGCCTGTTAGGTCTGGCAGAGGAGACCAGGTACACAAAGGGAAGGCAAGGCAATGCAAGGCAGGGACACTGCCCGCATTCAGGTAGGCTTCGAGTGAATCAGCACCAAGATAGTGAATGAGGACCCCAGAAATTCAGTCTGGTCCAGTCCATGAGCTGGTGCATGTTCCTGAATGCATAGTGTCTTTTGCTGCAACATTGCAATGATAGTTGCTGGAGGAACCTAAAGTGTATCATGGAAGTGTAGAAGCATTTTGTAAATGTCTCGAAGATGTGTAATGAAGGTTCTTAGAGGCTGGCACATGTCATGCCAATGTCTGTAAATTGGGAGTGCATTTGGCCAGTGCCCATGCAGAGAGAAACAAGGGATTGAGATTTACAGAGCAGCAAGAGAAACACTGTACCAAACAGCTATATACAGTATAATGTATATAATAGTGCAAACAAAGGATTACCAAGAGTCAGAGAGAATTGCTAGAGATGCGAGCGACTCAGAGCAGTAGCAGTCTAGCCAGACAGAATGGTCTCTAAGAGTGTAATTGTAGACACTGAATATCAAAGAGAACATAGAATATATATAATCCATGAAAAAACAACAGCAGACTTGAGAGAAGCATAATTCATAGACATAGCTGCAATAGTTCAAGGCGACATCATAGCAGAATTCTCTCAAAGTATCTACAACTTTTTTCTCTATTCTTTTGTAATGTGGGCATTACTGGCTGGCCAGCATTTCTTGCCTATCCCTAGTTGCCCTTCAGAAAGTGGCGGTGAGCTGCATTCTTGTACCACCGCAATCCACTTGCTGTTGGTTGATTCTCAACGCTATTAAGCAGGGAATTCCAAGATTTTGACCCAATGACAGTGAAGGAACAGTGATATATATCCATGTCAGGATGGTGAGTGGCTTGGAGAGGAACTTGAAGGAAGTGGTGTTCTGACATGTCAGCTGCCCTTGTCCTTCTAAAGGAAATGGTTGTGGGTTTGGAAGCTGCTGTCTGAGGATCTTTGGTGAATTTCTACAGTGTATCTTGTAGATAGTACACACTGATGCTACTGAGCATCGGTGGTGGAGGGAGTGGATGTAGTGCCAATCAAGTGGGCTGCTTTGTCCTGTACGGGGTCATGCTTCTTGAGTGCTGTTGGGGCTGCACTCATCTGGGCAAGTGGGCAATATTCCATCACACTCCTGACTTGTAGGATAATAAAATGTGAGGCTGGATGAACACAGCAGGCCAAGCAGCATCTCAGGAGCACAAAAGCTGACGTTTCGGGCCTAGACCCTTCATCAGAGAGGGGGATGGGGGGAGGGAACTGGAATAAATAGGGAGAGAGGGGGAGGCGGACCGAAGATGGAGAGTAAAGAAGATAGGTGGAGAGGGTGTAGGTGGGGAGGTAGGGAGGGGATAGGTCAGTCCGGGGAAGACGGACAGGTCAAGGAGGTGGGATGAGGTTAGTAGGTAGCTGGGGGTGCGGCTTGGGGTGGGAGGAAGGGATGGGTGAGAGGAAGAACCGGTTAGGGAGGCAGAGACAGGTTGGACTGGTTTTGGGATGCAGTGGGTGGGGGGGAAGAGCTGGGCTGGTTGTGTGGTGCAGTGGGGGGAGGGGATGAACTGGGCTGGTTGAGGGATGCAGTGGGGGAAGGGGAGATTTTGAAACTGGTGAAGTCCACATTGATACCATATGGCTGCAGGGTTCCCAGGCGGAATATGAGTTGCTGTTCCTGCAACCTTCGGGTGGCATCATGGTGGCAGTGCAGGAGGCCCATGATGGACATGTCATCAAGAGAATGGGAGGGGGAGTGGAAATGGTTTGCGACTGGGAGGTGCAGTTGTTTGTTGCGAACTGAGCGGAGGTGTTCTGCAAAGCGGTCCCCAAGCCTCCGCTTGGTTTCCCCAATGTAGAGAAAGCCGCACCGGGTACAGTGGATGCAGTATACCACATTGGCAGATGTGCAGGTGAACCTCTGCTTAATGTGGAATGTCATCTTGGGGCCTGGGATGGGGGTGAGGGAGGAGGTGTGGGGACAAGTGTAGCATTTCCTGCGGTTGCAGGGGAAGGTGCCGGGTGTGGTGGGGTTCCTGCAACCGCAGGAAATGCTACACTACCACACCCGGCACCTTCCCCTGCAACCGCAGGAAATGCTACACTTGTCCCCACACCTCCTCCCTCACCCCCATCCCAGGCCCCAAGATGACATTCCACATTAAGCAGAGGTTCACCTGCACATCTGCCAATGTGGTATACTGCATCCACTGTACCCGGTGCGGCTTTCTCTACATTGGGGAAACCAAGCGGAGGCTTGGGGACCGCTTTGCAGAACACCTCCGCTCAGTTCGCAACAAACAACTGCACCTCCCAGTCGCAAACCATTTCCACTCCCCCTCCCATTCTCTTGATGACATGTCCATCATGGGCCTCCTGCACTGCCACCATGATGCCACCCGAAGGTTGCAGGAACAGCAACTCATATTCCGCCTGGGAACCCTGCAGCCATATGGTATCAATGTGGACTTCACCAGTTTCAAAATCTCCCCTTCCCCCACTGCATCCCTCAACCAGCCCAGTTCATCCCCTCCCCCCACTGCACCACACAACCAGCCCAGCTCTTCCCCCCCACCCACTGCATCCCAAAACCAGTCCAACCTGTCTCTGCCTCCCTAACCGGTTCTTCCTCTCACCCATCCCTTCCTCCCACCCCAAGCCGCACCCCCAGCTACCTACTAACCTCATCCCACCTCCTTGACCTGTCCGTCTTCCCCGGACTGACCTATCCCCTCCCTACCTCCCCACCTACACCCTCTCCACCTATCTTCTTTACTCTCCATCTTCGGTCCGCCTCCCCCTCTCTCCCTATTTATTCCAGTTCCCTCCCCCCATCCCCCTCTCTGATGAAGGGTCTAGGCCCGAAACGTCAGCTTTTGTGCTCCTGAGATGCTGCTTGGCCTGCTGTGTTCATCCAGCCTCACATTTTATTATCTTGGAATCTCCAGCATCTGCAGTTCCCATTATCTCTGACACTCCTGACTTGTGCCTTGTAGATGGCAGACAGGCTTTGTGAGTCAGGAAGTGAATTACTCACCACAGTATTTCTAGCCTCTGGCCGGCTCTTGTAGTCACTGTGTTTATGTGGTGAGTCCAGTTGAGTCTCTGGTCAATGATAACACCCAGGATGTTAATAGTGGGAGATTCAGTGATGGCAATACCATTGAATGTGAAGGGATGATGGTTAGATTGTCTCTAATTGGTGGTGGTCATAGCCTGGCATTTGTGTAGCACGAATGTCACTTGCCACTTGTCAGCTCAAACCTGGATATTGTCCAGATCTCGTGCATTTGAACACAGACTGCTTCAGTATCTGAGGAGTCATGAATGATGCTGAATATTGTAACTTGACAGTTATATCCCACAAATTACTTTTTGGAGGTTTATTTGGAAGGTATTGTGAAAGAAGCTTTGATGAGTTCATAATAACAGAAATTGCTGGAAAAACTCGGCAGATCTAGGAGCATTGATGGAGGCAGAAACAGAGTTAATATTTCAAGTCCAATATGATTCTTCAGTTACGTTGGACTCAAAGTATTACCTCTGCTTCTGCCTCCAAGAATGCTGCTAGACCTGCTGAGTTTTTCCAGCAATTTCTGTTTGTATTTCAGATTCCAGCATCTGCAGTATGTTGCTTTTATTCAGGTTTTGGAGAGGCGCTACACTGAATTGTTTTTTAAATAATGGTTTCCTTTCCATCTGCCATACACCTTTTTATATCCCTCTTGCTTTCTTTGCTTATTGGTTTAACCCCATTCCATTTTAACCTTCTTACTGGAGCATGTTTCCAAAAACAACATTGTATTCACAACAATCTCAAAAGTGAGAGTTGGCAAACTTATGTTGGTAGTCCAGGGCAATCACATCCCAGAGTGAATCTACCATCACTCGACATTCACACCCTCATTTCTGGACAGGTTTACTTGACATTAGCAGGCTAACAAAATGTCCTAGTATGGCATTCAATAATAAAGCAAGTGATATCACAGTCTATTATGATTAAATGAAATTAATTCAGTATTTGTATGCAGAATTTCTGCATTAGGATACTTTAAACTGGAGACCCTATATTAGGCTGCATCTCCCCAGCACATAGGATATACTTATCCTTGCCACCATTTGATACTTCCACCTATTAGAATGCCTTCCTCTTCTGAATTTCTCTATTTTTGCGACCAAAGTAGGTACCACACCTGTGCCTTGCATTTCTCCACTTAGCACAATTCACACAGGAACTCACTGGTACACGGATTGAATCTCTGGTTATCTTTGGCTTTGGGACTTTCCTCATTAGAAATATAATGTTCAGCATTACTGCCCCAAACAAGTGCTGGATGAAAGGGAAACCATGAAAGTTTGATGTGGTCTAATAATGAGAAAATTATCGCTCATTGTCTAATGCATTTTTAACACGCTCAACTTATAATAATTCAAGTGTTATTTTACATGAAAAAGGTTTGAATTATCCAACAATTTGAATGAAGCAATATAACAAAGTGTGGCTTTGCTGCAAACAAAATCAATCTGATGATGTGATATGAGAGAAGTATATGTCAGTACTTCGGGAGCCAATATTACATTGAATGGAAGGTTTCAGAGAGAAGAATAAAAAGCTTGCACTTTACTTATGACACACTATCAACTGGTTTGTCTGATGTCCAATGATTGATTGTCCAAGGGGTTTTCTGGTCTGTCAACACAATAACTTACATGTAGTCCTGATCCCTCTCTGACATTTGTCAGAGTTTTCATTACTGCCAAGCCACATAGTGTAGATGCCATCACAATTGACGTTTTTGAGCTGTCAAGCCCAAACTGTCAAATCAGGTTTGTCCCTGGAAACACATTAGAAAGTTCAGAGTCTGTGCATTTCAAACTGTTTGCACTTCTTCTCCAATTACCAATATCAAAAATAGGGCATGAAAGTAAATATGTTAATTAAAGACACCACTAAGGCTAATTTACTGTGGTAAGGAACAATGGACATGGAAAGTGGCAACATTTCACATTTCCAGGACACATTTCACTGAGATCCCTATTCCATCTAATGACAGGGCCTCAATAATATCCTGTCAGTTAGCTACCATCATGAAGTAGGTGGCCAGAAGCAGTTTGCTAAACTTGAGTCAATGTATATCAGGCAGCCCAGAGATTGCTAAGCCTGTAGTGGGTTATTTCACAGTGGAGAGGACTCAGGATGGCTCCTCATGTTGGCTGGCGGGAATAGAAAGTGGTGAGGGAACATCAAAATTGGCAAAACCTCAAATTTTCCCTGTGCAAATGGCAGAGAACTCCTCCAGGCCATCTCAGGATGAGATTTACACCTTAATGGTAGGGAATACGCCACACTTGATGAATGGGCATCCAGCATGGCCACTCACTCAGGAGGCATGTAAATGGCATCTGTGCCCTCACAAAGTGATGAAATCTGAACTTATATTCATTTGTTGGCCTCAGGCAGGGGCCTCAGCTGTTCAAGAAAACAATGACAGTGATATTTAAAGAAGCGAGGAGCAGGCAAGAAATATGTGTATAGGCTAGACAGTAGATCTCGTTCTACGTATGTCTGCTTGATGGAGGAAACTAAATTTCCCAATGAATACATTACCAAAGAATATCTAAATATCCCATGAGAAAGACTTATAAAATGTGAGCAACTAGGTCAGTAATGAACATGCTTCCCACACACACGCATATAATTGGGTTTATTTATTGGAAAGAGAATCGCTTCACTTGCTGATAAAAGGCCACAATTATTGCAAACATTAACATAGAATACATTAAAAGAAGTGCTAACATTACATTTTAAACACTTTCCAGACCAGTGTAATATCAAATATGTGACATTTATTGAATACTATTTTTAACATGATAGAAATTGTTTAAATTGATTCCATCCAGAAGTGACAGTTTGAAATCCTGTACCAATCCAGTGTCTAAAATTAATTAGCATCCAGAACATCAATGCATTTATCTATTTTTCTGTCAGTTTTCCTTCCACCACTTCTCCTCTGAAGGCAAGGCTATTTACTCAGGTGCAGATCTGTAGAAGCGACTTTCACTCAGTTGCAGCTCTATTATATGTCTATCACTCATCATCAGGTTTGACAGTGAATGTTATTTTACCATGAAGTGAATCACAGGCAGCCTGCCCAAAATTTGCAATTCCAGCAAGAACTAATTACCATCAGAACAGGAACCCAGGGCAATTTTCCATCCCTATCCCAGGGGCACTGATTTCAACGGTTGTGCCCTTATCATCAATCATCAGTGAACTCAGCACAGACTGAATTAACCCAGGATCTGCCTCATCTTTCTGGCTCTGCTAATCACTGGATAAGTAAACTGAATCTCAAAAGTGCCAGAAACCAAATGTTAAGACCTGGACCAGAAGGGAATATTGATCCAAAGATGCAGCTGTTAAATTTAGGATGACTATGCATAATTTTGGAGCTTGGATACAGCAGAATCTGCCTAATTTTCAAGGCAAGATATAAAGCTTTAGCAATGAGACTTTCCTTTCAAAGGAAATATTTTCCCCTCTGTGACCCCATTTTAATGCTTCAGACTTGTGGTGACCCCTAAGGTGGGAATTTTGAGGGTACGGGAGTTGTTGACGAAGACCACAGAGAAGCTGTCAGTTGTTGAGCAGGGTGCAAAGATAATGCCAAAGTGAAACAGAACTGTAGAATAATAGCCATCATTATTTATTATTAGAGAAACCTACCGCCAAATATACAATCATCATGTGTTTTAAAATTTAGAAGCTTTTGTGAAAATGGTATCATATTCACCAAACTTAATGAGCAGCTGGAGAGAGAATTGCTGTATTACAATTTGTAGATGATATGTGAACTGCAAATTGCTGGTAATTATCAAAATGATTCTCAGCCTTTTCAGCTCCGACTTAAAGAAGCACTATACTAATGAGGTTTCAAACCCCATGGCTCCAACTCTCTGATTGCAAAATGGGCCCCCTTCTCCACTTACTGATATTCCAATTGGGAGATAAGTGGCAGTCCAGCCAGTAATAGCCACATCTTACAAATGAATGAAAAAAGAATTTCCATTGATTGATGTGATCTTGTCATGTGTCACTTGAATGTTCACTCCCCTCCCTTCCCAATACACCTGACCAGGGCAGCACAGTAACTCATTGGTTAGCATTGCTGCCTTTCAGGATTAAGGTTCTGAGTTTGATTCCGTCCTCGGGTGATAGTCTGTGTAGAGTTTGCACATTCTCCTTGCATCAGCATGCGTTTCTTTCGGGTGCTCCAGTTTCTTCCCACAGTCCGAGGATGTTCATGTTAGGTGAATTGGCCATCCTAAATTGCCCAGACTGTACAGGCTAGATGGATTAGCCATGGTAAATTCAGGATTACAGGGATTGGGTGGGACGCTGTTCGGAGGATTGGTGTGAGCTTGATGGGCCGAATGGGATTCCATAACAGAAAAAAAATTGGGTGCACCCACAATAGAAACTGAGGCTACCACTCTGAACCTTGTTCACTCTCTACATTTTCCAGTGAAATGCGAGCTGAGGAGGAAATAATTGTGTGTGTTCCATGGTACCTTGGAACCCATCCCAGGATTTTCCGACAATCCAATGTGCCATTGTAACTTCAGAGCTCACAACCCCGAAATCTTGTCACTCAATTCCACAAGGGACTGCTACCCATAGTGTGTTTCACACATTTCATTCAGAACGCTTTCAATATGTGTTGCAGTTTATTTAAACACAAAGCTTGTATTTGTACAGCTGTACACGTTAACACATTCTCTTGTTTACCCCTACAGCTATGTCATATCTCTAAAGAGCATTAGAAATAGCAGTTGCTTTAAACTAAATCTTCATTCTCTGTTCAGGTCACTGTTTATAAACATACAAGAAAAATAGGTTGTAAAGGACTAGCTGCTCCTTCAAGTCTCCCCCACACTGATGCTAACTGGATCATTGAGACTTGGCAGTTGTATACCTTGCTCCCCAGGAAGCACATAACAGTTTGGGAGAAATGTAATAAAAATAGAAATACCGAAGGCCCATAAGTAAAACCTGGAAGATTCCTCTCTGAGAGTGTTTGGCAATTCAAACTGGTTCAGCTCATAAAGAACATGTTTCTTGTAAAGTCATTATATGTACGGTTAGACTACATCTGGTCTCTTTATATAATGGATGCTATTATGGCCTTGGAAAAGTTTTGGAGTATTCTATTCACTAATTTTCTCCCTTTTTCTTGAGGCACTAACCTGTCTTTGGGTTAGGTGCTTGGTGAAGATTACACTGCACCTCATCAATATATATTGAGTATCTAGACAGCTGCATAAGGTACCATGCAGGGACAGCTGACCACATATCAATGCAGTCAGAAGTAGGAACTCTTGCACAATTTGCATGGCTTGCCCAGATCACTGAGACTAATTACAGCATTTGAACTGCTCAGCTGCAGCTGACATCCACTGGCCCAGCACAGTCAAATGATTAACATGACACCTTCCTGACCTGAGATAGTAGGAACTGCAGATACTGGAGACTCTGAGATAACAAGGTGTAGAGCTGAATGAACACAGCAGGCCAAGCAGCATCAGAGGAGCAGGAAGGCTGACGTTTTGGGCTTCGACCCTTCTTCTGAAGAAGGGTCTAGGCCCGAAACATCAGCCTTCCTGATCTTCTGATGCTGTTGGCCTGCTGTGTTCATCCAGCTCTACACCTTGCTATCTCACCTTCCTGATCTGTTTGGATCAGTTACACAGAGGGTCAACTTAACAGATCATCGTAGAGGAATTTCCTAGTTGTTGCTGAAATGATCTACTTTCAGATGACAGTTAAAGTGAACATCTTCAATTAAAACTCGAGTATTTTATTACTTTTAAATTGGAATTTTACGAAAATATTTGGACTGGTGTAACTATAATTATTGCATAGAATTGAATGTATGTCCTATAAGTGACCACAAGAATGTGAAATAATGTGATTTTCTGGCTTATATCACAATGTAAAAACTTCCATGTCATTGCTTTTTGGTAAAATATGACTGAAAGGTTTTACTTAGGTCACAGTTGATCCAATGGCAGAATTACGAGTCATCAGTTTTGGATTGTTATTTTAATGTGCTCTGTTATTAGATATAGCTCAACTGTTGTTTTTAAATTAATGTTATTTAGAATTAAGATAGTTGGGACTTATTATTCCACAGCTTCATTTTATTGGGACAAGAAAATGAAGTAACATGCTTAATGAAAGATTAGGTGATAACCACATTTTCATATTTGTACGCTGTTTCCTAAATTCCCACACAATAGGCTACGTATTTCCAATCTCTGGTTCTGCAGACTGAGTTGCTCTCAGCTGGGTGGCAATAAAAATATTACAACCAGCCTCAATAACTTGGGTTAGACAGGGGAACAATGCTCTTTGTTACTTTCCAGTAAGCATTGTTCGAAGTATTAGTGTGAAATTTAGATGACAATGAGCCTATGCTCGGTTCTGTTGTCTATATGCTTAGGCAGCTTGCTGATCTTTATTTTTGAGGTTCATGCTTAGAGTCATAGAGTCATACAGCATGGAAATAGACTGTTTGGTCCAACATATCAGTGCTGACCAGACATCCTTATCTAACCTAGACCCATTTACCAGCATTGGGACCACATCCCTATATTTAGAATATAAGATTAATATATTTGTAGATGACATCAAAATTGATGGTGTACTGGACAGCAAAGAAGGTTACATCAGAGTACAATGGGACCTTGATCAGATGGGTTGCTGGGCCGAGGAGTGGCAGATGGTGTTTAATCTAGATAAATGTGAGGAGCGACATTTTGTGAGGGCAAATCAAGGCAGGACTTATACACTTATTGGTAAGGTCCTGAAGAGTGCTGCCAAACAAAGATGTGGAGGTGCCAGTGTTGGACTGGGGTGGACAAGGTCAGAAATCACACAACACCAGATTATAATCCAAAAGGTTTATTTGAAAATATAAGCTTTCAGACTCTCACTCCTTCTTCAGGTGTTGGTGAGACAGATGGTGTCAGACACAGAATCAAAAAGACCAAAGGGTCACACCACTGATGAGGATGTATTGAACAAACCTAAGATGCTGTTAAATTTTAAATCAGTTAGAAAGTTTTAATTGATTAATATGTATATGTAAATCCCCAAATTCCTTTGAAGTCACTGTCCCGAGAGAACTAAAGATTTCATCAGTGTAAAGAACAGGTGATATTTTATGTCAGACAATGCATGTTTGGTGTGAGGCCTTGCTTAGAATCTGTTTGTGTTTTGGTTTGGAGTCAGGCTAGTTTTATTTCAAAAGTAGGAATTTATAAAATGACTGAAGGTCTATAAATTGTGGGCTTTTTGAACAAAACACAGTGTGGAAACAGGCCAAACAGCCCAGCAAATCCACACTGGCCCTCCAAACGGCATCCCACCCAGAATCATACCACTACCCTGTATTTCCCACAGCTAAATCTCTTAACTTAAACACCCCTACAGGACTCTACAGGCAATTTAGCATGGCCAGTTCACCTAGCCTGCACATCTTTGGACTGTGGGAGGAAACCACAGCACCCATCAGAAACCTGTACAGACACAGGGAGAATGTGCAAACTCAACACAGACAGCTGCTCGAGGGTGGAATCAAACCCAGGTCCATGATACTGTAAGGTAGCAGTGCTAACCTCTGAGCTGCCATGCCACCCATGTATCCACATGGTATTGGCCAAACAAACAGGCCTTAGCATCTGCATATATGAATAGGGAAGGTTAGAGGGATGTAGACCAAATGCTGGCAAAAGGGACTAGATTAATTTAGGATATCTGGTTGGTATGGATGAGTTGGACCAAGTTCATTTATTTCCCCAAGTTCCCTAGCTTCCATATCCTTCTCCACAGTAAATACTGAGATAGCTAACATTTACTGTACACCATCAAAGTCAATAAATTCAAGAGGAAGGTTGATGTAAAGGACACGTTTGCAATTTGGAAAATTTGTAAGTCCAGATCTGATATCTAATGATTAATTTGTGCTCAAAAAGAACTTGGATTTAGATAGCACCTTCCATTATCTGAAGACATCCCAAAGTTTTTCACAGCCAATAAAGTCCTCATGAACTGTGACAATTGTTGTATTGCAAGGAACACACAGCAAAGTCACAGAAATGATAATGAGCTGAATAATCAGAGAACAAATTTTATTCACTGAAATCATAGAAAGTGTAACACACAGGCCACTGTCTACTATTGTGTTTGCACCAGAGGAAAAGCAAGCAAGCATTTTGTCCTTAGCCTTGCAGGTTTTATTTGAATACTGAAGCACTGTCTAAATTATTCAAGGATAGAAAATGCAGAAGTCCTTTCAGGCAATGTATTCAAGACACCTAATACTCTGAGTAAAATATTTTTTGAAAACTTAAGCCCCCCCTTCTCATCTTTCTACCAATTACTTTAACTCCATGTTCCATAATCACTGATCTCTCTCTGCTGAGTTAAGTCTTTTCCATTCATTCTATTCAAGCCCTTCACAATGTACACCTCAATCAAATCTCCACTCTGTCTTTTCTCTTTCAAGGAGAACAATGCCAGTCACATAGCTGTTTTTATTTTCCAGTCCTGATCACATCTTTGTGAATCATCTCTGTACCAACTCTAGTATAAATCCATTCCTTTTTGTGCTGAACTGACCAAAACAGCATACGGTATTCAGGATGTGGCCTAACCACTTATATATACAATTCCAGCTTCTGCTAAAAAAAAATTCTATATGTCTCTTAACCACTTTATCAACCTGCTACCTTCTGGATCCATGGACATTAATTAAAAGATTGTTCATCTCTTCTGCTCCTTCCAATATGCTCCCTGTTATTGTGTGTTCCTTTGCCATGTTTCACCTACCAAATACATCACCAGACAAATCTCTTGTGCAGAATTCCAACTGATACTAGCCAGAACTCCTGACCAGTCTATTGATATCTTCCTGCGCTCTACACCTACTTTCCTCACTAAAAGCCACAGTAAATTTTTGAGTGATCTACAAACTTCTCAATCATTGCCCCTACCTTCATGAGATTGCAAGATGTAGGTGCAGAAATAGGCCATTTGGCCTGTTGAGTCTGATCAGCCATTCAGTAAGATCATGGTTGATCTGTGATCCTCAACTCTTCTTTCCAGCATTATCCCAATATCCTTGATTGTCTTACTGATTTAAAATCTATCCATCTCATAGTTGACAAACCAGCCTTGACCACTCTCAGAAATAAAGAATTCCACATATTCACTACCTCCTGACAGAAGAAATTTTGCCACATCTCTGTTTTAAAAGGACAAGCCCAAATTCTGATATATGCCCTCTCCTTCTAAATTCTTCCACAAGGGAAAACAGCCTTGCCACATGTTTTCATAAGGGCACCTCTCATTCGTCTAAACTTCAATGAGTACAAGACCAACCTATTCTCATTTATTCTTATGTCATTAATATAGATCACAAAAAGCTAGGGATTTAACACTGAGCCCTGTGGAGCCCTGCTGGAAACAGCCTTCCAGTTGAAAAACCACTCATCAACAATTACCTTTTGTTTCCTGCCACTGAGACAATTTTATATCCAACTTGTTGCATTTCTCTGGATCCTTTGGGCATATTTTAATAAGCCAACCCTGTGGGAACTTATCAAAAGCCCTACTAAAATCCACGTAGGCCACATTAACTACACTAGCCTCACTGATCCACCCTGTTACTTCATCAAACATTTCAGTCAAGTTAATTATACAGAATCTTTGCTGAGCAAATCTGTGCTAAATATCTTTGATTCACTCACATTTTTCTAAATGACAGGTTATCCTGTCTTTCAGAATTTTTTTCCAAATCTTTTTCCACTATTGAGGTTAGGCTATTTGGCCTGTAATTGTTTGGTTTATCCTTTGTTCCCTTTTTAAACAAAGATTCAACATCAGCAGTCCTCTGAACCTCTAGCACCACACACCTACAAAGTGAAGACTGGAAATAGGTGATCAGAGCTCCCCCTGTATCATCCCTGGCTTCCTTGAATAGCCCGGGGTACATTACATCTAGCACCAGTGATTTCTCCATTTGCAAGGATGCTAATTCCGTTATTACTTATCCTTTCCCTTTATTTACCACATTTGTTACATCATATTTCTTCTCCTTGACTAAAATATCTGCATCATTCCCTCTGCTGTGCAGAGAGATACAAAACATTCATTAATAACTACACCGACATCTTCAACCTTTACACAGATGTCACTTTTGATCTTTTATGATGCCCTGCATTTTCCTTAGTTATCTGCTTATTCTAATGCATTAGTAAAACTTCTCTGGGTTCATCTCAATATTGCTTGCCGATATTTTATTCCTGCTCCCCTTTGCTTTCCTGATTTTATTTCCAGTTTCGATGCTCCAGTTTCAATACAGCTCTTGGCTTTCTGTAGTATTGAGCAGTTGTTGTTGGACAAAAGCGTTCCTTCTCTGCCTTGACTTACCTTGTAAAATCGTTGACATCCACAGTGGGAGAGGGGTGTCTAGATTTGACCATGCCATCCTTTCTCTTTGGGGGGGGCGGGGTCAGGTTTAATATCAATTGTTTGAATTTCCTCTTTGTATGCCTCCCACTGCTGTGAGACTTACTTTCAATTTGCTGTTTCCAGAACACTTCTGCTTAATCACAATCAGTTTGGTAACATTGAATTTGTCCCAGTTTAGAACTCTTAATTCCTGTTCTCTCTTTGTCCTTTTCCACGACAATGGTAAAACTTAATTATGGCCATCACCACTAAAATGCTCTCCCACAGCCACTCCCTCCACCTACCCAGTATCATTATCTAAAACTAAGTCCAGAACTGCGCACTTTCTTATTCGACTTGCTCTACGCTGGCGAAAAAGTCCTCCTGCATGAACCTGAAGAATTCTCCTTCCTCAGTTCCTTTCACACTAATTTTCATGTTGTTTGAGATAACACTGCTGGCCTGGACAGTGGCAGAATTCTCCTGTTCTTATTCAAAGGCTAATATACATCATATTTTCTTCCACTTGATTGGACATGGTGTGACTCAATTTGCCAGCTGATCTAAAAGCAAGCACCATTGTCCACACAGCAATCCCTCAGTACTGCACGAACAGTGATAGTTTAAGTATTTAGCCTCTAACAACTCATATATTAACCTGACAACTTCTGGCTCAGATGCTGTAGAGCTGCCCTGAGCCACTGCTCTACTTCGTGATGTGCACATCAGTTCTTGGCTTCTAATGTCACATAGGTTGGGATTGTACTATTCATATACGTAACTTTTCTTTGCTCCCTGTAAGCCATTGATGCCATTCCCATTTCCATGAACCATTGATGTTGGTATGATGATGCACATACAGACCTACAAGTATTCATTCACACTGCACGCTTCTGAAATGAAGAATAGAATAGACAATAAAAATCCTTGAAACTGGCAAAAAGAACTCACTCTTTTCATGATGAACTATGTCTTAACATATCTGATACTCCTGGTATGCTGCAGGTTAAGAGACGCTATGACTCTTGATTTATGTCGTAGTTTGAACAAAGCACACATGGTGTGCACTCCTTCAGGTATAATGGTGAGGAGCTACATCATGGTTAGCATATAATCTCTTCTATATGCATAGCTTATCCATGTATCCATGCATGCAGAAATGGCAGCATTACTGTTCTGCTAAGAAATTCTGTGAACTAGGCATGCGCCATAAATAAATTAGTTCCAAATTAAAATGAGCAAATAATTCGAGGAGATAGATTTCTCAGTAATCTGGTATCATATTATGAAACAGATGTTTACTCCATCACTGTATCAGGGTAGTAAATCAGAGTACCTTATTTAGAAAGAAAGCTACTTTTGTTGACTGTTATAGACACAATATGCAGAATGTTGCATTCAATTCTTTCCATTAATACTACTTACTCACCAAACCTAGATATTAAAATATCACAAGAAAATTAACCACACAATGCTGTAAACATTTCAAATCACCAAGCAAAACGTCTACAATAGTATGCGTGATACTACATTACATCAATCATCATCCCATCAGCTTTACATATACATTGTATTATTTTCATTAATGAATACACACTTCAGAATTGTCTGCTGCACATTTTATTCCACAGAACATTCAGAAAAGTAACAGCAACTGACTGTCTTTCAACAACACAGTACAAGAATATTGCACAGTTGACATTTATAGAGTTCCTGCTCCCATTTAATCTTCCACTTGCTTAAGACATTATTTACATTCACTTGATGGGGGAATTTGTTATCTCCAGGTAATCCTGTCTGCTATGACGGTTGACCCAATAAAGCTTATAAGCGGTCAGTGCGAAGACACTGAAAATGATGACTGATCCACCAATAAGATCATACATGCTTGGAAACATATGAAGGACAAGTAACTGGAGGATCATAGCCACTACGATCTCTAAGTGTTGGACTGTGCTAACTAATGCTGGGTGGAATCGATTCAATGCATAATATACACCTAAGAAAGCCACGGTAGAACAGATACAGATCCCTAATAAATACCCCCAGGTTTCTCCATCCAGTGGGATAATAGGCTCTTGTAAGATAAACATTGTGGATGCACCCCAAACTGTACCGGTCCATCCAAAGGTGAAAAGAGCAGTCCACATGCTAACTTTTTCTTTGATAGCTCTGTAAATGATCATAGCCAGAGCTGTGGTCAACCCAGCCATTACTGTCATGGTATAGCCAAAGGCTTCCTTCCAAAGGCCCAGTGATGAATTATCTTCATCAACAATGTTGGGGATCATTACTAGGCAAAGGCCAAAGACACTGCAAACCACAGTGACAATGTCAGTGTAGTCCAAACATTCATCTACCAGTAGAAAGGCCAGAATGGCACTGAACACTGTGGTAGTGGCTCTCCACATAATGGTCCCATTGCTAGGGGGCACAATTGCAAAGGAGGTGTAGGCGCAGGTGATGGAAATGACATTGCATACTCCATACAGAAACAGACCCATTCTATATCCTTTGGGTCCAAGAGGATGCTCATTTCCATAGTAGACAACCACAACAGCAAAAATCTGCAGCACAGAACGAATGAAGAGAAGCTCCAGTGATGGTACTTTGGACTGATCAGCAGCAAGACGAGTAATTAAAGCAACGCAGCCATGTGCTAGGGCAGCTCCAAACAGAGCTACCCAGGTTATTCTAGGCTCAGAAACCATACTTTGTCCAGTATTTTCTGTCTGTTGTCCCATCCCCTTATCTTTCTGTTCTTCCGATAAACTCTGACGAAGATCAATTGTCCCAGAGTAGGTTCTTCCTTGTTTTTTAGTGTCACCCAGAAGTTTTTTCTTTGGGTTATCTTCAACATAATTTTCACTATCTAGGAATGTGTCTTCATAGCCCTCTTCTTCAGGCTGTGGGTAATGTGCTGTGTATTTCACAGTCACTGTGTTTGGGTGGATTTTCACTCTCTTCTTTGAGGGGTATGTTGTTTTAATTGGTGAAGATGCCATGTTTCTGAGGCAGAGTCTCTTCCCTGCAGCAAATTTCACAGAAAAGTTAAACCTTTATGTTTTTTTTATCATTACTGTACCAGTGGAACAGCATTTGCAATTTATATTTACCAGCAATGTTGAGCACCACACCACACTGAAACATATATTAGCAAGTCATGGATTATTAAGCACTAATTTAAGCTATATCCTCTCCATGTCTGCATTAATACAGCAATTCCTTCCACTGATAGATTGTAGAATGTTACAAAAATCACAACACTATGAAGGACCTGATTACACGATGTTTACTTAATCCCTGGGTCGCTGATTTTTTAATAAATTATTTTAATCACTTGGAATAGAAAAGAAGCAAAGGAATGAGATGACAAGTTGATACATCGCATAAAGAAACAATAATAAATAACTGGGCATTACCCCTGACACATTTTCAACATGAGTCTTTATAACAGCTATTCAAGAAATCAAGGTCATTCAGATGTTACTTTTACCAATTATTCAGAAAAGTCAACTGCACAACTAGAGCGCATGTCGATGCTCCTTCCTCCTGCTGCTGATGCTGCTTGGAACTACTTCTACAGGGAGATCTGCTGTCATAGTACATCACGCTTGCCTGTCTTGCACCATCCTCACACATCCACAGTAGCTCCTTGCAATCACTCTGAGTCATCTGTCATTCCTACCCTCCACCTTTCTCTCTAGAAGACAGCTCCACCAGCTAGCAATACTAGAATAAGTAATTACTATCTTCTTACTGAAGTGAAATGTTTATGTTTGTGATGCCTCTTCTATCTTGCATACAAGATTAGCCTGAGATCAAAGAACAGGGGACTTTTTTTTCTTTTTATTATCACAATGATAATAAGCTTCCAAATTTAGGATAACTAATGTATTGAACCAAAAGCGCTAAGTGGCATGTTTAAGTATTCCTTCAGCTAGAACAGAGTTCTGGAGAATATATCTGATTGGTATAACTAGGTTTCGTTCATTATTTGAACTATTAGGCAGATTATAGAAATATTGATAGCATTATTTGATTTATTTCAATGTGTCATTTCCAAAACAGCTGATCACTTGGTTGTGATAGGAAGCCCACGATAAAATCATCAAACATCAATGGAGTTATGAATGAATATAGATTTTACAGTTGGCAGCAAAATAAGGGCACATTCCCCTGACTGTCAAGAAAGCTGTACACAAAGAATAATTTCATTTACAATTTAGCAGCCATGCTAAGGGCAAGGGTCTAAGGGTCCAGTAACTAAAAGTTTACAATGGAGAATTGAAATAAAACTTTTAAAAATTCAAGGCAACTTGTTGCATTGGTTTTCTGTTCTGTTCACCATACTGGCTGTGGAGAAGAGTTAAAAACTGAAAGAACTGCGGATGCTGTGAATCAGGTACAAAAACAGAAGTTGCTGGAAAAGCTCAGCAGGTCTGGCAGTATCTGTGAAGGAGAAAACATAGTTAACATTTCAGGTCTGATGACCCTTCCTCAGAAGAGTTAGCTGGGCCTGCGCCTTCAATATTTGCATAGGGTCCCAAGCAGTATGCTATTATTGGGTGGCAAAGAACTGGTCAATATGGGCTGGAGTCTGCAAATTTGAAAACTCCTGTCCTCTGTGAATAATGCAAAAGTTGTCACATTCTGAGATTTTTTTTAATGCTGTTCTTTCCTCCTTTTGCTCATTCTTGTAAATACTCTCTTAAGCTTAACTCAGAAACAAATATACTGGACACATCTGTCTTTCTTTCCATCAGGATATGGATTTTGTTTTTAATTAGCTTTTTGAAACAAAAACTTTGCCAGTGTCTGACCACTGCTGAAACAGTTAAGCTTTCCTCATTTACGCTATTGCACATGAATAATGTCTTATACCATGAAGTTTACTTAGTCATCAAAGCTTGTTGAAACCAAAAACCTGGCAGCTGTAATTCTTTGTCATTTGTGTGGTCAGAGCTCTCGGAGCAAAAAAAGCCCACTCTCTTTGCTTACATTCCTAGAGTTGTGACAGGAAGTATGTTTGGATACTATTTCCATTATTAACAGACCTGCAAAAGAATCCATTATTATTTCACTATATGAATCAGACCACCTAGTAACTGTCAGTCTATAACAGAAAGGCATGATCCAGAAAATCTTTAAAAATAAATTTCTTCTGATGGGGCTTAAGACAGCTAACCCTCAATGGTGGTAATATACTGATTCAAACAGTGAAAAAATATCTGGGTTCCACATTCACTGTGTATTTTAAGGAATGTTTCACCACTCACATGGTGATCCCTCACACAAAAACTGAAGTTAACTGTTTCCTAAGGATTACAATTGAATGCTTATTAAAGCACATTTTATTGCAATTACATATGGTATTAATACGTTTTTTTAAGTTTTTTTGGGGTTGACAAGTAAATAGTTCATTTATATACATGATGTCACTGTTAAATCAGGAAACAGAAACTGAATAAAAATGTGACTGGGAAGATTTACCGCAGTCTGTTCCAGGATCACTCATGTGGGTCCGAAAAACTCATAATTTCCACCACCTTCCTTCACTTGGGTCTACAGAAATTCAAGGTTTTTTTTAACTTGAAGTTCAACTTAAGATTTAACTTTCGCAGAAAGCAATAAAAATCAATTCCATTCTCTTCCAAGTATCAACGTGTGTGTATGAGGAGTTTTAACAAAAACATTGCAAGAAAACGAGAGACGCTGTTTAGTTCAAACCACTTCAATATTACCCGGGATGAGTTGTATCTTTGATGTCATTAAATCCCATGGGAACTGTATGGAGGAACTCCATAAGGATGAATTCCGCTCTGTCGGTGGCGTCGGTCCCTATTTAATAGGAGTTTATTTCTGCCGATTAACACGTGGGGGGCCTCTGAACGTCCCTGAATGATTTCCAACTATGTCCAGGCTGCCAAATGGTATTTCGACAGTAACTCACTCAGGAACAGAGAAACTGGAGCCATTAACTAAGGGTCTAAAATCAAAAGAAATTCTTTTATATTAGGTGAATGAAAATTCATTCCGGGAACTATCTTTTTGCCCAGTCGGCCTTATGCAAATGAGGAGCTGCTTGTAGCCGGAACCAATGTAACCCAGGTAGTGTCCGAGCAGAATATTCCCGATGGAATCTTTTAAAGCAGATTTTGAGTGGTCAGGGATAATGGGAACTGCGGATGCTGGAGAATCCGAGATAACAAAGTCTGGGGCTGGATGAACACAGCAGGCCAAGCAGCATCTTAGGAGCACAAAAGCTGGCGTTTCGAGTCTGGACCCTTCACCAGAGAGGGGGATGGGGAGAGGGTTCTGGAATAAATAGGGAGAGAGGGGGAGGCGGACCGAAGATGGAGAGGGGAGATGATAGTTGGAGAGGAGAGTTACAGTGGGAGAGAGATTAACTGAGGTTGGTCCGGAGGGAGGAGGGTAACTTCTTCAGGTTAGGCATCCTGGAAGAGGCTTCGCAGTGAGGTTAAAATTGTGATCAGAGATAATGGGAACTGCAGATGCTGGAGAATCCGAGTTAACAGTGGTGTTATCCTCTGAGAGTCAACACCGCTCAGTGAAGAGTGGTGTTGCCTCTCACCGGATATGATATGTCTGCTCTGCCAGCTCTCGGCTCCTTCACTGCGTGCATTATTACACCGCGGTCCCCTAGGTTAATTCGCTTTGGTTTCATAGAATCACAGAATCCCTACAGTGTGGAAACAGGCCCTTCGGCCAAACAAGTCCACACCGAACCTTACCCATGGCCACCCCCCCACCCCATAACCCACCTAACCTACATATCCCTGAACTCTAGGGGCGATTTAGCATGGCCAATCCACCTCGTCTGCAGATGTTTGGACTATGGGAGGAAACCGGAGCACCCGGAGGAAACCCACGCAGACACGGGGAGAATGTGCAAACAATCCGAGAGCTGAAGATTGTCCCAAATCAGTTTTCTTTTGGAAGAATTCTCTTTACTCTGTACATAATCTTTTTCCTGGTGTAACTTCCTGGGTATAGTTAAGCCATACGGAAGGTCAAACTGCCCGTTTGATCAAATGGTGGTGATTGCTTGATAATAGGGTAGATAGTTCTCGAAAATAAATGAATTCGGGATATTTCAAAGATTGAAACTTCGAGTCAGTCTTTTTGCTGAGAGAGATTTTTCTGAAGATCTTTATATCACTTTGCTAAGTAAATAACTAACCTCCCAGGTCTGACAGAAGATGTGCTTCAATATTCATGGCACAGAGGGAAAGGGTTCGTTAACAGGGGACGGTACATTCCCATGTGCATGGTCTAATGTTTGAATTAGGACAACTGATTTAAAATAAATGTTACAGTACGGCAAAAAAAGGGGATGAGCTGAACGGACTCAGCAGGTCAGGCAGCATCTGTGGAGAAAGGGAGAGAGAGCTGCCTCTATCAACCTGTCTCCACAGATGCCGAGTTTTCCATCATTTTCTATGTTTCTGTCAGGTTTCCGGGATCTGCAGGAATTCAGCTGCTGTTAGGTTTCATTCTGCTTGATGCAGGGAAATTTAGGACCAAGGATAACACATCAGCTTGCCCTCACCCATCCTCGTCTCTCTCGTGTAAAGGCCCCAGGTATTAGGGGATGTCAAAATCATGGCACGAACGAGTGTGCGCGGGTTGTGGATCTCAATGCAGCGACCATCACATCAATAAAAGTGGGGCGAGAGAGAAGATGGCACAACACGGTCAATGGAGCGGAACTGAAAGCAATTAGTCGGGAAACAATTTTAAAACAGTAACATATTTCCAGAGCGCGCCGATTCCTTTAAACCGAGATGTCAGCAGCACATTCGTACATACAGAGGACTACCTTTTTTTTGCTTCTCCAACAAAGATTGGAAAATTGCGTCTGATCGCTTTTGGGATCCTTTAGAAGTGAGTACGTAAAAGGTACTGTTGCAAGAAAGCAGCCGGAATGTGTACACTGTCAAACCCATAATTTGTAAAGAAGCCGTTAAATAAACTCTCGATAACTCATATCACTTTTTTTACACACCGAGTATCGTGCATTTCAAAAATCATCTTTAAACAATTCTACCTTTAAATGTGCAGCCTGAGAAAGCAGTGGGACTGGCTTCCCCTGCTATCACACTGACACTTTCAGTGCTCCAAACGGACACAGGGACCGCAACTGAACACAGCGCCGGCGACTCTGCCTGTAACCTCGGGCTCAAGGTGCTGCAACTTGCCCTTGAATGTCCTCTTCACCCTCACTTGTCATTCAGTCCTCGTCTGTGAGCAGCATGCAAAACATATCCAGATCCGTCACCATCCCTGTGTGTGTGTGTGTGTGTGTGTGTGTGTGTGTTTGGGTTTGGTGATCCAGACCCTTAGCATTTCCCTGACCTCGCTCTGTCTCACAAATGAGGACAACATTAAGTGAGCCAGACCTGGGTTTAAACAGTGTAAGATGGAGATAAAGACAATCTGACCGCCGCCAGCAAGACTGCGCGGTTAAAAATGGTGAGGCTAACAGACACAGCAGATGCCAAGCCGAACACAACAAACAGAGAGGCAACTGACCAAC
Source organism: Stegostoma tigrinum (assembly GCF_030684315.1). Taxonomy (NCBI): domain Eukaryota; kingdom Metazoa; phylum Chordata; class Chondrichthyes; order Orectolobiformes; family Stegostomatidae; genus Stegostoma; species Stegostoma tigrinum. The sequence continues at coordinate 17,686,770 of NC_081367.1, read as the reverse complement.
CCCCACCCCCTCTCCCCAACCCTTTTTTTTGTCAATAAGTGTTTACGCCACCTCCCTTCCCTATGCAATGCCAGAGAGGAGCCTCACTGGGTTTGGTCTCAATCTCTTGGGGGTTGTGGAGGAGGGGGGGTGGAAAGAGGATCAGAAACTGCTTTCCCCACCCTCCCTCTGGCACTGAGTACTGGTGGAACGATGCTCAAAGAGCTTCCCCGGCCACAGGAACACGGCGACAGCTTTGCTACAACAGCTCACGGGATCGTGCCAATCCTTCTCCCGGACAGGGAGAGAGCCCAGATCTCTCCCGGGACCCGGACAGAAGGGAAAGTGAAGTGGGAGGGGGGGAGTGTTTAAAGATGAGGGTGATCTTTTTTGCAGGTTTACCTGAGAGGCTGCACGTCAGAGATGGCCGTGCTTCCCGGCTCGATGCTCTGTCTCTCTCCCTTGTCTCTAACGTTCACCTCCAGACTGGAACAGAAGCTAACCAAGCAGCAAGGAGTACTGCAGGAAGGGGGGCAAAGCGAGAGGTGGGGGGCACATGCGCAAACCAGCCCCAATCAACCCATCCACCAGCCCACAGGTGATCTTCTGGAATAGCAAGGTCCATTCCACATATTTACAAACAGATCCCTCTGATTCCCCAGGATCCAACTGGCTGAGACCCGCCAGCACCAGATCTCCAATTGGCTCCAGCAAGCACCGTCCGCACTGACTCCTCCATCCAAGTTAGAAGCAAATAGACACCCCCGTTTACTCATTACTGATATCACTCAGGTCTTCCCAACCGGGAACTAGTATTTGCCTTTAAGAAGATTTATTTATGTGGTTCCCAGTTTCTTCTTCATAAAAAAAGACACTGCGGGACAATCTCCAGGCGCGCAGCTGCTTCCGTTCATCCAGGACCACATCTGGCTGCCCCAAAACAAACCGTTTCGCCTTTACTTTCCCCTGACATAGCCCACTCCTCCAGGATCTGCACGGGCAGTAAATGTAACCTCCCGGCCTCATGTCCATCACGCTATCATCTCCTGACACTCCCTCCCTACCCTTCCAGGTTAACCTCCACCTTTGTCAGCAGAAAGAGCAAGACACGAACTTAAGGTTGTTATCTAGATTGAGACGGTCCGTTCACCGTTGCTTCCCTTTTAAAAACTCATTCATGGGATATTGATGAGTGACCATTTATTACCCGTCCCTAGTTGCCTTTGAGAAGGTGGTAGTAAGCTGCCTTTCGAACTTCCGTAGTCCATGTGCTGTAGGGAGACCCACAATGCCCCAAGAGAGGGAATTCCAAGATCCCGACCCAGTGATAGCGAAGAAATGTCGATATGTCAAAAGATGTGCAGGTTAGGTGGATTGGCCACACTGAGTTGAACATAGTATTCAGGAACGTGCAGGCTAGTTGGATTAGCCAGTGAAATGCAGGGAGAGTGTAGGGGGTGGGTCTGGGTGGCATGTTTTTTTGAGGTCGGTGTGAACTTGATGGGCCAAATGGCCTGATTCCAGGCTGTAGGATTCTATGATTCTATGACGTATTTCCAAGTCAGAATGGCATGTGGCTAGGAGGGGAACTTGCTGGTGGTGATAGTTTCTTGAACCTTCTGCTCTTGTCCTTCTAGATGGATGTGGTCATGGATTTGAATGGTGTTGTCTTAGGAGCCATAGTGATTTTTTGCAGAACATTTTGTACATTGTACACACTGTTACCCTGGTCTAACAGTGGTGGAGTGAGTGAATATTTGTGTGTATGATGCCACTCAAACAGTCTACTTTGTTACAGACGGTGTCAAACTTTGTAAATGCTTACAGAGTTGCACTCATCCAGACATCCTCACATTCTTTCCCTTGTTGAGTAAGCCAAAACCTTCCTCTTCTTTGGCACTGAACACACATCTTTTTCTATTTCCTTTCACCACCTTCACTTGTCCGTTGAGACCCATCTACTTCTCCTTTGCTTCAATTTCCACCATAATGTTGACTATCTAATTTATCTTCTGAGTCTACTAGCTAATTGGCTTTGGGGATAGGGCATTGTTTGGACAGTGTCAAAGAATAGCGTGTGGTCACATCAGATAAGTGTGTGTGTGTGTGTGTGTGTGTGTGTGCATGCGTGCACAGCTGGTATAGGAAACAAACTGGCGAGATTCAAACATGGATTTATGGGTATGATGACTTTAGATTTAGCAGGCAACATATACAAGGACTTTGAAAAGAAGCCAATTTAGGAGACTGAAGGCATGATATTTGGCACCCCACAATAAACTGTGTACACGTACATTCAATTCCATTACTCCTTCTGGTCATGTCTCAGGTTGGCCCAAATCAGTGCATTTTCATTGTCTTATACAACTTTAGCTAAGCTTCCAATATTACATCCTCTTCATTCCAAATCACTCTACAAATTACTGTAACAATACATGTCTCTACTCCTGCCTTAGAATGCATTTAGACTTAACAAGTATAATATTTTCCTCGCCACCAGTTTCAATCTATGAACTTCAGCTCTTGCCTAACAATTCCATCTTATGCTGTCCTTGCTGACCTACATTGTATTCAGCCATCCAACTTAACCAATTTAAAATTCTTCATCTATATTTAAATGTATTTTTGGCCTTATTCCTTCCTATCTTGGTAATGTCCTCCCAACGTATAGCTTCATCAATGCAGTCCTTTCCACTTTGGACTCATAATTTCTACCTCCTTGTAACAGTCCTTTGGTAGCCCTTTCAGTAATCTGGACACTTTACTGAGAAATTATTTCCCTAAAACTGTGTACCTCATTAGCTCCCTCTCCTTCTTTAGGACACTCTTGAAAACTCACTGTCTCATCATGTCGTTTTGGTCACCCTTCACAATATTCTTGCTTTGCTTGGCATCCATTTTCATCTGATTTTAATCTGTCTGAAGATCTCTCTTACTCTTTATTAATACACTACATTCAATGTGTAAACAAAGCTTTTTTTTGTATTTTTTTCCAACAAATAGTCCATGATATAAAAATTGTATCTGCTCATCAGGTTCTTCATTGCCAGTATTCACTGTAGAAAAGGATTATGTAGGTGTAGGAAAGGAGATGGATCAGTGATATACATGAACAAATTAGTATTGAGAGGGAGGTTTGAAAGTTGACAAATTCCCAGAACTAAATGAGATGTATCCCAGGCTACTGCGTGAGGCAATGGAGGAAATCATGGGATCCTTGACATTAATTTTCAAATCCTCTCTGGCCACAGGAGGGGTGCCAGATGATTTTAGGATAGCCAATATGTTACAATTATTCAAGAAGGGTGGTAAGGATAGTCCAGGAAACTACAGGCCAGTCAGTAAAACATCAGTGGCAGGGAAAATATTGAAAAAGGTTCTGACGGATAGAATTAGTCTCCATGACTAACTGATGAGCAGATACAATTCTTTGAAGAGGCAACAAGTATGTTAGACCAGGGAAACCCAGTAGATGTTATCTATCTAGAATTCCAAAAGGCCTTTGGTATGGTGTCTCACGGGAGGCTGCTGAGCAAGGTGAGGGCCCATGGTGTTCGAGGTGAGCTACTGGCTTGGATTGAGGATTGGCAGTCTGACAGAAGGTAGAGAGTTGGGATAAAAGGCTCTTTTTCGGAATGGCAACCAGTGATGAGGGATGTCCCGCAGGGTTCAATGTTGGGGCAGCAGCTGTTCACCTATACATTAATGACTTGGATGAAGGGACTGGGGGCATTTTGGCAAAGTTTGCCAATGATACAAAGATAGGTGGACAGGCAGGTCGTACTGACGTGGTGGGGAAGCTGCAGAAAGATTTAGACAGTTTAGGAGAGTGGTCCAGGAAATGGCTGATGAATTTCAATGTGAGTAAATGTGAGGTTTTGCACTTTGGATAAAAAGAATACAGGCATGGACTATTTTCTAAACAGTGAGAAAATTTGCAAATCAGAGGTGCAAAGGGATCTGGGAGTGTTGATCCAGGATTCTGTAAAGGTTAACTTGCAGGTAGAGTCCGTAATTAAGAAAGCGAATGTAATGTTGTTGTTTACCTCAAGAGGGTTGGAATATAAAAGCAGTGATGTGCTTCTGAGGCTTTATAAAGCTCTAGTTAGGCCCCATTTAGAATACTGTGTCCAGTTTTGGGCCCCACACCTCAGGAAGGACATACTAGCCCTGGAGCATGTCCAGCGGAGATTCACACGGATGATCCCTGGAATGGTAGGTTTAACGTATGATGAACGGCTAAGGATCCTGGGATTGTACTCATTAGAGTTTAGAAGGTTGAGGGGAGATCTAATAGAAACTTACAACATAATGTATGGTTTAGAAGGGGTGGACGCTAGGAAGTTGTTTCCATTAGGCGGGGGGACTAGGACCCGTGGGCACAGCCTTAAAATTAGAGGGGCTAAATTTAAAACTGAAATGAGATGACATTTCTTCAGCCAGAGATTGGTGGGCTTGTGGAATTCAGTGCCACGGAGTGCAGTGGAGGCTGAGACGTTGGATGCCTTCAAGGCAGAGATCGACAAATACTTGATCTCAGAAGAAATCAAGGGCTACGGGGAGAGTGCAGGGAAGTGGAGTTCAAATGCCCATTAGCTATGATTTAAATGGCAGAATGGACTTGATGGGCCGAATGGCCTTACTTCCACTCCTATGTCTTATTGTCTTATGAGGGGAGGCAACAATAATCAAGGATAGCATGATTTTTAAGGGGAAGATCATGTCCAACAATTTGAATGGTTTGAATTTTTTGAGGACGTAAAAGATGTATAGATGAGCATAGTGCAATTCATGTAGTCCACATGGACTTCAGGAAGGCTTTTGACAAATTGTCCAATGGCAGACTGATGAAGAAGTTAAGAGCTCATGTGGCAATTTGGCAAACTGTATCCAAAATTAGCTTAGTGGCAGGAAGCACAGGATGATAGTTGGAGAGCATTTTTGTGACTGGAAGCCTTTTTCCAGTAATGTAGGTTCAGTGCAGGGTCCCTTGCTGTTCTGATGCATTCATTAAGTATTTAGACATGAATGTAGGAGGTATGATCAGTCAGTTTGGGGGCAATATGAAAATTGGTGGTATCATAAATAGTGAGGCAAAAGTTTTAGATGACAAGACTGTGCAGATAGGCTGATCAGATGCGTTGAACAGTGGCAAACAGAATTTAATTAAAATGTGTAAAGTGATGCATTCTTGAAAGACTAACAAGGCAAGGGAGTAGGAGTTTATCTGTAGGACCTTAGGATATACAGAAGGTCAGAGGAATATTGGTGTGCATGTCCATAGATCCTTGATGGAAGAACAGGTGGATATGTTGAGTAAGAATGCATATGGGAAACTTGATTTGATTTGATTTATTTAAGGACAAGGATGCACCCTTGGGTCTCCAGTGTTGAATGTTATCGTGGAGGAGGTGCAGTTGTCTATCATCACTGATTATGGTCTGTGGGTCAGAAAGCAGAGGATCCAGTTGCAGAGGGTAGGACTGGGACCAATGTCTCAGAGTTTTGAGGTCATTCTGGAGGGGAGAATAGTGTTGAAGGCAGAGCTGTAGTCAATGAGCAGGTGTCTGACTTAGGCTGCCTTTATAGGTCAAGGCTTTGGATACGCGAGCAAGGAAGTTATGATGGAGCTGTATATAACATTATTTGGACTACAGCTGGAGTATTATGTTCTGTTCTGGTCACCACACTGTATAAAGTGTGTGATTGCAGCAGAGACAGTGCATCAAAGACCACCAAGATGTTGCCTAGGCTGGACTCATTCAGTTATAAAGAGAGATTTGATAGGATAGAGATATTTTCCTCGGATCGGAGAAGGCTGAAAGGGAATCTGATTGAGGTGTAGAAAGTTCTGAGAGGTATTAGCAGGGTAAATGTTTTGCCTTAGTAGAAGGATCAATAGCCAGGAGGCACAGTTTTCAGGTAATGTGCAAAATGTTTAGAAGGAATTTGAGGAAAAGAAATCACTTGGAGGCTTGTGAGCATCTGGAGGCTTGTGAGCATCTTATTGCCTAAAAGGGTGGGAGAAGTGGTAACTCTCAGGACATTTAAGAACTATTTAATTGAGCTCTTGAAATATCATAGCATTCAAGCCTAAAGGCTGTGTGTTGGGAAATGGGATCAGAAAGATGGATGTTTGGTGACTGGCAAAACTATATGACTCTGCAAGTAATATTTCAGTAGACCACATCCTATATTTCAGAGCCCAGTTTTCCCTCAGTTCTCACAAAAAAATTTGGATCCTGTATTATTCAAGTATGAAATGCTGCTTATGAAAATAAGACAGAAGTATGCAAATATTACCCTTTGCAGCCACAGGATCCACAGTTAAATCTTGACATTATTTTGAACTGCAATTGACCCTGATTAGACACAGTTTTTCACATTATGATGCAGTGACAAAGAGATGGTGTACAAATGCATGGATGCATAGCATTGTTATGTTTTCCAAGTGGATTCTTTAATGTTTGTAATGAGGTCAGCCAGCGGGGCATCATAGAATTGACTTTAATTGTGGCTGTTAATCTGCTCTAGTCAGGGAGCCCATGCTGACATATAAAAAAGAGCACGTTGGGGATACTGCACACTCTGATAAATGACTGAAGAGGCAGTAAAATAGTCAAGGACTCTTCATGTGAGAACAAAGGGTAACTTGCTGACTGGATACCAACCAGTCTGGAGTTATTTTAGTGGAGCCGAGAATGGGATTAATGATGTAGCAATGCAAAAATACCTTCTCGTTGAAACCCAATTAGACTTCAAACAGGCACTATAACTGACTTTATCATTGGAAAATGTGGCAAATAGAGCATATGAGTTGCACGGTATTCTGATGAAAGTGAACACCCTCACCAGTCCAACTGGGGAACATTAACTGAGTACAGGCAATGACACATCCTTATCAGTGGAACTCTAGGTCAGCTCACAACAAAACAGGACAAAGCCTTGGCCAAATAGCTAAAACTTTCTTCAAGATCTGGGCTGGCACCCCTTGAGTGATGAATACCTATATGATAAACATTGTGTAAAGTATTTATTTGATTTATTGATAAATTATGTTTTACCCCCATTTAATTGTTACATTTCATATTTATTATTTTTAAGTAGTTTTTAAGGATATCTCATGATTTAGAAACCAACAGGCTGCTGAAAGGAATTGTAAATTACATTTTACCTCTACACTGCCAAAACTGCCCATAATGGGGGAAATGGAAATTGTGATAATTGAACTTACATACTCGAATACATATATTTATATACATGAGTAAATATACTTAAATGTTTGGTTAAAGCATACAGTGCAGCTTACCTATGCCACAACTGAATTTCAAATGATCAATGCTGGCACTGAGTGTAAAATGTAGTAAATGTTCTGATTGCTGTTTTGCTCATCGAAGACTTGCTAAATCAACAATCACTCAGAAACAAATTAGTACATGGCGAGTAACATCTGTACTAATGTATTTTTGCACTTGCTTTGACTAATGGTGACGGATGCAAAATAACAAATACATTGTTCTAATCAACTCTACCCCCTGAAAAATTAAGATTTTAAGTATAGTTTTGTTCTGAAATATTGAGTTATTAAATCTATGGAATAGATAAGTACAAATGTTATTTTGAATGGACACAGAGATTGTAAAAACACTCATGGTTATTGATGTTAAACGTATTCCTTTAAGAAAAAAGAACATTCCAAGGATCCTTTTTAAACAAAACTAAACTACCAATCTAGTTTAGATCGAGGCTGTGTTAGAATTGATGCAGAGGTATAGCATTTAACCCCTGACCTCAGTTCACTCTTTATAGAGTGAAGACTTGGACAAATACAACAATTGGTGTAGGAGAAACAGATTCAAATTCATATAGCCATTGGCACCAGCACTGGGGAAGAAGGGGCCTGTTCTGGTGGGACAGGCTCCACCTAAATCATGTTGGGACCAGAGCCCTGGTGAATCGCTTAACTAGGGCAGTGATTAGGAGTCTAAACTAAATGGTGTGTCCACGATGTCTGTGTGGGCGTGTGTTTTTAACGAGTATGTGTGTGATATCAGTTGCATGGAAAATGATAAAATCAAAGGTAAAGAAGACAAAGGAGAAGGTAGGGTTGCAGGTTAATGATGGTGCTGATTGTTACCAGAAATAAAAGGGAGGGACAAAATGCACAAATGTCAAATTGCACCAAGGAATAAGTGTAAGGAAATTGGATGATAGAACAAACTTAAAGGCTTTATATCTTCATGTACAAAGTATTTGGAATAAGGTAGATGAACTGATGTTGCAAATCAAAGTAAACAAGTATGATCTCATAGTCATTACAGAAACATGGTGACAAGGTGATTAAACTGATAATATAACTTTCAAGGGTATTTGAACTTTCAGGGAGACAAGAAGGTTAGAAAAGGTGGTGGGGTAGCCCAATTAGTAAGAGATGAAATGAAGACAGTTTTCAGAGATGACCTAGGTTCAGACAATGTAGAGTCCATTTGGGTAGAAGTAACAAACAGCAAGGGAAAGAATACTTTAGTAAGAGTAGTGTACAGACTCTCAAACAATAACCACTCTATAAGAAAGGCTGTAAATCAAAAAATAATAGGAACGTGTAAAAAGAAATGCAATAATTCTGGTGGCTTTAATCTTCATGTTGATTAGCTTAATCAAATTGGAATGGGGTAGCTGTAAAAGTGAATTCATAGAGTGCATTAGAGCACTTCCCAGAGCATGGAGCCAGCTAGGGAGTAAGCTGTCTTGGATCTGGTCATGGGTAATAAGGCAGGCCTAATAAATGATCTAGGAAGTAGTGATCATAGTAAGATAGAATTTAATATTCAGTTCAAGAGAGAGAAACTTGGGTTGGAAACAACTGTGTTTAACTTAAATAAAGAGAATTACAAAGCAATGAGTGTAGAGTTAACTAAAGTGAACTCGAGAGTCTAGATTAGGAAGAATGACTGTCAATAAGCAGTGGCAGACATTTAAGGAGGTAATTCATAAATATCAGCAAAAGTGCATCCCAATAAGGAAGAAAGGTTTTAAGACAGGGATCAAACAACTGTGGCTAATCAAGGGAGTTAATGAGGTACAATGCTGAAAGAAAATGTATATAAGGAGGCCAAGGTCACTGGTATACATTCAGAATACAGCAAAGGATTAAAAAGGTAATAAAGAGAGAGAATATAAACTGTAAGGGCAAATCGATGAGGAATGTAAAAACTGATAACAAGAGCTTCTCTAAATATATATAAAAGGAAGAGAGAAGTCAAAGTGAACATCGGCCCCTTAGAAAATAAATCTGGGGAGATTATTTTTGGGAACAAGGAAATGGCAGAGGCGTTAAACCAATATATTACATCAGTCTTTATAGTAGAAGATTCTTCCTACATCCCAATAATACTAAACAATACAAGGGAGGAGTCAAGTACCACTGCCATCACTAAAAAGTATTATTGAACAAACTGAAGGAGCTAAAAGTAGATAAGTCTCCTGGCCCTGATGGCTTGCATCCTAAGATTCTACAAGAACTACCTATAGTGATAATGGATGCATTGGTTATTATTTTCCAAAAAATATTGGATTCTGGAGAGGTATGGAGGAATTGGAAAACTGTTAATGTGATGCCCCTGTTCAAAAAGGGAAGGAGGCAAGAAATGGCTAACTGTAGGCTAATTAGGCTAACATTTATTGTTGGAAATGTATTGGGATTGATCATCAAGGAAGTAACAGCAGAACATTTGGAAAATCATAACCTAATTAAGTAGAGACAGCATGGTTTCATGGAATGGATGTTACACCTGATTAATTGATTGGAGTTTTTTGAGGAAATCTCAACTAGAGTGGATACATGGGAACCAGTAGATGTATTGTATTTGGACTTCCAGAAGGCGTTTGACATGATACCTCATTTAGGTTAAGTCATAAGATAAGAGCCTATGGTTTTGGCAGTATATATTGGCATTGATAGAAAATTGGCTATTGGCAGGAAACAGAGAGTAGGGATAAGGAGTTTTTTTTCAGGTTGGCAACCCATGGGCTGTGGGGTTCCACAAGGATCAATGCTAGGACATAACTATTTACAATATATATATTAATAACTCAGAGGAAGGAAATGAATGCACTGTAGCTAAATTTGTAGTCAACACACAAAAAGATAGAAAGTCAGGTACAAAGGCGATACAAACAGTTTACAGAGAGACATTCAATAGGTTAAGTAAGTGGGCAATAAATTGACAAATGGAGTACCATGTGGGAAAATATGAAGTTGTTCATTTTGGAAAGGAGAACAATAGAACAGAATATTATTGGAGAAAAACTGCAGAAAGCTGCAATGCAAAGGGATTCGGGAATACTTGTGCATGAAACATAGAAAGCTAACACACAGGTGAAGCAGGCAATCAAGAAACTAACTATCTCAGCCTTAGATATACACAAAGGCTTTGCTCTACAGCTCTCTGTGACAAGGAGTTCCAAAGACTCACAATCCTCTTAAAATTCTAGGGTATTGTAGGCTATAGACCAAGAACAGGCAAATGGTTTTGGTGTGGTTTAGAGTTTGAGGGTTAGCATAGACATGGTAGGCAGAAGGGTCAGTTTCTGTGTTGCATGACTCTATAACTCAAAGAGAAGAAATTCCTCCTCATCTCAGTCTTAAAATTCTGAGACTGTGCCCTCTGGTCCTAGATTCTCCCAAGAAGTGAACATCCTCTCGGAATTCTCCCAGCTAAGAATCAGATATATTTCAATGAGATCACCTCTCATTCCTCTAAACTCCAGTGACGCAGAGTCCCAATCTGTTTAGCCTTTGCTCATAAAACAATCGCTCCATACCAGGAAGCATCCCAGTGAACCTTCTCTCAACTGCCTCTGATGGGGACCTTAAATTAGGGGACTAAAACTGCTCACAGTACCCCAAATGTGGTCTTACCAGCACCTTGTCCAATTGCAATAAAACTTCCCTACTTTTATACTTCAACCCCTTTAAAATAAGGGACAACATTCCATTAGCCCCCGGAAGGCTACATACTTCTCCCGATATCTTCAATCAGATTATAAATGCAGGAAACGGGCCAGCTATAACTAACACACTGGTATACTCTGTTGATTGAAAGAATATATGGGGGCATGAAGAGCATAAGTTTTCACTGATCCCAGACTTGCCATGCTTTTGTAATATTATGGTAAGTATTTATTTCTTTTCAATTGCTGTTCTGTTTTCAAAGAAAGACCCTACTCATATTGAAGCCTATTGGAAGACTTTGCAACATTTTCTTACCTGCAATTTAACACATTTTCTTTGTTGTTGACGAACTATTTTCATTGATCCTGGTTATAATGGTGGGATTTAATGACAAGACTAAGTAACACTGTGTGATACATGCAGTTTCACTCTAGCACAAGGCCGCTTTGTATACAAGGTATAAATAACCTGCCTGAAATATTTAACTCAGGCAGTGCACAATTATACCTACACATGACAGAGGAGATGATCAAGTATGTTACAAGGTAATCAATGCCAATAGGAGAATAAACATAAATTTACTTGATGTTCAAATGTTTTAGTATGAGAGTTAGCTAGCACTAAAACTCATCATCTGAGGCATTGCTTTTAGAAAACTCATCATCTCATCACCTGCTAATAACTTCAGAACTGCAGGATTTCTTTACGTGATCAACGTCAAAGTTTGTCTGTTTTATCAAACTAAAACCAACCACATATAGTTAGAGAAGAAGTCAAGAAAGTGATCACAGCAGTACTTTTGTGTTTGAGTGAAAGGTCAATGTGGATGTGAAGTGGGTGGCATGAGAACTGTAAATGAAGACCAATATAGATTAATGTGGCGGTGCTACTGTACAGTCTCTCATTCTACATTACTGCCCAAAGTGAAAGTAACTCCTACTGACCTTTCAGTTTGATGACAAGAACTGGTTTTATTGTCCTCTTCAAACAAAGATGAATTCTGGTAAGTAAAGCATTTACAGAACTCAAGGGCTTTTACAATGCCAAAGGAAGCCATTCAATCTGTCGTGCCTGCACTAACTCTCTAAACATGCATCTCACCTTAGTGCCATTTTCCTCCCTTCTTCCTAGAACCTTGAACATTGTTCCTTTATAAATAACTATCAAATTCCCTTATGAATGTCTCAGTTGAATCTGTTTTCACAAATTCAGGGTAGAGGTCTTATCCTCTGTTGATGTCTGTACTCAGGGGTGGCATTCTTGAGCTGTAATTCTTTAGCTGTGTTGTGCCCACTCCTGTATGCCACTCACTGTACTCAGAATCCTGACACAGTCCTTCTCTTTCTTACATTTTTATGATTCCATTGTGCCCCTGTTTCATTCTCAAGCTTATGATGCCATGGTTGCCTATAGTAACTTTCAATATAACTCTTTGCCTCATTCCATTTCATGCTCTGTACCTCTCAATCCACCACTTTGTGCACTATTTTGCTTTCAACCACCTTCACTGTACTCTTTTCAGAATCAGGTTTCGACTGTACCTCCCTATAGTGGATCCGCCTTTGTTTCACATCGCCAACACGTTTCACAAAATCGTCGTGCACTTCATTCTGTTTCTACTGTCCAGTTTTTGTCGCCTCAATCTCACTCACCCATTAACCCTGATCTCAACAACATGCACTGAGGCCATTTCCTAAGGCATTATTATCAACAACTCCCACTTTTTGTCAATTCATTCATGGGATATAGTTGCATCATTGGCAAAGACAGCACTTGTTGCCCATCCCTAATTGTCCTCCAAATGACTGTCTTGCGAGATCATTTCAGGGGGCAGTTAAGATGTGGGTCTGGAGTCACATGAAGGCCAGATGAGTAAGGACAGCACTTGCCACAACACACGGATGGTGATGGGAATGAATATTAACTGCAGGGGTTGGGTGTCGATCAAGCTCTCCCCTTTTCCGCCTCTCTCACCAAAGCCTCCACTGCATTGTGTGAAAACCTTTGTGCTGGCTAGTTGTTGCTATCAATGTGGACTTCACCAGTTTCAAAATCTCCCCTTCCCCCACTGCATCCCTAAACCAGCCCAGTTCATCCCCTCCCCCCACTGCACCACACAACCAGCCCAGCTCTTCCCCCCCACCCACTGCATCCCAAAACCAGTCCAACCTGTCTCTGCCTCCCTAACCGGTTCTTCCTCTCACCCATCCCTTCCTCCCACCCCCAGCCGCACCCCCAGCTACCTACTAACCTCATCCCACCTCCTTGACCTGTCCGTCTTCCCTGGACTGACCTATCCCCTCCCTACCTCCCCACCTACACCCTCTCCACCTATCTTCTTTGCTCTCCATCTTCGGTCCGCCTCCCCCTCTCTCCCTATTTATTCCAGTTCCCTCCCCCCATCCCCCTCTCTGATGAAGGGTCTAGGCCCGAAACGTCAGCTTTTGTGCTCCTGGGATGCTGCTTGGCCTGCTGTGTTCATCCAGCCTCACATTTTATTATTATGCTGGCTAGTTGTGTTCAGGCATTGAATGAAGTATCAACACACCCATTCAACTTTTAGGAAACTGCCACTCCATCCATTTAAGGAGTGCAAGCTGCTTTTAAATAGCACCATCCCCTCAAAACGTTGGAACATTCCTGATGTCACAAGTCAATAAACAGTGTGGGTAGCAAGGTACTGCCTACATCACAACAGTATCTGGGTGCAGAATAATTGCACATGATGGTTCCAACCTCATTTTTGGAACTCACCAAGTTGACTCCAATTCTCTGTTAAAAAACAGGCAACAGCAAAAAAAAACACTCAAGCACCATCTAAGTGAAGAACAGATTGTCTACACTTCAGGTGCTTTTATGAATAGAAAAATATAAAGCAAAATGAGGATTATTGCAAAATGTGAAGTTGCTGAATACATTTTTGAATCGGAGGAGTGCTGGCATGTCCAGGAGATGGATGAGAATAGTTTGTTTTTAAGCCTGCTTCAATTTCTGACCTGATCTTTGCTTTCCATTTCCCCGGTTTCCTTCAGGTCTTTCCTGAGCTATTCATCAGTCCTTTGTTTCCTCAGCGTCTGTATTTCTTCAGTGTTTCTGCTTTTCTCCTAACTGAGATAGACTGCTACAAACTAAAACTTCTGACAAGGTGTAAAATGTGCAGTTGACTTTTGTCACCCAATTTATACTACTGGCTAAAGTCACAATCTACATCAAATTAAATTTAGAAGAAGCAATTATTTTAAACTGAATGCTATAAATGAAAGAGGCAGTTTGATATGCACAGGATGGATTTGTGCCTCTGTAGCATGCAGCTCATGCATCAGGATTATTTCTCTTTTCACAAAACTCGCATACACATGAAAGACATACTTCAAAGGGATCTTAGCTGTACTGTAACTGTTTAGCTACATTCTGCCAGATTATTTTTCAGGATCAATGTGCTCCTGTCCACACTGGTAGCTTGCTTCAGTTCTTGGTTCATTCAGTTTTGACTACATTTTAATTAATTTTCATTTGTGCTCTCCTGAGTTCTATCCACATCTTCCTTCTCATTTCTCTTCTTTCTGCCTTGTCTACACCTCATCTGCTCTGCTGCAAGCTGCACATCTCCCATTTGTTATTTATTAATTTTCTCCACTCATGCTACACATCTTCAATCATTGTTACTAATTATCCACTAATAGCCATTCATTTTCCCAAGCTGATCGTTATCCACTCCTTTCTGTCCAACTGTTCTTCTGTCTCTTTGGATTTCATCACCACCGATCATTTACTTATCCACTCCTTTCTGTCCAACTGTTCTTCTGTCTCTTTGGATTTCATCACCACCGATCATTTACTCCTACCCCTTCCCCCACCCTATCATCTGCATCAAAATCAACTCTTTCCTAGCAACCATCAGTTCTGAGGAAGGATCACTGAACCCAAAGCAGTAACTCTGATTTCTCACCACAGATGCTGCCAGACCTTTAGAATTAGAAACCCGTGTACTGGGGGGGATCAGGCCATTTGGCCCATCAAGTCCACACTGACCCTCCTAAGAGCATTCCATCCACACTATCCCTGTAGCCCTGCATTTCCTTTCGCTAATCCATTTAGCCTGCATGTCCCTGGACACTACAGGCAATTTAGCATGGCCAATCCAACTAACCTGCACATCTTTTGACTGTGGGAGGAAGCCAGAGCACCCAGAGGAAACTCATGCAGACACGGGGAGAGTGTGAACACTCTACTAGGACAGTCACCTGAGGGTGGAATCAAACCCAGGTCCCTGGCACTGTAAGGCAGCAGTGCTAACCACTGAGCCACTGTGCTATCCCACCTGCTGAGCCTTTCCAGCAATTTCTGTTTTTGTTTCTTCAAAGAATTGTTTCTGCACCCACTCTGCTCCTATTCTCTATGCTGGTTTTCTATCTTTCACTTTAACTGAGTGAAGACCTTGTCTTCTTGTATCTGTTGCCTAATTGCCTCATTCTGTGATAATTTTCCTCCTGCTAACACCTTGTAAATTTCATTTTTCTCCCTCCCACTCTGTGAAACACATTTCTTCCTCTTCAATCTCAGTGAATTGCTGCAGAATTTCCCAATAATTATTTAAACCTAGTCAAAAATTTGCACATGTGAACATTCAGATCTCATCTTATCTCATTTCCAGGACAGGACAAAAATGAGAAACAGATAGCACACAGAAGAATCCACACATTCACTCGAAAATTCTCTTTCTAATTATTATTAGAATATAACTACAAGAAAATCTAATTTAAATCCCATTTAAAATTAAAATAGACTTAGTTTTTTTAAAAATTGGCAACGTTTCTGTATCAATTCCTTTTAATGGGGCCCATTCAAGGCAACACAATTTAATAACTTTCATCCACTCCAAATTTCTCGTAAAGAAAAGTGCTACAGTAATTTAAAGAAAGGGTGTAAATTTTTTGGTAGCATCACACCTCTGCAGCAGTGAAAGTTAGATCTTATTTTTAACTTGCCCAAAATAATTCAGGAAGCCTTACCCGACAATGTGCCTGTTTAATAGGGCTAAGAGTAGGGAGGTGTGTCTGGGTGGGATGCTCTTTGGAGGGTTGGTGTGGGCTTGATGGGCCAAGTAGTCTGCTTCCACACTGCAGGGATTCTATGAAATGCTATTTATTAAATAAGTCAGCCAGGCCTAACCACAGTGTGATCCATTTGGTAACTAAGATCATCCTAGTGCATGAGAAGACAATCTAGGCCCATGGTCCCCAACACATACATTGGAAATTGTTTGGTTGATTACAGAGTTCCATACAGTGGTCCGACTGCCTGCCCATGTTCCCTCACCGTGCGCATGACCTTCGTCATGCTGCAACATGACCTCCACTATAGGAAGCCTTGCGGCTAGAGAAAAGTGCATGCTCTTAAAAAGCTTTGCCGATTGGCTGCATTGTGTTTCAATTTGGCAAATCTTCCTGTTCTAAGAAAAGTAATTGCCCTGAAATATTTACTCTGTTTCTCTCTCCACAATGGCATGCTGAGTATTGCCAGCATATTCTGTTTTTCAATGAAGTATATTAATTTGCCAAGGGTGAATCCAGGGAGTCTGTTACATTAAGCAGGTTTGAGGTGAAGTTATGTTTTTAAAAATTAGCATTTAGTCAATGTCAATATGATTTATAACTAAATTATTTCTTTATCTAGCCTTGGTAAAAAGCTTTGACATAATCCTAAAAATGACTCATGCTTGACACTCTTTATTTTGTTCTAAAAATGTTTAGTTGACCGGAAATCTTATAAGTTTTTTTGTGCAGTCAGAGTCAAGTTTGTGGCACTATTGACAGCTCAGCTGTGCAGGAGAGGAGGGAGAAGGAAGGTGGAGGAGTAGTGATAGAGGATTAATTAGTTCGAGGAACAGGCAGGCATTTTTATAGTTGGAGACAAGACTCAAGGATAGCATGCTGCTTTCCTAGTGCCAGGGTCAAGGATGTCACAGTGTGACTGCAGGCCTTTCTTTCAGGAGAGGATGGACTGTGAGATGTTATGGCAATGGTAGTACCAATAACTGGGGCATGAAGGGAGATATGATCTTACCATCAAAATTTAGGTGGCTAGGGAGAAAATTAATAAGCAGAATCCCAACGTAGTGAGCAGAACTTCCAATGCCATGTGCAAATGAGTACAGAAATGTCAGGATAATGTAGATAAATGCATGTCTGGAAAAATAGGGCAGGAGGGAGAGCTTTAGACTTCTGGGACACCCAGCACACTGGCTCTGGGAAGATGGCATCTGTAGAAGCTGGGCGGATTGCCCCTGAACAAAGCTGGGACTGGGTCCTTGTGAGTGGTGCCATTGGGAAGATTTCAGGGATGGGGACATTAGGAGAGACTACTGGAGTGGACTACTTGGTGAGATATAGATGCATAGCTCGAGTATATTGAACAATAAATTAATGGGTAAAATTGGAGTAAGGGAGAAAGTAAAAAAGTCTAAATCTGGATTACTGTGCATGTATATGAGTGCATGGAGCATAGTTGATAAGATTGGGGAGTTACAGGCTCAGAGTGCCTTGTAGGATTATGATGCTGTGGCAGTAATGGAAATCTGACTCTAGAAAGAGCAGGAATGGGTATTAAATATTCCTGTGTACAAGGTGTTCAAAAATATAGGAATAGTAGGAAAAGAGGATAGGTGGTGGCACTGGTTAAGAAAAGCATTGAAATGCTGGAGAAAGAGGATGTCCTAAAGGGTTCAGGAATGGAATCAATCTGGATAGAGCTAAAGACAATGCTGTGGTCTATAGATCACCAACTAGTGGGAAGGATATAGAGGAACAAATCTGCAGGGATATTACAGAAAAATGACAACATAATACAATGAAATAATCAGGGTCTCTAACTACCTAAATGTAGACTGGGACAGTGATAGCCAAGGGTGGAGAGGAACAAACATTCTTTGATTACTTCAGGACAATTTCCTACAGTAGTATGACCAGTCCAACAAGAAAGGATGCATGCATTGTTGAGTGATAATGGGAGCTGCAGATGCTGGAGAATCCAAGATAATGAAATGTGAGGCTGGATGAACACAGCAGGCCCAGCAGCATCTCAGGAGCACAAAAGCTGACGTTTCGGGCCTAGACCCTGCATCATCTCTCTGATGAAGGGTCTAGGCCCGAAACGTCAGCTTTTGTGCTCCTGAGATGCTGCTGGGCCTGCTGTGTTCATCCAGCCTCACATTTCATTATCTTGCATGCATTGTTGAACCTGTTTCTTGGAAATGAGATGTGGCAAGGAGATCAAGTGTGAGTGGAGGAACATTAAGGAGACAATAAACATTGTATTGTAAGGTTTAAAGTGAAGATAACCCAAGGACAAGGCAATCAGAGGAAGAATAATTAATTTGGAGAAACTCGACTTCAGTGGGGCAAAGATGGAGCAAGGCCATGTTGGCTGGAAGAAAAGGTTTATGGGAGAAACTACAGCTGAATAATGGTCTGCCTTCAAAGAAACCCAAAGAAGGCACAAGGGATGAATATGATGGAATATGTCCTATTTGGGTGTGCAGCAAAACTAAAGAAGACTGATGCCATCCAGGACAAAGCAGCTTGCTTGTTTGGTACCAGATCCACAGACACCCACTCTCTCCACCACCTACGCTCAGTACAAGCAGTATATACCACCTACAAAGCACACACAGAAATTCAACAAAGATTCCTAGGCAGCAGCTGCCAAACCCATGACCACCTCAGAACAAGGGCAGCAAATACATGGGGACACCACCACCTGCTAGTTCCACACTAAGCCACTCACTCACCCTGACTTGGAAATATATCACCATGTTTGGGTCAAATGCTGGGTCAAATTCCTGCGAATTCCCATTCCAATGGTATTGTGGGTCTTCGTATAGCATGTGGACTGTTGTTGCCATTCAGGATTTCTATTGACAATTTTGTGGAACTTAGTTCAAGACAGATTTATGTAGAAACAGTAAGACATGACAAGATGCGGTTGGTGCTCAAGCATGTGACATAAGTCCTGTGAAGTGAGATGGTAACGTAGTGGTCATGTCATTGACCTGGTAAGGTTAGGTAAATGTTCTGGGGACATGGGGTTGAAGCCCACCATGGCAGACAGTGAAACGTGATTTAATAATATTTTGGAACTGAAGTCCTTGGGGAATTGGTAGAGTGGTTAGGGAGGGTTTCAACCAGTATGGCAGAGGGTGGGAACCAGAAGAGTGGGGTAATAGATGCAGAAATTGAGGGAGAGGTAGAAACATGACTAAGAACAAGAACTGGCAGGGAAATGTTGTTGAAACAAGCAGGCTGGTGGTTTGAAATGCATATGTTTCAATGCAAAAAGTATAATAAGTAAGGTAGATGAATTTAGAGCTTTGGTTAGTACTTGGAACTATGACATTATTGCGAATACACAGACTTGGCTGAAAGAGGGACAGGACTGGCAGCTGAATGTCGCAGGATTTAGATGTTTCAGGTGTGATTGATAGGGATGTAAAAGAGGTGGGGTGTTGCATTACTGGTAAAGGAGTATCTCACAGCTCTACTAAGGGAGAATACATCAGAGGACTCATGCATGAGGTAGTATGGGTAGAACCCAGGAATAAGATGCTGGGGATATACTACAGGCCTCCCAAATGCCAATGGGAGATAGAGGAGAGCATATGTAGACTGCCTTTGGAAATATATAAAAACAACAGGGTTGTTGTGGTGGGTGATTTTAACTTTTTCTGTATTGACTGTGACTCACGATGTCGTAGGGGCTTGGGTAGGGCAGAATTTATTACGACCATTCAGGAAAGATCCTTGAAACAATATATAAACAGTCCAACCAGGGAAAGGGTTATACTGGACATGGTTTTGGGAATTGAGCCAGCCGAGTTAGTGAAATTTCAATGTGGGAGCATTTTGGGAGTAGTGACCATAATACCGTAAGTTTTAAGATGCTCCTGGATGGGGAAACTTTGCTAAAGCTTTGGTTAACTAACCTTGGTTAAATTGGGAAGAGGTAAACTACAACAATATTAGGCATGAACAGGAAAATGTTAATTGGAAGTAGCTGTTTGAGGGTAAATCTACTTCAGACATGTAGGAGAATTTCAAATGGCAGTTGATAAGAGTTCAGGAGAATGAGGAATAGATATGCCAAGGTATGTGAACCTTGGATGACCAGGGATGTTCTGACCTTGGCCAGAAAGATAAAGGAAGCATACATAAGGTCTAGGAGGATGGTAACTGATGAAGCCCTTGAAACATATAAGGAAAGTAGGAAAGAACTTAAACAAGGAATTAGAAAGGCTAAAAGGGATCATAAAAAATCTTTAGCAAACAGGATTAAGGAGAATCCCAAGGCTTTTTATACATATATAAAAAGCAAGAGGATAGCCAGGGAAAGGGTTGGCCCACTCAAGAACAAATATGGGAAACTATGTGTGGAGCCAGAAGAGGTAGGTGAAGTTCTCAATGAATATTTTGTGTCAGTATTCACCAAAGATAATGAATTGGTGGAGGATGATGTCAGGGAAGGGAGTGTCGAGTTTCTAAGCCAAGTTGCTATCAAAAAGGAAGAGGTCACCTCCCACCGATAACTAAAATCAAAACACCCAGAGAAGCTCGCCTCGCCTCATAATCAGTCAAAGGAAGTGTGAAAAGTGGTATAACCCACCTCTCACTCCCATCACAATCCATTATAAAGGAGCGATTCAATGAAATGAACTCCTGACAATCACTCTATAACCAACAAGTCTCACACACACACACACACACACACACACACACACACACACAAACAGACGCGCACACACACACACACACACACACACACACACACACACACACACACACACACACATCCACCAGGTGAATATGCATTTGCAGATTTGAAATTGCAGATACATTCTATTTTGTTCAAAAAACACACACAATTTGTAAGTCGGTGTGGCATTTGAGAAATTCCTACTTTGGAAATAAAACCAGTGGGAGCCCACGTTGATACACAGCCAGATTCTAAACAAGGCCTCACACAAAAAGTGCATTGTCTGATCTGGTGGTCACCTCTGATATACTGAGGGAACAAATAAAACCTTTAGTTGTTTCGGTGCTGTGGCTTGAAAGAAATCCTGGGATTCATATATTAATCCTTTCTAACTGATTAAAGATTTAACAACCATCTTAAGCTTGTTCCACACCGCATCAGTTCTATGACTCCTTGATCTTTTGCCTATAAGTTCTGTGTCTAATGCTACATCTCTCACCGACACCTGAGAAAGGAGTGAATCTCTGAAAGCTTGTGTCTTCAAATAAATCTGTTGGACTATAACCTGGTGCTGTTTGATTTCTGACCTTGTTTCTTGAGGATGGTTTAAAAAAAGCAATCTGTTTTTGTTTTCTGAAGAAGGGTCCCGACCCGAAAAGTCAAGCTTTCCTGCTCCTATGATGCTGCTTGGCCTGCTGTGTTCATCCAGCTTCACACTATGTTACTTCCGTTTTTGTTGCTTTGCTCTTTTTCTTCTTTCTTGAAGAAGCTGTTCAATAGATACCAAATAAAATCTTATTCCACGAACTGCTCTCCTGCTGCATTCTGCTTTGTAAATGTTGTCCTCCAAGAGCTGCAACTGCTTCTCAATTTCCCTCAGGATAGAAGACAAAACGGAATAAAACTCTCGTGGTGCTGCATTGTGAACTTCATTTCTTCGTCTCCGGCTTCCACTTCCCCTTCAGTGACAAGTTGTTGTAGATCAGCTATGGAGATGCCTTCACAGTGGGACGCAAGGCAGAACTGGCAAAACGAAGTGAAAATCACAGGGTACTGTACCTCTCACAGAAAGCGCTTCATGACAAAGTCTGCAAAACGATCACGTGATGCTGGCATGGAGACTCTTCTGGCGCTAACATTGCATGTATTCAGGACAAAGCCCACAAAATGATAATGTGATGCCAGCATGCATTCCTCCACACACCCATGGAATCACATTACAGCCAACACAAGTTCGTGCTTTAGAAATAGTGTTCCACTATTTGTCTGTCACATTATAGCCTACTTGCATTGCCAGAAGATGCAATATAGCAGAACCGACTACACAAGATCGTGAATGGCATGGAGAGAGTGGAAAGTACGAGGCATTTTCCCCAGGATAGAGGAGTCAACTATTAGGCGACACAGGTTCAAGGTTTGAGGTGGGAAATTTAAAAAAGATGCGGGAGGCACATTTTTCGGACAAAGATTGGTAAGGGCCTGGAATGCATTGCCAAAGGAGATGGTGGAAGCAAACACTATAGCAGCATTCAAGAAGCACTGGGACGAATACATGATTAGGAAGGGAATAAATGGATATGGATCCTGTAAGTGAAGACAGTTTTAGTATGGAAGGGCAAAATGTGGTGGCGCAGGCTTGGAGGGCCGAAAGGCCTGATCCTGCACTGTATTGCTCTTTGTTTGTCCTTTGACACTCAATGATCTAAAATTTTGAGAAATTGAAGACTGACTTTTAGATGCTATTACAAGCAACTCCGGGAGAAAATGACAGAGGCATGAAAGAAATAATTCATTTGTAAAGATTTTCTCTGAATACTTTTATGTATCCGTTTTTTTTTTGGCAATGAGAAAACTGGACTGAGCAGGTGGTGACAGCTGATCACGTGATAAAATCTCCAGAAATATGTTGAACCAGGATTGGCAACTCCACGGTATTCGTTGGTTGCCTTCCTCATACACAGCTCCTTCCTGAGTGCACACATAACATTCTGGGCTTTTACATTTTTCTGCACTAAGGCCTCCTATGAGTGAATATCCTTCTGATTCATCTCTCTGCTGCTCCCTGGGCACTTGCCTGCCCCTATTTCTCTACTTCCAGCTGTATTGGAAGTCATAGCAGGGGACCTTTTGAAACCAGGTAGAAGTTTGCCAGAAACCTTTCATCAAAAATCCTCTTTTGATTTGCCAAGTTACTCTCAGGAACTATTACTGTCAGCTCCGGCAGCCAAAGCTCCTCGAAAAATCAATAGCAGCAGATAAGCAGTCCACATAACCTAACCAGTGATTTATTTGACAACAGATGGTGACACCTCTAAATATGGCAAGAAAGGGGACCAGTCAGGTTCTTCCTGCTCATGATGCAGCTAATTTACATTTGTTCAATAGAATATTCTATTCTATAAAAAAGGCGCCAAAAAAGAGCTTCTTAGTTCACAATTGAGAACCCGAATTAATATTCTAAATTAGAAATTTATTAATTTCAGGTTGAAACGTCAAACATTTTAAAAAATGCCCAACTTCAAATAATCACAGACAGAGTCAGTACCCAGAAGCAAGCAGACAGGAGTGTTGTCATGCACACTCTCAACTTCTCTTTCCAGCAGCACTGCACCACATTGGCCCAGAGCTGCACTGGGCCCCAGTTCCACTTCCTCCTCCAGTTCATTCAATGGGCTAACAAAAAACTTTTCCTTTTCCTTTCAGGCATCAAGGAACACAAGATGCAACAGTTCATGGATACGCACAACCTTCCGGAACCTTCCTCTCCTCCCCTTCCCTCTGGCTCCATCCCCTCTCTCAACCCCACCTCCTTCATGTATTTACTATCCCTTTAGACCTTCCACTCTCTAATGGTGAACATTCTGTACTCCGCAAAGGTCTCAGTTTTGTCCCTCTGCATCCCCACCTTAATGAATTATGAACACAACGTGACTTTGAACTTTTCCTCTGCCACCTTTGGCTCTGTGCCCATTGCTTTACACAAGAGTTCTCTCTCCATCCCACAGATCCCTTTGCACACCTCCAACACTATCCCTCCACCTGGACCCCTCCCTCTGAACTCTACACTCAATATGTTCATCGAAAATTGTTGACATGACATTGGTCACCTCAATTTCTCTGCTGCCCTTACCCATTCCAACCTATCCCTCCCTGAATTCCATGCTCCTAGATCCAACCCTGACTTGGTAATTAAGCCTGCTGACAAGGGTGGTGCTGTGGCTGTCTGACAGTCTGACAGTCTGACCTCTACATTTGCCTGGCAGCATCTGTGGAGAGAAATCAAGGTTAACATTCCAAATAAAGTGACCTTTCCTCAGAACTCAGAACAAAAGGACTGTTGAATATAGAGTAAAAGAATGAAAACATCTGAGATTAGAGATGGTTAATAACGAAAGCCTGGTGGAAACATTGTAAGAAATGCATGGTTAGATGCGTTAGGGAGAAGATTACATTTGCAGTGATCCGTTACCACACTTTACAGTTCTTCTGGAACCTTATGTCATGTTATTTATTCCTGGCTCAAGAATGAAGTGGTCTCAATTCTCTAAGATAATTTACAGCTTCAGCATGTATTCCACTTTCTCTACTCAATGGGAAAACAGTTAAAATGGAATGATTTCAATTCCATCCGGCTCTTGGTACATCATCTCTTACATTAGTATCAAAGGCGGCTACCATTAAAATCATTTAGGAAGCGCATTAATAAATACAAATCAAACCATATTCCACTGGGTAAAGTTATTGAGCAGCATTTTAGAAAATGATTTTTTTCCTGGATGGGAATCTCCAGCACCTCACCAGGATAGACTGACTATCTTTTATGTCAGATTCCCCTGTCTCCCTGACCATGAGATACATGGAGTATCTCACTCCCCAGAATTAGCTTATTGGCCTCAGCCTTTGTTTGGTTTTTATTGACAGTCTCCAGACTATCCTACATTTCATCCACCTTACTGGCAGTTGCTTCTTTCTGCTACAAGTGGAATGGTGGCATTTAGACCCCTGCCCAGAATTGGCATTCACTCCTGGCATGAGCTAAAGCCAGCTCTTTACTAGTTTCCTTTGAGTTTGCAACTTTAATATTAGTATCAAAACGAATCAATGCACAGCACCAAACATTTGTCAAAGCTGGAGATGGACTACAACTGCAATATATGATATTTAAGACTAAGTTGTACAGTTATAACAAAGATTGTCATATTATATTCTGATATAATAAAGATTAACATCACCTATGGATATTTTTTAAGTTTTACGGTTGCTCTGTTAGTGCCATGCCTGACACTGAACTGCTAAGAATTTTGTTGAATGCCAAAGTTATAACCTGGATGCAATCTCAGGCCAGAGTCTATTGAAACCAATGCTAAGCCACGAGATGCGTGCTTCACAACCAAATTTACTACTCTGAGCTCAATAACAGTGAAAGATTGTGTGTGTCTAGACATGTGCAAAGCTCCATGCCACACACAATTAATTTTTAGTGGATCAGAGATTAAATAGCACAACTCATGCTTTCTTAACATTAAGCGGGTTTCCAAATGTAGTGTCTGTGCCATTCTAAATGGTGGTTGTGGGCCCTGCAGGAGTTATATCACACTTGAAATGAAATCTAAATGATATGTGATAGCCTTGCCTCACAGTGCCAGGAATGAAGACACTGCATATTACAGGATGTTGTTTTACTGTGGCCTTAATTTGCAGATGGCAAAAACTGAATTCAGTTGCAAATTTAAGTACGCCAGTAAATCTCATGTATCCACAACAGTTTTCATCGTTAATGTTAGAATGACCTTTGAGTCATCTGTAAAGTGATGTATCGGGTGAACATTTTGCCTATAATTCTCCAGACACACACTTTACTGTTTTTCTATCCAATGCTTTCAACAGAACAAAACTTTGATTGTTCAAAAACTCTATTTATTTAATAACAGTTACAATTTATGTATGTCTCTTAGCAGCAAAGTAATGCATAGTAACATTTTCATCCTTGTCAAATTGATTGTTATCGGCTTACCTAAATCCTGAAATTCCTTGATGATGTTTGCTTATGTGGCCTATGAAGAAGTATGCACACCTGAGCAGCTTTACAGGGCATCACCATTAATTTCCCAGGTGATGCGTAGTGAGAAACTGACAGCTTCAAGATTACTCCATGATTTAACTTTGGATTACAGCAGTAATACAGTCTCAGCTTTGATTACAGCCGATTCCTTTCATTCTTATTTCCTATTCACCAGTTGAAAGGTGAGAGCCTGTAGGAAAAACAATAAGGGTTCACACCAATGTGATCCAATTTATTAGCAGCTTCCTCAGACAAACATTTCAAGATAGAATATGGTAAAAACCCTCTTCTAAGATGGTTCCAGATGAAAAAAAAATCACCTTGATCACCAGAAAACAAATATCTCCAATCACATAAGAAAGCTTTCAAAAATAATTAGTTTGAAAACTACAAGCACGATTGATATGAATGTGAGAACAAACTATAAACCTTCCAAAGTTAGACACTTGCAGGCTAATTCTCAAATCTGTACACCAAGAAAAGAAAGAAGAAAGGAAGGATTTGCAAGAACTTAATGTTCTTTATGACCACAGGATGTCTCAAAGTGCTTTACAGCTAGTGAACTACATTTGAGATGTTGTCCAAACAGATTGCAGAAAGTTTGGTAACTGCAGTAGAGGTTCAGACTGAGGACATGCAAGACCTCATGCTATCATGGGACAAGTGTTTAAAGCGACCTGCAGGGTACCACAGCTATTCAGGAGCCTGTCCTCTGACAGATTAGCAGGATTGGGAAGACATAATCTAGAAGATGGCCAGTGGCTTCATTGAACATGAACGAGGCTATATTCTCTCTCTGGATGTCAGCATATGTAATCCCAACCACCAGCACTCAGCTATTACCTGACAGCAAATCAGGCCATGTTGCAGTCATTCATTCTGAGGTAGTACAGTCAGAAGATGAGCATTTTTGTCCAAGAGATATTCAAGGTCGTCATCTAAGGCTGTCTGCAGTCTGAGCTTGTGAAAGTTACCAACCGTTTACAAGCAAGCCCATGGTAAAACATTTTATAGGAGCACATGGACTGGCAGAGGTGCTAAAGAATTGTACAAGATTGATTAGTTTTAGCTTTTGAGAAAAATGGCACATGTTCATATATAAATTTGATTTGAAATGTTTAAGTTATGTTGATTTTAATTTACCAATGCAGCCAAGGGTACAATGTACAGGTGCCAAAGGAGGGGTCAGATACGCAGGGCTGTAAATGAATGAGAAAATGGGTTTAAGGTTGTTAATTACAGCTATGAATTATTCTCTCACAGCCCAGGCAGGAAGGGGTTGTATAAGCTGCAATCACAATTCCTCTTCTACATCCTCAAGTTCCTATTCCTCAAGCTCTCACTGATATTTGGTGACAACAGCTGTTCTATCCTGATGGCACAGTTGTGCGGCTCAGTCACTCAACTGAGTGCTGTAGGTCATCTCAACATAATCCAAACCTTGGCATCATTGCATCACTGAGGTAATATTATGCTCTTTCATATCTTGTGTGGCATGGTATTCATGTTATGTGTATGTGCATGGGAACTCAGTGACATTGCCAATGGGCAGCTTTTTCTCCCCAGTAGTCACCTATGTAATAGCTGAAATATAGCTGCTTCAGCCGAATCACAGAATAAAGGCACAATGGCCACTGCTACTGATCTGTATAATTTGCTGCCTAAAGCCACACATTGGCTGAGCAAGGAGGGAATGTAACACCTTTTAATTCTGGCACGTAACACAAGAGGTATGAAGCACATATCATCGGAATGGATGCATTTATATAATTCTCATTCTTTTGTTTCATGAACTCTTCTATCCTGCTGAACTGACCTGAAAGTAAGGAGAATAGATAATGTAGTACAAGTAAGGAGAATAGATAATGTAGTTGCAAGGACAACTGGTGAATTCCAGGATATCCACGGAGTGGTGAGTTGTTCCGGGATAAGATACGGATGCAATTGGATAGGGGATAGTAGGTAATGACGTGAATTTGGTAGGGTACAGCAAGCACATTGTGTCTCATGGTGAAAACCTCTCCAAAAAAAATCCAACACTGACTGACGGTTCAAGTCCCACCACTAAGGCTTTGACAGAAAATCCAGACTATTAAGGAGGGTACCACAGCTATCCAGGAACTTATCCTTTAACAGATTAGTAGAATTGGGAAGACATTAACTATGAGGATGTAAGTGACATTAATGTGTGAGCACTGCATTGTCAGGGATTCTGGCTTTCAGATTATATATGACAAGACTTTGTCCGTTCTGACATGTGGACATAAAAGGATCCCATGGCATGTTTCGAAGAAAAGCAAAGGAATGATCCTCATGTCTATGCCATTAATTAATCCTCAACCAATATCACTGAAAGAGATTCTTTGATCAATGTTGCTGCTTTAGGATTTCGCTCTGCCTAAGTTGTCCACTTTTCTTGTATTGTAACCACACTCAAAGTAACACTTTAAATGATTCTGAATTTATGAAAGATCCTATATAAATTATTCTGCTAAAGCTCATGCCATTCTAACCTACTTCAGCTAATTGGATTGAAGCTCCTTTACCAGTTTTTGTTTATTTCTTGTTCATGTTTCTGTCACATTTTGACCCTGTTAGGACATTTCCTCTTTTCAGATGGGAGACAAAGGATGAGGAAACTTATTCCTGAGCAACTACACTTTTAATTTCAGACACATATTATAAACATAAGATAATCACACATTCATAAATTAACACGAGTAAATCATATATAATACTTGAAAGTAATAAAAATAAAAGAGTCTCTCATTCCTGGATGTCAAATGTATGCTTTCCTTGTGTTTGTCTATTGAGTGATCACAGATTATAATGGAGACATGCAGTGACAGTAAGTTGTGGCAGCAGGAATTAGGCTATTAGTTTAGCAAAAATGGCAACAGTCCCTTTGTCATGTTTTTTTTGGAAGCACAATTCAGCTGAACATCTTAATCTTGCAAATTTTGGTTTGACACTGATTCCTAATGTGTATACTAACTCATGGCATTGGATGTCAAAAGCAAAGATTTCACTGGAAGTGTCTAATAAATATTGCTGCCAACAAAAAATTTAAATATATTTCACTGGCATCGTACGTATTCTGGTTCTCCATTTTATAAACAGTCACAATTGTAACCACAGATCAAGTGTAATTGTTGTCCCATGTGTCAAATGTCATCCAGACTTGTAAGTAATGATTCAATATCAGTGGGAATCTGCACAGTTGTGGATGACCACAAATTTTCAGCATTGATTTACACTATGCATCATTTTATATGCAGACAAAAGGAAAAATCTTATGTATATATCAGAATGTTAGTTAAAAAGATGTGTTCTGTTGGACATCAACAACATGGAAAGTTATATTAATGATAGCTACAGACTTACTACTCAAGTCATGTTCTATATTGTATGTTCCAAGGTTAGAATTATTCTAAGATGAGAGCTTAAACCTATGCTTAATTTGTATTTTAGTGAGAAACAATGGTCTTATTGATGATGGAGGTTCATTATTGCAGATTTTTTTAAAGGACACAAGCATTTTAATTTTTTAAATAAAAACACAATTAATCAAATCACTGAAACTGGGAAACAGAACAAGGTAGTCTAAAGCATTTAACAATGCTTAAAAACCAGTAATTATCCAGTTAATCTAAAGACATATTATAAAAATAAAACAAAGTATTTTCCATGCAGGAATGCTGGATTTCAAGTCAGGAGCTAAAAAGAGGACGTTCACCTTGATGTAATGCTGCAGAGATGCCGATGGATTTGAATTTGTCTTTAGATTAGTTGGATTAGTTACTGTTTTTAATTTATTGTCAAATTTTACACCACATTGCATTAATTGCAAGCAATCAGATACAGTGGAAAGTAAGCAACTTTTCAACTTTACATTAAAGCATTGTGCAAAATCATAAACTTTATCAAAAAGGATGTTGAAAAATGAGAAATGGTGATGAAAATCTGCAACATCACAACTTACTTCATTGCTTTTGGAAACTAAAACAATTTGCATGTCTCTTGAAGATGTTTTGTTTTACATAGAATGACCGCAGGAGCTATCCAAATCTCCCCCCTCCCCACTGCATCCCAAAACCAGCCCAGCTCACCCCCGCCTGCCTAACCTGTTCTTCCTCTCATCTATCCCCTCGTCCCACCTCAAGCCGCACCTCCATTTCCTAACTACTAACCTCATCCCGCCCCCTTGATCTGTCCGTCCTCCCTGGACTGACCTATCCTCTCCCTACCTCTCCACCGAAACTCTCCTCTCCACCTATCTTCTCCTCCATTCCTCTTCGGCCCGCATCCTCCCTCTCCCTATTTATTTCAGAATCCTCTCCCCATCCCCCTTTTCTGATGAAGGGTCTAGGCCCAAAACGTCAGCTTTTGTTCTCCTAAGATGCTGCTTGGCCTGCTGTGTTCATCCAGTTCCACACTTTGTTACCACCATCCTTACATTCTGCTTAGGTTATTCAGCTTTTGAACAAATGGGTAGAGAATGACTGGCTTAAGCTATATCTATAAGTATTTGATTGCAATATAGACCTCGTGAATAGTGCTGGACCCCGATTGATATATTTGACTAAACTCCTGTTTATTTCGACAAAATTGGGCTGGAAATTGCATCAGACATCAGGTCACCTTCCGCCATTTCAGAAACGAAACAGTTGACCAAGTGCTGAAAATCAGCCCAATTGTCTTCCCCACGTATGTTAAAAATCTTCACAATTAAGTATTCAAAAGATGACCAATCATCTTATCTTCTACTATAACCACCAGTGTTTTTGTTCAATTCAAAGTGCATTCAATTTTTGACTGAACAACTCAAAAGATAAATTAAACTTTTTTTTACATGTTTTGACTTTGAAGTCCTATTAAAGTAATTTCAAAAAAATGACCTTGAGAACAAAATGAACTCTTATGGTTTTAGCGACAAAGTTGCACTGTAAAAGGTGAAAGGTGATAGTGATGGGCAATGGAGCACTTCCCACACCAATCAGTCAGTGTCAGCATTATACTAATGTTTATGTATACATTACACACCTTTCAACACACATTACTCAATAATTTGATTATTATGCCATAATCTTTTGACTTTTCTGTTTTTGTCTTCTCTTGACAGATGCAGCAGCAGAAATGACCACACCCTGGTGTTCTCTAACAAAATCATCAACCACTTCCAAACCAGTTGTAACTTCACAGATTCTGATCAGAACTAGTTACTGACACTGTAGTTACCATTTCTCTTGAGCAATTGCATGAGGGACAGATGAAGAAGAAAACAACAGAGAAGGAAATAAGAAATAACAAGGTGTAGAGCTGGATGAACACAGCAGGCCAAGCAGCATCAGAGGAGCAGGAAAGCTGACGTTTTGAGTTCTGGATCCTTCTTCAAAAATGGGGAAGGGGGAAGGGGATTCTGAAATAAATAGAGAGAGAGGGGGAGGCAAATGAAAGGTGGATAGGGAAGCAGATAGGTGGAGAGGAGATGGACAGGTCAAAGAAGAGGGGATGGAGCTAGTAAAGGTGAGTGTAGGTGGGGAGTTAGGATGGGCGTTGGTCAGCCAAGGGAAGGCGGACAGTTCAAGGAGGTGGTGTTGATGCTGGTATGTAGAAGGGAGTGGGGATTGAGGTGAGAGGAGCAGATAGATGGGAGAAAAGACGGACAGGTAAAGGAGGCGGGGACAAGTTGGGCTGGTTTTGGGATGAGGTCAGGATGGGGACAAACTGGGCTGGTTTTGGGATGAGGTCAGGATGGGGACAAACTGGGCTGGTTTTGGGATGAGGTCGGGGTTGGGACAAACTGGGCTGGTTTTGGGATGAGGTCAGGATGGGGACAAACTGGGCTGGTTTTGGGATGAGGTCGGGGTTGGGAAGATTTTGAAGCTTGTGAAGTCCATGTTGATACCATTGGGCTTCAGGGTTCCCAAGTGAAATATGAGGTGCTGTTCCTGCAACCTTCAGGTGGCATTGTTGAGGCACTGGAGGAGGCTCAGGATGGACATGTTGTCCAAGGAGTGGGAGGGGAAGTTAAAGTGGTTTGTGACTGGGACGTGCAGTCATTTGTCGCGAACCAAGCGTAGGAGTTCGACAAAGCAGTCTCAAAGCCTCTGCCTTGTTCCCCCAGTGTAGAGGAGGCCACATCAGGAACAGCAGATACAATATAGCACATTAGCACATGTGCAGGTGAACATCTGTTTCATGTGGAAGGTTTTCTTGGGGCCTGGGATGGGGGCGACGGGGGAGGTGTGGGGGCAAGTGTAGCACTTCCTGCGGTTGCAGGGAAAAGTGCCAGGGGTGGAGGGGGTAGTGGAGAATGTGGAGCGGACAAAGGAGTCACGGATAGAGCGGTCCCTCCGGAAGGCAGCTAAGCGTGGGGAGAGAAAATGTCCTTGGTAGTGGGGTCAGATTGCAGGTGGTGGAAGTGGTAGAGAAGGGAATAAGCTGCTTATAAAGTGTGGACAAGGAGTGGGAGATGGTGTCTCAGCAGGAGAGACTGTTTAGGTCCACTCACGTGTTCCCAGGAGCACTCCTCTTACTTCAAAGTAAGCCCGGAATTATGTGACCATCTCTTTACGAAACACGTGCTAACAGAAATGTTCCACCTCTTCCAAACAGACCTGTAACATTAAAGTAGGATAAAAACAATGCTGTCAGTAGATATGATGGTGACTGTGGCCCTGAACATCAAAGTACTGGGATCCTCCTAGGCTGGAGAAGGTGTCACATGCAACATCTCTCAACTTGCCAAGTACTATGCCATAAAAGAGGTCACCAATATTTTTTCAGGCCAGGAAAGCTGAGTTTATAATGTTCTCATTAACCAGAGATAAACAGGTGGTCCATGCACATAACATCGTGAAAACATTAGCAATTTTGTGTGTGCCAAACCTAAATGGTGCACTATAATGCAACTTCACAAATTCCCTCTCCATAAAAGTGAGGTTAGTTTGCCGTGTTCATTCAAGTAAATGTCTGCTATCGGAAGGGATCTTATGATGCTTTAATTCAGTACTAGTCTGCTGACCAATCAGTATCTGAGCCACTTTGTTGAATGAGAGAGCCATGATTGGGCACCAAGAGCTATCTGCTGACCACCCAGTACTTGAACTGGGTACTCAATCCAACCACACCTTTCTGGGTGAGTGTGTAATCAAAGAGCAGACCAGTGACATGCTGAAGCAATGCTTCCATTTCTCGGACCTCTCTGGAGAAACTCTGCAATACTCAGTACAGCATTTCTCGGACCTCTCTGGAGAAACTCTGCAATACTCACTACAGCATGTATTGTGAATTTCCTTGTCACTATAAAAGCTGATTCCATCATGGGTACAGTGAGCAGCTTCTGAGTGAGAAGAAGGAAATGACGAAGGAAGAGGAGGTGAAGGAAATGGAGAAAGAAAGGAAGTAGTGAGCAGCAGTGGACAAACTGGAGTAGTTGGAG
Source organism: Stegostoma tigrinum (assembly GCF_030684315.1). NCBI lineage: Eukaryota > Metazoa > Chordata > Chondrichthyes > Orectolobiformes > Stegostomatidae > Stegostoma > Stegostoma tigrinum. The sequence goes on along the minus strand of NC_081367.1, from coordinate 17,653,584 downwards.
GGGAAAGGGCAAGACAACCTGTAAATGCCTTTATTGATCAAGCTGACCTTGATTGCTTCATTCAACTACTGTTCCCATGTATAGAAGCATAAATTCCCATTGTACAACAAATACCTACTTTACAAACCCCCTGCCATTGACCATCATAATGTAATGTTGGTTGCTGGTAGATTACTGATCTTCAGTCAGTAGTCCTGAGGCATATGTATTTTTATAAACTGAAAGGGACTCAAGAAAGACAAGAAATAAATAAAATGACAACATTTGGAATAGGCTGCCAAATGTTCTTGGGAAATGCAATGTCATTAAGGTGACCAGGCATTGCTGAGCTACCTCCAGGGTTAAATACTGTCTGGAGAGCTCTAATCTTTTGTTTATCTTAATAATATATATCTGCTTAGTTTTTCACATTTTCAACGCAGTCATTTTATTAAAAGTCAAAGAGCTTCCCTTCATCTTCTTAAATGCTCTGTAAAATCTCAGTGATTAGTAATCACGAAGGACACAATTTTATCACGAAACTCAACAGCATTATTGCCAAAAACTCAAACTTGAAAATAATACACACAGTGATTTAAATCATACTGTTATCCCCCTAGTTAGTCAGGCTGAGTTGACTGCAGGCTGATGGGATTTTATCTGACAGAGACTGGTCCACTTTCATTGGACCTCCTCTGGTCGATTGTCTCAAGGGGCCACGCTGAAGAGAATTTTTAGCCAGATTTTGTGCTTCATATAATGGCATCCACTTTCATGCTCAACCCCTCGGAAGCACCATTGGCCATTTCTGATTGGTTTCTGGTAGTACTTCATATTCATACACTCATGGCATGTGGGCATCACTGTCTGGGCCAGTGTTTGTTGTCCCTCACCAAAAGGTCTCGAGGAGGTGAACTCCTTCTTAAACCACTACAGTCCATGTTGTGTAGGACATCAGCTCCTGAGAAATGAAATGTTGTTATTGTAGTGTTTGTACTGAAGTCAACCAGGTGGACATCATAGAATATGAGTTCCCTGATTGACGTTGTTAATCTGGTCCAATCAGGAGGCCCTGGCTGACAGATATAAACATGGGTGTCAGACATCCTGTCCACTCTGAAAGTTGGCTTTGAGGAAACTGGATCAGTGTCAAGGACTTTCCACGTGTAAATGAAGGGTGATTAAGTGATCGTCTTTGTGGAGTCAATACAGTGATGGTGAGAGAAAAGCAGGCTCCTGAAGAAATTCACTCGCAACAGTCATCTTTGAGTTAAGGTAAGTATTTAAGATGTCTTGCCGTTATTGGGAAGGTTGACTTGTACAGTCCTTCTGTTGAAGACTGGGCCTAGTATTTGGAAGGAATGCATTATTTTCTCCAGGCAAATGATGATGGGGGGCAAACAAAAAGCAGTGAGTAATTCCCCTGATAGCTTGTGGACCCACAGCTTTTTCGGTTGTTGAGATCCTAAAATTCCCTGAGGTACCAGAAAGTAAAACTGTTCAATAGTTGACAAATTTAGTTGAGGAATATTACAACCCCAAGCCTCCTCTAATTTTGAGATGCTATTGTCTTTACTTGGCAATTCGAGAACCAGGGGAGACAACTGGCAGGAGCATGAGAATTTGACTTAATCCATAATGAGATCCTGAGAGACCGTTTGGTCTGTGGGATTAACGATGTGACCATGCAAATGTACCTACCAGCTGACCCCCAAGTGGACTTCAAACAAACACGAGATCTGGCTTTATCATTCAAAAACACAGCAAGTGAAGCTAATGAGTTGCAGGGTGTTCCGATAAAAGTGGACACTCTTGCTGTCGGACTGAACTTGGGGACACCACTTAAGTGAAAGCAATTGCATAGCCTCACTCAGGACATATCCTGAACAGTTGGACTCTAGGTCAGCCCACTGCAAAACCCTAAAACAGCCTCTGCAAACAGTTAACATTTTCTTCGGGATCTGTGCTGGCGAGGGATTGTTGTACTCGTTGTCGGTATACAGACTCGAAACAGCAACAGTTTCACTAGACTTAAACTGAGTAAGAGAATTCATAGGCCGGCAGCCAGGGGAGGGCACAGTCTGGAAAATCCACCTATGTATGATTTGGAACAGTTAATTTGCTTCGCAACCTCCAAATCAGAAGCAATCAAAATAAACATCTGGTTAAATTGTCACCCAAGTCTAACGGACGTCAATAGCAGCCTGGCCGCTTCAGTGATTGCAGAAGCAATCTTTAACAATATTCGCTCTGGACTCCAACGCTTAAGCTTGTGAAAACCTCAGCTAGACTGGCAACCTATGCTGGAGAACCTTTACAGATTAAGGATACAACTTTTGATCCAGTTTCTCATGAGAAGCAGCAGCTGGTTCAGATTGTAGGAAAAGCTCAGGCCCAAGCTTGATGGGCTGAAATTGATTGAGAAAGATTCCCCCATACTGGCTCAACATGTTTTGATTTTAAAACAGCTGTTTGAGCAGAGCCATGACAAAATACTCAGAAGTTCTTCAGGACTTTCTCGGGACTATCAAAGGAGCCAAGGCCACCTTGCCTGTTGAGCAGGCAGCAATCCCATGATTCTGCAAGGCCCACCCTGTGCTACTTGCCTTGTGAGCAAGAATAGAGGCTGAGATCAGGAGGCCGGAAAACAAACGAATCATCAATTCAGTCCAGCTTGCTGAATGGGCAGCATTGGTCACACTGATTGTGAAGCCCAATGGGTCAGTTTGCCTTTGAGGGGAATTTGAACAAATTGTAATCCACTTTTCACAGCTGGATAAATATCCAATCCATTGCATAGAGGAATTATATGCAAAGTTGGCATGAGGGGCTGTCATTCACAAAGCTAGACATGAGCCACAAAAACAGAAGTTGCTGGAAAAGCTCAACAGGTCTGGCAGCATCAGTGAAGAAAAAAATCAGAGTTAATGTTTCAGATCTGGTGACCCTTCCTCAGAACAGACATGAACCATTTGTACTTGTAATTGTGATTAGATGAGGACTCCCAGAAATATGCTACAATTAACATTCATAAGGATTTGCACCAATATACAAGACTGCCATTTGGGCTACTGTCAGCCTGTGTTCTTTTTCAGCGATGAGGGAGAACATTTTACAAGGTCTAGCCCAGGTCACCATTTATCCGGATGATGTGTGAATAACAGGGAAGAACAATAAGGAGCACTTAGAGAACTTGGACATACGCCACAGAGACAAAACAATGTGTATTCCAGACACCTCAAATGACCAACTTGGGGTACAGAGTTGACAAGACCATGTTACAACCATTGGATGATAAAGGGAGGGCGATCAAAGGTGCCCTCATCTGTACCTGGGCTTAGTTCTTTCCTTGGGCTAGTGAATTTTGGCAGAAAGTTCATACATAACCTGGGATCCATCCTGGCACCTTAGCAACAACTCTTAAAAAAGAACCTTGGAAATGATTGCATAACCAATCCATAGCTTTCAGGGAAGTGAAGACACAGCTATCATCATCTGAGGTGTTAGCACGATATGGCCCCAAGCAAGATCTGATCTTGACATGTGATGCCTTCCTATATGGCACCAATGTGGTATTAGCTCATAAGTAGCTCCATTGTAAGGAATGGCCAATAGCATATGCATCCAAGGCATTTGCTAGTGCAGAGCACTAATACACCCAGATAGAGAAGGAAGGTTTGGCGGTCATTTTTGGGGTCAGGAATTCCATCAATACCTTTACAGACATAAATTTGTAATACTAATGGACAAAAAACCCCTCCTAAGTCTACTTAAAGAGGGCAAGACAGTGTTGTCCATGCATTCAAGCCAAATTCAGCAGTGGGCTTTTATAATAAGTGTGTATAATTGCAAATTAGAGCATATGCAGATGTATTGAGCTACTTCCCGCTGGCAGATACACAACTGATGATACCACCACTGGAAGAGTCCGTAGTGGTTTTAAATTTTTTGGGCACAGCTGACAATGTTAGACTTTGGATGCAGAAAAGTCCGGCCCTGGCAAAACTGCAGCAGCTAGCAATAATGGGGAAAATCAAAGGAATATGAAAATCAAATTCTGTCACAACCAGAATTGAAACCTTTTTGGACCCAGAGAGACCAGATTGCACTAGAGGACAGTGTATTATTAAGGGAAGCAAGAGTGATTGTCCTGAGCAAACGTTGCCACCAGATATTAGCTGAACTCCACCAGGGTCATTTAGGAATGAAGACTTTGGTGAAAAGTTATGTCTGGTGGCCAGGGTTGGATGCAGACGTAGCTGCACTTGTGCGGGCGGTGCCCAGAGTACCAACAAGGACAAAAATGACCTCCGTAGTTTCTGCTACAAGTCAACTAAACAGGTCCTCCCATGGGCTTGATGTTCTTCATCATTGAGGATGCCCACTCAACGTGGCTGACCGTGCATAGAGTTCATTTGCCAAACACAGGGATGAAGAAGGAAAACCTGCATGTATCTTTTGCAATACATGACTCCCAGACATGTTTGTCACAGATAACAGGCTATCACTTACTATCAGAAAATTTGAGTATTTCCTAAAGTTGAATGGTATTCGTCATATAAGGTCAGCTCTATATCATTCATTATCCAATGATTTGATAGAAAGGACTGTCCAGACTTTGAAGACAGACTTAAAGAAGTAGCCTACAGCTTCACTTGATACCAAACTGTCCCAGTTCCGACTTGATTATAGGACCATCCCTCACGCAACCACAGAGATAGCTCCAGTAGAGTTGCCAATTGGCGAGTAGGCTCACATCAGGTTAAATCTGATCTTGCCGGGTTCTGGTGAAAGGTCACTTGACCCAAAATGTTAACTCTGATTTGTCTCCACAGATGCTGCCAAATATACTGAGCTTTTCCAGCAATCTGTTTTTGTTTCTGATCTTCCTCGCCCTAGTTGGGGTAAAGGGTGAAATGGTATCAGAAACACCAATGGCAGATATAAGTCTCTGCTAAGAGAGAGTGTTTACTTTTGGGGGTAAAGTTTGGTGTAGGGACCATGGGAATGGCCCTGCATGGTTAAGAGGCACAGTCAATGTGAGGTCAAGTCCAGTGACATCCAAAGCTTGGGTAGGTTCAACAGTCCTGATCAAGCATGTGGACCATATAAGAGCTGCAAACTCGCAAATGGTGCAGGAGCAAAATTTACCCAAGCTCCTCGACTGCTTTCCCAACTGCTCAGAACCTGTGAATTCTCTCTCTTCATCAAGCATTGCAAGGACTTCAGAATCTGAGATGGACACTGTGGATGTCACCACCTTGATGCTTTTGCCACCTGAAGGGGAGAATGAATTTCTTCCAAGGTGTTCTGAGCTCAAGACGTGAGCTGCTGTGTGTTGCAAGCCGCCCATATCAGAGGCAGAGTTGGAGGTACCTGACCAGGTGCTAAAACACTCCAGGAGGAGCTACAGAGAAACAACCAGCTTATGTCCTCACACTCAGAGATGGAGGGGTGTAGTGGTTGTGACAAGTCAGCCAGGTGGACTCATAGAATATGAATTCCCTCATTGGGGCTGTTAATCTGATCCAATTTAGGGAGCCCTGGCTGATGGATATAAACAGGAGCATCAGAGGTTCTATTCGCTTTCAGACCAGGCTCTAAGGAAGCTGGATCAGTGTCAAGGTTTTCCAAATACAAATAAATGATTTGTCCATGGGATATCTGCTTCTGTGGCGTCATTACAGTTATGTTTGATATACAATTTTTTTGAGGATGGTTCAGAAGTTAATAACTGAAAGCATTGACAGATATTTTTAAAATTGCAATACACGGGAAATGCAAAGTCAAAAGCTGGATAAAGCACATATTTGAATCATAGCCCTAAAAATATTAAAACTGTACTCCTAGATTTGTAAGGTTAACTCTTAAGCAGTTAAAATTTGATCAAATGGACTGTGCATGTCAAAGTCAGATATATTGATATTAATAATATTTGTGCAGCAGAAGTGAAAGTATATAAAGCAGGAAAATTGTAAAGGAACCTTCGGAACAGAATTACTAACAAGGAATGGATGGAAGAAACATTTCCCATAATCACTAATGATGTGATCAAAAATACCATCAGGGTTCAATAGGCTAGTTATTCTAATGAGCTTGCAGTGGTGTCAAGCAGTTATTGCTTTGTACTGATGCTGACTAGATTTATTATTATTATTTCAAGGCACTTTTATCAACTTTAACAGAGATGGTACTGCCTGAACAATGTTTCAAGATATTTTAGCTTTGCTATTTTAGATTGCTGCAATCTAACTTCAACTGAGTGCAAAACAAAGGGTAGACTATAAAGCTCAGCCCCACCACAACAGTGAACTAGAGGGCAGAGGGGCATATCATTGAGTGTGTGGTGACCTTACTGACTTCCCTACTCTACCCAATTGTGTCAAAGCCAGGAAGGTATGCAGACTCCCTCGCTGCCCAGGCACCATGACTCAACTGAGCTGGAAGGTTAGTTTTCAGACGTTTCGTCACCTTTTTTTTTATTTGAAAAAATATACTTTATTCATAAGATGTACAAAAAATAAAACATATTTATACACCTACCCAGTCATGCAAGTCGCTCCGGGTTACCCAGTGGGTACATACATCAACTAAAGGGGAAAAAAAAACAAAGCAAAGAAAATACCCCAGCAGTCGTCACCCCGCACAGTCCCAGTTCGCCCCCTGGCCAGTTGGGGAAGGCACCAGCTGGGCCCAGTTACCAGATAGGGCCCCTTTTTCTATTCTGGACGAGGGGGCTCATACGGTGGTCTTTCCCCACCGCGCCTTGGCGGCGGCTGCCCCAAGCTTTAGCGCGTTCCTCAGCACGTAGTCCTGGACCTTGGAGTGCGCCAGTCTGCGACATTCGGTCGGGGTCAGTTCTTTCAGCTGGCAGACCAGCAAGTTGCGGGCAGACCAAAGAGTGTCTTTCACCGCATTGATGGTCCTCCAGGTGCAGTTGATGTTGGTCTCGGTGTGCGTCCCGGGAAACAGCCCGTAGAGCACGGAGTCCCGCGTCACGGAGCTGCTCGGGACGAACCTCGACAAATACCACTGCATCCCCCTCCAGACCTCCTGCGCATAGGCACACTCCAGAAGGAGGTGATCGACAGTCTCGCTCCCCCCCGCAGCCACCTCGAGGGCAGCGTGCGGTGACGCAGAGATTCCGGGCATGCATAAAAGATCTCACTGGCAGAGCCCCTCTCACCACCAGCCAAGCAATGTCCTTGTGCTTGTTTGAAAGTTCTGGCGATGAGGCATTCTGCCAAACGACTTTGGCAGTCTGTGTGGGGAACCATACGACGGGATCCACCCTCTCCTTTTCCTGAAGGGTCTCGAGAATACTACGTGCTGACCACTGCCTGACGGCCTTGTGGTCAAAGGTCTTTCGTTTCAAAAATTTGTCCACGAAGGACAGGTGGTACGGGATGGTCCAACTACTTGGAGCATTCCGCGGCAACGAGGCCAGGCCCATCCTTCGCAACACCGGGGACAGGTAGAACCTCGGTAAGTAGTGACACTTGGTGTTTGCGTACTGAGGATCTACGCACAACTTGATGCAGCCGCACACAAAGTTAGCCGTCAGGGCGAGGGTGGCGTTCGGTACGCCCTTTCCCCCATTTCCCAGGTCATTGTACATGGTGTCCCTGCGGACCCCGTCCATCCTCGACCCCCAATGAAGTGGAAGATGGCCCAGGTGACCACAGTGGCGCAGGCCCAGGGAATAGGCCAGGCCCGCACCACATACAACAGTACCGAAAGCCCCTCGCACCTGACAACCAGGTTCTTGCCCGCGATGGAGAGGGACCGGAGCGTCCAGCTTCTGCTTCAGTTTGGTGATACGCTCCTGCCAAGTCTTAGTGCATGCCCCAGCTCCACCAAACCAAACACCCAGCACCTTCAGGTAGTCTGTCCTGACGGTGAAGGGGATGAAGGAGCGGTCGTCCCAGTTCCCGAAGAACATGACCTCGCTCTTACCCCTATTGACTTTGGCACCCGAGGCCAGTTCAAACTGGCCGCAGATGTCCAACAGCCTACTCACCGACCGACGATCGGTGCAGAAGACGGCGATGTCGTCCATGTACAGGGAGGTCTTGACTTGAAGGCCTCCGCTGCCTGGGATAGTCACGCACTTCAGGCTCACGTCCTTCCTGATGGATGCGGCGAAGGGCTCCACACAGCACACGAACAAGGCAGGAGAGAGCGGGCAGCCCTGCTTGACTCCAGATCTGATGGGAAAACTGTCCGATTCCCACCCGTTGATCAAGACTGCGCTAATGATGTTGGTGTAGAGCAGCCGGCTCCAATTGCGGATGCCCTCCCCGAACCCCAATTTGGAGAGGACGTCCCTCATGTAAGCATGAGAGACCCTGTCGAAGGCCTTCTCCTGGTCTAGGCTGACGAGGCAGGTGTCCACCCGCCTGTCCTGTACGTAGGCGATCGTATCCCTGATGAGCGCGAGGCTCTCAGCGATTTTTCTGCCTGGCACAGCACAGGTTTGGTCAGGGTGAATCACCGACTCCAGGGCAGACCTGACCCGGTTGGCTATGACCTTGGCCAGGATTTTGTAGTCCACGTTCAATAGTGAAATGGGACGCCAATTCTTAATTTCTTCCCTCCCCCTTCCTCTTGTAAATGAGGGTGATGATGCCCTTCCTCATGGACTTGCATATTTCCCCTGCCCGAAGCACACTATCGTACACCTCCAGCAGGCCCTGGCCGACCAGGTCCCACAGAGCGGAATACAGCTCAACCGGTAAGCCGTCGCTCCCAGGAGTCTTATTCCTCTCCAAGGACTTGAGGGCTCTGGTCAGCTCGTCCAGGGATATCGGCTGGTCCAGCCACTCCCTCGTGCCATCGTCTAAGACCACCATGATAGACGACAGGAACGACTTGGAGGCCGTGCTGTCCATGGGCTTCGTGTCGTACTAACGGCATAGAAGGATCTGCTGATCCTCAAAATGTCGGGCCGAGACGACGTCACCGAGCCGTCGTCCTCCTTCAGCCGGCTAAGCGCAGAGCTCTCTTTGTGCACCTTCAGAAAGAAGAAACGCGAGCACATCTCGTCCTGCTCCATGGAGCGGACCCTGGACCGGAAGATTATCCTGGAGGCCTCCGTGGCGAAGAGCGAGGCTTGCTGGCCCCTCACCTCGCGGAGGTCATCCGTGACATCGACCCCCATCAACTGCAGAAGGAGCAGGTTCTACACCCTTTTCTGGAGTCGCGACAGCTTTCCCCGCCTCTCTCTCACCTTCCGAACACCCTTGAGGACAAAGAACCTCTTGATGTTCTCCTTCACCGTCTCCCACCAGTCGCCCGGAGACTCAAAGAGGGGTTTCACGGTTCTCCAACCGGCGTACTCCCTCTTAAGCTCCTCGACGTTCTCTGGGGTCAACAGAGTTGTGTTGAGCTTCCATGTCCCCTTGCCGGCCGGCTGGTCGTCCTGTAAGTGACAGTCGGCCAGCAGGAGGCAGTGGTCAGAGAAGAACACCGGCTCGATGCCGGTGGACCTGACCGAGAACGCCCGTGACACAAACAGGAAGTCTATCCTTGAGTGAATAGACCCGTCTGGCCGCGACCAGGTGTACCTCCGCTGTGCTCCGTCTGCAGAGGTGCTAAAGATGTCGAGCAGCTTGGCGTCCTTCACCGTGCCCATCAGGAATCTGGACGTGACGTCTAGTTGACTCCCTCCATCCGCTGTCCCCACGCCGGATCTTCCGTCTGCATCGATGACACAGTTGAAGTCTCCGCCTAGGATGACCGGCCTGGACGTAGCCAGCAGGGGTTGAAGCCGCTGCAGGACGGCCAACTGCTCACTCCGTACCGCTGGGGCGTACACGTTGATCAGCCTCAGGGGAGCGTTCCTGTAGGTGACGTCAGCCACTAGGAGGTGCCCCCCCACCACCTCCTGAACTTGAGAGATGGTGAAGTTGCGCCCCTGCAGCAGAATAGCCAGGCCCGAGGAGCGACAGTCGTTACCCCCCGACCAGATCGAAGGCCCATAGGTCCAGGCGCCGAACCATTTCCCGTACCTGCTGAGGTGCGGTATCCCGCACTCCTGCAGAAACAGGAGGTCCGCCTTGATGGTGGTCAGGTAGGCCAACGTGGACACACATCTTGCAGTGGACTTGACGCTGCGCACGTTAATACTCGCAACTCGTACCCCCATTGTGGGCAGTGACTGCAGTACCCTCCCCAAGTCCAAGGTCCAGCCCCTCCATCTGTCCCTTCGTGCCCATTGCCTGGGCTAACTGCTGGATGCTCTCCAGGCTCAGGAAACCGTCCGTGCTGCCTTCCAGGTGGCATCCCCCCGTTGGGGGTACAGAGGCAGGAGAGTCCAGCTCTGGGTCAGGCTGGGGACACGCTGTTTCCTCCTTCCTGCCTGGAAGTTCCGGGGGACCCTCCAGTGCCCCAGCGGCACGTGACTGGGTGTCAGAGGGAGCCTCAGGACGCCTCCCGTCACCTGGAAGTGGGGTGCTGCTTTCCTTCTCCCATGAGATCTTTAGCTTCTGCTTTGGGCGGGCCCTCTCTGAATCTCCCTCGTTGGAAGAGCTCTTATAGCCCCCCTGTAGCTGCTTCTTCCCGCCTGATGGTTGCGGTTCCAGGGCCCGCCGACGCACCTTCCTCCTCACTTTCCGGAACGTCGTCCAATCCCCTGGGTGGCCTGTTGCCGCCTCCATCGACTCTGGGTTGTCGGGTGGGAGAGGAGCCTGCCGGGGCACTTTGCTGGCCTCGGGGCCCATCCTACTGGGCCGGGCCCTCCTGCACGACCTGGCCCTCCTGCACATTAGTGGGGTCCTTGCAGGGCCCTGATGCCTTCCTCTCCTCCGGGGGGGCTGGCCCCGCATTGCCCCTGCCAGCGACCTGGGCGTAGGTGGTCCCACACCGCGGGCATGCCCTATAGAGGTGACCCGCTTCCCCGCAAAGGTTGCAGCTTTTCTCTTGTGGGCAATCCTTTGCAAGGTGTCCCTCCTCCCTGCAGTTCCTGCAGATGGTGGCTTTGCAGTCGGCCGCCACGTGACCTGGCCTACCACAGGCATGGCAGACTTTAGGTTGCCCTGCATAGGTCAGGTAGCCCTTGCTCCCGCCGATCGCGAAGCTGGATGGTGGGTGTACGATGTTCCCATCCGCGCCCATCCTCAGTGTCACCTTGACCTGCCTCTTACTGGTCTAGATGCCAAAGGGGTCCATGATGTCGGTTAGGTCCCCATCCACCTTCACGTACCTTCCAAGGAAGGTCAGGACATCAACTGCTGGCACATGCGGGTTGTACATGTGTACAGTCACCATACGGCTCCTCTGTGCTGCCATCACGAACAGCGGGACAGCGGTCAATACAGAGAGGGGGCCCTCACCTCCTTTCTCCTTGAAAACCTCCAGGAAGCGCTCGCAAAGCTTGGCACTCCTGAAGGTCACATCATAAAAACCTCCTCTGGGGAAATCCTGCAGGCAGTAAATGTCTGCAGCAGCGAACCCACAACAGTCCAACAGGACCATCTTCACAAAGAAGGTGCGGTCCACAGGTGCATCTTCATCCACCTTCTTCACAGAAACACGGATGGTGTTCCGGACCCCCTGACCTGGGGCACGAGCACTTGCCGCAGCCATCGTTGCAGGTTGGCTGCTCCCCTGAACCAGCGTTCGGCCGAAGCCAGCATTAAGATCCACTGGTCACAAGGGTGCACAGCCAACCCGACGTCTTTCTTCCACCTCCAACACAGTCGCGCTCTCCTCTTCTCGGTCCACAGAAGAGTCGGTCTTTATTTTGTTCCAGATGTAAGCTGGTTCACTGAGCTGGAAGGTTTGTTCCTAGACGTTTTGCCACCATTCTAGGTAACATCAACAGTGAGCCACTGATGAAGCACTGGTGTTATGTCCTGCTTTCTATTTATCTGTTTAGGTTTCCTTGGGTTGGTGATGTCATTTGCTGCATTGGTGATGTCATTTCCTGTTCTTTTTCTCAGAGGATGGTAGATGGGCTCCAAATCAATGTGTTTGTTGATGGAGTTCCAGTTGGAATGCCATGCTTCTAGGAATTCTCGTGCGTGTCTCTGCTTGGCTTGTCCTAGGATGGATGTGTTGTCCCAATCAAAGTGGTGTCCTTCCTCATCTGTATGTAAGGATACGAGTGAAAGTGGGTCATGTCGTTTTGTGGCTAGTTGATGTTCATGTATCCTGGTGGCTAGCTTTCTGCCTGTTTGTCCAATGTAGTGTTCATCACAGCTCTTGCAAGGTATTTTGTAGATGACGTTCATTTTGCTTGTTGTCTGTATAGATAGTCCATCTACCATCCTCTGAGAAAAAGAACAGGAAATGACATCACCAATGCAGGAAACTACATCACCAACCCAAGGAAACCTAAACAGATAAATAGAAAGCGGGACATAACACCAGCACTTCACCAGAGGCTCACTGATGATATTACCTAGAATGGTGACGAAACACCTGAAAACTAACCTTCCAGCTCAACGAGCAAACTCACATCCAGGACCTCAATCTGAGCTACAAATCTTCTCAAAACTTGCTACCATTACTCAACCAATGGATAGTGGAATTGTTGGCTAATGGGAAGCTTGAAAAGCCAATCCTTGTCAAGTTTATTCGGGCCCTCAGTGTGGATCCCTCATTCAAAGGTGCTTTATTCCTCAATTCAACAGACCTTAATCCCAGAGAAGGCCCTACAGCGGGAACATAAGTATCTATTGGTTATTTAACACAGCATTCCCAAAGACAGGAGATGTGGAATTGTTTCCTGGATGAAACCCTCCACTCTGATATGTTAAAAAGACTCTGGCAGTTAAATAATGAATCAGAAACCCAGTTTTGCAGAGAAACACCTCTCCATGCAGCTCTTTATCAGCATTAATGTTCAACTGGCATTTAGTTGATATTTTCTCAGTCCAAAGATGTCACCCTGGCAGCAATAAAACTTGAGATTCTTGGCCCAGTGTCAGTCGAGTCAGGAAACGATTTGTGATGGCAGCATAAGACAAATTAAATGCTAGCAGCATTGAGCACAGGATCACTAATGTTTGCTATAAACTGAATGAATATTGATTTGCCCATCTTGGTACTAGCCTGAATTTTGTGGTCAGCAGCAAAGACATTCTGTTATTCATCATGCCGACAGCTGCCCGAAAATTATTGGTCGGCTGCTGAGTAACAATGTACACGTGCGTGAGATCATTTTCAGCACGTGCCCTCTGTAGGGCATGTTGGTGTAAGAAGGGCATGCATGTCCCTTCAACCACTCAGAATGCAAAATCCTCAGTAAGGCACACAAATCATGCCCTCAACAGACCCAGGTTATCTTGGTGTGGAGGTGGAGTTTTAGTTCAGAAACCTCCCGCCATGAAGACATTCGTGAATCTTATATTTGTCAAAATGTGCCCCAACATGCACCTGATGAACAGGTTTGGCTATGAAATGAGTGGGGAGTATTCAAAAGCACGTTACAGCTCCTGACAGGGAGACTGCAGATACTGCTGCGTGTCGGAGGGCATCCAATCACACTTTTGAGCTGTGGTCAGGATGGGGTGAGACAGAAGGATTTTGTTCATGCACAAGCTCCCACTCCTGAACTCAAGGCTGGGTGCCTGATCCTGATGAATGTGCCTGATCACTGCCAGTGTGGCATTGCTGATTGCAGGCAGTTGTGGGCGGTGTGGGGGGAGTGTTCCTGATGGGATTGAAGGTCAGTTCCAATCGAAAGGAAGAAAGTAAGTTTGAAGAGTTTGGGGAAATATCCATGCTCTTTCTGACGCACAAGCATTAAAGTTGGGATCCTTACTGTTCCCTAAACTCTCCACACCTTTCTACAGCTGATTGGTAGCTAATGAAGGAACATAGCCAGCCAGTGTTACACCTGCAAACAGGTTACATTAGAAGCTGCCAGGATTATTCCAATGTTTACATTTCAAATGGGTCACTGCTGAACCCATTTACCTTACCCCAACACCTCCACTTTTAAAGCAACAAATGGGAGGATTGGAGTTAACTTCAGACATGGTTTAATATCTTACCCAATGTTATTGGTGATGGTTAATATTGCTGATTTAATCTCAGACGTGAATCAGAATATTTCATCTATTGCAACAAGTAACAAGATAAGGTGAGGTAAATGAAGATAAGCTTAAGATAAAAGATTAAAAAAGCAGCAAAGAAATTAATTCCAATTATTTTTAAAAATGCAATGTTAATTAAATACTAAAGTAGGTGTTAATTAGTTTAAATGGCCATCAACCATGTGTGCAGCTTGTCCTCTGCTGCTACTAATTGTCAGTGGCAGAGAGAGTGGACCTTTGTGGATGTGTTTCCAATCAAGCAGGCTCTTTGTCTGAGATGGTGTCAGCTTCTTGAGTGCTGTTGGAGCTGCACCCATCCAGGCAAGTGGGGAATATTCATCATGCTCCTTATTTGTTTTGGAAATGGTAGACAAGCTTTGGGGACTCAAGTGGTGATTTACACACAGAAGGATTCCTAGATTTTAGTCTGCTTTTATAGCTGCAGTACTATATGGTTAGTCCAGTTCAGCTTCTGGTCAACGGTAACCCCCAGGATGGTAATTGTGGGTCATTTAGTGATCATAGCACCATTGACCATCAAGATATGATGGCTAAATTCTCTCTTGTTCAAGATGGTCATTGCCAGGTACTTGTGTGGCATGAATATTGCTTGCTACTTGTCACCCCAAGCCTGGATATTAACCGGGTCTTTCCGTGCTTGGACATGAAGCACTTCAGTACATAAGGAGTTATGAATAATGCTAAATATTGTGCAATTCTTCAGTGAACATCCTGACTTCGCTCATTGTAATGGAAGGAGGATCATCGCTAAAGCAGCTGAAGATGGTTGGGCCTAAGACTCCTACAGAGACATCCTGGAGTTGCAATAACTGACCTCTCACAATCACAAACATCTTCCTTTGTGCTATGTATGACTGCAAACAGGGTAGAGTTTTCCTCAAGTCCTATTGACTGCAGTTTTGCTAGGGCTCCTTGACGACACATTCATTCAAATTTAGCCTTAACATTAAAGGCAGTCACTCACCTCCCTTCTGGAATTCAGCTTTTGTGTTCATGTTTGGACTAAGGCTGTAAAGATGTTAGGAACTGAATGGCCCTGGAAAATTCAAACTGGATGGTTGAATTTGCTATTGCGGTGCCTAGGTTACAGCATATCGTCAGAGATAATGGGAACTGCAGATGCTGGAGATTCCAAGATAATAAAATGTGAGGCTGGATGAACACAGCAGGCCAAGCAGCATCCCAGGAGCACAAAAGCTGACGTTTCGGGCCTAGACCCTTCATCAGAGAGGGGGATGGGGGGAGGGAACTGGAATAAATAGGGAGAGAGGGGGAGGCGGACCGAAGATGGAGAGTAAAGAAGATAGGTGGAGAAGGTGTAGGTGGGGAGGTAGGGAGGGGATAGGTCAGTCCAGGGAAGACGGACAGGTCAAGGAGGTGGGATGAGGTTAGTAGGTAGCTGGGGGTGCGGCTTGGGGTGGGAGGAAGGGATGGGTGAGAGGAAGAACCGGTTAGGGAGGCAGAGACAGGTTGGACTGGTTTTGGGATGCAGTGGGTGGGGGGGAAGAGCTGGGCTGGTTGTGTGGTGCAGTGGGGGAGGGGATGAACTGGGCTGGTTTAGGGATGCAGTGGGGGAAGGGGAGATTTTGAAACTGGTGAAGTCCACATTGATACCATATGGCTGCAGGGTTCCCAGGCGGAATATGAGTTGCTGTTCGTTGCAGGAACAGCAACTCATATTCCGCCTGGGAACCCTGCAGCCATATGGTATCAATGTGGACTTCACCAGTTTCAAAATCTCCCCTTCCCC
This sequence comes from Stegostoma tigrinum, assembly GCF_030684315.1. Classification (NCBI taxonomy): domain Eukaryota; kingdom Metazoa; phylum Chordata; class Chondrichthyes; order Orectolobiformes; family Stegostomatidae; genus Stegostoma; species Stegostoma tigrinum. The sequence goes on along the minus strand of NC_081367.1, from coordinate 17,637,792 downwards.
CACTGCATCCCTAAACCAGCCCAGTTCATCCCCTCCCCCCACTGCACCACACAACCAGCCCAGCTCTTCCCCCCCACCCACTGCATCCCAAAACCAGTCCAACCTGTCTCTGCCTCCCTAACCGGTTCTTCCTCTCACCCATCCCTTCCTCCCACCCCAAGCCGCACCCCCAGCTACCTACTAACCTCATCCCACCTCCTTGACCTGTCCGTCTTCCCTGGACTGACCTATCCCCTCCCTACCTCCCCACCTACACCTTCTCCACCTATCTTCTTTACTCTCCATCTTCGGTCCGCCTCCCCCTCTCTCCCTATTTATTCCAGTTCCCTCCCCCCATCCCCCTCTCTGATGAAGGGTCTAGGCCCGAAACGTCAGCTTTTGTGCTCCTGGGATGCTGCTTGGCCTGCTGTGTTCATCCAGCCTCACATTTTATTATCTTACAGCATATAGTCAGTCTGCTTTATTCCTTTGTATTCTTCTAGCAGTATTAAATACACCAAGCAACTAGGTCATTTCAGAGCAAACTATATTGCTGTGCATCTAGAGTCACATGTGAGTCAGACCAGCTAAAACAGCAGAATTCCTTCCCCAAAGGGCATCAGTAAAACATTTTGATTTTTAGAGCAATCGACAATGGTTTCAAGGTTGAAGTTAGAATTTAATTCCAGATATTTCTCAGTAAATGCAATTTCCTCCATCTGCCATGGTGAGATTTGACACCAGAATCCCATAATGTTTGAATTCAAGTCGCCAGAACATTTGCTTGGATCTGGGGATTATGAGCCCTGTAAAAACAGCACAACAGCTAACTTCCCCATACATTCACACTGAAACACACGCACACAGACACACACACACACACACACACACACACACACACACATGTTGGTATGTGGTGTAGCACATTGATGGCATTGTCATAGTAACATTGTATACTTTATTTTGCTGTTCAAGTGATCCCAGCCTGTGAAGGTAGCCTAACACCATTCTACAACAGTTAGACAAGAATTAGCCTGTGAGATTTTGCTGTAGCATCATATGACAGAATTTCTTTTGCAACTTCACCAGCTACAGCCTTTCTATGCAGACAATCTTACCTCTGCACTTATTGAAAAAAAACATTTTTCTATTATATCCTTCCTTACACACATATTACTTGACATTGCACATCAAAAGATAACAAGAATAGAGTGTTAGATGACTGTTCTGTTTCTGTTACTGAATGCTAAAGGGCTTGGTCTTGTAAATCTTTGGCAGTATAATTACGAAGTATAACAGTTATATATGGATAAAACACAAAGAAATAATCCGTCTTCCCTGGACTGACCTATCCCCTCCCTACCTCCCCACCTACACCTTCTCCACCTATCTTCTTTACTCTCCATCTTCGGTCCGCCTCCCCCTCTCTCCCTATTTATTCCAGTTCCCTCCCCCCATCCCCCTCTCTGATGAAGGGTCTAGGCCCGAAACGTCAGCTTTTGTGCTCCTGAGATGCTGCTTGGCCTGCTGTGTTCATCCAGCCTCACATTTTATTATCAAGAAATCACAACAGTAAGGATTCTCATTAATTCCTTGTGTTAATAGGGGCTTTAACAGGAACACATTCTCTTCCATTCCCTAAATATTAACAAAACAACACAGTCAATGTAGAGGTTTTAAAAATCTTTGGCTTTGTAGACAAAGCAATTAATACCGCTAAATTGTGAAGAAAGAAGGGCAAAATCAAATGTCAGTTATAGATAATCTGTCAAAGCAAAGAGAGATATTTAAAACAGGATAAAACCTATAATGACCAATGCTTCACTTTCTACTGTGGTTTGGGTGAGGTTCTGAACAATGAGATACTCCAGATAGAAAGCTGGATAGGATGCAGAATGCTGGGATCATTAATCAGTGATTAACTGGTTTCCGTTTCTTCCAATGCATACTACATGCAAATCACTGACATAAGTAAAGCCAGCATGCAGCCCAGTGCCAAACCCACTGCCAGTTGGAGTACAGTTCAGCAGGGTCACTGAGTTCACATGAGGTTAACACTACTCCATGCCAGAATGGGAAATCTCTTAAAGGGAAGTACAGGCAGCCAGGAATCCATCCAGAAAGCCATCCCACTTTCAGCTCATCCCATTTCCTTCTTCCAATTTACAAGCTGCAGAAGGTGAAATATGCATATTTTGCTTTCTCCTGCTTTTGTCACTCTTCTGCCTTTCTTCTTTCAGATAGCCAAAACAGACAGCAGACCAGGCAGTGACATGGATTGCTAATCCCAAGAGGAAGAAGAGACTAATGATGATGAAACACTACTATTCAATTGCACATTCGCAGCCACCAGCTCAGATCTTGAAACTGTCCATAATTCAGAAGGAAGCACAAAGGCAGATCTGCCGATAATAAGAGATCAGACCTGAGTGAGCTGCAGATGGGCCAGGGGAAGCTATTATGCAGGTGTCAGCTCCTTGGAGGGTGTAATCAGGCAGAAGTTCTTCTACAGACAATGCAAATGAGTGCTTTGATGTAGTTACATACTGGAAAGGTTAAAGAGAGGGCACAATGAAATTCTTCGTGAATTGGCTGCCAGAAAGTCTGCGGTCAGCATCTAGAAGCATAAAGAAGTGTGGGACTAATTTAACAATTGCATTTTGTACAGACCATGGAGCTATTCCTTTCTGGAGTGAAAGTGGTGGCCAACTCTATAAGAGCACGCCAGCCAGATGTTTCAGCTTCTATTGCAGCAGAGTGCTTGAATACTGTAGTAGCAGTCTAAACTGAGATCACACAATCTCAAATTTTTGCCTTGTAGGCTCAGACTGCTGCCAACAGACCTGCAGATGCTAATTTCCGATTTGTTCCTGGCGTCACTCAGCAATCAGTTGTCCAACAGATTATTAGAATTGCTGAAGTGCCGTCCTGAGGGAGTAGTGGAGTGTGCACCTCTTTTCTAAAATTGCACACAGGAATTGTGATGGAGGATGGAGGATGGAGATAGGAAATAATCCTGAAAGACCCTGGGTGGATAAGGTTTCCTGCTGAAAGCCCTCTGCTCATCTGTGAACAGCTTGTCCTCCTGCTGTGGCCTGCCTCCACTCTTTAATCTCCCAATCATGAGGGATGGTAGCTGCAGCATGCACAATTGAGATCAACAGATCTGAGCAGAACCCTTAAAATGAGAATGAAGGCCTTCCCAGAAACAGCACAATAACTCATTAAATTCACCAACATTAAAGGGTACTAGTAAATTCACAGTACAACACACAGCCAACAGAAATCAAACAGCAAATAATTTGAATGATTCGATTAAAAGATGGAAGTATCCATCCTGGTGATAATCTGTATGTGTTTAATGATGCTTCAATTTCATCAGATTCGTTTTGCATTTAACTAACACCACAAATTTTCAAGGATCGATGGAACCTTTAACTGGGCAAAGGGTTGAAATACTCATGTTCAGTTCTACCCTGATACCTATTAGCAAGCCATCTAAGTTTCTCTCTCATATTACCTGCTGTATTATTGTACCACATTCCAACTGTCACGTTCCTGTCAACGATATGAAGTGCTGTTTTCTGGCATATGCTCAGTGAAAAAGAGTTATTAGTTCCAGAATGCATCATCCCACAAAAAACTGGAAAATGTCAAACAACTGTCACACTAGCAAGGCCGTTGTGTTGGCAAAGGCAGACTCATGTGACTATGTCTTTGATGGCTATGGAAGATTTGTACCAGAGATAGTGTTAGAAAAAATCTACAACCACGTGTGCTGAAGTGGTTAGTTTTAAATGTTGATTTTGTAAATCTACGGTATATAATAAACAAAGAATTGTGCTACTTTTATTTGAGACACCTCAATGAATATTTTCTGGTTAATAAGTACAAATTTAATTTCACTTTCTTCGGAAAGTCTTGAATTTCCATTTTCAAGTAGTGTAACTTGCAAACTGGTTAATTTTACATCTACAGAGGTGACAGAATTAATTTTCTGAATCTGTACTCTATACTGTAATTAGCATTTTTGGAAATAAAAAAACAGGAGAAAGTTCATCTCCTTAATCACTTCTCTTTGGATGAGTAATTCCTGTGGGCTTTTCATGATTGGTCTTTAACAAGGTCTGAGTACTTATGAGATAATTAGCTTTCTATCATTTCATAAATACATTCAATGAAAGGAGGACTGAGACAGGAGTTGTGTGCACAGTAATAAGAAGACTTTGAGCAACACAAAAAAAGACAAGAGGAGTCTGCTGCTTCCATTATCTGTTGAGCCTCTTTATTTTCATTTAGCTTTTACAATTAAACTTTCCTCACAAAAGAAAATACAATCCCTGATGGAACTCTCTACTTTGAGTAGAACAAAAACAGTTGAGAAAATCAGAGAAATTGTCACACATCAAGCATATAATTTGAAAACTCTGGGACTGAACAGTATGACATATCAAATTGTTGGTCTTGCACTAGCTATAATACTGTTTTTTTTAAATCTTAATGAAAGAGTATAACCACACATAGCAGGTGCACTTCAAACATACAAATCCTGTGAGAAACATGCAACAACAGAAAGATCATAAACACCTTAATTTAATTTTCCTCACAGTATCAGCCAGAAAGTATGTCTAACTCTGTAGCAACTCATAAGAACAGAGCATTATTTATATATGCCATATTACAGTTTCAAGAATTACATGCTTAACTTTCTTGGAAGGCCTGTGCAGCAGTGTAATTTAGTTTATACTTAGAACGTTGTTAAAGGTGTCATAATGAACTCCTGGGTATAAAGGCAGAATTCAATATTAAAAACCAAAATGTTTCTGTCTCTTGGTGGAACCAGTACAACCAGTGGTGTTAATATTTATCTAATACAGCATACATTTTATAACCTGTTTATGCCAGTTTGCTCCAAGAATATCATATCTAACTCTTGATTACTTATTTTCTGTATTTTCATTCTATATTTAAAATGTTTAAATCATTGTGTTTGTTCTCTTCTGGAGCTCCCCAGACATCAAACACATTCCTCCACCTTGACCTAGTGACTATTCCTTTGTGATAGAGTAGGAAACATTACAGGTTATTAATTTGCAAGTGATGAGGGAGATGGGAAGATTAGGTTTTCTGTATTTATTTTATGTGAGTCAAGTTGTGGCAGTCAGATCTTGAAAGGAATTGCTTCTCCAGTCTGTGATTATGACAAGACTATTTCTTGTGTGGTAACCTGATGTGTAACTTTTGGGTAAGTTTAGATCTGGTCATGGTATCCAATGAGAACGATCTGTTGTTTTCAATGCTATGAAGTTGCCCAAAATTTATTTATGTGGTGGAATTATCTTCGTCTTAGGGATATGCAGGGAGGTGAGCAACAATACACAGACAAAAATTAACATCTCAATTTACCTCATTTTTCAAGAACTGCAACTTCCCCTCCACAGTGGTCAAAAATGCCTTCGACCATGTCTCTCACGTTTCCCGCAACTTATCCTCAAAATCCCTCCCCACAATAACAACCAAAACAGCATCCCCCTCGTCCTCACATACCACCTCACCAACCTCCGGATCCATCATCCTCCGACACTTCCACCATCTGCAATCTGACCCCACTACTAAAGACATTTTCCCCTGCCCACCCTTATCTGCTTTCCACAGAGATCACTCTCTCCGTGATTCCCTCGTCCACTCCACACTCCCCAGCAGCCCCACCACCCCTGGCACTCTTCCCTGCAACCACAAAGTGCTATTCCTGCCCCTGCACATCCCCCCTCACCCCCATTCCAGGCCCTAAGAAGACCTTCCACCTCAACAGATCTTCACCTGACATCTGCTATTGTGGTACACTGTATCCGCTGTTCCCATTGTGGCCTCCTCTACATCGGGGAAACCAAGCAGCGGCTTGAAGAGCACTTTGTGGAACACCTATGCTTGGTTTGCAACAAACAACTGCACCTCCCAGTCACGAACGATTTCAACTCCCCCTCCCTAACCTTGGATGACGTTTCCATCATGGACCTCCTGCAGTGCCGCGACGATGCCACCCAAAGGTTCCAGGAACAGTACCTTATATTTTGCTTGGGGACCCTGCATCCCAATGGTATCAATGTGGGCTTCACAGGATTCAAAATCTCTTCTCCCCTGACTGCATCCCAAAACCAGCCCAGCTCGTACCTGCCTCCCTAACCTGTCCTCCCACCTATCCACTCCTCCCACCTCAAGCCCCAACACCATCTCCTACCTACCAGCCTCATCCTGCCTCCTTGACCTGCCCATCCTCCCTGGGCTGACATATCCCCTCCCTAACTCCTCACCTACACTTACCTTCACTGGCTCCAACCCCACCTCCGTGACCTGTCGGTCTCCTCTCCACCTATCTTCTCCTTTATCCATCTTCTTTCTGCCTCCCCCTCGCTCCCTATTTATTTCAGAAAAACCTTCTCTTCCCCCATTTCTGAAGAAGGCTCTATATGTGAAACATCAGCTTTCCTGCTCCTCTGATGCTGCTTGGCCTGCTCTTTTCATCCAATTCTAAACCTTGTCATCTCAGATTCTCCAGCATCGGTGGTTCCTACTACCTGTATCTCAATTTATAAAGTTGCTTATGTTCTAAATTTTCCTGTTGATTTCAAGTGAAAGCAATTGTGAATAGGAACCCAAATGTTTTGACTGAACTTGAATTTGTATCATCCATAACCAACAGCACAGGGGAGGCATTTCTGATATTGCATTTGATGTAAAGTATGACCTGGCCACAGTTCACCAAGAACATTCAGTCATGATCGTCCCACCTCTACATCATTTTGAGGCACCTTAAAAGAGGACATTCTCCCCTCATTTTCTCGAGATTTATTTTACCAAGAGACAAACCTCCTGTTTCAATCTAAGTGTGTTGCTTCTTAGATTCTGCTTGAAACACACGACATATCAACCCAGTTAGAGTAGTAATGATTTTACTGGCATTTTAAGTATTGTATGGTTGCATATCTTGCTCAGCCTTTCTGTTTCTGAAACAGTTTAATTTGTAAATAAACCAGAGTTTAGTCTGTTCACAATGATCTGAAGTTATTGTATTTTCTATAATTTTTCCGAAAACTCAAGAAAGTGATACGTGCGCTTTGCACTCTCCAGTGAGGAAAGTAATGTGATTAGGAGGAATTAGTTGTTAACCCCAGGCTATATGAACCAAGATCTGGTATGTACAAAGGCAGTTGATTAGCTAAATTTGTTGTGCAAACTACTGTTTAGTTGTATCCTCAGAGGCTTTGGATAGAAGTCCAAACTATAATTACGAGAAAAGCTCTCCACAAGTTGGACTCATTCTAGTACAAGGAAGCTGGTTGTAGTTATTGAGGGTTATTCTTCTCAGTCCCAGGACATCTCTGCAGGAGTTCCTCAGGATAATGACCTTCCTTCCATTATAAGGTCAGAATTAGGGATGTTTGCTGATTATTGCACAATGTTCAGCATCATTCCCAGTCTTTGGTTATTGAAGAAGCCTTCTCTCTATGTGGAGCAAGATATAGGGGACGTCCAAGTATGGGTTGACAAGTGGCATGTAACATTTATTCTATTAAAGTGTCAAGCAAAAACTATCTCCAACAAGAGAGAATCCAGCCATTGCTATTTGATATTAAATGGAATTATCCTTAACATTTTGAGGTTACCATTAACCAAAACTGAAACTGAAGTGGATCAGCAATATACATACTGTGGCTACAAGAGCAGGTCAGAAGCTAAAGGGACCTGTGGTATATCTATAAAGCACAAGCCAGGCATGTAATGGAATACTGTCCACTTACCTGAGTGAGTTCAGCTTCAAAAACACTCAAGAAGCTTGGCCTTTTCAAGGATAAAGCAGCTTGCCTGATTGGCATGCCATTCACCGCATTCACCATTGACTTGTTCTCCCAATAGCACAGAGCAACAGCAGTGTGCACCATCTTCAAAATGCTTCACAGCAAATCACCCAGGCTCCTTCGACAGCTTCTTCTAGACTCACAAACACTATCAACTCAGAGGATAAGGGCAGTAGATACATGGGAACACCACTGCCTGCATGATCCTCTCCAAGTTACAGACCCTCCAGTATTGGGGACATTATCATTGTCCATTCAAAGTGACTGGGTCAAAATCCTATAACATCCCTCTTCACATCACCGCACTGCACTTCATTACCACCTTCTTGAAAGCAACTGCCAATTGGCAATAATGCTGGGCTAACCAGTGATGCCCACATTCCCTTGAATAAATAAGAACAAAATCACTGGTTTGAGACCAGATGTTTTTGTGGCTTTCATTCTGGAGAATGGAAATAAATGCAGGGCTCTAGCTCTTGAGGCAATAGGCTTCTTTGTTTGTAGTTATATTTGTAATATCTCTGTTGCCTAGACAACACTCATCATTTGTCTGCATGAGCCAACATGGACATGCCAAAGCCTTTCATCAAAACAAAGTGCGCGTGAGTTTTGGTTGAGCTTTGCCACATGGGAAACCTTCTGAAGCTGTAGAAGCATCAATTTGTTGAATTTCACATGGTCTCCATAATCAACATTGAAAATGTGAGAGTCCTTAAACACTCTTTCTTGGAATTACATTTGATTCTATCCAACATAAAACGTCAGGGGCAAAGGTGATAGACAGTTAACCTTAGATAGAACTTAGAGCTAGAAAATTCCCCCTGCCCAGAGGTGTGTCAGTAGAGGTCAATTAAACATATCGTGAAAAAATAAATGATTGCCTGAATCCAGTTCAAAATTATATTGAAGCAGGGTTTTTTTGTTAGAACTCATATTTATAGCACTTATCACCTGATTGCTTCCATCGAAGATTTTATGCAAAATACCTTGGTTCTAATGAGTCATTTCAGTCCAATAGTTCATCCCACATAAAATGGGATTGGTGTTCTCCAACTCCTGCATAATTTGATGAGTTCAATGTCCTCGTTTTTGTTCCAAAGTGAGTTGCCACAGCTGCTGTTAAGGGAAGTGCTGTGTAATCACATTTAGTTAAATTAAACATGCTGACCCTTTACCTCACAATTGTAAACAGTTTATGCATGATTAGTATTCAGTCTAAAAAAATGGAAACAAAATGCTTGAATTGAAATATCCTTTTAATCAATTTGAGGTGGCTTCATTATTAGATCACAGGTAAATGTGAATGCAATAATTCTGTCAGGGTCACTACAGATGCTTCTTTTGCATGAATGATTATCACCCTAATTGTTACTAAGGTTTAATCCTGATTACACCCAACTGCATCATATATATAGGAATGAAGAATTCAAGCACGATAAAACACATTAAAATGAATTTTACATTATACAGAAAAGGAATAATTCTTCAATCTTGAATTAAAGACTCAAAATTACGTCCAGATTTTGTATGTGACATGAACAATCATAACAACAACATTTAGATATTGCAGCTTAAAACCACCACCCCCACTCCCCCCAGCCCCCATCCCATCTTTTTCCTCTCTGGGGCACCTTTGGGCTTTTCCATAATGTTAAAATAGTAGAATTTGGTTGCATACAGCAGCTCAGTAATTCTTATATATTAAAAAGAGTTAAATCTGCAGATTTTTCAGATACTCAAGTTGCAACTTTACCAGCTAACAAAAGGACATCAACAAGAGAATGGTAATGAAGAAATAGAACTACAGCTTGAATTAAGAGCCAGCACCATTAATCCTCAAGGCTGCATGCTGATGGAACAGAATAACTTCCAAAATGGTCTTCAGCCCTGAGAACAAGGTCGTAAAATGTTGTTGTCAATTCTCAATGCCACAGTGGAGCACAAATAAACATGTCATTGCATTTTATTAACTCAACATACATGTTCTATGGCTTCGGTATTCTGTAGAAGATAAAAAGTTAGGGCATAGAGTTTAAGGGCAGGGAGATTATGCTGGAACTGTGCAAAACGTTGGTTGGATCATAGCTAGAGTACTGTGTGCAGTTCTGGGATCCACATTACAGGAGGAATGTGATTGCACTGGAGACTGTGCAGAGGAGATTTACCAGGATGCCTGATTTTCTGGGCTGGAGAGCTTCACTTATGAAGAGAGATTGGACAGACGGGGATTGTTTTCCTTGGAGCAGAGCAGAGGAGAGGACATGATTGAGATGTATAAAACTGTAAAGGGCACAGATAGGATAGACAAGAGGATATTTTCCGCCCCCCCACCTACCTCACTGGATGGCTGAATGACTGGGGACATCGATTTAAGTCGGGGGCAGGAGGTTTAGATGGACTGTGAGGAAATTTTTTCACCCAGCAGCTAGTAGGAATCTGTAACTCACTACCTGTAAGGGTTGCAGAGCAGCAACACTCATAAGATTTAAGAGTCATTTCAATGGGCATTTCTGATGCCAAGGCATATGAGGTTTTGCTCATTGTTGGCAAATGGGATTAGAATGAGCAAACTTGATGCGTTGAAGGGCCTTTTTCTGTGTTGGAGACCTCCATGGCTCTATGACATACTAATGGGCTTACATGCATGTAAAGGTGATTACGAACTTCAGCACTGTTGCATTCATATTGTATGGGAAGACCAGCCTGAATAGTTGCAAATGTTCAGTGTTGTGCTTGATAAGTTGTTAAAATAAAAAAAGAGACAACCGATTCTTAAATAGAGGGCATCAAAATAACTGAACCAAATTATCTGTTAACTACGTCCATCCCCTCCCACTCACCCTCCACTCATATTGTAACCTTGCAAATATTTTCAAAAACTCACAAGGTGCCAGGTTACAGAAAAACATCAACAAGGGAATGGTAGTGAAGACACAGCAACATTGCCTGACTTACATTTGGAGCCACGATCATTAGTACTAAAGGCTGCAGGCTGATGGAATAATTTTGACTCAGGCAGAAAACCCCCCAGAATATACTTTCAGCCTTGAGAACAGGGTCTCAAAACGCTGTTATCAATTCTCAATGTCACAATGGAGCACAAACAAACACTGCATTTTTTTTTCAAACTCGACTCAAATGGTCCATACAGAGTTATTGTTTTGAGGAAGGGTCATCACTCCCAAAAAGTTAACTCTGATTTCTCTCCGCAGATGTTGCCGGACCTGCTGAGCTTTTCCAGCAACTTCTGTTTTTGTTTCTGATTTAGCATCCGCAGTTCTTTCAGTAGTTACATATGATCTGTATGTTTAGTATCATGTAGAAGACAAATATTCAAGAAATTTTGGCTTTGGATCTTTTAGGAGAATCATAGAGTATAGAGACATACAGCACAGAAACAGACCCTTCAGTCCAACCAGTGCACATCGAACATAATCCCAAACCAAACTAGTCCCATCTGCCTGCTCCAGGCCCATGTCCCTCCAAACCTTTCCTATTCATACATCCATCCAAGTATGTTTTAAATGCTGTAATTGTACCCTCGTCCACACTTCATCAAGAAGTCCATTCTACACGCGAACCACCCTTTGTGTAAAAATTTTGCCCTTTATGTCTTTTTTAAATCTCTCTCCTCTCACCGTAAAAATGAGCCCCCTAGTCTTGAAATTACCCATCTTAGGGAAAAGATAATTACTATCAACTCTATCTATACTTCTCATTATTTTATAAACTTCTATTGGATCACCTCTCACCCTCTTACACTCCAGGGAAAAGTGTGTCAGCCTACCCAGACTTTCCTTATAACTTAAATCTTCTATACCCAGCATTATCCTGGTAAATCTCTCCGGAACCCTCTCCAGCTTGATAATATCCTTCCTACAACTGGAGCGACCAGAACTGGACATAGCATTCCAAAAGAGGCCTTACCAATGTCCTGTACAACCTCAACATAATGTCCCAACTCCTATCCTCAAAGAACTGAGCAACAACGGCAAGCATGCTAAACACCTTTTTAACCACCCTGTCTACATGTGACGCAAAATTTCAAGAATTATGTACCTGCTTGCCAAAGTCCCTCTGTTCCACAACACTACTGAAGGCACTACCATCAACTGTATAAGTCGTATCCTTGTTTGTTGTACCAAAATGCAATACCTCACTTGTCCAGATTGAACTCCATTCTGAAATTCTTAAATTGTGGAGGAAAACTATTTTGTATACAATAGTTAGCAGAATTAACATTACGTTCTTCATCTATGCAAATGGGATTGACTGAAAGTAACATCCAAGACCAGTGATTTTCTGGTATGTCAACTGTCAAACTACATTTTACATTTTTGTGGACTTCTTTGCAAAACTCAAATTAAAGCATCCTCTTCCAGGTCAGCATTTGAGTGAGTCATGATAGGAGGAATTATTGAAATTGTGTTGAAAGTTTTCTTCACAATCAATGCTGTTCTGCCTTCATTGCAAAGCAGAACATGATGATTCATGTTTTCTACGAATGGAAAGCAACAGAGTCTTTAGGGCATGAGTCAGCTCACATAACCAGAGGCAAGATGCCTTCATGCTGCCTGCTTTGATTCTCATCATTAACCAATGAAACAGGAAAATGTCAACATCTCTTAGGAAATGGCCATTTTACCAAAATACCACATCAACATCTGTTAATTTCAAAAAAGATTTAAAAATTGATGACATATTTTGAAGGTACATCTAGCAAGATTACTTGAGATACTTTGTAATCAATTAGCACTCATACTTAAATTGTCCTTTCTCAACCAAAAGAACTGTGGATGCTGTAAATCAGAAACAAAAACACAAGTTGCTGGAAAAGCTCAGCAGGACCTTTCCTCAGAACTAGACCCAGTTCTGATATTTTTCTTCACAGATGCTGCCAGACCTGCTGAGCTTTTCCAGCAATTTCTGTTTTTGTCCTTTTCAAACATTCTAAATGAACATCTTTCGGTCAATCTGCATTGTATTGCATGAATTAATACAATAAACAATGAAGTATAGCTAGTCTTATTTTGTGTGCACAAGGATTCCAATGTGCAAATACAAACAGAAGTTTTATACTGTTACTCCAAAATTAAACATAGACTGGACACAGAATTGTGTGTTCTTCACTTCTTCATTTCTGTTAAGTTTAACTTATTGTGTGCTAAATTTTTTTTAAATCAATGGAACACCACTGCAAGTGGGTCGTTTGAGTTTTTGAATAATAACACAGAGAATTTCAGTATTTGTATTTAAGTTTTACTTTCTGCCTTGGTTCTCACAAAGGGAATTTATGCAGTTGTTTTATCCTCCAACTACATAGTACTCCAGCCTATTTTTGCAAGCCTCTTTGCTAATCCCAGCCGAAAAGAACAATGACTCAGGCTACTGCCTCAATCCTACAGAGCATTCAATTTAACATGCACAAGGAAGCATGGTTTTTACATTGTTTGAAAGGCAACTAATCTAATTTGCATTTAGAGAGCAGCAGGTTCAGTCTTGTAAGTACATGGTACCAATGATGTGATCAGAAATAGATGCAGCTGAACTACTGAATTTTGTTCTTCGAACAGCATTATCACCAAATTCTTCGACTATATTTTTAGTGCAAATTTAAGCAATTACTTGCACTGTGTGTTTTTGGGAAATAACATCCTGGGCAATTTTACCACATTGTATATTTGCCATGATCCCTAAGTAACCTGCATAAATGTTGTAAATTGGAACTTATTGGTTGTCTCCCTTCACATTGATTGGGCCCTTGTGACAAGGCACCAGAAATGACCCAGTTCATCAATGTCTGCCATTGTATTCATGCTGATATTGAATCATTCAAGTAAACATGCTCAAATGATGAGATAAGGTTTTCCAGCTTGGACACCAGATAATTGAGTGAGCACGCGTTTTGTATTACTTACAAATGCGAAGTTCGCAAATAACATTGTGGAAGGGAAATTCTGTACCAGGTTAAAGTATCAAGAATTAATTATTGATACCAGAGCCATGTTTGTGAACTTTGTCAGCTACTGTGCACAAACCTAAGTTCAAAAAATGAAAGAAATGTATGCTGCATAGGATTGACTCAAGGTCTGATTTATATATGCATCTGTATTATCTGTGTCTCAGTTGTAGTACTTGCACTTCTTGCATCAGAAGGTTGTGGATTCAAGTTATGCTCTAGAAATTTAACCAATAATTCAGGCTGATATTCCAAGCAGTACAGTGTTGATGACGCACAGGCAGAAGTTGCTGCATTTTAGAGATGGCCCCTTCCCTTTCCGGTGAATGTATAAGATATTAATTTGAACTAGAGCGGGGGAGTTCTTCCTGATGTCCTGGCCAATATTTATCCCTCAACAAACATCACTAAAGCAGGTTTTCTGATCATTTTAGTGCCGCTATTTATGGAACATGGTATGCTTAAGTTGGTGATTGGATTTGTTAAATTATAGCTGTGACTGAACTTAAGGTTTCATTAGCAATAACACACCTTACAGCTAAATCAAAAGGTGTAGGAGAAATTCTTGAAGAAGATTCATACTGAAATCTGTTTTCATTGATGCTAACAGACCTGTTGAGGTTCTCTTATGCTTTCAGTTTTTATTTCATTTGCAGTATTTTATTTTTACCTAAGCACCTTGAAGCATTTTGTGTTAATGGAAAACATTTTATAAATGCATTATTTTGTCAATGGATTTTAAAAATACATACCTTGGAGTAATTTATAAGGACACACTGAACATGGAGCAAGATGAGAAAACATCCTTGTCGCACATTCAAGTAGATTTGTTGTCAAGTACTGAACTTCTCTCCCATTATTGCCCCGTAAAAGTTTTTTTTAATCAAGCCCAGGCATCTAGCCCTATTTTGCAAACCATTCTCTCTCTCATCTCCTTCAGCACCAGTGATACATTTCACAGTCTCCACCACAATGAGACATTGTCTCCTCCTCCACTTTTGAGAAAGAAGACACAAGTTCCTCAGAGGCAGCAACAGCAAATCTGCAACAAAATTAGTAATTACTAGAGAAACTCAGCAGTTCTGGCAGCATCTATGAAGAGAAAACAGAATTAATGTTTCAAATGAAGTAACTGTTCTCCTGCACTCAGCAAATCTGCCCCCCGCAACTTCTACCAGCTCAGATATTGACATCTCAGTGGGTACTTTAGCTAGAGTATGTTCGGGAGCACATTTTGGCAACCACATCACTGTCATATCCCTGCAGCTGATCAAGGAAGAAATGCCTCAGGTTGCTGGCACTGTAACAGGCCCAGCACACCCAGTGTCTGCCTTATATATGCACAGACCTGCATTCCATTGCTTCATGCTCAACTCAAATGGCAAGACAATAGGGGAGAAAAGAGCCATTACCTCACTCCAGGTGTCCTTCCTCACAAGGAGTAAGCATGGTGCCTGTAGGCACTCAGCCAGAGGAGGAAACATACAGGCACCCCAGAAAACTCTTCTCCGAAGATGCCCAGCTGTCCACCTTCATGCTGCCTGCAATTCCCAATTCTATGGGATTTCAAACCAAGGAGGGTGAGATTACATCTGGCACACACGCAGATGCCTGGGGTCGCTCAGGGTCACGTTCACAAAAGGCCAAAAAATTCTACTTTAGATCAGGCCCCATCCATCCCATGTGTGGAAACTAGGACTGCATCTTAATGAGACGGGACAGAAAGGAAAAAGAAAACCCTATAAGGGTACATAAGTGACATGGGTAACATTTCATTGTAAGTACATTATTACATTGTCAAACTATGTCCACTTTTCATCATCAGCTGTGTGAGCAAATGATATTATAGTTGCAACACCAAGCATGACTGTATGTATGGAGGAGTGTCACCCACGCTAGAACGTGATATATTAACGCTGTTTGAAGGACAGCTATCTTTCCACAGTGCCCAAAACAACATGAAACTTTGTCCTGGTTGAATGAGGGAGTATAGGATGTTGTGAAGGTGTCCATCCAGTTGTAATATTAAAGACATAATAGGAACTGCAGAAGCTGGAGAATCTGAGATAACAAAGTGTCGAGCTGGATGAACACAGCAGGCCAAGTAGCATCTTAGGAGCAGCAAACTTCTATTATATACTATGATCCACATAGAAAAATCAAACCATTAAATTACACTTGCAGTTTGGATTTGACAGAGAAAGTTGATCTAGTGGTATGATTTACAATCAGTGAACAATGAACCATTCAATTCAGTTCTATTGAATGAGGTTACAAAGAAGTCCTGCCTGCAATGCTTTGTGCCAATGCTGCTACACTGTCGATGCTGAGGTGTTATTCTGTCTGAAGATTGTCCCTGTGACTTACTGAGCACAATGCTGCAACTCCCATAGATCCTCATTGACCAAGCCTTAGCCTCCTGTTGTCTGGAGCAGAGATTCCAAGGGTGGCCCACATGAAAACCTGACACAGAGGGGACATCTTATGTTCCTTCAATAAAGAAGCTCACTGGATGTGGTTGGGATTGCACATTTCAGGATTTTTGGTTGACAAAACTGGCCTATGCCTAAGGTCCACATGCAGAAATATATGAACAAATATCTTTCACCCGTACTGTGAGATTGTCTCCTTAGTGCATTGGTCATTGAAGGGTTTCATATCTCACAAAAGTAGAGCCACCACCCTGCCCTAAAACATTTTTTTTATTCTGCCCACTCTGGGTGTAATGGCAGCTATTTCCTTCCTAATTGCATACTTGTTTTGGATGAAGATGGGAAAAAAGAAAATCACAGGTTATACCACTCAGAGTGAAACACGCTCTTTTAGTCTGATTCGCACCACTCCCAAACATTCATGCTCCTTTCTGCATTCCATTCACAGTCCATCAAATCAGTTTTGATCTTCCCCACATTCCCATCTAACCTATTAATTTGACTGATCGTCTTCTGACTTTTCCCCCTGAACTCCAGGTATACACAGTGTAGTCATACCAAACGGGTCATGCACTGATGTGTAACAAACACAGGGTCATGGTGACCTTTGACAACCGTCCCTGTTGTAATATCTTGTGCCTTCCCATACTCTGTTGTCTCCCATTCACTTATTGAATTATCCCCCTTCAGCATTACTCTCCTTTCTGCATCCCAACATGCATTTCTCCAGTCTCCCAAGCAAACAGTGATCCCTGATAATACCCTTCAGATCGACTGCAAACCCCTCCTCTACCCCATCACCCACTGATCACTGACCTCTTGACGAGAGTCAAGCACCAGGCCGAATGCCCATGCCCAAGCCCCTGGACTGTAATTGGATAATGTCCTTGACCTGACAAAAGACAGTCCCAGTAGTTTAAAATAAGGACTTTGAGAGCAGGCCATTAATTGAAGCACATGCAATGTGTTTGTCGTGTAAGCTGCTGGCATATGCTGGAGATGTGACATTGATGTACCATAGAGCCACACAGCAACATGTCTATCCCCTTGATTGACCACTGCTGACAACCACGTCAAGCTGCCCAATTCTGTCTGTGCAAGACAGAAGTTCTTACTGAGGAACACAAAGCACAAAAAAGGGCAAGATGAGGTAAAAAGATTCTGTATTCATCCAAGTAGGTCCAAAGTGAATGAATGGGTGGGTGCTGTCCCTATGTGCAAAGTGTCCTGGCAACAACTATAATTAAAATTGCCAAAGCATTCCAAGTACAGGATTGAAGTGGAGAACTGTGTTTTAAGTGGGTCAGTGATGTGCTATGTGAAATAGTGAAGCTGGTCTGCATCTTATGCTGACCTCCATGAAGGTAGAGAGAATTGCAGCCAGTTACTGCCTCTGGAGTAAGCCCTGCAATGTTTGGGATTGCTGGCTAGGGTGGAACCTGGAGGAGCAGAGAGCTGGAGCCACCAGTTCCCCACTCTGAATGCATGTTGGTAATTGTCACTGTCTGATTGCTATCTGGTATCTGGAAGAAAAGGAAATTGCATATAAATAAGGTGACATTAGGTACAAATTAAATTTAACAGCATGCAAATAGGCTTCTTTCTAACAAGATTCGCATTTTGCTGATCAAACTGTGGGTTGAAAATTGGACTCCTTTTCCCTTCATGTTGAGAATTTCATTTTTCCAATTGTGCCACATTTTCCAAACTGACCTGCCATTAAAAAGCAGGGCCAAATTCTGTTTACTCTGTGCAATCCCGTCTTGGTTTTACAATATCTATGAAATCTCCACTTAACCTTCTCTGAGGATATCTTTTCTCATATAAGGTGATTGGAAATACATACAATATCCCTTGTACGTTCTCATCAGTGTTGTGTACAACTGAAATAAGACTCTTGTGCTTAAATCCTCTTGTAACGAAGGCTGGTGTATCATTTGCGGTCTGAATTGTGTGCTTCAATGTTAACTTTCAGTGACTTATGAGCAAGAACACCAAGGTACCTTTGCAGAGTACCATTTTCCAAATTCTGACCATTTAAGAAATTCTCTGAACCTCTGTTTCTGCTACCAACATATGTTGATATTCATGCATATGCAAATTATTTTCAATTTGCTATATTCTTGCCCACTCACTCAGCCCGTCTAAATCTCCTTGAAGCCTCTTCACATCCTCTTCACAACTGCCACAACAAAGTCCTGAAGAAGGGTAATACCCAACATCTCCTTTCCTCCAGATGCTGCCTGGCTTGCTGTATTCTTACGACCTCCTGTTTTTCTACCACTCAGTCATGTATCATTTGTAAATTTGGAAATATTACATATCCAACATCCAAGTCTGACCCTGAAAACATTTCTCTGTGGCCAAGCTTTTGGTAACTTTAATATTTCCTTATGTGGCTCAGTATAAAATTTTTATAACATTTCCGTCAAGCACCTCGGGATGCTTTACTTTGTTAAAAGGTACCATATAAGTTGAAGTTATTGCTCTGAAGATGGAAAATGGCTACTATTAGCAACAGACTGCATGTGGCATAAAACTTCAGTTTTGGATTAGTTGGCCAAACATCTGCACACCATGGTCTTACTGCAAAAAGAAATCAAATTGGTAATATGATCAACACCAGGGATAAATTTGCTTAAACTGATTTGGAGGAAGCTATGACTCATCCAGAGCATTACATTAAACAGGCTATTGCACGGTAGTACATCACCTCAGAATCAATGAATGTTGATGTACACCAGGGAGAAATTAGGCCTTCATAAAATTATGATGCTTGTATTTAATGGCACAAGTTTTGAAGTTGAACAGCGTTCTTTGTGAAGGGATTAGCAAGTTAGAGGGACCTTGACTCATTACTAACCACATTAAGTGCAGTGATTCATTGATAGAGCGTGGGAGAATATAAACAAGGAAGAAGAATTTAGGTAAAACAAATTGCCTCATTACCACTGATGCCCAGTTTCAGACGAGTGAGAATAAAACTCCAATTTCTGCTGAGATCTGCCCTTAAATTAGTCTCATGCCTATCTTGGAAATAAAATAAGCAGATTTGTAAATTTTCTACAGCAGATTTCTTTACATTTGCACAGTTCCATGAAGCAAAGTGAAATTAAATGTACACTTGCATAGCCAATTATCAGCTAGAGTGTGCATGAGTCTAAAGTGCAAATATAATTAGCTCTCCAGATTTGCAGAAATCCTACTCTGTACTTCATACTCACTAATGCCATTAATTTTTTCGTTCAGCATTTGTTCAGCAAATGCTTTTGCAACGCATCGGTGGCATCAATTCTCTCATTAATCTATGCAGTACAGCAATTAATAATTGTAAAATGAAGCTTTAAAGGGTATGGTGATTAACACACACTGAAAGAATACTTTGCTATCGGGCCTTTCTTATATTTTTGGATAAATGTTTTGAATTACTGAAATGATGTCTAAAACTATAATGTAACACATGTTACATGTTGCAATTTACATGCTGGCACAGAGAATTTAATCATCTCAGTCTTTCCGTGAAATATAACAGTACATTCAGATCATATACTGGTTAAAAGGAAATCAAATGCTTTGAATACGTGACTCATGTATAAATTTATAAACATGCATCTCTGTTAATGCTCTAATGTTAGGGAACAGGAAAGGTCTGGATTTACATAATGCATGACACTCCAAAGTACTTTATAGTCAACAAATTACTGTTGGCAAACTGGCCATGAATCATTGAATACTTCCATTTGGGCATGGCAAGGAATTAGAAAGGCAAATAATATTTTGGCTTTTCTTGCAAGAGGGTTAAAAGATGCCTTGCTTCGATTTATATGGAAATATATCAAGATTACATGTATTGTGTGCAGCTTTGACCCCTTTATCTAATGAAAGATATACTTTCCACACAGGAGGTTTAGCGAAGGTTCACAGGATGCATTTATGGGACGGCAGGTCTTTCCTACTAGAAGAGATTGAGAAGACTGAGCCTGTAATTTTAAGAATTTGGAAGGACGAGAGATGAGAGATGAGAGATTAAATTCTTAAAAGGGACAGAGAAGGTCACTGCAAAGAAAATCTTTTCTGGCTGGGGTGGGTGGAGATTAGCACAGTTGTCACTCTGCATCACAAACCACCTAACTAGTCAACTGAGCTCAACAAAGGTCATCCTGTATTCCTGCACTGAGGGAGTCCTTGTGGCTGCTGTATCAAAATGTTTACCTTCTGAAACTTCTTCTCATGCTAAACCTGAAATAACTTTACAGAGACCGATATCTTGTCACCTCACTTACATGTGGAGAGTCCTTGACATTAATCCAGAGCTAGGCCTTAGAGCAAACACTTTAAGTTGACACTACTGTTTATATCTTTCATCCAGGGCTCCCTGATTGGACCAGGTTAACAGGCCCAATCAGGGAACTTATATTCTGTGAAGTCTACCTGTCTGACAGAGTTAAAATCACTACAAAACCAAAGTTTAAACTTTTCCAGGAAAGCACATAATTTTCTACCTATTCAGTATTGGCAGTGGCAGTTCAATTTGGGCAATTTTCTCTGTTTATTGCCTATCTAACCCCTTCAGAATTAAAAGAAAATCTCTGTTATGTCAGAGATAATGGGAACTGCAGATGCTGGAGATTCCAAGATAATAAAATGTGAGGCTGGGTGAACACAGCAGGCCAAGCAGCATCTCAGGAGCACAAAAGCTGACGTTTCGGGCCTAGACCCTTCATCAGAGAGGGGGATGGGGGGAGGGAACTGGAATAAATAGGGAGAGAGGGGGACATGTCCATCATGGGCCTCCTGCACTGCCACAATGATGCCACCCGAAGGTTGCAGGAACAGCAACTCATATTCCGCCTGGGAACCCTGCAGCCATATGGTATCAATGTGGAGAGAGATAATGGGAACTGCAGATGCTGGAGATTCCAAGATAATAAAATGTGAGGCTGGATGAACACAGCAGGCCAAGCAGCATCTCAAGAGCACAAAAGCTGACGTTTCGGGCCTAGACCCTTCATCAGAGAGGGGGATGGGGGGAGGGAACTGGAATAAATAGGGAGAGAGGGGGAGGCGGACCGAAGATGGAGAGTAAAGAAGATAGGTGGAGAGAGTGTAGGTGGGGCGGTAGGGAGGGGATAGGTCAGTCCAGGGAAGACGGACAGGTCGAGGAGGTGGGATGAGGTTAGGAGGTAGCGGGGGGTGCGGCTTGGGGTGGGAGGAAGGGATGGGTGAGAGGAAGAACCGGTTAGGGAGGCAGAGACAGGTTGGACTGGTTTTGGGATGCAGTGGGTGGGGGGGGAAGAGCTGGGCTGGTTGTGTGGTGCAGTGGGGGGAGGGGACGAACTGGGCTGGTTGAGGGATGCAGTAGGGGAAGGGGAGATTTTGAAACTGGTGAAGTCCACATTGATACCATTAGGCTGCAGGGTTCCCAGGCGGAATATGAGTTGCTGTTCCTGCAACCTTCGGGTGGCATCATTGTGGCAGTGCAGGAGGCCCATGATGGACATGTCATCAAGAGAATGGGAGGGGGAGTGGAAATGGTTTGCGACTGGGAGGTGCAGTTGTTTTTTGCGAACTGAGCGGAGGTGTTCTGCAAAGCGGTCCCCAAGCCTCCGCTTGGTTTCCCCAATGTAGAGGAAGCCGCACCGGGTACAGTGGATGCAGTATACCACATTGGCAGATGTGCAGGTGAACCTCTGCTTGATGTGGAATGTCATCTTGGGGCCTGGGATGGGGGTGAGGGAGGAGGTGTGGGGACAAGTGTAGCATTTCCTGTGGTTGCAGGGGAAGGTGCCGGGTGTGGTGGGGTTGGAGGGCAGTGTGGAGCGAACAAGGGAGTCACGGAGAGAGTGGTCTCTCCGGAAAGCAGACAGGGGAGGGGATGGAAAAATGTCTTGGGTGGTGGGGTCGGATTGTAAATGGCGGAAGTGTCGGAGGATAATGCGTTGTATCCGGAGGTTGGTAGGGTGGTGTGTGAGAACGAGGGGGATCCTCTTGGGGCGGTTGTGGCGGGGGCGGGGTGTGAGGGATGTGTCGCGGGAAATGCGGGAGACGCGGTCAAGGGCGTTCTCGATCACCGTGGGGGGAAAGTTGCGGTCCTTAAAGAACTTGGACATCTGGGATGTGCGGGAGTGGAATGTCTTGTCGTTGGAGCAGATGCGGCGGAGGCGGAGGAATTGGGAATAGGGGATGGAATTTTTGCAGGAGGGTGGGTGGGAGGAGGTGTATTCTAGGTAGCTGTGGGAGTCGGTGGGCTTGAAATGGACATCAGTTACAAGCTGGTTGCCTGAGATGGAGACTGAGAGGTCCAGGAAGGTGAGTGATGTGCTGGAGATGGCCCAGGTGAACTGAAGGTTGGGGTGGAAGGTGTTGGTGAAGTGGATGAACCGTTCGAGCTCCTCTGGGGAGCAAGAGGCGGCGCCGATACAGTCATCAATGTACCGGAGGAAGAGGTCGACCCATCGTCTCAGCCTGCTCCTGCCCCACCGAACTCATCTCCACCTATCTGGACTCCATTTTCTCCCCTTTGGTCCAGGAACTCCCCACCTACGTCCGTGACACCACCCACGCCCTCCACCTCCTCCAGGACTTCCAATTCCCTGGCCCCCAACACCTCATATTCACCATGGACGTCCAGTCCCTGTACACCTGCATTCCGCATGGAGATGGCCTCAAGGCCCTCCGCTTCTTCCTGTCCCGCAGGCCCGACCAGTCCCCCTCCACCGACACTCTCATCCGCCTAGCTGAACTCGTCCTCACACTCAACAACTTCTCTTTTGACTCCTCCCACTTCCTACAGACTAAGGGGGTGGCCATGGGCACCCGCATGGGCCCCAGCTATGCCTGCCTCTTTGTAGGTTACGTGGAACAGTCCCTCTTCCGCACCTACACAGGCCCCAAACCCCACCTCTTCCTCCGGTACATTGATGACTGTATCGGCGCCGCCTCTTGCTCCCCAGAGGAGCTCGAACAGTTCATCCACTTCACCAACACCTTCCACCCCAACCTTCAGTTCACCTGGGCCATCTCAAGCACATCACTCACCTTCCTGGACCTCTCAGTCTCCATCTCAGGCAACCAGCTTGTAACTGATGTCCATTTCAAGCCCACCGACTCCCACAGCTACCTAGAATACACCTCCTCCCACCCACCCTCCTGCAAAAATTCCATCCCCTATTCCCAATTCCTCCGCCTCCGCCGCATCTGCTCCCACGACAAGACATTCCACTCCCGCACATCCCAGATGTCCAAGTTCTTTAAGGACCGCAACTTTCCCCCCACGGTGATCGAGAACGCCCTTGACCGCGTCTCCCGCATTTCCCACGACACATCCCTCACACCCCGCCCCCGCCACAACCGCCCCAAGAGGATTCCCCTCGTTCTCACACACCACCCTACCAACCTCCGGATACAACGCATTATCCTCCGACACTTCCGCCATTTACAATCCGACCCCACCACCCAAGACATTTTTCCATCCCCTCCCCTGTCTGCTTTCCGGAGAGACCACTCTCTCCGTGACTCCCTTGTTCGCTCCACACTGCCCTCCAACCCCACCACACCCGGCACCTTCCCCTGCAACCGCAGGAAATGCTACACTTGTCCCCACACCTCCTCCCTCACCCCCATCCCAGGCCCCAAGATGACATTCCACATCAAGCAGAGGTTCACCTGCACATCTGCCAATGTGGTATACTGCATCCACTGTACCCGGTGCGGCTTCCTCTACATTGGGGAAACCAAGCGGAGGCTTGGGGACCGCTTTGCAGAACACCTCCGCTCAGTTCGCAAAAAACAACTGCACCTCCCAGTCGCAAACTATTTCCACTCCCCCTCCCATTCTCTTGATGACATGTCCATCATGGGCCTCCTGCACTGCCACAATGATGCCACCCGAAGGTTGCAGGAACAGCAACTCATATTCCGCCTGGGAACCCTGCAGCCTAATGGTATCAATGTGGACTTCACCAGTTTCAAAATCTCCCCTTCCCCTACTGCATCCCTCAACCAGCCCAGTTCGTCCCCTCCCCCCACTGCACCACACAACCAGCCCAGCTCTTCCCCCCCACCCACTGCATCCCAAAACCAGTCCAACCTGTCTCTGCCTCCCTAACCGGTTCTTCCTCTCACCCATCCCTTCCTCCCACCCCAAGCCGCACCCCCCGCTACCTACTAACCTCATCCCACCTCCTTGACCTGTCCGTCTTCCCTGGACTGACCTATCCCCTCCCTACCTCCCCACCTACACTCTCTCCACCTATCTTCTTTACTCTCCATCTTCGGTCCGCCTCCCCCTCTCTCCCTATTTATTCCAGTTCCCTCCCCCCATCCCCCTCTCTGATGATGGGTCTAGGCCCGAAACGTCAGCTTTTGTGCTCCTGAGATGCTGCTTGGCCTGCTGTGTTCATCCAGCCTCACATTTTATTATCTCTGTTATGTCAATCTTCTTTCCTAAAGAGAAAATAAACTCAGCTGTTAAATTTGCCATGCTCTGTACATCCACACAACTCTGATACCTTACTTGCGAATACTCTTTGCTTCCTCTGCAGTTTTTTTTCTCATAATAATATGACAATCAGAACCACACACCAAGTTAGTCGAATAAAGGTATGATACCAGTTTAGCACAACTTGGTTCTATTTCAATTTCATCCCTTTAGAAATAAAAGGTTTTGCTGACCCTGCTTTTTGCTTAATGTCTTTACTAACCAATGGTTCAACTCATTTCTTTTGGTGTATTTGTATTCTGGGATCCCTTTGTTCCTCTACATAACCTAGACTTATACCTTTCAAATGATAAGGGAGATCCCTATTCCTATCACATTGCACCACTCCAGAGTTCTACGTGATAATTTATTTTGTCAATTATTTTCTGAATATGTAAGTTCTTTAATATCTTCCTGTAATTTGTTGCAGTGCGCCTCAGTTTTGCCTACTTCTACCTCCAATTTAGTGCTATCTGTACATCTAGACATTGCATTTTGGATTCCAAAGCCCAAATTGTGCTGTAAGGTATGAATACTTCTCATTTCTGTCACTCTGAATAACCCCCTCTTATTCTCAGTCTCTGTTTTCTGTCTTGAAGAGAGCTAGCATTTTATTCTGCCAAATATTGTCCTAACATGAACAGGAGGGCAAAATTCCAGGGAGATAGAAGTGACTACCCTTGTCAAAGTAGCATTTTCATGACAACAGCACAACTACAAGTAAAATTAAAGTAAATGGGAATCAAGAGAAACACTCCATTCACTAGATTTATACTTAACAGAACAGAATATGGTTGTGTTGTAGAAAATTAATCATCCCAGAACAAGCATCTCCATTGCAAAAATCCTTCAGGGCAATGTTCTAGATCCAACCATCTTAAGTTGCTACATCAGTGATGTTTCCTCCATTAAATGTGTTGATGTTTGCTGATAGAGTCATAGAGTAATACAGCATGGCTACAGGCCCTTCAGCCCAAACAGGTCTATGTTGACTATGGTGCCCACTCAGCTACTTCCAATTGCCCTCATTTGGTTCTTATCCCTCTAAACCCTTCTCACCCTTGTAGCTAAGATAACAAGTTGTGAAGCTGGATGAACACAGCAGGCCAAGCAACATCTCAGGAGCACAAAAGCTGACGTTTTGAGCCCAGACCCTTAATCAGAGAGGGGGATGAGGAGAGGGTTCTGAAATAAATAGGGAGAGAGGGGGAGGCGGACCAAAGATGGATAGAGGAGAAGATAGGTGGAGAGAATCTCTATCTCCTCTATCCATCTTTGGTCCGCCTCCCCCTCTCTCCCCATCCCCCTCTCTGAAGAAGGGTCTAGGCCCAAAACGGCAGCTTTTGTGCTCCTGAGATGTTGCTTGGCCTGATGTGTTCATCCAGCTTCACACTTTGTCATCTTGGATTCTCCAGCACCTGCAGTTCCCATTATCTCTCATCCTTGTAGCTCTTCAACTTTTTTTTTTAAATGTTGCTATTGTGTTATACAGAGTTCAATTCCATTCATAGCTCCTCAGATAATGAAGCAGCCCATGCCTTTGTGCAGCAAGGTCTAGATAATATTAATCCTTGATGATTGACAGTGATTATTACCAATATGAAAGAGTTAGACTGTCTCTTTTTGGCATTCAATTGTATTAGTCTCCGATCAACAACATTGAGGGGATCACAACTGATCAGAAACCTAATTGGGCAAACTAATAAAACACTGTTTCCAAGGACAGATCTGAAGTTGGATTTACCGCACTGAAGAACTCACATGTTAATTTCCCAAAATATGCTCTCCATCTTCAAGACATGAGCCAGGAATATAATGGGATATCTTTCAATTGCATGGAAACACTCAAAAGATTCACCTTCACTCAGGATAACACAGTTTGCTGGTTTGCAACCCATCCACCCACTGCCTTAGTAGGTCGCAGTGTGTACCATCTATAAAATCTATTACAGCAACTTATTAAAACTTCTTTCACTTTCCAAACTCAATCAGCTAAGAAAATAAAGGCAGCAAATTGGAACTACACAGTGGGATTAATGCTGTAACCATGACAAGTGACTACTAGCTGAAGGCCAACAAGATTTCAAACAGGCACTAAAACTGGCTTTGTCATTAGAAAATGCAGCACGTGGAGCATGGGAAATATAGGGGCTTCCCAATGGAAGTTCACCCCCTTTCCAGCCCATCTGAGCTTGGGGAACACCACTTGAGTGTAGGCAATCACAGAACCTCACGCAGGGCATCGCCTGAGCAGAGGGACTGGTCCACAGCAGACCCCCACAACAAAGCCGAGCCTTGGCCAATTGTTCAGGATCTGGGCCGGCAAGCCATTGCAGTTGTTGCCGGTGTGAGGAGCTGAGATGTCACAGGAGTACTACAAGGTCTGACTTGAGTAAGAAAACTTGCAGGCTGGTACCCAGGAGAGTGTACACACTGAAATGACCCCAACATGTGGCACAATTAAATTGCTGAACGGCATTCAAATCTGAGCTAATTAAGATTAATGTTTGGTTAAAATGGTCACCCAGTTTTCATGGAGGTTGAAACCAGCGCAGCTGTATCTGTGGTTGCAGAATCTGTCTTTAGCAAGGTTCACTTGGGACTCCGACCCTCAGGTTTGTGCAATACCTCAGCCAGACTGAGAACATACACTGGGGAACTGTTGCAGGTTAAGGGAATGCATTTGGTTCTGGTCTCCTGTGAGAAGCAGTTGGTGCAGTTACCACTGATGGTAGCAAGAAGCTCGGGCCCAAACCTATTGGGGCAGAATTGGGTAAGAAAGGTTCACCTTGATTGGCTCTACTGGTTCAATCAGAAAATAGCTGCTTTGGTGAAGTCCTAGTGAAATACCCAGGAGTTTTTCAGGATGTGCTTATGACTATCAAAAGGAGCCAAAACCACTTTACATATTGCGCAGACTATTTTGCAAGGCCTACCTTGTGCCACTTGCTGTGCAGTTATTTCAAACACTGTCTCCAACTTCCCCT
The DNA here is from genome assembly GCF_030684315.1 of Stegostoma tigrinum. Lineage (NCBI taxonomy): Eukaryota > Metazoa > Chordata > Chondrichthyes > Orectolobiformes > Stegostomatidae > Stegostoma > Stegostoma tigrinum. Next base: position 17,610,100 of record NC_081367.1, on the reverse strand, counting down.
CCTGCTTACATACCACCCTGACATAGAAGCCGAAAACTTCTCCTTCATTTTTCACTGGGCTAAAATCCTGGAATTTGGTTACCAGCAGAACTGTGGAAGTTCTTCACGATTTGGGTTGCTGCTGTTCATGAAAGAGGTTCCAATGCTACCAGCTTCTCAACGGCAATTAGGGATAATAAGTAAATTAACAATTTTAAGATCCTGTGAATAAATGTAAACAATCACTGTATTACCTACGCTTATGCACATTGTGTGACTTGATACACCACACTTATGCTTACATACACAAACTGTCAATCTGAATCATGGAAACTTGGTAAGCAACGTAATATTTCATGATTCTTATTAAAATGCCTATTAGCCATGCATTCTGTGTCTATACTGAAATTATAAAAATGCTCGCTATTTTCATTCTTTGTACTAGCAAGGAACATGGTCCATTTCAAACCTGTTTGAAAAAATTTAATAGGCAACAGCATACAAATCAAACCTACACTGTAAATTGTTTCAAAAAATTGGTTACAATAGCAATGTTGATCAAAGCTGTTCTTCGCTCTGGAATTATTTCCTTTCCAAAATTAAATGACACTTGCCACTTGGTTCTATACAGTATTATGTTTTTTTTAAACCAAGAGTCAATATTCTTAGATTCCAAGATAACGAAGTGTGGAGCTGGATGAACACAGCAGGCCAAGTAGCATCTTAGGAGCACAAAAGCTGATGTTTTGGGCCTAGGCCCTTCATCAGGAAAAAGACCTTCATCTTTTCTGCTCCTAAGATGCTGCTTGGCCTGCTGTGTTCATCCAGCTCCACACTTTGTTATCTTGGATTATCCAGCATCTGCAGTTTCCATTTTCTCTGATCACAATTCTCAGATTCCATATTGGATTATTTGTAGAAGTGTGAAATTTACCTGTTCAGACAAGAAAACTCTGAGGGTGAATCTCAAGCCTGTGTTAAGGCCAAATTATGATTAGAGACACGGCAGTTTGTCTCTGTATATTGAAACTACATTCGAGAATCCTACGTGCAGTGCTGTGCAGTTGCTCTGAGAGGAAGTGTGCAAATACAGACATCTTGCGAGGCCATGATCAGATTCCGTTATGGTATCTGCAAAAGTCAGTTTTGTTTACGGTTATCATCTTGCTTCAGACATGGCACGCCACTTAAATGAGGAAGTTATTCTAGTCCAATATGAGAAAGAGCATTCATAAGAAAAAGGTAGAAAATTGGTATTTTTTGAGGGACAGACATTCTAATATTAATGAACACTGAATAGTAAGTGTCATCTGAATGGAAGTATTCAGTTAGGAGGCAAGCTTTCAATTCAGACAATTATCTTTTATGTGGGACACCAGTCACGTTCTTTGAAGAAGAGAACACCTGCAGTTAACAGCCCAGGAGCCATCAATTTGTTCATTGCAGCCGTTGCAGCAATCTATAGAGAACAAAGGCCCATGAAAAGAAACATTGTGAACAAGTGGGAACTTCTGCTAAATTCAAGCCTCAGCTTAGGGATAGATCGTTATTTTTAAAATCATTGTGGATAAATTGAAGGACTATGTTTCAGCTCCAAGTTTAAAATAGATGTTGGGAAATTTTGGAATTTGGCAATCATGTAAGATTATATGCTCTAATTTAAAATAAATTATGATTAAATTGTGGTGAGTTGCATAAACAATGTGATTACATTTATAGGATCTCACTAATTTATTGGGCATATGCAACAGTGATAATGCCATTATGTACTTTGGGCCTGGGTGGGTTGAGAGAAAATGTGACTGATGCATCATTTTTAGGTGCATTATTACCTTGCACCAGGCCTTGCTGAAAAAATACAAAAATCTTTATGTTGCCTTCTCATTTGAATAATCCAAGAATGGAGCCCAGCATCGAGTTGACTGTCGATAACTTAAAAGGTGGCCCTGCGCGATGAATGGTAAGTACATGTTTCAGGTAACCCTCTCCTCTTAAAGGCTACCTCATATTCGGAAAGTGAAGCTGTGTTCATTACAAGAAAACTGATGCTCTCTGTTGCAGGAAATGTCTGGAAGAGTTAAAGGTTGAGGAGTGCCCTTATACAGGTTTACAAATCCAGGAGGGGCATAGATAATGTAAATAGCAAAAGTCTTTTCCCTGGGGTAGGGGAGTTCAAAACTGGAGGGTATAGGTTAAGATGAGAGGAGAAAGATTTAAAAGGGACTTGGAGGGCAATTTTTTTTTACACAGACGGTGGTTTGTATGTGAACAAACTGCTTGAGGAAGTGCTAGAAGCAGGTATAGTTCCAACATTTAAAAGAATTTTGGATAGGTACATGAGCAGAAAATGTTTAGAGGGATATGGGCCAAATGCAGGCAAATGGAACTCGTTTAGTTTGGGAAACCTGGTCAACATGGATGATTTGGACAAGAGGGCCTGTTTCCATGCTTTATGACTCTATAAATTTCAGCACAAATGGAGGGAAAGTGAACTCCAGTTTTTCTGATGCACCATTGGCAGCATTACCTCACAAACTCATAAGGAAGAGATGAGCAAAGTTTCTGCCGGGGTCCAGCTACACTAAAAAAGCAAAGCCTGTAAGAAAATGGGGCAGGTAGACAATGAAGTCAATTCCGAGGCAGTCATTCTAAGCTCAAAGACTAATGGCCTCATATAAATGGCAAAGGTCAATGAATACAACATTTAAGGACACCACCATCACAGCACCCACCCATCAGCAGTCACAAGACATCAGGCTTAACATTTCAGATACTCCAACTCACCCTTACAGGCCCAACTATTGCTCACTGCTGCCACAAACCTTCAGTGGTTCAGCTATGGCATGTACATTACCCTAATGTCCTCAGACATTTTTCTTCTGCCTTCAGTAACAAGATGGCCCAGTTACAGGAGGCGGCAGTATAGAATGAGAAGGGGAACAGCGCACGGGTATATCTGCATCACCTGAATTCTCTGTAGGCCGAATTTTCTCGGTCCTTAAGCTACAAGGCAGAGTTAGGTCATTAGGAAAACATGACAACTCCAGAAAGATGAGAAAAAGAAAGGTCTTTTTTCAACCAGGTTTTAAACAGCAAGAATTTCAGGTAGCACCCACATATCACTCTCATTGTTGTTTCAAGGTTTCTAATATCATTTGAACACATTTCCATCAATTACAATCTTGTTAATTCTCGGTAAACGTTCACATATGTGGATGCAGTCCTCTTGGATAAAGCCTACTAGATTATTGTTATAATATGAATGATGAATTACCAGCCAGATTAGATGATATTACCTCTAATTGTAAATACTTTAAATAAATGACTTCGAAACATTCCTGAGCAGCAACAATTCTTTCATTTTTTTTGAAACAGTGTTACCATTTGGCTTTCACTGTTTGGAATACAATTTAAAAACACAAAGCATGGAAAAAGATAAGCCATCAAAATCACTCTCAAAATTATCCAGTCTGCTTGAGGAGATCTGTGTATTATGTGAATACAAATTTAAACAGGAAGTGGAAAAAGATGTCAGTGTCAGTGTTATACATTCTAGTTTCCAAAACATAAGATTGCTGTATTTGAATGAGTATTTAGTAGAATTGGAGGCCTGATAAATTAGCATATTTACAAGCAGATTTGGGAACCATTACTTCTCAGTGAAGATGGGCAGAAAGTTAAGGTGAGACTTATTTACTTACCGTTGGGCCTCTGCCCTATTGCATTCCATGCGTTTCATCCTGAGACAATGGTTGGCATTTTCATGTTTGGGTTTCCAGTTTTGTGTCATTAATGGAGGAAGGCCAACGAAACAATATTACTAGCCACAACTCTCATGAGATGCATCTCTGGTGGCCACATCAAAGCACATTTCACAACAGCAAATATAAAATCACTTCTGTATGATATCTACTGGCATTTAGCAGTCAAACTCCTTGAAGGGAATTGGATCCACAGAAGAAAGAACACACAATAATGCAACATTATCACACTTTGCAGCACTAATCTTACCAATTGACACAGGGTCAAATTATTGACATACTTTACTGCTTTCAGCATGTAACATAGAGTTGGATTTTCCCAACCCTGCGGTAATACAGTTGAAGGTGGCGAAGCTGGGAGAATAGGGAGGGGCCTCATCAGGACATATTCCCAGCATTTGGAAGGTTTCCTCAGACTGGGCTGGGAAGAGGGCTTAGGAATGGAAGAAGTCCCTGTCATTATCACAAGTTCAGCATTCTCCAGAGAAGCTCTCCTGAGTATTTCTGTGAGGAGTTCAAAACATACAACCATCCTCATCCCTTGCGTCTCTGCCAAAAGCAGAAACAAACGAACAGATTGCTCTTTCCAAATTCACAAGTGGAGCCCCATGTAAAGGTGGCTGAGGATGAGCCTTTATATCATGTGTAGACCTGAGTAGGTTACTGAGATGGCTTCTTGCTGTATCTTTATACTGTTTTTCTTTCTGAGTACTAATAATGATGCCTGAAACTAGATGTGGTTTCCTCCTGTTTTAGCAATGGCAGGGCAAGCAAAGAGGTACAAAGAGGTGACAGAGTTCAAGGCAAAATGGACAAATCTCTGGCCAGATGTGCACCCATCATTAGCAATGAAAGCTTACATGTTCCAGGGCAGAGTGTTTGTACAGGTGACTCGGACTGAATCACACGTCACATCTTTGTTCCTGGGTCAGAAGGGCTTGGTTGAAATATTCCTGAATAAAACAATCCTGGTTATTCATGGACTTCTGATATGACCTTCAAGTCCTGTGCTATTCCCAGCCACTTGCTTATACAACAGAGTGCCTTAATGCTCTGCATCCTTCACCTCTAGTTCCTCTTCTTCCTCCTCTCTCACCTTCTGCTCTTCCCTCAATGAACTGTCTCTTTCCAAGGCCTCACTATCCTGAACATACTCACCTTTCCAGAGAGCAACATTATGGAGAATTGCCAGCCACCAAGATGAACAAGTCACTCGGTAGGCATATTGCAAGAGCCACCTATCCTGTCCAGCTCTTGCACCTTAAAAAAAACTGACCTTCTCAATGGTGCTCCTGGTGAGTACCTGGCTTTTTGTCTGGGCCTCTGGTAAACCATCTTTTCAAGAGATCTCTCTGGTCCTGCTAGAATTCATCTATAGTCTCTGAGGGATAGATTGTAGAGCTGTTGCAACATGTATTTCCTCTAATGAAGGAAAAATTGCTGTTGCCAGGAAAGTAAACCACTGCAGAACACACAGAAGAAGCCCTTTTGTGATCACAGATCAGATGAACACCAAGAACTGGAAGCCCTCGCAGTTAACAAATCTGAATGGGAGGTCATTGGATACCTTGATAGTTATATGGATGCAATTAATGATTCCCCATCAAAAATAACTGCCTAGATGCAGGGTAAGGAAGAAGAGAAATTATTTGGCAAAGTTGACATCATCATCAAAATAGCCTTCGTAACTTCTAAATTGAACTCAATATACACATGATACCTTCTCAAAGATAAACAGGAACAAGAAATAAATAAACAACCAAGACTCATAAAATTGAACATTTCTGGAACAGATTTCAAAAGATATGAATAATTTGTAAACATATACAAAGGTTAGGTCCTTGCAACTTAAAAAATGCATCACATATTTAACTACATTGACTGACAGCTAAAATGTATGATTAAAGTTGGATTAAAAGCCACTTTGTCTACTTAAGGTAACATCCAGTTAACAGGAATAAAAAATGGTCAATGTTTCAGTGCTAAGGTGTACTTTTCTGAAATTAAATAGGCACTACACATCAGCAGAATGATTTAGGACTAATAAAACATATAGTTATAAACAGAGTAGGAAAAGATCTGAAATAGATACATTCAACTAATTGAGTCTGGCTCTGAGCGTGAAAGCTTTTCTAATGAATGATGAAGAGGGTAATTCATGAAAGTGCCGGTTAGGCTCAATGATATAAATATATATAGAAATGGTAAGCACCTCTCATTCAAAATAAAACAGCAGGTCACAGTTAGATTCAAACTTTTTAAGAACATTTTTGTTTCCTTGTGCATTTCATGATCTCAATGCCATTTCTTTCAAAGGAAAAACAACTATCTTTAATGACAGGTTTCAAATTGTAAGTAATAAACTAGCTTGTTTTAAATGTAGACTCAAGGAATTGTCAAAAATATTATGAAACAGAATTAAACACCACACAGTTTAGATCATGAAAAGGTAAATTTTGTTATTATTTGGATGCAGATCATCATCAAATGCACATTTTTGGCAATAATGGTATCTAATTAACCGCATCTCTCATTTTGAAGATAGTACATCATAATTAATTATTAAAATAGAACTGTAAAAATGAGATTTCATTCTCTATTTTAAATTGTTATTGGCTGTAGGAAAGCCAACATTATGTGAACAGCCATCACTGAATTTGAAATAATTTGTCTTTGATCAGAAACTCAACAGAACTAACCACAAAAGTTATTGGTGTTGCTCCATCATGTACATAGTATGTAAAGGTGGCACCATAAGAATACACCTAGATCCAATGTGCCTAAATGTCTCATTGAAATGGTCTCCGCACAAAATGTTAAAATGGGAAGAATTCAATCTTATTTTCTGCACAGAGTTCCTTTCCTAACTAAATGCAAAGCATGGCTATACGTCCATCCATCTCAGAGAAGAATCCCAAGAGTTCACACATTTTGGATGATATTATTTCCAATGTTTACAATTTGAGCTATCAGTAAACCAAGACCTATTCCAGCAACATATGGATAGGATTATAGGCAATGTACCTGGCTGTGTTTGCATAGCTGTTTCTATTGTGTTCAGAAATCTGATAAAGGCAGAGCATGATCACAACTTTTACATCCAGATGGCAGCAGCCCAACAGCATGGATTGGCATTTAGCAGCACAAAGTGCCAGATCAACGACTGCAGGATCAATTTTTTTAGGTCCATTTACTTTACTGTTCGAGGGTGGTCTGACCATCTAGGGGGAGTTCCTGAGAACAGTCATTCATTTTGTCTGTAGAGACACAGACATAGTATTTCACAGCAAGTCAATTTCAAGGGCAAAAAAGTCTTAATGCCAAAAACACTCTGCCACGATATTGTTTCCATGATACCCCAGGGACACGTGGGTATTATACAGCTTGTACATGAATCTGGGCAAGCTGACACTGATGAATCAGGATATCCAATGCCTTGTGACAATATGTGAGGCATGTCAAACATATCAACCGTAGCAGTGAGCTGAGGTTGGGGGTTGGGATGTTTGGGGAAATGAGGTGCGTCTATTTCCACATAATTTTCCTTGGACAAAAATAACTACAGACTCAGTGCGTGGAGAAAATGGCATCCGTGTGATCAATGACTTCTCCAAATTTCCCATTGTTTGATGGCTTAACAATACAGCGAGTACAACCATCACTGAAACAATGAACACCATGTTTGCTTATTTGGTGTACCAAAGCAGATATTATCTGATATCAGACTGTAGTTCACTGGCAAACTATGTGCACCAAGTGGAGACTGTTGCACTGTCACCACCCTTTGCATACTCAGATGGACTAAAAGAGCATGTAGTATATGCCATCAAATCCATGCCTTGCAAGTCTCAAACAACAAAACAGTATTTTTGCATTGCATACCTACATTTTTGTGCAACTGCATTCTTAAGGGACCACAACTCCAGCACAGCCTATGCTTGGAAGGCAAGTGCAAACAAATTGTCCAACAATTTGGAAATGCAAGGTCTTCTGCTTCTAAAGGAGAATTAAGGAGACGCATGACCAGTGAACAAGTAATGAACTACCACAACTACACACTGGGCTGAGTGTGAGTCAGAAATTCAGTCGTAAATATTTGGATGCCAAAGGTTTCTAAGATATACAACCAGCTCAGGTCATATGAAGTCATTACCAAAGATATTACATTGCAATGGAGCAGAAGCCAGCTCAGACCATTGTACGTAACACGATTCAGTCAATCATTCATTCATACAGACATCGAAGATGAAATCTCTTACAATGATCATTATGCAATGATGCTGACCTCTCCAGATGGGTCCATAATCATTTTGTAAGATGAGCTGGTAAACCTCCAAAATATTACATCAAAGTTTGAGTTATTAATTTTAACTGTCTTTTACATGTCTGAATAATTGTTGAATTGACACGTACTTGTGTACAACACATATCTGTTTAGGGTTTGCTTTGTTTAGTAAAAGGCAGGTATGAGCTATACATTCAAAGGACATGCTCATCATGTCAATTCAATATCACATTGTGTAACCAAGTGATACAAAACTTTTAGGCTCCATATCACTTGCACATGACAAACTGAGGAAATGTGCCACAATGTACCTAGATTACTTAGCTTCAGTCCAGACATGCAAGTGCTCATGATTGTGACATACCTGTAAATACCAAGAGCTGTAATAAAAAATTCATTGAATTCTTCAGTATTACATTGCTCTCATCTCATATTTATGTTACAGGAGTTAACGGCTCAAGTGGCAGATGACCAATTTTCCTATCAAATCAAAGTATATACCCATGCGTCACCACCTCTGGTCAGCCTGCTGGTGAGACAGCACACCCAAGGATGGCAATGGTGATATCTGGGACATAATGTGTAAAGTATGATTCAGCGAGCATGCCAGGCTGTTGCTTGACTAATTTCTGGGACAGCCCTCAATTTTGTTACAAGTTCTGGCTGTTAGTAAGAAGGTCAGAACCAACAGAGTGAGGATTGAGGTGCAGGTGTTGTTGTTGGACTAGGGTGGACAAGGTCAAAAATCACAAGACACCAGGCTATAGTCCAACAGGCTTATTTCAAAACATTAGCTTCCATAGCTCTGCTCCTTCTTTGGGTAAAGTATGGAAGAGGAGGTATACTGATACAAAATTTATAAGCAGAAAGGTAACAAACGTAAAAATGGCTTGCTGACCACCTCCTGTTGTATCATTAATCAGTTAGAAAGGAGATGTGGATTTCTATTGATTAAAATGCATATCACAGAATTTCTTTCAAGTCATTGCCCCAAGATAATTAAAGCTTTGTCAGTGTATACAAGAGGTGACATCTCAGGTCAAATAATTTAGGTGTGGGGCCTTTTTTAGAACCTGTGTGTTTTAACCTGGATTTTATTTTTTTTGAACAAAATAGAATTTATCTGCCTTTGTCATATTCAATGTCTTGGTCACTGCTGGTTGGTCCATCCAATTTCAGTCAGTTTAGACTTTGTGCTTTGATAAACTGAATGGTCTTCTTGGCCTTTAAGAATCAACCAGATTTCTATCTGTTTGGAATCACATGTAGGCCAGGCAAGAATGGCAGATTTTCTTTCCTGAAGGACAGTAGTGAACCAGGAGAGTTTTTTTTCCTCAATAATCAACAATGGTTACATGGTCACTTTGGCACTTTGACAGCTACCAGTAGAGGGAATTTGAGGGTGCTACATAGAGACAGAGGGGATTAAAGATTCTCACACAGCCAGAGGTGAGTCTGGATGTTTCATGCATAGCCAGAGGAGACTCTGGAGTGTGTCACACAGAGCTAGAGGAGGGTCCCACGGGTTTCATACAGATTCAAAGTAGACCCTCATGTGAATTATGCAGCAGAGGAGAGGCTGGAGTATGTCATACAGAGTCATAGAGTCATTGTCATACAGAACAGAAACAGACCATTTGGTCTAACTAGGCCACACTGGCCATGTTCCCAAACCAAACTAGTCCCATTTTCCTGTGTTTAGCCCATATCCTTTCAAGCCTTTCCTATTCATGTACTTATCCAAATGCCTCGTAAATGTTGTAACCGTACGTGCATCCAACACTTTCTCCAGCAGTTAATTCCAGATATGTAACACTTTCCTCGTGTCCTTTTCAAATCTTTCTCCTTTCACCTTAAAAATATGCTCCCTAGGTTTGAACTCCCCATGCTGAGGAAAAGGCCTTTGCTATTCACCTTATCCATGCCCTTCATGATTTTATAAGTCTTTACAAGTTTCAACCTCTTACACGCCAGTGAAAAAATTCCCAGCCTATCCAGCCACTCCTTATGATTCAAACCTTCCATTCCCATCCACACCCTGAGGCCCCACAATTTCTTCCCTATCTTCCCACAATGTCCTGGGACACAGTTAATCAGGTCCTGGACGTTTACCCACCTTTATGTCTTCTAAGACGTCTAGCACTTGCTCTTCTGTAATGTGAGCTGTTTTCAAAATGTCAATATTTATTTCCCCAAGTTCCCTAGCCTCTATTTCTTTCTCCACAGTAATAAAAAACTGATATGAGCTATTCATTTAGTATCTTTCCCATCTCCTGAGGTTCGACACATAGACAACCTCTTTAACGGACCCTATTCTCTCCCTAGTTGCTTTTTTCTTCTTAATGTCCTTTTAGAATCTTTTTGGATTATCCTTAACCTTATCGGCCAAGGCTAACTCATTTCCCCTTTCTACTTTCCTGTTTTCCCTCTTAGGAATGCCTCCACACTCTTCATACTCTTCAAGAGATTCATTTGATCCCAATTGTCTATAGCTAACATAGGACTCTTTCTTATTCTTCTTATTCACCAACTGCTCAATATCTTTACTCATCCATTGTTCCCTTATCAGCATCACCCTTCAATCTAACAGGAACATATTGCCTCTGAACTCTTGTTATGACACTTCTGAAACCTCCCACTTGTCAGTCATCACTTTAACTGCAAATAGTCTACTCTAATCAAATTTTGAAACTTTCTGTCTTACACCATTAAAATTTGCCTTACTCCAGTTAGCAACTTAAACTTGTATGGAAAGCTTATCCTTTTCCATTACTATTTTAAAACTAATAGAATTGAGTTTACCAATCCCAAAGTGTTCAGTCACAAACAGTTCAGTCACTTGTCCTGCTTTAGTTCCCAAGAGAAGGTCAGGCTTTGATCCTTTTCTAATAGGTACATTTACACTGTGATTAGAAAAAATTATCTTGAACACACTTAACAAATTTGTCATCATCTAAGCTCTTAACACTATGGCAGTCCCAGTCAATGTTTGAAAAATTAAAATTTCCGACTGTTACAACCCTATTATTCTTACAAATATCTGAGATTTCTCTATATATTTGTTCCTCAATTTCCCTCTGACTATTGGGGTCCTATATTACAATCCCATCAAGATGATCATCCCTTTCTTATTTCTAAGTTCTATCCATAAGCTTCACTGGATGATCCCTTAGAAATATCCTCTCTAAGTGTAGAAGTCATGACCAGAGGAGAGTCTGGAGTGTGTCACGAAGAGCCAGAGGAGTGTGGCAGATGTCTGTGTCAGGGACAGTCAGAATCATCTGACATGAAGCTGGTGGTGAATTGTGGGAACAGTTGGTGAATGAGCAATTGGAGTTCTGTTCACTGGTACCACATTCTGATGACACAATCATAGATGGACAGAATCTGTTAGTTGTTTCTTCTTTTCCTTTTCCTTATCTTGCTGATCTTCTTTGACTATGGATTTAGTTGAGGAAAGTTGGGAGGTGGTTCAAGTCTAGCACAGGTGCTGGCGTGTCACTGCTTGTGGTAAGCAGTTGTTTCTATGTGATGTCCCTTTTTTCTACCCCCTTGTCTACAGTTTCCAGACATACACCGCGGAATGGGCACTGATCTCATGATGGCAGGCTCATGCTATATTCAACATTTGTGTGAGGCCTTCCTACCAGGAGACCAAATGGTGTCAGAAGTGGTCTCTTCCTGCCAGTGCTGGTAATAAAGCAGTGACAGAAAAAGGACTCACCAGCCACAGAAGGCTCAGAACAAACCCTGGCAGATTTTCAGTAATCTACAATGGAGATGGGCCCCTTCTTCACAGACATCCTATTGCAAAAAGGGGACCTTACAGGAAGCTAACCACTGCCCTTGTTTCCGGAACCTCGATATCTTCTCTCCCTCATTGTTAATCGTTTTCCTGTGACCCAATCTTGTCTACAATCACCTCTATCTGGGGGGACAGAAGGGGGAAAAAAATCAATAAAACCTGTGAATAATGCATACTGTCTCACTTGTTTTGTATGCCACAGAATAGTCCTCCAGTATGACCTGTATGTTCATTTTTAAACAATTGTGCTTTTTACTTTTACTGTTCTTTTCCCTCTGGGAATCAGAAACGATCCTCCTGGTAGGTCATATTGTAGTTATGGCAGCAGTCTTGACACGCAGTGGCCCTGTGGGTCCTGGAGAGCTGACAAACTTTAAATGGCTAGCAGTTCATTGGGAGGAGGCATTTCTGTTGCACTGACTATTCAGAGAAAGCTTGCATGCTGCCCATGCAAGTGCCTGATTCAAATTGAGTAGCATGGATTCGAGACAAAAGACATGGTTCTCTCGCTGATCCTTAACAAATGGGCAAGACAACCATCAGCTACATTAAATCATCCCAAACTGTATTTCTTCTTGTGAGTCAATCTATACAGCAATAGTTTATGATCTATCCTGAAGGTTATGTTTGGAACTTCAAAATATTTATTTGTAAAGCTACAAGTTGACAGAACTCAATGCTGAGATTATATGTTTTTACATTACGTAACTGAAAGAAAAATCTTCCCTTCATTTTCAGCCTCAAATGAAGCTTGTTGACAACATCGATAAACATTGCACTATCTTTCAAAAATCATCAGATAAATCAATGACAGAGTTAATAATGTTTATTCTGTAAGCACCAGACCAGAGTAAACTAACATGAGTCAACACTTACAGTTAAGATTTTAAAACAATTTTTCAAAATAATTGACCTGCACCAACAAAAGTTGTGCTTTCCATTTCAGTCAATGGTTCCCCTGAAACCATTTTACTTAGGGGTTTTACTTACACTGAGCAAATTTATCTTTTCTTCAATAATTGGTTTGTACACTTTGTTTTATGTCACATATTGTGCTGCTCCTTTATCTGAGCGTAAAAGGCTTTGGTTATGTCAGAGAGCAAACTGTAGGACATATATAAACCAATAATCACACACATCACTCAGTTCACTTCCTTTCCAAAGGTCTTTAGAAAAGACTTAACTGTTTGCTCCTTTATGAGTATTTAAAGCAATGAGAAAAATCATTCCAAAAATGTTACCTTTCAAAACCTATAAATTAGGTGAAATATTCCCAGGAAACTTTTAAAAGCAGCAAAATTAAACGGTTTTAGATAATATCATAAAGAGTGTCAGGTGCTTTATTTACAACATAAACCTCAATGTGGTGTTCCTCCAAAATGTCATCTCAAAATTGAAGTAATTTGCATTTGTGACAAGCGTGAGTTTCTGATCATTTGCTTCGAGATTAATCCAAGCTCACTTAGCTAAATTAACCATGTGTTTCACACACAACAGTCCACAAAAGTATGAAGTCAATAAGACATCAATGTGTGAGTGGCTTTGATTATATCCTTATAGACATTTCGTATACCGCTGTTCTCTGCTGTGCAGTTGCTTTATTTTGTTTCTAACAGGCAGTAACACATGCACAAGATTTCAAATATAATGACTAAGCATCTCTCACTCATAGCTGAAGTATGCAGAATTGTGTTTCCCTAATTCTTTGCCATTCTGACTCCATTTTGAAGCTTAAAAATGCCATGACCACTTTGTGAGAACTGAGAGAGCAATGACTTGTCAGAGTTGGAGCCCAGCCAATATAACTGAGTCAGAGTTTCATGTCCCAAAATTGTTTGATCTTTCAAAAATTATTTCATCTGTGAGCAAGATTTTCTGTTATCCTTTTGTTTACAAGAGGAAAGATCGCATTGAAACGTCATTCACCAAGTGCTGATTTGCAGTTTGTGGTTTAATTCAAAATGACTGTTTCAATAATTTCTCAGTTGGTTCAATCAGGCACTTGCAAAACACAGTTTAAATGGGTAATTAGAACAACACCGACAACTTACTTGTGTTACAACCCAAATGGAAAATTGCGTAAATGCATAGAAACTAGGAGCTGTCGTAGGCTGTTCAGCCCTTTGAGCCTGCTCTGCCAGCTAATACGATAATGGCTGATCTTAGTACCATGTTCCTGCTTTCTCCCACACCATTTTGATCCCTTTAGCCCGAAGGAAAATATCACCTTCTTGAAAACTTTTAATGCCTTATCCTTACCTTCTTACTGTGGCAGAGAATTCCACAGGATCAACACTCTCTGGGTGAAGAAATTTCTCCTCATCAGTCCTAAATGGCCAGTGAATATGATCCTAACTAATCTAGTCTTGTCCTCGTACATAAATCCTGCCATCAAAGTAAACTGACTGGCAAACCTTCTGTTGTCAGAACATCCTTTCTCAGAGAAGAAGGCTATAACTGCACAAGACTCCAGGTGCGGTCTCACCAAGGCCCTGTTCAATTTCACCAAGACATCCTTGCTCCTAAATCCTCAAATTGTCTTGCAATCATGCTTACATACCATTTGCCACTGACTGAACCTGCATGCTTATTTTCAGCAACTTGTGTCGAAGGACACTCAGGTGTCATCACACATCCCCTCTTTCCCAATCTATCGCCATTCAGGTAATAATCTGCCATCCTGTTTTTGCCATGAAGTTAGATAACCTCACCTTTATCCACCTTTATCTTCCTTGCATTTGCCCACCCACTCAATTTGTCTAATTCCTTAAATTTTACAATGGACTCCAGCATTTTCCCCACTGCTGAGATCAGGCTCACTGGTTTATAATTTTTAACCTGCGTTTATTAAAAAGTGGGGTTACATTAGCTACCTTTCAATCCATAGAAACTGTTCCAGGAGCCTAACAATCTTGAAAGATGACCACTAATGCACCCACTATTTCTAAGGTCGCTTCCTTAAATACTCCAAGGTATAAACAATTGCACTCTGGGAACTTAATTAGTCTTTAATCCCATCAATTTCTTCAACACAAATTTTCCTACTAATACTGATCTCCTTCAGCTCCTGCCTCTCAATATAGCCTGTGTTCCCCACTGTGTTTTAATATGTTATTTGTGTCTCTGCCTGTATCGTCTGTCAGCCATGTCTAACAAACATTGAGGCCCCATCATTTAGCAATCTGGGTCACAAAACAATGTAAGTGAACAAGTCCATGAGTACTGCACAAAATCCATTCACTCTAAAGCAAAGCCTCAAAAACTATCTTTAAAATGAAATCACCATGGCTACAGAAATAGCTACAAGTTAATTAGTAACTTCAAACACAAATCTAAGCAGTCAGCAGATCTAAAACCAACAAGCTAAACTCATGACAAATAATATTAAAAAGGTTTATTGTTTACATCACTCCTCCCCCCAAAGAAGAATGAAAATACATCTTAAGGAGGTATTCACATTATTCATCAAAAGTCATCCTACCACAAAGTCTACAACATGCTAACACTAATTACGTTAACATTAACTTTACACCGAGTTACACTCTAATCATTGTTACATACTGTACAGTCACTGGCATGTGTGCTCATAACACATCCACAATGACGTTTTCTTTTCTGTGTTGATGATTTTCAAATTATACATTTGGAGATTCCAGCTCAATTCATGCAATCGTAAGTTCTTGTTCCAAATCTTTTCTAAGAAAATGGAAGTATTACGGTTCATATAAATAGCAGTCTAACCCACATTATTGGTGATGCATATGTAAAAAATGATGTAGAGCGAGGGCAAGACTCAATGTCAGTTTTTCAATAGTTGAATGTGTTTGTTATAATGCAGCCAGTTTCTTTGAAAAGTAACTGATTGGCCAACCAGTCACCATCTCATCATCATGTAATAAAACAGTACCTTCATGACTGTCATTGGCATCAATAGCCAGTTTCAATGATTTCACATAAATCAGAGTGGTCAAAACTGATAGTGTTGTCAGGACAGCTTTTAAAGACAAATTGATACTCTTGCTTCCAATCAAATTTTCTGCCTTGTCTCCACAACAGGGCTGAAGTTCAGAACAAACTTGTGAAAGAAGCCACTCATGCCAAAATAATGTAAAATTTCATGTTTTATCATAGGTATGGAAAAACCCAAAGTGGCGTCTACTTTTGTTTCTCAGTGCTACTTAACCTTACCCACAGTATGGACAAAATAAGTTCCCTTGGTCTTGGTAAAGTTACGCCACCATATTTTTAACTGGATTGGCTTTCACGAACTGATCAAACAGTTCAGTGAAATGTTCTTCCCAGGTTTGCCTTAGAAAATAAGTAAATCATAAATGTAAGCAGTATAATTACTAAGGCCTTTGATTATTTTATTGGCTAATGTTGAAACATTTTTCATTGCAAACAAAATGACTTTTGACTGATAAATTCCATTTGCATCATGAGAACTGATATTTCTTTAGCTTTAAAGGAAAAAGCTAATAACTCTTTAGCAAGTCAATTTTTGTGGCAAACCAGACATAGCCCTCAGCTATAGGTATTTTCCTTCAGCTTAAATAAAACAAGTCTGAGAACTCTCTAACAAGCCATTACATATCATGCTGGATTGCAAAACAATCCAGAATAAACTAAAGTCCAGTATACGAGACAGGACTCATTCACTCTAAAGCTAGGCCTCAAGAACTGTTTTAAAAGAAATCACCTGGTCAAGCACTACAAGTTGAAGTTGCAGATTGCTTCAGAAATGGCATATATCTGGGATCTAAACATGGCACCACGTGGCATCAATGCCAGATGGTACCAGCAGACGTAAGCACTTCCACCTCTCTGGTTGTGCAATTCCCACAGAAGGCACTGATGTTCATAAATTAATGAGGTGAAAAGCAGGACACTGCATGAGAATAGTCACTCTGATGCATGGTAGACAAGGCACCATGAATCTCACTTGACAAAATACTTTAATGAAAATGTTAAGCTATATATATATATTATGTATAACATACACCTTAGATCACATTACCAATAAAGCATCTACTGCCATAAAAAGAAATATGGTTTCTCCCCATCAGTCCCTCCAACGGTTCCTGCTTTGATTGAGTGCTGCAGGATCCCATATCTGAGGAAGCTAAAGGAGATTTCCTTTTTGTTTGGTCAACATTGTAATCTTTTTCCAATACTGATGTGAAGTTTTGGCCAATGTGTTTGGCATGGATTGACATTGTGGTGTCCCACATGGGCCCACATGTTGTAATCAAGACAACACACCTCACATGCAAGGGGTCATCACTTTGTTGAGTGAAAGGGTAATAAATCATGAGACCCAAAAATGGTGATGCTATGGAATTGTGTTTCATGATACCCCTTCATCAAAAATTAAGGAGGCCTGAATTTTGTAAGATATTGAAACTAGTTGTGTGCTGAAATCATCATAATTCTACAATCCTTTCATTATTTTAAATATTATGTTAATAATTGTCTCAAACTATGTCATTAATTACATTCAAGTGTTTTGTGTCAGGATCAGCCACAATGATTGCTTCTTTCCAGGAATGCAATTATTTGTCCATTAAAGTAATCATTCAGGTAAATCTTCTCTGCACTCTCTCCAGGATTCTCATCTTTCTTCTGTTGTCGTGAGCAGAACTAGATGCAACCAGAACTTCATAGAAGTTCAGTACAGTTTCTTTACTTCTGCACTCAACATCTATATTTATGAAGTGCAAGATCTGATATGCTTTGTTAACTACCTTCACAATATGTCTTACCACCACCAAACATCTATTTACATCTATCAATAGGTCTCTCTATCCCTCCATACTCTTCAGATCTGCATTAGTAATTCTATATTGTTCTTGCTAACTCTTCTGTCAAAATATACCATCCTATACTAATCTGGTTTAAATTCCATTTGAATCTTTGTATCCATCCTGCATAAGATGTTGCAGTCAATTTGCATTATCTTCACTGCTTGTCACCAGCTAAGTTTGGTATTATCAGCAATTGTTGAAATATTATTCAGTACTACAAAGTCCAAGTCACTTATACAGGTCAAATGAGATAGACTCTCCATCACTGATCCTTGAGGGACACTGCCGTTTACCATTCTTCAGTCTGAAAAATAACACTCACTGCTGTCTGGCTCTCAACCACATTTTGTTCAAGTGACACTAATCACCCTATTTCTTTGGCCTAAACTTTTTTAACCTTTTTATATGGCACTTCAAATATTTCCTTAAAATCCATTTGGCTACTTGATTGTATTCCTTTCAATGGTCTCTATTATTTAACCTGATTGAGTTTTTTGAAGAAGTAACAATGAGGATTCATGAGGGGAGAACAGTCAGTGATTTATATGGACTCCAGTAAAGCGTTCAAAAAGGTTCCACATGGTATACTGCTTAACAAGATTAGATCACACTGAATACAGGGAGAACTGGCTATTTGGATACAGAACTGGCTCAAAAGGTAGAGGACAGAGGGTGTGGTGGAGGGTTACTTTTCAGACCGGAGGCCTGTGATCAGTGGTGTGCCACAAGGATCAGTACTGGGTCAACTGCTTTTGTCATTTATATAAATGATTTGGATGTAAACATAGGAGATATGATTAGTAAGTTTCCAGCTGACTCTAAAGTTGGAGGTGTAGTGGACAGTGAAGAAGGTTACCTCAGGGTGCAACGGGATCTTGACTAGATGGTGTAATGGGCCGAAGAGTGGCACATGGAGTTCAATTTAGATAAATGTGAGGTGTTGTTTTTGGAAAGGCAAATTAGGACAGGACTCATACACTTTATGGTAAGGTTCTGGGGAATGTTGCTGACCAAAGAGACCTTGAAGTGCAGGTTCTTGCTCCTTGAAAGCGGAGTCACAGTTAGATAGG
Organism: Stegostoma tigrinum; assembly: GCF_030684315.1. Lineage (NCBI taxonomy): Eukaryota > Metazoa > Chordata > Chondrichthyes > Orectolobiformes > Stegostomatidae > Stegostoma > Stegostoma tigrinum. The sequence continues at coordinate 17,591,396 of NC_081367.1, read as the reverse complement.
ATAGTGAAGAAGGCATTTGGTATGCTTGCCTTTACTGGTCAGTGCATTCAGTATAGGAGTTGGGAGGTCATATTGTAGCTGTGCAGGACATTGGCCAGCCACTTTTGAAGTATTGCATGAAATTCAGGTCTCCCTGCCATTGGAGGGATGTTGTGAAACCTGAAAGGGTTCAGAAAAGATTTACAGCAATGTTTCCAGGGTCAGAGGGTTTGAGGTATAGTGAGAGGCTTAATAGCCTGGAGCTATTTTCCATAGAGCATCAAAGGCTGAGGGGTGACCTTATGGAGATGTAACAAATCATGAGGGGCATGAATAGAGAAATGGGGAAGGTCTTTTCCCCAGGGTGGGGGAGTCCAAAGCTAGAGGGCATAACATTAAGGTGAGAGGGGAAAGATATAACTTGTTGGCATTTACTTGCTCTATTCTTTCTCCCTTTAATCTCCTCTGCATGTGCCCTCGTGTCTGGTCCTTTAAAGACTTATCTTTTTGGACAAGCTTTGGTCACTCCTTACGAATCTTTCCATGCATGGGTCATAGTCCTGTCCCTGCAACTTCCACTCGTCAAATCCTTGGGACACTTCACTTTATGAACAATGTAGCATATGAATGCAAGCAATGTTCGAATTAGCCAGATTGCTATGTACTGTCTGCCCATAAATCAGTTGAACGTTTAAGACAATATTCCCTTACTGTTGGTATCATATGGTAAACTCTTGTCAACAATATATTTTGTTGAATGCAATGCAGATTTTCTGATTTCAGACAGGGTTAAATCATTTGAAAGAAAAATTTAAAGCTTCTGGATTTCTAAATATATGATGATTCCAGCTGAAGCTTCTAAGTTGCTAGCAAATCCAAGCTTCTTTGCCCAGTCTGTAGTGATTGGATTCCAGAGGAACCAGCGTCCTCTCAACCTATAGATTCAATCACTACTGGGGAGTGGACCGCACAGTCATCCTTCCTTCCAGCATCCTTCCTGGGGGCACGGAGGTCCCTTAGACACTTTGGTCGGTGGTTGAGCTTATTGATCTTGTACTGCTGCCTCCAACTCCTCCAAGCCCCAACAAGATACCCACAATTTCAGGAAACCACCAGTGGTTGATAGCTTTTCTCAAATCTCCAGGCAAATATCCAGGTGTTTGCAAGTAATGGCATCATCTTCCTGGATGGTGCCTTCCTCCAAGTGACTTTCCTGCCTCCAAAACGCAGAAGATAACAAGACTACAATGGAGACATAACTCAAACTCTGCCATGCATGTAAAAGAGTGGGAGGTAGTCATGTGGTAGTGATATCACTGAACTAGTAATCTAGAACCCCAGACAAATGTTCTGGGGACATAGATTTGAATCCCACGAGTGTTCGTGAAATTTGAATTCAACTGAAATCTGAAATAAGAGCTTGTCCTTTGGTGACCAAGTAACCTCAATTGATTGTTATAAAATCGTAAGTTTTTCATGGAAGGAAATCTGCCATCCTTACCCTGATCTGGCCTACACACATTACTCCAGACTCACAGCAATGTGGTTAATTCCTAGCTGCCCTCTGGGCAATTAGGTATGTGCACTAAGTGCTGTCCTAGCCAGATGAAGAATCATCGATAACCATTTAGCATGCAGCTCTATCCCCTTGGAACAAAGCTGCCAGTCTATTGCTGCCAGGGACCACACCACAGGTCCTGGCACTTGAGATAAATATAACCAGTAGAACAAACATTCACCAAGAAGTCAACTAATGTTTTATTTCTTTACAAATATGAATGCATGGTCATAAATTTAAATAGGAAAAAGAACAATCATTTGCCCTAATTAAATGCATCAATTATCAATTTATGGTGGCTTCCCTCCCTCCCTAAGCCAGAGACGTCTCCACAAGGTATGTTTATCACAGTTTGTGAAGGCTCGCATGGCAAGAAAGATTTTTAGCAATAGAAACAATTAATTTCTAGAGTTTTAGGTTGTGATGAGTCATATTGCATTGAAAAGCACTGACGTGTGCATACATAGAGACTGACAGTTTTGCACGGTGCTTCAAATAATATTTTAATGTTATGGGTCAGTTGCATTACTATTTAATGAGAAGATCTGGAATTTTAATTGGATCTATTTTCCCTTCTAATGTTAATGGCATGATGCACAGTCCACAACCTTTCCATATCCATTATGGTTACACGTAATGACTCAGAAGCTACATTGAGATGGCAAAATTAATCAAGCATATTTTGCAAACAGACAATATTTGTGTGTCAATCATGAATGTTTTTAAAATATATACATGTAGTGGAGATTTATTACAAACTTGTGAAAAAAAGATGTCAAAGGATAAATGTTGTGTAAAATGTACTCCTTTCACCATGTTTCCAGTTTATGTTGCGTATCTTCAAGAATGCTTTGAGGGGTAATTTGGACAAACTCCAAACAGAGTGTTTGCCTTGCAATGCACAATTCTTGCTTCCTGGTCAATGTGATGAAGCCAACATGTCATCTTTGCACTGACTGATTACCATAATTGCTGCTGACTGCCAGCCGTAACTGCTGTTCAGATGATACATGCCTCAGTGGGAGCCCAAGATTTCGAAAGACCCGAGTTGTTAACGCTGGCCGACACTTCTTAATGGGGATGTGCGCTGTTGATAGAGCAGGCACTGAAATTCCTTATCCAAGTTACTCTTATATGGAAAAAGACCAAAGAAAAGCACTGCATGAGAAATGAGCAGCTTCAAGGTTATCAGAAGTTGCACTGGTGGCATTGATGGAGGGACTGTAGAGAAGGGGAGAACAATGACAGCTTTATAACTCAGATTGCATTCTGCTCACTGATACTCTTTGCTTTCATACAGGATAAGGATAATGGAGGCATGCAGGGGCAAACCTGCAGGGGTCATGTATGGCTGTATCCACTTACCCCTATGGCTGAGATAATGCTCATGATCGTTAAGGCAGCCTTGGTTGAGGTGGTGGGCAGCAGAGAAGCTGAAAGATGTGGTGAAGATGACCATGCTCACACCACACTTCCCCTCAACCCATATGGTGTTCTGAATTACAAACTGCAGGTAAAGCAAGGATATGTTTCTCATTTCCCCAGCAAGATTTGCTTTACTATAACTTTGCCTTGGGTATTTCTCTTTTCAGGTAGCCAATAATAGCAACAGGCAAGGCAGCGGTAGAATAACAAAGGAAAAATAGAAAACAAAATGAAATGTAAAATGGGGCAGCACAGTGGCTCAGTGGTTGGCACGGCTGCCTCACAGCTCCAGGGATCAGGTTCAATTCCACCACTGGCTGACTGCGTGTTTGGAGTTTGCATGTTCTCCCCTTGACTGTTTCTGGGTTTCTGCCATGAACTCTGGTTTCCTGCTAGAGTCCAAAGATGTGCAAGTTGGGTGGACTGACCATGAGAAGTTGTCCCATAGTGTTCAGGGATGTGCAGACAAGTGAGTTAACAATGGTAAATGTAGAGTGACATGGATTCTGGGTGGGTTGTTCTTCGCGGGCTGGGGGGGCGGATGTTGGTGAAGACTTGGAAGGGCTAAATGGCCTCTCCCTGCACTGTAGGGATTCTCTAATAATTCTAGAAACATGTAGTTAAGAAGTTATATGAAATACTTCCCTAGCCTTAAGTGATTCATCCAAGAAGAAAGATTGGACTTGCTGGAGTTGTTTTCCTTAGAGAAGACGCAGGGTGCTGGGATGAATCTGATTCAAGTGTATTAAGTTCTGAAGAGTATAGACAAGGTAAATAGGTAGAAACATCACTCGTTTGCAGAGCGGTTAACCAATTAGGGGTCACAGTTTTAATATGCCAGAGTGTTAGAGGGGAGCAGGAAGTTTAGAGGAAATTTGAGACAAATGTTTTCACCTTGTAGGTTGTGGCTATCTAGAACTCGCTGACTGAAAAGGTGTTAGAGGCTGGACCCTCAAAATATTTAAAAACAATTTTAGTGAGCACTTGAAATGTCACTGCATGGAAGGCTATCGGGAAAGTACTGGAAAATAGGGTTAGAATAGGTGACTGTTTGATAACAGGCTCACATGACGGGCTTCTTTCCATGCGATAAAAACCACGACTATGACTGTGTGACTAAGGATGACTTCACTTGTTTTGATATTCATGGCCTCCAGTTCGGATATAAATGCTGCACATAATTTAGAAGGCACCTCAAAGGTCTATCTACACATAGTGAGACATGTGTCATGTATCATGTGCTGCCAGAATGAGGAACAAATGTTGTAAAGCTGACAGCTCACAGGGTGAAGTTGTGCAGGTTCTCACAGAACTAGTTCATGAAGGCTCACAGAATGAGTTCAGTGGGGCAGCCTACCAAAGAATGCTCACGGGCAGGCCCAATGAAATACTTGGTGCATTGGCAGGCCAGTCGGAGAGCCAGAGATTACTGCTTTGGAATATGGAGGCAATCAGTATCAACCTTAAGCAGTGTTTTGAGCAAAAGGTCCACAATTACTTGGTAGCTAATTGACCATGACATTGTGGTACATGAAGCCATTCAAGTGGGTGAAGCAAAAAGAAATGTAGTGCTAACAACGAATACTAAAGTGAGGAGCATTGCTTTTGCAGGTAAGAGTGAGAGTTCAGAGGGCTACTGTGCCTTTCCAGTGCCAGGGCCAGGGACATCTGCTAGGTCTGGGGAGTAACTTACAATGGGAGGGGGAGGCTAGGTTACTATGGCCTGTGTGGGTACCAATGACATAAGCTGAGCAAAAGAGACAGAATGAAGAGCTCGGCACCAAATTAAGAAACAGAGCATCAAGTAGTATAATCGTCAGATTACCATCTAACTTACAGAAAATTGACATTGGGAAAATAAAATTTGTGAAATGAATGTATGACTAGAAAGCCTGGGGTGGCGGAAGTGGGTTCCAGTTTTTGAGATGGAGACATGGGATCAAATTTATGAAGATGCAGTAATATCAAACCTAGAGATGAAGAAAGAGAGACAAGAGGTATTTCAATGGAAAATGATAAACTGAATGTGATAGAACAAGACAGAGGTCAAATCAAAGAGTAAATCGAAGAGTAGATAAGGCTCAACATTACAAAAACAAAGAAAAAGGACAAAAATTAAAAGCTCAATATCTAAATGGACGTAGCATTTGAAACAGGATAGATGGATGGATATCATGAAAAGAAATAAACAGGTATGATTAATAGTCATTACAGACACATGGTTGCAAGATCACATGGATTGCAGCCTGAATATTTGAGGGTAGATGTCATTTAGGATGGACAGGAGGTTACATAATAACATTAGTGGGTTGGCTGTGTTAATTAATAATTGCATTGGTATAATACAAAGGGATAACCTAAGCTCAGGAAACCTAGATGTAGAAGTGGTTTTGGTAGACAGGAGAAATTATAAAGGCAAGAAGTCAACCAAAGTTTTCTGGAGGAACTCAGCATGTCTGACAGCACATAAGAAGAGAGAAACAGGGCTAACATCTTGAGTCCAACATGAATAATTCTGAACTGAGGGATACTGAAAAATGATACTATTTATGCTGTTGACTAAGTTGGGGGGGGAGGAACAATTGGTCAGACAGTGAGGGTGCCTAGAGAAAAAAGGGAATGTCAAAGATAGTGAGGGAATGTTAGAAGAATGGATATTAATAGCATTAATGACAGATGATAACTGCCATGATTACCATTAATATATACTTTTCATCTATATTTCTCCTCAACTACTGTTATTACTCCCTTTGCCCATCCTCACCATCTGTTCCACTTGCTCCTCCTCCTAATTTTTCAAAAGCATGAAAATGGTTTTCCAACCTCCTTCCTTTCCAAGAAAGAGTCATTTTGGATGTGTTTTCCACCTCACAAATATTGACAGAACTGCTGAGTTTCCCCAGCATTTTGTTTTGGTTTCAGATCTCCAGCATTTGTAGCATCTCACTTCACTTCAGGCAAGAAGACCTTTGTAGGTGTGGTGTCCAAGGCCAAGACCAGTAACCACAAGATATGATGTGGTGTAAAGTGGGAGCTTGTCAGAAAAAGGCTCAGTGATAATATTGGGGAGTTTTATTCTAAATAGGGGCTGGAAAAATCAAATGAGTTAGGGTACCGAGCTGAGGAGTTTACAAAATGTTATCAAGATAATTTCTAAGAATAGCATGTTCTTTAGCTAACCAGACAGCAGTCTATACTAGATAATAAAGTGTGCAGCATCTATGCTTGTCCTGCTGTGTTCATCCAGCTTCACACTTTATTATCTTGGATTCTCCAGCATCTGCAGTTCCCATTATCTCTGAAGCAGTCTATACTAGACCTGGTAGCGTGCAATAAAATAGAATTAATTAATGGCTTTAAATTGAAGTGCCCCTAGAGATCATATGATTGAATAATATAATTAAACATTTACATTCAGTTTGAGAGAGCAAATAATGTATCCAAGATTATTATTTTAAGCTTATATCAGGGTAATTTTATGCAGAATTTTATAGAGCCCTGCATGATAATGAGCGATGGTAAAAAAAACATGAAAGAGTCATGTGAGAAGTGTCAAAAACAACGAGCTGCATTTTCCAACAGAGTTCCAAATGTCAAGGTGGGTTTCTTGCTAGGGAGCAGCAAGAGGCCTATTGTAGTGATTAGAATCAGGTTGACCTTGTTGACCAAAAAGTGTGAAGCTGGATGAACACAGCAGGCCCAGCAGCATCTCAGGAGCACAAAAGCTGACGTTTTGGGCCTAGACCCTTCATCAGAGAGGGTGATGGGGAGAGGGTTCTGGAATAAATAGGGAGACAGGGGGAGGTGGACCGAAGATGGAGAGAAAAGAAGATAGGTGGAGAGGAGAGTATAGGTGGGGAGGTGGGGAGGGGATAGGTCAGTCCAGGGAAGACGGACAGGTCAAGGAGGTGGGATGAGGTTAGTAGGTAGGAAATGGAGGTGTGGCTTGGGGTGGGAGGAAGGGATGGGTGAGAGGAAGAACCGGTTAGGGAGGCAGAGACAGGCTGGGCTGGTTTTGGGATGTAGTGGGAGGAGGGGAAGAGCTGGGCTGGTTGTGTGGTGCAGTGGGGGGAGGGGACAAACTGGGATGGTTTTTGGAATCGTGTGGGTGAAGGGGAGATTTTGAAGCTGGTGAAGTCCACATTGATACCATTGGGCTGCAGGGTTCCCAAGCAGAATATGAGTTGCTGTTCCTGCAACCTTCGGGTGGCATCCTTGTGGCACTGCAGGAGGCCCATGATGGACATGTCATCTAAAGAATGGGAGGGGGAGTGGAAAGGGTTCACGACTGGGAGGTGCAGTTGGTTATTGTGAACCGAGCGGAGGTGTTCTGCAAAGCGGTCCACAAGCCTCCGCTTGGTTTCCCCAGTGTAGAGGTAGCCACACCGGGTACAATGGATACAGTATACCACATTGGCAGATGTGCAGGTGAACCCCTGCTTAATATGGAAAGTCATCTTGGGGCCTGGGTTAGGGGTGAGGGAGGAGGTGTGGGGGCAAGTGTAGCATTTCCTGCGGTTGCAGGGGAAGGTGCCGGGTGTGGTGGGGTTGGAGGGCAATGTGGAGCAAACAAGGGAGTCACGGAGAGAGTGGTCTCTCCGGAAAGCAGACAAGGGTGGGGACAGAAAAATGTCTTGGGTGGTGGGGTTGGATTGTAGACAGCAGAAGTGTCAGAGGATGATGCATTGTATCCGGAGGTCGGTGGGGTGGTGTGTGAGAACGAGGGGGATCCTCTTTGGGCAGCTGTGGCGGGTGCGGGGTGTGAGGGATGTGTTGCGGGAAATGCAGGAGACGCAGTCAAGGGCGTTCCCTACCACTGTGGGGGGAAAGTTGCGGTCCTTGAAGAACTTGGACATCTGGGATGTGTGGGAGTGGAATGCCTCATTGTGGGAGCAGATGCAGCGGATGTGGAGGAATTGGGAATAGGGGATGGAATTTTTGCAGGAGGGTGGGTGGGAGGAGTTGTATTCTAGGTAGCTGTGGGAGTCGTTGGGCTTGAAATGGACACCAATTACAAGCTAATAAGATGTGAGGCTGGATGAACACAGCAGGCCAAGCAGCATCTCAGGAGCTTTTGTGCCTCTGAGATGCTGCTTGGCCTGCTGTGTTCATCCAGCCTCACATCTTATTATCTTGGAATCTCCAGCATCTGCAGTTCCCATTATCACCAATTACAAGCTGGTTGCCTGAGATGGAGACTGACAGGTCCAGGAAGGTGAGGGATGTGCTGGAGATGGCCCAGGTGAACTGAAGGTTGGGGTGGAAGGTGTTGGTGAAGTGGATGAACTGTTCGAGCTCCTATGGGGAGCAAGAGGCGGTGCTGATACAGTCTTCAATGCCTTCCAGGGATGCCTAGCCTGAGGAAGTTACCCTCCTCCCTCCAGACCACACAACCTGCCCAGCTCTTCCCCTCCCCCCACAGCATCCCAAAACCAGCCCAGCCTGTCTCTGCCTCCCTAACCTGTTCTTCCTCTCACCCATCCCTTCCTCCCACCTCAAGCCGCACCTCCATTTCCTACCTACTAACCTCATCCCACCTCCTTGACCTGTCCGTCTTCCCTGGACTGACCTATCCCCTCCCTACCTCCCCACCTTTACTCTTCTCTCCACCTATCTTCTTTTCTCTCCATCTTCGGTCCGCCTCCCCCTCTCTCCCTATTTATTCCAGAACCCTCACCCCATCCCCCTCTCTGATGAAGGGTCTAGGCCCGAAACGTCAGCTTTTGTGCTCCTGAGATGCTACTTGGCCTGCTGTGTTTATCCAGCTTCACACTTTATTATCTTGGATTCTCCAGCATCTGCAGTTCCCATTATCACTGACCTTGTTGACTGCAAGGTTGTTGATTGGGTTGTTAACCTGGGCCAATCAGGAAACCCCTAGCAGATCAATATAACTAGGAGATTCACCTCTCATTGGTCCAGGGGATTGACTCCAAGTTGGCTGGCCACATCTTGTGTTCTGTGCATGAGTAAATAAGGGCTGACTTTATGACAGGATGCTGGTCTCTGTGCAGTTATTTCACCCACTAATAGGCATTAATACTAAACCTTACCTCGTACCACAGACCAGATTGAAACTAGATTATCAGAATTCCCAATATTCCTGAGAGTCAGAGTGAGTGCTTGACAGTTCTGATTTGCACACCCTCATCTGGACCATCATCTTGATAACTCAGCACCAATATTTAAAGCTGCAGTCCAGGGCATCCACAAACGCTACCTTCTGTTACGTGCTAGCCTATAAGTACCATCATGGCACATCTCGCACCTATTTCCAGTATGCTTCTGTATTAATGCTGTACTCAGACACACTAGCACCTGTTACTGATATGCTCCTGCAAAGACTCTTAGTGTTCTTAAACAGGCACCTGGCTCACACATTGGACCAGGCTGCATCTCAGGGCTCCCCACTCACTTTGCCACATGTCTGTATGCTTACAAAATTTTTGCCTTGCCTGCCTTTTAATTTGCCTCTTCAGGCAGAGTTTAAGGGCTCATAGTACCATTGTATGGCCTTTCTATTTAGTACTGACACAAAACTAGGCAGCTTGTTAGCTGTCAAATGAGTGGATACAATGTTTATAATCCATTGATGTAGCAATCTCACATTTGCATTGTGTGCCAGTCACTTAACTAGCAAACACACTGCATGTGCTTCAAGCAAACAGCCAAGTGCAAAGTTAGGATAGAAATTCTCACTGAAGTTCAGGGAAGCTCTTGTCAGCCAGGGGGTCCCTGCACAGTAAGTAAAAGGCAGCCTCCAATATCATGGTCAGGTATCCAGTCATGGGGATTCTGTACCTCAAGAGTCTGGCATGTGATTCACGGTTAGCCTTGTGGCTGTAAGGTTAAATTGCTCAAGGTCATGGGCAATCTTGGGTCTGCTCACTAAATGTCAAAGCATGGGTGGAGGAGCAGGAGAAATGAGTGGGCTCCTGGTGGGTTCATAGGGAACTCGATGGTGGAAAATGGAGGCAGAATGGCTGGATACATGGGGGAATTACCATAGTGAAGTGAATGGCACAATGTAGTTGATTTGATTTGATTTATTGTTGTTACATGCACTGAGAAAGTGAAAAGTGCTGTTTTGTATGCCGTACAGGCAGATTAAGCCATACAAAAGCAGGACAGGGTGCAGAATACAGTGTTACAGCTGATGAGAAGGTGCAGAGACAGAGATCAACATTAATATTTAAGGGGTCCATTTAGAAATCTGATAACAGCAGGGAAGAAGCTGTTCTTGAATCTGTTCGTACATGAATTCGAACTTTTATACCGTTGCAAATGCGAGGTTTTGCACTTTGGAAAAAAGAATACAGGTATGGGCTATTTTCTAAATGGTGAGACAATTCGTAAAGCAGAAGTACAAAGGGATCTGGGCGTGTTGGTCCAGGATTCTCTAAAGGTTAACTTGCAGGTAGAGTCCGTGATTAAGAAAGAGAATGTAATGTTGTCGTTTATCTCAAGAGGGTTGGAATATAAAAGCAGTGATGTGCTTCTGAGACTTTATAAAGCTCTAGTTAGGCCCCATTTAGAATACGGAGTCCAATTTTGGGCCCCACACCTCAGGAAGGACATACAGGCGCTGGAGCGTGTCCAGCGGAGATTCACACGGATGATCCCTGGAATGGTAGGTTTAATGAATGATGAACAGCTGAGGATCCTGAGATTGTACTCATTAGAGTTTAGAAGGTTGAGGGGAGATCTAATAGAAACTTACAAGATAATGCATGGCTTGGAAAGGGTGGACGCTGGGAAGTTGTTTCCGTTAGGCAGGGAGACTAGCACCCATGCGCACAGCCTTAGAATTAGTGGTGATAAATTTAAAATGGAAATTAGGAGACATTTCTTCAGCCAGAGAGTGATGGGCCTGTGGAATTCATTGCCATGGAGTGCAGTGGAGGCCTGGGCGTTAAATGTCTTCTGGGCGGAGATTGATAAATTCTTGATCTCACAAGGAATCAAGGGCTACAGGGAGATGCAGGGAAGTGGAGTTGGAATGCCCATCAGCCATGACTTAAATGGCGGATTGGACTTGATGAGCCAAATGGCCTTACTTCCACTCCTATGCCTTATGGCCTTATGCCTAACGGAAGAGAGTATATGTCAAGGTGGGGGTGGATGATTAAAGCATAGTAGGGTCAGAGTCCATGCTCAGACAGTAAAAAGCACCCTGGCTTCCCAAGGGTGACAGTGAACTACAAGACCTCACATTCACTACATATGCTTATGGCTGGAGAGGGGTGGGCCCGAGGGAGGTGGGGTTGGAGGATGTGTAACGCCTATAGAATTGACGGAGAGAGCTTTCGGAAGGGGATGTTGAGTTTTAAGGGTTCACCAACACAGTGTGGGAAACTCAGAACTCTCAGTTCAGAGAACAGCCACTGTGCCTTCAAGCATCCTATCAAATCGTAAGTGTGCAATAAAAGTGAAACACAGCAGATTGATGCACTGCCTGTGTCCAACCAATGGCAGGCAGTGAATCAGTAGCTGCACTGCCCCAGTTTCTCAGCAAGCAGGGCGAAGTCCTGAATGCTTGCCATCCACCGCTGCTTCTCCCTGTGCATCTGTACAAAGTCATTCATGACTGGACACCGCAGGCTCATCTCCTTCTGGGGGCTCTGGATGTCAGTAGCCTGTTGCATCTCTCTATCAGCCATGTGTGGAGCTACAGGTATGTGAATCTCAATGTCCAACCTCTCACAGCCTAGTGGTATGTTATATTCCTGGTTGCTGCAGGCTCAAACAGCAATTACTGCAACAGGCTTGGTGAGATATGGTGAGAGACTACACTTAGCCTTACAGTGAGAATCATTTCAACAAACCCAACATGGCTCACAGTTAACCATAACTGGTGAGATTCAGCCCAAAGATTACTCTCCAATTATAGGTCAATGCCACATAGTTGCTTGTTGTGAAAGCAAATAGGTGCTGTCTTCAAGGTCTGTTGAATCCCACAGCAAATACAGAAGTTGTTTGGTGATACAGCCAAGGTAAATGCAAACACTTTTGTTTGTATATTCAATCGAAGGCATGGAATCAAGTTAAATTCTAAGCTGAGCTGCTGTACTCAGAACTGGCCTGTCAAACGTCAAGCTAACATTTAAAGAAAAACAAATAACTGTGGATGCTGGGAATCTGTCTCAAGAACGGAAGTTGTCAGAGAAATGCAGCAGGCCCGAGAGCAGTTCAGAACTGTTTTGTAGAAGTATCAGTGGACCTGAAACAGTAATTCAGCTTTCTCTCTGGAGAGGCTGCCAGACCAGCTGAGTTTCTCCAAAAATTTCTATTTTTGTCCCAAATACCATTTGTCCATTTTCTCAACATTCTTTCAATGCACAGAAGTTGTCAGGCACAACTTCAGTGGGGACAGTCATGCCTACAACATCGCAATTCAAAATCCTTCCAAAAATGAATACAGCACACCGAACAACATGCATAATATGTTGTGATATCTTCACATAGAGTTTGATGGCCTGAGTATACAAGTGATGCTCATGCATTTGCAAAACCATTTTATAAATTCTAACATGATTCTACTTCAGGAAGCACACAACCTGTGAAGCAGCTGTCCAAATGAACAGATGGCTCTGACGCTTTATGGTCGAGAACCTGAAAATGATATTAATAGCAGTAAGTTTTGAGCCATGCTGACGCTATCCTGCAAGAGTTTCCCATTTATTATCCTTCCTAAAGAATATTTCTAAAATATTTTGCAAAGGGGTGACTCAGACACACATGAATGCCTAGGTTACCAAATGGCATACAATCCTCAAATTACTGTGGAACGTATACATTGTTTGTTCTGCAATGTGGCACTGATCCTGCCATGATTTCTGGGGTCAATCTCAACATGGTGTTATCAATACCTTGTGGTTCATATGTTCTAATACACAAATTTAACTTTTAGGAATTAATCTTTAGCTGTACAAAATGGGACTGCTGCAAGTGAAGCACACAGACATGTATTGCACTTAAAAAGGTCGAAATCACCTTGCTTTAAAAAGGGTTTAACAACCCCAAAGACAGGATCAAAAGTCAGCTGTGGATGTGAGCAGAAAGCCTGGGGATGAGATGTAAACACTACTTCTCTTAATGACAGTCCAGAGGGATGGTTGTTTGGAAGTCAGATATATGTTAAAAGCATTCAGTGAAGTTTACTTCATCAAATCAAAGAACAACCTGTAAATGAGATATCTAAGCCATTAAAAAAATCAGGTGGAGGACAATACAGAACATCAAGATGATGATTGGAATTTAAGGTGACCCTGCTTTTAATTTATCTTAGTGCATGGAGCTGGAAGAAGTGAGTTGCAGCTTAGAAGTGAGAATGCAAAAGCACAAAGCGGCTTCAGGTTAAAAAAATGTGTTGCTGTTTGTAGACTCCAGATGGTTAGGGCAAGAAAAGTCACCACAGCCATTTATATTTGCATGCAGCTGAGTGGAAATGTCGAAGAAACCTACAGCTGTATTTGTTTGGCATACCTGAGAAATACTGGAACTTGGAGAAACCCTAGCCTCATTGTCAGGTAACTAACTCTAACATTCTGTGAAAGAGTCAGCATTATACTAGTTGGAAGGTACCGGCGTGCAGCCTTAGGAACCCAGAAGGACACAGTTTCGGTGGAGCAACTGAGTCACCGAGTTATGAGCAGTTGTTGAGGTAGTCTGCGGCAGGATCACTTTTGGAGTTTCATGGCTAGATCCTTGAAAATGAAGACTTGGACTCCCTTCTGAAGGATAGAGTTATAATGAAATTTGACTCTAATATCTGAATGTTGAATCAGGCACAAAGCTGATGGCGAGCATGGAATAGGCTTGGTAATAAATAGGGATAAAGGTGTCATAGATGAGAAGCTTAATGCTAGTGTTGGGCAGCAGCAGGAGGTAAATCGAACAGGAAATGAGGTAAATATGATGTGGGAATTAATCGGTGAAGGCATCAGGGGAAGCAGAACCAGCAAATGGATGTTTTAATGTTAACCCAAAAATTCTTTGACGTCTGATATGTGACTCTATCTCGTTCAGATGAGTTATGTCGCAATTTCTCTGTACTTTGCAGGATAGGAGTCATCGTATAATACATCAACAATCTGCAGTTAAATTGGCCCCTTAATATAGCATAAGATATCCAAGGCGTTTCATAAAATTTGACAATGAGCCATATGAGATATTAACACAGGGGACCAGAAACACCTTTTATTGGTCAAAGAGGCAGAGTTTAAGGATTTTTTTAATGGCAAGAGAGGTGACAAGGTTTCAGAAAGAAATTCCAGAGAATAGTGCCTCACAACTGAACGTACCACTTCCAATAGTATAGCATGAATACTAGGAACATCTAAGGGGCCAGAATTGAAGGATCACGCAGCTTGGAAAATTTAAAACTGATGTGGGAAGGAATTAGGTCATGGTGGGATTTGAAAGCAAAGATGAGAAATTCAAACTTGCAGTGTTGCCAGACAATGAGCCAAAATAGGCTATTGATCACAGGGGCAATGGACAAACAGATTGTGATAGAAGTTAGGAAATGGATGGCAGAGTTATGGATGTGATCAATCTATAGGATCCCTGAAATGGAAGGCTGATAAAGATAGAATGAAATTGTTAGGTCTAGAGCTTTCTGAGACATGGATGAAGGTTTTAGCATAAGTGAGCTGAGGCAGGGGTAGGGACAGTGAGTCTGTAACTCCTCAAGGAAAACTTATCTGTGATTGTGGTACAGAATTACAGTTGATTGAAATGCTAGAAAATATCCCACGCATTTGGCAAATTTCAAACTTTTCTGGAGTAAAGCTACCCTTGACTTTCATAAATAAATGCATCTTTTCAGAACTCATTGTCCTGCTTGTAACTTTCGAATCACACTTTAAGGATATAACTTAAGTTACGAAATGCCCTGTTTCATTGTACCTTTCGAGTTATTATTTGTTTTGAACGTACGTCACCAAACTTCAGGGCTTTTTTTTGAGTTCTTTTGAAGTGGAAAAGGTGGAGTGTGTGTATTGTGGGTGCTGTACCAGTTCGGTCAAAGTTCTTAGCCAGTTTGTGCATGTTTACTGAATTGTAATGAATGTGATATCCCAGGAGATTTGGTTCTAATCAAAGGAACCAATCTGTATCCAACAATCGTGCAGCATCATAAGAATTCTATGATAAGTCTTGTGGAATCATTGCTTCCACCTCTAATCAAAATATGCTTGAATGTTATCCTTGCCCCAAGAGATTCTAACATCTTTTCAGTGTATAAATCATACAAATGGTTGTATTCTCTAGCTAAGTCTTTCTCCTTTATCAAAGCGTAAATCATTTATCACTTTCCTATCTTCTACTTTTTTATATTTAATAGACTATGAATCATTCAGCACAAATTTCCTATAGTTCTCCTGAATTAATTTTCAATACACTGTACATGGTTCAAACTTTATGTAACTATAGAGTTAGTAGCTTTACTAATGTTATCTGTCCAATGGATCCTCATCAAGCCACTAAACAGCAAATGGTGTACTTTTCGCTTGTTGTGATGGGCACAGATGGAAATGGCTCTAGAAGTGGACACAACACAATTGTCTAAATTGTGTAGGATAATCCAGTTGGTAATATCAAACCAATGATTTAAATCATGTATCCTTCCATTAAGGCTCGCATGAAGAATTTCGATGAATCCTGGTAAAACTTGGCTTTATATTCTCTGCTCTCTTCAACTATGCTATCTCATTTCCCTGCATATTTAAAACTCCATCTCGCAATTCTTATGCCTTATGTATCTTATAATTCTCTGCTTCAACAATCTGTATAGCTTAGGTTTTAATCTAATTCACCTAGCAGGTTCAGCAATGGTTCAAGTCAGTAGTCTGATCTAGATTCCACCCAATTTTGGTCTCATTGACTTAAATAGATCTGAACCTGCTTGTTCCCTATCTGTCAGTTTAGGAGTTTAAAAGTTCATCAGTCTAAATATATTTCCTGGTCAGAAGAACGTGGAGCTTTCGTAATTTAACAAACATGACTATCTCTCAGTTAGCATGGGGAAAATGGAAACACCACAATAATTCAGTTAGTTTATGTCAAATTGTTATTTGATGTCAAAGTGAAAATTGTACCTCTATTAATAAAAAAGCAACTTTTCAAAATGTGTGATAATAAAATGTGAGGCTGGATGAACACAGCAGGCCAAGCAGCATCTCAGGAGCACAAAAGCTGACGTTTCGGGCCTAGACCCCTCATCAGAGAGGGGGATGGGGTGAGGGAAATCTCCCCTTCCCCAACCGCATCCCTAAACCAGCCCAGTTCGTCCCCTCCCCCCACTGCGCCACCAACCTGCCCAGCTCTTCCCCTCCACCCACTGCATCCCAAAACCAGTCCAACCTGCCTCTGCCTCCCTAACTTGTTCTTCCTCTCATCCATCCCTTCCTCCCACCCCAAGCCGCACCCCCATCTACCCACTAACCTCATCCCACCTCCTTGACCTGTCCGTCTTCCCTGGACTGACCTATCCCCTCCCTACCTCCCCACCTATACTCTCTCCACCTATCTTCTTTTCTCTCCATCTTTGGTCCGCCTCCCCCTCTCTCCCCATTTATTCCAGAACCCTCACCCCATCCCCCTCTCTGATGAGGGGTCTAGGCCCGAAACGTCAGCTTTTGTGCTCCTGAGATGCTGCTTGGCCTGCTGTGTTCATCCAGCCTCACATTTTATTATCTTGGATTCTCCAGCATCTGCAGTTCCCATTATCTCTGATACTACTTTTCAAAATGTGTATTTGCAACTTTTTCAAAGAGAAAAGCAAAACACATTTGTGTGGATCTGCTATAAAAGCAGAAAGTAAGTTATCTTTAATATCAAGTCTTATCATTTAATCTGAAAGTGCCTTTAATATATATAGTGAATCTAACCACATTGAGATTGCAAACAGCAAATGAATGGTTAGAATTTTGTTCACCTCATTCAGGAAGGAATGTAATTGGTTTACCAGGAGAATGCCCTGCTGTGCAAATTATGCCATGAGATCTTTCCACATGCGTCTGATTTTGTACAATTTTTCTTGGTTCATTATCTATCTTGACTTACTGGGGCCTCTGACAATAACTTTAAAAGAACTTATACTTAGACCTGTGGGCATTCTTATTCAGAATCTTCAGACTTGAAATCGCAAGCATCAAATCACCAAGTGAATGGCTAAAAACTGCAATTGCTCTAGGTCTGAGAAGATTGAACATTGGAATACTGAGCAGATCTGTCAGTTTCTGTCGAGAGGGGAATAAAAAGTTTAATACTTCAGATGAAAAATTTCAGAACAGTTTTCAAGTTTGAATCAAATCTTGTACAAAAATGACACACCAGTTTTAGTATTAATTGGTATGTTATTGCAAGCTATTATTTCACAATTAAGTGTATACTTTGAAAGGCTAATGTCATATGTCAAAAGTAGAGCAGTGCTCTGATAGTTTGTTTGTCAACTTAGTTGAGCTTTCAGTCACATATCTGTCATTAAGACTGTCTATTTCCAGCTCTGTAACATGAAATAATTCCACCAAGAAAATCCTTCAAGACTACCTCTTTGATGAAGCTTACAATCATCCATTCTAATATCTTCTTACATGGCTCTATATCATTTTTTGTTTTATCAAAGATACCAAGAGCTGCAGATGCTGCAATCAGAGTCATCACAGTGTAGAGCTAGAAAGTCACAACAGGCCAGGCAGCATCAGAGGAGCAGGAAAGTCAACATTTTGTATCAGGACCCTTCTTCAGAAATGGGGAGGGGGAGGGGGAAGGGAGTTGGGAAATAAATAGAGGCAAGAGGGGTGGGGCTGGGAGAGGTAGCTTGGATGGTGATAGGTGGATGCAGGTAGGGGCTGGTGGGGATTGGTCAGCGGGGTGGGGCGGATAGGTGGGAGAGAAGATGGACAGGTTGTTTCAGGTCAAGGAGGCAAGAAGGAGGATGGGTGGGGCTAGGCATAGGTGGGTGGGATGGTGAAAGGTGCATCCAGGTAGCGGATAGTGAGGATTGGTCAGTGGGAAGGGTGGTGCAGATAGTTGGAAAAGATGATGGACAGATTGTGACAGGTCAAGGAGATGGGGATGAGGCCAAAGGTGGGGCGATTTTGAAACTGGTGAATTCTATGTTGAGGCCATCGGGTCATAGGCTCCTGGGGCAGAATATGAGGAGTTGTTACTCCAGTTTCCCGGTGGTGTCATTGTGGCACTGGAAGAGGCCCAGGATGAACATGTCACCCAGGGAGTGGGAGGGAGAGTTAAAATGGTTAGCGATCGGAAGGTGTTGTTGATTATCATGAATATAGCGCAGATGCTCCACGAAACTGTTCCCAAGTCTGCGCTTGGTCTTATCGATGTAGAGGAGGCCACATCAGGAGTAATGGATACTGTAGACCAAGTTGAAGGATGTACAGGTGAACTCCTCTTGGATATGGTAAGTTTGATTTGGATCTTGGATGGAGGTGATAGGGGAGGTTTAGGGGCTGTTGTAGCACCTCCTGCAGTTGTAGGGAAAGGTGCTGAATGTGACGGGGTTTAGTGAGGAGTGTGGAGCAGATGAGGGAGTCGCAGAGTGAGCGGACCCTACGAAAGGCAGATAGAGGTGCGGAGGGAAATATCTCTTTGATCGTGGGATCAGATTGTCGGTGATAATTTCTCTGTGTAGCACTTTTGTATATTTTATTTGTTAAATGTTTGACATAAATACAAGTCATCTCTGTATAAATCAGATGCAGAGGAAGACAACTGCATTTTCTGTAGTACCATGGAATCTGGGGTTGTAATATTTGAACAATTTTGAATAATACATAAATAACTTGCTTGGATTCTAACCATGTGAGCAGTGACAATAAGAAGCTGGGCGGTAAGAAATGAAACAGACAGTTTAATGATACTTCCTTTTATGCAAAGGAACTTATAAGAATAGCTGCAATAAGGTTCTTGCATCTTTCCACCTACAATGCTATATTTCAATTTTAAATTGATTTTCCAATTAATCCTGTACAGACATCAAATGTTGAATCTAGGTGCCATGTTGGTTTCTAATCTAGAGAAGATGAAATAAGAGGATTTGATGAGATAATCTCTCATAGCTTTCAGCAGATGGAATGATTTGAGAGTTTCATGACTTCAAGCATGGACAAACAATATAGTAACAGGTATTTTGAGGTCTAATAAGGTCTAATTACTAACCTGCTACTGCAACACACCCTTTACAGTCATCGAGTCATAGAGTTATACAGCATGGAAACAGATCCTTCGGTCCAACGCATCCACCCTGACCAGATATCTTAAAGTAATCAAGTACAACTTGCCAGCTTTTGGCTGATATTCCAGCAGTCCTTCCTATTCATAAAGCCACCTTTTAAATGTTGTAGTTGTACCAACCTCCACCACTTCCTCTAGTAGCACTTATAAATAATTGAAGTAAAAATTTAGTTGAGAGTAAAAATGATTATAGATAGTAATATTCTGTTCTGTTTTTATATTCTCTCAATGTCTTCATGTTGTCAAAAGCCACGGGCAGCAATCGTCCTCCAGGCTTTGCACTCACAGCAACTACAGGTAAGCTCTTTGCTCAGTATACTGGTTGAACCAGTCTTCAATGTTGTCTTTTGCTTCTTGCTCAATCTCTGTTCAATCTTTCCGGTACTGATTAGACACTTCAAACTTCCTGCTTAGTAACAATGTCTGAAAAGTTCTATTTGACTTCTACAGATACTATTCAGCAGTTTCCTGTTCTTCTCACCTCATTCAGTCCTGTGTCAGTTCTTTTCAGTTTCTGTCTCACCATTAGGACCCGACTGCATATAACCTTCCTTGTATCAAAAAAGGACCCAAGTCATCTGCGACACTTTGAAATATCTGAGAAAATTTCAAACACCCAAAAAAAAGTTTGCCTTGCAAGCATGTTTTTCAATTTCCTGCAACGACTGGCACTTTGAAACAAAATCACATTGCTATCTGCTCAACTTCAGCTAGCAAGCAGATCTGCTGTAACCGAGCTAACTCACTTTATTGTTCCTAAATAACCTGCAACAAATGCTATCAACCATCAACTCTGGCAGTATGCAGCTGAATACACAAGCTAAAACACAGTCTGAATAAAGTAGAGTCAAACAGTCCTATTTATTACATCCTAGTCTATTCTCTCATACCCCCTTGTGCTAAGTTGTCTTCAACACCTAAATGGAAAGCAACTCAAAAGTGATAACCATCTCAGTTATGTTAGAGTTTCACCACACAGTAATCAGTAGATGCAATAAATTAGTAACTCCAGAAATCCATGTAGTCCAATTTAATCACTGATTTTAACTTCAAGCAGGAAAAATCAGAAACTTGTCCGCTGCAAACTTAAAATGGCCTTGGACATCAACTACCCGGCCTCACATTGTAATCTAACACGGTTGGGTGATGGAAGGAAACCCACCCTTATTGACAGGGCAATTTCCATGGTCAACCAGATGCCTACTTGGAGCAGCAATGCACCTGTTAATGCAAGATTTTATCTGCTCCTAGCTCCTGGATAAATGTTGCTGGCAATGGAATAGGAATGTCAGAAAGGGAAAGGAAGCCAAGCTGTCTGAGTCACTTGAGAGGCAGAGATAGCAGAGGAAAGAACTAGAAAGCAAATCTTAAGGAAAAGCTCCATGCAGGTCAATCAAGTGGTGTCACAAGTAATCAGCTCCTGGAAAATCAACTTCAGGCCTTGGATAAAATTTTCAATGATTTCACTAAAACAGCAAAATGAGATCAGCTGTGCTATCTTTTCAATAACTTCATCTCATTTGTGCTTCCTGCACGCTCTACTGGGTGGTGAGGACAGTGATGGAGGGAAGACATTACAGCAAAGATCCATTACACCACCCCATTTTTATTCTAAACACAAACCCCACTCTCCTTACTATCTTCACAGACCCAAGAGCAGTCTTTTCTCTTGGCAGCCACTGCAGAATGAGATTCTTCCCTAGGATACCTTTCATACATCAAACCAAATACTTATTTGTCATTCAACACCTCCCCATTCACTGGCACCTTGCTGCTTCTCCTTCTCAGCATTGATAGTACAAACAGAAAGCTAAACATCACCTCAGGAAACATAGGGAAGGGATGGAAAGTTGCATTTATAAAGTGGTTTTTATGACCCCATTACATTTCAAATTGTTTTAGAGCCAGTAAATACAATTCGTGGATTTGTGGCATGAAGGAAATCAGCTTCTGCTCACTCATCCTCACTGCTGGCTGCCGTTGTGCTGGCTTAATTTAGTATCTGGCAATTCATCTAATTGCTGCTTATACCACACTGATGTCGATAAAGTAATTAGTGTACAAAACACTTTATGTTGTTCTTAAAGCCAACACTGCTACATTTGCATTGTGATATAACTCTGGACTATCTCTTGCTTTTGGTACATACACTATACCGAAGACCACTTGCTTCTTAACCTCTAAGTATGGATCTTCAAGTCCTTACATACTGTAATGCTCCCTGTCTATAAGAGGTTCTCAAATACAACTCAAAAGTGGTATCTAACATATCTCTTTCTCGAGCATGCTCATTCTCAGTTGGTTTCTTCTCTTCTACTGATGTCAGAGATTGTTGTATTCCTTCATGGGATATGGCTATCGCTGGCCTGATCAGCATTTACTACCCATCCCTAAATATTAACCACAGTATTGTGAGTGAGGAGTCAGATGTAGGCCAGACCAGATAAGGACAGCATTTTCCTTCCATAAAGAACTTGAGTGAACCAGATGGGTGATTCCCTGACAGTTGCCAATGGTTTTATAGTTATCATTCGACCCTTAATTCCAGATATGTATTGAATTCAAATTTCACCATCTGCTATGGCAGGATTCATACACAAGTTCAGAATCATTCTGAAGGAGGGTCACTGGACCCAAAATGTTAACTCTGCTTTCTCTGCACAGATGCTGCCAGGCCTGCTGAGTTTTTTCCCAGTCATTCCCATTTTCGTTTCTGATATCCAGTATCCGCATTTCTTTATTTGTTCTTCTTAAAATGGAAATGTGTAACAATTTGAATAGTGAAGTTCATGCTCACTGCCATTGTTCTGCAATAGATGGGCATTGCAAAGAACAAAATATCTAATCGAGTTGTAAAATATTATGCCAATTTAACTCTGGAAGTTACCTTTCATTTTGTTGAATGTTTGCTTCACGATTGAGTTGGTTTGCAGGGTGGAGCGAGTGTATGTGACAAAGAACAAAGTACAAAGAAAATTACAGAACCAGAACAGGCCCTTTGGCCCTCCAAGCCTGCGCTGATCCAGATCCTCTACCTAAACCTGTCACCTTTTTTCCAAGGATCTGTATCCTTCTGCCCCCTGCCCATTCATTTATCTGTCTAGATACATCTTAAATGACGCTATCATGACCACCTCTACCACCTCTTTTGGCAATGCGTTCCAGGCACCTATCACCCTCTGCATAAAGAACTTTCCACACATATCTCCCTTAAAGTTTTTCCCATGCAAGTGTGGATATGCAAAACTGTTTCTTTTCTGCTGGTAACAAAATGCAGAGACATTCATAGATTATTTAGATGAATGTCCACGGCCATCCTAAGAAGGAGATGTCCATATTACCCCTTTTCTGCGTCTTAATTTCAACTGGCATTTGTTGTTCAGATTAGATATACAGGATATTCTCATTATATTGCCATACTATAAAAACGTTAGCATAAGGTTCTTATGGTGCACTGGTAATGACCCTATCGCGGAGCCAGGAGACCTTGGCTCAAGTCTCACCTGCTCCAGAGCTGTGTAATAACAGCAGGTTGTTTGATAATAATAAGAATAATAATCAAAGCTAATTGTATTTTAAATATGCTGTCATTTAAATAGCATTGTCTGCTTTGTTTGTTAAACATCTCCAATTGTCTACTAAGCTCTCTAATAGAGTACAAGATGTACTCATGTAAATCAGACTCAAGGAAATGGCCCACTTAGGTTAACAAGGCTATCTTATTTGTGCTGCTACTATGATGCTAATGAGTTTTGCAACCCTCGCAAATGTTCCATTAAGGACACAGTGGTAATGTCCCTCATGCTGAACCAGGAGACCTAGGTTCAAATAGCATCTGCTCATTAGAAAATATATCACAAATATAGCTGCGTACAGCTACACAGCTGGTATAGCACAACAGTAGTGTCCCTATCTCTGGCCTGGGTTCAAGCCCCATCTGCTCTGGAAGTGACATAACGTGTCTGACCAGATTGATTTTTAAAAAGTAAAATTTCTAAAACACAAATGAGGGAGATATTCTGATGCAATTGGAGCTTCCCTATCTCTACACAGATGGTCGAGGTTAAAGTTTCACTTGTCCTGGAAGCATACCATTAAACATACAAATAAATTGACTAAAAGATGAATTTAACATACAAATGTTTGATAGCGTGTAAGCATTTTGAAGGAACTTCAGCCCCATGCATGAAGGGGTTAATCCAATGCCTGCAAAAGATGCATATTCTAAATTAACCTAAAGAACCTTAAATGACCCACTGGCACTGTGTTAATAGCTGTACTGGATAGTGATCAATAGCTGAAGTAACATGGTTTAGTCCTCAAAATATAAGACATTTTTTATGAATTGCATCCATTTATTCCCTACAATAAAATACAATTTGCACTGCACATGTAAATAAAGATTTATGCAAACATAATGCTCTAAAAAGACAGTGGTGATATCTTGAAAGACAGAAAGGACACAACCAGAGCAGGATGATCGATTTGCAGCAAAGATCGTTCAATTAAGAAATGGTGAAAGCCATCCAGCGTTATTGTATTAACATTTCACTGAGGAATCAGACTGAAAGAAAGGTTATTAGCTTCTAGTCAACATTACTCAAGGCATCCAGATCAAAGATAGCAAAACATGCAAAGAAAAAGTGAATGCTGCACTACAATGGGGCAAAATGTGCACAACACCCAAATTCAAGAATGAGTGGTCTGTTTCCCCAAGAGCACTGAGAAATACCAGAACTGAAACTGGCTCAAGCTAATTTTGAAATTGCTCCAGCAACTTCTAAAAACTGGTATTGCACTCTTCATTTAGATATGGGAGGCAAAGGAGACCGCAAGGAGCTGAACTAGTGTCCTGTCCACCCTTTCCCCCAAGGATTGTAGCATAATAGAGTAAATTATCACTGAGTGTCATATCTTGCTCTATGATAGGCTGTGCACAGCAAAAGGTAAGGCCCAGCCCACTTACTTATGAATTATTCCAAACTGAATTTTTTTTGAGTCAAGGCCTCCAGAAGCCCATCAATTCACAACCTTTGAGTAGAAAGGTACACAAGGCTTGCCCTTGTTTGTGAGATTTAGAGATCAGTGACATTGATTTTGTATGAGAGCCACAAAATACTCTTATCCTTTGTGTCTCTAAAACAGTTTGTTAACACTAAAAGGTTGGAATTAAAAGATGCATGATCACCAACCCATCAAGATAATTTGAATCAAAGAAAACTTGAAATTTAAAAGGGGCAGTTACTGATTTTGGTTGCATTTCATTGTCTGCAGTCAGTGCAGCCTTCATAACACACTGGAAAATGAATTTTGTTTAAGAAAAATAATTCCCATGTGAACATTTGATTTTACAAATGAAACATTACTGATTTTTTTGAACTCAAGTTGTCTGGAATATTTCCTTCGTATAAATTGCTTAAGCTTCCATGGTCAGCTGTTTCAAATTCAAGCAGCAAGGGTGGAAGCTTAGAGCTAGAACAAACAGAGTTGTTATCTTTGGGTTTGTTACCCGTGCCATGTGCTGGCGAGGGAAGGAATAGTGAGAGACAGCAGTTGAACACATGGCTACAGGAATGGTACAGGAGGGAGGAATTCAGATACCTGGATAATTGGGGCTCATTCTGGGATAGGTGGGTCCTCCACAAACAAGATGTTCTACACCTGAACCAAAGGGGTACCAATATCCTGGGGGGGAAATTTGCTAATGCTCTTCAGGAGGGTTTAAACTAATTCAGCAAGGGAATGGGAACCTGAATTATAGCTCCAGTATACAGGAAGTTGAGAGTAGTGAGGTCATGATTAAGGTTTCAAGGTCGCAGGAGTGAATGGCAGGCAGGAAGATGGTTTAAGTACGTCTGCTTCAATGCCAGGAGCATCCGGAATAAGGAGAACTTGCAGCATGGGTTGGTACCTGGAACTTCAATGTTGTGGCCATTTCGGAGACACGGACAGAGCAAGGACAGGCGTGGTTGTCGCGGGTTCCGGTGTTTAGATGTTTCAGTAAGATCAGGGAAGACTGTAAAAGAGGGGGAGTTGTGGCATTGTTAGTGAAGGACAGTATTACGGTGGCAGAAAGGATGTTTTATGAGGACTCGTCTACTGAGGTAGTATGGGCTGAGGTTAGAAACAGGAAAGGAGAGGTCACCCTGTTGGGAGTTTTCTATAGGCCCCCGAAAAGTTCCAGAGATGTAGAGGAAAGGATTGCAAAGATGATTCTGGTTAGGAGCAAAAGTAACAGGGTAGTTGTTATGGGGGACTTTAACTTTTCAAATATTGACTGGAAACACCATAGTTCGAGTACTTTAGATTGGTCAGGTTTTGTCCAATGTATGCAGGAGGATTTCCTGACACAGTATATAGATAGCCTAACAAGAAGCGAGGCCACATCGGATTTGTTACTGTGTAATGAACCAGGCCAAGTGCTAGATTTGGAGGTAGGTGAGCACTTTGGTGATAGTGACTACAATTCAGTTACGTTTACTTTAGCAATGGAAAGGGATACATATATACCACAGAGCAAGAGTTATAGCTGGGGGAAAGGCAATTATGAGGCGAATAGGCAAGATTTAGGATGCATAGGATGGGGAAGGAAACTGCAGGGGCTGGGCATAATTGAAATGTGGAGCTTGATAAGTATGTACCTGTCAGGCAGGGAGGAAGTGGTCGAGCGAGGGAACGGTGGTTTACTTAAAGAAGTTGAATATCTTGTCTAGAGGAAGAAGGAGGCTTATGTAAAGATGAGGCGTGATGGCTCATTTAGGGCACTTGAGAATTACAAGTTACCCAGGAAGGATCTAAAGAGAGAGCTAAGAGCCTGGAGGGGACATGAGAAGTCTTTGGCAGATAGGATCAAGGAAAACCCTAAAGCTTTCTACAGGTATGTCAGGAATAAAAGAATGACTCGAGTAAGATTAGGGCCCATCAAGGACAATAGTGAGAAGTTGTGCATGGAGTCTGAAGAGATAGGAGAGGCGCTAAATGAATATTTTTCATCACTATTCACACGGGAAAAAGACAATGTTGTTGAGGAGAATACTGAGATACAGGCTATTAGACTAGATGGGATTGAGGTTCACAAGGAAGAGGTGTTAGCTATTCTGGAAAGTGTGTAAATAGATAAGTCCCCAGGGCCAGATGGGATTTATCCTAGGATTTTCTGGGAAGCTAGGAAGGAGATTGCAGAGCCTTTGGCTTTGATCTTAATGTCATCACTGTGTACAGGAATAGTGCCAGAAGACTGGAGGATAGCAAATGTTGTCCCCTTGTTCAAGAAGGGGAGTAGAGACAACCAAGGTAATTATAGACCAGTGAGCCTTAATTCAGTTGTGGGTAAAGTGTTGGAGAGGATTATAAGAGATAGGATTTGTAATCATCTAGAAAGGAATAATTTGATTAGGGATAGTCAACACGGTTTTGTGAAGGGTAGATCGTGCCTCACAAACCTTATTGAGTTCTTTGAGAAGGTGACCAAACAGGTGGATAAGGGTAAAGCAGTTGATGTGGTGTATATAGATTTCAGTAAAGGGCTTGATAAGGGTCCCCACGGTGGGCTATTGCAGAAAATATGGAGGCATGGGATTGAGGGTGATTTAGCGGTTTGGATCAGAAATTGGCTAACTGTAAGAAGACAGAGGGTGGTGGTTGATGGGAAATGTTCATCCTGGAGTTCAGTTACTAATGGTGTACTGCAAGGATCTGTTTTGGCGCGATTGCTGTTTGTCATTTTTATAAATAACCTGGATGAGGGCGCAGAAGGATGGGCTAGTAAATTTGCGGATGACACGAAAGTCAATGAAGTTGTAGATAGTGTGGAAGGATGTTGCAGGTTACAGAGGGACATAGATAAGCTGCAGAACTGGGCTGAGAGCTGGCAAATGGAGTTTAATACAGAAAAGCGTGAGGTGATTCACTTTGGAAGGAGTAACAGGAATACAGAGTACTGGGCAAATGGTAGGATACTTGGTGGTGTGGATGAGCAGAGAGATCTCGGTGTCCATGTGCATGGATCCCTGAAAGCTGCCACGCAGGTTGATAGGGTCATTAAGAAGGCAGACGGTGTGTTAAGTTTTATTGGTAGAGGGATTGAGTTTTGGAGCCATGAGGTTATGGTGAAGCTGTACAAAACTCTGGTGCAGCCGCACTTGGAGTATTGCGTACAGTTCTGGTCACCGCATTATAGGATGAATGTGGAAGCATTGGAAAGGGTGCAGAGGAGATTTACCAGGTTGTTGCCTGGTATGGAGGGAAGGTCTTATGAGGGAACACTGAGGGACTTGAGGCTGTTTTCATTAGAGCGAAGAAGGTAAAGAGGCAACTTAATAGAAACATACAAGATGATCAGAGGATTAGATAGGGTGGCCAGTGAAAGCCTTTTTCCTCGGATGGTGATGGCTTGCATGAGGGGGCATAGCTTTAAATTGAGGGGTGATAGATATAGGACAGAAGTCAGAGGTAGGTTCTTTATTCAGACAGTAGTAAGGGCGTGGAATGCCCCGCCTGCAACAGTAATAGACTTGCCATCTTTAAGGGCATTTAAATGGTCATTGGATAAACAAATGGATGATAATGGAATAATGTATGTTAGATGGGCTTCAGATTGGTTTCACAGGTTGGTGCAACATCGAGGGCCGAAGGGCCTGTACTGCACTGTAATGTTCTATGTTCTGTGTTTGTTCTGCTCGCAGTAATGTCTAGCAACAAAATGAACACTTTTCATAATTCATACAGAGCGTTTTCTCATCTTTATCAACATTAAAAGAGAATGATTCCAATTATATTGTCTAATAATGACTTTAAAATTTGACCATATAACGCATCTGGTATGTTTTTGCATCACAGGACCTCAGGCAGAGAGTTTGTGGTTCTGCGGGGCAGAGTGGTCTTGCCAAGATTCTCTGATTGGACAGGACATTAATTCACATTGGTCTACACATGAAACCAACTTTCATGGAAGTTATTAATTAAGCCTGAATTTGTTTAAATTGATTTTCATTTAACTCTCTCACTTATAACTATTAATGGCAAAATGGAAAGTGTATAATTAAACACAGTATGTTTATCGAAATGTTGTCTTTATTGTCATGACATGTTTGCCCTCTTCCATTTGGCAACTACAGACCCAGTAATTGCCCAACAATTAAATGGCTAGAAAATTGTGAGCAGCACATTTTCCCCTCCTAAGATGCGCAGTTTGAAAGTTTTGGAGTATTGTCTGCAGTGGTATTTACGAGTATCAGCTTATCTTTACTAACACTTTTTGAAAGGAACTTTAAAGGTGGTAGTTTGTTTCTATGTCCTACAGTCAAAGCAGGACAAATACAACCCAGCCAATTACTACCACACGTTATTCTTAGTCATTAGAAAAGTGATGGAAGGTTTCAGTGTTATTAAACAGCACTTACTTAGCAATAACCGGTACACCAATGATCAGTTCAGCTTCTGCCAGGGCCACTCAGCTCTTGACTTTAATATAACCTTGGATCAAATGTGGACAAAAAAGTGTTGAATTCCAGAGGTGAAGTGAGAGTGACTGCCCATTCCGTCAAAGCTTAATTTTATGGTATGGTGTCAAGCAACCCATTTGTGACCTCAGCTTCTGAAGCAGTCAGTGAACAAATGTTGCAAAACCCAGGCGGTGGATGATAAGTGGCAAAAAACATCATACCAAACAAATGTCAGGCAACGACCCTCTCTGTGAAAGAATCTAATCACAATCCATGACATTCAAAGACATTACCATTCCTGAATCCCCCACTATTGAGTTCCTGGGGGGGTTACAATTCACCAGAAACTATACTAGACTAGCCATGTAAGTACTGTGGCTATAAAAGCAGGCCAGAGGTTAGGAATCCTGCAGTGTGTAACTCACCTTCTAACTCTCCCAAGTCAGTGGTGTGATAGAATACCCCCTACTTGCTGGGTAGGTGCAGCTCTAACAACACTCAAGAAGCTTGACACCATCCAGGATGAAGCAGCCCACTTGACTGGCAACACATCTAAAATATCTACTCCCTCCACCATCAATGCCCAAGAGCAGAAATGCAAGATGCACTGCAGAAATTCACTAAGGCTCCTTATACAGTTCTTTCCAAACTCGTGGCCATTTCCAACTAGAAGGGCAAGAGAGCAAATACATTGGAACATCACCATCTGCAAATTTACCTCTAAGCCACTAACCATCCAGATTTGGATATATTGCTTCAGTGTTGTTGGATCAAAATCGTAGAATCCCCTCCCTGACAGCATTGTGTTCCTACCTACAGCACATGGTATACAGCAGCTCAAGAAGTCAGTACACCATTTTCTCTAGGGAATCTAAGGATGGTCAATAAATATTGGCCTAGCCAGTGATACCCAATCCCAAAATTGTACATAGAAAAAAATGCACTGATCAATTCACATAATCAACTAGGAAAGAAGGGGCACAGTTACAAACTCATGCTGATTTCAACCTTAAACTTTCATTGTCACATTCTTCCCAGGTTGAAAAGCCAGACTTTTCAGCTATTTCCTCAAATTAAGTCCAACATCTGGGGCGAACCTCAGGGCATCAGTCTTGCTGCTTCTTAGACTCGAATGTCTGTTTTACAGTGAACTGGATTTAGTCCATAAGGCCTGGTCTTATTTTAAAGCAGTATTTTATCGCGATCAACACTAAATTTCAAAATTGATAATCATGCTTCCACATTTTTCCAATTCATTTTCTCAGATGACATCCTCAATTCCACCGGTCCCTCCAAAACTGATACAATCTGAAATTTAATGGACTGTTGCCAATGATTGAACTGGAAGGAGGGCGACTTGAGATTCTAGAGGTAGTAAGAACAGCCGATGCTGGAGTCAGAGATAACACAGTGTGGAGCTGGAGGTTCACAGCAGGCCAGGCAGCATCAGAGGAGCAGGAATGCTGATGTTTCAGGACGGGACTCTTCTTCAGAAATTAAAAAAGGTCCTGACCGGAAATGTCAGCTTTCCTGCTCCTCTGATGCTGGTTGACAGGAGATTTTGCCAGTTTTAAGAGTAGAAAATAGACCTGACAACCTCTTTTAATGTTGGAGCATTGTTTGCCATACCTAATAACTTCTTAAAAAAAATTGCATGAATATAAAGTGGATAATTTTCACTGCAGTGTTTAAGAGAAGGAATTTAAGAAAAGCCATCAACTGCTCCAACTATCAGTCTCACTTATCGGATCTAGATAGGGGTTTCAATAGCACAATCATATCATGCAGTTTTCACTCAAGCTCGGTTAAATAGAACAGTGATCATATCGGAAGAGCAGACTGTTTTCTTTTGATAAAAGATTTCAAGAGAAGAGAAGCAGGGTCTAGGCCCGAAATGTCAGCTTTTGTGCTCCTGAGATGCTGCTTGGCCTGCTGTGTTCATCCAGCTCCACACTTTTTTATCTCGGATTCTCCAGCATCTACAGTTCCCATTATCTCTAAACACTACACTGACTGTTACTGGAACCTCAACCGTGTCATTTTAGGAGAGTCCTCTTCGTGAACCCGAGTGAATTGTCATGCTATTTTCTGCAGCTCACCTCATCATGTATACTTCACTTATCTATGACATCCAGCTTGTACTATCCTCTTCTCAGCAATGGCAGAAATACTTATCAGTGACAGGATCTCCTGAGATTCCTAGCACTGAAGTATTTTTTCACCAGGTCAAATTCTGCCAGTGTGGGGTTGGCTGTCATCATGCATAACGTGGGCAGGTAATGATAAAAAAAGCTCAGAGGGCACATAGGCGCACAGCAGACTCCTCAAGGGCAAATGCACATTCATAAATGCATTGCTCTACAAGAACCAAGCTACAGAAGCCTGGCCCCCTCCACCGACACTCTCATCCGCCTAGCGGAACTCGTCCTCACACTCAACAACTTCTCTTTTGACTCCTCCCACTTCCTACAGACTAAGGGGGTGGCCATGGGCACCCGCATGGGCCCCAGCTATGCCTGCCTCTTTGTAGGTTACGTGGAACAGTCCATCTTCCGCACCTACACAGGCCCCAAACCCCACCTCTTCCTCCGGTACATTGATGACTGTATCGGCGCCGCCTCTTGCTCCCCAGAGGAGCTCGAACAGTTCATCCACTTCACCAACACCTTCCACCCCAACCTTCAGTTCACCTGGGCCATCTCCAGCACATCCCTCACCTTCCTGGACCTCTCAGTCTCCATCTCAGGCAACCAGCTTGTAACTGATGTCCATTTCAAGCCCACCGACTCCCACAGCTACCTAGAATACACCTCCCCCCACCCACCCTCCTGCAAAAATTCCATCCCCTATTCCCAATTCCTCCGCCTCCGCCGCATCTGCTCCCACGATAAGACATTCCACTCCCGCACATCCCAGATGTCCAAGTTCTTTAAGGACCGCAACTTCCCCCCCACGGTGATTGAGAACGCCCTTGACCGCGTCTCCCGCATTTCCCGCGACACATCCCTCACACCCCGCCCCCGCCACAACCGCCCCAAGAGGATCCCCCTCGTTCTCACACACCACCCTACCAACCTCCGGATACAACGCATTATCCTCCGACACTTCCGCCATTTACAATCCGACCCCACCACCCAAGACATTTTTCCATCCCCACCCCTGTCTGCTTTCCGGAGAGACCACTCTCTCCGTGACTCCCTTGTTCGCTCCACACTGCCCTCCAACCCCACCACACCCGGCACCTTCCCCTGCAACCGCAGGAAATGCTACACTTGTCCCCACACCTCCTCCCTCACCCCCATCCCAGGCCCCAAGATGACATTCCACATTAAGCAGAGGTTCACCTGCACATCTGCCAATTTGGTATACTGCATCCACTGTACCCGGTGCGGCTTTCTCTACATTGGGGAAACCAAGCGGAGGCTTGGGGACCGCTTTGCAGAACACCTCCGCTCAGTTCGCAACAAACAACTGCACCTCCCAGTCGCAAACCATTTCCACTCCCCCTCCCATTCTCTTGATGACATGTCCATCATGGGCCTCCTGCACTGCCACAATGATGCCACCCGAAGGTTGCAGGAACAGCAACTCATATTCCGCCTGGGAACCCTGCAGCCATATGGTATCAATGTGGACTTCACCAGTTTCAAAATCTCCCCTTCCCCCACTGCATCCCTAAACCAGCCCAGTTCATCCCCTCCCCCCACTGCACCACACAACCAGCCCAGCTCTTCCCCCCCACCCACTGCATCCCAAAACCAGTCCAACCTGTCTCTGCCTCCCTAACCGGTTCTTCCTCTCACCCATCCCTTCCTCCCACCCCAAGCCGCACCCCCAGCTACCTACTAACCTCATCCCACCTCCTTGACCTGTCCGTCTTCCCTGGACTGACCTATCCCCTCCCTACCTCCCCACCCACACCTTCTCCACCTATCTTCTTTACTCTCCATCTTCGGTCCGCCTCCCCCTCTCTCCCTATTTATTCCAGTTCCCTCCCCCCATCCCCCTCTCTGATGAAGGGTCTAGGCCCGAAACGTCAGCTTTTGTGCTCCTGAGATGCTGCTTGGCCTGCTGTGTTCATCCAGCCTCACATTTTATCATCTTGGAATCTCCAGCATCTGCAGTTCCCATTATCTCTCTCTCCTACAGAAGCCTGCAGTCAGTTTTAGCCCACCTGAAAGTCCTGTCCAAGGAAATGTTCCTCTCTCCCCAAATCCAGTTGTAGCCTAACATCTTATTGTTCAACAAGAGTGTATCATATACAGGAAAAGCCTTCAAAACGATTGTAATTTTTCACCTTTATTCATCAACAACAATAGCAAACATAGAAAAACAAATAAAAGCTGCATTTGTTTCATAGAACAGGCTGGGGCTGCTTGCCTTTCAACAGCAAAAATTTACAGTCAATCAATAAGTGATCACAACATCCAGCTCACATTAGAAACTTGGGTCAATTAAATTCTGTCGGGTTTGTTACATCCAATGCTCCTGTGCTCTATCATGTAAAATTTGAAGCTTTTCCTGCTGAAAGTCCTCATCTTCCTCCTCAGCATTTGCAGTCAATCTCCCAGCTCTTCAGAGTCGGCCGTACCTCCCTGTTGCCTGTGACAGTTGTGTACAGCGCAGCACGGCAGGATTGTGCAGCATATAGCCTGTACTGCGCTGCAAAGGTGCCCCCTCCGCCAAGCATTTACTGAAGCATCAGAATCTCATCTTCAGCTAGCATCTCATCTGCTCCATAATGACCCTGTTTAAGAACAGGCAGCACTGAATCTATCCTCTGCATCAGTTGTGTAATTGAGTTATCAGATATAATTGATGAGGGTGGCCCTTTCACAGCAACCAGCCATGTCAAACATTCAGCTCTTGAAACAAAGAAGGAACATAAGCATTATCAAAGATATTGATATCATGATACCCTTTGGGTTGTCTGGCACAAACTTCCAAGATGTGATACCAACGGTAACAGACAACTTAAACATTGATGGGACGGAACCATTTTCTGTTGAAGTAATCAGCTGCATTATGATATAGCACTCTCAACACAATGGGTATACAGTCTTCAATGCCCTTCGCCTTTGCTGACAAAGAACACAGCCCAAACTGTCGCACTTACCTAGCCTTGGGGAAACAAAATGAAGCAGCATGAGCTGGTATAAATTACATTAAATACAGCCAAGATATATATTTGTGGGTCAAGGGTGGAGAGATCCTGCACATATCTGAGTGGATCCTTGGAAGCAGCCAGTTGAATAAAAGTCTACCACAGCTGGCATGATGATGGCCACTAGGATAGGATGCATACCCATCCCTTCAGGTCCCAGGTCCACTCCAACAGTTCTGTGATGGTGTCCAAGGACATCCTCAGGTCTGCAGAAAACCTGCACCCTATACATCTTGAGGAAGGAAGTCAGAATTTACATCACTCACAAATGGCAACTTAATGTACTTCTCCGAACATTAAGCCAAGGAAGTCCATGGGATGCTTCTACGCGTTCTTTTGAGAGAGGGATGTAATTCTGATGAATACAGCAGGAGTCATATCACAGAAATACAGCAGGAGACTGTTAGTGCTGTATAATTACTGATAACTAGCCCAGCCACCATACCCCCATCACCCAAGCAAAGTAACATTGCACATAAAGGCATCTTGATGAATATTTACAGTTCAAGGTGAGATGAAGTCAGCTCCAAGTCCTTGCGTGGCCTGTGAGATCTTGGATTGTCTTTGTGAATTGTGGGCAACAGCAGCTACTTTTAAGGTGACCTGTGATTACTTCAGCTTTGCAAAGATGACAAGGATCAAGCTGCAGTGAATACCAACATGGTCGAGATGGCTTGTGACCAGGGTTTGTATCCTACATGGTTGGGCACTGCATGCATTTCACGTGCAGGGTACAGTAATTGGGATGACTTCTGTACTGTGTAAATGCTTAATTAATGTAATTGCTCCTTGAATGGCCTCACATCACTCACAAGTGGAGTGTGCCTGCTCAGACAGAAAAACAAACACTTACTGTATGCACTGTCAGTGTGTGAGGCAACCATTCCCCATTTCCATTGAGCTAATATGATTCACATTAGAATGGAAGGCAACACAAGTCATGCTTACGAATGAGTCTCTGACTCAGTTGAAAATGAAGGGACATGTCCTGAACCTTCATGTTTCTTTCTTCCCTGTACTCTTTACTGAGCCCATTATTACTGAGCTTCCACAAATTCCTACACACCACTTGATTTACAACTTCACCCCCCAACATTACCCAGATCTACAAATTAGTCATGTCAACATTGTGCTGCAATATATTTCAGTTGAGGACCGGGTGATCGTGACCATCAATGAGACCCTCCTGCAGTAGCTCATGTCCTTAAAGGTGCTTTCATCTCCCCTCCCTGCAAATTACATGTTCAGTTTTCCCTGTTCATAATTATTCCTCCTACATCCTAGCCTGTTGCCTCCAATCCCTTGAACTGACTTTCTAACCTTCTCTACAATAGTAGCAGTTCCTAATAACTACACTTCATTTTCTATCCAGATTGACGCATTTCCCAAAGTCAACCCTGACCCCCTCTCTTCCCTCCTACAAAAGTGATAGGGTACCCCTTGTCCCCACCTACCACCAACATCCACATTCAGGAGATCATTAGATGTTATTTCTGCCACCTCCAGTGAGATGCCACCATCATACACATATCCTACTCCCCACGCCCAACCCCCACACCCCAGCCTCCCTTGTCAGCATTCTGCAAGGGCCGTTCCCACCAGGACACCCTGGTCCATTACTCCTTCACTCCCAATAGCCCACAGCCTCACGGCACCTTCCCCTGGAACTACAGTAGGTGTATCACCTGCCTGTTTACTTCCTCCCTCCTCAGTATCCAAGAGCATAAATACAGCTTCCAGGTGATGCAGCACTTTACCTGCACTTCACTCAATCTAGTCTACTGCACTTGCACCTCACAGTGTGGTCTCCTCTACACTGGGAAAATGAAGCATAGACTCTGTGACCACTTCTCAGAACACCTATGTTCTGGCTGCAAAAAAGACTCTGAGCTTCCAGTTTCCTGTGTCTTCAGCACAACACTGTGTTCTCTGGCCAACAAATTTATCTCTAGCTTGCAGCCGTGCTCCAGCAAAACTCAGCACAAGATGGAAGAACAGCACCTCACTTTTCATTTGGGAACTCTACAGCCTTCTGGACTCAATCTCAAGTTCGACAACTTTAGGGCTTGAGGCACTTTCTCCCATTGCCTTATCCCAAACCCCACATAACAGCATTGTTATCACATGATCTGCTATTACACACAAACCTTTGTGAGCCACTAATAATCCCTTTTAGTAGCTATTCATTCTCCTAGGCTGATTGTTATCTGCTCCTTTGATCTGTACAACTATTCTTCACTCCCTTTGGACTCTATCTCCACCTAACATTGACTTCTTACACCCTCCATGCCACCCTGTCTTCTGCAAAAATACCAACTTTGTCCTTACTACAATCAGTTTCTGAGGAAGGGTCACTGAACCCAAAACATTACCTCTGATTTCTCTCCACAAATGCTGCCAGACCTGTAGAGCTTTTCTAACAATTTCTGGATTTGTTTGCGACCCTTGACTTTAATTGAGTTGACAGGACTGACCATGGCTCACCTTTGGCCTATATGAACAGACTGATGGGTGTCCAGGCCCCAAACTGATCACTGTGCAGCTCCCCAGCTGGGTTCCCGCAACTCCACATAAAGGCTGCATCATATCTTCCGAACTGACCCTGGATGGGAATGATACAGAATCCCTTATCCTGACTGCCTCAAGCAGCTGGCTGACCATGTCCAAGCCTCTGGAATGATGTCGGACCATACCCTTGACTTAACGTGTCAGGACTCCTGACTGAAAGCTGTCTTCCTTGGACTGAATGAGGACTACACCCCTTTGACTTGAGACATGGCCATTTGGTTAAAGCACATTCAGTGTGTTTGCTGCGAGCCAGGGTGCAGTGTAATATCGATATATAACAACAGTGTTGTTGTAAAGCTCTGAGATGAACCTAGTTGAATACATGAATTGGGATGCCTAACCCTGGCTGCAAATTGTCCTGGCAGCAGCATTACAATGAAGGTGTGGGTGCACTCCAAAGTCCAGAAGTACAGAACTGTATTGTTCATGGGTTGGGTATATGGCTTTAGGATGCAGAGAGGCTGGTATGTGTCTGATGCCAACCTCAATAGACAGGAGGTGCAAGTAATCACTGCCCATGGAACATGCCCTGAGATGTTGATGATTGTTGTCCATATGGAAACCTGGAGGAGCAAGCAACAAGCTGAGAATAGCCAAAAACCTGCTCTGGCTCTTCTGTTGGCAATTATCGTCATCTATTTTCTATCTGGCATGTGGGAGAATAGGAAATTGCATATCAATGAGAAGATTAGGAACTAATGACATGCAAAATATGCAAAGAGAAGCTAATAGGCCTCTCATCACTCACTGGAGAGATTTTGCCTCACCATTCAAAACCTGGTTGCAGAATCTGACTTTCTTTTCTTGACGTCCAAACTTGCCATAATTTCCCAACTGACTGTCCAATTGTTCAGGGCTGGGAATATTCCTTTCATTATTTGCTGGAGATTTGCCAGAAATTAAAACTGATGCTGGCTGTTATGCAAGATGGAGCTTTAATGAAATTATACTGCAACCTCTGTTCTGTATCCAGTTGAAACCCTTCACATAGGAGCAGGCAGAACAAAGGTCAGCAGTCACAGTATTGGCCTTGTGAAGTTGTTTTACATTTAATATTGTTCAGATCACTTAAAGTTTGAAGGTAAGATAAATTTATATCCACTTTATGGACATACATGGAGTGGTTTCTCTGAAAAAGATGATTGAAACTTTACTGTGGGTATTGATTTTATTTTAATAAGTTTTCCTCTAAATCACATGCCTGGTGATAATTGCTTGCTTTGCTGTGGACTGTTCTAAGGCTGTTTGAACAGAGCCTGACTTGGAATCGTTCTTGTTTAATCTGATTAAGTTGGAGGGAAGCCTGCTTAGGACAAGCTGAACTAGGAGAAAACATACTATGAAAAAGCTGCTCAGCTAATCTCAAGGGTCTGTTTCCATTGTGTACATGTTATGATTCTGACGCTCTGTTCAGGGTGAAACCTATTCAATCCTTTGGAAGAGTGACTGAACAAACATCTAAAGATTGTATTTCTCGAATAATCTGTGTCTGCAAGATTTCAGAGACAACTGTGTATGATTGGTGACTTAACTGCATGCATTAGAACACCAGAACAACAGACTCCGGAGCACCCGATACTTTTTCCTTTTGCATATTGATTAAAATATTTTTGATTCAGAAAGCCAATCTTTGCAGAGAATTTTTTGATTCTCTCTTTT
The DNA here is from genome assembly GCF_030684315.1 of Stegostoma tigrinum. Lineage (NCBI taxonomy): Eukaryota > Metazoa > Chordata > Chondrichthyes > Orectolobiformes > Stegostomatidae > Stegostoma > Stegostoma tigrinum. Next base: position 17,553,337 of record NC_081367.1, on the reverse strand, counting down.
TCCTAATGCATGTGTGTGTGTTTTGGGGACTTTTGAGAGATAAGCATCAATACTTTGGGGTGGTGATAGCTTACCAGTATTATCATGAGTCTATTAATCCAGAAGCCCAGGTACAGTCTGGGGGACAAAAACAGGATAGGTCACCAGACCTGAAACGTTAACTCCGATTTCTCTGCACAGAAGCTGACAGATCTGTTGAGCTTTTCCAGAAATTTCTGTTTTTGTTTCTGATTAAGCATCAGCAGTTCTTTCAATTTTCATTTAATGTTCCAGGGTCCTGGCTTTGAATATTACTGTGGGAGATAATGCGATTTAAATGCAATTAAAAAACTGGAATTAAGAGTATATGGTGACTATGAAACTATTGTTGATTGTCAGGAAAAACCCATGTACCTCAATAATGTCCTTTAGCGATGGAAACTGCTGTCCTTACCAGGTCTGGCCTACCTGTGACTCCAGGTCCACAGCAATGTGGTTGACTCTTAACTAGCTCATGGGCAATCAGGGATGGGCAATAATTGTTGGTCTGGCCAGTGATACCTGTGCCCCATGAATAAAAGAAATACTATTGACTGCATACGTTAACATATTATTGCTCCATTGTTGAACGCATGTTGTCTTGACAATAGAGCATAATTGGGCTTATGAACAAACTCCTGATTGATTTCTTTTGTTAAAACCCTGATATGAAGGATTTAATTGGTCATCTTGGCAACTGCACAAAGAACTTTTAGTTTATGACGTGACCTATAGAGTGGAGGAATAGAGGGATATTGCACTCCTCTTGCTCTGTTAAAAAAAACTGCTGTGAAAAGACATTGAAAAAATCCAATTAAAAAGACATTGGAAAAGCACGCTAAAAATGTCTTTGAAAAATCATCCCTTTCGTGGACATAGTAAATTCTATAAAATTAAAACTTTAAACATATCCCAAATTAATTTTTATGTCTGATAATTTTTGTTAGATAAATCATTTTAAACTGTCTCATAAGACACAGTTAAAAAGTAATGGAGTTTAACAAGCATTCTACAGATCTCATGTTGAAAAATCATTTCATTGTAACTCTTAAAATGGTGTGGGTTTCTTTAATTAAAGTAGTTAATTATTGTTACCAGGTGAGAGGAGGTATATAATCCCAATCCCTGTTGGAGCCAGTTAAATGTAAGCCACTTTGCTGTCCAGAGTCACATGTGGGTCAGACCAGGCAGGGTCAGCAGTTTCCTTCCCTGAAGGGCCTTAGTGAATCAGATGGATTTTTCCTGACAATCATCAATGGTTTCATGGTCACCATTGTATTTTTAATTTTAAACCCCTCATTTGGCCACACTAAAGATTCTGACTTAGTAGGAACTGCAGATGCTGAAGGAGCGGCTGCCTTTCTGAAGGAGGGTCTAAGTGAGAAACGTCAACCTTCCTGCTCCTCTGATGCTGCTTGGCCTGCTGTATTCATCCAGCTCTACACCTTGTTATCTCAGATTCGCTGGCACGTGCAGTTCCTACTATCTCTGAAACAATTTTAACCCCTCTGAGAAGCCTCTTCTAAGGATGCCTACCTTGAGGTTACCCTCCTCCCTCCGGAAAGACCTCAGTGGATCTCTCTCCCACTGCAACTCTCTTGGATTTTCTGAAGAACGGTCTAGGCCCGAAACGTCAGCTTTCCTGCTCCTCTGATGCTGCTTGGCCTGCTGTGTTCATCCACCTCTACACCTTGTTATCAAAGATTCTGACTGTAATTTTTAGCACAAAACTATCAGACTTCAGTTATAACATAGTACCCTGGTTCCAAAATGAAAGTATCTACTGCAAGGTTATTTTGAATGAAAAAAAGGGGGGAAAAAAGAAATAAATATACGTAGGCGGTACTTGAAGATTCCAGAATCTCGACAAATATAGAGCTGATATTACTTTTACAAGTTCCTGAGACGTCAGCACCTGACATTTATAGTCCCAGTTTGGATAATTACTTGTATTTTTTGTTAAGCAGTCTAATTCAGGAAAAAGTTCTCCTATAAATTTAAGCAAAACATAACTTAGCTCTGAACAATGTTCTTTCCAATGTTGTTATTCAATTGAAATGATAGCCCAGGGATTTGACTCTACCAGTGTGGCTGCATGATCATTCAATTCAGAGATCATTTTTCTTCTGCCAATGAAGCACCTCTGCTACACAGCTGAACAATTCCTACCTAAGGTGAGAGATTTATGGTTTGAAGTCCAAAATCACAGCCAGCATCTTTCACTCAGAGATAATTGGTTTTCTGTTGTTTGCAGAAAGGTATTCATCAAGATAAATTCAGCATCTCCCATGGTTACTAGATGACAACATACTTCTAGGTTGGAAAATAACAGCAAAGATGAGCATTTTATTGTATTATATGACAATATTCAATATTTTATTGAGCTAAGCACTGCTAGATGCAACTATGGAAACCTGTATTTAAATGTGAAGAATAATAAATCCAAATTAAATAACTAACCCTCTATGTCACGTATCATGACATTTCTACTAAATATATTTTACTTGTAATTTAATTGAGCAAGGTAACTTTCAAGCTTTTCTGTAATTTTTCCAACCATACATGAAATGGTTCTGCATTAATTAACTTTGAGAAAATGGCGGTGAGCTATGTTCTTAATCTGCTGCAATCCATGTAGTGCAGATACAGCCACAGTGGTGGGAGGGTAGAAATTCTAGTTGTTGTTGCAGCGTCAGTGAAGGTGCAGAAATATAGTTGCAAGTCAGGATGGTGTGAGTCTTGGAAGATAACTTCCAAGCGATGGTGTCCCCCTATATTTGCTGCCCGTTCTACAATATGCTACCAGCCACCACCTGAGCACAATTCCAGCCCAACATGTCATTGAAAAGTCCCCATCTGATAGTTAGGAACCAACAAATTTACCAGTGCCGATGAAATCCCTGCTGAAATACACAGATACAGCAGAGATGTACTCATGGTATAAACATATAAGCTTACCTCACTCATCTGGAAGAAACAGAGTAGATCAGCAGATCACCAAGATGCCATAACTGTGAGTATCATCAAGAAAGGAGATAATATCAGTTGTGGTAAGCACACAAGGTTTTCCTGCTATCTGCCACAGGTAGGATAATTGCAAAAATACTCAATCTCTCAGTGAATCACAGAATCACATAAGTGACAGATTTTGACAGAGGCCAGTCATGGACTGCACCAGTTCAAGATAGTAGCTTACCTCCACCTTCACAAGGACAACTAGGGATGGGACAATAAATGCTGGCCAGCCAGTGACACCCATGTTGCACAAGTGAATTTAAAAAGAACAACCCATCATGCCTGTCGCGGTTTGTTAAATATGCATCGTTACCTCATCCTGATCTCTTGATTTTCCCCATACCATTGCATATTATTTTTACCCAAACAATCATCTAAAGCTCCCTTGGATTGAATTTGAACTTGCATCTACCACAGCTCCAAGTAATGCATTCCATACCCTAATTACTCACTAAGTGCAAAAGATTTTCCTTACTTTACCCTTGATTCTTTTGTAGATCATTTTAAATCTATAACCTCTTATTCTTGTTCTGCCTACAAATGGGAACAGTTTCTCCCCATCTATTCTATCCATCCATTTTGAAAATGTCTAACAGATGTCCTCTTGACTTTGTTGCCCCCAAAGAGAACAGACCCAACTTCTTCAATCTATCTCTTAACTCAAGTTCCTCATTGCTGGAACCATTCTTGTAAATCATTTCTGCACTCTCTCAAATGTGTTCACATCATTCCCATAATGTGGTGCCCAGAAGTGTACACAATACCTCAGGTGAGGTTAAGCAGGCATGTTATACAAGGTCAACTAGACCTCCCTGTTCTTGTACTCTAAGGCCTATATGATTGAAGGACTCTGACTGGAGTCACAATATGGATTCTGTCCATCAAGTGACACTGTGGACATGACCTTCATCACAAGAAAAACCCAGTAAGTATCAGCAACCTACATGTATAACCTTCTTTAACCTTTCAAAGAACTTTAATTCTGTCAACCAAGAGGGATTATGGAGCATTCTCCTGAAATTTAGTTGCCTGCAGAAAATCACCACCATTCTCTGTTCACTGCATGACAACATGCAAGCTATGATTCTTACCACTAAAGCCATTACAGACCTAACACATGCATAAACTCGGGTCAAGCAAGGAAATGCCATCGCATCACTGTTCTCCTCCATTGTCCTACCCACAACACACTACTCACATACATGATGCTTCCCATTGGAGTGGAGTTGCTCTGTAAGAAGAGCAGGAAACTGTTCAGCCACCTACATCTTCTTTTGATATGGGTATGATATGGGTGGGGAGTTTTACCCCTGAAGCCTAATTTTTGATTTTTGATACCATACTTGGTCAGATGCTGGCTTAATGCAAAAAGCAGCCACCTTCATCTCACTTCTTGAATTCTGCTCTTTAGTCCATGCTTGGACTAAGTTTGTACTGAAGGATTCATCCAAGCAGTCCTGGAAGACTCCAATTGAGCACTGATGTATGTAGGAGTAAGTGTGACTTGAACCCAATGATAGGGACAATACCACTGAGCCATAAGAGCCCTAAATTCTCACAAGTGTGTACTCCTTCAATATTGAGCTCAATTACAGTTAACTCTGTTGATACAAGCGTTCAATAATGGCAGCTCGTGTGGGTGGAGATTTTTCACTTGGTGATCAACCAAGCAACCTCCTTGAGATGTCAGTACCTCCCTACAGTGCTGATCTTTTGCCAGAAGTGAAGGTCTTGATCAACCGTTTTTCACAGTTCGGGTAAGTTTATTCTATTGGCAAGCCATACTGTCCTATGAATTTTCTTATAAAGCCAAACACCAAATTATGTGCTGCCTTCGCTAAAAGCAGGATTAGAATCTATTCATCATTCTTTTAGTTTCTCCAGTAATTTTCCACTGTGTGAAACTCCAAATGGTCAATCATGCAGATAAAATATTTTTAGTTGATGGAACACTGTGATTCACTTTAGCTCAGTTCAAGGCTAATCTTTATAAACTCAAGCATTAGTGTCTCTGGTTGGTTCATATAATCACTGTTGTTTCCCTTGATAGCACCTACCTATTTTCCCAAATCATGCAAGTTTATTGTCAAGCTGAAAATTGTGTCTTTGTTTTTGTCCTATCAGGTTCAAAATAAGTGTCTCTGAGGTGCCATGGGCCATCAGCAGCAGTAGAAGTATAATCAGCCAAATCTGTAACCTCATGGCTCAGCATATCTCTCAATCTACTGTTACCAAGCAAAGAATCAATGCTAGTTCAATCAGGAGTGTGGAAGATGATGTTAAATGCAGTATCAGGTATAATTACAAATAAGATGAAGCTACAACATGGAACTTCAGGAATGCTAAACTGAGGGAACAAGAGATTCTGTGCACCTCTAAGTAATCTCACAATCAATGGCTCTTCTTCAAAGCTCTGCAGTTTTACAACAGCCAGAATCAATAGTGACTAATGAACAATGAAAGTTTGAGGCGAGTCCCAAATTATCCTTGTCCCCCATAATGGCAGATCCCAAGTCGTGAGCGCAAAAGACAAAATTGAATTGCTTGCAATCAGCTTCAACGAGAAATGCAAAGAGAATGATTTATCTTGGCCTCCTTCTGAAGTCCCCACTGTCACGGAAGTCAATCATCAGACAATTGATTTAACTTAATTTATATCAAGAGATAGCTAAATGCACTGGGTAGAACAAAAGTTATGAGCTGATCAACATGCCATCTGTAATCCTGAAGACTTGTGCTCCAGAAGCAGACATGCATCTAACCAAGCCATTCCAAACAATGATAGTGCTGGGCATCTACCTAACAAAGTGAAAAACTACCCTGGTACCTACTCCAGGTCCTCAAAAAAATTAGGAAAATTGCCACCATATTGGTCTATGACCAATCATCAGCAAGTGTTAAAAGATGTCATCAACAGAAATATGAGATAATACGTACTCACAAATAATTTAATAATTAAAGGACAGCACAGTGGCTCAGTGGTCAGTACTGTTGCCTCACAGCACCAGGGACCTGGGTTCGATTCCAGACTTGGGCAACTGTCTGTGTGGAGTTTGCACATTCTCCCTGTGTCTGCGTGTTCCAGTTTCCTCTCACAGTCCAAAGATGTGCAAGTTAGATAGATTGGCTATGCTAAATTGCCCTTCGTATCTAGGGTGGGAAATACAGAGGTAGGGTAGGGGGTGGATCTGGGTGGGATGGTCTTCGGAGGGTCGATGAACTCAATGGGCTGAATGGCCTGCTTCCACACTGTGGAGATTCTATGAATTTACAGTCCAATTCCCAGTTTGGGATCTACCAGTACCACTTGACTGCATCCCCACTTAAAGTCTCATGCAAATATGGATAAAATGGCTACATTTCTAAATATGGTCAAAGTAACAGACCTTAATATCATGCAGCAAACATCCAAGCATTGAATCAAGCACCCCTGGCAATAATGAAGTCAATGGGTAGAAGAAGGAAAATTTTCCAGTGAATGGACTCAGAATGGAAGATAATTGTAGCTGTTGGAGGCCAACCACTTTGGAACATTATTTCAGGGATTCCTGAAGGTAATATTCTAGGCCCAATTGCCCTCAGTTGCATTATTAATGACCTTCCCTTCAATGTAAGGTCAGAAGTAGGGACTCTCATTGATGATTGAAATGCTCAGTTCAATATCTGAGTGCAGGTAAACCAAAATAATATCCATGCCCGACTTGATAAGTGGCAAGCAACATTCATGCCACATAAATAGAAGACAAAGACCATCAAAAATAAAAGTAAGTCTTGTCACCTGCCCTTGCCATCCAATGGTATTACCATCATTAGGTACCCCATCATCAGCATCTTAGATCACTCTTGTCCAAAACATTACTAAGCCAGCCATTTAAATACTGTGATAAAACAGCAGTGAGAGGCTAGATATTCCTTAGGTAGTGGCTCACCCAGGCCTGTGCACCATCTACACGGCACAAATCAACACTGAGTTGGAATACTGTCAAATTGCATAGATGGATGCATTTCCATCAACATTCAAGCAGGTTAAAGCAGCCCACTTTTAACATCTAAAACACTCACCCCTCTCCACCATCAGTACACAGTAACTGCAGTGTGCACCTTTTACAAAATGGTACTGTCCCAACTAACCAGGTCTGCTTCAAAGGACCTCCCAAATCATTAGCACTCATTATCGAGGTATAGATCGGGTAGCAAGAGCATAGAAACACTGGCATCTCTAAGTTCTCTTTCAGCTTGCACACCATTCTGAGTTATAACTATATGTTTTGCTTTAGTGTTGGCGGATCTACCTATCTAACAGCATTGAGGGTATACATACATCAGACAAAATGCAATGGTTTGTGAAGGTAGGGTCACCAGCACCTTTTCAAAGAGAATTTTTAGGCATAGGCAACAAATGCTGTCATCATTCGCAACGTCCATCCCCACAATGAATTGCCACATTGAGTATGGAGGAGAGGAAATCTGTGTACCGACGGTGGAGAGGGATGTAATGGTTGGCCGTTTCTTGCCCTGTTATATATACTTTCTCCTGTATGAACTTAGTCTCTTATGACCGATGTCGTTAATGTTTCGTGAGAATCATATTAGAATAACTGTTAATCTTCAGAGATGTTTTAAATAAATTATTATTATTATTATTATTATTATTCGATTAATATATTGTTATCTCAAGTAATACATTTTTTGTCATTGAAATTCTCTGGACAGCCAGTCATGGATTCACTCATACTAAGTCTCTTAAACTTACAGAATAGCTTACAGTGACTTAAATAAACAATTTATGACGATATTTTTTGGTTATCTTTATTGCCCCTAACAAACAAGGCCTAATATATTTAGTGCAGCATCAGCTGAGTTCATGCTTTGATATGTAGTATATGATTAATGTATATTGTGAAACTCTGTAAAAATATAGCAAACATTTTATTTGCTTTGTTCTGTGTAATGCTCAGTGGGTATTAATATAATCTGAAATGTAATGTAACAAACTTTACAAAACTTCCACCAAAACTTTGAGCCAAAATAAAAGAAGAGGAAACCATTGGCACAGTGGTAATGGCACTGGACAGTAATCAAGGACCCCAGGCTAATGTTCTGTGATCATGGATTTGAATCCATTGAAGATGAAATTTGAATTCAATTAAATCTGGAATTAAAATCTAGATTGATAGTGGCCAAGTAACCATTGACAAAAAAATCCATTCGGTTCACTAATGGCCTTTTATGGAAGGAGTTCTGCTGTCTTTACTTGACCTGGCCCGCATGTGACTCCAGACTTATTAACAATGTTGTTGATTCCTAATTGTCCTTTACCTAACCATAATTATCCTGAGTTTATGGGGCAATTAAGTGGTCAGAAACAAATGTTAGCTTTGACTGTAATGCCCACATCCCATACAAGAATAAAGATAACCACAGAAGAGCAGATGGACAAATTGTCAAAGCAGGTTTGCTTTGGCTGAAATAGAACAGATTGGAATACAAGAAACAGGACCTACTGTGGGAGATGTGCAGCAAAACTACAGAACCACCTTTTGGCAGTTTAATTCCTCATAGATTCCGTGAATTGTACTGAAATACTTGATAAAAAATAAAAATTGAGAGCTTTCCACGCGGTCACAAAGTAGACATGTTGCATTAAGTGGCAATACATTCATTCAGTATAGTTCAAAACACACAGTGTCAATGTTGTTCTGCATAGTATTTGCGATAAACACAATAGATTGTTCATCTGAAATATACTTATCTGTTTTAATGTAAGTAGTTAACTTCTTCATTGAAAATAGTTTAGTGCCATCTTTCAAACAAAAGCATAATAATTTTCAAAGTGTTAATTTGTTCTAAAGAAGAGTCATACTGGACTTGAAACATTAACTCTCTTGTTGTCTCCACAGATTTTGCCAGGTCTGTTTAGTAACTCCAATGGTTGCTTTTTGTTCAGATTACCAGTGTTTGAAGTATTCTTCTTTTATGAGTGTTGATTTTTTTAAAGTTACATGCACCACACAGGGCAATTTCGTTCCCAAAGGGTTTTCCATTTCAATAATGCTTTCAGTTAATGAACTGAGAGATAACGAATAAGGGAAGAAGACTTAAGAGGACTTCCTGTTGGAATTCTACTGCACTCCCAGGTACCTACCTCATATTCACTGTGTCACCTGTGTCGCTGGCAGAAAACTGTAAATACTTACTTAATGACTCAGTTACTTTAAGAGTCCAGGGTATCTTGATAGAAAAGGCAAGAAAAATAGAAGCTGAAAAGTTGAGATTTTTAATTTAAGTACAATGAACTCATCAGCATAACAGCTCATTCTGGCAATGTATGGGATGTCTTGAAATACCAAAGTTTATCAGTCTGGTCTTGTCACAATCTAGGGAATTTTCAAACCATGCTGAGGGTCCAAAAAGAACAATATTGTCTCTGAAATCACACAAATCAGATCACGGCGGAGTTCATCTAAAATCAATTCTGATATTCATGGTTAGACATTGACCTGGTCATGATATTGATTCTCTTGCATTGCTCTCATCAGCATGTCTAAAATACATTATTTGATTTGTATGTAGTTGAAATGAAACACATTCTGGATCCTGAACGCATCAAGCAGACAATGTGGCAAGATTTACTGGTCTGTTCTTTATCTTGAGAGATTCAATGCACAAGTGATTGTTAAATGAGGCTGTACATTGTCAGGGGTTTAAATATAGAATAACAGGTGGCTGGGACAACAAGGTTGTAATGTAATCAAAGGTTTTCAAAGTAATGTAATCAAAGGTCAACAAATGGTGCCCAAGCTCACATGCAAGAAGGCAGGTTCAGTGGTTTAGAAATAACAAATGAAAATTGTATCCCTTCTTTGTATGTCACTTTCCAGTACCTCAAAAAGCAAACGCTCAAAGCACCAGAGCAGTATTGCTAATGCTGTCTGTGCAAGACTCTGCAAATCCACCAGGAAGACAGATGCATCGGTGCCACCCTTGATCAGCTGCGATGGGCTGGGCATGTCATTCGCATGACTGACATAAGGCTCGTAAGCAGGTACTCTACTCCCACTTCAAGATGGCAGGTGAGCCTCAGGTGAGCAGAGGAAGCACTTCAGGGATGTTCTCAAGGAGTCGCTGGTGCAGTGGCATTCCCACCAACACCTGGGAGTCACTGGCCCATGACCATCCAAAGTGGAGACTTGCCATTGGGAAGCTAGGCTAAAGCAGCATAAGGAGTGCGCTGCCACACCAATGCCCCACCTACCACTTTCCATGACCACCTTTTGCGCCAAATGTGGCAGAGTCTGCAGGAGCTGCATTGGTCTGTACAGTCACCTACGGACTCACCCTGAGAGTGGGAAAGAGACATCTTTGTCTGCAAGGGACCACCCGTGATGGCGACCTCTTAAAAAAAAAGACTGTACCCTTTGTTAAAAATATGAATTCATTTAATACAACCAAATAGGTAACATAACATGTAATATGGAATATATGCCAAGGCATTATAACCAATAAGTTTCAAAGAACAAAGAAACAAAGAAACCTACAGCACAGGAACAGGCCCTTCGGCCCTCCAAGCCTGTGCCGATCAAGATCCTCTGTCCAACCTGTCATCTATTTTCGAACGGTCTGTGTCCATTTGCTCCCTGCCCATCCATGTACCTGTCCAAATATATCTTAAAAGATGCTAATGTGTCTGCGTCTGCCACCTCCGCTGGCAACGTGTTCCAGGCGCCCACCACCCTCTGTGTAAAGAACTTTCCACGCATATCTCCCTTAAACTTTCCTCCTCTCACTTTGAACTCATGGCCCCTAGTAATTGAGTCCCCCACTCTGGGAAGAAGCTTTTTGCTATCCACCCTGTCTATACCCCTCATGATTTTGTAGACCTCAATCAGGTCCCCCCTCAATCTCCGGCTTGCTAATGAAAATAATCCTAATCTACTCAACCTCTCTTCATAGCTAGCACCCTCCATACCAGGCAACAACCTGGTGAACCTCCTCTGCACCCTCTCCAAAGCATCCACATCCTTTTGGTAATGTGGTGACCAGAACTGTACACAGTACTCCAAATGTGGTCGAACTAAAGTCCTATACAACTGCAACATGACCTGCCAACTCTTGTACTCAATACCTCGCCCAATGAAGGAAGTATGCTATATGCCTTCTTGACCACCCTATTGACCTACGTTGTCACCTTCAGGGAACAATGGACCTGAACACCCAGATCTCTCTGTTCATCAATTTTCCCTAGGACTTTTCCATTTACTGTATAGTTCGCCCTTGAATTTGATCTCCTAAAATGCATTTGCCCGGATTGAACTCCACCTGCCATTTATCTGCCCAACTCTCCAGTCTATCTATATTCTGCTGTAATTTCTGACAGTCACCTTCACTATCAGCTACTCCACCAATCTTAGTGTCATCAGCAAACTTGCTGATCAGACCACCTACACCTTCCTCCAAATCATTTACATATATCACAAACAACAGTGGTCCCAGCACAGATCCCTGTGGAACACTACTAGTTACAGGTCTCCAATTTGAGAAACTCCCTTCTACAACTACTCTCTGTCTCCTGTTGCCCAGCCAGTTTTTTATCCATCTAGCTAGCACACCCTGGACCCCATGTGACTTCACTTTCTCCATCAGCCTGCCATGGGGAACTTTATCAAATGCCTTACTGAAGTCCATGTATATGACATCTACAGCCTTTCCCTCATCAATCAACTTTGTCACGTCCTCAAAGAATTCTATTAAGTTGGTAAGACATGACCTTCCCTGCACCAAGCCATGTTGCCTATCACTGATAAGCCCTTTTTCTTCCAAATGGGAATAGATCCTATCCCTCAGTATCTTCTCCAGTAGCTTCCCTACCACTGACGTCATGCTCACCGGTCGATAATTACCTGGATTATCCTTGCTGCCCTTTTTAAACAAGGGGACAACATTAGCAAGTCTCCAGTCCTCCGGGACCTCACCCGTGTCTAAGAACAATGCAAAGATATCAGTTAGGGGCCCGGCTATTTCCTCTCTCGCTTCCCTCACTAACCTGGGATAGATCCCATCCGGACCTGGGGACTTGTCCACCTTAATGTCTTTTAGGATACCTAACACTTCCTCCTTCCTTATGTCAACTTCATCTAGACTAAGCAAACATCTATCCCTAACCTCAATATCCGTCATGTCCCTCTCCTTGGTGAATACCGATGCAAAGCACTCGTTAAGAATGTCACCCATTTTCACTGACTCAGCACACAACTTTCCTTCTTTGTCCTTAAGTGGGCCAATCCTTTCTCTAGTTACCCTCTTGCTCTTTGTATATGAATAAAAGGCTTTGGGATTTTCCTTAACCATGCTTGCCAACAATATCTCATGTCCTCTCTTAGCCCTCTTAATCCCTTTTTTCAGATTCACTCTACATTCCAGACATTCTTGCAAAGCTTCGTCTGTCTTCAGTTGCCTAGACCTCATGTATGCTTCCTTTTTTCTCTTGGCTAGTCTCACAATTTCACCTGTCATCCACGGCTCCCTAATCTTGCCTTTTCTATTCCTCATTTTCATAGGAACATGTCTCTCCCGCATGCTAATCAACCTCTCCTTAAAAGCCTCCCACATATCAAATGTGGATTTACCTTCAAACAGTTTCTCCCAATCTACATTCCTCAGATCCTGCCGAATCTTGGTATAGTCGGCCTTCCCCCAGTTTAGCACTCTTCCTTTAGGACCACTCCTATCCTTGTCCATGTGTATTGTAAAACTTACAGAATTGTGGTCACTATTTCCAAAGTAGTCCCCTACTGTAATATCAACCACCTGGCCGGGTTCATTCCCCAGCACCAGGTCCAGTATGGCCCTTTCCCAAGTTGGACTACATACATACTGCTCTAGAAAACCCTCCTGGATACACCTTACAAATTCTGCTCCGTCTTGACCCCTAACACTGAGTGAATCCCAGTCATTGTTGGGAAAATTAAAATCTCCCATCACCACCACCCTGTTTCTCCTACACCTTTCCATTATCTGTTTACATATTTGTACCTCTATCTCACGCTTGCTGTTGGGTGGCCCGTAGTACAGCCCCAGCATTGTTACTGCATCCTTCCTATTTCTGAGTTCTACCCATATTGCTTCACTGCTTGAGTCCTCCATGGGGCCCTCCTTCAGTGCAGCTGTGATATCGTCTTTGACCATTACTGCAACTCCTCCACCCCTTTTACCTCCCTCTCTATCCCGCCTGAAGCATCAAAATCCTGGGACAACTAGTTGCCAGTCATGCCCTTCCCTCAATCAAGTCTCAGTAATAGCAATAACATCATACCTTCAGTGGCTTTTCAATATCATTTCAACACTGAGACCATTTATGCCCTTGAAATTTAGGTTAGTTTATGTCATTCTGCACAATGTTTACAGATGGTACTTCTTAAGGGCCAATTTATTCTGATACAGCTATCTTTCAATGCCAGTGGATGTGAGTACTTTAGGGTGATAAGAATTCACGCAGAAAACATAAATCTGATTTTCCATAATGTTTCAATTTTTACAGAAATTAGCCACAGATCGGAAAAAATATGCTGCATAAACATACTGACAATTCTTGAAATATTAATTTTAAACATAATGGTAAAATACTTTAAAGCCAAATGTTAGCACCATCTGTTGGTGCAATTTGTAACTGAAAGAAAGTATTGGTCTAAAGAGCTTGACTGTACTTTTCTGTTCATTTCTGGCTTCCTTTGGCATCTAAGCTATAAATGACATCATGGACCGTTATTGAATCTAATGAAGAACAGCATTGTATCAAATGTAATTGGTACACAAGTACTGTACTTTTTGTTTCTTTTTCCAAATGGAAGAGGCAATTATTTATTAGTCATCTTTACTAAACAATATTTAACCCTTTGTAAATTGAATTTTCTAAATCTTCAGTTTTATAACAAATATTCTGAACATAACTGATGATGAATACTATCAAGTCTAATCTAGTCAAGTCTCAGGATCTAGCCTAGAGACATTGAAAGAACTATGGAAAATTCTTACTGCATATTTTGTTGACAACCTTGATGGACATCATAGATCTTGGATACCAAAGATGAATCTGATTTATTTAGATATTGCAACCTTGCCACAACAAGGGTCAGAGTGATTTTCTGTTTTCTGATTTCTGATGAAGTTTTCTGATGAAATGACAAAACGTCAGCTTTTGTGCTCCTAAGATGCTGCTTGGCCTGCTGTGTTCATCCAGCCCCACACTTTGTTATCTTGGATTCTCCAGCATCTGCAGTTCCCATTATCTCAGAGTGATTCTTCCCGTGTTTTATATTTTTCTCCCAATGTGACATAACAAGAGGTAAACTATAAGACCAGGAAATGAATATCATGTTTTTGACTGGATCAATGGGAACAATTGCCGTGCAGTGGTCAAGAATTCTTGCACATCTCACAGATGTCAAAAAAAGTGCAGTGAAACAAAACAAAGAACTGCAGATATTGGAAATCTGAAACAAAACCAGCAATTGTTGGAGAAACTCAGCAGGTCTGGCAGCATCTGTGGAGGGTCATAGAGTTTCACAGCATGGAAACAGACACTTCAGTCCAACCAGTTCATGCTGAACATAATCCCAAACTAAACTAGTCTCGCCTGCCTACTCCTGGCTCATATCCCTTCAAACCTTTCTTATTCATGTACTTAGCCAAATATCTTTAAATGTTGTAAGTGTACAGTTAACATTTTTTGAGTCCAGTCACCCTTCAATAAAACTGTGACTTTTGGAGCCAGCTTCCTCCCTCCAAACCATCCTGGTATGGCTCCATTGAGCAAGTTATAAAGAATATGTGTATTTCCCACAGAGTGCACACTAGTGATTACTTTTGTTGCAAGTATCTAGTTCGTGGCTCACGTGTTTTAAAGTATAACTTTTGATTTTGGGAATTAAAGTTTTAACTGTAGAAAATGTGATAAATTCAGTTAAAGAAGTCTGAAGTCTATTGCGCTTCAAGAGTTAGGGCTTTTGCAAATGGTGAACTTAGTCAGCTAAAGAACTGAAGGTGTGATGTCCACAATCATTGCAGTTAAGACACTTAAGGCAGAATTTTTTTAAAATTTTGGGTGTTAGAGCTCAGTTAGTTTAAAATCATTCAGCGAACCTTGACATGTTGTAAAACTTATTTACCTCATCAGATCAACCAAGAAATTGTAAATGAGAGATAACTAAAGATTGGATTTAACAGGCTCCACTTTTTCATAGTGAGATACTGCAAGCCAGGACCTCCCCTTTACGCTTATAAATCATTGCAAAGGGAATGACGGAAAGGAAACTGGTGCCCCACTTTGTACAGATAGGGACCTGGAGGTGTTTGTGGATGGGGAGTTTAGCTCTCATTATTGAATGCATCATGTCTACTCGAGTACTCTCACCCACTTCATCATCCCAAATTACTAACCTGTCCTGCCCTCCTCATATCCTACACACTCACTCCGGACACCTCGCCATCTCTACTGCTCCTGCATGACCTCCAATGGCTCTGCCATCCACTTCTATTATATTCAGTGCTTCCCTTTGCCTTATTGAAGGGAAGATTGGCCACCCACTGGACCAATGTCTCCACGACACTTCAAATGACCCATCTGCAATTCCTGGATTGGTTGCACTTAACCTGCAGGGCTGATTATGGCTGATCCCCTGGAATGGAATTGGATGACCCCCTTGACTGGCAGTGGTGGTGGCACCAACTAAGCGTATGATCCCTTGACAGCAAGAAGGACTAGTTACCTTTGACTCTCAGATATGGCTGTTTTGTTGAAGTATATGCAGTGTGCTTGCCATGAAGGGTGCTTGGAACATGCAAAAGTATGCCGTTGAGGTAGCCTGGTGCTGCACAGCAACATGTCCATCCCATTGACTGTTAAGTATGCTGAGCCAAGACAATGTACCTGCCTGTCCATACGTGCTAAATAGCTGAAGGGGGTGAAATCTGTTGCAGTTAGTTAAGGGTTACATTTTCAGTCATATTGCAAAAGAAAATGGAAACCACAGATTTGAAGAGGCAGGCTGGGAGTGCAGGAGCTGCACAATCAGCAGGAAAGCATGCACTTTGGGTGAAATATGGACAATGCCTGTGAAAACAGTAGAAAATGGAATATGTATATTGTAATGATTTGTACAAAGCTCTTAGATGTCGTGAACCATCAGAATTAGTTTTACACTTCACAGTGATAAGACTTGCTTTTGTTGCATATGTATGAAAATAATTCAAATTTTGACTTGACTTCCTGAGTCCTCTTATCAATTTATTGAACTGCCTGATAACAAAGCAAAGCAAATCACAGAGGGTGACAGATCCCAAGTAAGAACAAAAAGAGGGTGGGTTAAAAAGATAACCAGAGAGTGATTAAATGCATTCTATGTAGATGAATGAAATGCTTGAATATCGCTCATGAAGCAAACTGGCAGAAACATACTAGATGTCCCCAAGCTCCAAAGTTAACTCTTGAAAGGCTAAAGTGTTGAGTAATTTGGACGAAAAGCAACAATGATGTTGTGGTGATGCTGGGGCTTTGGCAATGTTGACATGCTTGGATGAATGGTGGAAGAAGAGGATATCCATGGATCATGCAGAGAAATTGTGGTGAAGACAGAACTGTCTGAAGACTTGAAGAAGCAAATGGTGCACTGCTACCACCAGGTAAATGGCTTTCATGCCTCGAATTGACACCACCTAATTTCTCAGGGAAGGAGGGGAGATTGGGAACTGATTCAAAATGAGGCAAGTTTAGCTAAAAATGATATAAATTCATGGGAGGAAGGTAGTCATGACTTGCTAGCAAGATTCTGAACTCGCCTTTCAACCTTGGAGGGGAAAATCAGTATTTTTTTCTCAATATTAAGAATCTAACTTTATTTTTCATTTTTGCTTTGCTTTTCCAATTTTCTTAACATTAAGAAACTCTTAAGAGACTGCAAACTTCTGCCCTCTATGTTTATAAGATCATAGAGTGTTACAAATTATTGAGACAGGATAGTGCTGAAAACAAAAGACAACACAATATTTTGCAAGTTGAAAATCAATAATTGTTTGACAATTGAAGCCCATTTAACAGATGTCTCAAATATCAACAAACATGAAGGCAAAATCACAGACAACTGCTCTCTTAACTAGTGACCTTTTCTTAGACAATTTTAATGAAGAAAATATTTCAAATATTCTGTCAAAATTCATTGTATTGTAATGAGTTCATTTATTTGGCTTGCATGCATATCAAGCAACATAAATGAACAAGTATAGTGGAGTGACATAACTAGATAATCCTTTTATTGTATGTATATTCTGTCTTAAAGTCGAAGCGTAAAAGTAAACGAGTTAAAGTAAAGAGGAGATTCACCAGAATGTTGCCTGGTATGGAGGGTGCTAGCTATGGAGAGAGGTTGAGTAGATTAGGGTTATTTACATTAGAAAGTCAAGAGGTTGACGGGGTCCCTGATTGAGGCCAACAAAATCATGACAGGTATATACAGGGTAGATAGCAAGAAGCTTTTTCTCAGAGTGGGGACTCAATTACTAGGGTCACGATTTCAAGGTAAGAGGAGAAAAGTTTAAGGGAGATATGTGTGAAAAGTTCTTTACTCAGAAGGGCGGTGGATGCCTGGAACGCATTGCCAGTGGAGGTGGTAGAGGCGACCACAATAGTGTCATTTATGATGTGTCAAGACAGATACATGAATAGGCAGGGAGCAGAGGGAGATTCTTGGAAAATGGGCGACGGATTTAGATAGAGGATCTGGATCGGTGCAGGCTTGGAGGGCCGAAGGGCCGGTTCTTGTGCTGTAATTTTCTTTGTTCCCATTCTACCACTACTGGGTCAAAACTAGATGCTGAGAATTCCTGATATGAATGTCAGATTGGTGACTCCAGCTTGCTCCACTGAACCTTTATCATGAAGAAGCCAGCAGAAAAATCTCAGAGCAAGCTCCAAGCAATGGCCACAGGTCCACAGATGTTGGCATCTAACACTTGCCTGTCTCTTCGGCATGAGGCATATCTCACTTTAATGCCGCATTTTGGCACAAAGTAGCACCTCAGATTGCAACACTATTATAAGGACACTTTATATGCTGAGACAGGCCTCATCTCATGGATTGGACCAGGCTGCACCTCAGGACTACTTGCTTTCCTTCTTAGCGATCATTTACTTTGTACCTACCTGGGTGTTTACAGCATCTGTAACAGGCCTTGCCTTTTAGCACTTTGCCCCCTCAGATAGAGCTAATGGCCTCTCTGAGCTTTTATCTTCATGTGCCTTTTAGCATAGATGTGGACTTGTCATAGTTGTCAGCAGTCATCAAACAAGGGGATGAAATAGTTTGGGTACGCCAGCATGTTATGTCAGTTTCCCAACTGCACCACATGCCAGCAGCGTACATGGTAAACACACTGCATGTACTTCAAACCAAATAGCTTCACCCTCAAAGTCTAAGGGGAGCAGTCCTCAGTCAAATCAAGGGAGAAAACCTGCAGCCAGGGGTTCCCAGCATAATAAGTCAAAGGCAGCCTCCACTATCAGTCCAGGGGCTTGGGGTTGGTCATTTGGCAACTTGGGGCAGTGGGATGAGGAATCTCTTGTCTTGGGGGACGGGGAGCAAAATATTGTGCACCCCTCCACCCTTTCCCACCCCACACCCTCTCCAGTGCAATTACATCCGTCCTATGATGTGGATTTCAGAACTGCACATAATACTCTAACTATTGCCTAATCAAATATTTATACAGTTCCAGCATAAACTCCCCATTCTTAAATTCTTAAATTAGTAAAAGCAAGTATCCCATATGCCTTCTTAACCACTTTGTCGACCAGACTCACTTCCTTCACAGACGAGTGGTCATTCACACCATGGTCCCTCTAATCCTTGATGCTGCCTTGGGTCCTACCATCCATCATATATTCTTTTGCCATGTTTGTCCTGCCCAGGTGTATCACCTCACACTTATCCAGATTGAATTCCTTATGTCTTGATCAGCCTATCTGACCAGCCCATCTATATCCTACAGTAACTGAAGACAATCTTCCTCACTTTTTGCCGTCTTACTAATTTTCATATCATCTGCAAACATTCTAGCAAAATTCTCCTGCATTCATGTACATCATTCATAAATAACACAAATAGCAAGGACCCCAACCACTGATCCCGGCAAAAACCCCACTGAACACAGTCTTCCAATGACAGAGATACATCTCAACCATCATTTCCTACTTCCTGCCATTCAGCCAATTCTGGATCCAATTAGACAAATTTCCTTGTGTCCCATGAGTTCTTACCATGGCTATCAGTCTCCCATTTGGGTCTTTATCAAAAACCTTGAAGTTCAAGTTAGTTACATTCAATGTAATGACCTTATCTAGAGACCTGGTCACACTTTAAAACATTCAATCAAGTTGGTGTGACATGACCTTCCTTTAACAAGCCATGCTGACTGTTCTGAATTCACCCTTACCTCTTCAAAACCAGATTAATTCTGTCCCTCTGAATTGCATCCAATATTTCCTTTGCCACTGAGGTTAGACTGACTGTCTCTTAGTGTTGTATGTGTTGCCTGCTGTAATGAAAGTTGTAGAACATGAGGTTTGGTGGAAGGTGGGTGCAATAAAAGAGATAAAGTGAGTTTGTGGCAGGAGAATGGAGAGAGTTATTGATCATCATCCGCCACTGCTGGCAATCCCTACAGATGGCTGAGACCACACTGATCTAGATAGCAACCCTGGACATGCCAGGCAAAGGCTGGTGCTGTGCCTTACACTGCAAGTCCTATGGGAAGAAGGTGTCCATCATCTGCATTATCCCAATCCAACACAACCTTGTACACAAAGTATATGCCAACTTCTTCTTGTCTGCCTTGTCCAGGACAAATGTCGCAAACCATGCAGGACATTTCCATACCGACAAAGCTTGACTGGATGCACAATGAGCTTTTAAAGATATGCAGACACTAATGCTCCCAGGGTATCTGCAGTGGTAAGTGCTTCTGGCTGCAGCAAGTGGGAGAATTGGGCTAGCACTGAATGAGTGGGGAAAAGGGGATGTGTTAGGTAGTTAATGACACAAGCTCGGGACAACGGCACAAGAACACTTTCTAGACTCATTTTGTGAAATCCTCCATGAAACTGAAGAAAATGCCAAAGTATGTTAAGATTCAGCACTGTGTCTTTAAAAAATCAAGAGGAATAAAATTTGTTGTTTGTAAGCCTATTGCCTTTCGCCTCAGTTTACAACTGATGTCACTATTAAAGTAAATGATGGTAGGACAAGTGGCTAAGGTGACAAAAAAGGCAAATGGAATCATTTTTGTATATTTGTTCATGGAATACATGACTAAATAGTTTGAGATTGTATAACATCTAAGTTTGACTAAGTTTAGAAACGTATGCACAGCTCCTATTGTAGTAGCAACAATAAGCAGGGGAATAAGGTAAACCATGTAGACCAGTAAGAATGAAGTATTATATTATGGAAAATGATTAAGCAGTGAGTCAATTTTATGTTGTGCAAGCAAAGAAATGTGCTGATGGAGATTTTAAAGATTTTGTATAAGCTTATGATAGGTAAGCAGTGAAGATTGATTCTATTGGTTGATGAGGCATAAACTTAAAATGATCCCAAAATGAACAAAAAGATGACAGGGTTAGATTTGCATCTTGAACCCAAGTAACAAGACTTGAGAAGATTCCCAGCTTCAGCTACTGATTCCAGAGGCAAGATTTTCAGATTTTACTGGAGGCAGGTGCTGGTTGAAGTCAAACTGTTTGGCTAGGAAATTGTAGATGCAGCTAAGGAGATGGGCTGTTTAAAACATCCACATTAATTGCTGTGAGACTTCATTCCAGCTGCAATAAAAAGAGGTCCTGTAACTTCTACCCCTCTCAAACTCCTTATGCTCCATCTCTACCACCTAATGTCCTCCAAAAAAATCTCCCCATGGCCCCTCATTGCCCATCATTCCTCCATGCCAAGTTATGCTCCCTAAACAATCTCCCATGCTATTAATACATGGCACTTTCATGCTCATACACCCATTGAACACTTTCGAGAATTAATGAATGCTATAGCGACAAGCAAACATAAACCTTAAAAAAGTGATTTATTCATAACTTTTCACTATATTTATAAGAACTAAATCTATAAACTACATTTATTCACTCTGGCCCAGTAGAAGCGCTGATTTTCCAGACTCTTTAAAGTTTCAGTGATTGAAACTGCAAGGCACTTGGAATCACAACTTTCTATAAACAAACATTGTAAAATTGAGCTGTCATTCATGAAAGGGTTCTAGTGTTTCTGCTCTTTATTGCTTGCCTGATTGTTGTAAAGGCTTGCCACCAATTGGTTGGCAGCTCTGGATGTCTATTCCTATCAATTTCAAAATGTTGATTATGTGGAGTATATAGTAGGTGAACTAGGGGTCACACAAGCATCAACCTTAGCTTATGCAAGGGGGGTGGAGGTTGTTTGGTGGGCATTCCTTGGCATGGGGATGTGGAGGGTGATGAGGATCTTTTGACGGATCAAATGTCCTCTGTCTGTGCTTACCATTTCATGATGCTGAAAGTAAAAAAAAAGTTCTGTTTAAACATTGCATTAAACAAGGAGTCTGAATTTGATGGCAACAACATTTGCTTGCCCATATTAAGTCAAGACACTGGAAGAGAATTGGCTCAATCAGTCAATACAGATCTACCTCATCAGCTAGGGTTACAATTGGTCTATTTATTCATGATCTGAGTGGATAAATTTAGTCAGTGTCCTCATTTCTGATTGCTGTCCAGAAACTCCTGCTGAAAAGAGAGTTTATCACAAAAAATGAAGGGTCTAGGCCCGAAACGTCAGCTTTTGTGCTCCTGAGATGCTGCTTGGCCTGCTGTGTTCATCCAGCCTCACATTTTATTATCTTGGAATCTCCAGCATCTGCAGTTCCCATTATCTCTTATCACAAAACAGTTGAGCTCATCCCTAACGTATCCCATACTCAATTTGCCCTGTTGGCATTAACTTTCAAAGCCTTATATAAAGAATCACTGCTTATGAGGAATAAAGACTTGTTGGTGCCTGTGAAACACAGTAGGCATTAGTACTTACCAGATGGAGACAGGAAGTTGAAAAGCAGGGGTCATTTTACAAAAGAAGGAGCTCAAATGATTCTGGTTCATAAATAGAATGAACACATTAAAATTCCTGTTTACAAAATGTCTGTGTTTGACTAGTTTGCTAAATAACCAAAAAATTATGAGGTGGATTACTGAGGTCTATGATGATTCTGGCCACACAGTGGAATAGGACTGAGCCACAGCTCAGAATTCTTAAACCCAGTCGTGCACTGATGCCAACTCTTCATTTGCAATTTGGCCATTACAGAGGAATCAGTGATACAAGTGAGCTCTGGTCATTCCTTTCAATGTATAAGGTGATGAAGTGGTTAAATTTGGAGTGGGAGCCATGTTCTCTGTCAAGCTAGTACATCAGCTTACTTCGCTGGTTTGTGGGCTTTTGACTGTTATTGAGGTTATTCAAATTTAAATGGGACATTCGGGACTGTGTTGTTAGCTCTTAGGCCAAGATCTTGCTAAGGATCTCTTTTGTTCGGTTTTATTACAGGGCTGTTTGAATGATTTATGTCTATTTTGTGCATCATTTGCCTAACAGCTGTAACTTTTTTTTAGTAACAGATGCTTTACAATGTCTTTAGGCAGGCACTGTGAGGATGGTGGCACTGTGACAGGACTTACGTAGACAATTTGGACAATTTTCAAGTTTGGATAATATTCTCTTACGAGAAAGCTACTAGTTTTGCATTTTTGTTTCTCCTGTGAGGTGACTTCTTATGGCATTGCATTTGACAGATTGGAAAATACAGCTTCATTTACAGATCTTATCTTCAGGCATTGATTGGCTTCAAAACATCCATGACCCAAATTACTTCATGCACAGCTAACTGACTAGTACAGATATCCTCAGCTCTAGTGCGTATATCACTTTGGGAAATGTTGTCCCAAATAACCTGTGAGGATCTTAAAGGTGATCTTCTTCCTTTGCATGTGTTTACTTAATCCATAGCAGAGTCATTTGGATAATATGAAACTCAGAAGTATTGTGAACTGTGAGGACAACGAAAAACTTCAAAAGGGCATAGGCATGTTGGTTGAATGGGCAGACAAGTTGCAAATGTGGATGAAATGTAAAGTGCTTGATTTTAGCAGGGAGAAGTTAGAGATACAACATAAGAAAACATACAATTCTAAAGGGATTGCAGGAGCAGAGGGACTTGGGTGTATATATCTGCATAAGTCTTTAAAGGTGATGAGATCAATTAATAAATAATGCACAATCCCAGGGTTTATTAATAAGGGCATTGAGTACAAAATTTGAATACAGTATTTAATAAAAAGAAATTTCTATTCATCCAGTACTGAATGTTGGAAAAACTATCTGGTAATTTAGAAAAAAAGGAAAATGGCAGAAGGAAAGCTGAGTGGAGTCAGTGTACATGCAGATAGTACTCCTGAGAGGCAGCAGGTCGATAAGGAATGAAAGGTGGCCAAGGACAGATGCTTAGCTCACACATGCAGTGTCAACCCAGGAGTGAGCAAATCTTGCAAAGTCCAGAGTTCATGACAATGTGCATATTTTTCCTCAGTAGGGACCAACAAGAAAGCAAAGGCATGAAGCAGATTTATCAGATCCATATCACGATGAGCCAGGTGCTTGTGTAAAATACCTGTATTCATGACAAATTGTCGATCATTAAGTCAACAGGCAGAGACTCCTCAGATACTGATGTAGTCTATATCCAAAAGCAGCAAGATGTAGACAACATCCAGGCTTGGGCTGGTAAGTGACAAGTAATATTTATGCTACACAAATGCCAAGCAATTACTATCGTCATAAGAGAAAAACCAACTATCATCCCTTCAAAGTCAATGACATTACCATCAATGAAAGGATTGTTCAGTCATAAAAGTACTGTAGCTACAAAGACAGGTTACAGCCTAGGATTCCTGCAGTGAGTAACTCATCTCCTGACTCTTAAAATCATTCCACCATCTACAAGGCACAGATCATCAAGACATAGAGAGTTTGCAGCATGGAAAGAGGTCCCTCAGCCCATCATGTTAGTGCCAGCCATCTGTCTTAGTCTTATTTTCTAGCACTTGGCCTGTATCCTTCCATGCTATGGTGTTTCAAGTACACGTCTAAGTCAGGACTGTGATAGAATACTCTTCAACTGCCGAGGTGGGTGCAGCTCAAATGACACTCACGAATCTTGATGTCATACAAAACAAATCAGGCCACTTGATTGTCACCCAATCCAATAATCATCCCCTTCTCCACCAGCACATGTGGTAACTGTGTTTACCATCTACAGATGCACTGTGACAATCCACCACAAGGGCAAATAGGGATGGGCAATAAGTGCTGGCCCATTCAGTAATATCCACATTCCATGCACAAATTTGTCTATTTTAAATCCTATTGCTTCTACACCAGAATGGCTATAGCATGTTTGGTGATGGGCTACTGACTTTCAATGAAATTAAGGGCAGTGGGATATGTTGAGTGTACGGGATGTGCATACTATCATAGGTGATGTTTTCAACAACATTACTACCTATGGCATTAGGCAGGATCACATAAATAATGGTAAGCAGCATTTTTTCTGTTGGGGTGAGAATAATCAAAATTGCCACTATCCTGCCATTTAGATGACTGGCCATCTCTGGCTATTCACCATGCAATCCTAAGAGGCAAAACATCAGTGACTTTTGTGTAATATGTTTGGGTGATGTAACTGTCTTAATTGAATAGCACAGCAGATGTGCGTTCAGAGATATATGTCTGAGGCTTGTGGCTGTGCTAAGTGTGTGACAGTGAGGTGAAGCTATGATTATTAGGTATGTGTCCTAACTGATGGTGATTATTGGAATATACGTGACAGGGATACATGGTGTATTAAGCAATTTGTGAGGCTAGTGATGTACTTGGTGCATTTGAAGATGTATTCAAGGATCTTAACCATTTGTATGAGGTCACTGAACTTCTGGCACCGCATCTTGTGCCCATTTCAAAATGACTTTTCCCAAATTGTAGTACCCCTGTAAGAATTGCAGACTAGCTTCAACTGCTGCTAACATCACAGGCTTTTATGCCCCTGCTCAGGTTTATACCAGCACGGTCACTTCACTTAAACTGGAAATCAACACAAAATTTGCATGCTGCCTAAATCGGAAGCAACAGGTATAGTTTTATTGTACACCATGATCCTGCACCTGATTGCAAGTTTTGAATTTCGTAGCCAACTTATCTAAACAGCAATGCACAATACAGGGGAACTGGAAGCATTTGTTATGAAGAACCAAATATAGTTGGGATTACTGAAATATGGCTATAGAACGCACTGAAGTAGGAATTAAATGTGGAGTCTCATTTATTTTAGCTTCTAGTTGTTGTTCTGGACTTTAAAAATACTATATAAATGCAATCTCTTGTTCATTTTCATTCCTGGACCAGCAGTGCGAGTGTTTTGCTTCAAAAATTGCATTAAACAGCTGCTGGGAGATGCAGGGAAAGAGACTGCAAAGAAAATCAAATATCAAACATTCCTCTCTCTGTTGCGTGGACCCCAAACTCTCAATCCTTATTGCTGACAGCACATTCTGTTGCAAACGTTGTGAAAATTGCATGGCTTAATTTTCTTCATTTTAAATGCAAGCTCATGAAAAGACAATAATATTTGGGACAAGGAGTCTGATTCTATAAAATAATTTAATGAAATAAAAATTTTCAGTGCACCTTGGAACACATCATCATGCAAATAAACATGAGTCAATAATTAAGCCAATATTTAAACCTTACAATGCAACTCAAATTTCAGGCCTGGGGTTGAACCAGTCAGGCAAATGATAGAACAGAATGAAAAAGTGTTTTACAGAGCCAGCTCAGTGGCTCAGAACATCTGTTTGCCTGCATACTTCAAATGTGAGGAAAATAAAATAACTATTGGAGGAATGTTTATAAATTTTCTAAAGTAATCCATCTAAACTGCATTTTTGTTCAAAAGCCACTGAGCTATCAATAGAAAGGAATTAACTTAAGACTTTCAAAGGAACATTGAAATATTAGAGTGAAAGATTTTTTTTGTTATTTGATAAAACACCAGCAAAAATACCTAGAAGGTTTGATTCAAGTCCCTCCCTTATGTTATTTTTCACACATATGAAATTAAATAAGGGCTGCAAAGTCATAGATATGCAACATTTTTTTAACCTAATGTGGCTCCCTTGTAGGCTGTATTTGGTGGAATCTAAACTCAGAAATTTTGAAGCAAATTGTATAACTTTTGCTCCTGTAACTAACATCATAACCCTCATGTATTTTTTGAGCGGTAGGGGGGATATTAAAGATCAACTGGACAGCTGACTCTCTGAGTGATGCCTCCTTCCTTCTGTCAAAATTGTAATCAGCAGCCAATTTTGGTCATTAAAATCAGTAGGTTTCTAATTAATTTCTATTATTAGACAGACTCTGCCTTTATAATGAAGCATTTTTATTTCAGCAATGTAGAAAGGAACATATGATAATGGCTACACATTAGATACAAACCTCATGATTTTCTTTGAAGTGTTCATAGCATTAGAGGTTAAAATGTGATAATGCAGCAGAATCTAGAGGACTAGAGATGTACAAAAGAATAAGGGCGTAAAGGGTAGAAAGAACAAATAGACTTCTTAGTCAGAGTCCAGGGAAGTGGAAATAACTAGTTCTGGATCAGTAGGGAGAGTTCAGACAGATGGCAATTACTAAAATGTTTGCTCAGTATCTGTGAATCTGGGTCAATGCGTATTTCTCTGCATTTTTAATGGATTTATTTATCTACAGCAATAACGCTGATGCTTTTATTCAATGTCAACCACATATGCCTTATAAACATGGTTAAATTTAGTTGAAATAAAGTTACGAACAAAACAGACAAATTTAAATGCTATATATGT
Source organism: Stegostoma tigrinum (assembly GCF_030684315.1). NCBI lineage: Eukaryota > Metazoa > Chordata > Chondrichthyes > Orectolobiformes > Stegostomatidae > Stegostoma > Stegostoma tigrinum. The sequence goes on along the minus strand of NC_081367.1, from coordinate 17,526,279 downwards.
AATTCTTCCTACCTTTGATTTAATTACCCTTCTGCTAATTTTCACAAAGTCAGAGGTATTGTTGACAAAAGAGGCATTCTCAAAGCTTTCCATCTTATCAGCCTAAGTGATAATGGGAACTGCAGATGCTGGAGAATCCAAGATAACAAAGTGTGAAGCTGGATGAACACAGCAGGCCAAGCAGCATCTCAGGAGCATAAAAGCTGACGTTTCAGGCCTAGACCCTTCATACAATCCCTTCTGGATGAAGGGTCTAGGCCCAAAACGCCAGCTTTTGTGCTCCTGAGGTGCTGCTTGGCCTGCTGTGTACGTCCAGCTTCACACTTTGTCATCTTATCAGCCTCATCAGGTTAATTGGCATGAAGTATCAACGTAAAGGAAAAACAACATTTTGAAATGATGAATGATTGAATCAATCACTATAACAAACTTTTAGAAAGTTGTCCACACACACTAAAGGATTTCTTTCACATTTGTGATAGCTGTACAAAACTTGATCATTGACAGTAGTTGAAAGTCTTTCTGTTCGTTTGATATTGCTAGCCTATTCACCAATATAGCATTCAAGGAAGCCATAAACATTTGCAATATGAGAGACAACATTTTCTTAGAAAGGGTGATGCATATATGGAATGAGCTGCCAGAGGAGGCGGTAGAGGTGGGTACAATTACAACATTCAAAAGACATTTGAACAGGTACATGGCCAGGAAAGGTTTAAATGGATGTGGGCCAAACGCAGGCAAATGGGACTTGTTCAGTTTAGGAAACCTGGTTGGACAAGTAGGGCCAGTTTCCATGTTGTATGGCTGTGTGGTTCTGTATTACTTGACTAAATTAAGTCAACAATTCACACAGCTGAGTTCAGTTTTAATAACCACATATGCCCAAATAGATGGCATTGCAGTGGGATTCCCACCTGGCCCACATCACTCAAACCTCTCTGTTAAGTTCCATAAAGAATGTTTCTTTGATGGAATGACAGCTAATTTCCTAGATATTTCTGAAGTTTGGATGATACATTTACTATATTTCAATCACAGCTAAATGTAAAAATTGCCTTAAAAGTCTTAATGTCTTCCAAACTGCCATGGATCAGGAATTAAGAGTCTAATGATAACCGTAAATCCATTGTCAATTTTCAGAAAAACCCATCTGGTTCACAAATGCCCTTTAGGGAGGGAAACTGCCATCCTTACCTGGTCTGGCATACATGTGACTCCAGATCTACAGCAATGTTGTTGACTCTGAGCTCTGGGCAATTATGAATGGGCAATAAATGCTGCCTAGCCAGCTACACCCTCATCCCACGAATTAATAACAAACAATTTAAAAATCCTGTGCTCAAATTCTCCTTGAAATGGTGCAGACAAATGAGCTCCTCTTTCTTGATGTCCTAATGAAGAAATCAGCCAGGACTTTCTCTACTATTGTCCACCAAAGCCTACTTTCACTGATCAATATATTCATTTGAATTTTTACAGTTCCACACAGTGTAAGTTTGGTCTTATTGCTAATTTTATAAATAAGGCCTAAGCCATTGCTCAATGTGCAGGCTTGATGCTGAGACACATAAGCTATCCTGTGGAATAAGGTCCATCCTGATCATATCTGACATCATATAGACATCATATGATAGACATCATATCAATGGACAAGGTGCTGCACAGGTGACTGTTGAGTAAGATAAGGGCCCATGCTTTTACAGTCAAGGGGCTAGCATGGATAGAGGATTGGCTGTCTGGCAGAAAGCAGAGAATGGGGATAAAAGGGTCTTTCTCAGGATGGCAGCCAGTGACAAGTAGTGTTCCGCAAGGGTCAGTGTTGGGACCACAACTTTTCACTTTGTACATTAATGATCTAGATAAAGGAACTGTGGGCATTCGGGCTAAGTTTGCAGATGACACAAAGATAGGTAGAGAGACAGGTAGTATTGAGGAGGTGGACATTCTGCTGAAGGATTTGAACAGGTTAGGAGAGTAGGCAATAAAGTGGCAGATGGAGTACAACATGGGAAAGTGTGAGGTCATACACTTTGGTAAGAAGAATAAAAGCATGGACTATTTTCTAAATGCAGAAAAAAGTTCAGAAGTCTGAAGTGCAAAGAGACTTGGGAGTTTTAGTCCAGGATTCTGTTAAGTTAAACTTATAGGTTGAGTCAGTCGTCAGGAAGGCAAATGCACTGTTGGCATTTATTTTGAGAGGACTTGCATATAAAAGCAGGGATGTAATACTGAGGCTTTATAAGGCCCTGGTCAGGCCACTTTTGCAGTATTGTGTGCAGTTTTGGGCCCCATTTCTCATGAAGGATGTACTGGCCCTGGAGCAGGTTCAGAGGAGGTTCACGAGAATGGTCCCAGGAATGAGAAGCTTAACATATGAGGAACGTTTGAGTACTCTGAGACTACACTAATTGGAGTTTAGAAGGATAAGCAGGGATCTATTTGAAAGCCACAGAATACTGGGCAGAGTGGATGTTGGAAGTTGCTTCTATTGCTAGGAGAGACTAGGACCTGAGGGCACAGCCTTAGAGTAAAGGGAAGACCTTTTAGGACGGAGGTAAGGAGAAACTTCTTCAGCCAAAGAGTGGTGAACCTATGGAATTCAGTTCCACAGAAGGCTGTGGAGACCAGGTTATGGAGTACATTTAAGACTGAGATAGAGAGGCTCTTGATTATCAAGGGGATCAAGGGTTACAGGGAGAAAGCGGGAGAATGGGATTAAGGAATCTATCAACCATGATTGAATGAGCAGACCCGATGGGCCGATTGGCCTAATTTCTGCTCCTATGTCTTATGGTCTTATATCAATTCTCACTGTCTCTTGTGTAAACAGAGTGCTTTTAATTCCCCTGAGGGGATTTTAAATGTTTGAGCAACAGGTGAAACCAGATATATCACATTGCTACTGCAAAGTAGCATTTTTTGCCATAAACAGACTACCACCATCAAGCCTAAATGATGTTCTGCCTATTACATAAATAAGTAATGTGGTATTTGAATTTCAGCGCCTGTATGATGCTGGGAAAGAAGATCCACATCCCAAAGGCTGGCAATTAAAATAGCCTATTCTTTGGCTGTTCACAACAAGTAAGATACTGAATACACCTAACCAGTCTACATTTGGAAAATTAGCCAGGTATCCAGCTTCGCATTGTAAGGGTAATGAGTCAAACCATCTGTACTACTTGGTCCTTCAACCCAGGTTTATTTGACCTATCACTCTTTTGTCCTAATTTCTGAATTGCCGTTGCCATCTTCTATGTGCTCTCCTGATGCGATATCTCAGGCATGTTAGATATAAAATGGATAAAGAGTTGTGCAATAACCAGGGCATGAGAGATCATTCAAATATATGGATATATCTGTATATTTGTTCCCTAATTCTACAGTTCCTTCTACCAGGTGGTACAGTCTTGGTATTCAATGTTGCCTGATATTTTGCTCAGCCATTTTGCTGCAGTATATAACGTGGCCTCAGGCTTATTGTGCTTCATCCCTGATTAGATGAGGTGTTTCAACACAAGAACGTAGGAGAATCAGTTTAGGTATGGCATCAGGTTGTCTTTCACACTTTCTTTGTATAATTCACCAGTCCTATCTTTCCCACAGTCATTGGCACCTGTGGGTGTAAACACACCGAATGGTTGTAAATGTGACATGATTGATTGTTACTGTACTCAAATCTTCTGCTGCCCTGTTGTGAAATAATTTCTTCTATCACGCATATATGTGACTGATAATAGATCTTTTGCTGCCCATACAGACTCCAGTAAATCCACATCTTGCCTCTTCTGTTACACAAATCAAATAAGCCTATACTACCAGAGAGGCTTCTATACTACTTCTATCTAAATGAGTACTTACATTTCTCCCTATGTCAACTGCATATGATGGTATTACAATACCTCACATAATAATAAACCCTGATTACCCCAATATTCTCTACCCTATGTAATGTCTTAATCTGTGTTAACTCTGGTCTAAGTGGAACTAGCAGGACCATGCAATTAGCATATTATCCTATAAAACACATTCCACATTAGCTTTATATGCATGCATTAAATCCTTGAACTGGCAACTATCAGACAATGCTCAGGTTAAACAAGTGTGCATTAGTTATTTACAAGGGTACATCACCTTTAGGAATTTGTCTCAAATTTCCCTTCAACTGTTTGAGTATCCATGATTCACAGATACTGCAAACATCATTTCGGATCATGTATGAGAGTTTTTCCTCCACCTTGATCACTTTATTAATGAATCAGGCACGAGTCTGTAGTATTGTGCCCAAACGTTGAATTACCCATGTCAGTCAGACGTTGGTCCGTATTCTTTGTCCTAGATTTTTGTCCCTTTTCTATGAATACCTTAATTTGGAAAATTAGAGTCCGTACCTTCTCGAGCCAACTGAATTACTGAGGTCCTTGTGTTGAATGCTATAGTGAGAACATTAACCAAACTGTGTTCAGGTCAACCTGTTCCATAGGCTGCACATGCAGCCATTTTCCACCCTGTACCATTAAATCAAGCCGAACATGCTGGTACTTGTTTCACCAAGGCTGTATATAGTGCTCGAATCTGACCCAAACACCACTCGGGTAAACCAATATTGGAGATGTTTAGAATAATGGGTACCAGCTCATGGTGAACAGAACTCCCAGATGTTCTGCTTTTACCTTCACCTCCATATAATACAGAAATTGCTATCTTTAATCTTCTGTCACATGTTGTGCAGCAGCGTGTACTGCTTTCTCACAAAACATTTGACACTTTCACTTTGCCGGTCCTCATTCATCACTACCAGTCGCAACATTGCCTGGCAATCTTATAATCCTCCCCATCATTGATTCATATGGAGTCAATCCAGGCATTCTGCTGGGTGTCTGCTGAGCTCTTTCAGGATACCAACTAAAAGATCTGCCTATCTTTGCCCAGTCTCTTGGATGGCTTTAGCTAATGCTTTCCTAAATGTCCTATTCATTCAGTCTACCATATCTGAGCTCTGGAAGTGGGATAAGAAGTGAAACTTTGCTTGATTCCCAGCAACATATAAACTTCCTAAGAACAAGATATAGAAGTAGGAGTAGGCTATTTGGATCCTCTCAAGACCACTCAAGACCTCAACTCTTTGATTATTCAAAAATCTATCAACCGTCTCTTTGACTACATTCTGTGGTCTCGCCTTTACAACTTTGTAGGATACAGAATTCCAGACATTCAATTCCCTCTGGAGAGAAGTCTTTTTGCTTCTGAGTTTTAAATGACTGTCCCTTTTGTCTGTATCTATCTTTCCTAGTTCACCGTTCCCACAAATGAAGACAACGGCCGTGCTAAGTCCATTCAGAATCTCGTATATTTCAATATCATTCCTCATTCTTCTAAACTCTAAGAAATAAAGGCCTAATCTGTTTAGCCATCCTCAATAAGGTAACCCCTTCATCCCAGGAATTAGTCAATAAACCTCTTTTGAATTCCTCTGATGCCAAGATATCCTTTTTTTTAGTAAATGTGGGACCAAAACTGCACACAGTACCCAGGTACAGCCTCACTAATATCTGTATTGTTGTTATCAGACTGTTTGTTTCTTTTTGTATTCAAATTGTTTTTAAACTCACTAATAATTAAGGGCAAAATTCCATGATTCTTCTTAATTACTTTCTGTAACGTAATCACTTGTTTGCAAGATATGTTCTCTGATCTGGCTTCATCTGTAACGGCATTTCCCATTTTGGGATTACCTCTTCTAACAATATTGAAGCAACTCGTGTCACTGAACAGATTCATGTGGGATGGACTTGCAACTAGTCCACAGATGGTTCAATAATGACTAAACAAGAAGCCTTCCCAACTCAGTGGAACTCCTGTGAAATTGATTTGTGACTGCTTCCATGGTCCCTTTCATCCAGACTGACATGGCACAGGGACCTTGACTGGTCTTCCCAGGTCGATTTGGGCACACACCAGACATTGCTGGCAGTGTTTTGCAATGTCTCTTTTCATTCCTTGCCACCACCAGCATCTGCGCCTCATCCAGGGGCAGCATGGTGGCTCAGTGGTTAGCACTGCAGCCTCACAGCGCCAGGGACTCGGGCTCGATTCCAGGCTCGGGCGACTGTCTGTGTGGAGTTTGCACATTGTCCCCATGTCTGTGTGGGTTTCCTCTGGGTGCTCCGGTTTCCTCTCACAGTCCAAAGATGTGCAGGCTAGGTGGATTGGCCATGCTACATTGCCCGTAGTTTTCAGGGGTGTGTGGGCTATAGGGGGATGGGTCTGGGTGGGATGCTTCAAGGGGCGATGTGGACTTGTTGGGCCGAACGCCGGTTTCCACACTGTAGAGAATCTAATCCAATCTAATCCACCATATGACCGCTTCCCATGATGGTGGCATATTGTATCAGATTATGTTACATGTAGCATATTGCTATGGGAAGACAATGGATGTCCAATGAGGTTTGGGAGCACAGATGTATAGCTTTTTAAAATGCCACAAACAAGTGCAGAAAATAGTCCAGAATGCTCATGGAAGGCTGGCCTTCATATCTAAAGGGCTGTAGAGAGATGCAGATGTTATGCTGCAGTTATACAAAATCCTAGTTAGACCCCATTTAGAGTACTGTGAGCAGATCTGAGCATCACACCTTAGGAAGGATGTCTTGGCCCCAAAGGGAGTTTAATGCAAGTTTACAAAGATGATACCTGAACTTCAGGGGTTAAGTTATGATGAGAGATTAGGCAAAGTTTCTCGAGAAGGTTAAGGGGTGATCTAATTGAGGTCTTCAACATATTAACAGGGAAGGACAGGGTAGATAAAGATAAACCATTTCCACTAATTGAAGAGTCTGGAACCAAGGGGCATAATCTAACGATTAGGATTAGGCCATCCAGGAGACATGTTAGAAAGCAATTCTACACTCAAAGAGTAATGGAAGCTTAGAACTCTTCCCAAAATGGTGGTAGATGCGAATTCAACTGTTAAATTTAAATCTGAGATATACAAATATTTATTAAGCAAGGGTAACAATGGATATGGGGCAAAAGCAGGCATATGGAGTTAAGTCGTAGATCAATGATGATCTTATTGAGTGGCAGAGCAGGCTTGAAGGGCTGAATGGTGGGGAGAGTGAGCAAGAAGAAGTCCAGACCTTGCTGGATTTAATTAACTTTCATGTCTCCATACTGAAAAATGAAATATTGAAGATTTGAAACAGCACAGGCCACAATCTCCCAAACCTTTTTGGAATTGGGAGTGGTTCTAGAGGACTGAATGATTGAAAACATTACATCCATATTCGAAGAAGCGGGGAGGAGAATGGCACATGCAAACTGGTCAGCCTGTCTTTGATGGTTGGGAAATATTTAGAGCCATTCATTCTAGACAAAACTAATTGGCATTTGGAAAAAAATACAGATTACTGACAGCTAGAACAGATTGGTTAAAGGAAATTCATGTTTGATAATTCATAATTGAGTCATTTGATGGATTGACAGAGAGTTGTGCAGTTAATACCAGTGGAGCATAATGTAGCAAAAGCACAATACTTGAAAACACTATTATCTAAAGCAGCTCCATTTAAAGGAATGTGACTGTTTAAAAACTCAAGGTTGCTGAAGGATACTTAATGAAGACCCTTGCCTTAATCTGCCATCCTGATTGTGTTGGGATATTAAGCATTAAGTTCATGTCTGAGGTGATTTTCTTTGAAATAAAACATATATACCTGTATTTTAAAACCACAATCCTGAAAGTTCTCATTGCTACATGTTGTGGCTTTATCTAAACTTCCATAAATTAACGAGGAAAGAGAAAAGCTGTAACAGCCCCTGAGATACCTAAGAAAGCAGAGAATACACTTCTAGATTTGAATGGATGGATTAAAACATTTGCTAAAGATTGTTAGTGTTTATTTCTCACCTGAATAAATATGGAAAGCTACTCAACCTTGTCTCAGATCACCGAGAATTCTTTCACTTAAAAAGATTCATTGAAGCCTATTGCTGAATATTATGTTTGTTTCTCCTTTATTCATTAATGGAATGAGGGTGTCACTGGTTCTGAGGAAGGGTCACTGGACCTGAATGTTAGCTCCGTTTTCTCTTCCACAGATGCTGCCAGACCTGCTGAGCTTTTCCAGCAACTTTGTTTTTGTTCCAGTGAAGTGACCACCACCGTGGCCTCCACATGGGGAACATAGAAGAGCAGGGTGGGCATAATTATGATGAAATGCTGGATTTCAATGGGCAGGAAGGGCAGTTGTAGGCAAAGAATGTGGTGAGACTCTGGTTTGAAATGGGCTGGTGGGGTGGTGTGAGGTAATACAAGACATGGGAGACTTTGGGGGCTGCCTGCAACCAGGCTTGGCTGGTGACGAAATCCATCATGAGCTACTTTCCCTGCTATCACTTTCCTTTCTCTACATGCAAAGTGCTACTGGAAAATGCCCGGAAAACATCTAGGGCTGGCAGAGTAAATGTTAGTTAGTGGATGTAAGCATAGGATCCAAGTTTGCTGGACATTTAGATACTGGAGCAACAAGTTGATGAAGCAGCTATTTGCAAAGCCGAGCTACACTAAATTTGCAATACCTTTACTGCTCATTTGTTATGCATGTAGAATGAAGGTGCTTAGGTGTTAGGTGTTGTCCAAAGGTGATTTATAACATGATTTTGGAGTTTGCAGATTGAACTTGGGCATCTCACTAACGTAGAAATGAGCAGCAACGATGACACAAAGGTCCAGTTTTGGGCACTATGATATAGCCCAACCAACTGGCAAAATCCAAGGAACTCAGCATCATTTCCTCATCTATCATGAATGTGTTATGATAATCTATACCGACTGCAGTGCAAAGTTGAGCAGTTGATATTTGTCCAGGGTTGTCGCGGTGCAGGTAGCTGCAGATGGTATTGAGGAGTGAGTGGTATTACTGTGCAGTCTGAGCCTGAATGTGGATGGATGATGGGGACATGTCCCTCATTATCCATATGCAGTATTTCTCACTGTGTGGAAAAGTGTGTGCTCAGCCATATCTGCAGGGTATACCACTTAATACTGACCTGACATCTTCAAACATCTTTTACTCCTTCTGTTCCCTATGAACATCATTCCCAGCAAAATTGACAGGCCTTGCTGCTGGTCGCATTTTGGTCACTGCGGCCACCCCCTATCTAAGGTGGATGAATGATGACTAAGGCTGATGGCAAGCCAAAGAGCCAGCGGCAGACTGGTGTCGAGGATGAGAAACACACAGCCCAGGGTAAGGTCACTACTGCAGACCCCTCAGGATGGGTAGGGGATACAGAGGCCAAATATTTTCCAGGCCTGGCTTCAATCCCTGGGGATGCACATGATGCAGCACTGACACAGGCTCTGTATGTTCCAGGACATTGACTGAACAATGCCAGATTCTGGAATGGGACCTAAGGGCTTCAGGAGTGGGAGGCTATCCTCTTCCAGTATCTGTGAAAGTGACAGCCACTCTGAACTTCTATGTGACTGGCTCCTTACAGAGAGCAGCTGGTGACCTGTGTGGGATCTTTCAGCTGTGTGCACTGAAAAGCATCAGGAACAATGTCATCTGTGCAAGATCACAGCAAATCAATTTGTTCCCCATGTTGAAGTCAGTGCTGCAGATTGGCAGTCAGATTCAGGAACATAGTTGACACCCCCACCTACCCACCACTCCCCCCCCCCCCCACCCCGGTGCAGGGCATCATTGACTACACACAATTAGTGCCAAGAGGGCGAAGATCATGAACAGGAAGGGGCTTCATTCTATTGATGTTTGGATGGTGTGTGAGATCACTCTTATCTCTTCCTGGACGTGCATGCCCACTAACCTGGCCATTGCCAGATCTCATACGTCTGGGAGGACTTTCATGTTCTTATGTAGCCCCTGACTGATGAGGAGCACAGATGCAATGTCGAGCATGCCTCAACCAGGGCCTCAGTGGAGCAGACGATAGGGCTGCGAAAGATTTGGTTCTGTGGCTAGCACTGGTCTGGAGGGGGGCCTTCTAGACATAATGTGCTGCATCATTATGTGTTGCTGTGCTCTGCACAACTGGTACAAGTAATGAGGTGATCTGCTGGCTTCTGAGGAACTGGCGAGAAGGAAGCAGTTTCTTTTTGAGGAGAAGGAAGAAAAGAATACTGGGGAGGAGGAAGCTGTAATCTATGACAGAGTTCAGTTGTGTCGGGCACTACAGCCAGACAAAACCTCATGCTTACCTGTTTCCAATAGATAAGGTCTGTGTGCAGCAGTCAGTTAAATATTTGGTTGTGATACTGAAATACGGTTGGATTTTCAAGGCAAACTCAGCCTTTATTGGTTTTGTTTGTGTTCCCTTTTGCTTCCTATGAGTATAAGCTCCTGTTTAAATTCTCTGATTGCCTGCCTGTATGTGATGTTCCCCACTGTGAATGACAATGGCAAAGTGTGGATCTTTATTGAGCATTGTGGACATGTTAGTGCTAACATATAGGGTCAGATAGGATAGAATCATAGAATCCCTACACTGTGAAAGCAGGCCATCCAGCCTGTTGAGTTCACATCTAACCCTCTGAAGTGCATCCCACCCAATCCTAACCCACTAACCTATCCCTATAACCTTGCATTTCCCATTGCTAATCCAACTAGCCTGCATAGCCCAGGCAATTTAACATGGCCAATCCACCTAACCCGCACATCTTTGGACTGTGGGAGGAAATCAGAGCACCTGGAGGAAACCCACGCAGACACAGGGAGAATATGCAAACTCCACACAGTCTCCTGAGGGTGGAATTGAGCCTGGTTTCCTTATGCTTGAGGCAGCAGTACTAACCACTGAACCACCATGCTGTCCTTGTAGTTAGTGACAGGGAAAATGTGTGGCACAGTGGTTGAACAGTGACAAGGTTGAGAGAATGGTATTGCATCTACCTGGTAGGATCAGCTATGTGTCATGGACAGCACGGCTTTGTGGCAGCTGGACCATAACATTGCCAACAAAGGACAATAGTGCATTGCCAACATCTGTCCAGGTGCACAGTGGGCTTTCAAAATTGGCACAGGTGCAAGGGTTCCAGTCTTTTGGCAGATATCCAAGAAGTGGCAACATGTTCTGGGATCAGCTCAAATGGGGTGGAAAATGGACGTGAGAGATGCCATATGGGTGTGGTCATTAATGTGGTGAGTTTAGCAAGACTCAGCAAGCAAACTCATGAGACCTCACAGAGAAAAATCTTCCTAAAGGATTCAGGCAACTTGGACTGTGGGGGAGGTGATAGTCTAGTGGTATTATCGCTGGACTGTTATTCCAGAGACCCAGATAATCTTCTGGGGACGTGGGTTCAAAACCTACCATGTCAGATGGTAGAATTTGAATTCAGTAAATATCTGGAATTAAGATTCTAATGATGACCATAAATACATTGTCAATTATCGAAAAAAAACCCATCTGGTTCACTAATATCCTTTAGGGAAGGAAACTGCCATAGTTACCTGGTCTGGCCTACATGTCATTCCAGCTCCACAGCAATGTGGTTGACTCTTAACTGCCTTCTGGGAAATTAGGGATGGGTAATAAATGCTGTGGTAGGCATTCAAACAAAATATGATTTGTGTATAAACTGGATGCATTATCTTAAGGTGCAAAGAAAGGGCATCAGACCTGGAACTCAATGGATGATTAAAGATATGGAAACTAAAACTAAACTGAAGATGGAAGCTTCTGATAATTCAGTGGAGAACAAAGCCAAACATAGAAGTACAGCAGAGAAGAGGAAATAGAAATATGATGGTGAAGGGAGTATATAGTAATGGATTAGCAGATAATGTAAAAGTATTATTTATCACATGAATGGGTAAAAGGGCAGTTTAGACCCAACAAAGAGCAAAAAAGTTATTTATGAATGTGTAGCTACAGCAACACGAATACTTCGCAAATGTTTTCATTAAGAAAAGTGGATGCTTCAAATGTCACAAAAAGGAAGTGGTAGAATTTTAATTAATGAAAATAAACAAAGAGGAACGACTTAAAAAGGTTAGCAGTACTCAAAATAGAAAGTCTTCTTGTCCTGATGGGATGTACCCTAAGTTTTTAGGGGAAATAAAGGTTAAAATTGTGCAGGCTCAGTGAGTATTGTCCCATCCTCTTTGGATATGGCAGTGATTACTGGGGAACTGGAGTGGTCTAAATGTGACACCCTTGTTCAGTGAAGCTGCAAGGATAATGGAAATTGCAGGCCTGTCAGCCTGTCTTTAGTGATGGAGAAACTTTGCGGGACATTGAATTCAGACACAATTATTTGCACTTGGAAAAATATGGGTTTGTTAAAGGAGAGCCATGTTTGACAAATGTCAACGATAAAGTTAGACAGGATGGGTGAGTGTACTGCAGTTGATGTTGTCAGCATGGATAAAAAGGCATTTGATAAAGTATCAGTGACTTGTTTCAAAAAAATTAAAGTGCATGGTACTAAGAGTAGAGTGACTGCATGGATACAAAATTGGCTAAAGGACAGAAAGCATAGAATGGTGATGAGTGGTACCAAGTTTGCAAAGAGTAATGAGGTCAGGTCCCCCAAAGGTTGTGATACACTTTTAGATTGATATTAATGGCCAAAATACAGTCATTCTGTTATACATCTTTGATGTAACATTGGACAGAGTCTTGGAAGGGGTCAGAGCAATGTGGCTATAATGAGAGATATGACAGGCTGCTGAGGAAGCATAGACATGTATTGTAGATCATACCAGCAACTAGGATGAAAAGGCTGCAGCTGAGATACTTTGCACATAGTGATGGACATCTAGCTCTCAAATTAGGCCAAGCTGCATCTCAGTGCTGTTTGCTGGCTTTCTTAGTGCTCATACACACAGTGTCTACCTGCATGCTTGCAGCATCCATGCCTTGCCATTACACGCCCATTGTTGCGTAAATGCTTCAACCAGAGCCAGAGGCTGTCAATTTAAGGTGCTTTTTTGGGTATACACACAGACAGGTTGCTTAACATGTCTGTCAGTAGGAGCCTGTATGGGGTTGGGTTCATCTTGATGAACAGTACACCATGATATCAGTCTATCACCAACAGCATGTGCCAGCTGCCTACATGGCAATCACACCACAAATTCATTCAACACAATGGCCATGTTAAAACTGGTGGAGGCTAGTCTTTAGTTGGGGCCCCTGCAGTGTCAATGATCGGCACAGTCTGCACATAGCTCTGCAGCTTTGACAGTCAGTTGCCCACTTGCAATGCACATGGCCAAGTGATCTGCCCCATTGCAGTCAGCAGGCAGTCATATAGGGCCAGGGCCTGTAGCCAGAGAAAAACTGTGTATTGACAGTCAGGGAGCTGCAAACACAATGGTCAGGATTCTGAACAGTCATGTCAAAAGGCTGCTTGTTGAAGTCAGTAAGAAGTTGGGCACGCACAGTGCTGGGTGTCCATCTGTCTGTCTCTCAGGTGGATGTAGAGAGGGCCTGTAGGAACAGCAGGGGCATCACTGCCAAAGATGAGGGAGTTGAGGATATGTGATAAAGGTGGAGATAAAAATAGAGACTGGTGGAGTGGTGTTCTTGAGGTGAGTGGGGAGTATGCAGAACAGCATCATAAGGCATGGTAGACAATGGGCAGGTACAGTTATCTGAAATAAAAATCAAAAGAACTGCAGATGCTGTAAATCAGTTAACGTTTTGGGTCCGGTGAACCTTCCTCAGAACTGGTGCATCAAAAATGTTGGTTAATAGGGAGTTACTCCAGATGCAGGACACTGCTCTGTCATTAAGGGATTGACAGGTGAGGGGAAACAACTGAACAGAGCCAAGCATAGCATGTCATCACAGCAAAACCAGCATCAAACGGATACAACAACTGAAGGTCGAGCTTGACAGAAACTCTCATTGGTTTCAGCACAACACACACATACTCACCGAGAATAGAATTTGAATATAGAGCAATGTGAACAAATGCACTCTGATTAGTAGGCAGCAGCATGCATGTTACATTATTGTAGTGTGCCAGAAGATGAGAGATTTCTGTGAAATGGCGAATTCCAACATTGAGGTTTATGTTTTCAGATTGTTTTTTAAAGGAAAAGAACTCTCACGTCACTGAGAGTTGGTTTAGGATGTAACTGCAGTTTCTGTTTCTTACGTTTGGCATCTTCATGGGTTTCCAGCTAGCTTATTTTTTAAAAATGGAACTGATCAGAGATTCCAATGGATAGAGCACTCCAATTCTGACAGTACAGGAAATCACAAAGTTAACTGTAATACTTTGCAGTAATGAGCAAAACTTTCATTTCCTGCTTGACATTTGACATCAAGTGTTGAGTCAAATTGCTTTCAACTCATGGTGTCATGTTCCAAGCATTATTTTTTAGATCATTAACAACTTTTGTTTTCTGTTCTTTCAGGTAATCTCAATGGGGATGATTTAACAATTCATTCATTGCTTCAATAAAAGCAAGCAGTGTGTTATGAACCTGTTCGGGCCCAAGATGAAATCTGAACTACCATCAATTAACCAACAGAACAATGCCACAGTATATCAAACGTTTTAAACACAAAAAATTATTGGACACAAAAGTTAAATAAGGTAACCATTATTAACTAAATACCATTTAAGTAATTTCAAATTACTCATGCCAAGAATGTAGTTCTGCTTTCTAGCCCCTCTCCATCCTTACCTACATACACCCCCTTATATGTTACAAAAATCTTGAAGATTTCTCATTTCTTTATGAACTAACTCAAAAGAATGTCACCATTCTCTGAGATGTATTTTAATTCTGTTCGTTGGTCCAACTTTCTCAAAGCTACAAAAATTAAGGCGATCCTTCCATTAGCTCATGGCAAATCAACCCTCCAATTCTCTTTAAAGTCATTGCAACTCTTGACTCTTCAGCTCTCTGTGCTTGTTTGTACAAGCATAGACTGCTTTTCTTCCCCCAGTCTACACCAATGGTTTCTGCAGTTTATTCCAAAGTAATAATTCTGCGGCAAGGCTCTGCAGTACCACTGTAAAAGTTTCCAACCAGCTGGAAGCTGAGGTAAACCTACCCATTGCTTTTCTTGCCTGAAACCCAAACTGAGATAGAGACCCTAACCATGTTTGTACAGTGAATGAGAAAATTAATATCTTTCTGCTTAAATGCAGGCCAGAGTATCATTCGTATTTGCCTCCCCCACTCAGTAAGGTGCGGCCTACACAGATCAAACATGAAGATGTCTCTGTTTGTTCCAAAACTAATCTGCTTGCTTTGTCACCAAACACACAGAGCATTAGAATTAGGTTTGTTGTCACATGTACTTAAGTACAAGGATACATGAATGCAGTGCAGTGAAAAATGTACAAAGTTGCCATTTCTGGCACCATCTTAGGTACAAAGATGGTGAGATACAATACCTTAGGTATAAATGAGAAAAAACGAAAAAATTATAACATCAATATTACAATATTTTATAAAGCAAGGAGTCTATGCTGAGCTTCACTTTGAGGCTGGGAGTCCACCTTGGGCTTCCTTGAGGCTGGACTCTGCACTGGGCTTCATCCACACATGTGACAAACACATTAATTAAACAAAATAGCCAGCTGCTACTTGAAGCGCTATCCTTAATTACTATCCCTATGGCAATGTGGCATGCTTTGAGATGGTTCAAACATAAATGCAAACAATTATTTTGTGCCATCAACACAACTCTGACTCTGCAATCCATATAAATAAGGTCTTTCATGCAAATTTACAACTCTCCTCAGAACTTCTAGCTGCTGGCTTCTTTTATGGAGATAATAGTAGATTCTAGATCCATTGAGAGGCACAGAAATGGATCACCCTTCAAGCTGTCTTCACTATCAACTCTGATTTTGTAAGATAAACGCAACCTACCTATTAAATACAACACATTCCAAGCTTGTTTGAATTGTATTCATTTGAGATGCAGACTAGTCTCTTTATCTGGCTTTTCTATTAAGCTTGCAATGAAACTTTTAACTACCAAACTTAAAAAAACTATATTCAAAAACATAAGAATTATAAACCAGATAGTTACAAGAGAAACAAAAATTCTTGGCAGTAAATTCTGAAATGTTTTGACATTGGCATTTTCACTGATCATGCTTTTATTGTGGAAAATGGATTTTCACAACATGCAAGATTGTAGTTAAAACATTGGGTAATGTATTTCTAAATGGTAAGAAAATTAATATCCTTCACATTATGTTTTCTTGAATGCTGGGTATTTAACAGTTAACACAGAATTCAGCAGCTGATACTGATCACAAACTAATTGCTTCAACACAGCTACAAACACTAAAGAGAATGCTAAGTGTTTGGCACTGACAGCAGAATATGGTAATTTGGAAAACTGAAACAGCAAGGAGATCTGATAATGTTGCCTAATTCTGTACCCTTTGCACTAATAATCTGGCACTCAAAGCCCAGGCTGTACAACAAATTAGCTGGTATTTGTCTTGCTTGGATTTTGTGTATCTTGAAATTTGGAAAGAGCTGTTCTAAATATGGTCATCTCAATTGTGAATAAATCCAAAACAAGAACACTAAGATTTTGAGGTTTTCTTCAACTTTAGATATATGCAATCAATGGGAACTTGAATTTAAACTTAATATGCGCCCTGCATGGCAACATGATTCTTACCTACGTAGGCTGTATGGACAAAAATCTGTTTACCAGTGCTGTAGGTAATTATAATCAGAGAATGCCTATAGTGTGGAAGCAGGCCATTCAGCCCGTCGAGTCCATACCAACCCTCTGAAGAGCATCTCATTTAGACCCATCCTTCTTCCTTATAACCCTGAATTTTCCATGCTAATCAACCTCCCCTCACATCTTTGGTATGTGGGAGTAAATCGGAGCATGTAGAGGAAACTCACACAGCCGCAGGGAGAATGCGCAAACTCCACACAGACAGTCGCCCAAGGCCAGAATCAAACCCCAATCCCTGGCGCTGTGAAGAACTTGTGCTAACCACTGAGTCCAGAGGTGAATCAAATATCCTCTAACTGTCCGAAGGGAAATACACTCTGCCAAGCAGAGTATGCTATGTTGCCAGTAAATCTATTTCAGAATTGTTGCTCTTGGTTATTTTTTAAACTTAGTTGCTGCATTGATTATCGATACCCACTATTAAATGCAAAATGCTGCAAATATGGGAGGTATAACAAATCTATCTGCATGCGATTGTATTTTACTACTGTGATATTTCTGTCTGGTTGTAACCAAAAAACAAGGTGCCAGTACTCTGGATTGCATTCAGATATTTTAAAAGATTCTAGGGAAGAGATAATAGTTTGCACATGTCCAATAATTCATTAGAAAAAGATGTCATGACAATGGATTGATAGATTACAAATAGAATTCCTGTATTTCAGAGGGAGGAGATAACATGACCAAAGGAATTACAGTTCAGTCCACTTAAAGTCAGTAGCAGGAAAGTAATGGAATCCCTACTAAAGAATAGAGAAGGACCTAGAAATTAAAAATATAATCATGAATAACTAGCACAGGTTTCAAAAGGGAAAATCTTGTTTGACCAACCTTATTGAACTTTGTGCGGTAACAGATAGATTGAGGCAATGTGATTTTTGTGAACTTACAAAGGCCTTTGATAAGGCGTCCCATAATTGACTAATGAATAAAACCACAGAATGTGGACCTGATGTGGAAGTACCGTTGTTGGACTGAGGTGGGCAAGGTCAAAAATCACATGACACCAAGTTACAGTCCAACAGGTTTATTTGAAGACACAAGTTTTCGCAGTCTTGTTCCTTTTTCAGGTGTCAGTGAGAGGTGTGCATCAGACACAGAATTTACAAGCAAAAGATCAAAAGGTCATAGAACTGATGCAAATGTATTGAACAAACCTAAGATAGCTGCTAAATCTTTAATCAGTTATAAAGGATTAATATGCAAATTCCAGAATTTCTTTCAAGTTATTGTCCCGAAATAAGTAAAGGTTGTATCAGCTCCCTTGGTATACCAGAGGTGACATCCCAGGTCAAACAATGCATTTTAGGTGTGAGGCCTTATTTCGTATCTGGCTGTTATCAACTTTGAGTCAGACTGGTTTTAATTGCATCAGTCCTATGACTCTGATCTTTTGCTTATAAACTCTGTGTCTGAAGCCACCTCTCTCAGTGACACATGAAGAAGGAGCAAACTTATGTCTTCAAATAAATGTTTTGGGCTATTATCTGGTGTTGTGTGATTTTTGACAAGTCAGGAGACAAGCGTAAATGGATAGCTGGCTTCAAGACAGAAAACAGTGATTGGGTGAAGATGAATGTCAGAAAGTGAGAAGTGACATATCACAAAGATCAGTGATGGGACCTTTGATGGTCAAAATTTACATTAACAATTTGCTGTTTGGAATCCAGAACAAAAACTTTCTAAATTTGCAGATGGCACTAAAATGGGGATGAGCTGAATAGGACTGAGGAATTCTGCACAAAGGTATTAATAAACTTACAGTTTAGTCAAATGATTGGTAAATGAAGATCAACATAGATAAATGTGAAAGTGGTACATTTTCATAGTAATAAAATATCAAACAGTCTCTTTAGAAGGTTATACAATTACAACAATGGAATTATCAGGTGAACTACATAACATTTAGGTTCCACACATTGTAGGAGCAAATTACTGCAGAATCTGGAATCTGTAATGAAAACAAAAAATGCTGGAGATCACAGTGGGTCAAGTGGCATCAATGGAGAGAAAGCAGGCTAACATTTTGATCTAGATCACTCTTCATCAGAGCTGATGTGAAGTGTGGAGGGGGCAGTTGGGGGAGTAAGGAAATTGAAAGCTCAGATTAAGAGATCAGAATGTGAGAATGGCAGAACAACAGTGTGTCTAACTGCCACACGGGAAAAAATAGGCAGTCTCCACTGGGGTGGGTGGGGGCGGTGGGAAAGAGGAGAGAGGACATAGTGACAGAGAATGCAACGAGCAAGGCTAAATGAAAGGGAAGGGTTCACAATCTGAAGAAGTTGAACTCAATATTGAGCCCATAAGGTTGTAAAGTGTCGCCTCCACACTTCACATCAGCTCTAATGAAGAGCCTAGAATTTAAATGTGAGCTTGCTTTCTCTCCATGGATGCTGACTGACCTGCTGTGATTCCAACATTTGTTTGCAGATTCCATTCACTCCTTGCACATTTTAGTTTCCAGTATTTGTCATCAAGTTTGCTTTTAAAAGGCACCAAAGCAGAACATGAAACTAGCAATAATTCTACAATCCCCTACTCCCAATGCCTCCGCCTCCACCCCCAAGATGGAGTGTCTCACTCCTGACCATCCAGGATGCCGTCCTATTTCAAGGACCATAACATTCTACCTCCAGTGATCGAAAATGCCCTCAACCGCATCTCTTGCATTTCCCGGACTTCAGCCCTTACAATCCCGCCCCCCCCCCCCATAAAAATAAAGACAGAATCCCCTTGTCCTCACATATCACGCTCCCAAACTCAGTACCCAACGTATTGTTCTCCGCTGCTTCTGCCATTTACAATCTGACCCCATAACCAAAGAGATATCCCCACCCCTATCTGCCTTTCATAGGGACTGCTCTCTCTGCAACTCCCTCACCCACTCCACACTAACCCCACCACCTTACCCTGCAATCTTAGGAAGTGCTACACCTGCCCCTACACCTCCTCCCTCACCTCTATTCAAAGCCCAAAACAAACCTTTCATATCTGACAGGAGTTCACTTGTACATTATCAGCTCCATCAACTGTATCCGCTCCTCCTGATGTGGCCTCCTCTATATTGGTGAGACCAAGCAGAGACTCGGAGACCATTTAGTAGAGCATCTGCACTCTTTAAGTGACAAATGACAACACCTTCTGGTCGCCAACCATTTTAACTCCCCTTCTCACTCCCTGGGTGACATGTCCATCCTGGACCACCTCCAGTGTCACAATAAAGCCACGCACAAACTGGAGCAGCAACACCTCTTATTCCATCTTGGGAGCCTACAGATTGGCCTAAACATGGAATTTAGTGGTTTTAAAATCTCCCCACCTCATTGACTTGACACAACCTGTTCATCATAGGGGAGGTGATGGCCTAGTGGTATTATCACTGGACTGTTAATTCAGAGACCCAGATAATGGCTGGGGATCAGGTTCAAATCCCACCTTGGCAGATAGTGTAATTTGAAATCAATAAATATCTGGAAGGGTCTAACGATTACCATGAATCCATTGTCGCTTGTTGGAAAAACCCAGCTGGCTCACTATTGTCCTTTAGGGAAGGAAACTGCCACCCTTACCTGGTCAGGCCTACATATGACTCCAGACCCACAGCAATGTGGTTGACTCATCCACCCTCTGGGCAATTAGGTATAGGCAATGAATGCTGCTTAGCCACCTACACCCTCATCCCATGAATGAATAAAAATCTTCTCTTCCACCTATCTGCCCCACCCATTCCACTGACCACTTCCTACCTGCACTCACCTATCACCATCCCACCTACCTCCCCCAGCCCCTCCACTCCTCTCTCTATTTATTTCCCAGCTCCCTTCTCCAAACTTCCTGCTCCTCTGATACTGCCTGGCCCGCCATGTTCCTCCACTCCAGGCTGTGTTGTATCTGACTCCAGCATCTGCAGTTCTTCCTATCGCTGAATAATTATGTTCAGTGCACTTTATATCATCCACAGTACACATTCTTTCTAGGTCAGTGAAAATGCTGTTAACATTAAGTTATTTCAAGGGTATGTTTCCTATGTTGATGAGCTGCCAATTGTGGAAAATCTTTTGTCACTGAACTGCTGGTAACTATGATAGAGTTATCGTCAAACTTGCCAAACCTCTTCGGCTGTTAATGTTTGCAAAAATTTACACAATCTAAACGTTAATTGTTAATATGCACTTAACTTGCAAGACCAACACACAAAATCTCTCCCACTCAAGATCATTTCCTCTCATACAGTGAATGTTTAATAACTGATTCAGAGATAGCAGGAACTGTCGATGCAGGATCCAAACCAAAACGTCAGCTTTCCTGCTCCTCTGATGCTGCTTGGCCTGCTGTGTTCATCCAGCTCTACACCTTGTTATCTCATATATAATACTACTGTTTACGTATCAGTGGAAATATCATATGAATCTAGAACAACGTCTTAAAAATGGACTTAAGACTGTATTCTATAGCCTCATTTGTATGTGTTTTTTGCATGGATGAGGAGGGGTGTGCGTAAAATAAGATGTATGGCTGACCAACCGAGCTGTTTTCCATAAAACAGACAGCAGGTAAGGCATCAGGCAGCTCAACTACCCACGCCCATTCTTAACTCTAATGGTTTTCTGGTGCAAAGGTGAGAATGAAACGTGTGGAGTAATGATACATCCTCTTTTGATGGCCCCTTGCTGGTGTCGAAAACGTGACCCTCCATACACCCCTCTATTCCCCAAATTATCAATGCCCAAAAATACCAGATTTACCATAGTTCAGTATACCAAGCTGTCCGCTTTGGATTCTTTGTGGTTTCAGCAAATCTTGAGGAAGGGGCTTCTTTACAATGAGGGGGCAGAAGTCCCATAACTACCTTGTTGATATTGACCAAGCATGTTATATTTTTGGGATAGCCTTCTAATAGAGTTGGTTGTTTTGTGAAAAAGCGCAAATGTAAAATTTAACCCATAATCACAATTAAGGACAGATCCCTCCTCTAAGCCAGGAGAAATTATTGTAATGCAGTAGAATTACCTTTTTAAAACCCATTAACCAAAATGGTTCAAGCTTGATTTGAAATAAGTTAGATTTTAGATTTAAAATAATTGCTTCTGTATTTCATTCTTATTTTTCCTGGATATCTCATACATCATTCTATATGCTTTTTTTCCCCTTTCATTCTCTCTGGAAGATATTCTCCTGAATCCATCTTCAGATCTTGAAAAGTAGAGGTACTTTCATGCTTGAGTTTTTCCACACTTTTGGAATCTACAGACTTTAGAAATTGACGTTTTGCATCATCTAATCATTGTCTTTAAATTTATTTAATTTGCACACCCACAACTGAAAATTTCTAAAGTGTTGTGCACTGTGGTTTGTTAATTTGATTCTCAATTTAAAAAAAAGCCACTCCCTGTCAACTGTCTTAAAACCCACGAATATGTAGCACATAACTGTAACTACATATTTATGAAAAAGTTCAAATAATTCCAAGTTTGCATGCTCACAATGAAAATTCATGATCAGGAAGTGCATATTCCTTCTAATGTAGCTTCCCCACTGGGAGAACAGAATTACTCTATCAAGTTGTAAACAATGTTTTGACACATGATAGGTCATGTATTTGTTCTGACAACTTGCTGCTGCTGTCACAGATGACAGCAGCATAGGCCTGTGAATCTGATACTAGCTATAAAGTGGAAAATGTTGAAAATTGAAATTATGTTGACTTGCCTCACTAATTCTTTTTGCATGGAATTATTATGTCACATATTAAAGGCTCAGTTATTCTGGACAATAATGCGTAGCAGTATGTGGGTTTAAATCTAAATAAATATTAAAACAGCTTTAAACATTCAGAAGTAAAACATATAAATCCATTGCCTTTTATGGAGGCAACAGATAGTTGATTGACAGTGAAAGCATTCAACTTTTCTTTCTTAATTTTCTTTTTTCCCTTCATGTATGGTTTTCAGTATTTCTCCTCATGATACTGAACCATGAGTCTTGGCAGACTGCCACAATTCATCATTGATAAACTCAATCACACTTTCACTGTATATTAATTGTTTGAAATTGCTTGACTCCTCTGATAGCAGAGTACCTTTTGCTTTGGGCAAGGTCACTGATCTGGGTGCGAATTGAACCCGCTTTGAGAAGTACTTTTGTTTTCATTACTTTCTGTTCAAATACATTTCATTATCATTGTTCCGTTGATGTTGGATTCAATCAGGGATCATAATTTGAAAAATGAAAAAGGATGTTTTAGGACTTTTGAAAGATATGTTTAAGATTGGTAACTGAAGTTTGATTAAGAAAGGCCAAGGATATATAACTTTTAAGGCAAAGCTTAATTGTCTCTTTTTTACAAAATAGCGCAGCAATGATACAGAAAGGAGGAATTGTGTTTATGTAGCACCTTTCACACCACCAAATATTCCAAAATGCTTCATGGTCATGTTGTGATTTTTATGTGCAATCACCATGGTTATGCAGGAAAATCTCACAAATACTGACATAATATTGATGGATTATCTGCTTTGTGATGCTGATTAAGGGCTAAATTGGTCAGAACACAAGAATTCGACAATGACCTTGGCCCAACCATTTTCAGTTACCTCAATGACTTTCCTTCTACCATAAGATCAGATGTAAGAATGTTTGTTAATTATTATATAATGTTCAGAACCACTACAACCCTTCAAAAACCAAAGCAGCCTATGCTCACATGCAACAAGACCTGGACAACATTTTGGCTTGGACTCATTAGTGGCAAGTAACATTCACATCATATTAGCATCGAGCAAAGGCCATCTCCAACAAAACAGAAAGGAACCACCCCTCTTTGATATTCAATGACATTATTACCTTGACACCATTCCCCTTTGATAATGTAAGTGGACCATTTCATTGATTGATGGAACAGCGTTGAATGACTGAAAGGCCTTCTGCTGATTAGTAATGCTCTGGGGTCTATAGGGTGAAGCTGGAAAAGCACAGCAGATTAGACAGCATCAGAGGAAAAGGAAAATCAACATTTTGGGCCGAAATGTTGACTTACCTGCTCCTCCGATGCTGTCTGACCTGCTATGATTTTCCACCTTCACGCCTATAGACTCTCGCTTCCAGCATCTCAAGTCCATATTTCTTTTTAATGCTCTAGAATGTGTTCAAATTCCACGATGGCCGTTGATGGAACTAAAATGCATTAATTCTTAGTAATGGTGACCATGACAGCTATCATTACTTTAAAAACTATCTGGTCATAAATCATCCAGTACCTCCACACACCCAACTCAACTGTCTGGATTGATTTAAGAAGGCAGCTCAACACTACTACCTTCTCAAGAGGAAATTATTTGAAGGCAATCAGGGTTGGCAACTGCTAGCAACAACTGCAATGCATGAACAGATAATGAAAAATAACTACTATCACTGATCCCCACTATCAATATCTTGCAAGCCATCACTGATCATAAACCTAACACAACAAACTGTCAATAAATTATAGCTATAACAATGTCAGAGGCAGCAAATAACACAATTTTTACTCCCAAAATATCTGTTCTTTATTTCCAAGATAAACGTCAGTAGTGTATGAAAATGCTTTCCACTGATGCAGCTCCAACAACACTCAAGAAATTCAATACATGCAGTATAAAGCACTCTTCTTAATTAAGAAGCTTTTCATCAACTTAAACACTAACTCAGTCTACCAGCAATGCACTGGGCAACAATGTATACCATAGCTAAAATGTACTTCCCAGAGACGAGGTCTTCTGTTGCAAGGAAAATGTCAACAACAATACTTTGACCAAAGCAGTTATTCAGTAAACTGTGATGCTGTGTGAATTGTTCACCAAATATTTGGATGTCCAAGAAACTTCACTGTAATCATACGACTGCAGCTGTTTTGATAAATTTGAAATTTGCCTTCAAAATCTGGACTGGTGTCATGTAAGACTGAGTGACAGTTCCCATGGTGTCTACGATCTACCTGACAATGGCTAAACACCTGAAATATCAACTGTCCTCTGGTGAATGTATCAAGTAGGAGCAGAAGTAGGCAATTTGGTCTTTGACCTTTCTGTCATCTAATAAGATCATGGCTAATCTATTGTGTTTTGAATTCTGCATTCCCATCTACCCCCAACAGCCCTGGATTCCTCCTCTTCACAAGAATCTATCCGCCTCTGTCTTAAAAATAAGCAATGACCCAGCTGCCATGGCTTTCTGAGAATTTCGATCAAACAACCACCAGCGAGAAAGTTTCTCTGTTCTTAAACAGTGACCCCTAATTTTTAAAATATGCCCTCCCTCTGGACGCACCCACTAGAGGAAACAACCTTTCCAAGACCACCTTGTCAAGACTATTCAGGGTCTTTAAGTCCTCACTTTTCTAATCTCCATGTAGACAGCCCTGCCTGTCCAATCTATCGACGAAAGACAATCCACTAATTTCAACTGCCTCCAATGTATTTACATCAATCTTTACATAAGAGGCGAGTTTGACTTATATATTTAATTTTTGCGGTTGGTTAATACGAGAGTTAGTCTCTAAACTATATTCACAGGAAGCTGCAGGCGTTCTTTAACGAGCCATATGTATATTATGTAAAAGAAATAAATAGACAAAAGTATATAAAAGTTAGAAAGATCTTGATAAACATCGAATCAAAGTTTCAACCTGTTTCCCAATATCATTCATAACAGAGACTTAATTCTAGAGAAATATGAATCCATGTCTCAGTCCTTTAAGTCTTTAATTAATTCCTGTTGGCAATTGTTAACGAATCCTACAGCTTTACATTTTTACCTAACTGCAAAGCACAAATGAGGAGTGTCAGCTAACTCATTTCCAACTCAGTTCCTTTCATAACCGCTTTTGAAAGCCTGTCAAGGACGCACTCGTAATCGCTCGCATATTTCTACAAATTTCAATGCAGCTCTC
This sequence comes from Stegostoma tigrinum, assembly GCF_030684315.1. Lineage (NCBI taxonomy): Eukaryota > Metazoa > Chordata > Chondrichthyes > Orectolobiformes > Stegostomatidae > Stegostoma > Stegostoma tigrinum. The sequence goes on along the minus strand of NC_081367.1, from coordinate 17,500,640 downwards.
TCTACCGGCTGTTTAAAGTTTCCGTTAAACTGAACATCAACTGCATTCAAAGTACTCCATTATAACTTCCTAATTTACTTAGGAATTACTCAAAAAATTGTTTAACTACAATCTAAGACTGTTGCTTCCCAATTTCTCGAATTTACAGTCAATCATGCCTCGACTCCTGCGATATCCCACTCCTGACAATCTAATACAGGCAGTTAACAAATTGTAGCAATTTTCAGATAGTTTATTGTGTTTGTTTAGAAGCAGCAGTCTAGAAATAATGTACTTATTAATTAGATTTTTAAAAATGTATACACCTATGGCACTTTGAGGTGGTTCAGGATACCAGTGGGCAAACAAACTAGGAGTGGAATGCGTTGATCTCACTGAAGGCGCGAAGGCAGTACCATTCTCTCCAGACAATGTGTTAAGGATCGTCCTTCTGGTCCACCTTCCATCTGGAGAAGACAGCTTTCTAAGGACTAATAAGGACTGCTGCCGGAAAGCTTTGCCTGATGATGGTCACCTGATCAAAATTCCCCAATGAGGACTACAGTTAACGAGGTCTGCATTTTTATTTTTTAAAAACCGAAAGAATTGCAGATGCTGTAAATCAGGAACAAAAACAAAAGTTGCTGCAAAAGCTCAACAGGTCAGGCTGCATCTGTGAAGGAAAAAAAAATACAGAGTTAACGTTTTTTGGGTCCGGTGACCCTTCCTTAGAACTTTTTTTTTAAACAGGCATTGTGATCAAAATAACAGAGGTGCGCGTAACCGCCGTAAAGCCTGACCAAGCAAAGGTTAGGGGCATCAACATTTCCCAAAAGAATCTATGTAAAAACATCACCACACCTAATGATATCAATTTAAATAAAACACTTAGGTAATGAAAACGTCAGGCCAATGTTATACATACCACTTGCATTTTATTGACAACACACACAGTCGAATATCGCAGTATTTGATGTATATCCATTTTGCCGGTTTATCAAAAGTACCGGTTGATAAGGTGCCAATAAAAATGAAGTTTGCTGTATTTTAAAATGCCACTGGTAGGTAGTTCAATGGAAAAGTTAGACAATCGGTAGCAAGAGCTAATTTGGAAATTGTAGAAATAAGCAATGGGTGATTTTGCGTGCATCCTTGACAGGCTTTCAAAACAGATTATGAAAGTTAGTTTCTTTCCTTCCAAGAACAAAACCTTATTTCCAGCAACGTTGTACTCATAATAAATCGTTTAAACTTGAAGGTGGCCAGTTTCTATTGCAACACAGTTAAATAAGATTTCATACCACACAGGGAATACTGAATTTGGAACAGAGTGAACTCAGGAGAGATCCCAATTTCCAATACAAGTTACCTCTTGCAGCTGCCTTGACAGCGAACGCAAGTGACGCAAACATTTTCCTTCTAGTCTGATGCTGCCACCTTCAGCTAGTGCTTTTTTTTTGAGGAGTAATTTTCAAACATCTCAGTGCGCTAGTCCAATTATACATGGTACTCATGCTAAAAGTTCCCAATAAACATACAAAGGAAATTCTAATGACATTCTGATGGGTTCAGCTCTTTGGAACATTGAGACAAATCTTATGCAACTCACCATATTTAATTTAGGGATCATCAAGTCATAGAATCTTGACATGTACGGTAACTATCTTGCTGCCAATAATATTAAAATAGGAGTTACAGGTAGCAATGTAGGTGGAAGTTAGCTTGATATCAAAATTAATCTCTTCAGCTGACAGTTATAACTGGAAACACTAATAAATCCTCAAAATTCAAACTGCAAATCTTAGTGGAAACATAGAAAATGACATTTGGTTACATCTAATAATTTTTTCGCAAGTGATATGTTAAAAGCTTACATTAGAAGTACTCAAGTTTTCACCTTATTGAGAATTCAAAGGGCAACTGATTGATTTGTCAGTTAATTTTTGTATATTATTATTTTTAACAAATGTTTCCACTTTGCCTGTTGATTAGCACTTATGAATTACTCATTCCCTATCTGTTCAAGTTAAGATAAGTGGTAAAATGAGACCAGATGAGACTTTTTTTTCACCCACTGTGTTATGATCTGGAATGGACTGACTGAAAATGGTGGAAGTAGTTTTATTGTAATTTTCAAAAGGTAACTAGATAAACACTTGAAGGGAAACCCAAATGTGCAATGGGATAAGGGCAGGAAGAATGGGAGTATGTGGAGACACAAAGATGGCACAGATGTGTTTTTATAATTTAAAACTGTAATTGGTCAATTATCCATCTCATTTTAAGAGGAAGTACTTGTCACCACAAGTCCTCTATCCCACACCTTAATTCCTTTAGACATCCCAGTGAGAACTGGAGATGTGTGAGGATGTATTCACATATTCTGTTGTAGTGCCTAGGCTTTACTATGAAATCTGTAAATATGAATAATATACACTTCTTGCTGTTATTTTAGATGATGCAGTTTGACCCACTCCTTCATCCCTGCATTTTTCTTCTCTTTGAATACATGTCCATCCACTACTTTCTGAAACTATGCATTCCAAATCCTCAAGTCATACTTATAAATCTTTTCCACCATCAGTGACTGTTGACAGCGATGGAAAGTTTCTTTCTATACTCCTTTGTGCCCTCCCCAAAGCCTTTGTGTTCTTTAATATGATGCTCTGAATTGGTACACTTCAGCTGGTTCACGTAACTTCTTCACATGCTTCATTAATGGCTTGATGTATTAGACACCACCACTACTATGCCCCCTCCAGTTGAATTTGGTGTTGTAAATAGCTGTTTTTGACCATTTATCCAACTGAGTCAGTACTTCCACCATTTAAAATGTGTGACACTTTATAAATGCTTCCTGAAAAGCTACTTTACTCACTTTTAAGATGCTTATGTCTAGATGGCAACATTCTAGAGCAATGTTTTTTATTCAGGCAAACTTCAAACACATTATCAAGACTGATACACACTTCAGTTCTAAGCAAATACCAGATAGACCTTGCTGGCATAAGGGATAATCAGATGGATGGGTATTTTGATTGATTTAATTACTTCTTAGCAAGATCCAGCAGGAATGGAAAGCTTGGTTTAACATTGCTTCCTGCATCCAACATCTGCTTTGACCTCCATTCAGGCTAGCAAATGCAGCGCACAGCCAAGATTAAACCTGTTCTTTTCCCCTGTTCAGTTTCACATTGGGCAATGAGTTACAAGTTATTTAAGGAAGTGAACATTTCATTTTCCAAAAAGTATTTATCTTGACCCAAGCAAAGTGAAAATATTTTCCATTTAAATTTTAAACATCCAGGAATTTTCACTCTGGAATAGCTTCTAGTGGGAATTGAAGTGAAATGAAACCATCCAGATAAAATCCACAACTGTTAAGGGGAGGGTACTGTCACTATTTCGGAGTTAATGATAGCAGACTGGTCCATCTAATGGCTGACAAAAAATAGTTGCCATGTGTCCAATGAGAAACAGTATTGTTTGTACATGTGTGAAGATACAAAACCACAAGTTATCATTTGCTAAGCATCAGATTCAAATAAACATACAAGTTGGTAGCTGTGTGCACCATTTGAGGAAGTACTTGCCTCAAACACCAGCAAATTCATGCATTAGGAAGAGATGCAATATTTGAAACACATTTGAAACTGACTTGCTGCATGTCTGTTCTTCTTTCATTGAAGAGAGAGTGAAAAAATTAAAGTTATATGATTTGGGTCACAGTTACATGTTTATGAATTCTACATTGAAGGGTTGAAAGAACCCTTATCTTAAAATTACATGCTTACTGACATTCTAGAGGTTTCTACTCCAAAACTGGGGCAATTCAGTTGCTTGCTCCCTACAAAAAAAAGCAAGCGCCAAAGCTGCAGGAAAATCACAGCACTTGTCAGAACTTGGTGCTTTCGCACAAACACAGCAACCATCCAAGTTGATCGATATAAACAGTACAACACTATTAACGCTAAGTGTGAAGCTGGATGAACACAGCAGGACAAGCAGCATCTCAGGAGCACAAAAGCTGACGTTTCGGGCCTAGACCCTTCAGCTTTTGTGCTCCTGAGATGCTGCTTGGCCTGCTGTGTTCATCCAGCTTCACACTTGTTATCTTAGATTCTCTAGCATCTGCAGATCCCGTTATCTCTCTCCAACACATTGCATTCCCAGTTTATGTCAAGACACCAACAATATTTGACTCCTTGATGAACAGGACAGGCACAGACAGATGGCCCGGCTCCTGTATGTTAGCGTTTCAACTACGCGAGAATAAAAAAGTTAAACTGGCTCAAAAATTTGATGCATAACGTTATTCGCGCGCCACGAATAAGCGCTCCCTCAATGAGGGCAAGCATTACTCCATTTAATAACAGCACAGGGAAACAGGGCCCGCTGAAGTCCCATGTTAGTGGGGCGACGGCATGCACAGAATGACTCGGAAGCAATGGTGCCTCCTCTGGGGCAGGGGTGGGTCAGTACTGAGAAAAATTACACTGTTCATTAGCCTACATGCCATACATTCCTCACCCCCCCCCCCCCCCCCGGCACTTGTCATGAGTGCCTGCAAACTTAAGTGCTCGCTGGGAAAAGATTCCTAACGTGTTAGTTTCATGTGGTGCAAAGACGTTGTGTTCAGTTTTCAGTAAACAACGTCTCCCTCTATGCAGCCGCCATTACACACCCTTCCTTGTCTGGTCGAACGGCGCCGTCAAAAACAAGACAACTCACTAACACTACGTAAACAGCGTAGACCACAGCAACAAGTTCAAAACAAAGTACACTGGCATTATCAAACGTAAGGGTCCCTCGGCCGTTATACCTACAATACGCACCTAACATTACTAACTAGGGTTGTAACCCTAAGCGAAACAGCCAAACCAACGGCATTCAAGAGCAAAACCCGCGAACCCTCGCATTTTATAGACAGACCGCAAGCTGGACGTAATGACGCACGTCCTCGTGTTGCACAGCGTGCGCGCGTGGGAGAGCGCGCGCTCGCGCTGGCCCACCCCCCTCCGTCCCCTCGCCCGTGACCCACCACACCCTCAAACCTACGGGGCGCGCGACCGCGATATTCTTGCAACGGTCGCTCGCTCGCTCGCGCGCGGGCACGAGCCAGGCATCGGATGGTGGCCGCCAGAGGGCAATCTTTGTCTGGATTTGCATTGCGCCATTCGATTGTGGAAAATGCCACCAGATGGCGGCTTAGGATTGTTCGTCCTGTGAAGAAGCGGTGTTAACTATTCCTATTTCTAATTTAATCAAATTTAAAACTCGATATTTCCTGACGCAATCGAACGGAAAGTGAAAATCGGTTCCAAAATGGGCAGGAACGGTTAGTATTTTTGAACTTTTGTTCTATTTTTTAAGAGAAAAAAGGCGACCGAAGTGCGGATCTAAGATGGAGGACGGGAGTCGGATCGTGTGTGTTTGGGGGAGGGGAGCGGGAAATGTGGTTTCAGTTCGAGTTCACATCTTTTAAAAATACTTTCTTTCCCTTGTTTATTTTGTGTTTTATTTGACCGATCCCTGCCTTTAAGTGGTGAAATTAATTTTAAAGTTTTATTTTTGGTGGAATGTGTGTTTTGAACGTTTGCGCGTCACTTCATTGCACGTAAATATTTAAAAAGAGGTTAAAATACAAATGTTGTTTAATTGCCAAGCAGACGAAGGACGTGCAAGGATACAAAGACAAGCCCGAGTAGGAAGCTGGAGTGTGTGCTTTTACTCTCACTTTCGCTATTTTTGTTTGATGATAGAGCAAATGTTTGTAAATAAAAGACTGATACTTGTTGGATTTTGATATATCGGAAAGCAAAGTTAATTTGGTAAACGGGAAAAGCGCTTTGTAGCCTTCTTCAGTATCTGATCTCACGGGTTTTTTGTTATTACACTATTCTGTGTGGAGTCAGGTGACGACATGCTGATGACTGTCCTTGGTTTTTCTCACGCAATCCATCCGCCCAGCAGCTAGTTTTACAAGTACAAGGGGAGAGAGAAAAATATTCTTATCGAATTTATATTTTTTCAGGTGGGGGAAGGGTGAAATTTCCTGTTTTTGCCAAATAATCGTTTGTTTGTTTGTTTGACAAATGTTAAATCGGTAGTACAGATCAAACTTATTAAAAGCAGCAGTTCAATTTTCTGTTGTAAAAGCATATAGAAATTAGATTTGTTTACAAAAGGTGCTGGCTCAATGGCATTAAATGGAGGTCTAGGTTACTTGAAATTTCAGGGCAAAGTACAGCAACTTTAATTAAGGCACGATATTTGTGTGTATGTATCTATACAAAGATAAATATGTAAACAGTTATTGGGCATGGTAAATGTAAATAACGGATTAATAAGATAAATGGAAGGTCTATAGTTAAAGCCATTCAAAATGAAATGTTGTGGTTGGAGTTTGGAAATATCAATTATTTTTGAAAAGTGGGAATGGTTTATATTGTTTTCTAACCTAGTTCTATCATTTGTTTATGTATGAAGTTGAGTATTTTATCTTTAGTTGGTAAGAATGATAAAATATTTGAATGTATAGATTCATTTGAGGATATTTAAGAGATTATGTATGTTAATGCTTCTCAAAAAAATGTAGAAAGAAATTGTCCAAAGTAACTCTGTTGTGAGATGTTGATTTCTTTTAGAATGTATTTGAAAATCCGAGCTAATTAGTGCACCTGCTTTCTTTGCCCAAAAGTAGTAGGGGGAACGGTGGCTACTGGGAATAAGTCTATATTTGAACTTGATTTTGATTTTGAATAATGTTTATCCACCTGATATGGTTTATTTGATTAGTAAGTAATGGCCTTAAATGGCTCCTAGTTGTCCTGTCGGGTGAAATACTGTCCAGACATAGTTGGACCTACAGAACAGATCAGAATTCTCAATATGGCCCTTTTACAGTGCATTCACGATGAAAAAATTCATTCGCTGTAATTGGGCTTTGAAGACAAAATAAGTAATTACTGATTCTGGATATATGCCCCATGTAAAATATTACTGTAGAATTTGTCAAAAGTTGGCAGAAGTCTTCATTTCATTCCTGAAGAAATCTCCAATAGTTGAACAATTGCTACCAACAGATTTTAAATAAGGACTCCAGTGCCAACCTGTTGACAACGTGTATAATTGTACTCTGCAAATTTAGTATGTTCAATGTAGATTCAAGTGTGAAAATGAGGTTGGTTGCCTCAGGAATTGTTGGAATAGCAATCAAGCTGATTCATGAATTGAGATGAACAGACTTAAGTAGAGTTGTTTTGAGTTACAATTCAGTCTATGTTATGCAGTAGGAGACAGTGACTGTTTTCTGAAATACTGTGGGGTTAACCATTTTATTTCATTTTTGGAGTGAATTATTGTTAGGGTGTTGATTCTTTGAGAATACTGTAACTGTATTGGTAATTGATATTTTTTTCTTAATTTAAAAACTTCAAACAGACGACTCATAGATGGCGAATTCTTCACTGTAGATGAAGTTTAACTCTGCCAATTTAATGTTTGTGATGATGTCAGATAAAATAGGTTGTGATGCTTCAGTCAAAGACTGCTGCTTCTGACCCTGTCGTAGTAAAGCCTTAGCTTTTATCCTGGGATCACAGAGTAGATTTCCCACATGTGTTCTCTTCTTGTGTGTTGTAAAATTTTATATAATCAGAATCCAGTTAAGTCATTAGGACTTCTGGGTATAGAGTTCCAAGGAACGAAATGTTGGTGAGACTGGACCAATGGAAAGTATAATTTTGCTCAATAAGTATTATACTAACTTTAGTTGCAAGATGAACTAGGTGACTTCTTTGATCACAGTCAAATATTTTTACTTTTAAGTAATTATTTGAATTTGTTTTTTCCTTTATTGCATTAATAGAGGCAGCAATAGGGCTGCAGTTTGGACTCGGTTATCACATTACAGAGTACTATGTCTCATTGATTTCTAAGAACAAGGGAGAATGGCCAGTAGAGAATACAGACATGTTGCTTCAAACCGAGTTACTGTATCACGGTTAACAAGGTGTAGAGCTAGCAGACCAAGCAGCATCAGAGGAGCAGGAAGGCTGACGCTTCGGGTCTAGGCCCTTCTTCAGAAATACTATATGCAGGAGTTTTGCCTTGAATTATGTAACTGCATTCTTGTAACTTCAGAAACAAAATGTTTTTAGTTTATTTAAATTTTCTGCAATTTTAATCTGCGTAAGCTTAGTTTTTGAAAAGGCAAGGACTTCTTTTTTAAAGCACATTACAAATACACGTTTCACTTGCAACCAGTTCAAAACTTGAGTAAGACACTTGTGAAAATATTTAATTTGTGCATGTCATTGTCATCTATTTCTGTGATGTACAAAAGCAACTTATATTTGTGCAGTCCCTTTTAGTGAGAATAAAGATGTTCCAAGTGGTTCATAGGAGCGTTATAAAACAAAACATGACACTGCATAATTGATTAGCTGTCCAAAAGTTTTGCCTTACAAGTAGGTTTCAAGAAGCCTCTTTGAGGAGGAAAGGCGGAGAGGTGTGGGACAGGAGTGCCGGAGCTTGCATCTATACAATTGAAAACACAGCCACTCGTGGTTAGAGATAACAAGAACTGCAGATGCTGGAGAATCCGAGATAAAAAAGTGTAGAGCTGGAGGAACACAGCAGGCCAAGCAGCATCATGCTCATGGTTAAGCAGTTAAAATTAGCATGTTCAAGTGGCCAGAATTAGATGAGTGCAGATATTTGATGTTGTAGGACTCAAAGGTAATCCAGAATATTTTCTTATATTCATATCAGGTGTATATATGGGAACATAATATTTTAATTGACATGCATGTTTGTACCTCATCTTTAAATGTATTACAGTTGCTATTTTCAGGTCTCCTGTCACAATTATAACTTCTGAAACTGAAAGTGCAGAAATACTCAGCAAGTCAGTCAGCATGTCTGGAGAGCAAATGCTGTAGGCTGCTCTGATGGTTTTTTTTTGCCCTATCTCTGAACAGTTACAGCCTTTGGAATGGGAAAATTGAATATTAAAGAATTGCTGTAAGAATAAATGCTGGGAAAATTCAGTAGGTTGGGGACATTTGTGATGAGAAACAGAGTTAATATTTCAAATCAATAACCTTTCATTGGCACAGTTCTCAGACTTGCAGAAATTTTATGGTTTTTTTTGGTTTTCTGTAGATTTTAAGCAATTGCAGTATCTTGCTTTTGAGAATGAAAGTTATATTCATTGTAGAAATCAGTGATGGGAATGTAAATGGTTTTATACAATAGTCATGGTTATCTGGGTGGTTCCTCAAATCAGACTGAAATGTTCTATGCTGACTTTTTTTTAGGGTATAATGTAAGTGTTTTAAGTGTTCAGCGTGACAGTAAATCTGTATTTTCAAGATCAAAAAAGTCTTTTTCTCACTGCAAATTCTACATTATGGATATCAGCATACGATGGGACACTGTTAATGTTGTCTGTATAAAATACATATTGAAATAATTTAAGTCATGGCTAGCTTAACCAGAGAACAGACTGTATTATACAGGAGAGACAATGGGAACTGCAGATGCTGGAGAATCCGAGATAACAAAGTGTGGAGCTGGATGAACACAGCAGGCCAAGCAGCAAAGATGCTGCTTGGCCTGCTGTGTTCATCCAGCTCCACACTTTGCTATCTTGTACTATACAGGAGTTGCCTTGTAAATTTAGCTGTGTTAGGAATGATCATACACAAGAAGGAAATGACACTCCATTGCACCCAAAAATCAGATAAATTGTAGTAGTTTGTAAATAAACTGTGGGGGCGGCTCGGTGGTTAGCATAGCAGCCTCACAGCGCCAGGGACCCGGGTTCGATCCCAGCCTCGGGTAACTGTCTGTGCGGAGTTTGCACATTCTCCCCGTGTCTGCGTGGGTTTCCTCTGGGTGCTTCGGTTTTCTCCCAGAGTCCAAAGATGTGCAGACTAGGTGGATTGGCAATGTTAAATTTCCCGTAGTGCTCAGGGGTGTGTGGGTTATAGGGGGATGGCTTTGGGTGGGATGCTCCAAGGGGCAATGTGGACTTGTTGGGCCGTAGGGCCTGTTTCCACACTGTAGGGAATCTAATCTAATCTAAACTATGGGCCTTCAACAAATATTTACAGCAAATAAAGTACAGAAGGTATATTTTGTTTTATGTTTGTCCGACTCATGGTTTTTACAGTTAGTGAACACCCAATAGCTTGTCTTGATATCCAAGAACAAATACTTAAAAAGAAATTTAGATATTTGATGTTCTGTAATTCTGGTCACTTTGCTGTTTCTCATTTTAATGACTCTGATGTTGGTGGCCCCACGGTCAGTTCCGCAATGCTTAAACTCTGGAGTAAGTTCTATACTATTATCAACCTCTCTACTTCACTTTACTCCTTCAGTATAGTCCTTAAAATCTACCTCTTTGAGTAATCTTCTGTTCACCTGACTTGATGTTTCCTTATGTAGTTTTTCATATTTTGTAATGTTCCTGTAAAAACACGTTTGGGATATTTTATTATATTAAAGATGCTAGCTTAACAAAAGTTGTTGAGCACTGCAGTTGAAAATTAAATAGCACAGCTCAGCTCTTCAATTTTTCTGTATTTAATTCAGGGTTTTATTTGCAAATTTCATGTCAGTTAACTGGGTGCAGATTGTAATTTGGTTGCAAAGATTTTGCATGGTATCAAAGGTTAATATGTAGAGTAGTCTTTAACTTTGGGCATCTCCACACCCTTTTCCCCATATCTTAGCCTGTAAAATTAAGTGATAGTTCCTAATTTATTAAAATTTGCCAATTATTTCCTGTACTCCATATATATATTTAAAAAGTACTAATCACTAATGTTGCAGATCTAAACTGGCTATGAAAGTAGACAATGAATTCACTGTCTCCGCATACTTAAGCTTCCCTTGCACAGTAACAAATAGGCCTCATTATTTTTGGGCATCAGTCCAAGCTGTTTCAAAATATTTGCACTGTGATTTTGTTCAGCATTTTACCATCATAGTAGGTTTATACAATGTAGTAAGTTGATTATTTAACAAAATCAAACCATTCCGACTAGCTGATGGTTTGTGAGATACTCCTGTTCTACTTGCATGTTACAGTGGAATATTTTAGTGCTACTGTTGAATCCTGAAACAAGTACTGTTTGGCAATTAGTATGAAGCTGTTTACAGATTTAAACATTCTCAGGAATTTGGATATGTTCTCAGAACCTTCTAGTTCCTTGTTTAAGTAAATCCATGCTCTGGAAAATTCCAGGTCATGTTCTTCCCTTCCCCCACTCTGAAAGCATTCAAATGAGTATGTTTAACAGGCTCAGTATTAGCAGTGTGCAACTATACTATAAACAATGTGGGAGAATTTCCAAGCTAATGCTCAACAGTTATGAAATTCAGGATTCATATAACATTAAATGCAAGCAAAGAGTACATGAGAAAACATCTATTATTAAAAATATCTAAAAAAAACTGAAATTTTTATATCCTGCTGTTCGAAAGAAAGACACAAAATAGATAAGTATGTTTTAACTCATTTTTAAATATCGCACACTAAAGAGGAGCATTTTGTAAATCAGTCATCTGTGTTGCATAGATTTTGGATTTGTATAAAGTTTAATCTTAATGTGCTTTTAATATTAAAGATCAGCTGTCAGTGATTGGATTTTGAAAGTTGAGTGTGAAGCATGAGGAATTGATGGACTTCCCTAAGATGACAAATGCCTTGAATGTTAGGTAGAGGGAGGGAAAATTTAAAATATTTGATCTAGTATGTGAAGTGTAAGTGTTTTGGAAATTATTTGTGATTGATTTCTGCAGAAATTCTGCATCTATTAAGGGGCCTGACATGTTACATAATTACATCAATGACATGTATCATCAAATAATAATAAACTGTTCAAAGAGAAAAAATGAACTGCTGAATGTGAAAGAAAATTGTTATCCACCTAATTATTTTTAACAAGCTGATGTTACTGTGCGAGAGTTTTCTGAAGAAACTTACATAGTTTGCTGCTCATTTAGCTATTTCTTTTGCATTATTTTTGCCATTTAATTGTTTCGCGTCCTAAATGTTTATTTAGTGCTTTAATTCAACAGACTGAGTTGTTAAAAATAGAATAAATTGCAGCCTGTAAAATAGTCTTTCTATCTAAATGAGAATTGTAATTAAAAACGTTTGTAGTTCCATTAATCAGGTATTCTGACAGTGTTACATTGGTGTCTTTATCTCACGATTTAAATCCTTATTTCTGTATTGATGTCTTAATGCTGCAGTGGCCTATGACGAAATGTTATCAGGTTGCTACTGTATTGAATTCCGTTCTCTACAATTTAAATTTATACCTGAATCTACAATAGTTACCCTGCTAGTAACTTTTGGGTGCTGACAAAGACTTTGTGACCTTTTGAACTGAGTGTCAAATTTCTTCTGATAAAGATGGCCAACCTGTGGCCCACAGGCTGCATGTGTCAACCAGAGTATTTCATACGGCCCTATATCTGCTTTATTGGTAGGTGAATTTACAGCTTGGATTCTAATAGTAATAATTGCATATCCTTATAAAAGACTAGGAAAAAAAAAAGTGAAGTGGAAGTTTCTTTCTTTTGAACTTTTTTCTTGTTTTATTTATATTTTGTTTTAAGTCAGGGTTTCAAATCCAGGCAAGTATAAATGGAAGATTTTTCATTGAGTTGCTGCTCCAATCAGAAACACTTTCTTGTCCTGTGTACACTACTGCATACTTACTGGGGAGCCCGTCAGTAGCAAATGTGGGAGACAGCCAGTGTGTGATTGACGGGCTGAGAGTATCCAGAGACCTCAAGTCCTGACAGAGTGCCTAGGAACTGGGCCTGGGAAAAGAGCGCTTTCAGGTAGATTCCAGCTTGGGGAAGAAGCTGAGAGTCAGACCACAAAGAGTTGGACAACGAAGTGAGGACTGCAGATTGGACTCTTAGGGTGGGGAGGGCATGATAGGTCACTAAGGTCTACTCATTTTTCTTCCATTTCATTTCTTAAAAAGAACTTGCTTTCTACCAAAATGAATTTATGTCTTGCAGGGGAAAAATAAATAGTCTATTTTTGTTTCAATGTAAAACGTTTATTGCAGGAGCAATAATGCTGGTGGAAATTTTTGGAGCCTGTGGATTATTTTCTTGAAGTTAAAGAGGACAGGGTAAGATGGAGTTGGATTGGTTATAGAAAAGGGGAAAGGACTGAGAGAAGGAGGAGAAATGGTAAATGTGAGTGAGAAGGAAAGCAGGCTATGCGAGAAGAAAACCCCAGTTTGAAAGATAACTCGCAGCTGACCTCTGCTTCAGTGTAAATTCTGCCAAAGCCAGTTTGGAATCTATGCCACCAGAGGTGATCCAAGATCAGAGTCGTTTAATCCTAAAGTTGTCTGCAGTAGTCACTCCCTTGATCATTTGGGCGGATTCTTTTTTTCTGTGTAGTCTTACTCCTTAACACAAAGGCAGAAATCATTCAATACCTTTTACTGGTAATTTCTGTTAATTACTTGCTTAAATCATTTTGTTTTTTGTATTCTTTTGTGGATTAAATTCATGTGTACCTTTGTGGCAGCCTTCATCTTTTTAAAATCAGCACTGCCCCCATATAAAGGAGGAAAAAATTGGATGTGCACACCACTTACATCCAAAAACCTCTGGCCACTTCTGCCTTGAGTTATTGCACTGTTTGTTGTCAGAGGCTTTACTGAACAGCTTGGCCAGTGCTATTAATTTAAGAATTAAAAGTTGGTTTGCAGTGGGTCAACTTGGATGGCAAGAGCCTGAAGGAACATTTGAATGGAATAGATATTATACATCACTCTGCTGTAAAATGTCTCCAGTAACAGTTTGGAATCAGCTAAATGTTGGGTGCTATTTATTGTCTCTCATTGGTGATCGTGAGCTGTTAAATTATTTTAATCATTCTTCGGGGGCCTAAAGGATCAAAAAAAAATTAGTGTAGTTTCGAGTTATACAGAGCAATAGTGGTAGGTTTGAGTTCTGATCTGGTTTCGGATAAGTGTTGTCTGGGACAGCAATTAGGACTACTATAATCAGCTGGCATGGAAGTGAGAAACAGCCAGAGGTTCTAATCCACATAACTGTGCAATGGCCTTGCCTGAAAATGAGTGCATGAATATTTTTATGCAAGTAACCTCCATTCCTGCTTTAGACTGGATTTTAAGATTGCAGAATCACATAGTAGTAACACAGACTATTTGCCCATCATTTGTACTAATTTTCTGAAGGACCAGTTCATCTGGTGTCATCACCCGATTTGCTTCCCATATCAATATGTGTTCCTCCTTTCTGTATCATTCACTTCCGTGTTGAATGCTCCAACTGGACCAACTTCCCACATGCTCAGGCAGTATATCCAAATCCAAAACACTCTCCGAATGAAGGAGGTTTTCCTTTTGTCACTACTAGTTTTGCCACTGGTCGTAAATCTGTGCCATTGGTTCTCAGCCTTTCACCGGTGGAGACAGGCTGGTCGGGAAGCAACATCGCTTGCCATTGATCTAGAGGAAAGATCTAATGATCCCCTTGGCATGCTTTTTTTCTTTGTTGACAGCAGTTTAAATTTGGCATCAAGTCAAGAGATTCTGCAGGTGTCAGCAAGCAGGATAGTCAGTCAGTCACACTGAAGTATTATCACTGTGAGGAAACCAAAAATACTTTGTTCAGTGAAGTAAATGACTGGTTTTAGTTGGAACATGGCATACCATAAATTTTAAAAAGTAGACAGTTTTGAAATATTTGTTATTGAGAAATTTGACATTCCACAAATATGGAAATAGATTTTCAGTGCTAATGAGAGTAATTAAAACTGTAAACACAACTAAAAATCAAATTACACTTAGTTCAGCAAGGTGTCACCTCTTCAAGGGTCTTTACCATGAATGTAATAGTGGAAGTTCTCACCAGTTTAATGATTTCCAATAGATTTCAAATTGGAGGACTTGAACAGTACACCCTAGAAGGAGCATGAACTGTCTGACAGTTATTTCTGAATGTGTGCCTCACTCTGTGCATGACTCCCAAAGTTGCAATAATTTTCAAAGGAGTAATGATAGCAAATGCTGCAAGTTGTGTTTTTATCAATGTTGCGAGAGCCAGGTTGATGGCTTTCACGATTAAATAAGTTTGCTCATTTTAGAACTGTGTATTTGAGTGACATACTAAAGTGCTGCTGGCATGTTTACAATCTTATGCCATCACAAGTTAGCAGAGAAGAGATTGTGGTGAATATTTTCAAATCACAAGCTTCAGATGTTGGATGCTCCTCAAAGTATTGGATGCTGTATTAGCATACAGGGAGCTATATGTCATTACCAGGAGTATTTATGAATAATTTCCAACAGATATGCTACCTATGCAGTATATTTAACTCAACTACATTTTGAATGTTTTAAAAATCTTTTTGTTTTCATTAACAAATTAGAAAATCCTACATATCTTCAAAATATGCAATTTGTGTTGTATAAGTGGATGTACATAGTACAAGTTGTGTCCTTTGGGAGTTCCTTGCCCAGTTTATGCTATATGCCTGTAGGTGTGTAATGAATATATAGGTGATTTAAAACCTGACTGAAGATGGTCACCTGATTTATGTGATCTTTTAACTGTTTGAAAGTAAGCTCAAGATACAAAGCTACTTCAATGTAAATCAATTTTCAGCAATTTTTTCGGCTACAAGATATGATGGCAGTGAAGCAAACAATTCATTTTTGTGTTGCCCTTTGCATTTTTGCTTACAGTTGTGAAGGTCAATCTTGAGCAGCCGGTTTAGCCATAAATGCTGCACCTGAAGCAACCAAGTGACATTACAAGTTGTTGTTTTGGCATTGGTGGCTGTGGTAAGCTAGTGTAGCACTAGTAACTGTGGCTGTGCATGCCAGCCCACAGGCCATCACCATTTTCCTCTTTTACCTGTGAGTGATTCCGAGGTCTAATTGTTCAGCGTCTTCATGTCTTGTTTACAAGCATCCTTAAACGAGAGCTTTGAATCTTCCTTTGCTTACCTCACCATCCAGAAGATCCTTGGATATTCTATCCTGTGGATGTGCTTCATCCATTGAAGCCAACTCTGTTTGATTAATGCCAACATATCTTCTGCTTTTGAGAGGACATTTGTGATTTTGTTCTGCTAGATATATGGCTAATGAGTAACAGATGGTGAAGGTGGGAATTATTGAACTACTATTGATTCTACAAGTTACCCTGTTTCACATGCATGTGCTGAGGACACCGACTTTATGCACTGTCATTTATGGTCATCATTGGTCCTAAGTGTGTGTTTTTTGCAAGTAGGTTAAGATAGTCTTTGTGTCTATAGAGTCTTGCATTGAGAAGTTTATCTCTTAGTATGGATCTGAGTTAGAATTTGCTAACATTTTCCAGCAGGGGAGTTATTTTGTACAATCAGGGATGAATATGCTTTGTAGTGTCCTATGACCACCATTTTCTCAACTCTTATAATTAGGAAGAACAAATTACAGACATCAGGATATCAGGGACTGTATCCCCTGTATTTGAGTTTTCATGTGGGTGACTATCGTAATATTTTCAAAGTAAAGGAATTCCCTGATCAGAATCTAATGAACTTTTATCTTTGTTTTCAGTTTTAATAAATTGTGAGGACACAATTTGACCCACTGTGCAAATTGTCTCCTTCCATATCTGCAAGGAAGGAGAAAGTCTACAACATGGAGAAGAATACACCAAATGTTGGAGACTAGGGTGCAGCTTTGCTTTACTTCATTGTGCACTCTGGAACTATCAGAAAAAAAGCCCAATGGGTAATGGGCTTTGCCAAAGGAGGAGTGGATGAGACTGAGGAGATTTGTTCGACAGCTCATTATTCCCCAAAATGTTGTAGAGCTCTAATTTTGTTACGTATCCAAAAACACACTTGGATAAATGATAAAAGAGCATGTGCTAATTAAGACACTAACATACATCCAGTCATATGAGTTAGAGCAGGTATAAGCTAATTAGCACTTTAAGTGTGCTTTGCCTCCTAATAAATCATGGCTAATCTGATTGTAATTTCAACTGTGCACCTATTGCCTACCCCAAAACCTTTCACCCCGTTGCTTACCAAGAATCTATATACCTCTGCCTTAAACATGTTCAAAGACTCTGCTTGCATCGCATTTTGAGCAAGAGTATTTTAAAGATGTTCAGCCTTCACAAGTAACATCTTTGTCCTAAAATGGTTAACTCTTTATTTTCAAACAGTGACCCGTAGTTCTAGATTATTCCATGGGGAATGGCCTTTCAACACCCATCTTGTTAAGTCCCCTCAGAATCTTCTATGTTTCAATCAAATCACCTCTTAGTCTTTTAAATTCCAGCAGCCAGAAACTCAGTCTCTCCAGAAATAAGTTTTATTTGCTAATAATTAGCTGTCTGTACTATAAACTAACATAGAACCTTAATATTCATATTTTATGCCCTATAGTTATTTAATTTGGCAGCATGAGTGATTATGTAATGTTTATAATTTTAAAATCCTTCTGTCTGTTACACAATGGTATCTCTAAAAATGGGTGTTTCAATGTAATAGTGACACTTTATTGTGTGAAATATATTACATCATTCCAGAGAGTTTACTTTGTGAATTTAGTATACCTTTAGTACTTATCCTTCAATTCCACTGTAATTTAGAATAGGAGCCCCAAGACAGGCAAAAGTTGTTTTTACTTTTCAGTTTGTTGCATTAGGTGTAAATCTCAGGTAGCAGAATCAAATACTTTTGAAGTGGTTGAGATTTGCAAGGTCAAACAAATAAAAATATGGAAAGTAGCCCTATGTAGACTCTTCTGTAAGTTCTGCAAAATATTACTTTAATGACATTGCGTGTCCCTTTTGCTTTCTGCTTTTGTATCTAGATATCCCAAAAAAATTCTGTTAAAGATAAGTAAAATTCACTGCTTTATAGTTTGTGTAAGCCCTGAGAATGGGTAAGAAACTAGCAATTGTGTTGGCTTCACCACAGTTCGTTATTTGCATAGGAGGCAGTAAGCCACATCTGTTGCTCACAGTGAGTAACGTTGCAATTGGAAGAAACAACTCAGACTGTAATGAATTAGCCAGAATATTCTATGACTGATCAATGACTTATGAATTGAATGCATACAAGTGCACAGTATTGATCATGAGATGAAAAATTAATTAAAACACATGTATTAAAGTGAATAAAGTAGTAGGAGACTGGATAGAATTGGAAGTAAACTAACATTCCTAATCTGTTTGGAGCAGCAATCAACAGAAAGCTGGAACAACCTAGCCAAAGCTGTAAAATACAAGTCAAAGAAAGCCTGATAAAACCATGCAGTAGTGTCCATACCTTGAGAATTCAGATAAGTAACTGCAAATGCACAGGCACCTCATTTGGCATCCTCATTACCATCACTGTTCAGCCCACATTGTTATGTATCAAAGACTTAGTAATATGTTTTCATCAATGCAGATGTTGGATCCAAAATGGTATTGGTTTGTTCTGATGAAAAGTATGCAGCCACTCACCTAAGAAGATCAGAAGTTGAATTCTTTTTCTGCTCTTATATCCAATTGATTCATCATGGCCTTATTTTTGCATTAGCTTCTCGAAACAATGGTCTGCTGTACTTCAAGCACTGTTGACTTAGCAACTGACTTCATTATAGTGTGACAGAAGTTCAGTTTGAATATTGTATTGTTGTTTTGCAGCTGTGATTACCTAAGTATTGTTCTAAACTTTCAGGTTTATATAAAACCAAGGTATTAAATCTTTAAACACTATTTGTGGTATGAAGAAAGTGGAAGCAGCAACCTTCTTTGACTGGAGAAGTTTGAAAATAGTATCAAATAGAGTTGAAGTGCTGAAGTTTTTGTGGATGAGTGAATGTCCTAAAAATTTGTGAGTGTGCCATTTGGATCGTTGTGTATTCTTAAATTTGAGATTGTTTACAAGACCTTTCTTAAAAAAAGTGTGTTTAAGTTCCAGTGAAAATTGTAAATAATGTCATCAAAGGCCAATAAAAAAGCTGTTTTGCAGACAAAACATTTAATTTCAACACCTTAATTGCAAGGATCTCAACACATAGTCAAAATTCAGATTGTCCTAGAAGGTGGCTTAAGAGTTTCTTGAATAGCATTGCCTGCTGTTACAATTTTGACAAGGTGGAATATCCCAGGTTCAGTTCTCGATTGCAGTTGATCCCAGCTGGATTCTCTCAGTATTGATCACTGTGAACTGATGTTGTTATGTATGTGTGCATGCATGTATGAATATTAGTTGGCACAGTTATTTTGCAGTGATTAATCTACTTCATGTGAAATGTGTCAAATTGGAAAATAATTAATCTGCAAAAAATACTTTAAATGTGTTTGTTGAGATCCATGGAAATGCACTTTAGTTACTCAATAAGTGATACCAACTGCAGTGGATCTGTCCATGGTATTCTCTCCAGATTTTGCTTTTGCTTCACAATTACACACAGTTGTATCCTAGTCAACATTTATTCCTTGGGCAAATCACCAAAACATTACAAGGTCACTTAGCTCATTACAATTTGTTTTACTCAGTTTGGCTGGTGATTTTAACAGTGTCGCAATTCAGATGGTAATTAGTTAGCTTTGATGCACTTTTAGAAAATTTAGGGATGCAAAAAGTGTCTTCAAAAATGCAGAATGTTGTTATGGTTCAGGCCTGAATTAACTGAAGCAAAGGAGAGTAAGAGATTTATTTCCTGATTTCAATTTCAAACTGCTTATACCATCATCACATTAATTAAAAAGCTGTAAGTGTTGGATTGGTATTATAGTCTTTTGTAGAACTCCAATGACTTAATTTTTCTTTGCAGTGCCATTCTTGTTGAGCACTGATTAGAAATCTATATAGAGTCTAAAAGCAGCAAAGCATTCCAAGGTGCTTGACAATATTAGGAGCAAATTCAGTGATACGGTGAGGATGGAAGTTGGTGGTCTTGTAATGGAGAGGATGTGAGGTCAGCTTCTCAGTTTAGACTGGAGTATGACAGGAACATTGCAAGCATCTGGCTCAACCAGAGACAGTGGCTGGCAGAGGAAAGATGGAATTTGTGACAAAACTCTGGAATTTGTGATGGAGCACCTGACAATAATATAAGTACAAACTAGAATGGTTTTTAAAAAGGCAGAATATCATTCATGTTTTGTGCTAATAAGATTGAAAAAATATAAAATTGGAATATAAAAAATACAAGAAGCACCAAGAATGACACCAAAATAAATCTGTGTGCCTTTAAGCAAAAGGACGGACAATATATTGGCATATACAAAGAAATTACCCATGCAGATATCTTTAGAGAGTCCATACTTTTGCCTTCACCCATGTGTAGCATTTTTCCTCTATTTATTTTCTGGATTTATAAATAATGTAGGAAGTAAATCAATTCCATTCATTAAACAAAGTTTCATTTGATCACATTGGCTAAATTAAAATTAAGGTATTAGTTTTTTAAATATCTTTTAAACTGTTAATAGATTTACTATTGAATTGCAAATTTGTTCATATTCAAAGGTTAAGTGCCAAGATGCTGTATAACTTACTCCAGAGCTTCAAACGTTTGTTGCCACATTTTTTGGAAGTGGATTAGTTGCCAAATTTGAAAACATCACCATGACCAAACAATAGACAAAGCAACACTTCAACTTCAAATTCTAGTTTCAAGTGTCATTTGCTGTCTGGCCACCATTACGCTAGTAACTGTAAACTACCTTGTCAGAACTCTTATTACTTCCAAGATAATATCATTTAGCTGCTTTTTGTACCATGGCAAAGGCTTGAACATTGTTAATACTTAACACAGACAAAAACAGAAATTGTTGTTGTTGTTTTATCATAGAAAGAAAGCATCTTCATTTGACTTTATGTGAAATTGCTGATGTGTTCAATTGGCTGATTTTATAACGACTAAATGGAGGGGGTGCGGTAGTGGAATGGTTTGACTTTCTTGCCTTTTTTTTACCTGTGACTATACTCTTGACTATAAGCTGCCACATTGTTAAGAGAAAATCTGTTAAATGACCTGAGGGCTAGTGCTTTGTCTAAAGCTCATGTTACATTTTATTGGGGAGTTAGGGAGGGAGTATGTTGTGGTGGAGTCCTATTAGTGTGGTAATCGATAAGTTTGAATATGTGATAAAATGGTGATATTGTTTTAGGCATCTATTAGCAAAATAAATGGCAGCTCCATTTAAGTAAATGCAATGAGAATTTTTTTTAGTGAGAATACCTTCCATTCTTAGGTAACACTCTCTAGACGTTGCTTTGAGCTATTTTTATCGACAATCGAGCTTAATTCTGGGCTGCATACCAGACTGTACCATTTGATCAGTTGCTTGAAATGGGAGCAGAATTTCCATTCTAAGAACAAAGCAGCTTAATAATGTCACAAGTTGTTTATATTCATTTAAATAATTTTCCAATGATGTTTTTTTTGTAAATAGGCATGTTTTTGATGAGTTAACTGACTTATTTTGGTGCAGATTTATACACTGTTTGTGTGTCCGGAAAGCACTTAACATGCATGACATGTATTCCAGAAGGCAGATGTTACCATGGTAACCCTCTGGTAGGTCATAGCCAGCTTGGCATATTTGATTGGCTGACAGTAGAAAATGATATTCTAGAAAGAAAAATGAGAGGGGAGGGGGTCAGGAGAGAGAGAAAGTGTGTGGAGTTGGGGACAGGCCTATCATTGAAACCTTTAGTGTTTCTGCTGGATTGTATTTTTAAAATATTAAATTTTGACTTTAGTTGTTTCAGATTTCACGGAGACCATTTTCTGGTAAATTCATTTCAATGTGTGGTGTGTTTAATTTGCCAAGCAGAAGAATTAATGTGGGAATGGTTTATTATGCAAAAGGCTGTTGAATTGAGTTAACTGGGGCTACGTGAGTTTGTTGTAGTTGAGATATGAAGGAATACTACGGATCATACTTTTTCGAATTACTACTGCAGGTTCCCAATTTTTGTAAAATGTTGTAGGTAGTACAGTTGAGAGTAATATCATTGGCCATGGAATTGTACTTGGGGTTTTCTGCACATGTTCAATTTTTGTCTAATTCTTTTCATATTTCAATTTCGTATAAAGTGTTTTTTTCAGATATTGCAAATAGTTTAAAACAAAGTGTTTGTAACAGATCAAAATTAATAAATATTCTAAATACTTCCAGAAAACACAGTTTGTATTATCAGATAGCATGTACTATTACATCATATGTTTTCAATTATAAACATAAATTTTTCCATAAGTTATGTTCTGGATAATGTATACAATTTATAACTGCATTGGAGTATAACTCAAGTATAAATTTGACAGGTGCTGCTCATCATATTCTTTTGTCTGGAACTGGACATACTATGTACTTTGATTATATCAAGAAGTTATCCATTAATATATATTCTCTGTTAGTCTGTTATACCATTTTTAGTCTTGAATTGTTTAATATTGTTGCTACTGTGTCACAGACCTGTGGGTTCAATCCTTTCTTAAGAGACCTGACCCAATTGGTAATGCATTGTCGAAGGATCCATCTTTTAGATGAACCATTCAGGGAGTTGTTTGACTTGCAGTTGTGTCAGTGCAGCAGTACTCCAAAAGTCATAGTCCTGGAGACATAGATTCAAATCTCACCATGGAAGGTGGTGGAATTTAATTTCAAATAATAATTACGTAATCTAAAGCTAATGTTAGTAAGGTAACCAGAAAACTATTGTCATTTGGTACATTGCCATTCAGGGAAGGAAATCTGTCAGACTCTGGACTCTGTGATGTGGTTCTTAATAACTCTCTGAAGTGGCCCATCAAATCACTGAGGTCAAAGCTAATTAGGGATGTGCTGTAACTTTAAATAGTTTGAAAAGGTTAGAACATGTGTCATCACCCAGTATGATGATGTCAAGAGATTGCTTGGTAAGAATTTTTATGGAGGCACATCTCAAGTACCATGTGTAAGTAAGGTTAGATAACTAAATGATTTTTTTAAAAAATCAGCAAAATTGTTAGATCAGACTAACTATTAGAGAGACAGACTTTGGGCCCAAACCTTACAACATGGTGAGCAGTGTAGGATCTGAAAATTTAACCTTGTATGCACTATTTATAATGTGATGTCAATGCTGGAGCCAGCTTGGGGGAAATGAAATATAAAACCTACTTAAAAGAACAACTAACAACAATGCCTGAACCATGGACCTGAGAAACCATGAAGATTCTACTTAACTGAGAGGTCCAAATTTCAGATTTGAGCTGATGAGCCAGAGGTCACGGTGAGTAAGTAAACTCAAATATTAAAGAAAAGAATTTGTAAAATGGTGCAAAGTAGTCCGGCTGAATAGCTGCCCTTTAAACATTTAAAAGAGCTGTGATGCAGACCGGGAGAAACAAGTCGTAAGAATGACCATTTAGAAGGCTGGTATAAGAATTAAGAGTATGTGAAAAGGATGATTGATCTTGCAGAAATTAAATAAAGCTTTTAAAATGTTTGTAGCTTTTTGAATAAAAAATATCTGACTGTAAACAATTTGAGTTTAAAAAAAGGATCATTGTATTCGGAAACAAAAAACATCCATTGCTCAGTAAGTAATTTATAGAAAGAAACAGATAAACCCAGTAACTTTAGAAAAAAAAATTATTTCCTTTGCTGAAAGATTCAAACAAAACAATGGACCAAATTTAACAAGATTGGGCATTATGGCGAAAGGGATTCTTAAGATATAGAATTACTTGAAAATTAAACAACAAATCTGCAGCACAACAATATTAACATACTGTATTCTATTGAATATGTATCAGATGATGTGATTCCAAGGCAAGGTGTTAAGAAAGAATTATACAAGCTTGAACATTTAAAAGCTTTTGGTAATTACTGCAATGTCAGAACAAGTAAGATTTTGGAAGGGATAGTGGGAACTGCAGATGCTGGAGAATCCAAGATAATAAAGTGTGAAGCTGGATGAACACAGCAGGCCAAGCAGCATCTCAGGTAGGGGCCAGGATTAATTCATTTAGTGGAAACATTTATGCAGTTGAGTTGAGGAATGTTGCAATGGATATTTGAAAACAATACACTAGAGAAAATATCATTATTGGAATGGCTGCTGAATCTCTTTCAGATTTATTACATTCAAAAGAAGATCTGGAAAAATCAATACAGCTATTGAGACAATCCTAAAAGCTCAATAAAGCTATTGAAAAATTAGAGATTTGAAAGCAAAGTTAAGCAATCCTTTGCTGTGAACAAAACTGTGGTATAGATCACCTCCAGCAACAATGCAGTTCCTAAAACAAAAAGGGCTGAAAGATACTGGAAAAATGAAGACACTACTGCAACAGACCATTTAAAGTTGTCTTATCGTGAGACAACTGTTGTCCTAAATTACCACAACGGGCAAGGTCAGTGCCCTGCAGATGAAGTAGGATGTCTCTAGTGCAAAGTTGTTCACTTTCAGAAAGTGCATCATGGTAAAAGATCAACCCTTAAAAAGACTTCAAGGTGTAGTCTATAAAAACAAGTTGTACAGTGAGGGAATTTTCAATGGATGATGAGCTGAATGACTTCTTTGTGGAGATCAAAGACCCAAACAATACATTCTGGATGAAAGCAATCTATATCAATGGACATATATGACTAATTTCAGTTGAGCCGTACTGTCATAAAAGGAACAGTGATTACTAAGACATTGCTTAGAACTAATGGAAACTCAATTGTACGGACAGATGGAATCCCATTTAAATGTTAAAGGAATGCTATAACCAGCAGCGAGTAAACTGCAAATGGTAGAGTAACAGGTGTGGTCCAGTTGAGCAGGATGTGAATTTATTGATGAAATGGAGTCATACTCTGAATACTGCAACACAATAGCTGGCAAGCACTTAAAAAGTCACGGCAATTTATCATGCACAAATGCAAGTTGAAAACTGCATCCAAATTCACCAATAATGCATGTATAGCTGGTCATGACAGTGTAACGCTAGAAAAGAAATGAAAACTTTGTTCAATTTGGGACGTTGTGTTGCTGTTATACAGAACTTTTGGAGTATTGTGTATAGTATATATTGCTGTAGGAAGGCTATTATTGGACAGGGTTCAGAAAAGATTTATAAGAATGTTGACGGGACTGGAAGGTTTGAGTTATAGGCAGTATGACATCAGTGCCATTAATTTATTCTAATTAGATTAAAATCCATTAATGGTGTTCTAAGACTTAAACAGTACTTAAAAATGAACTTCATGCCTGTCCAATATTCTATGAACTTTGTCAGTAGCCTTCATTTCACTTGTTTATAATTATCTATTTAATTTTATCATCTTTTCCAATTTTAAGGCTATCAATGCACAGAAATATGATGTTTCATGATTTTGGTGAAGGGAGTGAATTTTTGCTGTATTTGTATCTGTCTTGAGTTCAGAAAGCAATGATTGACAAGGAATGTTAAGAACGGATGTGTAGAGAGATGGCAGATACCTGTAGGAAAAATAGAGTAATATTGGTCGGAGATTTTAATTCCTCCTAAATTGACTGGGCTACCCAGAGTGTCAAAGGCCCGGACGGAGTGGAATTTGTCAAATGTGTTCAAGTAAGTTTCCTAAATCAATATGTAGAGGGCCGTACTGGAAGATTCAATACTGGACCTCCTCTTAGGAAATGAGGTTGTGCAAGTGACTGAAATGTCGGCTGGAGAGCTGTTTCGATCCAGTGACCGTAACTGTCCTAGTTTTAACATAGTTGTGGGAAAGGATAGGACAAGTCCACAGGTTAAGATACTAAACTGGAACAGGACAAATTTTAGGCTGATAGGCAGGAATTAGTAGAGGTCCATCGGGTGAGTCTGTTCTAAGGAAAACGAACAACTGGCAAATAGACTTTTCAAAGTGTGAGACCAAGAGCCCAGGGACAATATTGACGCTCTGGTCAGGAAAAAGAAGAATGCATACGTTAGGTTTAAGCAGTCAGGCTCAAGTGAATGCCTCTGACAATAAAAAGTGTCGGAGCGCACTAAACATGGAAATGAGAAGAGCAAAAAGAGGGTATAAGACGGATCTGGCAGACAAGGCTCAGGATAATCCCAAGAGGTTTGATAGCAATTTTATGTGTAAGAGGGTGGCTAGTAGGAGAATAGGTCCCCTTAAAAATCTGCATGGCCATCTATGTGTGGAGCCACAGGAGATTGGTGAGATTTTTAATGAACGTTTCTCCTCAATAAACACTGAGGAAAGAATCGTGAATGCTGAAGAAATAAGGGAAACAAGTGGGGATGTTTTAGAACACATACATGTTACCAGAGAGGAGGTGTTGGCAACCTTAAAGTGGATGAATCCCCTGTGGCAGATCAAGTCCATCCTTGGACATGTGAGGCTAGGCAAGAAATTACAGAAGCCCTTGCAGAGATTTTTGCTTCATCTTTAGCCACACGTGAAGTTCCAGAAGACTGGAGGGTGGCAAATGTTGATCCATTGTTTAAGAAAGGTAGCAAAGATAAGCCAGGGAACTACAGGTCAGTGAGCCTGACATCAGTGGTAGACATATTTTTGAAGAGGATGCTGAGGGACAGGATCAACCAACATTTGGTTAGTCAAGGTCTGATTAGGGATAGTCAGCATGGATTTGTCGGTGGGAAGTTGCAGGTGAGAGATTTTAAGAGTTTTTCAAAGAGGTAACCAAAAGGATGGATGCGGGTAGGATAATGGACGTTGTCTTTGTAGACTTTAGAAAGGCCTTTGACAGAGTTCCGCACAACAGGCTGTCATGAAAGTTAGGTCGCATGGGATCCAGGGAGAGCTACATAATTGTACTCAAAATTGGCTTGATGGTAGGAAGCAGCGGGTGACAGTTGAAGGTTGTTTCTCGGACTGGAGGACTGTAACGAATGGTGTGTCACAAAGGTCGGCACTGGGACCTTTGTTATTTGTGATTTACATAAATTATCTGGATGTGAATGTACAAGTTTATGAAGAAGATTTATGAGGATGTTGCCAGGACTAGTAGGCCTGACTTATAGGGAGAGGTTGGCCAGGATAGAACTTTACCCCTTGCAGCGTAGGAGAATGAGGGTTGACATTACTGAGATGTACAAAATTATGAGAGGCATAGATAGAATGAACGTATATGGTTTTCTTCCTACGGAAGGGGAATTTTTAATCTGAAGGGTGTAAGTTTAAGGTAGAGCGGATAGATTTAACTTCTTCACGCAGAGAGTGGCGCGCGTATGGAATGGGCTGCCAGAGAAAGTGGTTGAGGCAGGTACAAAAGCAACATTAAAAAAAATTGTATAGGTACATGGATGGGAAGGGTTTCAAGGGCTATGGAACAGATGCAGGCAATTGAACTAGCTGATACTGAACAAGTGGGCACCGTGACCAACATGACTTTGACTCTAAGTCATTCCTGAGCATTGGTTGCAGTTGAAAATTGCTCTAGGCTTTTGTCGTGCTAGAGAAGTCAGCCTATATTTGGTAAAATTGGAATAGAGGCCTTGGATTTAAATGTGTTCTAGTGTGGCTAGTGAAGTTTTGGCGATATCGTGTCCTTTTAATAGTCTATATTTGTAAAGAAGAAATCAAATCTTTGATAGAACTATGAAAGAGGAACCTGAGGTTTTGTGCAGCTAATGGGTATCTGGTTTCTGCCACCATGATGGGAAAGGGAAGGCATAACCATGATGGCATTGATGGAGGAGTACAAGGTGGACTTGTATGACTGGTGGTATCAGATTTTCAAGCTTGTGACACTTGAGCGATTCTTCTTTTATTCATTAACAGGATTGGGGGTTGCAAGTCAGAAGTATTGCGCAGACTAATTGCCCAGAAACAATTAAGAGTCAACCACACATTGTTGTTGGTCTGGAGCTGCATGTCGGTTAAACTGGGTAACGATACATTTTCCTTCCCTAAAAGGCATTAATAAACCAGATGGGTTTTGTCCAACAGTTGACAATGATTTCATGGTTATCATTCCAGTTTTTAAATTCTTTTTATTGAATTCAAATTCCATTATCTCCCATGGTGGGATTTGAACTCAGGTCTCCAAAACCTTACCTAGGTCTCTGGATTAATAGTCTAGTGATAATATCACAAGGCCAACAGCTTCCCTAATCTTGAAAAATATTATGTCTGTCAATGTCAACTTGAGTGACAGAATGTCCACAAGTGCTACATACTTTAGAGATGGAGAGGTGGGGGGGGGGAGGTTTCAGAGTTAAGTTTACCAACAGTACCACCTACCTTGGAGGCTACAATCTCCTTGCAAATTGATTCTGCATATTTATCTGTGTATTTGTCTTTTACCCAGTTTTGTAAAAACAAGAAAAATTTTCATGACTAATATAAAACATAGAGTTTTGTCTCTAATTGCACAATCTGAATTCAGCTAACGGCATTACAACTTTGGGCAAGATGATTGAGTCCAGGCCCAGGTTCAGGCCAAGAATATCAAGTGAAAACTTGAATGAAGGCATTAAAAAACAAACAATGAAATATGGTGGATAAATCTGTCATGTTATTGTGAAATTTATACTTTTAAAAAAGTTTATTTAAACTTGTAGCTTGGACCAAGCCTATTTTGTTACAATGAAAAATTGAAGTTGCAGTGATTCAAAACTGAATAATTGTGTTGAAGTTGTCGTCCATTCCTGCTGCCAGAATAGAAAATCCAGCAGAAGGATGGCCGGCCGAGTCACTCCAAACATGTAACTCTGAATCTGCCGTACTTGCGTAAACTTATCACATGACCATGCCAACTAATTTGAGCAGAATTAGACTATGCTACAGTGTGAAATCATGGGCAAGCCAACATTTGGCAATGAAAATGTTCTCTGAAATTCTGCAAGCATGGTTAAATCTTTGGGAAAGTTGAAAGTATTGATACAGCGAGTGAAAACCATGATGTGAAGCAAAATCGTGGGACAATTCTAAGGAGTGGAAGATTCTACCACAGAGGTTGTGAACCATTTTGAAGCATTGTGAAAATCTTAGAATAGTTTCAGAAGTAAACATTCTCTCCAGCGAGGAAAAGAATGAGAAAAAATGTCTATCATGCAATCAAAGTGGCTCTGCCAATATAGTTCAATACAGGTTGAACAGAGAACATTACTATCTCCAGTCTAAAGCTGAAGAAAAGGACAGTGCTTATCTAGTCTTTGCTACAAGGAATTTCATGATCACTGCCTGGACCAATAAAAGGCACTTTGTCCTCACCTACATAGTAAACAGTGATTGGTGTGGCAGTAATGGCAGATAATTGAAAAATCATCTTGCTCATATTCTGAATGAGTTATTGCTAAGACTTTTTGGCATTGAAAGATGTAATACAATGGTGGAAAGTGAAACAAGGGACCCATGACTGCTATGGTCTGAACCAACATAAATGGCATTGAAAAACTGCCAGTTCTTATGTCTGAAAATTTAAGAAGCCTTGTTGCATTGTAAATGCCATGACATTACCCACTTCCTATGGGACTTGTAAAATGATCTCCAGCATTTTTTTGAAACATGGATTAAGAAAGTGGATGAAATGTGTTATTGGAATTGAGGGTATTATTATCACTAAATTCCCACAAATCTTGATGATATTAGCCTTGATTGTATAAAGTTCATGTCCTTTTGAATACCATGGACAAGTGCTAACTTATGGGATCTGGAAATGATTTGGAACTTGTAGTACAATCCAGCTGTTTTAGGAGCCACGTTCATGAAGAAGCCATGCAAAAGAGTGACAGAAGCCCCAATCGCTGACTGATTTCACCATGTTGGACTTAAACTGGGTACAACTGTGTATGACACTGAAAACAAGGAAGAGCAAAGTAAGACCAACTAGCCTTATGTGAGGCTATTTTTGTTTGCCTGCAGGAGACCAACATGGAAATATTTGCTGAAATGAATGACGCTGTATGCTACACAACAGAACAGACAATCATTGATGCAATAGGTTTTTCAATTGAGGAGGCCGATCACCCTAAAGAATCTAGTGAAATTCCCTTCCACTCACCTGTTTGTTTCTCTAGCTGAGTGTACAAAAGATTGTAGAGATGCTACAGGATTTTACTCAGCAGCGTGAAAACCGGGAAATATTTTTGACTGCGTTGACGACATGGACTGTATTGAACTCCCCTGAAAACAGCAAGTTAAGCGGAACAAATTGTTTTTCCAGAGCTACTTCCCAATATTTCTCAAATGTCTTTTGCTTTGCCATGTCAGGTCAATCTATGGTATAAACAAGTAGGAAAATGACATTTTTCGCGTTTACTGCATCACTGTTTCCATTTGATTTTCTTTAACATTGAGCATATTTAGAGTGCAAAACAGGGCTGCTTAGGGATTTATCCCAAAACTCTTGCTGACACAAATTTGTGATGGCTGTCCTGCAGTTTGATTTATTGTTGATTTTACTGTAGATCACAAATTTTATGGGCAGAAGGTGTTTCAATATCAGGCCATCTACATTGTAACAGCTACATGCTTCATCAGAATGGCCATTCCTTGATGAAAAATGTGACAATAATGGTGACACCAAGCCGTAAGGTTATGCAGACAGGAATTCTGTGTGGGTTACAACATTCTCAGCCTAATTAGTAATCATCTTTAATGTTTTCAGTCCTGTTACTACTATACCACTCACTGCACCACTTCACTACTCTCTCAATATTGATATTTTTAAACAACCTGTTAGAAGTTGTTACTAAATGCCTCTGGAGCAGATGGGACTTGAACCTGGGTTTCCTGGCTTTGGAGGTAGGGACACTGCGACTGCATCATAAGAGCCCACTGCATTCTTAACATTACCAAACCCACAATGCCTATCCATATATGATTCATTTTTCTTGTAATTTGGAGTCTTTTTCCAGTATATCCATTTTAGATCATGGCCGTCAATAGTGTCAATATATTTCAGGTTATTTCTGGTAAGCTGAAGTGCCCCAGTTTTCCTACTTATGACAACAGCTGCCAAACTCTGGCATGGCGCACTCATTGTTTTTTTTAAATGTTTGCTGATCAACCTGTACAGAGATGATATTATGCACTTCTACAGTGACATTATCACTGTGCTACAAGAGACCTAAACTATATATAGCCACTTTTCATCAAATTGCTCAGGTAAACTATGACACACCTCTGAACCACGTGGCACTTGAATCCAGATTTCTTTTCTCAGGTTATGACATGACTGTTGGACCATATAGGCCAAAAGTGAACCGGTGTCCTTTCTCTCCTAAAGAATTTCTCATGGATATTTCCTAATCAGCCAGTTTAGAGATGTTATTTCACACTTTTGGAGCAGATGGGATATGAACTTCCCAGATAGCAGACAGGGACACCATCACCGTACGACAACCAGCCCTATATATTTTCAGTTTCAATATTTTTAATTGGCTTGTTTACATATGTTATGACACACGTCAGAGCAGGTGGGGTTTGAAGCCACACCTATTCCCTCAGATACAGGGTCCCAACCTGTACACCACAAAAACCCTATGCTTTTCACTATGCATTTATTTCAAATAAGTCATGAGTGCAGAATAGTTCATTGCACTTCTCTAAATGTTTTCCCTATCTGTAAACCAGAATAGTCTTGATAATGCTTCTTGTTCTGTTTGCTGTTCTCATGAGCGCTGTCCAACTGCTTCTGTAATCTGGAACCACTTCTCAAATATTCATGCACCCCATTCCTTCATATCAGGTCTAGTAATCTCTTTACTTGTCGTGAAACTGCCTACAGTATCTTAAAGTATCTGATTTCGATATCCACTTCGCTGTGATATGCCCTTGCATAGTCAAAGGTTCCAGCCTTTGAGACATCTCTTAACTATTCTTCTATCCCTGGGTCCAAACTAGTCATTTCATTATTCAGAAGCCTTTTTTAATGTCTGCTGTATTTCTAATTCTGCTGTGGAAATGAAACTTTTCCCCTGTGCAAGTAACCAATTTGATCATTACTGAGATATCTTTTTCCTGGATGCCTAGTTTTCAACCACAGATGGAATTAACAAATGTGTTGAAATAGATTCCATCTATATACCACTACTGTACAAGACCAGCAACAAGACTGCCCAACGTGACAGATTGGATCATATAAATTCAGAACAGGACTGAACAACAGTGCGTCGTCAGAGGCTGTGCAGCACTAGAAGGGAGGTGAAACGTTTGCATGAAAACCAGTCAGCTCAGTGAACCAATCAACAATTCCAACCACAACTCGAGCTGCAGAGTTTTGTTAAAACATTGGACGAGTGGTGTGCCTCAGGATTCAGTGTTGGGAGCTCAGTTGTTTACAACTTAGATTATTTGGAGTGGAGGACCACGTGTAGTGTGTCAGACTTTGCAAATGACACTAAGATAAGTGGTAGAGCAAAGTTTGCAGAGGGATTTAGATAGTTTGAGTGGGCAAAGATCTGGCAGATGGAGTACAATGTTGATAAGTGTGAAGTCATCCATTTTGGTAGGAATAATGGTAAAAAGCGCTATTATTTGAACAGTAAAAAATTGCAGCGTGCTGCTGTGTAGAGGGACCTGGATGTCCTTGCGCATGAATTACAGAAGGTTGGTTTGCATTAATAAAGGGTATTTAAGGCAGCAAATGGAATTTTGTCCTTCATTTCTAGAGGGATTGAGTTTAAAAGCAGGGAGGTTATATTGCAGCTGTATAGGGTGCTGGTGAGGCCACACCCGGAGTACCATGTGCAGTTTTGGCCTCCTTCCTTGAGAAAGGATGCACTGGCACTGGAGTAAGTGCAGAGGAGATTCACTAGGTTGATTCCAGATTTGAGAGGGTTGATTTATGAGGAGAGACTGAGTAGACTGGGATTATATTCATTGGAATTCAGATGAATGAAGGGGGATCTTACAGAAACATATAAAGTTGTGAAGGAAATAAATCAGACTGAAACAGGGAGGATGTTTCCATTGCAGGTGAAACTAGAGCAAGAGGGCGTAGCGTTAAAATTAGGGAGAGCAGATTTTGGACTGAATTGAGGAGGAACTTCTTCATCCAAAGGGTTGTGAATCAGTGGAATTTCCTGCCCAGTGAAGTAGTTGAGTTTCCTCATTGCTTGTAACATTAAGATAGATCATTTTTGAAATGTAAGACAATGAAGAGTTATGAGAAGGTGGGTATGTGGAGCTGAGGCCATGACAAGATTGGCCATGATCCTATTGAATGGAAGAGCGGGTTTGAAGGGCCAGGTGGCCTACTCCTGGTAGCTCTTATGTATGAACTGATTTATCATACCTCCCTTGTTCCGGTTTACTCCCATCACTGCCACCCCATCCCAGTCTTCCTGGTTCTTCCTCATTTCGTTCGGTCTCTCGTTTGTTTCATTGTTCCCTTGCTCTGTCTGTCTGTCCCTTCATGGCTCATGGCTATTGCAGGTTGTTTGTTTCAACTAGGTTTGATTTTGGCTGTGGTAGATTCCTTTTTCAGCCAGAATTTGTAGAATGACATGCTCACATCTAATGTGTAATCCTTGTGCAGGTTTGGGAGATGATACTATGTACACTCCTCCAGATAATGCTCTGTGGTTTTCTAAACGTGGCTCCATGTCATGGCTTTGGAATTTATCTTGTGCAGTGATACAATCATTGAGCTACCCTAGAATCTAAGATTTCAAGTTACTGGAATGTTAATTCAGTTATAATCTAATTGGTGGTTTCCAGCTAATCTATTGAAAAAGATATATTTTTGTAAAGCATGACTTTGTACCTTTGTGTATAAATACATTTATTGTATCTGTATGTGCTGCATATGCAGATCAAATATGTGGAATGTGTAAATAATGAAGAAGAGTCATCTAGGCTCTGACCTGCTGTGATCTCCAGCATTTTTTGTTTCCAGTATACAATGTGTGTACTTTGCCACTAAGTATTTCATCTCTGTCTTTTTATACAAAAAAATTATATACATAGTTCTCATACAGTTACTTAAAATACTTTTTGGATGATATCTTTACGTTTGTTTCTTTATTTTAAATTAGCAGACTGCTTTTGTTCCCAGCCTCTAAAATATGCAAAAGTGTAATACGTCTGCAATTAACTGCACAGTTAATGTCTTGTTACACGATATATTGTGTACAAATGTTAACATATTACAGAATTTCATCTTGAAAACATCAGAGTCCCAAATGTTCTGAATAGGTCAAATACAATCATTTATGTTGATTTTAAAAAGGAGTCCTGATTACATTGTATGGGATAAAAAGCATGTCCTCTGATTCGTCAATAAGTAATATCATAAGATATCTGGTAGAACCTATTTGTCTTTTTGATTGCAGGTAAATTGTTCCAAATAACAATGTCATTTCAACATCTGATGACTGTGAAGGGTTTAAAATTCAGTGACACATTTGACATGTTTGAGTTCCTCTGAGATTGCTACTTGTGAAAGATCCTTTCATCATTCTTGTACATAATTCTGATTAAGAATATAACTGGCATTGAACTATATGGCAATTGAACATTAATGTATTTAGTATGGCATATAAAAATTAATGAAAAGTTTTGAGCTCCAGTTGGAGAAACTATTTGAATTGAAAGTCCAATGTAATACCTAAATGCTAAATTTAAGTTTATTTTTGTAGTACATAGAACATAGAACATAGAACAATACAGCGCAGAACAGGCCCTTCGGCCCTCGATGTTGCGCCGACCGGTGAACTAATTTAAGCCCCTCCCCCTACACTATCCCATCATTATCCATATGCTTATCCAAGGACTGTTTAAATGTCCCTAATGTGGCTGAGTTAACGACATTGGCAGGCAGGGCATTCCACGCCCTTACCACTTTCTGAGTAAAGAACCTGCCTCTGACATCTGTCTTAAATCTATCACCCCTCAATTTGTAGCTATGCCCCCTTGTACAAGCTGAAGTCATCATCCTCGGAAAAAGACTCTCACTGTCCACCCTATCTAATCCTCTGATCATCTTGTATGTCTCTATTAAATCCCCTCTTAGCCTCCTTCTCTCCAATAAGAACAGACCCAAGTCCCTCAGCCATTTTTCACAGGGCCTGCGCTCCAGACCAGGCAACATCCTGGTAAATCTCCTCTGCACCTTTTCCAATGCTTCCACATCCTTCCTGTCATAGGGCGACCAGAACTGCACGCAATATTCCAAATGAATTCGCACTAGTGTTTTGTACAGTTGCAGCATGACATCACGGCTCCGGAACTCAATTCCTCTACCAATAAAACCTAAAATACCGTAAGCCTTCTTAACAGCCCTAACAACCTAGGTGGCAACTTTCAGGGATCTATGTACATGGACACCAAGATCCCTCTACTCATCTACACTACCAAGAATCTTTCCATTGACCCAGTATTCTGCCTTCCTATTATTCCTCCCAAAGTGAATCACCTCACATTTATCAGTATTAAACTCCATTTGCCACCTTTCGGCCCAATTCTGCAGTTTATCCAAGTCTCCCTGCAACCTGCAACATTCTTCCACACTGTCCACCACTCCACCAACTTTAGTGTCATCTGCAAACTTACTAATCCATCCACCAATGCCTGTGTCCAAGTCATTTATAAAAATGACAAACAGCAGTGGTGCCTTGAGGCACACCACTAGTAACCGGACTCCAGGCTGAATATTTTCCATCAACCACCACTCGTTGCCTTCTTACAGAAAGCCGGTTTCTAATCCAAACTGCTAAATCTCCCTCAATCCCGTGCCTCAGTATTTTCTCCAATAGCCTACCACGTGGAACCTTATCAAAGGCTTTACTTGTACACCACGTCATCCCTCATCCAGGTCCTGGTGGATGAGGCGGTGAGGGGAGACCTTTTCCTCTTCCTGTGAACTGTCACAGGTACCCATGCCACAAGTCAATACCGGCTTGGATCCAGATAGCAACCTGGTACAGTACCTTGATAATGGGAACTGCAGATGCTGGAGAACCCAAGATAATAAAGTGTGAAGCTGGATGAACACAGCAGGCCAAGCAGCATCCCAGGAGCACAAAAGCCGACGCTCCGGGCCCAGACCGATCAGAGAGGGGGACGGGGCGAGGGCCCCTAGTGTCAGAACACTGAACTAGATTTTTAATTTTTTTTATGGGCATATTGAAAACTTAAATAACCAAATTTGCCAATTTATAATTGAGAATGAAAAAGTACAAAAAAAATTTAGAGGTATTTGGATAACATAATCAGATTACATAATACTGAGGATGAATTGAGGATGCATGCAAGATCTGAAACTTAGGAAGGAATGCTGCACTGTTTGTACTGTCCTTAACATACAACATTCACCAATTGGATGGGTGTTTTTCAAAAAAATCCATGGCACAGTTTCAAACACTGGTGTTTTTGAAGATATTCTGACCAATGCATATTTCTAAGCCAACATTTCTAAAGTGGATGGTATTGCTGAGATTGTGTGCCATATTTCCTACAACCCAACAATGACCTCATTTCACGAGTGCCTTGAAATATGAGATTGGGAAAGTTCTCATATTATTAAAGTTTATTTTTCTTCTTTCTATTTCCCTCTAGCAGTTAAGACCATCTGTTCAACTTTCTTTTGTAGAACTTTGGTGTCCCCAATCTCTTCTGCAAGGTATATTTTGGTTCTTTAATTTTGAGGTAGCAATGCTAGTTCAGAGATTAATTAAATGTCACATCAAAATGAAGATTGCATATTGAGTATGTAATAGGCCAGGCTGTATTTTTTTTTAATTTGCCAATCTTGTGGGATATAACATAATTAACAAATCACTTGTATGCACAACTGTGAAGCAGCTTCGTTAGTACAGCTCAAAAATTCAGATAAAGAATTTTAGTGTAGGTATTTTGTGATATGTCCTTCTCTGTACTTACTACCAAATAAGTCTTTTGCCATTTCCTGTACAAAAAAATGTTCAATCTTCCATTCCTTAATGTTGTTTATTTCCTCTCTGTACCCCTTGTATATGGCATTCATGCAGTCTTCGTGTTCAGTGCCTTATTCAAGAAGATTAGCTTGTTTCTGCAGTTTAGACTCAAAAATGATCATCCATATCCCTTCTAATATT
The DNA here is from genome assembly GCF_030684315.1 of Stegostoma tigrinum. NCBI lineage: Eukaryota > Metazoa > Chordata > Chondrichthyes > Orectolobiformes > Stegostomatidae > Stegostoma > Stegostoma tigrinum. The sequence continues at coordinate 17,463,615 of NC_081367.1, read as the reverse complement.
ACAGTAAGCAAGCAATCTTTCAGTCTTTGTTATAATTAGCTTTCTTTCTGAATTAATTTCATAACAGCCCAGTTATTGTACATTCTGTATTACTGAGCTGTTAGTTGGTTGGAAAATTAAATGTGTACAGTTGTAGCCAATGACATTAATATAAACTTGTTACCTCCCTGCTCTTAAGTGGTGATAATAAATCTTATGGCTGTAATTAATATGATAACCCTCTGTTCCTCCCTCCCCAACAAAATGATTAACACCATGCTGAAGAAGCTTGGTTTAATAGTCATTTTATAAAAGGCATAATCAAAGATGAAAATTTATTTGTTACAAAACCTGGTAGCACAGTATTATGTGTCTAATTTCATTATGCATGCATGGTGCTGAGGTAACACATAAAAAGAACTGCAGATTCTGTAAATCAGGAACAAAAACAAGGTACTGGAACCTCAGCAGGTCTGGCAGCATCTGTGAAGCAAAAAAAATCGGAGTTAACGTTTAGGGACTAGTGACCCTTCCACAGAACTGGAAGAGTCTCCAAACCTGAAACGTTACCTCTGATTTTTTTTCTTCACAGATGCTGCCAGACCTGTTGAGCTTCCAGCATCTTCTGTTTTTGTTATTGAGCATGGATAAAGGATTAAATAACAATCAGGAAATAGTCAGAAATAAATGGATCATTTTCAGGTTGGCAAACAGTGCTGAGTGATCAGGGATCAGTGTTAGGGTCTGTCCTATTTACACTGTATATTGGTGATTTGATGAAGGAAGTATTGATCCTGTAGCCAGATTTGCTGCTGATATGAAGATAGGTACAAAAGTATGTTAGGAGGAGGATATAAAATCCTCAAACGGTTAGAGGCAGGTTAGATGAGTGGACAAAGTTTGACACATGGAGTGTAGTGAGAAAATGTGAAGTTGTCCACTTTGGCTGGAAGAATAGAAAAAAGCAGAATGTTGTATATATGTGGGATTTGCGTGCCCTAGTATATGGATTGCTAAAGGTTAGTATTCAGGTACATTGAAGGTAGAAACAGGAGTAGGCCATTCAGCCCTTCAAGCCTCCCTCACTGTTCAGTATAATCGTTGCTGATTCTCTATTCCATTGGCCAATGCCACATTCCTGCCTTATTGCCATATGTGCTTAAGTAATTAGACAATGGTACGTTAGACTCCATTGTAAGAGAAATGGAGTATATATGTACAGAGGTCTTGCTATGAATGTACAACATCAGTGAGACTATACCTGTTGTGTACAGTGTTAACCTTCTGAGAGGAATGTGCTAGGTTATTACCACAGAAGAAAGCCACATTCTCAATATAGATTAAAGTATTTACTGATATGCTTACAAAAAAGAATGAAACCACAAGATTTACAGTTTAAATTTTTTTAAGTTTAATTAAAAATTGAAAGATGAATGCTCATAACTGTACTCTGTCTTAAATGATCAGTTGCTTTAGGTATATAAAAATTTCAGTAGGCTTAGTTAGTACTTAATTCAATTTCCTCCACTTATATTTGATTTAAACCCCAAAACTGAAACCGTATTAGAAAATGAAAGGTTTAGTGGAAGTATCTAACAGCACTGCCTCGCAGATTCATGCAATAGTTGGAATGTTTTGGCCCTTCTGTTTACCTCTGGTAAGATTTTTCTTTCAAATCTCCTCTTCACCTGTGCAATGGTTGCACACTCCCCGTTCAACACTGACATATCTGGTATTTTATGCATAGGAACCTCAGCCCAGAGCTCCAGTATTTCAGATATTCAGATTTTAATCTTGAATCATAAACTTAGAAATCTGTGCTCTCAGCTTAGCTAGCCCATAAATCCCTCTTACTGTTAGTCCATCAGTTAACAATAGATTTCCACTCTCTGTGTCAGCACACACAATTTCAAATGAGCTCTGCTGGAAAGAGCCACCAGATATTTCTAAAAGCTAATATCCAACTTGAGACCAGAGCTGTATCCAAATTCTAAGCTACCCTATAACTTCTTGATTACCCTATGCTATTCAGTCATTTATCTCCAGGTCTCTTGATTACGTGATCACTTCTGGTAAAATTCCTGCCTAAGTATAAATCAGCAGCCTGAAAAATTCATTCTTAAAGGCACATTATCCCAAAATAAAATGGCTTCCCTAGGCCATCACTATTTGTGTTTGAAATAGTTCAGAGAAAACTCATGAGATTGATTCCTGACATGAAGAGGTTTTCTCATGAGGATAAGTTGAGCAGCCTGAGCCTCTAATAATTGGAGTTATCAGAATAATATTGTGGATATGTCTACACTAAGTAGTCTGTAGTCGTTTGAGAAGGCAGCTAACCACCATCTTCAAGAAATCAGTTAGGATGGGTGCTAAATGCTGGTCGACCCAAAGATACCCACATCCCATGAATGAATGTTTTAACAAGCAGAATGAGAGACGATTCAATTGAAACACGCCAGATTCAAAAGTGACTTGCCAGGCTGGGTTTTGAGAGGATGGTTCCAACCTTTGGGGGAGTCAAACCAGGGAACAAAATGTAAACAGTGATAATGGGAACTGCAGATGCTGGAGATTCCAAGATAATAAAATGTGAGGCTGGATGAACACAGCAGGCCAAGCAGCATCTCAGGAGCACAAAAGCTGACGTTTCGGGCCTAGACCCTTCATCAGAGAGCCTCTCTGATGAAGGGTCTAGGCCCGAAACGTCAGCTTTTGTGCTCCTGAGATGCTGCTTGGCCTGCTGTGTTCATCCAGCCTCACATTTTATTATCAACAAAATGTAAAGCTAAGCGTGTCTCCCAATTAAGATGGAGGCAGAGACCCTCTTTTCTCAGGGTCAGATATATTTGGAATACTCGACACCTAGAATAGGTGAGGTGGTTGAACACAGAGATTTTTGATCTATAGTAGAGCTTAATGACTACAGGGGCAGCAAGAAAATAGATTTTGAGACAGCAGTTAGTCTAGCTGTAATCTCATTGGCAGAACAGGTTTGTTTGGCAAAAAGCCTACGCCTGCTCCTATTTCTTATGCCTAGTGATAAAAGATTTTTCTTAGAGTAATATGATGCTGAAATGTTAAAATAAATAAGCAATGTTGGGAGTTTTAAATTTTCAACTATTTTGGATTTGATAATTGAACAAGCTGCCAGTAGAAACTGTGAGATGAACTAAATTGCCATACAGAATCAAGCTTTCAAAGAGGCAGATGAAAACGTGCATTTTTGGCAACCCACAGATTTCTCTCATGTTCTGTGTTTCCTTTTCTAATGCTCATGGAGAACAAAATTAGATCTGAGCTTTCAACCAAATCCATCTATCCATCTATCCGTCGGCAATCTCCAATCCTGGCTCAGATTTTGAAGCAGGGCATAAAACAAACAGATGGGACTGATTTCTTAATCCTATCGCTGTGAATTTAAAAAAATTGCAAATGAAGCAAATACATGAATTATTTTTGAAAGAAACTTGATATGTCATTATACTGTCTTGTTTGAAGTTTGTGTTTTATGTTGCAACAATGAAAGTTTGTTCAAAACATTGAATAATATGAACCTGTTGGACCACAGACCTGTTTTGTGCAGTAATTAAATGTAATCTATGTAATTTTTAAAACAAATTCATTACTTTTCTAAGCAACCTGTTCAGAGATGTTATTTTTTACCAGGTGGAACTTGAGCCACTGCTCCCTGGGTTGGTCTGCTGGCCCACGGGTAGAGATGCTACTACTGTACCAAGAGGCCTTCAAAACTGTCATTCCCGAACCAAGAATTGAATGCGGACCATGACAGTGAAAGCGCCGAATCTTGTCTTTGGTCTCCACCGCAAACTTCCAGTCCCTGATGTTAAATCCATTCATCTTCCTATCAGCTTTGAGTCTGGCCAGACCAGTCATGGTTTTGTATTTGATCCTGAGGTGAACAGCTGATTACCTGTTCTGTTTGCCTCCATCTGATTTTTATTTGGTGTCTTCCATGACCACAGGATATCCCAAGTGCTTTAGTCAATTAAGTACTTTTTGAATTGTAGTGTCAAATGCGCCATAATCACTTTAACCACAGGCAGAACGTACTAATGACCAGATGATCTATTTTTGTGATAGTAATCGAGATGCAGGAAGCGTACATTTTGTTATGCTGTGTAGTGATTTTACAGAAAGAAGTGTTAAAAAGGCGTGATTTGTAATGGACTTTAGACATCCAGATTAGAAACACGTTGCGATGTTTCAGTAGGATTTTTGTTGTGAATTTTTACATGAGTACATGTAACTATTTTAAATCTTAATGCAGTGGCATTTAATCTTTAAACCATTTCAGTGTAACTCATTATAATAAATTTTGTCTGTGGAAAATGAGGTTTTAATTTGATTAACTTCAGTACTTTTGGCCACTTGATATATGGAGGTGCAAATCTGTGACTGATTTTCTTAAAGTGCTGCAAGTTGTACTCTTAAGATTAAGACTTATAGCAGTATATCTGCCTGAGTGGTAATGGATTAATAGAACTCAATTTCCTGGATCAGCCTATATGCATTATCAGGCAAAGATTCAGTTTCAGTCTCAATCTCGGAATCGTAAGATCATACAGCATGGAAACAGACTCTTTGGTCGAACTAGTCCACGCAGACCAATTCCCAAATGAAACTAGTCCCATTCGCCTGCATTTGGCCCATATCCCTCTGAGCCCTTCCTATTCATGTACTTAACCAAATATCTCTTGAATGTTGTTACTGTACCTGTATCTAGCATACATTTAATGTTAGGCATGGGAGATGGTGCATAAATGGATAGGGGCAATTAAAGATGTCACATTCAAAGACAAAGATTCTGATAATTTTCATAGGGCAAGTTCCTGAAAGCGTTTCTCCTTCCATTTGCATCCTTTGTTAAATATGGCTGAAGGACACATGATCAAGCAGTGATAAAAGTGATTGAGAAGTAATGTCTGTGAATATGCTTAAGGCAAGAACAAGCTGATGCACCAGAGGATTACAAGAGGAAGTTAGCAGCAGATATCCTTGGATAACATGACTCACCTCTGAAACTTTCTGAAGATCTTTCCAGCATAGCAGTTATTTAAGATTTAGTGTCCCTTGCCCCTTTCGTAGTTTAAATAGTTGGAACCTCCCTTGTACTAGTTTTTCTGCCATTGTAACGGAAGCAGCCACCTTTTGTAGAAGTAGATGAGCATGTATCAATGAATGGGCATGGCTCATTTGCTATCCATTGGCTTTTAGCACCTCACTTCAGGTTTTTTTGCACTGAAGACTTCTGATTTGTGATAATTTGACCTGAATGGCCTCAAATCAGTAAAAACAATTTTATCCCTTTTAAATTTAGTTAATTGCACTACTTATCACCCTGCAGGTTTTCTGCCACTACTGTCCCACTTGTTTAAACTTCAAAAAACCTGAGCTCAGCTACATAAAAATTTGTGGCCATCGAGCTCCATAGGTGTCTGATAATTTGTCTGTACTTGGAGTGGGGGGGGGCGTGAGAATAAATGTCAAGATAGAAAGGTGTTGCAATTCACTTCAGAGTCATGCTGTTTTGTCATATAAGTATGAAAATTAAACATCCCTGTTTTTTGGCAAGAGTTTGTTTTCCACCCATTTAAAAACATGAAGTACTTGTTGCATGTCAAAGCCTTACCACTACAAAGTGCTAGAAACTGTTGTAAATTGGGTATTTTTATGAGGGAAAATGATCCTAAAATACACTGCTCCGTGTTTTTGTTGAGGATTTCTCAAAATGGGTAGGATGATGCTATGCAGCATTTGAAGAACGTGATCTGGGTTCTTGAAGCTGATTCCCTGTGATAAAGGGTATTCTCAAATTGGTGAGTGGTGGAGTTGTACAGTGGGGAGGGGCAGAAGCAGAGCAAATGATTTGAGGGATTGTGTATAGGAAAAGTCCCTGAACAGCAGTCAGCTGAACTTTGAAAGAGGTACATGACAGAATCTGCAACGTAGTAATATTTGAATCTGTGCTTTCTTGTTCCTGATTCCTTAGTGAGCAGCAGCAGTTTCTCCAGAATGAAATGACTTCTAAAAAGAAACTCGAACTTGAAGCTTCTAGTATTGCACTTTCCAGAACAAAAAATATTTATATGGAATGAAAACAGAGTGCTGACTGGTTGGGCCACAATTGGTATGGAGATTTAGCAAACACAGTTAATGATCAATCTTAATTCTCAGTTCAGGCAGATACATTCTGAACTGGTCAGCGAATTGCCATGGGGATGTAGCAGCATTTAGCTGCCTCCATAACCATTCCTTTTAGAAAAGGTGCAACATTTCTTTTGTCTAAGTAAAACACAACATTTAATATTTATGCATAGACCTTCTAGCACATGCAATGCAGCGCACAGAAGCCCAGCTGATCATAAATTGATTTCAAGTGTAACTGTCTGGATTATTTCACAAATGATTTCCATTAAGCAGAATCGCATCTCAAGCATGGGCTGATTGAACACAAGTGATCTGCTCCCACTTGTCAATGGTCTCAGTAGGCTGTGTTGTATGACACAGTTGTCAGTCATTGGGACATGTGGTCTGCATATCTGGCATCATACCAGTTCTGAAATGTATATATCACATTGCTCATTCATTGGCAAGGAAAACATCTGTTTGACTTGACAGTGGCACACAGTTAATAAAGGAAACCACTCATGACTTCACTGCATAGGAACAGTGTGAGGCATTTTGGGCCACCGTTTTGAGACACCTTTCCCTATCAGAGTATTGATGTAGACTGATCGGGACCAACAGCGGTGGTTTTAAACCTTTTCAGGAGTTTTGTGATTATAGAGCAATTTGATCAAGGTTTCTCTTATGATGGGACAGTTTCACTGTGCGCTGTCTTAGCATCAGGCTAAGATGGTGTCCTTGTTCATGTGGTTGCCAATAAGATTAATTCTGTCATGATGACTTTGATCATTCCATATTAAATGTGTTTGTTTTTTTCACGTCTGTTTCTTGTGTCTTCTGATGAGTGAAAGATGAAAAACTGCAATTTCTGGTCTCTTTTAGCAATGTATAGCAGTTTTTTTTGTGTAGTCAGACCATTCATTACTTTGAAAAGTTCAGTAAAATCTACTTTTCTCCAGGCTGATATGATCACACCACAATTCCAGATGTCTTTCACACCATTAGCTTATCAAAAACATATCTACCTCTGCCTTAAAAATATTCAAAGGCTCTGCTTACCAATGCCTTTTAAGGAAGTGTGTTCCAATGACCCATAACTCTTGGTGAAATAAAGGTTTATTCTCATCTTGCTTAAATAGATGACCTCTAGTTCTAGATTCTCTTGCAAGAGGAAGCATCCTTTATACGTGCATCCTGTCAAGATTCGTCAGGATCTTGTATGTGTCAAATCAAGTCACTTGTCAATCTTCTAAACTGCAGTGGATATAATGCTAACCTGTCCAATCTTTGCTTACAAAATAACCCATCCTTTGCAAGTTGTATGCCAGTAAGTCTTCTCTGAACTGCTTCCAGTGCATTGATATCCTTCATTAAATAAGGAGACCAGTGCTATACAAGTTACTTCAGACATGGCCTCACTAGTGCATGTTACGCCTGAAACATAACCTACTTTTGTGTTCAACTCCCCTCGCAATAAATGATAGCACTCTATTAAGATTTTACTAACCTTTTGCAATTCATACACCCCGTACCCAGATTTCCCTGCAAATTAGAGCTGTCAAATCTCCTGCCATTTGGATACTGTTAATTTTATATTCTTCTAGCTAAAGTGAAAAACTTCAAACTTTCCCAATTAAAATCCATTTGTCTGAACCTTGCTGTATTGACTTGATCTATCTGTATCTCCTTTATAGCCTCTTAATGTCATTTTCACAATTACTTTAATTTAGAAACTTTTGTACTTGTCATCCAAGAAATTTATATAAAAATATTGAAACACATGACTTTTAGCATCATGCCAAGTAAGCCAGCCAATTCTCTATCTGTGCTAAGATATTATCCCGAACAAAAAGCTTTCATTTTTCAGATGCCTTCTGCAAATCTAAAGTATACCCAGAGATTCTCCTCTATCCAAATGTTACTTGCTCAAAAATTCCAATGAATTAGTTAATCACGACTTGTCTTTCGTAAAACAATGCTGACTTCACCTGATTGCCTTGCTCAATTGACCTGGTATAACAGCTTCAATAACAGCTTCTAACATCTTGCTTATGACAGAAGTTAATTGACTTGTAGTTTCCTGCTTTTTGTCTCTCTTTGTTTTTAAATAAATAAATTACATTTGCTTTTTTCCAATCTAATGAAACTGTCCCTAAATCCGGGGTGTTTTAGAAAATTAAAAGCAATGCTTTTATTACAGGCCATTTGTTTTAAGACCCCAGGATGAAGTCTATCTGGACCAAGAGACTAGTCAACCTGTAGGCTCAATTATTTGCTTACTATCACTTCCCTGGTAATTTTGTAATTTTGTTGAGACTTCCCTTCCTTGCATTTCCTTATTTACAGCTATTCCTGGGATGCTAAATGTCTGTAGTGAAGACTGATGCAACCTGCATGTTCAGTTCATTTGCCATCTCCTTGTCATCCCATGTTCAGTTCATTTGCCATCTCCTTGTCATCCCAATTCATCTTTCGGAATATATTATCAATATGGTACCTGGTGGCTAAGTTCACAGTTTGTTGGCATGCACTGCGATAGCTCGGTTCAAGCTTTGTGATTGTCTTTGCTGTTTCATGAAAGAAGCTCCTTTTAATTATTTTTATTTCTGTGGAATTACTTAGTTATGTACCTGTGCAATGAACAAGTCTTAGTTTCTCTCATTTCTGCAACATCTGAAAAATATTTGTCATTTGCTAGTGTACCTAAGCATTACTGCGTTCCAGACAGTTTCTTCATCTTGGAGTATAAATGGAGATGAGAACAATATAGTAGAAGGAAAAAGGAACAGCTGTACTGTCATCTGACTCAGACTGCAACCGAGATGATAATATCAAAGTTGGCAGCGGTGTCACAGCTGAGGTAAATTAACAGCAAGGGTTCCTTTGGGAAAGACTGACCAGAATCTGATTTGAATTTAGTATTGAGTTTGAATACCGTAAGCAAGCCCAAAATTAGTGTCAGCATATTAAATAAATTGTATGTTTCAGGGGAGAGTTTGCTAAGACAAGTTGGGAAGTTCATTAACAAAGATACTCCAATAGGTTAATGGTAGTGAATGTTTAAAGGGTTTAAGGATCGCGCATCGAAGCTAGAGGCTTAAAACATTGTTACTAAATCTACAATTCGAGAAGAGTTTTAAATCACAACAAAGAATAAGTAGAAAATGTAGAGAGGAAAAAAATGTAATATGAACATGAACAAGCCAGAAGCATAAGACCTGATTTTAAGAACTTCTTATGAGTATGTACAAAGGCAAAATAGTAAAGGTAAACTTGGGTAATTGAGAATCAGAAGCAGAGCCAGGAGAAATTATCATGGGGAATTAGGAAATGTCAGACACAGGAAGTATTTTGTCTGTCTTCATAGCACATTTATGGAGGCAGAGAAGGCTATTTTTGTTTTTACAGCTCATGAATGCAATGACAAAACTATCAATATTATTACTAATTTCTGATGCTTGGTCCATAATATTGCAGGTTCTTGCACTTCCAAGTGAATAACTTTTTTTTTAAATGAGTTGACGATTTCGGCTGCTCCATTCGTTTTAGACAGTGAGTTCCAGATCCCCATCACCATCTGAGTGGAAATGTTCTTCTTGACTCTTCTGTAATCCTTCCCTAACCACTCAAATCCACGGTCCCTGGTTGAAAACCTCTCTGGTAATGGAAAGCCTTTCCTTCCAGTCTGTTTAGATTTCTTTTATACCTATCTATTAAATTTCCCCTCAGATCTTTGTTGCAAAGAAAGCAACTCCAGCCCATGAAATCTTACCTCATAACTGGAATTTTCGTTTACCGGCAATATCTACCATTGATCGATATGTATCTCTAGACCCCAGCATTGTGGTTCACTATTAGCTGTATTTTGAGCAATTAGGGATGAGCAATAAGTGCTGGCCTTGCTAGAGACACCCACAGCCCATGTGTGAATTCTAAAAAAAGTCTTTGTAATTCTGTTCTGTACCATTTCTAGTGTCATCACATTCTTACTGTAATGCAGTGACAAAACTGTATAAGTATTCTAGTTATGGCCTAACCAGTGTTCAAAGAATTCTGACAGTCTACTTTTAACTTGCCTTGTTTGCCCTCTCCAAATGCATTGTTTGCTCTTTATTAGAGTATGTTCAATTTCCGCTTTTCTGACCAGCTGATTTTTTTTGTAATCTATAGCTTTACAACCCATCAGCTTTCTTCCTTACTTCAAACATGATTTTTTTAAAAAATCATTCATTGGACATTGCTGCCGGACTGGTATTTATCTCTCATCCCTTATTGCCCAGAGGGCAGTTGAGAGTCGGCTGGTTCTGGAGTCACGTGCAGATTTCTATCCCTAAAGAACATTAGCGAACCAGATGGATTTTTCTGACAATCAGCAATGATTTCATGGTCTTCATTAAACTCTTAATCCAGATTTTTTAAAAAATTGAATTTAAATTTCACTATTTGCCACGGCAAGATTTGAACCTAGGTCCCCAGTCTGTTATCTGGGTCTCTGGATTAACAGTCTAGTGATAACATGTTGCTTATATAGTACAAATACAGTACCAGAGATGGAGGGCTCATGTGAGTTAGAAACTTCAAGTAAATTTTATAAATAAGGAATATGTACAGTACTAGTGAAATTAATAAGACTGAAACCTTATAATTCCCATACACCTAACAGCCTACCTTCTAGGATTCTAAAAGTGATGTGACAACAGGGTTATTGGATGCACTGGTTGTGCTCTTCCAGCTTGGTTAAATGGGAAGGGAAATGGTAGATGGAATGAAGTGTGGGTTAATCTGAGTTTGATCATGTTACTCGAGTTTAAAAAAAGTAATATTTTTAATGGTAAGAGGTTATTAACGTACTGTTCAGTAACTTAAATGAGGCACCTTGGACTAAAACCGTATCAAATTTCAAATATTTCTGGATTTTGTGTTGGATGGTTTGGGCCTTGTGTCATTTGGAGCACAAGGTAGAGTGATGTGTGAAATGGGTAATTAGTCTGAAGCTAATACTGTTGCAATGCAGTGGCTAATTGTACTGTCTAGGTAAATATTTTTACAATTTTACTTGTTAAAATTAATGCATGGATGATTATGAAAATGTTTTTTGGAGATTGCGAGTTTTCAGGCTACTGCAGCTGAAATGTTAAACTTGTGAAAAGAAATAGATGCCTCTGTATAATGCCCTTCATGACTATTGACTTTAAAGCACTTTGAGATATCCAATTCCGTACTTTTGAAGCGTAGTTGCTGTTGTAATGTAGAGATGGGAACAGCTGAATTGTGGGCAGTGACCTTCCACAAAGGTCAATGCAATAATGTCTAGGAATTTTTTTTATGATTTTAATTGAGGAATAAATATTGTCTGGAACACGAGCATAACTTCTCTCTTCTTCCTTGAAGTAGTTCTGAGGAAATTTATCAATTCAAGGCAGTTCGGAGCTTTATTTAATGTAAAATCTGAAAGCTACATCTCATGCAGTGCTATATGCTGGAAGTGTAATACTTCAGTTTTCTGCTGAAGCTCTGGTGTGGAACTTGAACCTGGAATGTTGTCAATCTGAGGTGCGAGTGCTACTAACTGAACCACAGCTGACACCCAAAACATAAGTTGTTGATGTTGTGTTTCAAGTGCCCTTGTATAGCAAATGTACAAAGTCAACACACAGCAAGCAGTTATGAAGGCTTTGCAGCTTTGTGATTCACACCCCTGGGGGACTAGATGCTCAGTTCTTGAGTGTATTCAAGATTGTGATTGTTTTGGATTTAAGAGAATCAAGGGATGATGGGGATCTGACCGAAAAGTGGATTTTAACTATAGAATCCACCATGATATATTTCAGTTTCAGGATACTTGAGTACAGGGCACTAATGAGTTTTTGGAACCTTTCTGATTTGTACAGTTTAATATAATTCCACCAATTTATCTAGTTTCTCTGGCATTGTTTGCAATATCAGTGAAGTCACTAATGCTATAATTCTACAGGTAAGAATTTGGAAGAAAAGCAAACAGTTCGGTTTCTGTGATAACAAGGTGTAGAGCTGGATGAACAGGCCTTTTCTTTCTGAAGAAGGGTCTGGGCCCGAGGTGTCAGCCTTCCTGCTCCTCTGATGCTGCTTGGCCTGCTGTGTTCATCCAGCTCTACACCTTGTTATCTCTGATTCTCCAGCGTCTGCAGTTCCTGCTATCTCTGAAACTACTTCAGTTTATGTTTTGTTTCTCGGAGATGCACAAAACTTGAATGAGTTGCAAATATAGATGATCGTGACACAAATTTTTACTGCTGCAAAGGCCCATCTCAACAATGAGGTGACTGTCACTTAACTAACTTTTATACAGTTGATTTTGTGAATCTAGGATACTAGGAGGACCCTGCACCTAGTCATACAGGAAAACTTGAGCATTCTCCAGAAGTATGCGCCTTTGATTTTAAGATTTCACAGTCTTTGCTGCAGTAGCATTCCCTCTGTAATGTATTGAAGCAGTGGCATAGGTATAATTCTAGGGTTGAACACAAAAGCATCTGATTTAAAGTTGAAATCTGACTTTTTTTACTAAATAAGTAAAGAGGGTTTACTATTTTTTAATGGTCTTTGTTCCCTCCTCCTGCTTGAGCAGTGCCACCTTGAATATCTTGCTAATTCTCTGAGGAAATATGAGAGTCTGAAAAGGATGTGTCCACACCTTGGGGAAGCATACTTTTCATTGCATTCAATGAATCCCACAATTAAACAGTATCATGATGTCCTCAGGCAGTTCTAATGCAGCTTTACTGCATGTCACCCTGGCCTGGAGATAAGGGTAATTATTGTCACTTTGGGTATCCCTGGCACTACCTGCTAAATATATCCTCAAGATGGGTAGAGATGAATCTGTACTTAAAAATAAAAATAAAAAATCCTTTAATGTAGAAATTTAAAAAACCAATAATGGACTATGAATACACAAGAGATAATGGGAACTGCAGATGCTGGAGATTCCAAGATAATAAAATGTGAGGCTGGATGAACACAGCAGGCCAAGCAGCATCTCAGGAGCACAAAAGCTGACGTTTCGGGCCTAGACCCTTCATCAGAGAGGGGGATGGGGGGAGGGAACTGGAATAAATAGGGAGAGAGGGGGAGGCGGACCGAAGATGGAGAGTAAAGAAGATAGGTGGAGAGGGTGTAGGTGGGGAGGTAGGGAGGGGATAGGTCAGTCCAGGGAAGACGGACAGGTCAAGGAGGTGGGATGAGGTTAGTAGGTAGCTGGGGGTGCGGCTTGGGGTGGGAGGAAGGGATGGGTGAGAGGAAGAACCGGTTAGGGAGGCAGAGACAGGTTGGACTGGTTTTGGGATGCAGTGGGTGGGGGGGAAGAGCTGGGCTGGTTGTGTGGTGCAGTGGGGGGAGGGGATGAACTGGGCTGGTTTAGGGATGCAGTAGGGGAAGGGGAGATTTTGAAACTGGTGAAGTCCACATTGATACCATATGGCTGCAGGGTTCCACTCCCCCTCCCATTCTCTTGATGACATGTCCATCATGGGCCTCCTGCACTGCCACAATGATGCCACCCGAAGGTTGCAGGAACAGCAACTCATATTCCGCCTGGGAACCCTGCAGCCATATGGTATCAATGTGGACTTCACCAGTTTCAAAATCTCCCCTTCCCCCACTGCATCCCTAAACCAGCCCAGTTCATCCCCTCCCCCCACTGCACCACACAACCAGCCCAGCTCTTCCCCCCCCACCCACTGCATCCCAAAACCAGTCCAACCTGTCTCTGCCTCCCTAACCGGTTCTTCCTCTCACCCATCCCTTCCTCCCACCCCAAGCCGCACCCCCATCTACCTACTAACCTCATCCCACCTCCTTGACCTGTCCGTCTTCCCTGGACTGACATATCCCCTCCCTACCTCCCCACCTATACTCTCTCCACCTATCTTCTTTACTCTCCATCTTCGGTCCGCCTCCCCCTCTCTCCCTATTTATTCCAGTTCCCTCTCCCCATCCCCCTCTCTGATGAAGGGTCTAGGCCCGAAACGTCAGCTTTTGTGCTCCTGAGATGCTGCTTGGCCTGCTGTGTTCATCCAGCCTCACATTTTATTATCTATGAATACACAATTTGCTTTTTTCCAAAGCAGACAAATATGTTTTGTTTTATGCACTGCTGGTATTTTTCTATCACAGTTTGAAATAATTCTTTCTTCAGTTTTTTTTAACGTAAAGTTATTTTTTGTGATTTTGACTACTTGCCTCATCATTATGTTGAGCTGTAGATGGACTATATCTAGTTGATTTTATTTGAAATAGTTGTAAACAAAAGTGGATGTTTAATTTTTACCAGATACTTCCAGTGATTTGAAAGCGTTACAAGGAATGTTCACACAGTTCAAAACTTTTTTTTTCCTTGTGTTGACTACAATTTATTTGTCGGCTTTCAAAATGATAGGAAAAAACTTGTATAGTATCGTCTGTGATCTCAGGGCAGTCCAAATGTGTTTCACACTCAGATTCTTTATTGGGATATGATCACTCTTGTAAGGTTTAAATAAATGTTGAGAAGTTTCCCTGATGGTGACAGCAATGTGTTGCTTCTCAGGGCATCAACTGATTTTGTTATGGGGTCTCAAATGACATCTGGCCAATAAGTCATTGATTCTTGTTAAATCCCAGTTTGTTAGTGTACATTGCAGCTTTAGCAACATCCAAATGAATATTTGAATTGACACTGTAGGGATTCTAATCTAATTCCATAAACCCTCTGTAACTTCTAATTGACCCTAATAGATGGGTGCTGATGAAACTGTGGCAGTAGACTTTCATAAACTCTTATGGAGAGTAGCTTCAAATTACTAGGCTTTGCTCTTAGCAAATTCATCGTATCTGTTCAATCCCTTAGCTAGTGCGGGCTGTGTTCAGAATTCCAGTGAAAGTCTGCTTGTAGATTTCAAACAAATGATTCCAACAAAACGTGACTCGTTTTTAAGTAAAAGTAGCAGTTCCAATTTAGGTAACTCATTTAAAAGGCTGGCACCAGTTTTTTTTTTCCAAATGTGACTAAATCCTATTCATAAGAATCTTCTCCAATAATTTTCCTACCACTGATATAAGGTTCATTGGATTTTCCTTGATTATCCCTGTTGCCCTTTTTAAACAAAGAAACAACGTTAGCTATTCTCCAGTTCTCTGGGAACTCTTCTGTGACTAAAGTGGGTACAGAGATTTCATATAAAGCTCCAGCAGCTTCATTCCTTGCCTGCCTCAGTATTTTGGGATAGATTGCATCAGGTCCCGGGGACTTATCAACCTTAATGCTTTCAAAAATATTCAACCTTTTTTATATCAACACATCCTAGAATATCAACATACCCTTCTTTAGACTGACCGTCCACAATGCCCTTCTCCTTTGTAAATACTATTGCAAAGTAATCATTAAGGACCTCACCAGCATCCTCCGGCTCCACACATAAATTCCCTCCTTTGTCCTTGAATGGATCTCCCCTTTCCCTAGCTACTTCTTGCTCTTCATACATACAAAGCACCTTGGGATTTTCCTTCGTCCTGTTTGCCAAGCATATTTCATTGTCCCTTTTAGCCCTTCTAACACATTGCTTAAGTTGCTCCTTTCATAGTTAGCATAAAAGAGTGAATGGAGAGATGAAAATGAAATTCTTCCACGACTACAACAGTGAAAGGCCTACCTGGATCAAAATGACATCTTTAGAAGATGTTAACCTCTGGAAAAAAATTTAAAGCTGAAATCAGATTTGATTTCATTCATTTGGAAATATTGGCATTGCTGGGTGAGAATTTACTTTCCATCCATAGTTGCCCTTGGACTGAGTGGCTAGCTAGGCCTTTTCAGAGGGCACATGTAGGCCATGACCGGTAAGGTTGACAGATTTACCCCATTCATGAACATTAGTGAACCAGTTGGGTACTCATGCCAATTGACAATGGTAATATGGTTGCAGAGTTCTGGATTTTTGCTGAATTCAAATTTCACCATTTGCTTTGATGGGTTTTGAACCCATATCCCCAGAGCAAATGTAAATATAGGCACCATTATGTTACCAGTATTAAACTGAAACAATATTTCAAAAGGCATCACTGAGCAGGGACTTAATGTACTTCCACAATTTGGCCTTCGTAAGCTGAAGTTTGTGAACAGCCTTTGAAGGACTCCAAAGTGACCACCCTGCTGGAAGCATGCTGGGATGGAGGGTGACTGGGCTCAAAACATTAACTTTCTTTCCACGGATGCTGTCGGGCCTGCTGAGTTTCTGCACAATTTCTGTTTTTGTTTCAGATTTTCAACATTTGTGGGTCTTTGTCTTAGAAAAGATGGTGTTTACCCCACTGTGTAAAGAGAAAATGTAGGTTTATGAACTGATGAATATTTGTTAAGGGTAGATAATGTTTAAAAACTGATCAGATTTGTCAAGGAGATAACCAGAAACATTGCCAAAGTTAATTATTTTGATTTGATCTCCTCGAACTTCAGCAAGGCTTTGGATAAGGCCCCTTGTGGCAAACAAGTCATGACAGTAAGAGACTGTGGGTTACCAGGTAAAGTGTTAAGTTGGGTCCAAAATTGGCTGAAAAGCAGGAAGCAGAGGATTATGGCAGAAGCTTTGTGTTTGGAAGTATGTTTCCAGTGATATTTTGCTGTATCTGGTGCAGGGGCTTTTGCTGTTGATGATGCACTCTCATAATTTGGAGTCATGTGTGGTATATGATTAAGGAGTTGCAGATGATATGTAAATTAATAGGGTGCTTAAAAAGTGAGGTCAGTGATAGACAGCGGGTGGATATAACAGATGGGCCAGGTGGGTATAGCAGTAACAAATGGAAGTAAACCCGGAGAAGTGTGAGAATAATGCATGCGAGAAGCATTAGCAAAGCAAGCGACTATATTGCAAATGGTAGGACTCTGGAAAGTGTTGAAGATCAGAGGGATCTTGGTATGCAGATTCTGAAGTTAACAGGGCAGGTAGATCGTGTGGCTAGGAAGGCATTTGGGATTTTTGACAATAAAGTGTGAAGCTGGACGAACACAGCAGGCCAAGCAGCATCTCAGGAGCACAAAAGCTGAGGTTTCGGGCCTAGACCCTTCATCAGAGAGGGGGATGGGGTGAGGGTTCTGGAATAAATAGGGAGAGAGGGGGAGGCGGACCGAAGATGGAGAGAAAAGAAGATAGGTGGAGAGTATAGATGGGGAGGTAGGGAGGGGATAGGTCAGTCCAGAGAAGACGGACAGGTCAAGGAGATGGGATGAGGTTAGTAGGTAGGAAATGGAGGTGCGGCTTGGGGTGGGAGGAAGGGATGGGTGAGAGGAAGAACAGGTTAGGGAGGCAGAGGCAGGTTGGGCTGGTTTTGGGATGCAGTGGGGGGAGGGGAAGAGCTGGGCTGGTTGTGCGGTGCAGTGGGGGGAGGGGACGAACTGGGCTGGTTTTGGGATGCGGTGGGGGAAGGGGAGATTTTGAAGCTGGTGAAGTCCACATTGATACCATTGGGCTGCAGGGTTCTCAAGCGGAATATGAGTTGCTGTTCCTGCAACCTTCGGGTGGCATCATTGTGGCACAGCAGGAGGCCCATGATGGACATGCCATGTAAAGAGTGGGAGGGGAAGTTGAAATGGTTCGCGACTGGGAGGTGCAGTTGTTTATTGCGAACCGAGCCGCCCTGCCCACGGCCGACGCTGACGGAACCCCGCCCACGGCCGACAACCTCATCGCTCCGCCCACAAGCTCCACAGCCAGCAACCCCAGAGGAGACAGTCACACTAAGCCCTGCTGAATCTTCACCATCCCCCCAGACCTCCCACTGACTGAGGACGAACGGTCAGTCCTAAGCAAGGGGCTCACCTTGGTCCGCCTACAACCACACATCAACGAATACCAGTCGCGTTTGGACATAGAGCAGTTTTTCCTCCGCCTTCGCCTTCACGCTTACTTCTTCAACCGGGAACCTAACCCTCCCTCCACTGACCCCTTCACCCGCTTCCAACACAAGTCCTCCTCCTGGACACCACCCCCAGGCCTCCTACCCTCCCTCGACCTCTTCATCTCCAACTGCCGTCGAGACATTAACCGCCTCAACCTCTCCACCCCTGTCACCCACTCCAACCTCTCCCCTGCAGAATGGGCAGCCCTCCGCTCCAACCCCAACCTCACCATCAAACCCACAGACAAGGGTGGCGCTGTGGTAGTATGGCGCACTGACCTCTACATCACCGAGGCCAAACGCCAACTCTCCGACACCACCTCCTACCGCCCCCTTGATCATGACCCCACCCCCGAGCACCAAACCGTCATCTCCAACACCATTGATGACCTCATCACCTCAGGGGACCTCCCACCCACAGCCTCCAACCTTATTATTCCCCAACCCCGCATGGTCCGTTTCTATCTCCTTCCCAAAATCCACAAACCTGCCTGCCCGAGTCGACCCATTGTCTCAGCCTGTTCCTGCCCCACCGAACTCATCTCCACCTATCTGGCGCCATTTTCTCCCCTTTGGTCCAGGAACTCCCTACCTACATGCGTGACACCACCCACGCCCTCCACCTCCTCCAGAACTTCCAATTCCCTGGCCCCCAACACCTCATTTTCACCGTGGACGTCCAGTCCCTATACACCTGTATTCTGCATGCAGATGGCCCCAAGGCCCTCCGCTTCTTCCTGTCCCGCAGGCCCGACCAGTCCCCCTCCTCCGACACCCTCATCCGCCTAGCTGAGCTTGTCCTCACCCTCAACAACTTCTGTTTCATTCCTCCCACTTTCTACAGAGGAACGGGGTGGCCATGGGCACCCGCATGGGCCCCAGCTATGCCTGCCTCTTTATAGGTTACGTGGAACAGTCCCTCTTCTGCACCTACACAGGCCCCAAACCCCACCTCTTCCTCCGTTACATTGATGACTATCGGCGCCGCCTCTTGCTCCCCAGAGGAGCTCGAACAGTTCATCCACTTCACCAACACCTTCCACCCCAACCTACAGTTCACCTGGGCCATCTCCAGCACATCCCTCACCTTCCTGGACCCGTCAGTCTCCATCTCAGGCAACCAGCTTGTAACTGACGTCCATTTCAAGCCCACCAACTCCCACAGCTATCTAGAATACACGTCCTTCCACCCACCCTCCTGCAGAAATCCATCCCCTATTCCCAATTCCTCCGCCTCTGCCGCATCTTCTCCCACGATGAGGCATTCCACTCCCACACATCCCAGATGTCCAAGTTCTTCAAGGACCGCAACTTTCCCCCCACAGTGATTGAGAACGCCCTTGACCGCGTCTCCTGCATTTCCCGCAACACATCCCTCACACCCCGCCCCTGCCACACCCACCCCAAGAGAATCCCCCTCGTTCTCACACACCACCCCACCAACCTCCGAATACAATGCATCATCCTCCGACACATCCGCCATCTACAATCCGACCCCACCACCGAAGACATTTTTCCATCCCTACCCTTGTCTGCTTTCCGGAGAGACCACTCTCTCCGTAACTCCCTTGTTCGCTCCACACTGCCCTCCAACCCCACCACACCCGGCACCTTCCCCTGCAACCTCAGGAAATGCTACACTTGTCCCCACACCTCCTCCCTCACCCTAATCCCAGGCCCCAAGATGTCTTTCCATATTAAGCAGAGGTTCACCTGCACATCTGCCAATGTGGTATACTGCATCCATTGTTCCCGATGCGGCTACCTCTACGTTGGGGAAAACAAGCGGAGGCTTGGGGTCCGCATTGCAGAACACCTCCGCTCGGTTTGCAATAAACAACTGCACCTCCCAGTTGCGAACCATTTCCACTCCCCCACCCATTCTTTAGATGACATGTCCATCATGGGCTTCCTGCTGTGCTACAATGATGCCACCCGAAGGCTGCAGGAACAGCAACTCATATTCCGCTTGGGGACCCTGCAGCCCAATGGTATCAATGTGGACTTCACCAGCTTCAAAATCTCCCCTTGCCCCACTGCATCCCAAAACCAGCCCAGTTCGTCCCCTCCCCCCACTGCACCACACAACCAGCCCAGTTCGTCCCCTACCCCCACTGCATCCCAAAACCAGCCCAGCCTGTCTCTGCCTCCCTAACCTGTTCTTCCTCTCACCCATCCCTTCCTCCCACCCCAAGCTGCACCTCCATTTCCTACCTACTAACCTCATCCCACCTCCTTGTCCTGTCTGTCTTCCCTGGACTGATCTATCCCCTCCCTACCTCCCCACCTAAACTCTCCTCTCCACCTATCTTCTTTTCTCTCCATCTTCGATCCGCATCCCCTCTCTCCCTATTTATTGCAGAACCCTCACTCCATCCCCCTCTCTGATGAAGGGTCTAGGCCCAAAACGTCAGCTTTTGTGCTCCTGAGATGCTGCTTGGCCTGCTGTGTTCATCCAGCTTCACACTTTATTATCTTGGATTCTCCAGCATCTGCAGTTCCCATTATCAGTGATGTCATTTGGGATTTTTGCTTTTGTTTACCAAGGCGTAGAATTCAAAAGCAGAGAGGTTATGCTGGAACGTTTTTTTAAAAGAGCTGGTTAGCCCACAGCTGGAGTACTGTGCGCACTTCTGGTCGTGACATTACAAAAGTGATGACTAGAGAGGGTGCAGAGGTTGTTTACTAGAATTTTTGTCTGGCCTGGAGGGTCTAAACAATGAAGAAAGATTGGATAGACTGGGGAGCAGTGAAGGCTAGGATTACCAATAGGATTCTATGAGCTAATGGAGGACTTAGATATGGTGATGTTTTTTTCATTATTAGAGGAGTCAGCAGTCAGTGGGCATAGATTTAAGAGGTATAGGTCAAATAGGAGAGTTGAGTTTTTATTGCCACTGAGCATGGTGGGAGTCTGCAACTCACTGCCTTAAAAGATTGAGTCAAAAACTCTCCTAACATTTAAGCAGCACTTAGATACCCACCTCCATTGGCTACAAGCTGGAAAGTGGGATAATCCTATATCTGGATCTTTGTTGATCAGTGCAGACAGAATGGGCTGAATGGCCTGTGTGCTGTAATTGTTCATGAATCTCTGATTACCATAATAAGATTTGTTGTGTGCTGGTGAATCTCATTACATTGGAAACACTATCGTATTTATTTTAATTACTTATCAATTCACCTTGCTTTATTAAATACCTCACTGATCTTTTTTTGAAGACCAGTTTCAAAGTGGACTGTAATAAGGGGTTTTTATTCCCTCATGGATGTGGACAACGCTGTCTGCCCAGCATTTATTTTCTATCCCTATTTTCCCTTGAGAAGATGATGTTGAGTTGCTGTCTTGAACTGCTGCAGCCCATGTGCTGTAAGTGGACTCTCAGTGTCTATCGGGAGGGAATCCCAGAATTTTGACTCGGCAACAATGAACGTATGGCAAAATATTTCCAAGTCAGAGTAGTGTGTGTTTTGGAGGGGAACTTGCATGGGTGTTCCCATGTATCTGCTGCCCTTGTCCTTCTAGTTAGAAGTGGTTGTGGGTTTGGGATGTGCTGTCTGTGAATATTTCATGAATTTCTGCAGTGACCTGAAACATTTTTACTCTATTATTCTAATCCTTCTTCTTAGTATACCCCTCATTTCCTGCTCCTAAGTCCTAGAGTTGCACATTTTGAATGTCTTCAAATACATTTTTAACCATTTATTGACACATCATTGTAGATTGGATATTGTTGAAACTGTTCATCAATCAAAGATCATCCTCCATTCATTTTCTCTTATTCGCTACAAAAACACTTACTTCTCTCTTCTGCCTCCACTTTCACCTCCAACAAATTTGAATTAATTCAGTTTTTGTTAGGTGGGTCAATACTGTCTTGCTGTGTATACACTGTTTCTACCCATTTGTGAATGCGCAATTGCTCTAGTTACACCTGATTTCAAATCCTTCTGTGATCAGACCTATCCTCAAAATACCAGCTGTTGACCCATACGTCCTCAAAACTGTTTCCTTATTTCTAATCTCCTCAGCCTCGCCAGTCCTCGAATGTGTTGTTGCTTGGGAGTTCACTGTCTGAATTGTTGTTCTATTTTCATTGTCGTACTGGAACAATTCTTTTCAAAGTCGTAAAGGATATATACCTGAGTTGACTAACGATGCAGAACTATTGCTCATCTTCCACAACTATCTGCAGTTTATTTAGTGGATTACTATGACATTCTGCTCCAACACCTTTCCCTCCATTGTCGTATAAAGGCAAAATGCTGCAGATGCGGGAAGTCAGAAACAGAGAATGCTGGAGAAACTCAGCAATCTGGCAGCATCTGTGGAGAGAGAGTAGAGTTAACATTTCAAGTCTTCTGGCCTAACTCTTTTTCAGAACTTGGTCATCTGGCTGGGTCGAACTGCATTCCCTAGTTTAGTTCTTATTCATTCAGTCTTAACCAAAAAATCATCTTCAGTGGCCTGTCTGCTTGCTCCTGCATCATTACCTCTGTTTCTCATCCATATGCTGCCGACAGGTCTAAACGGCGTTAAATTGCAAGTGTGCTGACAACACCCAGTTCTGTCTCATCAGTATATCATCTCTTGAGCTCTTCATTATTGGTATAAATTGCCAGACTGTTCATGTGACATCCAAAATTTGTTTGGCAGATATCAGGAAAACCGAAACATTGCTTTTAGTCCCCACCGCAAACTCTCTTCCCCTGGCATTGACCCTACCCTATCACTGACAGCCTCAATAAAAACTGAAAGAACTGCAGATGCTGTAAATCAGGAACAAAAACAGAAGGTGTTGGAAAAGTTCAGCTGGTCTGGCAGCATCTGTGAAGAAAAAAATCAGGGTTAACGTTTCGGGACTGGTGACTCTTCTCAGAGAAGAGACCCTTCCTCATATCTACTACAGTAAGTGATCTCATTTCATCCGGTGATTTCTCCCCCACCCCCAGTACTGCTTCCAAGCTGATAGTGCCCCATCCCTCCCCAGCTCTCTTCTACCTACTTCTAAAAATCAACAAACAGGACCGTCCCGACGGACCCATTGTTTCAGCCTGCTCTTGCCCCACGGAACTTATCTCTTCCTATCTCTCCTGGTCCAATCCCTGCCCACGTAATCCTCTCAGGAAGGGTCACTGGACCCAAAATGTTAACCCTGAATTTTTTTTCACAGATTCTGCCTGACCTGCTGAGCTTTTCTGACACGTTCTGAATAATTAAACTTACGAGGTAAAATTCCAACTGTACATTGCATTCTCAACAGGGCTACCTACTTCTTTCTCTGTACTTTACCACATCCTGTCTCTTCCTCAGCTCGTCACCAGCTGCAGTCCTTATCTGTGCATTTGTTGTATTTATGATGACTATCCCAACTGTCGACTAAATTTTCTATTCTTGATGGATTTATTGTCTTCCAAAACTCGGCTGCTTGCACCCTAACTTGCACAAAGGCCTGTTCATACTGGCTTATTTTGACTCCAGGTCTACCAACATTAAAATTTTAAAATTTTCATCCTTATTTGCACAACCATCCATAGGATTTCCAGTTCTTGCACAGAAGTTGTATAAGTTTGGTGACTTTGCCATACTACAAATAGAACTTTCAAATGCACTCAAATAGGCAAGTGTACCAATGTTTTTCATGCCCTAGTTTTATTTTAATGTGCTTAATTGTCAAGCAATTAACTGGTTACATGCTGATTTTTATAGTCATTCATAAAGAAAGAGGCTGTCATGTTAAAAAGCAGTATAGTTTGCTATGGTTTCAACTAATCTACGGGGAAGTTGGCAATGTAATCAACAACTGTAGCACTTGTATAATTGAGATATGGGGGTTCTTGTTCCAGCAATCTGAATTGGCAATGACATGATTGATGAATAGGGAAACACTATTTCTAAAACAGAAACTTGTGTTGGCCGTAATACGATCTCCATCGATGCACATCAATATCAATGAATGCTTCATAGGCTTTGCCCTGATCGTGTGCAGTGGGTTAGCACGGAAAGAGTCTCTGTGCCAGCATCATGCGATCGTTGCACTTTCTGTGACAGTATAGCACTCAGTTTTATTTTGCGGATTCTGCAGTGTTACACACAAAATGCGAAGACAAAGTGACAAGAATGTTATCAAGAAACATTCTGGTGGTAAAATTGTGGGTGGTGGAGGTAAAAGAAAGGCTAATTGGAAGAGAAGCTAGATGTTATGAAGCATTTTGAGCATCAAGAGAGAACATATGATATAGTTCTCCTAACAGGAAAAGAGGAGTCTACCCTATGTACTGTTAGAGACAATGCAGAAAAGATTAAAGCAAGCTGTAAACAAGTCTGAGTGCTAGTGAATCTGAGAGGTCATGGACAAAGGAGTTTGAGGTGGAGCGGCTTCTAAGTACGTGGATAGAAGATCAAATGAAAAAGCGATCTGGAACCACCCTTCTCACCAAAAAAAGAAAACCTTATCAATTTATGAAGATTTAACAAAAAAAACTGAAAATCCTGCAGATGTGCCTGCCTTTAGTGCTAGCAATGGTTGGTTTACAGGTTTTAAGAACTGCTGTGCTTTTCATAATGTAAAATTATTCAATGAGGCTGCCAATGCAGGCATTTCTTCCCAAAGCAAAAAACAATTGATGAAGAAGGCTACAGTTTAGATTAAATTTTCACTTTGGATGAGACAGGTTTATTCTGGAAGCAAATGCCATCAAGAACCTCTGTTTCTTTGAGTGAAGCACATGTTCTAAACTTTAAGGTGGCAAAGGATCTTATGATTGTGTTGCTGGGTGCCAGTGCCATTGGGGACTTAAAGCTTAAGCCTTTGGTAGTGTACCACTCTACCAACCCACAAGCCTCAAGGTTATCTTAAATCTACTCTCGGTGTCTTCTTTAGGTCAAGCAAAAGATATTGGATGATGGGACAAATTTTTTCTGACCTTGTTGATGTTTTGGAAAATGGTTTTAGAAAGTATTGAAGGAAAATAAATTTGGATTTCAAGATTCTCTTCATCCTGAATAATGTACCAAACCATTCTCCTTACATTGGTGAGCTTTCTGAAAACATCAAAGTGCTATTTCTCAACCCAAACACAACCTCTTTTCTTCAGCCCATGGACCAGGGTGCAATAGCAGCTTATTATTTAAGGCACACATTCAGCAGGCTGAATGCAGCTACTGAAGGGGATAAAGACAGTGTTCTTCAATTTTGGAAGAGTTTTAGCATCAAGATGTAATTGACATTTTTGTGGAGGCCTGGGATGATATCAGTAAGGACTGCTTGCATGCAGTTTGGCGGACTTTTCTCCCAGTTTTTATTTTCAAGAATATTAAAACCTTTGATCTGTCAGAGGAGCTCCAAGGATCAAAGAAGATTGTGTTAATCTTGCAAAGAGTGTTGGATTTGAAGAAGTGGAGAGTGAGGATGTTGAAAAACTACTTGAGTTCCACTGTGAAGACGTCCTCTGCAGCTGATCTGTAACAACCTGTTGCTGAAGGAGCTGTGGAAGCTGCAGATGAAGTAACAGTAATCAAGTACCACAGGAGCTTCCATTTCTGTTTTCTCTACTATGGTGAGGGAAGTTGAGAAGCAGTTGCAGCTCTTAGAGGACAGTGATTACAATGCAGAACGAAGCAAGGCAGCAGTTTGTGGAATAAGATCTTACTTGGTACCCTATGAACATCTTCATGAAAGAAGATAAAGGGCAAAGCTGCAAAAACTGGATGTCTTTTTAAACCAACTCCCAAGAAACAGCCAAAAGACAACAAACCACAGCCATCCTTTTCTGGATTAACTGTTTTTCGCCCTAGCCCTGCAACCACAACTGCACCTGAACAAAGTGATGATGACCCTCAGACTTGTATTAACAACAGAGCAACCTCAAAATCTCCTCCATCCAATCGTCTTGACATTTTTTCACCTTAGTGTTACATTTATTTTTATTTCCTTATTAGCTATGAATAAAACATGTATTCAAACTGTAGTGTCCTTTTGTGTTAGGCTTTTGAGTGATTTCTGAGAAATTTTGAGTTTTTTCTGTGGTCTGCCCCAACCCTGCTTTTCCCATCGGCCCCGTTATTTTTATAACACTATTTTCTATAATGCGTTATTTAACGGAAATCAGCTATCATGTTATAGTACCCCCTGTATTCAAATTCTTGTGCGCTGACTCCTAAAAAATATAGTTGCAAATGATATTAATATCATCTTATTTATTGGTCTTTTAAGAAAACCCTTCAGGTGTGGACGCACTTGGAGCTAAATCATAACTTGTTGAAATGTGTAATTTAAGGTGGGTTCTGAAGTTAAAATTCAGTAACAAAGAACCCAAACCACCTTGGATCTGCCCTCCTGAGGGTAGGAGGTTGATTGTTTAAATATTGCCTTGAAGCTGCCTTCTCATTAAAAGTCATTCTATTTTTAATTCATGATAGATGGATTGATCAGCTCTCTGAAACCCAGTAAGTTAAAAGAGGAGGGGAGGTTGTAATCACAGAGTAAATGCTTTTGCATCAGTCATTTACAGGTGGGCCAGGACAGTTTCCTCCAACCCCCAAGACACATCCATGTAAAACCTCTGTAATCTGTCGGCTATCACCCCGTAAACATAACCTTTATCTACTGTTTACCATCAAACTATCTCAACCCATTTATACAACAAGGGGCTGTGGGGTTGTCTGGGGTAGGTAGGAGTACAGATTTGAAGTTGCAAATATTTTGAATGGTGGTATAGACTCTGAGAATGAATGGCCAACTCCTTCTTATTTGTACTAGATTGCCAACAATTTATATCCTTACACTGTTGAACAATGTCACTTCGCTTCCCTCACACAGGCTTCTGTATCTGATAGATCTCTAGCCTGTCAATTGACTCAACTGTGGGTGTAAAACTGACAAGAAAATAATAAAATATCCAACAGGATTTTATGGGAACTTAACTTGTCTAGATTTCTTGACCTCTGAACCTGTGCACGGAACATGTTTTCATGCTAAAATTCAGCTCTCAGTTTCATTGGGTGCAAAATCTTAAAACCACAGGAGCAAAGGTGATTTTGTATTGTTGTTTTGTCTCCTTGAGAAACATAATCAAATTATAGTCATTATATTGCTTTAATTCCCAAGGAAAGTACACAATTTTCAGTTGTGAGCAAATTTTTCCTTCT
This sequence comes from Stegostoma tigrinum, assembly GCF_030684315.1. Lineage (NCBI taxonomy): Eukaryota > Metazoa > Chordata > Chondrichthyes > Orectolobiformes > Stegostomatidae > Stegostoma > Stegostoma tigrinum. The sequence continues at coordinate 17,436,422 of NC_081367.1, read as the reverse complement.
TCACTCTGGGTTGAATTAATTAGCTCCTAATCTGCTCTTAAATTGTTGCATCTCTAAAGGTCGGGTCACCATAGTCTTGGAGGGCCATAGGGCTCTCTCTGATTAGAGGCACGACTGGCAATGGTTTTACCTGAGGGTCGTCATTCCTCTGGTGAAGGGAGTGATTGAGAAGGAGAGCCCTTCATGGTAATCTTAGCCAAAGCGGGAATTGAACCCACATTGTTGGTATCACTCTGCATCGCGAACTGAACTAACTGGCCTGAGCATCAAATAATATACTGAATTTTGTGTGGAGAAACTTCAACTTAGGCTAACAGATCTGTTGCTGAGTAAATTTCAGCTTGTTACTTGATGCTGCATGACTGCTGCTTATGTGGTTCAGCAGGGTGTCCTTTATTTCCAGAGATTTAATAAGTCTCTCAATCTGTCAGAAGTATTTTGTTGATTCAATTCCTCCTCCTCTTTAATACCTTTTTATTTTTTCCAAATAATATTTTTCACAGAAAATTGTCATATGAGAAGATTTTAAGGTCACTTCGGAAAGGTGGTGTCATTTTTGTGCTTTATACTTGATATGCATATGATACTAATATGCAGTAGTTGAATTCTGGTATCATTTGAACTTTCAGCTGCTGCAAAAATCTTACACTGAAATGCCTAACTTCGGAAAAATTGCAAGTAAAACCTTTTCTTGCTACTAAATTGATTAATCAGCTGCTGAAACAAATCTTGCCACTCAGAAGGGAACTTTATACTGGGGAAAAAAAACTTTAAGAAAGCAAAACAGAAACTGAAAACTTGAGAGCTAAGCAAAATTTTTTTTCTTTATTCATTCACGGGATGAGGGCATCAATGACCCTTGGCAAATACACTTATGCAGTATTTTTAAATGTGGCAAAACATCTCAAGGTGCTTTATGAAGGAAATAAATTCAGAGAGTAAGCAAAAATTCAGAATTAATCAATGGGAAAGTTAAGAACTTGCAGAGGTATTATGATATTAAGCAGGAAGGAATTATTGAAGAAGGTTTTAGAGAGAAAATTAATTAGTAGCTGAAAGCAGAAGTGGTGGTGTGAGGTTGCACCAAGAGCAATACAGTGCAGTATTTTAGGTTTAGATTGGCAGTCAATTCAAGAAATTCTAGGATTGGAAGGGGGCTGTTGAGATCAGGTGAATTGAGTCCAGAAAAGGATTTATAGATGAGAATTTTGAGGTTTGGGAATTGGAGAATGAAAAGCAGTGGAAATTGAGGGGGAAAAAAATCAAGGTTGTTTGGAATGAAAGCTAAGATGCAGGTTTTGGATTTTTATTATGGTTTTGAGCATTATATATGAAGGACACATTTTAAACTGGTTTCTGTTGACTGAATGTTTTCTGTTGTCTTTGTCTGTAAAGAGTGGGGGTGGGGCAATTGCATTTTGTCTAGAGAAGTGTACTGCTCAATGAGTGGCCCATCTTTTGTCTAAGTACTTGTCAAAGAATGTGCTCAATCGATTCCTCAACATACGCAAGATTACTTTTGCAGAAGTAGGCAGAACCGTGATCTGTGGCTGTTCGTGTTGATATCCCATTAGGGAAGTTGTTTGTCTTGAAGTTTGTACCTGCAGCATGAAAAGCTTTCTGGTAGAAAATTTTTGTGATAATGATTTATCTTGTACTATACATGTCACTGATAAAATCCAATTATATGTTTCTGATGATAGAAATTTGAAGATGGCATCTTTTAGTGTCTGAAACTGTTTGTTTGTGTGGCATTATTTCCTCTTGACGTAACTTCTTTTAAATGCCTTTACTCACAACAAGCCATCCAAAGTTTAGCCTAGAATGTGCTATATTTCAGTTTGATATTTTTCTGTCTTTTGGAGACAACGGCATTCTGTGCATCTCTGGTTTATCTTGGTAATTTAATCAATCTGTTGAAGGATCGTTAGCCTTGAGTCATAATATATCCATTCATTACATACATAAAAGTTAACTTCAGGTTAATAAGTGTGAGCCAGCTTGTGAATTTTGTCTTTTGTTTGAGCGTGAATAAATAATGCTGGTAGAGAGCCCAAATTATAGTAAGGATTTTATTTATGGTGTGGCTTAGTGGGAAATATGGCAGAAATAGAAGTGCTAGATTTTAATGTAGGGTATGAATTTTGAATAGGAGTTTAATGTACAGTTTAGCTTTGAGGGCATCAAATTTACAAACTGTAGCATGTGGCTTTAACTGCTGAGTAAGCAACCATTTGATTAAATCAGATTAGTGTTTTAATTTTCTGGCAAGAAAATAGCAGTATTACCCTTGTCAGTATTTATTTGGAAAAGATTTGACAAATTCACAGCTAATTGAACGTAGAATCGAATAATATAGAATCGAGGACAAATGGCAAAGTTGAAATTTTTTTAACAATAGATTGGCATTTGAAGTACTAAATTTGCAAATGCACATGTTAATCTGTGACAGAAAAGTTGTCCCAGAATATCGTTTAGACAGTGAGTCTTAATGAGTGTAGTAGAACGGACAATATGCTTTCCACTTTCTGAACATGTTGTGGGGGAAGGGCATTGTTAAGGGTTGCCATTTCATTTGAGATATCGTACCATGTGGATAAAATTAGTTGAGGTTTCTCTGCAGAAAAGCCTTTTGTGTTCATTGCTATCAAGTAAATGATCAAAAATTCCTTCACTTTAAGAACCACAAAATATCTTGTGGCCAAGTGTTTTCTGAAACAAATGAATCTTAATGTACTAGAGTACCTAGGTTTTTCAACTTGACTGTTTCCTTCTTTCAGCTCAAATCCTGCGTACAGCTGTGCGTGGGGCGGTAAAAACCATAGTGCAGGTATTTCATATTTTCAGATGTTAATTTTATCACGTCTCATGGGACAGTTGATAATTTGTCTGGCTTTCATTCTTTCTTGCTTGCTACTTAGCCTTTGGATTGATTCAGAGTGAAGTAGCAGAAATGTCAATTCAATTTTGATTTGAAACATTGATTTAATGAAAAAGAAATCAGTCTTGAATTAGAATGACCTTGATGTGACATTGTTATGAAGATTCAGGACTGGTATAGATATCTTAATCATAAATACAGAAGTAGGAATTCCAAATGACAGTAATATATACATATACTGATCAATTTAATGAAGTACTTAGCTTTGATAACAAAGAGCTATAACATTGATAGGTATTTTATGATATCAACTGTAGTGTTGAAAAATAATCCTCCCTTATTAATCTTTCCATCCATGTCTGAAATTATTTCACTATCTGTTAATCCCTTTTTAAAAACCTAATATTTTCTCAATTTTGCTATTTGGTATTTTTTCCATCTTTCTGACTATTCATCCAGATATTTATTTTCTTTTCTCTTTCATCCTTCTATATCTAAAACTTATCATTTGAGGGGCTGGACAGTGAGAGAAGCCACTGAGCTTGCTGAGTGATGGGAAGATTTGGTTTGTGGAATCCTTTTGGATTGGTATTGAGGTGTTAATGGCAAAACAAAGGTTGAACTAAATGCAGGTGCACATTTAGAATTATTAATTATACAGACTTGTAAAAACTAAATTTGGTAAAAGAAGCATAAATTTAAAAGAAGCATCAGTTTTGCACGTGCTAGACTGGTGAATACCAGCTTTAATCTGCTGAATTGAGTGCCTCCTATCCTGTAGAATTAAATTAAACTTTACTGTTGTGTTGTGCCAATTTCCGTTACTCAACATGTGTAACCCCTTTCTCTGTTTCTCTTGAACTGACCCCTGATATCACTTTGGGACAACTGGTCTGGTGTGGAATTCCAAAAGGCAGGATTATCAGTGAAATAAAGTGCTACTGCAACAACATCCATGGCTGCACCCATTTTTTAGAAAAAAGCCTTGGTCCAGGTTTACTGATCAAGATCGGTAAATCCTATTTACATCTGGATCAGCCAGAAAGGTACACAACTACCCTTGGTAGAGTCTTCCATACAAACACCGGGTCAGAACGTTGTCTCAGCTGAAGAAGTCTAGCTTAGTCCAGGAATGCATGCTACCAATTGCTAAGTGAATCAACGTTGAAACCATGGCCCTTTTTTATGACAATTCCTGTCAGGTTTCAAAAACTAAAGGTTCTGAAGTCACTTTGACAGCTACTAAGAGTAGATAAGTAATTAAAATATGAGGGGATAGATTGCCAGGAGGGCAAGGATAGTGTATTTTGGTAGGGTAATTGCCCATTTGAATTTTTAAAAAATTCATTGTGGGTGTCATTGGCTAGTATTTATTGCTCATATTACCCGAGGAGATCTGGTCCCTAGTCTTTGAAGGACTTCCTTGCACTTCTTTCTTATGCATGTTAGCATTCTTGATTTGGGAGGGGTATAGGAAGGAGTTGTCTGTGCACACCCATCTATGTCATAAGTTGCTGCGTCTAACATTGTTCTGATGTACCTGGACATTGCAAATTAGCCAACTGAGTTAACTATTGGAAAATGACGCCAACAGCGAGTGCTCAATTCCCGTACTGGCCGAGATCACCATGATGGTTCCACTTTCTTAACCTCATCTCTTGACTTGGCATGGTGACCAAGACCCTCAAGTCACCACCAATTGTCTTGCTCAAATAAGAGGGCAGGCCAGTGGTCCTCAGGGATTGTCGTGATTTTACTCATGGATGTACCTGTGTCATGTAAACTTAACTAGTGTGATGCTGTTTCATCTTAATTCATAATTAGCATTGCTCTTCTTGGATAAGGGAAAATAAAGTTGTCCAGAGTTTTTTATTTTTATGTGATTTTGCGATCCAAGTAAGAAATAGCTTTGTTTTACTTGGTAAAGTTGACTTCGAGAACAGCCATTTTGATGAGCTCACCTGTAGTACCTAGATTGCTTTGGAAGAAATTCATTTTCTCTTTGGGTGGCAAAGGCATTGATGCAGTGACATCCACTGTATCCATCTCAGATTGTGAGGCCTCTTCAAAGCATGATAAAGAGGGAGAATCCATAGGTTCTGCTAGCTTTTTTGACCATCGTGAGGAGCTGGGCATATTTTGCTCTAATCTTGTACATGAGTTTGCAGCTTTCGTATGGTCCACATGCTTGTTCAAGGTCGTCACGCTGACCCAGACTTTGTACACCACTGGACCTGCCCCCCTTGACTGTGCCTGTTACCCTTGTGGGGCCATTTCCATGGTTTCTACACTAAACGTTGTCCCTTAAACTAAACTGTCTCTCTCAATTAATGGGATCTTGTGTCCGGCATTAATGTTCCTGATGATAGAAGGTATAGAGCTGTCCATGAATGTCGAATACTGTTTGGCTTTAGGAAATAGTCACATTCTATGATGTGCACCTGGCTGACCCTGTTACAATCACTACAAACAACCTGAAAATAAAAGTGTTAACTTTGGACTTGTGCACCTGTTATATATGTTATATAGTAATGACACAGCTCTGGAGGAGGATGTTTGTGCCTGTGCTGGTTCCTTGAAAAAGCAATCTAATCAGTGCAGTTTCCCACCCTTTCTTCATAGCCCTACAAACGTTTCCAGATATTCAAATGATTCTTCTTTGAAAATTGTTATTAATTGAATCTGCTTCCATAATGCTTTGAAGCATTCCATTCCAGATCATCATAACTTGCTGCATAAATGCTTTATTCCTCATGTCTCCTGTATTTCGATTGTTAATTTCTTTAAAGCTTTATTTGCTGACTAGTGACAGAATAAATTAGGTGGAAGTTTTCATGTTTTTGAATCCCTCGTCAAATATTACCCCCACCCTAACTTTTACTATCACTGCTCTGAGGAGAAAACTCCCAGTGCTTTTTTATATTTTCAGGTGACTTTTCCTGGCATCATTCTAGAAATTTTCTGTGCATCCTCATTAATACAGAGCCATTCTGTTTAAAATGTAGTATGCAGAATTGATCACAACACTTTGTTATTGGATAACTTGTGCTTTTTAAGGATGTGGTATAATGTCCTTGCTTTTCAAACAGAAACTAAGTTTTCTGGTACATGGTTGTTTGAAAGTTGCGTTACAAGTAGACACTGGTGGTTAAGAACATATTTAGCATGCTTGCCTTCATTGCTCAGACCATGGGCGGCACAGTGGCTCAGTGGTTTGCACTGCAGCCTCGCAGCGCCAGGGACCCGGGTTCGATTCCAGCCTCAGATAACTGTCTGTGCGGAGTTTGCACGTTCTCCCTGTGTCTGCGTAGGTTTCCTCCCTCAGTCCAAAGATGTGCTGGCTAGGTGGATCAGCCATGCTAAATTGTCCGTAGTGTTCAGGAGTGTGTGGATTATAGGAGGATGGGTCTGGTGGGGTGCTGCAAGGGTCAGTGTGGACTTGTTGGGCCGAAGGGCCTGTTTCCACACTGTAGGGAATCTAATTTAATCGGGTATAAGAGTTTGGATGTGATTCTGATGTTCTGCAGGAAATTGGTAAAGCCACTTTTGCAGTACTGTGTACAGTTCTGATCGCCCTGCAATGGGAAGGATATTATTAAATTGGAGAGGGTTCAGAAATGATTTACCAGGATGTTAACAGGACTTGAGGATTTGAGTTATAAGGAGAGTCTGGATAGGCTGCACCCCTTTTCATTGGAGTTTGAGGGGTGACCTTAAGAGGTTTATAAAATCATGAGGGACATAGATAAGGTGAATAGCAAAGGTCTTTTCCGTAGGGGAGGGGACTTCAAAATAAGAGGCATACTTTTAAGGTGATTAGAGGAAGACTTAAAAGGGACTTCAGGGGCAACTGTTTCCACACAGAGGATGGGTTCAGATGTGAAATGAATTGCCAGAGGAAGTGATAGAGGAGAGTATAGTTACACCATTTGAAAGACTTTTGGACAGGGGCATGAATAGGAAAGGTTTAGAGGGATATCAGCCAAATGCAGGCAAGCGGCACTAGTTTAGTTTGGGACCGTGGTCGCCATGGGCAAGTTGGACTGAGGGGTCTGTTTCTGTTCTGTTTACTGTATGACTCTGAGTCTAACTCCTTATGAAATCAAGGAATTCCTATGTTTTGTTAATTACATTATCCTCCCACATTTGAAGACTTGTTTGCACGTGCTTCATATCGCTTTGCTCCTGCGCCCTCTTTAAGATTGTGCCATTGAGTTTCTACTACCTTGTGTTTTTCAAGCAAAATTAATTTCAGTCTTCTTTGCATTGAATTTTAGTTTGTGTAAACTCCAGTGTCTATTTGGATATGTTCATCTTCTTGCCCACCAGTTTAGATTTCACTCCAGTTTCACTGCATTTAAAGTTCCATGCACAGATATGACATGCCCCTCATATTTTTGCTCCCCAGTATTGATTAGCTTCACTTTTCGTTGATTTAAAAACATCTTTGATATCCGTATCACTGTAATACATGTAAAGAGCTTTGGAATCAGTTGCCATATCTTCCATTTCTGTGTTGTTGCTCATAAGTCATTAAAAAAAAGAGAAATAAAAGTGATAACCAGTCAAAAGCCTACTGACCTGAACACACTATTGGATATGATTTTATTGAAATTTAAGTATAAATGGCAAAAGGCTCTCAAACATTTATATGACAGCTCGTAATAAAATCTCTATTCCATGCCATTCTCCACATTCACTATCATCATCACCATCCCCATTCTTTGCAGCCAAGCCAGCTTTCATTGACAACCACAAATGCATAATGTGTTCCAATCACTCACACCAAAGTATATTGATCTCCAGATCAACCCACCAACCAATCATGGCAGTGCGACAGATAAGAACTGCATATTATTTTTGTAAGTTAATAGAATTCTCCAAATGAGTCTCCTGGGCCATTCCCCTTGCCGACAAGTATAATATTTTGGGGTTGGATAGCCTCTCAGGGGAGTGTAACAGCAGCAGCCAGGCCTGTGGCACCACAACTGGCTGTGCTGTAGAGCAGGGTTGGGCAATGGCCAAGCACATGATAGTGGTAGGAGGCATGTTTGCTAGGGATACAGACAGTCATTTCTGTGGCTGTGTTTGAGACTCCAAGATGGTGGGTTGCCCCCTTGATGCCAGGGCCAAAGATGTGGCTAAGCGGTTGCATAAAATTGTTAAGAGGGAGAATGAACAGCCAAAGGTCGTTGAGCACATTGGTACAGGCAGCATAGAAAGAGGCATGAGGACCTGTGGAGTGAGTACAGGAGGTTAGGAAAGAGCTGAAATGCAGGACCTTGAAACTAGTAATGCCTGGGCCCTGTCAGTACCATGTGCTAGTGAGGCAAGGAGTAGACGGATGGGACAGATGAATATGTGGCTAGGAAGTTAGTGCAGGGAGCAGGGTTTCAGGTGCTTGGATCATTGGGATCTCTTCTGGGATAGGGCTAACTTGTACAAGAAGGATAGGTTGCAAATAATCTGGATGAGAGACAATATCCTTGCAGGGAGTTTTGCTAGTGCTACTCGGGAGAGTTTAAACTAGAGTGGTAGTTGGCTGGGAACCAGAGCAGCAGGTCAATAAGTGGAGGGATTAAGGGGAAGGTCGATGTTAGGACCAGTAAGTCAGAAAAGAAGGACAGGCAGAACAAGTGAATGAACACGATAGTCCTAACATGTTGAAGTGTATTTATTTCAACAAACAGAGTATTATAAGTAAGGCAGTTGAGCCGAGAGCCTGGATCAGTACACAGGGCTATGATCTTCTGGCTATTACAGAGATTTGGGTGAGAGGGGGACAGGTCTGGCTGCTCAACATTGCGTAGTTTCGTTGTTTTAAATGAGATAGAGAGAAAAGTAAAAGAGATGGAGGAGTCGCGTTACTAATGAGGGAAAATTTCACATCTACACACAGAGAGGACATGCTGACTTTTTTCAGACATTATTTCCTTAAAAGTACGAACGATCCTTTCAGTTCGTTATCTATCTTTGCATCCTTCGGTTGCTGGATTATCACATTGAAGTATTGTATCTGGCCGTCAGATTTGTGCATTGTTTTCACTTTCTAGTGATGTCACACTCAGGGAATGTTATATTCAAATGATGATCGGTACAGCTTTGCAAAGCTTGCTGACTTTTAAACCAGACCTTCTATCTTTAATTGCAAAATATGAGCCTACAGCAGTTGCACTTTTGGACTGATGCAGAACGTGTTGTGTCGAATACTAGTTAAGTTTTCCATTTTACTTATGTTGTCTTTGGATTTTGTGTCTAGTGAGTGATGTGTATGTGTCAGGTTCGTTTTTGGAGACTCTCATGGACTTGATATAATGGCAAGACACTGTCCTGGCTGAAAAGCACAAGCCTTTATTATTTAGCAAGTACAAGCTGTGGAGGATCACTGTACTCAACCCGGCACAGAGCGCCGAGTTTCATAAGCAATTCTCCCCGAACAGCGGATAGTCCCCGCTTTTTATGCTCTATGTATGAATTGGCTAACAAAAAAAAATTACTACATTTGGAACATAAAGAGAGCAGGATACAGCATTGATCATTCGCAAAGTGGCTGATAACGGCAGAATGCGTTTTCAAGTTGCCGAAGTGACAGGATTCAATTTCAAGCCAAAGTGTCTGGCTTGAACAAAAGGTCACTGACCTGGCCACTTCAATATAAACAGAAGTTTCACCCTCTTAGAGCAGTTTCATCCCCTTGCAGAATTACAGATGCCTCACACATTTGCAAACGTTTCCCACCCAATCCTATTCAGGCAGGAAGTTTAAGACAGTTTCCACATGCCCCTGTGTAGGGAGATAAGGAGCATAAATATTAATGGGATGTTATCCCATTAACATCTCATGAAAAAGTGAAGATTAAAATTTCACCATTTTTGGAGAATCTAAGATAATAAGGAGCCTTTGCTAGCTGTCAGCCAGACCAGGGAAGGCTGATAGATTTCCTTCCCTAAAGGACATCAGTGAACCAGATGTGTTTTTCCGACAGTTGACAATAGTTTCACCGTCATCGTTCCATACTCAATTCCAAATTCTTGATTTGAATTCAAGTTCCACTATCTGCCAGGGTCTCTGGATTAATAGTTCAGTGATAATAGCAGTAGGCCAGTACCTCTCCCTGAAAAGGTGCCACACTTCAGGAGACAAGAGCCTTCATTCATTAAACATAATGTCATCAATCCTGTACAGCTTGTAAAATTATTAAAGAACATCCAAATGAGAAGGCTGTAGACCTTACCTGTTCTCTTGGGGAACAGACATTTAAACAGATGCTATTGTTGAATGTTGAACTGGGCCATATTGACCAGATCTGTTCCTATTTACAGAGTTTGTTGATGTTACCCAAAATAATCATAGAACCAGTTAAGTTAGTGTCAGTGCTCCTGAAGAAGGGAAGAACACAATCCGAATTCATTGCTTTTAATTGCTATGAAGTCACTTGGGAAAGTGTTACTAATGAATGAGGTCAACTTGACGATTGCTCTAATCACCTGCTAGTGGCCACTATCTTAACTCTTATATGTTTTTATTTGGGCAAAACTATAAGAGGCATCAGTGTTTTGTGCAGTGATATCCCTTCTGAATATTTTTCGTGATGGAACTTACAGCAGAAGATGTTGTTTCTTTTAGTATGCTACGATCTCCAAATATGCAATTGATTGCTGGATTCTGATTCTGATTCTGCAGAGGAAACATTAGACAGCCAGCACAGGCTCCTTATTATCTTAGATTCTCCAAAAATGGTTAAATTTTAATGTCATGTTTATCTGCTGTGGTTGTTCAGGTAGTAATTGAATAACAGATGGCACAATTTGGAGAAGGACACAGCTTTCCTTACCTAGTTAGCATTTCTTTCCTCCCCAGTTCCACTTGAAAATTGCATTACCATTATTATTTGTAAGATGGTGTTGAGAGGGTGCCATTTGGTGAGATTTACTTACTGTCTGAAGTTGAGCTAGACAATTTGTACTTCAGTGCCCTACTTGATCTGAGCTGAGTTTCTCTCGGTAGTTTCCTCATCATCAAGGTCACTTATTGCAGCCAATGAAACCACCTTCCATTCCTTTATAAGCCCTAGACTCAATTATTCTAATATTATGTTGACCACCTTCCATGTCCTAACTATCATCACAATCCATTTGCCCAGTACCAGTTCCGGTGATTATTTATCTGCACAGGCTCACTGTCTGGAAAAGCCTTAAGTTTATCATTCTCAAGTATTTAATTCAAATTCCTCTTTGGCCTTCTTTCTTCTTATCTTTGTAACCATTTCTCACCTGATGACCCTCTGCAATCTCTGTAATCCTTCAGTTTTAGCATGTTGTATATCACTGATTTCCAGTGCTGCGCTTTTGGCAGTCATGAATTGAGTTGCCTTGACTATTAGTTCAGGAATTCCATCGTACAGTTCTCCACATCTCATTTCTTCATTAGGGGCCTCCTTAAAATCTGTCATTTTGACCAAGATTTTTGTTATTTGTCCTAATAGCCTCTTATGTGACTTGACGTCCTGTTTTGTTCAATAACACTCCCATGAAAGAACATTTTTCTTTGTTTAAAAAAAACTTTAATGCAAATTGTTGTAAAACTTTGAGATGGTTGAAAGTGAGCATCATTAAGCATAATCCTTTTTAATTTTGTGTCTATGCAAGAAGGCTCGTACTAATTGTTCACACGATGTGATGCTGCTGAAGTAATTAAAGTTGATTTGCATTGCCTAAAATTTCAACCTAAGTCATATTTTATTAATTCTTCATTCAGGGATAAATATTGTCCCTGGACACCAGGAGAACTTGCCTGCTCTGCTTTGGAGAAAGGTGTAAGGTCTTTTAGATCAATCTGCAAGAATGGAACAAGACCTTGGTTGATCATCTCATCTGAAAGATAGTACCTCCAATTATGTAACATTGGCTAGAGCTATATTGAAGAATTTTTAAAAAGCGTTCGTTGAGCTATTAATATGTAGTGGTGAAGTAGGTTCAAACTAACACAGATGATCAAGGTTATGAATATTCCAAACTCTGCATTAGCATCATGTAAACTACCATTTTGATTGTGAAGTTTCCCACCTTACTCACGAATACAAGTGCTCGGCCATTGTACGACCTTTGTTACCCGGGGAACTGACGACACATTATATATTAGAAGAGGAAAAGGCTGTTAATAAGTAAACTTATTCCAGTGGGGGAAAATAAAACCAAGTGTCCTGGGAAAAAATGAATCATGATAACTTTATTCTATTCATTCACTATTGTTTTTGCTTTGTCGAACAGTTTTTCACCCTCTGTACAAGATGACAGTTTCTACATGTGGAATAGGGTCTTTTTGGTACTGAACTCTGTACCTCTATTCTCTGCTGTACTTACTTAGCATATTTCCTATTTAGTAATTAACCTTAATTGTGATGTCCGTTTGTTGGAAAACGTAGAATATCCACTCACCTCTTATCAAAGTGTTATAAGACTTAAGTAAATATTTGGAAGCCATTTTACCATATAAATGTTTTGTCAGAAGTACTACGAAAACTAAATTCTATTGATTCTTCACTCATTCTGTCAAACTTGAAAAACTTCAATCTACAGATGATACATTGATCATCTCAAATAACTTAATATGTGGCAAGTTAGTCATGCTGATTAATTTATACCTAATCAATCAACAACTGAATTGTTTCGCGAGCAACATAAAATGTCAACTGGCGGCTAAATTGTCAAATAGAAATCATGCAAAATGATTTATATACTTTATGAGAGATAGTAAGAACTACTGATGTTGGAGTCTGAGATAACATAGTGTGAAGCTGGAGGAACACAGTCGGCCAGGCAGCATCAGAGGAGCAGGAAAGCTGATGTATCGGGTCGGGACCCTTCTTCAGAAATGGGGGCGGGAAGGGGTTTCTGAACTAAATAGGGGTGTCGGGCTGGGGAAGGTAGGTGGGATGGTGATAGGTGAGTGCAGGTGGCTAGTGGTGGGGACTGGTCAGTGAGGTGGGAGGAGCGGATAGGTGGGAGAGAAGACAGATAGGTCAAGGAGGTGGGGGTGAGAGGGAGGGTTGGTCTTGGGATGTGACTGTGCGTGGGGAGATTTTGAAGCTAGTAATGTCCACATTGAGACCATTGGGTTGTAGGCTCCCAAAGCGGAATATGAGATGCTGCCCCTCCAGTTTCCAGGTGGTGTCATTGTGACACTAGGGCACTTCATGCTTTTTGAGCCACATGATAAGATTACATTAATGATTAAAACAAAAAATGTTCTCAAAGAAATTATTAAACTTAATCTACATTGCATACTTTGTCACAGATTTGCTTGTAGCCCAGGCCCAGCAGCTTTTGAAATGGGGGAGGTATGGAGGTCTGCTGGGATCCTGATGTTTGCATGGGTATTTCTGACAATTATTTCCACTTTGAGCATGCTCAATAGTAGTTTCTAGTCTGTGATGAGCGCAGGCTGCCATTATTATACCTGAAAAGTTATACCCCTTTCAAGGATTTGCTCTCTGCTACAGTGATTATCTGCACAAATAAATGAAACTTATGCAACCTGCTTTGAGATTATGTGCAGGCCGAAGACTTTCAAATACCCATGTCTCTCATCTATCCTCTCCCCTATCCCCTTCACTTTGTTCTGGTTCTCTCCACCCCCCCCCCCCCCCCCCCCCCTCCCCCGTCCGTCCACCCCCGTCCATCCGTCCGCCCCCCCTCCACGTACATGTGCACACACAAAGTTATGTCATGCCTCACAGTTAGCATGCAGGAAAACCTTTAACAGAAATGTCTGTGATTATCATCACTGTATAGTAGTATTTAATCTGAGGAGATAAAAGTGTTAGATTCCACCTTAACTGCGCTATTTGAAACTTGACATGCTGATAAGAAAACATTCAGCTCTTTATTCATTTGGGTTGATCTAAAGTTTCATCCTTCTGTTGCTCAGTGATCCTAGAACTGCCTTCAGCAATACCACCAGAATTCAGACATGCTCCCGACTTCCTTCTACAAATTTTGTAAGTACTAGCTTTGTAGCTGTTGCTGTCTGAATATTGAGAGGGACCAGTCCCTCCCTTCCAATGTTGCCAAGCCAAAGGCTTTGAGGAAGTGCATCAGACCCAAAATGTCCAGTCTGATTTTTTTGTTCCCTCTCAGATGCTGCCAGACCTACTGAGCTTTTCCAGCAACTTCTGTTATGACCCAGGTGAAAATTCTGCGGTCACAGGTTCAAATCCCACCATGACACATGTTGGAGTTCAATAGGAATCTGGAATTCAGAGCCTAATGATGACCGTGTATCCATTGTTGATTGTTGGAAAAACCTGTCTGGTTCACTAATGTTCTTCAGGGAACAAAAATGTTCTGGCTTACATGTGAGTCTAAATGCACAGCAATGAGGTTGACTCTTAACTGACCTCTTGGGCAATAAGGAATAAAGGCAGTCCTTGCTCTCATCTCGCGAATGAATTTTTAAAAAAATAATCAAGTCCAGATTTCTTCATTTGACCCCTTTTCAGTTATTCCATCCCAATAAGTCACTTGTGGTTTCATGACCTCTACTAACTATTCAGAAATTACAATGTTGCCTTATGTTTCTGGACTCCCAAACTCTTCAGTTCTCCTGATGTCCACTTTGAGGAGTTTTGGATGACCCCATCCCCTGTTGTGTATTGCTTCACTCTTTTCCATGCTCTCAGCCCCTGCACTCCTTCCTGTGGGCACTTGCATCCCCCTAGCAATTGCGGACTATTTCTAGGATCCATGCTACCCTGAAACTCACCAAGTTACAAAATTATTGTCAGGCCCCAACGTCCAGAAACAGGCTGTGAGTGCCATTTTTTTCTCTCAATTACCAAAGAAGTGTCTTTTCAATTCATGAACATTGGTGTGATGATCAATTAACTTATTATATATTTTATTGTGTACTGTAATGCTCCTGACATTACAAAATAAAGTATTTTGTAATTCATGCTTGCCTGTCTATACATGCACATTTATGTACCTATCTGGCTGGGTGTCCCAGAGATTTCATTTCAGTTTAAAATCAAATGATTTCAATTTGATTATTCTAAGTTTTTGTATGTGTGTGTATCAAGTTATAGTTTACATATACTTCATTCTTCATTTGCCGCAGAGCAAAGGTGCATGATATTGTCAGCAAGCCAAACATTGAAGCAAGTTTATTTTTATCTCCTGGACACACGACCTTTTATAAACTGAAAATATGTAAAATACAAATAGGTACTTTTTCATATTATATTCTAATTTGTTAATGTATCAAATTTGTTTTAACCACCTTCAGTGATTTTGTGTACTGAAAATTAAGTCCATAGCATGTTTCTGTTTTAGAGCACAGCTGCAGCCTGCAGTTAGCCAGATGAAATGCTCTTGACTACACATTACAATTATTATTATGAGAGCTTATTGGAGAGTTTTTCTTGCCAAAACTTGATACCCATTCCTTGTGAACTGTACTGGTTTTATTGTGCAAATATTGCAAGTTGAACTGCAATAGAAGTCAACTTCATTTTGTCTGAAATTGTTTATGTTGTTTAAATAATATTTTTCAAACTATTTTTTCAAAATAATACTTCCAAAAATAAAGCACTACATCGGACAAACAGGAAAGAAACTAGCAACAAGAGTACATGAACACTAGTGATAATGGGAACTGCAGATGCCTGAGAATCCAAGATAACAAAATGTGGAGCTGGATGAACACAGCAGGCCAAGCAGCATCTCAGGAGCACAAAAGCTGACGTTTCGGGCCTAGACCCTTCATCGGAGAGGGAACTGGAATAAATAGGGAGAGAGGGGGAGGCGGACCAAAGATGAAGAGAAAAGAAGATAGGTAGAGAGGAGAGTATAGGTGGGGAGGTAGGGAGGGGATAGGTCAGTCCAGGGAAGATGGACAGGTCAAGGAGGCGGGATGAGGTGGTAGGTAGGAAATGGAGGTGCGGCTTGAGGTGGGAGGAAGGGATGGGTGAGAGGAAGAACAGGTTAGGGAAGCAGAGACAGGCTGGGCTGGTTTTGGGATGCAGTAGGGGAAGGGGAGATTTTGAAGCTTGTGAAGTCCACGTTGATACCATTGGGCTGCAGGGTTCCCAAGCGGAATATGAGTTGCTGTTCCTGAAACCTTCGGGTGGCATCATTGTGGCACTGCAGGAGGCCCATGATGGGCATGTCGTCTGAGGAATGGGAGAGGGAGTTGAAATGGTTCGCGACTGGGAGGTGCAGTTGTTTGTTGCGAGCCGAGCAGAGGTGTTCTGCAAAGCGGTCCCCAAGCCTCCGCTTGGTTTCCCCAATGTAGAGGAAGCCACACCGGGTACAGTGGATACAATATACCACATTGGCAGATGTGCAGGTGAACATCTGTTTGATATGGAAGGTCATCCTGGGGCCTGGGATGCGGGTGAGGGAGGAGGTGTGGGGGCAAGTGTAGCACTTCCTGCGGTTGCAGGGGAAGGTGCCGGGTGTGGTGGGGTTGGAGGGGAGTGTGGAGCGGACAAGGGAGTCGCGGAGAGAGTGGTCTCTCCGGAAGGCAGACAAAGGTGGGGATGGAAAAATGTCTTCGATGGTGGGGTCGGATTGTAGATGGCGGAAGTGTCGGAGGATGATACGTTGTACATGAACACCAACTGGCTACAAAAAGACACAACCAATACTCACTCATCTCAATCCACATGGACAAGGAGTCTTCGAATGGGACAACACCAAAATCCTGCGATAATAGAAACTGCAGATGCTGGAGAATCTGAGATAACAAGGTGTTGAGCTTGATGAGCACAGCAGGCCAAGCAGCATCTTAGGAGCAGGAAAGCTGATGTTTTGGGCCTATAAGGGTCTAGGCCCGAAACGTCAGCTTTCCTGCTCCGAAGATGCTGCTTGGCCTGCTGTGTTCATCCAGCTCCACACCTTGTTACCAAGCTGCTGGGACAGGCTAGGCAGAGACAAGCATGAGAATCCCTGGAAGCATGGCACTCCATGAAACAGGCTATTAATAAACACGTTGATCTCGACCCCATATGCATTCCACTACAAAGGAAACCTGGAAGTGAGGCAGTCCATCGCAACGGACCCCAGAGTTCAAAAACCAGGCGGGAAAATACACCAACACTTCATCAGAGGCTGCACTGAGATTGTTAACAAGCATGGTAATGAAACGTCAGCAGAACAACTAACCAGCTTGGCGAGCCAACCAACCTCAATATTTTTCAGTGTCTAAGAATATCAGCTGTAACACTTAATAATTGAAGATTATATTCAAATAATGGAGATACTGCTCTCTGAAACAGTGTATTCTTCAATACTTTTGAAGTATACTTGGATCTTTATTTTCACCAAATTTATGCAAGAATCATTTGATTGCACCTTGGAGTGTGTCCCATAATGTGTTGAATTAACGTGCAGATAAACAAACGTACCAATATCTGTTGCTGGTCAAAAAGTTGTCCATTATGCAAAGTCCATTGGTACTCTTAATAGGAGAGAATTCTTAGTAGTACATAGAACATAGAAAAATACAGCACAGTACAGGCCCTTCGGCCCACGATGTTGTGCCGTGGAATAATCCTAATCCAAAAATAAAATAACCTAACCTACATTCCCCTCAATTCACTGCTGTCCATGTGCATGTCCAGCAGTCGCTTAAATGTCACTAATGACTCCGCTTCCACGACTACCACTGGCAAAATATTCCATGCACTCACAACTCTCTGGGTGATGAAGCACCCTCTGACGTCTCCTCTATACCTTCCTCCTAACACCTTAAAACTATGACCCCTCGTGGCAGTCAGTCCTGCCCTGGGGAAAAGTCTCTGGCTATCAACTCTATCCATACCTCTTTTTTAAAAATCAAACAGTTGATCCACATTTTTGCAGATTTATTTACCAATATGCAATTGTACTTAATTTGAAACAAGTATAGTGTGCTGGTCCCACACTATAAAGTAAGGTTATTGCTCAACTTGTCTTCTGCCAATTGAAATCACCTTTACCTTGGATTGCACTGACTTTACCATCAGTGATATCTTCAAGGAAAGGAAGTTGTTCTTTTTGTGAATATTAATTCAATATATTTACTACTTTTATCCATTTCAAGTCTGTTTGTGCTTTTATAATATTTTTTGTTGACTGATGTTTTGCATTGACTGAACTGAAACAATTTTTAACTGTTTGACTTGGCTTCAGCTGCTATGTGTGTGACAATACAGTGGCTTTAGGAGGTATATTTTGTCCTTTCTCTATGAAGAAAGGTTGTGACAGAGGTGATGGACAGTCTGCTCCAAAGCCAATAAAGTAAACAGCTTGTGGGGCCTTCATTTTATTTTTTTCAAGTTGGGAAAAAGAGAAGCAACCTGAATGAGTGGGGTCAAAAAATCCCTGCATTGTGGAAGGAGGTCATTTGGTCCATTAAATGCACACCGACAATCTGAACAGCATTCCACCAAGACCCACCACACCTACTGTATCCCTGTAACCTGCATTTCCCATGCCTAACCTGTCTATCCTGCATATCCCTGAACACTGGGGCAATTTAGCATGCCAATACTACCAAATCTGCACATCTTTGGACTGTGTGAGGAAACCAGTGCATCTGGAGGAAACCCACACATACGTGGAGAGAATGTAAAAATTCCACACAATAACGTGAGGGTGAAATTGAACCCAGGTCCATGGTGCTATGAAGCAGCAGTCCTAACCACTGAGCCACCTTGTCGCCCCCTTGTCTGTCTTATAGGTCAAGCTCCCACAGAACCAAGAATTTTAGTTTTAGTCTTTCCATTGCAGTTGCTGGGGCCTTGAGGCTGGATTTGGAAGTACAACTCTCCCTCCCAACTCCCAGCCATTGTATCGTCCATAACCAAATGGGTTTTTCTGACGTATGACATTGGATTCATGGTCATCATTAGACTCTTAATTCCAGGTTTTCATTGAATTCAAGTTCCACCATCTACCATGGGCTGTTCAAACCCGAGTCCCCAGAACATGATCTGCGTTGCACATTAACAGTCCGTTGATAATATCACTAGGCCATTGCCTTGCCTCTGTGTACTGTTTTGATCCCATCTCTGAAAGAAGCATATATTAGCCATAGAAGGAATGCAGTGCAGGCTCACCAGACTAATAGCAGGAAACTTTGCCTGTGTACTCTAGAGTTTGAAGAATGAGAAGTGATTTCATTCAAACTTAGGAAATCATTACAGGGTGGATGTAGGTAGGATGTTTCCCTGGCTGCTAAGTCTAGAATTAAGGGATCTCAGTAAAAGTAGTATTTCTTCTAAACTGTGTTTTGTTTTCAGCGTTCCACGTATTCTCTCAGCTGATTCATTGCCAGGACTGGGTCCTGGTATGGTGATTGAAAATGTAGAAAGAATTCTAAATTATTATTGCATATTATTGCATTATGATGCTGATTTTATTACTTGCCGTGACCAGCTTTTTATCATTTGTAGGCGAGGATCATTCAGCCTTTTTTTAAAATCTTTTTCACCACTTTCATGCAGCCTACTTCTTCCTTGACCCATTCCTTACACCCTCCTCTCCTGTTGTCTGTTTGTAGCTACCATGACTCATTCTACTGCATTGATTCCTGTTGATGTTTCTCTAATCTCACCCGGGTGATGTCCCACTCCTGGATCCAGAAAAATGCCCTCCTTCAGTCTCTGCATAAAGCAGCCCCTGCCAACACTAAAGGCTCCCCTGGCTACTGCCATCCATGACTTCGCTACCTGTTCATTTACAGGCTGTTTCTCTCCTGTGTTGATTCTGATAGAGTCACTTGAGCCTTTTCTCTGATCTCCTCACACGAGTAGGTTTTCCTGGCTAATTGATGTCTTGGCAGCTGCATTATTCCACTGCCCCTGTCTATCTTGTATGTTGACGTCTTATATGTTATTCCAAACTTTTGTTCTCTAATTCCCTCGTTCATTACCTTAGAAAAGATCCTGAGATTTCCATTCAAATGAAAAACACAGTACTGATAGTAGCTGTTGAATGTTTTAATTGAATGTAATGTTTGAAGTATGTTAATCAATTCTAGGATCTACAATCTGGTTTGTTTGATGCATATATCTATTTATATTTAGTTACTGTATTGTACGTTAGTACGGTTGCTGGTCGTGTAGACCATAAGAGACAGGAGCAGAAATTAGGCAATTTGGCCCATCGAGTCTGCTTTGCCAATCAGTCATGGCTGATAGGTTTCTCAGTCCCATTTCTCCTATAACCCTTGATCTCCATAACCATCAAGATCCTGTCAACTCAGTCTTAAATATACTCAATGACCTGCCCTCCACAGCCTTCTGTGGCAATGAATTCCACAGATGCACCACTCTCTGGCTGAAGAAGTTTCTCCTAATCTCCTTTCTAAAGAGTCGTCCCATTACTCTAAGGCTATGCCCTCAGATCCTAATCATTCCTGTTAAAAGGAAACATCTTCCCAATGTCTCCTTCTTCAGGCCTTTCAGTCTTCTGTAGGTTTCAATTAGATCCCCTTTCATATTTCTAAACTCCATTGAGTGTAGACACAGAGACCTTAAACAGTCCTCATGTTAAGCCTTGCATTCCTGGGATCACTCTTGTGAACCTTCTCTGGACCTGCTGTAGGTCCAGCACATCCATTCTGAGATATGGGGCCCAAAATTGCCCACAGTATTCTAAATGTGGTCTGACAAGGGCCTTAAAGCCTCAGAAGTACATCCTTTTATATCCTAGCCCTCTTGAAATAAATGCTAAAATTGTATTTGCTTCCTAACTACTGACTCAACCAGCAAGTTAACCTTAAGCGAATCCTGTACAAGGACTTCTAACCCCCTTTCAGATTTCTGACCTTCCTCCCCACTTTGAAAATAGTCTTTGCGTGTATTCTTCCTATCAAAGTGCACACCCTCATGCTTGACCATGTTGTATTTCATCTGCCACTTTGCCCACTCTCTTGATCTGTCCTAATCCTTCTGTAGCCTCCTTGTTTCCTCAATACTGCATGTTGCTCTACCTATCTTGGTATCATCTCAAATTGCAAAGTAAATTTGATCACATTATGCTCACTGCATCCTGACCGTTCCTTCACCTTTTGAGCCCTTATCAAGTCTGCCTCCTTGCATGTCACTAAATCCAGAATCGCCTGTTCCCTAGGCAGCTTTTCCACTAGTTATTTCTAAAAAGCCATCGCGTAGACATTCACAAATTCTTTTTCCTGCAATCCATTATCACCCTGATTTTCCCAGTCCACCTGCATTTTGAAATCCCCCATGATCACTGTAACCTTGTCTTTCTTACTCGGCCTTTTCCATTTCCTGGTGTATTTTGTGCCCCACATCCTGACTGCTGTTTGGAGGCCCATACATGACTCCCATTATGTTTTGTTTTGCCGTTGCAGCTCCTCAACTCTACCCACACAGATTTTACATTGTCTGGCTCATTTCTTGCTATCAATTTAGTTTCATTTCTTACTGATAAGGCAGCCTCCACCTCCCTCTGCCCACCGACCTGTCTTTTTGATAGGATGTATGTCCTTTAGATATTTAGCTTCCATTCCAGATCCCCTTGCAGCCAAGTCTCCATGGTGCACACCGCAGCATAGCTGCCAATTTCAATCTGTACCACAAACTCATTTACCTTATTTATCTACTGAATGCATTCAGATACAACACCTTCAGCCCTGTATTTACCATCCTCTTTCTGATGTAGACAATTATATGTCTAATTGAATTACTGAGTGCATTGTGATATTGAGTTTATATTTGGAATTACTGACCTTTTTTAATTTGACAATGAAAGTACAATGAAATTGATGGTATACCTGCTTCTGAAAATCATATGGTACTTTAAAATGCATTGATGGCATCCATTCTTTCAAGTGCAAGCCATGTCACTGATTATAAACTAAATGCAAAATTCTCAGGACTGCCAACGACGACTGTCGGACACATCTATTTCTAAGAGTCTTCTGGATCTTGATGAGTTCCAGAATAAAGTGATATAGCACAGAAGATAAATAATACCTGTTTTGTCTGTATTTGCTCTTTTGAAAGACCTATTCAAATAGAGTGCTTCCCTGTTTCCGTTGCCCTGCACATTTTGTCAAGCGTTTGTAAAATGCACTTTTGACTTATGTCATTGTCAACCACCACTTGCTCAGCTAGTGAATTGAAGATACTCAAACCTCAGTGTGTGAGAAAACTAATTTTTGTAATGCTTCTGGTTATCTGTCAATTATCTTAAATCAGTGACCTTTAATCCCCAATCCATCTGCCAATGGAAGCAATAAATAAGGCAGAACTATCAAAACCTCATGACTTCGAATACTTGGCCTCACTTTACAATCTCGAAGGATATCAACGTAGTTTCATTAGTCACTTCATGTAACTTTCATTCCTGCTATCATTTCAATAAAAATCTGCAAATTTGTCGAGGCCCTGACATTATTTTTTCTAAAATGATGTGAGGACCTAAAACTTCACCTGGAAAAGCCAATACTCTAAAAAGGAAAGGTATAACTTTGATAACTTTTGTATTCTATTTTGTTGTTAATAGAGCCAAGGACATTATGTGCTGATTTAAAAACTTTGCCTGCCACATTCTAATACTTGTACATGTACACTCCTAGATGCCTCTGTTACGACAACAACTTTAATAATAAACCAATTAGTTTATATTGCCTCCCCCCATTCCTCTAACTAAAATGAATTAGTTCATATTTCTGTTGAATTTTGTCTGCATGTATCTACTAATTTCACCGGGATGTATACTTTTTTCCTTCAGTATAGCTTTGAAACTGGTATCGACCTAACAATGTAAGGAATTTCCTACTCTTGTCCACAAATCCAACCGGCTAGTTATTGCTCGAGCAGTTTGCTGTCGACTATGATGAAAGTGATGAAAGACGTTTCAACAGTGCAGCCAAAGTGCACTTTTCTGTTCTTCCGTGGTGACTGTTACTGGCTGGGCAAGTGTTTGTTGCCCCTATCTAGCTGTTCTTGAGAAGTGTTGCTGAGTTGCCACCTTAAAACTACTGCAATCCATCTGATACAGGTACACCCATTTATTCTGTGACGTGAAGGAATGACAATAAAATTAGGAACTTTCATTGTCTAACCTATCAGCAGCAAGCATGGATAGAACCAGCCTTTTCCTTCTAGATAAAAGTGATATTGGGCTTGGAAGGTATTATCTAAGAGTCTTTGTGAATTTCTGCAGTGCATCTTGCAGATCCTGTAGTTTTGGTGGTGGAGGGAGTGGATGTGGTGCCTGTCAAGCGGGCTGCTTTGGCTTGGACGTCAACCTTTTCGATTGTTGTTAGAGCTGCACCCATCCAGGTAAGTGGGGAGTATTCCATCACACTTCTGACTTGTGCCTTATAGCTGGTGGACAGACTTTGGGGAGTCGCTCGCCACCGTTCCTGGCTTGTGACCTGCTCTTGAACCCAATGTGTTTATGCGGTGAGTACAGTTAAGTTTCTGGTTAGTTGTAACTCCAGGGATGTTTATAGTGGTTAACCGTCGTATGTGGTGTCTTTGCCTTTGAGGTGCCTTGACGACCGTTGATGGTCCTCCTGCATACATATAGCTTTCCATACAAGTTTCTTAATGGTGATGTTTTATTGGAAACGTTTAATGCACATAGTGCAAGGGAGTCCACCTCTTATACCTTCTTTAACTTTGAGGGGATGGATACAAAGGTATGCATCATACATCATCAACTCTGCCTGGATTGGGACAGATCCTAAAACTTGAATAGATAAAGATGAAAGACATTGGTCTGATCCACATGCACCTGTTAG
Source organism: Stegostoma tigrinum (assembly GCF_030684315.1). Classification (NCBI taxonomy): domain Eukaryota; kingdom Metazoa; phylum Chordata; class Chondrichthyes; order Orectolobiformes; family Stegostomatidae; genus Stegostoma; species Stegostoma tigrinum. Next base: position 17,412,775 of record NC_081367.1, on the reverse strand, counting down.
TTAGTTCTTGCTGTTGAGGATGAATCCTTTGTAACAAGCTACCACCATTAGTTAGCATAGATTTCAATTGTGTTCTTTAGTTTTGTCTATCATTGCAATATTTTCAGCGATATATACACAACCCATGGAAGTATGTAGTATATTAGGCCCATCATATTTATATTGGCTGTTCACATGAGCACCATGGCTTAATGTCATTCTACTGCTTTTTCTCCACACCTTTCCATGTCGTTTCCCTATAAAGAATCATCAGCTGCCTTTTGAATGCTTCATTTGAACCTTCCTCCTCTACATCTCCAGTGGTGCCTTTCAAACCTGAACCACATGTGTGATAACAAAGTGTGAAGCTGGATGAACACAGCAGGCCAAGCAGCATCTCAGGAGCACATGGACTGACGTTTCGGGCCTAGACCCTTCAACAGAGAGGGGGATGGGGAGAGGGTTCTGAAATAAATAGGGAGAGAGGGGGAGGTGGACCGAAGATGGAGAGAAAAGAAGATAGGTGGGGAGGTAGGGAGGGGATAGGTCAGTCCAGGGAGGACGGACAGGTCAAGGAGGCGGGATGAGGTTAGTAGGTAGGAAATGGAGGTGCGGCTTGAGGTGGGAGGAGGGGGATAGGTGAGAGGAAGAACAGGTTAGGGAGGCGGGGACAAGCTGGGCTGATTTTGGGATGCAGTGGGGGGGAGGGGACAAGCTGGGCTGGTAAACTTTTTCTCACTTTACGTTTGCACTTTTTGCAAATCACTTCAACCTATGTCCTCTTGTTCTTGATTCTGTTACGAGCGGGGATAGTTTCTTCCCATCAACTCTATTTAGCTTCCTCATGATTTTGCAATTTTTTTTATCAGATCTACTTGGAAAAAAGTAGGTTTAAGGGAGGAGAATTCCATGCTGTCCGGTCTCTTCTCATGACTGAAGTTTTCCAGCTCTGGAACCATTCTAATAAATCTCTTCTGCACTCATTCCAATGTGTTCACATCCTTCCTATAGTATGGCATGCAGAACTGTACAAAGTATTCGAACTGAGATCTAACAAACAAATTTTGCAAGTTCAGCATACCTCCTTGCTCTTGTTTTTTATACTTTCTATATTTTCTCGTATTTCTCTACTTATCCAACCATCTTCAGTGAGTCTTTGAGTTTTACATGACTGTTCCCCCCACTCCTGCCCCCTCCTAGTCCCCCACGTTGATATTATTCTCGAACTTTGAAACTGTCCCCTGCACACCAAGATCTAGAGCATTATATATCTGGACATGCACACATCCCATTACTCACCATGGGACACTCCACTTTTGAAGAAAAATCTTTGACCGTTACTCTTTGTTTCTTATTACTCAGTCCCTTCCATTCCACACACTGACCATTTTATTCCAGGCACTATATTTCTCACAAGTCTGTCATGTGGCATTATCAAACTATTTTTGAACAAAGTGTGATGTCTCCAGTCTTCTGGCAACCCTTGTACCTGAGAAGACTGAAATATTATGGCCATTGCCCCTGCAATTACTACTGTCACTTCATTCAATATGTCAGCCACTACCTGTACTTTGTCAACTGTAAGAACCAGCAGTCTATCCAGCACTTTCCATATCAGTCCTGAACCTTTATAGAAAAAGTGTCCTCCTTTAATGCCGTGGCCTGGGTAATATCGATCCCCTTTGTGAAAATAGATGCAAAGCATTCATTTAATGCTTCAACTCTGCCCTCAGCCTCCATGTATAAATCCCCTTTATGGGCCCTAATCAACCCTATTCCTCTTTGCATTCTTTTCTATTTATTTGCCTGTGGAGTACCTTGGGATTCCCCTTTGTGTTGGCTGCAAGTCTTTTCTAAGAATTGATCTGTACTTCTCGAGTATACAGTTTCATCTGTTCTCTGAACCTTCTGCATTTTTCTTTGTTCTAAATTGTATTTCCTCCTGATAGCTGTTATAAGCACAGATTTTCCTCTTTAGCTTAATTTCTCGTGTCCTAGTGAAATCAGCTCATCACCAATTGATTTATTTTCTTACTCTATTGTTCTTTTCAATCGTCAATGTAATCCTTATACAATGATCATTGTCTCCAAAATGTTCACTCATTTATACTTTATTTACTTGACCCACTTATTTTCCAAGTGCCTGTTTCAACAGTGTCCTTTATGGTTGGACTGGGCACCTACTGCTGTAAAAAAAACTCTTAAATTTAACCTAAGAACATTTCCCCTGTCAGCTCCCATCAGTCCATATTTGTGTAATTATAACTACTCCATCATGTTGGCATCTTTCTGTAATTTTGCTGCTAATATGTTCTTCTGTATCCTTCCCAATAGGTTATCTGTAGACTCCACCAAGCAATGTAATTGTACCCTTTTTTTTGTATCTTAGCTCTAGCCAAATTGATTCTGCTTTGAACCCTCTGGAAGCACTTTTTCTCCATCTCTGCACTGCACTGCTTAGCCCATGCTGTCAATTCTTTTTTCTTTCTTTTTCTATCATTTCCAAAAACCTTGTTTACAAGAGCATTTAACAACCGGTCCTCCCCTTCCTTGAAAGCAGGTCTCTGTTATCATCGCAACATTGTATTTTCACATGGCAGTATACAACTGTTGCATCCCCCCCCGCCCCCCAGTCTAATTGACCATACACTGTGCATTCAAATACATGCAGCTTAACTGTGATTTAGACTTCATATTCAGACTTCACTTGTTAATGTACTGTTCTATGTGCCCGTGCTTCTATCTTTGAGTATTTTGTACACCCAGCTATTCTCTAATATTGTATCTTGTTCTCCACCCTGGCCAAGGTAGTTTAAAGTTCTGCCACCAGCACTGACAAAATGTTCCTCAAGCAAATCAATCTCAACTCTGTTCAGGTAAAATCTGGCCAACTTGTCTGGGTGCCATCTTCCCTAGATCTCATCCTGAGCCAGCCCATCCAACAATCTTTATTTTTGTAATACTGTCTTTCTGCTGCAATAGATCTTGACTGACTGACTGACTGAAAGGTGGTTTCTGGAAATAATAGCTTTCAAATGGTATTCTGAAAGTAACGATTTCCTGAGATTCCCTTGTTAACCAACCAATATCCGTGTTTGATATTTTGATTGGAGAACAATTTAGCTCCTGTGAATTCGGGATTCAGTTCCACTAATGGTGAAATTGTGTTGGAACGTCCCTCTAGAGAATGGTTTAGATGTCTTTGGTCAAAATACACTGTGACTATGTCATGTTTCTACAGAACTGGACGTATTAGAACTACAAGGGGAGGCGATGGCCTCGTGGTATTTTCATTCGACTGTTAATCCAGAGATTCAGTTCATGTTCTAGGGAGCCATGTTCAGTTCCTGCCAGAGCAGATGATAGAATTTGAATTCAGTAAAAATGTGGGATTAATAGTACAATGATGACCATGAATCCATTGTTTTTCAGCAGTCACTAATCATCAAAGGTTTCAAGAATGTCCTTTGAGGAAGGATTCCTTAACTGGTTTTATCGACATGTGACTCCAGACCCACAGCAGTGTGGTTTCCCGGTGGCCAATAAGCACTGGTCTAGCCAGTAACGCCCTCTTCCTGTAAATGAATTTAAAAAATTAATGTGTTTGATGGATGTAATGGACTAGTGGTATTATCACTGGACTGATAATCTGGTGATCCAGTTAATGTTCTGAGGACCCAGCTGATCCTTGATATCAGATTATAGAATTTGAATTCAATCATGAAAATCTTGAATTAAGTCTGAAGGTGACCATTAAAAAAAATTATCAATTGTGGTTAAAACCTGTTTCGTTCACTGTTGTCCTGTAGGAAGGGAAATTAATGTCTTACCTTGTCTCTCTTACATATGACTCCAGACCCATAGCAATATGGTTGACTCTTGACTGCCTTCTGGACAATTAAGCATGGAGAATCAATACTGGTCTAACTGTAGTGCCACATCCTGTGAATGAAGGAAAGAAAATTGATGATATTTTGTATTGTCCAGCCCACTCTTTAAACTTTTCTTGTGCATGAGCATTGCATTTCATGGAAAGTTTGGTTAATAGAATTGCATCTTCTCTCAGATCTAATGCATCACCTTTGGAGTTTCCTATGATGTCAAATCTGTCTGGATACGTTGTTGTAAGTCTCAGAGTGATTCATTGTGAATCTTTTTGGACTTTTCTGCTGCAGTTGGTGTTCTTGTGATCTCATCAATAGTCATAGTAATAGGACCTGTGCATAGTTGTTCTGCTGTTAGTAGTCCTTTTGTGTCTACTTGTTTCCATGTAGAGTTGCCATAACTGCATGTCATTGTCACTGTACCAATGCGAAGGCAGGTTTCCCCATTATGTGCAGTTGTGTCGCTACTGCTGGTTGTATCTTTGACTTCCAATGATACAGATACATGTCTTTCACAGTTACAACTGATGTAGGACTTTGACTTTGGCCTTGAGTGTGTGTTTGCTAATTTTGTTCAGAGATCCAGTGTTAATGTGGGCAGTGTGGAATGCCTGATCACCACCTGCTTGAAGGTTCTTCCACTTAGAAATTTCACTGTGGTCAGTCTTGCTGCTAACCACATGTATGTGCTTGCACCTATGAAGGTTTCTGGTGGTGCATTCTCTATTACTGGTATCAGTATGCTCTGCAGACATTTTGTTTGGTTATGTTCTTTTGTAGTCTCTGGTTGTATCTTTGGTACCAGATTTCTTACATAGATGAGCCCAGTGTTGTTCTGCACTACATGACATGTAAAGATCTATTTGGTGGGTGCACAGACAATACATTGCACAGAACTGATGACTTTCTGCATCCTGCCTACAGTGTCAATACTAGTAAGTGCAGCTCATGCGTGAACATGTTGTCTAAATGCAGTGGCTTTGTATTTTCTGCAACCTTTAAGCAACATGTTAATAGCATGACCTTTTATAGCCAAAGGTCTTTTTGGAAAGTTTTGTTCAAAGTTGAAGCTTTAACGAGTTCCATTATCCATTCAGATTAGTCTTTAAAAAAGAAATAATCCAAAAGCTGTCTTTATTTTCACTGCTTGCTTATCTGGTTCTGTAACAGCTAAATCTGTGCTTTGTCTAAAAAGCCTAAATTCAGATCGGACATCTGTGGTGTTCCTGTGCATTCAAAGGATTTCGTAGCAATTTTTTCAATGTGTTGTCTTACTGCAATGAAGTTATTAAGTATAGATCCAGCAATGTAGCTACTATGTTATTTCACTTTTAAAATAAAGTATTGTCTTCTGCTTTTAGCTGTAGTTCAAGTTGCTTTCTTTTAATAAACCAAGTACTCAGTGTTTCTTTGTTTTCTCTGGGGTCCTAGTGTACATGTAACTTTTGTACTGTGTTTGTCTCATCTGAGACCTACCGTGGATTGTAAGCTCACATCATTACTTTTTTTCAAGGAAATTCTCCAGCACTTATTACTGTGCCATAATTTCTTGTGTTACTGGGAATTAGCATAGATTAAGTGACACAGATTCTGTTTACTTGAAAATGTCGGACTTATTTAACAACCCAGACTGCAGATAATGATGCACACGTCCTCTGCATGCTTCTGATGACCTGCACTTGGCAGTAATTTGGTTTCATTCTGATCTTTGGCTTATTAGCATATCCAGTTCTTAAAGCAACAACAGAACAAGAATCACTTGTTTACATTAAGCTGGTATATTTATGGTACTTAATAAATCAAATAGGTGCTCTTTATTCCTTACAGTGACTAAACTTCTCTGATTTTTTTTTGTGAATGGTAATGCGCATTCTCTGCTTTTTATTGTGGAAAGCTCCAGCTACATTGCTTTCACTGATATAGAGAGGCTCATGGGTGGTGCAGCCAAGAACCAGGTTGTAATGAACCCAACCAGCACTATCTTCAGTGCATTTTATTGGCTGCAGGTTTGATTCTATTGTTCATTCTGACATGAAGCATTGGCCATTGTGTACCAATGATGGCTATTCCAAGGTTGAAGTGAAGTACAGAGCTGAGGAGAAGCCCTTTCATACAGAAGAAGTATCATCCATAATGTTGACTAAAGTGAAGGAGATTTCTGAGATCTACCTTGAGAAGACCATTATGAATGCAGTCATCATGGTACCACCTTACTTTGCAGATTCTCAGTGACAAGCTACAAGGGATGCTCGTACTAATTCTGGCCTTAATGTTCTGTGTAATATCAATGAATCAACTGCAGCTGGTATCATTTATGTTTGGCTAAGAAGATTAATGCTGAAAGAAAAGTACTGATTTTTGACCTGGCTGGTGGGCCTTTTGATGTTTCCATCTTGACCATTGAAGATGACATTTTTGAAGTGAAATTTACTGTTGGTGAAACACATCTTGGTGAGGATTTTGACAACCGTATGGTCAATCATTTTATCAATGAACTCAAAAGGAAGTACAAAAAAGGTTTTACTGACAGTAAGAGAGCTGTTCGTCATCTTAGCACCATGTGTAGATGTCAAGCATATCCTGTCATCGAGTATGCAAGCTAGAATTGAAATTGACTGTGCAGAAACTGTTGGTTTTTACATCTCCATCACTAAGGAGCGATTCAGAGAGCTCATTATCAACCTCCTCTATGGCACAACTAACCCTGTACAAAAATCTTTGCGAGATGCTAGGTTTGACAACGCTCAAACCCTTGACATTGTACTGGCTGGTGGATCCACTGATATTCCCAAAATCCAAAGTTGTTGGAAGTTTTCTTCAATGATAATGAACTGAACGAGAGCATCAAACCCCATTGAGACTGTAACATACGTTGCAGCTGTTTGGCTGCATTCTTGTCTGATGATAAGTTTGAGGCAGTGCCCGATCTGCTGCTGGATGTCAACTGCTGGTGATTTAATGATAACAATAATCGAGCAACACCACCATTCCAACAAAGCAAACATAGATCTTCACTATCTACTCTGATAATCAACCTGGTGTGCTAATTTAGATGTTTGAGGTTGAGAGACCCATGACCAAGGATAACAACTTACTGGGCAAGTTTGAACTTAATGGAAGTCCATATGATCCACAGGGTATGCCTCAAATTGAGGTGAAGTTTAATGTTGATGCCAGTGGCATTTTGAACATGTTTACAATGGACAAGAGCATTGGCTTAGAAAACAAGATCACCATCAGGAATGACAAAGTTTTCTTGAGCAAGCAAGATATTGAACATATGGTCCAGGAAACTGGGAAGTGCAAAACTGAAGATGACCAGCAACAGGAATCCCACAGCTAAGGTCAGAATATGGAGAGAAAGCAGAGGTATTGCCAGCAAGCCCAACCAAATACTGACACTACGCTGCCAGTTTTAATACTGGATTCTGTGAGAATAAATGCTTCACATTAAGTTTTATGTTTTCATGATGGCGACTCCACCTTTAAGTGAACTTATCCTTTAATTAATTGAAAGCTTTGTCTAAATTAATATCCTGGACTTCTGACATTTCTTTAATAGGCTTATCAACATTATCCAAAATTAACTGCATCATTGAAGTCCAACAAAGTACTGAAAGACTTACCCTCTTTGACCATTCACTTTTAGATTCTGAATGCCTTATCTGCAGTGCCTTGAAGTGGTCTGTTTCTATTATTGAGCTAATTGTGCTTTAATGGACAGTCCTGTGTTTTGTTCAAAAATTGGAGTCAAGCCTGTGACTTTATGTTCATTTGATGAAATATCTTAACTGTGTTTGGTAGCCTGTTAAAGATTTTATATACCTCATTCTTCACTTTATTGTTTTGTGAACCTTATGTCTCGCTTTGTCTTCCCAGACAGTAAAATTCTCTAATGCTCATATCTGTTGTTTCCTTTTTACCTGTTGTGTTTCCCAGTTATAAAACTTGTAGGATTTGAAGGCCTGTAGAGTCTTGTGCAAATCTGTCATTCCTCTCAAAGTATTCTGCTAGAATTTAATGTAATGAAACATTGAGAATAAGATAATGTATTTTGCAATTACAGTCTTATATTGTTATTTACTATGTAGACTTACTCTCATTTTTTTAAACTCTTTCTTGCTCTTTATATTTTGTTTTACCAATCAATTTGCATTGTTTTGACAAGGTGGAAGATTATCATCTTTCTTTTCTGATTGTTAGTATTTTAATTTAGTTCAATTTTACATTCTTAAAAAGTAATTTTTTGTTCTTATTTTTCAATTGATTTGTACATCAGTGATGTTCATATTTATTCAGACATCTAGCATACTTAATTCTGAACTTTCTGATATCAGTAACTAGCATGACCAGTCAGATTATTCTCTACAAAACTGTTATAGATTAATTTTGATGTGTTGCGGACATTTGTATTTATCTAACCAAGTGCTTTGAAATGAATACTATAAGAAACTCAAACCTGTCTCTTCTCCATCACCTCTGTGAACATATTGTCTGCAGTACCTTGAGTTAACTTACATCATGTTGCTTTAGCTGCCTTGTTGGCTGCTACTCCCAGGATGCATTTTTCTGGTTTCCATGGATTTGCAGTGGATTAGCATTTGCAAGACATCCAGGCCACATTTGACTGAGTGCAGCATTCAGGAGCCTGAACAAAATTGTAGCCCATAGGCATTAGGGGGCAAACTCTCCATTAGTTGGAGTCATACGTGGCACATAGTAAGTTGGCTGTGGTTGGAGGTCAGTCATCTCAGCTGTAGCTAATCTCTGCGGGGCTCCTCAGGGTAGGTCCTAACCAGACTATCTTTAGCTACTTTGTCAAAGACCTTACCTAAAGTCTAAGGTCTAAAGTGATAATGTTAGCTGACAATTACAGAATGTTTGGTAACTTCTCAGATACTGAAGCAACTTGTGTCCAAATGCAACAAGAGCTAAACAAACAATGTCCAGGCTTGGACTGAAAAGTGGCAAGTAACATTTGTGTCACAGACAATGACCATCTCTTATTTGAGACAGCTTATCAATAGCCCTTGACAGTCAGTGGTGTTACCATGTCTGAAGGTCCCCACTGTAAACACCTTGGAGGTAATTTTGACCAGAAACTGAAGACTCACCATATAAATAAAGTAGTTCCAAGAGCACATTCGAGGCTCAGAATACTGCAGCAAGTAATTCACTTCTTTATTGCCGAAAGCCTGTCCACCAGCTGCAAAACAAAGTCAGGAATGTGATGGAATCTTCCCACTTATTTGGATGACTGCTGCTGGAACAATGCTCAAGAAGTTTGACACCATCCAGGACAGCAGCCTGCTTGATTGGCACCGCATCCACAAAAATTTAGTCACTCCACTACCATCACTCAATAGCGGCGGTACAAGGTGTATGACAGAATTTTGCTAATAGCCCTTAGATAGCACCTTCCAAAACCCATGGCTGCCTCCATGTAGAAAGATAAGGGCAGTGGCTACATGGGAACACTACCACCTGCAAGTTTTCCTCCAAGCAAGCCACCATCCTGAATTCAAAATATATCCCCATTATTTCATTGTCGCTAGATTAAGATCCTTGAAAATCTTCCCTACTGACATTGTGGGTCTACCTTACTCCACATTGGATTACAGTAGTTCAAGGAGGCGGGTCACAATCACTTTTTTTTAGAGAACTGAGGGATGGGCCGTAAATACTGGCCCAGCTGGTAATGCCCACGTCCCAAAGCGCTGTACTCACCTGTACTGGAAGCAACATATTATACACAGAATCTTTTCTTTGGCAGACATAACATACTAATGTACTGAACCTGTTTTAACATAACAAAATAGGTGCCAGTTATTCTGTCGGTGATTCCTCATTACAGTGTCCTAACCAGTCGGTTATCTTGCCTCATTTAAAATTCAAACAAAGCCTAGTTAAAATTCAAACAAACCCTGGTTATTAATTGTGAATCAGCTTTTAAAAGTGCATTTTCCTTGGCAACACCTCTACCAATCAGAGTCCACTTGCCACCAGTCTCCTCTCATGCAATATACATATTGGAATCTCCTGTGTAGCTAGAATCCATCAATCTTATGTTTGTTCTTGTTAAGCACAGAAATGTGGTTTGTACTTTGCCAAGCTGGATCTAAAAGACTAATATTGGGGGACTGTTGTGCTCCAGTATGATGGCTCGGACAACCAGGGAACTGTAGGCTGTGAGCCTGACATCAGTGGTGGACAAGTTGTTGGAGGGGATCCTGAGGGACAACTTTTACGTGTATTTGGAAAGGCATGGACTGATTTGGGATTGTCAACGCGGCATTATGCATAAAAATCATGTCTGACTAATTTAGTTGAGTTTTGAAGAAATAACAGAGAAGATTGATGAAGGCAAAGCAGTGGACGTGGTCTATAAGGACTTCGGTAAGGTATTTGACAAGGTTCCACATGGTATACTGGTTAGCAAGGTTAGATCACATAAAGATGGAGAACTAGCCATTTGGACACAACTGGCTCGAAGGTGGGAGACAGGGTGATAGTGGAGGGGTGCTTTTCGGACTGGAGGCCTGAGACCGGAGGTGCGCCACAAAGATCAGTGCTGGGTCCAGTCTTTTTATCATTTCTACAATTTAATTTAATTTTATTTTATTTTGTTGACTTTGGGTCTTCAGCTTCTACTGTACCAAAACCACTCAAGTGGAGGCAAGTGCTGATTTATATGTTTATAATTATTTCCCACCAGGAACTAATGGTGTGCAGTTTAGAACCCATTCTCCCTTTCCCGCCATTCAGAAAGATAGACTTTTAGTTTTTCTGTGACAATGGAGATCTTCTCCATCTGCTGGAATTTGTGTCAAGAACTCTCTTTGAATTCACTGTTAATGGAATATTGCACAATCAAGTGTACAGTTGCATGCCGTTTTTAAGAATGAACCGAGAGCAGAGTAGAAAAATGTGCTGGCCCCATAACCCAGAGGTTGATGGATTGAAACCATCCATTGGTATTTAGGTTTTAACCCCGATACAGAGTCCCTGACAAGTCCCACCCGGCCCCCAGATATGTAATAACATCTCTGAGCAGGTTGAGTAGAAAAGTAGGTTAAGTTTTTTTTTAGAAAATGAACCTGCTAAACCCCTAATGCCAGTAACCATATTTTGCAAATGTGCGAAGTTGATTGTGACAGTTGAACATTGAGTATAGTCAAGAGCGTGGAAAAAAGCATGGATCCTTTGTTCCTGTTAGTTTGCTGCTGTATTAGCCAAATGGTTATATTTAATGTAAAAATAAAACTGGTTTTTAGAATTGCTTACAGTTTATCCATACTTTAAAAGCACACATTACATTGTTCAAAGGAGATATTGTTCAATGCAAGACAAATGCAAGAGAGCCGAATTTCAAACAATCTCAGCATTTCGAATTTGAGAAGAGAAAAGGGTGCTGATTAGTTGGTAGATCAACTTCAACTGACTGAGCTGTGCCATCGCAAAAGCAATAGAGATCTGTCAGCTCCCTAGGCTCCAAGAGTAATTCATTAAAGTCTCCGTGCTTGAACATATTTGTTTTGCTTTCAGAATGGTCCCTATATATGAATGCACGTTGCTTTCAGCAAGTGTAAATGTTATAAGCTTAACTGATCATCTGAAGATGATTGTTATTTCACTGGTTAGTGTTGTCAGGATTGTCCCCGTGTGCTGTTTACTTGTGGAATCACAAATAATAGGAGATATTTTGATTTGTGTTTTGTAGGTATGGGCTGGCTGAGTACACTGTCCTCTGATGATTGTAGACAACTGAAGGAACATACAAAATAAAAACTGAAAGAACTGTGGATACTGTAAATCAGGAACAAAAACAAAATTGCTGGAGAGTCTCAGCAGCTCTGGCAGCATCTGTGTGGGAAAAGACAGAGTTAAAGTTTCTGACCCTTTGTCAGAATGGTTGTTGTTGTGGAGGAACATAGTTTGATTCAATCCCTCTAAATACAGATGTGTGGTCTATATACCTGATATAACACAGACGTTGAATGTTTCAGCAAAATCTGTCTCTTTCTGGAAGTATTTAAGTTCTGTGCTGCGAAGTGACTGAATATTTCATATTTTGTAGCGTTGTCTGAAATTGCAAATCACATGCTCATAAAGCCAACTGACACTGGCTTCTGATATTGGAGCATTCCAGTTTTAAAAAGTTTATCTTTGATTTTAAATCCTTCTATGCCTTCGTCCCTCCTTGTTTTTGTAATCTATGCCACTCTTACAAATCTAAGACCTCTGTGTACCTCCAGTAACGATATTTTAGACATTCCCACTTTCAGTCGTTCTAACAGTTGTTGCCATGCTTTAGACTGCCTGAGTCCAAAGCCATGGAAGTCCTTCCCTAAACTTCTCTGCTTCTCCATCTCTGTCTTGCTCTTTAAAACACTTTATTGCAGCCTATCTCTTTGAACAAATTTTTGTTCATCCGCCGTCATAACTTCTTCTGTTATATGATGTTACATTTTGCTTAGCACTTTTGTCAAGTTCTTCTGGTGTTTTACTACGTTGTTGGTGCTTTAAGAATGCATGTACTTGTTGTAAAGTGTATTGCACCAGGAGGCTCATCTGTTTCATGATTTGGATTGGAAGCCGTTTGTTAACTCATCACATGCAGGTACAGTAGATGGATAAAATGGATCCTTTTGTGTCCAGGAATTTTAATTGTTCGGCTCGGCTGAAAATATCATTATAGCATTCAAGGATGATAAATTATTCTTGTTTAATTTATTCTAAGTTGTAAATTAATGTGTAGCAAATTAATGCTTGTGTTTGAGACAATATGATCAAATATAATTGAAAATCTGAATAAGGATAAGGTATTCAAAAACCAGAACTGAAATTGCTGGAAAAGTTCAGTAAATCTGGCAGCATCTGTAGAGAGAAATTGGAGTTAATGTTTCGGGTCAAGTGACCCTTCCTTGGAAGTAAAATCGACGTGGACAGAATTTACCATCTGAAGAACTGAGTAATTATCTAAAAGTGTTTCTTTGAGAAATATGAACTGACCACAAGTTTACTATCAGTATTCATATTTGCTAAATTCCACTGTCATTCATATTTTTACAGAGTAAGCATGGAGTCATATTTAGCAATTCCTAAATTTATAAGAATACGGGCTAACAATACATTGAATTGAATGCAGGTAACTGCAGGTGGAGTTGTTGTCGGTTGTACAAGTTATGCAGCGCTCAGGATTTTTTAAAAATCCTTCACTGGATATGGATGTCAGTCGCCAGCGGAATTTTTCTTAATGAAGTAAAAGAGATCAAGTTCAGCAACTAAAATACTGATGAATGTTAGTATAAAAATAAACTGCATCAGATGTTGGAAATCTGAAATAAAGCAGAAAATGCTGAAGATTTTCAGATGATCATGTGACATTTGGAGAGACGAAAAAAGAGTTATCATTGCTGGTCAATGGTGTCGCATATGATTTTGAAAACATTGAGATGTTATTGATTTTAAGTAATTAGAGGCAAGTAAGAGGGAAAATAATAAGGAATGTCTTGTGGTAGGATAGAAAGCAGAGGGATTAAATGCTAAAAGAAATAAAGCTGCAAAGCAAAAATTGACGGTGTGGAGCAAGTAAAGAAAGAAAATGTGGTTCTAGAAAGTTATAAATGGGAAAAGCAGTATAATCACCTGCATCTGTCATCTAAAGAAATGTATAACAAAGCAAGGGGAGAGGAAACAATCTGAAATTGCTGAAATCGGTGTTGAATCCAAAGGCTGTCAAGTACCAATAAAGCATGACATGAATCAAGTTAATCTTGAGCTTTAATGGAGCATTGTAGTATATTGACAAAAGATAGGGCAGAATGGGAGTGTGTTAGAGAATTAAAACAGGGACTTTCAAATTGAGTATGTTCTGAAAATCATCACTGGACTTGCATTTATTGGGTGGAATGTTGTTGGAATTGCATAATGGGTGATGCATGCTACTAGTACGTCATGCAATTTGAATGATTATTTTACCTGGAGATATAGTTGAAGGCGTTGGACAGTAGGATAGGACAAAATTCAATGCAAGATATTGTATTTTCTGTGCTTAGGTAAGAAGAGAGGCTATTGAAAATATGCAACTGTCTATTCTGATCCTTTCAGAATGCTGAAAGGTGACATCTCATTGAAGATTATGGAAGTAGCATGGGTTCTGTCACCCTCAACAACTTCTCTTTCGATTCCTCCCACTTCCTACAGAGGAAGGGGGGGGCCATGGGCACCCGCATGCGCCCCAGCTGTGCCTGCCTCTTTGTAGGTTACGTGGAACAGTCCCTCTTCTGCACCTACACAGGCCCCAAACCCCACCTCTTCCTCCGTTACATTGATGACTGTATCGGTGCCGCCTCTTGCTCCCCAGAGGAGCTCAAACAGTTCATCCACTTCACCAACACTTTCCACCCCAACCTTCAGTTCACCTGGGCCATCTCCAGCACATCCCTCACCTTCTTGGACCTCTCAGTCTCCATCTCAGGCAACCAGCTTGTAACTGATGTCCATTTCAAGCGCACCGACTCCCACAGCTACCTAGAATACACGTCCTCCCACCCACCCTCCTGCAAAAATCCATCCCCTATTCCCAATTCCTCCGCCTCCGCCGCATCTTCTCCCAGGATGAGGCATTCCAGTCCCGCACATTCCAGATGCTCAAGTTCTTCAAGGACCGCAACTTTCCCCCCACAGTGGTCGAGAACGCCCTTGACCGCGTCTCCTGCATTTCCCGCAACACATCCCTCACACCCCGCCCCCCCCAACAACCGCCCAAAGAGGATCCCCCTCGTTCTCTCACACCACCCCACCAACCTCCGGATACAACGCATCATCCTCCGACACTTCCGCCATCTACAATCCGACCCCACCACCGAAGACATTTTTCCATCCCCACCCGTGTCTGCTTTCCGGAGAGACCACTCTCTCCGTGACTCCCTTGTTCGCTCCACACTGCCCTCCAACCTCGCCACACCCGGCACCTTCCCCTGCAACCTCAGGAAATGCTACACCTGCCCCCACACCACCTCCCTTACCCCTATCCCAGGCTCCAGGATGACTTTCCATATTAAGCAGAGGTTCACCTGCACATCTGCCAACGTGGTATACTGCATTCATTGTACCCGGTGTGGCTACCTCTACATTGGGGAAACCAAGCAGAGGCTTGGGGACCGCTTTGCAGAACACCTCCGCTCGGTTCACAATAAACAACTGCACCTCCCAGTCGCAAACCATTTCCACTCCCCCTCCCATTCTTTAGATGACATGTCCATCATGGGTCTCCTGCAGTACCACAATGATGCCACCCGAAGGTTGCAGGAACAGCAACTCATATTCCGCTTGGGAACCCTGCAGCCCAATGGTACCAATGTGGACTTCACCAGCTTCAAAATCTCCCCTTCCCCCACCGCATCCCAAAACTAGCCCAGTTCGTCCCCTCCCCCCACTGCACCACACAACCAGCCCAGCTCTTCCCCTCCACACCTGTCTCTGCCTCCCTAACCTGTTCTTCCTCTCACCCATCCCTTCCTCCCACCCCAAGCCGCACCTCCATCTTCAGTCCGCCTCCCCTTCTCTCACTATTTATTCCAGAACCCTCACCCTACCCCCCTCTCTGATGAAGGGTCTAGGCCCGAAATGTCAGCTTTTGTGCTCCTGAGATGCTGCTGGGCCTGCTGTGTTCATCCAGCCTCACGTTTTATTATCATGTTTTCTGGTATGTTGGAAGGTGAGGAAATAGAAATGCTATTATAGTTCTTGAAGAGAGAGGAACATATGTCAGAAACATGTGAGAAATGGAATAGACATAGTCAAGGCCCAGGTAAGCGAAGATGCGAGTTGAGACTCCTTCATGAAGGAAAGAGGAGGATAGGTTCGAAGAATTTGTGTGAAAGGTAACATTGATAGATCAGTTGTCATGGAGATTTAGGAATTAGGAAAATAAATGAAAATCCCCTCACAAAGTGGAGTGGGAGGATGTGTAGTCAAGATCGTTGTGGGTATTAGTGTTATAATAGTAAATATTGGTAAGTAACATACCCAGAAGTGGGGACTGAAAGGATCAGAGAGAGCATTGCTACATATGAACGTGACCTGGAAATTTGAAGCAAGATTGGTGAAAATACCCAATTAATGGTGAGAGCAGGAAACTTGCGCTGCTTATAGTTATTAGTATTCTGTGGAAAAAAAAATAGGATGGAACCTGAATAGATGGGAACAAAGGTCGTATATCTTACAAAAAGACAGGTATAAATTTTGAAGGAAGTGGTTATGTGCCATTTTGAGATACAAGTGAGCAGAAGTGAAAAATAAGGAATTACATTTCCGTTGCACTGTCCAGGAGAACTGGATGTTTCAGAGCAATTTATAAGGGTAGAAATGTATTGTGGTTATGAGCATCTGAGAGAGAAATGGCTAAAAAAGTTACATTAGGTTTTAAAAGTTAAATTCTTTCAAAACCTATTTCCTAATTGCACAAATTGGTAGAGAGTAATGCAGACATTTTTCACTTACTAACCTTGACTGCATATTCCCCGTTTATCATATGTTTCATCTTATGAAATCTATTATCTGTTGCCAATTCAATGTTTATCAGTGTAGTGCAACATTGCATTGTAAGTAATGGGGAGCTGGCGATGGCCTCGTGATGTTATTACTGGATGATTAACCCAGAGACCCAGGTAACGCTCTCGGGACCTGAATTCAAACACGCCACAACTGGTGGTGGAATTTGAATTCAACAAAATATCTGGAATTAAGAATCTGGTAATGACCGTGAATCCATTGTCAGTTGTCCAAAAAAACCATCTGATTAACTAAATCCCTTTTAGGAAGGAAACTGCCATCCTTACCGGGTCTTCTCTAGACAAATAATAATGTGATTCACTCTGAGCAACCCTCTGGGCAATTAGGTATACGCAGTAAATGCTGCCTGGTCAGCAATGCCCTCATGACGTGAATGAATAAAGAAAAATATAATTGGTAGTCTTTAACTTTCACAAACTGTAGGTTGTGGAAGATGGAGCTAATCTCTGGTTGCTGATGTAATCTTGCTTCGTGAGACAGTGATTCTACAAAAGCCCAGAATAGAAACACCATTAGTAAATCCTAAATTTCACCACGGGAAGGTATTATATTATGTCTACATGCACATAAAAAGAATTTAGTAACCATTCTTGCATTCTTTGAAGAAGGAGTAGTGAACAGTTAAAGGGTAAAACTGGATGAAGGATGTGGTTGTAGTGACAGTTTAGGATGTAACTGGAGCAGGAATAAAGAATTTGCATTACTGTTCGTGACAACTGATAGCATAATTTAGAATAACTGACTTGTTACCCAAATATCATGCACTGCTACAAGCCCTGCACGAAATCTTTTTTTAAAAAGTTGGTTGTGTATTTAAGATAAGGGTCAATATGAAATTGATCCCTTCTAAGA
The DNA here is from genome assembly GCF_030684315.1 of Stegostoma tigrinum. NCBI lineage: Eukaryota > Metazoa > Chordata > Chondrichthyes > Orectolobiformes > Stegostomatidae > Stegostoma > Stegostoma tigrinum. Next base: position 17,395,481 of record NC_081367.1, on the reverse strand, counting down.
AAATTTTGTTTTGTGAAAACTGTCCAACTGATTGAAATCTGTTCTGGTTGGGATCAATTTATCATGGAATTGTAGAAAGATCCTTCATGTTATGGTGGTACTAGCACCACATTGAAACTTTTGATTCAGGTTTCACTTAAGGTTTAAGTTCCAATTTTCAAATGAGAAGTGAGACTGACTTTGCTGGGGTACTGTTTAAAAAGTGGGTATTGTCCATTTAAGATAGAGATTGGGTGAATGTTTTCCTTCAGATTTGGAAGGTTTTGGAACATTGCTTCAAAAGTGCGACCAGAGTCATTGAATATTTTTAGACTGGCAGTAGGTAGATTCTGGTTAACGAATCAAAGGGTCTTTGGGGTCTTGAAAGGTGAATGAAATTCAAAACACAAACATCAGCCAAAATTGTGTTAACGAGTGGAACAAGCTTGAGGGGCCACCTGCCCTGCTGCTGCTTCACTCTGTTTGTATTTGAAATAAAGCTTAGTAATGAAACCTCTTTTCAACTTTCTTAAATGTAATGACTTTGGATTTACATGCAATCACAATCAATGACTGACATAAAGATGCCAGTGCCCTACTGGACTGTAGGGCTACTCTCTCATTAGACTGACACAACTGGTGGTAGTTTGACCTGAAGGTCACCAAGACCCAGGGAGGAAGAGTTTGAGAAGTATGGTAATGGTAATCTCAGCAGGCATGGGAATTGAACCCATGCAGTAGGCATCATTCTATATCACAACCAGTCATCCAGCTAACTGACATACAGCTAGTTCTCCTATCATGCAATAGCAGCTTCCTTGTGACCTCATGCTATAGAAAACCACGTTATTGGGAAATCGCTATAGAAAATTGCTATACCTGTCTGCAGAGAACGTACGTAATCCAAACAGTGTCTAGTATGCAACCATTGCAAGGGTAGGGGAGGGGACAAGGGGGTGAGGGTGAGCTGAAATAGGCGGTGACTGGGAGGTTAGCCTGGCTATTGCGGACCAGGTGAAGATGCTTGATGAAACGGTCACCCAGTCTACATTTGGTCTCACCAATGTAGAGAAGACCACATCAGGACCACCGGATGCAATAGGCGAAGTTGGAGGGGATGCAGGTCAAGCTTTGTCTCACCTGGAAGGACTGCTGAGGGCCCTAGGTGGAGGTGAGGGAGGTGGTGTATGGGCAGTTGTTGCATCTTTGTGGTTACAAGGGAAAGTACCGAGTACTTTGGGGTGGTTGGTAGGGAGCGTGGCATGAACTAAGGAGGGAATGGTCCTTGCTGAAGGAGAAGCGTAGTACCTGAAATGTTGATTTCTCCTTTCTTCCAGATGCTGCCTGCCTTGCTGTGTTCTTCCGGCCACCTGTCTGTCTGTGTCATTCATACAACTTGTAATGTAGTATTGTTAATGCTGAAACTGATTGATTGAAACAGAAGAAATGTGAACCATTGAAAACCAGATTGCGCAATGCATTTCAAAAGATGCTGTTTATATTGAAATCTAGAAATTTTGAATTGTAAAGTATTACGTACAAGGTTTTTGTATGCCATAAACCATAAGACATAGGAGTGGAAGTAAGGCCATTCGGCCCATTGAGTCCACTCCGCCATTTAATCGTGGCTGACGGTCATTTTAACTCTACTTCCCTGCGCTCTCCCCGTAGCCCTTGATTCCTTGTCAGATCAAGAATTTATCAATCTCTGCCTTGAAGATATTTAATGTTCCGGCCTTCAGTTATACTTTATTTAAATCATGCATCGATTCCAAGGTATTGAAGTTGCTCAAGGACTTTCTAAACAACCTGAATTGTGAAGATCATGCATTTCCCAGTAAATAATAAAGTAAAACACTGTATTTATTGGAAACTTGTACAAACAGAAAATGCTGAAATAGCTCAGCAGTTAATAAAGTGTGGAGCTGGATGAACACAGCAGCCCAAGCTTCATCAGAAAAGGGTCTAGGCCCGAAACGTCAGCTTTTGTGAACCTAAGATGTTGCTTGGCCTGCTGTGTTCATTCAAGCTCCACACTTTGTTATCTCAGATTCTCCAGCATCTGCAGTTCCCATTATCTCTGAAATAGCTCAGCAGGGCAAGTTGCCTCTGTGGACAGAAAAACAGTTAACACGTCAGGATAATAATAAAAAGTCTGAAATTTAATTATTTTTCTTGCAATCTTTAGTTTGCTCACTATAAATAATTTTAACATTGACTATTAGAGCTTTTCCTTTTCTGGTTGTCTGTGAGAATTCTTTAATGTGTTTGGCTGCTTGGACAGCTTAATGTTGGGAATCCCATAAAGCTGTGTTACTTAACAGTAAAATTCTCTCACCCGTAACATTGAAATCTCGGCACCACGTTCTTTAATTGCAGTGCCAGTGCCCTTGCTTGTCATTGACTGCAAAGTCCTGGCTGATGCTAATGTAACTAATTAATTATACATTGGAAAAGTATGAGAAAGGTAGTGCAGTCTGGCATCAAATTATTTAGACATTCCCCATCTTAAAATATATTGGGGCATTCTTGTCTAAGGATTCTAACATTTTAAGCTTTCTGCAGTGGTTTCTTAGCCCATATTGTCTTTTTCTGTGTAATTCTTTCCTTTCTGTCACCACCTCAAAGAATTGCAGAAGGAAGCCATTCAGTTCTTTAGGTCTTCACCACCTCTGAGTATTTTGACTTAGTGCCAAACTACTGCTTGTCCACAAAAACCCTACTCATTGTTTCTGTCTTCAGCCTGACTGTAGGGACGCTGCTACCTACTGTTATTTACAGATAGATCAGTTAATTGGTTGGGATGAAGTCAGGTAGGATTTTCTACCTTTTGTGCCTTTCTCACCACTTGCTGCAGATTTAATCTGGCAGGTTTGCCCTTTGCATCATCTTTAGTTTTTCCAAAGAGGTGGGAAACTAATAAATTGATGGCCTGAGGATTAACTGTAAATGTCTCCCAGTGGCTTATACATTATTATGCAAAGTGAAACCAGTATTAGCTTATAAGTCATTTTCATTTTGATGCAGCTAAGTTTATGATGCTCTGGCCTCTGAAATTGGCACCTTCCCACCATTCACTTGCTTTTTGGGCTTTCATTCTCTACTTTTGGATCTGCAATTCTAGCCTGTGTAAATAAAAACATTGTGCCTGGACAATGAATGTATATTTTTATATTATGCAAAATGTCAAGCCCATCCAGTATGTTGAAATATGGCAAAAGAAATTTGTAGGATACAAAGAGTTGTCCAAATTTTTTGGATGTGAGGCCAAGTAAAGCAGCTGTAGACTTTGTGTAGTTTAGGCAATTTTTTTAAAATTAGGTAATTGATAAAGTTTAAAGGTGTTACTTAGGAATATTCATTCTGCCATCACAAACATGCTCCCTTTGCTGTACACTTCATCTTCTAACCACCTTCTCAATCGTTAGTTTCTATCACATTTCTCCCTGCACTAATATTAACAAATTGAAGAAGAACACTATCTGTTCCTTTTACCTTTCTCCGATCCCAACCTAATGACCCAACTTTGCTTTCTTGATTTCAAGAGCTATCAAATTGTCAACCTGCTTTTATCCCTTGTACCGTACCCTACAGTTTGGAAAAGTATTAGCGTCAATGTTTCCCTGAGCTGTTGTCATCTGGTTCTATTCCTATCATTCAGGCTATGCAATTCATTACAATTCTCTTAGAAGCTAAAGTAGCTGGTGGTTCTGGCAAGTGATAAGCAACATAAGTTCACCCTGCCATTCTGAAGTCTGTAGATATGTCTTGGTGAAACACACATGCTCCACAGAATGGAAAACACAGTATTGCAGCACCTATGCGCCTTATTTATGCAAGCTTCAAGCTGCATCAGTGTGAATTAAAACCATTCCATTATTGTGGTAGGAAATACTTAAAATCATAGAATCCCTACAGTGTGTTAGGAGGCAGTTTTGCACATTATGTTCACACTGACCATCCAAAGAGCAACCCACCCAGACACCCGCCCACTCCTTGTAACTCTGCATTTCCCATGGCTAATTCACGTAGCCTGTATATCTCTAGATACCATAGGCAATTTACCATGACCAATCCATCTAACCGGTACGTACTTGGACTGTAGGAGGAAATATAAGCAGACGTGAGTATGCACAAATTCCACATGCATCCCCTCCTGGACCATGCTGAATTTTGTTGCCTGAAAACTAATGCAAACAACAGATTTAATAATGATTTTGATTTAAACTGAATTTTTAAACCTATTTTCAAAAAGCATATTTAATCAAATACTGTACAATTTCCATTGAGTGTGGTTATGCATCTGAACTGTTAATGCTGTTTATTTTTACTGTATCCTATACAGTTCAACCTCTTATAGTTTGGATTCTAATAAAAGGCACACAATTATTTTGGAGGCAGTAACTAAGCTTGAAATGCTTTGGGTGGGGGAGGGGATTTGAATCCATTAAATGTTAATAATCATTATTTTGTCTCCAGTGTACAAAGCAAACTAAACTGGGAAAGTGTAAATACAGTTAGCTCAGAAATTTTCTGTTGCAATCAAATCTGTTATAATTCAAATACGATTGAATATAACCATATAATCTTTCAATTTGTATATTTAGCAAGACTTGCTATTTGTCGAGAAATTGAACTCCAAGTAAAATATAGCTGAAAGTCAAAACATTTTAACTAAATGAAAGCCGCAACGTATAATTTGTTTTCAAACAAAATATTTACCTTCTCCCTCAAAATGTGTGTTTTTAAACCAATTTCCGTCAGTTGATTTAATGTGATGGATTTGGCTGACTGAAGAACGTTGGAGCTGCTGTAGTTATTTAGTTGAGGCAGACTACCCATGGACATTTCCAAGTTAGTTTTCTATTTACAATAACAGGATAGATACATTAACTTATGTCATATTTCATTTGGAGAGCGAGAACTACTTCCTTCTGCATTGTGCTGCCTTAGAGGTTCACCTTGACAAATTTTTCCTTCTCTAAGAAAACTTAAGTGACTTATACCTTTGTAAATCATATTGTGGCTGGCTTCTTTTTCCACTGTGTGGTATCTCTTGTATTTCTAGTCTGGATCTGTTCACCATGTACAAGCTATAGGTCAAGGTATTTGCTATAAAAATGCAAATAGCTTGGCTCATGCCATCAGTTTTCATTGCTTGAATCGGTGTGTGTTTGATATAAACACATATTTATAAACTACTGTATCCTTAGTGTGTCTACAAAAATATTATTGTGTGTGTTCATGTATGTTAGGTGCACATAGTGCATGTTAGTTAAATGTCACATGGATTATGTAAAATGATTATTTCTACTCTTACTAGGATTCACTTTATATGCTGACGAAAGATTATCTGGCGGTGGGGTGTATGTTTTATGTGAACCATTCCACAATGAGGCAGGCATTTCTCACCACTTACCGCACAGAAAGCACTGGTGACTCAGGGCAGCAAAATCTGTTTGTTGTACTCTCTCATTTATGCCTTTGTTACATCTAGATTTGATATTTCAGTGCTTTGCCAGCCAGCCTCCAATCTACCACTGATCATAAACATAGTCTTCTAAAAATCTACTACTCTTATTCTAAATTGCACGAAATCCTGTTCACCTATTATCCCTGTATTCATTGAGTCCCATCCTGACAAGCCATCAGTTTTGAAACACGCGCACTTGTTTGACCCCTTCGTTCCACCTTATCTCTGCAGTCCTCCAACTGTGATCTTTTGCTGATCGCTAATTTCCAATCCCTTCATGCCTTTAGCTGTCAAAACTTTAAATTCTGGAATTTGATGCATTAACCTCAGCTCTTTACCTTTTTCACTTCTGTACCTCCTTCCTCTTTAAGAAACTCCTTTATATAATCTCAGCTGTTCTGATTTCATTTGCTTGGCACAGTGTCAAAGTGTATTTGGTAAACCAAGTTCCTGTAGTGTACATTGTGATGTTTTCCAAATAAAAGCTGCTACATAAATGCAAGCTGTTATCATATTGGTAAATTAGAAATTCATGATGTCATGTGAGCACATTTTAAGTAAATATCAGTTCCAACTCCAACTCCTGGCAATCAAAAAATGTTCTCTTTCAGTGTTAAATTGTGTTGCTTTCTCCAAGACAAACTTGTGTTAAGAAAGAGCCATTTTATAATCTCTTCCCTATTAAAGTATTTTGGCACATTACTAAGCTTCTGAAAAATAAGCGGCAGAATTACCCCATGTGCATGCAAACAATGCTAATTTTTGGAATACCATCATAAACATATTGAAACACATGACTTTTTTGATTGTATTCTTTTAATCTCCTAGCATTTCATCTTTTTGGGGTAATTCTGCCGCTTATTTTTCAGAAGCTTAGTTTCTTGTTCAGTTCCCTTTTCTACAAATTCAGTGATTTTTTTTGGAGTCGATTTATCCTGTGCCCACAAGGCCAAAATTGTCTCTCCTCCCCCCCCCCCCCAAAAAAAAATCCATCTTTGACACTTGCCTCGTGTCACTTGTGGTCTATTCCTGACTTAGCAGTGAGTTGAATTCATTTTCCTTTGGCTAGCAACAGTTCCCAATTTTATCTATCTTTGTCACATTGAACTACCCAACTTTTGCTGGCCTAAAACATACATGAGCTTTCTTTCCTTCTTGGCAAAAGGAAACTTTATTTATAAAATGTCTATTAGTCCATTACATAACATGTCAGGTCAGAAAATTGAGAAGTTTAACAAAGTACTCTGTGATGTATTTGTGCACTTTGTGCTGTTCGATGACTGAATCCAATTACAAAATGATGATGAGCTCTATTAATTTTGGTACATTGTGCTGGCGTGATGGCTCAGTGGGGTAGCACTGCTGCCTTTGTAGTGCCAGGGACCTGAGTTTGATTCCACCTTGGGTGACTGCATGGAGTTTTCACATTCTCCTTGTGTCTGTGTGGGTTTCAGTGAGATGCTGCAGCTATCCCTCCTACAGTCCAAAGACCTGCAAGTTAAGTGGATTGGCCATTCTAAATTGTCCTGTAGTATCTAGGTTAGATGGATTATCCATGATAAATGGGAGTTACAATAGGGTGGCGGGCTGGGTCTGGGCGAGATGTGCTTCAGAGGGTCCATGCAGGCTCAATAGACCAAATAGCCTCTTTCTGCACTGTAGAAATTCTATGATTCTACAAGCATGCAGTCCCAAAGGATTTTATAAGTTACCATGTCCTCAGAAAATTTTAACTGAACGGAAGTGGTCTTTTCCTACTGCATTTTTGTAGTGGCTGCTTTAAGCTTTAGCACATAGCCCTGGACCTTGGAATGTGCAAGCCTGTAACGCTCTGTCATGCATAATTCCTTTTCTTGGAAGACCAAGCTGATGCGAGCATACAAAAGGGGGTTTCTCATAACAATGATGATCCGCCAGGTGTAGTTGATGTTTGTGTTGGAACCTCTGCATCCTGCAACAACCAAATCCTGTGTCATAGAACTGTTTGGAATGAATCTTGATAAAGCTTGCATTCCTTATTCACCTTCTTTGCCAAGGCACCTTTAGAATGAGATTTGTAATAGCACCTTCATCATTGCAATGGTCTCGAGGACTGTGTAAGATGACGTGGAGAGTTCACACACGTATCCATGGGAAGTACTGTCCTCGCCAGCTGCCAGGCTATATTTTAGTCCTTGTTTGAAAATTCTGCTGAATGACTTTGACAGTCTGCTCAGGAATCCATCTGACAGAATTGACCCTCTACTTTTCCTGTAAGGTCCTCAAGAATGTTATGTGCTGATCAGTGCCTGATGGACATGTGCTCAGAATTGTTTTCTGTACAAATCTTTCCACAGGGATGGGTGACACAATTTCGCCCATCTAACTGGAGCCATCTGCAGCAGTATGACCAGGCTAATGCTTCAAGATCAAAGCCATTCAGTTCAGCTGTTGTCAGAAACTCTTAAACTTCATCCTTCGGTTCTGTCTTGTTTCTCAGATGCTTGCCTGTTTAAGAATATGCACTCTTAATTTCATGTTTGATTCTGGCTGAAGTTCAAACTTTCTATCCTATTTATTATAAAGTCTGCCAATTTCTACCTCTATAATACTGTATACCTACCAGCCCAATCTGTGCTGCATCCACCCATCAGTACCATTGCTGGAGATCATGTTCACATGTCTTTGTTACTTCCAGACACAACCTATCCACCATTCCGATTGCCACTATCTCTGCTAATAATTTAGATATCAATCACATGTACTAAAATAGAACCAGTAGTCTAATAATGTTTTCCATGCACTTTACAGACTAAACTTTGAAAAACTGAAATGTGATCAAATCTTTGCCACTGGATCCTATCATTTGGAGTTTAGCTCAAATTGTTGTCTCATCCTCACCGACCTGAACTGGTTTTCTCATGTTTGTTCCACTTCACCTCTATCATTGAAGTCTTTACCCATCAGCCTATCCACTCAAACTGCCCTCTGAATGCCTGTAACTTATTTTTTCTCTTGACATTCAGAAATGCTAAAATTTGCCCCTTCAGCCACACTTGCTCACGTCACCATAACGTTTCCTTACTGATGTGTGTGAAATGCTTGGGTGCTTTAAGGGTATACAGTAAGTTTAGATGACTGTTGATGTATGTGTAGGAGAAGGGCTTATTTTGAAACTACATTAGTATAAGGTTAACAGATTTTGAGAATGTGATGCTTCTTATTTTGCACCATTGGGTTATGGTCCGAGTCATTTTTACTTGCTACGCTCAGTTTCCGGGGGGAAATATGTGGAAAGGGATGTTGAGCAGTACAAGTTAGTGTATTGTGTTTTAGTTGCTGAGCTACTTGTGTAAAGCTGTGCTTGATGATTATGATGAGATTTTGTTCTCTGCAGCTGTCTGATGTGATGCTGAAAAGCATTGAGTGGGTCTAGATGATACATGCAGACCAAAAACACCTTTATATTTACTCAGTAATAAAGTTTGAGTAAGCTGAACTCGAGGCCAAGATGCGTTTCTAATCTGACAGGGTTTCTTGTGTTTGAATACATTTCAGCAGCTTCTACTATAAAACTTGCATATGTCATTGTTGAATGTGACCATGATAGAACTCAGCCCTTAATGTTTTTTGCTAATCATACACATGCACAATTAAGCATGCAATTTTCTGAGTTTAGACTTAAAACAACACTTTAGAATTACTAGGAACCATTTAATTTTGTACTGTTCCAATTCTGTATGTCATCTGGGAATACTTAAAGCAGTTAGCCTCTCAAGCTATTGCACAATAATTTACTTTTACAATGAAAAAGCTGTTCTTAACTGTTTCTGCACTGTCACAACTAAACTTTCAAAATAAGTTGGAGTAAAATGAGAACCTGTTACATTTCTTTTGTATTTATAAGAATTAAAATTGGTGTCTAATTGTTAGAGCAGAGATAACATTTTATGGATGAGCTGTAAAGTGTTCTTCAAGTAAGACTTTTTTAAACCATGGGTAGGTGATTGAACACAGACGGCTGACCACTTGTTTTGATTCAGTTACTGATAGTTGCAGAATGTAAACCCTACGTTACAATTTGAAACCAATAAAGTCTTTCAGTTCTGAGGGGAAATATCTGATACTAATTTCATCAGAGCAAAGATGAACAGTATTGATACTGTTGATAAAAGTAGCCTGAAGATTTCCTGTGGCCAAATGTCTGTTTTCCTGTGGGATGCTAGGGAGTGGAGAGTGGGTCCTTGTTTCATTGTGCTTAACCAGTGGGTTATGTTCATTCTGCAGGTAATGTAAATCTTGTTCTAATACCACTGCATCTGTTACTTTATCCCTTAAAAATGTAAATCCAAATAGATTGTAGAATATTGGATAGGTAAATATCCTCTTATACTTGCAGAAGCACCTTGTCTGCATCAAGAATCTGTGCTTACGTAGCAACCTAGAAACAGTGTTTTTACAGTTTATTCATTTGATATTTCAGTCTCTCTTCATGTTACTTTCAAATAATGCTACATAACTTCCTCCTTCATTCGATAATGCAACTTTGGCAGAAGTATAATTTTTTTTGTTTTTGTTCTAGGTTTAGATTCTGTCATTGAACCTTCATTTTCTTTTTCCCATTCCCTGGAGATAACTTTGAATTCATGCCAACACAGACTAAAACTGTCAAAAACTAGAATTATTTGGGTTATCATTGGAACACCTGATTGTGCTGGAAAAATCAATTTAAGTAGTGTTTTTATTTGTTTTGTGGTGACCCAGTAAATCATTTAAATTAATTTAAATCAAACTTATTTTTGTAATAATTCAAAACTAATTTAAAATTCAAAAATAATTTCAATAATTGGAAGCTGTGCACATTGACCTTAAATGACATTAAAGAAATAGAGACCTAATGTAATATCACGTACTGTATCAAAATTTGGTGCTGTTCAACAAAATGGTTTATTGTTCTAAAATTGTTAACGTATTTCCTCTCCACAGATACTGCCAAACTTTGGTTAAGATATTGACAAGATTATAACACATTGGTAGTTTTTTTTTCTTTAAGTCTTCAATGTTTCCACAATTGTAAGAAAGAACCAAGAATTACAAACATTAGATTCAATTTATAATTTATTCTAACAAAATAGAAGTAGTTTGTCCAGAGTAGAATGTATCTTGGCTAAAATTCTAGCCAAAATCTAACCACCACCAATGGAACAAAACTGTATGTAATTTTTTTTAGGATAAATGTGTTCGGTGAATATGTAAGGATGCCTATTTTAAAAAGGTATTTAAACTCAATCAGGAAGTGTAATTATTAGACTGCATGAGTTAAACTTAATAGAGTCTGAGATAACAAAATGTAAATTTTCAAATTGGTGTAGTGAATTACAAAAGACGAGACTGAGGATTTGGGACAAAATTAAGTGAGAAAATTACATGCAGAGGTAGAACAGTGCAGTATGTTGAGACAAAATACATGTGTTTCAGTAAAGAGAATAAGTTGAGAAAATGAATGTCATACTGAGATCTATTTAAAAGGATTGTTTTAGCAAGTTTTGAGAAGATTTGTAGCTCAGGTTGAGGTTCTGGATGTGAGATTGCTCGCTGAGCTGGAAGGTTCATTTTCAGACATTTTGTCACCATTCTAGGTAACATCATCAGTGAGCCTCTGACGAAATGCTGGTGTTATGTCCCGCTTTCTATTTATCTGGTTAGGTTTCCTTGGGTTGGTGATGTCATTTCCTGCATTGGTGATGTCATTTCCTTTTCTTTTTCTCAGGGGATGGGAGATTGATTTGGAGCCAATCTACCATCCCCTGAGAAAAAGAACATGAAATGACATCACCAACACAGGAAATGACATCACCAATCCAAGGAAACCTAACCAGATAAATAGAAAGCAGGACATAACACCAGCGCTTCGTCGGAGGCTCACTGATGATGTTACCTAGAATGGTGACAAAACGGCTCACTGATGATGTTACCTGGAATGTGACAAAACGTCTGAAAATGAACCTTCCAGCTCAGCGAGAAATCTCACATCCAGGATTGTTTTGTTGTACCACGAAGCTGCCTCTGTTAGAAATGTCACATTTTCGAAATCTGGTCAGAAACATAACTTGAGTATAAAATATATGCATTTCTACCAATACATATTTAAATAGAGTTGAGTCACATTAAATCCCAACTTGGCCACTTGACCCTGATTGATCAAGATGTTGACGTGGGGTGTGCCACAGGGAAACATTCTCACACCAGGCGGTTGCTTTGTTGAAAATATCTCAATGCCCCAGATTGATGGTTTCTTTTTCAGAGGACAGGGGTCTTCTTATGAGCATAGCTTCCAGTTGGTGTAAATGAGCCATGATGCAAACATAACTGATAACCATGAATTTGACGTTAGTGTAGTTCTAGACACGTTCAGAACTTGGGGTGCAATTCCAGATTATCAGTCAAATCAGTTTTAAAAATAACATGTGTTTTGATTCAGCAGCTGGCTTAGAATTTGTTTTCTAGTTTTTCTGCTTAAAAAGCCAAAACAGTTGTTTATGGGAACTAAAATTGCAATAAAAGGATTTTCTAAGTGATGTATTTGTTTGCCTACACAAATCACTGCATTTCAAATGTGATAGGGCAGTATGTGACTATCTTTTTCTTGTTGTTTACTCCTTCATAGAATTTGGGTGGCACTGGAGTGGTCAGAACTTTCAAATCGTGTTATCCTCCCTTGATAACTGAGTGGCTTGCTGGGTGTTTTGCATGTAGCCATATAAGGCAAGTCTTGTCAGATCATCAGGTATCAGCAAGTAAAAGCCATCAGGGAACCAAGTAGGTTTTAAGTGGCAAGCTAGCAGTCGCATGGTTACCAAAACTGAAATCAGCTTTTATTTTTAAGTATCTACTTAATTTAAAATTTCCAGCTGCTGGGACAGGATTTAAGCACGTCTCCAGGATTTAGATTACTTAGTTCAGTGGTTCAACCACTGGTACTTTTTGCTTAAATGATTACCTCCACTTCAACTGTACAGACTGTAAACATGTGTCACCTAGTTAATAGTTTAAGTTTTGAAATCATTTCAGAAAGACAAGTTATTTCTGACATTTTATTATGACTTTTTTGTGAACAAGATATCTGCTGGTTTCTGTAATAATACTCCGAATCTTCAAAGATCTATTATCTTAAATTGAGATGATCTATAAACTTAGTTTATTGACTTTAATGTAGAAAATCATTACATTCTGTACTGTGAATGGGCTTTAGTTCATGGTTCATGTGTTTTAGTATAGAATTTCTAGTTTTAACAATTAAAATTTAATTGTAGAAAAGGGGGTAAATGCAATTAAAGCAACTTGAAAACTATTACACTCAAAAGGTTACGACCTATGCTGATTTAATAGGTTAATAGCAAGAAAAGTAAGATCATAAAACTGAAGGTATACTTGGCTGAAGAATTGGAGATATAGTGTCTGTAATCATCGCAAGTTGGGCGTTCCACAGAGATGTTTAAATTAGAGAACAAAAGTTAAATTGATTTCAAAGTTTTCATTGAATCCTGAAAGGTTGTAAAATCCATTCACTTAACAAGAACAAAGAAGAAATTGTAAATGAGGAATAAATGACCTCAAAGCTCAAAATGAGAACAGCCCAGCATGTGCTAAGTCATCATGGAGATGGTGGAGCTCAGGAACATTTTCTGATTTCAATTTATTAATGTGCTTACTGAAAGAATTAATTGTTGTTGGGACTTTGTATGAAGAAACTATTTAGTTCACTGTGTGGAATTCAGATGGGGCATAATCACAGAAAATAAGTTTAACTGGAATGGTTAAAGCAGTTGACAACCACCATGCAAGACCATTTGAAACAGTTGACCCTGGTTGCCAAGCAGATATGTTCATCCAATTGTTTGTGGTCAACAATCCTTTTGACTGGCCAGCTATCTCTGGTTTGGAGCAGCCAAGGATGGTTGTGACCAGTCAGTTAATATCAATTGGAAATGCTTGACCCCTGTGTGACCTGTCACCTATGACTAGTTGATTGTTTGCGGGTGGCTTATCCTGGCCAATGAAGTCAGGTTTGAAAATTATCACCCTGGTTGAACACAGTTTATGTAAAAATGAACCAGCCAATCCACCCTCTTAGTTAGATAGCACTGTAGTTCATCTGTGTTCTACTAAAGTTACGCGAATGAATGAAGCTTTATTAATCATGAAGAGTTAAGAAACTGAAAGATACATTGACTTAACCAAATTTAAAACTTATAATAAGAAAACTGCATATTAAACAAGTCATACAGTAAACACTTCCTTGACGAAACTTATGCATAACTCAGTTCATCTCCAAGGAAAGTTTTACTACTTGAGATTTTGAGTTTTATTGGAGATTATTTTTCTTCACAACTTTTGTTATATTCATCACTCTTAGACTCTGGTTATGGAAGTAGTGAATAAAACAATGCTGGTGGTTAGAGACAAGAAAAGAATTAAGCAAGGTTCCATTGATTTTTGCCCTGAAAAGCAGACAAGTTCCATTTGCAGAATAGTCTCAGTTGAGCATAATTAAATTAATAAAGAAAAGCATAAACCTGTATCCTAATTTAGTTGTAGCCTCTTAACTATGTATTTCTTTACACATTTTTGCAAAAGAAACTATGAGAAAACACGTATGAAAGTACACGACTGTGGAACTTTATAGGTTGCTGATTGCAGGCTGAAATTGCTCTCTCTCTGTCTCCAGGAGCAGTTGCAATGCAAGTGACTTCTTGCAAGCTTGGATTCAAACTAACCGCTTCTTGCTGAGTATCACATACAAAGGTCAGTCAGCTTTCAGCTTTGCTGAGTGCTGGCAGTCTGCTCACAGCAGGGGCGAGATGTTTTTGGAGACTATCACTGTTTTTCTTTTATTATTCTCATTTGTGGTTGGAACTAAGTTGCATTTGAGAATTAAGCTTTTTACGAGCTTTTCTTAAAGTAAAGGAGCGAACTAAAAACTGATATCAGAGATACTAGGAACTGCATATGCTGGAGGATCCGAGATTACAAGGTGTAGAGCTGGATGAACACAGCAGGTCAAGCAGCATCATAGGAGCAGGATTGCTGACGTTTCGGGCCTAGACCCTTCATCAGATAAAGGGTCTAGGCCTGAAACGTCAGCCTTCCTTCTCCTATGATGCTGCTTGGCCTGCTGTGTTCATCCAGCTCCACACCTTGTTAAATAAAAACTGATGTTTGCTGTTGAGGATTGGCCTGGAAAGATAATGCAGGTTGAAAATCCTCTAAGAACACTATAGAATAACCAGAACCAAGACATCAGAATGCTCAGGGACTGGCACCTAGATGAATTTTGAATTGATCAGTCAAGAGAGTACCTGGTCTGCCAGCCGACCACAGACAATGTCAAAAAAAGAAACAAACCAAAAGTTGAACTGGATTGTTCGTTTTGCTCTCTCTAATTATTCTCCAATTATTGGATTGTTGTAAGCCCTGAGAAAAGAACCCCAGTCTATAGGAAATCAGGAAAAATCTCCCAGAGGTCTGCAGAATGTATTTGCATCGACAGGTGACTTCAAAATTCAAGCAAGATCCTTGTAATACAACCCATCAGATTTCATGAAGGCTTGGCATTAGTCATCGAACTGGTTACCGAATTGGCAACTTAATAATTTATTTTTAAAACTTTATCCCTTTACTTCTTGTGACTGTCGGTGTGTGAGCAGGGCTTGGTACAGAAGATTGGGTTTAAATCATACATATGAATTAGATTGTGTTGTCATTCATCTATGTTCTGCTCAAATTATGTTATTAAAAAACATTGACTTTTATTTAAGTTATAAACTTATTGTCCAGAATCTCTTATTTCTAAGGGATGCTTAGGAACATGGGTTTGTGGGCCAGCGAATGGTTTAATTTCACATGTGGTAAATTCAGTGATAGTGACTCTGATTTATTTGGTGTGGCTTCCAATACCTGTCATAATAGCATTTAATTTCAAACTGTCTGAGCAAAGTCACAGAATCATAGTAGTTGTGCTGCAGACGGAGGTGAATCTAACCATCCTGTCTGCACTGCTTCTTTTTCCCAGTAACTGTACATTATTTCTGTTTAAATAATAATTTAATGCTTCAAATGAACCTACCTCCATCACACTTGCAGCCAGTCATTTCAGACCTGAATTGGTCAGTGAGAAAAAGTTCTTTCTCATCTTACGTTTGTTTCTTTTGCAAAGCTACAAACTATGTACTTAGTGTTCTGAAATAACACTGTGTGAAGCTGGATGAACACAGCAGGCCAAGCAGCATCAGAGGAACAGGAAAGTTTGGCGTTTTGGGCCGAGACCCTTCTGCAAAAAATTTTAGTTTTTCTGTCTGTTTGAGAGGGAAACTCAGTCCAGATCCCCATGATTTAGAAAACTTCGATCAGAATTCCCGTCAGCCTTCTCCTGTCCAAGGAAAACAGTTCCACCTTCTCCAATCTATACTCTCCACCTTCTCCAATCTATACTCATAACTGAAGTTTCTCATGCCCGGAACTGTTCATATAAAGCAATTAAGCGCTGTGTTCAGTGTATTCATATCATTCCTCAAGCATTGTGCCCAGATTCTGTGCAGCATTCCAGCTGAGGCCTTAGCATTTTCCTATGTATGTGCCACTTGCTGGTGAATGAAGAGGTTAGTCCAGATGGATGCATAGCTGGAGGGAAGTGCAGGAGGGAGGATCTTAGATTTCAGGGACTGGAAATGTTTTTAGGGGTGATAAGACGTGTGCAAGGATGACAGGTTTCACCTGAACTGGAACGGGACCACCATTCTTGTGGGGAGGTCTGTTGGTGTTTGGGGAGTGTTTGAATAGCTTGTCAGGGGGTGGGATTCAAAGAGAATGTGCAGCAGTGGGTAACCAGTAGAGTCACAGGCTTGGCTCCTCCTTTAACTCATCTGAGGAGCCATTGTTCACCAGTATCCAGAATGAAAAACCAATTACTAAGTGGGATCTAATGGACCAGCTGTTGATCACCCATTTGCCATCTGTCTGCTTGGCCCTAACTTACAGCGTGACCACCTCTCTGAACATGAGCAACTGACACCAAAAAAACAGCCAGCAAACGAGGATTGGGAATGCAAATTGGGGGAAGCGTCTCCAGCCAGTTCACACTTTTTGGATGCTCTGCTGCAGTGCCGAAGGACAGAGCCCAGCACCCTTCTTGCCCAGTGGATATTGTCTTTCCCACAGTTAGTTAGTCTTTCTTTAACTTGTTGTCCCTTTCCACAGTAATCCTAAACATTCTACTATTAGAATGGTTACTATCTCCTAAATATTTCCTCCACTCCCCATTATCTACTTGACCCTTTTAATTATCAAGAAACAGACCTGCTTGTTTGTTGGACCAAACACATGCTGCTTTAAGAAATTCTGCAGAAAACCATCTAAGAATGCTTGCTACTATCTGCACTGAACCTAACACTACACTAAATCTATTTTAGAGTAATTAATCTCCCCTGGATAAGCACTCAGTGACGTGTATCTCAGTGATTTCCTTACAGATTTGTTCTTTTACATCTTCCTACTCTTTGGAGTTTATAGACTATTGCACCCTTTTCGCTCCTCAGTTCTAGCCAAGTCGATTTTGTTCTTGAACCCCGGAACATCCTCTCTTCCTCAGTGCTGTTCTTGTTAACAAAAAATGCTGCTCACCATTTTTCCCTTTCCCAGTCTTTTTTGATCACCTTATAACTAAGAATATTTAACACCCTGTCCTAGCATTCTTGCCTCTAACTCTCAAATCTGATTAACTGCACATATGTGCAGTCTAATCCTGATTTCGACTTCATTATTTTGCTCTTACTCTAACTTCAAACATACTATTCTCTCTCCAAGCGCTATCTGCTCTCCCAGACCTTTTGAATCCTTGTAATCACCAGTGTTCTGTCCGGATTCCCACGCTTTGCTGAGTTACTTTAAACCTTTTCCCACCACTAGTAACAGACACTGACAATGAGCTTGGTCTTGATTCTGTTCAGGTATAACCTGTTTGGCCTGCACAGGTGCCAACTCTCCAGAGCCAGTCGCAGTGTGCCAGAATCCAAAACTTCCTTCCAGCCACATAGTCACATGTCCTGTCCTCCAGTTTCTATAGTCAATTGCATGGCCCTGAACTTTTGAACACCTACCTAGCTGCCTAAATTCTGTTTGCAGGACCATATTTCATTTTTGTCTCATAAGGACCAGTGTGGACCTCGATTACTAGTGGTTTGCCCTCCCCGAGGAATGGCCTGTATCTCCTTTGTGACGTCCTAGATCCTAGCTCCAGAGAGGTACATACCATTCTGGTGTCACATTACTGGCCTCCAAAATGTCTGCCTGTTTCTCCAATGAATCCCCCATCAGTACAGCTGTTACACTCTTCTTCCTTTCTTCCTCTAGAGCTTGGGCACCAGGGGAGGTACAGGTTTGGTTTTTGCTTCACTCCCCTTGGGCCATTGCTCACCCAGACAGAACAGCAGTTAATGAGTGGGATCTAATGAACCAGCTGGTAGTCACCCATTCATTATCTGTCTGCTTGCCCCTAACTTGCAGTGTAACCACCTCTCTGAACATGAGCAACTGGCACCAAAGAAAAGCAGCCAGCAAATGAGTATTGGGATTGAAAATTGCAGGAAGCTATCTCTAGCTGGCTTAAATTACTGAACTTTTTCATGGCACACTTCATATTCTGGGGCATTCTTCAAGAAATTGTGCAAGCAGCACAAGAATTTTAAGAATTAAGTTGATAATCACGATATTCCTAAACCTTACAGAACCCACTAAACTATAAATAACGACATCAGATGACACTTCCATTTTAACATCTTATTGTGCTTAAAATTTTTGTTATGAATTAAATAATCAAAATAGTATGCATTGAGCTAACACTGAAAAATGTTCGTACTACAGGTGATCATTACGCAATAGAAATGATTGACATCTGGACCTGAGTATTCTAATTGATTTTCTATTACCTAATGCTGGGTTTCAGTTTATTTTTTCCTAATTAAATCATATTGTGGTTAATAAAAGGGTGTATTGTGGTAATTTCAACCCAGGTGCCCACATTAATGCTGTGGGAGCATGGCAGTTGGTGAAATCTTGAATTTCACTAAATCTGAAGCATAAACTAGTGATGGTGACCATGTCAACTCTCATTGATTGTTATGAAACTGATCTGATTTCACTCTGGTGTTTAACGGAGTGAAATTTTTCATTCTTGTCTGACCTGTATGTGATATCAGACCCATACAATATAGTTCACTGTTAACTGCCCTCTGAATAGCGTAGCAATCCACTCACTTAAAGAACAGTATGGGATGGCTGACGAATGCTGGCCATGCTAGCAATGCCCACACCCCTTCAAAGAAGTAACAGAGTATCAGTACTAGTTGCACGTACATATGTAGAAAATCTATATTGCTATTAATGAAAAATGTCTCTGTTTCCAAGGACGCAAAGGCAAATGAAAGATATTAGGAAGGGTGACTAAAAGTAAAGTGGATAATAATGCTTTTTTCTTTAGAACTTCAGGAATTCAAAGTCACTTATTTCTGTTGAAAGCACACAGAAACGTGTCCCCTTTGTTTATCTTATGATAAGAATTCAATGCTCAGTTGACTTCTTCTGTCCTCGGAGCATACTGCTAACAGGGTGGGGGATGGGCATTGCTATTCATTCACCAGCTATTGTAGCAAGATTAGCTGCAGTTTACAGCTATGTAGCTGTTTTGTCAGGCTTGTCAGACAGGAAACAGTCAGCTGAGGATTTGTGTTGCCAGGGAGCATGCAAGAATGCCAAAACAATTTGAAAACCAAAACAAAATTCACCCAAGCACAGCAGTACATAATGGCATCTGCCAATATTCCAAGACAGATTAAAGTGAGTTCAGCAGGAAAGCACATTTAAAGCAGTTAAACGCTGACTTATAAAGTTCTGAATTGCTTTTTTTCTTTTGAGTTGTAATGGCTATTGTAGTTCTGAGTTGAATCTAGATTATCTGTGAGTGAGATGGTTCGTATTATCTAGGAGAACCCTCTGCTGGTAACATGCTGCACGCTGTGCTTGAGAAACAATACGTGTACCATTCTAAGTTACAGAAATTAGAAGCTGTAGGCTGTAGCTTCATAACATTTAAGAGTTCACCGCAGCTGTAAGATCCAAGCTAACCTTACATCAGCTTATCTGCAATGCAGCCATCTAGTGGCAGGCTAATAAGTTATTTAATTTGTGTTTTTGTAAAATTGAGTTTCGTTGAATCCGGTATATATTGAAGGTTCTTAGAAATACGTGTTTTCAAGAATATTAAAATGATAGTAACACTAGGTTTGTTGACAGTTGGTCACCTTGTGCAAAAATAAAACTAATTGAGTAGCAGATTTAATTTTGATATTCTTCATTGTTACTGCTTTGTAACTAGTTGAGCATTTAATGTTAAAATTTTTAGATCCTGGTGGTGTCTTAAGTATAAGTGCCAAAACGAATCAAACAGTTTTTTTTTGCTTTAGTTTTTTTGTTGGAATGGAACTTGAAATATTTCAATTTAGCTTTAGAAATAGTTAGCCAAGGGGTTAATGCTTTTATCATTTTAAGCTTGTGGATTATACTGCCCCTGGTGGTGAGACAAAAGTGTCAGCTAAATTGGAGGGAGAGACCACACCACAAGATCAGTTTGGAACTTCTTTGTAATTTGAATAACTAAACTCCTTGTCCTTTTCAAAAGATGCCTTAAATGTGTAGCTGTGGATGAAGCATGTAACACAAGATCTTAGAATTTTATGAAAACAGTCTTTGATTAATGTATTTAACCAATAATGTAATTTATTTCAAGAGGTTTAAGATTAGCTACTTTAAATACAAACCATATAAGAGGGTTTGGTGACATCCCCTTTGTAATCATACTGTAGCAAAACATGGTGCAGTGTCAAAATAAAATGTATTAACGTGGATGTAAACATTTAGAATTGAAACAAATTTTTAGTGTGCAATACAGAAGTATTCCTGTGGGTGTCTCTTTTCCCTTGTGATTTCACAAAACTGAGCAACAGTGGGTTCCAAGCATAGAGAAGACTGAGTATTAAAGTGGCTTTTTTCAGTTGTTCCAATTTCTAATGTATTTCATTTGGAATAAAAAATGCAGTCAACTTTAAAAAATCTGTTTTGGAAAACGTAACTGAAATTAGAGTTAATGGAAGCTTGTAGTAGCTTCTTTTGGAAAACTGAGTTTTATTCTTGATCAGATCCAGCTTTTAAAACTACCATGTATAATTATGCTAATAGATGTTGGTTTTTGTAAAAGTTATTTTTACATTTTATTTATTAAAATCTGGTCATGTATTAATTATTTCAAATAAAGTACAAATAGTTAAAATTGTGAAGCCTTTTTAAAGAACTCATTGTATGGAGGAGTGTTCTGTTTCCAATATTTTAACTAAGTCATGAATTAGAGTAAAGTACAAATTATTCCAGGTATTTTGGACATAATCTGTATGGTGGTAGAAACTGGTGTCTCAAACTGTATTTAAAGCATTCATAGTCAACATAGAATTCGGACAAGCTTGTGTGATCAGCAGTGGAGCTTGATGTAAATCTTTCATTGACTTAATAATTGAGAATGGCATGAATTGTAAAGAATCATGTTTTGTTGTGTCTGTGTTATTTAAAGTTGTTATACTTTTCTAACATGATCACTTTTAATTTTAGAAATTGCCCAAACATGTTTCTCATAAAAACTGATCAAGAAAAAGAAGCAGCAAACAGTTTTCACACGATCAAGTTACTTGAAAGATTGCCAAAAAGTAAAAGGAAGAAATTACAAAATTCCAGTCCAGATTTGTGGACAGCAAAGGTGCTGAAGAGATGATCACTCCAGAGTTACCAGTGTTACAGTAAGTACTCGTTTATATTGAAAAAATATGTTTTTAGATGTAACGTTGCAGTGGCTATTTCCAAAATATCTATCTTTTATCTCAAGACACACTTTGTGTGTGGACTGCAGTGCGATTTCTTTGAATGTAAACAGTTTTTTGATCCTCTAAATTAGAGCAACAATTAAAATGTTTTGTACAACCTTTTATTTTGTTTGCACTTTGAAAATAATTGTTATATGACCAACAAAGTGTTCAAAAAAATTCAAGCTATGTATTAAAGCCATGTCACAAACACAATATGTTTTTGTTACGAAAGTACAATTATGTATCCCTACAAATTTTCAATTACAATTTGTTTCATCAATATTTTTAAAAATCCGATCATTAAACAGAATCAGTTTCCAATTCTATGCTTTTTTTACGTAATGTGTTTTGAACATTTTTATCAAATATTGAATCTTATCATACGTCAGAAAGTCAGTCCAAGCAGGAAAAACTGTATTCTCACTCTAAACACTCGAGGTGGAGTGGTAGTTTATCAATAGAAGAGGAACCCTGGATTAAGATTGATCAGGATCAAACTCTTTGGGGAGATTCATTGCACAGCAGGTAAAAATACAAGGGAATTGGTCAGGGCAGAAAATACAATGAAATCTTTTGGGCATCAAGAAGAAAACATAATACCCGAGCCCTCAATCTGCCTGTCTTCTTGGCATTTATTCACAGTTGAAGAATTTAGGAAGTTGGTACTTATTGGATGCAGACCTGCTGGAAGCTAGTCAGTCCTATCTGTATCAGGTAGATTGTTCTATAGTGAATCAAAAGAAGCAGTAGTTGCCTCTGCGTACACATGGATCTAACCGTGATAATGGGACTTCCTACAGACAAAGGGGGTGGCCATGGGCCCAAGCTGTGCCTGCCTCTTTGTAGGTTGCGTGGAACAGTCCCTCTTGCTCACCTACACAGGCCCCAAACCCCATCTCTTCCTCCATTACATTGATGACTGTATCGGCGCCGTCTCTTGCTCCCCAGAGGAGCTCAAACAGTTCATGCTCTTCACCAACACCTTCCACCCCAACCTCAAGTTCACCTGGACCATTTGCAACACATCCCTCACCTTCCTGGACCTCTCAGTCTCCATCTCAGGTAACCAGCTAGAAACTGATATCCATTTCAAGCCCACCGACTCCCACAGCTACCTAGAATACACCTCTTGCCACCCACCTCCCTGCAAAAATTCCATCCCCTATTCCCAATTCCTCCGCCTCCACCGTATCTGCTCCCAGGATGAGGCATTCCACTCCAGCACATCCCAGGTGTCCACGTTCTTCCAGGACTGCAACTTTCCCCCCGCAGTGGTCGAGAATGCCCTTGACCGCGTCTCCCGCATTTCCCGCAACACATCCCTCACATCCCGCCCCCGCCACAACCGCCCCCAGAGGAACCCCTCGTTCTCACATACCACCCCACCAACCTCAGGATACAGCGCATCATTCTCCGACACTTCCGCCATCTACAATCCGACCCCACCACCGAAGACATTTTTCCATTCCCACCTTTTGTCTGCCTTCCGGAGAGACCACTCTCTCCGCGACTCCCTTGTCTGCTCCACACTGTCCTCCAGCCCCAGCACACCCAGCACCTTCCCCTGCAATCACAGGGAGTGCTACACCTGCCCCCACACCACCTCCCTCACCCCTATCCCAGGCCTCAAGATGATTTTCCAATCAAGAAGATGTTCACCTGCACATCTGCCAATGTGGTATATTGTATCCATTGTACCCGGTGTGGCTACCTCTACATTGGGGAAACCAAGCGGAGGCTTGGTGACCACTTTGCAGAGCACCTCTGCTCGGCTCGCAACAAACAGCTGCACCTCCCAGTCGCGAACCATTTTAACTCCCCCTCCCATTCCTCAGACGACATGTCCATCATGGGCCTCCTGCAGTGCCACAATGATGCCACCCGAAGGTTGCAAGAACAGCAACTCATATTTCGCTTGGGAACCCTGCAGCCCGATGGTATCAATGTGGACTTTACAAGCTTCAAAATCTCCCCTTCCCCCACTGCATCCCAAAACCAGCCCAGTTCTTCCCCTCCCCCCACTGCATCCCAAAACCAGCCCAGCCTGTCTCCGCTTCCCTAATCTGTTCTCCTCTCACCCATCCCTTCCTCCCACCTCAAGCCGCACCTCCATTTCCTACCTACCACCTCATCCCGCCTCCTTGACCTGTCCGTCTTCCTGGACTGACCTATCCCCTCCCTGCCTCCCCACCTATACTCTCCTCTCTACCTATCTTCTTTTCTCTCCATCTTTGGTCTGCCTCCCCCTCTCTCTCTATTTATTTCAGTTCCGTCTCCCCATCCCCCTCTCTGATGAAGGGTCTAGGCCCGAAACGTCAGCTTTTGTGCTCCTGAGATGCTGCTTGGCCTGCTGTGTTCATCCAGCTCCACACTTTGTTATCTTGGATCTAACCGTCTCCTTTTTACTTCAGTGCTGGTTCCTGGGTC
The DNA here is from genome assembly GCF_030684315.1 of Stegostoma tigrinum. Lineage (NCBI taxonomy): Eukaryota > Metazoa > Chordata > Chondrichthyes > Orectolobiformes > Stegostomatidae > Stegostoma > Stegostoma tigrinum. The sequence continues at coordinate 17,371,661 of NC_081367.1, read as the reverse complement.
TGCCTCCAAGGTGTCTGTAGCATCTCCAGACATCTCAATCTCAATCTGACACTGCCCACTAATGATAGTCATTGTGAGGGATAGAGAGTGATGTCTTCAGGGAGGTTTTGAAAAGCTTGCCGGGGCTCCACAATCCCTTTCACCAGTGTGCAACTCTTTGTATGGCGTGATCTTGGGCAAGGTGACTCACCCATTGTAGTTGGCTTTTCAGAAAGTTGACCTCAATGCTTTTGATGTTGACTGTTTCCAAGACTTTAGTGTTTGTGATGCAGTCCTGACAGGGAATCTTGATGCTGTGGCGGTAGTGTTGCTGGAAGTGCCCGCGAGCCAAATATTGTGGCAGTATAGCACCACTGACTCAGTTCTGGTTTGTACGTTTGAGTTTGGTCTGTGCTTTGATGATGTGTTTCTTCCAGATTAATCTTAGATTTTGAAGAATGCTGTGTTTGCTTTAGAGATCCTATCACCTGCTTCCTGATCTATGATGGCAGCAGGCAAGATGATGCTTCACTAATAGGTTAATTGCTTAAGAGCTTTCAGTTTGCTCACTTCGATCACAATGCTTGCAGGCAAATGCAGGCATTCATATTTCTTTAATTGGTATTTTAATTCAGAGTTGTGCTGCCTCGGGAAACATGTTGTAAGGAGCTTGTCCTGTACTTAATGACTCTAGAGAAGACAGGAGGGCACAGCCATCAATACAAAAAAAATCACTGATAAGTTTTTCTTCTTTCTTTACATGAAGATGCCTGAGGTTGAAAAGATCTCTAATTTGCCCACATGATTGCATATACTCCCTTCTGCCATTCCCTGCAGTAGCATTATATTCAAGGAGTTGCTGAATTAGATCCAGGCCTGCACACATCCTCACTTAACCCTTTTGGAAATTTAGAAGCATGCCTAGAGGTTGCTGTTGCACTTTACTTGTCCATACTGATTTTCATGATACTGATTCACAATACCCAGGAACCTAGAAAGGCGCGCATGGTATTTCAAGAATTTTCAAAAGTCTGAGTCCGGTGTCAGATACCTTGGCAAGATCTCTGAGTGTTACATACAAGGCTTTACTTTGTTCACAACAATTTTGTATTTGACTGAGTACAAATACCAGATTTTGAGGACCTCTGCTTGCACTGAAACTACACTGGCTCTCTAGGAAGTTTTGTTTTCCGACAATCTAGTCAAGATCCTCCCAGCCATTGGAAAGAAGATGATCCCACAGTAGTTGAATTGGTCTTTCTCCTTTGTTTTCGTCACTTACCTGACATGTGCAGTGCAACCACATCAAGCAACTGTTTGTTGTTGAAGATCTGGCTGAGACCCTAACCCCTGCAGAAACTATGACCACCCCATCAATGAAATGAAGAGCCACAAAGCCCCTACAGCCAATAAAATAATACTTCATCACTCCCATCATGGTAGTTAGGGGCTACACATCAAGCTCTGCATGTTTCTCGTGGCTTGCCAGGAAGAAGGCAGCATTGCACAGGATCACCACGATGCAGTGTTTCATTGATTCTATATTTCTGTTTGTCTCTTCCATCCTGAATACTGGTGACACATTGGCTGTCCTCCAGTCCTTCGGCACCTCTTCTATGGCCAAGAAATGGAAACAGGAAAAGAAAGTGCAGGAGAGATTTACAAGATTGGTTACAGATATGGAAATTTCAGTTTGAATATATTTTGGAGATATTGGCAGTGTTGTTGGAAAGAAGACAACTAAGACGAAATCAGATAGAAGTTTACAAAGCCATGAGGGGGCTAGATAGACACAGTTCCTGCCTGCAAAAGGATTGGGTTTAAAGTGATTTGCAAAAGGAACAAATATGGTGTGAGGGGAAAACAACTCTTTGACACGATAATTAGTTGGTTCTGGAATGCACAGCCTGAAAGTGTGCTGGAGGCAGGTTCGATTGAGGCACTCAAGACATCGATGATTGTTTCAATTTAAATAATATACAAAAGTGTTGGGAAATGGTAGGTGAATTGTACTAAGTCGTGGTACTTATTTGGAGAACTAGTGCAGACACGATGGTCCACATTAAATCTTCTGGCCTTGACACTTCTGTGATTCAGTTGACAACGAAGGGACCTTGTGGTAAGTCAGAAAACTTGACCTCTTTTGCTTCCTGCTTTTGTGAAAAACTTAAAGTCATAGTTGTACAACACAGAAACAGACCCTTCAGTTCAACTTGAACACACCAATCAGATATCTCAATCTGACCTGGTCTCATTTGCCAGAATTTGGCTCATAACCGTCTAAACCCTTCCTCTTCATATATGCATCCAGATGCCTTTTAAGTGTTGTAACTATATCGTCCTCCATGACTCTGTGCACTCCACCCTCTGTGTGAGGAGATACCCCTCAGGTCCTTCTAAAATCTGCCCCCCCCTTACCTTAAACCTGCTGCTTCCCCCCCCCCACCCTGTGTAGGAAAAACACCTTGACTATTCACCCTATCCATGCCCCACATGATTTTATAAACCTCTATAAAGTCAGCCCTCAGCCTCTGTCGCTCCAGGTTAGAAAAAAGCCCCAGCCTGTTCAATCTCTCCCTGTAAGCCACACCCTTGTAAATTTTTTCTGCATCTAACTCCTGCCTGGTTTGCCGTACCAAAGCGCAACGCCCCACATTTACCCAAATTAAACTCCGAATGTCATTCATTGGCCCATCTGATCAAGGTCCCATTGTACTCAGATAATCTTTTTCACTATCTATTGCACCATATATTTTGGAGTCATTTGCAAACTTACTAACTATATTCACAAAAGGTGTGTTTTTGTAGGTCATACAGAATGTAGGTCTTTGATTTTGATTTGTGTCACTTTGGGTAGATTAATTTACTGAATTTTGATTAACATGTATTATAGAATATAACTAATTCCACAGTTCTGATCTCACAGTGGGCAAAATCTAAATTCAGGTGGTGGTGGTCACAAGAAGAATTGAAATTTGTAGACAGTCGGACTCAGTGATACGGGCCAGGGACCCGGGTTCGATTCCACCCTTGAGTGATTGTTTGGAGTTTGTACATTCTCCCCATGTCTGCTTCAGTTTCATCCCACAGGCCAGAGATGAGCAGGCTAGGTGGATTGGCCATGCTAAATTGTCTGTAGTGTCCAGGAATGTGTAGATAAGGTGGATTAAAGGGGATGGATCTGGGTGGGATGCTCTGATGGTGGGTATGGATGTGTTGGGCCAAAGGGCTTGTTTCCACACTGTAGGGATTCTATGGTCTATGATATACTCTGATTAATATCTGCAACATTTAACTTTCAGGGAATCAGCTAATGAAACAACTATTCATTCTGATGTTACTGGTGAATTTGATGATCCGGAGGGGAAAGGACAAAAGCGTAGAGCTCGCGGTCCTGGCAGGCCACCGGTATGACTTTTTAATTAAGTATTGACATTTTGTCATAGAAATTATGCATTGGTACTTGCTGCATTAAGAAGCTTATACTGAAGACATTCATTTGAAGGAAGAAGATGGATCTAACAATTTAAACATGAGAGTTATGCAGTTCATACAAAGGCACAACATTCCAATACGCTTATTTACAAATTTTCATATTTTCTCCAAATTTGCCAGACTTAATTCACTATTCTTAGTGCATCTTTAAGGTTGAGTCTCATAAATGTCGTGTTTAGTTCATGGATACAAGGATAAACTGAATGGATAAGGACCAGAAGTCAAGAAGAAGCAGGACGTGCAGGAGCACTGAGTTCCAGTCTCCTTCAAAACAGTATTCGGTTATGAGGAGTGATGGCTCATGTGGGCACCCATAGCTGTTCCTGCAGTCACTATTTAGAGAGATGACAGGAAGTTAGCAAGCAGGACTTTAAAATTAGTAAAATCCCGATTATTCCAATACTACATGTGAGTGAGTGTAAAAATAGGAAAATAAAGCGCAAGAATAATGGTTGACGATATGGCCCAGGAAGGAAGGCTTTAGCTTCTTGAGACATTACTACTGGCTGTGGTTGTGCATAAATATATTGATCTCCTTGCAGGGTGATTTGCTTTCCTATTTGGGAGATTTTAAATTATCTGGGCAGGTATGCGGGAGTCAGGTTGTAGTATCTGTGAGGAATATACACATGCACAGAGTACGAGGAGGGAATGATAGCAGAGGGAAATAGTAAGTTATTAAATGGGTACAAAATAAATGAAGTAAAAAATGTCAATTTGCGATACTGTGCATGTTCGTGAATAGATGGAATCTGGTAAGTTGGTGAGTTACAGGTGTGAAGCAACATGTGGAGTTATAATATTATAGCTATATATCCCTGGATACAGTATATTAAGGAAAGACAGGAAAAGAGGGAGTGGGTAGCGTTGATGAAGAATAATATTACAGTGCTGGAGGATGTCCAACGAGGGTCAAGGACAGAAGCTATTTGGGCAGAACAAAAGGAACAAAAAAGGTGCAATTAAATTGCTAGATTTAGTCTGATATGAAGATGGATGGAAAATATTTCAATGTTTTTGCCATTTCCTTATTCCCCATGATGGTCTATCCTGTCTCTATCTTTAAGGGACCAATATTTACTTATCCGCTCTCCTTGGTATATATTCATAAAAGCTTATTCTTTATATTCAGACTAGGTTGCTGTTGCTGAATCTCTTTGCTTACTCTTGGGAACGTTACTTGAACAGTAAGTCATGTTGATGAGGTACTGGCATTCACTTCTCACACTTTAAGTTTTTAACTTCTACAGCATGTGAAGGAAAAGATGTCCAAGATAAGGTCTGCAAGGATATCAGTTCTGCTACCTTCAACTACCCGGTTTCAGTTTTTCTAGGATTGCTGTCCCTCTAGAACCTGCTTCACTCTGTGAGGATTTTAAAAGTACAGCAAATCCCAGGATTAGGGCATTCCTCCATCAATGAAAAGCTACTCTAGTATGGAAGAGTGTGTGTTAGCTGTTGCTTGGTTTTTAGCATGCTCACTTGTAAGCCAGAGGTTCTCATTTAAAGCCCTTTTTAGGATATGAGCTCAAAAATCAGTTCAATTCTAGGGAAGTACTACACCGTTGAAAGATTGAAACCCTAAACCTATCGCAGTCTTTTTGGAGAAAAGTTAAACATTGGGCCTGTTTGCCCTCTAAAGTAGACACAAAAGATCTAATAACACTACATCAAGAATGGCAATAGAGTCATCTCTGTCGGTCATGGTTTGTTTGTGGAAGCTTGCTGTGTAGAAACTCCTACAGTGCAAAATTAACACTTCAAATGTACTTCATCGACTGTAAAGTGCTTTGAGACATTTGCTGTGAAGGACACAGCACGTCCAATCCTTCCTGTATTTAATCCATTTTAAATCTCAAAAACAGAATGAATTGGAACTTGCATTCAACTGGCAGATTTGTAGATTTAGGGATAGTCTCAGGTGAGATTTTTTTAAAAAACAAAGAATCAAGCTAATCTGGGATTTTTTAAACTGTCCATTTTTAATAAAAACTCCTGCAGGTAAAAGTCATTTATACGCAATTCCAAATATTCAGAATTCTCGTCCATCACAATGGACTCCAAAATCTTACCCACGCCCGAGGTTAAGCTAATCAGCCTGTAATTTTCCATCTTTTGCCTCAATCCCTTTTTAAACAGGGGTGTCATGTTAGTGATTTTCCAGCCTTCTTGGGACCCTTCCTGACTCTAGCGATTCCTGAGAGATCACCACTAATGCCTCCACTATCTCTTCAGCTATCTCATTAAGAACTCTGGGGTGTAGTCCATCTGGTCCAGGTTTATTTATCCCTTTACAGGCCATTCAGTTTTTCTAGTACCTTCTCCTTGGTGAGGGCCCACATACTTCGCTCTTCCCTTTGTCTCTCTCAAATTTTTGGGATGATATGCATGCCTTCCACCATGAAGACTGATGCAAACTACATATTCAGTTCCTCAGCCACTTCCTTATTCCCTACTACTATCTCTCCAGTGTTATTTTCTAGCAGTCCAATGTCCACTTTTGCCCTTTAACTATCTAAAGAAACTCCTCCAGCCTTCCTCTTTATTATTACTGGCCAACTTATCCCGATATTCAATCTTCTCCCTCCTTATTTCTTTTTTTGTTGTCCTCTGTTGTCCTCTGTTGGCCTTTGTAAGCTTCCCAATCTTCTGGTTTCCCACTGCCCTTCGCCACATTGTGAGCTTTGTCTTTTGCTTTTATGCTATCCCTGACTTCCCTTGTCACCCATGGTTACCTTATCTTCCCTGTATCATGATGCTTTTTCCTAGGGATGAATTTTTTCTGTGTCTCCTGAATCACTCCCAGAAAGACCTACCATTGCTATTCCACTGTCTTCCCTGCTGGGCTCCTGTCTGAGTCAATTCTGCTGAGCTCCTTGTTCATGCCTCTGTAGTTGCTTTTACTCAGCTGTAATACCGTTAACTCTGATTCATTCTTTTCCCTCTTGAATTTACTCTGCAATTCAATCTTATTATGATCACTGCCTACTAAGGGTTACTTCACCCTCAGCTCTTATCAAGTCTGCCTCATTGCATGTCACTAAATCTAGATTGGGCTCCACCATAAGCTGCTCCAAAAAAACACTTCATAGACATTCCACAAATTGCTTTTCTTGCATTAGACTACCAATCTGATTTTCCCAGTCCACCTGCGTATTGAAATTTCCCATGATCACTGTAACTTTGCCTTTCTTACACACCTTTTCTATCTCCTGGTATATCTTGCACCCCAGTTCCTGACGACTGTTTGGTGTTCTCTAAATAACTCCAGCGATGGTTTTTTTTTAAACTTTTGCAGTTCCTCAGCCCCACCCACATAGATTCTACATCATCTGACCCTACTTAGTTTCTGACTTTGGATTTAATTTCATTTCTTACGGTGAGGCAAAGCCTATCTGCCCACCTGCCTATCTTTTTTCCATAGGATGTACATCCTTGGATATTTAGCTCTTAATCCTGATCCCCTTGCATCCACGTCTCCATGGTGCCCACCTCATCATATTTGCCAACTTCGATCATTTACCTTATTTTTTACACTGTGTGCATTCAGATAGAACAACTTCAGTCCTGTATTAGCAGTTCCTCTTTTCATTGTCATTCGTGTATCCAGTGTACTTGAAATTTGATGCCTCGCCCTTTCCAAGCACTCTGTCCTATTTGTGTCTGTGCTGAAAACTTTAATAACCTCTCCTGAGTTCTCCTTTCCTGTCAGTTTTTTCTTCACATTTTTTCCAGACAGTTGAATCCACCCTGACAGATGTTAACCTGAGATAATAAGGTGTAGAGCTGGCCAAGCAGCATTAGAGGAGCAGGAAAGCTGACATTTTGGGTCTAGACTCTTGTTTAGAAAATGTTAACCTGCTGCTTTGTTCCCCACTGGGGAAAGTAGCCCCCTCCCCACTTCTGGTTTCAAGTCATGTTGACCAATTTATTTACACTTTTCGCTAGAGCATTGGTCCTAGCTCAGTTCAAGTGAAGCCTGTCCCAGCAGTACAGATCCCTCCTGTTCCAATACTGATGTCAGTGCCCCATGGAAAAGAACACCTCTTTCTCAGATAATGAAATGTGAGGCTGGATGAACACAGCAGGCCCAGCAGCATCTCAGGAGCACAAAAGCTGACGTTTCGGGCCTAGACCCTTCTTCAGAGAGGGGGATGGAGTGAGGGTTCTGGAATAAATAGGGAGAGAGGGGGAGGCGGACCGAAGATGGAGAGAAAAGAAGATAGGTGGGGAGGTAGGGAGGGGATAGGTCAGTCCAGGGAAGATGGACAGGTCAAGAAGTGGGATGAGTTTGGTAGGTAGGAGATGGAGGTGCGGCTTGGGGTGTTTACTTCCCTTATTCTCGTATCCCTATGCCAATTTGTACGTGGCTCAGGCAACAATCCGAAGATTATTATCCTTGAGGATCTGTTCCTTAATTTTGTACCTAGCTCCTGATAATCCTTGAACAGGTCCTCTTTCCTAGTTTTGCCTGTATTGTTTGTTCCAAATAGCATCACAACATCTGGATCCTACTCCTCCCCCTCCAGTATTCTTTCAGGCTGGTCAGAGATATTCCTTACCCTGGCATCAGGCAGGACTCTCGATCCTGCTTACAAAGGAATCTAACTGTTCCCCTACTCATAGAATCCCCTACAACTACGACTTGCCTTTTTGCTCCCCACTCTTGAATAGCCTCCCATGCCATAATGCGATGGTCAATTGGTTCATCCTCCCTGCAGCCCTTTTCCTCATCCACACAGGGAGCAGGTACCTCATACCTGTTGGACAAGGCCAAGAGCTGAGGCTCCTCTGTTCCTGAATGTAGGATCCCTTTACCTGCCTTACTTGCAGTCAGCCCTTGCGTCTCTGGCCAATGACCAGGTGTGACTCCCTCCTGAAATCCACCATCCAGGTACTTCTCCGGATGTGCCACAGTGTTTGAAGGTCAGATTCCAGCTCGTTTGTACCAGCTTGCTTGTTGGTTCCTCAAGCAACCAACACTTACTGCAGATGTGGGCATCGCAGTTCTCAGTGGGATCAGCTGGCTCCCACATCACACAGCTACAACACATCACCTGTCCAGCCAATTCTACTTAGTTAATTACTTTATTGAGTTAATTAAATTTATTGATGCGACTTCGCTGTATTCTTTTTCAAATTTAGTACTGATTTCCTATCAGATCACAGCCTCCCTGTTACGTCAGTCCAGTTTTTTTTTCACAGCCGCATTTTGCGCCGAGCTCTAGTAGGTTTATATTCACTCTGCTGCTCTGCCCTTTGAAAGCTTCCTGCCAAGTAGGCTGTGATTCCTGAGTTCCAGAGTTCACTTGCTGTGCTACTCTACCCTCCAACAGCTTTGCGCTGATGGTAAACTTCCAAGAAGTCTTAGATTCTGAAAAATCCCAGAGGATTGGAAAACTGCCAGTGTAGCATCTTTATTTAAAAATGGAATGAGACAAAATATAGTTAACTGTAAGGCAATTAGCTTAACATCTGTCATATAAAATGTACTAACACAGCATTCAGAAGTATATAATGTAGTCAAACAGAAGCAGCATGCCTCCATGAAGGGAAAATCATGCCTGATAAATTTACTAGAATTCTTTGAGGTAACAAACAGGATAGGTAAAGTGGAAACAGTGGATGTAATATTTTTGGATTTTCAGAAGGCATTTGAAAAGATACCACATGTTAGGCTACTTTATAAGATATCTATGCTGTTAGACTTAATATACTAACGTGGTTAGTGGGTTGACTAGCTAATAGAAAAATTTACTTAAGAGAATATGTATTTTGAGGATGGAACCTGTAACTCATAGGGTGCCACAGGGATCAGTGCTAGGACCACAATTATTTACAATTTATATTAAAGGCTTAGATGAGAAAAGTGAATGGATGGGAGCTAGTTTTATGGATGGCAAAAATATTTGGGAAAGCGAGTGGTGAGGATGTAGAAAGAGCCTGGACAGGGGTGGAAACAGGTTGAGAAAGTGGACAAAAGTTGGTAGATAGAATCTAATTTGGGAAAAATACATTGTGGTACCAAGAATAGAGAAGCTGAACATTATTCAAATAGAGTGCAGAAAGCTTCAGAAGAGAGGGGTTTAGGAGTCCTCTTGCATGAATTGTAAAAAGTTAGCATCCAAATTCACCTGATAATGGGAAGAGCAAGTAGAATATTGGGCTTTGTTTCAAAGGGAATGGAGTACAAAAGTAGGGAGGTTTTGCTAAACACTAGAAGGAGTAACTGGTCAAACCACAGCTGGAATCTTGTACAGTTTTGTGTCCCATATCAAAACAAAGACATACTGAGATTAGAGGCAATCCAGAGAAGGTTCACAAACCTGATCCTGGGTATGGAGTGACCCCCTCACGAGGAGAGGTTGGTGAGTTTGGTCCTGTACACATTGAAATTTAGAAGAATAGGAGGTGACCCCATTGAAGGATGTAAGCTTCTTAAAGGACTTGGTGGATGTGGAAAGGTTATTTCCTGTTGTGGGATAATCTATGACCAGAAGTCATAATCTCAATAAGGAGTTGCATATGTAAGACAGAAGAGGAGGAATTTCTTTTGAGGATAGTCAATCTATGAAATTCTTTACCACATAAGGCTTTTGAACCTGGGACTTCAAGTATGTTCAAGGCTGAGATAGACAGATTTTTAATTAGTAGGGAAATGGGGATTTATAGGGAAGAGACCAGAAAGTGCATTTGAGGATTATCAGGTCAGCCATGACTTCACTGACTGGTGGTGCAGATTGGATGGGCTGAATGGCCTACTTCTGCTCCTTTATCTCATATTCTTGGGCTACGCTCTTATACCTGACTGCAGAAACAGTTTCACTTAATGCTAAATTGTGTTTTTAAACCCCATATCCCAGATAACACGAAGACTACCCATTTTCATTTTGATAGCGTTATCTGTCTCTGCTCACAATTCACCCAACTCCCATTATGACCTGGCAGCTTCAGGCTTAAGAATTCTAACCATTTTCGCCAGACATTTGGATGCCGCTTTAAATCAACTCCCAGCCTGTCCAATCTGATACTTCATATTGTACCCTATTATCTTAACTCTGCCTTACTTTCAATGTTCTCCTGCGTCCAACACTTATGGCTGGTCCTTTCACTCCTGCAGACTTTTTAACCACTGCGTCAGATTGCAATACCATATATTTGTTATATATGTTAATGTTTATATATTGTTTAATTCCTCACACATTTATTGCTTGGGAGAAGATAATGCATTTTGACTTACGGATTGGAATGCCATCACCTTTTAGGCTGTCAAAACATAGAAAGTAGGAGTAGGCCATTCAGCCCTTCAATTCTGCTGTATTATTCAGTGTACTTATAGCTGATCATCCAACTCAGTACTATGTTCCTGCTTTGCCCCCATACTCTTTGATCCTTTTAGTTTCAAGAATCATATCTAGCTTGTTCTTGAAAACATTTAGTATTGTGGCCTCAACTGCCATTTGTGGCTTTATGCTTTGTTGGGAGTTCTCCCTGTAATTTCAGATGGTTAGAAGTGGGGCATGCCTGGTATTGGAGCAAACTCCAAGCAGATGCTGAAGTTGTGATAATGACACCGCTTGGCATTTCAGCAGGGGGCATTAACTCAAGACAAATTGAGTAGGAAGCTGTGGTGTGTGAAGTAGCCGAGTCCCACTCCGGGATCTGAAGATAACAATTCAAGTTACGTCCTGAGGGAGTGCTGCACTCTTCAAGGTGCTATTTTTAAGATGAAATGCTAAACCAAGCCAATTGGGCTACACCTGATGCAATAAGATTCATTGGTTGTGTAATCTTTTGCACTTAGAAGTGAAGGAACATGAGACAATGTGCTAACAGATATAAGGTTTAAATAAATACATCCGTTGCTTTTCTGGGTATCAGACATTTGAAAAGTGCAAGCTTTGACGGAAGGTGAGTTTGTGTTGTATCTAACAGTTGACAGGATCATATTTAAACTCGGTCAGATTAATTACAGCAAGAACAAATTCATTTAACTGTTTACAGTAGGTGTAACATTTTGATTCACAAATTTGTTGACCTATCTCAGGGTGGAATTAGCCAGTCAGTGCCCCTTTAAATATAGGGCTTTCCTAACATTTTAATAAATGAATGTGAATGTTTAAATATTTAGAAGTGCAAGTCAGAAAATTTTGACTGCTGTTTTTAATTTGACAACACCATATTGTTCTCTTTCCAAGACTGCTAAGAAGGCAAGACGTATCCCAGGAGAGAAAAGTCGTGTAGGAACAGGTGGTAGAGCAAGTCTGGGAAAGGCTAATGGGCACCATCAACAAAATGGAGACATTGAACCAGTCACACTTTTTGAGGTGGTGAAAATGGGAAAGAGTGCCATGCAGGTAAACAGAAATTGAAATATCACCCTTTGCTTTCAGTTAGCTCTCGTGAAAAGAACAGATTATTTCTTATGCTTCTAATCAAATTGTCAGAATGTTGCAAGAATAATTGAAAGTTGAATCTGTTTCCATGCATATTTCCATGAACTTGAGGCAGGATTCATATCTTTAATTGGAATCTGACCACATAATTCTGTTCTAAGTTTTCTGGTTATAATTTGTAAATGCATGAAAATTCAATTGCACTAACCTGTAGTTATCATGTTAACGGTGAGATTTGTGTTACATATGATATTTTACTCCATAATGTCCAAGCATTAATCAATCCTGCTGGAAGAAGTTAGAAGAAGAAGCAGAAGTTGGAGGAGGACACTTGGCTTTTCAAGACAGCACTGTCATTCAGTAACAATACAGCTAAACTACTGCCTCCATCCCATCTTTTAGCACTACCTCCGTATAGCTCAATTTCTTTAGAATCCAAATATCTATCAAACTCTGTCTTGAATCTACTCAAACATAGATGTTCCATCGCTCTTCCAAGACATTGGCTGACATAATCATGTCAGTACTCATTTCTTTAAGTTTGTCTTTCACAGATTTTCTTTAATTGTGCCAATACCTAGATGTGTAGTTACTTTCACGCTGTCTTTCCTGTCTCAGTTACATGCCTTCTTTCATTCTTTGGTTTTCACTCCTCAGTTTAAATTATTGTGAAGTGTTTTCTAGTGAATAATCATGCAAGTAAGTTGTAGAGTCATAGTTGCTGTAAATACCTCATCTGAAGTTTATCGAACTTGCATAATAATTACTAGTAATACTTTTCTCAACAGTCTGTCGTTGATGACTGGATAGAATCGTACAAACAGGACAGAGACATAGCACTTTTGGATCTAATCAACTTTTTCATCCAGTGCTCAGGATGCAAGGGTAAATCTTAAAGGCCTTGAAACATTCATTAAAGGATTATAATTTTCTTTGTTTTATTTTAACAATGAATCACTTTTACCACTTGAGGCATTTTGTTTCTGTGTAAGGTAATTTTGTTAAGAAAAGTATAATCACAAGTAATGTTATAGTAAACACTATCACCAACTTTGTTTGGTTGCTCATCAAGTGGCACCTGATTTTGTACGAATAACTACTGTTGAACACTTAATACATTTATGTATTGATTTCCCCGCTGCTCAGACTGCCTCACTAGCTCCCCCTATGTGATATAAACAAAAGAGCTATACAAACATCGAAGTAGCCTTCATAGAAAAGGTAGCAGTTTAAGAAATTAGAGGTATATAATTGAGTCTTTCAACAATTTTCCAGTCATTTTTTAACTGCTACTTTATTTTTGTTGCATGTTCTGTTGTTAAGCAAATTTAATAAACAATTCTCAAATTTCACAGTATTTTAAGCAGCAAAATCTGTTTCAAAGTTAAATTGCCAAGTAAGGTTCAGAGGATCAGAGCTTATCATAGAATATTAAAGTGCATTGTTCCAAAAATATTTTTGCCAAGATTTAGCTTGTCACAATTTAAATTTTGTACCAGTGCAGCCAATGGATTTTAAGGTATGCATTATTAGATGCAGTGACTTTGCTCTAACACTGATGTTTCTTTGCGATCTCTTTGTGCATGTTTCCTATACAGGCACTGTAAGAATTGAGATGTTTCGAAATATGCAGAATACAGAAATAATTAGGAAAATGACCGAAGAGTTTGATGAGGTGGGTCCTCAGTCATTAAATGAATGATAATGTAAAAACTGGAATTGTCTCAGATCTGACCTCTGGTCTGTTGTATGTCACAACTAGTTGTTCCTGGGGAAGTTAGATACTGTGTACAGTAAGCTGTCCTGCTTTGAATGTGGAAGGTTAGACTAAGTTTTTAAAAATTCGCTAGGGCAAAATGAAGCTTTCTTAGTTTACACCTAAGCAGTGTGAATAACAAGATCTGTCATTGCTGTAAACGCAAAGGTAGCTGTGAATCAGGATTAGTATTTTCTTTTATTTTTGAAAGAATTAAAACTGCTACAGTTAATATTGTCGGGGAATTATTCAAAGGCAAGACTACTAACTGAGATTGTTTACTGAGTACTCTGTTCAGTTGCTATGTTAAAGAAAGGTACCAAGTATCCACAGTCACGATTTGGATGATTACAGACATAAATGACAAGTGTGTTTGGAATGTTGTCCTAACACACACAATTCCTAAGTTCAATACTTATCAATTTGAAAGGGATAGTCAACCAAATTGAATAATCCTTAGAAGTAGTGAAGATGTTGAATGTATTTGGTTTAGTTTTCAAGGGCCTGGCCTACCAAAAATATGAGTTAAGCACAGCCTGCCAGAAAAATAAATGTGTATATGGTAAACAAAACCGTATTACTTCACTGCAGTAAATTTATAGACCATTTGTTTGCATTTAGTTAAAATTATAGTTTGGAATATATTTCTTTACAGGACAGTGGAGATTACCCTCTAACTATGCCTGGTCCTCAATGGAAGAAATTTCGATCAAATTTTTGTGAGTTTATTGGAGTGCTTATCCGGCAGTGTCAGTACAGTATCATTTATGATGAGTACATGATGGATACAGTGATTTCTCTCCTGACTGGGCTTTCAGATTCACAAGTTCGAGCCTTCAGGCACACCAGCACATTAGCTGGTAAGTTGACAGTTTCCTTCGCCAAAGGAAGTTTACTGTGCTGCTTTGTTAAACACACAGTCAGTAGTTGAAGTATATAATTATGGTCCCTTTTTATGCATATTAAGTATCCATTTTGTTGCATTTAAATTAAATAATTTGCTTTCAGGTTCTAATCTGCAAAATGCAGCACCTTTGTGTATTTATGTTTAATTATGGTTCCAGTGAACTTTGCTGCAGGTTTGGGGTTGAAAGTAAGTTGCTACTTCCTGAACAGAGCAACAACAGCTTTCATTTACAAAGCACCTGTAGCGTAAAGGTTTCTGGCATAATCAGACAATATTGGCCACAGAGACAGATCGAAGTGACTAGAAGCATGTTCAAAGAGATGGCATGTCAGCAGACTTTTAGAGGTGAATATATGGCTAATCTGTAAGACTCAACTGGGTCACAAAGAAATGGAGAAGGGTGAAACCATGAGGGATTTAGCTTTGAGGATGAGAATTTTAAATTGGAAATACTGGTGTATCAAAAGAAAAAAGTAGGTCAACTAGTGCAAAGATGAAATCCAAGTAACATACCGTTGGAAACTGGCAAGTTGGAACTAATTATCAGCCAGGAAAACAGCTGCACTTTGTGCTGAGTACCGGATACTTTCTATTTTCTGCTGTTACTATAAATTAGCAGATAACTTTTCAAACACATAACTAATTTTACATATAAAGCAGATTTTTCAACTTTTTTTTGGGGTGTGGAATGGGGATTTGATTTATCTTCAGATTCTTTACTAATTTAAGACGAGGGCAAAAGAAGGTTGAGTGGTTGATTGAGTTGTCATTCTATTCTGCTTGTTAGCAGTCTAAATTTAAATTTTCATTTTTCTGATAAACTGTGATTGGTTTTGACAGAGAGCTGCAAGATATGTCACTGTAAAATGTTGTTTTGACCCAATTAATAGATGGTCTGAGCCCGCAGGTGAAAACTCTGCGCAATTCACAACAAATTTAGTCTCATTCAGGCTGCAATGGTATCTTAGTTGCTTTTTAAAGTTAAATTTTATTGCCATATTAAGTTTAAAAATTATCTATAAGACCGGTAGTAGATGAAATGGCTGGAGGAAGAAATTAACTGCACTCTGCATTCCAGATGTTTAATTGTGCAGATTACCAGACGGTATTTTCACTGCAGATGGTTCAAGTCAGTCGAACTTTAACTTGTATAAATAGGGATTTGGGCTTTTTGCAATTTTATGTGCTCCATTACAAAAAATGTTTGTAATAGTCAGCGTGCTGCATAGATTCAAGTTCATGGGAAATGAATTTTAAGGTAGAAAAGTATGATATTTTAGGTTTTGGTAAGAAGAAAAAGGAGGTAGTTTAGAAAGTATGGGTCTTTGTGGGCTAGAAAAACCAAGGAATTTCAGAATACAAATGCAGAAATAATTAATGAATTTGACACAGGTTAACAATGCCATAAGTAAACCAAATCAGGTACTAACCAATTTCCTCTCTCAAACTAAATGTCAGTTTCCCTCACATTTTAATGTTCTTCCCCAGAAATTCTCTTAATGTGCACTGTTTGTTTATCCTGTCTTGTTATACATTATCACATCGAAAATATCCTATTCCTTCACTGGTTTGTTGATATGTTCTTCTAACAAACTGCTCTGAGTACATTATATAGGCCTCAGGCCTAGCGTTGACAATTTGATTTCACCAATTCACATGAAGATTAAAGTCACCTATGATTATTACAGGTGCGTTCTTGCAACAACTCCCCAGCATCCCATTCTGTCCTGTTATATATTCGGTTCTGCAGTGTAGCTGCTATATGGGGACTGATCAACCATTTCCGTCATTGACATCTTTCCCTTGCTAGTTCTATCTCAGCCCAAAGTAATTCTCTATTTTAACCTTCTGAGTCAAGATAATTTCTCACAGCTATAATGTTGTCATTCTTTATTAATGGATTTATAACACCACCTTTTCCTTTCTGATGCTTAAGAGTCAGTCTAATACAACATCCACCTGATACTAATACTAATCCATTGGCCGAAACTGGCCCATGCTGTCCATGGTGCCCACTCAGCTAGTTCCAATTACCCACGTTTTGTCCATAACTTTCCATAATCTTCTCATCCATGTACCTATCCAAATGTTTTTGAAATGTTGCTATTGTACCACAACCACTTTGTCTGGCAGCCCATTCCATATACACACGACTCTCCACCTGAAGAAGTTGTGCCTCAGGCCCTTGTTAAATCTTTCCCCTGCCACCTTAAACATATGACCTCTAGTTTTCAATTCCCCATCCCTGGGAAAAAGACTATATGCATTTATCCTATCTACACCCCCTATGATTTTTTGCATCTCAATAAGGTTACCTGCCATTCTCCTACGTTCCAAGGAATAAAGTCCTATCCTGGCCAACCTCTCCCTGTAACTCAAGCGTACTAGTCCTGGCAACATCCTTGCAAATCATCTTTGCACACTTTCCAGTTTAACTATGTCTTCCCTATAACATGGTGGCCAAAACCGTACACAATACTTCGAAGTGTGACCTCACCAACATTTCACATAACTGTAACATAATGGTCCAACTCCTATACTCACTGCCTCCTCCGATGAAGGCCAGCATGCTAAACACCTTCCTCACCACCCTATCTACCTGTGACACCGCTTTCAATGAACTATGTACTTGTTCTCCAGGTCCTTCTTTTCCACAACACTCCTCAGGACCTTGCCATTTACTGTATAAATCCTACGTTGATTTGACTTTCCAAAGTTTAACAGCTCTCCTCTGCATTGAATTGCATTTGCCAATCCTCAGCCCACTTCCCCATCTGATTAAGATCTGATAACCTTCCTTGCTATCAACAATTCCTCTTAATTTTGTATCATCTGCAAACTTACTAATCATGCTTTGTATAGTCACATCCAGATAATGTATGTAAATAATAAATAACAAAGGTCCCAGCAACAACCCTATGGCACACCACTTGTCTCAAGCCTCCAGTCTGAGAAACAACTTTCAAGCATCACATTCTGCTATCGACCATCAAGCTAATTTTGAATCCAGTTTGCTAGCTCTCCCTGGGTCTCATGCGACTTAATCTTCATGATTAGCTTCCTGTGCGGGATCTTGTAGAAGACCTTACGAAAGTCCATATAGACAACATCCACTGCCCTTACCTCATCCATCCTCTTGGTTATCTCTTCGAAAAACTCTGAAAGATTTGTCAGACACGACTTGCGCTCACAAATCCATGCTGACTATACCTAATCAGACCTTGACTCAGCTCTGCCCTCTGCAACTGGATCCTCAGCTTTCTGACCTGTAGGCTGCAATCGGTGAAGATAGGTCACTGCACCTCCTCCACAATCACACCGAACACTGGAGCCCCCATGGATATGTCCACAGCCCCCTCCTGTACTCCCTGCACACCTACGACTGAGTGGCCAAATTCTGAATGAACGCTGTTTACAAGTTCACTGATAAGACCACCATACTGGGGCAGACATCTAACAACAATGAATCAAAATACAGAAAGGAGATGGAGGGTGTAGTGACATGGTGCAATGGAAACAATCTATGCATCAGCGTCGGCAAAACTAAAGAACTGATAATTGACTACAGAAAGATTGGAGGCGATCACAGCCCCATCTACATCTCAGGTTGAGAGAGTGAAGAGCATCAAATTCCTTGGAGTGACGATAACCACGATCTGTCCTGGACTTCACACGTAAAAGCAGCAATCAAGAAGATACAACAACACCTCTGTTTCCTCATGCAGCTCAGGAAATTTGGCATGTCCATAAGGTCCCTCACTAACTTCTACAGATGCACCATTGAAAGTATTACGGGTACGTAACAGCCTGGTATGACAACTGGTCTACCCAGGACAGTAAGAAACTACGGAAGGTGGTATGCATACCCCAGGCTGTCTTTACATTGCCTGCTCCCGCAGAAGATCGGTGAACATCATCAAAGACCTGTTGCACCCTGGTAATGCCCTCTTACAACCTCTTCTCTCAGGCACAAGATACAGAAGCCTGAGCACAAGCACAAGTGGGTTTAGGAACAGCTTCTTTCTGGCTGTTATCAGACTGTTGAATGGACTCTACCCTCAAATAATATAACCTGCATGCCTCTGAGTCTTTTTAATCTGTACATCCTTTACTTGCTATGATTTTCCTGTACTGTTTGTAATCAAAGCTTTTCACTGTATTTCGGTACATGTGACAATAAAAATAAAAAATTCCAGTTGGTCCTGTCCCTCAGTATCCTGTTCAATAACTTGCCTACCACTGCTGTCAGGCTCACTGGCCTGTAGTTTCCTGGCTTGTCTTTGCTACCTTTCTTAAACAAAAGAAAAACATTAGCCACCTTCCAGTCTTCTGGAACTTCCCCGGTGAGTAACGATCAAGCAAAAATCACTGCAAGTGTCGCTAATTTCTTCCTTAGCCTCCCACAACATCTGGAGATGGGCTTGATCAGGTGCAGGGGATTTATCCACCTTAATTCACTTTAAGACTGCAAACGCCTCCTCTCTGGTAATATGTATGTAGCCCAGAACATCCCCACTTGTTTCCCTTATTTCCTTAGCATCCATCATTCTCTCCTCAGTGTTGACTAAAGAGAGAGATTCATTATAAATCTATCCCATCTCCTGTGACTCCATACATAGATGGCCATGCCATCTGTTCTCTCCCTCACCACCCTCTTGCTCGTAATATAGCTGTAGAACCTCTTGGGATTATCTTTAACCTTAACTGCTAGATCCATCTCATACCCTCCCTTTGCTGTTCTCATTTCTCTCTTGTAAGCTGCTTCTACATTTTTTTATTGTCACCTGATCATTCACTGGAGCCCAATAGCTTAAACCCAGTGTATGCCGCCTTCTTTATCTTGACCAGAGCCTCAATATCCCTCGTCAGCCAGAAATCCCTAAATCTGTCAGCATTTCCCTTCATCCTAACAGGATCATACTGACACTGGACTCTTGATATCACACTTAAAAGCCTCCCTTTTGCCAGTCATTCATTTACTTCAAACAGACTCACCCAGTGGACATCTGCTAGATCTTGCCCAATGGCTCCAAAATTGGCCCTGCTCCAGTTTAGCACCTTAGCCTGTGGACTGGTCCTAACTTTTTCCATAACTGTTAAAGCTAAGAGAGTTGTGGTCACTGGACCCAAACTGTTTTCCAGCTGACACTTCAGTCACTTGCCTGACCTCGTTTCCTAAGAGGAGGTCCAATACTGCAACCTCCTGAGTAGGGCTCTCTATAAGTTGATTTAAGGAAACCTCCTTGGACACATTTGACAAATCCCACTCTATCTGGGACTTTTACACGCTGGGTGGCCTAGTCAATACAGGAGAAATTAAAATCTCCAACCCAGTACGACACTTATTCCTACAGGCATGTGCAATCTCTCTGCACATCTGCTCCTCTAATACCTGCTCGTTATTTGGGGAGGGGTTGCTGTAATACAGTCCCAACAGTGATCATGCTCTTCTTGCTTCTAAGTTCCAACCATGTAGCCTCATTTGATGACCCCTTAAGAATAACCTCCCTAAGCACTGTTGTTATGTCCTCACTTGTCATAAGGGCAACTCTCCCTCCTCACTTAGTTGTACTTCTGTCATGCCTGTAGCCTGGAACATTGAACTACCAGTCCTACCCTTCTCTCGGCCATGTTTCTGTTATGGATACAATACCCCAGTCCCCAGAGCCAATCTGTGTTCTGAGCTCATCTGCCTTAGCAGTCAGGCTTCATGCATTGTAATAAATTCACTTGAAACCAGAAGTCTGTTCCCTCCCTTTACTGTGCCACTGCTATCCTGAATTGTAAACTTGCTCTCGATGGCTAATGTATTTTCCCCTGACTTCTCGATGGCCCCTCTCTTGTTCAGATCCCACCCCCTGCTAAACTAGTTTAAGCCCTCCTGTGTAGCACTAACAAATTTCTCTGCAAGGATATTGGACCCCATCTGGTTCAAATGCAACCCGTTCCTCTTGTACAGGGCACCTCTACTGTAGAAGAGGTCCCAATGACCCAAAAACTAAGACTCCTGCCCCTACCCCAGCTCCTCAGCCTCCTATTCAACTGGCTTATCTTTCTATTTCTATCCTCGCTGATGCGTGGCACTGGGAGTAATCCAGAGATCACTACCCTTGAGGTCCTGCTTTTTAACTTCTTACCTAACTCCCTGTAATTGTTTCACAGGACCCCATCCCGTTGATTACCTATGTTATCCCGATGTGCACAATAACCTCTGGCTGTTCACCCTTCCCCTTCAGAATGTTCTGCAACCGCTTTGCAAAATGCCCAGGATCTCTGAATACGCAGTTAATAGCTGCAGTCATCTTGCAATTAAGTCTCTATAATGGCTATCAGATCATAACCATTTACTTCTATTTGTACCACCAATTAGTTTATCGTGTTGCAATAACAAGTCTTTTGCTTTGTCTTTTTACCATTCTTTTCTACTCTGACCTCGTGTGCTGGTGTAATCTTAAGTTTGTTACTTGGATTCCTTTGTCACAATCTGGTGGTCATTATCCCCATGTCACAACCCTGCACTGTTGCCTTGTCCTGTTTCTTTACCTTTCTAAACATGCTATTGAGTTTAAATATCTTATCAATAACCCTAGTTGTTTGTTTCACCAGGATACTGGCCCCAGAATGGTACAGATGAAGCCAGTCCTATTGGAACAGCTCTGACTTTCCTTTGTACTGGTGTCAGTGTTCCATCAATCAAAATCCATTTCTTACACTTCAGTCTTTGATCCACATTTTCAACTCCTTGATCTTATCAACTCTATGCCAAATTGCTTGTGGCTCAGATAATAACGCAGAGATAATTAGCTTTATTATTCTGTTTTCTAATTTGGTCCTTAGCTGCTCTCACTTTCTTAGCTGAACTTCTAACCTAGGTACCAGCAAGATGGGAAGACCAATGTAGACCACAACAACCGCATATTTTGTTAATTTATTTTTTATTGATTTAGCCTCTTTTTCTTATCAACCTGTTCTGAGATGTTATTACACACTTCTGGAGCAGATGGGACTTGAACCCAGGCATCCTGGGCCAGTGGTGGGGACTGTACCACAAGAGGGTCCCACCTTTCTGTTAGTATCTAATTCTGTTAATAGGTTGCTAAACAGCTGGGAGGTAATGCACCAGGTAAGTGAAACAATTAGGTAATTGTACTCAAAGATATATTTGCCCCTTAGGTCTGTTTGATATTTATTTTAGTTTGATTTGGTTTTTTCTTTCCATTTTGCAAAAATGTATTAAAAGGGTGTCATGATGCAGTGATACTGACCCTACGTCTTATGCAGAAGATCTGTGTTCGAGTCCCAACTATCTGAGGGGTGCGTCATGACATGTCCAAACAGATAGATTAATATAACTGCTCAAATGTTTATAAAAGAGAGTCGTCTAGAATGTGTTGCAGTGTATGTAGTATGAGGATGTAAAATTCTAACTGGAAAGTTGTAAAAATAAATTGCTGTGAAAGCGCAGCATGTCTGGCATCTTCTGTGGAGAGAAATCAGAGTTGTGAGGTGGGGTCACTGGACCCAAAACATTAACTCTGATTTCTCTCCACTGATGCTGCTCGACCTGCTGGGCGCTTCCAACAGTTTCTGTTTTCATTTCTTATTTCCAGTATCTGCAGTTCTTTTGGTTTTTAACTTGGAGGTTATACTTGGACTTAATCTGAAAGTGTTTAACTTCTAGAACAACAGCTTCTCTTCCCAATCCTCAAGTTCCTCTCTTGGCCAAACAGGTGTCTTTAACCCTAGCATTGTGCAGGCAACTCTTGCTTTTAGAGCTATTGTATCAACTGCATAGGATTGTATCTATTTCCCCCAACTATGTTGCCTCCTTCCACTAATTATTTTTTACTCTGCCACCCTCCTGCTGTGCCACAGTGTTGTGGCCAGTTGTCTTCTATCCTTCAGAGCCTGTATTTATCCATGCAGGCTGCAAGAACTTTGTAGCCATTGAACAAATACAGGAATCGAGGATTCCCATACTTACCCAACTTCTAGTCATACCCTCCTGTCTCTGACCATGGACCAAATCTGATGTACTTAACCTAATGGTACCTAATGCCTCCTGGACTGAAGTATCCATCTAACTTACTGTCTTTTCTGAAACTCAGATTCCATCTTGTCAGTAGTGAGTTGAGGTTCTTTGAGTTATTGATATAGCTGTTACAAATCCACGTGTTACCTGCCCTACTAAGTCAGTTTGATTTTATTCAACTAATTAGGACCTCAAACTTGGAATTATCAATCAAATGTTTATTTTTAGATTATAATTTAGATAATCTGGTTTAATTTCTTAAATTTAGTTCTTTGCTTTATCTTTGATTTGACATACAGATTTAGTTTTGTTTGTTTAATGTTTATATGTCAAGCAACATCTTGTACCCATACCTCGCTGAATTCCCACGTTGCTGAAATTCCTTTGGACTGTGCTGAAATCTTCATGCAGATGAAGCCACTAATTTACTTGCTGTTTTACTTGCCTAATTGAAACTGTTAATTTCCTGACTCTTAGTTGACGTAAATGCTGTAATTTAGAGAAGGAAAATGAAGAAACATACTTACCAAGCAGTCACTTCCCTGCTTCTTTCATTGATAACATTTAAACCATTTTTTTTATCATCCACCATGAAATACAATAAATATGAGTAAGTTTGGCCATTTGTACATTACATTTGCAGTTTTAAGTTAACATTTTTTCTTGTTTCCTCAAAGCTATGAAGCTTATGACAGCATTGGTGAATGTGGCCTTAAACTTAAGTATACATCAGGATAACACACAAAGACAGTATGAGGCTGAGAGGAACAAAATGATAGGCAAACGAGCCAATGACCGACTGGAGTTGCTTTTACAAAAAAGAAAGGAGGTAAGGTTGTTGGTATGCTTTATTGCTTTTGCAAATGTTTCACTTCAGCCAAAAATGGCAATAAATTCAAATAATGTCTAAATACACACAAAGCAGTAAGAGGAAATTAGGCTTTTCTCGAACAAGATATACTGTAATTAATTGACACTGGATTAATCCATATATGTATACAATATTCTTTTGTTTTGTGAGCACCTCGATTTCTGTATTTGTAAAATGATTGACCTACTTGAACAACAGCAGCCAGAAAATCATAAAGATATAGAAACGATTGATCCATAAGCAGAAATTGAACACTGAAAAAGTATTCACTTTGTATACACCAGTTCACACCTTGCAGAAGCTGTTGGTCACAGTTTGGTGGTATCTGTTTGCAAACAACTTATTATTTTTAGCATACTAAAATTGGGCACTATTCAAGATTTTCACTATTAATGTGAAATAAACCTTGACCACTAATGCATAATTTTTAAAAAAAAAATTGGACATCTTTGTACGTAAAAGCCTGAAAATTGATAGCTCGTCAATGTAAAACAAAAAGACTAGTTTCAAACAGTCAATTTAAAAGAAGTTTAATGGTTAAAGAATTACATTAATGAATTTGGAAGAACTGGGAGATAAACGAGGGAGAGAAACAAGAAATGCTCAGGCCAATTTCCAAAAGAAAACAAGTGAGGCAATTGACCGACAAGCCACTTGATATAAAATGGTTAAATGATGACAATGAATGATCTGTGAGGCAATAGAACGAATTAGAAATATGTAGAGTAGAATAGCAATTTATTGTCATGTGTATTTTTGTGTCGCCATAACGCAGTGCCTAAATTAATGACGGCAGGCATAAATAAGGGGGGGAAAGTTCATCACAGTTCAATTAACAGCTTCTGGGTTTGGGGTACACTGGAAAACTGGGCTGAAACCGCCATGCAGGGCTGGCTCAAGACTGCCACACAACTGTGCAAGACCTTCACGCCAGGATTAGACGCCCATGCTGGACCATTGGAAGACTGGGAAATCTCCACAGTAAGAACGAGACCTCCATCCTGGGACTAGACATTGATGCCAGGCTGCTGTAATATCCGGAAACCACAGAAGAAGACCTCTACAATGGAATGAGATCTCCACGTCAGTACAAAAATGCAGTTCTAGGCTGAGGCTGCTTCTCCCAGACAAGATGGCCACACTCAGAGTGCCTCCCCGAGCAATCTTCCTGCCAGGCCTGTACGCCATTCCAAGCCATTGGAAGCCACCTCATCACTGGACATGGCCTGAGAGAAGATACTTTGCACCAAAGTTGTTAACAGATGGTAAGGCACCATAATAAATGGAGACATTAAAAAAACATAAAAAGAAAAGTGGGAAAAGTGGACAGAGCAGATGAGCCCTGGGCTCCTGGGCTGAGGAGCCTCTAACTCAGCTGCCTGCCTTGTTCAAGGGTGAGAACTAAAGCCACAAAATACAAAAGTAGATGAACAGCCCTGCAGCTCATTTGGAAATACAGCCACAGTGCTGCTAAGGCACAGTTTAAGATGTAAATAGTTGGTTATGGCTTAAAGGACTTAGATGGCTGCTACTGTGGACATTTTCAATCGACCCTTGTATGACTGACCTCTTTTTGTGATATATCACATTAGCTTCCTCTGCTGTTCTCACTCCAACATCTCTTCCTTTGCTGTACACAGCAGCCCAAGTTTAACTGCTCATGGGTACAAAACTTGAATGCAGTGACCTGTGATGTCCAAAATTGTGTCAGTAGTGCACGTGCACATTTTTGGTTGCAAGTTGCACTGGACACAGTATTGATGAACATTTGCTAAAACTGTATCGTACAGGTCGATGATAATGTTAGTCAAAGGATAGTACGCGTTTGGTGCCAGCATTAACACTTTGCTGCAAAACTCTCAGCTGACACCTTTGCTTTATCAAGTTTGGCTAAGCACATGTTCAGGAATAGGAAGGAGCTCTATTATTTAAATCGATCATTCACTAAATTCAGGTTTTTTGCTGACATGAGTTCTTATGCAATGTTTATATAAGTCCTCGTATTCTTGGAGACTATAGGGAATGATGTCGCAAATGCTGAAGGATTTTGACCTGAAATCAGTGTTTTTTCACAAACAAATTCCTCCCTGATGTGAGTGAAATAGCTGGCATTCTACGTGGAATTCAGTGTGACTGGGAAACTGTATGAAGGAGGTGCTGAAGGACTCTCAGGAGACTGCATCTGTTGAGGCTTAGGTGGCACAGTGGCTCAATGGTTAGCACTGCTGCCTCACAGCACCAGCGACCTGGGTTCGATTCCACCCTCGGCAACTGTCTGTGTGGAGTTTGCACATTCTCTCCGTGTCTGCGTGGGTTTTCTCTGGGTGCTCCGGTTTCCTCCCACAGTCCAAAAATCTGCAGGTTAAGTAAATTGTCTATGCTAAATTGCTCACAGCATTCAGGGATGTGTGGATTGTGTTTGTTATGGGGGATGGGTCTGGGTGGGAAGGTCTGGTCCTCGGTGTGGACTTGTTGGGCCGAGAGGCCTGTTTCCACACTGTAGGGATTCTGTGATTTTATGAACCTCCACATTTAATGGGATAATTTATCCTCAATAAGTTCAACCTACGTACGAACATAATAGATAAATGAATTAGGGGCAAATGTAAGTCATTCAGCTCCCAAAACCACCTTCACCATTTGGTAAGACTATGGCTGGTCTGATTGTGGCCTCTCACCTACTTTGCTTTGATAGATCCTATTGATTTCCTTAGGATCTATCTAATTCACCCTTAAAAATATTCAATTACCCTGTCTCCTCCATTCTCTGAAGAACAAAATTCATAGACTGATGATTCTCAGAGACAGTTTAAAATGAAGCTATATCCCCTTGTTCAAAATTTTTTAACAAGGGGAAAAATCCTGTCAACATCTAACCTGTCAAACCTCCCCAAATCGTATATGTTTCAATAAGATCACCTCTCATTTTTCTAAACTCCAATCTATACAGGTCCAGCCCGTGCTAATCATCCTCATTTAGCTAACCGTTTTATACTGAGGATCAATCAAGTGAACCTTTCTCTGAAATGCTTCTGTGCAGTTGATTTTTTTTTGTGTAAGGAGATCGCAATTTTAGACAATATTCTAGGTGTATGTCTCACCAAAGTCATGTACAACTGTAGCAAAAGCTAAACTCCATTTCTTCCTAATCACTTGATGCACTTGTTTACTAATTTGTGATTCATGTACCAAGATACCGAGATCTCTATGGACTAAAGAGTTATGCAATATTTTACTAGTCTGCCTTCTCATTTTCCCACATTATAATTCCAACAGCCAAATCTTTTGTCACTTCACCAAAATCCAATCAAAGTTCTTTATCTTAATTTATTTCCTTGTGTAAGTAGCCAATTTAGCAACCTCATCTTTTGATTTTTTCATCCAATCATTGATATAAATTGCGTGTGGTTGAGTTCCCAGCACTGAGCCTTGTGGCACTCCCCGGTTTCAGCTTGTGAACTTATGAAGACAGTTTAAACTAATGTTGTGATGAAATGGCTGAAAGATCAAACAATGATCGCAACAAAGTCTGTCAGTGATCAAGACCTTGGGAGCACAGTAAAGAAGAGCAAGTATGGGTGATGACGTGTGAAGAATGAGAGAGAATAGGACAGATGTGTCAGCGTTTTTATGTGCAGTCTCGAGGTTGGAAAACAATGTATTTAACCTTTTCAAGAAAGGAGAGTGACAGTGACAGAAACAGAAACTGCAAGGCAGCTTGCCTAACATTTGTCATAAGGAAGAGCAAGCATCCCTTAATAAAGAAGTTGTAGCTTGCACAAGTGCAGAATCAATATGATTTTGTGATGGGAAACTCACGTTTAACTGAATTATTCGAGTTCTTTGAGGGAGTAACAAGTAATGTGGTTAAAGAGGAACCTGTATATTTGGTGTACTTGAAATTCCAAGAGGCATTTAGTCAGGTAGCACATCAAAGGCTACTATGTTAAATAAGAACTAATGGTGTAAGGGACACAACAATCATGAATGGAGAACTGGTTAGCTTTCAAGAAACTGATAATAGGTATAGATGGACCATTTTCAGGTTCACAGTAAAGGCCTGTCTAGCATAGAACCGGCATTGCCACTGCTTTGCAGATTTAGCTTGACAATGCCTAGCATTGTGGTGTTTATCCTCACTCAGCAAAAACCACCTTTCTCCGTACAATTTGGAATGTAGCTAGAAGCCACCATACTGCATATTTAACTTCGTCGTCAAACTTTTCCCCTACCTTCATTTCTTGAATCAGGTTTAAGAAGCTCACAGTTTACAACTGAGACTGTTCATGCAACCACCGATCCTGTAAGCTCTCCTTTCTCCACTTGTATCTCCAATCCACGTCCTCTAACCATACAAACTGAAAGTTGTTTCATTTTCAAAATCAATCATCCCACTCCTAAAAAGAAATTATTCTCAGTCCATCTCTTCGGCTAAACTACTTCCTAACTTTAAACTTTCATTCCTTTATAAGGGCCTAAGACATGTCATTGCCATACATATCAGCCTTCAACTCTTCAAAATTACTCTGCCAGTTTAGCTTCAGTCTTACCCGTAAATCAACTCTGGCCAAATAATGAAGTTTACACATTCTAGGATCAAAGTTATGGTGTGTTGTTCCTTCTCGATATCTGTTATAATTTTTGTGAGTAGCATTTCATTCTCATAATATCATCTTTATAATAAAATAAAGTAAAACTGTTGAGTTGTCCCAGAGAGCTCTGCGTGTTTTTAAATCTGCAGAAATGTTGTCTTGAGTTCTGCTAGGATTTGTACGACATATCTTTTCCTTTTTTTTGTCACCGTGCTGCCCCTTTATAACTTGATCTGGAATCAGCTTCCTTTTGTATATTATTTATGGTAAGCTCAATCTTTTCCTTACTTTCCTGAACTCCAACATCACCTTCGTATTGTCAGATGACATGTTCAGTACCGTTATAATAAATCAAAATTCGGGAAACTTGCTTTCCATTTTTTCCCATGAACTGTGATCCATTGTCACTGACTCATCTGAGTATTCAGCACCTCAGGCTGAACTAATCTGACAAATCCTTAGTACTCATTGTTGGAACTGAAATTGAAATGCACATCCTGTTCATTGCCAAGTCTTTCCAGCTTTGAAGTCTTGTTCTCTTCTTGCCCCCCCCGCCCCATTGGTGCTGAAATTATTATTCATGCATTTTCCATCTTGAGACTATTTCTTTGATATCCTTCATGCTGACCTCTCCATTTCCATTTTTGTAAATGACTTGTTCAAAACTCACTGATCATATTCCATACTGTTTCTCTTGCTCTTTATTGATGTTTTTTATGAATTATTTTGACCTCCTAATTCTGATGCACTGGATTTAAAATCTTAGTCCTTGTCTACATCTTCAAACCACTCATGGCCCTTTCTACTTTTGTTTCTGCAGCATGTTTTGTACCTTCTTGCATAGTTTCAGAGATTGATGCTTTCTGTGTCTTGCCCTCTCGTGCTGCAACTTTGGTAACACTTGTCAGCCATCTCAATCTTATTATCTGCCTAATCCTCTCTAAAACACTTCATTTTCCTCATTTCCTTTTAGAACTTCTCGCGACCAATTTCTTTAATCACTACTTGGTTACCTCATCTTCCACCATCTAATACTTATTCCCTATTTCCTTCATTTACCCACACACAAGTTGTTCTTGCCTTGTCCTAATATATGTTTCTTAGACTTTATGCCCTTTAAAACCATCCACCCCCAGTAAGACTTGTACCTCTGTGTGTGTGCACGTAAACATTATAAGTGGAGGGATAAGCAGAGGAACGCTGTCCTGTTTCGCTGGTGCAAAATCTTCAAACTAATTTGCTTGGTTGGGCAATCCTCAATTCTTCAATAATGCCTTGGTGTAATTGGCACAGCATTGACCTGCCTGTTGTTCACTGATTGTTTGGGTTACACCAGGGTCTGTCTTGTTCCTTTGGATTTTACAGTTATTTCTTTTAGCAGCTCTGAAAGTCGTTTTTTATTTCTGCTCCTCCAGAGAAAATTGGAGGTAGCAACTTCACAGAGAAAGGGGAGAAAGAGATTGGTACAACTAACTTCAGCAATTCGCGTTCTATTTTCAGATTCGCCCTACTCAGTGTATGTGTTAAACTGTAATCCGACCACTCGAGTCTGTTATTATGCTGCTTTTCCTCCATCCATAATTAAGGGAACAACTCAATGTCTCCAAAAAGTAGCATTATTTCATATGCAGCAGTTAGCTTTTCTTGCTCCCAATACTACAAACAACTCCTTATATTTTGTCTTCTTTTAAAGCAAAGTCCCTTTTTCTCATTATCAGACCATGGACCTGAAAGAAATATGATCTGTTGCTCTGTTGGTCCTATTTGCTCCCCTTAATATCTTGAAAGCTTCGATCTGTGCAGCCCTTCTAAATTCCACAGCGTACGAGCTTTTTTATGTACATCCTCTTTGTAATTTAACACTGAGTACAGGTAAAATTTATTTTGTACTCCTCCCAGAACCAGTACATCCTTCCTAAGGAATGGTACCATAAACTGCTCATAATATTTCAAACATAATCTAACCTGGGCTTATGTATAGATATAAAACAACTTCTAGATCCTAGCGTTCTTGTCCCTCGACGAGACTGGAATAGCTTCAGCCGAGTAGATTATTATCTCTGCCTCCTGCAGAGGCCAATATTCAGCTAATTCCTCCAGTTATTTATTTCATAGGGACCACTGGATTTAGCAATGGGTTAACTGGGTATAATGCCAGTAATGGTCCCTGCTGTTACCCAATTTTAGAAGCAAAGACTGGCGCCAAAGTTGCAATACAGCTACAACGCTGATACTTACTGGACAAAGTGGAAAATTGCCCAGGCATGTTCTGGTCGTAAAAGGAAAAACAGAACTTTCCTTCGGCTCAATTTCTACCCTGTCTGTCTACTTTTGATTGTCAAAAGTGATGGAACGTATTATTCCCAATCCCATCAAATAGTGGATATTAACTGCTCTTTGATGCTCGGTTGGATTTTACCGATACCATTTGGGCTTGTACCCATGGACCTCGGAAGAATGAGGGGTGACCATATTGAAATATGAGAGATTCTTAGGAGCCTTGATGAGTTAGACATGGAGAGGTTGTATCCCCTTCTGGCAGAGTCCAGGACCAGAAGGCATAATGTCAGAGTAAGAGATTGCTGATTTTAAAAAAAAATGCAAATAAGAAAAATTTCTGCTGTCATTGGTTAGTCAATCTGTAGAGCTCTTTTAACTGTTGACAGCTTTGGAGGCTAAGTCGTGAAGTATATTCAAGGCTGAGGTAAAAGGATTTTTGATCACTGAGGCAAATCAAAGGTTATAGGAAAAAAGCAGCAAAGTGGAGTTATCAGATTATCACATCAGCCATGATCTCATTGAATGGCAGGGCAGACACAGTGGGCTGAATGGCCTCCTGCTCCTACCTTTTATGGTCCCTGATCTTATAATGTTTGTATCATACAGTAGCTGCGTGGAAGAGAATTTCTAGCCTCTTCAACTTGGTGTTCCTTGCCAACATCCAGGGAATTAAAGAATTAATTGAAGAGCTGTACATTCTGTAATGAGTAACTTGAATGTTTACTTCTAAAGACTTCGGGCCATCAGTATGGAACAAATGTAGTGTAATGGAACACTTCAGCTGCCTGAATGCTATTTAAACAGCTTGACAGCATTCAGGACAAAGCATTGAAATGAAGAATGAACCAGAGAACGACTGTCACTATTTTCAGAAGTTGAAACAGGCGAAATTGTGCGCGTGTTCACTCGGTCTGTAAACGCTAAAGCCTTGCATGTTAATATATGTAGCTTCTCGTACACATATCCATGCCACACTGTGTGACAAACTGACAATGTAAAATTGGTTGTCAGTGCAATTTTAGCCCACTCAGGATTATTTAGTAAACATCGTGCATCATGGAAATCATATCTAATGCTGTGACAAACCGAACTGCCTGGTTTAAATTCAAACCAAGATTGGAAATTAATCATCAGCCCTCTGCTCACGGGTGCTTTCTATATTCCAGCACCTCTACCAATCAGGCAGTTTGCCAACTATTTATCTTTCACTTTTCATTCAGTCTGAAATGTTATTCCTCTTTACATTTGTACTTTGGTCCTGATAAGTTCAAGGCGAATAGCTTTGACAAAATATGTCCATTTTTCAGCAGTACACATTTCCATTTGGGGATTGATTTAGAACTCCTTATCTAATAGTACTTTGGGAGAATATTAACCACATTGACTGCAGCAATTCAAGAAGTAGCTGACCACCACCTCCTTCGGAGCATTGGACAATAAAAGCTGAACAGTGACATGCCCATCTCATTAATGAATAGAACAGAAACTGAGAGATGAAAAATGAAGTTGTCATGGCATTTATGGAAATTTAACATTAATTTTGGCTGTCTTCAGGAACAATTTGCCTGGGTTGTTTACACAGACTGTTGTGTGATTTATCACCCTCAGTTTTACTGCTTAAACCCTGGTAGAAAAAAATATCTTTAGTTTTGTAAAATTTCAATTATTGGGTCTGATCTGTTAACAGAGGCTGTGATGAAATGGTAGTTTATACAATTATATTTTAAAGGTGGCATCATTCTGCAAGTTAAAATTCCAAATGATCTACTCCACATCATAGTTAACCAATTTATTACAGTTTCACAACTAACGCTAACAGTTTCAATATTTTGAGAATTTGTCAGTGAAAGCAATTAAAATGGCAAAGTTCCTGAATCATCAAACAAAAACTTTGTTATAGTCTGAAATTATAATTGTGGACATGATAACGAAGGCTTTCACAAACTTGCAGTTAAATTTTGTGATTCATGCATTCATTTTATGGGAGATGTATTTTTAAACATGCATTTATTGTGAGCGATGGATTTAGATGAATTATCCTGATGAATGGAGGAATCAACAATGGAAAATTTCAAGTTGGCTTTTCTCTGATATGGTGTGGAAGTCAGTCACAAATCACATTCTCCCTCTATCTTATCCTCCATCCATCCAATCTTGGCACTAGGAGTGAATTGATATTAGTACAGCTGGAGGAATCCTCAAAGCAAATATCAGTATTGAGTGAAAATGAGGCAACCAGTTGAAAGGACAATCCGAAGAGGGTGTATGAGGCCTCGCACTATGGCTGAAGATCATCTCATGGCACCAGAAAATACAAGTTGTGATCCTCAATGCATGCTTTCCAAAAATGAAAGCAAAGGTAGCTAGTTGCTATGCAGATCAGACGGAATCTGGTGACAGAGAAACTAGAGTTGATGTTTCAGATTGGTGAAAGAATCTTTTGTAATTGCAGTTGCCCAATAGGATGAAAGGAACTTGAATGTTTCAAATCTACTTCCTTTAGCATAAAATGGCTCTCAATTCAGCACAAATGGATAGGTACAAAGAATACTTAATGCATTGGAAAATGGATGAATGACGCGTTCATGCAACAGGAGCCATTCAGACTGGGAATGATGTAAGCTTGGACCAGAGTATGGAGAGGTTTACTGGCATTTAGTTTTATTGTTTAAGATTAGGAGTGCCTGATGCAGACATTCAGTGGCCTGAAATGGGAGATGAGTAAGGAAACAGTTTAAGGCTTCAACAAAGTCCTTATAAACATAACTTTTGCTTCCCCTGCTAGTGAATAATTTTTTTTGTATTGTACATGCTGATTTATTCTAATTGTCTACAGGTGATGTTGCCATGATTTCAACATAATTCTTCAACCAAGGACACATCATCGTAGTTCAGAGTAGAGAGCATTTTGACTGTTATTGTGCCACCGTACTTGTAATCTGTGAAGAAAGCAAAACCGAAGTAACATATCTCTTACCAATCCAATGTGTTCTGTGATTGGACTAATTTAAAAGCTGCTCACCTTGAGCCTTGTTCAAGTAACTATCATAAGCGCTCTGAATGTCAGTTACTTCAGGACACTGACAATTTTGTGGTAACATTTGAAAATATGTAATTTAATTTACATGGCTTATTAGATTGCCCTTCATTGTGATCCCTGAAGAGACCAATAATGCTTTATTTAATTTGAACCTCCAGTTAATAGCTGAAAAAACTACATCAGTTTTATCTTTAAAGTTGTTTACCATAGTAAATGACCAAAACCCTCTTAGCTTAACACTGCCTTTCAACCACAGAACACCAATGCTTCCCTTCTTATTTTTAGCCTAAATGAAGAAAACACTTCTCAGATATCCTTCACTTTGCCAATTATATGGACATGCACTTTTCCTTCATTCAGTCCTAAGTATTCTTAGTTCCAGAGGGTTTGTTCTTGTGCTTTTCTTTGGTCACCCTGGTAACCTGCAATCTTAAAATTTTTCCATATTAGGTTTTCTTATCCAGAATATTCTCCCTCTTGCTCAAGCTACGAACTGTTTCATCTTCATTTTAACTCCCTATGAATTTGGTTTTTTCAATCCAAGCACAAGTTGTTAACCACAATAACTTGTGTTTTGTTATTATGCAGCAATCCACGGAGATTTCTTTGGTCTCTAGCTGCTCCCTCTCTCTTGGACCCAAGCATTCAGCCAAAACACTGCGAGATTTGGTGATATTTCAGAAAAACCTGTAGTTTACCTGATCTTCTCTTTCATTTCTGCTGCACCTTTTCACATTGCAATGTGAAACATCTAAGCTTGTATCTTTGTAGAAATTTTAAATAGCTATGCTTGCAAGCCCAGGTCTCTCTCGTCGTAACACTATATGGATGGTTTGAAGCAGACTGTTTATAACTTTGATGTAGAGATGCTGATGTTGAACTAGGATGCCAAAGTCAGAAGTCCATGACACCAGGTTATAGTCCAACAATTTTATTTAAAATCACAAGCCTTCAACACGTTGCTTCTTTGTCAGGTAAAGTGGAGGGAGGTACACAGGCAGAGAATATGTAGGTGGAATGTATTGGCAAGATAATTTGAGGCACTTAAGAGCGTCAACAGATAAGTGCAAATAGTGTGAATAGAGTGTCGACAGGCTTTGAATAACAAGTCTTTGCAGATGATCTTTTTAACCTGGAATTATCTTGCCACTATCTGTCCACCTATACGTTCTGTGCCCATGCGCCTCCCTCGACGTCCATCTGACGAAGGGGCAGCACTTCAAAAGCTTGTGATTATAAATAAACCTTTTGGTCTATAACCTGATGTTGTGTAACTTCTGACTTTGTTTATAAACTGCCATTCTCAGATTTTTCTGGGACTTTGGAAACTTTCAGTCTATCCACTTTTAGAACACTGCTGCTGTTGTCGCCAAGTGGAAAATACTTCGTGCCTTCTTCCCAAAAGGACAGTCTAAACCTTCTTTGTGATGGATCATGTACATATTAATTTCATTACCCAAGACTGTGTTGGCTGCTCAGACAGTGATTAAATTTGAGGAGGAGCTAGGTAGATCTTTAATTCGTAATATGTTGAAGAGCTGTGGAGAGCAAGCAGAGAAATGGAGTTGAGGCTGAGATGTGATCAGATGTGATAGTATCAAATGGTGGCGCAAGTGCGACAGGCCGAATATCTACCTCTGCTTTGAGTTAATGTTTCCTTAATCTCTAGCAATCAAACCACTTGGGCTTACTGTCATTCAGAACAGTCTCAAGACTCCAATTACCTTACAATAAATCTAAAGATACAGTTCGAAGCCATGACGTCTTATAAAGGTCCATAATTGTAACACCTTAGTAGACTATAAATTTCTCTCTCATTTCCAATTCTAGGTCCCCTGATGAAACTAGAGGAAAAAAACTGGCCAGCAAAAATTTAGCATTCACCACATTTTAAACCTTTCGTAGTTTTAGCATATTATAATTTGCGGTTTGTTTCAAATATTTCTTTTTAACGTAATTTTTGATTGAAGTTGTGAATAACTATGGCATCAGCTAATTTATTGAGGTATGTACTTAACTGAAAAGTACTTCCTATTTCAATACAAATAGATAGTTTACGTTTTAATTATTCCTCCTTTTTAGCTTCAAGAAAATCAAGATGAAATAGAAAACATGATGAATTCTGTTTTTAAGGGTATATTTGTACACCGATATCGGTAAGTGATTTCTGCACAATTAGGTTGAGAAGTAATTTTGAATAATTATAAATAGTGCACAGTTAAATATTAGAAAGTCAGTAATCATTGTCTTAACCCACCACAAACTCTGCTTCCTTGTCACCAATTCCACCCCTCTCTCTGGCACCAGTATGAATTTGAACTGAAGAGTTCACAACCTCAGTGTCCTATTTGATCCCAGGGTGTGCTTTCAAACACATCCGTACTACTGGACTGCCAACTTTCACCTTTGTATTCTGTGTCCATTTCCATCCATATCAGTATTTCTGTTGCTGAAATCCTCATCCATACCTTACCCACCTCCAAACTTCACTTTTCCAATACACTCTTATTCTCTAAACTTGAGATAATCTAAACCTCAACTATTCCTGTCAAAACTTGCATCAAATCCTGATCACCTGTTACTTCTAGTCTCACTGCTTTAACCTGGGTCAGAGTTAAATGGCACCTGGATTTTAAAAATCTCATCCGTGGCCTGACACTTTTGCTGTCATCCCCTCTAGCCCCTGTCGTGACATATGCACTCCTGTCGCCTGGTCTCTTAAGCAAACCCAGTTTTAATTGTTTCACCATTGGTGGTCAAGTCTTTAACTGTCTGTGCCCTTAACTCTGGAGTTCCATCCCCAGAAGCCTATCTGCCGTTCCTTTCATTTGAAGACATGCTTTAAACCTTATCTGTCCATCTCGCCTACATTTCGTCATATGTTTCTTTAACTACTTTGGATCCAGCAAGAAAGTTGCTAACAAAAAGCAAATATGTGTCTCTTTTGACAGGGGTACTACTCATCCACAAAAACAAAAAAAGCAAAATCTTTAATTCCCAAGGGTACGACACTTCAGACCCCTGAAGCCTAATCTCTTTAAGTGCTATTATAAATTTTAACTGAACTGCTGAAACAAACAAGTTATATTCATTTGACCTTTGAGCATGTATCAATCAAGATTGATTTACAACCAGTTTCTGCTTGGTATGTCAGGAATTTGAAACAGATTTATTTTTGCAGAGATTGAATACAGTTCTAAGAGTAACTAAATGCTCAGCTTTTTTTAATAGTTCTGCATCTTAGTTGTATAAGTATGACAAGCTTAAAAGTAGTTGCTGTAAACTTTGACGAAAATGTAAAACAAAAAGCGGAGTGTTTGAAATTGGACTATAATGTTTTGTAGTGACGCAATTTCAGAGATTCGAGCTATCTGTATTGAAGAAATTGGTGTATGGATGAAGAGTTACAGTGATGCCTTTCTCAATGACAGTTATTTAAAGTATGTGGGATGGACACTACATGACCGGGTAAGGATTGTCAATTGATGTTATGCTTAGCAGTGTTGGGCGAGAAGCTTTGTATTGCTATGAAAAAAAGATCTATTTTGTCAAGACTGTTTCATAGAGCATGATGTTGTGCATAATGCATAATCTTTCCAGTACTAAATATTATGCTATTACTATTGAAGTATGAATACTAAATAAAGTCAACCTATTTTTTAAATATTTCACAAAAGCAAAGATTTTCCAGATGTACTTAATTTGAATTTATGTCTAAATCACTGAGACATAATTTCTTGGAGTGTTACACCACTTCTGGCTATATAAGATTGCTAATTCTCAAGTTTTGCAGGTGAATTCTAATTAGCTGTATGCACAAGTGGGAGAGCACTTGCAATTTGAGATCACAGATGAGACACTTTGTTCATTGTGCATCATCAATAGAAGTGATACAAAATCTGTTGACAGGGATGTCGTGAAATCATCTGTTATCATTTTGCTTTTTCTTGTATAAGGGTTTCAACTGAGGTGTGGGACATTTTTTGACAATAC
This sequence comes from Stegostoma tigrinum, assembly GCF_030684315.1. Taxonomy (NCBI): domain Eukaryota; kingdom Metazoa; phylum Chordata; class Chondrichthyes; order Orectolobiformes; family Stegostomatidae; genus Stegostoma; species Stegostoma tigrinum. The sequence goes on along the minus strand of NC_081367.1, from coordinate 17,334,320 downwards.
AGGATAAGGCATCCAGTTGTAAATGAGGCCAGACAATTAGATAACTCACCGGAAGAGAAAGCTCCAAAAATATTTTCATCCTCCGTGATGGGTCTGTCCACCTTCACAAAAATAATCCTTGAAGCATTCGCAAGGATCTTCAGCAAGAAGGGCCAAGTGGGTGAACCATCTCTGCCTTGCCCTTGAAGCCCCAAACAACATAAACGTTAGCCTTCAGCCAATTTGATTCACTTCACGTGATATCAAAAATTGGCTGAGACCAGTGGACACTACAAAGGCAATGAGTGCTCATAATGTTGTATCAGTGATAATGGGAACTGCAGATGCTGGAGAATCCAAGATAATGAAATGTGAGGCTGGATGAACACAGCAGGCCCGGCAGCATCTCAGAGATGCTGCTGGGCCTGCTGTGTTCATCCAGCCTCACATTTCATTATCTTAAGTGCTCATAATGTTCTGGCAATGGTATTAAATACTTGTGCTTCAGAACTAGCTGCACTCTGAGCTAAGTACACTTGCATTACTGGTATCTATCTCGCAATGTGGAAGATTACTCAGTTGTGTCCTGTCCACAAGAAGTGGACAAATCTACTGGAGCCACTTATTGACCCATTAATCTGCTCTTGAACATCTTCAAGATTATGGAAGGTATTGTCAACAGTGCTGTCAAACAGCACATGCGCAGTTATAACCTCCTTACAGACACTCCTTTTGGTTCTACCAAGCCATAAAGCTCCTGACCGAATTACAGCCTTGGTCCAAACATGGGTAGAGAACTGATCTCAAAAGTGTAAGAGAGGTTGAATGCCTGTGACATCAAGGCAGCATTTGACCAAGTGGCATCAAGGAACCCTAGCAAAACTGAGTAAATGGGATTCAGGGAAAACTGTGTGCCATTTACAGTCATACTTAGTCCAAAGGAATATGTTTGTGGTTGTTGAAAGCCAATTATTTCAGCCATTGGACATCACCACAGAAATTCCTCAGGGTTGTATCCTGGATGCTGCTATCTTCAGCTGCTCCATCAGTGGCATTCCTTACAAATATAACCTCAAAGATGGGAATATTCACCGATGATTATACAGTGTGTCCTCAGATACTGAAGCAAGATCTGTCCCTTCGCAGCAACACCCAGACAACAATTGGGACTTGGGCTGATGAGCAGCAAGCAACTTTGCCTGGCACATGTGTGATACCATTGGGCATCTCCAGCAAGGGAGAACCTAACTATCCCTCCTTGACATTCAGTGGTATTGTCATTGACCAGAAACTGGATGAGGCCCATAAAAACTGTGGCTACAACAGGAGGTTTGAGGCTGGGAATTTTGTGATGAGAAATTTACCTTCTGCCTTCTCAAAAGCTTTTCCACCATTTACAAGGCGCAAGTCATGAATGTGAGTTCAGAATTAGGGATGTCGTACTGCCATTGTACAGGGTGTTGGTGAGACCACACCTGGGGTATTGTTAGCAGTTTGTGGACTTCCTGCCTAAGAAAGCATAGAATTGCTGGAGAGGGAGTGCAGTGGATGTTCTCTAAGCTGATATCTGGGATGGCAGGACTATTAAATGAGAAGAGATCGGTTCAACTGGGCCTTATTCTCTCAAATTTAGAAGGATGAAAAGGGATCAAGTTGAAATGTATAAAGTTCCAACAGTGTCGGACTGACAAGATGCAGAGAGGACCGTGGGGAGTATAGATCCGGGGGACATAGTCTCTGAAAATAAGTTAGACCAATTAGGACTGAGTTGAAGTAAGTTTTCTTAACTCAAATGGTAGCAAACCAGTGAAATTTCCTCCCACAAAAGGTTGTAGTAACCAAATCACTGAATACGTTCAAGAAAGGAAGGTATCTTTAGATTTTAAAGGCATTAAAGGGTATGGGAGAAAGTGGAAATGACATTGAGATAGAGGATCAGCCATGATCATTTGAATGGTAGAACAGGCTTGAAGGGCTAAATTGCAGCATCCTACTCCCAGTTTCTGTTGTTGGATGATGTTATACTCTCAACTACCTGGATAAGTGCAGCTCCAATAACACAGTCAAAGCTCTACACAATCCAAAATAAAGCATTCCACTAATTGTCACACCATCTAACACCATCAACATTGACTGCCTCCACTACTGATGGATATTGGCAACAATGTGCATCAGCTGAACTGATACAACTTATGAAGGCTCCTTAGACAATCCCTTCCAAACCCGCAACCTCCTCCACCTAGATGGACAAGGGCGGCAGACAAATGGGAATACCACCATCTGCAAGTTTCCCCCAAGTCTGTCGCTGTGCTGATGTAGAACTGTCTTGGTGTGCTTTCACTGTCACTGTGTCAGAATCCTGGAACTCCCCCAGATATCAGTGTAGGTGTACCTACACCATGTGGACTTCAGTTCAAGAAGACAGCTCAACACCATCACCACCTCAAGGACTGTAGGCAAAGAGTATTAAAGGCTGGCCTAGTGTGAATGAATAAAACAAAAAGGACCAGAGGCAAAGTTTGTTGTTTTCTTGCATTGTTTTTGTACAGTTGTGTGCAAATTAATTAATTCTCTTTTTTTTTCATTTGCATTTAGCAAGGTGAAGTGAGGCTGAAATGTCTTAAAGCTCTGCAGTCACTGTACACTAATAAGGAACTCTTCCCAAAACTAGAACTCTTCACCAATAGGTTCAAGGTGAGAATGTCTTTATTCAATTGGACTGAAAGCTTAGTCAGTTTAAAAAGTATATTTTAACATTTATTTTTTGGATTTTCCCAAAATGGATACAGTTCAATGATTTAGTGAACTTGGTTACAACATAGCAACGGGAGCAGGCTACTCATCCTGTTCCGCCATTCACTTGAGATCATGGCTGATGTTTGGCTTCACTCCTTATAACTACCTTCGGCCCATATCCCTCATGCCTTTGCTTAACAAAAATGTATCTATCTTGGATTCAAAATTAACATCTGAACTAGTAACAACTGCCATTTGTGGAGCAGAGTTCCAAGCCTTGACCACCTTTTGTTTGTGGAAGTGCTTCCTAATAGCTGTCCTGAATGATCTGGTCCTAATTTTTAGACAATGCCCCCCAAGTTAGAATCCCAAACCGGGTTATAGTTATAGTTTATATTTATCTAACCTGACTTTTTCTGATATTACCTTTTAAGACTTCAATCAGATCACCGTTTAACCTTGCAAATTCGAGAGAGAACAGGCTTACTTTCTGCAATTTTCAACTCATAACTCAGTCTCTGAACCTGATGAATTAAACTGCATTTATTTCAGTGCAAGAGGTCTGACAGATAAGGCAGATGAACTCCCAGGGCATGTATGAGAACATGGGACTGGGATATTAGCTAATACAGAAACATGACTGAGGGAGGTATAGGACTTGCAACTCAATGTCCCAGAATACAGGTGCTACAGGAAGGATAGAAGAAGAGGCGAGAGAATAGGGAAGTAGAGCCTTTGAATAAGGAAGACATTGTAGCGGAACTAAGAGAGGATATTCTTCAGGGATTGCTAAGTGAATCTATTTGGTTGGAAATGAGAAGGGGTTGATCACTTTGATGTATAGACCCCTAGTAGCCTGCAGGAAATTGAGGAGAGGAGATCGCAGATAGCTGTAAGAATAATAGGATTGTGATAGTAGGGGATTTTTAACTTTGCAACTGTAAACTGGAACTTACATAATGTAAAGGGCGTGGATGGGGAGGAATTTGGTAAGTGTGTTCAAGAAAAAAATTCTCAATCAGTATGTAGAGAGAGGACAAAACTTGACCACCTCTTGGGAAATAAGGTAGGGCAAGTGACTGAGGTGTCAGTGTGGAAGTACTTTGAGACCAGTGATCCTTATTCTGTTAGTTTTAAAATAGTTATGGGAAAAGATTGCTCTGGTCCATTCTTTCAGATCTAAATTGGGACAAGGTCAGTTTTGATGGTATTGTGCAGAAACTTTCCATAGTTGGTTGGTGGAGCTGTTTGCAAGTAAAGGGGTATTTGACAAGTGGGAGGCTTCCAACTGCAAGATGACAAGAGTTCCGGACCAGCATGTTTGTTTTAGTGTGAAGGACAGGGACGGCAAGAACGTTGGATGACTAGAGGTATTGATGCACTTAGTAGAGAGTTTTCTGAAGAAGTGACTGAGATTACAGACAAGGGCCATGTGGTAGATGTTATCTACATGGGTTTTAGCAAGGCTTTCAATGTGATACAGCATGGTAGACTGGTAAGTAAGGTTAGATCACGTAGGATACAAAAAGAGTTTCTATTTGGATATAAAATTGGCTTGATGGTGGGAGAGAGAGGGGTTGCTGATAGAGTTGTTCAGACTGGAGGCCTGTGACCAGCTGTGTGCTGCAGGGATTATGCTGGGTCCACTTTTTTCATCATTTATATAAACTATTTGGTTGACAATATAGGAGATGTGGATGGTAAGTTTGCCAATGACACTAAAATTGGTGGTGTAGTGTAAAGTGAAAAAGGTTTTCTAAGAGTGCTATGGGATCTTGATCAACTGGACCAGTTGATCAGTACACCAACGTCAGCAGAGCAGAATTAAGCAACAGCGTAATCTAATTAATGTGTGTGTTTTAAACCCAAAAACCATTGTTTTCGGCCCCATTTTCACAAAATACAGACAAATAAACACAGTTAAAGGATAGATTAGAAAATAGTGAATAACAGAACTGGCTAGATTACGTGTTTTCGGAAAATGTTCTTCCACAGATATGTATGATTGTTTCTTTACTGATTTTCTGAAGGAGTTGATCATCGTGACCTTGTCAATTCATTTTGAGAAATTTTCAATAATACTTAAAATTTAGTATCTATTCTTTAAACCTCCAATAGCCGATAATACAAGGTTAACCAGGGAGGTTTCAAATATTTGTGCTCTAGCATCAACAGTCAGACTCCACCTCTGCAGGCAAATGGGACTAATTTTGTTTGTGAATCTTGGTTTGCGTGGATGAGTTGGACTGAAGTATCTGTTTCCCTGCTGTATGACGCTATGCCTGTAAACTCTGTTCAAAAACTGGTTCAACTTTAGCCTCTCTTTGTTTGACCATCATGTTCCTGCCTAGACTTGCTGATACTCATTCTCAGGTACTGACCTCGTCAGTGGGCAAACATATGCTTTCCAGTCGTGACCTCTTAAACAGCAATTTATTTGATTTTTTTAAACTAGCAACTGCTCACAATCCAAAGATCACTTTTCAGCTCTCACTCACAGCTACAAACCAAAATTGGAATAAAAGAAAAGTGCAAAATCAGTGCGGGTTCTACCGTCGTGTTGCTTGAAAACATGAAATTAAATCGATACCCTGATGCCCATATATATGCTGTAGAACATTCTAAACCTAGAATTTGTCGAAAGTACATTCCGTTCATATCTAAATTCATTTATTGCACAGTTATTCCATCCCTTTTTTAACATTATAATGCAGTTTTGAATGTAAATTTATGCAGAGAAGCCAGGTAGCTTCAGCATAGGGTTATGTGATGCTTCAGTATGTTAAGGCCAAGACATGAAATGCTAGTTAATTAATTAAATCATTAAGACGTACCTGCCCTAAGAGTGTGGAGGAGATGCTGCATAACAGTATACCATAGTTTTCCTAATGTTACTGTCAAACATTTTTGAAAGAAATATTGTATATTTACAAAGCTGTTGAAGTTTGAATGGTTAGTGAAAATGTTACCACATTGTCATTTATAAAGTCTACATCTGTATGCTGCTAGCCTGTTGTATCTGACTCCAACATCTGCAGTTCTGTTGGCTTTTTTCTGTCTCAGACAATGATAACCATTTATTGTGATATTCTTTACTTAGCAGTATGTTCTACATGCACAGTAATGTATTAGAGAATGTATAGTTGATGTTACCATTGTTTTATATATTTAGTGTTTAACTTTAGACAAAATTATGTACTTTTGAAAGAACAATTTGCTTTGAAATTTTTGCTCTGTATTTTGTTGAAGTATAGCTAACTTGTGCAGAAGCTATTTGCTGTTTGGTTTCTGATCACTTTAGATTTAGGATATGTTGTAGAAATATTTGTAAAACACCAAATGGGCAGCATTAAGTTAAAATTGCATTACATTGCGGTGTTTGCATACAATGAATTAAACAGAATGGTTCAGTGTTTTAAGTAGCAAGTGTTTACATTCCAATGGAGAGAACATGTTTGATTTCTAGCAATGCTGACATTCAGGCTAACCTGTTATTAATTGATTCCATTAGTTCACCGTTGGACCTCAAAACATGCATTCTCCTGTTAAGTAGTCATGGCATGACTTTAACTGCTACAGTAGAGAGGGTTGTGGCCCAAGTGTACTTTACCTGGCCAAGAATCCAGAACTAAAAAGAGGCAAGGCATGAATGTTGTGTCCGAAAACTTAACATTTCCTGAAGCTGAAGTTTAGAAATTAATCGCAAGAGAATCACAGATATTTGCAATAACTTGGATGAAGGGACTGAGTGTACGGTTGTTCAATTTTCTGATATCACAAATGTAGTTCAGAAAGTAAGCTATAAAGAAGACATAGGGATACTTGAAAATAATATGAATAAGTCAAGTGAGCGCGTGGAAATTGGGCAGATAGAATATAGTGTGGGGAAAAAGTGAACTTATCCAATTTGGCAGGATAGAAAAACAGAATATTATTTAAATGGGAAGATATTACAGAACTGAGGTAAGGAGTGATTTGTTTGGCCTGGTCCGTGAATCTCAAAAGGTTAATATACACATGCAGTGGTGGTTAGAAAGGGCAATAGAATTACGGCATTTATTACAAGGGGTACAAAATATAAAAGTAGGGATATTTCATTACAGATAACACTGTGCAGCTGGAGGAACGCAGCAAGGCCAGGCAGCATCAGAGGAGCAGGAAAGCTGATGTTTCGGGTCGACGCTCTTCTTCAGAAATGGGGCGGGAGAAGGGAGCTGGGAAATAAATAGAAAAGAGGGGTGAGGCTGGGGAAGGTAGGTGGGGTGGTGGTACATGAGTGCAGGTAGGCAGGAGTGGAGATTTGTCATTGAGCTGGGAGGGGCGAATAGGTGGGGAGGAAGATGTACAGGTTAAGGAGGCAGGAATGAGAATGGCTGGGGAAGGTAGTTGGGGATGGCAGTAGGTGAGTGCGGGTAGGCAGTGGTGGGGATTGGTCAGTGAGGTGGGAGGAGTGGATAGTTGGGAAAGAAGATGGACAGGTCAAGGAGCTGACCAATCCCCGTCACTGCCTACCTGCACTGACCTATCACCAGCTCACTTCCCTCCCCCAGCCCCTCTCATCCCTGCCTCCCTGACTGGTTCGTCTTCTCCCCCACCTATTCGCTCCTCTCACGTCAATGACCGATGCCCACCACAGCCTACCTACACTCCCCATCCCACCTACCTTCCTCAGCCCCACCCCTCCTTTCTCTATTTATTTCAGAGCTCCCTTCCTCCTCTCCCGTGTCTGAAGAAGGGTCCCAACCTGAAACGTCCACCTTCATGCTCCTCTGATCTGTCTGACCTCCTGTGTTCCTTCAGCTCCACAGTTATCTCTGACTCCAACATCGGCTGTTCTTACTATCTTTGAGTGATGTTTAGTTGCAGGCTGTACAGGGCATTGATGAGATCATATTTGGAATATGAGGTGCAGTTTTAGACAGCTTATTTCTAAAAGGTTTTAAATATTTTAGAAACAGATCAGAGGAATTTCATTCCACTGTTTCCTGGAATGATGAACGGTTGAGCCTATAATCATTAGAGTTTAGAGGAGTTTAATGGTGATCTTATTGAATTATAAGTTCCTGATGGTCTTGACAAGGTAGATGCTGAAAGGATGTTTCCTGTTACAGGAGAGACTAGAACCAGAGATGACCATGTTAAAACAAGGTTTTTCTCAATTAAGATGGCAATGAGGAGAATTTTTCTCTGGGTGATGAGTCGATGTAATTCTCTTCCAAGTAATTGACAGAAGCAGGGTCATTGAATATTTTTAAGGCACATCAATAGATTCTTGATCAACAAGGGAGTCACAGGGTATAGTTGACTATCCTGCAAAGTGAGTTTTGAGTCCTCAGTCGCACAAGCCATGGTCTTATTAAATGCTGTGCAGACTTGAGGGGCCAAATAATCCGCACCAGATCTTCATTAATGTGTTCGTATTTGTTAGTTTGATTTTACATTGTTGGAAAAACTGTCATTGTTGAGAAATTGGTGTAAACGGAGTTTAACTGTCTCTGCTCATGAATCTGTTATAGAAGGTAACCCAGTGAAATTGTCTTGCTTGAGCAGAGTCTTTGAATTCTCTCTATAGGATCGTATTGTATCCATGACGTTAGACAAAGAGTATGATGTTGCTGTGGAAGCTATCCGATTGGTCACTTTGATATTGCAGTGAGTAAAGTTGTTATTCTTTCGTTTAACGGTACATCTATCTTGGTTCACCTGTTGCGAGAATTAGATAACCAGCTCTGATGCAATAGTGTGGGCATTCTGACTATATCTTTCTCTAACAATGGGGAGATAGGCTATTAATGTTGTTTTTACCCCCACTGGGTCTGATAGATTAAATCTAAAAATTGTACTACAGTTTTGCATTATAAACGTTTTGTCCTATTGGCTTCATGATTGTTTTAGGGGAAGTGAGGAGGCATTATCCAATGAAGATTGTGAGAATGTGTATCACCTTGTATATTCTGCACATCGTCCTGTTGCTGTGGCGGCTGGGGAATTCCTAAACAAAAAGTAAGCGACACAGTTATACATTATCTGTTCTCCTTCATTAGCTTTCCATGAAGTATGAAATTGTGTTCAAAAGTATGTGCATTATCAACAAACCCAAGCCAGCCTTTTTAGACTGACTCATGTTTAATTAATGTTAATGTGGAAGGACATAATGATATTAAATATTTCATTCTGATGTGTGCAACAACATTCATCTTTCTAGGATCAAGAGCCAAGGTGGAACCATATCACGTAACACCTTGAATGGCTGAATTATACAGCAGCATTATAAATTTAAACTGCCTCAATTTTAAACAGTTTTGCCACAATACAGTTTTCTGTACAGTGTTTGTTCTGTATATCATTGCAGTGTTTCCGTTATAATTTAGCTTGTTATTAAGAATAGTTTCCTGTACATTAATGTTAGCCTCGCTTTAGTGGGGTAGTGAGTGCAGAATTTAGGCTGATATTTCAGTCCATTACTGAAGAAATGCAGTTGTTTTTTCAATGCACCTTTAAAATGTGGCTCCCATATTTCTGTTTGGATGGCTATAAATGGTTCATGGCACTGTTTGAAGAAGAGCTCTGAAGCTCGCTTGAGTCTCAGTGACCAAACCACTGCCTCAAAAACATCCCCGACAAAAGTCATCATTACTTTACTGCTGTTTGTGCGATCCCAATATTGGAGAACGTTCACCAAACTTGAAAAGGACGTGATAGTTTTAAAGATTTTTGGGCATCTTGAGAGCATGAAAAGTCAGTGAAACCAAGCTTTTTGTTTCTTCTACAACTCATTTTTCCCTGAAAATTTCATTACCTGCAATGTAGAAGCAGTACAGCAGATGGCAGCACTGAATTTAAAAAAGAAAGTAGGTAATGTCCACAAGGTGGCAAAACTGAGCAAAGATTTAAACTAAAATAACGAGGTGGCAATTTATAGTATTTTCAAGGAATTACTGCAGTGATTATTGCACCTTTTTAAAAGTAATGCCGAATTTGAGGTATAAGTGCTGTTTATTATGAAAGTAGCTGCTTGTAGAGATGCTATTTCTGACTTCTGCAGCTATTTCTCAATAAATACATTAGCTTTAACTTGCACTGCTTATGTCATAACTTGATGACATAGTATCAAATCATTGTAATGTGATAGTGCTTCAGACAAAGTTGATAGTTAGCAATGTAATATCCTACAGTACATCATTTTCTTTCAGCAAAATCTGTTTGATCTTTTCTTTACTAATTTATCTCTTACATATTTCCTTCATAATTTATCCTGTAATAGTTGGAAAGTATGAAATATTATGAGACACTTTTATGAGCTTTCTGCTACTTTTCTTTGCCCACAACTTCCAAAATGCATATTATAAAGACTGTTAACTTTGTTTGGGAGCCAAAAAACATCAGCCCATTAGAAATAATATTGTAAGCCCTTTTAACTGCTGTTTGCATGGACAAAGCATAATCACTCGGCTATGATGCATGTGGGAAAGTTTCACAACATCTTAATTATAAATTTTAGGTTGTTCAGTCGACATGACCCACAAGCAGAAGAGGCCTATGCAAAGAGTAGGGGAAGGCATAGTCCAAACGGAAATCTTATTAAGATGTTGGTGCTTTTCTTCCTAGAAAGTGAGGTAAGATCAAAGAATTGAAATCAAGAATTGAAACAGTCAAGAAAAAGGTGACCTATTAATGGAAAGGAATACAGCAGTTCTGAGAAAGTATCAAAAGGCCATGAGGTTTCAAAGCTGTGTTAATACTTTGCTTACATTATTGAGGTGATCTGATGGCATGCATTCCATTGTGGCTGATGGGTAGGGAATTTGGGATCAGCTAACAAAGATATAACTTGCTGAAATAAATGAGAGGAATTGAACCACAAGAAAAATATGGATGTAACTGTGATCAGCAATAGTACTGCAATTAAATATAGACTGCCGTAATGTTAGTGTACAGATTGTTCAAGCAGCATATTTTGCTGTTATATTTGTTAGTAATATTTAATTACATGTAATAGTGGAACAGAGTAATATTCTGTTGAATTATTTCTAGACATTTACTTTGATAAAGTCTATTAAATGTAACATAATCCAGTTGTCTCTAATTTGTTTCACAATGGCACAGAAGTTCACAGAGAAATCTGGCTTTACGCTCGTCATGGGGGCAGATATTTGCAACATTTCTCTGCTCCATTTGTCTTTCCCTCCTGCGCTATTCAAAATTAGTGATTTTTTTTTTGTTTCTGGCTATTTGAAAGCATTTAAGAATTAAAGAAAGGTTGATCATACTTTCATCTTTGAGAATACAGTGGTCATTCCAGTCAACATTTCTGTTTCACTGTGATCCGAGTCAAGATCTTCTGACCCAAGATGGTCAGAAGTTGATATACTCTGGAAGGTGTCCCTTGTATATTGCAAAGCAAGGACTCAGTGGAAATTTCCCAAGAAGTTTGAACATCCGATAAGCAACTCCCCTGCTTCCTAGAACCCTCTCAAAATGTCTCCGGGTTTGAACTATTGTCTGAGACTATGGGCAGTTCAGATTTACTTCGCTGAATAGTTAGCCAGGAAGTGGTGTTTTACAAAAAGCCTAATTTAACTCCGCTCTCCTCTAGTCACTCTCACTGGACCATCCCCTCCCTACAATGATCACTTTGATCGCAGTAATTGGGCCAGATCGATCACCACCCTTGCCCCTTATTCACTTCTGGCACCTACCCTACCTCTGTATGCCACCCTCCTTACCCGATATGCCTTACTCACTGAGTTCCCTATCCACCCATTTGCACACATGTCTCTCTCCAGAGCTTTTCAAAAGAGATTTGGGGCACTTAAGTTCTGTAGTTCCACTGGAATATGGCAGCAAAAAGTGTAGAAAGAGGGTGTGGCTTCCCACAGATTCTGTGTGCTGCTACTTCCAAGGATTCCAGTGCTGAGTCAGTTTAGAAGAATCCTCCACTGGGAGATGGCAAAAAAAACTGGAGGAAGTTCATAGGGTAAACTGTTGTCTGACGAATGTCATAAATAGAGTTTCTGATCCTGATCAGACGTTTTATGTCTCTTGGGTCTATTTTGGAAGATCTGAAACTGTGGTCCCTTAGCAATTTTGCTGTTTACCTTGATCTTCTTTTAAAAGTAGAATTTGAAAACTGTGTATTCCCATCTTGAAATTTAATTCAACTTATTATGCTTATTTGCTTTTCAAACTAACATTTCAGTTGCATGAGCATGCTGCCTATCTGGTGGATAGTTTATGGGAAAGCTCCCAAGAACTTCTCAAGGATTGGGAATGTATGGTAGAATTGCTGTTGGAAGAGCCTATACAAGGAGAAGAAGGTAACCAAATGTTTAATTATAAAAACACATATGATCTTGATGATAACAGAGTTTACTAGTACAATAGGCTTATAGAGTTGGTTTTTGCTCAGTAAATTGAGAATATTCATTGCAAAATTTAACATTCATGTGAATAATAATTGCGACAATGATTTGTGAAAGTTTGAAGTAAGAGGAAACTATTTGAAGCCTATTTACTAACGTTCTCGGGAATATTTGGTTTACCATCCAATGCAATAAAGGCACGTGAAACTCCTGATTCTGAAGCATGTGACTGATGTGCTAAGGAAAGTGTATCCGTCAAAGATTTACTTGCTGAAACCGCATTGGGAACATTTTTCCAAGAGTATGACTTTCTTTACTCTCCTATTGTGCTTGTAAGTCTTACATAATTGCTGACATCAAAAAAAATCACACTCACCACAGTAAAAGATATATAAGGGTTTAAGCCAGTTGGAAGAAACCAGCCCTCACCAGATAACATGTTGAAACAAAAAGCGACAATCTAAATTTTGTGGTCAGTGATGGAGTGATTTTATTCATTGCTGACCTCATTAACAGCTGCCAATAAAGATCTAGTGATCTCTATGGTGCATATGTCACCTTTTAAAGATTGGTTTGAATCTAGCACCAGTTGACAGTGATGTCATTAAGTAGGGCAAGCAGCCATTTTCATTGAAATATTCTCACATGGAGCCAACCTCGAGGTAAAGCACAGTGTTAATCCTTCAATTTTTATTACATTTTTAAAAGAGAAAATTAAATGATTGTAGAAGCAAATAAGAATCTGAAAGGCCGTGAACTTTAAAAGACAAATTAAATCTTCAAATATTTGACAAGAGAAAGTTAACACTGAAGTATAAAATTATTTTCACTGAAATAAGAGACGTAATGAAGTGGATAAGTTAACTCATTACTATAGCATTAAACTGTCCAAATACTCTGCTGATTTTTATAATTGTTCCTAATACAACAACATCGAGAATGTTCTGCGATTTTGAAGCTGTTTAATCTTTACTAGGTATGACTGACAGGCAGGAAACTGCGCTCATAGAGCTTATGGTGTGTACAATTCGGCAAGCTGCAGAAGCACATCCTCCAGTTGGAAGAGGAACAGGCAAAAGGGTATGTATTGCACTTTTAACCCCTGAAGAGGCACAAGTTTGAAGTGAAGGAGATAAGGTTGATACTTGTAAGTACGTTTCCTACTTTTTGGCACAAAACTTTAATATCTTTATACTTCACATGTAATTAAAGCTAAATCTGGTATATAACGATAACTGTTGTACGTTATTTGGCTAGAATTCTTTACTCTCATCTGTGATTAATCAATCAGTAAGAAAATGGCAATAGTTATCTTTTATTCATACATGGAATTTGAGCTTTGCTGGCCAGGCCAGCATTTATTGCCCATCTCTAGTTACCCCTGAGAAGTTGGTGAGCTGTCTTCATGGTATACCCATAATGCTTTTAAGAAGAGAGTTCTAGGATTTTGAGCCACCAACACTGAAGGCACAGTGATACTTTTTCAAGTCAGGGTAATTAGTGGCTTGGAGAGGAATTTGTAAGTGATAGCATTCCATTATATCCACCTTTGTCCATCTCGATGGTAGTTACGAGGTTGGCAGATGCTATTTAAGGAGCCTTGGTGAATTTATGCGTCACATCTTTTAGATTATTCAAAGTGCACCTGTGCCTCAGTGTGAAGGGAGTGAATGTTCAAGATGGTGAATGGGGAGCTGATCAAGCAGGCTGTTTGTCCTGGATGGTGTGCAGTTTCTTGAATGTTAGTTGAACTGCACTCTTGCAGGCAAGTGGGGAGCTTTCCATCACACTGCTGATTTGTGCCTTATAGAGAGTGGACAGACTTTGGAGAGTGAGGAGGTGATTTAGTTACTGTACAATGCTTACCTTCTGACCTGCTCTTGAAGTCATTTAAATTGCTAGTTCAGTTAATTTTATTTGCCATGGTAACCCCACGATTTGCTGTATTTGGCTATGGACTGTTTCATTGCTTTAGTAATTATGAGTAGTGCTGAACATTGTGAATCATCAGCGAAAATCCCCACTGCTGACTTTGTGATGGATGGGAAGTTACTGATGAAGTAGCTGAAGATGGTTGGTTCTAAACACTACCCTGAATAACTCGAGCAGTGATGTCCTGGAGCTGAGATGACTTACTTCCAAAAATCGAACAACCTTATTTGCACTAGGTGTGGCTCTCAACCTGTGGAGATTTTCACCATGATTTGTGTTGACTTAGTTTTGCGAGTGCGCCATGATGCCATACTCGGTCAAATGCAGCATTGTTATCAAGGGCTAACATTCTCATCTCACTTCTGGAGTTGAGTCTTTTGTCCATGTTTGAAGCGAGTGTAAAAGGTCAAGGGCTGAATGGCTTTGGTGGAAACTAAACTGAGTATCAGTGGGCTGGTTCTTAAGCAGGTCATCAACTGTATAGGACTGTTGATGACCCCTTCCATCACTTAAATGATGATTGTTAATACAGTGATGGGGCAGGAATTGGCTCACGTTGGATCTTTGCTTCTTTTTGTGTGAAGGGCATTCCACACTATTGAGTGTATACCGCTGTTGTAGCTCTATTGGATCAGCTTGGCTAGGTGCGCAGCAAGTTCCAAAGAGCAAAATTTCAGCGCTGTTGCCAGAATACGGGTAGGACCGAAAGGCTTTGGCAGTATCCAGAACCTTCAGCTATTTCTTAATGCTACATGGAATGAATTGAATTGGCTAAAGACTGACGTAAGTGATGCTCAGAACCTCCAGAAGAGGCCAAGATTGATCATCCATGGGATACTTCTTACTGAAGATTTTTGCAAAAGCCTCATCTTTTGCACTGATCTTCTGGACTTCCCCATCATTGAGGGTGGATATTTGTGAAGCCCTCTTCTCCAGTGAGTTTTTAATTGTCTTTTACCATTCAGGATTGGATGTGGCAGGACTGAAGAGTTTAGACCTGATGCATTGATTGTGGAAGCAGTTAGTTCTATCTATCACTTGCTGCTTATGTTGTTTGACACCCAAGTAGTCCTGTGTTATAGGTTGACCCTTCAATTTTAGGTTTACCTGGTGCTGATCCTGGCATACTCTCCTGTACTCATAAGTGAACCAGGTTTGATTTCCTGGATTGATGGGAAAGAGAATAGACTGGCTATCATTATGACTGAATACAATTCTGCTCCTGCAGGCCAGGCCCCTGGTAAATTCGGCAGCAAAACAACGTCAGTGATCCAATTGGATTTTATGACAATTTGACAGTGGTCTTATGGTCATCGTTAGACTTTCAATTCAAATTTTTTAAAATTCCACCATCTGGCAGGGTAAAATTCAAATTTGAATCCCAAAACATTGCCTGGGTCTCTTTTAATAGTCCACTGGCAGTGTCACTGCATCATTGTCCCTCCATCATCCCCTTAATCTATAATTGGATTAATCACAAATGAGGGAGATAATTCTGTCAATCAAATGGTTATCGAAGTATCTTAATTTAGATTTCAGTTGAATCAGTTAGCGGTGGCGATGGCGTAATGGTAATGGTACTGAGCTATTAATCCAGAACCTGAGGATATGGATTTGAGTCTCACTATGGTAAATTTGAAATTAGTAGCAAAAATCTGGAGTAAAATGCTGGTCTACTGGTGGCTGATTATTGTGAAAAACCCATCTCATGTCCTTCAGGGTAGGAACTCTGCTATTCTGGTTTGGCCTGTGTGTGATTCCAGGCCCACAGCCATGTGTTGACTTTCAACAACCCTTTGAGCCATCAGGCATGGGAAACAAATGCTGGCCCAGCCAGTGATGCCCTTAGCCCATGAACGAATGAAAAATGATGATCTTGCTTTAGTCACCAGGTTGTAGATATTACTTCCATTTCAGGACTTGACCATAAAAATCAAGTGTGATATTCCAATTTAGCTCTGAAGAAGTGCTGCTGTATTGGTAGTGCCATCTTTCCAATAAGACAATGAAACAAGACCCTTACCGTCACCATGAGGGCAGTATTTTAAAGAAATACTAGTGATTTATGGCAATGTCATGGCTGATATTCATCTTTGAACCAATGTCACAAAAACCCATCTTCTGGTCTTTATCAAGTTATTGTTTGTGCACAGTTTGGCTGCTCTTTTCCCTTATTACAACAGTGGCTGCGTGTGAATACCTTTTTGAGAATACGTGGATATACGTTCTCAATCCCTGGAGGAGCAGAACTTGGTGGCTGCAATCCTAGCCGCTTGCTAAAGTTCAATATGAAGTCTTAAGCTTTTCTGTTGTGGTAGATTAAATTGAACAAATATTTTTGTATGCGTTGTTTCAACTTAGAGGCTTTTTATGGGCAACTTGTAATTCATTCTAAGTACTTAATAATTGCCTTTATATACATAAATCTATGAATAAATGTAAAAATTTGCAAAGTTAGTTTGAAAATTTTCATTGCTATCTTACAGGTCTTAACTGCAAAGGAGAGAAAAATGCAGATAGATGATCGCACTAAATTGACAGAACAGTTCATCGTGGCACTCCCCATGATGTTAGGAAAGGTGACCAGTTTGTTATATTTATGCAGTATTCACACAGTAAACATCCAGATGAGAATGAATATGCTTTAAAGTTACAGTTCATTTATTTTCTGAATGTAAAGAATATTGAATTTTGATATTTATTGTGTTTTAGTACTCAGCTGATTCTGAGAAAGTGGCAAACCTATTGCAAATCCCTCAGTTCTTTGACTTGGAACTGTACAGTACAGGCAGAATGGAAAAGGTAAATAGTAATGAGAATTATCTTGTAATATATTCTGTACTTAATTTTTTCTCAGAATCTCTTTGAATAATAGATGCCTCAATGTGACTGTCAAGGCAGTAGTACCATCTCTAAATTCAGGTCAAATGTCATAAACTGACAGGGTGAAGCCCCCTCTATCTTGTACTTTCTACATTTTAAGGTGTTCGTGTTCAGTTAGCGCGAGCAAAAACCTTAATAAAATAGTTTCCTTCGGTGTGTATTCAAATTTGTAAAAATGTCAAAATTTTTATTTCCATTTGGGAAAATGTCTACAACATGTAAAGATTGTGTCTGTGTATTGGAAATGAAGTTCAGCACAGTCATTTCACTTCTATCATGACAAAGCAACATGTATTTAAATTGGATACCAGGTTTTAGGCATAACTTTCTTGAAAAGAAAAAAAATGGATCAATGGTTCACCTGCATGTAAAATTATAGTTTCTGATATTGACTGCTATTTGTGCTGTTTGGAATGGTTGAAGTAAATTCTGATTCATAGTGATCCATTCACTCAGTTAAGAAAGTTGTACAGTAAGTGGGAAGTTATCTTTTCGTGGTGATGGAACAAATCAGCCAGTGCTTTTGGATTTCCAACTCACTGTCAAAGTGACAGGATGTAGTTTCATTTTTAAGCCCTCCCAGTAAAGAGAGATGCTAAGTAGAGGCCAGTGACTTTGCCATAAAGTGAGTGAACAATGCTCAAGAAGTGAGGCTATACTACTTCTGGAGAACTTGCTACTAGAGTAGAAAATAAAATAATAAAGATCCTGCATGAGAACATGAATGACTAAAAATGAGCTGCATGGAAATAATCACATTCCTACCTTGTTAATAAATAATGTGTTTAATGGGAAATAAAATTATGCTTATTTGATTTGTTTTTTTCCCCTTTCCTAGCACCTTGACGCATTGCTAAAACAAACTAAGTTTGTTGTTGAAAAGCACATAGAATCAGATGTCTTAGAATCGTGCAGCAAAACGTATAACATCCTGTGTAGTGACGAATACACAATTCAGAACCGTGTTAACATTGCACGCAGTCAGATGATTGATGAACTGGTAGAGCGATTCAGTCAGTCAGTTGAAGACTTATTGCAAGAGGTGAGTGTGAGCTGTGCCAATAAATAAATTATCTGCTCAGAATAGTAATATCCAATCTGTCGTAAAGATGTGCTTTACAATCTTGAGGGTTTCGTTTGATATGTCAGTTTGTTTTGTGGCTAAAAGAATTACATTTACATTTGACAAGTTTTATATTCTTTGGTATGCTGGTATTGCTAAATTGTTGCCCATCCTAATTGCCCTTGAGAAAGTGTTTGTGAATCATCAGCTTGAACTGCTGGGACTGAGACTGTTGGCTTCTAATAACCGTACACATCTTGTACTTTTTTTTACTGTGGAGGATTCCACTGAACCCGCCCCATCTCAACTGACTTCGTTTGTGCCAGGGCTCCATGATGCCACAATCAATATATTGGCTTGATGTCGTGGGCAGCCATTCTCAGTTCACCTCTGGAATTCAGTCCTTTTGTCCATGTTTGGGCCAAGGCTGTTATGATTGGCTTTGGATGTACCACAAACTGAACATCAGTAAGCTGGTTGTATGATTTGAAGTAATGGTTAAAGGTTTCTGAAGGTTTTCACCTCCTAAATTACATTTTCTAAAATTCAGAAGAAGCTCCCTTGTTATAGGAGTTTTTATTTGGCAGACTGCAGAATGGATTTATAAGTGTCTGAGCTGCAGTTCTTCCCTTTATTCACCGTATTGTATGAAATGATTTTAAGGCTGCGTCAATTTTATCTGTTTTCATAGGGAGAAGAAGCAGATGATGATGACATTTATAATGTTCTCTCTACTTTGAAGAGGTTAACTGCCTTCCACAAGTATGTAAAATGTGCTTGTTCTATATAATGAGCACTTTGCTTTTTCAGGGTGACAGGGTGCAGCAATGCATGGTACTGTAGAATGCTGGAATGTAACCTTATCTTTATTGTTCTCCAGCTGATATGTGTTCACCCAACAATGAAGTGTCTTAGGCAAAAACTAGGTTCTCTGCAGTAAGGGAAGAAAAATTGATACAGTAGATAGCTGCTTTCAGACCATTCTGCACTGGCTCTAGGATGGCATTAGTTAGACCATTGAAAGGGAATTGATGGCTCAGAATTACAGCTGGAGAAGATAAATCAGCAGGAAATACTTCATTAAAGTAGTATCAGTTTGGAATATTCAGTGATAAATTTCACATTGAAGACGGAGTATCAATTTGGAATATTCAGTGATAAATTTCACATTGAAGACATAGTCCTCTAAAACACTCGGTATAAAACAAGCATACCTAGAGCTTTTGTTTTAATATATAGAAAGTGTTCTAACAATTATGTTAGAGGTTTGAACACAATTGGAATAAATTCGGCATTCCACACTTTGTCATTTTTAGATTTGTTTGTATTTTACATTAATTTAATTTAAGAAAATCTTTGGTAGTAACTAATGTTAATTTCTGTAGTTCTGAACTGAGGCTTGGACATAGTTTACCATTATTTGCTTCAGGTAGTCATACCATTGGTGTAATTGATAAGCTGTTAGATATTATGTAACTAATTTAGGTTGAAACTTATGTTCGAAACTTTGTGTAGTTTTTAAACTTCAGCCATTGTGTGTTAAATAACGAATGATGGACTTCAAATTATGATCATTCTAAGCTGCAGCAATCTGGATCATGTTGGTCTATTGCGAGACAGACGTTCGTTTTTAACCTTTTTATTGAATGCAATGTTCTGAGAGAGCTATGAAACCCGTACAGCCTGGATCATAGAAGAAAATGGTCAGTCATCAGTTTAAAATTTTCTTTTATTAGTGCTCACGATCTTACAAAATGGGAACTGTTTGGAAACTGCTACAGGCTTTTGAAAAGTGGGATTGAACTTGGATCTATGCCAGAACAGGTAAAAATTTCTTGAAAGTGTTTTAAAAAAGCTTAACTCCTGCAGTTGTTTTTTAAAGAACATTTAAAATAGTCGAACGTGTATGTGCTAGTTTTTCAGGAGCTCAAAAAAATTCAAATATGTATAAGATGTTTGCCCAGAAAGCTTGAATTTGACTAATGAATATCAGAAAAGCTAACGGATATGCTCTTCTAATGCTTTTAAACTGTATGTCTTAAAAATCTTGAGTTTGATTAAAATAGACTTTGTATATAAAAAAAAGTTGCATACAATTTTTCATTCTATTTGCCAGTGGGAAAACTCTTAAAAGTTTGAACACTTTGCTGTCTACCCATTTATCTCAAATGTAATAGTTATGAAATGTTTATTTTCCTGGTCTAGATAGTGGTCCAGGCACTCCAGTGTTGTCACTACTCAATTCTGTGGCAACTTGTCAAGATAGCAGAAGGTTCTCCAGCCAAGGTGAGGAAAGGCTGTAAAGTCAGCAATATTAATGCTGTTGTTTTAAAAAAAAAACTTCTTACGAATCTCGAAGAATTGGAATTGTGCCAGAAACAAGGTACCATAATTTTTCAATTAAATCAAATTGGGAAAAAGTTATACTTATAATTGAAATGTTGTTAAAGAATACATTCTTAAAACTGTAGCAGTCTGCTTTGGGGTGTTATTTCCAGTTATGCTGAAAATTATGAAAGCACGTCTAAGATTTCTAAATTGATTTTTAGATCCGTGGTGTTCCTCATCAGAATGGAAGTACCTGTTGGAAGTAGTTGTCTACTTTTGGCTGCACTAGTTTGCCTGTTCTCGTTTATTGGAAAATAATTCATGTTCTTTATTTTTCTTTCAATACTTTTAAATTACAAACTAACTCCTCAATTTAATAATTTATTATTCATGTTATCTACAGAAGTAAATCTGCCCTGCTGATTTTTTTTTTAAAAAGTCTAGTTTGTAATTCTTATGCACTCGATATTGGCTTCACTCTGTTGAAGGGACAATTTCCTCATTTACAGTGGTGGCTGCACTTACTCAGGGTCTTAATCAGGTAACTTGTTAAAATGTCACTTTAATCGTGCTCAAGGCATGTTGGAGAGAAGTGATGTTAGAAGTGACATGTGAGAGTTTGAAATTTATGTTACTTTATTTTTAGGGGTTGACTGGTCATTAGTCCTGTATTGAGATTTACCCATAAGAGAACATCAAAAGGAAAAGGATTTTATTTTCAGAAATCACTGTCAAGAGATATGGCTTATAAATGCAGCACACCAACTAAGTTGAAAACAATAGAAAGCTAGATGATGAAAGCCAAGATATATCAGTCAAGTGATTGAAGGTTTACGTTCTGAATGCTTGAAGACGGATAGCTTGAATAGAGGTAGGGAAGCCCACAATGTTTGGTGCTGGGAAAGAATGCATCATCCATTGACTTTCATTAACTTCTGCTTTAAAGTGGAATGGAAAGCTCAGATCCTATTTCACTGGAGTCTAATTATTTTAGTCTACAGCGCTTGGTGGTAAACCTGAATCACCATACTGCTAAACTTGTCAATTACACGTGCCCTGCCATTCCAGAGGTGTAATCCCCCCCTTCCATTGCAGCTTCATAATTTTTTTTTCTTCAGTATTTCTTTTTACTTGATTATTTTCAAGTTTAGGTCAGTGGTTGGAAGCAGATGTGAAGCTGTATGAAAGGTATTCCATTTAAATATATCAACACTGGAAATACAGAGTGTGCCAGTCCCGAGTACACAGTAATAAATGTACACAACTCTTTCCACCACTATGGTTGTTTGAATAGTAGATCTTATTTCCTGTTTCATGGCTGTTTGAGTTGAATTAATCAGACAGACGAAAGCGTAAACGTGAAATTTAAAATCAAATATGCTAGAGGAGCAGAATGAGCAACATCCTAATAGGAGTATGTTCTGGGTTGTACTCAGCTGAACCCTTCGAATACTTTCTGTGGTTAGGCATATTGTGCCAAGCCTTTCTAATATCTGAGGGTTCTAACAATAGAAACTGGGGAGAAATTTGGAACTACTTACGTATTGGTAGATTCTTATTAGCCCTATGAAATATGCAATTTTAATGTAGTACACTGAGAAAAATGGAAAAAAATTTAGTCATTTTTGAACATTTGAACACAGCATTGAACTTTGTGCTTTGCTCAGCTGAGTACCTATAGACTTGATTAGGTGTTAACTGTAACTGTCTTTTAAAAAAAAAATCTCTTTCAGGATGAACAACTGGGATTGAGGAAAACATTGAAAGCATTTTGTATTGTCTGTCAGCACTGTTTGACAAATGTCAACCCTTCTGTCAAAGAGCAGGTACCTATTTCCATCATAAAGTAAGATTTTTTTCACAAGTAATTCAAGTGGTACATTTGGTTAATTTAGTGTAATTCAAGTATTATTTAGAGTCATAGAATCAAACAGCATGGAAACAGGTCCTTTGGCCCGATTCATCCATGCCAGCCAGATTTCCTAAACTGAATGGTGCCATTTGCTTGCATTTGGCCCATATCTTTCGAAATCTTTCCTATCCATGTACCTGTCCACATGTCTTGTAAATGTTGCAATTGTGCCCATCTCTATGACTTCCTGAGGCAGTTCATTCTATATATGCACGACCTTTGTGGAAAAAGTTGACACTTGGGTCCATTTTAAATCTTTCTCCTCTCACCTTAAACTTATGCTGTCTAGTTTTGGAGACAGCTGCCTGGAAAATGGACCTTGGTTATTCATCTTTTCTCTGCATTCTCATGATTTAATAAACCTCCTGCAGGGTCATCCTGCAGCCTCCTACGCTGTGGAGGGAGAAAGTACCAGCCTCTTTTACAACTCAAACCTTCCAATCTTGGCCAAGTCCTTTAAATTTTTTTGCATCACTTCCAATTCAGTAACATCCTTCCTAACACAGAGTGACCAGAATTGTACTCAGTATGCCAAATATGGCCATATCAGTATCTTGTACAGTTTTGATATGATGTCCCAACTCCTGCACTCAGCACTGTGACCAATGGACGGCATGCATGCCAAACACCACCTTCACCATCCTGTCTACCTGTGGCCTCTCTTTCAAGGAACTATGTACCTGCATCCCCATGACTCTCTGTTCAACAACACTCATTAGGACCCTAGATTGAAGGTGTAAGTCCTGCTCTTGTTTGTCTTACCAACATGCAACGTCTCACATTTTTCTGCATTAAACTCCATCTGCCATTCCTTGGCCCTCTAAAGTCTATTTCTGTTAAAGTTCCATCACAGCAAGTGAGTGCTTTGAAAATGTTTGAAAGATCTTTGTCTAAGTTTATAGGAAATAATTTTTATTTTTTGAGATTATTGAATCAAGCTAAAACATTGATTCCAGACTGTCATTTCAACTGGAACTATAAAAATGCTATCTTTTAGTAAAGATTTATTTTGTCACATTATAGGCATTCATGTTGCTTTGTGATCTGCTAATGATATTCAGTCATCAGTTGACAACTGGTGGCAGGGATGGGCTCAAGCCGATTGTTTACAGCCCAGATACTGGACTACAGTCAGAATTGCTCAGCTTTGTAATGGATCATGTATTTATTGATCAAGATGAGGAGAACCAAAGCATGGGTAAGACTGTCCACGTGAAAGTTAATTTCTGTATTTAATTAAAGTAAGTTTATTTGGTTTCTTGGTGAGATTCAGGGTTTATCCATCTTTATCATAATTTAAGATACTCAACCTGACAGTGTCTGGAATATAATGTTATTTACGATGTCAGTTTTTATTTTTGAGTTTCGGCATTGATCTGTTCAGACCACGTAACATAGGACTTGAAATTAACCTGCATCAGGAGCACAGTAGACAAAATTTGATGTGTGTTTTAAGTTTTAGATTGAGAAGAAGACACAAGGGTGTAATTGTAGTAACTATGTTCTTCTCTCAATCAAGAATGAAATTGCCATTTTAACCAAATAAGTTGTAATCTTGCATTTCTATTTCCTGTGCAGAAGGAGATGAAGAGGATGAAGCCAACAAGATTGAAGCCCTCCATAAAAGAAGAAACCTCTTGGCAGGTTTTTGCAAGCTTATAATTTATGATGTTGTGGATATGAATGCTGCTGCTGACATTTTCAAGCACTATATGAAGGTAATTTTAGAGAAGAGAAAATTGCTATCTTATAAAGCAGAATTAAAAGTACCTTGTAGATCAAATCAATACAATTTGCTGGTAAATTTCTTTTTAGCTTCACTTAATGTGGACTTGTGGGGAATATTCATCTTTTATTACTCTTTTACTTTCTTGACAGTCATTTCTGCTTGGTTAGTGTTCCAAGCCGACAGGATCTCTATCTGCTTTATCCAAGCACCATTTTCCTGTATATGCCCAGACAATGAATAGACCTCACGACTGTAATGACACAGCCATTCCTGATCCTTGCCTAATCCCTCATTGTCTATGTGCACGTTTCAGCTGAAGTCACTTGAAAGAATTTATGTACTTAAATCCCAAGTGTTTCCTCAGTAATTCAGGAAAACTGAGGCCACTTGCTACACTGCTTGAGATCAATTAACTCAGCACAAACTGAAAATAAAACTTGTGAATGCTTAGTCTGTATTGCTTAGTTATTCATTGTCTATACCTTTATCAGATAAACTTTAGAGAGCTGTTGAAATTTTGTAAATATCAATTAAGACATAGCATGTTGAATTAACAGACTGCTCGATTAAGTAATGCAATATTAGTATACATTCTGCTGTTGAAAAATGTTCTAGATTTATTGACATCTTGAAAATTATAAATATCTTAAAGAAAAGTAGTAAATAGATAGTATCCAATAAGGTATCGTGTCATGTTTGTGTACTTTTAAAAACAGTATTACAATGACTATGGAGACATCATAAAGGAGACGTTAAGTAAAACGAGGCAAATTGACAAAATTCAATGTGCCAAGACACTTATTCTAAGTTTACAACAGGTAAGACATTTATAATGCTAATCAGCAGCAAATTATTTTTGAGCAAATTTGAGTTAGGTGAAATACTGACTTTCAGTTTTTCTACTTTAGCTATTCAATGAGCTCATCCAGGAGCAAGGTCCAAATCTTGACAGGTCGTCAGCCCATGTCAGTGGTATTAAAGAACTTGCTCGTCGGTTTGCCCTCACCTTTGGTCTGGATCAGATTAAAACGAGAGAAGCTGTTGCTACCTTACACAAGTGAGTACCAGCACAAAATTATAAGTACTACAACAGTAAGATTATACTTCACGAAAGCACCGTCAGATTGTGACATCTCTCATGCTAATTATAGCTGATTTAGTGTTAGCTGTGATAATCTAAAATATACACCTCTTCATTCTGATGTACCCACTGATTAAAGCACTCTTTCACTAATATAATCTTAGAATCTTTCATAATTCTGAACGTCTTCATTCAGTTCCCCATGAATTCTGTGTTTTTGAGTTTTCCTTCCTAACATAACTCCTTATTCTGAGTTTAATTTTGGTGAACCTCCCCTGTTCATGTTGCATCTTTCCCACAATGGGATGCATGCAACACAAACTTGACATAAGTGTTTAGTAAATTCAATTTAATTTCCTCCTAAACTCTGTTAATGCAGAGACCCAGATAATGTTCTGGGGTCCCAGGTTCAAATTCCACCACGGCGGAATTCAAATTAAATTTGAATTCAATTTTTAAAATGTCTGGAATTAAGAATCTAATGATGACCATGAATCAATTGTCGATTGTCAGAAAAACCCATCTGGTTCACTAATGTCCTTTAGGGAAGGAAACTGCCAGCCTTACCCAGTCTGGCCTGCATGTGACTCCAGATCCACAGCAATGTGGTTGACTTTGAACTACCCTCTGGGTAATTAGGGATGGGCAATAAATACTGCCTGGCCAGCAATACCTTGTCCAATGAATGAATAAATAAAAATCAGCTGTTTCTCCTATAAATGTCATTTGATTTAAAGATTTGTCTGTCTGTACACCTGAAACTCTGTTCCTCCTCTCTTAATAATTTTATTGTTTAGGATATAATTTTTTTAAAATACTTTCTCCCTAAAATTATGGGCGTTAGGCAGCAAGCAGTCTTTGAACAGTTTATCATCCATAGGTTATTTGCTTGAATTATGAGACCTAATTGGCTTTAAAATCGGGGTCTGTACAGTATTTCTGATTTTTTACTTATTACTTTAGGGATGGCATAGAATTTGCCTTTAAGTATCCTAACCCAAATGGACCAGAGTATCCTCCACCAAATCTTGCCTTCCTTGAGATTCTTGGTGAATTTTCTTCTAAACTTCTGCGGCAGGACAAAAAAACTGTGTAAGTAAAATATTGACAAATTCATTTCTAAACTAGTATAATAAAAAAACTCGCATTTACTCCTGGTTTCTATTGTTTAATTGTGTTTTTAAGAATAACATGTTTGAGAAACTAAGATGCAACAAATTCATTACTTCAAGTAAAATTACTAATTTTATTCCAATGAGCTATACAGGGAACTGTATATTCTCAGCTGTTTATGGAATTTATATAACAGCAGTATTAAAATTCTTGGTGCAGAGGTTAGAGCAGGGAATGATCTGAGCAGATGGAAGGAATTGTTGACAAGCAGGCCAATGAATAATCCAGAATCTGTGTAGAGATCAAAGCGTCTGGAGATAGTCTGGTGGAGTAGACAGGGCCTGCATTAAAATCAAACTGAAAAGAAACATATTCTCAATTTGTGTCTCTGTATTTGTGTAATACTGTTTTTAAAAAAAACATATTTTATCCTTATTTAATTGAGTTGTTAGATATTATATTACTGTGTTTTCTGTAGCCATGCGTACCTGGAGAAATTCATGTCTGAACAGATGATGGAACGAAGAGAGGACATCTGGCTGCCCCTGATCTCCTATCGCAACTCATTGCTTACCGGTGGGGAGGACGATAGGATGTCGGTGATTAGCGGAGGCAGCAGTAGTAAAGCTTCCTCAATACGTAGTAAAAAAGGCCGTCCATCACTAAATAAAAGGAGGACGGAAGGCAAGTTACAGAACTATTTAGCATGCATCCTTATTTCAGTTATTGAGAAAATTAACTTTCATATTCTAACTTCTATATAGCTAAGAAAGCAGTTTCATAACATTGCTTGTCTCTCTGTCACAGCGCTTTTATAATTTGTTATTACATCCAACCCCGATACTCTTATTAGGGCTATCAAACAATGAACGTTTTATAAAATATTAAACATGACTGTTGCTGTACATTTTTAAACAGATTTTCCAGTTTTGACATGTTTTTGAACTTGCACTGAACCTATTGTGCTACATGATTATGAATCATTTCTGTTCTTAAAAATTACTTAAAGCAGTATTTTGACACTATGATACATAAATTGCTGAAATGGTGATGTCTAACAGATTTAAAATGACATTCAACACATTGACAGAAGAGACCAAATGGATGCTGCCTAATACAGGTTTTGAGAAAGTGCTTAATATAGTGGTGTATAAAAGCGTTGTGAAAGTTAACTTATGAAGTACTAAAGGGAATGTAACAACATGAAAAAGAAAACAGGTGAAAAACAGCAGGTACAAGTAGTAGTTAATAAATAATGGTGCAACATTTTTAAAAGAACAGGAAATACTGCAATATTCAGCAGATCAGGAAGCATTTACGAAGAGAGAACAGATTAACATTTTGAATCTGTGTTCTGAATAAGTCATGTTTAACTTGAAATCTTAACACAGTTTTTCTCTGTGCAGATGCTGCCAGAGTTGTGGTATATTTCTAGCACTTTGCCTTTATTTAGAATTGACTGAACACTGTTTTAGTAAGAAACGTGTGTTTCAAATTACAGAAGACATTTCTCACTTAACTTATGAAACAATTGAAAATCTACTCCAAGGTTAAGTTGACATTTAATTCTCTTAAAAGCCAGTCCAAAATATTTTTGGCTTGTAGTGGATTGTTTCCTTTCACTTTTCCAGCTGGGTAGTTAGTAATTCCTGAACTAAATGTCACAGTATGGAATATCCTGGAGGTTCCTCCTTCCGGCCAAAGCTAGGTAAATCTTCCAGCCTGGTTTCACTTTCTTTAACCTGAGTATAAGATTCCATCCATATTCTGCATGGTAATCTATAGAAACTGGATGTCTCTGTCTGTCACCGTCTCTGCCTTGCAGGGCAGTAGAAGTGCTAAATCATATAATCTTCTTTCAGCCCCAATAGTTTGGAATTAAGTAGGCAGTTTAAGGTATGAACATTTATAAAGCCTGGCATTGTTACAGCCTCTCTATGAGACTTGGGGATAAAATCTTTCCACTGTCGGCACAGTTGTTCTAATCATAGTTGATAGATGCGAACATCTTACGCCTTTTCCCAGTAAATCAAAATTAGCCCCTCAGTCCCCACAGCAACCAAGCCACCTGGATTTGTTGTTGAAGAGGATTCTAAGCAGGCAACATGGCGGCTTTTGTCACTCAATTTTATATTAAACAGTCCCAAGTCCTATATTTATAAACTTTGTATTTTAAGCCCAAGGCATAATCAAATTCAACTGATACCCCCACCATTGTCCTGTGTTCTCCTGACCTTGTTCACCAAAGTTGGAACGTCTCTTAATAGGCTATCAGCTCATATTAGAGTGGGCATTGGAGTAGATTATTAGAGGGCTCCTTTGTAACTCTACATCAGCCTCAGGAGGTGACAACTAACAAAGCAAACTTTATACAATATCTTTAGTAGTTTTTCTTCACAATGATCACTTCAGAAATGTTGCGCTTCATTGAAAGCACCTCAGTGATTCCAGACAAAATTTGTTTGCAGTGTAGCATTTGAATTTCCCCTCCAGGTTAGCCTTCAAAGTGTTAATTCAGAATTCAACCATTCAAAAATGTATATAGGAGCGACCATCGTGTTACTTCTTCATGACAGCATTTTCTTTGGTTTGGTTTCGTAGAGGAGAATGTTGATAATTCATGGATGAACAGGAATGACACTGTTCAAACTCCAGGAGTCTTGCATCCTCCACAGTTGACTTCAACAGTCATGCGGGAAAATCCTCGACAACCGGCAGAACACAACATGGAAGATCAGGAGTCTGAACGGGGCTCCGAATCTGATTACGTACAGAAGTGAGTGAGCTTTACCTATGATCAAAACTGATCATTCTTGAGCGCTGTGGACCATAAAGGGGAAAGTGCAACACTTAGAAACAAGCTTATGATTTCAGCAATTAAAATATTTTCTTTCTATATTGAAATTTATAGATATAGTTCATAATCATTTCATTTTTAAAGTAAGGCACTTTTATGTTTAGCCCTCAAATGCAAATGCCTTGGTTGGGTCAACACAAGCTTGAAGAAGCACACCGAAAAGACAGAGTGGCCATGAACTACATGAAAGCAAGAGGCGGTGTAAGGCAATCAGTGTAAGTTTGTAGACTGTTTGTTTATTAAGAAACCATAGTTGCCGTGTTGAGTTACTTGAGAAGATATGAAAGATGTCACAGTGCCAAGATTAGTTAGTTATGGTCATATCTGGCAGTTCTGTTAATGATTTTTAATATTTAAAGTGTTGAGATTATTTTTAATGAAATACTAGTTAGAAGTAAAATGGTTACGGTGCGGCTTGAAGGTGTTTGGGACAGTATTGTTATGATTTCATTTGTAAATTGAAAGGAATATTGTGATAAAGACTATACCACAAGGAGTCAAAGGGTTCAGGCCTAGAGGCTGCATATTAGTTTAAGGAATTTGTTAGATAAGTGCAAGGAATGATGATTAATTAGCCCCTACTGCAGTCTTTTACAGATCCATTTGAAATCTATTGTACAGCTAACAACTGTGTGTATTCATACGTCCGTTCATAGATGGGGACACTAGGATGACACCAGACGTAGGAGTTTGCTGAATGCCATCAGTTTATTGAAAAGTCATAATGCTACTCCCATTGAGACCAGAAGGAAATGATTGGATATAATTACTCTTCTAGCTTTTTAATTTAATATTTAATCTTTCCCTACAGCCGCAGTCACAGTTTAATGGAGGATGATGCTGAACCAATTTTTGAAGATGTAATGATGTCATCAAGGGGTCAGTTGGAGGATATGAATGAAGAATTTGAAGACACTATGGTTATTGATCTGGTAGGTAGTCATTTGTATGTTTAAAAACAAGTGCGTTTAATATTGGGCAATACCATATTTGGAAGAATCTATTTGGAGATTTTGAGACAAAGCAAGCCATAAATCTCTTTGAGAAGTGGTTTGTAATTTGCTTTTAACACGAAGAGCTCTGAAAGTACAGAATTAGTATTTTGAATTGTTTGTGGCTATTCTTTTAATTTACACAGAATGTTCCTTTGATTACTTATGAGGATAACAGTTAATTATCTACGTTCTTCCATCAAATTGAAAATGCTAATTGATTGTGTTTTAAAAGTGACTACATATCTTAATTTTTCTGCTTGAAGATCCATGCGAATTAGAAACTTCAAGAGATTTATATTCATAAAATTCATTTAATGACAGTGATGCAGTATCACGGTGAGTACATTGAAATGCGTTGGTAACCAGGAAAATATAATTTGAAATTCACTGTAGTGCTGAGAGCGATCTCAAAGCTATTTCATTGTACGGTGGGATTATGCATTAATATGCTTGCCATTCTTGAAGGTGATAGAACATCCAAACCTTACTTAATGATAGTTACAAAGCAGACAGAGCATAATTGTAAATGAGGCTTGAATCTTGGAAATTGTCTAAATTTTACACAATTTTGATGCATCAAGCTTAATCACTATTGGACAAAAGAGCTAAGTGGATTAAACTGATCGACTATCATCCCTGACTGTTTTTATTGCTTTCTTTTAGCATGAATGAACTTATCAAACTAGTAAATTTGCTGCTGAACAAAATAACAAAACAGGTGAATCCTGTACTGAGAGCAGAATGTCAGTTTCATATGACATATGCTCTCTCTGATGAAGGGTCTAGGCCCGAAACATCGGCTTTTGTGCACCTGAGATGCTGCTTGGCCTGCTGTGTTCATCCAGCTCCACACTTTGTATTCTTATGTCAGTTTCATATTTTCTGCTTTATCGGATATAGTAAACCAAATTTTGCTGAAAATCAGACCATTTTGTTAATTGTCCCAAATTTATAATAAATGCCTGTAAACTTCAAATTAATAATTGCCCATTTTAGTGAGTCCTCACAAAGTTGTGTTTGCATTCCTGACTAACTGGACTTATGACTGAAGTCACTGTGAATTGAGGCTTCCCATGGAAATCAACGCACAGTTAGTTTTCTTGTCTCATTTATCGCCTGAGAAAATAGAGGCACACGTTGAAATACTACACACAATATGTGCAGTACCATTTAGTCCTAGTTGAAATAACTTGCAAACTAAAAGAGTGCGTTAAAAGAAATACAACACAGTATACAATTTTATAACAATGTTCACTGTGCAGTACGTTTAGGTTGACCAGCAGTTCCCATTATCTCTCTCCATCTAGTGGCAGTTGTTAATTAATGCTGCTATTACCTCGAGACCCTGTATTGATGAATGCATGCCACTAGATGGAGACCAAAACTTGAGTTCAGGAACATACAAAACCAGAAGCCAGGTGAATAACCCGGCTACCTGAGTTAGAAGGCAGGAGGCAAGGCTTGGGGGAGAGGCTGTCTGAGGAAACAGGGCCCAGAGGAGTGGTGAGGTCAAGAGGACAGGAGGTCAAGCCAAGGACATGATGGGAAACAAGGTTGAGAGAGTTATTGCCAATGGGCAGATGGTAGGTAGGGATACCCAGGGCAAAAGTGGAAGTACCAGGGAAGATCACAAGATAACATGTCTAAGGGCATGGCTTCAGGGGTTGATGGGCTGTCAGCTGAAGGCATGGCAGCGGTAGATGCAAGGATATGGGCCACATATTTTAACATCATTATCGCCTTGGAGTACGTTCCAAGAAGACTACGCATGCCCAGAATTACATTGGTTCCCAAGTCTGAAGGGAAAGTTAGTAGCCCCACAAACTTGAGGCCCATAAATGTAACATCATTAGCGCTGCGGGTGTTCCATAAGATTCTCACTGAGAGGGGGATGTCCTGCCTGGATTTGCCATCCTTTCAATTCAGGTTTTTGCGGACGGATGGAACTTTTGAGGCCACCTAGCTGGTGACTGCGGTGTTGTGAGAAGCCAGAGCAAGATATGACAACATGGCCTATGCGTTTGTGGATGTGTCGAAAGCGTTTGACTCGGTTGCTCACAATACCATCTTCCGAGCAGCAGAAGGTTTTGGAGCGCCACCCCCATTGGTGGCTCTGTTGAAGAGTGGGTATGACGGAGCCGAAGCTCTGTTGGAAGGAACGTCTGTTAGAGCCGCCGGGGGGGTGAGGCAGGGTGACCCCCTCTCTCCACTGCTATTTATTATGGCGATGGACGAGGTGATCGTCCTTGCTGATCCACGCATAGGGTATCGATTCACTGACGTAAAGGTGGATGTGGTGGCCTATGCAGATGACCTGGTGGTTATGGCTGAAAGTGTGCTCCGACTGACGGAGAAATTGAGGAAATTAACAGCATCCTTAGAAATGGCTGGTATGAACATTAATCCAGCAAAATCGATGACTCTCTCGGTCATGGGTTCAAAGAAGTTGAAGAAGGTGGCCATCAGGGAGATGCAGGTGTGTGTGAATGGCTCAGAAATTCCGTCGATGGATCCTACTAATCGTGTCAGGTACCTGGGCGTCCTATTAAGCTGGAAAGGTCAGGCACCGATGTCCCACAAACAGATGTTGCATAGTATGCTCCAGGAAGTACCGCACGTCCCTTTGAAACCACAGCAGCGGGTGGAAATCCTCCATACCTATTTGATCCCAAAATTGAAGTATAGCCTAACGTTAGGCGATGCCCATCGAAATAGTCTTAGGGCAATGGATAGGCAGATCCGGAAGGCCGTCAGAAGCTGGCTCCACCTTCCCAAAGACACGTTGGTTGGTTTTATGCATACAACTATAAACCACAGCGGGTTAGGCATACCTTGCCTCTCGACAATAATACCAATCGAGAAAGGGAAGAGATTGGACCGGCTACTGACGAAGGAGATACCGTGGATGCGGGCGATGGCAACGTTGGAGTCCTTCCAGCCCATATGTAGGGAGATGTCCAGAGCGGGCAGGGTTAGTAATATTGAAGTGTTTACCATGGAAGATGCTAAGGAGGGCTGGAGGGAACAAGTGATGAGCCATGCCGACTGTAAGATTCTCCGGGGTGTGAAGGCAGACCAAACATCCTATCGGTGGCTGATGAAGAATGAAAGGATGTTCCCTAGGTTGATTCTCAGGGCGACCCAACTGAGAACTGGGTCGCTCTCGACAAAGACTAGGAGAGCTCGAGGGGCCTGAGGACAATAAATGCCGCGGCAACTGTGGCCAGGCGGAGACATTGAACCACATCTTACAGAACTGCGGGATTACGCATGATGCTCGCTGTGCACGGCACAACCGTGTTGTGAGACAACTTGTGCGGCAGCTGCGTCATGCTACAAAGGCTGAAATATTTGTGGACCCTAGGATCCCATTGAAGATCTCATTCTATAAGCCTGACATCGTGATTGTGGAGAATGAGACTGCCTATGTGTGCGATGTAGCGGTGCCTTCAGAGTCCCGGTTGGAAGAATTTTGGACTCTGAACTATGATAAGTGTGGCTATGAAGAGGTTGTAGTCGCTACGTGAAAGTACTTGGCAGCATTAGGCCACAGGGTTGCAACGGTGAAACAGATACCGGAGTCGTGATTTCCTGCCGAGGATTTATGTATAACAAGAGTGCCTCACACCTTAAAAGGTTTGGGATCTCAAGAATGTCAATGGGAGATCTAGTTACCACCATTATGGCTGGCACTGTCCAATGCAATGATGTGTATATGCGGGGAACCAGTACTTGAGGGCTGCGTCCAGACGGCCCTCTATCTCGACCTGTGTCCTTCCTAGTTTGCAGATTGTCAGTATGATGAGCAGCAATACCTGATTTTATACTCCTCCTTGACAATAGCACTATGGTGCATTCCGGCAAAAATCGTTCATATGGAACAGCCTTGCCGAATATATGTAATAGACAGGTCTCAGAACACAAAGTCTGGCACGCAGCATTAAATTGAAGCTTACCACATTGAACAGTTATACTGATATTATTATCAGTAATGTGAAATAAAACATTAAAGCAATTTGCCATTAAGCACAGACTTGCTGCACTTTTCATAAACATGCTCTGTGTGTGTTACAACTGAAAAGATTTGTCTCTACTTGTGATCATATTCCTAATTTGAGTGGCTTGTTGTCTGTATTCAGATTTTTGATAGTCGTGTTTGATCAGTAATTTATACTTATGTGAACTGTGTTTACAGCCTCCATCACGAAACAGACGTGAACGGGCTGAGCTCAGACCAGATTTCTTCGACTCTACTGCCATAATGGAAGATGATTCGGTGTGTATCAAGGAGTGCTTTGGTTTATCATACATCCACTAATAATCAAGATAAATTAAGTTTTTGAGTACTCCCTTGTAGCTGTCAAAATATTTATAAATAGCTGCAAAAGGCCTGAATGTATAATTGGAAAAGTTAAATTTTTTAGGGTGTGTTTATTTACTAGAGTTCAAAACTAAACCAAAAAGTTCTGTTTCTTCCAAAATTAGTGGTCAACTATAATTGCCATCTTCAAAGGATTAAATATTTACAGCAGTTGTCTATTTATTTTCTTTTAACATTTCCTGCTGCAATGTTAATGTTTTAATGAGTCTGATTGAGCTGTTTTCTTGACTGATACTGTATACTATTTAGGTGTATATCATACAAAAACTCCCAAGGAACATTGGTTATGTGAATTTAGGCTTTTTGGCTCTTGTGTAAGGTGGGAGCTGCCCCAATTCTATCTTTCCAAACCCACGTATCTTGAAGTCATTGTTTTGTATACTGTATTTACCAATGACTTAAATCATAATTCTTCCCTGTCATCTCTGCAATAAGTTGATCTTGATTCCACTGATGTGAATCATTACTAATTATTTTGTGTTTGCTGTGTAAGTAGAAATTTCAAAATTTCACCATCTCTCAATTTCTCTAATAGTCTATTCGGTAAAAACCTTCAGTGTACTCCTAAATATACCTTTTCAACTGTAGAACTTCTTTATATATGAACCTTAAATATAGTGATGTACTTCCGTTTCACACAGTGGAGATTTTTAAGTGTTGAACAATTGTAATGTATCAAAGGTAAAATTCTAACCTGTTTAGTTGATGTTCTCAAGATTAACAATAACTAACAAGAATTAGAGGTACAATTAGTTACTCTGCTTAGAATGATTATCATCCATTCTGTACTAAATTTTGTAAACTTATGTCTGAACTTGTAAATTCAGCTTTTGTACTACCGCATTCCTACATGAATTATTACAGAAAATGTTTTGAATTGATATATTTGAAAATGTTCCATGTTGCATCAATTTATTTCCTCTCACAAATCTGAAGATGGATTTTTCGTTTTATTTTTGTTTTTCTACAGGGCTTTGGGATGCCAATGTTCTGAGACTGCTGGAAGTTTTATATTTTTAAGAACTCCATCGTCTAAAGAGAATCCAAGATCTAAATACTGTGACAGCAACTTTTAAACTAAATTTTACATACTCAAGATCTGATTTATTTTTTATCAAAGGATAAACTTGATGAAGATTTGATTATGATAAATGGGGAAGCCTGAAGGAGGAAGCACTATAATGGTCTGTTACTGAGACAGATTTTCTTATGGACCGAAAAACATGGCATCTTCATGGGAAGAATTACCCCTTACCCCCAAAATTGACCTGACACATGGACTGTAGCACTGCTGAGGAGTGCCACAGTAGGATTTTTTAAAAAAATATATATATCAACCAAGAGTAAATTGTATTAAAATCATGAAGGCATATTTAAAAAGATAGGGTGGCACATACAGCAGATGACACCAAAAGTACAAATGAGTTCCTTGAGTTTTTGTAATTTTTTTCTGCTGTACAGTTTAATATAAAGAATTTTTGAGATCAGCAGTTTATGTTATGTTTTTTAATTCAAGCTTAGAAATTTTTCAGAAGGCAGCAATGCTGAAAAACTAGATTAGGAGCAAAGCAATTTTCTCACACTGGAGTTTGGTTTCTTTGTGGTACGCATTTATTTTATTGAGGGGTGGGGTGGGTAACTGGAAATTAATTGCAAAAACTTATGCAGTTATTGTATAAATGGGTAATAGGTTCTGTGGGGGCTTTTTAGAAATGTGAAATATTGCTTCTGCAAATCACAGGTAACAGTAATCTAGAGATTTCTTTTCTTTTTGTTACTAAGGTCTTATACATACATCTCCAGCAAGCTACTTCCTTTCATAACAAAAGCTGCCTTATTTACTGTGACAACTACTCGTTACCTGCTTTAAGTTTGACTTCAGCAGAGTTGAGATGTACACTTTTATCATCATTAGTCCGGTGCATTTTGCTTTTAGTTTTAATGCTCAGAATCCAACAGGTAAAATTTAGAAGCTGGTGTAGCTTCCTAAAATTCAGTTGTTTGAGAATTGTTATTTGATGACACTTCACAATACAGTACATTTTCTAAAACCAGGTTGTATAAATCAATGCTGTACACTCCCAAAAGTGTAAAAATTAGGTCAAGAGCACATTTCATTGATAAATTTTGGTGCACTGTTCCCCTTGATTCCAGATCTACTCTATACTGTATTAAGAAATACCCACTTTTGACTTTCTCAATTGTCTAAATGTACTTTTACAGATAATGTTAATTTTATACAAAACAGAGTTCAATAATTGAGTAAATGGAGGATTAGCCCAATGTGCTAGAATGTGTGTTCCATCTGTCTTGCTTCTGATTTGTTACCTGCAGTATTGAATTGTTCTTTTAATGCCATTTTCCATCTGATCATATTTTTAAGGTAATATCAGAAACAAATTAATTTTGTAAACTACAATTTTAACATTTTAACCGTCTTAATTTAGCTGTTCATAGACAGTTTCCAATATAGAAATTGACAATTTGACACCTGAAATTTCACAAAAGCTAATCAAAACATGAAATTGTTTGCAGAAAATATTTGAAAGCTAGTGTCATAAAAATGAAAGAATAATACGTTATAAATTTTAACTTTTTCTCACATTTTGAAGGTAGTTATGCCTAGATTTTAAATTATATGGTCATACGAGTCATTTACTAATCTACAATACTAACTTAGATGAACAGAAAAGCTGATTTTAAAGGTATTGACTTTTTGGTATTGCTATTAAGCAGTTGTGAAAATATGCGATATTGGTTAGTTTTGTACAGTTTTCAGGCTAAATTGTCAATGATCTGAAATAGTTCTGTGGATTGAGTGGCGCGATGATAGGTACTGCATGGTTAGAATCATCTCTGCATCAACTTAAGCTGTGCAGTCAACTATATAAATCTGAATTCTTCGGCAGTATTGTAGCAGAATGTGAAACGATGGTTTCATGTCTGGATACCTCCACGCTGGGCTTGAAATTGAGTTTGAAGTTAATAAGTTTTATATTTTGAGTGTTACCTTGATTGGTTTTACTAGTAATACTGTAAATTGTACATTTTCAGTATAAAATTTCTTTTTGTACATTTTAAAGCTGATGCTTCACCTTTCCTTTAATAAACTGTTTGAAAATAATTAGTTGCAAAGAATGTTATTTACAACTGATTTTTTAACATCAGTTAATTTCTGTCTACCAGCTGATGATTTCCTCCTTCATTTTGAACCCCAGAATATAATAAAAGTAGATCACGGACTTTTACAATGGTGGATTGGAGAGTATTATTCAGCCAAAATATCCAATTTTTGAGGAAAAAAAAGTCGGAATCTTAGCACAACTGTTGTGGAATAAACATTGTCAATTCAGCTCCCATTCTTAAAGTAGCTTTAATTGCATAAAATATAAGGAGGACAAGTAAATGTGTA
Organism: Stegostoma tigrinum; assembly: GCF_030684315.1. Lineage (NCBI taxonomy): Eukaryota > Metazoa > Chordata > Chondrichthyes > Orectolobiformes > Stegostomatidae > Stegostoma > Stegostoma tigrinum. The sequence continues at coordinate 17,296,557 of NC_081367.1, read as the reverse complement.
GGCTATAGGGGGATGGGTCTGGATGGGACGCTGCAAGGGCTGTTGTGGACTTGTTGGGCCAAAGGGCCCGTTTCCACACTGTAGGGAATCTAATCTAAATCTATGATTAAATATGGCTTCTGTCTCCAGTCCTACATCACTTCCTCAGGAGCCCCCAAGAAACTATACTTGTACCCCTCTTGTTTTTTTTACAACTACTTGCTTTCAACAACTTCATTGTTATAGCGCTAGCTTCCACATTTACATTGACAACGCTCAGCTTGACCTCTCATTTTGTTAATCCTTAGTACTGTCTTTGTCACACTATTTTGACTTCCACTGCTGGATAAGCAACAATTTACTCCAACTAAGAATCTTGAGAAGTACAAAGCTGTTGTTTAATCACAAACTGTAATCAATTGACTCCATCACTCACCCTGGCAGCTGCCTGTAGCTGAACATATAACCCAGAACCTTGGTGCCATGTTGACGCTGAATTTCTAACCACATCCACCTGCCATCAAGAAGCTCTATTTCAACCTTACAATACTCCACTGAACCACAGCACCTGCTCACTACTGCTCAAACCCTCACCTGTACATAAGACACTAATTTGAACATCTGCAATGATTTCTGACAGCTGAAATGATTGGCCTCCAACAACTACAGCAGTCTTCCTTCTGTTGGTATTGACTCTAATCAGATATTTTCTCTATTTTGCTGGGGCACCTTGAACGCTACAGTTAAATGCTGTCTTGATCTCAAGCGGAGTCTCTCACCATGTCTCTGGAATTTGATTTCTTTGCCCATATTTGGATCAAGGTTGTAATGAGTTCTGAAACAGAATATTTGTAGACAGAGCCAAGACTATGTTTCAGTAAGCATTTGTTAAGTGCCACTTGATAACATTGATGATGAAATCTTCCCTTGCTTTGAATAAGAATGAGAATGTATTGATTAGGCATTAGTGAGGTGAATTTGAGTTTGCATTCCTTTTCTGGATCAGTCATTCCTGGGTGATTGTCAAGTAGATGCCAGTGTTGTGGCTATTCTACAAAGTTTGGCAAAAGGTATGCTGTATAATTAATTCAGTTATTTTACAATAATTAACTTTGACTTCCCCACATACTTAATAATGTTTAATTGTGATTAGTTATTGAATAGCATTTGCTCACAAGAAACATTATGACTAAGTTAGGGCAAGTTTTATGGTTTTATTGCTGTATAATGATTCAATCTAATGTAAACTTAGGCTGACTGATATTAAAATGCTTTTGAAGTGGACACATGTTTTAAAATGATTGTTTTATAATTTAAAGTTTGAAACAGTTTTTGTATTAATTTGTATTGTTATATCAAGGTTTGTATTTTTGAGTATCCACAGTTTAATTAATTCAGACATGGTTTTTGTAACTAAAGGGATTGACAGATATTCTAGAATTCTTAGAGTTATCATTTGGCAGGGTAGTTGAACTGTAAGAGGTGGCAGTATATAGCCTAGATATTTTTTAATCTACCCATTCAGAGTTGTAACTACAATACTACATAGTGTAAGCAGACACATCAATTGTCTAGTGGTGCCACCTCATCGTGATCCACAGAATTGCTAAACTAAGGACAACTTGTTATAAACGGGACAATCTTATAAAATGACTGACATGTTAATGAATAAGGAGTCAATAGGCAGTGATGTCAATAAGGTAACCTTTGGTTTCTTTAAAATAAAAGTACTTTGGAAATGGGTATAACCTATGCAGGATTTACTATGAACGGCTCATATGCTAATAATCCAATCAAAGTTCAAGAGGCCTATGATTATCCAGGGGGCTAGTGGCTAGCAAGATTTAACGAGGCCCGAGTTTTAGTGGATGGATGCACAAGAGGCCACTTGGTACTATAGACATAACTGTTTTTTAAAAAAGTGTGAAGTATTGATTGTAATGGCATTTGATGGAGAGTTGATGATTGGCAGATAACTGGTAGGTTTTGTTTAAATCTTAAACCAGGTGCTGTTTTGTGGTGCAGTGGTAGTGCCCCTATCTATCAGCCAGGATACCCAAGTAAATGTTTCATCTGCTCCACAGATGTTAACTAACATCTCAACAGGTTGACTAGAAAATATGTGAATTTTAAACCAGGCAGGTTGACACTGATTAGTCAGGGCATTGCCCTGAGAAATGAACAAATGGCTGTCACCTCTGCTGAGTTGGGACAAATACAGTGTGCATATGTTCTTTATGCCTGTAAGGAAGAGCCCTGTATCATAATATATGTAACTTCCAGTATAGGTCAGTTAGTTCACTTGGCTGGATGACTCGTTTGTGATGCAGAGTATTGCCAACAGCATGGATTCAATTCCCCGCACCAGCTGAGATTTCCATGAAGAACACTTTCTCAATTTCTCATCTCAGACATAGCGACATTCAGGTTACCACCGGTCATATCTCTCTCTCAAAAAACAGCCCTACGGTCCACTGGGACTATAGTAACCTTATAGGTTCAATGAGCAAGGTGCTAACTATACCCAGCCTTTCAAAAGTTGCAGCATTGTGTCCATCATTGGATTCTGCTGTTGGAAAATATGTTGAATAATCCTAAGAATGGGAAGATTTATACCGTCAAATAATTTGGGATGTCCAATTGCTTACAGAATTATTCTGACCTCAGATCTTTCAATTAATTTTAATTAAATGGGTAATTTGTCATAGAGCTTTTCTGAGGGCTCTTGTGGCTCAATGGTAATATCCCCTACCTCTGGACCAGGAGGCCTGCTTTCAAATCCCAACTGCTCCAGGGGTTTGTAGTAACATCACTGAAAAGGATGACTAGAGAATTTCTTCATAAAGTTTTACTAAAGCAGCAGTGGCCAATCCACATGTTGTGATTGCTCCATTTTTTATCTAGATTACCTAATTTGTTCTCTGGATATGACTAATAGTTCAATTGGGCAGATGCATCACCTGTAAGCACAACCAAGAAAACTACATGAATGACTGGGAAGTGGCATGGAATAGAAAATCCTGTCAGTAAGTATGAGTGCTATCCAGTAGTGAGTCAGACAAACTGTTTTGAGAGAGATTTTGATAAGTATTAAGTAGGAAAGGGATTTTTTTTTAAAGTTCAGTTTCATTAGTCCAAGGTGCAACAATGATCAAATAGAGATATTGAAAACAAAGAATTGACCTGAAGGTTTCTGGAGTTGATTTAGATATAAATGTTTACGCTCTAAGTTTTTCTTCTGGTGTAGATACTTTACAGTCTTTCTGCTTGTTCTAGTGATTGTGCTTTAAGGAAAGCACTCAGGCTGCAGTGTGAAGATGGACGGCATGACTTCATACTAACTCAAGGACTGTTCTGGAATTGCTCAGCCATTGGAAATGATCCAATCCAGCTGACATGCAGGAAGAGATTGAAACATAAGCAGTGTAAAAAGGAGTTCCAAAGTAGAATCATCCAGGATTCAAGTCAAGCTGTGAAACCAGATTTCCTGAGTTTCTCCAGCACTTTGTTTCTGTGTAAGTAAATGTAGTTTTAATATGCTAATAGCAACTCGGTACAAAGTCATTACTGGTTCTGCCCTCAATTATATTTTGTATTTAACATTATATTGTTAATAAGCAGCATAATTGAGAGGTGCTTCTGGAACAGTTCCTATCTTGTAGCACTTAGGGGCTGGTTGATCATTCATCCTTGCACCCATCAATGATCATGTTTACAAGAAGGCTGTCAAATCTGAGCAAACTTGAGTTTCATCTTAGCTTTCAATGTCACTTAGGTTTGTTATCCTGTTAATATTTGTCTAGTAGAAAAAAAAGTTTGAAAATAAAATGACATGTACTACCATTGATGAATTCTTTTCACTTCAACAATAAACTGCAGAAAAGATTAAAAAAAACAAAAAATTTGCCTTTTTTCAAGTGTGTTCATGACTGATGAGACTAAATTAATCTTAATACCTAAATATTTTTGAGAAGGTGGTGAGGCACTGCCGTCCAATTGATGTCAATATACCAGGTGCTGTTCGGTAGCAAGTGTCAGGGTTTTGACCAAGTTGATGAATTAGCAACATACTTGCAAATCTGTGGTGAGATATTCAGGGAAACTTGCATTTGATTATGTTACAAATGCCTGCTGTTCTTGTTCTTCTCGGCATTAGAAGTTAGGGCTTTGATGTTGACAAAAGCCAAAGTGAGCAGCTCATCGAATCAGCGTTTATCCACAGACTTTAGTATTGAGTGGCAGATATCTTAAAAATGGCCATGTTACCCCTGATGGTTCTCAGCACCTTATGGATGCCCAGTTTTGAGTTGCTGAGTCTGTTCTGAATCTCTGCCATTTCACAGTGATACTGCTAGAAAACACAATGCAGGGTGCCATCATTCTGTAGTGATCCCCCAATGTTGTTGTGGACAGATGTAGTTCCAATGGATGGCATGTTGGGAATGAAATTGAGTAGTAATTGATCTTTTGTTGTTTCTCGCCGTCTGGGATGAGAGGACGTGGCCAGGATGGCAAGTTGTGGTGGTACTGAATCACACTTGGGGCAGTCAAGAGCATTCTGTGCCATTGTTAAGCACTACCTGGAAGAAACTACTGAATGTCACAAAGAGGAATGAGGATTTACAAGTGGATGGAAAAAAGGTGGTGGTAATCAGGCTTGGTTATTTCCCCCATGGGGGAGAAAAACACAACTAGGCAGCAAATCTATTTGTCGTATCTGGCACCCGGAATATTGATGCATGATCCAGCTGATTCGGTTCATTTTAGTCATGCTATTGATAGTGGGTCTCGAGGCACATATAAACCAGTCTGGATCAAATTTCCTTTCCTTAGTGTTTTTGACAGTCATAAGACCATAAGACATAGGAGTGGAAGTAAGGCCATTCAGCTCATCAAGTCCACTCTGCCTTTTAAATCATTGAAATTACTAGATTTCTTTAATCCTAGATTGTGTCGTGAACACGGTGTTACAAGATAATCAACTTAAGGGGGCGCGTGAAACCATTCTGTGAAACAGATCATTGTGAAAAGAAGGCTGAAGTAATTATAAACACCACACAAGAAAAATGCTCATAATCTGATTGCTACAGGAGAAGAATTTGACTAAAAATCCACTGTTGTGTTGGGTACCTGACTTGTACACCTTCTCACACAGTTTCATTGAAAAAAGGCAGCTGAATGACAAGTCTCCCAAGTGTCTTGCTCAGGATAAAATATCTACCCTCTGAAATGGCCTAATAATCCACTCAAGTTACGGTTAAATGAGGACAGCAACAAAGCTAGCTTTGCCAGTAATGCCCACATCCTGTGAAAGAATAAACAAGATAAAAGCTTCGAAAATTGTGAATTGAACGATAAAGGAAATTGGCAGTTTTTGACCCCGTGAGAAACGGACTTTCTGGACAACAGTCCCTGCAATGCTGCATGTCTGCCAAAAGCAAGGACATCATGAGAATTCGCAACAAACAACTGCACCTCCCAGTCGCAAACCATTTTAACTCCCCCTCCCATTCCTTAGACGACATGTCCATCATGGGCCTCCTGCAGTGCCACAATGATGCCACCCGAAGGTTGCAGGAACAGCAACTCATATTCCGCTTGGGAACCCTGCAGCCCAATGGTATCAATGCGGACTTCACCAGTTTCAAAATCTCCCCTTCCCCCACTGCATCCCTAAACCAGCCCAGTTCTTCCCCTCCCCCAACTGCATCACAAAGCCAGCCCAGCTCATCCCCTCCCCCTACTGCATCCCAAAACCAGCCCAGCCTGTCTCCACTTCACTAACCTGTTCTTCCTCTCACCCAACCCTTCCTCCCACCTCAAGCCGCACCTCCATTTCCTACCTACCACCTCATCCTACCTCCTTGACCTGTCCGTCTTTCCTGGACTGACCTATCTCCTCCCCCCCCCCCCCCACCCACATCTCCTCACCTACACTCTCCTCTCTACCTATCTTCTTTTCTCTCCATCTTCAGTCTGCCTCCTCCTCTCACACTATTTATTTGAATTCCCTCTCCCCATCCCCCCTCTCTGATGAAGGGTCTAGGCCTGAAACGTCAGGTTTTGTGCTCCCGAGATGCTGCTTGGCCTGCTGTGTTCATCCAGCTTCTCACTTTGTTATCTTTCATCATGAGAATTGCCTGCTTTGAATAGTGGTATTGGGTGGTTTTATGTCAATGAAGGCAAGTAGGATGAGATTTCAGGCCAAAAGTCTCACACCATCAGGTTATAGTCTAACAGGTTTATTTGAAATCATGAGCCTTCAGAGCACTGCCCCTTTGTCAGGTAAAGTGAAGTCAGCACACAGACACAGACTTAATAACGAAAAAGATCCAACGATCACACAAATGGTGTGAGTGGGGTGTTGACAGATTGAATAATAGACCTCTGCAGGTGATCAAGTGTGTCAGACGGTGTGAGTAAAGTGTGAACAGCTGAATAACAAGTGAAGGGATGATCTTTAATCTGATTGATTGAGGCAGAAAGATAATTGCAAAAAATTAAAAATAAGGTGATGTTGGAGACAGACAAAATAACTGCAAGTACAGTACTTGAGAGTGCAGTACTTTCCTGGATTGTGTTCGAGTTTTTGAAGTGGGCCTTGAAACCACAACCCACAGATCCTTTGTGTGGCGATTTCTGTAGTACCACAGAGATAAAGAAAGATACTCTTTGGTATAGAAAATATAAATGAAACCTGAAAATGTATCACTAGATGTTAGAGAAGAATTGGATGAACAGAATTAAATAATTTTACCGGAATACATTTTCGTGTCTGCTATCTGTGTTGATTTAATACTTAGTTTTTGTTTAGCAGTTATCATATTGAACTAAATCTCTTTGGCCCAGTGAAGAATGTATTTTCCAGTTGTACTGACAAGGTTAACTTGTTCAATTATACGTTATTACTTATGCCTTACGATTTGAAGCGATGATCAGTGCCCTTCTTAAGTGTTTAATAGGTTTATTGAAGAAAAGATAAATTCCCAGCAACTGCAGATTTAGAAAGTTGAGATCATGGACTTGCAGGGTTCTAACAGGTTATTATGGTGTGCTACTTTGGTCAAATTTGTTGCTATTAAAGATTCTAACTGAACCGACTCAACAGACATCACCAATCCAGCATTATGTTGATGATTTCAAATTTATTCCTGAAATACTTTTTCATTTTTTTTGCTGAACATTGAAGGATTTCAGACAGCATCATTTGTTAACAGTGAATCAATGGTTTTGGGGGGTAACATTCTGTTCATCTGCTTTCCATCTTTACAAGTTTTTTTTTCACAGGGGAATATTGCCATGCTTTTTCCAAGGGTTAGTCTGTTTCTTATTTGCCAGCATCTCCAAGTCTCTACAAATACGCAATCGAGTGGTTGCCGGTTCGATTATGTCATCAACAAAACCTGCGTAGAACAAACAACCAGAGTAGATCAGTTTTAAAGTAGATTCTTGGCTCATTTCTCTAATTTAAGTATTAAAAACAGCTGCTTGATGCATTAACTGAAACCTGGCCTGTGCTGGATACTGCATGCGTATTAAAACTAAACAGAATGTCTAGAAGAAAGTATAAAATTTTGCAATAAAGAAGTTACTCATCTTGCACTAGCTAGATGAATACCGTATTGCTTACTCTTAACAGTTTTTAAAGAAGGCACTGCCGGACTCCACATTCCCCTCCTCATTGAATCTGTCTTAAATTAGCTTTTTCTTCTTTAGTTTGTTTCCCAGTCAGGTCAACGCTTATTGCAGCTTTGAGCACCAAGGAAAACTGAACATTTTTCTACTTGTAATGTAATATAAAAATGCAACACCACGGAGAATGTGAATACCTACTTATTGGCAAGCATCTGTGGAAAAATAAACAATGCTTCAAACTGAATAGGAGACCTTGCAAGTGAAAATACGTGCAGACCTCCTTAGTATTTCTCGCACACTGTTTTTGCTTCATACCATTACTGAATGTCAAAGTCCCGACTGCTGTCAACAGAGCATTGCCTCAACTAGTGAAAGTCGAAAAAACAGAACCAGTCCTGCAGTCAACTCTGTCACACTGCAATACATGGGGCGGTGTGTCACAGGACTGTTATGCTTCTCAGTGCCCATTTTGAATTAAGATGGGGAACTTGATTTTAATTGATACCTTAAGGCTTAAAATACTCGAGGAAACAAAATTAGAAAATGCACAACACATGCTTCTCCTGGAACTTGCCTCTCACAGCTGCTGGGAATGGATTTGCAAATGTCTCTACATATTCTGCTTCTGCCTCAACTTCATTCCCTTTTCCTTTAAAGATGATCTGCACAGCTCCCTTTGAAAGAAAAATGTCAAAACAATGTTTACACTAACATTATCGTGTAAAGAGATGTCATGACCAATTTTAGAGTGAACAAAATAAATTGTAAACAAAACACAATCTACTTTTTTGATTAGTCTCTTATGCCGACCAGAGTTGTTTGGTTTTCTCACTAAATTATTGATCAAAAGATTTCATACAGACTGCACTCAACTGTCAGCAGATTCAACATGGATATGGTAACTCTTCTGGCAACATTGTAACTCCCAATTCTTGATGAAAATTTCATGTTTTCCGTGAACTAACTAACTATACAAAATATCTGCATGACTCATTAAATGAAAAGAACACACAAGAATAATCTGATGAATATATGGTCATGTAGGCACTGTACAAATTAAAATAGGTCTGCACATATATTTAATTAATTATATTGAAGTTAAGGCCCCTATTTAAGTTATCTAGAGACCAGCCGTGTTGCAATATATGTATACTTGCTGCATTACTGACAAGTCTTGAGTTACATCTTCCCTTTTTCTAATATACCATAGATTACTGTCCACAAACTAGTTAGATCTTGCACAGTCTTTTCACTACCTGTCAGTTATTTTGAAGGAACGGGAATTTATATTTGAACTGACCAAATATTGATTTATCTTCCACAGACAGATGATAGGTGAAGGAAGTATACGAGTCTGATTAGGTGGTTCATTTCACTCTATTATTTGGGCCAAACTTCAAGAGTTAATATAAATTTCATGCTGCTAAATTGTAGTCTCTGTAACCTAACCTCTATCCATCTCTAAACAAAGATTTGTTTGAATTATTAGTGAAAGGACTAACAATGTAGGGAAAGGTCAGCCACTTATATGACATTCAGTACTTGCACATATATACTACCAGAAGTGTGTGATCAGAATTGCAGAGATGTCACCAACCTTAGCGCCCATAACAGCAACCTCTGCTGTTGGCCAAGCGTAGTTCAAATCACCTCTTAAGTGCTTGGAGCTCATCACATCATATGCACCACCGTAGGCCTACAAAAGAAAATCACGTTTCACCTGTTTAAAGCTGATTCACGTAAAGTCTGTTAAATTTAACAAAGCTAACAAAATTGAAATAATGTATTTGGCATTGAGCTTCAGTTTATCATTTTCTCCTTCAGGTTTCTTGTGCTGTGAAGAACTTTCTCCACGTTTTTGCTCCGAAACAATGCTCCCAGCTGTTCCTTACCTCTTCTGTCTGTTAGTCTTAAACTTCAAAGGGGTTTAAATAACTAAACAAAGTCTGATATCAGGATTCTCTGCAGTTACAAGTGCCACTTCCAAATGCAAAAGAAGGAACCCAATGTCATTTGGAAGCAACTAATTTTTTTTAATAACAACTGTGGCTTGAGCAAGCCAGAATATTGACAAACTAAAGGGGCAGCCTGCAGCCCAAGAGGAACAAAAACAGCTCCTGTTCATGTCCTGGGTTGGTATGAGGAACAAAGAGTGCTAATTAATGTGAAATAACAGTAGGGCTGGGGTGTGCCCAGGATGCAGTAGTGACATCAACCTATGTACGACATACCTCGAAGCCTGTCACTGCCAGCTAACATCACCAGCCCCATCTGTCCATACATGCAAAACATTTTATTGGCCGCTTTGGTGGTTGTAGTAAATACTTAATTTTTTTTGCTGCCTGCTACTCCAAATTTGGAAGAAGTCTTGCATTCCACAAAGTGCAAATAGTTTCTCCTGCACTGACCAGCTAATGACGCTAGATGGGACCTGGTTAATTAAATCAATAATCAAGGTGAGTTTAGTCTAAATTTAATTTCGAAGAAAAATTATTTTATTCATTAAGTGCAGACATGTAGGAATGAACACCATTTCAATATTTTACTGTTGTTTTCTAGTGAAAGAACCTAACTATAGTGTTTATATTTACTAATTTATTCCATTTTTAATTATTTCTGATCGGAATACACTGATCTACATATGTACAGAATAGTATTTCAATCTGTGCTTTGTTCTTTCTCAGCAAAAAAATGATTCTAGGTATCTAATTCTGGCTTTAAGGAGAATTAATGCTTCACTGAAAGGTACTAATTTCAGCAAGTAAGCACGATAAAATCAGGACTTCCAGTACAACAACCGGAAGTTATCTTCATTATGTAACTGAGGTTAATTTATAATGGTCTGGTAGTTATGTGCAGTGCTCAGAGTTTTAACTTGTGTCACCACCAACTTGCAAAAGGACCAAGTGGCAGAAACCCAAATATGGTCATCATGAACATTTCATCCCTGATATAAATGTTACAGATCATAAGTTGGATTACTAATCTGTTTGAATATTACACATTTTCAGATGGAAAATAACGCTGATGTATTATCACACCCAAACATTTGGGCCAGAATTGGTATTAAACGTTGTATTAACCATGGTTAGACCAGGATATTTTCAAAGGTTATTGGATGAACATTTCCTTGTAAATGACAGATCTACCTCTCAATACATTTCATACAACCAGTGAACAGGTAAGAATTTCACAGTTCATGGAACTTCTTTGTTATGGATATAACAAATTACACAGAATCATACATGCTCTCTCCCTAACTTCCATTCCCCCAAGCAGCATTCCAAGTGAAGCACTGATTTACGTGCACTTCATTCACCTTAAGTCTATCTGCTGCTTACAATATGGTCTTCCTTGACAATTACGAGACCTAAACAGATTAGGTGACCACTTTGTGGTACAGCTCATTGCAAATATATGACCCTAAGTTTCCAGTGGCCTGTCATTTAACTCCACATTAGTCACACTGACAAATCTACCCGTACCCTGCAAAGCTCAATGTAAGTTTGAGGATCAGCAGGCTGTCATTTGTAGAGACATTTTACAGCCATGCAGACTCAAAACTTTTGATGAAAACCGAAAGAACAGCAAATGCTGTAGATCAGGAACAAAAACAGAAGTTGCTGGAAAGGGGCAGCTGTTACACCTTTGCCAGTTGCAGCAGCAGGTGTCATGGAGCTGTGAGGGGTTGGTATTAGGAGTGAAGGAAGAGTGGACCAGGGTGTCCCGGAGGAACAGTCCCTGCAGAAGGCAGACAAGAGGGGATGGCATCTCACTGGAGGTGATGGAAATGGTATCTGATGATCTTTATGTGGTGGGAATGGTAGGTAAGGACAAGGGAAACTATCGCTTTTGCGGGAGGGAAGAGGGTTGGGTTGGACTTGGTTGTGGAAGATGAACAGTTTGGCTCCCTTATCAAAGTTGGCCTCACCTAAATATGTACAATGGAGACCGAGGAACTGACAGAAAGGGATGCAGTCTTTACAGGAAGCAGGGTGTGAGGATGTATAGTCCAGATGCCTGTGGGAGTTTATAGTGGATATTAGTCACCAGTCTATACCCAGAAATGGAAACACAGGTCAAAATGAAGTGAAGGGAAGGGAGCAGTCAGAGATAAACCAGGTGAAAGTGAGGACAGGGTGGAAATGGGAAGCGAAATCGATGAACTTTTCCAATTCCGGACGAGAGAAGGAAGCAGCACCAACAGTATCGTCAATATAGCAAAGGAAGGGTTGTGGGTGAGAGCTGGAATAGGACTGGAACAAGAAATGTTGCATGTACCAGACGAAGAGACGTGCAAAACGTGGGTTCATACAGGTATCCATGGCCAAACCCTCTGACCCAAAGAAAATGGGATGAGTTAAAAACAGAAGAAGTGAGGGTGAGGATAAGCTCTGCCAAGTGGAGGAAGGTGGTGGTGAGTGGGCTCAGTTCAGGCTTTGTTCCAAGGAAATGTAGAGAGCCCTAAAACCCTTCTGGCTGGGAATGGACATGTAAAGAGCTTGTACATCTATGGTAAAGACGAGGTGGCAGGAGCCTGCAAACTGGAAATTTTGAAACTGGCATAAATAGGAAAGGGATCACGGTTGTAGGTTGACAGGGACTGGACCGGAGAAGAGATGAGTTCTGTGGGGCACGAGGAAGCTGAAAAGGTGGGTCTATCCGTCCAGTCAGTCCTGTCAGTGGATTTTTAAGCTGTGCAGTGCTGGGGGACGATTGGCTTAGAGGCCTGGAGTCGAGGAGATCAGATGGAATGAGGTCATTTCCTTCACTCCCCCCAGCCCCACTGCACCTTCCACTGAAACGGGTAAAGGTGTAACACCTGCCCATTTACTTCCTCCCTCCCAAGTATTCAAAGGCCCAAACATAACTTCACCTAAATTTGCCACAATCTTCTTGGGGGAATGGAAGTTGAGACAGCATGTTTGATTCTGTGTAACTTATAATGTCATATCCATAACAAAGAAGTTCCATGAACTATTAAATTCTTACCTGTTCACTGGTTGTATGAAATGTATTGAGAGGTAAATAATAATTTATGTTATGATCTGGCTGGGACCAACAACTTTTATCTTTGAAGCAGACAAGGTGAGAGTTCCTTGAGGATATATTGAGCAAATATACCTCTGAATTTTTTCATCCCCGCTGCTTTGCTGCACTGATGTTTTAATGCTTGCAGGTCTTGCTGTGCTCTCCTCCCATTTGCTCAGCTCTCCAGACCGCTGAGTCCGGAATCTAGTTGCCTACAAATTCTTAGAACTTCCTGTAGCATTCTAACCACTGTTGACTGATCTTGACTCCTCAGCAAATCCGCTACACACAATCTATGTGGTTCAGCTGACATCTGAGCAATACAGCTAACTGCATCACTTCAAAACAGATTCTGCAACTCACTCATTCTTTCCACCATTCACATCCCCACTGTAACCTCTGATCTTCTCACACCCATCTTTGAATTATCCTGAATGACTTATTGCAAGATTTTCAGTAAGCATCTCATTGTTGCTAGGCAGAATTGCGTGCCGCCAATATTTTGGCACAGCAACGTGTGACTGACTATGGCTAAGTAAAAGAGGTGGCTGAATCAGTATAAGCCAGAAGCTACTCTTCAGGCCATATTCCATAAGGATGTTTGGATCCAAATAAAATCTCAGTGCTGATGTAAAATTTCAGTTTTTCTCCCAAATACAGTAGTTGTGTGTTTGGTGCCTCTGCAAACTAAGATGACAATTTAAAATTATCCACCCATTAAAATCAACCACAAATGTTTTATCTCAGTAACTGGGACAAGATTTGAACCAGAGTCCCAGAGGCAAGGGTGTAAGGTCTGACTCATTGAGCCCTCAAGTCCCTTTTCAGTTGAGCATGTACAATGATATAAACAGAGATACAAAAACATAACATTCTTTCATATTTCTCTCCTTTGGGTTAATAATTGCCACCAGGGGATTTTGTTTTTGGGTAAAGATTCTACAGTTTCACAGATCTGGCAGCATCTGTGGAGGAGAAAACAGAGTTAGCGTTTCGGGTCCGGTGACCCTTCCTCAGAACAGAGGTAGGGTCACCGGACTCAAAACGTTAACTCTGTTTTCTCCTCCACAGATGCTGCCAGATCTGCTGAGCTATTCCAGCAACTTTGTTTTTGTTCCTGATTTACAGCATCCACAGTTTTTTTTCTACAGTTCCACCTTCTCTTACCTTGCGTGTGATCACTGTAATTTTTGGCACTGTGGCCTCAGCAAACGCATAGAGCAACTTTGCACCATGTCTGATGATTCCACCATATTCCTGGCTAGTTCCTGTGTAGTCACATGAAAACACTATGAAATATAATCCAGAAGAAATACACAAGGTCTTTCGGTTTCAGATGAAGAAAGGATAATGGGTTTGAATTTACAGTCAATGTAAATAAATAATGCTCCACTTCCTTTTGCATTGAAGCTTGCAGTTATTAGGAAGCCATTTCAACTTCTCTGCCACTAGAGAGGATATGGGAGCATACCCAGTTATTGTTGTACAGGGAGTCTGAACCAGGAAGCATGTCAGTTTACACACAATATACACGTTAACAAGATAGAATGATTTGCCGAAACTTGCACAAAAAAACCTTCCATAAAAGTTAAAGTTTTTAATTGGACTAGACTATTCACATGTAAAAGGACATCTGACAAGTGGGAGGTATTTGAGTGTTACAATGAGAGGCATTTCCTTCCTTATTAGAGTGAAGGGTAAGGCTGGTAAGATTAAGGATTTTACCTGAGTGGATGAATAAAAATATTGAAGTTCTAGTCGAGGACAGAAAAAATTTATTTTAGATATTGAAAATTTGGTTCAACTGAAGAGTTTAGGGGCATTTTAAGAGGAGATATGAGATAGTATTGGCAAATAAGGTTAAGGATAATACAAAGATTCTACAAATACAATAAGAGCAAAAGGGTGACGAGAGAGGGTAAGACCTCTTAAACAGCAACAAGGTCGTCTTTGTGTTGAACGTGAGGAGATGGGACATAAACAGAATATTTTGCATCAGGTTTTACTGTCAAAGAAATGGCACCTAGAGAATGCAGAGAAATAAATTTTGATGTTTTAAAGGCAGCTCACGTTACAGAATAGCACGTTCAGGAGGCCTTAGAATATAATGGTGGACACACAGAGGCAGAAATTGATCAGAGATAGTCAGCAATGGTTTCGTGTGAGTAAAATACTGTCTCTCAAACTTGACTGAGTTTGGAGGAAGTTTCAGAAAAGGTTGATGATGGCAGAGCTGTGTACGTTGTTGATTGGGATTTTAGTAAACCTTTGATGAGGATCTCCATGGTAGACTAATTAGTAAAGTTAGATCACATGGAATTCAGACTGAGCTTGCCAATTTGATATAATTAATGAAGAAGGGTCCTGACCTGAAACGCCAACTTTCCTGCTCCTCTGATGCTGCCTGGCCTGCTGTGTACATCCAGCTCCACACTATTATCTCTTGGTCATTATCATGACTTATTACAGCACCAAACTGTACAAGCTGTAACTTTCCCCCCCCCCCACCCCGGTGAATTTTATATATAGCTAATGTGTACTTAAAAAAAAAAGAAACTTCATGTTTTTCACATTACAATGATGTCATCTTCGGTGAGATGCTGCTATTGTGCCGAAGGCTCAGAAGGAGCAAGGCCACAGTGAAAGCAATTTTCAGATTTTTCACATTTTATCCTGCACACCGTGAACTCCAAGTAAAATTTTGTTTGGCATCCAAATTATCTTTAACTGTCTGAGAAGTAGTTACTTGCCTACAAGCATACAAGTTTATACATTACAGAAAAAAATCAAGTGATGAGAATGCAGACTAGATAATAATACTAGGCTAATCATTGAAATGAAAATGTTTTGCTGTGACTCACCATAACCACTGTATGCAACTGAACTAAATGAGAATTTAAATATTACACCATTTTGTATGAGGCCGACACATTATTTGGAATCACCGTCAAACATGGATATTGTTCATGGTGGCAGAGCTTTTAGGTCCTACCTGGCAAAAATCCAGGCACATCCACAAATGTAACGATGGGGATATTAAATGCATCACAGAATCTGACAAAACGGGCTCCTTTTACTGAAGCATTGATGTCTAGACAACCTAAAAAAGAAATAAAATTATATCTCAGTTTTAAGTCAATCAGATTAATCTCATTACTCCTGATTTTTACTAAAATTGAAAGTCATCAAGTCATCACTACCACCAAGTCTAATAGAAATTAAGGATAGATAAAACAGGAAGGTATGATAGGTGAGTGAAAGCATAGTTTTTAATAATCAAATGGTTGGTTGAATGAGGTGATGAAGATTAAAGAAATCTCAATTAGTATCCTGAGTTTATTTTAAAGCAACATCGATATAATGCATTGAGAATATCAAAATGTAAACATACAAGTTACAGAAACTAAAAATTCTTCAAGGCAGTAAGCAGTACCATCCCGCAGCATTAGAGTTGCCTTAGTCCTCGCACATCATAGGGCTTCGCTCTCAGAGATCCTCATTGGAATCTCAGCTAGTCTGGGAAATGAATGCTGTTGACATTATTCTGCATCGCAAGCCAGCCATCCAGCCAAGTGAGCTCCTACCTATGATGCAACTTTTAGGAAGGATTAACACCCTTACTTCAGTATAGAAACATAATTCATCAGATTTTCACGAGTCCTCCACAGGAACACAAATATATTCTAGCATATTCTCAGGCCTAAGATCTAAAGAATAATTATCTGTTATACCCTCAACTAAACTGCATGTATCAATAATTCCAGGTACAACACCGTATTCTTGACCCATTTTTCCTTGCAATGCAATATTTGCAAATTTTGCAGCGAAGTACACAAGGAAACAACTAGCTCTGCTTTTGCCAATATTGCCCACTGCAACTCAATATTCAACTTCCTCAGTCGAGATTGGAGACTCAATAGGAACAAAATTACCTTACTATTCCCACATACTTTACCATTTGGTGCTGTTTACAAAGCTCAGTCTGCTTTCCTTTCTTTATCCTATCCACAATTCAGATTCCAGTAAATCTTTTCAAACTCGAATCACTTTCATTATATGCATGAATAAGCTTTCTGCAGCTGATGATGTTGGCAGCTAGATACTTTAAAATAAATCTGATTTTAAAGAACTTGCTCCACAGGAAACAAAGCAGTCAGAGGTCATTAAAAATAAAGTGAAGGATAGCTGGCTACAGCAATGATAAAATCCTTATCAGCTATGCTTGGAGTCGGAAGACAATGATGAACATTATTAGTCCGTTAATGGATTTATTAGGACAGATGCATTTAGTTCCATGAAGATTTAAGTGGCTACATTGCACCAATCTTCACTGAGTTACCTTATGCTTGGTTACCATCAATATAATGGACAAGTAACACTAAAATTAAGTGTCAAAGTCGCTGCAAACATAACCTGGAAAGAATAAGAGTCTGCAAAGCAGACCAGGCTGCCACTTCCAGTCACATTCAACCGAGAATTGAGGATTGCTCTCTCAGATTGGGCAAATATTTAACAAGCCCAAAGTGGGGCATTGACTAACTCTTGAATTTCAAACTAACAGTCCAAAGTGGTTCATCAGAAAATTCTGCATAACCACCTAGGCACAATGCAGGCTATTAGCATAGCTTTGTTTAAAAATGCAACATGGGGCATGACTGCCTTTTTTAAATAAGGTTACTATTTTACATTACAGACAGCAAACTCCCACCATTCATTTCTTTGTTATTCACTTACCCACACTTTTCATTCTGCTCATCCATTGCAGTATTAATGACTAGTTAGTCAAGGTTTTGGGCAGTTTAGCATCATGGAAACATGTCCACACATTAAAAGAGTTCAGATACAATAATGACATACCGCTTTGTATTTCTGGGTCTGTAAAGTGCACCTCTAGTTTTGAGTAAACTTCCATCAACTTCATCTTATTTTAAGCGTCAGTGTGACGCATTTTCTATTTTTCATAATTTTTTTTTTTCACTATTAAGTCTTTTATATTTAATAAAATTCAATAAAATTAACAGAAGTAAATGCTTATCTCCTGTGTTGTACATATCAAAACTGTCTGGAAATTATCTTAATGACTTTCATGTACATGGTGTTCCACCTCAGGCTGCTGCATAACTTGAAGAGGAACTTACAAGTGATGCTGTTTCCATACATCTGTCTGCCCTGTCCTGTAGATAGCAGAAGTTGCAAGTTTGAAAGGGGAATGTCATGGGAGCCTTGATGAGTTTGTTGCAGTGCATCATGTCGTTGGTATCACTGGTGGAGAAGGGAATATTTAATGGTGGTAGATGAGGTATTAATCAAGCAGGCTACTTTGAACTGGATAATGTTAAGCTTTGAATGTTCTTGGAACTGCACTCCTTCAGTTAAATGCGGATTACTCCATAATATTTCTGATATGTGCCTTCTAGATGGTAAACAGGCTTTGACAACGCAGGATCTGAGTTATTTGGCACAGAATTCTCAGACTCGGATCTGAGATATTGGGAACTGCAGATGCTGGAGAATCGGAGATAACGAAGTGTGGAGCTGGATGAACACAGCAGGCCAAGCAGCATCTCAGGAGCACAAAAGCTGATGTTTTGGGCCCGAACCGTCAGCTTTTGTGCTGTTAAGATGCTGCTTGGCCTGCTGTGTTCATCCAGCTCCACACTTTGTTATCTCAGACTTTGATCTGCTGTCTTCTAGTCACAGCATGTGGAATACTGATCCAGTTCAGTTTCTGTCAATGGTAACCTCCTCAATGTTGATATTGGAGAATTTGTTAAGTAATTGTTTTGAATGTCAAAGGGAGGTAGCTAGATTTTCTCTTGTTGGACATGATCATTTCTTGACATTTGTGGTGAAAATGTTGTCCAGATTTCCTTGCCTATGTCTGAGAAGTTGGGAATAGTACATAACATTGTAATCATCAGTGAACATCCTTGCAATTGAAGAGGGTCATTGAAGAAGAAGCTGATGGTTAGATCCAAGACTTCAGCCTAGGAAATGCTGCAGCCAGTGAGGCGATTAACCTCCACATACCACAACTCATCTTCCTTAAGACTCTACCCAGTGGAGAACTTCATCAAGTGTTTTTAGTTGTATTATATCCAATGTCAATAAGATGGGAATTTTTTGAACAGTGAAGTTAAACACTCACCTGAAGCCACTTTAGGTTGATTACCTACAATTCCCACTGTGCATCCATTCATTCTGGCAAAACCAATAATTATGTTCTTCGCATAATTAGGCATGAGCTCGAAAAATTCCCTTTCATCTGCAATCTAAAACAGTTTCAAAGGTGACTGCTTTTTGAAATATGTTTCAAAAAGGATAAATACTTAGCATTCTTCAAACAGTCTCAAAATTCAGCTGAATCCCAAAACAACATGGCTATTCAATGCTAACAGAATCATTCATTACAGAGATTACAACACACTAAGGATAATTTCACAACAGTGGAAGCCAGAGAATCACTCACCCACAGGACCTGAAGATATGTGCATTTAAACAGACTGTATACATCAAGCCTGAAAAACACTGACTATTTAGAAACATTTCTCTCTTAAATAGCCAAGTTGAAACGGTCAATGGGCTTGATGATTTTGGGATGTAAATACAGAAATGAGTAAATGCTGCTAGACAGACAAAAGAAATCATTATATTCATCAGGATGGCATATGTCCTGAATAAACCAGCGCAAAAGGAAGCTACTAAGCCATCATGCTTGTGCTGGCTCTGTGAAAAAATGCTCTTTATTCTTTCCTATAGGTCCGTCAGTTTTTTTCTAATGTATTAATCCAATTGAAAGTCATTATTGAACCTACTTTCACCATCGTATCAGTCAGTGCATTTCAGATCATCACAACTTACTGCTAACAAAATATCATGCTGTCTTTTGTTCTCTGGTCAGTGTTATTTACTCTATTGCTACTTCAAACAGTTTCAGCTTATTTACTTTACCAAAGCCTCTCAATTTTGAGTGCCTCTTATCAAATATTCCCATAACCTTCTCTTTTCTAAGAAATACAGACCCAGTGTTTCTGGCTTTAAAATCTTTCACAAATATTGTCAGAGAGATGAGGAGGGTATTTTGCCCATCAAGCCTACTCCACTCTTCAGTGATATCATGAATGATCTGATTAATTCCCTTTTCCTGTCTGACCTACTAATCTAACTCTGTTGTAGATCAAAACTCTACACCATGTCCTGCCATAGTTCTGCATATTTCCTTCCAAAAATGAATCCCTTTACACATGCCCAATCCATTTCATTTGCTAAATATCTGCCCGTTTCACTATTAAACCTGTGTCTTTTTGAATTTTTGCTACTTTCCTTACTGTTTACTACATTTCTGAATTTCATAACATCTGCAAACTTTAAAATTTATGCCCAGGTCATTAACACACATTGAAAGGGCCAGAGGTCCCAGCACTAACCCACCAGGGAACACCAGTGCACACTCCCCTTCAGAACGCAATTGTTAACTCTTACCCTGCATTCTGTCCCCAGCCAGTTTCATAATCACTCAGCAACAGCTTCCTGAATGTAATGGGCTTCAATTTTGTTAACAAGTCTATTGTGTGGTGCTTAATCAACATCTTTTCAAAGTTCATATGCATGCCAATCATGTAACTCTCAAGTCATGAAGCAATTCAAATCAAGTTAGTTAAAAATAATTTGCCTTTAACAAATCTACAAAAGCTTTCATTTTTTAAAAAACTTAAACATTTCTAAATACCAATTTATTTTCTCCCACATTATTACCGCAACGTTTCCCTATATTACTGACCTTTTGTTTTATTCTTTCATGGAATATGCATGTCACTGGCTAGACCAACATTTATTGCACAACCCTGGTTGCCCTCGACAAGGCAGCGTTGAGCTGGCTTCTTGAACTGCTGCAGTTTGGGAGATTTCGACCCAGCTACAGCAATATAACGGGGTATGACTGAGAGGATGACAGTGGTTGTGACTTTGGAACAAATGCAGTCAAGGCAGATCTCTCCAATTTTGTAGCAACCCTTCAACACCTGCCCCTCCCCTCAAAACAGTACAAAATGTTTTTTTTTGGCTTGAACCAGCATTTTTGTGAAATGTTCTGCTGTGTACACATGATGAAAGGCTTTGACAACATGTTCTGTACTACCAAACTATATCAGACTTTGGAGTACAGAGAATAATTTTAAAGTGGGTGGACAATACAAAACTTGGAAGCACTGTAAACTGTGAGGATGACAATTTAGTACTTTAAAAGATAATGACAAGTTGATGGAGTGAACAGATAGGTAGCAGATGAAATTCAATAGAGAAGTATGAGATGATACATTGTGGAAAGAAAATGTGAACATTCTAAAGGGTCTTCAGGATAAGATAATCGCTATAAATGCGCATAAGTCATTACAGTCGTTAGGACAGGTGGAGAGAACAGCTAATAACATCCTAGGTAACAAAGTGTGGAGCTGGATGAACACAGCAGGCCAGGCAGCACCTTAGGAGCACAAAAGCTGACCTTTCGGGTCTAGACCCTTCATCAGAAGATTATTATCAGGGGAACAGAGAACAAGAAATGTATATTGAATATGTCTCAGGCCAGTTCTGAGGAAGTCACTCTACCCAAAACATTAACTGATTTCCCTCCACAGATGCTGTCAGACCTGTGAGTATTTCCATCACTTTCTATTTTGTCTTATAGAAGAGACAAGACATGATATACAAATGTAGGAATCACACTTAAGGATCTGAGTGCACTGAAAAGAATACAGAAGAAGTTTCAAGAATAGTTCCAAGGATGAAAAACTTTAGTTCTGAAGATAGATTAGAGAACTTAGGACTGTGTTACTGGAAGAGGAGACGATGAGGAGGAGTTTTAATTGAAGTGTTCAATATCATGAAGAAGTTTTATGAGATGAGGAGACACTGCTTCTGTGTAAAACGATTAAGAACAAGAAAGCAGATCTAAAGTAATTTTAATGTTTATTCAAAATCAAATCAAACATGATACATCAATGGCCTTCTTTCACACCGTAACAATTATGATTCTGTTCTACTACCTAGTGGTCAATGGTGCAGTACGATAGCTTTTCTGTTGTACGTTGCTAACAACCAAATTGAGTCTTTGAATCCTTAATACACAATTCCTCTTCTCCTCCCATGTTCCTGATCAACACATCCAACCCCAAACCTTCTTTTAATCCTTGTGTATACATTCAAAATGCATTACTGCTACAAACAATAAATGTCCATCCTTCCCCTCTTTCATAATGCCAAATAGCTACTTCAGCCTACAGCTCGTTGATCTCATTTATTACACTTTGAGCATTGCACAGGCTAAATTTTAAGGACATGTTGATCAGAATAGAATTATATTCCCTTTAATACAGAAGGGTTAATTAATTGAAGTGCTTAGCAGGAATGAGGTATATTTAAACATCTTGGAACAGCAGCATTGCTGGCAAACCTTGCATTAATAGTCAATTCCTAAAAGGCTTGTGAAGGTGGTAGTGAGACACTTTATTAAATTGCTACAGTTCATCTATGTAGTAATACCCCCACAACGCTGTTGCAGAGATAGTTCTGGGATTTTGATCCGATGACAGAGATAGAACTACATAGGTGTTCTAAATTAGTAGTGATCATGGTTTAGAATGTGCTGTTGAGGAAGGCAAATTACTTCAGTGTATGCTGTAGATGACACAAACTACTGCCAAAGTTCGCTCTTGTAGCAGGAAATGAACATTTAAAAGGTGACAACTGGATACTGACCAGACGGGCTGCTTTGATTGAATCTATGTTTCAAAGGAGTCTTATTGGACTCAGAACATTACCTCTGTTTCTATCTCCACAGAAGCTGGTAAACCTTCTAAGTTTCTCCAGCGCCACAGTATTGTGCTTTTGTTCGGGAAAGATGTCTGGAAATACAACTTACATTCACACCAGTAGGGAAAACTGTCCCCCAGAAAGCTTTACATCGTTTGAAACTTGCAGCAGTGAAACTAGCACTTTTTTCCGTTAAGTGTTAGGAAAAAAGTAGGAGGACTTTCAAAAACAAGATAGGTTGATGGAGTTCAATACAGATCTGCCATGATCCACAAAGCATACACTAGGCTTCAAAGGGTAAAAGACCCACTAATATACATAAAGCCAACTCCTGTTTTACAAAGTGCACCCCCTACAAAACCAGATTTGGAAGATTTCGGCATTCAGTTATAGATCTGATGTATCACAATTAGCTAATGTATATAAATTTTAATAATTGAGAACACCCCATCCTTGTTTTGTCACAGAGCTTCTGTACTATCTCTTCAGCAAACAACTCTGTGATGCTTTCTGTTAATGTTGAGTTATTAAATACTGAGAAATTAAAACCAAAACATCTTACCGCACTGACGATTTCCAGCATATCATATGCTTTCGTGGATTCCAGTGGAACTACTGTATCTAGACTTGGTACCAGCCGGTCACTATACAAGCAGCAAAAGGACAAAAGTAGAAATTTTGCTTTATAAACAGTCTCAACCATTTATATATCCAATAAAATGTCAACTATTTGTGTTTCAATGATCGCCTTTCTGATTCTCATTACACAACACCAATATCAAACCTGTCCTATAGTCAGAGATTTACAACCGTATCAATCCATATGTTAGTTTAAGCAGGAATGCTCCAATAAGTCAGGGACGTACCAAATTAACTTGTTCAGAGATAGGGAGCAGTTAAAAAGCAGAATGTAGGACTCCAGCAACTGTAGGCTCAGCCATGTTGGCTGAATTAACCAAAAAGAAAACAAAATACTGCAGATGCCAGAGATCTGAAGTGAAGTCAGGAAATGCTGAAAACACTCTTAAGCCTTACAGTAACTTTTCCATACAATGGAGGGATTCAAACAGAAAATGCCAGGAAAGTTGGGGCTTGAAAGAGGAAGGGGCTCCTGAAGACATGTTAGCAGTTTGCAAAAATGGTGGCAAAGATTGTTTCTTTTGAGAAAAGAAGTGATGCCAGTACACTATGAAAAAGAGGATCAACATTTGAAGCAATCCCCGAGAGGGGTCCCAGAAGCAAGGTTGGGTGATCAATTTGGTGGGAATAAGATCTAGAGAAAACTAGGTTGTTTTCGTGGATAAGCCATACTCCGAGACAGTACGGGGAACAAAACTAGAGAACAATTAGAGTTTGGGCTGGGGCAAGAGGAGCATTCATTGAATTTTGGACAGGTGTCATGTGAAAGGGATGAATGCAGCAAACAGACAGATCAGACAGTCTGATCAGACTGTCTCCATTTGAACAGCAAGCAAATTCAGGAACTACACGCATTTGTTTCAGGTGACAGTGGAGATGAGAACAGAAGGATTTCAGAACATTAATTTTCTGTGGATAAGAAACCAAGAGGTTCTCTCTATTTCAGGAGAAGCCTGCAATAATGAACAATTTTAAACTACTTTATGTTGACCAGCCAGATTCAATGATGGATAGCTAAACTAACTGTCCACATATCCATTCAAGTCAATGTGGCTCTAATGAATTGGAAAGGAGAACTGTACCAAAACAGCAACTGGGGTGAGAGTGCACAGTTTTACCGGGGGCTAGGTCAAAGAATGGAATGAGGGGGGTGACAGAGTAAACCAGTTGTTCCAGAATGTTCTGGCAAATAGAGGGCAAGTTAAGATAGGTGACTAATTGTCAGAGTTTTCATGTGCTCCGGTTTCCTCCCACAGTCCAAAGATGTGCAAGTTAGGTGGATTGGCCTTGCTAAATTACCCATTAGCATTCAGGGATGGGTAGGTTAGGTGCGTTAGCCAAGGGAAATGTAGAATAGAGGGATGGGTTAGTGTGGACTCGTTGGGCCAAATGGCTTGTTTCCACACTGTGAGGATTCTATAAATAGAAAAGCTGACATTTTGAAAATGTAATTTTAAGTGATTTGGGAATAGCTCCTAACAGGGATGGATAGAAATGAAGGAAGCAGGCAACAGATGATGAATGACTGATACAAGAAAGTGATCAGAAATGGTTTTAACTGTGCTTATTACATTAATATTAGCAATGTCATGGAATTCTGTGTAATTAGGTTTGGAGAGGTTTAGGTAAAATAGGGCAGTGAGCTCAAAGGAGAGGGTACATGATGGGTTGTAGTGATGGTTTAGGTTGAAATCACGAAGGAGAAGTTGTTCATTGCAGAGATGAGGAGGAAAACAAAAATCAAACTCAAAAAGCACAGTACAGAATAATGATTTTGAAAGAGAGGCCACTCAGGTGAAGAAGGGGTATGCCAGAGCAGCAGGGGTCAGGCCGTAGTGTGGTCTGATGGTAAATATCACAAACATTGGCAATCATGACATAGAGCAAGTGGGCTAAAATATAACCTGATTAGGCTTCATTAAGGAGAAAAGCGTCATCAGCACTCAGCAATGTCTCTCTTACGGCCACAATGTTGTAGGAATTACCCACAGTAAATTCATGAATGGTAAGGGACTTGTGAACAAGTGGACAGATATTCTGGAGGGAGATACACAGAAGGGTAGTAGCAACTGACTCACTTGCAGAGTTCACAAGGTCAGCAGGAGTCCAGGTTGGACAAGAAGATCATTGGCAAGGTTAGTCTGCAGCAGTAGACTGAACAACATGATTGACAAGAGAGTGCATAGCAAAAATTGGGTTTGCTGCACAAAATGCGTCAGTGTCGAGGCAAGCCTGTCAAGAAATTCAGAGGGAAGATGGTGTATCTCTCCAGGAATCTAACAATCAAAAATAGCTGTAATTCCTTAGCATTCATCATTGTCCTACCATATTTCTTGCTTGACACTTTAGCGCCACAACATTTTCAGTAATGGGTATAAAACAGGCTATGGGATGTTTTATTTTCAGAAAGATAATGGTTACTCCGTTAGCTGTCAGTTATTTTATTGGGCAGCAGCTCTCTTCTGATCCTTTATCCTGAATAAGGGTCAGAAGTTTCGGCATCATTTTCCCAGGCTAGAAATGACAATTACAAGGGGGCATAATTTTAAGGTGATTGGAGGAAAGTGTAAAGGAGATATCAGGTTCTTTACTCAGAGAATGGTGGGCATATGGGATGCGCTGTTGACAGTGGTAGTGGAGTCAGATACTTTAGAATCTTTTAAGCAACTCTTGGAAGGCACATGGAGGATAGTAAAATGTAGGATATGCAGTTTGATCTTAGTAGGATAAGAGGTCGACACTATACTGCAACTAACCCTGCTGCCAGACGTGGTGCCCTGCAAAAAAAAGCCCCAATTGCATTGAAACCAGATGCAGAGAAACAATCTAGCATGAAAAGCTTATAGATAGGGTTAAATCCAATGCAGAGTAGGAACAGACATGATAATAAAAGATCTTCCATTTCTCACAAATTCAAATTTTAGTAAAAGGTATTTAAATAGCTCAATCAAAGCCTGTGTAATCATTAAAACCACTCATTTCCACGTCCATTACATCATCTTTCTTTACTCTCAGTATATTTGCTGCTTAAACTCAGGGTCTTGATACTTCTATACTCTATTATTCCAACAAAGTTCTGGTTGCTTCCCCACCATCTATACACTACCTATAAACTTAAGATTACTCAAACTTTGGGTACTCATGTATAGACTTACACAAAGCGTTATTCGCCGGTCACCCTAGTGTTTGCTATTGGGCAGCAGATCCCATGCAAACAACACCTTCATTTTTAAATTCTTGTTTGCAAATTCCTCCATGACACCTCTCCTCCACAAAATCCTGAAGCACCAGCTCACGTGTAAATCTGGCCTCTCCAAAATCCCCAACTTTAATTTCTCCGCCATTGGTAGCCAGAGCTTCTAAGCTGTCTGCATCCTCAACACTGGATGTCCCAGTTCTCTTTCTTCCTTTAAGATACTCCTTAAAAACATCTGTCTTTGGCCAAGCTTTTGGTCGTTAGCACCAATATCACCTCTGTGGTGTGGTGTTTAATTGAATGTTTTACCAAGTGATTTTGTTTTGTACCAACATTCCAACAAACTTTGAAACCTAATGTATTTGCAAAGGTAAGCAATCACAGTATTGTCAGGGAGCAGAAGGCAGCCCTTTGGCACGTTATGTTAAAATGCTCAGCAAGCTGGTGCAGACATAATGTCAATCTCCTGCCTTTTCTCTGTAGCATGCACCACTGTTTCTATTTAAATCATTACCCAGTACCCTCTTGAATGACTCAATTGACCTTGCCTCCAGTATCTTTCATGCGCTGCAATCCATACCCTCATTACTGACTGTGTATTTTCTCACCTCACATTTTCTTCTTTTGTAAAAGACACTAAACTTGTGCCTTTTGGTTCTTGACTTATTAAATAAGATTTTCCCTATCCATTCTGTTCAGACCCCTCAAATTCTGAAACTTCTGAAACTCCTCCGCTGTGAACAAAACAATTCCAACTTGTCTAATTGTGTCCATCCCTGAAACAATTCCCAAATACCTCTTCTGCACTCTCGCTCTATTGCTTTCACGTCCTTCCTATAGGGGGTCACCTAGAACTGTACACAATTCTCCAGCTGAGGACTAATCAGTGTCTTCTATAAATTCATTATCTCCTTGCTCTTTAGTACCTTATGCCTCTACTGATGAAGCCTAAATTGTTCCAGCAGTCTAACGGTGATGAGAGAGGCAACACTATAATTGTAAACGTGTAAGTATAACATGGATCTAAAATTTCCTCCAACATCACTTTTCTTAACAATGCAAGAGCTGTTACAAACAGTAAGCTTCCAAAATTATTTATTTCTGTTATCAATAGCACTTCAGGATTACAAAAATAATTATTTGTTAATAAAACGTTAACAAAAATTTCAGCCACAACCTGGAAAATGTTTACAACTCAATGGCCACTAGATGCCATCGTTCCCCAATATCAGTCAGCAGAGAATTTTTTCCCAGCAACCACCAGAGGGCAACCTTCACCATGGACCTAGCAGTTCCTCAAAAAGCTACTTGTGAACTTAATTACAAGACTTTCAACATATCAAAATGTTGATACATTAAACCCTCCATGTTCTAGATAGATCTGTCTTGGAACACATGATAAATGATGAATATGAAATGAATAACAAATAAAGAGTTAGTACTCAACACACTGGAATTCCACTGTCAGCAACTAGTATTAAAAACAAATTCAAAATGACAAAAGATTAGGTTTTGATCTTGAATAGTGTTCAAAGTAATACCATTTCTTTATACACACAAGCAGCATAATTTTAAAGATCAGTTTACAGCACTTTTTGGAATTAGGACTGAATAGCATTCAGAAATGGGAAACTTACACCAACACTACAATGAAGAGGCAATATAAAAAAAACATGAAATGTGACTAGGAGCAACGCAATGTATCAATACAGTGCAAACAAAAAATGTAGATCACATGGTCAGATGAGGGAGAAATTCTAAACATTGAAATAGGTTTAGTTAGGCTCTGCATCTAACCCACACAGGTCAAACATTTCCCCTGGGTTGAGTTAGTGACCCCAGTTAGTGCAGTGGAAAGGAAGCTTTAGGGTGCCTGAAAGTCCCTGGTTACAAGTCAGGGGGAGTGAAATTAGACAACCAGACCCAGCTTCCACAATTTTATATAAAACATAATGACAATTATGGAATTAATAAGTTACATAGATATTTATAAAAAGCACACTATTTAATTCCTTTGTAAGCCACTAAATGAAAATTGCTTAATGTTCAAAGATGCACACACTGATATTAGAGAAAGCGCGTCACTGGTAGCATATTACACCCTGGAACAGAATATATCTTCCCCACCTAACAAAAATCAACTGACCTTTATCTCAAACATTTCAGCTGATCCAATTTTATTCTAGTGAGTGATTGATTTATTGTTTTCATGTATCTCAGTACATGTGCCAAGTGTGGTTTTGCGTGTTATACAGGCAGATTGTACCACACAGTGCATTGGGGTAGGAGAAGAGAGTGCAGAACACAGTATTCATAGACAAAGGATTGAGGTTTAGAAGAGCAAAATAATTGTAAGATATGCAAGAATGAGATTTGCTGTACGCAGCTCGCAAAATGTCACCACAATCTGGCACCATCTTGGATTCACCTATGAAGTGAAAACGGCAGATCCAATCACGTGCTCAAAAATACATTTACAAGTAACACCAGAGATCTTAGTAGTGAATGAATACTGAAGCCCTGGCAGAATTGCTGTGCGTCGAGTGACCTCTGCAAACAGCCACCTCAACTGAGTTTTATTTTCCACATCTGACTAGAAATTTATTTTGCTTTTGTCAATCAAATAATTTACATCATGGATAAAATGCAACATCTGGCATTGTGCTCTGTGTCTTTCCTTGGTTGTCAGCAATACTCCCTTTCTAATTTCACTGTGTGCATCTCTGAATATTGGTAAGCAAAATTATCATGGAAAATCTCCCCATGCCCACAGAGGAATTAGATAGTATGCTATTTTAGTATCTACTGTGTGGAGAAAAAGTTTGTAACTTGATTTTCTGTTTTGGATATTGTTGAGCTGTGTGATATAATGCTTTTCGAAAGCATAAGCGAGAATTTGATACTGAATGGCTTCAAGACTATCATGTTAAAGAAATTCTGCCTAGCAACAGCTGACGGTAAAGCTGCAGAATTTATAAGCCTAAGGTCACCTGATCAACCAATGAAATGAAGAATGACCATCAACTTACAGACAAGTATCTCCCCATTGCAAAAAATCAAATGCACTGAGGGAAAATGAACTTTCCACCTTGTAGTTTGATCTTTAAAATTTTGTTTCTACCCCCACTCCCTCAACCAAAACACAATATGTGCTAAAATATTTGTCTTTTGTCTTACTTGAGGCTGTACGTGTCTGAGTTTTGAATTGGTATAGTTTCCTAAATGAATCAATCTTTTTCAATAAAGTTACTTTTCCTGTTTGTGAAGGAACTTGTTGTCGATTGTTTTTTTCCTCTAGGTAGCAGTCAGTTAGCAAACTGATTTGATACTGGGATTTTATACATTTTGTTATGACTTGTAGAACATGAGGCATTACCACCAGCACACATTTCTCAATTAAGTTATGACAATTAATAAAGGGTCAGAGCTCCACCTTAAGGCCAGTTGTTATTTGTATCAGAAACAAGAGGTGACACGTAGAATTGTGACAGCTACAACCTTGGCTGAAATAGTACAGGATGCACAGATAATATATGGAAATCTTAAAAACTGTGTGGAGGGAAACATTTGCCAGGCCTATCAAAGGATGCATATTTCTAATCCACGACAATGTAGCTTATCAAATCTACTGGATATGCTTTAAACAGGCCGGTGAAGGGTATTTTGTAGTTTCTCTATTAGAAAATGAACTGTAACTCATATTCAACGTATCAGAGGATAGTGTGGGGGATTGCTGTAATTAAAATGCTACAAAATCAGAGTGACAAATGAGGACAGAGTACTAAATCTACCACAACATGATACCAAAGTACACAGTAGCATGTAAAACTTGGCTCTTCTACTTACCATGGATCCTGGCATTCTCTGATAGGAGCAGGATCTCTATTATTCAGAGGTATAAAATTAAAAAATTCTCTCAAGTTCAATAACGCATCAATGTCATTTTCAAAGGCCTTGTGTGCAACACCTGTAACACAAACACTTATTACAATAAAAAGGCTTTTATAAAGCCAAATCACACCGCTGCAGAAATGAAATTGTATGTTATAGCATTTGTAACACTCATCAGGTTTAGTATTGTACTATCAAAAATTTCAGAATATTGACAATAGCACCAAGGTTTATCTGTATAACTCAACAATTTACCCATTACTAAAAAAAACACAACCTAACCGGTGACAAGATACCAGGGTAAAGTTGATGCTGCATCTGTCCCACTGATCAACACAGTCTCTAAGAATCACAATCTCTTAATATGGAGAAGCATGTGACATTGACATCTATTTTACATTATAGAGATCAATATAATAAACAGTAATAATTTTTCTGTTGATAATTCTAATGGAAACAAATGAAATGTACATCAAGTAGGTACGAGGTGGTGGAGAATTCTTGTAACAAATAAGAAAAGCTTTTTTCCAACTATGTTAAAGGTCTAAGATTCGTGGTAAGATTATCTGAGATGGATCGGAAAGGATCAGATATGACAGTGATATTGAACCACCATTTGGCATCAACTTTTACTCACTCAACTTACAATAGTAAACAGTACAACAGTGAATAAAATAGAGGAGGGTGCCTTCTTAACATGAATAAGCTTTATTAAAATAGATCTGACTGGCAAAAAGCAATTAAAATGGATGTATGTTATATACTTTGCCCAGATCTTTAACAGCCACAAGTCAAGAACTGGCTCCCTAATTGAAAAAAAAACAATGTTAATATAAGATTCCAATTTTGATTAAGTTTTATAATGGCAGGCCATTGGTACAGGTAAGATGGTCAAAGACAATATTAGAAATACACTTGAAGGTAATTTAGGCAGGGAGGGCATCTTGGCGACAGCTAACATGGCTTCTGAGAAAGAAAGGTCCAATATTTTATAGTGCAACTTTGAGGGAACAGAATGGAAGATGCAACAATGCAAATTTCACAACTTTAATAACTCGTTCTGGAAGAAACTGTTTTGAGATGAAAGGGACAAAGACAACTGCTACACAGACTGAAAGCAATTAGCCACATCTTGGCGAGATTACATAAACAAAACTGCTTTGACACCTGCTTGATAAACTGGATGCTTTATTGCCACAAAGTAAGGAATTGCCCTGCAGAAAAAGCTGTGTTTGAAACTGACATCTAACCCCAAAAATAACAAGGAACAGGAGAGTGACTTTTGATAAGAACGCAAGCCACAGACTCAAGGTCTCCAGAAATGTAATCAGTGTTGGGGATGAAAGAATCTATTTGAATCATCAATAATGTCACACCACAAACTTGAAAGAGA
Source organism: Stegostoma tigrinum (assembly GCF_030684315.1). Classification (NCBI taxonomy): domain Eukaryota; kingdom Metazoa; phylum Chordata; class Chondrichthyes; order Orectolobiformes; family Stegostomatidae; genus Stegostoma; species Stegostoma tigrinum. The sequence continues at coordinate 17,264,986 of NC_081367.1, read as the reverse complement.
GAAAGTTATACAAGAATCCAACACCAGAAGAAGTCAGTAGCAGAACTTCAAAAAACACTGCACGAGGATCAATCCCTGGCCACTTGCACAGACAAACTGCTTTTGGTTGAAATCCTAGCTAGATTCCACCATTAATTGGGTAATAGCCAAGTTGGGTTGTGAGGGTTAATTTGCTTACTTGAGGGGTCTTGTTTTTGTTGCTAAATGCAATAAAGTTTAAATCATTGTTTTAGTGCTTCACTGTGAGATTCCTTAATTATTGTATTGTAGTGATTTACCAATGATAAAGGTGTTGAAAGATATATGTAGATATACAAATACAGTTTATTCCTCTCTTAAAAATTCATGGCTACTGCTGAGAAGTCAAGTCTTAAGCAAATAGAGTACCATGAGATATAGGAGCACAAAATAAGCCATTCAGCCCATGGCTCTGCCATTCAATCATGGCTTATAAGACTGATAAAGCAGGGCAGCACACTGGCTCAGTGGTTAGCACTATTGCCTCACAGTGCCAGGGACCCGGATTCAATTCCACCCCTGGGTGACTGTCTGTGTGGAGTTTACACATTCTCCCTATGTCTGCATGGGTTTCCTCTGGGTGCTCCAGTTTCCTCCCACAGCCCAAAGATGTGCAGGGTAGGTGGACTGGCCATGCTTAATTGCCTGTAATGTCCATGGATGTTTAGGTCAAGTGGGTTAGACATGGGGGAATGCAAGGGTAGGGGAATGAATCGGGGTGGGATGCTCTTTGGAAGGGCGGTGTGGACTTGTTGGGACGAATGGCCTGTTTCCACACTGTAGGGATTCTATTAAGTTCCATAACCCTATTCTCCTGCTTTCTTCCTGTAACCCTTGATCCCCTTGACAATCAGGAACCTGTCTTAATTAGTCTTAAGTATACTCAATGACCTGGCCTCCACGAGTTCCATCGATTCACTTTTGTCCGGCTGAAGAAGTTTCTCCTTATCTCCGTTCTAAAAGGTCTTCCCTTTATTCCAAGGCTGTGTCATTGTGTCCTAGTCTCTCTAATCAATGGAGGCATCTTCCCAACATCCACTCTGTCCAGGCCATTCAGTATTCTGTAACTTTCAATTAGATCCCCCTCATCCTTCTAAACTCCATGAAGTGTAGACCCAGAGTCCTCAAAAGTTCCTCATCAGTTAAGGTCTTCATTCCTGGGACCATTTTCATGAACCTCCTCTGAACGCGCTCCAGAGCCAGTACATCTTTCCTGAGATATGGGGCCCAAAACTGCACATACTACTCCAAATGTGGCCTGACCAGAGCCTATTAGAGCCTCAGATGTACATCCTCACTTTTATATTCAAGTCCTCTCAAAACAAATGCCAACATTCTATTTGTCTTCCTGACTACTGACTCAACCTGCAAGTTACCTTGAGCAAATCCTGGACTAGAACTCCCAAGTCTCTTTGCAATTCAGATTTCTGAATTTTCTCCTCATTTAGAAAATAGTCCATGCCTCTAATCTTCTTACCAAAGTCATGACCTTCCACTTTCCCACACTGAACACCATCTGCCACCTCTTTGCCTACCTCTCCAGTTACCTTGATGGCATTCTGCCTAAGTTTGCAGAAGATTCAAGACCATAAGACATAGGAGCAGAAATTAGACCATTCAGCCCATTGAGTCTGCTCCGCCATTCAATCATATCTAATACGTTCCTCAACCCCATTCCCCTGCTTTCTCAATGGCCTGGCCTCCACAGCCTTCTGTGGCAGTGAATTCCATAGATTCATCACTCTGACTGAAGAAATTTCTCCTTATCTTCATTCTAAAAAGGTCTTCCCTTTAGCCAAAGGCTGTGCCCTTGGGTCCTAGACTCTCCTACCAATGGAAGCATTTTTGCAACATCCATTTTGTCTAGGCCATTCAGTATTCTGAAAGTTTCAATTAGATCCCCCCTCATCCTTCTAAATGCCAATGAGTATAGTCCCAGAGTCCTCAAATGTTCCTCATATGTTAAGCTTTCCATTCCTGGGACCATTCTCATGAACCTCCTCCGAACCTGCTCCAGGACCAAAACATCCTTCCTGACATATGGGGCCTAAAACTGCACACAATACTCCAAATGTGGCCTGACCAGAGCATTATAAAGCCTCAATAGTTGACCTCTGCTTTTATATTCAAGTCCTCTCAAAATAAATGCCAACATTGCATTTGCCTTCCTAACTACTGACTCAATCTGCAAGTTTTTCAATATTATTCAATTACTCAATACTGCCTGTCCCTCCACCTATCTTTGTATCATTTGCAAACTCAGCCAGAATGCCCACAGTTCCTTCATCAAGATTATTAATGTATAAAGTGAAAAGTTGTGGTCCTAGCGCTGACACGTGTAGAAAACCACTTGTCACTGGCTGCCTTCCTGAGAAAGAACCCTTTATCCTGCTTTCTGCTTTCTGCCAGGCAGCCATTCTTCTATCCACAGTAGCACCTTGCCTCCTACACTGTGGGCCCTTATCTTACTCAGCAGCCTCCTGCGTGGCACATTATCCAAGGCCTTCTTGAATTCCAGGCAGATAACATCTACTGGCTCTCCTTGGACCACCCGGCTTGTGACTTCCTCAAAGAATTCTTGCAGATTTGTTCGGCATGACCTCTCCTTGATGAAACCATGCTGGCTTCGCTCTATTTTACGGTACATTTCCAAATATTCAGAAATCTCATCGTCTGCAATGGACTCCAAAATCTTACCCAAGACCGAGGTTAAGATAATTGGCCTGTAATTCTCCATCTTTTGCCTTACTCCCTTTTTAAGCAGGAGTGTCATGTTAGCAATTTTCCAGTCCTCCGGAACCCTCCCTGACTCTAACAATTCCTGAAAGATCACCACTACTGTTTTCAGCTATCTCCTTTATAACTATGGGGTGTAGTCCATCTGGTTCAGGTGTTTTGTCCATCTTCAGGTCAATCAGTTTTATTAGCACCTTTTCCTTGGTGATGGCCACCATACTCAGCTCTGCCCCCTGACTCTCTTGAATTTTTGGGATTTTACTTGTGTCTTCCACTATGAAGACTGACACAAAGTAATTATTCATTTCCTAGGCAAATTTCCTTGTTCCCCACTACTATCTCTCCACTGTAATTTTCCAGTGGTCCAATGTCCACCTTTGCTTCTCTTTTGCCCTTTATATACCTAAAGATACTGTGACAGTCTTCATTTACATTACTAGCTAGCTGACCCTCATTTTTAATCTTCTCCCTCCTTATTTTTTTTTGTTGCCCTCTGTTGGTCTTTGTAAGCTTTCCAATCCTCTGGTTTCACACTGCCCTTCGCCACATTATATGCTTTCTCTTTTGCTTTTATGCTGTCCCTGACCTCCTTAGTCAGCCATGGTTGCCTCATCCTCCTTGTACCATGCTTCTTTTTCCCAGGGATGAATTTTTGCTGCATCTCCTTAATTACTCCCAGAAACCCCTGCCATTGCTGTTCTACTGTCTTTCCTGCTAGGCTCCTCTTCCAGTTAATTCTGCCCAGCTCCTCCCTCATACCTCTGTAGTCGCCTTTAGTCAGCTGTAATACCGTTACCTCTGATTCTATCTTCTCCCTCTCAAATTGCAGAGAAAATTCAATCATTTGATCACTGCCTCCTAAAGATTCATTTACCTTAGGCTCCCCTATCAAGTTTTCCTCATTGCAGAACACTACATCCAGTATTGCCTGTTCCTTTGTGGGTTCCACCACGAGCTGCTCCAAAAAGCTATCTCGTAGACATTCCACAAAATCCTTTTTGTGCAATTCACTAGCAATCTGATTTCCTCAGTCCACTGCAGTACCAGGTTGCATTCGTTTCTTGTTGACAATATCACATTTCTGACAGCCACAAGTGACAGAGGACCTTCAGTTTGGGGAGCAGTTCAGTCAGGCTTGGGTCTTGTGCCTGAATTAACATGTCAGCTTTCGGAGTTTAGAAGGATGTCAGAGACGTTGATTCTTGGAGTGTTCTTTGTCTCTCCAGAAATACTTTTGACATATTTCTTCTTCTGCTTGTTTAGGAGTGATATTGTTCCTCCCTGAGAAACCGGGGAGATGTTTCCCCTTTACCGACTAATTCCAACTTCACACAGCTTCCCAGTCTGCTTGCCAAGCATTAATGTAATAAAACTCTACCCTTGTCTGTCTTTTTTTTTAAAATAAACTGGCTTGTGTTTGCCACAATTTCCCTTTTGTAAAAATACACACCCCAGTTCTTCTGATTTTTGTGTTCCAAAAAGTGACGTGGTAAATCCTTTGCAACCTGGAAGTTGTTTAAACTTTCATTTTTCAAATTCTCGTAATCTACAAATATATATTGGTTCACAACAATATAAATTTGTTCAGTGGATAACAAACTGTCTGGAATTGTGTTTGGTTATACTTCTACAAATCAAAGATTATCTTGCACAGATCAGCGACGACTGTCAGGGTATAACAGATACCAAACAAAAGATTTATTTTCCTGGAGTAAGTGGAAAAACCTGGAAGATTTTTGACTGTTTGTTTGGACATATTGTAGATTTCCTGTTTGACAAGTAAGCATGAGCCTGTCCCACCAAGCCATAATGCCTTGTGTGTCACGATACAATATTTAGCATCTGTATACCTCTTGAAAGGTGGGGGAATAAAATCCCATTGAGGAAAACTGGAAAATTCCTGTCAAGCCCCAGGAGTGATCAAAATTCTCCAGCTGCCCCTGGCAACCTTGACTTCTATCTGCCTTTTCATTGATATCAGTTCCACCCCAGCTAGAAATCTATGTGGCTGTCTTGACTATACACTTGAGCTGACAGCCCGTTCTATCAGTCATTGTTCTCTGAGGAAAAGGTGTTCCAATTAATAACCCACCCATTGCTACCCCTGTTTAACTTGCAAGCAACCAGTTTAAATAATTTGTCCATCAAAGAGAGAGCATTGTTCCTTCCTTCCTTTTGTAAAACTCAGTCGGATTACTTAAGCCAAAAATATGTAGAAAACTAGTGCTTTAAACTGTGAATTAATGTTGCGACATCATTTTCACAGCCTCTGTATTCACTCCTATTAATGCTTGCATTAGAAAGAAATATGTCAAAAGTATTTCTGGAGAGACAAAGAACACTCCAAGAATCAACGTCTCTGACATCCTTCTAAGCTCTGAAAGCTGACATGTTAATTCAGGCACAAGACCCAAGCCTGACTGAACTGCTCCCCAAACTGAAGGTCTTCTGTCACTTGTGGCTGACAGAAATGTGATATTGTCAACAAGAAACATAGGAACTGAGAGCAATCACCCCATTCTACCCTTATAGTTTGGGCTCGAGATTTTTTGTCTATTATGCCACTCAAAATTGGTCTGCAGCAGTGTTGTATTGTCCTGTGTGTACATTTGCACATGAGACAAAGGGAGGATAGAGTTTAGTCTTGCATTGTAGCTTAGTAGATAACCAGTTTGGCCATACATTTGAAGCATAATTTTGTTTTCTAATAAACAAGTTACTTTTGAGTTTACTGAAGAAACCTGGCAAACATCTCTTTCAATTTAGATAACAGTAAAAAAGAAAAAGAGTTTTTCTGTGATCATATAAACATCGACCTTTGATATGGTTCAGAGTGTAGTGGGGCTTTATTTGCAGTGCACTCCTCCCATCAGATTTGTAGGAATATTTTATTAAATTAGAACCAAAATCTAAATCCAACTGAAGGTCTGAATACAAGAGGAACTGTACCCAGCAAACTGACAAAGGTTGTGATAACCCCACTACCTGAGCTAGATAAATGGCGGCCAAGGATTCAGCATATTTAAGATTCAAAATATAAATCATTCACTATCAGTCTGACACCTTAGAGTGCTGTATGCACTCAGTAAAAATATTTACACTGTAAATGAATGCCATCTAACCTGAAATTGCAGTGTGAGTTTTAGCACCACCCAGATCTTCCTGAGTCACATCTTCATTTGTGACAGATTTCACTACATCAGGACCAGTTATGAACAAGTAGGATGTATCCTACAACGTGAAACCACATCTCAATATTGATTTAATTATCACCAACTAATAAAAAAAAAGTTTATGACTTTCATAACAACCTCTAAAACAGGACCTCTTACTCAGTATCATCATATGTCTTATTTGGCTTAAAAGAATATACTTTGGGTTTCCATCAAGGGACTCATTTAGAAGCAAAGAAGATGGACTTAAAACGCAAAACAAAACATTAACATTAACAATTTGTAATTGCAGCAGACACACGAATAGTAAAACATGGAAATCAGCAGTGTCTAGAGTCTGAAAATAAGGAGCTAGAGAAGAAGTGCAGATAAGTAGAACCAGCAACGCCAGATGTCGCATCATAATCCAATAAGCCAATACTCAAAGAGACTGAAACTTCCCCACCGTTTTCAAAGCCTTGTTGCCGCCTGTATCCCTTTCATAGCTTGTTAATCAGGCAAAGATACTGAACCTGCACGTTACTAAAGAATTCTTTTCATAACATCGCAAACAGTTTGTGTCCGTCATGTGGCCCTTTCACCGTCCTCTATTTTAAACTCAGGTCATGACTGATCTTTTACCTCAACTACACCTTTTTAAATTATTTAACTGCATTTGATTTTCTTAGTATTCAATAATATATCAATTTCTGCCTTGTATAACTGAAAGATCAGAATCCTCTGGGGTTTAGAATTCCGAAAATTCACAACCCCTTAAGTAGTATTTCTGCTCATCCCAACCCGAAACGGCTGATCCCTTATTCTGAGACTGATCCCTCATCCTCAACTTCTGAGTCAGTGGAAGCATCTTTCAGCATCTACACTGTAAAGCTCGTGGGCACATTCTGTGTTTCAAATCACTTCTCATTCTTTCACCCTCTAGGGCAGGGCTTCCATTACCGTAGTTGTGCAACACCCCCCAAAGAGGCACTGCCTGCAGCAATGGCTGCTGGAGAGCTCTGAATGAGTTCAATAGCTAAGTTCCCCTTTAAATTCCTCAACTCCAGCCCTTGCTTGTCCTCCCTCGTGAGATCTCTTCCCATATCCTCAGCTCATGCCATGCCCCTCCAACCTAACTCAACTCCCCCACCCTCGCACCATCCCATCTCTGCAGACCCCAACACCTCTCACCTACCCTCACCCCACCATGTCCTTGTCTTTCCTCCCACCAACCCCTGTCCTCCACTCTTCCCACGCTGACCCCCTTCATCCAAGCCCTGCACCCCCACCACCCTCATCCCAACTCATGGCTGTCCCGCCACAGATCCTCTTCTACGACCCCCAACCATTGAGCCCCCCTCCCAAAACCTCACCCTGCTGCACATGTGCAGCCTTTAGGTCTTCTCCCACTCCATCCTGGCCCACCTTCATCATGTTCTCCCTACATGGCACTCTCCCCCTCCAGTCACCCTTGCCCCAAAATTACCCAACCAGCCCCTCTCCTGTAACTGGCCTCTGCTGGTCAGCCTGGGAAAAGCACTGCATTTCAGAAATATTCGTCATGCCACAGTGGCCGTTAATAGCACAGTGGAAAATTTTCTGTAATTAAATCACATTATGCCTTACCTTCACCATAAACGTGAAATCTGTCAATGCAGGGGAGTAGACAGCGCCACCAGCGCAAGGACCCATAATAAGGGATATTTGAGGAATGACACCAGAGGACAGTACATTTCTCTGTAACATATTAAATTCATGTTTACTAGCCAAGTGTTTGCAAATCTGCACAAAAATATGCTGTTGATTGTGTGGGAAGATAAATTAAGCACATCCCCCCGATGGTCATCAATTCTTCCGGGAAGATTATTTCACTATTGCAGTCCACTAATTAGTGTATTTTACAGAAGGATAAAACCACGTTTAACACATCACCAGAATATTGAAAAAAACCAATCATATCTGTAGTAATTCTTATAAGAATCGTGGTAAATTTTAAAATGACACTTCCATAAATTACATAACAAAACCAAAAACTACAGTATTTTCATAGACAAAGACAAGGAAAAAAACTGAAGGTCAAAGGTCAACAAATCCAAATGTGATCAAAACATTGCTGTAGATGGTTGATTTGCCAGGTTCAGGTACTTAGTATAGAGGAAAAAAGTGGAGGCAAAAAACTGTGCTTCCTCCAAAAACTAACAATGGCACAGCATGGAAAAAATGCTACAGGGACAGACTGCACAAATCCACTCTGATAAACTGTGCTGGGGAGAGCATGATTGAAAAACTAATTGCAACAGAATTTTCTTTTCATTCGTTAATGGGATGTGGATGTTAATTGCCCTGAAAGTGACTGTGGTGAGTAGCAACCCTGAACAACTGCAATTCTTGGGGTGTAAGAACACCCATGGTGCTGTTAGGAAGGAGCGCCAGGATTTTTGAACCAGTGAATGTGAAGGAGCTCTAATTCAGTCCTAAATGAGAATGACATGCAGCCTGGAGAAGACAGTGATATTCCCATGCTTATTCTGCCCTTGGCTTCCCAGCTGTAGAGGTCATTGCATTTGGAAGGTGCTGCCAAGGAGCCTTGGTGAGTTACTGAACCATCTACAAGATGCACTGCAAAATGCTGCCACTATTCTTTGGTGGTGAAGGGAACGAGTGCAGAAGGTGTTGGATAGGGTGTCAACCAAGTGGGCTGACTTGTCCTAAATGGTATTCAATTTCAGGAGTGTTGCTGGAGCTACACTCATCCAGGTCAGCAGTGAGTAATCCATTACATGCCCAAATTGTGCCTTACAGGCAGTCAACAAGCATTGGAAAGACAGGAGGTAAAATTATTTAGCACAAAATTCCTAGCCTCTGACTTCTCTATTAGCCATAGTTCTTACACAGCTGGTACAGTTCTCTTTCTAGTCATGGTAATCTCTGTGCAATCATCAGTGAATATCCCCATCTCTGATCGCGAAGGGAATGGGGAACAGCAGTGGGAGGGGGTGGTAAGTGTAGGTAATTTTGAAAGTGATATATTGGCACATGTGGGAATCGCATTTTTGTTTTTAATGAAGACAATTCTGATAAATTCTGCTCACCCTGATCCTAAAATAAACAGCACGATCCACTGTTTTAAAAAATTCAAAGGGATGTGGACTTCACTGGCTAGGTCAACATTTATTGCCAATCCCTAATTGCCCTGGAGAAGGTGGCAGTGAGTTCTCTTCTTGAACTGTCACAGTTTTTGCTAAAATTTGCAAAACTGTTTGACCAATTAAACTGAATGGTGGCGCAGTGGTTAGCACTGCTGCCTCACAGCACGAGGGACACAGGTTCGCTTCCACCCTCGGCAACTGTTTGTGTGTAGTTCTCCCCACGTCTATGTGGGTTTCTGCTGGGTGCTCTGGTTTCCTCCCACGGGCCAAAGATGTTCAGGTTAGGTGGACTGGCTATGCTAAATTGCCCATAGTGTCCAGGGGTATGTAAATTAGGTGGATTAGATGTGGGAAATGCACGGTTACAGTTAAAGGGTAAAGGGTAAAGGGTACGGGGATGGGTCTGGGCAGGATGCTCTTTGAAGGTGTGGGGTAGACTTGTTGGGTCAAAAGGCCTGTTCCATACAGTAGGGTTTATACAATTCTATGAAAGACATGAGGCTCAGCCTTGAATTAATAAGATTTCCTGACCAAATACTTAAATTCTAAAATCATATGAAGTTCTATTTAACAGTTGGACCGGACACACTTGGGAATACATTCTCTTATTACATTATGTAATAAGCCTATCCTTATTGAGCCATGCATCATATTTATCATGACACATCAACTACTATATGTTAAATTTCACACCACAACTCTACTCCACTGACATCACATATAAAAAAAAATTCTCAAAACATTGTATTCCTATAACATAATTCGCTGTATAGGTGTGGTGGCAGAGTGATTATATAACTGGATTGGTAATCTAGAAGCAAGTCACACCACCACATTTAGAAATTTAAAATCAATTAACTAAATAAAAATCTAGTCCAGTAGTGCTGACTGTAAAACTAACAGATTGATATAAGACAGCTAACCAATTTACTGAATTACTTTGGGGAAGAAGATCCCCCACCTTTTACCACTTTGTCCTTTTTGCAGACCCAGCTGTCTTTTAACTTGCCCTCTGAAATCAACTAGCAAGCTGATGGTAATAATCAATGAATTTCAGTTATGTCCACATACTGTGAATAAACAATGCATTTTCAAAAAAGACAAGATTCCTTCTTGTATTTGTTAAGTTTTAGCCTAGATGATAAAACATAGATATGGCATTACTTCAAAATAACTAGAATTGAAAAGTTATCCAGACCAATCAAGTCAGCAGCACTGGCAGAGACAAGTGGAAATACATCATCTACTTATCCTTAACACAGAACATGAGGAAATGATCAATGGCATTTAAAAATGCTCACCACGATCTTCACGGTAAGTAAGGGCAGATATTAAAGAATGTGGCAGTGGCTCTCACATTCTGTGAATAAATATAGGAGCATGCGAAATACATAATCACCTCTAAATGCAAGATAATATTTGACAATTATTTTTATACTTACGACTGACGAATCTGTCAAAACAACAGCAAAGCACAACCTGCATTCTATTGAATACTTAATATTTTTCAAGGTGTACTTTAGATGGTAGAATAAAAGTAGAGTAGAAATTACTTTCTTCGTCAAGTACTTTAGAAGTGGAAAAAGGCTTTCCAATCTCACCAGGAAAATGTCAGCATAACCAGCCAAAGACTCCACACCTTCCTGAATACGTGCTCCTCCAGAGTCATTCAGTCCTATAACAGGAGCTCCTACCAACAAAGCTTGATCCATAATCTAGAAAGACACACAAATAACTCTGATTAGATCATTGCAAGTAAAACACTGGCGAAAAATAATTCCCATCTTCTTCTATTCAGTGGTTATATTAGAGCGATGTACTGATTAGATTCAGTAGAAATAACATAAGTCATTCCATTTTAGTGCAGCAACTTAACTCTATCAAGCCTTTTAAAAGTGAAGTACAGAAACAAACAGCAGCTACACTAAACAATGGATGTGGGCTATAGAGCCATCTTGGTGAATGGTGGTGGGGAAGAGAAGTAACTGTAAAGCACAGCAACTAGAGATGATGTTTTAAAAGATCTCGTATATCACCCACAATTTAACAAATTTCTCTTCTACAACTCGAAGGAGAAACAGTCAATCTTTCAGGTCAATGACCCTTTTTTACTTCCAAAGATAACTGGCCTAAAATGCTAAATAAAAACAGAAGATGCTGGAGAAACTCAATAGGTCTGTCAGCATCTGTGTGAGAGAAACAAACTTGAAGAGACATATTGGAGTTGAAATGTTAACTTTGTTTCTCTCTACATGGATGTAGCTAGACCAACTGAGCTTCTCAAGTAATTTCTGTTTTCATTTCATATTTCCAGCATCTGCAAAACATTACTTTTAATGCCCTAAAATGGAACTGTTTTCCTCCCTCTGCAGTTGATGTCAGACCTGAGTATTTCAAATTTTATTTAAGATTCCCTGCATCCACATTATTTTGCTGCTACTATCTTATTATAAACCATAAAATAAGTGGGGCATTTTGTTTTAATATGCTTAATTTTGTTTTAATACAGTTTAATTCAGCTCTGAAGCACAAAAAAGTTAGGTCTTCATCAGGCATTACTGAATGACTTGTCTCAAATTATCACTCCTACTCATTCATGTCTTTACCTTACAGATCTTCTGTGCATGAGCTCCTGACAAACTTCCTCCAAACACTGTAAAGTCCTGCCGAAGGAAAACAAAAAATGTTGTTACCAATGCGCGTCAGTTTTGTATAATAATGAGTTGCTTTGTTCTTCCCATTGAGCAACGATCCAGACAGGATACTGCAGCCCCACATTTAAAAGAAAAACACTATTTAAAAGGACTGAGCACTATACAGTAGCCTCGGTAAGATGCAGAATTTACTAAAGCACCTCAAAGTTCGACCAGATGCCAACAGGGAAAGAAAGTGGTTAGGAAGCAAATCAGTAAGGCAACAGAATTTAAAGAGAACTTAGTTATGCATCAGAAGAATGAGTATCTGCTTTCTGAAATAAACAGTTATTTCGTTAATATTTACTTTGGTCAGCAGCCTCTATCTTTCATTAAAAGCAGGGTATAGGGAGGGGGTAATCACTTGGCCATTTTCAATAATGTAGCAAAGCAATTTATCATTTCTTACACCTTCTACTCTTACCACAAAATCTCAAACTATATTAGAAAATTTGATAAATTTCAGAAAATGTAATGAATTGATTAGTAACTTGAGAGATCCAGAATTCAAGTCCAATTTACAGAAATTAACCTAAAATACTAAAAGAATATTCAAGTGTTAACCCTAAGATACAGAATGTTTCTAAAACTTCAAATCAAAGGGAATGAAATCATGAAAAATAGGGAGAAATATTGACTTCATCCTCACACTGATTGCAAAAAGAACGTTGATACAATTGCTGACATTTCCAATTCAAATACAATGGTAACAGTGAGACTATTCATTTAAGATCTTCACATTATCGTTTTTCAAATTAAGTTACATGCCACACACCATGTCATTAATGCAACCAAAAATAACATCATTGTTCTTTGCTTTGAGGTTTAGAGCATAACCTTGGAGAATCACCTGTCACTTCAAAACGGACAGTGAAAAAGAGAAACTTGTGTTTATACAATACTTTTCAAATATGTCAAAACACTTTTTAGTCAATGGCATGCATTTGAAGTGTAGACACTGTTCCACAGTGAGGGATTCACAGCTCTCTACCTTCCCATTCTGTCCCACAAAGGAATAATACTTCCAGCAATTTCAGGACCACAAATCTTAAATTAATCTTGATTATATTACCTGGCTGAAGACATAAACGAGTCGACCATTAATTCGGCCCTGACCAGTCACCACGCTGTCACCAGGAAACTATGAGATGGTTCAAAAACAAACAGGAAACTAATAAAGACAGAAGTGACATTCAGAATATTATCATAACTCATATAGCAAAGTTGGAAATTTCATAACCAAGATAGTAGGAACTGCCAGTGCTGGAGAATCTGAGATAACAAAGTGTGGAGCTGAATGAACGCAGCAGGCCAAGCAGCATCAGAAAAGCAAGAAATCTGACGTTTCAGGTCTAGACCCTTCTTCAGAAATGGGAGAGGGGAAGGTGATTCTGAAATAAATAGGGAGAGAAGGGGAGGCTGATAGAAGATGGATAAAGGAGAAGATAGGTGGAGAGGAGACAGACAGGTAGGGTTGGAGCCAGTAAAGATGAGCGTAGGGGGGGAGTTAGGGAGGGGATAGGTCATGATCAACTCCCCCTCCCACTGCTTGGACGACATGTCCATCCTAGGCCTCCTGCAGTGCCACAACGATGCAACTCGAACGTTGCAGGAACAGCATCTCATACTTCGCTTGGGAACCCTGCAGACCAATGGTATCAATGTGGACTTCACAAGCTTCAAAATCTCCCCTCCCCCAACTGCATTCCAAAACCAGCCCAGCTCATACCCGCCTCTCTAACCTGTCCTCCCACCTGTCCACTCCTTCCACCTCAAGCTCCACCCTCATCTCCTACCTACTAGTCTCATCCCCCCTCCTTGACCTGTCTGTCCTCCCTGGACCGACCTATCCCGTCCCTAACTCCCCACCTACACTCACCTTTACTGGCTCCAACCCCACCTCCTTGATCTGTCTGTCTCCTCACCACCCATCTTCTCCTTTATCCATCTTCTATCTGCCTCCCCCTCACTCCCCATTTATGTCATAATCCCCTTCCCCTCCCCCATCTCTGAAGAAGGGTCTAGACCTGAAACGTCAGATATCCTGCTCTTCTGATGCTGCTTGGCCCGCTGTGTTCATCCAGCTCTACACCTTGTTAACTCTAATTTAGTAACCAAGTTATCTTGTAAAAAGCCAGAAATGTTCAAGGATGTAGTTAGCAGCCACTCAAATTCTTCAATTCTCGAGGATATATTACAGAACCTGATTCAATATGTTTAAAAAAAATACTAAATACAATTATATTTTACAAAAAAGTTTCTGAAGAGTAATGAACGAGTAACCATTAAGCACTGTATTGTGTATAATACATTAAAAATCATCATGGGTATTACAAGAATATTAGCATGCCAACATCAGCATGAGGCAATTAGATTTCAGGAAGAAAGCCTCTTGAGTGCAAAATAAAATTTCCTTCTACCTTATCTCAATAAAGTGCCTTCAGCCCACCTGTGAGGAATATCATTATCAATGTCATTTTTTTCATGCCAGCCAATGTTCATTTGTGGGCAGCTTTGTACGTTGGACCTGTGCCATTCAGATACTGGAGTGATTATGCCAAATCAATTCTCCAGAGGAATCTTAAACACCAGTTACAGTTTGATAATGAATTAAATTGTCTGTTTCTCCCCAAGAGGGATGAGGGAGTATATTACCTCCCTATAATCTTTCTCCGATCACAGTCTGTGAAGTGCAGGTCTTCCTTCAAATATACTGGCAATTGGGAACATTCCAATGAAATCTCTTTTGTCAATTCACTGAAGATATACATTAGTCAATCCTGCAACATACAATTTGGGTGAAAGAACTACACTTCAAAAACTACACTGAATAAATGGCTGTGACAATTCTTATTAGTGATAGATATGTCAAGTGCAGGTAGAAAATTAGATCAAAAATGTTTTACTTAAATTAAATGTTAGGTTTTGGACAATATCATACATTTTCCACTCCAAAAGATAAACCATAAACTTTGGAAAAATTATTTTTGCATAGCTTTAAATGCTGATTTCCAGAAAAATATTGAATTACTCAGTTCTCTGTAAATCAATAATTATTCCATTTCGGAAACGAATTTCCTTTATCACTAATGATAAACGTGAGAGAATCTCAAAAGCAATTCTCTATTATTTCAAAGAAAATAATGAGCCTTTCTGTTCCAAGAGCTTTTAATAAAGAAGGACAGTTCAGCAAAGGGCCAAGATTGAATTTTATGTTTATACTAACCTTCTTTAATTCCTTATGTCAGGATTATTTTTCCTCATCATATCACCGATACTCCACTTATCAATTGTTATGTTTCCCGGTTATATTTTCCCTTATAGGTCCGCCCTTCTTTAGCTTAGGTTTTTGTTTTCCAATTTATTCACACAAATTTAAAAGATGATGCTTGGTAATAAAGAAATATTGCTAAAAGGAGAAAAGAAGTCTAGCACCCATCAGGATCAGGACTCAAGAAATAGAGTGGCAATAATTTGGGCCATCAATTAATGCAACAGGAGGAGAGGATTCTGACTGGTTGAGCCATTTTTGGCATAGACATGTAGCAAGAGCAGCTAACTGACAATCTCAGCTCTCAGACCAGACAGGTAGCCTCATTATTTTCCCAATGAGAAAGATGCAACATATATACAAATTCCACTTGGCTACATGAAATAGAGTCATGTGTTAAATAAAAAGAGAACATGTCAGAGAAACCTTTTTTTCCTCTTTATTTCAGATTTCTAGCTGTGGTACAGATATTTTGCTATATTCCCACGTTAATATACAAAAACTCTAGTGTGTGCAAATATAGTGCGATTTGTAGCATGATGCATTTGCACGTGCAAATGACCCAACCTATCAGCACCCCTTCCCCTTGCTGAATAAATTCTCACCTGAACTTCACATTTGCTGGACAGTTGTTACGCGGCTTAGATTTGTGCACAGGGGCATTGCCAAATTCCCATTGCAGCAGATACCAAAGGAATTGCCTTGGACATTTAGAGCATTCCCAAAGTCTTCATTTAAATTGGAGACAATGGACGGTTCCAATGCAATTAATCAGTTACTCATGAAAAGTTAGACTATTAATTAGTTGGACATAATCAAACTCATGAATAACTATCCACACTTACCTCACACCCCTCTATAATTACAACTCCTGCAGACTCTGACCTGACCACCCAGCCACACCCCAACATCCCCACCCTGCAAATCTGGCCAGATCCTGCCAGAGCAAAATTTCTCTCAACTACCCCAATCTATTCTAAACGTTGCATCATTTACCTTGCGCCCTGTTCATTACCTGGCTGATAATTCTCCCCACCTAGCACCCTACTTCATACCTATCTGGCATCTTAGACATGAAATCCTACTTAAATACCTCTGGCACCCTACCCCTACTAATCTGGCATCCTACCATTGGGCCCTACCACATCCCCAGTTGGTACCCTATGCAGCAGGCAAACTACTTAACCAGCTGCTGTGAAAAGGGGATGAGCTATGCCTTCCTCCGACAGTTCTGCACCAGAAAGGTACTGTTTGAAAAGAAGTACAGCTCTGCATTTCTGAGATGAGATTTGCATTTCTGAGGGTGCTGTCAGCGGAACATCCTCCCAGAAAAGTGCAGCTCACTTCTTTACTGAGATAGGATGGCAAACTTTCAGAAATCCAGCCCAACATTCATTTTGCATGTCCTGTTTCTTGATTCTTAGTCATGATGACTGCAAGACAAAAAGCTTGACTTATCTATTTTTAGCAATGTTTAGTTTAATATCCTATAACAAAATTCAGGCAAGAACTAAATAGAAGTCTTTTTCCTACTGCTCTATTAAATGTAAGAACTATCTGCTCTGAACATGTTACAAAAAAAAAGAGTCTTTAATGAATGTGTCATACATTAATTACACTTTTAATTTTCAGATTTGGACCACCTTACAAAATTTTGTAACTATTATAGTAGATTTTAGTTTCACTACAAATTGCTTTAAAAGTTTAAACTAGTAGAACGTACACTGAATCTTAAACTTTTCCAGATGATCAGAAAGATTTTAAACAGTACTTCAACCTTGAAGTTTGTTTTCAAGAACGCCTTAGCTGATAAAAACTTACAGTAGGAATTGGGCTCATGCAGTGCCTAGACCAGAAGGAAAACAACAGTTGGTTGGAAGTGGTGGCGGGGGGTGCATTTAGGCCCTTGGGTTTTATTAACTTCATTTCAAAGTGATGCACTTGGATTGGAAAGATTGCAACAAAGTAAAAATAGGGGGTACAGTTCTGAAGGGTATGCAAGAACAGAGGAACCTAGGCATATGTGCACAGAACACAGAAGGGGACAGGACAGTTGGAAAGCAGGTAATAAAGCATACAAATTCTTGGTTTTATTAATAGGAGCATAGAGCACAAGAGCAAGGAGATGTTGAACTTGTCTAAGACACTTGTTTGACCACAACTGGAGCACTGTGTACAGTAATGTGCACTATATTGTAAAAGATGTGACTGCATTAGACAGTGTGGAAGGAAGTTATAGGAATGGTTCCAGGAATGAGACACTTCAGTTATGAGTATTGGCGGAACAAGTTGGGACAGAAGGTGGCCGAGGAGAGATTAGTTTAAGTAGGTTAGGTGAAGCTGTTCCTGCTCAATTAAAAAACAGGCATAGATTTAAAGTGTTGTGCAAATGAAGCCAGGGTGATATGAAGGGAAAACCTTTTCACACCCTAACTACTTGCTGTGTGACATGAATTGACTGGAAATTTGATGGAGATAAGTTCAAGTGAGGGATTCAAGAGGGCACTGGAGATTTATTTGTAATGGAGTGTGATGCAACAATACAGGGAAAAGTCTGGGGATGGGCTAGGTAAAAGAACTGGTGCAGGCACAGTGGACCAAATGGCTTCCTTCTATATTCTAACAATTCTGTGATTTCTTTGCTTAAAGTTTAGAAATAGAGATTTACTGACTTTGTCTTCAAAGCATGGTTTTAGAGTTGGTCACCCAGTACAAAAACTCCGGTACCACTGAAATGCATAACTGTTGTGTAGCATTCAAATAAACGTGGAAAACTCCCCCAGGCACAGAATATCAAAGATTTGTTTCCCTTTCACGCACGATCATAAATTGGTAAACCGAAAAACAAAGGTTGAGCAGGTATGCTGTAAACTAAACATCATACACTGCAAACAGCAGTTCTAGTGCACCGAGAAAAAAAAAAATTCTCCTACTTATTTACCAAGGATCGTTTTATCAAGGGTCTGTTTCAGCACCTTATTCATTAGCCCAATTCACTTGTCACTCCAAGAGATTGGAAATGAAAGTAAGGTCCAAATTAACAAGTCAAAATCATCTGGGGTAGGGGGAATGTACTGTTCTTGTCAAATTTCTAACACCTGAAAGAAGAGCTGGAAAAATCTACATCTTCAAGGATGCAGTTCCGGTATAATCTTCAAGCCAGTTCAAAAAATGCAGCCACTGTCCCTTCCACATACAAACTGTAATCTATGGTCAGGCAAGGAAAGACACTAATATTTTTACAATCAAATTTATAGCACAACAATAGTTTTGGCTATGGGCATGCAATACCTTCAGATTGATATTTTATAGTCATTACCTTATCATCTTCTGTGCCCATGCCAAAATCCGAACACCTATGTTCCACAAATTTATCATATTCTATAAAGGACTCAGGATCCAGAAGCAGCTGGACACGTTCCCTGGCAGTGAGCTTTCCCTAGAGAGGGACATAACCATAAATATCAATGACAATCGTGGCTTTAATTTATCTACACAAATGACTATTTCCAGCAATAACAAGGGGGTGGGGTGAGGTGGGATTGAAATACAGATCTATTGTACTTAAAAAGTACTTTAGAAAAGAGAATTACTAAAAGCTCCCCAAGTGCTTCTTGCATGTATTGAAATTACAATAGAATTTGAAGCCTTTGATTCTGCTAAGTTTCCTTTAACAGGAAAGAAAGGTACAGTTTACTTGTTCAGGTAATACTGGCAACTAAGTGTTACTTCTGAAGACCTTCTTCCACATAGGTTTCTGCAACAGTTTCATGAGCTATTGTAACTTACATATTCATAAACAACTCTCCACCTAAAGTAGCTAGGCAAGTGAACATTAAAAATTTACAGAAATATCAGTATCCTGTGCGAGTACAGGCCTTAGATGCCAATATAGCATTAACAATTGCATTTCAATTATAATACCACAATTTATATTCAATAAATGGAGAAAGGTGCATCATGGAGTAATAAGACAAAAGTTGAAGCTCAATACAAAGTGTGGAAATATTAGGAGGTATGTCCAGAAGAAGCATGAGGCAGGAGTGCCACATTTTGGCAAAGACTTTAGAGAAAAGATTAATGGAAAGATGGAAGGATTGGAAAGGGAATTTGCATAGACGGAAGTCTTTTTTACAACGTGTAAAAAGTAGTAAAAAGGTAAGTTGACAAAGTTACATGAATCAGTTTTTGCTTTCTACAGGCAAAATGTTTCTGCCATCAAGTTGGGTGCTTCTAGTACATTAACCGGGTGACTAATGCTGTCGGAAAATGGTAAAAAAACCTGTGTGGTGAGAGCAGGAAGGGATGTACAAAAGGGACAGTCATTGAAGTGGTAAGAATACATAATTCCGCCAACTTCCGTTCCAAGAAGTTATATGTACTCTGCACTTCACACATGTATCACGCCCATCAAACAATGATTCAAACATACACTCAATTAGTTTAAATATCATGTTCATGAAACAAATCATCTGCAGGGTCTGTACACATAATAACTAACAATAAAAGCTGGATGGAACATTAACCATACCAGTCAATAAAGGGTTATCAATAATAAAAGACTGCAAACAAAATGAAGAAAGTTGCTCCAGATTTTTTTTTAAATGCTTCAACGGTTACCTTAGCTTCACATACAAATCAATAAATTAGAATTGGAAACATGAACCGAGCATAATATGACACGGAAATGTTCAAATTATTCTATGTAATTATATAGTTGTAATTTTCCTGAAATGCCTTCTCCGGAAGTTTGCTCCCACTCCATAAATGGAGCACCCAAGAGGATGGACAATATCTCCTAAAATTCTCTCCAACCACTCTGTGAGTAGTTTTAATAATTCAACAGCAGAACTTGCCATTTATTGCCAGAGTTTGCTTTTTATCCACTCCCTAGCAGTGGGAAAGTATTAAAGATGGCACTAGCTCTAATTAGGAGGACTGGATTTTCTTTTAATACAGACATTAAAATAAGACAAACATATGCTTTCTGTGAACTTAACTGAAATGAAAATTAGAAGATTATTTCCTACATTCAAGGTACTATTTATTTACACTCAAGGAACTATTTACTTACACGTGTACTATGCTTAATTTGTGAAACTAAAGCTTGCATTTCAAAATGATGCTCTCATTTAATTTTTAGTGGCATATTCTATTGCAAATGTTTACAGAAAATGCTAATTTGTTTCATTTTTTAATCAATTACAGCAATAAACATCAAGATTAGAGGGCAGAGGACAACTGTAGTTGTAATTTATTCTATGTTTGAAAGCCAGGCTACACATACACACAGCAAGTGCACCCAAGCAAACATAGGATCTTCTCTTTTAGATTATATCTGAATAAGGATTCAACTCAAATAAAATAAACCATGGTAATTCTGAAAGAATTCTATCAGTACAAATTTGCTGGTGACTTGGTGTGTGTGTGTGGAGGGGGAAGAGGGGGGTTGGGTTGTTCCAAATACACATATTGGGTTTTATTTATGATCATATATATTAAATCTCTGACATTCAGTGCTGTTGTACTAATATTTGGTACATAACAAGTAATTTAGTGTTTCCTTCAGTTCTTTTATCCGCTATCTTGATCTTCAAATGAAATAAAAATTGACTAGCACCTGTTCACTATCCTGGGTAGAAGCTAATATGTCAAGAACACTATTTAAAAGAAATACATTTCTTATGGTTTAGAGCATTGCATCTTATACCTTTATCCAAGGATAAGGACAGAAAGAACATTGCAACTCTCACCCAGAGACTGATATGGCCATTCATTACAATCCCAGGCACGAAAGGAAGAACTGGTTCCCCTCCTTTATTCAAACCCCTCCCTCTGTTGGTCGCAACAAGATTATTTTGAAACAAAGTATTCTGTCTTAGACAGCTTTCTCAATCATAATCCATCCATTTTTTAAAAGGAGCCATTTTAAACAGGCTTCAGTTAAACAAAGAGTTAGTTTATTACCTACCAAAATGTGAAAAAAAGATTAGAATAAAACATACAGAAATGAGGAGTAAAACGTTACGTCGACAAAGTTACATGAATCAGTTTATGCTTTCTACAGGCAAAGTAGATGGCAAAATGTTTCTGCCATCAAGTTGGGTGCTTCTGGTAGATGAACCAGGCAACTAATGCTATAGAAGAATGGCAAAAGCTGCAGCAATAGTTCACAAAACCCTAATAGCAAGTTAAATACCTAAGTTTTTCATTACAAAAATGCAAGTGTTTATCTCTCTCTAAGTCTGATATACAAGGGATACAGTGTAGTTCTTTAACTAACTGTCGTGGTCAAAAGAAGAATGCTTTCTTTCCATGAGCTAAGACAAAACAAAAAAAGTATTCTCATCATCTTGCAGCATATCTATCACATATTTATTTCGAAACCTTCAGAGGCAACTATATCCAATCTCCTGTGCACAATAGTGTAACTTTCAAAAGACCACAAGCAACATTAATCAGAAATATGAACAATTAAGATTTGATAAGAAAATGTTACATCGACAGGTTTACCTTCAACTTTCATGCATCTGAAACAACATTGAAGAGTCTAGGATTTATCATGAAGCCATGTTTAACACAACATGTCCCTTTAAGACCACTTTTCAGAAATGGACTGCAAGAAAATGGTTTCAAGCTGCAATTTGATTCTCTAGAACACTTCCACAGATTAGCATTAGTAGATTGCTGCACTTTACCAAGTCAGAGAAATCAGCTGGAAATTGCAGTGTTGTTTCTTCTCTCATATGATTTTTAGCTTCTTAATAGTGTTGCATTAAATACAGAAGAAATTAAACATTAGCAAAACATAAACTTATGCTCGGATTATAAATTATTGATAAAAAGGAAAGAAAAGGTACAGAGGATCTGCTTAAAAATGATTCCTTGATTTTAACATGCTCTCTGATAGCAACTATTTTGTAATCAAGGGCAGAAAAAAAGTTCTTTTGACTATGTTTCAACCAAGATAATGAAGAAGTCAGTAGCCACATGCCCTAGCACAAGCTATTTCAACAATAACCTGTTCACCAATGCCAAAAGACAAAGACATTGACATCAGCAACATCTGCCGCAACTTTGCCGATTCACACAGTTGACACACAGAGCAGTAATTAGACAAATTAGAACTGCGATGCATTTTGTGGACTGAACATATCTCGGCAATTTCCACATTACTAAGCAGATAGCAATGCTATAACTATCCTACTGGCAAGTTCTGGATTACAACTCTACAGTATTACAGCCAGAACAAGAGCAGAGCTCAGGTTTTGTTGAATCCAGTGTCCTCAGATAATTCTTGACATAAAGAGCAGTGAATCAACTTAGCTGAAGACTGGGGACTGTATTGCTGAGAACCTCAGAAGTAGACTGAGATGCATCAATCATTCAGCACTTCTGGCTTTTGCACTGCTGTCATGGGTACTGGCAAATTTGAAGATAGGATTTTTGTGGATTCATCAGTCCGCTAATTTTTTTAATTGTCCACCACAATTCATGAAAGAATGTACCAGGATTTCAAAAGCCTTGATTTGACCCATTGGTTGTGGGATTACTTGGTTTGTCACTTCAACTGCTGCCAAAAGTTTAGATCTAGTTTTAGATCTACTCAGTGATGCTTCTGGCACATGTTCCTCCACTCCCCAATGAGCCAGTTACATGCTTAGCTGGATAACAATGTTATAGTAAAGGACTTGCTAGGTCAAGGCTTTAGAATTTTAATCATTAATTCCCAGTTTTGAGCTGCTAGAAATTTTGTCCCATGATCTGTGTTCAAAACACTGAGCATGAAATATGCTGTACCTTACAAAACAGAAAACAAAAGAAACAAGAACAACAATCTCACAAGTAAAAGGAGATAAGGACTTCAACGGGCAAAAACACTAATGATAATGTCAGGACGCAATATCAAAGATATGAAACACAAGAATATTAAGATCACCATGATCCAAAACAGAATACCTGGGAAATTTCAAAAACATTGCTTAAGGAAATCAGCTTAGTTCCCAGGCACAGAAGTGTAAAATCCTTAATAAAGTAAAGCAAATGACAACAGGCTAGTGTCATCATGCTAAGAATTTCAGTTGCTGGTAAATAAGATGCATAAATTTTATACAGTCTAGAATTCTAAAGTAGACTTGCTAAAACATTAATAAAGCTGGATTTATAATGTGAAAGCAAAAACAATTTAATAGGCCATTCCCATTGGAAACAACAGATGAAACAAACCATCAGTACAAAATATCACTGCGCTCCAAATCTGGAAATGATTTCAAATCATAGGTCACATCACAGTATGTTTGTAAACACTATGCAAATGTAAGATACTAGATTGTGCATAAACAGAGTATAGGAAAGTGGTGTGCAATAAATATCTGCTTACCATATGTTCATTTTCGTTCCTGGTCATACTTCATTCCCTACAGACTGCAAAAATGCAGTTTTCATTATCTAACTCTATAATTTTAATCTTGTACCTGTTTCTTCCTCTCCCCTTTCCACAAAAGACAAAAAGAAGCACAAGAACTTTGTAGTCACATATTGTGCAAACATTTTTTTCTAAAGAGTTACAGTAATAGTATTCAAACATACCAGCTCTACCATGGTACCTTCATCTCTTAAGAATTAAATTTCAAATGTTCTATTTTGAAACTCCTTCACTTGGACTACCACTTTTGAGGTCATAAATTTGGATTTCTATCCCAAGCCAAATTACCAAACAATGCATGTGTCACAAACATTTATGCATTACCAATTACACAGTCATATACGTAGATCCCCAAAATGTCTCAATTCTTTCAATGCTTTTTAAAACCAAAAACTGGCAACCAATTTAGTAGTTTACATGTGGATTGGATCTCATTTTATTCCTATGCAGCCTGCTTTTGGGTGTACTTTGTCACTTCATACCACAGAAATTACTGTAAGTTATACTATGTTCTGTAAAGCACATGTAGAAAGTGTATAAACTCATTAAATTAGCATACGATTGCTCATCATCCTCTTTGCTCCTAATGTTATAAATTAGATGTATACAGAAGTCCAACATAACTCATGAAAAAGCTGATTAAATCCATCCGCTCTTCCAATGTTGTAATACTAACTATCCCCCACTCATCATATCCATTCTCCCTCTTTGTAAGAAAATCTAATTCCCTCTTAAAACTCATTAAACTATCCTCTCAAAAATGTTGTAAATGTCTTCTCTACCTATCAGATAACTTTTCTTTGATCATCTAAAATTAAACATTGCTGTCATTTCTACAAGGAAGCAGCAGGACAAGGATGGTCCAAGACTGCTTTCCAAAACCTGATGCAAGTACAGCATTGAAAACAAATATAAAACGGCAGTGCCCAGAGTGCCAGCAAGGACAAAAGTTACCACCAGCACTTCCCCAACATTCTGGAAATGGTCAGGTAAACATGAGACTCAGTCACATGTTGACTGTGCAGGTCCTTTCATTGGCTCAATGTGCTTAGTCATTGTGGACGCACACACAGAGTGGTTGAATCTGCGCAGAGTTCATTCATCAGACACGGGGACAATGATTTAAAAAAAAATCGGCACACATTTTTTGCAATACATAGGCTCCCTGAAATACTGATGACAGATGATGGGCCATCATATACCAGCTCAGAATTTGAGTAGTTCCTAAATTCAAATGGTCTTCATTACAAAAACACAGCTCCATACCATCCATCATTCAGTGACTTGGCACAAAGTGCAGTCCAAACTTTGAAGGCAGGCTTAAAGAAACAGCCTACAGCTTCACTAGATACCAAACTATCCTGGATCCTTTTTGATTATAGGACTATGCCTCATGCAACTACAGGGATGGCTCCAGCCGAGTTGCTAATGGGGAAAGACAGCGTACCAGGTCAAATTTTATCTTCCCAGACCAGAGTGGGAAGGTGAAATGGCACAAGGAACACCAATGCTGGGTGCAGGACTCTACGAAGCAAGAGAAACAGTTTACTTCAGGCAACTAAGTGTGGTGTAGGAATCACAGAAATGACCCTACATGGATAAGAGGCATGCTCGATGCAAGGTTAGGTACCAGTGACATATAAAGTTCACATAGGTGCAACAATCCTGAGCAAGCACATGGATCACACAAAAGCTGCAATCTCGCAAATGACACATGATCAAAACACGGTCAGCTCTTTGACTGCCTTTCCAACTGTTCCAGAATCTGCGAGTTCTCCCGCTCCATCAAGTATTTAAGATCCCGCAAAATCTGGGATCAACACAGTGGATGTCATCGCCTTGGTGCCTTTGCACATGAACAGGAGAATCAGTTTCTTCTGAGATGCTCCGGGCACACGAGGCAAGCTCCTGAGAGTTACGTGCTGCCTGAATCAGAGGCAGAGTTGGAGGAACCTGACGTGGTGCTAAAACACCCCAGGAGGGGCTACAATGTGGTGTGTGTGCACGTGTGTTCTAGTAACTGTAATAAGGTCACTTAGACAGAACTCAAAATATGAGATTCCTGTTTGCCCCAATCATAGATCCCTGGCTGACAGATGTTAACAGGATTGGCAGAGGTCTGTTCACTCAGAGCTGGCTCTGAGGGAGCTGGATCAGCTTCACAGACTTTCCACGTGTAAATAAACAGTGATGGGATACCAGTCATTTGAGTTATCTCAATTACATTAACACAATAGATTATAACAACACATTAGAATTCGAATTAGATTTCACCATCGCGTGTACCCAAGTACAGGGATACAAGTGTACAGCAAAAAGTGTATAACATTGCTATCCCTGGCACCATCTTAGTACATCGGTACCTAGGTACAAACACTAAGGAACAAATTCAAAAAATAGAGAAATAAGTTAAAAGTTCAACATTGCAGTTCTTCTCAAGTGCTTAGCCATGATAGCTTGCACTCCCAACAAGTGTTTGATCGCCCTATGCTCGACACTGCCACAGATGCTAGGAGACCTTGGGCTGCCTGCTCTCACCACCACAGTTACCAGGATCCTCATGTGCCACCACTCTGGGCTTTATCTCCCCTGCAGCGGGCTTGCACTCCCCACTGCTCTCTCACTGTCCCCCATGCTAACTCAATCTCTCCACAGAAGGCAAATAGATGCAGTGCACTTAGGATCACTTCTTACTTTCCCCTCATATTTATGTTATTATAATATTATTTATGTCTGTTGGATCACCCAAAAGTATGCCACAGCCCTTTGGAAGTGCCTGGAATTCTTCTCTGTTCCAGCTATCCTCAGAAGAAAGACCTATGTTTTTAAGTCTCAAGTCTGGATGGCTTAGTCCTTATTCTGGCCACTTACTCAATAATTCCAAACTTAACTGTTGGCTATATTCTTTGGCTACAATACTGCAAGAACTGTAGATTTTTCCACTAGATCCACGAGCAACTTGCCAGCTTCTTTTCCTTCATTCAAGACAAATAATATTACTCGCTATCCACATTCTATTGGGAAATAATAAAGTTAGCTCATTCTTTGCTCACGGCACAGGCTTACCTAACTCTCATCTACTTTGGCTACATTCTCTCAGCCAGCTGCGCCACAAACAAATCGAATTGCGACAAACTCTTACCAAACCCCAAGATAAAATGAAACCATAAAATTTTCTCAAGCTTCAGCAAACATGCCAACGTGGCATGCTCTGGAACATCCACAAAGCAACCTTAAAATTGAGTATCCCTCATTTACAAATCCTTACTGGATCCAATGAAGAAATGGATTTCACAACTTTCAGGTTTACCAAATACTTCTGAACTAACTTAGCTCTAACATTTCTCTGGACTGCCCTTACTGAAGGAGCAGAATGCCCTCAGTTCTTTAGCTAAGTAAGGCCACCTGCTGTGAGTGGTCTTAGTTTTTGAGCTGTTAACCTGTAAGTCAATGCAGTTCCTGCATTTTAAAAATGCAATAAACTCCATGTTTGTTTGAATATCATTTACTTCAAAGTTTTTTTAAAAGCAGCTACTCAATTTGCACTTTTAACAGTTAAGATTTTAATTCCTAAAACCACAAGTTATACACTAAAACACATGAACCCCTATTCATAACACCCCTATTCATAACAAGGGAGTGTTCGTCATACTTCAGGAAAACAAAGCCTGGTTAGACCATATCTGTCGTATAGTGAATAGCTATCAGAATCACAGCTTTAGAAGAATCTATTGGTTTTGGAGGAATTGAGCCACAGATTTACCAGAATATTAAGTAGACTCCATATGTTCAATTACAAAGAGCTGACACAAAATAATATTGAAATCCCTAGAAGATACATTAAAAAGATTTGATTACAATATTTAACTTTTAAACGGAAACAGTTATGCACTATGCACCCTGTTCTAACTGGCTGAGGATCTAGTACGAACAAAAAATGTTCTAAATATTAGAGTTCGACCTTCAGGAGTTAAATTAGGAAACAAAAATTTTGCACAAAGCATAAGAAGTTTGTAACTCTCTTCCTCAAATGGCTTCCAAGGTTACAGCAATTATTAATTTTACTTTTGAGATGTACAGAACTTTGCTTTAAGGGAAATAGAGTAAATATGGGTATATGGAGTTATTTCACAGATCAATCACAATCTCACCGATTGGAAGAACAGGTTTGGGAGGCTAAATGGTCTACTCCTATTCCCTTGTACTCACTACATTTCAATACAAGCATTAAAACTGAAAGGACACATGCCAGTTGTGAGGTCAACCTTGTTACGAAAAACTTGGGCACAATCTGAGGAACAACTGCAAAATCCAAATGAGATATGGTGTGTGGGATGATGAGCGAGAACAAAATCAAGAAACAACAGCGCAGAGGTCAATGGAGAAAGTAGCTCAGGAGAGCTTGAAATTACATAGTCAATAACTGTAGTGAACCAGAGATTTTGGTAAGAGGACAATCACAAAGTGCAAAGTTTTAGATGAGATGGAAAGATGCAGTGGTCAGACACTTAAATGCAACAGGATTAGAAGACGAAAGGGCGATTTACAGAAGTAGAGAGGGGTTTTATTGCATACAATAGCATAACTTCATGAAGAAAAACTACACACTTATCCAAATTGCTCAGCAAACCAATTTTCAGAATCGCAAAGAATCCTCGTCTTGTATGAATGGATATCCCCACCGGCCCACCGCTTAAAAACGAAGTCGTAAACTAATTTAGTTTAGCTCCCAACGTTTTGTCCACGACATATCTTTCGTATTGTATTAAAGAGTGTGTGTCACACTTTAAATGAGCAAAAACTATGGAATGCTTAAGACGGGTCAGATTATTTTACTGAAGTTTGGGGGCCATTCGCGACAAGTCCTGACGAAGGATTTCGGCCCGAAATGCTGACCTCCCCGCTCCTCTGATGCTGTCTGACCTCCTGTGCTTTTCCAGTTCCACGGTTACTGACTCTATTCAGGATTAACGATCTTACTGATAAGCCCCCAGTACCAGGACCTTCATCACGCTTAGAGATTGCATGATCGCAGACTAAATAACAGCTTGAAATACAGGAAAAATACTCCTCTCGGTAGCTTTCAACAAGTAAAACACTGTCATGGATGAAATACCAAACATACCCTCTTGTGCTGGGCATCTATCCTGTGCTGACCTCCCCCCAACATCGCCCTTTCAGACCTCTTCTTGATTCGCTCTTGTACGGTCAGGCTACTGACTGAATACCATTGTTTCCGCTCCTCGATTGCTTTGAGCGTCCCTAAAGCAGATGAAACGTATTTACTCGTCCGCAAACCACCTGTCAGCAGCCGGGAGCAACACAACATTGCCATACCAGGCGCCATGACACAGACTAGAACCACAGCTCCCAACAAACGAAACAACACCGAGCAAAGCGTCGCGGTGGCTGATTGGTGGGATCAGCAACCAATGGACTTAGGGGCAGCAAAGGGATCGAAAGCCCCGGCCAATCAGGTGAATACAGGCGGTCCCAATGACGTCAGGCTCGTTGGCTGGCCTAGGGCAAAACGAATGCGCGCAGAGCGTCCTTCAGAAGGACGCAGCGTAGCTCTCTGGGCGTTGTAGTCCAGCGGTGCGCGAACTGCATTGAATGCGCAGCTAGTTTTCTTAGGCAGGGAAAACTACAAATCCCGGCATGCCTCGAGCGGGGCCCAACCCATCCGCGTGAAGGACCTCAGCGAGTTCCTCTCCTATTGGCTGAGTGGGGAAGGTGGGGTGAAATTCTCCCTATAAAAGCACAGACCCACCGTGCTTGGGAAGATGTAAAAGAAAAGGCGTTGAAGCTGTGAGCAGTTTGTGTCGAGGGAAAAAAAAATAGCTTTTTCCAGGATAAAGACTCGGCGAATAAAACTGAGGACAATTATTTTATGCTTCAAACTGAATTAAAGGGATATGATTACTGACGAGATCGAATCGATTTTTTTGCTTCCAAACAATTGAAGCCGATCAGGCATTTGAAAAGACGCTTCGCGTTACCTTCGTCTTTCTTCCAGTCACGTGACTGGGCGCCCGAGCGCTTTCCGTTTTTTTTCCTTTTTTTTAAAACGAACCTCTCCACCATTTGAAAGAAAATCTTTCTTTCTCCCCACTGCCGCTTTTTTTTTCTCCCCACCCTTTTCGCGATAACGCGATCCCGCCGCTGCCTCAGGCGTTTCTTAACGAATCGGGGGTTAAAAATTTAAACTGGGTGGAGGTGTTGTGGGAGGGGACGGGGGTCTGGGTGGCGGTTATGGTGGTGGTGATGATGATGGTGGGGGTAATAATAATCAGTCCGTGAGAGGGAGCAAGAGGAGAGCCGCCGGTGGTGAGGGCCCGTTGTGAGAGGGATTGAGGTTTAATTTCGGGCGCTCTCTCGTTTTTCGCCAACCCCTCTCCTCTCCCCCCCCCCCCCCCCCCGCAAACGCTGAATTGGACAGAAAGCGGGAAGTTCTTAAGAGGAAAAGGAAGGCGGCTGTGGAGAGAGAGTGTGTGTGTGTGTGTGTCTGTGTGTATGGGAGAGGTAGAGGGGTAACTGAGGCGAGTTCTCGCGAATGGCGAGAGGTGCGCGGCTGGGGCCCGCTGCGCGCGCGTTAACCAGTAGGTGCCGCCGAGCCCGGAGCCCGCGCAGCGCGGATGGCGACAGGGCTCGCGGACTGTAGGCTCTCCGCCCGCCCGTCCACAGTGCCGCCGCCGTCGTGAGTAGTACCATGGCTCCGCGAGAGGAACCGAGCCCCGGGAGACGACGACGACGACAGCAGCAGCAGCACCAGGACGGCGACCACCACGACGACGGTAGCAGCAAGCAGCGGTACTCGCCGCTGACGCCCCGCATTTAATTTTAAATGGACGTTGGCACCGCCGCGGATACTGGGCGTCGGAGAAAGAGGAATCGGAAATATCCCCGTCGGCGGCACCACGGCCCGGCCCGCTCCGACCTCTCCGCCGCCATGAATCCGGTCAACGCCACTGGGCTGTACGTGACGACCTGTCGCTACATCATGCAATGCGAGCCGCAGGAGCCCGGCTCCTTCTCGGAGCTCTACAAACTGCTGCCCTACCTGCGGCAGTCCCTCTCCTGCTGTGTCTGCGGTGAGTCTGTTACAAGCAATCTTCTCTCTTCCAACCCCCCCTGCATACTTTGTTTTCTTTTTCTCAGGACCCTCCTCCTCCCCATAGAAAAATGAAGGCGAAAAGCTTCTTGTCTTCCCCCACCACAACCTAGCCAGAGATTAATGCGAGCGGTCTTGTCTTTATATCTGTTGCAGAGAATGGGAGGTTGGAAAGCCGTACGATTATATAACGAGCACTGTATTTTTAAGCCTACTTTTCTCTCTTCACCTCCCCCTTCCTCCTCTAGTACATGTGTAATTCTGTGTCGAGTGTTTGTGCATTGCACCAGAGGCCTGCTGTGTTCACCTACAGAACTGTGGCCGAATTCAGATTTATGAAGACCTTTTTCGATGCCTGTTCTATCAGTTCAGTTTGAATGTTGAGCGTGTGTTGTTACGCTTATTACCCAATGCAACTGGCGTAGTCTGTTTCTTCCCCCTCCCAAATTTGTGTTTAGATAGATCCTCGCATTGCAGTGAGAGGCCTACATCGTTTTACTAGAGAAATAAAGACTGGAGATTCGCGATTTCCCCCAGCACAGACCTGAGTTTTAACTCTTAAGCACCGAAATTTAAGGTTCTTGTCTAATTGTACACCGAGATTTAGGAATATATGTCTGTCCTTGCCTAGCTGGACATTCATCTGGCAATACAGGAAAGGCCTGCACGGTTTGTGTTGTGCCATCCATGTGCCCGTATCCATGTCGAAGGCTCTCCTTTTCATGATTAACTTGGTAGTGTTTTAAGTAACGAGTTAAAATCGAGTCATTCTCAGCAGGAAAAAGAAGTTTCCATTAATTAATTGGTTACTTTTCCCAGTTTGCCTTGTACCAGAGGGCTGTAGTTATGTCATAGCTGTGGAGCTCAGCTGAATTTTAAATTTTTCGTGCATACCTCGTCCATATTAAAACCTGCCTTTTTAAAACCAGTGGCTGAAAGGCTTCAGTACGGCTAAAATACAGTACTGATTCATTGTTTTTCGTTGCAACAGGTCTGTGCTTTTTATTATATCGATCACAAACAAAATTTGTAATTTTTCTTCAAGTCTGTAAGTATAAAGATGACAACCTTATTTGAATGTCCATTTAGCTCCGACCAAGCAAGGCATCTCTAGTTATTTTTTGTTCAATTTTCTGGAATGGAGAAATATATTTGTATCCTTGTAATGTGCCATGCTCTGGTTTGAAAATAAAAGTAACCACGTGTTCGGGGATATCATTACGATACTTTTAGACTATTTTAATTTGTGATCCACTAATTTTCATGTGGAACTGCATTTTTAACTTACATTCATCTGCAAGTAGTGACATTCTAAAGAGAGGAAAAAGAACATTTTCACCTTTGCATTTCAGCAACTATTCTTTTTATAAATTTGAATGGAAATTTTGGTTGCTTCAAATCCCCGCCAATTACGCCGAGTGCAAATCCCGCTTTATAATCTAGTTATAAATTGTAGAATCTTTTTGAACCAAGTCGCTGTCAGATGTTAGCCAAATGTCGGTATATTTTAAGCTTGATTAATTAAAGTTGCAACTTTTTTGCTCCAGTTGTGCCGGGTTGGAGGGATATGCCTGCAGAAACGGGATCGCTTTTGTATTCTGCCCAAAAGTAAACATGCACACGTGTTTGCTGCGAGGCTTCGATCTGGAGCAAGTTCACCCAATGAGCAACTAGGTTCCTTTAGCAGCGCGTTTCTTTCAGTCATACCTCCCTTTTTGCTTTTAATTATTTCATTTCGAACTAATTACGAAAATGAAGTTCAAACCTTTGCTATCCTTTATCAAGTTTAAATAGATTTGTGTGGAATGGTTAATTTTGACTTTTATGGTTTGATAAATGCCACACTTTTGGTTGCAATTAATGCTTATTTAGACAATGCATTTACTGATTGTGAAGTGATTACTGAATAGAAATTGACTCATGTAAGATAGTTAAATTTTCGGCATTCTTTGAGTATCATTTTGTGTTGTTGAGGAAGATTGACCCTTTTTTAATGCAGTTTGATTTCCTAAAAGATGTGTATGTGTTGTTTCCCTCGTGCTTCTGAATTTCAGCCTCTCAGTAACCCATTCTTCATCTCCAGTTAAAATTTAGTCATCACAAGCCCTCTCAAAACTTTGGTTTACTTGAGAAACTTCTTTCATTGATATCTTATAAAAATGATTTATGTGGGAATCGTAGATATACTCGAGTCCTGTATATCAGTGGCTGTTGACCTGTTAATTTGATGCACTTCTGAAGTCTGCTGATTTCTCATTGAGGCTTCTTGGAGTACTTTAAATGCATAAAATGGGGAGTTATGTTTCAGCACGTTTAGGTAAAGTCCTTTCGGAGTAATAAAAATCTTAGTTTTCTAAATGTAGATATCTTTAACATCTCTTCAGTCATGTATTAGAACTCTTGCAGTTAAGTCTAAAAATAATTTTGGTACACTTTCTTGAAATAAACATGCACTGTTTAAGTAGCATTGAAGGTTAATTTTTATGTAGGGTGTTTTGTTATGTAGACATCATTCAAATTTTATGTAATTAAGTGTCCATAATGATAATTACTCTTTAATGTTTGCCATTTGTTTCAGCTAATCCATAGAAAGGTGTTACTTGTGAGTGTTTGCGGGGGGGGGGGGCGGAATGTGTAACATCAAAACTGATATAATGATATTTGGGTGTTTCGATAATTGATGTAAAACATAATATGGATAGAGAGACATCCCAATAAAGTGGCCTTTACTGAAGGGTGGAAAGATGGCAATTAAGAGTAACATTTTAAAGAAATAAAACTATTACTCTAGCGCCCCCAAGTGTGTTTCTGTGAAAAATTTATTTTTGGACCATGGTTTAAAGAATGTAAGCTTTTTTGAAGTTGAATTTGAAAATGTTCCCAAAAGATGGTTTTGTCCCAATTTATCCATGCGTACACCCTAATGCACATTTTGTCTTGTTGCTAACTATTGAGATCCTTGGCAATGTCTGATCTCTGGACCTGTGCGTGAAGGGTATCTGAAATAAAATTTGATAACAGCTTGTAATTTTATTCTCTCATGAGATGTAGGTGTCACTGCCAAGGCCAGCATTTGTTGCCCATCCAAATGAATGCCTTGTGAGGCAATTTCAGAGGGCAGTTAAGAGCCAACCACAATGCTGTGGATCTGGAGCCGCATAAAGGCCAGAATGGGTAAGGGTGACGGATTTCCTTCCATAAAGCACGTTTGTAAAAATCCGGCTGGTTCAGTACAATCAGTGGTAGTTGTCTTGGTCACTGTTACTGAGGCTCACTTTATACTCCAGATTTATTGGTTGAATTTAAATTCTGCCAGCGGCTGTGGTGGGTTTTGAACTTGTCTCTGAAAACATTAGTCTGGACTTATGGCTTGCTGATCTGGTGACGTTTTCAGTACACCTCCATCTCTGTCAATGTTGCAGTTTGCTTACTTTTTGATTTTTTTTGTTCTTTGTTTATTAGTTTGCTTGCATTCACAAATGATTCTTAATGATGGATTTAATTGGAGTGTTCCAAAAATTCAGAAAATTTACAATGCAAGGCTTCACTTTTGGTTCTTCAACTACTTGAGGGATAAACAATAATGAATGGGCGTGTTTCACAGTCGACCTTGTTATTTATAATTTCATCTTTGTTCACGTTCCCCATCATGGCAGTGGGGGGGAGCTTCAAAAGATGGCATGACTGAGCGTGACGAGAGTTTATGCAGCTTGTTTCAGCTTTGGCAATAGACTTCAGCTCCAAAGACAAAGTTAAGATTTTTGAATTGAGCACCATGAGACGAGTGCAAGGACAGCCTGGTGTGATGCTACATTTCTGTGTACATAATCCTTTGTTTTATGTTTGCTATTATGAAGACAACATGAGATTTTGCTTAAAATAAGACAAAATAAAAAACTTAATTTCCTAAGTACAGCACTTGCTGAAATCCAGGCTTTTGAGTGTTTTGTTTCTATAAAAGCGCTTGCAGAGTATTCTCGCTTTTTCCCATTCTATATGGGATAAGTTATTTTGTAAGAGGTGGTTGATTGGTTAGTTCCTGATATGGTTTATATGTCTGCTTCATTGTTTGGGCGCCACGTTTCAGGCAAAGTGCCAAGAATCAGGTCATTTAGTATGCATTAGGGAAAATAGCAAGGATAATCTCAGAATGTGTACACAATTAGTCCAAATCAGGAATGACAAAGGGAAAATGCATCCAGATTTACTCCCTGCAGTTATATAAATTTTTTAAAGCAGTGTTATTATATTACTCCATATTCTATTAAAATAAACATATGACAGTGGTGGGGGAGGGAAGAGATCAAAGATGTTCTATTAATTGCATAGATCTACTAAAGAGATAACAATGGGCAGAATGTGCTACAATATATCAAATCTATCCAATAATATTGTTTTTGGTTTGAAGAATTCTGGAATGTAATAGCCATGCAAATAAAGTACAGATTGCCTTATTTAAGATGAGGTACAAATTTGAGATTGTCAAAATTGAAAATTAAGTTAAACCTTCAATCCTGTTGATGTGGTAATAAGATTTCAGACGTGCTCCTTTAGTGATAATCTAGCACCAGAGACTAGTTAGTTTTGGAGTTTAGCTATTTGGGAATCTGATGTATAGGAGACTTCCTGCAGAACAACCTGTTGCAATCTTAACTGTGGTCTGTAACGCAAATACTTGGTACCAGCTCAATGAGTGTTTTCTCAGCCATTGAAGAATACTTTTCATACTTAGATTTCCAAGCAATCCTTTGTATGGACTAGTGCTTCTTGGATTTTACTCCCAAATGGCCTAGATGTCAGTGTAAGAATATGCTGTGGATTCTCTAGCAGACAAAATAGTTCTCTGTATCAACTCTATCAAGCCCATGTATCATTTTAAGTGTGTCTAGACAATTTTCGTTGTGCTAAGCTCATGAAAAAAAAGTTTACGCAAACTCTCCTCCTGTTTTAACTTTTGAAGCTCCCTAAACCCTGGTCTCATTGTGGTGTATCTGTTGTAAATGTTCCAAGGTTGAGGGATTTTTTTTCTCCCCCTGAGTTTTACTGCCCAAACCTGAATGCACTAATCATTTCTACCTGTTGAATACCAGTTGCTATCCTAGAATTAAACAGAAACAATTTTAAAACAAATTTTGATGGTATTCTGGCCGTGTTCATTCTGAGAATTAAGTTATGGTGTGTGGTTGTTAATTGTAGTAAGATTTGTGTTTGAATTTAACTTAAAGCTCACTGCATTACTCTTAATGTTTCTTCAGTTTTATTACTTGGCTATTTAGAGGAGTCTAGGGAGATCTAAATTTATGTTGCCAACTTTTACCTTATATCGCCTACCACCTGTTAGTGCAAAAGAAAATTGTTAATGAAAGTAATTAAGGTGAACCTGCACAGTTATGGTGGTTGCCCAGCATGTTGTGAAGACCCGTTGCCAGCTTTTTGCTGTGAATAGTACAATGCCTTCAGTGAATAAGTACAGCATTTATTGTGCAGCATGTATTTCTTTTATTAGGAGTTATGTTTGTATTTCAGATGCAGCCAGCTGGACCAGGGCTTTGAAGATATTACCTGTTTGGGAGGCAGGGAGGGAGGAGAGTTGATAAATGCTGGTAAAAGACATGTAATGCTTGAGATTTTATCACTGAGGGAACAAGCTAGATTGAAATCATTATGAAACTGTAACAGATGGTTTACTGAAATGTTTCCAAATCTGATGTATAAGATTTCTGCTTCAAAACCCAATCCTTTTAATTTGCTGTACCTGGCAAAATATTAATATCAATTGCAGAAAGGCTTCAGCTTTTCATTAGTTTGGAAAAGCTGTCCTGCTGCATATCTCCTAATTTGCCTTGTCTTAATGAAATAAGCAATGTGCAAACATGTTAACAATGTGACATAATTGTTCCATGAAATTGATTTGCACTGCTTCATAAAGTTTACCTGTGCCTCTGCATGGACTGTGGAAGTTCAAGAATACAGCTCGCCACCATCTTATCAAGCAGAACTAGGGATGTGCAATAAATGACTGGCTGGCTAGCCAGTGATGTCCACATCCAGTGATTGAATTCAAAGTAAAACCACCAGTTTAATATGTTAGTTTTGATATGTCAGATTCTGTATGTATGTTTACGTTGAATCATTATAAGATTTTCAGATGCTAAGGTATCCCTGATATTTTCACTCAGGAGACTGATTTGAAAATCTCCAGTTGTACTGGCTTATACTTACCAGGTAGATAAGCAATTGCTTTTTTCTATCCCTTTTGAGGGACATTACAATTTAAGAAGACCATAATTTCAAATTTGATGTTTAATTCTTTTGTTGTAATATTATCTGTTGACTGTTCTGATTGTGTAATACTGCAATTTGTACTACATCAGATATTAAGTTATACTTGTTTAACTACTTTCTTTAGCTCTGCTATGTAACTCTTTACATCAATATTATAAACGCTATGCAATGCAAGCATTGAAAACTGAAATTTAAATGATTTATGGCAGCCTTGGTCATTTTAGAGTAGTGGTAAATAACGGACACTGCACTAATAAACCACCTGGCCTCATATTAAAGTGTATGAATACACAGTCCAAGTTAATTTAATTGTTCTTCTGAGCAAGTGACATTGAAAGGAAGTGCAACATTGTTTTTAACATGGGCAAAGTGGAAGATGAAGTATTCACTTTAAATTGCTTTAATTCACAAAGGATTAGTTTATGCATTCAAATAGCCCATCTGTTTTCTCTTCACTTTTTCTAAGTTGTAACTAGCCTAATGTTACGAATATAAAGTTTCTCAGCCAATTGCATATTTGTAGGTGAGAATGGAGGTGGGGTGTTAATTAAATGTGAGATTTAGGGTTTTTGGTCATACATTGGTATTAATTTCCTCCAAGATTAGAAGGATGTTCTTTTCCCTTACAACAGTTTCTCTCCTAGGGTCTAAAATGCTGGCATAGTTTCAAGTGTGAAACGCTAATTACTTGACAGTGAACTGAAATATGAGATCTTTATTCAGAATCAATGATGTCAAAACGAGTGGAATGTTAAGTTGGAAGTTTAGTATAGGGCAAATTATGACTTCTCAACTCATTGGAATCTGGCATCAAAATTGTAAAACCCATGTCAGCTATTTAAAGTCATTCTGTTGAAGAACAAAACATTCCCACCAATCCGACACCTGGTATCATAATTGTTATGTGAATCTTTTACATGCATAATGGTCCCTATTATGTTGATGTTTGAAAGTTGTAATCCATAAATTGGAGTATTGCTGAGAAATACTTGATTTACAGGACCTTCAAAAACAACAGCTACAAATAACGTATTAACATGGTTTAATGACAAAAAGAAATGAATACATTTTGAAAAATTTTCTTTTTCTCCTTTTTCCACACCCGTGGAGGAACTTTATAGAAGTGACAAAAGTACAACATTGGAAATTACTTCAGAAAAGTATTGTGCCAACTGTTTGCTTAAAAATTGCAAGTGGTAAATTTTGTTGAAAACCGATGGGAAACAAAACAGAAGAAAAAGATTAAACTTTATAACAGTGCAATACTGAGGTTTCAGTAGGCTCATCAACAGTACTTTCCGGATAAATTAACACTTATTTTCTTTTGCAGGAAATCTGCTGAAAGAACCAATTGCTCCTACAAACTCCACTTGCCAGCACTATGTTTGTAAAACTTGCAAGGGTAAAAAGATGATGATGAAACCCTCCTGTAGTTGGTGCAAAGATTATGAACAGTTTGAAGAAAATAAACAACTGAGCATCCTGGTGTGCTGCTACAAGAAACTTTGTGAATATATAGCTGAATCCCCAATTTCACAGCATCTAGCTCCCGTTATAGATGGTGCTCCTGACATCTTAACCCTGCTACAAGAGGGACTGTCATTAGATGAAGAGAGACAAGGGACTTCTGCTTTGACCAGTGCTTTAAATTTGTCAAATTCCCCTACACCATCAACCTCGGAATGCACCAGTGACTTGGAAATGGCAACGACACCACGAATTGTTGAAAATATTCAAGACAGTGAACAAGTTTCAAGTAAGACTGAGCTGACCTGCTCCACTTTCAATGGATTACCTGGTTGCAATGGACTTTCAACTGGTGAATTTACTGTAAATATTATTTCTTCGGAAAGTTCAGAAAGACTTAACACATCCTGCACTGAGGAGGACTTCAAAAGCAGGGACATTTCTGATAGCTTGCAGGCAGTCAATGATGTAGTTTCTTGTAGTAATGTCAATGTAGTGGGAGTTGACATTTGTAGTTATGGTGGAGACATAAAGCCGATTGGTTCTTTGTTATTTACTGGTGGACATGTATTTCCAGACTTAGAAACTGTTGCAAATAATCTTGAAGCTTGTAGCAATTATTCACAATCTTTCTCTGAGACAAGTACACCCAATGGACCTGTTTCAGATGCCAAACCCATCTTGCTGCCTCCTAAAAGCAGTATTTTTGTTTCTAGCAATGCTCCTCCTCATGGAATTCCCTGTGTAGCAGCAACACCTAAAGTTGTACGAGGGAATCGGAAGCGTTCTCGATCTGAGAGCGACAGTGAAAAAATTCAACCCTTGCCCATTTCCAGCATTATACACGGTCCACCGTTAGGGGCTGCTGCACCTGTTCCTGCCAAACGAGAGACCAAGTTGTCCACTGAAACTGTAGTCACAATGCCAAACGGAGGCACACTAAAAGTGGGCAAATCCTTGCTTGCGGCCAGTAAAAGTGTCAAAAAGCACGCAGAACATGGAGCAAAAAAATCACACTCTAAAGTAAAGCAGGGAACAACCAAATCTAAAACTAAGGAGAAAGTTCATAGCAGTACTGTTATGCCTGGTAGCCCATCAAAAATAGCATACAAAAAGCCCCAAGAGAAGAAGGGGTGTAAGTGTGGACGTGCTACACAAAACCCAAGTGTTCTTACTTGTCGTGGGCAACGTTGCCCTTGTTACTCAAATCGCAAGGCCTGTTTAGACTGTATTTGCCGTGGTTGCCAGAATTCCTACATGGCCAATGGCGAGAAAAAATTGGAGGCTTTTGCTGTGCCAGAAAAGGCTTTGGAGCAGACCAGGCTTACTGTGGGCATCAGCCTAACCAGCATCAGCAATGCGGTGCGGAACGCAAGCACGAGTGCAAGTGTCATCAATGTGACAACGGGGTCGCCCATACCAACTTTCCTAGCTGCCAGTCCACATGACGACAAAAGCTTGGATGAAACTATTGACTATAGATATGACTGTTAGATTGGAATTGATTTGGTAGACCTTAGGCTTGTCCCTGTTCATTGGGGTGGCTACAACTTTAAGGCAGCTATAGTTCTGTTTTGGGGAAAATAGACTTAGTTGAACTTGCCGTAGTGCTTTGGGTATAGATCACTTGAAGTTAACATAAATCATCAGGCCTGGCTCCATAGAGGAGGAATAGGTTAATTTCTTGAATAAGATGTGATTAATGAACTATTGCAAGTGACTTATACTGAACGATCTTTGGCAAGAGAATTTTGACCTCATTGTTGCTGCTTATGCATTGTGCATAATCGCAAAAGGTTAAGGTGTAATTTAAAAACAGAAAATGGTGAACTACAGTACGAACAGTTTAAGAAAATTACATGTAGAATATAATGTCACTTTTTATATGCAGATTATTTTTGTGTTCTCTAAATCAAAAGAAACATTGGTTTTGTTTTATTTTGGTAATGTCATTAGATGACCCGAGAATATATTTAAAACAAAATGCCTCATTATTTTCTAATGATTGCATTAGCATGGATCAGTTGCACAAAGCAAAACACTCCCATTACATCTGTGTAGTACACATTCAACTAGAAATAAGGATGACACTTTATAGATGCACATGATATATATTTTCTTCCCTCAGGTCTGCTTGTTTCATTAGGAGAACCATCTGGTGCTCAATACGTCATTCTGTCAAGAATGGTGGTTGCTGGAAGACCCCACCCCACCCTGCACATGTACTCAGCTTCAACACCCTCTTCAATTGTAGACGTCTATATTAACGAAAGTGAAGCTTATTGAGTTGGTTAAGTTGTGCACAAGTGTCCATTAATCTGGCCGGAAATATTTTGTGCAAGCATTTCTGTACAGCATCTGAGGGGCTTATGTAGTTAATTTACAGTGTGTGTAATAATCTGGTTGCACGCTACAGTTTACCACAGTCTGAGTGGTGAAAAGATGACATTTATGTGCCTCTGCATTACTGGCTGTCTGCCATTGAGTAGCATAGCACCTGTTTTGTAGTACGATATTTACAAAGTGCACCAATGGCTTCTCGTGCCAGGTAGTTAGTACTGCAGCTGGCAGTTAATTGTCAGCATGTCTGAGCACATTGGCATAAACTCAGCTGAGTAACAATACAGCCAGTACCTGTGTAATTATGCAATTGGGTCCCTATGTTCATATGACATGGAAAGGATTAAATACCGTAACTTTTACTAAGGCACTTCAAACATGGGGACTAGTGCATGTGCTCTTCTCTTTCCCCTCATCTCCCCATATTAAAAAAAATCCAGTATTTTAACATTAATTTTTCTTAATGCCGTTACATGTGTCAATGTGGCTGAACTGCTTGTACCACTGTCCACCATTATAATGATGTAGATGAAATTACTCCTCAGCCTCAGTTCTGGTTTGGCACATAGCATGCACAACAATGGTTACTCACATAGTGTAAATGTGCAGGAAAACTTTCACATGCAGGAGGAGATTGAATGGCACCTTTTTTGTTTTTATAGTGTAGCTGGTGTCATTTCCTGTGAATGTGGTCAAGTAGTGTTTTGAAGCCATAGGAATAATGTGATGTTTTGTGTCCAGTCTGTACTTTTTTGTTTTTTTTTGTTTTTTTTTCCTTTTTGTTTTGCGAGAAGAATTGAAAACTATTTTTGATAATGAGAGTAAATGGTGGAAAATGCTTCTTCAGTTTTCTTGTCTTTTTTAGCACCGAAAGCACCTACATTTTTTTTTACTATTTTGCCGTTCGTGGTAAACTAATGTCTTAGCAAAGCTATGTTTCTTTGTACTTGTAAAATGTGACTTCTGTATGCTGACCAAAAACATTCCATAATTGAGTAGGTGGTTGATCCTAACTCTCGCATGAACTCTTGCTTGTTGTTCGAGCATCGAAACAGAATTACTGATATATAGCCACAAGAAAGTCCTTGAAACCATTTCATGACATTTTTGCAAAGCTGTGAAGCTGTATTAACACTGTTGATTTCCTGTTACTTGTGGTAAAAGTTGGTGCAGATTCCATTGAGCATCCTAGAGAAAAAAAAATTCCTTAATTTTTTTTTAAATGCTGGTATACTCACTGCCGCGTCTCCGAAACATGTATGAGAAAGTCATGAATAAATACATTAGTTTTATACTACTCTGGTTTAGCTATATTCAGGGTTCAATTACTTAAATTACTTATTGGCTGAAAGATTCAAAATGTGTTAAAGCATATCTTGTCTGTTTGGCTCTGTTTTGAGCTTTTAACAGAGGATTAAATAGTCACTAGATTTGCAGTCGAGTACCTGCATGTTTTTGTTTTGGATGAGCAGGAAACCTAATTAGTTCATTACAAAATGAAGTACAGCAGATGAAACATGTTTTATAAAGGGATGATTGGGACTAGTGCTACCAGATATTTCTGAAAATGACCTTGTTACCTTTAAAAACTTTTAAATTTTGAACCTGATGTCAGGATCCTTTTTCTCCAGGTTTTCTTTGGCCAGTTGTATTATGTTCATTCCCTTTTCCTCTCCTGGGTGCTTGTTGTACAACCTGTTTGCTGGGGAGTACTTGCATGGCAATGTTGCGCCGACCTATGAACGAATCTAAGCTCATACTCCTACACTCTCCCATCATCATCCAAATGCTTATCCAGGGACTGTTTAAATGCCCATAATGTGGCTGAGTTAACTACATTGGCAGGCAGACCCCTACTACTCTGAGTAAAGAACCTGCCTCTGACATCTGTCTTAAATCTATCACCCTTCAATTTGTAGCTGTGCCCCCTCGTACAAGCTGACGTCATCATCCTCAGAAAAAGACTCTCACTGTCCACCCGATCGAATCCTCTGATCATCTTGTATGTTTCTATGTTCCAGTCTCCATTTTACTCTAGTTTCAACAGGCTATGTTAATTCTGCTCACTTGTGCTATTGGATTGGGAAACTCCTCAAAACAGCAGCCTATAGGTATCATTAGCTCCTAATGTTGAGACAAAAATAATCTTTTTAAAAAAATGGAGTTTTAGTCTGCTAAATCATGGTAAAGGGGGAAATAGGTTAACATCTTGATTGCTTCTCGGAATAAAGGGTGCCAAGTTAATTTCCAATTTCTTAACTGTAAAAGGATGTAACATTGAATGACTTCTCCCAATTGGTAGCATCCTATGATTTGTTCACCTGCTTTCATGGATGACACATG
The DNA here is from genome assembly GCF_030684315.1 of Stegostoma tigrinum. Lineage (NCBI taxonomy): Eukaryota > Metazoa > Chordata > Chondrichthyes > Orectolobiformes > Stegostomatidae > Stegostoma > Stegostoma tigrinum. The sequence goes on along the minus strand of NC_081367.1, from coordinate 17,221,996 downwards.
GACATGAGAAAATAAGATTCATGTCCTTTGGGAATAGGGTGGGTGGAATAAATGAATTATTATTTTCTTTGCTGAACTACTTGAATGGTATATAATTACACAAGTAATTGTTTCTGACCATGGAGTTCCACAGTCTATGTAACTAGTGAGTATCAGACCTGAACCCTTTCTAGTAGGATATCTTTTGTATTGATAGAGATGGCACCTTCTCCATTGTCTAGCACGTAGCACTGAACTTCATGGTGGCCTCCCACCTGCTGCCTCAGCTGCAATCAGCTAATAGAGCACATGCTGACAATTAAATGCAACATATTTTGATCTAGTGCCTCACTTCTGTTCACTGAACCATCAAGAGGAGATTAAAATCCCCAAATTCCAGAATGTACTTCCCATCAGTACAGACAACAGAATGAATCACAATCTCAGGTCAGGGATTGCAGGATTGAATCTTTTAAATGATGAGCAGATACAACAAAGACCATTGCACTGATGTTTCAGCCATGCTTACCTGTTTGGTCATATGGATCCTAATGCTATTCCTGAACCAAAGAGTTGTTTTTCTTCCAATGATGCACCTTGCAGGGAATTTTAGAAGTAGTCGAACAACTATGTGATAGGTTCTTTCCATAGTGTTGAATTTTTCCAGAGAATCTTGAGCGTTATCAACCCTGTTTTGAACAGAAAGAGTAGTATGAAGGCACAAAAGAATACAGAAGGTAAAAATCCCACATTTCGCCCCCATTCTAAATTGCTGCCTCCTTGCTTTGATAAAGAAGAAGTTAAACTTCCCACCAGTGAATTTGGTGTCTGGTTGGTATCTTAATGCTTCATGTATAATAACAGTTTATAAAATTCATTCAGCAAAAGACAGTTGTGAATTTTGTTTGTGCAGTTTTGTATAACTTAGATTGTTCATGGAGTACTAAAAAACTTTGAAAGTTGCTAGTTGAAATCTAGATCATTTTCAGTTCAAGCACATTTGATTCAGGTGCACATTTGCCCTTTTTATGAAGTGCTGGAAAAACTACTTTGGAGTGATGTAATTTCTTAAAATGAAGTTGTTATAAAATATAATCCTTGATGTATTTGAAGGAGCCGTATGTTTGTAAGTTAATCCAGCCATTGAGGTTGCCAGGTACGATCAGCTGAAGTGTTGTGCCCTGAAAATGTCAGTAGGCTGTTACTTCTGTCAAGCAAGGGAGAAAATCAGTTTTGGAATTGTTCTCAGGTCTAGATTATTTCTCTCTCTATCTGTGCTTGTAAAGCTTTCAATGTGAATAAATTGGTTACTACCTTTGTCTACAAGTGTTACTTTTACAGAAGTAATAAAATTGACTGAAAAGCTCTTTAGGGTACTGAAGATTTGAAGGATGCCATGTAAATGCAAGTTTTTTTTATATTTTCCAACTGTTGGCAATTCTGGTTTACTAATGTGTTCCCACTAGTCTTGGAAAATGTGTGTAATGAGTTTGACTATTAGCAATAACCATATTCATATTGGATCACTCAGCTTAAATTCAAAGACGGGATGACAGAGCACTATTAAAAGATTTGTAAGTTTTAGCAAATATCTTTAAAACCAACAGACATGGAGACAGTTGGTAGATCTTAAGCATGTAGGCTCTAGGTGAGCGGAATAATTCTGTGAAATTTAAGATGAATTACAGTTTCTAGAATAGAAGCTGGTGATTGTTGCTATCCTTTTAAATTTCTTCAATGGAGGCATGGATGAGGGTTTCATTAGCTGCACTGTAGTGATGAAAATAGATGACCATAGTGATGAATAGGATGTGGAATTTTGATTTTTCAGGCTTTTCACCAATGGGTCAGATGGGTTAGTAAGCAGCTAGAAAGGGGAATGCAATGTGGTGGTTTCTTTAGAAATCAAACAGGATAGCTTTCAGTTTTACTGAAGTTGGTATCTGGAAAGTAAAGAATGTTTTTAAATCTACAATACCAACATAGTTCACGTTGCTCATTTAATGTTACACGTCAACTACGTTTGGGAGACCCAGTAAATTTCCTTTTAACTTCAGAAAACATGGCTTCAAACTTGATCTTGCAATGCTGTTTAGCACTCTTGATCAAATGAAAGCCCACTCCACTCAATGTTTCTGGCCACAATAGAAGTTTGTATCGTGTTGGATTTCTCCAAGTATACTATTATATTTTTATAAAAATGTGAACACAATATTACAACTAGGTCAGTATTGTGCATCAGTCTGCAGAGCTTCTGACTGATAATACCTGGAATATTTAATTTTTTTCTGTTTTTATTGCCAGTTTAGCTATCAGCTTAGACATCAATTTAAATTGCAACTGTCTAGAAAATATTTATATATTTTGTTTTGTTAGGTGACTACTCATGTCTGTTTTGTGTAAATTTGTACAGTATTATTAGCTCTTAGTACATGAATTTTTTTCATGGCTATAATTTTTGTGTTGGTTTTATATGTAAAAATATTATTTCTATCAATTATTCCCAACATTTTAACATTAGAGATCTTGCTGCGTGAGATGACACGAACTTTATTCATGTATTGTGCCACTGTAACTTCAGACAGGACAGATGCAGTGAGACCAGCAATGGGTTTTGGTTACATTTGATTCTCACCTGGCAGGATCGTTTAAAGATTGACCAGTAGATACAGCGGCAAGAAACATTAAACTTCAAGGAAAAATCTGCAGGTCAGTAGTGCTGGTGAAGCTTTGCTTAAGTAATCAGGAAAGTAAAAGATGACTTTAAATTGATTACAACTAGGCATTAAAGCAAAAGTTACACACGTTAAAGAAAAGCTTTAGATAGAAATCAGGAACTACAACAAATAAAAACATCTAAACAAGAAGAGTAGATTTGGTAAAAACGGAAAGAACTGCGGGTGCTGTGAATCAGGTACAAAAACAAAATTGCTGGAAAAGTTTTAGATAACAAAGCGTGGAGCTGGATGAACAGAGCAGACCCAGCAGCATCTTAGAGCACAAAGCTGATGTTTTGGGCCTAGGCCCTTCTTCAGAAATGGGGGAGGAGGAGAGGGTTCTGAAATAAATAGCGAGAGAGGGGGAGGTGGATTGAAAGTGGATAGAGGAGAAGATAGGTGGAGAGGAGACAGACAAGTTAAAGGGGTGGGGAGCTTGTAGAGGTGAGTACAGGGGGGAGGTAGGGAGGGGATAAGTGAGTCTGGCGAGGACGGACAAGTTGAGGGGACGGGATGAGATTAGGAGGTAGCGAAGGAAGGAGGGGATAGGTGAGAGGAAGAACAAGTTAGGGAGGTGGGGATGAGCTGGGCTGGTTTTGGGATGCAGTAGGGGGAGGTGAGATTTTGAAGCTTGTGAAATCCACATTGATGCCATTGGGCTGGAGGGTTCTTAAGGGGAATATGAATTACTGTTCCTGCAACCTTCAGGTGGCATCATTGTGGCACTGCAGGAGGCCCACGATGGACATATTGTCTAAGGAATCTGAGAGGGAATTGAAATGTTCTCAACTGGGAGGTGCAGTTGTTTGTTGTGAAGCGAGCATAGGTGTTCTGCAAAGCAGTCCCCAAGCCTCCGCTTGGTTTCCCCAATGTAGAGGGAATGGAAAAATGTCTTTGGTGGTGGGGTCGGATTGTAGATGGCGGAAGTTTCAAAGGATGATGTGTTGTATCTGGAGGTTGGTTGGGTGGTGTGTGAGGCCAAGGGGGATTCTCTTCTGGCAGTTATTGCGTGGACGGGTTGTGAAGGATGAGGCACAGGAAATGTCGGAGACATGGTCAAGGGCGTTCTTGACCACTGCGCGTGGGGGAAGTTGCTGTTCTTGAAGAACAAGGTCATCTTGGATGTACAGGAGTGGACTGCTGCATTCTGGGATCAGATGTGCCAGAGGCAAAGGAATTGGGAATAGGGGATGGAAATTTTGCAGGAAGGTGGGTGGGAGGAGGTGTATTCCAGTTAGCTGTGGGAGTCGGTGGGCTTGAAATAGATATCGGGTGTTAGGTAGTTGCCCGAGATGGAGACAGAGGTCCAGGAAGGGGAAGGATGTGTTGGAGATGATGCAGGTGAACATGAGGTTGGGGTGGAAGGTATTGGTGAAGTGGATGAACTGTTTGAGCTCCTCTTGGGAGAATGAGGCGGCACCGATACAGTCATCGATGTAACGGAGGAAGAGGTGAGGTTTGGAGCTGGTGTAGGTGCGGAAGAGGGACTGTGCCAAAAGAGAATCCCCCTCGTCCTTACATGCCACCCCACCAACCTCCGGATACAACGCACCATTCTCCGAAACACACGCCATCTACAATCCAACCCCGCCACCAAAGACACTTTTCCAACCCCACCACACCCAGCACTTTCCCCTGCAACTGCAGGAAGTGCTACACATGCCCCCACACCATGTCCCTCTCACACATCCCAGGCCCCAAGATGACTTTCCACATCAAGTAGATGTTCACCAGCACATCTGCCAATGTGGTATGTTGTGTCCGCTGTACCCAGTCTGGCATCCTCTACATTGGCAAAACCAACCAGAGGCTTGGAGACCCCTTTGCAGAACACCTATGCTCGGTTCACAACAGACAACTGCACCTCCCAGTCACAAACCATTTCAACACCCCTCGCATTCCTTAGATGACATGTCCACCGTGGGCCTCCTGCAGTGCCACAATGATGCCACCCAAAGGTTGCAGGAACAGCAACTCATTTTCCACTTTGATGCCATTGGGCTGCAGGACTCCTATGTGGATTTCACAAGCTTCAAAATCTCCCCTCCCCCCACTGCATCCCAAAACCAGCCCAGCTCATCCCCGCCTCCCTAACCTGTTCTTCCTCTCAACTATCCCCTCCTCTCACCTCAAGCTGCACCTCCATTCCCTACCTTCTAACCTCATCCTGCTCCCTTGACCTGTCCGTCCTCCCCGGACTGACCTATCCCCTCCCTACCTTCCCACCTATACTCACCTCTACAGGCTCCATCCCAACCCTTTTAACTTGTCTGTCTCCTCTCCACCTATCTTCTCCTCTATCCACCTTTTGAACCACCTACCTCCCCCCGCCATTTATTTCAGAACCCTCTCCCCATCTCCCTTTTCTGATGAAGGGTCTAGGCCCGAAACATCAGCTTTCATGCTCCTCTGCTGTTTGGCCTGCTGTGTTCATTCAGCTCCACACTTTGTTATTTCGGATTCTCCAACATCTGCCGTTCCCGTGATCTCTTGCTGGAAAAGTTCAACTGGTCTGGCAGCATCTGTGGGGGAGAAAACAGTTAATGTTTCTGGTCCAGTGGTCCTTCAGAACTAATGGTGGTTGCGATTACACACTAGCTGTTGTTAGTCACCAATAGTCTCCATGAACAACTATTCAACCTCCCAGCCTGATCGTTATCAATTTCTTTGTCTGTCCAACTGATCTTCTCAGTCAAATAAAAGAATGAAGGGACTGCGGATGCTGTAAACCAGGAAACTACAAATTGAGGGGTGATAGATTTAAGACAAATGTCAGAGGCAGGTCCTTTACTCAGTGAGTGGTGAGGGTGTGGAATGCCCTGCCTGCCAATGTAGTTAACTCAGCCACATTAGGGGCATTTAAACAGTCCTTGGATAAGCGTATGGATAATGATGGGATAGTGTAGGGGGAGGGGCTTAGATTGGTTCACAGGTCAGCGCAACATTGAGGGCCGAAGGGCCTGTTTTGCGCTGTATTGTTCTACGTTCTATGAAATTGCTGGAAAATCTCAGCAGGCCTGGCAGTATCTGTGAAGGGAAAGAACAAAGTTAATGTTTCTGGTCCAATGGCCCGAAGTTCTGTGGAAGGGTCGCCAGACCCAAAACATTAACTCTGTTTTTTCCCTTCACAGATTCTGCCCAGACCTGCTGAGCTTTTTCATCAACTTCTGTTTAGTTTTCCATTCTTCTCTCTCTCTCTCTAGGTTCCATCGTATTGTTTACTCCCCTCCCCACCCCACCCCACCCACCTCCCTATTTTCTCCATATAAACTGACGTTTTCCCAGTCACCACCAGTTCTGAGGAAGGGTCACTGGACCCGAAATGTGAATTTTTTTTTTTCTTTACAGTTGCAGCCAGATCTGCTGAGCTTTACCAGCAGCTTTGTTTTTGTGACAGTAGATTTGGTACTACTTTATTTTTGTTTTCTTGATGTTCAGTTTTTTAAAATTCTTTTCCTGAAGGCTTTCACGTTAACCAAGTTTTACTCTGTATAGCAAACTTTTAGATTTTACGATAAAACATTAACATTTTTGTATTTGAATTTAATAGTTTCATGCCAGTGTTTTTACAGAATTTACCAATTTTCCTTCTTTTCATTTCCTGATTTTGTCTCCTAGTTAGATTTCTTGGTCGATTGAAAGTTTTAGCAAACTAAATAGAAAGGTGCTAAATAAGCAGGCATCTCTCAAATTTAAGTGTCCAGTCTGTTGGATACACAGTTGTTTCCTGAGGGAACTTTGAGTGGTAAAAGCATATATGCTCAATACCCCAGAAGATTGTAAAAGGGACCAATAATTTTAATATAACTATTTTACAATCAACTATGTTCTATGTTCTATTTTAGATGTTGTTACATATTTCGAGTAGATGGGACTTGAGATCAGGCACCCTGGCTCAGGCAAAGATCCTATCAAAAGTTGTTGTCAAAAGAGCACTAATCAATCTAAAATAAGTTTAGGAAAACCACCAGATACCATTGGCTGGAACAAAATTAATTTGTTTTTGAGTAAACATGAATTAAGAAGGCCAGTATTAATTTGTTAAAGGTAAATAATTCGTGAAAAGCCTGATTGTGGTCCTCTGAGTGTTGGATTTTAGGGCCATTGTTTAGAAATGACCTGAATTGTTTTAGGCAGCACAATTTAGAAGTTGAGATAACGGTTGTGGAGCTGGATGAACACAGCAGGCCAAGCAGTATCTTAGGAGCAGGAAAGCTGATGTTTCAGGCCTGGACCCTTCTTTTCTGAAACATCAGCTTTCTTGCTCCTAAGATGCACACCTTGTTATCTCAGGTTCTCCAGCATCTGCAGTTCCTATTATCTCTGATACAATTTAGAAGTTTATGGATTGTAGAACACTTGGTAATGTCATAAAAAGTGAACAGAGAAACAAGCTTCACAAGGACTGAGAATGTTGAAATGCAGACACAGTTTGGTGAAGTTAGGTGTGAGGTGGTGCACTTTGAAAGAAAATGAGGCAGTAACACCTAAATAGTACAATTTTGAAAGTGCAGGCACTTTCACATGGGGTTACATGTTCACAAATTCAAATACTACTGATAAATTGGGATTTTTGGCTTTGGAAATAACGCTATTCAATGCAAAAGTAGAGAAGATTATGGTTTTCAGAGTTGTTATAGCAGATGGAGAAATCTCAAAATGGGATTGTAATCAGACATTGGAGAGAAAATTGCTCAGACAACTCAGCAGCTCTGGCCACATCTGTGGAGAGAAAGCAGAGGTAACATTTGTGAAGATCCAAAACATACTATCTGAAATGATTGAGTCAGATTGCTGAGAAATCGTGGGCATAGTGCTTGAAAAGGTCTCAATGGGACAAAAGGAAAGCTGAAATTAAAGTGGGCAACTATTTCAAAAAGTTAGCGCAGACAATAAAGTTCTATGATTTTTACAGGATTGCTGTAATAAACTATTATGCTTTTTTTGGAAAAATATCTTAGTACCCTTTGTTTCTACTCCATAAAACTATTTTGAATCCTTGTGCAATTTCGCTTGTTAGAGATTTCTGAAAACTACAATGATCTAAGGCTTGCAACGTCCAGAACATCTGAGAATATTCTGAATTTATCCACCTGAGTGACATCCTGCTCCATTCTCTAGGCTTCACCCCAAAAGTTATCAATTGCAAAACCAGTGAAGCTTCAAGAACAGCTCAGGAATCCAATGTATGACAGGAGGCTGTTCAAAGAGAATGTCCTATATGATGGATTGTGATCAGAGCCACTACTTCAAGATGGCTGAATAAGTTGAATTGTTTTTCATTGTAATTTGAGATTATTAGTAATTTCTTTGTGAAAGCAGACACTAACAAAAATGGTTATAATGTGTGCACAATAAGATGTTTTCAGACATTCCTACAGTTATGTTACAGGGGGAAGTAGAAAAGATGCAAATATACTGCAGAAATACATTTACAAATTGTGACTTAAGTGCATTGAAGTGTTTTGTATTTCAGCATTTGGAACCAAGGAAAATGTTGCAGTAATGTGTGTGAGTTATATTAATTGCCTCTACACAGTGCATTTAATCTTGGACAATTCAATATTAAGGTACCTATTAAGTATGACTTGTAGAAGATTACACTTGTGGCCAGAAGCAATGTAAATCAATTATAATACAATTTACTTAATATTTACATATATAACACTACAGTGAAGCTGCAGCAGTGACAAATAGGTCTTGGAGGGTGCAACATGTGATGTCTGGCAAATCTAGAAAATTTGGAGATACTGCACAAATGATGTAACCAAGCAGTGAATTGCTGATGCTTACTCAAAATGTGAGAAGTTAGCACTTATGTGCAATGATTATGCTCCAAGTGCCTTTGGTGGCTTTAGCATGACTTCTGAGGAATTGAGCACAATTGATTTGATCCTGTTTAGCTGACACTCTACTTGTTATATTGTGACCAAATATGATGAAATTGACTGCAATTAATTTACGATCATCCAAGAATCACTTTTATTTCTACAATGAGAATTTCATCAAACTTCGTTAGCATAATTCTTGTTTTCCAAAATGAATACATATGCACATGAATTGGTTTACATGCATAAAATGAGTATTATAACCACTAATGTAATGAGGATCTTTGTTAGAACCTATGAAGAGACATTCAGAGCCTGTGCCTGAAACCAAGCATTAGACTGCATGAGCAAGCACCTGAAGAGACTGAGTGGACACCTGTGCCATGTATTAACTCAGTGCTCTGCCATAATACAACTATTCATAGTTTTCCTTTCTTTGTTGATACTCTGTAACTGACAGCTCCAACAGCATGCAAAGAAGTTCACTTACCATAATCCACTGCACAATAGCAGTAGTAGTAGTCTATTATTTACACAACGCACTGAACATGTTCACTTTTTGGATCTTTATTTGAGCAGCTTCAAACTCCTTTCACAAGTGTTGTAGCATTCCTATGCTAAATATATTGCAGTGGCCAGAAAACTCATTGGAAACCAACTGGAAATGGGAAATAAATGCTGGCCTAGCCAGCCGCAAGCACTTTACATAGAAAAAATATTTCTAATCCTTAAGTGGTAGCCAGGCTTCAGACATGGTGTTATGCTCCTAATTAATTCACATTTGCCATTGAAGTAGGTACGCAGGCTTCTTGCATGCTATTGGACCTGTACTCATCCAGGCAACTGGAGGTATGCTATCACACTCCTGACTTGTGCCTTGTAGATCATCACAAGCTTTAGGAAAGCGAGAACTGAGTTACTTGCAGCAAGATTATTAGCCTCTGACCTCCTCTTGTAACATCTGTATTTATAAGGCTAGCCTAGTTTCTGGTCAATAGTAACTACCCCAGATTTTAGTGGTTGTGGTATTCAATGCTGGTAATGTTAATGAATGTCAAGGGATGATGATTACATTGCGATTGGAGACAGTCATTGCCTGGCACTTGTAATGCAAATATTTCTTGTTGTTTGTCAGCGCAAACCTGAATATTGTCATTTGCCATTTTCAGTCCATATAACCAGCATATCTACATCATCCTATAGTTTTAATGCTTTCTTCCGCACTATTGACCACACAACCAATTTTCATGTCATCTAAATTTACTGATCTAGCCTTCTACACTCATGCCTTAGATCAATGATGTTCACAACAAATGACAGCTAGGATCCCAGTATTGAACTTTGCAGTACTCCACTAGCTATAGGCTTGCATTCATAAAAACACCCTTTGACGATCATCCTCTGCTTTCTGCCACTAAGCCTGTTTTGGATCCATTTGCCAAATTGCCCTGGATCACATGGGCTCTTATTCAGTTTGGCATGCAAGAACTTATCAGAAGCCTTAATGAAGTCCATGTAGGCAGCTATTGCACTACCATCTACGTATCTTGTTACCTCAAATTCAATCAAGTTGCTAACAAAGCCATATTGATTAATATTCATCTTCCAAGTGGAGATTGATTCCATCCTTCAGAATTTTTTTTCTATAGTTTCCCTGCCACTGTTAGATTTGGTGGCTTGTAGTTTCCTGTTTTGTACTGGCCAGCCTTGTATAATGGAGCCATGTTAACTGTTTTTCAATCCTCTGGCACCCCTTCTGTGATCAAAAAGGATTTGAAAATTGCTGTTTCATCCATGACTGAATATGATATGTCCACAACAGAGCTGCGAGAGTGGGGCATCTTAGATGGTTCAGCAAATGAGCCTGTATGCCTTGAACATAAAAACAAAAAGGAGCAATCGCCTGGGGAGTGTACGAGCCATGGTTGTCTGAGCAGTCAAGGAGAGATAGACAAGTATGTAGGCAAATGCTCCTGCCTTGTACTGCACTCTCTCGAAGTATTTACCAGACAAGGATATGAAAACATTAAGATACGGAACACGTTGTGCAGGACTTAAAAGTATCAAAAAGATGAGCCTTCAGGCCTCATGTCTTATAGTTAAGTAGCACAGACGAAGCCCTTCAGCGTATCATGTGCACAGACGTCTCTAGTAATCCCATTTTTCAGAACATAGCTGAAAACCTGCAATGTTATGACATTTCAAGTTCTTGGCAAAGCACTTTTTAAAAGCTTATGAGGTTTCCCGTCTCTGCTAATCTCTCAAGCAGTGAAAAATGTTTTCCTCAAATACTGTCTAAACCTCCTTCCCATCACCGTAAATGTGTTCCCTCATGATTCAGCTTTGAACAGAGTGGAGCGGCGTTCCTGTCCATGCCCCTTAATTTTATGTGCTTCAGTTAGGTTCCCCCCTCAGCCTCTCTTCATAGTTAAATCTAGACAACATCCTGGTGCCCCTGCTCTGCACCCCCTCCAGTGCAATTGCATTTTTCCAGTCTTAAAGGAACTAGAATGGCGTGCACAGTACTTCAGCTGAGACCCGACCAAAGTTCTGTACAGCTCCAATAAGTTCTGTACAGCTCCTTTAAAGGCAAACCCACCTAATCTGCACATCCCTGAACACTATAGACAATTTAGCATGGCCAATCCACCTAGCCTGCACATCTTTGGACTCTGGGAGGAAACCCACACAGACAGTCACCTAATGGTGAACTGAATCCAGGTTCCTGGTGCTGTGAGCCATTGTGCAGCTATTCAGGCCATCTAGTCTGCACTGACTTTCCAAAGAGCATCCCCTCCCCCAACCTAACCCTCTAAGACTGCCTTTACTATGGCTAATCCACTTAACCTGCACTTCCTTGGGTATTATAGACAATTCACCATGATCAATTCATCTAACCTGCACATCTTTGAACTGTGGGGAGAAAATTAGAGCACTTGGAGGAAACCCAGTCAGACATAGGGAAAACATACAGCTTCCACATCGGCAGTCACCTAATGCTGGAACTGAACCAGGTCCCTAGTGTTTTGAGGCAGCAGTGCTAACCATCTTGTGTTGCTGCCTTAATTACACTACTAAGTTGTCTTGCTCCCTGAGGGATCTGTGGACAAGCGCCATAAGTTCCCTCTTCCTCTGAACTTCTTAACATCCTGCAATTCATTGAATACTGCTTTGTCACTTTTTCCAAAGCCCATCACGTCACACCTTTCAAGGTTAAATTCTATCAAGCACAGATCTGCCCAGCTGACCAACACATCTCTATCATCCCGTAAATTAAGAGCACCTTCCTTGCTGTCCACCACCCACCCAATCTTTGTGTCATTTGCAAACTTAACCCTTCCCTAGATAAATAAGTTTGTTGATGATACAAAGATTGTCAGGGTAGTTGACAGTGTCTGCCACTGGACACAAGCCTCCAGTCACAAAAGCAACCTTCTACCACCACCCTCTGTCTTCTACCACTATGCCAAGTTTGGATCCAACTTGAAAAGTTATCCTGGATCCTATGTGCTCATACCTTTCTCTATCAGTCTCCCTTGAGGAACCTTGTGAAAGGCATTGCTGAAATCCATATAAGTACATCAACAGCATTACTCTCATCTATGCACTGATTACCACTTTGGAAAAATTCTAGCAAGTTTGTCAGGTATGATATCCCTTTCAAATACCAAACTGATGATCCTGATCAAATGTCATCACTGCAGTGGCGATTAATTATCTCCAATGGTTTCCCTATTGCTGATGTGAAACCCGCTCATTTGTAATTCCCTAGTTTATCTCTATTACCCTTGAAAAGTGAAATCATGTTAGCTGTCCTCCAATCCACATTCCCTGTGGTCAGAGAGGAATTAACAATTTGCATCAAAGCCCCTTTAATTCCCTCCCTCCTTAGCGCATACAACTCATCCAGACCTTGAGTTTTGCCCACTTTTAAGCCTGTGTAAACCTCCAATGCCTCCCTACTCCCTATATGAAATTTCACAAGCTTTTTCCTGAATCCTGTACCTACATCTTCCTCCTCCCCCCAAGTGCAGACAAATATGAAGTACTTGTTTAACACCCTGCCAATGTCTTCTGTTTTCATGTGCAGGTAGCCCCCTTGGTTCCTAATGGGTCCAACTCTTACCCCAGTTATCTTATTCCTTTTAATATACTTAAAGAATATCTTGGAATTGACCCTGCTTTTACCTACCAGTGTTTTTTCATGACCCCTCTTTATTTGCCTAGATGTTTTCTTAAGTTTTCCCTGCACTTCCTATATTTTACAAAGGCCTTGAATCATTTGCCCCTTTGTACCTGTTAAAAATCATTCCTTTCCTTCTTATCCAGTCCTGAATATTCCTAGGTATCCAGGGTCCTTTGGGCTTGTTGCTCCCACATTTCGCACTGATGGGAACAAGTTAGGCCTATACTCTTTTTTTTGGATGCCATCCACTTTTCTGCTGTAGATTTTCCCACAAGAAACTCCCCAATCTACTTTAGTTGGATCCTACCTTATTTTAACAAAATCTGCCATCCCCCAATCCAAAACCTTATTTTCTATTCCATAACAAACTCAAATCATATGGTGTGAAGCTGGATGAACACAGCAGGCCAAGCAGCATCAGAGGAGCAGGAAAGTTTGATGTTTCGGGTCATGACACTTCAGAATTTTCTAAAGAAGGGTCCCGACCCAAAACATCAAACTTTCCTGCTCCTCTGCTGCTTGGCCTGCTGTGTTCATCCAGCTTCACACCATGTTATCTCAGATTCTCCAGCATCGGCAGTTCCTACTATCCCTGTCTCAAATCATATGGTGTTGAGATCATTATCATTAAAATGCTCTCACAATGCCACCTTGAACACCTGTCTGGTTTTGTTCCCCAGAATTAGATCCAGTACTACATTGTTTCTTGTAGGATCTCTATATGTTGACACAGAAGGCTCCCTGAATGCCTTTCAAGAAATCTGCCCCTTTAAGCCCTTTACACTATAAATATTCCAATTAATGGTAGGGAAGTTGAAACCCCTTAATATAATTACTGCTTTATGTTTAACACTTCAGTGAATTGTCTACGCACGTGATCCTCTAACGCTCGCTGACTGTTTGGGAGCATATAATATACGTGCAAGTGTGACTGCCCCCTTTTTATTCTGATGCCCTACCCACAAAGCCACATTTGAAGACTCTGCCAAGCTATCATCCCTCCTTACTAGAGTAACTGAGTCCTTAATTAACAATGCTTCACTGCCTTCTCTTTTACACTCTCCTCTGTCTTGCCTGACGACCCTATACCCGGGAATGTCGAGTTGTCAACCCGGCCCCTGTCTCAACCACATCACTGCAGTGGTAACAATGTCACTATTCCACATCAATTCTTGCCCTTAGCTCACCTGTCTTATGTATAATACTCACAGCCAGAGGAAGCAGTAGAGCTTTGCTTTATTCAGTTGAATCTCAACACGGCCGAAATCTCTCTTTCATAGTTTCTTTACTATAGTATACTGCCTCTCCACTGTATGAATACACAGAGTGTGCTGCACAGCCCCCACCCACTCCCGCCAAACTAGTTTAAGCTCCTCCCAACAGTGCTAGCAAGGATGTTGTTCCCATTCTGCTTCAGATACAGTACCCGGTGTGGCTACCTCTACATTGGGGAAACCAAACGGAGGCTTGGGGACCGCTTTGCAGAACACCTCTGCTCGGTTCGCAATAAACAGCTGCACCTCCCAGTCGTGAACCATTTCAACTCCCCCTCCCATTCTTTAGATGACATGTCCATTATGGGCCTCCTGCAGTGCCACAATGATGCCACCCGAAGGTTGCAGGAACAGCAACTCATATTCCGCTTGGGAACCCTGCAGTCCAATGGTATCAATGTGGACTTCGCCAGCTTCAAAATCTCCCCTTCCCCCACCGCATCCCAAAACCAGCCCAGTTCGTCCCCTCCCCCCACTGCATCACACAACCAGCCCAGCTCTTCCCCTCCACCCACTGCATCCCAAAACCAGCCCAGCCTGACTCTGCCTCCCTAACCTGTTCTTCCTCTCACCCATCCCTTCCTCCCACCCCAAGCCGCACCTCCATTTCCTACCTACTAACCTCATCCCACCTCCTTGACCTGTCCGTCTTCCCTGGACTGACCGAACCCCTCCCTACCTCCCCACCTATACTCTCCTCTCCACCTATCTTCTTTTCTCTCCATCTTCGGTCCGCGTCCCACTCTCTCCCTATTTATTCCAGAACCCTCACCCCATCCCCCTCTCTGATGAAGGGTCTAGGCCCGAAACGTCAGCTTTTGTGCTCCTAAGATGCTGCTTGGCCTGCTGTGTTCATCCAGCTTCACACTTTATTATCTTGGATTCTCCAGCATCTGCAGTTCCCATTATCACTATCTCAGATGCAGTCCTGCTTAAACGGGTCCAGCCTTTCCCAGAAACAAAAACAGAAGTTGCTGAAAATTCTGACAGCATTTATGAACAAAAACAGAGTTAACATTTCCGGTCTGGTGACCCGTCCTCTCAACCATCTTTCCCAGAAATGTTCCCAATGATCCAAGAATCTAAAACCTTCCCTCCTGCACCCAACTTTTGAGCTACACAGTCAACTGCCGTATTCACCTATTTCAGTAACGTACATCTTCTGTAATGTGCAGAGAATTTGAAATAAAATGGGTTAATTAGTTGCATAAATACATATGAAGATGTTTGATGTATTTGGGCTTACAGAGACATAGCTGCAGGATGACCAGGGATGGGAACTGAAATTCCAGAGGTATACAGCTTTTAGGGAGGACAAAATGGAAAAGGAGGTAGGATAACCTCCTTGCTGTTAAAGAGAAAATTAATGCAACTGAAGGACATCAGTTCTGATGAAGTGAAATTTGTTTTTGTAGAGCTTAAAAACTCTAAAGGGCAGAAAATGGTTGTGGGAGTTGCATATAGATCCCTCAAGCTGTTGCAGTGGTTTGGGGAAGGCATTAAGCAGGAAATTAGAGAGGCAAGGAATGAAGGTACAAATGTAATTGTGGGTGACTTTAATCTGCACCTAGCTTGAGCAAATCACACTCGTACCATAGAAGAGGAATTCTTCAAGTGAGGACTGGATAGTTTTGTTGATGAATATGTTGAGGAACCAGCTAGAGAACAGGTCATCCTAGACAGGGTAACGTGTAATGAGAAAAGAGTAATTGGCCGTCAAGTTGTGCATGACTTTTTGGAAGTGTGATCATGTGATAGAATTCTTCATTAAGGTGGAGTGTGATATAGTTCAATTCTGAGGCTGGAATCATGAATATAAATAAAGGAAATTATGATGGCATGCGGCAGAGCCGGTTATGATAAATTGGGGAATATTACATAAAGGAATGATGGTAACTAGGCAAATGTTTCATATCTGAATGGAAGTATTGCAATGATTGTTCATTCCTGTCTAGCAGAAAAATAAAGAAAGAAAGGTGCCTTGACCATGGCTAACTAGGGGAATTAGGGATAGCATTAGTTGTAAGGAAGGGGTGTACAAATTGGCCAAAGGGAAAAGCAGACCTGGGGTTTGGGAGTAGTTTAGATTTCAGCAAAGGAGGACAAAAGGGATCATTTAGGAAGGGAAAATAATTGAGAGTAGGATTATGGAAAACATAACAAGCTGACTAAAAGCTTCTGTAGGTAAGTGAAGAGAAAAAGATTAGTGAAGACAAATGTAGATCCCTTACAGTCCGAAACAATGAGAGTTATAATGGGGAACAGAGAGATGGCAGACCAATTAAGTACATATTATGGTTCTGCCTTCACAAAGGAGTGTACAAGTAACGTCCCAAAAATGTTGGCGGACACAGGATCTAGTGAGAGAGAGGAACTGAAGGATATTAATATTATTAGGAAAATGGTGTTAGGAAAACTAATGGGATTAAAGGCCAATAAATTCCACGGGCCTGATAATCTACATCCCAGAATATTTGAGGAAGAAGTAGAATACATAGAAACAGTGGATGCATTGGTGGTTATCTTTCAAGATTCTATAGAGTCTGGAACCATTCTTATGGATTGGAGGGTTGTTAATGTATCCATGCTATTTTAAAAAAGGAGGTGAAGAGAAAATGGAATGATGGATTGGTTAGCTTGACATTGGACTCTAGATATCTCCCCCCACTACCAATGTAAAAGATTTAATAGCAGACCACTGGGATAACAGTGACAGGATTGGGCAGAGTCAACACAATTTAAGAAAGTGAAGTCAAGCCTGACAAATCTACTAGAATTTTTTCAGGATATCACTAGTAGAGTTGATTTGGGGAGCTACTAGCTGTGGTTTAGTTGAGCTTTGGGAAAGTTCTTGATAATACTACATTTAAGAGATTAGCATGTAAAACTAAAGGACATGGGACTTGGATCCTTGTTCCTGTAGATAACTGGTTGACTAACAAGAAACAAGTAGAAATAAATAGATAATAAAGTGTGAAGCTGGATGAACACAGCAAGCCAAGCAGCGTCTCAGCAGCACAAAAGCTGACGTTTCGGACATAGACCCTTCAACCCTCTCTGATGAAGAGTTTAGGCCTGAAACGTCAGCTTTTGTGCACCTGAGATGCTGCTTGGCCTGCTGTGTTCATCCAGCTTCACAGTTTGTTATCTTGGATTCTCCAGCATCTGCAGTTCCCATTTATCTCTGATAGAAATAAATAGACCCTTTTTCTAGTGGCAAGCAGTGATTAGTGGAGTGCCGTAGGGATCAGCACTTGGACCCCAGTTATATATGTTAATATATATTAAGTATTTAGATGAGGGAACTGAATGAAATATCTCCCAGTTTGCAATTGACACAAAGCTGAATGGAGGGTAAATTGTGAAGAGGAAGTAGAGATGCTTCAGAATGATTTAGACAAGCTGAGTGAATGAGCAAATGCATAGCAAATGAAGTATAGGGTGGATAAATTTAAGGTTCTCCACTTTAATAGCACAAATAGGAAGGTAGATTATTATCTGAATGGTAATAGATTAGGAAAGGGGGAGGTGCAATCGGACTTCATGTCCTTGTACACCATTTGCTGAAATTAAACATGCAGATGTAGCAGGTGGTGAAGAAGACAAATGATATGTTGACCCTCGCAGTGCAAGGGTTTGAGTGCAGGAGCAGAGATGTTTTGCTGTAGGAAGGATGTACTGGCTATAAAGGAAATGCGGCTAAGATTTACCAAAGTAGTTCCTGGGGTGGCAAGACTAATGCATGAAGAGTAACTGGATCAATTAAAACTAGATACAGAAGAATGAGAGGGATCTCATAGAAACCTAAAAAATTCTAACAAGACTGGACAGCATAAATACAAGAAGGCTGCTTACAATTTCCAGGCGTCACAATCTAAGGAAAAGGGGTAGGCCATTTAGGACTGAGGTGAGAAATTTTTTCGAGTGTGGTCAGCCTATGGCATTCTCTACCACAGAAAGCAATTGAGGCCAAAGCATTGAATGTTTTCAAGAAGGAATTAGATATAATTCCTAGGGCTAAGGGGAACAACATAGTGTGTTGGATGATGGGCTGTGATCATACTGAATGGCGGAGCAGGCTTCAAGGGCTGAATGGCCTCCTCCTACTCCTATTTTCTATGTTTCTGCTACATTATCATAAATGTTAATAAGATTTCTGTTTAAATTACTGACCAATGATGTCTTCCTCAGCTTCACAACATTTATATTTTAAAATGTTCACCCTGTCCTAGTTGTTTTACAATTAATCATCTGTTGCTTAACCCTTAATCTCCTCTGCTCTGTTACTGGAAACTGACTATTTTGATATAGTCTATCTGTTCCTTTCGGTCTTTGTCAGATTACTCCTTAATTACCTTTTATTCTAACATAAACAGCTAGAAAACAATTTTCTCTCCAATTATTTTCAACTCTCCCTCCAAATGTCTGGAATCCACTATTCAAATATTTATTGCTTTGCTGGAAATAGAAATTTGCAGCTCGAGATGTTGTAATGCAGAAGCAGATATCCACTTAACGTTGTCAACTGCATGTCACAAAAGACCACGATAAAAAAATTATCCTATTGTGACAGTGCTTTGCAAACTTTTTCTTCATTTAATGAGGATAAATATGCAACCATAAATCACATTAATTCAGATGTCATTACATCTGTTGTATAAACAGGCCATCTCTGTATGCTGTTTGAGCTTCACAATAAAGGTTGCTGCCATCATCCTCTTCAAATATTAGAAACTACACAGCCTACTTGGGCTAGTGTGATTGAGGAAACTTGTATTCTTGTCTAACTAGAAAAGTAATCAAGTGTTAGCAGCTACTTCCAAGTCCTATTTTCTGCCTTCATCAAGAGGATTTGTGGTTGCTCCTTTTCATCTCATGGAACCCTTCCTGATCTGAGAGCACCTTTAGAAAATTGGCAGTAATTCATCTTTACTTCATTGGCCACCTCTTTTAAGACCCTAGGATGAAATCCATCTGGATCAGACACTTGTCATCCCACAGTTCCATCAGTTTACCTCGAACCACTATCCCAATGATTATAATTTCACCAAACTCCTTTCTCCCTTCCACTGTGATTAAGAGCTACAATTTGAGTGTTTTTGTATCCTCTGTATATAAAATATTTGTTCATTTCATCTTCTATTTCCTTAGTTTATTTTTAGTTTATTCCTTCAATGACATGTCCTTCATGGGCCTCCTGCAGTGCCACAATGATGCCACCCGAAGGTTGCAGGAACAGCAACTCCTATTCCGCTTGGGAACCCTGCAGCCCAATGGTATCAATGTGGATTTCACAAGCTTCAAAATCTCCCCTCCCCCCCACTGCATCCCAAAACCAGCCCAGCTTGCCCTCGCCTCCCTAATGTGTTCTTCCTCTCACCTATCCCCTCCTCCCACCTCAAGCCGCACCTCCATTTCCTACATACTAACCTCATCCCACCTCCTTGACCTGTCCATCTTCCCTGGACTGACCTATCCCCTCCCTACCTCCCCACCTATACTCTCCTCTCCACCTATCTTGTTTTCTCTCCATCTTCGGTCCGCCTCCCCCTCTCTGATGAAGGGTCTAGGCCCGAAACGTCAGCCTTTGTGCTCCTGAGATGCTGCTTTGCCTGCTGTGTTCCTCCAGCTTCACACTTTGTTATCTTGGATTCTCCAGCATCTGCAATTCCCATTATCTCCTCTCAATTTATTTTTTTCCTCTTGATTAACCTTTTAGTCATTATCTGCTATTCTCTATATTCTGAGTAATCATCAGATCTGCCACTCAGCTTTGTATAATTAGATGCCTTTTTTGTTTAGTTTGATGCTGTCCCTAACTACTTCGGTTAACCACGTATCCTGTATGATGGGTGCTCCATTTACATTTTTTCTTTATTGTAGCAGTATGTTTGTTCTGAATATTCTGAGCTATCTGCTATCATGTCTATTGATTTGTCCTTTAGCCTATTAATTCTGTGCACTTCAGCTAGCTTAGCTTTCAGCTCACTTAATTGTCCTTGTTTAAATTTTAAAATCCTAGTCTTAGATCCAGTCTTTTCTCTTTCGAACTAGACATAATATTCAGTCATATGGCTGCTGCCACCTATTAATTAACCCCAGAGCATGACATAATGCCAAGACTCTGGTTGGTTTTAGAATGTGCCACTCCAAGAAACTGCATCCAGAAAATTCTATGGCCTCCTCATCCAGATAGCTATTACAGATCTGATTTTTCCCGTTTGTGTAGATCAGTCACCTTTGCTTATTGTTATCCCGTATAACAAGTACCCAACGTTACCACTTTTATACCTCATCCTACTGTTAGGGGATCTGTAGATCACTCCCATTAGTGACTTCTTTCCCCTGCTATTCCTCAACTCCATCCTCTACAACCTGATCTTCCATAAGAACATAAGATCACAAGTCATAGAAGAAGTAGTAGGCCAATTCTGCTTTGTCATTCACTAAGATCATGGCTGATTTGATAATTCTTAACTCTACTTTCCTGAATTTGCATTTTCCTGGTTAAAAATCTGCTGTTTGTCATCTTGATTATGATTTTATTTATTGTCATGCCTATTTATTACAAATGCAACAAAAAGTTTTGTTTCGCATGTACACTCTCTGGCATCATCTTAAAAATAAACCAAAACACAGAATATAAAGCCAGAAAAAAATAAAACAATATGGTTCATCTTACAGTCTTAGCTCAATAATGTTAGGTAATCTTTGGAACAGCTCCCACTTCTAGCTGAGCCAGGCTCCAGACTTCTCCATCCTGATGCCTCAAGTTCTTGCTGCTAAACAGCTGACACTGCTGCGATCACGCTTGGCTATGATGGTGCTGCCAGAGCAAAGAATCAACACCCCCTGGCACTATCTCACCTACGCCAACACTGCCACTGGCATGAGTCCACACTGGGCTGAGTTCACTGATGTAGCTGCCGCAGATGTGGTAGGGATTCTTTAGACCTTCATTACTACCTCTGAGGTCCAACAGGCTTATTCTGGATATTGGTTTTCCATTGTTAAAGAATCAATGGATGTATGCAGTTCAATCTTTATTGAAGTGGAGTAATAAATGTAATACATAAACTTACCTCTACAATGCATGCAATCATAACTGACGTGGTTTACATGGACCTATCTGAGGATCAGGCATAAATGGGGATCAGTCTGCTCCATCATGATCTCTAGTGATTGATCAGATGGCTCCTGTTCCTGACCTGGCTATTGCTTTGAGGTGCAATCCCTTCCATAGAAGCAGCCTGCAGAATTGAACTTTGACACTCTCCGGTCTTCAGCAATTATTCAGTTTGATTACTGACAAACATCACAAATGTGTCACGTCCCGTGGTCAGCCAGCTTTCACTTTTCAGGACATCTGCTTGTTTTCTCTGGAAGGAGGCTTATCTCTTGATTTCAAAACTTGACTTCAGAACTTGCTTAGAGCTGCTGCAGCTTTTGTCAGCTAATCAATCCTATAATATTTACATAGCATAACCCTGTAGACAACCATACTTTGTTTTGCTGACAAATGGTAAATCACACATCTCGTACACTGCTTAGAGTCATACAGCATGGAAACAGACCTTCATTAAACCAGCCCATGCCCAACAAAATCACAAATCCTAAATCAGTCCTACCTGCCTGCTCCTGGCTCCTAGTCATGTACCTGTCCAAATGCCTTTTAAACATTGTCATTGTGCATCCACCACTTCTTCATGAAGTTCATCCCACCTGTGAACCACTTTGCATGTAAAAACATTTGCCTCTCTCTCCTCTCACCTTAAAAATGTGCCCCCTAATCTTGAAATTCCCCATTTTCAGGAAAAGACAACTACCATCTCATTATTTTATAAACTTCCATCAGGTCACCTCTCAATCTCCTACACTCCAGTGGAAAGAAAAGTCCCAGCCTTTCTTTATAACTTAAACCTTCTATACCTGGCAACATCCTAGTAAATGTCTTTTGAACCCCCTCCAACTTGATAATATCATTCCTGTAATTGGGCAACCAGAACTGGACACAATACTCCAGAACAGGCCTCACCAATATCCTGTACAACCTAAACATAACATCGCAACTCTTACACGAAAAGAACCGAGCAATGAAGGAAAGTGTGACAAATGCCTTTTTAACCATCCTGTCAATATGTGACACACTCATCAGAGAATTATGTACCTGCACCCTAGGTCCTTCTGTTCTACAACACAATCCGAGGTCCTACCATTAATTGTATAAGCCCTACCCTTGTCTGTTGTACCAAAATGTAATACCTCTCATTTATCCAGATTGAACTCCATTTGCCATTTTTCAGTCCATTGACCCATTTGATCAAGATCCCTCTAATCTTAGAAAGCCGCCTTCATTGTTTACACTGTCACCAATTTTGGTGTCATCTGCAAACTTACTAACCATGCCTTCTATATTGTCATCCAAGCCATTTGTATAAATGACAAACAAAAGAGGACCCAGAACCGATCCCTATAGAACACCAGTGGTCACTGGCCTCCAGTCCGAAAAACAATGCTCCACCATTACTCAAAGATAGCAAGAACTGCAGATGCTGAAGTCAGAGTTAACACTGGGGCTGGAAGTACACAGCCGGCCAGGCAGCATCAGAGGAGCGGGAAAGTTGATGTTTCAGTTCGGGACCCTTCCGATATTCTGAAGAAGGGTCCCAGCCTGAAGCGTCAACTTTCCTGCTCTTCTGATGCTGCCGGACCTGCTGTGTACCTCCAGCTCCACACTTTGTTACCTCTATCATTACTCTGTGTCTCCTGCATTTAAGCTACTTATGTATCAAATTGGCAAGTACACCTTAAATCCCATGTGATCTAACTTTACTAATTAGTCTACTATTTGGAAGCTTGTCAAAGGCTTGCTAAAATCCAAATAAACAACATCTACTTCTGTCATCATCAATCTTTTTGGTAACTTCCTCAAAAATCTCAATCAATTTTGAGACATGATTTTCCTCATACTAAACCATGCTGACTATTTCTAATCAATTTTTACCTCTTTAAATGTCCATAAATCCCATCTTTTATAATCTCCTCCAACTATTTACTGACAACCTAAGTCAGATTCACAGGTCAACACTTCCCTGGTTTCTCCTTACAATGTTTCTTAAACGAAGGTACAATATTAGCTCGCCTGGAATCATCAGGCACTTCACCCATAGTTATAGATGATGGAAATATTTCTGCAAGGTGTCTTGTAATTTCCTCCCTTACTTGCCACAATGTTCTGGGGCACATTAGTTCAGGTCCTGGAGATTTATCCACCTTTATATTCTCTAAGACCTCCTGAACTTACTCTTCTGTAATGTGATGTGTTTATTTTTCTGCATTCTCTAGATTCCATTTCTTTCTCCACAGTTAGAAACTGACACAAAATATTCATTTATAATCTCTTGCATCTCCTGGGATTCAACACAAATACAACCTCCTTGATCTTTAAGAGGCTCTACCTTCTCTCTAATTACCATCTTGCCCTTCTATTTTAAAGCAGGGCTTCAGCCAGACACACTATATTACCAGTCTTATTCAACACTTAATTTAAATGCAAATATATTCCTTCAGAAAATTTAGAAAACATTAGAAAAGAAGTGGGCCATTTATTAATCATCAGGTCACCATCTAGCTGATTAACCTTTCAATAGATTAGGCTTGTTTTTTGTTTCCTCATTTCAGCATTGACCAAAAGTTCTAGACTCCCAAGACAAGGAAACACCATCTCAGGATATTCCCCATCAAGCCCTTGAAGAATTTTATGTACCATGGAATCAAGCTGACCAGATGATATTAATGTTTGAATCTAGCCATGATCTATTTTAATCGCAGGACAGGCTTTTGAAATTGAATGGCCTATTTCCCTTTCCGTGTTCTTCTGTACCAAGTGATTGCCAAATGCAGATTTAAAGCATGAAACTACAATCTGCCTCATTTTGGCTTGTGTTGCATATTAACTTTCCATGTTGTTCCTGTTTCATTCAGTCTTTAATATCACAAATGAGCACCAGGATTAATATATGGCTCTTATGCAGCCACTAACAGAAGTGTTTCATTGTGAATTGATGATGTGATATGCAATTTTATCTCTGTAACTGTATAAATATTTAATTAAATTTGTTATTGAACAGAAAGAATAACAGTAGTGCCAGATTGGATCAAAAAATCTCAAAGATATTGCACTTGGAACTGAAAATAAAGGTTCACACTGTGTAGCAAACATTTAATTAGAAATGCTGAAAAAAGAGAATGCTTGAGAAACTCAGCTGGTCTGGCAGCATCAGTGGAGCGAGAAACAGAGTTAATGTTTCATGTCCAAAGACTTTTCTTTGAAACTGGGAATTAGAAAAGCAGTTTGAATTGTTGCGTTTTGCATCAAGCAATGGAACTAAATATTCTTTAATAGACCGTAACACACTTTTTAATTGACTTGACCTGTTCCTACAAATTTAAAACCCGTTTAGGAGATTTTCAAGGTATTGACTACAGTGTAATGAACAATCAAATTTGTGAGACACGATTTTCCTTGCACAAAACCTTGCTGACTATTCCTAATCAATGTACGTTTAAAAGATTTAAAACAAGTGACATTTGTTCTCATGAGCACTTAGTTAGGAATACTGCTGGTTCCCAACTGGTTACCTCTTTATCAACAAACTTGGTAAGAGTCCGATGCAATGAGAATTTTTTATAAGCAGCTATGAATTGTTGATTATGCAAACCATTAAATAATCAATCATCAACTCAATTTTTATGGGTTTTCATTGCATTTACAAATGTATACTTGCAATGGATAAAGATTCAAATTAATTACTTTTAAAATCCCTTCACATTTCTCAGCTGTCCAGTCTTTTTAAAAAGAAACACAGGATACAATTGGGTAAGAAAGCTACATAAACGTTCTTGATGGCCTAGGCATGTAATAATCCACATCAGTATTCGCTAATAACTGTTTACCTATTTATTGCAAAGTAATAGAAAATTTATAAATATTTGGTGTTAAACAGTACAATTTCAAATTGAGTTACAATGAGCAAAGCTCCCCTCCTGTACAAATGATACAAATCTGTTTATTCCATGCCAGGCCTAGTTTGAGTCCCGATAAGATCACAAATGTTTGAACAGCAGTTCGTGTGTTGCAAAGATCACTTGATTTGTCAATGCATGTGATATAGCCTGAATACTTCACCTGCCATAATTTACATAGGAAAATAAATATAAATAAATCATTTCTTTCATATAAATCCACAATGTCTCTGCTCTGGCGTAAGATAATTCATCATATATGGAGTAGGAAGTGTAAAGGTTGAGAATAGGTCATTTGGTCTATTAATGTGTGTTGTTCTAGTACCTTGAATCTCAGCTAGATCACCCCTAATGTGTTTTTGCTTATCTGGCAGATTACTTGTAGAGTGATACATGTTTGGATTTTAAGCAGCAAAAAAAACACTATCTGTACAACATAACAATCCCTATTTCTTTAACATATATTTAGAGTTTCATGCAGTTTATGCATGACAAGAAAGATATAGCTTGTATGTGTGAAGCTCCAGACGTTATTAGTATTTTCTGCTTTCAGAATTTAATCAGATAATTCGTGTTATGTAGTAGGGAGCTTGAACAGAGATAGATCCAGCTACTGCTTTCCTTGTTGCCATGACAACAGTTGGTTGCTATCAACTCAGGGCCGGCAGAGCAGTGTACAGGATTTATTTTAATGGCTAACGTCGGCAGTACTTTCAATTTTAAAAGAAAAACAACATCAATCTTTCTGGTGGGTAGGAAATGAGGAGTTTCATTACCATAATACTGCGTTACTGCATTAAACTGTCAGACAGCAACAAGATTTCAAAATCGACACCTGTCTCTTAGAATAATTGTTCACTGACATGTAACATATTGATATGTTACTGTATGACTCTTATCTCATGAGAGAAATCATTTTAATGAATGGACGCATACAGACATATGCCTATCCTACACTTGCTCCGTCATCACCAGTCCCCATTCCAGCTCAACCTTGCAACCTTCATTGAAATGAACAAGAATATAAAGGAACTGACTAAAATCACTATTACAGTAAAGTAATCTATGGATTCCTGAGTAGAACTAGAATGTTTAGGGAAAGAAGAATGTCACTATGGTCACTTAATGTAAATGCAGGACATTTTCCATTGGTAATACATAAGCTTTCTTATTGTATCAAATTCTTGTTAATTTACATCTGAAAGCATGAAAGATTACCTGTTAAATGTTGTGTTTCAGGTGTTTATTTTTAGCAAACTCACCAATTGTGCACTTGATTGGTAAACGGTAGTTCAATTTATTTGAAGAATTTTACGTATAGGGCATCTCAGCAGACAGGTAGTGATTGAGCACTACCCATCATTATTTAGAGCAACAGCTGCACTCATAATAAATTGACTTCTGATCACTTGCTGCTTTATATGTTGGTTCCTTAATCATTTTGTATATTTTCTTAAATTGATATCACCACCCTCGAGTATTGCATCCACTGTTACTCCATTGTGTCACGGGCCACCAATCCAACTGGAGTCTTCTCAGGGTGGAGCTTCCATACTCTGTAATGCTTAAAAATATTGTTTAACAGGAAGAGGCAGTGGCGTAATGGTATTCTGGAGCCTAATTCTCAGGTGCTATGACTTCAAATCCCAAAATGGTAGTTGGTGGAATTTAAATCATTATTGTTATAGGAGATAACATAAGTATTGCTCCACCTGGTAAAGATACTGTACCATAGGCAAAACATAGATCATGATTCACTAAAGCCCTTTAGGGACATCTGAGTCCAGACCTTAAATGCAGATGGACCAACTGGTACTAACAAAGGTATTGCTAATGATCATGGCATACTCAGCCCTGTTGATCCTACGAAGTCCTCCTTCCAAAGCTCACAACCACTAATACAGGTAACAGCAAATCACTGATGGCTTGCCCCAACATTGGTAGCAGTGCCACAAAGACTATTCGAGTAACCAGCCTAACACAGCCATAGAATTTGCACAGTATGGAAGTAGACCCTTCAGCCCATCATGAATACACTCAGCATCAAACATCAATCTATTTTAATCCCATTACCCAGCACTTGGCCCATAGCCATGTATGTAATAGCATTTCAATTGTTCACCAAAATAGTTCTTAAATGCCTGAAGGGTTGTTACCTCTATCACCCTTTCAGGCAGTAATTGTCAGATTGCCCACAACCCTCCGAGTGAACATCTTTTTTCCTCTCAAATCCCTGGCTCCTTACTTTAAAAATATGCTCCTTGTTATTGACCCCTCTTTTCCCTTATCTACCCTATCTATGCTCCTTGGAACTCCCCGTGCCCCCCAACCCCCCACCCTCCAAGGTCAGGTCTTTCCTCGCCCTTTCCTGCTCGAAGGAAGATGACCTCTGCCTATCTAGTCTCTCATTATAGCTGAATTGCACTAGATACAACATCCTGGTGAATCTCCTCTGCACCCTCCCTCATTACTCTCTCTGCACCCAATCACATTCTTCCTGTAATGGGGAGACCAGAACGGCACACAGTACTCCACCTGTGGCCTAAAAATTTATAGTTCGAGTTAATGGTAATTGTCTTTTCCCGAGGATGGGGGATTTCAAGAACAGGGGATACATTTTTAAGGTGAGAGGAGAGAGATTTTAAAAAAGACTTAAGGGGCAATTTTTTTACACTCGTGTGTGCAATGAACTTTCTGAAGAAATGATGGATGTGGTGCAATTACAACATATAAAAGACATTTGGATAAGTATGTGAATAGGAAATGTTTGGAGGGACATGGACCAGGAGCAAGCAGATGGTACTAGTTTAGTTTGGGATTATGTTCAGCATAGACTAGTTGGACCAAAGGATCCATTTTCATGCCACATGACTATGACTATGAGGCTATATACAACACCATCGCAACCTCTTTGCTCTTCATTCAATGCCTAAAGGCAAATATCTCATATGCTTTCTTAATCATTTTATCTATCAATCCTGCTGCTTTCACAGATCTATAGGCATGCACATGAAGGCCTCTTTGATCCTCTGTACTTCCTAGGGTCTTACTATTCAACATGTATATCATTGTCTTGTTAGTCATCCAAAAATGTGTCACCTCACACTTATCAGGATTAAATTCCATTTGCACTGTTTCAGCCCATTTGACCCAGGTGCTTATACCACCCTACTCTCAAAATCACTGGCTCATCACAGATACTACCATCACCGCCCCTAGGTAATGCCCTGTTTTATCAACAGAACAAATGCATCAGAGGTAGTGGCATAATGTATAAAATAGGTAGCTCTGAACATTGACTCTTAACTCTACGAAGGCTCGTGACATCAAGCCAAAAAAGGATAAGGTGTCCTCCTACTGATTATCGCCAAATCACCCCTCAGGTGATGAATCAATGTACTTCCACATTGAACACCAACTGGAAACAATACTGAAAGTGGCAAGGGAACATAATATGCTCTATGCTGAGTATGTCAATGTCTATTACCAAGAAATGTTCATTAGCACTACTTTTTTGGAACAGATTTAGCAGCTGAAAACTGGGTATCCATGATAGACTGTGGGCGAGCAGCAGCAGAATTATAATCAATATATTTATTTCCTGAATATTAATAATGCATCAATAATACTCTTCATTCCTTGACACAGGTAAATATGTATAATTGAAATTCATGTGTTACAGTTTCTTTTTTCTACTTCACTTGTAAATGTAACGTATAAGTTAAAAGAATTTGTCTTGGGTTTATTTCTAGTTTATTTATCTCATTATTATACCATTAAGCTTGTTTAAAATGAAAATGAAGAAGATAAAAGAAGCAACAGATTGAAGGGCACACAAGACAATTACCAAAAGTTGACAGTTATTTCACTGTATTAAAGGAGGCCCCTCATTATCAAAACAGTGAACTGAGCCCATCACCCACAAGCATCTATCTCTCCTACTCAGATACACATGTGGATGTAATTACCACGCCTGAGAATGTTATTGAGTTCAAAATCCCAGCTGAAGAAAATAAATATGCAAAGCTCAATGTTCCCTGGGGTGTCTTGACTGAAGGTGATATTTTATTCTGGATCCAGAAATGTGTCTCAGAGTGTGAGTGATCTATTTGTGAAATTGAAGTGGACTTTCAAAGATCAAATTAAACTTTGCTGGAAAAGTCTACTTCATCCAATGGAAATTAATCATGGAAGATGCAATCAGGAATGGCTAGCAGACTCTCCAACAAACAGTTGTGTACATTATTTTGTTTGCAAATCTAATCATCATTAATGTCTAAACATTATTAACAACACCGTATTTATGGGTTTACTTGTTGGCAAAATTCTGAAGGAGTTCAAAATCATAACAATGCTGAAGATTGTAGAAAAGCTATGTTTGCATATTTGACAAGGCAATGTGGGTTGACTGAGTTTCACACCTGCAGGAAAAGATGGAAAAAGGAGAAAGTATCCTGGAAGCATGTACTTTAGCGTGCTATTGTGGTTGTATGCGCATTAATAGCAGAAATATTGCATACATTTTGTCATTTTTAATTGATTTAAATGCCTTGATAAAAAGACGGGTATGTGAAGGTGCAGAGCTCCTGCTGAATGGTTACAAGGTTTTCAAACTTGTATCAAGGAAAATTATTCATACATAGGACATTTAAGCCACAAGAACCTGTATTACGTTATTATCCAACGGAAGACTCAGTTGGCTTTCCCTATTGTAGAAGCATAATTGTGATTATTTTTGAGTGTAATGGTAAATTGCTGAGGAGAAAGGCCATTTTCGCAGCTGAAAAATCTTCAAAAAATGAATTACTCATAACAATGCTGCAAGACAAGCTGTCAACACTTGGCATTTTTTTTCATTTGTTCACAGGACATGGGCAATTAAGAGTCAATCTTATTACTATGGGCCTAGAGTCACATGTACATCAGACTAGGTAAGGACAACAGGTCCTTTGCTAATGTGAACCAGCTGGGTTATTACATCAATCAACAAATGCTGCCATTAGATGAACCATTTTTTAAAATTCCAGGTTTCTAAAAAAAGTGAATTTAAATTTAATTATTGATTTTTTGGGAGGGATTTGAACCTACACCCCAGGATAAATACTAGGTTTCTAGATTACCAGTCCAGTGACATCATAATTACCACCCGGTAAATAGTTTTAATGGAACTTTTTCAGTCAATATATTAATACAGGGCCAATTGTTTTACATTGTGGCAGTTATTCAGTGCTGTCTCTTTTTGCAGAAGGATAGAGAATTCCAGTGCTGTTATCCTCATATTTGGACAAATCTTGAGTTGAACTTCAGAGGCACATATACATGAAATCTGTCAACAAGTACTTGCAAAAAGAGGTGGACAGCATAAATAACCCCCAGGTCAATATTGCGCAAATAGAATACAATTTCCACTCAATATGAAAATTGTCATTTCTATGGACCTGGATTTATTCCAATCTAGTCCTGTTTACATGTTGGTGATAACAGTGAATTCTTTCGAGATTACTGTTTATGGATGTTAAATAATCTTTAATGATCTTAGGCCTTATTTACACAATGTTTTACAACCACATTAAAGTACATCATAAAATTCTTAATTCTGGGTGAAAACAAAACTTGAGTGATGGTTTAATACTTCTTTCATAAACTGATTTGAATCACAGACTCTTGTCTTGCTTATATTGGCATAAAATGGATTCATCTTGAACTTTGTCCTACATGTGATACTGTAAACTACTGTTCTGCATTCAGAGAAACTAAGAAAAATCAGAGTTGCTGAGGGAAGAGTTAGTACAACTAATTAGCACGACCTGCAAAATATCGCCAGCACTAAATACTAACAAAATTCAGTCCTAATCTGACAAAAACTCTGCCTCTTAAAAATAAACCTTAATCAAAGTTTCCAGATGGTATGTACTTGCCAATTGTGCAGCGACATTTAAACAAAATTGGGTGGTATGGTGAAACATTAAAAGAATGGTCAGAAATGGAAGGGTTGGAGTCATCGGGTGTCTGGGCCCCAATTTTGTGAATGGTGGACAGTGAGCTGCATGGGATCACGACTCATGTTTCTGCAATGAGCAATGAAGAGGCACATAAGTTTGTTAAGGAGGCAAACAGACCCAATTTTAATGACTTTTCCACACTTACTAAAAATTCTGATTAAAAAAACTTTTATAGGCCAACCACAGATGGCAGCTGCTGCTAACACTATACTAAAACCATGTAGTTAAGTGTCTTGTTTTCTATCCCAGAAGTTAGACAGTCATTGTTTTGTTTTCATGGGGCCTCCATGAAAAGACCGATGTTAATTTTGCCTCCAGCAGTGTATATCACCCGAATAATTTTGTGATCTATTGTAAGATAAGAAACAGGATAACATGGTATTGAAGATGTCAAGACACATTTATTACAGCTCGATATTATGTTAAGACATGACATTCACAACCACATCATTGTCTGGGCTAACATTAAACTGTTAGATTACAGTTGAGGAGTGTGCTCTTGGAAGTATTTTACACTTCAAGTGATCCCAAGTAAGTTGTTGGCTGAGACCTTTATACCCTCAGGGTTGCAAACTATGATAACGTGATGATATGAGCTTTTCACTTCAATGTATACTGATATACCGTCCATGACACATAACACAATATAGAGCATGCTCTTAGCAGGGGCCTCAGTAGACAGGGACCTGGTGAGGATTGCTGGGGTTAGAGAGGAGGAGGTGACTGTTGCTGCTTCCTAAGTATTGTAGGGATCTAGGCTGGAGTGAGGGGCTTGCCTATGGATTCTGGCAGGCCTTCCCTTCCCACAAGGAGTTCAGGGGTGATTGATGAGGCAAAGACTATTTAAAGGAAGGCTTGGGTGCTGGCAGCCTTTTGAATATGGCATCAACGCTTCCTTCTATGTTAGGTAATCCTGTATTCATTGCCTCAAAGCTTGCCTTGAATCCCTGAGTACACAGCCACACCAAAGCGGTCAAAGAAAGTGCAACGTTTCACTTTAGCGTCAGGAGCAATTTTGAAAACATTACAATTGATCCCAATCATTTATGTAGGTTGTGAAGAGTTATGAACCCAGTTAGAAGTCACATGATACCAGGTTATAGTCCAACCAGTTTATCAGAAATCACAAGCTTTCAAAGTCACTCTTTACCTGATGAAGGAGCAGTGCTCCTAAATCTTGTGATTTCAATTAAACATATTACACTGTAACCTAATGTCATGTCACTTCTGACTTTGTCCACCCCAGTACAACACTGGCACCTCCACATCAAAGTTATGAACTTTGTACTGAATTTTGCAGTACCCTACCTAGTAACAGTCTGCAATCCTGAGGATAATCCATTTACTTCCAGTCTGCTTTTTATCTGTTCATCATTTCTCAGTCCATTCTAATAAACTCCCCCCAATCCCATGCACTTTGCTTTTATTTACTAACCTCTGTTTGTGACTATGTCAAAAGCCTTCTGAAAATCCAAATGCACCACATCTACTGGCTTTTCCTTGTTTATCCTCAAAGCACCAAAAAGTTTGTCAAATAAGATTTTCCTTTCAGAACTAATCTGATGAAGTAAATTGGTTTTACCAGCTTTCAGGGTCCAGTGAGTGGTTTTAAACTAATTTATTTCCAAATCTCAAAACAAAAACATAACTCTGGTCTGAACTTCTTCGAAAGCAGTATTGACACCACATCTCCAGTTCTCCAGCTAAGTAAAACCACCTGCTACCCCTACTATTCAGACTTCACTTGCATTTATCCAACTTTAGTTTCTAAAACTAAAAAAAATTCCAAAACTACAAGGTATGTACTAAAGCACATGAACTAGATATTCACAATTAAGAGCAAAATAATGCTGAAGTTACAAATTATATCCTGTGAGACTGTGACTAACAAGGTAAACCATCTGTCCTTATCCACCTTAACCTGTTGGCAGCCTCTGATGGAGTTGATCATGACACTGTGATGAAGACTCACTGGATTCAAAACCTTAACTCTGCTTTCTCCCCATAGACGCTGCCAGACATGCTGAGTTTCACCAGCAATTTCTATTTTTAGTTATGACCATGACACTCCACCACACAGATCTCCATACTCACCCAGTTGAGTGGGACTGAGATTTCCTTGGTTTCTTTCTTACTTATCAAGTCATTGCTAGAATCACCCTCAGATTCACCCTAATTTTGGATCCCACATTGTTAACTCTAGAGTTCCTCAAAGATCTATAATTTGTCTCCTCCTTTTTCTCATCTGCACTGGTGATACAATATGAACATTTGGCATCAGTTTCCAACTGTACATTGAAGATACTCAGTTCTACCTCATCATCACCTCCCTCCAATGAACACCAGATGAGCAGAAATTTCCTCCCTCCTAAATATTAGGACAGAAGCCATTGATTTTGAGTCCTACTCCAAGCTCCGTTCCTTAGCTACCAATTCTATCCCTGTCCCTGGGTCTGAGATTAAGCTAGTCTTTCTGCAACCTTGGTGTCACATTCAAACCCAAGGGGAGTGTCTGACTTTATTTTTGTGCCATCACTGAGATCTCCTATTTCCACCTTTGTAACATTTCGCTCTTGTTTCAACTTATCTGTTCCGTAAGTAGTCATTCTTAACTTTGTTGACCTGACATGATTATCCCAAGACACTCCAAATCGTCCTGCCCAACTGTAAATTGCTCATCCGTTTTCCTCTGCGTTTGCTGATATGCCTAAGCGTCCTGTCAAGCACCAACCTGATCGTAAAATTCTCGCCCTTGATTTGAAATCTTTCCAAGGCCTCACCCTTTCCTATCTCTGTGGGCTTCTCCAGCTTTATAACCCTCCTGGACCACTGTGCTCTACCAAGTACAATCTTTGGTATGTTCCAGATTATAATCACTTCACTGTTGG
Organism: Stegostoma tigrinum; assembly: GCF_030684315.1. Classification (NCBI taxonomy): domain Eukaryota; kingdom Metazoa; phylum Chordata; class Chondrichthyes; order Orectolobiformes; family Stegostomatidae; genus Stegostoma; species Stegostoma tigrinum. The sequence continues at coordinate 17,188,097 of NC_081367.1, read as the reverse complement.
TTGTTGTGACTTCAGTTTCCTTCTCCAAGACTCACAAGCTCTGATATCCCTCCCTGTTGCCTCACACTCTTTTCCCTTCTTAAGATGCATTTAGAACTGACATCTTTAACCATGATTTGCTCATTTGGCCTACTATCTCCTTGTGTGCATCGATGTTAAATTTATGCTCTAATGTACCTGTAAGTAGCTCATAATATTTTATCACATTAAAGAAAAATAAGAAAATCCACAACAGCAGATTGAAATAAATACATCTGTTGCCTAAAGTTTCAGCATTCCAAAACCATACAATGGTCTGATTCAAATTCCCTTTGGATTCAGATACCATGCCACAACGTTAGGAGTTAGGTGATACCAAACACGACCTTGAAAATTATTGACCGAGAAATGTGGTTAAAGCTGACCCAAATAAACTGAACTAAAGAGGAGTAATTTTGATAATTATTTTTGAGAAGGGAAACATCTCTTCCATGACAAACGTTAAGGCAATTACATTACTGAAAAAATGAAACCCAAGAACACAGTGACATTGCTCAATCAGACAGAAGATCCAAGGTTTGATCAGACTGATCTTGGCTGAGGCACCAACTTAAGACTCTTGGTCAATGTGTCAGTATGCTTTTAAAGGAAATGCTCATGATATAAATCACTGAATCAAAGCATGTGACCTGATGTTTAATATGCCATCTTACCCTGGGATCATGAAACACAACACATGATTGGAAGCATGTGCTTTGTTTAATCTAAATACTTAATATTTGTCAATATACTTATGTGCTGGTGAATGTGATGTTTCTATATTATCAGGGGCCAATCCTGTGGTGGGGAAGTCAGTTGTGGGGATTGAAGACAGAATGCTGGAATTATATAATCCCTACATTGTGGAAATAGGCCCTTCGGCCTAACGATTCCACACTGACCATCAGAGCTTCCCACCCAGCCCGCTCTCCCTGTAACCCACCTAATCTATACATTCCTGAACACTGCGGGTAATTTAGCATGGCCAATCCACCTAGCCTGCACATCTTTGGACTGTGGGAGGAAACTGGAACACTCAGAGGAAACCCACGCAGACACAGGGAGAATGTGCAAACTCCACACAGACAGTCGCCCGAGAGTGGAATAACCCTGGTGCTGTGGATAGTAGTGCTAACCACTGAGGGCAGTGATTGTGATGGCGGGGTGTGGGGGTGGAGGGGACAATGACATGTAAGGTTGGAAGATGGATTATGGTGGGACGAACGGTCATCAAAAAGTCATCACCTCCCTAGCTGTGGCTGGGAGACGGTATATCACAGTGACCAGTATATCTAAGCCGAAGGCCCAGACCTGGGAGTAATTGTGAGAGATGAAGACTTAAATGAAAGGCTTGGGCGGGGAGCGTAAAAGCTCAGAACTGATGGGATTAACAGGAAATATAAGGAAGAAAAGAACATGAAGATTTGAGGAGCTCTGAGCTGCACAGGCAGTGCCTGCAACAAATTCTGCAAAGCACTACATTTGTTGCCTTCCATCCTCATCTGAATCAATGGCTACTACCACACTTGGAGTGGACAGAGTCAGTGTTTTTTTCTGTCACTTTAAGTGTGAGCAATGTGAGGCCCTTCAAGGGGAAATTGCATCACTGAGGGTCTTGCACAGGCTAGACTAAAGATATCTGTGACCACAGAATTCTGCACATGAAATGCATGCTGTAACCATTTATGATGAACACAAATCTTTGCCACCAGCAATCGTGACCACATCACTAAAAATTGTTTATTGTCATCTTTGTGAAGCAGAAGGTATGTGGGATGACCTTAAATGTGTCAACAGCAGGTCACAGTTCACAAAGATAACAATTTCTTATTGACTGCTCAAGGACATAGAACAGCTTTTCTCTCACCTTGATCTGTTAGTATTTGACAACATGCTGTTATATGCAATGTTATCTCTTTAGGGTGATGTGGAGTGTAGGGGCTAGGGACGCAAGGATTCAGCAGCCTTACTGCACTTACAATCTTCAACTGTACTTGCACAATATGGCATGTATTGGAATAAGGTCCACTATATCAAATATCCATGTAGAGGCATTTCATGACCCTCATTGTCGGGGTCCTCCAAGTCTTAGAACATAGAACATAGAACAGTACAGCACAGCATAGTACAGGCCCTTTGGCCTATAATGTTGTGTCAAACTTTTAGCCTAAACCTAAGGTCTATCTAACCTCCACCGCTACCTTATACTATCCTCCATATGCCTATCTAATAGCTGCTTAAATGTCCCTAATGAGGCCGACTCCACTACCCTCTCTGGCAATGCATTCCACTCTCTGAGTAAAGAACCTACTTCTGACATCTCCCTGACTCCTTTCACTTTAAAACTATGTCCCCTCATAAAAGCTACCTCCACACTAGAATAAGTCTCAGGCTGTCTACTCTATCTATACCTCTGTACACCTCTATCAAGTCACCTCTCATCCTTCGTCATTCTAAAGAGAAAAGCCCTAGCTCTCTCAACCTTTCCTCGTAAGACTTTTGCTCCATTGGCAACATCCTTGTAAATCTCCTCTGCACCTTTTCTAATGCTTCCACATCTTTCCTGTAATGAGGTGACCAGAACTGGACACAATACTCCAGATGTGGCTGAACCAGACTTTTGTATAGTTGGAGCATAACTTCACAGCCCTTGGACTCAATCCCTCCATTAATGAAAGCTAACACACCATACACCTTCTTAAACAACTCTATTCACCTGGGTGGCAGCTTTCAGGGAACTGTGAACATGAACTCCAAGATCCCCCTGCTCCTCCACACTGCCAAGAATCTTTCCGTTAACCCTGTATTCTGCTTTCAAGTTTGTCCTTCCAAAATGAATCACGTCACACTTTTAAGGGTTAAACTCCATCTGCCACTTCTCAGCCCAGCTCTGCATTCTATCAATGTCCCTTTGTAACCTAGAACAGCCCTCTGCACTGTCCACAACGTGACCCACCTTTGTGTGGTCCGCGGACTTGCTTATCCACCCTTCCACTCATTCATCAAAATCATTTACAAAAATCACAAATAGAAGAGGACCCAGAACTGATCCTTGTAGTACATCACTCATAACTGAGCACCTCGATGAATATTTTCCATCCACTACCACCCTTTGTCTTCTAAGGGTCAGCCAATTCTGAATCCAGTCTGCCACATTTCTCCCTATCCCATGTCTCCTTGCCTTTTGCATGAGCCTACCATCAGGAACCTTATCAAACACCTTACTTAAATCCATGTATACCACATCCACTGCTCCACCTTCATCCACATGTTTGGTCACCTCTTCAAAGAATTCAATAAGGTTTGTGAGGCATGATCTACCCCTCACAAATCCATGCTAACATGAATCAAACTGCGCCTTTCCAAGTGATCATAAATCCTGTCTCTCAGAGCACTTTCCAATAACTTGCCTGCCACTAATGTAAGACTAACTGGCCTATAATTTCTGCGGTTATCCCTGTTCCCTTTTTTTGAACAAGGGAATGATGTTTGCCTCTTTCCAATCTTCCAGCACTATACACGGGGACAGTGAGGATGAAAAGATCATCGCCAAAGGACCTGCAATCTCATCCTTTGCTTCCTGTAGAATCCTTAGATCAGACCCTGGCGACTTATCTATCTTCAACTTCCTCAGAATTGCTAGCACATATTCCTTACTAACATCCACCTCCTCCAGCCTACCTGCCTGTTTCACAACGTCCTCCTCTATAACTAGGTCCCTCTCAGTTGTGAACGCTGAAGAAAAATATCCATTAAGGACCTCTCCTATCTCTTTAGGCTCTGTGCACAAATTCCCTTTACAATTCTGATTGGCCCTATCCTGTCTCTGGTCATTCTCTTGTTTTGCACATACTTGGGAGTTCTCCTCGATCCTATTTGCCAAGGTTTTCTCATGCCCCCTTATAGCTCACCTAAGCCCTTTCTTCAGCTCCTTCCTGGCTAACTTGTATCCCTCTAGTGCCTTTTCCATTTCTCTTTTCCTAAACCTTACATTAGCCTCCTTTTTCTGCTAGGCTACTCGTTTGACCTCTCTCAAGAACCATGACTCCCTCACTTGACTGCATCTTCTCTGCCTGCTAGGGACAAACATATCAATCATATGCAGTATGCACTCCTTAAACAATCTCCATATTTCTTCCCTGACAGCACCTGTTCCCAATTTATGTTACCCATTTCTTGCCATACTGAGTTGTAATTATCCTTCCCCCAATTATAAACTTTACCCTGCCGTATGTACCTATCCTTGTCCATGACTGTCGTGAAATAAACAGAGTTGTGATCGCTACCGCCAAAATGCTCTCCTACCAACAGGTCTAACGCTTGGCCCGGTTCATTGCCAAGCACCAAATCCAAAGTGGCCCCTCCTCATGTTGGTCTGTGTATATACTGTGTCAGGAATCCTTCCTGAATGCACTGGACAAAATCTGCTCCATCTAAACTGTTACTACTAAAATGTTTCCAATCAATATTTGGAAAGTTGAAGTTACCTATGACTACAACTCTGTGACTTCTGCACCTTTCCAGTATCTGCCTCCCAAGCCGCTCCTCTACTTCTGCACCTATTAGGGGGTCTGTAAAAAAAACCCCAACAAAGTGACTGCTTCTTTCTTGTTCTTGACCTCAACCCAAACTGACTCTGTAGACGTATCATTCTCGAACTGCCTTTCAGCAGTTACTATACTCACCTTAACTAGCAATGCCACTTCCCCACTTCTATTTCCACCCTCCCTATTTCTTTTAAAGCATCTAAATCCCAGAAATTTCAACAACCATTCCTCTCCCTGAGTTATCCAGCTTATTCTATGCTTCAGTGTTATTTGTGAGCAAATGCAGACTGCTTATGTTACTATGAACTTGTTCTGTTTCTGATATTGCAGATTCAGGGTTATTGGAACTGTGACTTGTAGCTCCAGCGACAGCAGGAGTTATCATTGCTGTGGCTGTGGTTTAGTGATGGCACAGAGAAATGGAAGAGGAACAGATGCACCAGCAGCAACCTCCAGCAGCTGACAATGATCCTCCACAAGAAAAAGCCACATCTGATGCTCCCCTCAGGAGGTGGAGGAGATATAGGAAGGCTGAAGTCTCTCAATCCCAAGCTACAAATGTATCAAGGCTGTTATTGATGTTACTCACAAGATCACAGCATTTTGATCAGGTCAGTGTTGCAGCCTGGCAATAGGCTTTGCCAATATCGCTGAACAACCCAGGTACAGGCTGCTATAGAATGTACAGAAATTCTGTTGAGATTGCCATATTATGACACAGCAGACTTCATCAATTAAAAAGGCTTCCATTCCATAAATGTGCAAATTATCTGTGACCATCAGTACTACATCTTAGAGGGCTAAACCAAATACCCTGGAAACTGCCATGATGCCTATATGCTTTATAACTCCCTAAATCCTGTTTCATTTCAAGGTCCAGGAGCCTTACAAAGATGGTTGTGAGGGGACAACAGGTATCCTTTGTAACCATGGCTGATGACTCTCATACCTAATCCCCAACTAATGCCAAGCAGATACAATGCCACTCATTCTTCCACTGGGGTTGGTGTGCAGCAGATGATAGTCTTCCCAAAGATGAGATTCCAATACTTTGAGCAATCTTAGGGCCTTTGCAGTACACTCCAGGTAGTGTGCAACAGCAAGCAGTACCTATTTATTCCAAGAAGAAATGTAGCTATTTTTGTTGTTTTCTTTCCCCCTCACTTTTCCTGTTATGCAATAGAAGTTAATATTTACAGCTGAAGGCTTTCAACACAATGCCCCAACATTGATCAATGACAAGCTGTTAAGTTACATAGGGCATTGGACAAAGAGTAGCACTCTCTTAGATTGGGTTCTAACTGTGGGTATCACAGCTACAGAAGCTTCCATTGTCGAGGAAGATCTGCCTACTGAGTCAGTATGGGTGGAAATTAGGAACAGCAAGGGAGTAGTCACCTCGTTAGGGGTTTACTACAGGCCCCCCAATAGCAGCAGGGAGATTGAAGAAAGCATAGGGCGACAGATTTTGGAAAAGTGTGGACGTAATAGGGTTGTTGTAATGGGTGACTCTAACTTTCCTAATATTGATTGGAACCTCCTTCGAGCAGAAGATTTGAATGGAGTTGTTTTTGTAAGGTGTGTTCAGGAGGGTTTCCTAACTCAGTACGTTGACAGGCCGACGAGGGGAGAGGCCATTCTAGACTTGGTGCTTGGAAACGAGCCGGGGCAGGTATCAGATCTTGTGGTGGAGCACCATTTTGGTGATAGTGACCATAACTGCCTCACATTCTACATAGCTATGGAGAAGGAGAGGATTAGGCAAAATGGGAGGATATTTAATTGGGGAAGAGGAAACTATGACGCGATTAGACATGAGTTAGGAAGCATGGACTGGGAGCAATTGTTCCATGGTAAGGGCACTATAGACATGTGGAGACTGTTTAAGGAACAGTTGTTGCGAGTGATGAGTAAATATGTCCCTCTGAGACAGGCAAGAAGGGGTAAGATAAAGGAACCTTGGATGACGAGAACGGTGGAGCTTCTTGTGAAAAGGAAAAAGGTAGCTTACATAAGGTGGAGGAAGCTAGGGTCAAGTTCAGCTAGAGAGGATTACACGCAGGCAAGGAAGGAGCTCAAAAATGGTCTGAGGAGAGCCAGGAGGGGGCACGAGAAAGGCTTGGCAGAAGGAATCAGGGAAAACACAAAGGCATTTTACACTTACGTGAGGAATAAGAGAATGGTCAAAGAAAGAGTAGGGCTGATCAGGGATAGCATTGGGAACTTGTGTGTGGAGCCTGAGGACGTAGGGGAAGCCCTAAATGAGTTTTTTGCTTCTGTCTTTACGAAAGAAACCAACTTTGTAGTGAATGAAACCTTTGAAGAGCAGGTGTGCATGCTGGAATGGATAGAGATAGAGGAAGCTGATGTGCTGAAAATTTTGTCAAACATTAAGATTGACAAGTCGCCAGGCCCGGACCAGATTTGTCCTCATCTGCTTTGGGAAGCGAGAAATGAAATTGCTTCGCCACTTGCGAGGATCTTTGCATCCTTGCTCTCCACTGGAGTCGTACCTGAGGACTGGAGAGAAGCAAATGTAATTCCTCTCTTCAAGAAAGGAAATAGGGAAATCCCCGGCAATTACAGACCAGTAAGTCTCACGTCTGTCATCTGCAAGGTGTTAGAAAGGATTCTGAGGGATAGGATTTATGACCATCTGGAAGAGCATGGCTTGATCAAATGCAGTCAACATGGCTTTGTGAGGGGCAGGTCATGCCTCACAAACCTTATCGAGTTCTTTGAGGATGTGACTAGAAAAGTTGACGAGGGTTGAGCTGTGGATGTGGTGTATGTGGACTTCAGTAAGGCATCTGATAAGGCTCCCCATGGTAGGCTCATTCAGAAGGTCAGGAAGAATGGGATACAGGGGAACTTAGCTGTCTGGATACAGAATTGGCTGGCCAACAGAAGGCAGCGAGTGGTAGTAGAAGGAAAATATTCTGCCTGGAAGTCAGTGGTGAGTGGTGTTCCACAGGGCTCTGTCTTTGGGCCTCTACTGTTTGTAATTTTTATTAATGACTTGGATGAGGGGACTGAAGGATGGGTCAGCAAGTTTGCAGACGACACAAAGGTTGGAGGTGTCGTTGACAGTATAGAGGGCTGTTGTAGGCTGCAGCGGGACATTGACAGGATGCAGAGATGGGCTGAGAGGTGGCAGATGGAGTTCAACCTGGATAAATGAGAGGTGATGCATTTTGGAAGGTCGAATTTGAAAGCTGAGTACAGGATTAAGGATAGGATTATTGGCAGTGTGGAGGAACAGAGGGATCTTGGTGTGCAGATACATAGATCCCTTAAAATGGCCACCTAAGTGGACAGGGTTGTTAAGAAAGCATATGGCGTTTTGGCTTTCATTAGCAGGGGGATTGAGTTTAAGAGTCGTGAGATCTTGTTGCAGCTCTATAAAACTTTGGTTAGACCGCACTTGGAATACTGTGTCCAGTTCTGGTCGCCCTATTATAGGAAAGATGTGGATGCTTTGGAGAGGGTTCAGAGGAGGTTTACCAGGATGCTGCCTGGACTGGAGGGCTTATCTTATGAAGAGAGGTTGACTGAGCTCGGACTTTTTTCATTGGAGAAAAGGAGGAGGACAGGAGACTTAATTGAGGTATACAAGATAATGAGAGGCATAGATAGAGTTGATAGCCAGAGACTATTTCCCAGGGCAGAAATGGCTAACACGAGGGGTCATAGTTTTAAGCTGGTTGGAGGAAAGTATAGAGGGGATGTCAGAGGCGGGTTCTTTACACAGAGAGTTGTGAGAGCATGGAATGCGTTGCCAGCAGCAGTTGTGGGACCAAGGTCATTGGGGTCATTGAAGAGACTGCTGGACATGCATATGGTCACAGAAATTTGAGGGTGCATACATGAGGATCAATGGTCGGCACAACATTGTGGGCTGAAGGGCCTGTTCTGTGCTGTACTGTTCTATGTTCTAAGACTCAGTGCTAAGAATGGGTAACCTCCATAGCTTCATTCTTGCAGTTGCAATTACAGGCAGATGATGTCAAGAGGCAATACATTTATGAACATGAACTTCTCTTTCGAACAAAGTGTCAGCATGCCACCTCTGTGTCCTCTGATCCTGTTGTTTAATAGGGGTACTATGAATGGCCACTGGTGGCTGGCAATGTTTTGCCCGGTGCTTCAAATATGGCACCCATGGCGCAAATTCCCACAACTCTAAATACTTGCACTTTTGGTAAGCACACAATAGAGTGAATGTGATGCCATATGAAGTATACATAATGAAGTGAGCTTTGTGTGAGATAAGTCATTATAGTTTATGAAGGGGAAACCTGCACGGAACTCACTGAAATTAAGATTTTACTGACGTAAATCCATGTGTAACTATTTGGGATGAGTTTTTGTCTTTGGAAAATGGGGACATTGTGTTATGTCACATGGTCAGTATGCCTCTGAAACATACATGTGATATCAGGTATAAAGATGTCATACTGCATCACTAGGATCACTTGATATGCTCTGTGTAAACTCAGTTTAATACTGATCCAAGCTCTTACAATGTTTCAATATAATAGTTGGCTGTGATAAATATCTATTGGATTCTTTAATATCAATTTCCAAAATAAGGTTTTTAGTTATGGGAGATCACCTAAACATTGCTGCATCAAGAAAAATGCCCAGCTGCAGGCAAAAAATTACAAAATTTGATCTTGTCTAGAAGACCAGTGGGGTTAGTAATTACCCTCCGTGCTTCAGTGTCGGGACAGGAAATGAACCAAGATCCCTTATCACTAACTAATGTTGTCTGTGTGAAAGAAGATTTAGCTTAGATGTGATGTTTCCTGCAGCTGAATGCAAAACCTTGGGGAATGAAATGGGAAATTTGGGAAAAGTTGCTAAATTATAAAAGAAATTACAATCTCTTTAGAAGTCTTTATTTAATTTCAAAAGTCCAAAGCAAATTCAGCATATGTAAAGCCATGCTATAACACAAGCAACCAGCATATTTCACACTACATGATTATTTCCAGCAATCAATCAAGAAAGCACATCATAACAACAAACACAGATTTTACCTATTACATTTCTATAATAGTTTTTATCATTAACAGTTACAATACTTTTAAAAAATTGAGCAGTTTTTAAGTTGCTATACAGTAGCTCACATTTTCATAGATGTCCCCGAAGTGTTTGCATAGAGCTAGAATTACTGTGAAAAAAATGGCAGTCTTTCAACTCAAATCTTCAGTCATTCAGTACAGCTTGCGTCACAGCTGAATAATGAATGTTTTAATGATAAAAAAGACCTATTGCTATAAATAATCAACACTGGAAAAAGTGTTACTCAACTACGCTGGAGCTTTTCATATTTAATATATAAATTTGTCCAGTTTATCATCAAGAATAAATTGAACATTAATCTCAATCTCAAACTCTGAAGTTGCTTTCCTTTGCCTCTTTTTATAAAAAGAAAACCCTAACAAGGGAAGGTAGTGTATAAATTTACAGATATTCTAATGCTGAGGTTTCTATATTGGCAAACCACGCAGAATAGACAAAACAAATTTCACACTTTTAGGACGACAACTTTTTACATTACTAATGGAGATAACCAAGTACTTCTAGGCACATGTACACATTAATTATCTAAAACATCAAGGTTATAAATAAGGCACAGTTTCAAAAGTATTTAGTGTTAACAGGAAAGAAATGGCATTTGCAGAAATATTGTACCATATTTGTGCATTTTGGATTTTCACAGATCATACAACAGAAAAGAAGAATACAGATGTAGGTTTTTAAATTAGTTTGAACTATATCTCTCAAACTGCAGTGTGTTGAAAGCTGACCGTGGAACTATTTTCGTTTATAGACCCACCAAACAGGCCGATATTCTCTGCTTTGGTATTTCTCATTGACACTGCTGCTTTCTTCAGAAACACTCTTTACAGTTGGAACATCCCACTTAAAATAAGACAGTTGAGAGATACAGTCTGAACTGCAAATCAGTGGGAGCAGACAAGAAACTGAGCTGGGTGCAAAAGGGGGAAATTTCTGTTCAGTGCAAAGTGTTATTTTACTACTTTGTTTAAAAAAAAAATGTAATCAACACCAATCTCAGTTAATGCATTTCATATTGGCTACGTGGCTTTCCTCCTATTTAAAATCCCAAGTGGTTCAAATATCCTGGTTGTGGTCTGAAAGTTATGGTCTGTTTCCTGAAAGTATAAAATAAATTGTCAAAAGATATAAACAAAGTTTCTCTTCCTCTTGTAATTTTAATTGCACATCAGAAAGAAAATAAGGATCTGCAATAAAATCTTCCCTCACAAGTAAAGGAGCTCTCAGATGGAATCTTACCCTGTCTAACATCAGTATGGCTTCAAATGAACACAGACTCAGGCCCACATCACCACCAGTGCTAGTATAATCAAAACTCCCAAAAGGGTTTACTTTAAAAACTATAATCCATGTGAAAACCCAAGAAAGCTGTTGGTTCAAGGTACTACATAATTGATAATCAATAGGAAAAAAAAATTGTTAGGAGTTATAAATTTATATGTCCCATTTTACACAGCTACTTCTGAGCTCTTTGAAATGGAGAGGGTAGGAATTACATCCCAGGACAGTGGGTTCCAGAGGCACAATTTATCACTGTGCTGAGTTCAAGAGACAAAACTTTATGAGAAACAGTTTTGCTTAATGAGTGTGCAACTGTGGACAGGGCAAAAAGGGCCTTTTCAAATACATTTGCAATTTCTTGTACAAGATCTCAGTCCAAAGTGAAATATTTGTTCCACATCCATACAGGACATTAGCCCAAAGAACAATCAAACTTTCAGTGCGCTGGTGCAGGCTCATACGCTTCATGAACTGGTGGCCATTTCACCTGACTAGGGATGAGGAAGGGATGGTGGCTCAGTGGTTAGCACTGCTGCCTCACAGCGCCAGGGTGCTGGGTTTGATCCCACCCTCAGGCAACTGTCTGTGCAGTAATAGCGGATAATAGTGGGATGGGTCTGGATGGGATGCTCTGAGGTTGGTGCAGACTTGTTGGGCGGAAGGGCCTGTTTCCACACTGTAAGGATTCTATGATTCTTAGCTATGCATACATATAACCACTGCGAATTTCAATTGCTTGTCATCCATGGAAAAATATCAGCCCATCTTGTCATTTGCATCATTTTCAGACACAATGGAGAAAATTTGAAAAAACATTTTTGAATACGGTGTATCATATTTTGGGAATTTTTCACAATTAAGTTATTTATGTTAAAATTTCATTTATTTTCAACCTATTCATTCTGTTCAATTTGGGGTCTAATTGAAAGATTTCACAATGCTTGTAATTCCATTAAAATGACCAAGGTTTAAATAGGCGACAGAAGGATGGTCTCCCATCTGACCGCATGCAACTGAGACCACAGTGCACATAAGTCTGTAGCTAAAATCTGTGTCTCCATATCCTGGATTGCTGACCAAAATAAATTATTTTTTACTGCACCATATTGCCGGGCTTCTCTCATTTTTTAGCTTTGTGCAGTGTAATACTGGTTTTGGTCAATTTTTAATAAAACCTCTATTCCTAAGTCACTTAAAATATTATTTTACTTGCTAACTCATGCATGAAAGGGCATTTTATTAGTGTAAAAATTAGACTTACCTACATGGGAGAAAAACTTCCTTTGATTGCTTAGGATGGCAGTTGTAAATGTATTTGCAATTTTGCTACAGTTAATGGTACACAGAGGAAGACATTTTTCATAATTAGCAAAGTGTAATCATTTTAAAATTAACAAGTCAATAGTAAACCAGTTTTGTTAGAACTGTATATTTTGCACTATTGCTTCCAATCTTATATATACAGTAAATAGTGGCTACATTATTTTCTCCTCATAATCTTTTTTCAGATCAGTTTCAATTAGTTTTATTAGCAAAAAAAGCTGGAAAATAGAAGACTTTTCCAAATCTGGCTTTATAGCTAAATGCGCAGCGGTTTCCTCAGCACTGTCCCAACAATACGTATTAACTTTCATGTGACAGAAACATGAATTCTTCTAGCTCCCAGCCATCTTTTTGACCAAGGTTGCTAATATGAGAACAGCTTGTGCCGTAGACACTAACCTGTTATAAGTTGCCATCCTTACTTAAAATAATTAATATAAATAATTAATTACTTCCATCTCAATAAACCTGTTGTGAATATGTCACAATTGTGCGCTCTATGATATCACTGTCATCATCCATCAACTATATGGCATGCACTGGTCATTCACTGTCAGCTGCTCTCATCCAGAAAGAAATGCTTAAGCAGACTAAAGGAGTACCCATGATGTTCACAGTGCATATTGCAAGAGAAGCAGACCCTGGTTTGATTTCAAAGCTGTAAACACAGTTATTGATATACGGTATAAAATAGACCGGGCAAGACTTGCTTTGGGAGGTTCTGATTCCAGCCAATTATTCCTGACCAGATAATTGTAATCACTCCAAGAAATTTACTATTCTATGTGTCTATGTCAAAGGCCTTGAAATCACCCAGTATAATTACTTAATGCAGTTGTCCAAAATGCTTCTTTTGGTTATTTTAGCAGAGGCATTAACCTATTTATTTTAGAATTGCTAAGATAACAGATTGAGGTATTTCATTCCAAGGCATTCACTTTTGCCAGCTAGTGTACCAGTTGAGGACCTTGAAGGTCAAATTCTATACTGTCTTGGAGTCTTCAATTCTAGCAAAGTTTCAAAAGTTGGAATTTCCTTATTTACAAGACAACCTTGTTTCAGAGAGGTAGAATTTGGAACACAACATTTGCTTAGTTTATTCCATATGTGAGAGGATGGGAATCAGAAATTTACATGCTGCAAATGAGTTCAAGTGCAACTAAACAGTAAAAACCTGTTTTCCGAAAAAAAAATTTGGTCTTTTGGTTCATTGAACCATTCTAATCACAGCTATGTAAGTTCTAAATTATCGTGGATTTTACCCTTCTTAATTCAATATCTTGATGACAAATTTATGTAGACACTGCATTCATCTCCAAAAACTATGAAGAATCAGTCTTGGATCCAGGATTCAGCCCTGACTTCAGGTGCAAGGAATCAACATTTTCATATTGGTATAAAATAGAGCTTCCAATCTGATTTGCATGCAACTCCCAAATTCAAAGGGGCAAGAATGGGCTATCATTGTATCTGGAAGGAGTCAATTATCTTATGTTTTTCAAAGCATTTGATAAAAAGATAATCCAATTCACTGGTCCTGGGTTCAGCACTTGCTTTTCAATGAGTCACTGCTCTCTACATTCCTCTTCCCCTTCAGAATTAGGTTGGATTGACTTAGAGCTAAACTTGGCTTGATGGGATCTTTTTGACAACTGAAGCAATCAAGACCTCCTTCTTTAGTTACTGTAAGTGGACCTGCATTCTGACAAACTGCAACTAACGAAAGAAAATCAGCTTGTTTTCACGAAATAAACTGAACATTTTAGGGAATTTCAAAACAGCCCAAAACACAGTGCATGAGATATACACAGACAGCAATTTATACCCCATGTCACATAACAATACCTGATCAAAATTACTAGAATTGAAATAATTTCTGGAAGCTGGGCTGAACGTTTGTGATCTTTAACTAAAATGTGCTGTAACCTATCTGCAACCATCCATAAAATAGCTCTCATCTTTTCTGAATTACAGTAATGACACACAGACTGTAGTTTTGTACAGCCAGTAAGCAATGCACTAAATTTTAATCTTGGCATCAGCCTTTACCAGCTAATTAGGCATTCACATCAGACAGTGACTGAAAATTCCCAGGTCATTTCCATCCATTGTCAATAGTTTTAAGCCTTGGTAAATAAAGTGTTAAAACTAGATCACACAAACAGAAATAAAAACCTCAGCAGGTCTGTGAAGGAGAAAACAGAGCTAACGTTTCAGGTCTGGAAGGGTCACCAGACTCGAAGCGTTAACTCTGTTTTCTCCATCACAGATGTTGTCAGACTTGCTGAGCTTTTCCAGCAACTTTGTTTTTGTTCCTGATTTACAGCATCCACAGTTCTTTTGGTTTTTAGAAATATAAACCTACTGGATAAAACTACTCTCACAGCAACATAGAGAACACGTGCAAATTACAAACGGAGCATGCATGCAGAACAAATATTTCAATTTAATCAAGAAAGTTTTGGTTAAAACCTAAGCCAATAGATGGAGTGAATTTGCCTCAAAGGAATTTCACAGGGAGATTTCCACTGAATTGAAATACTGAAATAACCTATGTGGAAAACCCTGTCAGCTGTCACAGGAACTCAATCTGCTGAAGATCAGGCTTGTTTTATCTTGCAGATGCAGCAAACACATCCCTCTCTGTTTATACAGCAAGTGAAGGGGCCCACATCACACAGAACTCGAGCTAACGTGTTTGGGCAGCATCAAACAATAAAATGCCTTTTTCTTTGCAAAACATATACAGATACAATGACATAAACCTTAAAGGTAGGCTGTATAGGAAACGGACACAGCTATGTGGGGTAGTACAAGATGTAAGATCAGCCACGATCTTATCGAAAAGTAGATCACGCTCAAGGGCCTAGTGATCTACTCCTGTGTCCAAATTTGCAAATTAATAAGACTTGACGTTTTGAAGTTACTTTTAGTACTTGATCCGTGGATGCTAAGTGGGGTAATGCCCCACTCAGAACCACATAACACATTAATTTCAATAAATGGCTACAAAAGAAAATAATAAACAAATGTTCATATTCCGAGATCACATTGACACCAAGTCTGTGATCAGGCCTGGAAAGAACAAAATTCAGGGAAATGAAAAGCTCAATTGTGATTCCGTCAGCAACCACATCTGTCTTTCTATTTAGGCAGATTATTTCAATGAAAAAGTGCATGGTAATTCCATAATGTTCCATCAGTCATCTCAAACTACTAATTTTGTCCCCATGTTCATAATGCTATCTCTCTGGAGTTCATTTTTTAGTGAAGATTTTCAGCTCGCCTCCCGAACATAAAACTGGTGTTGCAAATTAGCAGTTCATTAAAGAAACAACACAATATTAATTTTCACAAAATTTTAGGTTACCGACTCCTATAAAGTTGGCATTTGTGGTTTTTGTGTTGTGTAATCCTCTGTATATGTAGAATTTCTTGCAGAGAGAAAATGACACAACATCTAGGCAGCAATTATATGATATCCCAGCAAATTCAGAAAATAATCTTGAATAGTATTTTGGTTCAGGGAGGGCGGTAAAATGGCATGGATAAGTTGTAGGTATAAGAATAGCCCTCATAGCTGACAGATAATTAATCCCTTTAGTATAGAAATAAATTGTCAGGGGCTGGGATGTGTGTGTGTTTGTGTGTGATAGAGAGAGGGTATGTGTGTTTGTGTGAGAGAATTGGGAGGGTGCAAGAGAGTATGAGGATCAGAGTGTGTTTGTGAGAGAGAGAGTGAGGGAGACTGTGTGTGTCTATATATTTGGGTAAGAAAGATTTAATCACAAACAGGACATTAAAAGTTGATGTATACGAATGGAGTAGACCATTCTGCCTGTTCATGGCTGATTGAACACTTCAATGCATTTTACCCACCCCATCCCCACAAATCTGTTTGCCACTGCTAATCAGGAATCTATCAATCTCTGATAACAAAGTGTGGAGCTGGATGAACACAACAGGCCAAGCAGCATCTCAGGAGCACAAAAGCTGATGTTTCGGGCCTAGACCCTTCATCATCCTCTCTGATGAAGGGTCTAGGCCAGAAACATCAGCTTTTGTGCTCTTGAGATGCTGCTTGGCCTGCTTTGTTGATCCAGCTCCACACTTTGTTATCTTGGATTCTCCAGCATCTGCAGTTCCCATTATCTCTGATACAATCTATCAATCTCTATCTATTTTTAAATTATGCTCCCTGGCTCTAGACTCTCCGAACAGGGGATACATCTGATTTGCATCTACCCTGTGTATTCCTTTAAGTATTTTACATGTTTCAATATGATCACCTCTCATGTTTTAAAACTTTACAGAATACAGGCCTAGGTTGCCTAAGATTTCTTCATAGGTAAGTCTTGTTATCCTGGAAACAAATCCAGCGAACATTCAAAACACAACTTCTATGGCAAAAAATATCTTTCCTGAGATGAGGAGTTTAAAACTGTACAGAATACTTTAGGTGTGGTCTAACCAAGCTGCTTTACAGTTGAAGCAAGATTTCACTACTCCTGTACTCAAATTGTCTTGCAATAAAGGCAACAGACCATTTCTAATCGCCTGCTGCACTTGCAATGTTAGTCTTCTGTGACTTATTCTGAAGGACTCGCTTTATTCTGCCAGCATTTTCTGTGCTTTTTGATTACATATCAATAATGACAAGTCCACAGTAATATTGAAGGAGGATTGATAGGGGACCAGGGAAAACAGAAAGCAAGTTCGTTCTTTACTGTAAGGGAACGGAACGCTTTGCCTGCAATGGTAGTAGATTTGCCAACTTTAGGTACATTTAAATCGTCATTGGACAAGCATATGGACGTACATGGAATAGTGTAGGTTAGATGGGCTTGAGATCGATATGACAGGTCGGCACAACATCAAGGGCCGAAGGGCCTGTACTGTGCTGTAATGTTCTATGAGCATAGTATCAGGAAAACTCAATTACAACTTCCTAACAGTAGGTCTGTCTTCAGTTCACAGTACTTTTGATACATTATACAAAACAGGTCTGGACTAGAATTAATTCATATCTAATAACATAATGCCATAGCCTTTAATCAGGGCTTAATCATACCCTTGCCTGTGTTCTGTGAAAACACCATTTGAAAGTCAGAATGGTTTTCTCTACTCAGTATTGTGATACCATGTTGCTTCTTCATTGTTGTCTGTTGAAACACTCATTATGGTTGCAAGTAAAATGGTCAGGGTGAGACAAGAAAGATTTTCTGTAAAAGTTGGGAAATTTTAGACTAAGAGGAATTTTAAGGACTCTCAATGACATTTTCCACAATAGGACAGGATTTCCCTGAATCCAGGAGGAACATTCTTTTTATTAATTCACAGAATGTGGGCATCACTATCTAGTGATGGGTGATATATGCTGGCCTAACTGCCCAGAGGGCAGTTATGGGTCCACAGTCACATTTCAGGTAAACTTCTTTCCCTAGAGTACATTCGGGTTTTCCTGACAATTCACAACAGTTTCACAGTAATCATTAAACTCCTAATTCCATTAAAATTCCACCATTTGTAAGATTTGTATCCAGGCCCCCACAATATTACCTGGGTCTCTGGATTAACAGTCTAGTGATAATACCCCTTGGCCATTGCCCAGTGAAGTCCATTAAACAGCAGATCCAAAGGCTCAATATCAGATGGAAATTTGAATACAATTGTAACTGGGAAACCACCAAAGATCAGAAATAATAACCTCGTGCATGAAACCAAGCACTGTGAGATGTTATACAAGATTTCTAAATAAACCTGCAATTTGCACTCATCAGAATAAATATTAATTGTATTGACTGAATGATTACAATGCATTTCCTTTAAACTATTAAACTTTTAATATCAGTAACCTGCACTCTCTTAACTATTTAATGCTTGTGACCATTGCATTTGCTAAACTTACAGACTTCCTTTAACATTCAGAAACAGAAGGCACCTTGATATGTTTTCATGTTGAATTCAGTCTGGTTTTGTGACAGGGAGTTTATTTTTAAAGTTTTAAGGACTTTGGTCTCTGAAAAGGTAAGATTCTTGTTCAATACGGAGTAGATTTTGAAAAGTTTTTAAGACTGAGTAAAGAGTGAAGTGGACTGTTAATGTGACAAAATATGAAAATATGTTCTTTTTTTCTCTTGAGCCTCCAGTATTGATTTGTGAATTTATAGTTAGCAAAAAGGAACTCCCCAATCACTAAATATGATTTAAACTGCACCTAAACTGTGAAACCAGTGTTGAATGAAAGAATGTATCCTCACAGTAGCAGCAATCTGAGCGCACCAAAAGAGCAGATTGCAGTCAGGCAAATATTTGAATGGAACAGCAATGGAAGCAGGAAGAGGTACCTACAAGAACCTAAGCAGCAAGTTAAGAAAGGTTTCCTGGGGATGTTTGTGAACTTAACTCGCTGAGCAAGTGCAAGATACTGAATTGCTCTTATAAGAAAAAAATGCTTTTTTTCCCCCCGCACCCCACCCCCGCCGCTGATGTGTAGAAACTTCCACAAATGAGAAAATATAGAATATACAAAGAAAATGGAAAATTAGCCATCTCCTTTGGGCCAGCCAGTTGGCTGGTCTAATTCTGTGAATTTTATTAAACATTTTCCATGCAACGCAGCATGCGAAATTTGATGTTTTTACCATGTTCAACAGCCATATGAATGCCTATGTGTCAGTGTTGCCTCCTGCAAACAACCACACATCATTTTATCCAGTTGGGCCTTTATATTAGGTTCTACAGCTCACTTGGCTGGGACTGTCTTCAGATAACGAGAGGAATTTTTTTGAAAAAAAATCAGTGCGAGACTACTAATAGGAAGAAAAGAACTTTACCAAGCCTTGATAAGGCACTGAATAATGGATGATTTATACTGGAAAGAAGATGACCCTGAAATGTTGACAAGAAGATAAAACAGGAGGGATTAGAAAAATAAGCAATAACTAAATGTGGACAAATGTAGTAATGGGCATCTCATAGAAATCCATATACATAACACTGCATTTTAAGACATATTGCACAAACAGACAGTTTTTTTTTGATTTTGGATAAATTTCATTGCACACAGTAAGCATGTACTTCTTTTGTTCTGATATAAAATCTAGCATAATCTCTTCAACAAAAACAACAATATAAACAATTTATTTTCTCTACATGTCTGACCGGGTAGTGGTCAGTCCTTAAAGTTGGTGCCTACTGGTCACCCTGACTGTCCAGCAGCTGTGCTAGCTTTGAATTTATGTCGGCAGGTCAGAAATGACAAGTTTGTCCATCTTGTTGCTGAGCTCTGGAGTGGATAGTTCATCTGATTCGTAATCTTCCTCAAATGAGCTGCAAAGAAGAAGCAAAAGAAACATTGTTCCTGAATCCAATCAAATCCTACTTTTGTTTAAGTATTGTAATTGTTTTGTCTGTCACCACAGAATAAATCAGTCAATTTTAATCCTACCCATCTGGTGAAAACTGAGCATCAAAACTGATGCAGCAACTTCAACTCCCCAATTCCAATCTTCTGCACAGGTCACAAGTTTAACCTGCTCCTTTCACTTGAACAGTTGTGAATCTTTCAACCCAAAACAGCTGTGAATGCTTAATTGTTGAGAAAATTATGGACAGCGATTGGATATTTGGGGACTGAGGGAATTAATGAATACGGATTAGTGCATGAAGGTGGTGTGGAGAGGTAGATAATCAGCAGATTCAAGGTTCGCAATAAACAATTGCACCTCCCAGTCGCGAACCATTTCAACTCCCCATCTCATTCCTTAGACAACATGTCCATCCTGGGCCTCCTGCAGTGCCACAACAATGCCATCTGAAAGTTGCAGGAACAGCAACTCATATTCCGCTTGGGAACCTTGCAGCCCAATGGCATTAATGTGAATTTCACAAGCTTCAAAAGCTCCCCTCCTCCAAATGCATCCCAAAACCAACCCAGCTCATCCCTGCCTCCCTAACCTGTTCTTCCTCTCACCTATCCCCTCCTCCCACCTTATGCCACACATCCATTCCCTACCTCCTAACCTCATCCTGCCCCCTTGACCTGTCCATCCTCCCCGGACTGACCTATCCCCTCCCTACCTCCCCACCTACACTCACCTACACTGGCTCCATCCCCGCCCCTTTATCTTGTCTGTCTCCTCTCCACCTAGCTTCTCCTCTATGCATCTTTGATCCGCCGCCCCCTCTCCCCCTCCCGCTTCCCCTTTTCTGATGAAGGGTCTAGGCGTGAAACTTCAGCTTTTGTGCTCCTAAGATGATGTTTGGCCTGCTGTGTTCATCCAGCTCCACACTTTGTTATCAAAGGACCAGAAGGCCTGTTCTTGCTCTTAATTAATTTGTTCTTATGATGCTCGCTGTAAGGTAGTAGAGTCTTCTTCCAAATATAAATGTCAAGCTCTGATCATGTTAAATTTTAACATGATGTCTGTGTCAGGAATCCACAATGGCTGTGCTGCCAAACCAACAAACCTTCCTGCTGTGACTCAGATGGGAGACTGATGTGCACATGTGCAAGTCAGGCTCAGGATATAAAATCTCCAGACAGCCAGAGGAGTAATGTCAGCAGAACTCCCCTGAGAATTAAAATCAGAGGTAGAATTCTGTCATCAAAGAAAAATGCATAGCCTCTGGACTTACCATGATGGCGGATCATTCACTAAATGCTGCTAGGGGTGTGGTTTGGGGGGGGTGTTCAGATGGGGCAAGAGGGTGGACAGTGAAGTATTGGAAGAAGGCCAAGAGATGATTCTCAAAGCTGTCTCTCAGCTATATCTGGTCTCTTGATTTCCTTTCCCAAATTTAAAACTTTCCCATACCGATTCACTAGTCAGCTACAGTGACTCCTTCCCATCCTACCTGGAACTGAAATAATTGCAACTCCAGCAGGACCTTAAGTGGACTTTCATTGATAACCTGAAGGATCTGAATTGGCAGTAGGGCAGGAAGATGCAGCCAGAACTAAATTTGAACAAAGGTGGGAAGTTGAAGGGTATTGGTCCACCACCATCTCACCTAATTAAAACACCTTACTGCCTCTAAGCCTAGAAAATTCTGTTCCTAATACTCTTTAAATTGCTGAGAGCTGGGCATCTTTAACATCTTGCACCACCACGCCCCTCCCCACCAAGGGTAGGCCATATTGCTGGGATGAATGGCCCTTCTCTTTGCTGTAAAATTCAGTGACTTGCTTACTTCAGTTAGGCATTCAAAATTTCTCTACTCTACTGTATCTTTACACTCCTTTCCTATCAAACTGGTGTTTTCCAAACTGGCGGTTTTACATAATTTTCATATTTTCTTGTCTGTGTGAAATGTACAGAATTACACTTGTCTGTTTGAAAAATTAGACTAATATTAGAACTGATTGAAAGAGATTACAATCTATAGTAAGATTTAGACCATCTGTGCAGAAAATAACAACCACGAATGAGAAGAATTCAATGTATTTTTTTCCAACTGAGTAAAATAAAGTCTAAGAAACAACTTTAGCAATGTCACTATTTAATCAACAGGTGGCAGCAGTCTGTGATGTTCTATTCACTGTTGTGACAAGCCTTTACCACACTCTAACTAGTCACACATATAATGCATTGTACATGAGCGCAGAAATGTGGTCATCTCCGATTGTCTTATCTGATACTCTTAGTCTTTGAAACGGTGATTCAAACTTTTATACTTTATACTGACTTTCCTAGAATTGTCAAATATATGTGTTGCAAGTGGCTACAACATATAAACTAACATTAGATGGTGCCACTGTTTGGTTGAAACACTGATACACACAGGGTTAAGTTTGAGCAAAGCAACCTTGAAGTTTGATTCTAGGTCACCTCTGATAGTACTAGCTAGCAACTATAGATACAGTATTTGGACAGGTTAATCACCACCAAGGTGTTACTTTTTGCACCATATTGTTTATAAACAGTTCAGATATAAGCTGTTAGATTGGTTCTGGTAGCACCATTTTGAAGAGGCTGAATATGACATTGTGCTATCAGCCCCTTCTGTCTGCTTGCACGTGTAATAGTTAATCACCCCTGAGCCCAAGGTCTGCGTTTTTCTAAGCAAGGCCTGCATTTTTCACCCAAGTGATCATTGCTGCAACGTGTGGTCATTCCTCTTCAGCTATCCACCTAAAGAACAGAAGCTTAGTTGAACTACATGTCAAGGAGCTGAACAAT
Organism: Stegostoma tigrinum; assembly: GCF_030684315.1. Lineage (NCBI taxonomy): Eukaryota > Metazoa > Chordata > Chondrichthyes > Orectolobiformes > Stegostomatidae > Stegostoma > Stegostoma tigrinum. The sequence continues at coordinate 17,165,656 of NC_081367.1, read as the reverse complement.
CACGGGTGACAATAACTTCTACTTTGTCCTGATTACAATTCTTTACAACTGAGCTCATTTCATTTCCTCGTTTGTCCTGTGCATTTTCCGTTTAATCCCTCAAAGTGCCAGCAGAGTATCGGACCATGGCTAATCCTCTTCTTACTTGGGTTCCATGCAAGCAACGGTCTTTGCACAAGACTCACTAAATGCTAATACTTGCTGTTCTTCCCCAAATAATGGTACTGAAGCCATCACTGGTGACATTAATGCACAAACAAACAGTAATCCTGAGATCTTCTTGACCTATCGATCTGTTATACAGAAGGCAGCTCACTGAGCCATCAATGTGTCAAAAGTACATCCTTTCAACAGATTAATGTTGGTGCTGCTATAGATTTTGCAGACAGTAACACATAGATCACATTATCTATTCTACCTTGACTAATTGTGTTTGGATTTATTACCTGGTCAATAAAAAATATGCACTTACAGAGCACTGAAATGGAGAAATTATTTTCTCATTTCCTTAGGTAATACACTTCATTCTCAAAAAATGATGAATTCGCTACATAAATAGATACTGAATGTGGTCTTACTGATGGCCATGCTAACTTGGAGGTGAGAATTCACGTAAACAAAACTAAAATAACATGACATCATTTTCAGTTTAATTGACATAAAATACATGCTCTGAAGGTTTGCAGAGGTTCTACATCTCCCTGGCATTGAAATGTTCCTGTGGAAGCAATGTAAATGGCCATCTGCACTATTTCCAAGGGATTTCACTGTTCTGCCAGGCAAGCTATGGGAGTGTACCAGCAAAAGTGCCTGATCAGATTTCCTTTCATAGACCTTCCTCACGAGGCACCAATGCCCTTGGTATTTGATGCGACCAAGGTTCTGTGTCAATCGCTGTAGTCAGGAAATATAACTTGTCTAAGACCTGAAAACTAACATGCTGTGGTTACTGTTGAATTGTTATCAACTACCTTCATTATGTGAAAAATAGAATTATCAACTCCACTTTGAAGCCACTTACCCTTCCTGTAACTGCTCATTGGCTGATTCCTCAGCAACCAAAATCTCATATTCTTCAGCTGCATACTTGTCCCAGTCAGAAGGTTCCGGACCATCACTCTCAATATCCTCCAAGACACAAAAGGTAATAGTCAGTAAAAATGTACCGAATTCATTCTTTAAATTAAAAAAAAATTTAAAATGGATTCCTTATCAAAACATACAAAGCTAAAGGTTCTCACAATGCTAGTAGACCTCAAATTATTGAAGTATTAGTCCACCAAAATTTCAGCTAGCTTTTATTTGAAAACATTCAGCTGGGGGAAACAAGAACATGCACTCTTTAATCAAAGTAGTGGTATAAATTTGTAGCAGAAATTGGGCACGATTACATAGGTCACCTGTTGCACACCTAGCCCTAATGTTAGTGGGTTCAGTATCAGACATGATGTTTAACTGGTGACCCACTGCTGTACTGTTCATATGATTTATCATGCAGAACAAATATAAACCCCTGTGAATAAAAGAGGGTTTTGGATATGTAATATTCATGTCTTTATTCATCCTTCCCTTGTGGTCAACAGGAGTATTGATTGACTCTCTTCTAAAAACTTTCCACAATAGAAAAGGATGATTCAGTTGCATAGAATTATTAACCAAATTGCTAAACAAGTTTAACCAAACCAAACCGAACATGTTAAAAACATGGTAACAAAGTGTGGAGCTGGATGAACACAGCAGGCCAAGCAGCATCTCAGGAGCACAAAAGCTGACGTTTCGGGCCTAGACCCTTCAGAGAGGGGGATGGGGAGAGGGTTCTGGAATAAATAGGGAGAGAGGGGGAGGCGGACCGAAGATGGAGAGAAAAGAAGATAGGTGGAGAGGAGAGTATAGGTGGGGAGGTGGGGGTGTTGCAGGAGATTCCACACAATATTAGTTATGTTCCATTTATAGTCTTTATTTTTACCCTTTCAAATTATGGCAGAGTATAGCTTTAACGGTTGAAACCTCTCTCCAGATATAATAGTAGAATATTATGATGAATGTGAGATATTTAATTTTGTAATTACTTTTTAGAAGTAAAACCCAAACACTCCATCACATCAGATGACACATTCAGGTCAAATGCAGCCTTGACATTTTGCTTCATTAACTCTGTCTTAAATTTAAAGTAATTGCTTCTGGTCCTGTGCTGTTAAATGGCACTATTTATCTGCTCCATTTATAATACCTTCTGTACAGCAAATGGATCCCTCTGCTCATGGTCCAGGTACTTCTCCAAGTTGAAGCAGGTGTCATAAAAAATATGAGCCATCCTGCATCTCTTTAAATCCCGCATGGTTATTTTACCTGGAATGAAGAACAACAATAAAAATAAGTGAAGACAGGAACTAAAATCTCAAATACAATGTAACAGACAAAATATTTGCTGCCACTGCCACAGTTTGTGCTGCCTTTTTGAACCTGCTATTCGGAAATTTGCCAACAAACTGGGTTGGCTGAAGATATGAATTTTGTGTGTCTGTATTCAGATGAGATAGTGGGAGGACAGAGCAGGAAAATGTCTTTTTTCAGGTGTGAACCCTGACAGAAAATGTCTGTAGGCTAATGAACTAAGATATCTACCTCAGCAAAGCCCAATTTAGCCTCATCCACATACTCAGCTCTGCTGTAGCTAGTCTTTGTATAGTCATTCTGGAATAGGAACCATGTTGGTTCTCTAATGCAAGCAAGACATCAATCACCTCAGTTTTTCTGTTTCCCTCAATTTTAAGTTACCTCCTGTAGCATTCTACTTCTTGAAAAGTTCAACCCTAACATTAAAATTGTTGAGAAGGGTATGTTGCTTTTATTCGGTGACCAACTTTAACAAAACAGTGGGTGAATGCCCACTCTCTGGCACTTCCTCCTGCTCCATACAATGACCCTACTAGTGAATGTTTTTAAGACTGTCACTGACTTAACCTATTCTAGAGATCTTCCCTCCAGAGCCTACTAAATCATATTCCCCAGATCCAAACATCATACTATTATCTCCTTCACAAGAATCAAGAATAGGACTTGCCTAGTATTTCCACTGTTTCACCAGTTTTTTGCTCTGAACCTGAACTGAAAACCTCATCAACGTTACTTTTATTTTCCACCTTGCCTCACCTTCACACAGTTGTCTTCTCTTCCTCAACCTCTCTGCCTCTTCCATTTATTGTTTTAAGCGATGGAACAAAATCCACAGAGTGTAAGCCCAGTGATTTTCACAGCTACCATAACTATATTTTCTCATATTCCAATTCTGTTTTTCCACTTTGCCGGTTTCTCCCATTCTGTTGCATCTATTTGTAGAATTCCATCTAAGACTGGCATTTCCAAAATGTTTTCATTTGCCTCATTCAGGAAATCTCCACTCCATCTCACCATTGGTTGACAGGTCCCTCAACTACGTCCATTCCATCATGTGCAATTATACACATATCTAATGTTCTCCCTCCCAGAGCCAAAATAAGGTTTCCCTTTTCCTCACCTTCCACATCAACAGCCTACTTGCTCAACAGGCTTAGTTTTAATGAGCACATTGTTCCCCTTTCCTCTTCTTTCAGCATTCCAAAGGGACTATTTCATCCATGAAACCCTGATCTATTCCTGAATGACTGCCCATTTCCACTGTTTGTTTCCATGCAAGCACACGATATGCAACAGTTGTCCTCATACTTCATTTTCTTTTCATCATCCAGGGTCCTAAACATTCTTCCATGTGGAATCAAAATATATTGGTACTTTCTCAATACAGTATAATGTACTTTTACTCATGAACCAAGATTGAGTGACCACTTCTCTTCAGTCTGTAGGCATGACCCCAAGCTTCTATCCATGTGTCACATTTAGTCTCCGCCCTACTCTGATAATGATCTTCTTGTCCTCTGCATTTTTCAATGTTCCAAAGATGCGCAATGTGAACTTGAAGAGCAGAATCTCATCTTAAAACTTGGCATTTCACAGCCTCTGGACTCAACATTTAATTCAACAATTTCATATCATAAACATGGCCACTGCTATTGGTGATTTAGTTATTAATGGAATTACAAAAATTGGGATCAAGGATATTTTTGCTTGCTGTGCTACCGCCAAACTGCTCCTTACTTTCATAATACCAGTTGCTACCATGGTGGAATGGTTACATTAATGGAAGCAAAATTACCTGCAGGTTCCCCTCCAAGCCACTTACCACCCAGACTTGGAAGTATACCACTGTTCCTTCACCATTGCTCGGTCAAAATCTACCCACACCAAACATCAGCAGTTCAAGGTGGCAGCTCACATCACCTTCTTAATGACAAATAGAGACAGGAACAGATGCTGGTCAGCCAGCAATGTCCATGTCTTGTGAATGAATAAAATACTCCACTGATAGTAAGTTTAAATGCTACAAATTAGTGAAATTTTATTGCATATATCTATTTTTTGAAGAATTGATTACAAAAGATGTTGGATTATTATTGGAATTAAATACAAAATATCTCTGAGGGAAAGGAACTCATGATCTAGTCTAACGTATTGCACAACCAGAATTTACAGAATTGTTATAGTGCAGAAGGAAGCCATTTGGCCCATTATAAATGTACTGGCTCTCTGAACATTTTACCTTAGTGCCAGTCTCCTGCCTTTTCCCATAACCCTGCACATTGTCCCTAATGAAATAATAATCACATGCCCTCTTAATTGCCTCAACTGAACTTCCTCCATCACACTTCCAGTACTGCAATCCATACCATAACTAACTGCTCCATGAAAAAGTCTTTTTTTCTCAATTTGCTCTTGCTTCTTTTGCAAAACACTGTAAAATTGTGTCCCATGCTTTTAATTCCCTTTAAGACCATGAACAGTTTCTCCCAAACACGCTCCCTCATGGTTTTGATGGCTTCTTTCAAATCTCCTGTTAGCCTTCACTTCTCTAAGTTAACTAGTCATAAATGCTCCAATCCTTCTTCATAGCTAAAGCGCTTCATTCTGGGCACCATTCTTTTAAACCTCTTCTGCACTCTCTCCAATACATTCACATCATTCCCATAGAGTGGTGCCCAGGCTGTACACAATACACTAGTTGCGAAATAACCAGTCTTGCATAAATTCACTATAAACTCCCCACTCTTGTAGACTATGTCCCTACTGAAGAAGCTTATAATATTGTATGTTTTGTTAATAGATCTTAACCTCTCCTGGCAACTTTAATGACTTCTATACAGATACAGGCAGGTTTCCTTACTTCTGCATACCTTTAGAATAGACTCGTTTACTCTGTTTCTATGTTCTTTGTATCAAAGTGTATCATGTCAAACTTCTCCATGTCATCTGCTTCTTGTTTACCCTCTCCACAGTACGTCAGTCTTTTTTACACCATCCTCGTCAGAGTTTACAGTTCTCGTAAGTTTTGTGCTGCTCACTACTTAGATCCAGAACACTTACATAAATCAGGAAAAGCAAGGGTCCCATATTGATCCCTGGGAACTCTATATGAACCTCTTCCGGGCTGAAAAATACCATTAACTATTACTCTGATTCTTAGCCCTCATCCAATTTATATCCGTGTGCTACTGTCACTTTTATTCAATGATCTACAACCTTCTCACAAGTCTGTTGGTTCAGCATTGTATCAAATGCCTTTTGGAAGCCCACATGCAACATGTCAATAGCCTCCTTCTCATCAACCTTGTCTGTTACCTCTTCAAAAAACTCCAGCAAGTTAGTTAGACTTGATTTTTCCTTAACAAATCCATACCGACTTTTTTGAATCAGTCCATAATTCTCCAAGTGATTATTAATTCTATTGCAAATAATTATTTTTAGAAACTTCCCACCAAAGTGAAAGCGATTGGTCTACAATTCTTGGATCTATTTTACAACCATTTTTTGAACAAGGCATAATGTTTGCAATTCTCCAGTTCTCTGGCACTACTCCTAAATCCAAAGAAGATTGAAATATTGTTGCCAGTGCTTCTGCAATTTCAACTTGGACTTCCTGCAATCTTTTTTAATGCATTTCATCTGGCTCCAGTACCTTATCAACTTTAAGTACCATCAGCTTAAATAATATTTCTACCCCATCAATTTTGAACTCTTCAATTCTTCTGCCTCACAGGTAAAGACAGGTGCAATGTTTTGTTTTCAAAAATATACTTTATTCATAAAATATGTTTATCTTCATTTACATGTATGAAAGCAGTTCTGTACAGTCTTTGCATAACAAGAAAAGCAAACATTGTAATTCCCTGCTGTTGCAAAAAACAACGGTATTCCTTACTCACACAGGATACTACTTACATACGCCGAGGCAACGAATGAGTCCGATAACTGAACAGACCCTTGTTATACTTCAGCAGAAATAACTCAACCATGTCTCTTGTCACTAAATGTAAATCTCCCTTTCAACCCTATAAAGGCTCTACTTCTTCTTTGACTACCTCTTTTACTGTTAATGTGCTTTTAGAAGACAAATGGCACCAGTGCATACCACATGGTTGATGCCCTTACTGGTGTTGCCTACATCTGGGATAGAGAAAAATGTTTGTATGCCTACCCTCCATCTCTTGAAAGCACTGAGCCATGACATTTAGTAGCACATCCTTATTTACCTCATCAAAGCACCTATTCTTCAGTTATGTGTCTACACAATTAGCATGAACCATGGGAAGGGACAGGGGTGGAGTGGCAGAATCTAAGACAAATGGTTGCACCTGCATGTGATTTTGAATCTTCAGTGTATGAGCTTTCTGGCAATCATTAACTTATTTTTAAAACACTATTCCAGAAGCTGAGTGCTCTTGACAACTCCCCGAAAAGGCAACACACATTTTAAAGGCAAGAAGTAAAGGACGGTTAAAAGTGGATTAACTATAAGGCATTTAACTCAAAAATCAAGTTGAGGGAATGGTATCTTCAAATGTTGATGTACTTTCAACATATTCTCATCTCTGCTATTAATAAGATAGGGCTGTGACCTGTTTGCTTTAAAATAGCAGAGACAGAGAAAGAGGGAGAAGCGATAATTGGGTGCTATATTTTATATTAGCAGGGAGAAGTGTGACACACAGGTACTACTTCTTAAAATAACAAGGAGCAAGTTGTATGATATAGGGTGCTAATTGTTCACAGTCATTTCCAGGTTAGTTATTATGTAGTCTCACATGAAATTATTCCATATGGAGACAGACATCAATAGGGAGCACATCATGAAAATTGTGTACCTACAATCCATGATTTTTGGCCATTAATTTTGTGAGATCGCTTCCTTGTTGTGCTGATTCCTGCTGGTGGAATTGAATTCGGGAATCACTTCAGTCAAGTTTTACTCCATTTATTTACCTTCACATTCTGGTTTCACCAAATCCAGCAATTGACAGAGGAGGTCATGGAATGGCAATGGTTCAATGCCCATTCCCTCCATGCGTTCACATTGCTCTTCATAGAAGTACTCAAGCTCATACATAGAAACTATGCCATCTCCGTCAATGTCCATGGCTCGAAACCAGTATTCCATGCTAAAGAAAGGAATCAAATGCTTATTACTTCACAAAATTACTGTCCGTGAAATATGATTAAAAGGATACCTTACCAATAATTAACAAAAAGACACTTTCACCTTGTGTGGATCATATTCATATATTCATCCTGCGCTTTAAACCTCAAACAAGAGAATCAGATTGCAAATTGGTATGCTTTAATCTTTAGTGAATCTTATTTTCTTCACCTCCCCAACCTCCACCTCGACACAGAGTTCTTTGCGCATTTTATACTAGTTAGTCTTTTAGAAAATAAATGACTAGATGTAAGGATAAGACGTCCATGGCCTCTTGGTGACCTAAGATAATGTGCTGTAATAAATCACCCTGTGTCATTTTCTAGTGAACTAAGGGCACTTATAATGTAACCTTCATTTATTGTCTGATTGAATCTTGTAAAGCAAACAGCGATCACTTATGTTAAGGTAATCAGGTATTCGGAAAAGATACTGTACTTTACCTGACATAATCCTATATGCAAACTCTCAACATGAGAACCATAAACATAAATGATTTGTCATTGCAGAACAAGAACACTGTTTTCCTTCAAAATGATCCCTGTTGCGGTCACTGACTTTTATAACACATAGTTATAATGAAATCTTCAACTGACTAAAGAAAATAAAGTTTCCAGGTTTGCTATATCTGCTACACAAATGAAACCTTCTTCTGCATAGGGCATTAATCAGGTGGTGAACAGAAGTACCTTAGTGAAAATATTTTATTTTACATTTTTGAGCTAAACAAATCTACTCTTCTTTCTCTCTCCACTGCCTCTTTCCCACACTCGGAACAGTTCCTGGCACTCAATGAAGAACTACCAGCAGCTTCACTAGTCGTGGCTACCCAAACTTGTGTGGTGTTACAGCAATATCCTAATATAAAGATCTCACTTACCCTCACACGTGATGTACAGCGAGGATAAATCTAGAAGGCAGACGGTGGCTTCTACAGAAATGTAGCTGTCCAGTCCTGAAAGGGTTTTCTCAGCTATTGCTGCAGAGCAGGGGTAAAGTTCTCTGACTGCATGTCTAAAGTAACTAAGGGAGTCAAACCTCCGTTCACAATCTCATTAGAGTTCTTACCTGGTGGGATTCTTCTTATCTTCTTCAGAAAGCAGAAACCAGACGAAATCAGCATAGCTCATCCGACCCTCTTTCTGTACACAGTTACCCCTGAAATTGGAGATGTTATATTTACTAGGCCAGAGCAGAAAATACATGCCAAATTCTTCTTCAAAATGGCATGTTCAAAATGGGTTTAACAAAAATGCTAAGCTCTTCAATGTATGCAAACGTATTTGTAAGTCATGATTCCTAACTAGTCATCAGACCCATAAACCCTGCCTCCATTACAGCTGAGGCTGGACAGCAAGACCATGTGGACACATTTATTGACAGACAAACTGACATCTTTCCCATGCAATCTATGTTTCCTATTTCTATTTATAATTGGAGCACTGATGAAGGTCATCACTTTAAGCGTGAGGCAGTGGTACAATTTGATTTCGTTCTTCAGGGATACAATTGATATTGTGGTGGCATGTAGCACAATAATGTAGAGAAGGCAAAGCCCCTGCACAGTACATCCTGATATGAAGTCCTCATATAAATGAAACTGTAATGTGTAAGGTTACTGCATATATTACAAACTTATTTATGCAAACAATCTTTGTCCATTATTTTAACTGATGCCCCTATTAAAATGACTACATCACAAATAGGAGCATGAGTAGGTCCTTCAGCCATTTAGCAGTCAGGACTGAGCTTCAGCCTAACTTCACCATCCCAAACTATCCCATTGTCCCTTAATTCCCTTAGCATGCAAAGATTTACCAAGCTCTGTCTTGTATATGTTCAACGGCTAAATAGCCCCAGCTCTGTGGGATACAGGATTCCAAAAATTCATAATCCTTTGAGTGGAGAAAGTTTACCGTAATTCAGTCCAAGAGACCAATTTATTATTCTGAGATTGCAAACCTTGGTTCTAAACCCTCAAGTCAGGGAAACCTCCTTCCAGCAGCTACTGAAACCCTTTAGTTAGTTCATATCCTTTCATGAGGTTCGTTCTTTTCCTGAAATGCAATTCCAGTTTATTCAATGTCTCCTGATCAGACATCCCCTTATCCCAGGAATCAGTCTAATGAGTCCTTGTTGCAATCCTCCAATGGTGGTATGTCCTTCCTTTGGTAAATAAAAGGTTTAATAGCTCCCTTCAAAGGGAGACAGGAGTTTCCTCTAAATATGTGAAGCATATTGCATGCGAATGTAACAAAATGCTGCATCCCCCAGAAATCTTTCTACTTCTCATCAGCTTTCTGGAAAACATTTTTCGGTTTTATAAAAGTGAACATATTTATGTACCTTGTGACTGCTCCAGAGAATATCCTTTCAATAATTCTATTCGAGATAGCTGTGGAGAAAGAAATACAGCAAACCATGGAACAATTCATTTTCCAAATGTGACTCTGTATGTGATGATGGATATTAAATAACTAGGCTCTTCACACAGGCTGAGGGGTTGAACAAATATCATATCATGACAGAAATAGCAAGAACTGCAAATGCTGGAGTCAGAGATAACAAAGTGTGGAGCTGGAGGAACAAAGAAAGCCAAACAGCATCAGAGGAACAGGACCCGTTTCGGATCGGGACCTTTCTTCCGCCACCATGCCACTCAGCGACTTCATGGGTATTGGACGCTGGAGGAGAGAACCTACAGAAAAGTTATATCTAAAATACAAATTTTGTCCTGATACAAGGGAAGAGCCATGTTATTTGGGTAACGAGGGAAGGGGAGCAAGATTAAAATCACCCCATGTTTTACATTTTTGACATAAACAGATACATGAGAAGGTTCATACCACCTCATAGGAAGTTACATTATAAACAAACAGCATTATGGTTAAATAGGGACAATCTGATAAATAGAGAAAGCTGGCAGGAAGCTAGAGTAAAATCTGCTCAGTCTCTTCAAGTGCCAACTGATAACAAAAGAAAGAACTGAAGGTAACTTTTTTTAAATAATTATTTGTTTATAGGATGTGGTCATTACAGACTGAGCCAGCCGTGATTGTAACGTAATAATTGCTTTCTTGAACTATTGCGGTCCACAGCGCGTAGGTATACCTATAGTGATATGAGGATGGAGTTCAGGATTTTGAACCAATGACATTGAAGAAATGCTGATATACCTCCAAGTCAGGATGGTGTGTGGTTTAGAGGGGAACCTGCATGTCATCGTCTTCCCACGTATCTGCTCCTTTGTCTTTCTAGTCGGTTGTGGTCATGGAACTGGAAGATGCTAAGGAGCCTGGGTGAGTTACTGCAGTGTATCTTGTAAATGGTGAAGACTGTTGCCACTGTGTCATTGGTCAAGGGAGTGAATTTTTAAGCTCACTCACTTTTGAACTTTTAGATGGAGGATAGACATGAGGCAACATTTTTGCCTTTTAGATGGAGGATAGACTTGAGGGAGACAGGAGGCAAATTACTTGCTGCATGTCCTGGATTAACAGCAGTGTTCCTTTGGGTTGCACAAAGAAATGTTCATTTTTGTCTTTGATAACAAAGCATGGGGCTGGTGGAAGAGAGCAGGCCAGGCAGCATCTGAGGAACAGGAAAGTGTTCTTCAGAAAAATCTGAAGAAGGGTGCCGACCTAAAGTGTCAGCTTTCCTGCTCCTCTGATGCTGCCTGGCCTGACGTATTCCTCCAGCTCCACACTGTGTTATCGCTGACTCCAGCATCTTCAGTTCTTGCTATCTTCATTCTTGTCTTTCCTGGGCATCCCTTCCACTTCCTCCAAGATCCATTTTGGCCTTAACACAATCCACTTGCTTGACTTCCTAAGATCATTTCAGCAGATCTCCTCAATACTGTGCTCACCTGACATCTGCCTGTCAGCATCACTGCAACTTTGGGTAGGAAACCTGCCCAGTATACTTAAACAAGGCACATGAAGATTACTCTTTACAGGCCCACAGACACCCCTGGTTGAAACAGGAATAATTTCTTTGTAACCAAATAAGAGAGTGATGCCATGCTGAGATAATGAACAAAAAATAGAATTTGTCCAGTACGAGAGTTATTGTCAACAAATGCTAGCAGGAGACAGGATCAAGGTTAGCTGTCTTATCTCTCCTGGCTGAAGGCCATGAAACAATGAGCCATTCAGCCCATCGAGTTTGCTTTGTCATTCAATGAGATCATGGCTGAGCTATTAATCTTCAAATCCATTTTCCTATCATTTCTTTATGACCCTTGATTCCCTTTCTGATTAAAAATCTGCCGATATCAACCTTGAATATACTTAATGATTCAGGCTCAACAACCCTCTTTTTTTAATCTTGTTCCTTTTTAAAATCGAGGTGTTATATCAGCAGTTTTCCAATCCTCTGGAATTTTTCCAGAACCTAAGGAACCTGAAAGATTACTATCAGACTATCCACTATCTCCAAAGCAACTTTGTTTCATATCCCAAGATGCATGCCATCAGATCCAGGGGACTTATCAATCTTTAGCACCACTCATTTCCCTAGTACTTTTTCTCTAGTGATAGTTGTTGTATTTACTTCGTATCCTTCTTTTGCCCCTTGATTATTTCGTAATGCTGTTTAATATCTTCTACTGGGAAGACTGATGGCAAAGTACTGATTCAACTCCTCTGCCATTTCCTGGTCCTCCATTTCTACAGCCTTGTTGTCTAAGGGGCCTATGTTCACTTTGGCTTCCCTCTTCCTTTTTATATATTGAAAGAAGCTCTTGCTGTCCATCTTGATATTACTTGCAAATTTTAGCACTTTGGCATTTACTGTCTGGACTCAGAGACAAAGAATGATCCTAAGTGAATTCCAATTGGTTCAGTTTATGAGTGTAAACTCATACTGAACACAACTCTAAATCTCCACGTTGGGTGCGGAGAATAGGTGAGCCAAATAAATTAAAAAATGAAAATTGCAATACTTAACTGAATTAGTTAAAATATTTCTCAATGAGTTTTAAAAGAAACATAGAATAATAATAATAATATAATATAACAATAATATAATAACATAATAATATGCATAATATTCTTACAAGAAAAGTAAAATTTACAAAAGACATATTGGCATGTTACATTTAGAGTAACTCACCATGGTCATTGTGTCTGGCCAAGTCCTTCTGGTCAATGAAGAGGTCATGGTCAGTGTCTAGTTCCCAGAACTTACAATAAATGACATAGAAATGTTCATAGGAGAAGTAGTCTGTAATTTGGTTTATATCATCTTCTTCCTCCAAAAGGGCGAGAGTCTGAGCAAATCAAGAAGTGCTGATTAACAATTGCCATAAAGTAGAAGGTACCCCATGGTAGCACCAAAGGCAAGATTAATGACAGAATCACATCAGTATCCAGCAAGGTCTGTCTTGATATCAGGAGCAAATCGTTATGTCTTTTAGACATCTTGCCATGTTTGGCACTGTGCAGTGGTGCATTACCAATTAAGGAGGATTATAGCTTGTTAAACTCCTTAGTAATACTGAACTCACCTCGCTAACTTTCAGCTTTCTATCTTACCAAACATACTGAACAAGCTAGATGTTGGAAATTCTTAACATGGAAGTCAATGAAGGTACCTGGCAACTTCAGCTCACCAAAGGACATCCACATTGACCTCCTGGCACCAACAGCTCATGGCATGTCCATGGGAAAATGGCATATAATAAATGTTAGACTCTAAGAACCCTCACTGTACATCTCCAATAATTTACATTACACATCTGCACTTCAATGTTACACTAGGGAGTACACTGATAACTAATTATAGTGAGGCAGCAAAGACACTGTACCCTTAGGGATGTATGCCCCCACTCGTACAGTGGGCCAGGCTGAAGCTGAATAGAACAGGGTGTTCGCTTACTCATTTAGCACTCCGTCTCTCTGAGCCTACCTGGGTTCTCACAGCATTCCCTATCTTGCCTCTTTGTACTTTGCCTCTCAGCCAGAAATGTCAGGCTCATTAGTTCTGCTGTACTGCTGTGCCTTTTAGGGCAGACCCAAAGCCAGAAAGCTTGTCATGATTGTTAGTAGTCCTCAGTTAAGTGAAGGGAGATGGTCTTTAGTCAAGGAACAGTAAGTCAAGGGAAGCCTCTGATATCATTCTGGGGCTTGGCCATGGTCAGTCAGTCATTCAGGGCAGTTAAAGTCAGGATGTTCTCCACATAAGGGGACAGGAGCTAAATATTAGGCAGCTTACCGCTTATCCTGACTTTATCTGCCCATTGTGGGTTGGTTTCCTTCTTGGAATGAGATAAAAGCAAGTGAAAGTGATGCTGCTTGAGGTTCACCTGCCTGCATGATCTTCCTGGAGGTAATCAATGAACAAATCTGGGGGCTCTGTTCAACAAAGGGTATGGGCAAACAGTATTAGTAGGAAACCCAACAGCAGAAGATTGAGCAAAGAAAGCACTCAGTTGGCAGCCAAACCTCAACGTTGAAGATTTGAACAATTGGTGTACATATGGTAATAACTGCCAAGCTGTCAGTGTAGGGGGGACACAGAATGGTGTGTGGTCACCTCTGTAACATCTGGCACCTTGAGTTCTGGCAGTCAGGTGAAAGATGGGTGCTGTTTAAGGGGGCCTCACTGATTCTAAATTCTCACCAGAGGACCACCTGAAGGAATCTGATGGGCATCCTCTTCAGTGATTGGCCTATCCATTGGTGCCAAGTTTCCAGCAGCATTGTCATTTGCCCCCGGAATAGATACTTCATTGCTTGTAATTCACAATCGATATCTGGTGGGCAAGTGGCCATTTAGTCTTTGTCTCTGGACATTTTTTTTGGAGGTGGACTCTTGCGATGCAATATTTTCTGAAAATCTGCACCCCTGCCATGCCTTCAGAGCTGCTCCCATGCTTCTGAAACAAATCCACTAACAGTGTTCATTCTGTTGTTCATCAAGTTTCCACTATTCCCTTTCTGGTCAGCTCACACCAGGAGGTTTGTGGACAAACAAGTTTTAAAATCAAAATCTCTGTGAATTATTCCAAATAATGGGCCTAGCCATGAGATTCTCTGCTCCAGCAGAATCTCACCTAACATAGAGAATTCAAATTGTTAGACTGCATTAAGATCTTAAAACGCAATATCCCACACTAATATAGATAAGGGGGTGGTCTTCAGGAGCAGTAGGTACCTGAGCCAGATTCTCTGGGTTCAAGTTCCACTCTGGGATTTGATGGCCATAGAAGGTACGCTTGTAACTGGCTAAACAGTTTGACTATCAACCTCTAGGTTCTTCTGACACACCTTTGATAGGAAATGTATGAGAGAGTCTCCTGCCAGCTATACTTCATGTGCAGTGACAACCTCAAGTTACAGACTCTGGTAGCACACTGGTGACCTTTTCTCAGAGGAAAAAAAAATCTAGCTTTGAAAAGAGATGTGCTTCGTCTTCCTCATGTGTTACGATGTCTAAAAAGAGTCAAGAAGAATGTGAACAATAAAGATGCATATCCAATGCTGATTTCTGCAGTGAGTTCCTTTGTAAGCATTGTGCTGTTTCATTATTCTAATTGCAACCACTCAGAAGTAGCAAAAGGTAACTTAGTATTGAGGAACATTTTCTTCATGACCTTTACATCAAGTTAGGAATAGGATGGAAGGTTTAAAACCCAAATTTAGACACATTGGGTCAAAAGCTGCTTTTGTTGGAACCACTGTATTGTCAAAAGATAACTTCATAAATTGTAACATTAGAATGATATCAAAGAAAATAAAAAATGGCAAAACCAAATACGAGGATAAGTTTTAATTCATGTTGCTACCATGTTTGGATAAATGTGGCTGGATCCATGATTGGGTATTTGTATTTGGTCTAAGACCATAAGACATAGGAGTGGAAGTAAGGCCATTTGGCCCATCAAGTCCACTCCTCCATTTAAATCATGGCTGATGGGCATTTCAACTCCACTTCCCTGCACTCTTCCCGTAGCCCTTGATTCCTTCTGAGATCAAGAATTTGTCGATCTCTGCCTTGAAGGCATCCAATGTCTCAGCCTCCACTGCACTCCGTGGCAATGAATTCCACAAGCCCACCACTCTCTGGCTGAAGAAATGTCGTCTCATTTCAGTTTTAAATTTACCCCCTCTAATTTTAAGGCTGTGCCCACGGGTCCTAGTCTCCCCGCCTAACGGAAACAACGTCCACCCCTTCTAAACCATACATTATCTTGTAAGTTTCTATTAGATCTCCCCTCAACCTTCTAAACTCTAATGAGTACAATCCCAGGATCCTTAGCCGTTCATCATACGTTAAACCTACCATTCCAGGGATCATCTGTGTGAATCTCCGCTGGACACACTCCAGGGCTAGTATGTCCTTCCTGAGCTGTGGGGCCCAAAATTGGACACAGTATTCTAAATGGAGCCTAACTAGACCCTTATAAAGCCTCAGAAGCATATCGCTGCTTTTATATCCAACCCTCTTGAGATAAACAACAACATTACGTTCGCTTTCTTAATCACGGACTCTACCTGCAAGTTAACCTTTAGAGAATCCTGGACCAACACTCCCAGATCCCTTTGTACTTCTGCTTTGCGAATTTTCTCACCATTTAGAAAATAGTCCATGCCTGTATTCTTTTTTCCAAAGTGCAAAACCTCACATTTACTCACATTGAATTTCATCAGCCATTTCCTGGACCACTCTCCTAAACTGTCTAAATCTTTCTGCAGCTTCCCCACCTCTTCAGTACTACCTGCCTGTCCACCTATCTTTGTATCATCAGCACACTTCGCCAGAATGCCACCAGTCCCTTCATCCAAGTCATTAATGTATAAGATGAACAGCTGTGGCCCCAACACTGAACCTTGCGGGAAACCACTCGCCACCGGTTGCCATTCCAAAAAAGAGCCTTTTATCCCAACTCTCTGCCTTCTGTCAGACAGCCAATCCTCAATCCAAGCCAGTAGCTCACCTCGAACATCATGGGCCCTCACCTTGCTCAGCAGCCTCCCGTGAGGCACTGTATCAAAGGCCTTTTGGAAGTCTAGATAGATAACATCTACTGGGTTTCCCTGGTCTAACCTACTTGTTACCTCTTCAAAGAATTCTAACAGGTTTGTCAGGCATGACCGTCCCTTACTAAATCCATGCTGACTTGTTCTAATCTGACCCAGCACTTCCAGGAATTTAGAAATCTCATCCTTGACAATGGATTCTAGAATTTTACCAACTACCGAGGTTAGGCTAATCGGCCTATAATTTTACATCTTTTGCTTTGATCCTTTCTTAAACAGGGGGGTTACAACAGCAATTTTCCAATCATTTGGGACTTTCGCGGACTCCAGTGACTTTTGAAAGATCACGACCAAAGCCTCCGCTATTTCCTCAGCCACCTCCCTCAGAACTCTAGGATGTAGCCCATTGGGGCCAGGAGATTTATCAATTTTTAGACCTTTTAGCTTTTCTAGCACTTTCTCTTTTGTAATGCCTACCATACTCAACTCTGCCCCCAGCTCTCCCTAACTGTTGGCATACTACTCATGTCTTCCACTGTGAAGACTGACGCAAAGTACTTATTAAGTTCTTCAGCTAGTTCCTTATCTCCCATCACTAGCCTTCCAGCATCAATTTGGAGCAGCCCAATATCTACTTTTGCCTCTCATTTCTTATGTATTGAAAGAAGCTTTAACTATCATTTCTAATATTACTAGCTAGCCTACCTAAAAATTGATCCTCTCCTTCCTTATTGCTCCCTTTGTTATCCTCTGTTTGTTTTTGTAGTCTTCCCAATCTTCTGATTTCCCAGTGATCTTGGCCACTTTATAGGCTGTCTCTTTTTCTTTGATATATTTCCTGACTTCCTTGGTCAGCCATGGCTGTCTAATCCCACCCCGGATAACCTTTCTTTTCTTTGGGATGAACCTCTGTATTGTGTCCTCAATTACACCCAGAAACTCCTGCCATTGTTGGTCTACTGTCTTCCCCGCTCGGCTCTGCTTCCGGTTGATTTTCATCAATTCCTCTGTCATGCTCCAGTAATTACTTTTATTTAACTGTAATACCATTACATCCGATTTTGCCTTCAGAGTTGATGTAATAAATGGCCAATTCATTTTAAATTCAAAGAATCTGCTAATGCTATTGGAGGTGTCTTGTGGAAGAAAACTGCATTTCTGCATCTTCTCCTTTGCTCTGAAATCATTAAATACATTGGTGGAATTTGACACATTCAACTTGTAACTTTTGTTTCAGACCTCTTATTTACAACATCTTGGACAGTCTGAGGTAAATCATGACTGATATCTGCAGCCTCTGGCAAAAGATTTACATACTTGCAGGAAGTTGCTCTTCCTCAGCTCTGTCAGAGTTATCTTGCCAGACCAGGATCTGTTGACTGTGTAGAATATTCTCTGTATGACCTATGAAAGTAACCAGTAGATAAACCATAAACTGCATTATAAAATTGTCTACAAATCAGGCAGATTCTATTACCAGGAAATAAGGGAAAGGGCAAATCGGCAACATGATTACACGCCACAGTTTATAGACAGATGTCCTATAAAACTGACAGCATAGTCTTGCCAGCCTCAAGCATCATTCAATATGTGTGGCCTCCAAGGAGAAATTACCATTCTATTTTAAATCACCTCACTATGACTTGTTAACAAACAGAGGGACTAACATTATTCACCATCAAGAAACCAAATGACAAACTACATACCTAATATGGAGAGTCATAGGATAGAGATCACCTTTGAGTACTCTCACTCTTTCCATGACATGATGATTTAGAAATCCTCGCTACTTACTCATGCATACACAACTGATCACAGTTGTCAGGCCTTTTCTTTTTTGGATCTAGTCATGTGGATCTCATTTTTTTTTGATGCCTGAACTCAAAATCCTTCCTTCCTTCCATGATTGGGATTGTTTTGTTGCGTCACTGGGGTGCATTTAATTACATGTACTGGGATATTTACAAGCACCTTTGGCATTTGGGGGAAACAATACAGTGGATAAAGAAACAGCTGTTAATTAGCTGTTAATCGTGCCACTGCAAATCCAAATAAGGGAGAGAATAAGATAGAGAGAGAGAGAGAGAGAGAGAGAGAGAGAGAGAGACGGGGGTGGGGGGGTGGGGGGAAGAAACAGGCATACAATATTCCCATCAGCTGTGTGCTACGGCCTGTGGTCTTGATAAAAACCTGCAGTTACAACTCTGATTCATAATCAAGAAGTAGAAAACCATTTGGCTATATAGCACAAGGTTTAAAAAAAAGTATATAACGAGTCAAATCCCTACTTCTGATTCAGCCTGGCCAAATGTGCATTGTAACTGAAATCTTCTGAGTTGGTTCCTGAGTTCAGAAATCTTCTCTAAACAAACTGAAGTATGTCAGCTACCTTTTGCCCCCGCAACATGCCTCCAAAAACATTCACTACGAATGGCATTCTGCAATAGCACTATGTAGTGACTAAGTTAAAGCAGAGGGGAAGTAAGATTTGGCAATGGCAATTCACAAATCGTTATACTTGAGTTAATGCCATGGAATGCCACTAATGTGACCCACATTCATCAGCAATAGCCATCTGTATAAAAGTTAGACAGAGACAGATGCAGAACGAATGCACAGTTCAACAAAGGATTATTATTTATGGAAGGCAGGGCTTAGACGAAATTTAATTTTTAACCTTCAGAGAATCTTGGAAGGGTAGATTACTTAAGAACGTTGTTAAACTATATATGTCTCGGACCCGTATGATAAATCATCGAATCCCAATGTACTTAAGAAGATGCAAAATAGTTTACTGAGTTAGGAAATGTCACGGAAAATAATCAAAACAGTAGTAGAGAAAAATAATTTTGGTTATCTCGCTCTACGAACTGTGACTAAGTGACTTTCTGTACAACAATAATTAACACTGGATTTTGTTTTAACTTTTGTTAACTGTTGTTTTAACTTTGACTGTATGCACCTATTATGGATAAATATCTTTTATTCTCTCTCCTCGCCCACAGATGTAACTATCTTCTGAAAAACAGTAAATTGACCACAACTGAACTATTGTGTTCAATTCTGGACAGTACACATTAGAAAGAACACAAAGACTTTTGGAGTGTGAAGAAGAGATTTAAGAGAATGGTCCCAAGGATGAGGATTTAGTTAAGCAAGTAGATCGGACATGCCTACGTTGTTCTCCTTAGTGCAGAGAATGTTGAACGGAAGTTTGATACTTGTTTCAAAATCATGGGTATCCGGATAAAGCAGGTAGAGAGAAACTGTTTTGCTTGGTGGAAGGGCTGAGAATCAGAGAACACAAAACACATTTGAAAGTGGTTAGTTAAAGAACTATAGATGATTGTGAAGATATAAAATAAAAAGAGCTGGAGAAACTCAGCAGGTCTGAAAATATCCATGCAACGAGCATTTGAATAAAGTTTTGAGAGCAATTTGACTATTCTTCAGAACGAGCAAGTAAATAACATGCAGGTGATAGTGGCATGAAGAAAAACTACTTTATGCAGCAAAAGGTCATGATTCAGAATATATTGCCTGAAAGGGAAAGCATATCAAGTCAAGCTTCTCTTCAGGGAAGTAGACAGGTGCATGCAAGGAACAAAAATGCAGGGCTACGTGGAAAGAGCAGGGATTTTAGTGTGCCCTCATGGACAGCCTACAAAGACCTGATGGGCTGAATGGTTTTTCACTTTGCTGTGACCTTCCTACAATCTCTTCTGGTCAAGGGCATAATGTGGGCAGTCTCGTGAAAACTGGCAACTCTATTGAGTTGCTGTTTGAATTTGTACCACTTGGTGCCTTGTATTTTGGATCCACAATGAGTGACTGAATTTAGACTCACAGCGACGTATTGACTAAAAGAAAATAAGCTATTGGTCATTTTTAAAATTAAAATGATTGTCCTGGGACAGCAGATACACATATCGGAAGAATGAATCTCAACCCACAAGCTCTCTTTCTTTCTAGGCATGAGAGAGTCAAAACTCTTTGACAGTGGCAATGTTCCAGTTGTGCTACCTTCAGGGAATTTGGGATTACTCTCATAAAAATTCCTGCAGATGTTATGGAAAGAGATTGAAAAGTGCCAGCATCACAATATCATCATTTTCACCAAGTTGGCAAACAAAGGTCACAAAATGATGTAAACCTACTTTAACCACTGTGTCATCGTTTATATATTTAAAGTGAATAAGCCATCAGCAAATACATTGTGACTGTCCACCCTTAAGTCCACACATGCGGAATGCTTAAAAGTTATTTCTGACTAAAATCTCCCCATTGAATCATTAATATTCCTTTCAAATCTCTCTGCACAATGGCTGTTTCCAAAGCATAGACTAGCTGTATTGTAAAGTGACAGAAGAATTAAAAAAAAACCCATAGACTAGACTTCAGCATGCAGGAACTATTTCACAGCTGCCTGTTCTCATAGGACATTCCAACAGTAGCTTTCCAAATTTTCTGGATGAAGGTGTGGAGTAATCTACTGCAAACATTGCCACTTTTCTCAGGAGCTTAGTGTCCAGTAACCAAAGATATCAAAGCATGGCCACTGTTGCAAACTACTTTTGTGTGTGTGTGTGTGTGTGTGTGTGCGAGAGAGAGAGAGAGAGGGGGGCAGGGGGGAGAGAGAGAGAGAGACACAGAGAGACAGAGATGCCTGATAATTCTGAGATTTCAGATTCCCACAGGGATTTCCCTTAGATGTAGGAGTCCCAGCTTAAAGACCGTGATTGTAACATCCACCTCTCCAATGTGATCTTACCGTGGTAATGTAGCGTGAATGGAATTCTGGTGCATCCTTCAAAAACGTTAGACCTGGATGTGTATCCACGATATCCTGGGAAATATATTTTAAAATAAATGGAGTTAGCTTTTACACCTAGATATGGTCCACCTTGCAACATTACCAATGCCTCCACAGCACTGGGAAAGGTGGAGGAATAGGCCAGTAACTACCCTTGCTTGAATGCCCAAGGCTGATTTGCACTTCAATCAAGCTATTTGCCTTTGTGACTTATCTCTTGATGCCTTCAACAGATAAGTATCCAGCGATTTGAGTTAGGAAAGCTCCAGTTAATCCTGTAACAAATTGTGTGAATGAGAGTTCCATATTCTTGCTCTCACTCTCACTCATAGAGATATATAGCACTGAAACAGACCCTTCGGTCTAACTCATCCATGCCAACCACATACCCTGAATAAATCTAACCCCATTTGCCAGCATTTGACCCATATCCCTCTGAACCCTGCCTGTTCATATACCCATCGAGATGCCTTTTTCATTGTACCAGCCTCCACCACTTCCTCTGGCAGCTCATTCCATACTCACACCACCCTATACATGAAAAAATTGCATCTTAGGTCCCTTTAATATCTTTCCCCTCTCACCTTAAACCTATGCCCTCTAGCTTTGGACTCCCCCACCCAGGGGAAAACACCTTGTCTATTTACCCTATCCAATACGCTGATAATTTAATAAACCTCTATAAGGTCACCCCCCTCACCCTCCAACACACCAGGGAAAACAGCACCAGCCTATTCAGCCTCTCCCTATAGCTCAAATTCTCCAACCCCGGCAACATCCTTGTAAATCTTTTCTGAATCCCTTCTAGTTTCACAACATCCTTTCCTATTGGAGGGAGGCCAGAATTGCATGTAATACTCCAAAAGTGGCCGAACCATTGTCCCGTACAGCTGCAGCGTGCCCTCCTAACTCCTATAACTCAATGCACTGACCAATAAAGGCAAGCTTATTAAACACTTTCTTCACTATCCTGTGTATCTGTGACTCCACTTTCAAGGAACTATGAACCTGCTCTCCACGGTTTCTTTGTTCAGCAATACTCCCCAGGACCTTAACATTAAGTGTACCTGTGCTGCCCTGATTTGCTTTTTCAAAATGCAACACCTCACATTTATCTATATTAAACACCGTCTGCAACTCCTTGGTCCATCTGATCAAGATCCTGTCGTACTCTAAGGTAAACTTCTTTGCTATCCACTGTACCTCCAATTTTAGTGTCATCTGCAAACTTACTAACCACACTAACCCATTCCTGAGATGACATGTCCATCCTGGGCCTCCTGCAGTGCCATAATGATGCCACCCGTAGGTTGCAGAAACAGCAACTCAAATTCTGCTCGGGACCCTGTAGCCCAATGGTATCAATGTGGATTTCATCAGCTTCAAAATCTCCCCTCCCCCAAATGCATCCCAAAACCAGCCCAGTTCGTCCCCTCCTGCCTAACCTGTTCTTCCTCTCACCTGTCCCCTCCTCCCACCTCGAGCCGCACCTCCATTTCCTACCTACTAACCTCATCCCGCCCCCTTGACCTGTCCGTCCTCCCCAGACTGACCTATCCCCTCCCTACCTCCCCATCCATACTCTCCTCTGGCGTGGCTTCCTCTACATTGGGGAAACCAAGCGGAGGCTTGGGGACCGCTTTGCAGAACACCTCTGCTCGGTTCGCAATAAACAACTGCACCTCCCAGTCGCAAACCATTTCCACTCCCCCTCCCATTCTTTAGATGACATGTCCATCATGGGCTTCCTGCAGTGCCACAATGATGCCACCCGAAGGTTGCAGGAACAGCAACTCATATTCCGCTTGGGAATCTTGCAGCCCAATGGTATCAATGTGGACTTCACCAGCTTCAAAATCTCTCCTTCCCCCACTGCATCCCAAAGCCAGCCCAGTTCGTCCCCTCCCCCCCACTGCACCACACAACCAGCCCAGCTCTTCCCCTCCACCCACTGCATCCCAAAACCAGTCCAACCTGTCTCTGCCTCCCTAACCTGTTCTTCCTCTCACCCATGCCTTCCTCCCACCCCAAGCCGCACCTCCATCTCCTACCTACTAACCTCATCCCACCTCCTTGACCTGTCCGTCTTCCCTGGACTGACCTATCCCCTCCCTTCCTCCCCACCTATACTCTCCTCTCCACCTATCTTCTTTACTCTACATCTTCGGTCTGCCTCCCCCTCTCTCCCTATTTATCCAGAACCCTCACCCCATCCCCCTCTCTGATGAAGGGTCTAGGCCCGAAACATCAGCTTTTGTGCTCCTGAGATGCTGCTGGGCCTGCTGTGTTCATCCAGCCTCACATTTTATTATGAAGGAGGAGAACCCATTTGTTCTGACAATGTCATGGTTAAGGTGCTCGTAATTATATATTTGGTTGCCATCAATAACTGAATCCAATATTTGGGTTCCAATCCTGTTCCATTTCTGAATGCTCCACTTTAGAACATAGAACAGAGAACAGTACAGCACAGAACAGGCCCTTCAGCCCACAATGTTGTGCCGACCATTGATCCTCATGTATGCACCCTCAAATTTCTGTGACCATATACATGTCCAGCAGTCTCTTAAATGACCCCAATGACCTTGCTTCCACAACTGCTGCTGGCAACGCATTCCATGCTCTCACAACTCTCTGCGTAAAGAACCTGCCTCTGACATCCCCTCTATACTTTCCACCAGCCAGCTTAAAACTATGACCCCTCGTGCTAGCCATTTCCGCCCTGGGAAATAGTCTCTGGCTATCAACTCTATCTATGCCTCTCATTATCTTGTATACCTCAATTAGGTCCCCTCTCCTCCTCCTTTTCTCCAATGAAAAGAGACCGAGCTCAGTTAACCTCTCTTCATAAGATAAGCCCTCCAGTCCAGGCAGCATCCTGGTAAACCTCCTCTGAACCCTCTCCAAAGCATCCACATCTTTCCTATAATAGGGCGCCCAGAACTGGACGCAGTATTCCAAGTGCGGTCTAACCAAAGTTTTATAGAGCTGCAACAAGATCTCACGACTCTTAAACTCAATCCCCCTGTTAATGAAAGCCAAAACACCATATGCTTTCTTAACAACCCTGTCCACTTGGGTGGCCATTTTAAGGGATCTATGTATCTGCACACCAGACAAATGAAATCATGGATTATTCTGTTGGAGTGAGCAAAAATCCCTGTCATTTAGAATACTGGATCAAAAACCTTGGGACTTTTAACAGAATGTTTAAAACAAAAAAAGGGCAGATGGGCTATGCTGTAGAATACACAATCACAGGGATAGCTGCCTGGAACCATGGTTCAGTTCAAAATCCTACCCATGCCTCAGCCCTGAAGGAAAAATAAACCCAAGACAACAGCTTTAGATATCTTGGACTCTTCAGTGTGCTAAGGCATTTAACTTCAATAAATATTCATTCACAGAAAACACCAGGCATTCCACGCAATCGAAATACATTTACACTTACTTTGAACAAATCAGGAAACCTATTCACCTCAGATTGAAAGATATTTACACCTACACTAAGGATCAGGAAACTAATTCACCTCCAGAAGGGAAACAGTAATACTCTTGTGAAAGCCTGACTTGGTGCCAACAGATCTGCAATTTAGTATAATTTTCTCAGCTGGAGAGACAGAAAAGGGAAATAGAGAGCAGCAAGAGTTATTTTCCGCAGCTACTAACAAAAGGGATCCAGACAGCCAGTGCACCGAGCTACAGCCATCTCCAACATCCAATGACCGGTCATGACCTGCAGACTGAACAACCAATGACCTCTGAGAACCAATGACCCTACCACCACCACAAGGCCTCAGACACATCCTGAGATTAAAAACTGTTCGCAAAACCCACCAAAAAGGAACAAAACCAAAGTACTGATTCAATACATTCACAACACGTCCTACTGCATTAGCAGACTCAGCCCAGACTGAAAACCTACACCATCCAAAGTCTTCAGCTAAGCATCGGCTATGGCAAGAGGCAATGGCCAGCTGTAATTCAAAATGCATTTATCCTCAGTGGTGAGCTTGTTGTGCTTGAGGCCCAAAGGTATCCAACCTAGCTTGCAGGGAGGGGAAGGTGGGTTGGTGATCGTGCAGGGCACTCCAAGGTCAGGAAGTCTGATTAAAGTGTCTGTGCTTAAACTACTGTTTAGTTTATAATAGTAATTAGCCTGTGTTAATATTTAATAACCGATAACGTCAGTTTCACTGTTTTGCATTTCTTTTATCTCTTGTAATTTATTCACCTATTTCCCTGCTTATTACTTTTGCCTTTTTATTTCTTGTGAGATATGCACCTTTATATTTAATAAATGCAGAGATTTTTTTGCCCCAAAACACTGCCTCCTCATTTATTATTTCACCTGCACTAACCTAAGTGCAGTGTCAGAACCAGGGACCTGGGTGGGTGTCCCAGGCTGCCTGAGAGTTCCGACAGAGTTATCATGCACACAGGCCAGAACTCCCTACATTCTGACAGTATTTTCAACACAGCTTTATTTTTATTCATTCCTGGGGTGTTGGAATTACAGGGAGGGCTAACGTCGTTTCCATGGCCACCTGCCCTTAAGAAGGTGGTAGTCAATCAGTTCCATGAATTGTTGCAGCCTATCTAGTGTAAGTATTCCCACGGTGTTGTTAGAGAGGAATTTTGAGGTTTTTAATGTATTGTTAATGTCAGAATAATAATATAATTCAAAGTCAGGGTGGTGTATTACTCTGTCTTTGTCTGTCTAGAGGGTGGCGGTTTCAGGTTTGTGACCACTGTCAAAGTAGACTTGGAAAGTTGCTACAATGCTTCCTTAAGACGGCATAGAATATGGAGGCTGTATGCTGGTGGTGGATAGGCTGAACTATTAAGCTACTGGTGGGGAGCCAATCAAGTGGCTGGTTTTCCTTGGATGGTGTCATGCTTCTTGAATGATGGCAACGATTAAATGTCATTGGGAGATAGTTAGACCCTCTGTTGGAGGTGGTCATTACCCTTGATGAATATTACTTGCCCCTTATCAGCCAAGCTATATTGTTATCCAGAACAGATGCTGCCGATTTACGCTGCCTTCTTTATTATATGTAGAGTTTCTAATGGAACTGAATACTTATCAATGTGCATCTTCATTTCTAACCTTGTGATAGAGGGAAGCTTATTGATGAAGCACCTGAAGAAAGCTGGTTCTCGGAAATTATGGCAAAGGATTCCTGCAGAATTATTCTGGGCCTCAGATGGACCAACTGTTTTCTCCCCTAGCTTATTGACTTTACTGGGATACTTTTATGCTACACTCTGCCCACTGTTGTCTTGATGTCAAGGACAGGGACTCACATTTCAGTTTTGGATGAAAATTACAGTGAGGTCCAGAGCTGAGTTGTTCACAGAATCACAGAAACTCTGCAGCGTGGAAACAGGCCCAACAAGTCCACACCGCCCCTCTGAAGAGCATCCCACCCAGACCCATTATCCTACCCCTGATTTCCCACGTCTAACCCACCTAACCTAAACATCGCTGGGCACTATAGCATGGCCAATCCATCTACTCTGCACATCTTTGGACTGTGGGAGGAAACCGGAGCAAACCCTTGCAGACACAGGGGAGACTGCGCAAACTCCACGCAAACAGTAACCGCAGGCTGGAACGGAACCCGGGCCCCTGACGCTGTGAGGCAGCAGTGCTAACCACTGAGCCACCATATCAGCCCTAAATTCTAGCAGAACTGAAATGGAGTACAGGTGAACAGATAACTAGGTGCCATTTCATTGTACTGTTGAATTCTTATACCATGTTGTTGTTAATCAAAGTGTCGGCAGATGGTGTGATAATCAACTGGTTTAAATTTGTCCTGATTTTGGTGGGCAGGCCAGATATTTGCATTTTTCCACATGGGGTCACGTAGATGCCAATGTGTAGCTGTATTGGAAAAGCTTGGCCAGAGGCATGGTTAGATCTGGGCCACAAATCAGCGACCAGTGACTTCGGCAGTTTCATAATGTCATATGGAGTAAACTGAATCGGCTGAAAACTGACTTCTGGGCCTTTAGAGGATAATCATCCACTTGGTGCTTCTGGATTAAAATGATTAAAAGTATCAGCCTCATTTGCACAGTTGTGATGGACTCCACCATTAAGATCCTCCTCCTCGTGTCAGTTGATAATTGTCCACTATGATTCATAAGAAAACATGGCAGGACTACAGAGCTTTGATCTGATGTGTTGGCTGTGGAAATACCTGGATCTGCCTAAAGAATGCACATAATCCGAAGCTATAGCTTCACAAAGTTGGCACTTCATTTTTAGAAATGCCTTGTACAGCTTCTGACATGCTCTTTCAAACTAATCATTGAGCCAGGGTTAGTTCCTTGGCAGGTGAGCAGAGCGAGCGATATGCTGGGCTTCGTCTTTGCAGGTTGCAGCGAGATATATTTCTACTGCTACCGCTGATGATAGATCACAGTGCTTTATATGCTGCAGCATCTATTCTGAATGTTTCCCATTAATTACAGAGGTAGTGCCATGAAAGAGAGAGGATACTGTTGGTGTGAATGTTCCAAATTGATAATTCCCTGGTCACCATACTGATCTCACTTCTAAAATAAACTCCATATTTATTTGATCAACAATACTTAATTTCTCTAGCTGCCACGATGGGATTTGAATGTGGATCTCTAGGTCAGTGGTCCTATCTTCTTGATTGCTAGTTCAGAAAGGTAAGCATATTATGACTGTATCATTGCTGGTTCAGACAGAGAGTTGTGACAATAGTCTGATGCTAAAGATAGCAAACTGGCATGAGAAACTGAAGATCCATTATTTTGTCAGGAAGTAACAAAACATAGGTTCATATCCTGGGTCTCTTGTGACTTCTCGTTTTTAGCTGTGTTGCTGCTGAGAATTGCTCTACAGAGTTGAGAAACTGCTCAGCAATGAAGAGGGAAAATTGTCTGCGTGGCTCTTGCTTGTTTAATGGGTGAACTTTAGAGAATTCGTGGCATAGGCCTAGCATAAAGGTGCTCGTATCCTTTAACTCTAAAATAGGACCCGGATATCCAAGTTCTGGGAATAGAAAGACAAGAGGACAATTTACTGAAGTTGCACTTGCCAAATCCGACCAGCATGTGTCATCTGAAATCTAAATTGAAAACAACGAACAACTGCTTTAAAATCACCCAATCTGAATGATTTAGATTCAAACAAAATTCAGTATCAACATTCTAATTTCCTTTTTAATCACAGCATGCTGTCCTTTTTATTTAATGTTTCTGTCATTAACACGATACAACGACATAAGGGTGTACTGACTGGAATGTGATAAATATTTTGGTAATTCGGAATGGTTTATGCCCGTTCCAGCAAAAGCTGAACAGCCTGCTCTTTGCAATGTGCTGTAATATGATCAGTGGAAAATTCTACCAGTCCACAGAGTTTTATTTAACACACTTCACAGCAACACTGTGGAAGACGATCTGCTAACTGGCGCTGCAGTTAAGTAATCTTTCAGTAAGGCATTATGAAGACAGTTCACTTAACTACATTACAGCACTCCAAAGCCAGTGATAATGGTCTGCTAGCTGTAGTGGTCAATCACATGTCTGACTCAGTTGCGTAGTCCTAGGCCTTTCACTATGCCAACTGATGGATATCTGGTCACATTTGTGCAAGTAGCCAGAAACACCATTCCTGAGTTGATGTGCTAAATAATTTACTTCAAAATACTCTGCAATGTATTTAATAGGTTTGGGGTGGGAAGGAGAGAGAACAGTTTGATTGATAGTGCTAGTGAAAAAGAAACAGGTAACAAGATAACATTATTAAGGAGAAGCAACAAACTGATAATCGAAAAAAAATCTTTTGTCACTTAACATCACAGAAACTACAACATTTTAGAACGGAACAGAAAAGCTCACTTCAAGGAAACACCTCATGGAACAATCTGTGCTGTAACAGATAGAACAATTTCATATCAGCAGGCTTTCCGTCACAGCTGTCATATCTAACAAAGATGATGTTTTCCAAGAAAGTCCTCAAGACCCTATGGGCCTTCTTACAAATGAGGTGGGAGGTTTGGTTAATGTATCTGTAGTGAGTAGGCAATGAAAGGCCAGCTCTGAATATACTTCAGAGAACTTTTACACAGCCATTTAATACCATCTTCACTGAGACTTTTATTGCATTAGTCGACGCATGGCCATCCTAGGCACAACGCAGCCCGCAGGAAGGTGGGCACAGATAATTTTCCTGAATTGTGCAGCATACTTCTACCTGCAGCAGTAGATAGAGGGGTTTATCATTGGAAAACCTTTTGATGCATCATTGCTGTAAGGTAATATGATGTAAATCTAGGGTTGACTCTTCAGTTCAGTGCTACATTGGTGAAGGGGCTGACTTTTGGACACTTATCTCAGGCTCTCTTTCCCTATGCAGGTGGGTGCAATCCAACTCCATGGACACAATGAGAAGAAAAGCAAGGCAGCTGTCCTGTTGATCTGGTCTGAATGTTCCATCAACAAAGAAAAATGATTATCTGATGACCATAATTTATGATTCTTGCCTGACAATGTTGACCTACATTTTCGAAGTAGTTAATGAGATGCAAAGGACTTTGAAAGATAAAAATTTAACATCCATTCTTGATTACTGGTATGACCAACTGAGACAGACAATCTCCGAGATAGTAAAAACTGCAGATGCTGGAGTCAGAGACAACACAATGTGGAACTGGAGGAACACAGCAGGTCAGGCAGCATCAGAGGAGTAGGAAAGTTGATGTTTTGGGTCGCGACCTTTCTGAAGAAGGGTCCCGACCTGAAATGTCAACTTTCCTGCTCCTCTGATGCTGCCTGGCCTGCTGCACTCCTCCAGCTCCACACTGAGACAGACAATCTGCTGCATACCAGACTACAATCATTCAACTGTAGCAGTGTACACAGTCATGACAGATACCTTAATTGTGATTAGACTCTAAATTGGAATTAAGGATGTCTGCTACTGCTGATCGCCATTTCCAAGCATCTTATGATAAACCCGCAGTCAAGAAAAACAGATGGATTCCATCACCATTCATATTATTGCTGGATTGAGAGCGGTTTGGTTTGATAGAAATCAAATGTTCCTTAGCACTGCTTTCCTGTTTTATCCAAGGCCATCAGTCCTCACAACCCTCTCAACTCATTCTTTGAGTTCTCCAGGGTAAATGTTGCTGTGCCAGTGCTCACAACAGCTTAAAGAGAATGCCAGCTGCTGGTTTCTCTTCACCTTTGGAACTGTTAGCTGATTGTAGCATTCACAATAGCTGAACGACAGCAATGTACCAATGTAGCAGAACTTATGGAAATGATAATGGCCTCGCCTGCCACCCGGAGGCCACTTGCTGAATCACAACCCAATCAGGCAGTTGACATACCAGCAGTGGGGGGAGGCAGTGGGAGCTTCCCCGGGATCAGCGCTATAAGGGCAGAGGGCTGACCTGCCATGAGCTAGTATCCAGAGGCTGGCAACTGTTTTGATCAGCAGCGCCTTGGCAAGATGGCGGCTGCTCTTGGAACCACATCCACTGGAAGCCGATGGGTGCAGAGAGGCATAGGCCAGAGCTTAAGCAACAAGTGGAGGGTTTTGCAGGGCAGTGGGATAGGCGATGTGGAGAAAGAGTTGGCATCACTTGGCAGGGTGCGGCTCATGCATGTTTTCCCTAAATTTCCCGCGTTCTCACCTTTTCTGATCTTAGGTCCCTTGATCAGGCATGGAGCACCAGACAAGCAACAGCCTGCACAGGTTTACTTGCCATTCAAGGCACGTGACAACTGTCCTATTCACATCTGGATTAGCACCAGTGGTCATCATTGACTGTCCACTCAAGGCCTCAATGAGAGGCAGGGTCTTGAGTCTGACAATGGGGCTTCCTGCCCTGGACTTAAAAATGGAGGTGGAGGCAAGTGGGGTTATCAGCTGACACTGATTAAATGCCCTCCCTGCCTCCGAATGTCCCAATGGGGAGGCTAGAAGACTCTGCCCATGGCTTCAAACGATGACACTGTTGTTCCTGCGCATTTGGCCACGTGAGGAGTCACAGGTGAGTAGATGGAAAAGGTAGAGCAGCAGCAGGATGGTACTCATTCAAGACCTGCAGTTTCAGCCAACCTGACTCATCTGTGTTCTCAACACCCCATGTTCTTCAACATGCCTCACTGAAGGTGGATAAGGTCATTAAACTTTGCAGTTTACCTCAGTTGGGGGCCCTTCTCCCTCCAGTTATGAGCCACCTTCTCCTGAAGTGGAGGAATAGCTGTTCAGGTGTTTTAAGTTTCAAGAACACTCACAGTAATAATGCTCGAGTACGCGTCATACTGTTCATTGAATGTATCAGTAAATGAATATGTTTGAAAGGTGGGAAACTCTGAGATGATCAGTGAGGTATGAAGTTGAATTATAAACAGCAGCGTGAACGGGTGCTAGACTTCTAATGGTGCTGTGGACAATAACAATGAGAACGATCATGTGAATATTTTGCATGGTACAGCAGGAAAAAAAAATTAACAGAATGCGAAGAAATTTTGGTACCACGCATATTTAGAGCAATTACTTAGTATAGAAACAATTGTATATCCTTATCTTGGCAGTGTCTCCAGATGGCCTATTTATTTTGCATATTGGAGAGACTTTCTAATTCAGACAGATTTGTGACATGCCTTTATCTTCATGGGGCTTTTAAACTGGGGAGAACCTGGAGTGCCAAATACAGCAGTCTTCCTAGGGTCATATTTACGCAGCAGTACCTCAGCTGCTGCATCCCTAAATTGGACCACGCAGTGCACCTACTTGATTGCTGGTACTGTTGCCACTTTGCTTTTAGTTCACAACGCTTTTTGTTGAAATAACAACACAAGCATTCAAATTGCTGTTGCAGCCCTTTAACCAGTAACAGCAGCACAGCGAAGCTCTTTCTGCTGTCCATCTGCTTCCACAGGCACGCGGCTAAGTTCAACATGAACATGGTTGGTCGGAAGCCCAGAAGCTCTGATTGAATGCCTGTGCATGAAAAGTCTACACTGTTTGAGTTTGGAACAAGCAAAAACACTAAGATTTACCCCATACAGATCTTTTATCCCTTCATTTTAGCTTGTGCCCAAATTTACTCAGTTGCTTCCTCAAGACAGTAGGTGGCAACCCATCCCAGGTCATGTGCAGGCAGCTTAATCACCTCCACCCCTCCCCCCCAACCCCCAGCAGAATAAGCACTGAAACATTAGGAACAACACTTCTGATCAGAATAAACGTTTACATAACTTGATTGATTTTTATTTTAAAGTATAAGCTAAAATACGTGGCTCCTGCAAATCAAAATGTTTGAATTCCACCTAAGATGGGGAATGAATTAATTGTGTGTGATGCCTAGAAAGTTGAAGGACTTGCATAATCTCATATAAGTGAGAGAAAATGTTCATTGAACTTCTGGGTTAAATTCAATTTAAAAGTTCTTTTATAATGATTCAAGGAAGTGCTTACAACACATACACCCTCATTCTCTCATATTAGTGAACTAACAGACAACAGGTTGAAATATATGGGCCCTCACTCTCACAGAATCATAGAGTCCCTGCCGTGTGGATAAAATGTGGCCCATCGAATATTTCACACTTACTTCAATATACTGGGTCAATATCCTGGGACTCCCTCCTTAACTGTATTATGGAGGGGTGTGCAGCTACTCCAAATGCACTGCAAAAGGTGCAAGAAAGCAACTCCCTACCATTTTTTCCAAGGACAATTAGGAATGGGCAATAAATCCTGCTGCATTTGCCAGTTACGTGTACATCCCTCGAGTTAAAGAAAGTCCAGTGACATTATCATAATGAGATTGTCTCTTGCTATGCATTTCATTTTCTTACGTGGGTAGGGGAATGCCTTCACCGACGGCACTAGCAAACCTCCAAAACCTTGCTCTGGTGTCATACTAGATTTATCAACTGAGAAAATATGTAATGACGAGCTAATCATCAACATGTGGCATTACCTCAAAGCCTGTGTAGCTCTGATATCCAGTACTTGAAGCTGTTAGATGAATTTCAGCATCATGTTTGCATTACAAATCCACCAACTCCCACAGCTACCTGGACTATACATTCTCACACCCCACTTCCTGGAAAGACTCCACCCCATTCTCTCAGTTCCTCTGTCTCTGTCGCTTATGTTCAGATGAGGCCAAGGGAGCCTCTGAAATGTCCACATTCTTCCTCAGCCAAGGATTCCCCTGTTGGCAGGGCCCTCAATCGGGTCCAACCCATCTCCCACACTTCTGCCTGCTCTCACCCTTCCCTTCCCTCCCGCAACAGGTATAGAGTTCCCCTCATCCTCACCTACCATCCCACCAGCAGCCACATGCGGAAGATCATCAGACACCATTTCTGCCACCTCCAGCAAGATGTCACCACCAGACACATATTCCCCTCCCCTCCCTTGTCCGCCTTCCGCAGGGACTGTTCCCTCTGGGACACCTTGGTCCATACTTCCTTCACCCTCAACATCTCCCCACAGCGCCACGGCACCTTCCCCTGTAACCGGCGAAGGTGCAACACCTGCCCATTTACCTCCTCCCTCCCCAGTATCCAAGGGCCCAAACATACCTTCCAGGTGAAGCAACACTTCACCTGCACTTCCAAGAATCTAGTCTACTGCATTTGCTGCTCACAATGTGGTCTCCTCTACATTGGGGAAATGAAGCATAGACTTGGCAAATGCTTCACAGAACATCTATGTTCTGTTTGCAAAAAAGGCCCTGAACTACGTGCTGCCTTCCACTTCAATGCACCACCCTGCTCCCTGGCTAACATCTGTGTCTCCGGCTTGCTGCGGTGTTCCAGTGAAGCCCAACACAGGCTGGACAAACAACACCTCATTTTCCGCTTGGGGACCCTACAGCCCTCTGGACTCAATACGGAGTTCAATAATTTTAGGGCCTAAACTCTCCCATGTCTCAGCACCCCCATCCCACACACCAGGCCTTTTTACCACATAGCCTGCCATTACACACCCCCTGTTGTTAGTCACTAACAGTCCCCATGAAGTACTATTCACCCTCCCAGCCTGATCGTTTTCAACTCCTTTGTCT
Source organism: Stegostoma tigrinum (assembly GCF_030684315.1). Taxonomy (NCBI): domain Eukaryota; kingdom Metazoa; phylum Chordata; class Chondrichthyes; order Orectolobiformes; family Stegostomatidae; genus Stegostoma; species Stegostoma tigrinum. Next base: position 17,131,207 of record NC_081367.1, on the reverse strand, counting down.
GTCCAAGTGCCTTTCTCTCTCTCTTCGGGCTTCTGCATATAAAGTGATGTTTTCCCAGCCACCATCAGTTCTGAGGAAGGTCACCGGACCCGAAACGTTAACTCTGTTTTCTCCTTCACAGATGCTGCCAGACCTGCTGAGCTTTTCCAGCAACTTTGTTTTTGTTCCTGATTTACCGTATCTCCAGTTCTTTCAGTGTTTATTATGTTCCTACTATGGTCTGGCTGAGAATTTCGTGTGTAAGCTTACTTCACATCTCTGTGGGATATTGTACTGACACCCCAAAATGTTGCTTCTTCAACCAGTTGGTCTTTAGAGATTTAATCAAATCAAATCTTTGCTCCAAAAATACTTGTCTTCAGCTGGATAAAAGAATGCTCTGGAAAATCATCACAAATACTAAAAAACGCCGCATTGCATACAATGGAGGAGGTTAGTTTCTGTGCTAGGGATTGACAGGAATATGGTTTTCATTGAACCCAGGGGAGTGACTTTATAATTTTGCAGTTCCGTGCAATAGCTACATATTACAAAAGCTTAAAGATTACACTTTATTTAAATACATGTGAAGACTGTTACCACTTTTCAATCAACAAACTGGTTAAGTCATCTTCACAACGTTTAATTATTACAAACGTCTTTTAAAAGTACCTTCCAGTCACTGCTACAATGTCAACTATAGCCGAAGGCAATAATGTTACTACTTTCTTTGGGTAATGTGTATTTCAGCTGAGCCCCATTAAAATTGACAGTCACTGTGGGCAGTACTTTGGGCAAATTTTGCTGCTGGCATTCTTTACATCGCCATCCCATGTAAACAAAGTACTTCGGAAATCACATCTAAATCGGTGTCCCAACTAGAATACGATTCCTTGTGAGGTTATGAAGACGTGAATTTGAATTAGCTTATGCATTGGAATTAGAGGTATTAAATATTTTCTTAAAATACATGCTAAGCTTTTTCTTAAATTTAGGCTATATTTATTAAAAGACCAATCCTTTTTGAATGTCAGTTTCTTATTTTGCAGTCCCAAAAGCCAATGAGTAACAGGAGCAGACAGCAATTTCATGCATAGTTGAAAGTTGATTTGCCCCTACTTTTTAAAACAATTTTATTCAACAAGTAGTTTCAACACAGACCACAAATTTAAATCAAGACACTCAACTCAGGTATTTAATATTTGATAACAATAAATGAAGGTGATAACTCAACTTTAATCACATCGCAATACCATAATTTATCTGCTCAAAGTTTGCTATGCTCCTGAGCTATCACACCTATAAGCAGTCACAGGCAGATCAATGGAGAACAAAGGAAAACATACAAAAGGCGAAGTTTAGGAGGGTATGCCAAGAGCCGCACCAGGCACATTGAAAAATGCTTCTACAGCACAGAATGGATTGCATGCCAAATGGCAGAAGCAGCAGGCAATAGACCATGTTGATATCATGTAGCAACGGATCAGACCCTAGCTCTGCCGCCCTGCCTCTTCCAGTCATTAATGATGGTGCACAGTTGAACAATTCACTGGAGGATGGGTCCACAAATATCTGCATTCTCAAAGAAGGAGGAGCCCAGTACATCTGCAAAAGTTAAATCTGAAGCATTTACATTCATCTGAAGCTAAACGTACCGAGCGAGTGATCCATCTCAGCCTCCTGCTGACGTCCCAGAAGTACAGATGCCAGCTCCTCCCTGTGATATGAAGAAATAGCTGTAGATACTGGATACAGCAAGGGCTCTGGTCCCTGGCAGCATTCTGGCATTAATACTGACGACATGTGATCCAGAATTAGCTGTGATCTGGCCAAAGCGTTTCAGTACAGCTACAACACTGGAATCTATCCAACAATGTGGAAAATTGCTCAGGTATGTTGTGTTCACAAAGTTCAGGACAAATCGATTCCAGCTAATTTCTGTAATATTAGTTCACTCTTGATCATTAGCAAAGCATGGAAGGTATTGTTGACAGTGCTATCAAGGGGCACTTAAACAAAATCTGAACTATCACACTTATAACCAGTCACAAGCAGGTCAACTGAGAACAAAGGAAAACATACAATAGGCAAAGTGTAGGAGGACAACTGAACCGATGCTCAGTTTGGAAGATGTCTGGCCACTAAGTTGCTGACCTCATTACACTCTCGGACCAAACATGGACAAAAAAGCTGAATTCCAGTGAAGGTACGAGAGTGACTGCCTTTTACATCAAGGCGGCATTCTACTGAGCATTGCCTCACAGCACCAGAGACCCGAATTCAATTCCACCTTCCGGCAACTGTCTGTGTGGAGTTTGCACGTTGTCCCCGTGTCTGCGTGGGTTTCCTCCCGGTGCTCTGGTTTCCTCCCACAGTCCAAAGATGTGCAGACTAGGCAAATTGGCTATGCTAAATTGTCTGTCGTGTTCAGGCATCTGTGGATTAGGTGGGATGCTGTGAGGGTTGGTATGGACCTTTTGGGCCGTAGGGCCTGTTTCCACACTGTAGAGATTCTATGATATCGAGGAGCTCAAAATTAGTCAATGGGAATTGGAGAAACCCTCTCTGCTGGTTGGAGTCAAACCTGACACATAGTAAGATGGTTGTGCTTGTTGGAGGTCAGTCATCTCAGCTCCAGGACATCTCTGCACAAGTTCCTCAGGATAGTGTCTTAGACTCAGCCATCTTCAGTTGCTTCATCAGTGACCAACCTCCTTTATAAAGTCAGAAATGGGGATGTTTGTAGAGAATTGCATAATGTTTATTAGCATTCGTGATACCTCAAAAACTGAAGCAGTCTCTGTCCATATGCAAAAATATCTGGACAACATCCAGGCTCAGACTGATGAGTGACAAGTAACACTCGCGCTACACCCGTATCAGACAATGCCCATTTCCAACAAGGGAGAATCAAAACTAATATATCTCAATAGTATTACCATCTCTAAATCTGCCCCCACTATCAATATCCTGGGGACTACCTGTAAACAAAAACTAAACTGGAGTAGCCATATAAATATTGTGGCTACAAGGACAGGTCCGAGGCTAGGAATTCTGCAATAACTCAACTCTAGTCTTCCCAAAGCCTGATCATCACCTATAAGTTACAAGTTAGGAATTTGATCAAATATTCCTCACTTGCCTGGATGGGTGCAGCTCCATGAACACTCAAGAAGCTTGACACCATCCAGAATAATACAGCCCACTTGACTGGCACCTTAATCACAACACTGACGCACTTCCCCACTGATGTACAGTGGCATCAATCTGCACTACCTACAAGATGAACCATAGTAACTCAGGTTCTTTTATCAGCCAGTGACTTCTACCACCCAGAAGAATAAAGACAGCAGATATATGGAGACATTTCTACATAGAAATTTCTTTTCAAGTCACACATCACCCTGTCTTGAAACTATATTGCCGTTCTTTCCCTTCCTAATAGCACCGTGGGTGTCCCTACATTCCAACAACTGTAGCAGGTCAAGGTGGCAGCTCACCACCACTTTCTTCACTAGCTAGCAATATGCATATCCCAACTGCAAACTTAAAAAAAGGCTTTATGAAACTTATTTTTCCAACAGGCTACTGAACACATGCCCCAACATCAACTCAGTTCAAGAGGAGCAAATACCAGGCGGAAGCTGATTTCAGTTTGCAAACTATTTCTTTTGTTTCAAACACTGGGCAGGTTAAGCAGGGTCTACGGAGAGAGAAACAAGAGTTACTATTTCTGGTCAATGACTGTCAGGGTGGTCACTGGTGTGAAACATTACCCTGTTTCTCTTCCTACTGATGCTGCCTGACTAGCTGAGTCTTTAAAACAATTTCTGTTTAAATTTAATATTTCTAGTCATTCTCAGTATTTTGCCTTCCCCTTGTTTTAGTTGATTTCTCATCTTTATGATTTTAATTGGAGATTGAATAATTGAATTCAACACATTATGAACAAATCTGGAACACACAGGAGTGGCATTTTGAACCTGTTCCATTATTCCATAATATCATGGACGATTGGAGAACTAATTCCATAGAGTCATTGACCCATGCCTCTTAATTTCTTCAGTAGTGTGTTACATTTTGGGAGGGCATGACAATGCTAATGTTGAGAGACACTTTTCCCTGGCTGACAAGTCTAGGAAATAGGGAGCATACTCTCGGAATAAAAGCGATTGATCATTTAAAGCCGAGATGAATGAAAATTTCTTTCCTCAGAGAATCTGGATTTCTAACACAATTAGCTGTGGATGCTTATTCAAGATTGAGATAATTAGATTTTTGGGAAATAAAGAGATACTGGAATACGGGCCAGAAGAGTGGACGAGGATCCTAGATCAGTACAATATTATTGAATGGCAGAGCAAATCGGAGATGACCCATTGCCTATTTCTGCTCTTCTTTTAGTCTTAACATAAATCTGTCAACCTCAGCTTTAAAAATAAATACTCCAGTTGACTCCATTTCAAGTACTGTTCACAGAAGAAAATCTTGAGCTTTTGCCACTGTAACATCATAATAGAAGTGTTTCCTCATTTCAATCAAAAACTTAAAACTAGATTCATTGAGTAGTGAAAATAGTTGTTCTCCATCCACCCTCTCATATCATATTAATACCTTAATAACATTAACCAATTCACTCTGTAATCATCTAAATTCTAAGGAATACAATCCTCATGCAATGGGAATAGGCCAGAGGCCACCTCAGGTTTGAATTGTCTTACCACATAATTTAACCTTTATCATTCAGAATCATTCTCGTATATCCATACTCTGAACTTGGTATGGCATTCAGAACTAAACACTGTACTCAAGCAATGGTTTAACCAAAGCTTTGTAATAGCTCTGGCATGACTTCTAACCATTTGTGTTCTACTCCCTAAAGCTCAGCATTCCATTAGACTTTGGCCTGCTGTGTTCATCCAGCCCCACACTTTGTTATCTTGGATTCTCCAGCATCTGCAGTTCTCATTATCTCTGATTCCATTAGACTTTTTTTAATATCTGTTGTTGATATTCTGATAACCTTTGTCAGTTGTATTCACTAGAAAAATAGTTAGGGCCAACTGACATGTTTAAATTTTTAACCATGCTTCACAGAAAATTTAATACTTCCACATTAATTGCGTTTTATTTCTTTAAAAGATAATTACAGATTTTAAATTGACTTTGAGTAGGATTTGAACCCATGTCTCCAGATCATTGGCCTGTGCCTCCGAATTATTTGCTCAGTGACACTACCACTTATACTACCACTTCCTTTATTTGCATTCATTAAATTTGTTATTTTACTCTTTGTGTAGAGAACACATTGCAGTAGTACACCCTCACATATCTTTCTCCTCTATTGTTACTGTTCCACTTATTTCTCTCACATTTCAGTCTCCTAATATAATGTGTTTTTCATTTTTTTGGGTTTCCCCAAACCCAAAATGCCCAATGCACTATTCCTGACTAATACTCTAGTCTAATTTGTTTTAGACTTATTATTTTTACTATCTTATCCAACTAAGAGCACCCCTCCAAAATTTGCCATATTAAAGTACTTGTGACAGCTTTATTTATTCTTTCCATTGGCTCATGGGCCCAGCCTGTTTTGAACAGAACTCATCTCAACGCAACAGTTCCTTGCTGTGCCTGTATAGTATGAAATACAACATCTCATTCCCAAAGCACCTTTTCTACCACATATCTCTTCTCCACTTGCAGATCATTCAAGTAATAATCTAGAGAATGTAATCCTGGAGGTTGTTTTGTCAGCAGAAAGAGCCCCTGGTACTTGCTGAATAGGATCTCGCATCAATTTTCCGATGATGTTGATCCTACTACAGACCACAATGGCTGAATACCATACTTCTTTCCTCAATATCCTTTCAAGCACACTCAAGATGTTTTTTAACCCAGGCATCGGGTTACATCTCGTGCAAGACTCAGTTCTGGTATGCATCCTCTCAATTATTGTAATAACATAACACTTAACAAGTCACACTTTCCTTCCTACTCCCTTTGGGCAGTCTGCTGCTCCAACAGCCATGGTTCGCATTCTGGCTATCATTTCAATAATTTTTATACTTAAACAGGGAAACATATTTGACTTAATTCTATGCGTTTTTGGTGACAGACTGGGAGTACTGGTAATACAACAGTGAAAAAAATAAGGAGGAAAGTTCACAATCTTCTCACTGCCATTGCATATTACCGGCAGTGGAAACCTCATCAAGCACTGGACAATCAGTGTCAAATTAAAAATTCTTCACTACCCCATTGACATTTTGCTCATATTGAAATGGAACACCACCTTGGCTAGGTCTATGATCCCTTCATCCTTTTAAAACACTTATCAAACTACCTCAGTCTCCTCAATTTCATCCTAAAAGGTGAACCTCTTATTTTGGTACGGTGTCTGCTAATTATCATCACCCTCTCAAGAAGAACCATCCTCCCAATGTCCATTATATCAGTCCCTTCTGTATTCTAAGCCAGCCACACACAATAAAAAGAGGTTCATAAACATTCATGAAAATAATTGGCTTTGTTAAATAGCACATTGTATTGAAACATTCATAACAGTGGAAAAGAATGGGTGCAGACCTGCAGGAGTGGGATGAAGTCCTCCTGTTCCAGATAGTTACAGCCTGGTTTGGCAAGAAGATAAACAAACTTAGATGCATCATCATGGCAGCTCTGCAGTACTCTGTGAAAGATACATCCATTGCATTTATTACTCAGGGACAGCAAAAGAACACATGCATTTGTAAAGATCAACAAATGATCCTGCCTTAGATCTTTTTCATTTCATTTTATATTAACGTCCTCCTTCTACATCGATCAACTAATTAAGACAAACTGTTTCCATCTAACGCATCCGCAGGGCCCACGGGAATGAACAGGTGTGCATGTCCACTTTAAAAACTCTTTTAAAGAACTGGCATAGGTCCATGGGTTGAATTTCCTCCTTCTGTGCTATGATTCAATTATTCCTTCATCAATTTAAACAACAGTATCAAATCACCTCATAGATTCCTTCTCAAACTGTCAAATGTCACAATAAATTTTATAAACGCAAGTTCTTTCCATTAAATATTGATGTGTCAGTGACCAAAATTAAATGTAATGAAGTAGTGATGATAAATTGTGTCTCTATCAGCCTTGTTGGGTGGATGAGAAAAATCTCAAAGCATTACTTGAAAGAGGAGCAGGGGAGTTATTCCTGATGACCGGGTCAGTAACTATTCCTCAAATCAACACCAGTAAAAAAATCTTTTACACAATTAACATGTAGCTTTTCGTGGCAACTTGCTGTGTGCCTATTGAATACTGTACTTCAAAAAAAGCACTTCATTAAGACATCCAGTGGCCACTATAGAAATGGAAGCTTTACTTGTTTTTCCACTTTTGTGCTGTTATCACCAATTAGGTTGGATAAAGTTAATAAGATGAATTTGTCTACATTACTCATAAACTATACGCCTTAAAGTCAACCTCAAAAATCTAACAATGCTGTCTTGCCCCAGTGTAAATTTTTGCATTTCTCATTTTAGCTTTTTAAGTTGTCTGAATGAGGATTTCAACAAAATGGAAGTTTAGAATTGTAGTCACTTAATAGTATAAGATTAATTTAAAGTATAATTCACCTCTGTTGGAGCTCTGACATCCTTCAGATAGTCAAAAGTTATCCTATAGCTCCAGGAAAAATATCAAATAAGGTCCCAGAAGTAAAAAGGAAGTTTTATTTCCATATTCTCCAGTGTGTCAAGTAAAATTTGCCTTTACACCTTAGTCTATAAAATATACGAAGTAGTTTGTCTTACATTAAGCAACACAGATTACAATTCACAACACTTTCATTGCCTCACTATGTACTCCTTAGAGTATGTTAAACTTCTCAAATTGCTATTAGATCATTTTGACCTATATGAAGGGCATGCTAAGGGCATATTACAAGCGTGGTATGTACATCACTGCTTGGTGACAACAGATTGTAACCAGTTTTTCAGAGTCCTAATGGTTTCATTAACCCAGTGGAAAATGTTTATATCAAGAGCCAAGAATATGAAAAGGCCATTTGACCTATCATATCTTATCCTCCTTCTGTCACTCAATCCCCAAGAAATTGACATTTACACTTATAGAATTCAGCTTTTGTCTCTGCGTCTGTGAGCCTGCCTTCAAGGCTGTTCCAAGCATACATAACTGAGTAGAAATAATTGCTCTCTACTATCAGTTAGGAAGCTTTTCAAATAAAGTGAAATTTGTTCATTCTTTGACTAATTAAGTGTTAACGTTGATAAATTTAACATACTAAGGTACTAAGAGTTTTATGTTATATCCACTGGGGTTTGAAAGGAAATTTTACGAACTAAAAGCTAAATCAAAAGAAAAATAAACCAAAAAGAAATCCTTGAAAGAAAGTCTCCAGATGTAAATGGAGGATTAAATGGAATACAGACCTTTTAAAAAAACCTTTACTGTTTCTAGGACGTGGGTCAACATTGTGGCCGTTCCTTGGAATTGAACCTGACAGATTTTAGGACAATCAATGGGAGCTTCACAGTCATCAGTATCAAGGCTAGCTTTCAGTTGCAGAATTATCAGCTGAATTTAAATCCCACCAACTGCCATGCTGGGACTTGAACCAATGATTTTATTTTGATTTGGCTTGATTTATTATTTTCACATGCACCTAAGTACAGTGAAAAGTTTTGTTTTGCATGCAGCACATGCAGATCATACCATACAAAGGCCAAAGGTGATTGAACAGAGCGAGGAATACAAATGCAAAGAAGGTTCACGAAAAGCAAGATCAGCATTAGACTTTAAAGTTGACAGGTCCATTCAGAAGTCTAACAACAGCAGGGAAGAAGCTGCACTTGAACCTGTTGCTATGTGCATTTAAGCTTTTGTAACTTCTGTCTGATGGAAGAAATTGGAAAAGATTACAGCCAGAGTGGGAGGGGTCTTTGGTGATGCTGGCTGCCTTATAGCGGCACTGAGAAGTATAGATGAAATCAACAGATAGAAGGCTGGCTTACACATAATGGTCTGGGCTGTGTTCACAACTTTCTGTAGTTGTCCCAGAACATTAGCCTGGGCCTCTTAGTTAGCAGTCCAGTTACCTTACCACTATGCCACAGTTTCCTCTTGATCATAAGATTCCTTGTCCTGGATCACAGGACTTATTATCGCCAGTTTGTTGCCTGACGATGGGATTTCAATCCAGTTTAAACTGATAGAAAGTCTCTCTCTGACAGCTGTGAAGGTCCTGTAAAGCCACACTTAGGGATAAAAAGAGCAATTAACTAAAACAAGAATCAAGATAGTATAAGTCTCTTGCGTATCCCCTTCCCCACATCACTGGTAGTTGTGCTTTCCACTGTCTAAAGCTAAGCTTTTAGACTTCACTCATTAGACACTTCCTCTTTATCACTTCCTTTTCTTCCTTGGACTTATATTTCAAAACCCCTTTCATTTAGACAGCACCTTTTGACATGTAGCCAACAGCTTCACAGAAGTGTTTGCAAATAAAATTTCAGAAAAATTGGCACAAGGAGAGATTAGGTCAGGTAACTGAAAACCTGGTTAAAGAGTTTGAATAATCAGATTAAAGGAGAACAGAGAATTAGGAGGCAGAGGTGTTTAGGGAGGAAATTTCAGTCACGAGCTAGCTGAAAGCATGCCTGCCAATGACAGAGTAAATAAAATTGGGAATGCACAAAAGGCTACAAATAAAACAGTATGGAGTTCCCTCTGGCCAAAATTATAGTCACCCCTCTACATACTGCCTTGTTTGGTTTGGAGTCTATTTTTATTTGATTATTCTTCTGTATTTCTTCCTGTGAATGGTGCTAATAAATGAAAAGTTGTTTTTACCATATGCCTTCTAAACATAAATTTCACTCTAGCTTGCAAGAACTGAACCTGCCTGCAAGCTTTTTGGAAGGGATTAGTTTGATACCCGCAATGAAATAAAAACTCTTTTAGGATTGCTTCCATTTTCTGAACAACATTTTGGCAACTTCCTCATCTCAATGACAAATCACCACAATGTAAAAATGGTGACTTATCTACAAAACAAAATAAAATAGGTGAAAAAAAAGACTTTGTTGACAATGGCTCACGGGCATGCTTCTTGCTTCAGAATTAGAAGATAATGACCTCAAATCTCATTGCAGAGAGATAAATAAATACATAATCCAGATTAATACTTCAAAGAGGACACAGCGAGTGCTGCACTTGCAGAGATGCCATTCTCTCTTTAAACCAGGGTCCCATGTGCTCTCTCTCAGATCAACATAAATGGCTCCCTGGCAATTTTTGAAGAACAGAGGAGTTTTGCCAATATCCTGGCCTCCACTTATATCTCAACTCGCATCACCTAAACAGATAATCTGGCTAGTACTCTCATTGTTGTTTCAAGATCTTGCTGTGTTCAGGTTGGATGTCATATTTCTATGTGAGAATTTAAAGAGGTACCCAGATGGCTATAATGTGGTTTGGGAAATTCTTGAGGTTGTGCGAAGTGCTGTAGACAGGCAAGATGTTGCATTTTCCATGTCTGTGAGCTTTACATATCCTTGCATAATATCTACTGGTGACTGCAGTAGTGAAATGCAGAACACGGCTAGTACTCACTTTCTCCACATCGTTACAAAAGAGTGTACAGACACAAATCCTGTCTGTTCTCCACCAGCAGAAATGAACATGGGGGCTTTCCAGTACAAAGGACAGCTGCATGCCTGAGAAGAATACAAAAGTCAAGTTTCAAATATCATTTCACTTACACAGGCGCCTAAAGGGTACAATGAATCTTTGAATAAATTTAACACAAATATACTTAAAATAAAGTGGGGTTTTTACTGCAATACAGCTAATATTGGCTGTGATAAAGCATACTTTATTTCTTCAATTACCCAACACTTTGAAATTTTCCCCATCCACACTTGTCCTTTCACTTCTCTGACTTGTCTTTTCATACAGCCCAAATCGTTGATTCTGTATATCAACAAGTTTTTAGAAAAAATAAACTAGTATTTACAAAGTTAACAGAAAACCTTAGTTTATATAAAAGTCTGACAGTGAAATGATTGTATTATGAAGGTGACTATTTCCAAACAGATTGTAGCAGCAGTGCAGCAACAGGTCTCAGCCTCGAACTGAAAGATAACGTTTTGTTTATCTTATTGTTTATGGTGATGTTTAGTAGGAAAGAAAACGGATTAGTCAAAAACACTGGACTTCAGTTAAGAGAGATTTATGAAACATTTTGGCTTGTATTAATGTTGCATCACTGGATGACTACAAAGATCTTTTAAAAAATCCTCTTCTCTCAATTTAACTAAAATAGATTACAGTTTGTTGAATGATAAATTCTTAAGGTTTATAGGATCTAACATTACTCTCTCCCTTGCTTTGACAAACAGCCTCAGCCCAAACCCACCTCAGATCATGAGAGAGTTGCTGAGGCTGATTTTTCCATTTTTAATCAAAATGTGGGGGGCAGGCATTAGCTGGAGACCAACATACCACCTCTACTACTGTGATAACGTGACTTATCATGTGTCAATCAGCTAATTAATAGCTGAAAGGCAGCTAAAGTGAATTTTTATCACCCCTGGCAGGCCTCAACACTGGCTTTTGTGGCTGCCAGGAGCCAGAGGTTGTCAGCTTCTGTCCCAAAGATAGTCAGTCAAGGACTATTCCTCAGAGGGTCCAACCATGAGAAGCTAAATGTTCTTCATCTTTTTAAGCTAGGGTTAGGGTCATAGGGAAAGCAGGTCAGAGAGGTCAAAGGCAACGGTAGGAACTCTTGTGCCTCCGAATGCTTCCAAATTTGAACAATTCCCATTTGGGAATCTAGCCATCTTTCCGTCTGCCAGGATGACACGTGATCAAGGCCAGTGGTGAGCTGAGGCCCTGAACTGGTGAACAAGGTAAAGACACCATAATCCCAGAGGACTATTGGGCTATTCACTCATTAGAGGGTCTTGGCTAGTAGTGGTTTAACTGGAGAGTCACCACGCCTCAGGCAAGGGGAGAGCTCAAGTAGATGGGACCCTTACGGTGACCTCAGCTGGTGTGGGAATAGAAACAGCACTGTTGACAACACTTTGCAGCGTAAAGCACTGTCCAGCCAAATGAACTAACCAAATCCCATACCAGGATTGACATTTTAAAGTTCTTAATTGATGGCAAGTTGGGAATTTGTGTGCGGTACAGTGGCACAGAGGTTAACACTGCTGCCTCACAACAACAGGGGCCCTGGGTGACTATGTGGAGTTTGCACTTTCTCCCTGTGTCTGCATGGGTTTCTTCTGGTGCTCTGGTTTCCTTCCAAAGTCCAAAGATGTGCAGGTTACGTAGATTGGCCATGCTAAATTGCCCACACTGTCCAGGGATGTGCAGGCTAGGTGGATTAACTAGGGTAAATGTGGGGTTACAGGGATAGGATGGATGCTCATCAGTGGGTCAATGCAGACTCGATAGGTCTAAGAGCCTCTATTTGCAATTCAGGGATTCTATGTTTCTAAGTCCCCATAGAATCTTCTCACTCAGAATTTAAACGGTATGGATGGTGCGACATGAACAAAGTGCTGGGAGTTTAGTGCAGAGGGAACAAGGCTGTTCTTTGTGTTTCTAAAATCTTTTTGTCAACCTGTTTGAATTGGTTCTTACTCTTACTCTGAAGTATCCAATTTATAAGAAAGAACTAAATTGGTGAATAATGGCAAGTAATTCTATTTTCTACCCTCCAATCTGCAGTTTATTATAAATAGTCCTGAAGTAAGCTTAAGGTACGGCAGTGCAGCTCTGTCAAGCAGAATGTTTATCTTGTGTCACATAGGGATTTGTGGACTTATCACATAGACATGTGCAGGAAATGTAACTGGTTGCAAACACTTGAGCTCTAGGTTTCAGAACTTGAACATCTGCTGGGGCACTCTAGTGTATCTGTGAGGTAGAGGACTATGTATGTAGCATATTTAGCTCAGTGGTCACACTTCAAGATTGGGGCATATGGGCAGGTGGGGAATGGGTGACCACCAAGCAGGCACTGCAGGTGCCCCCTGACATTAGTGAACAAACTAATCTGTTCTCTGTTCGGGATACTGGTAAGCACAATCATTTCACTGAGGAATGTAGTCAGGGTTAAACACATGGTACTGCAGGTGCCTCAGCTGTACAAGGGGGACTGAACAGCATTAGTGACAAGGTATTTGTTGGTTTGGGATAGATGTGTGGCTGTAGACATGAGTACATGATGGTACGTTCCCCCCCACCAAATACCCCTCTCTGCCAGAGTTAAGGATGTCAACTGCAGCACATAGCTCTGGAGAAGCATGATCAGCGACACTATAGACTGTAATCTGCATTGGTACCAACAACATGGGAAGGGAAACATGGTCCTTCTATTACAATCCAAGCAGTTAGGTGGAAAATTAGCAAGCAGGACCAGAAAGCGGTCATCACTAAAATACTCCCAGTGCCATGTGCAATAGCACTTTTGACATTAGAATCTAGGTGGGCAGAATAACCTTTGTACTCTAAGCTTCTATGATTCTTGCATATAGAAACAGGAGGACAGACAAATGCACTGCTGGAAAGTGGGAAGGACTTTAGATTCTCAGGACGTTATCTGGCTCTGGGGGAGATGGCACTAAAAACAGCTGGACAGATTGAACCTGAACAGAGTCAGGACTGAATTCCTTGCAGGGTGTTTTACCAATGCTGTTGGGGAGGATTGTAGCTACAGCAGCATGGTGTGAGGGACAGGAGTACATCGAGGAACAACAAGTTGAAATAAAACTTACTGAGAGACCATCAGTATTAGAATACAGAAGAGTAAGTACATATGTAGCATTACAATATAAGAGAAATCTAAACCAGGACTTCAGTGTACAAATGTGAATGTATGTGTAGTAAAAATGATTGGAGAGCTTCAGATGCATTCACCATATGGAATTACAGTACTGTGGCTACAACAGAGACCTAGCTCGAAGAGGACCAGGACTGGGTGTTAAATATTCCTGAATAAAGGATGTTCAGAAAAGAAAGAAAAAGAAGGAAAGCTGAGATTGGGGGTGTGAGGTGCTGGTATTGGTTAAAGAGAGCATTGCTCTGCTGAAGAAAGAGAATGCCTCAAAGGACTGAAGAACAGAATCAATTTGGTGAGAGCTAAGGAACAGAAAACGTGCAAATACATTGCTTGGTGTAGTCTATAGATCGAATAGTTGGAAGGATGTAGAGCAACAAATCTGCAAGGCAGTTGCAGGAAGTAGCAAACATTATCGTGCTATTATAATAGACAGTTTAATTATCCAAATGCAGACTGTAGCAGAGGTTGTGCAAAAGGCAGAGAGGCAAGCATTCCTCAATTGTATTCAGGAGTATTTTCTACAGCAACGTGTGTTCAGTCTATTGACAAAGGGCAAAAATTTGTTTCTTGGGAATGAGGTAGCCAAGGGAGATCAAGTGTCAGTGAGACAACATTTAGTAGGCAGTGATCATTGTATCTAAGGTTTAGACTGATGGTGGAAAGGAGTAATGAGCAATTTAGATTAAAAATTATTAACTGGAAGAAAACTAATTCCAATGAGGCAAGAACAGAACTCAGTCAGATAAATTGAACCAAAGATTTTGTGGGAAAGATTTTAGCTGAACAATAGGCCACCTTCAAAGAAGAGGTGGTTTGGTAAATGTATAGTCCTCAGAAGGGAAAAGGTAAGACAGGCAAATCCAGAGCTTCCTCAATATAAGAGACAGACATTAAGATAATGAGGAGAAATGTGCATATGACAGATGTCAGGACTATTACCTTTGAGAAGCAACCTGAATACAGAAGGATCAGCAGGAAGATGGGAAAAAAATGGAGAAACAAAGAGAGATTGTGAAAAGAGACTGGGAGTCAATGTAAAAGTATACCCCAAAAATAGTCACATTAATAGAAACGTTTGGTAAAAACGTTTGGTGTGGTGACCAAAACGGGGATTTACACATGGAGGCAAGAAGCATGGCTGAGGCATTAAATTCACACCTGTCTTTTCAAAGGGAGCAAATGCTGCCCAGGCCAGGGTGAGGTGGGGAAATTCAAATCTCTACAATTCAAAATTGATAAGGAAGGAAACTGAACAGATGATCCGTATTTTAAGTTGATAAAACACCAGAATCAAATAAAATGCATCCACGAATACCGAAGAAGGGAAGAATGAAAACCGCAAAGGCACTGCCCGTAGGTTTTCAGCCTTCCTTAGACTTAGGGCTAGCGTCAAAGGACTAGAGAATTGCAGACATTGCACAGTTGTTCCAAATTTGTTGCAAAGATAAGCTCAGTAATTACAGACCAGTTGGTCTAAGTTATAAAAGTCAGCAGGATAGGTGGAGAGAGCAATCAATAACTTTGATTGTGGGGTAACTTTGAGAAGTAATAATTCAGGATAGAATTAATAGTCAGGTGGACATACGTGAGTATTTTTGAAGAGGTAATGGATAGGGTTGATGAGGGTAATGCTATTGATATGATATACGTGGGCTTCCAAACGTTGTCTGATACTCTGTTGCACAACAGAGTTGTGAGCTAAGTTGGAGCTTACAATATAAAGAGGTCAGCAGCAATGCAGGTATTAAATTGCCTGAGTGATGGGAAGTAGGGAGTAATGGTCAATGGATATTGTTCAGCCATGAAGAAGGCTTGGTGACGAAGTACCCCAAGGGTTGGTGGTGGGACCTTACTTTTCCTGATATGTATCTACAATCTAAATCTTGGTACACAGGACACAATTTCAAAGGTGGCAAATGGTACAAAATTTAGTAGCATTGTAAACTCTGAAGTGATCAGAACAGCACTTCAAAAGGATATTGTCATACTGATAGAATGGGCAGATGGTGGCAAATAAAGATCAATGCAGAGAAATGTGAGCTAATGTATTAGACAGGCAATGCATTTTAATTGTGGAGAGTGGGTATAGAATGAAGTACATTACTCTAAAGGGTGTACAGGAGCAGAGACCTAGGTGCATGTCTGCATAAATAAAGGTAGGAGGACAGGTGGAGAGAACAATTAAGAAAGAATACAGTATTCTAGACTTTCTTCATCGAGGCACAGAATGCAAGAGCAAGCCGGTAATGCTGAACATGTCTAAGACACTAGATTGAGCTCAGCTGAAGCATGTGTACAGTTCTAGGTACCAAATATTGGGAAGCATGTGAACACTCTGCAATGAGTGCAGACAGGGTTTGCAAGAATGTTTCCAGTGATAAGAAACTTCAGTTATGAAGATGGATTGGCGAATTCAGGGCAGTTTTCCTTGCAAAGGAGAAGGTTAAGTGGAGGTTTGATAGAACTTTTCAAAATCATGAGGGGTGTGGACAGTGTACATCAAGAGAAACTTCTCACCTATAAAAGTATTGAGAATGGGAGGTTACACAATTAAATAGTTTGCAAAAGTAGCAACTGCAGCATGAGAGAAAAAATCCTCTTCACCGAGTGATTAGCATGCACGATCTGGAGTTGTGGTGGAGGCATGTACACTTGAGGCATTTGAGAGGAGATTAGACGATTATTTGAATGGAAACAATGTGTACGGTATTGGTGAATAAATAGGACAATGGCAATACGTCATAACATTGATTTGGAGAATTGGTGCAGACATGGTGGATGAAATGGTCTCCTTCTGGGCCATAGAAAATTTGTGACTCTCAGAGGAGCTGTAAAGAAAGGGAAGACTACTCCCATTATTTCCCTTCCTTGTCATCTCTCATGACATCTTCAGGGAAGGGATTATTCCAGTCAAAGTGCGTTATTGGGTCACTCCATCACTCACCAGCAGTGAGGGGCTGCTAAATTACTGGCGGTAATTCAGACTCACCTGTAATTGACTCACATCTTTACATCTTTACCTTACTACCATAGTGTTTCCATTCAGTTGATATTGTTTTGTCTTTCATGAAAATACGCTGAAACAGGATTGAGGAGCAAGCACTTCAATCACTATATGCAATGATTGAGAAATAATGGAATTGAATCAGTTGGGAGAGTTTCCATTGGGTCAGATTGTTGTGGTCCATTCCAAGAAACTGGAGTTCAAAATCTAGGCACACTTTCTTTCTGTAACCTTTTTTTTTTACAAAGGACTAAACCACTGGAGATGATACTCATGAGATTACAGGTGCGATTCTGACCTTGGATGGAGGTTCCAGCAACTTACAGCACAAATATACTGCAGTATCAATTGTGAGCATAAATGTCCACTTGTCAAACTTGACACTATATAGCAACATAGGATTTTATGAAATAAAAGTTCTCACAATAAATTCACTGCCTGCCCTATAAGAAGTAGGCCATTATCAAAGGTCCAATCAGTATAGAAGCTCTATTATCACCTATCTACATGCAGCTTCCTGCAGAGTAGGCGTGGATAAATGTTTGACCTCTTGACACACGTAAGAATGGCTGGGGAGGGTGACAAGCTGAAATCCAATGATGGAAGATCCCACAATCTGATTTAAAAATATTGACATGCAAGAATCCACCTTCAAAAGGGTAGTTAAACATCTCCAGTTAGCAATGTTTTGCTGTGGAGGCCAGTGACAGTGTGTACAGTCAGATTTCTTATGATATTCATGACCAATAACAAAATAACCACAACAATAACATCACGCTTAGAATTATAAGTGGAGTGGATACAAGGGAAAATCTACATTTAAATTAAACAGAAAAAAAAAGCCTTCCTTGTAATGAATTATTTTTGATTAAAACACATATACTCACACACCTTTGTGATTTTGCCCATTTCATAGATATCAGCTTTCTCATCCTCAAGTTCAGCAAAGGCTGCTTGAACCTTGGCAATGGTCTCATTGTGATTGTTGGTAGCACTTGGAAGTCCCTTAGGGAAGTAGAAGCGTGGAATGTTTATGGATACAGGGGTGCTGACAACAACTTTGTTTGAAGGGGGAGGACTGGGAGCAATATTTGTCACAGCAGGGGGTGGAGTTCCAGGTTTCTTTTCTTTATTGCTTTGGACCTGCAACAAAAAAACAGAACACAGAATATAAACTCTGCACTTGTTCTCTTCAAATGTTCTAACGGGCACTGTTTTACATTATTTTGTATGTTTCTTTCATGTTTAATGGAAATATGTAAGAATGATATGGTATGGAGTCACATGGACAAGGAGGCTTTCCAAACTGATGGACAACATACAGCATAATGCAATTAATCTAGCAGGAATAACAATATTTTATTTAGCATTACACTTTATCCATTCACATTGGACATATGTTCAAATATTTATAAGTACTGCCTCTCTGAAGGAGTGGCCTCTTGCAGAGCAGTCTTTTTGTAAATTTTATTGGCTCAAAGTAAAATAGGTATAGGCCAGGTGGTTGTGAGAGAGTTTTGGAGAGTTGCAAATGTTCCTGACCCTACAAACCCCTTTCCATTAAGGAGGCCTCTGGCTGACATTTTTTTCATTCCAGAGCGGTGGTGGGATGAAGGTCAGCCTATTGCCTATAGAGGTAGCCCAAGCAACAATGAAGACAGACTGAGGAACAAGGCAAGGAGGCTAGAAGGACTGCCTTCATTCATTGGGGTACCAACTCAGTTGTAACCATGTTTGTCAAGCCTCATGTTACTCTCCCATGCCACCATATCTCAAATGTTCACTCCATGCTCCCCCAAAAATTCATCACACACCTCATATCTCTTATCCTCCTTTCATGATGGTCATGCCCCATGAATCCTCTATATACATCTCTCAACATTTACCATGAAGAGATCACTAGTCATAACAACACCATCTGGAAACTGTATCGACAGAAGCGGTCTTCTACAGACTCTTGCATGATCTTCTGATGGTGACATAAGGATCTTTACTATCTCAGGTTGGTAATAGTTAATATGCCCACAAATTGCTGAATTACTCCTTAGATTAGCACAGGAAAGAGGATTGGTGTCAGTACTCAACCCTAATCACAAGCCAGTGGCATTATATTGTAACAAGATGACAGCAATGATCTTCTCATCATTGTTATAACATCAGTCACTTACTCGCGTCACCCATCTATTTGCTAACATACCTCATTCATTGGTGCGCTCCACCCACCTCCCCAACTCAGGAGCACACCCACCTCAGCCAATCCTATACCTCCGACCCCACCTTCTACCCTACCCAACTCATCCCTCCGTTACCACTTACACATGTATACAGTCACACTGATCTATTCACTGATGTTCAGACAGGGCTTCTAAAATTTTTTTTTAAATTCACTGTGGGATGTGGGCTAGGCCAGCATTTATTTCCCATCCTTAATTGCTCTTGAGAAGATATTGGTGAGTTGCCATGCTCAATGCAAAGCTGCTAATACCACAAAACGGGGTAATGTCTTGAATTCCCCTGACTGTACTCCACTCCCACGAAGTTCTCCAAGCTACGCTGTGCCTCTCAATTTTATGAAAGCTCAGCTTAGAAGACCCCAATAAAAATCCACAACAGCGTCAAGTTGAGGGAAGCTATGAGCACAGTGACAGTCTGACGATGACTGATCTTATATAGAAGCATAAAACAGCAACATGACAAAACTCATAATGAAAATGAAGTTACTACAAATCATCTCATCGCTTGTGTATTAACATCATTTCAGCGAAAGTGAGTCATTGCTGTTCTCCCTCTCCACCAAAAAGGTTTTTGACATGCACTCTTCTAATTAAGACACTGTCATTTAAGTCATGGCTGTAGTATTTAGCAGGAATTTGGGTGTAGATCTGAAGCTCAGATCAGCAGAGAATGCTGTTAAAGCATTCCAAAGACTGAAGGTCTGGGGGACAACACGCGGCAGATGACGGAAGCGGGCTTTGGAAATGACACGTTTTCCTGTCTTGGATGTGCGGTGCTCGCATCAGTTTGTCAGAAAGAGAGAAATGAAGCCACTGAAAACCCTAGAGGCGGCCGCAACTACAGTAAGTTCAGCCTGTGCTGCAAGCCAGTGTTCAGAAAGAACTGTGGACCCAACATCAGATTGTATCCAGGTTGGCTGGGCAGTCAGGACAGGCATTTACCCAGGATAACATACGATACTGTATTTTACTAGGAACAAAACTGTCGATCTTAGATTAGCACCCACTTTTGCTTAGTCCTACATTAGTTAAGAGAAAGGATTCTGCTCATTCATCATTAGAAACTGATGAGTGTAACATTAAAAGATCACTCCCATATCCATAATAAGGAGTCCCAAGACTCCATATAATAAAGGAATTTAACTTATGCGGGCACCATAAATCAGTGCCAATTGAGTAAAAGATAGCACAATAAAGTCCACAGATTCTCTTCAGACTTTAACCCTTGAAGAGCTTTAAAATACAGTCACGCACCTTTTTTCTTTCGTATAGCATCTGCAGAAATTACTTTCTGTAAATTCTGAATGACAGACATCTTGAAGAATAAGTAGAAAACTGCACAGAACTCATCGACAATCCTTGAAGTAAGCAGCCAACGTTGCAGATTGGTGAGATCCTAGGAGCAGAAAATGCTGCTGCTGTCCTCAAAGGGTTAAAAATTTAAAACCAGGGCCACTGGACCAGGTACAAGACGAAAGCTGGCTGTAAGAGATTCGAGTTTCCACAAGCATCGCGACCAAGCGCGGTCTATCTCCCAACACATTACTTACTGCCTAGGAAAGTGAACAAAGAAGCTGATAACCCCCCTCCCTTTTCTCTCTCAGGACCCCAGTGTACCACAAAGATGCCTGCACTGAAATAAACTTATCTCCATCTCGAAGTGTGCAACTACAAAGCAAAAACTGGAATTAAACACGTGGCAACATTTACCAGGGGGGAAAAATACTAAGTGTCAAGCCGGCATTTTAGCATCCTCCTAATAGCACTGTGGTCAGACTGCCTTTCCTCACAATCTGGAGCCTTTAAAACTCCAGCTTGGCTTGTCTAACCACTATTGCTTAATTTAACTCATCTCCTTTGATGGACTCTTGATCTGAGACTATAGCTCTGTAACATGTGCATATGAGACCATATATAAATGGTAACATGTTTGAAATGTGATATTTTAAACGATCCGCATTTCTCTGCAACCATTAAAACATTTAATTGTAAATCGTTAGCATGTGAGTGGTGATTTTTTTTCTGGATTTTTTAACCAATTTTGTAAGTTTTCAAAACATTAAAAGACAACTTTAAAGAGCCCCTAGATAATGTTTCCCTTCGCTCAAAACGAAACGGAAGCTATCATTTTCCCCTTCAATTTCACGGTTTGATGAACAAATTTAAAGTACATGGCTTGCATTTCTGAACTGTGCAAATGAGGTTTTGATCAGTCCGTTCTAGGCCCTTTTGAAATTTACTGGCCCCTTGGAAATGGGATAGGATACACGAGGGCTGGAAAAATCACAACAAAGTGTGCCGGATGGTAAGTCTGAGATGTTTGTGTGCTGTGGCAGATTACAAAAGGTGTGAATTGCAGCTGCCCATTAACCAGAAGCGTATGGCCAATTGATCAGATGAACTGACCTCTTAATGGGCATTTCATGCAGCTGCTGGCATGGCCTCCTGCCGAGGGAGACCACCAGGTGCACTGTGGTGGTCTCCTACCAGCTTGCTGGGGACAAGCCTCACTTTAATGCTTTGTAGTGTTATACAGAGGGGATATCAGCAGAAAGGATTACCCTGTGGCTCCAACAGTGAGACTCGCCCCTCAATGTGCCAGGGACAGTCTGTTTGGCTCTAGAGTGGCCTTTCAGGGATACCTGCGCTTTCCTGTCCGTAGCAGTCTCAGGAGCAGCATAATCTACATTAATTGTGCTGCTGCTCTGCCAAACGTTGAGTTGGTAGCCCTGGCACAGGTGTCTTAATGAGCCATCACCAGTAAAATACTGTATACTCCACTGTCCCATCATTTTCCTTGTTGGGCTCTGATCCCACATTTGGTCCTAGTGGCAGAGCTTATGATGTAATAAATCAGGGAGATCTGAACCCTGTTTCTGCCAGTTGCAACTTATAATGCTCTTATCGATCTTCCAGATGAGGCCTCAAGTCAAGGTTCCTTTGCCTTCTCAGGAATTTAAAAGAACTGAAGACACAATCTCAAAGAGTAGCAGAAGGGTTCTTTGAACTGCCTTTGCCAACATTTACATCTCATTCAACATTACTGTTGGTTAGTGTCATGTGTGGGGCCTAGCCATGCTCAAAATTGGCTGCTGTCGGTCATAAATTGCAACAGTGACGACTCTTGAAATGTTTTTCATCATCTGGAAAATGGTTCGTGATACCATGAGGTTGTGAAAGGCACACATAAATGGAAATTACTTTTTTCTATTTGACAGAGGAATACCAAAATGTTAACATGGTTCTTCAACTTAAACACGTTGAATTCAACATGCATTTATTACATTTATAATGATAATGATTGTGCAGCCTCCACCTTTGCTGGTTCTTCCAGGACATACTCCATGGCTGATCTGACATTCTTCACATCCACTTTCCTGCCCTCTCCCTGTAATCCTTGATTTCCCAACTGAGTTCTGAGCCTAACAACCTCTATTTTTTAAAAAAAATTGCAAGTGAGGGATTTTTGCCCATTATCCAAATGTTAGCAAGATTGCTGCCCATTGTCTGTTATTTATTAATTAGTTGACTTCAACATTTCTGACAGTATTGTAGAGGAAATGTGCATTTTCCTCTGTGGAAATAGCTAATTGTGAAGGAACATACCACAGGAAGAATTCTTGTGTCTCAGCACTAAAATTCATAAATTCAACACAATGAAGCCTAGCTAATTTCTGTCTTGAATATCGAATTGCAAGAGATGGAAGAGGTGAACAGAAGAAGAAATAGCATGTAGCTGTTCGCTGTAACTCAATTTTAAAAGGTGCTTCTTGGTTCAGGATAACAGTTAGCTGTCATCAGTTTAGGGTGTACAGCTTGTTAATCTGTGATACTGCTTGTGACATGCTTATGAAAGAAGTAGACGAAAGGGAAGCTCAGGCAGTCTCCCAAGCAGGAGTTCTAGCCAGCCTGATTGGTGGTGGACAGAATTAATCCTCTCTCTGATAGCCAAAGAACATTGGAGCAGACGATGAAGAGGTTTAACAACATGGTGTAGGCTGCCAAAATAGAACTGGCCAGCGTTGCACTGCGCAAGATCCAATAGATGGGCATATTTAGCATGGCAGGGCTTTTTCCTGTTCTTTGAATAAAGAATATTGTCTCCTCTCTGCAAGTTTCACATACAAGCCTGTACTTCATTAAGACTGTCATGCAGATTTGTACTGTCACAATTCTTCCTTTGAAAGTGAAGCCCATAAATCAATCTTGAACACTATCTGCATAGTGCATGTTCATTTACTAGTACAAATGTAGGCTGTAGAGTGAGAACTTGATCCTCATTTTATCTGTGCTCCTCTAACATCTTGATCCTCATTCCCAACATGCATTACCAGCAAGTGTATAATAAGACAGTAAACTTAAACTGGAGGACAGCTTCCCATTTCTAAACCATTTGGGTATTTTTAAGTAGCCTCATGGGACCCAAATGTCTATTAAATAGATGAGGGGGATACTTTCTTGAGATGCAGGGACAAGACATCTATATCTTATTTTTGTTTCATTCCGCACATGCATTCGTTTTTCCTGGTAACATGTAACATCCTCTCTTTTTACTGGTAAACCGAAGGGCCCTCTGCAGGTTCCATTGGTAAAGTCACTATTGCACCACATCATGTGTTATTCAGTCCTTCTGCAGCAAGAATGAATTCAGCAATTGCCATTCCAGGGATTTTGATCATCTGTTTACTGGGTGAGAAACAGGAAACGAACAGGAACAGGCAACAGTAGCTCATGTCCTTCCTCAGCTGCAAGTGTTCAACTCATTCAGCCTCCATTCAAAATGAGGAGCGATCAAACATTTTTGCTGTTATTGGGAATTGAGTCAAAGACAGGCATAGATCCACAGCTTGCCATTCAAAGCAAATTCTTTTAGGTTCTCTATCACAGTCATTGCTTTGAATTTGGACAAAAAAGTTCAATGTTTGAAATACAATTAGAAGTGCTGTATGTTTCAAATGTTGTATCATATTGTAACATATCCAGAGCTGGATTTTAACACTTCTCCCACTGGCAGGTTTCAGGGTGGCGAAGGTATCTAAAATCCAGTGTGTAACCAGCTTGCCAGTGACCAACATGCTGTTGTCCTCATGACAATTTTCCCAGTCACGGGCAGAGAGTTGGGTTAAACAGTGGCAGTAAATGCCCTTGCCAAGTCACCATCCTGGCAGGTTTCCCTCCTTAACTGCACCAATTTACAGTATTCACGGGACAAGGTCTTAACCACTCAACTTTTCCTCCCACCATGTCTTCTCCAGGTCTAAACCACACCCCACTTGCCAAGGCATGCCGACATGGCATCTGGCAAGACATGCAACCACTTACAATGTGATCTATCCAAATTCCAAAACTTCATGTTTCATGTATGTTTAGATTACACACTTTTCACCATAATTTGAAATTCAAAACCTTTGAAGAAAAAGTAATGAAACTTTTAGAAATGAAGATTCAAAATGTTCTTGATCTAAGATACAGGTGAGATGCTGCAGCTTTCAAGAGATGAAATTTTTGAGTGGCTTCACATAGAGAAGTAACATCTAACATCTTGACATCACTTCAGCATCTGCAGTTCCCATTATCACTGGACTGCAAGATAGTTATTTTCCACCCAATTTTGCATCCTTTCCTGCAGAGGACTGCCTATACTTTGCTGAGTAGCACATCCTAACAATATGACCAAGCTCATAAAATTAATCTTCGACAATGGTATATTTAGACAGATATATTTAGTTATAGTTAGATATATTTAACTAAAGGAGTTAAGGCAGGAAATAAAGAGCAGGCAGAGATCTGCCATGATCTGATTGAATGTTGGAGTACAATTGTGGGGCTGGAAGGTTTTTTTCTTACTTCTATGTAACAAGATGTAGAATTATTTCATCATGTAGGAAATAAAATAAATTAAATGAGGAATGGGGTGTGGGGGTGCCCGGTGTGGGATCTGAAATAAACAAGATAGGAAGTACAGAAAAGGCAGCACTAAATAAGTGTTGAAATGTCAGAGGAGAAAAATATGCACATTGGAAAACCCAAAAAGAAAGAAAACAGAAAATAGTTGGAACAAATACCGTACTACACTGACTAAAAATAGCAAGCAGCTGCAGACAGATTAACAGGGAGGCTTTGTGACAATAAACAGTACATATTTCAGATAGCAAATTCCTATATGTACTGTTATAAAGCCATGCTTTTTGTCAAAAATGCCTTTATATATTAATTGGCTGAAACCCTCTGATTGAGTTTTACAAGTTCGAAGCTCCATTCTGGACACTTAAAATAGCAGTTTCTGAGATGGTTCAACATTCTCATGATCATACCTGACACATTTCAAATACATTAAGTGGAATCAATTTGATTAGAAAGTCCTAGAAAAAAGAATTACTTTAAAGGAATTAGGTCATCTCCTAACTCTTCAAAGAACATCTCATCACCTGGTGTTTTCACCTGGGTGGTGACTGTGTCTTAAATGAAAGCACCTCTGGCAATAAACTCTTGCCAAGAAATAATTCACTCAGCTATAACCTAATCAAATTGAAACCATGGACTTGGAATTCACTGACCAGAGATATATTTGGGTGACTGGTCATCTGGGGAGTGTGGATCACGTGATGAGCCAGCTGACCCACTTTTTTTGTTTAAAAAGTTGGTTTCCTCAGAACACAAATCAGAACAAAAGAGCCAGAGAACAGATGTCCTCAAACCCTGTTTGCTATTCGACCATCCACACACCAAAAGCAGAGTTATTAAAAATAAACCCAGCAGCTGCTGTCTCTAAGAGAAAAGATAAATTGACTATCAACATTCTCAAACACAGGCCTCAATGCCGAGAGAACACTGAGTACTGCCTGGAACAATCCAGGTTCATCAATCTACACGATTCTAACAAACCTACTTAATTTGTCCTCTTATTCTCCTTGCATGAGCGTGTTTCTTTCATGTGTGTGTGTATGTGTGTGTGTGTGTGCGGTTTTGTGTGCCCACGCGAACTTTGAGGACACGTGTATGTGAAAGTCAGAGAGGTTTATTTAGACTTGAGGTTAATTGCAATAAATATTCTATCTTTTTTAAGAAAATCTAGGAAGAAATTTGACTCTGGGACCTTTACAGTCATAGCATGCAGACAGTTAAACAGCCACTGAATTAGCAAGAATATCTTTTGAAAAGTCCTGTTGTAGCCAAACAAAGAGTAGGAAGAGGAGGGAGCCATCCTAGCTCTCCTCACCAGTTTTCAGCAGAAATAAAAGTTTGCAATAATCCCACAGAATCATAGGGTTGCTCTCAAAAACAAGGGAGAAAGAATTGAAGATGTTGGGGAAAAGGTGACTTCATTTGTGGGGTTTCACAGGATTTCTCCATTGATACCATTGAGAAAACTCATGTTCAATGTGCAGGTAGTAGCCTGTGTATGCTGCTTGCTCCAGGGAATCAGTGTAGTCTGTATGGTGTTGTTTTAAAGCATTATGACATGAATGAACCACATCGTTCCCTGCCCTCATTGCACTTGTACTTGATATGCTAAGCATTTGCATGCAGACTTATAAGAAGAGACCAGAAAAAAAAACCTGAATGCAACAGGAAAAACATAGATCAGAATGTGAGAATGCAATGCTGTGATTTTAGTTTTTTTTAAATAAACAGAAAGCTTTAAAAATTATATACATTTACAAGATAAAAATACATTTGAGTGCCAAAGTGCATCCAGTCAGGAGAGTATCAGTCAAGGTCCATATTGAGAGATAACACTTACAGGAGTATCTTCGTGTGGTTGCTTAAAATATCTGTAAGCAATAGTTTTGAATACAAGCTAAATCTACTCAGCTATCTTTACATCTACTGCATGATTTAACGTGCTTGATAATAAATAATTCAACACTAATCACAAATTGCAATCGAACTTGGATTGGATATTTTCTAATCAATCTGTTTAGACATGGTACTACACACTTCTGGAGAAGATGGGACTTGAACTCAGGTCTGCTAATTCAGTGTTAGGGTAACCACAAGTGTGCTATGAGAAGAACCCTCCAGATATTTTCTAATCAACATGTTCAGAGATGTTATGATGCATTTCTGGAGCAACCAGGATTTGAACCTGAGTTTTCTGACTCAGAAGTGCCACTGCGACACAAGAGACCCTAATAAACTTATTGTGTATGGCATCTGTGAGTGATATGGTCACAACTTAACCTATCATTGATTCTAAAGTTTTTTTCTCATTGTTAAAAAATGTCTATGGACTTAAATTAGTTTACAGTTTTGGAGATGTGGTTCATTGATTTTTCCTTATCTTTTCTAGATGAGATTTACTTCTGAACTGCTGTTTCTTAACTTGAAAAACTATTGAAACTTTTCCCTTTAACTTTTCGTGCTGTGCAGTACAGTCTCTGATCAGCCACAGAACTGGAGCTGTCCTCCCACTGGCACAGTAATATACAATAGTATCACTAAGAGCCTGGCTTCTTTCACTTGCTATGATTGAACAGAAACTTAAATAGAAAGACAATTTGGAAAGAAGCAGGATCATTCAGCTTTTATTGCATTTAATTCTTCAAATATGTTACTCTACAGCCTTTTACTAGACTGAAATGTCCATGATTTTTAAGGAGAAAATTAACTCACATTACACAATGCTGAATGAAGAGGCCTCTATTATGAACAATATTCTCCATTAATTCCACATAACTCACTCATTCTCCTGCACAGTTTGAAAATGTTTGTAAAAATCCAAATTAATGCAAAATAACAGGGCAGTAGACATCCTGGATTAAGCCACTTGCTATTCTTGTCATGACAGGGGCTGACCTGATTTCTTGGACTGCATGACTGCAATATGATATTATGAGCCTTCCCTATTTGTTACATATCATGAACAAATATCACAAAGACTGTGTTCTGGTTGAGAAGATATCTTCAATTTTATTAACCACTCCAACTATTTACATTTCATTGCTATCTCCGATTTACACATAGTTTGGGTTCTATGCTGGTTACTGTTATTGTGATTACTGCTACAACAAAAATATTGATTCCAAAGGGGAGGCAGGTACCTTATACTGGAAGGCCAAATGTTGTGATGTCAATTTACTGTCTTGAAGATACCCATCTGGTTTGAAATCTATGTAAAAATACAACCTCCCCACTTTCCCATTAAAGAATGGAACCCTTGGCGGATAAACAGCTACAAGGATATGTACACATTCATTAACTTCACACATGAAGCTAACACTTTGGTGGATGTATGACACAAACAGTTCTAATCTTCATCCAATGTATCATGACTTGAATCCTCAGTGTGCTGTCTGTCATCACAGATGGACGTGTGTCATTTACTATAATTGTGCGGCTGATATCTGGAACTAATATTACACTTTCAGTATCTGAGTCTTCATCCTTTTTTATTGTTGGTTGATTATATGTAGTTCAGATATGTCATTAATTTGTTTGCAGGGCTTGACCATTGCTCACAACAACTATCTGTGATCTTGTCTGGACACAACACAGTAACGTTTTGGAATTTGACTCCTTACTTTTCGCCTCATTGAAATCCTGTCCAAGGTCCAGTTATATGAAAGAAATATTTACTTCATGCATCAACAAATACCTAATAAGGGGGAAAGCAGGTAGTCAAATTCATAATTGCTTTGAGTAATGAAGGATTTAAAAGTAATTTCTCAGGAATTTCAATGATCCTGACAAAAATTCCAGAGCTTTTAGAAGACCTGCTTAAAGTTTGGGGCAACTTCAGTGGACACATATTTGTGGTCACAGCTGCTTTCAGCTTGTTGAACCAAACAGCTGCCACTAACTAGCTGTCACTACTAACTTCGATCATTGTATGTTTCCTCGGGTATAACATAATTGCCAGTTTTACATGATTTCAGCATTCCTTTTGCCTTAGCCCTTGTAACATATATACATGAAGACTGGTTGAGGCAGATATCTTGAACTTTAATAACATCACTAACTATTTACACTGTTATAAAATTGCAGTCTTACGATTAGTCTGTGTCATATGCTTACTGCTGTCACTGTGATCACTGATAGTAATAACATTTGTGGCAGAACCATTTGGCTGCTTTTCATCGTTCCATATTCTTTTTTTTGACTTTGCTATAGTCTGCAGTTCTTCAACCGAGAACTCAAACAGCTCTTTTTGATTTTCTCAATCAGTGCGCTATTACCATAGTATCTATACCATACCGCCATGGCTGTGAATGAGAAAATACTTGTCTCCATTGGCATTGCTCAAACCACTTTAAAGAGCTGTAATGAAACTGTGTCTGATCCAAGTGTGCTTTCAGATACACAGGGTTTAATGGGGTGCCATAATTGTACAAATGAAACTGTCTATCTGAAATAGAATCTGAAGCCGTTCTCACTTCAAAGTTGAGCTCTGCTATGCATCTTTAATCCTTAACTTTATATAAAGGATTATTTATTTACAGCATGTATTATTATCTGTCTCTCATCCAATTATTGTGTTGTACTAGTTGCTATCTGTAGTTGAGATCACTGGTACATGATCAGGGCTAATACAACTTAAATTCCCCTGAGGCAGGGTGGGGTGGTTAAGTGATGCTGCCATTTCAAATAAAACCTCCGCAGGTGAATGATCACTATGATGACAGAATTCAATGAATGCACTTCCACGCTCCATAATAACCCAGCAAGGTCTGTTTTATAGGGAATTAACTATGAGTAATAATTGTGCCAATCAGTATCAAAGTTGTTACAGCGAGCAGAATTAAATCACAAGGGAGTTTAAAAATGTTTTACAGTGTCCTTTGACATAATCTTGCTCTGTTCCATGGTCAGGTCCTGTAACTCCTTCCAGGAGTCACCTTGTTTCTTCACATGTTGAATTCATAAGCTAATTTTTACCATTTAGGGAAAGGAGGACTCTAGAAGAGGTCAGTGTAACTTTATCATATTGTTGATCTATGCAAGGATTGCAATCATGTTTTGCAGTGTTATGATCATATTTCAATTTGAATTGTATCATTGACAAATGTGTTCCAAAGAACACTTGGAAAGCATTCCAATAATTTTCCATTTAAGTCAACCATCATTTAACACTTACGATTACACACTGAGAATAAACAGGTTGTAAATTAACAAGAGGAATTTGGTTTTTAATGAATGAGAAGTAAGTAAAAGTTAGTAAATACTTGTCATTCAGGTAGAAGTGGATGAGAATATACAGATCACTGCATAGATACTGAATCTGGTTGTACAAAAATTATCTGCTAATTTATCACAGACATTAATGCATTTATAAATAAGCAGGATTATGCTTTTGTTGAAATAAATTAATTAATTTTATCCAGCTGTGTAAACATGTTCACTTATTAATGTTTACGAGCACTGTTTCAATGTCATATTTGATGACAATCAATCATTGTTAGAGCCTGTTGCTCTCAGTCCTGTTTGTCCATGAGCCAGTTCCTGGGACTCAGATCTCTGAATGTACCTCCTTAAATAATTAGCAGACCTGCATGCACCTGTGACTTGAGTAAGGGAATAGGTAACAGATTAAACATAATTTAAAACTTCTGTCTCTGAACATAACTTCACTTGTGATGCAGCTATATAGAAAATGACATGGTACGTAACCTAATTAAGCCATATAGAATGGAAGGTTTGATCATTGGTCTGTATGGCATCAGCTGCATTCAACTTACACCACAAGACCTTTGATACAGGAGCAGAATTGGGCCATTCAGCCTGTTTGGTCAACTCTGCCATTCGATCACGGCTGATATATTTCTCAGTTCCATTCTCCTGCCTTCTCCCATAGCGTTTAATCCCTTTCACTCATTTAAAAACCAGTCCATCTCTGTCTTAAATGCACTCAGTGACTTGGCTTCCAAGGGTTCTGTGGCAATGAATTCCACAGATTCACCACCTTCTGGCTGAAAAAATTCCTCATCTCCATTCTAATGGGTCATGCCTTCACTCTGAGGCTTTGCTCTTGGATCCTAGTTTTTCCTACTAGTGGAAACATCTTCTCCATATCCAGTCTCTCTAGACCTCTCAGTATTCTGTAAATTTCAATGATATCACCTTCATCCTTCTAAACTCCATTGAGTGCAGACCCAGAGTCCTCATATGACAAGCCCTTCTACTCCGGGATCATTCTTGTCAACTTCCCCCGGACCCTAACCAAGGCCAGCACATTCTTCCTTAGATAGGAGCCAACACATCCTTCCTTGAATAGGGCCACAAAACTGCTCACAATATTCCAAATGCGGTCTGACCAGAGCTTTACACAGCATCAGCAATACATCCCAACACTCTTGCGCAACTCCATGAGTCACTGGCTTTCATTTGAAAATGTCCCTTTCATCCCCACTCTCTGCCTTCTGCCAGTCAGCCAATCCTCTATCCATGCAAATGTCTTGCCCCTAATACCATGGGCACTTGTCTTATTTAGCAGCCTCCCATAAAGCACCTTGTCAAAGACCTTCTGGAAATCAAAGTAGATAATGTTTACTGGCTCTCCCGTGTTTAACTTGCTCATTACATCCTCGAAGAATTCTAACAGATTTGTCAGGCATGACCTCCCCCTTGATGAAGCTGTGATGATTCAGTCCCATTTTGCCATGCACTTCCAAGTATTCCACAATCTCCTCCTTAACAAAGGCCTCTAAAATCTTACCAACAATTGAGGTCAGCCTAACTGGCCTATACATTCTCATCTTCTGCCTCCATCCTTTCTTAAGCAGGGATGTCACATTTGCTGTTTTCCAGTCCTCTGGGATCCTCCTTGATTGGAGTGATTCCTAAAAGATCACCACCAATGCTTCTCTAATCTCCTCAGCTACCTCCTTCAAAATCCTTAAGTATAGTCCATCCAGTCCAGGTCATTTATCTACCTTCAGACCTTTCAGCTTCCCCAGCAACTTCTCCTTGGTGTTGGCCACTACACTCACCTCTGCCTCCTGAGTCTCTTGAAATTCTGGCATATGACTAATGCCTTTCACCATGAATAGTGATGCAATGTACTGATTCAGTTTCTCCCTCTTTTTTTTTATTCCCCATCACTACTTCACCAGCCACATTCTCCAGTGGTCCAGTTACCACTCTTGCCTCTCTCTTACCCTTTATGCATCTGGAACTCTTACAATTTCCTTATATTACTAGCTGGCTTACCCTCATATTTCACCTTCCCCCTGCCTTACTGCTCCTTCAGCCTGTTCTGCTGATTCTTAAAGGGTTCACAAACTCCTGGCTTCCTGCTAAACTTCACCATTATGGAGGAGTGCAATTGTCTTCGATGTTTCATGCGGTAGGTGCAGATGAGGTGAAAAATCAGCAAAGGTAATGTGTGTGTGGCTGTGTATGAATGTATCAGTGAATGACAGTATCTGATACGGAGTGGCGCAGTGGTTAGCACTGCGGCCTCACAGCGCCAAGGATCTGGGCTCGATTCATCCTGTGTCTGCATGGGTTTTCTTGAGTGCTCTGTTTTCCTGCCACAGTCCAAATATGTGCAGGTTATGCGGATTGGCCATGCTAAATTGTCTGTTGTGTTCAGGCAAGGTGGATTAGCCATGGGAAGTAGGGGGTTACCGAGATAGGGTGTGTCTGGCTGGGATGCTCTTTGAGGGTTGGTGCTGATTCCATGGGCCAAATGGCCTAATTTCACATTGTAGGGATTCTGTGAAACATTCCTTGATCTAATACTGAATTGTTTTAGGTGTTACAACTGTGATGTCAATCACCCATTATAGAATCATGGAATGGCTAACTCCAATCCCCAATCTGCATTTCTCATCGCATCCCCACCCAGCCTGCACATCCCTGGATACCTCGAAAAATTTACTATGGCTAATCCACCTAACCTGCACCATGCAGACACACTGTCACGGGGAGAATGGCAAACTCTACGGAGTATTTACCTAGCATGGAGGCAAAAAGCAATAACTTATAGTTTTGGGTTGGGCAAGATGTAAAAATTTGAAAAGACTGATTCCGATTTTCAACTTTATCATATCATAGAAACCTTCCAGTATGAAAACAGGCCCTTCAGCCCTGCAAGTCCACACTGACCCTCACAGCATCCCACCCGGGCCCATCCTCATATAACCTACCTAATCCACATATCCCTGAACACTATGGGCAATTCAATGTGGCCAATCCACCTAGCCTGCACATCTTTGGACTGTGGGAGGAAACTGGAGCACCCAGAGGAAACCAACGCAGACATGGGGAGAAGCTGCAAACTCCACACAGACATTTGCCCGAGGATGGAATTGAACCCAGGTTCCTGGTGCTGTGAGGCAGCATGGCTAACCATTGAGCCATCATGTGACCCCACTAATTTGGGGCAATGCTTATAATCATTTGAATACATGTGGATTCATTAACTAAAGTAAGCAAAGATTTGTTTAAAGCAGAATGTTTTTAATTAATTGAAGTGTGAAATTAATGCACAGAGGCTAGTATCCTGTCGCCAAGTCACCCTTTATTTACTTGTACACAGTACATTGGTTAGAGTCAGCTCCCTGGGCTAAGGAGATTCTACATCTCCTGTTTATATTGGTCTGCCAGACCTTTCCTGATTGGCCCAGGTTAACAACCCCAATCAAGGATCTCATAGTCAACAAGGTCCACCTGTTGCTAATTACTGCATCCATTTCCCCCTCTGTGTGGTCCATGGGCCTGGTCTTTCTCTTGTAGATTTTTCTGCAATGTTTTTGCCCCAGTTGCAGTTTGTCTGATTCAGACTGTCACATGGTGGCATTTACCAGACTGTAGCCTATCTCTTGTATCCGGAGCATCTTGGGAGAGTTTTCTCCTTTTCTTCCAAAGGCATCCATCTCGGGCTCCAAAGTTGCCTCGACACGAGAGGGAGGGGGGAGAACCTACGGTTTCTGATAGGCCTCTTTGTGAGGTAACAACTTTCAGGTGATGCATGAGTTTGTTTAGGACTATATCACCTACCTGAACTTTGTAAGTCATTGGACCTGACCTCGCATCAACCCTGCCTCATACCCGTACAAAGCCATTCCCATAGTTCGGGTGCCCTCTCCCCCCAGGTCTAGGAAAATCAAGTTTAACTTGGTGTGGAGTCTTATTCCCATCAGCAACTCTACTGGAGCTATCCTTGTTGTTGTGTGTGGAGTGGTCCTATAATTGAACCTGAACTGGGACAGTTTGGCATTGAGTGACGCTGTAAGGTGCTTCTTTAAGCCCACTTTCAAAGTTTGGACCATTCTTTCTGCCAGACTACTGGACGATGGGTGTTGTAAAACTGTCCTTATATGCGGAATGCCATTCGACTTTAGGAAATACTCAAATTCCCTGCTGGTAAATGACATCCTATTGTTCATGACCAATACTTTCGGGAGACCATGTATCAAGAATGATGCTTGCAGGTTCTCAATCGTCATCCCTGAATTTTCCAAATGAACTTTACGTATGTCCAAACACTTTGAAAAGGCATCTGCACAGACCAGGAAGACTGAGCCCATGAAAGGACCGGCATTGCTGACATGTAACCGAATCCAGGGCTTACCTGGCCATTCCCACAAATGCGAGGGTGCTGTTGGTGGTAATATTTGTCCTTGTTGGCATTCTGGGCACAGCCTCACCAATGCAGCTATGTCAGCATCCAACTCTGGCCACCAGACATGGTTTCTTGCTAGCAACTTCATTTTGGAAAACCCTGGATAACCCTGGAGGAGTTCGGCCAGTATCTAGTGACGAACTTTACTCAGGGCAATCATCCCTGCTCCTCACAGTAACACGCTGTCCTCTACAGTGAGCTGGGCTCACCAGGCCCAGAAAGGTTTCAATCCTGTTTGTGATGGCCCTTCTGTTTCCCCTGTTACCATCAACTGTTTCATTTTTGCTAGGACGGGATCTTTCTGTGTCCACAGTCAGATATTGTCGGCAGTGACTGGAACGGTGCCCAGGAAGTTTAAAACCAAAATGGACTCTTCCAGGGGAGTTATGACCGATGGAGCATCTGCCAGTGGGAGGTGGCTGAAGGCATCTGCATTAGCCGTTTGGCTTCCTGGATGGTGTTCTAACTTGTACTTGTACACGCTGAGGATAAGGGCCCATCGCTGAATTCTACCCAAAGCTATGGCAACACCACCTTGTCTTCCTTCAGTCATCCTAGCAGGTGTTTGCAATCTGTTACGGTAACAACTTCCCATCCATAAAGGTACTGGCAGAACATCCTCACATCAAAGATGACCACCAAACCTTCTTTCTGTATCTGAGCATATTTGCATTTAGCATCAGCGAAAGTTAGGGAAACATATGCTATCGGGTGTCCATCTCTCTTGGGCTAACAGTACCTTGATACCACGTGGGGATGTCAGCGCCATGTCTTGCTTCAGATCGTAGTGGGCCAACACCTTAGATGACGTTAGCTGCTTTTTCACTTCCTGACGGCCACTTCTTAGCTATGCGACCATTTCCAAGCTTGGCCCTTTTTAATAACAGGCGTACAGATGCCAAGATGGAGGCAAGGTTACGCAGTAATTTTTTGTAATGATTCACTAGCCCAAGGAAAGTCCTAAATTCCAGCGCAGACATAGGAGCCGGGGCTCCTTTGATTGCCCTCACTTTATCTTCCAATGGGTGTAACCCGATTATGTGGACTCTGTACCCAAGTAGGTCAGTTGGGGCACCTCGAACACACATCGCTCCTTTCTAAGGCATATGCCCACCTGGGAGAAATGTTTAAGCACTATGTCCAAGTTCTCTAAGTGCCATTAATTGGTCTTCTTGGTTATTAGCATGTTATCGAGAAAAATGGCAACCTGGGGTAGGCCATGTAAAATGTTCTCCATGGTCCACTGGAAAAGAGTACAGGCTGATGACACCCCAAATAGCAGTCTTGTACATTGATATCAACTCTTAAGGGTATTAATTGTGGTGTACATCTGGTACTCCCCATCCTGTCTCAATTGCAGGTAGGCGTGGCTCATGTCCAGCTTCGTAAAAGACAGCACTCGCCTCCCCTGCCCCGCCCCGCCAACTTTGTGTGCAAGTCCTTTATGCGAGGGTTTAGCTATTTGTCCAGCTGTGAGATATGGTTTACAGTTAAGTTAAATGGGGCGGCATGGTGGCTCAGTGGTTAGTACTGCAGCCTCACAGCACCAGGGACCCGGGTTCGATTCCCGCCTCGGGCAACTGTCTGTGTGGTGTTTGCACATTCTCCCCGTGTCTGAGTGGGTTTCCTCCCACAGTCCGAAGATGTGCAGGGTAGGTGGATCGGCCGTGCTAAATTGCCCATAGTGTTCAGGGGTGTGTGGGTTATGGGGGATGGGTCTGGGTCTGGGTCTGCGTCTGGGTCTGGGTTGGATGCTCCAAGGGTCGGTGTGGACTTGTTGGGCCAAAGGGCCTGTTTCCACACTGTATGGTATCTAGTCTTATCTAAGCTCCCCCCAAAAGCGAGTTGAGCCATCAGGCTTCACAATCGGTATGACCGGTGCTACCCATTCCGCTAACTGATAATTGATAATTCCTTCACTCTGCAGCCTCCTGTTTTCCATCTCTAATTTTGCCCACAAGGTTAATGGCATTGGGCAGGCCTTCCACAATCATGAAATTGCTTCCTGTTCAACATGTAAAGTGGCTTTGGCCTCTTTGGTATTCCCGAGCCGTTCCTGAAATACTCCTGGTATTTCACTGAGGCAGCCATTTTCTAATCAAAAATGTTGAGCCAATCAGGGTGAAGCTTTCTCAACCAATTCCACCCCAAAAGGCTTGGGCCGAGGCCATTTAGTACCATCAGTGCTAACTGCACCAACTGTTTCAAATAGGAGACTGGAACCAAAGTTGTACTTTTAATCTGCAACGGCTCCCCAGTGTATGTTTTCATTCTGGCTGAGGTCTTGCGCAAATTTAAGGGTTGGAGTACAGGCGAATCTAGTTAAAGACAGATTCTGCAACCGTAGATACAGCTGCACTGGTTTGGACATCCGTGGGAACTGGGTGACCATTTAACCAAACATTAATTTAAATTGGAGATAATGGGAACTGCAGATGCTGGAGAATCTGAGATAACAAAGTGTGTGGCTTGATGAACACAGCAGGCCAAGCAGCATCTTAGGAGCACAGAAGCTGACGTTTTGGGCCTAGGCCCTTCATCAGAAAAAGGATTAGGGTTAGGGGGTCTAGGCCCGAAATGTCAGCTTTTGTGCTCCTAAGATGCTGCTTAGCCTGCTGTGTTCATCCAGCTCCAAACTTTGTTATTAATTTAAACTGGTTATGATTTGGATGTTGCTATGCAATTTATTTGTTCCAACTCACATGTAGAGGGACTTTACAGGGTGTGCACTCTCCTGTGTACCAGCCTACAAGTTTTTTGCCTTGTAGGATTCCTTTGATGACTCAAGTTTGCATCCAGCAGCAACTACAATGTCTTGCCGGCCCAAATCATGAAGAATGTTCTAGCCAGTTGGCTAAGGCTCGGCTTTGTTGTGGGGGGTCTGCTGTGCTCTGGTCCCTCTGCTCAGCCTATGTCCTGCATGAGGCTCTGTGATTGCCTACGCTCAAGTGGTGTTCCCCAGGCTCAGTCAGGCGAGTAAGGGAGTTCACTTCCATTGGGATACCCCTGCCTGTAGCTCCCATGCTCCAATTGCCACATTTTCTAATGACAAAGCCAATTTTAGCCTTCCCAATTTTAGACCCGGTTTGAAGTCCAGTTGAGCTTCAGCTAGTAGGTGCCTCTGCATGGTTACATTATTCATCCCGCTTACAAATGGTCTCTCAGCATTTCAGTCAGGGTTAACCCAAAATCACATGCTCTGCCAGTTGTCTCAACTTCATCAAAAATCCCAATATGGATTCCCCCCAGTTCTCTAATAGCTGAATAAAACAGCGAAGTGAATAATTGTAATCCCTTGTGAACTTAGTGAGTTTTGATGACCCAACATGCCAAAAAATCATGAGGGAATTGCTGAGATAGCTGTATGATCTGTCTTGAATTCATTTGCTATTTGCTATGTGCTGTGGGGCTTCCAATAACAGTCCACTACCCATATTTCTCCACATTAATTCTGTGCGTTAGAATATAAATTGTACATGTATTGTAGATTGTACTACTGTTCTCACACTGTAAAATTAATTTGACTGTTGCTTGTTCAATACTGTGAAAACATGTGGATTTATTCACTTTGCAAGTACCCCAGGTGGCACACTTTGGCTAATTTAAAAACATGTTACTGATCCCTAACTTGATGATTCGATGATCTGGTCTAGACATTGAGTACAAATGCAGATGAAACTTTATAAAATTTAAGTAGCATCTTCAGTCTTAGGAACTAAGCTTCAGAAAGGCCGTGTATGCTTTAGACAAGATACAGAAAGGGTTTGAGATACTAATTATATTTTGGAAATGCTAAAATTGTTCTCCTTGGAGAAGAGAAGGTTGAGAGGAGATTTGGCAGAAGTTTTCAAAATCATGAAAGGCCAGATGTGGATAGAAATAAACTATCTATCTGACAGAGGCTCAATAACCAGAGGGTAGCCATTTACAACGAATGTCGAAAGAACCAAAAGCAATACGAAGAAAAACCATTTTATTTGACAAGCGGTGAGGAGTGCACTGCCCGAGACCATGGTAGAAGCCTGAGCCTTGTCTGGTCTAAGATGGAACACAGGATTAAAATCACTCTCAGTGGTGCCATGACTCTTCAGGTGAGCATCTGTAGAGAAAAGTTTGCATGACTGTAGGAAGAGTAGAGGTGAGGTATTAGCAGAGTTGCCCGTTCAAAAGTTAGCATGTAGACAAATCGCCTGAATGGCCTTGTGTGCAGTAATCATCCTTTGTATCTATGCTTCTAATCATTGTAAATAATGTACACATTGGGAGCATCAAGCTTACTTGGGACAAGTTACACAAGGTTACAGACATTGGTTTATTGCACTGCTGTCATTTAATTAATAAGAAACAGCTGTCTTCTATATTTCAAATAGCATAATGGAAAGAAACATTCGTGTGTGTGTATGTGGATGCACGAACTGTCAGCAGCACAGTCAAGGAGTTAAGAGATTTAATAAATAAATTCATGCTAATCTAATTTCGGAATTCTGTTTGGTGCCTTGAAGCAGTGTCTATGGACATATTCAGTTTTAGCTTTGGGCAGAATACCAGGTCTGTTCTATGTTACTATAAAACTGTCATAGCAGCACAACTTGTTTGGACATTATTCTTTACATTCACCACTGAAGCACATGACACACTTTAATCTATTTGCTTTACCTAAAATGACTAGGATCTCAGCAGCAACCTCAAAGTTGTATGTGCCAGACGTATAATCGAGGAAGCCAGAGACAAATTCGGAATTTCAAATGGTTGCTGTGATATATAATTGTACATATTATGCTCTGAAAGGGTGATTTTAACCTTTTATTATTCACTCTTAGGCTAGATGAGACTGAGGTTTTTTTGTTAAACCTGTGTTCATGCAGGCAAAAGAGATGTTCTTATCCAAAATGGTGCACCGCTCCAACCTTTGTCACAAAAACAAAAGATTTTAACAAAGAAACCTGAGCCTCGTCTGGTCTAAGATAGAATAGAGGATTAAAATCACTCTCAGTGGTGCCATGACTCAGATCAGTTGGACTTCAGTGAAAGTGAACAATGATTTGCTGAGTTTTTATTTTTGTATGCTCACTGGTCTTTGCCTCCTGGAACACAGACCCAATAGGGGTGATCCAAACCTTGGAATAAAGGGTTAAAAATCACCCTTTTAATTCAGAATTAACCACTGAGTGCTCCACACCATAGAATTGCAACCAGAACTACATATTTCCTAGTTGGGCTGAGAGGGACACCTTTTTTTTACCACTTATTCATGGCTCAATGGGTAAACGTGTCTCCAGCACATCACCGAATTGTGCAGAACAGGAATGGTCTTAAGTTTGTTCCCTCCTGTGTGTTGCGTTAACTAATTTCAGTCATGAACATCCATGCAAAAAAAGCACAACACTTAGACAGACCAAAAAAAAACCTCTCTCTTTCCTAAAGCAGAGAAAAGAAATCAGGCCATGATCATTATAATGCTTTCCGTAAAGGATCACTGTGAATTTCTGATGATGATTGTATCAGGGCAACAGCTTCAGGAAGCAGAAGAAAACACCAAGCTTCCTTGATGAGTGCCATGGGTTCTCTACTGCTCTCTTAACCTTAATAAAACAATTTGGATTAACATCTCATTTGACGGACCGAAGCTCTATGTGGGCTTGACTGCAATGCTGAACCCAAAAATGAGCTCATTATTCTGGTATAGGGTTTGAAACCAGAAATTTCTGACTGATAGGTAAGAACAGTACAAACAAAATACAAGCTGACATTCTTACTTTCACAAACGGTGCTGATAAATTGTTAATAGTCACCATCTTGGAAGTCATATTCCTGGTAACATCATAGTAAGTATAAAGCAGAATTGAATCTGTTTAACTGTCTTGCTCAAAGAGGAATGTCACTGTATTGGAGGTATTTCAGTGGAGGCTCACTACATTGTTTCCAGAGATGGGGCATTTGCTTCATGAAGAGGGATTAAGCAGTTTAAGCCTATTCTCTCTGGATTTTAAAAAGAGTGAGAGGAGATCTAATTGATGTGTATAAAATGCTAAAGGGGATTGACAAAGTAGGTATTGAAAGGATGTTTCCTTATGTGGGGCAATTTAGAATGAAAGTCCTACTATCTCTAGAATGAGAGTTCATAGTTTTAGAACAAGGGTAGCAGATTTAAACTGAGATGTGGAGAAATGACTTCTCTCAAAGGATTGTGAAGCTGTGGAACTCAATGCCCAGTGGTGCTGGATGC
Source organism: Stegostoma tigrinum (assembly GCF_030684315.1). Lineage (NCBI taxonomy): Eukaryota > Metazoa > Chordata > Chondrichthyes > Orectolobiformes > Stegostomatidae > Stegostoma > Stegostoma tigrinum. Next base: position 17,090,326 of record NC_081367.1, on the reverse strand, counting down.
TGGGACATTGAGTAAATTTAAAGGAGGATGTAGACTCATTATTATAATAACTAGTAATGGGTTGAAGGGTTATGGAGAGTGAGCAGGAAAGTGGAGTTGCGGCCAAGATGAGATCAGCCATGGTCGTACAAAATGTTGCAGTAAGCTTGAGAAGCTGAATTTTTGTGTCCTTATGTTCTAACCTAGTGCCAAACATTTGCATTTATCATTAGATTACCATGAATGCACAAAATAAAATTAGTTTTAATCGCATCATTTAAACCCAAAGTAAGGGTGGAGGTGGCTAATTTAGTTGTTACATCTGCTATGTTTAAACTTCAAACAGCATAAGAAATACATTGTGTTTAAAATCAGTTTGTGCAACACTGTCATTCATTCTTAATTGTTCCCAATGCAACCATGAGCAATTAGCTCTTACTAAGTAGTGATTTTTGTTTACACTGATTTAGTATATTTTTATTTGCAGTTTCCTGTTGGACTGATGGGACGCAGCATAGTTTATAAAAAAGAAATTAGAGATAAGAAATGAAGTCTATGGGATGCACATCAAACAGCCTGACTTGCCACACATTTCTATGGTTCACAGAAATTGCTGGATGACAAAAAACCAAGATCGATCTACTATTAAAGTTCGGGGACACCAGACTGCCCGTGAAGGACTGAAGCTGGCAACAGTAAAATATAATGTATATTTCCTTGAACTTCAACTTTGGTCAATAGTCCATGGTGAATTCAATGCAATAATTAAGCTGAAAATCCTTATCAGAACACATTTTTTTCCTTTGTATTTCCTTTGCAGATTTAAATATTGCTTTTATTGTCTTGTGTTTCACAGGCCTTTGAACCAAATCTTATTGATTGGCAGGAACATGTGTATTTCAACTCAAAAAAGGGAAGTTTTTAAATTTAATTTGTCATTGAGCAGGGTAACACAATGGCTCTAACACTGGTTTTAGAAATCCAGGGACCAGGACTAAAGATCCAGAGGCATGTGTTCAAGTCCTATTAAGGCAATTTAACTTCAAAGAAATGTAGAACTGAATAATTAATAAGGATGACCATGAAATTCCCAGATTGATGGAAAGCCAATCTAGTTCACCACTTTAGGCAAGGAAATCAGCCATTTTTACCCAGAGTCACCTCTATGCGATTCCCGACCCACAGCAATGTGGTTGACTCTTAAGTGCCCACAAAAATGGCCTAACATATCAAGGCTGCTAGAAGGGTAATTAGTGACGAGTTTACTTTGAATTAGTAAATAATAGCAGCTGAATTACACTGGCAGGAGGATCAGTAGCTCAAGGTCACATATTTAAGTTCTCAGAAAAACAGCCTGAGGAAAGATGAGGAGAATTTTTTTTCAATACAATGTGGAACATACTTTTCAAAGGCATGGTGAAATCAGAATCGATGGTAATTTTAAAAAAAACGTACCTGAATTGAACAAAAAAATGATAGCGCAATGTGGAAAGGGCAGGTAAGTGGGATAAATTGGGTTTGTTGGATTTAAATGAGCCACATATTCTTGATGAACCAAATAGCCTTCTGTACTCTATGACTGCATAATAATGTTAGCACAATCAGAGAGAAAACCCCAGCAATACAAAACAATTTACCTAAATAACAATAAAGGAGAGACCACCAAAACTAACATTGCTATTCTATAGCTCTATCAGGGCAGAATCAGCTTGTAAGGGTTAAGTGTTTTATATGAAATGTTCAAATGCAAAGGAGTAGCTGCTGCACATTTGCTTTTGATTGTCAGTTACATTGTTGTTTTCATTCCTTTTTGGAATATTGTGTTTAAAGTGCTGACAATGGATGGAATAGTTTCATGATGTGCGACACAACTTGACATGTTTCAATTCAACAAGTCTCCATATGAAAGGCAGCACCCAAAGAAGTGTAAGTAGATACAGAGTCCAACCCTCCCTTGCTCCATGCACCAAAGATTAAGTCTATATATGGTTAAGATTGAAACTGGAAAAAAAGTAAACTTTTTTAAAGAAGTAACAATCAAAATACTCTCTTGCTCTTTTTCTCTTCTCGATCCCCCTTTGAAGGATGAATTGGTCTCAGTACTTTTAACCAGATCCTAGGGGTCTATTTATAAACCTGTTGGTACAGTGCAAATAGTTGTCTTTAAAAACATTCATGCAATGATAGCAACTAGCAGAGAGGACACGGTCTAAACAGCAACAGAACTAAAAGTCAAGGCATTCAGAATCATTTCAAACCTGTGCTTGCTGGAACGATTTCAACCTCTTCTTGAATCGTGATGGCAAAACAAAATCACACCCACGGGCAAGGAAAGCAAACTCCCCTCGTAAATCGGGATCCCTCCGCAGAGAAGTTTCCTTGATCATCATCTTGAAAAGCCTTGCTCAGCAATGCTTCCCTGTATTTTTCAGTGTGTCCTTTTGTAACGTGGTAAATATAGAGTGAACAGCACTCACGGTTCCAGTTTGCAGAGAAGAGTGAGAACTGCCTTCTGAAAAGACCACACTGTTTCCTGTATTCTCACAGCCTGACAATGTCCATGCATTGTACCTCGCCACCGAGGTCAGAGTCCATTTACTCTCGTCTTTGAGTCTCAACGTTTAACTGCCGTGTTGTACCCAGAATCATGTCCTGCAATGTGATCTGTTTGATAGAAGGGCTTCTCGACAATTGATCTGTCCAGGACTGGTGCGAGTGCATTGTGGGAAAGGAGGAACCCTCTACCAGTAGATCTAAAGTTAGCACTTGCTGAAGAAGACCCGAGAATAGTCTTACCTGCTATGACACTGTTTACACTAATAGACTCTCAACTGAGAATGTGAGGCATAGACTTCAGTAAGTCACATGGCTTATGCAGAATGTGAAAAAAGAAGGCTCCACGCTGCTTAAGAAGGCATGTGGAATAAATCATTACACAAAAGAGAAACAGGGAAATGTCTTCCAATAAACAGACTGACAAAAAAGTTATGGAAAACTTCTTAAAGTTATTTTTCAGACAGAAATCTAACCTAGTGAATCTATTTGATTTTATAAACAGCATTCTACAAATATTTGATTCACTGTCAGAGAACTAATGTCCTAACGCACCCTTTCTTCCCCCCTTTTTCCCTCCCTCTTTTGCTGTGCTTCATCCCTAGCCCAGTGTATAAATAACTTCCACACTTGCTGTTGGCACAGTCTCCTGACATTTCAGTTCAACTGTAGTCCCAGATTACTCCACCAATCAACAGCAGCTGTTTGGAGAATATCAAACACGTCAAGATTCCGCGGCACCTATGTGGTTGGCCCTAGCTAGGCCTCTATCCCCTTCAACCTCTGTGCGCAGTTTTGCAAAATGGAAGCTAAAATTTATTTGAAAGCACATTTGTTTGTGGCTTATAGAGTTATTCCCAAAAAAATGAGCTGAAATCTGTTTTCAGCGCAACGGAGTAGATACTGCACTTAGTGGCGCAAGGTTGTACTCACTGGAAATTGAAATCAGGAAGCCTCTACAATCAGTGAGTGATCCACAAAGTCAACTCTTCTCCATAGCAGTTGAAAGTGTTTCCCTGGATGTAATCCAAACCATATTCAATAGGTACTTGTCCAATTCCTTTTGCTATTCAATCATGCATTTCCAAAGGTTATTTTAGCATCGGGCTTTCTTGCACTCCACTCTCAGTTTGAGTTACAACATTCTCGAATAATTTCAAGAATCGGATCTACTTCCACAACTATTTTTTTTATCACAGTTGCAGAGGGCCCTGATTTATCCGACAGCCACCACTCTGGGTTGAACTCAGCAAAGAATTCCACTTCTGGATCAAAGGAACAGCAATTCCACTGTGCTGATGTATGAACTCAGGTGTTGCAATCTCACCAAGACTGCTACTGAGCTGAAATAACTGGCATGGATCAGTAGTCACAGGCAAGTCATCTGTTACTCAAATAATCTCCCATGTGGACTTCGATTTTGCTGGCTAACTGGGACACCGTGTTGCAAGCCTCCCCCAGTTCTTCATTGTATGCATGCAGTTATATTTATGAGTTAAAGTTACACAGCTATGATGCAATTTTATTAGAACTGTATCTGGGATCACAGCCTTGAGAAGCAGGCATTGATTTTAGAGCAGAAAAGGCCAAGGGAAGTCTAACAGAAGCTTTAGAAATTACAAAAGTTTTGATGAAGTAAATAAGCACAAGCTGGATGTGAAATTCACCTGCTTGGTGCTTACATTTTTTGGCACTATTAAGTGTCATTTTGTCTCCAAAACGATGGATCAGATTTTCCACTCTTCCCTTCTCTTTAATGGCAGGAAAGAGCTCTGCATTTCTCAGAGGAAACTCTGATCAGCTTTCCCTCAGAGATGCAGAGTTATACTTCCAATCTGACAGCTCTCTTATAACACCAAACAGGGAATTCAAACCACACTCCTGTTTCACAGCAGTTAGGTGCAAAAAGCTGAAACTTAGAAGTCCAGAAACATATTCAGCCACTTTTGGGAGCTGCTGTCAAATGGTAAGTAAGTAAAAATAGTGCAAAGTAGAAAAGGTGCCTTGTTAATGATGAGATGTGCAGTGTTTAGGGTAGGGGCATGGTGGTTGGGAGAGATATCAGGTCTAGTTGAAGGGAAGGGGTGATGGTGGGTGTTGGGTCCCATGGGGAGGGGGAGCAATGAGCTCCAGAAAAGGGTGGGGGCAGAAACAAGGGTGGAGGTAGGTAGGTCCTGAGGAGGTAAGCGGATGACAGCAAGTCCAGAATCGGTGAAGCGGAGTCTACTACCTGGCAAAGTGAATCCAGACAGGGTGGAAGTTTGGGAGTCTGGGATGGGAAGAAAGGTAGGGAGGCAACAGGATCATCTTTAGGGTGATCTAGGGGTATGGTGGGGGCAACAAGAGCTTCTGGAGCAAAATGGACCCAGGAGAATAGTGAAGTTTGCCAATCAGTGATAATGGGAACTGCAGATGCTGGAGAATCCAAGATAATGAAATGTGAGGCTGGATGAACACAGCAGGCCCAGCAGCATCTCAGGAGCACAAAAGCTGACGTTTTGGGCCTAGACCCTTCATCAGAGGGTCTCCCCTTTTTATCATCTTAAGTTTGCCAAATCAGATTGTCACAACATGAAAAGAAATGATAGTTTAAAGGCTATCCCAAATTTACTTAATAAAGTCACACCAGAAGAGATCAAGTTACAGAACAGCAGGTGGGCTTAGATTTGATGTCTACAATGTCTCGAGAGATATATTTTTGTCCTGGCAGTTAAAGTTAAATTAGTTTAAAAACATTCAGTGAACCTTGAAAGGATGCAAAACCCTTTTATAATTTCTTCTTTGATCTTATGGAGAAAATAAGGGTCAATTAACCTAGAAATCTGTGTAAGAGCAATCCAGAGCAGTCCACAGGGCTATGGAAGTAGAATGCGGCGGATGCTGGAAATCTGAAATAAAATGAAGTGCTGCAGAAACTCAACTAGTCTTACAGCATTATTTAGGGTAAAACAGAGTTAATGTTTTGAGGCTGAAATGGATCTCCTGAAGACAGTAACATTGTTTCTCTCCACAGATGCTGAGTTTCTCCCATATTTTCCATTTTTTTTACACCATTTTGGAGATGGGTGCAGCTTAAAAATATTTTTAATTATTTAGACATTTGTTGAGAGTGTTAGTTACAATTTGAACCTCATGTGGTTTTCAGTTTAATGAAAGATGATATCCAAAATAGTGGACAGTAACATGCACAAGAAAATGTAAATATATGAATCATGAGTTAGAGTAAGCCATTCAGCCCCTCCAATCTGCTCTGCCATTCATGGCTGATCTCATTGTGGCCTACATTTGCTTTAAAAATATTCGATGACTTCAGCTCCACCACACTCGAAGGAAGACAGCTCCAGAGTCTCACAATCCCCTAATAGAAAAATATCTTCCTCATCACTCTCTTAAATAGGAGATTCCTTATTTTTAAACTATGTCCTCTATTTCTACTTTTCTTCCGATAAAAGGAAACCAATCCTCACAGCACTCACCCTGCCAATTCTCTCCTTTGGATCTCATAAGCTTTAATAAATTCAACTTTCACAGTAAATTCCAATTGATATAGGCATGGCAAGTTCAACCTTTTTACCCCAGCTTATTCCTGTCCCCCGTTCCCAGGTATCAATTAAATGAACCTTCCCTGAACTGCCCCTAAATTTTTACATCATTTCTTAAATAAGGAGACCAAAACTATCCATTGTACCATACATATCAATGTCTGGTACAATTGCAGTAAGTACTACTTGTATATTCTGTACTTCTTGCAATAAATGAGAACATTCTATTTGCCTTCATAATCACTTTCTGTTCCTGGATACTAACTTTATGTGATTCATGTACTGCATAGCCAGATCGCCCCATACCTTAGAATTCTCCAATTCCTCTCCATTTAGATAACATACTTTTAAAAAATTCCTCCTACCAAAGTGGTGAACTTCGCACTTTCCCATAATGTATTAGAATTGCCACATCTTTGATGATTCAGTTAACATGTCCATCACTTTGAAGACTCTTTCCATCCTCTTCACAATTTATTTCCTATCTATTTTACTAAGCTTACCTTTGCCAAGGTGTGTTTATGGGATGTTATTATATTGGGTCAGTTACTGCTTAGTAGTTAAAAATCTATTATTCTGTTAAGTTTTCCAGTAAAGTTATTCCAATTTCTTCTTTCCTTTGTTGTATTTTAACTATAGTCTATGAATAGAGTGTACTTTGCATCACAACTGGTAGTTTGACCAATCAAATTGCATCTGGAACACAACACCAGGTGCTTGCCTTTAAAATAAGAAAATGTTAGCATCCAGATTATATTCCTTAGATATGTTGAGGGGGTTTGGTCTGTCCCTAGCATCATTTATATGGATTATAAATAATTGAGGCTCCAACACTGACTCCTATTGTGCACCATTCATCACATACTGAGAATTGTAAAATGAAGCTTTTGTGCCCACTCTTCATTTCCTATTAGTTGACCAATCCTCTGTCAATGCTAACATGTTATCTCCTACATTATGAACTCCTACATTGCACAGTATCCTCTGATATCGCACATTGTCAAAAGTTTCTGGCAATCTTAGTACAACATATTCACCAGTTCCCACTAATCTATGTTGTTTATTACCTCCTCAAAGAACTCTAATAAAGTGAAACATAGATGTCCCTTTCACACAGCATGTTGACTATGCTTGATTGCATTAAGGTTCTCTAAGTGCCCTGCTACAGCTTCCTTGTTAGTAGGTTCTAGAATTTTTCTTATGATAGATGTTAATTAATTGGCCTGTAGTTCCCCACTTTCAGTCTGCCTTCGTTTCGAAAAGAAGAGTTTCTAATAGTTTCCAATCTGATGGGACTTCCAAAATCTGGGGAATTATGGAACATTAAAACCAGTGTGTCTACGTCTTTTAACAATGACTTCTATCAAGGGCAGAGACTTGCCACAGTTTTGTTCTATTAATTTTCTCAGTAAACAGTCTCTGGTGATTATAATTAAGCTCCTTTGTCAGTTTTATGTTCCGATTCAGATTTATTTCGGCGATATTATTTGTATCCACCACAGTGAAGACAGATATAAAATGACTGTTAAATCTGCCAATTCCCTAATTTTTATTATTAATCCCACAAAGTCACCCTCTACAGGACTAACACTTTCTTTACATTTTTCTAAACATTTTCAGTTAAGTAGGCAGCAACATGCTCTAATTTCACTCATTAATCTTGAAGGCATTCTTGACTTTCTTAAAAAGCTTCTGTCCAATTTTCTGCCTGTTTGGTGTTTTGCAAAATTAATTTTTTTTTAATTCAGCTTAGGAATTTTAGGATCCTTAGTTAGTCAAGGATGGAGTGTCCTTCCCTTTGAATCTAGCTGATATATATATTTTCTATATATTCTGAAACTTCTCCTGCCTTTTGTCCTGTAACTTAATTCAGTTTCTCATTTCACTTTATATAGCTCTGTTCTCTTAATTGCTGTGCTTTATGTTTAGAATGCTAGCATTTGATTCACTGTTCTGTCCCTCAAAGTGAATGCAAATTCAATTGCATTATGGTCACTGCTATTCAAGGGTGCTAGGTAGCTATGGGTGCACTGTAAGAAGAGCGAAAAATTAACTTCATCATTCAGTGTGTAGCATGCTGGTAAGGCTTAATTGTAGTGAGGGAACAGAAAATAAATTGCCTAGTTGAAGCAACAGAAAATATCTACAATCATTTTTCGCAGAGTTGTGTGCCAAAGAAAGCAACAAGCAGATTAGCTTGGAATTACTGAAAAGTAAGTAGGCGGTATGGTAGCTTTGTGGTTAGCACTGCTGTCCCACAGCGTCAGGGAGCAGGGTTTGATTCCACCCTCAGGCGACTGTCTGTGTGGAGCTAACACATTTTCTGCATGTCTGTGTGGACGTGCTCCTGTTTCCTCCCACAGTCGAAAGAGAATGTTAAGTGGATTGGGTACGATAAATTGTCCAAAGTGTTCTGGGATGCATTAGTTAGGTGGATTAGCCGAGGGAAATGCAGGGTCATGGGGAAAGGGTAGGGCATAGGTTTAGGTGGTATTCTCTTTGGAGGGTCAGAGTGGACTTGTTGGGCTAAATAGTCTGCTTCCACACTGTAGGGATTCTATGATTCTAACTGATACAAGTATCTGAGGCATCCACAGCCAAGGGATAGGTAAATTAAGTGATTTTCTGGAGAAGGGTCCCAACACCAAATGCCAACTTTCCTGTATCTCTGAAGCTGCCTGGCCTGTGTTCCTCCAGCTCCACACAGTGTTATCTCTGACTCTAGCAGCTGCAGTTGTTGCTATCAATGGGTAAATGAAAGTTTCATTTCTGAGACGAGATGGAGCTGAGGACAAGTCTCTAGAAGACTGTGGCATACAGTAGCAGTCCCTACAGAAGTAAGTAACTTCAACACTGATGTGGCTTAGAAGACAATTCTTGGGGGAATAAGAAATAAATGCATAAATATGTAGATCTGAACCATTTGATAAGTTAATAGTGATCATTTCATTTAAGTCTTTTATATACAAAAATATTAGCATTTGATTAAAAAACAGAGGGTTATGTGTTGTAGTTCTGTTGATTAAAAATAAGATGTTTGAATTTTTAAAAAATATTCACGGTCCTAACCAGATAATAACAACTATAACTGTAAATGTAACTGAAAGGCTGGGAATCAAATGAATTGAAGATCTCTTTCACAGCACATGCCCAAAGAACCAACTGAGCTCTATGTGCTGCAGGATTCTGATGAAAATTTTGCTGTTCTTACTTGCAGGATCTGCACTGAGTCCTGGTGACACTTCTCCACGTTGCTGAGGCTCAGCTAAGTGGGCCTAATACCAGGGCCACTGATACATCATAGGTGAGCATGCCAAATTCAATATTTATTCAATATAATTCCAGGATTTTTAGACTGTGGTTTGGGAACCATGTTTTACAAATTGGTCCACTTCTGCAATACTGGACTTTTTATGCCTTTATTCTTCTAATTGTTTTTCCTCTAAGAATTTGTATTCAAGAATCTGTTATCTAGGTACCTCTATACATAAGATGGTGCCATAAGTGGCGACTTATAAACTTTTCGCCGTACTCATTCGAGCACGAGACAATAAAGCTGATTCTATAGCTAACTTTACAGAGAAAGTGAAAATCAGCAACTTTGCCTATTAGCTTAAATTATATAATAACCGTTCAGTTATAGGTAGGTTATGCACATCAATTGTGCATTATTTGATCCTTTTATAAGACCTCTGTGGTAGCTGAGTGGTAGCTTTCCTACCTCTGAGCCAGAAGTCCTGTATTCAAGTCTTATACATTCCAGAGGTGTGCAAATAACATCTCTGAACAGGTTGCTTAGAATATATCATGACCCTTCTATGTACAGACATAGCTTAAAACTAGGCTTGTTGGGTTAGGTCTCCTGTACTTGTCATGGGTCGCTCTGCAAATAAATAGAAAAATGTGTAAGGGTTGGCTACAGATCTATCCTTCCCCACCAGATTTTGGAATAGAATGTAGCCACTAGCGTTTTGGTGGCTGGATGGAATGACAAAGTCTGACAAAGTCTTATTCTACAGGTATGAGCAGATTTTCACACCTCCTGCATTAAGATGGCATGGTTGAAACTTCAAGTATCAAAACTTAGTTTGAAGTGCCTTTTGGCAGTAAGTGAATCTTTTGCACTGTTACATCACCTATATCAAGACTTAGCAACCTATATCTGACATCTAGCAGAGACCTCTGGGAAGAGTGTGATTAAAACAATCTAGGTTAGGCTCAGAGCTACAATTCTTTATGTCCTGCTTTTTTATTTCAAATGATGTTTTTACAACAGGAAGTCAATAGAAATGAGAGCATGTTTCCAAAGTCTAGTAGCTAGCAAATTTCCAAAAAATTTCAAAAAGACCTCAAGGCACATTCGACCAAATGTAACATCAAACAGCCCTAGCAAAACTGGAATCTGTGGGTATCGGGACAAATTCTCCACCCGTTGGAGCCACACTTGGCACGTAGGAAGATGGTTGTGCTTGTTGGAAGTCAGTCATCTCAATTCCAGGCAATCACTGCAGGAGTTCCTCAGTGTAGTGACCGAGCCCAACCATCTTAAGCTCCTTCAACAATCACTTTCCCTCCATTATGGGCAAACTTCCCAATTTTCAGCCTATGATTGCACAATGTTCAGCACCATTCGCGACTCCACAGATGCTGAATCAGTGCATGGTCAAATACAAGACCTGGACAATATTCAGGCTTGGGCTGATATGTGGCAAGCAACATTTGTGCTCCACAAATGTCAGACAATGACTATCTCCAATATGAGACAATCTAATCACTGCCCCTTGACATACGATACTGTTATCGTCAACAAATTCCTCCACTGTCAATACCCGGGGGTTTACTGTTAATCAAAATCTCAACTAGTCTAGCCATATAAATGCAAAAGCAGGTCAGAGGCTAGGAATATTATGACGAATAACTCACCTCCTGACTCCCTAAAGTCTGTGTACCATCTACAATATACAGTCAGGAGTGTGATGGAATACTCCCCACTTGCCTGGATGGGGGCAATTTCAACAACACTCAAGAAACTTGACACCATCCAGGACAAAGCAGCCCATTTCATTGGCACCACGTCCACAAGTTGTGGCTCCCTCCACCACTGATACGCGGTAGCAGCAGTATGTACAATCCACAAGATGTACTGCAGAAATTTACCAAAGATCCTCAGGCAGCACCTTCCAAATCCATAACCACTTTAACCTAGAAGGACAAAGGCACCAGATATAAGACAGAGACGAGGAGGAATTTCTTCACTCAGAAGGTAGTGAATTTGTAGATTTCTTTACAGCAGAGGGCTGTCGAGGCTGGGTCCTTAAGTTTATTCAAAGCTGAGAAAGACAGAATGTTAATTAGCAAGCGAATCAAGGGTCATGGGGAATAGGCAAGAAAGTGAAGTTGAGGATTTTCAGATCAGTTATGATTTCATTGAATGGCAGAGAGTACTAATGGACATAAATCTGTTCCCATATCTTATGTCTTTTTTCCACATTGCTGGAGAGTTCTATAGCACCACACAGGAATGAAACACATTACACTGGATGTGCAAAAGATGAGCTTATATGTCTATGTCTCTCATACAATCATTCATTTCTCAAACTCCATAGTTACCCACTGAGCCATTTCAGTTTTTAAAAATGTATTGGTGGAATGTTGCCAGCATTTGTTGCCTGAACCCAGTTACTGTTGGACAGAGTGATTTGCTAGAGTGTTTAAGAGGTCACTTAAGAGTCTACCACATTCCTGTGGTCTGCACTCACATGTAGGCTGGTCCAGATAAAGTTGGCAGATTTCCTTCTGTTAATTACCTTTGTGAATCAAATGGTTTTGATGAAAATCGATGATGGTTTCATGGTCACCATTACTGAGCTTTGCTTTTAATTCCAGATTTATTCATTGAATCTAAATTTCAAAAACTGCTTTGTGGGATATGTCCCCAGAACATTCACCTGTTCTTCTGGAGTATCAGTCCAGTGACATTACTAGTACACAAACTACTTTAGAAAAATGACATTTGACTCCATTTTCTCTTTCTGTGCGCTAAATAGAGGGAAGATTCTGCCAAGTGCTTTTAAAGGAGTTCTGCCCCAATGAAAAAGTTACCAATCAGACAAAGGACACATTTAGTCCCATGAGGAGGAAGCTACAACTCAAATATAACCTGAAAAGGTAGAAGACAATATTATTTTGGCTTGCATTATGATGGCTAAATTAGGTCAAAAGAACAGGCTTCCCCTTTAAGGATTTTAAAGCTGCTGCAGCATCTATAAAAAGCTTCAAATCACGCACGGTCTACCTCACAAACTATCATTACTGACGTAGTTTTAAATTGCAAGCTTCAGCTTCTCCAAGCATAAAGTAATTTTACTGAAATAACACCACAAAATGGAGGTTTTTAAACTAGCCGTGTTCAAAATCATTAAACGACAGCTGTTGTGTTTATACTTAGAACAAAGGTCGCACATTACAAACCAACACACTAGCCATGCCTAACCAAGGAAGTATTTAAGGAAGTCAAGCGCTGTCTTGTGGTGAGCAGCGTTGACCTCTGAAGGGAGACACATAACTTCCCACTGCTTAGTGACAAGGACATGCACTTTCAATAGAGCAGACTCTTTGCTGGCACTGAGCGGCACATGTCCTTTCTATTTGCTAATGAACTTAGAAGAGGAATGTCAATACTTCCAAAGCTTCACGTGTCACACTTTTAAACATGTTTTCAGTCTCCAATCTATTCAACTGAAGGGTCATTTCAGCAGCTGCATGTGTGTGGAAAAACTTAGCTTTCAAATACATACACAAAGCTGAGTAGGGCATCATTCTGTTGCATTTCTTCATAAGTATTTAGGACTTCGTTGTAATTCAGATTGATTTTAAAACTAAATAGCTTACATTCATTGACTATTCTCATGAGGTCCCTTACCTTTGAATTGTTGACAGAGTTGAAATGTAGGAAACACAGCAATCAAATTATACACTAAAAGCGACATGATAAATTACTAGGTCACCTATTGAAGCACATTCTGAGGTCGCGTCATTGAACTCGAAATGTTAACTCTGATGTCTCTCCACAGATGCTGTCAGATCTGCTGAACTTTTCCAGCAATTTCTATTTTTGTACCTATTTAAAAGATTGGTTGAGAGACAGATACTGGCAGGACACCAGGAAGATCTCCCCTACTCTTCTTTGAATAATGCTACAGGATCATTTATGTCAAACTAGAGAGGACATAGGGCCTTTGTTTGATCTCTTATCTGAAAACTAGGACATCCAACATTGCCACACTTCATTCAAGATGGTATTAGAGTGTCTGTCTAGATAATGGGCTCATATCTTTGGAGTGGGACTTGAGCACAATCTTCAGACTCAGAAATGCAGTGTTACTTTTGAGCAATGCTTATCTTTGAAATGGGAAAGCGTCCCCAATCTAACTGATATTAGAAAATTTTCAGTATGTTTATGGATCTTGGAGAGATTGTCACAGCACGACTATGTCACTGGACTACTAATTCAAAGGCTTAGACATTCTGGGGACGTGGCTTCAAATCCCATCATATTGATCGATATATGGCAAGGAAATGATTAGCTGGAACAAATGTGGGCCCATTATAGTTGGAGACAGCAGTATGTATGGTGGAGAAATTAAACAATTACTTTGCATCTTCTTTCTTGAAAGAAGGTACAAATCTCCCAGAAATTCTAGCTAACTAAGGAACCTGTGTAAATAAGGAGCTAAAAGAAATTAGTGTTAGGAAAGATGTAGTATTTGAAAAATTAACTGGATTGAGGGTTGATAAATCTATTGGACCAGCTGATCTTCATTCCAGAGTGTTGAAGAAGCAGTTATAGAGGTAATAGATGCACAGGTGATTATCTTTCTCAATGCTATAGATATTGGAATGGTTTCTGCTGACTGGAAGGTAGGAGATGTAAATCATCTATTTAAAGAGGTTGTTATGGGCAAAGTGGAGGACTACAGATCTGTTAGCTTGACCGTCTTATTGGTGGGGAAGATGTTAGAATCTATTCTAAAGTCTGTGATAACTGCACACATTTAAAGTGAATGACAAAAATGGGCTGTCAATGTAGACTTTTGAAAGGGAAATCATGTTGACAACAATTCGTTGGAATTTGTTGAAGAGTTAAATGTAACATGAGCAAAAGACAACAAGTCACTATAGTTTACTTGAATTTTCTGAAGGTTTTTAACAGGGTCCCATACAAAAGATTAGCCAATAAAATTACAGCACAAGAGATTAGGGAGAATACACCAGTATCAAATGACAATTGGTTAACAGACAGAAAGCAGACAGAGAGTTGAAATAAACAAATAATTCTCAGGGTGGCAGTTATTCCCGGTGGAGTACCGTAAGGGTCAGTGTTGGCCTACAACGGTTCACAATCTGTAGAAATGATTTGGATATGGTACCAATTATGACAGGATGGAGTGCAACAGATGTTCACCAGATTAATCCCAGAATAATGGGATTGTCTTATAAGTAATTGAATAAACTGGATCTGTCTTCTCTAAAGTTCAGAAGAATTAGAGAAGAATTCATTGAAACTCAGAAAATTCTTGCAGGGCATGACGGGGTGAATATAGATAGGATGTTTCCCCTGGCTGGCGATGGTAAAACCAAGAGACATGACCTCAGGATAAAGAGTTAGGCCATTTAAGAGGGAGAAGAGGAAAAATTCCTCTGCTGTGGTGGTAACTCTTTGGAACTCTCCACTCTAACTCTTTTAACATCAAAATAAAGTTCCTCTGGCTCTGAAAACAAAAAGGGCGTTCCCTCAACTCAGTCCTCATTAAACATTGCTGGGGATAGGGACAACAAGGGGTAACTGAATAGCACTTCTCAAACCAACCCCATCAGACTCTTCTGGGACAGGGACAACAGGGAGTAAAACAAAATGCTGCTTGTTCCATTCAGGGAGTTGAAAACATGATTAAGAAAAGTAACAAAACATCCCCTGCTGGGGTACCATACTGGATCAAACACAAATCAAAAAAGTCAAATGGAAACTCATATATTGAAACAGAAACTTATTAAATTAAAATCTCATTTCCTAGGCTGATGATGCACTCCAACCCCCATGGCACCCATTGGTCTCGCATGTCCTTGATCGTGCCTGCAAGCACCACATGCTGTCTCCAGGGATACCTGAATACAGACATAACTGTGAAAGAGGGGCAGATAGTCAATAATGATGAGCCCTTCTGTGGCCCACTGTCTGGACCTGTTAATGGCCATCTTGCCACGCCCGGAAGGAGAGCCACAAGACTTGTCCACCCCTCCAGAAAGCTGTGGAAGCTCAATCATTGGGCACGTTCAAAACAAAGATTGATAGGTTTCTGGAGACTAATGATATCGAAAGATATGGAGATAGTATGGGAAAGTAGCACTGAGGGGAAGAAGATCAGTTCATTATCTAACTGAGCACTGGCTGAATGGCTTACTGTTGCTCCTGTGTTCCTACAGAGTTTGGTGGAAAATAAAAATTTAATTCTTAAAAAATATACAGTAAGTTTCAGTAGTGGTGACTATAATAGCTATTATTGATTGTTGCGATAGAGTAGGACACTCTGATCGGAGCTCCTCTGCACGCCAGTCCCTTTCCCTTTTTCTTCTTTTTATCTCCTCTTCCTAGCTTTTCTTTTCTTTCCCACCTCCTTCCCCCACCCTACCTGGAGGGTGGAGTCGAGGAGCAGGGCAAATGGAATAGTGTCCCGTGGCAGAGAGGAGCGAACGGGCAGTGACCCACAGCGGAACAGAGTGAGCACATGCCAAGTCCTGCGGCAGAGTGAGCGTAGGCCGAGTCCCACAGCAGAATGGAATCAGAATGGGACAAGTCCCCGTGGCGGCAACAGAGTGAGCGGGCAATCCCTGGAGACCTGGATGGAGGCCAGCACTTGGAGGCAGCATGACCTCGTGCTCTGGGGCTTGTAGGCACAGTCCGGAACTTAAGTACTTCTGGTCACTTACTATCATTTTGGACTTTTTAAAAACTGTTTCATGCTAATCTAAATTCTTTTCTTGCTCTGTAACAACACCTTTTTTCACTCTGGAAGATTTGTATCTAGGTACTTGAACCTAAGATGGTGCCATTAAAGGCAGCCATTTTGGAAACTTTTCCCTGTTCTCCTGTACTTCTGTATTGGTGTACATGTGACACTAGAAGATATTCTATTCTATCTGAATCACCCATATTCCTTAGGGAACAAAATGAGCCATCCTTACCTGGTCTGCATTGTATGTGACTCCAGGTTCAAAGCAATGTGGTTGATTCTTAACTGCCCTCTGAAACGACCTAGCAAATCATTCAATTTAAGGACTATTTGGGAAAGGTAATAAATTCTGGCCTTGCTAGTGACATCCACATCGCACTAAAGAAAAAACAAACTTCAGATGCTAGATTTGTAAGTGCCTCAAAAACATCAGAAGTTCTTTTGGACAGCCATTATAGAATGGAATAGTGTATAGATCGACCTAATGAGGTAGCATGAGCTCATCAAATAGGTTCACAAAACATTGTTTGAGAAACAGCCCTGGTTGATATGCCTTTAGATAATTGGTGCCACTGAAAGTGAAATGGGCCAAGGGGAGATAATAAATTAAGCTGCAAATATACTGGATCTCTTCTATTAAAAACAAAAAAAAAACAACAATTTCAGATGTAAAAAGTGACTGAAAGAGTCCAGCAATGTGGGAGATTAATTTTCAGTGGGTTCCAGAAATAGCTTGCACCCCTGCTCTCCCAATACATTTATCCAATGCATTTCTCAGTTTGAAGAACATTCTTACTGTAGTCAGACAGGCTTCAACACAACTGCAGATAAAGTTCAAATGGTGGGCTAACAATCTTCTGCCAAAACATCAGGCAAATCAACACATATGGCTACGATAAGTGTTCTTTCAGTCAGAGCCATTTCATGTCTGTTACTGAATCTGCAACAAAGATTTGAGTTCAATGATTGTTGGAGAATTGAGTCTAACTTGCATACAGCACTTTTCGTGACTAAAAGATATGCTTTTATGACTCTAGGGCTAATTAAGCACTTTTAAAGAGT
This sequence comes from Stegostoma tigrinum, assembly GCF_030684315.1. Taxonomy (NCBI): domain Eukaryota; kingdom Metazoa; phylum Chordata; class Chondrichthyes; order Orectolobiformes; family Stegostomatidae; genus Stegostoma; species Stegostoma tigrinum. The sequence continues at coordinate 17,073,180 of NC_081367.1, read as the reverse complement.
TACTATTGTATTGTTGGAAGCATGGCAATCTAACAGCACACAGCATGCTCATTTCTAGATGAAATACCAAGTATTTTATTTCAGTTCAGTTTGTTGAGGGATTGACCAGGACACTGAGCAGGACTGTTCAGTTAATCTTCAAAGCTATTTATCATCGAGACAGCTGCTTGAAAAATCATATCTACGGCAGCACAACACTCCCTCAGTACTTCTCTGGAGCGTCCGTTTAGATTTTGCTCTCAGGTTTTTGAATCCATTCCACATCAACTCAGAGGTGAGTGTGCTCCCACTGACCATAGCTGAATGGACATGATCCATACTGGGATATGGAGAGGCGAATGTATTGACCATGTTGTTGGCATTTGAACAAATATTGTTAGCGTGGAAGTCTGAGCTGTGTTTTCAAATGCCCTGAACTGATTTGATTAGGATCCATTTCCTTTTATAGACTACACTTGTTTCCCCCTCAATGTCTTCACTCTGAGACTTTTAAAGGTCTCCAGCAGCTGAGTTTTCTGCCACACTTTCCTCATACAGCTAGGAGAATCTCCCTTTCGGTTCTAAGTGGAGAGCAAAGTTGTAGATTTTTTTTAGTCAATCTTTTCAGATGCATTTCGATAAACCTCTGGAGCATGTGGGATGTGAACTTCGATCTTCTGGTCCAGAGTTAGGAACACTACCAATGTATCATAACAGTGCTGTGTATGAGATTGTATGATTTGATAGTCTGTACGGTAAGGATCACTCTTGCCCATTGTCGCTCATGACTCCACCACATACCAAGCTTCCAAAATAGGGTCCTTAAGCACCATCTGCTGGCTTAGCTGCAAAGTGGCACCAACCTCTAAAGACATATGAAGGTCAATTTTGTTTTAAAAACCGAAAGATTCTTGGTGGACGCTGTAAATGAGGAACAAAATCAAAGTTGCTGCAAAAACTCAGTAGGTCCGGCAGAACTGAGGAAGGGTCACCGGACCTGAATAGTTGACTCTGATGTTTTTCTGCACAGATGCTGCCAGACCTGCTGAGCTTTTCCAGCAACTTCTGTTTTTTGTTTGTCAATTTAGTTTTACTGGGTAGAGTGGTGGTGGGGCATCAGAGCCGATTGTAATAATATGGAATTTTGCTTCAAATTTTTGACAAACTGAATCCCATCTCCACTACCTTAGAAGACCGAGGAATTTGGGAGCCAAAAATACTTTTCAGATTTATTCATTTGTCACATGTACTAAGTATCGGAATACCTAAGTGTGACAAAAAGTGCACAAAGTCACCATTCACTGGCGCCCACTTGGTTAAAAAAGCCCGGAATTAAAAGATTTTAACAGCCAATAGGTAAGTAAAAATAAAGGTCAGATCTCACAGTCTCAAGTCCCATCTCCACAATGGTGTGGGCGCTGCTCCAATTGCTATTTTATTTCCTTTCCTATTCATACCCATGCAAAATATTATAAAACCAGCTGTACTACAATAGCAACGGGAAGATTATCATGAGAAGCATTGCTAAAAATTACGAGGGTTGTGCTGCTCAAATCAAAGGATATTGGAAGTATTTTTTGTTTTCTATTCATTTGTGCGACATGGGCATTGCTGGCTGGCCAGCATTTTTTGCCCATCCCTAGTTACCCTTGAGAAGGTAATGATGAGCTGCCTTGTTGAACCGCTGTAGTCCTCCTGCTGCGGGTTGACCCACAATGCCATTAGGTGGGAATTCTAGGATTTTGACCCAGCGACAGTGAAGGAACGGTGATGTATTTCCAAGTCAGGACGGTGAATGGCTTGGAGGGGAACTTAAAGCTGGTGGTGTTCCCATATGGCTGCTGCCCTTGTCCTTCCAGATGGAAGTGGTTGTGGGTTCGGAAGGTGCTGTCAGAGGATCTTTGGTGAATTTCTGCAGTGCATCTTGTCGATTGTACTCACTGCTGCTATTGAGCGTCAATGGTGTAGTGAGTGGACGCTTGTGGATATAGTGCCAACCAAGTAGGCTGCTTTGTCTTGAATGGTCTCAAACTTCTTGATTGTTTTTTGGGACTGCATTCATCCAGGCAATTGGGGAGTATTCCATCACACTCCTGACTTGCGCCTTGTAGATGATGGGCAGGCTTTAAGGAGTCAGGAGGTAAGCTACTGGCTTCTGGCCTGCTCTTGTAGCCACTGTGTTTGTGTGGTGAGTTCACTTGAGTCTCTGGTCAATGATAACAGCCAAGGATGTGGATCGTGGGAGATTCAGTGATGGTAACACCATTGATTGTTAGGGGGTGGTGTTTAGATTGTCTGCTACTGGTGATGGTCATAGTCTGGCATTTGTGTGGCCTGAATGTCACTTGCCACTTGTCAGTCCAAGCCTGAATGCAGTCCAGATCTTGATGCATTTGAACATGCACTGCTTCTGTATCTGAGGAGTCACAAATGGTGCTGAATGTTGTGCAATCATTGTTGAAGATCCCCACTTCTGACCTTATGATAGAGGGAAGGTCATTGATGAAGCAGCTGTAGATGGCTAGAACTAGGACACTACCTGGAGGAACTCCTGTAGAAGTGTCCTAGAGCTGAGACGTTTGGCCTCCAACAACCACAACTATCTTCCTATATGTCAGGTTTACATCTATGTGTCAGGTATGCATATACATCTAAGTTTAATTTTTTTATGCTTTATTTGTCCTTGAATTCTTTTTGCTTTGAATGTATTTCTTTGCAATACAGGTAGTTAACTCTGACACATCAAAATTAACATCTGGTCCAGTCAAAGTACAAGAAACAGACTGGCCAAGATTCACAATTCCTCTGCATCTTCCTTAGATACAACATATAAAAGCTATTCAGATCTATTTAACTTACGCGTGAACAGGGATATTTGAGGGTTCCATAAATCTAAACCCCCACATTAAATCTGAAACGATTATTAGTTATCTTAGAATCCTATGGTGCAGAAAGAGGCCATTCAGCCCACTGACCCTGTACCAACCCTTTGAACAGCATCCAACCCAGACCCACCCCATCTCCATAACCCCTCATTTACCATGGTTAATTCACCTAGCCTGTACATTATTGGATTGTGGGAGGAAACCGGAGCACGTGGCATAAAGCTATGCAGACACAGGGATAATGGGCAAACTCCACATGCACAGTCGCCCAAGATTGGAATTGAACCCAGGTCCCTCGCGCTATCAAGTACCAATGCTACCACTGTGCCACCATGTTACCCACAGTAGCGTTCTCTAAGAAATCATCATTTTCCCTAAGATATCAATAAAACATTACAGGACCTGATTTTGTTGCACACATCCATCTTCAATAAAACACACTTCACTGAAAAAAACCACACTCTGCAACATCATTCAGACCATCAAATGCATTTGTATTGTTTCCGTAGTTTCCTTTGTGTCTCTGCTACCTCTTTGGACAACTGCAGGAACACTTCTCTCTGAAAAACATTTCCTTGCAAAAAGTAGCTTTCTGCAGACTGATCTACATTCCCATGAATATGCTACCAATCAGCTAAATAGATTTTAAAAACTGCATTTCTAGATGTGGGAAAGTCCAATCTAACATATCACCAAGCCACACTTCAAAACCCATAGCAACTTGCCTCATTTTAGCCTCATAAGTGCTACCTACAATGACTTTTTCAATACAACACTTTGTGTGTGGAAAAGCTAGTGGTTCTTTGGTCTTTGCTTCGCCTCTGTTATTAGTTTATTGTCAAGTTTAAATGCAATCACAAAAACATCATGACCATTAGTATTTCTGCATCTAGTTCTGTTTTAAAGTTATACTGCAGGTGTTATTGCAGGTATTTAATCTCTTTGGGCTATGGCCTTCACTTGCTCATTCACATCTACTGGAACTACAACAAGGAGATCTCCCTTTTGCACTATCAGAGCATCTCGCTATAGTTCATGAATGCTTTCTGGCACAGCAGTCAGTTCCAGAATCACTATTAGGCATTTCAATACATTTTCTTACACTCTACACTTCTACTCAACTCTGCCAGTCTACTTCTTGGTTATTAAATCGGGTATCCACTTATTAATAACTTTGTCAGTAGTTTTGCCTGTGAATTTGACAACTGTTTCACCTTACTTCTTCCACTAGACTTTCAACTACCAACAGCTGGAGACAATTGGTCTTTGGATTTCACCACTCTGTCCTGTGCAACATCATCTTCACTCACATTACCACTATCCAGTCCTTGATTTACTGTATCCAGTTCCTCAGGAACCTCATCTAAAACACGTTATAATTTTAGGTACAGGTGACTCATTCAGAATCCAGGGTTTTGTGATAAATTCTGATTAATAATTGGAATAATTATGAGTGATTTGTTAGTCACAGTTGTAAGTCCTGTCTTACTATCATTGTTCTATCGCTATATTAGGACCTTTCCATTCACCATGGTCATCTCCTTTATAATACACCAAAGCTTCCACATTCTAATCTGGATGGTTGTTTGTAAAGCCCTCCCCCAAACTGGTTCACAATGCTACTGCCCTCCAAACAACGTTGATCACCCGCCCCAGTAATGTACACCTTCTCCTCCTCCCACCTGGATACTGTTCACTTACCCCACTCCAGTCAATGCACGATCTCTCTCCACTCCATGGATCATGTGCAGCCCTTCTCTTGTACTCACCCTATCCAACAGCGCACACAGCTCGCCAAAGCCAGACAGTGCTGACAGCATTCTCATCAGCACCTCAGGCAGCATTCAGGGATAGTGCTCACACTGTACGTTCCCCACTGGACAGTTGACACCCCTACGACTGCAGTTAGCATCCTTAACTATGGGGTATGTGAAACAAAACAAGTCTCTGTAAAGAAAGTAAGAATTCACAGTTGCAAAATATGACAAAAATACTCACTTTCAATGAAATAGTTTTATAATTTTAATTGGTTTGGGCTAAATGCCTCCTTGTCCTGAATTTTACTGACCTCATTGGAAGTGGGGCTTTCTGGGTGATATAAAATATTGAGGAGCTGCCTCAAGATGGGTTTTTGCCTTCTACCCCCTGCTGGAGTATTTTCCCACTGGTGGAATCAAAAGCCACTCTGAGGGGGCAGGCAACCAATGAGAATTATTAAAGAGCTAACTGAAGCCATTCAAGGGGATCTCCTGCATTTTGCCAGAAGAGGACTGAGGAAGCAGCCAGCTTCAGGCCTCCCTGCGGGTTCCCCAGAGGACACTGGAGGCAGGAGCTTCATGGTCTAAAGAGGGGCTGTGGGCACAGGCAGCAGCTTCCCCAACAGTTATTGCCACTTTCCAACCCTCAGCCCCATGCATTCTGTGAATTCCTCATTGTGTTAAAATGTTTCTGCTGGAAACGTGGGGTTTCATGTGTGCATCAGCAATACCCACCTCTCCTACAGGTAGTGCAGCTGGCTTTGTGAGTGACCCACCAGCAGCAGAAACCGGTTTAGACACTGTCCTTGTCTGAAAGGCGGATCAACGTTAGGCTGCCTGGGGCCAAACCGCCCAGCCATCCAAGTGCTGGCAAGACCAGGCTCAGGATACAGTTTCCATCGTGATGCCGGGATTCCATGTAAGATTTAGCCTTTGGTTAAAGCAATTCAATCTTGAGAGAAACGACTAATGTTATTCTAACTAAAACTGGGGTGAATAATGCCATGGATTGTTAACATACCAACATGTTCATATACTCATCTTTGTTTGCCAGTTTAATCAAACAAGTGATTAATGTAATAGACAGGAGAATGACAACTATGGTAGCATATTTAAGCATGAATATTGCAGTGTGTTTTTTCTTACATAGAATTTATGGTCCTCAATAAAATAGCTTTGAATAATAAATGGAAAATGACTCGATTCATATTATTGAAAATAATTTAAAGTAAGACTGCAAATTTCTAGTGCAGTTGTATTAAACAAGCAGTGAATCAACACTGATTTTGGCTTTAATAAAGAAGGAAAATTAGATGTATGGTGTAATGCAGGTTGATGATTCATTACTGGTCAAGATCAACTTGACCCCTTTAAATTAGTTTCTGATAACATGCTTCATCTTGTACATCTTTTAAGCAGTTGCTAAAGTGATTAAATTCAGATTTAAACATAAACACTGCTGATGATAAGGAGAACTCCGGTAAATTCTAATTGGAAATCTATTCAATCATTTCGGCAGCCTCCTCGTTCAGGTTTCACAGCCATAGACAATTATGCCCTCATGTACATGGAGACAGGGATCAATAGTGTGGACTGGAACGTCAGCAGTTTCACACCTTCGAAACAAGTCAACAGTTACATTTTCCCGGTTGGATAAACCTGAACAATGATGTTTTGTCAACGAGAGTGAACATTCACTAAGGTGAACGATTGCCAGAATCGAAGAATTCGGTTTCCGATATCTTCAACCTCCCATCAGAATGCTAAATTCCCATGTAATGTAATTGGCATTTGACTAACTAGGGAGAAGTGTTCCTACATCTAAACAGGTAGAAACTTGCTGTCAAGAAACACTGGTGAAAATACATTGTTAAAAACAGAATTTGAAACGAAACTGTGACTGTAAGTCAGAGGCTCTGACCTGTCACAAATTTGTATACGAAGCAAGTTCTCTGAGGTGCAGCAAGGAAATGCTTTGATGTAATTGAACACCATCACCACTGGATGGAGGTAGAGAATAACATTGTATCAATGAGATCGGCACCCGACAATGTTTAGTATCATGTATATTAGCTAATTAAGCATGCAGATATTAATCCCATAACAAGCAACAGTTTAATATGCTACATTTATGTGAATGTTATGATGCTTCCTTTGATGCTTTAAGTAAATCAGCCTATTTTCACTGGTTTTCCTACTACATATTCACTGTTAACGGATGTTTCCCCGATGGGTTTTCTATTGCAACGTTCATTGATGCAGCAAAGAAAATCAGATAGACACATTAATCATTTCTTTAACTCTACCAAACATAGAAAACATAGGCAATCTGTATGTAAAATATGACAAAAATCTTTTCTCCATGCTCTTCCCCTTTCTACTATTACCGTGTTGTGAATTATCATTGGAAGAATTGCAACTGGCAAGTTTATCGGCCTTATTCATTCTATCACCAATTACTCGGAGACATGTTATTGAGGATGAACGACATTTATGCCCCTCACATTCACTGAATCCTCATTGTGTGAATAATTTCTGGCACAGTCCATCTATATCATTTTTCAATTAGCTGTAATTCGTCAAGCTTCTAATGGATTTTGAAACTAATCTTGTGTTTGTTGAATGGGATTGCTAGCCACATCACGAAAGATGTTAGGAAGAGATGGTGCAGAGGTCATTATTGAATGCAATGTAATGAATCTCTACATTAATATTCAAGAAGCAAGTCAGTAAAATACTGCTCAAAAATAACTGACTCAGTTTTCTAGATGGAAATTGTTGTTCAGGTAGCCTCTTTGCCATTCATACACTTGCCATTCCCTTACAACAGCTAGGACAACAGATCAAAACTTGAACTCTAAGAATATGCTACGGAATCATTCTGACTGTTCACGAGATGCAAATGAATTTTTCCTGCTAAAGAAAGTAAGGGCAAAAGGTTTAGAGCAATGATTTCTTAGACTCTGACTTATATTAGCTCTCTGTCTCCAAAGAACTCCATTTTGAAATCTTTATCACCATATTTAAATCCTTAAAGCACCTGTATCTCTGTAACTTCCTCTAAATCTAACAATCCTCTGAGAAATCGGTCATTCCAACACTGCATTTTTGACCCTTCTCCACTTTTTTCATCCACGATTGACAGCTATGGTCCTGCTGCCTAGGTCCCAATCTCTGGAATTCTGTCTTTATACTTGCAAAGTCTGACAAAGTTGTCAAGCTCCAATGCATTTCATCAAAGCTTTTGGGTTAAAAACGCCCACACAGAATTCAGCTGCTCCCCATGACTGTAGCACTCCTGAGACCTTGTTTGGAATGTGCAGTCTGTGACAAACATTTAGCTCTATTCATAGACCATGAAGGTATTTAAGAACAGTGCATGCACAAAGTTTTTCTGTCTTGCAGGCAGGAAATTGCGCAGTTCAGAGTTAGAGTTACAAGTACAGAAGAGGAGACAGACCATTTGCCTGATTTGCTATTATAAAGTCTTGCTTATTTTTTTAAAACTGAGCTGGAACCAGTTGTTAAGTTTTAAAAGATTTAACAGCAGTATTTCAGTTGCTTAGCAGGTAAGATGGTTGAACATTATCGTCATCATAGTCACAAAGTTCCAAAGCCATTAGAATGGAGGCAGCCTGCCTAGAAGAAACTGACTAGAGACAATCACAAAAGATGTTTGGTGAATGATTGATCTTCTGAAGCAGGCAGAAGACATCTAAGCAACCTATGTATTCACCAGCGTGTGGGACAAACCATTAGACACAGTCTCAATTGACCATGAGTCCTGGCTGACAAAGGAACTTCTTCAGTCAAAAGTTAATCATGTCTAAACAATGGGGTTGGAATACATCGCGATGACCATGTTTGGGAGCTGGTCCATTGAGGGAGGGGAGACCATGTGATGAGCCAATTAGTGTTCTTTGTGTTTTCAAGATTTGTTTTTGTCTAGGCCAGAGAAGGTCCTGAGTTGGTCTCCTCCTCTCTCCCTTTGTCTCTCTCTTCTCTGACTCCATCCATCCTCCAAGCTGGAGCCCTGTCTTCTGTGTCACCAGCTACTCACCACCGGCAGCACCTAAAACAAAACAACTTCGCAGCTGCTGACTCTAGGAGGCAAAATCAAAATTGTCCGTCAACGACTTTAAATCATCCAAAAGCAGAATTCAGAAAGGACATCAGCTGAAGCCTTGGTTGAATTCGGACACAATCTGCTGGATCTGGAGAAGATAAACCAAGGACTGCTCCTCACTCAGGTGGGTGTAAAATATTCCTTTGCACTAATTCAAACAGGTCTGAGGGTGTTTGCCTCAGTGTTCTTGTTAATATTTGTCCCTCAGCCAATACTATTGTTGCTTTTAAACCTTTTCAACAGAGTAAAACTTATCACTTTTCCAACTCTCACATCTGAAGAAGATTCAACCCTGACGAGAAACATTAACACAGTTTCTGGATCTTCAGATGCTACCAGACATGCTGAGTTTCTCCATCACTAGTTTGAATTCAGATCTCCAGTGTCCACAGCATTTCACTTTTATTTCAACTAATTGTCGGTTGTTTGTGAGGAGCTTAGTGTCTTCTCTTTCTTGGTGTTGCTCACTATAGTAAACGTGCTGTGTGATTTATTGATTTTGTGTTTGAATAACTCCTGCTGCTACCAAAAGATGAAAACAATTTTCAGAATATCACACATTGCAGACTTCTGTGGAAGAAACATCCAATATTCCCTTCCCCTACCCCAACTCCTACTAAACATGGATGTGTCCATTCTGAATAAATATATTGGGCAATTTCTCTTTGTCCCGTGTATTGCAGCGTGTTTTAAAATGTTATTGGCCTCCAAGGACTATTTTAGTGGTCATAATCAAGTATTTCTTCATTGGCTGTGAAGTGCTTTAGGATGGCCTGAAATCACGAAAAGTGCTTTTTCAATGCAACATCTTTCCTCTTTTCTAGTACAGAATGCTAAAAACAAGCATTGAGTCATAGAGATGTACAGCACGGAAACAGACCATTCAGTCCAATGTGTCCAAGCTGACCAGATACCTTAAACCGATCTAGTCCCACTTGCCAGCATTTGGCTCATATCCTTCTAAAATCTTACTATTGGTGTACCCATCCCCAATGGATGATGTCTTGGTAGCATATTTATTTGGAACTCTAATTTTTCATGTTTTGCCTGTTTTCCTGTGAAAACCCAACTTAATGAGTTGAAGACCTAAGTTGTGTCATTGCGCAGTGGTGGTGAGCAGAGGTCATTGACTTTCCACTGGGAAGGGGAGGAGTGGGGCAGAGTGGTGAGGGGAAATTGGTTGAAAAGACATCCTGGGAGGTCTTCATCTACTCCAAACAGCTGGCAATAGAGTCAACACAAATCAAGGAGCAATTAATCAATCATTCAATCAATCTGTATCCCTGGGTTACCTTCTGGGCTCAATGGGCCCGGACAGATCAGAACATGAAAGGGAAGAGAAGAAAACATACATATTAAAGTGAATGAAACAGAACAACATAAACTTAACAATAATGGAGCACACCAAGTGGCTCAATTTACCTGAAATTTTCTATTATAGTTGAGGCATAATCAAATCTTGACTTTGTCCCCATATGTAGCCTTAGATAATACACTGGTTCCGTTTCTGGTTTATGCAAATCTAACTAATAACAACTTCTGTCCCTTGAGCCCTTCCAAATTGTTGCATATAACGGGGTTTCCATGTTAATTGCTAAGGTATTTACATTGGAAGCCACACACTATATTCCTCTTCTGCAAACAAACCACAAAATGAAATTCTGACATCACCATCAAAGTTGAAAACAGTCTTCACAATCAAATCACAGCCCACATGATCATGGTCAGAAAATAAATTGTTGAATTAAGACCACAAAATCATTGCAGATGTGTCTCAGAGCGTCTTCAGAACAGCTGGTTGAATTTGGGCCAATCCACAATGAAACCTGCTTCCTTGGAGGTATCTGTATTCAATCCCTCACTTGCTCAATGGCAGGAACCCACTGCAATTCCAATTTAAACAGAAGGATCCAGACCTTTTTCTCGAGGTGCTAAATTACATGGCATCATCTACATGGAACAGATCTCTTATTTCCATTGAAATACAAAAAATAACTGTTATCCGAAAGTCACGTTTGCTGTTTTTCTGGCATTCTAAGGCTACTATTTTATTTCAAATATTACTGAAATGCTGAATCCTTCAACATGAATAAGATCATTGGGTTAATATTATTATGCGCAGTGTGATCGTTTCTCCATATGATTTTCTTGGATTAGAACACAGAACACAGAAAAGTACAGCACAGTACAGGCCCTTCGGCCCATGATGTTGTGCTGTGGAATAATCCTAATCCAAAAATAAAATAACTTAACCTACATTCCCCTCAATTCACTGCTGTCCATGTGCATGTCCATGTGCATGTCCAGCAGTTGCTTAAATGTCACTAATGACTCCGCTTCCACGACTACCACTGGCAAAGCATTCCATGCGCTCACAACTCTTTGGGTGAAGAACCTCCCTCTGACGTCTCCTCTATACCTTCCTCCTAACGCCTTAAAACTATGACCCTTTGTGGCAGTCAATCCTGCCCTGGGGAAAAGTCTCTGGCTATCAACTCTGTCCATGCCTCTCATTACCTTGTGCACCTTGATCAGGCCACCTCTCTTCCTCCTCCTCTCCAGCGAGAAAAGTCCGAGCTCAGTGAATCTCTCCTCGTAAGACAAGCCCTCCAGTCCAGGCAGCATCCTGGTAAACCTCCTTTGCACCCTCTCCAAAGCCTCCACATCTTTCCTATAATAGGGCGACCAGAACTGGACACAATATTCCAAGTGTGGTCTCACTAGGATTTTGTAGAGCTGCAGCATATGGCTCTTAAACTTGATCCCACTGTTAAAGAAAGCCAAAACACCATATGCTTTCTTAACAACCTTATCCACCTGGGTGGCAACTTTGAGGGAGCTATGCACTTGAACACCAAGATCCCGCTGTTCCTCCACACAGCTGAGAATCCTGCCGTTAATCCTATATTCAGCATTTAAGTTTGACCTTCCAAAATGCATCACCTTGCATTTATCCAGGTTGAACTCCATCTGCCATTTCTCAGCCCAGCTCTGCATACTGTCAATGTCTCGCTGAAGCCTGCAATAGCCCTCGATACTATCAACGGCACTTCCAACCTTTGTGTCATCAGCAAACATACTAACCCACCCCTCAACCTCCTCATCCAAGTCATTTATAAAAACTACAAAGAGCAGAGGCCCAAGAACAGAGCCTTGTGGGACACCACTCAGCACTGACTTACAGGCAGAATACTTACCATCTACAACTACTCTCTGCCTCCTGTCAGCCAACCAATTCTGAATCCAGACAGCCAAATCACCCTGTATCCCATACCTCCTGACTTCATGAATGAGCCTGCCGTGGGGAACCTTATCAAATGCCTTGCTGAAGTCCATGTACACCATATCCACTGCTCGACCCTCGTCAACCTGTCTCATGACCTCCTCAAAGAACTCAATAAGATTTGTAAGGCATGACCTGCCCCTCACAAAGCCATGCTGACTCCCTTTAATCACGCTATGCTTTTCCAAATAGTCATAAATCCTATCTCTCAGAATTCTTTCCAAAACCTTGCTGACCACAGACGTAAGACTGACTGGTCTGTAATTTCCAGGGATTTCCCTATTCCCTTTCTTGAAAAGAGGAACAACATTTGCCCCTCTCCAATCTTCTGGTACGACTCCCGTGGAAAGTGAGGAAGCAAAGATCTTCGCCAGTTTCAATTAGCCACATAAATGCAAATAAGTTTTTGCAATATGCATTTTTGTACTCTTCAGGGCATATCAAAGGTCTATATAATGGCTACAGCCATATTGTAAATAATAGGACTTAAGAGTTTGCAGAGTGCACAAAAGGCCCACCAACATTTGGGCTAAAGTGCTAAGCACCAAGTCCAAAATGTCCTAAGCCAACAACATCTGTGCTACTTGACAGAAATGGTTGGCCTGCTAATTATCTAAAAGAACATTTCACAGTAGCAGTCCAGCTGTTGTCAGCATTTCAGTTCAGGCTCAATACTTACTGAGCCTAGAACACATAAACCTTGAATTTGCAATCAGAGATTACACACTGTGTGGAACAAAAAAAAATCGCTACTTGTATTTCAGACCAGTTGTTTGGGAATGATTTGGAAAATATTGTTTCAGGTGGCTTCTCTGTTCAAATAATCTAAATCATAAATAGCTTTTCTAGTTATTTGCCTGTATACTTCAGCACACATATATCAAACCTCTGGTGAGAATTCTCTCCCCAAGGTAATTACCACAGTACTTTCAAACTCTCCATCTAGCCTTTGGTCCTTTCTTCACCTAAAGTCACCTCAAATCTCAATCTCTCCCTTAAACCTATGATGGTCTTTCCCCACATAAAACTTTCACACCACAACTAATGTGGTTGTTTCCCCCCGGTACTGCCTCTATCTCCATTCCAATGAGTTTGAATATATATGGCACACAACTGGTTAAAACATTTATTATCATATCTTGTTGGACCGCGATGTGCACAGCTATGAACATAAACAATTAGCACTAGGAGTAGGTCCTCTTAGCCCCTTCAGCATGCTCCAGCTTTTGATAAGATCATGGCTGATGTTGCCTCTGCTCTATTTCCTGCCTACCCCTGGCTCTGTGGTTAACCAGCAATCTAACTCAGCCTTAAAGATAATTCAATGGCCATTCTTCCATTGTTTTTAGGGGAAAGAGAGAAAGAGAGAAATGGGTCTTCTGTCAAAATACTACCTAAAGATATTCTTGCACATTATCAATGATGACCTATCAATAAAGTACTGCAAGAGTTCTGTACAGTTAAAGTTACTTCTTTTTCACACTACCACGTTAAATTCAGGCTTATTTACCATTGTACTTTTTCATGAAGCAGAGAATTCTGTGACCTGACCAACACCAATTCCTCAATAGAAATAGTGAAAGGTTATTAAGTGGATGTTCATCTCATTCCTGTTTTGTAGAACCTCGCTGTGCATCAGTCATTTGCCCCAAAGTGCCTATACTTTGCTGTCAAGCAATTGGAAGCATGCAGAGGTCATCAATGGCACTGTATGAATGCAAAGGCAATTCTTCATCGCTTGGCCACCTCTATCAATTTTCAAATCAGCTCTTATAACTTATTAAAACCCAGTGTAGAAATTGCCTTTTTTTGTATGTATCTATAAATTCAGAAAAATCTGAAGAAGGGTCCTGACCCAAAACGTCAAGCTTTCCTACTCCTCTGATGCTGCCTGGCCCGCTGCGTTCATCCAGCTTCACACCATGTTATGTCAGACCATGTAAGGATGGCAGTTTTCTTTGCCTCAGGGACATTAGTGAACCAGATATGTTTTTTCCAATAGTCAACAATGGATTTGTGGTCATCATTAGATTCATAATTCCAGATTTTTATTGAATTCAAATTCGACTATCTGACATGGTGGGATTCAAATCAGAACATTACCCGAGTCTCTAGATTAACAGTCCAGTGACAGTACCGCTGGTCTGTCGTCTGCCCTAAATCCACAGCCATTTATAGAACATGAATTTATAGATACATTCATCATTTCTAAAGGTTTCAAGGGTACAAAATATTATCAGTCTTCTCAACTGAGTGAAGATATTTCAGATTGTAATGGTGAAGACTAGAATTTAGCATTGACATGAGCCTTCTACATAACACTGGAACATATTACAACAAATTCCAACTAAACTATCACAATGACGTTTGTTGAGCATATTTGTCTCACTGTATCATGTATTGCATATAACAATGTGTGTCTATATGGCAGTGCACTATTAGAGTGTCTACTGTTGGAAAATCAGGTCAGAGTCTCACAGCTACAGCTGTGGATTCATGCCTTTAAAGGTGATGCATGTGACAGACCTAATGTCAACGGGGAGAAAATGGGACATAGAGCAAAAAAAAATGCTGGAAACAGCCAGCAGTTCTGGTAATATCTGTTACTGTTAAAATTTCAGGTCTGTGATTTTCTAGGACCAAGTTCTGGTTAAAGGTCACTGACCTGGGACAGTTGCCCAGATATTCTGATGGCCAGATGGTTTTTGGAACAGGACAGACTGCAGTTGTCCTTTGGGGCCCAGTGGAATCCCAGATTCTGCAGATTCCGTGGGAACAGCCAGGGAGTGGAATATTCTGAAGGCCATTTCCCCTGTATCTGCAGCCCTCCAAGAAAACCCTGAACATTAAAGAATTTGAAGGGTTCGCTTCTCTTAAGTTAATAGCTTTGAGGGAAAGGTTAGATGGTTAAAACCATAGTCTAATTTCTGTCTAACCACTGATATGCAATTCACAACACTTTAAGCCAACTACACATCCCTGAGCCCCTAAGGTCCCTGTCAACTCCCCCATCCCTAGACCAGACACCCCCAACACAAAAGGATTTCATCCTACCTTGGGACATGACAATCTCCCCCAACACGTTCTGCTGCTGGCCTGTGGTTCTGGGACCAGGCACCCATACGGCATTTGCAAACCCTCACCCCGTCCCAGTTGACTCTGAAAACAGCCCCCGAGCTCTGTGTTCACTACCCATCACTTCAAACTCTGGCACCCTACACACCTGGCATTCTACCCACGTACCACCCTACCCACCTGCCTCTGTGGTACCCTAGCTACTTAGCACTCTAATCTCTCTCTCACCCTACACTTTTTCTTTCATTCATTCATGGAATGTGGACATCGTTGGCAAGGTTCCAATTTATTGCTCATCCCTAATTGCCCAGAAGGCAGTTGAGAGTCAACTCCTACATGCATCTGGAGTCACATTTTGGCCAGATTCAGTAAGGACGGCAGATTTCGTTCTCTAAAGGACATTAGTGAACCAGGTGGGTTTTTCTGACAATTGACAATGATTTCATGATGATTATTAGACTCTTAATCCAGATTTCTTTTTATTGGATTTTATTGAATTCAAATTCCATCATCTGCAGGATTTGAACCCGTGTCCCCAGAACATCAGCTGGTCTCTGGACTAATCGTCCAGTGATGATACCACTAGGCCATCACCACCCAGAATACTTACCAGTGGTGGTGGTTGGGATGGGATGTGTCCAGTGGTGGTTTCTGTTGATTTCAGCTAAGGTCTTTCATTCTCAAGGAATTAGGATTGCAATTCCCAGCTAGAAATGTGAAACTCAGTACTTAAAGGGAAATGAATCTGCAGAGGAGATCCACTTGCGGATTCTCACTCCTCAGAATATTTTGGTTGCTAATTCTGTTTCCACTCCTCAGATGCTTTCCAACCTATTGAGCGAATCCATCTTATTTTGTTCCCATTTTAGATATCTGGCATCCATAGTACTTTGCTTCGGTGTTAGAAAACAGGCCAGAGTGTCGACCTACAAAGTACCAAAGAGCACTCTGAAATGTATAACAATTTTAGGATCACCTTGGGTGTAAAGATTTATGATTGCATTTGCTGTAATATTTTCTCCAGAATCATAATACTTCTCTGTTTTAGTCCTAAATATCCAACAGAAACAATGGTTTATTCTGTGGAATAGTACAACATCTCATCTCTTTTGCCAGAAGATAGCAAAAAATGTTTATAAGGGAATTATATGTATTATCTTCATTTACATGAAGACACCAGTGCATGACTCTTCAGATACTTAAGATTACTTAAGATTTTTAAGCGACTGATCAAGACAGAAAAGTCAGCAAGAGGTTCAGTTGTCACAATTGTGTCTCTTTGAAAGATTTCCATTTGGCAAATCTCATTTGCAATAGGTTTGTTGTTCTGATTTTAATCTAAGTTGAATTTCTCAGATTTCATTTTAATCAAATGTAAATTTCTCAGATTTCTTTGTTAGCAACTGGGAGTACCAAATTAGCAAGGCTATCAAGGGAAACTAGAAAGCCATTGACCCATGTATGTATTGCAAAGGGAAGTGGCATGGAATTAATGGGCTGAATTAACTCTAATTGTGCCAAAATTACTCTTTGATCTGTTTGTCATATTACAAGGCAGTAAGGCCTGAATGTAAATAGTAACATTAATTGCAGACAGTGGCAAGACCAAAGCACCGAAGCAGCTCAAGTCCACAAAGACTTTAGCCAAATTTCAATTGAAAGTACAAAAATATGGCTGCTCCAAACACAAATAGATTTGTTAGATGATGAATGAATACATTTATGTGAATTGACTATTGTGAGCAACAGACACACAAATGACCTTGAACAGTAGTCTTACTTTTATACTGTTCTTTAGAGTGCTTAGCATCCATGCGAGAGAGTTCTTGACTTGTCAGTCTGTTTTCATTGATGTTGTAGAATCCCATAAGAGCAAAGATAGGGAAAGTGATAGCAGTACTTACAGGCCACATGTGGAAGCATCTGGCAACATCATTAATAGTAGACAGACAACATTCTGACATCTGTCAAAATCCAGTAGCAATTCAGTAAAGTCTACAATCAGTCACCAAATTGTACAAGTAAATGGAAAAAAAAACTGCTGAATAATTTACACTTTGTGGTTGGATCTAATCTGTTTGACAATGAAACTGATAATATTTGTACAAAAAAGAAACTAAATCATTACCTAAAAAGGAAGCAATTAGTCAATTATTCTTACTGGAAAAATGCACGAGGAGGTCAATATCAAACTTTTCAGTGTGCAATTTTATTCCATTGATCCACCTATCCGAAAAAATTCAATCACAATTGGTCCTGCTATAATGTGTGTTTCATCACCGTGAATTGGTTTTAACGTGATTGAAGAATTTAAACCGTTATTTGTAGAATGCAAATTTTCCTTCGCTGTATTGCCTATAATGCAATTCTGGGCCCCCATTAATTTAAATGGCGCAGCTAGCCATATTTTTACAATGCGAGATCGCACGAAAACGGAACTATCGCATTATATTAGAAATGACTGTACAACAAATCCCACTCCACGTTATTATACCTTCCCTATCGTAATAAATGGTTGGCCTCATGTGCTTTTAGGTACTTCCTAATCAACCTGCTCAGATATGTTATGCCACACTTCTGGGGCAGGTAGGCCTTTAACCCATGCCTCCTGGTCTAAGGTAGGGACACTATTTTGTTAGATCTTCCAAATAATTTTGTTCCTCTCTTTCAGAACCTGTGAAACATGGCCCATGGGTTTTACAAATTTGACAAAAAGGCCTAAACTGACCGGAGTCCTTTGTTAGGTCAGACAACCATTTGGAGAGATAATAGGAACTGTAGATGCTGGAGAATATGAGATAACAAGGTGTGGAGCTGGATGAACACAGCAGGCCAAGCAGCATCAAAGTGCTACACCTGCCCCCACACCTCCTCCCTCACCCCCATCCCAGGGCCCAAGAAAATTTTCCACATTAAGCAGAGGTTGACTCGCACATCTGCTAATGTGGTATACTGCATCCGCTGTACCCATTGTGGCCTCCTCTCCATCAGGGAAATCAAGCGGAGGCTTGGGGACCACTTTGCAGAACACCTACGCTCGGTTTGCAATAAACAGCTGCACCACCCAGTCGCGAACGATTTCAACTCCCCTTCCCATTCCTCAGACGATATGTCCATCCTGGGCCTCCTGCAGTGCCACAATCATGTCACTCAAAGGTTGCAGGAACAGCAACTCATATGCCACTTGGGAACCCTGCAGCCCAATGATATCAATGTGGACTTCACCAGCTTCAAAATCTCCCCTCCCCCCACCGCATCCCAAAACCTGCCAAACTCATCCCTGGCTCCCTAACCTGTTATTCCTCTTACCTATCCCCTCCTCCCACCTCAAGCCCCACCCCCATTTCGTACTGACTAACCTCATCCTGCCCCCTTGACCTGTCCGTCCTCCCTGGACTGACCTATCTCCTCTCTACCTCCCCACCTACACTCTTCTTTACTGGCTCCATTCCTGCCTTTCTAACTTGTCTGTCTCCTCTCCACCTATCTTCTTCTCTATCCATCTTCAAACCGCCTCCCCCTCTCTCCCGATTTATTTCAGAACCCTCTTCCCCTCCCCCATTTCTATGAAGGATCTAGGCCCGAAACACCAGGTTTCCTGCTCCTATGATGCTGCTTAACCTTTTGGAGAGATCATGTACCCCTTTGGGAGTGTTATAAGTAGGCATGATTGTGTGAATGGATAAGGTCTGTCAAGTTACCAAATCATTTAAATCTCCTGCTCTTTAAACAGCAAGAATAAAACGTTTGCAGTTAAAAAGAAAATCAGCGCTTACAATATCAATAGCTATTTGAAGACTTAGGGCTGAGGATAACAATTATTGTATTAGTGCAGCTTGACTGTTTCTATAATCTATCATTGTCACAAAAGAGGTCTTATAAATTCAGTTTGATTGACAGGTCCAAGTGGTTATTAAGGGGTCAACTGTTTTTGAGGTCGGGCTGTTAATATAAATATTTGTTTCTATATTAAGTACTCGAAGGTATTTAAACACATTTGAATTGGCTTTTATCGATTACAGCTTTGTTTAAAAAATAATTATGTTAGTATTAGTTATTCAGAAATTTATTTTATTCACTCTTAGGCTCTTGTTGTCTGCCTTGGTGGATTCTGGTTGAGGTGGCGAAATACTTTTCAGCAAAGGTTGTGGATAGGGGCCATGGGACAGAATGAATGGATATTAAATTGGCATATGACCTATTAAGGGCATTGAGTTGAAAGGAGGTCAAGTGGGTTGGCAAGGAAGGTATAAATGACCTTTGGGGGTGGGTGATTGCTATAGTGATTGTGAGGGGCCTTGAGGGGTGCCCCAGTGGGTGCTGTTGGCACAGATTATTGAAGGGCTAAGAAGCATGTGTCGAGAAGCATAAACTGGCATGTGTAACGCATGATGTATGCTGGGTGAACAGTTGGGATAGGTGGGAGCTAGAGGGTTTTACTACTTTATTTCCACTGGAATCAATTCGTAAGTGATGAGAAGTTCTTTTACACAGACAGCTTCTTCTCTCAATGGCTGATGCCACCAGACTGCTTCCAGGCCCCACTCCACTCAATATATCCCACAGCAACAAAGATCCAGCCACTTGGGAAAGTTTCTGTTGAATTAGGTTTGGATTGTTAGGAATTTATCTAGCTTTGAGCACCCAAGCTAAGTGAGAATCAGCCCCGAGTGTAAGTTATTTATTTAAGTGCTCCAAGGTTATAATTAGGTATGCCAGACATTAAATAATTAGTGTTTTTAAGTTTAGGTGCAATTATCTTTCAGTCTAACATATTTTCAAGATGTAACATAATTGATGTGTAAGATCACTGAACTTCAGAAGGTACTAATTGATGTTGCAGTGTGTTGACTCCAGAAAAGCAAGATGATTCACTCCCATAATCTCTCCTTGACTCTCATTCATTCTAATTCCCACAGCCTTTGACTCCCACCTATTCCAGGTGCCACTTTTCACTCTGCATAGATTCATATTCCCTTCTCTGTGGGGAGGAAGTAATTGTGTGACATGTCACATCTTCCATATATCACAGTCAGACCATGGCTGAGAGTACTTGGAAGCCTCTCTTACTTGGTATGTATCGATTAGAAGTTGCTTGGGTACCATGGTGTGAACTAGCCTCAAGGTAGACTCTGAGGTATGCAGGATGGAATTGAACTGATGTCAGTCCGCAGTAAGAAATCTGTGGGAACTAGGGACAGATTGCTGGGATCCAAGATCAGGGTCACAGAAGCTGGAGCAAAGCATGGTATTTGGTAAGTAGATGGAGCGTGTAGTTGAGTAGAGTGTGGCTATGTGACACACTGGATACTGTCCCTACACTGGGCCAGAAATTCCTGGCTCATGTCCCAGCTCAGCAATTGATGGCCACAGCAGATAAATCATAATGTAGCCAGCACATTCATCATCAATCTGTAAGTTCATCCAATATGCCAATGGCAGGTGGTAAGAGTGGGGAAGCACGTCGAAACTGCAATGCAACATTACAAGACTTCATTAGCAGGTCCTTACGGTGAGCAAGTGTTACCCTCCCAGGGACTATTGCACATATAAAGGGCTGGGTGATGAACTGCATAAAAAGACTGATTCAAGTGCATAAATTATCAATTCAATATTGTACCATTGAGAAGGCCTGGGGTTGAAGTGGCAGTAAGACTTAATTGAAATTCTGGATCGTGGGCTGGTCAAGGACTTTGTGGTCTCTGGTTCTGCAGCTCAAATGATCTAAGTAACTCTTTGTTATGACATTCATGGAGATGCATGATTTACTGTTAGACAGTACACCAACACTGCTGCTGAAACCATAGCATGTGGTACCTTCTCTAGGAGTATGGACTTCAAAAGGAATTACGTCAAAATAATGTGAAACAACTTTGAAGATTAGCTTCTGAATTTAAATCAACTTACTCTTTCAATGAGTAACCACTTATTATCCTTTTATTAATATTTAAATTATAGGCTTGTTTTATTTCAAAAATGTTAATCTTGCCATCAAGCAGATTCAGAGTTGCCTATGAGAGCTGGTTTTAGCTCCAGAACTTTTATGACCCAATGGGCAATAAAACTAATCTGTATTTGTCTGCCTACTGAAGATCTTGTTCCACACATACTCAGTTTTATCAGTGAATCATGTCAAAGATTTTATATTCTAGCACTCTGCATTTAAAAACACGCTTTGACACCTGTTCTTTATGGTTCTCGTCCCAGTGGTGTTGCCTTGTTACCAATTCACCAATTATGGAAATAATTTCTAACTGTTTCGGCCTCAACTCTTCCATAATTTTCAACACTTCTCTGAGCCTTTTATACTCCAGTGAAAATTGACTTAATTTCTTTGACTCCCAATGTAATTCAGCATCTAAACCCATATGTCATCCTATGGAGGAGCACACTTTTCAGGAACCTACTAAAGCTTTCTTTAATGGTGAGCGGGGCTGAAGGGAAGATTTCCTTTGTACATAATTAAAGTAAAGTTATGAAACTCCACTACATATAGCTGAATGATTCTGAACACATAGTTCGTGGGACACCTAAACCAGTATAGCGTTCTCCAAATATGCCTAATTTTGTCCTCCATAGACCAATTGATCATATTGAGTGTGTGATGGTAAATCAGTAATCAATGGTATAAATAGAATGCCCAAGTTCAACACCAGGATCAAAATTAGACAAACAGCCAAGTCTGGAGTTAAAAATACAGCAATCTAATCTCATCAGGATCAGCTAGGTTCCTCCCCCCTTTCCATGTTAATACTATGCAGAAGGAGTTAGCTTAGTTGTGTCTGGCCTTATTCCTTGACAAAGAACTAAGCTTATAAAATGTATAACGGCTTTAAACAATAGAGATGTAAACAATAGAGATGTATGATTATATTACAAACTGTTTGCATGAGTCTTCTTTTTCAAATGTTCTGATTGACTTGTCTTTAACTCATTGTTACTAAAAATCTGTTTACATACCAGACAGTTAAGGTATTTCAAAACTTGTTCCTGAGCCTGTATAGAATTTCAGATTTGAGCTTTGTTGTCTTGATCCATATTTAGACACAGTTTGCCTGCATAAAATAGTTTAGACAGTTTCTCCCTTAGGTGTAGTGTTGAAGTATTTTCTTGGCTGCATAATAAGAATGCTCAGCAGATGTGGGTTATGACCTTGAATCAAATATGTACAGTTGTGTGATTAGTTTATTTTGGTTTGGCCTCTTTCAGTAGATTATAATGCTTTACATTCCTTCTGCTATTCCTTTTTATCCAATTTCTAAATTCATACTATGTGCTAACCCTTTGAAATACTGTGTTTCCTCTTAGTGCTGATATAAAGTGACATTTTCCATTGTTTTTCCAATGACGTTTCTCATTTTGTTAATATTGTAGGGTAATTTTTAGCATTTTGATTGATTTTTTAAAAAAACATTAAGCACTGTTTGCTCCGATTTGATTATTGCCTGGTAAAATTCCTTTCAGTTTCAAACGCGGATGCCATGAAAGTACAGCTTTATCCTTTTTGAACTCTTCATTGCTTTACCCTGAGAGAGGAGGAAAAGGCACGTTGCTCTGCATGAGAAGATATTGGAAAAGGCACTGTCACATTGAATCAAAGTGTTTACAAAGAACCATTGAATTCTTTAATAGTCTTGAAGAGTTGCTAAAGAAATAGCCCTCTGGCTGTGTATATACTCATTTAAAATGTTGCCTGAGGTAATTAAACCACACTCCTGACTCACTTGCAGCAATTTGACAAGTTGCAATAATCTTTAAATGTCTGTTTGTTTTTCCAGCTTTTGCTTCTCTGCTTCAGGTGGCTAAGTTAACAATCCAGGCCATAGTCTCTCCATGTATTGTGATTTAATAGATTCTGGCAGATTCAGGATGCATTGTCAATTTGAAGGATGATATGGTGCTTTTCCATTTAAGGTTTCTGCCTGCAGCGTAAAGTATTTGGCATTTTTTTCATTTACTTTAGGGAAAAAGAAAAAAAACAACTAAGATGATGAATTTTGATACAGTTTTTTTTTCCCCGTTTTGTGTTGGTAAGCAACCAATAAAAACTTTCCAAATGTATCCCTATGACCAAAGCTTTTGTTCACCTCTTATGATTTCCCAATGTGGCTTGACGTCAAATTTTGTTTCATTAAGCTCCTGGGAAGTGTGAGATGATGTTTTATTACGTTAAAGGCACTCTGTAAATGTTGTTGATCATGTCTCACTGGCGCATTATGATTTTCAACAAGACTTCAAAAATGTCAATTTGCTGAACTTAATAAGCGACACTGACTGAAATTTTGGTTGAGTTTGGATTTGCACCTTGGTGTGTGAATGGCCCTTTTTAGCTGTCATTGGAAGAAATTTGCACTTCCTCTGCATTCTCGAATCTGTGTCATCTTCATTGGACCTTTTTGTGGATTGGAAATACTCTGTGTGTAAAACACACATTTTCCACTGGAGTCAGGTTCCTTGCTCTAAATGTGGGTGAAAATTGGATTTTCATTGCTATTTTCATTGGGTGATACATGGTTTTGAAAGCCTATTAAGGACACAGCAAGTGTGACAGCTCTTGAAGAAATGAAGAAAATTTGTTGAGAGGTCTGGAGTATTCTGAAAGGCAAGACTAAATTAGACCTTCTAATGTTATTAATAGGCTCTTTCTGTAACATAGATTTAATCTCAATGCAGGAAAGATTTGTTAGACCCATAATTTCAGAATCTATTTTATGTAATACAAGTTCTTCCAACTGCTGTGTCAGGATTTGAACCAGGGTCACCAGAATATTAACTGGATTATTACTCCAGCATAATACCATTGCCTTCACTAACTGATATGCTCATACAATTATTATACTGAGACGTCAATGACACTGGGGCTTTTATTATGTGATGAGACATTTGAAGATGGACTTTACTCTTATCTTTCAGAATATATGGTGAGAAAAGAATGAAAAGTATTCCCCAATGATATTGCATACAGCCCAAGGATTTATTTGCTTGGAGCCTAGTGCATACTGGGTAAGTGACTTTGGTTAACACAAGAATAAGGCAAGGAGTGGCACTGGTGAATTGAGGAGGCAAAGGAGATACATGGAACAGAGGGGTAGCATGGGGTCACATGGAGGACCTGGGATGACACAGAGGATGCAGATGTGCACAGAATTGGCATGGGCAACCTGCAAAATCATAGGCTGGCATGGGAATACTTGCAGGTGTGAGGGAGGTGCAATGTGATACTTAAACATTATTGAGAGCTGGGATACTGTGTTAGAGAATCCAGCAAGGCTCCTGAATGGCTCGCAAACTGGGCTGTGCACCTGACCCCCATACTGGAACCCTGGTTTTGGAACACTAATGCTGCATCCCATGTACCTTGCCCACTGAAGAGACAGAAACAGGGAAGTAATTTTGATCTTTGCCCTACTGCTCACCCTCACCACCTCCCCACCTAACTAAATGTGAAAACTTAAATGTTCCAATGATCTAATGACAGAAGTAGCCAAATTAAAATAATGCCATAGAAAACATTCAGAGGCCTAGCTCATGACCCTTGCATGGAGTTTTAGGTAGGTACCAATCATTTTGGCTGGCTGTCTGCCAACTTGTTCATTGTTCTATTGCTAATGAAAGAGGAACTTAATATTTAGAGATGCTACCTGTTCTATGTACCTGATCATGTTTGCAGTGGAAACAAGGTCAGTGTCACTGCAAGCCCATTCAGCACATTTCTATATTAGGTTGGGACCAGGTCTACCTGCTCAAGGAAACCACCAGTTGAATTCAACATCCTTTCAGAATAATTCTTGTTTGACAATTACCAGCCAAATACATGACCCATTTTGGTTCAAATTGTATCAGATTGGATTGGTCAATTGCAAAGTACAGAACATGATCTAAAAGGATATCTAAATTTGGACAATCTAACCATCACCACTTGACATTCAATTGTGTTACCATCGCTGAATTCCCCCACAATCAACATTCTGGGGTTACCATTGACCAGAAACTCAAATAAACTTGGCACATAAAGACTGTGGCTACAAAAGCAGGTTAGAGGCTGGGAATACTGCAGTGAGTAACTCACTTCCAGATCCCCCAAAGCCTATCCACCATCTACCAGGGACAAGTCAGGAGTGTGATGGAATACTACCCTCTTGCCTGGATGGCTACAGCTTCAACAACCCCCAGCAAGCTTGATACCACCCAGAACAGAGCAGCACACTTGATTGGAACTGCATCTACAGGCATTCACGCTCTCTAACACTGACAGTCAGCAGAAGTGTATACTATTGACAAGATGCACTGCAGAAATTCACCAAAGATCCTCAGACAGCATCAACCAAATGCACAGCTACTTTCAACTAGAAGGAGAAGAGTGCCAGATACATGGGAATATCACCACTTTCAAGTTCCCCACTGAGCCACTCACCATCCTGACTTGGAAATATATTGCTGTTCCTTCAACATCGCTGGGTCAAAATTCTGGAATTTCTCCCAAATGGCATTGTGGGTCTACCCACAGCAAATGGACTGCAGACGTTCGAGAAAGCAGCTCACCACCATCATCTCAAGGGCAACTAGGGGCGGGTAATAAATGCTGGCCAGCCAGCAACGCCCACATCCCACAAAAATGAACTTAAAAAATTGCAAAACATTCTAAAATGACAGGAAAGGCCAGCTGGCCTATGAAACCTGTTCCATAGCCAAGATGTCTGAAATATCAGGACTGGACACTTCCTACCCTGAAATTGCACCTGCCTCACCAAAATCATAGTTTCATAATTTCTTGAGAAGGAAAACAAAAAATCTCTCCTATTCAAATTGGGAAAGAACAAACTGTGGAAAATTCTTCTTTGACCTCCTCAGTTGTTTGAAACCAGCTCTTGAGATCACATTGACCATCAACCATCTGATTAGACTTAACAGCTTTTATTGACTATGCTAGGCGTATAACTTTCCTTTCACAGTTCCAGCAATAATACATGCTTTCAAAGTGTATAAATCAAACAACAGGACCCCATAGATTTTAATAAAAAATATCTTGAAGTCAGAGATAAAATCTGTAAATCTTGGAATCTAATAAAGCTGGCATTTTCCTGACTGATCTTTTGTTTTTAATGGCATACTTGCTTTCACTGCCAGTTCAATAACCATATTACATTGTTCCTAATGATTTCGTGTTGTTCATTTTCAATTATTTGGCTCGGAACCTTGGCTGCTCCAGATCCCTGGCATGTTGCACCTAGTCAATGATTATGCACAAATAGAAAAAAAATAGCTGGTTCAGTAACTGGATACTTTTTCAAGCCAAGAAGTAAAGCATGAAAAAATGAGCTTACAATAAAATGTTGCTAAACAAAATAGAGGTTCAGCTTATAGTGTTTTGGTGTCCTTGGCCTTTTCAACTCAAGCATTTCATACTGCAAATTGTTCTTACATTTTCAAAGCTGGAGGATAAAAATAAATTTTACCTGTGAGGACATATATTAATTTTCTCTGTGAATCATTCTGTAAGCATACTTACATTCAACTTAATCAATTTTTTATGCAACTGTGACACACTACTTAGAAAGTTTACTTCTCAATACTTATCAATCACCAATAGTTTGATGAAATTAGTTTGAAATATTTCCATACACTGTATTTTCATTGGCTTAAAGAGGAAGCTAATTTTATGCCAAATGATTAAGCATTATTGCTTTCAGTCGGGAGATGCACACTGCTGCTCTTACACTGTATGATATGTCGTGAAACTGGTGAGCTTACTTTCAATGAGGTATCTTGATCAGTCTGTTCAGCAGCATTTTCTGTATTTGTATGAGTGGAAGAGATCATTCTGATCCATCTAATATTCAGTAAGGTTTGGTGCTCAAATTTTCAATCCTCTATTTAAGATGGCCATCGAGATAATAGGAACTTTACCTTTCAATCCAGTAAAACTAATCCACTTTTAACAGTGAAGTCTTTGCAGAATTTTTATAGGAAGAATTGCAGAGTAGATTGATTTTGTATGTTTTTAAATTCATTTTTGTGGGATGTGGGCATTGCTGGCTGGGCTAGCTTTTATTGCCCATCCCTAGTTGCCCTTGAGAAGATGGTGATGAACTTCCTTTTTGAACCACTGCAATTCATTCATTATAGGTAGACTTTCGTTGGTGAGAATTCCAGGATTTTGACCCAGCAACAGTGAAGGAACAGTGACATATTTCCAAGTCAGGATGCTTGAGAGACTTGAAGGGAAACTTGAAGGTGGTAGCGTTCCCATTTATCTGCTGGCCTTGTCCTTCTAAGTGGCAGTGGTGGTGGGTTTGGAAGGTGCTGTCAACGGACCTTTGGTGAATTTCTGTAGTGCATCTTGTACATGGTGCACACTGCTGCTACTGAGCATTGGTGGTGGGGAGAGTGGATGTTTGTGCATGTGGTGCTGATATGTGCATTGTAGACATTGAATAGGTTTTGGAGAGCTATTATTGCTTTTAGATGTTAAATCCAGTTCAGTTTCTGGTCAATGGCAACCCCAGGATATTGATAGTAGTGGTTCAGTGATGGTAATGCCATTGAATGTCAAGGGTTGGTGGTTACATGTCAATTATTGGAGATTGTCATTGTCTGGAACTTGTGAGGCACAAATATTACTTACCACTTTTCAGCCTAAGCCTATATATCATTTATCTCTTGTTGCATTTGAACATGGACTGCTGTAATATCTGAGGAGTTCTGGATGGTGCTAAACATTGCCCAATCATTGGCAAACATCTCCACTTCTGATGTTATAATGGCGGGAAGGTTGATGATGAAGCAGCTGATGGTGGTCGGGCCAAGGACACTACCCTGAGGAACTACCGCAGAGATGTTCTAGAGCTGAGATGATTGACCTCCAACAACCATAAGTGTCTTACTACATGCCAGGTATGACTCCAAACAGCGGAAATTTTACCCTGATTACCATTGATTCCAGTTTTGCTAGGGTTCCTTTATAACACACTCAGTTGAATGCAACCTTGATGTTGAGGGTTGTTGTTCCCATCTCACCTCTGGCATTTAGTTCTTTTGAAGCTATTGGCACTAATACTTTAATAAGGCCAGGAATAGAGTAGCCCTGGTGGAACCCAAACTAGTTATTAGTATGCAGGATACTGCTGTACAGTTCAAGAGATTATAGTTTAAGTGCTGTTTTCCAAATGAAACAAGTTCCTGGTGACAGTGGTCTATATATTAACGCTGTGTACAGCCCATTAATTGGAGAAAAGATTTTAGGAGAATTACCTTTTTACAGCTTGATGAGAGATTAGACTAAAGCAAAAAAATTCACTGCTAAGGAATAGGATGTTGCCACCGTACTCTGGTGAATAAAAATTCTGAAGTATTGAAAGTTTCTCTCAAGTTGAAAGTGATCATGAGCTAAATATTCTGCTTTCAAATACTACAGTGCACTAGAGGCTGAACAACCTAAGAAAAAGCAGTTACACGCTATCTGTTACTGTTGTTTGTACTGCTGCCACAACTCTATAGAAGCTTAGTTCTATTCGGTGGGAGTATGAATCCATCTTTTGGGAATTAACTCTAGACTATACGATTTCAGATGCAATAATTACTGTTCAACACTTAAACGAGTAGGAATTTAAGCCTTTGAGCTCTGTAACTATAATTCATCCAGCAGCATCACGGCAACTGATTCACTCAGTTATCCAAATGCTTTAGGAACTGTATTGTGACTACATTAGTATTAAAGGTATGTACTGTGCACACAGATGTGTTCATCATTTAGAGCATACTATCGAGGAGTATAGAAGGCACACTGTATTATAATAAAATTCCACAAGATATGCCAGTTGAATACTATCACCAACACTCAAAGAAACTGACATGAAGTAAGAATATGTTACATAAAAAAGTACCATGAGCCATCATGGTGATTGATATTTCCCAACCTAATACAAACAATCCCTTCTCAGGCCAGATCACACTGGATATGTTAGCTTGCAGCTGTAGAACTGCTACCATCCTAGAATTACACAGGATAATGGCATCAATGAGCAGGAAAAGTGCATAATGCCAAACTCCATCTTAAGAGATGAAAAGGCATTATATAAAACTTAACAGCTTCAACAGGTTTCCCAATGTTAAGTCAAGACACCAAGAGGGGTGGTGAGTGAAATTTTGGGATCATGAGCGCCAAGACATCAATTGGCCAACACCCATCTGCTTTCTCTATTTCATATTCTCCTTCCCAGCACCACCTTCCTGCAGCACCCCACCGAGACCCCAAACCACTATCCCACCCTGCCACATCCCCAGTTAGATAAATCCCTGATCAGCTAGGATATGAAATGTGAAAGGGAATAGGCAGAAATGTCGGGTAATCATCAGCTATGACCTTTCTGAATGGCGAACAGGATTCAAGGGACTTTCTTGGCTGCTAATTCAAGGATTCATATGACCAAAAAAACTTTGAAATCTGGTCAAAGGAGCAGATACTTAGGGTGGCACAGTGGCTCACAGAGCCAGGGACCCAGGTTTGATTCCACCCTCAGGTGACTGTCTGTGTGGAGTTTGCACATTTTCCTCGTGCCTGTGTGGGTTTCCTCTGGGTGCTCTGGGTTCTTCCCACAGTCCAAAGATTAGGTGGATTAACCACGCCAAATTACCCATTGTGTCCAGGGATATACAGGCTGGAGGGATTAGCCATGGGAAATGCAGGGTTACAGAGATAAGGTAGAGGAGTGGGTCTGGTGGGATGCTTTTCAGAGAATCTGTGTGGATTTGATAGGTTGAATGGCCTGCTTCCACACTGCAGGAATTCAATGATTACAATAGCTAACTAAAAAAACTGGTTAAATAGTGAATTGTATCACTGATTATTCCAGCACTTAGAGAAATAGAAATTAGGAGGATAGCCTATTCAGTTCCCTGAACCTGTTCCACCATTCAATATGATTATGGATGATCCTTCAACTCAGTACCCTGTTCCCACTTTCTCCCCATACCTTTAGATCCCTTTTGTCTTAATAACTCCTAAGTCATTCTTGAACACATTCAATGGTTTATCTTCAATTGCTTCCTGTGACAGAGAATTCGACAGGCTCAACACTCTCGCTGAAACAATTTCTCCTCATCTCCATCTTGAAAGACCTACACTGTATCCTTGGACTGTGACCACTTGTTCTGGACTCCCTGGTCATCTAGAACATCTGTCCTGTGTTTACTTGTCTAGTCCTGCTAGACTATCATAGATCTTATTCATATAAAGTCCAAAGAATACAGTCCTAATTGATCCAGTCACTCTTCATATAGCAGTGTTGCTAATCCAGGGATCAGTCTGGTAAAGCTTCATTGTATGTCCACCACCGCCAGGGCAGCATTCCTCATTTAAGGAGACCAAAACTCTACACAATACTCCAAGTGCAGTGCTGTTTGGAAGGGAATTTCAGGATAATGGCACAATAGTGAAGCAACACTGATATAGGTCTATCTCAGGTTGGTGTGTGGCTTGGAAATGAACATGCAGGTCATGGTTCTCCTATGTATCAGATGCCCTTTTCCTTCTAGATGGTAGAAGTCATGCATTTGCAAGTTGCTGTCAAAGGATGTTGGTGTAGTCTGTCTTGTTGATGCTAAACTTCCACTGTGCAGCAACGTAATGAGAATAATTATTGAATCTGGTGGATGGATGTCATTCAATCATGTCATTTTATCCTTGATGGAGTCACCTTGCCAGTTGGAGGTGCACTCATCCAGTCAAGTGGGGAGCATTCCATCACACTCCTGACTTGTACCTTATAGATAGTGGACACACTTTGGGGAATTAAGAGGTGAGTTACCACGGGTTTTCCAGTCTCTGACCTGCTCTTGCAACCACAGTATTTATATGGATAGTTTAGTTTAGTTTTGCTCAAAGGCAATCCCCAAAATGTTGATAATGCTCAAATCAGTGGTAGGATGCCACTAGATGTCAAGGAGAGATGGTAAGACCTTTTTTTCATGTTTGGGGTGGTACTTCTGTGTCATGAATGTTTCTTGCCACTTATCAGCCCAAGCCTCAATGTAGTTCATGTCTTGCCCCTATGGATACGGACTGCTTCAGTATCTGAGGAGTTACAAGTAGTGCTGAACACTCTGCAATCATATGTGAACACCTTTACTTTTGATTCTTTGATGGAGAGAAGGATAAAGTAGCAGAAAATGGTTGAGAATTGGTCACTACCCTGAAGTACACCTGATGCGATGTCCTAAGACTAAGATGACTGGCCACCAACAACCACAACCAACTTCCTTCAGGCTGGATATGACTCCAATCAGTCGAACATTTTCCTGCTGATTCCTATTGTTTCCAGGTTTTCTAGGGCTCCTCTATGCCAAATTCGGGTCACATGTAGCCTTGCTATCAAGTGTAGTTGCACTCACCTGACCTCTGAAATTTAGCTTTTTCTTCCTCCATTATTGGTAGTATAATGAGAATGGGTATGTTGATAATTATAGAATTTTACATTACAAGAGGTCATTCGTCCCATCATGTCTATGCTGGCTCTTTATAGAGCTACGCAGCTAGTCCCATCCTCCATCCCTACCTCTGTAGCCCTCTAAATTCATCACTTTCAGATATATAAGCAGCTCTCCTTTGAAACCTCATTGGAATCCGCATCCACCACACTCCTAGGCAACACATTCGCATCCTAACAACTCTGAGTGAAGAAGTTTCTCCTTATTTCATTACTAGGTCTCTTGCTGACAATCTGATGTTGAAACAGTTTCACATTGCCAAGATTCTGAGGAGAGAATTGGAGCACTGTGCTGGAGAGTCAAAACTCAGTATTCTGCACATTAATATGCAAATAAAAAAGCTTGATGGAATTCCTGGGAGTCAGATAATAGTCACTGTTAGATAAGGTAAAGAAAGAGTTGACCAGACTCAGACTGGGGACAATCTAGCCAGGTAGATCAACCTCAAAAGTACAGTACAGGCATATCATAACTATACCTCATGATAGGTAGAATTCAGGAGAACAAAATAAGGTACTTGTCTGTGGAAGCAACATTAACCAGGAACCAAGGCTGTGATGAGGGCAGGAACTTAGTGACCCTAGTGGAACCCAAAAACGTGTCAATGAGCAGTTTATTTCTGAGCACATTCTATTTGCTAATATTGTTGATGACACTTCCCATCAGTTTACTCATGATCAAGAGGAGACCCTAACTGGTCAGGTTAAATCTAAACAGTTTTTGTTTTTGTGGAAAGGAAAGCTTATAGAACTGTTGAAAGTTACAGATATAGAAAGGGGAGAGATTGTGGAGGAACTTGACTGCAATGAGGAGAATTTCAAGATGGAAGCTTGCTGGACTGAAAGCCAAGGTAGGTCAATCAGAGATAATGGGAACTGCAGATGCTGGAGAATCCAAGATAACAAAGTGTGGAGCTGGATTCTGGGGGCTGGGTGAATGGGACAATATGGTTCAGAATATCTGCACCAGAATTCAAAACGAACTCAAGTTTATAGATGGGAGTAAACAGGAGACTGGCCTGGAAAGCACTGGATTTGCTGATTCAGAAGGAAATAAATGCATGCCTGATGGTTACCACTCTCGTTAAGCTCAAATAGGGGAAGGGACAGTAGAGCACACATTTGTAAATAATCTGTTGAAATAATTCAACCTTGCAGCAGTACTAAGTCTCAATTTATTTAACTTAATTAATTTGAGTACATTGATTTGAGGCACCAATCTTAACAC
The DNA here is from genome assembly GCF_030684315.1 of Stegostoma tigrinum. Taxonomy (NCBI): domain Eukaryota; kingdom Metazoa; phylum Chordata; class Chondrichthyes; order Orectolobiformes; family Stegostomatidae; genus Stegostoma; species Stegostoma tigrinum. The sequence continues at coordinate 17,040,363 of NC_081367.1, read as the reverse complement.
TGCAAATACTGACAACACTTAAAATATTTACTTTTTCCCCAGCTACTAAATGCCAATTACAATGATTGAGTACTGCAATTTGTTGAAAAGCCAACTGTCAAAGTTTCTCCCATGGGAAGAAACAAGTTACAGATAACACAATCCTTTTGTAACTATTGCACTAACGTCATGGTTAAAGCTTTACTGACAGTTTGAGGGGGCAATGTCCTGTGGATTATCATGCATGCAACAAGCTGCTCGTTAACTACTGAGATTAGCACGTCCAGTTTACTCGTAGGCACAAGGCTCTATAACAGACTGTCAGCGTAAGTTTTCATACCTTGCTCATGCCAGAAGCAGATCATATTCTGAGAAGGTATTCTAACACCCACTAATGACCTCAGGAGATGTACGTTTTGGTTTTCACAGTGGCGACAGAGTGTCTCCAGTGGAATTCTGAACTATGTAGGCTTTCTACAACATAAGCCCATCCATCTTCCCTTGTTGGTCAAAGTAGAGAGCTATGAAATGACTTGAAGAAGAGCTTACTAATATGAAAATGATTCTGATTTTAAGTGCCTCCATCCTGGTTTAGGTAAATAACAGGAATTTTTATAATTATAAGGGCTCGTGACTGAACAAATTAGTTATTGTATTAGAAGGTGGAAAATAAGACGGTCTGTGCGATGACTTTTTATTTTCATTTCATTGTGCAATGTAATTGTGCAAACTCAGAGATTGCAATGCAGACACAAAAAAAGACATTAATGCTGCATTCAAAATGCTTTCAGGAATGGATTGCCTGACTTTTAACTTCAAATATTCCCAGACTGGGTTAGCATGCGTACTTTCTGTGAGCCTCTACTGCAGGGCCAATGGAGAAGGCACACTGATGTGACATTTGACGATCAGTTCAACAGCAACATTGTCAGCTGGGAGAACCCAAAAGCTTGATATTTAGAAAATGGAGAGTTGTTCACTTCAAAGTCAACCCTCTCCCCAGTCCTCCTGCCTGGACCCGTGGAGTAAACAGTGCTGAATATATCACAGTATCGTGCTATGGAAAGGTGAGATGTTTATTAATGCATTCAAATTAGATTTCTAGCACACAATGATGGTACTGGGAGCCCAGTTTTCATGAGTTTTCAGTGACAGCTTCCATTACCGTAGTGTAGACTTTTTGTCAGATCTCCTTGTGCAAGGGACAGGAATGCTCCCTCACTCTCCCTGTCGAACCCCAGTCTGCTCAAGGAAACCTTAAGCTTCTTTGGTCACAATCACTAGCACCAACCCTCTTCCCCCACCTCACCAAACACAAAAGGCTACCTTTGCCCACCCATTGTCCAAATGCGAGACTCACTCCCCACCTGATTGTAACCTCCCTGGAATCTTGTGTCCAGATTGTCATTGCATTCACCATCTCGTGGTATTTCCTCCTGCCTATTTAGCCATTATCAGTAGGACACCCACAAAAATAATAGCAAAGGTGGGCAAATTCTATCTTTATGAACAAAAGGATTTGTATTCAAATATCTCAAGAATGCCTTGGCTCAAATCTAAAAAAATGTTCACTGTCTGCTGTCAAACTGTTAGGGAGAAATAATTGCTTACAAACGGGGTTGATATGATGAGACAACACCCAGCACTAATCATATCACTGGATTAGGCATTCATCTCAAGGTCAAGCCAAGAGAGTCCCATACAGAAAATGCCAGAGAGTGGCAGTGCCAGTATATCAATGCTAACAAACAAAGTTCATCACAGGGCCACCTAAATCCCACACTGTTCCCACTGCATGGCAACCAGGAGCCTGCCAGATAGTGCACATTACATTAAAAGGGCAATCAGTTAGAAAATGACACAGGATAGGGGATAATTGTACTCAACACACCAGCACTAAGAGAAAGGACTGTGGGAAAGGATACCAACATCACTCGCACATTAGGTGAATGAATTGGTTGCACTTTATTTGAACTTTGTCAACAAAGTTTGTGGACAGTAAGATAGCAGTGCAATAGGAAACAGGCACTGATTGTAGCTGCAAATGCAGAAGAGAGCATTGTAAGAAGGGTGTGAGACACTTTACATGTGGAAAGTAGAATCCCTGAAAGGAGCAGCTCTGTCGCTTAGCAGATCAAACATTGTTGAGTGACTAATACATGGTTTCAGGGCTCTTAGTAATTTTCAACTTAAAACTCTTACAAAGAAAAATCACTGAATAGGTTACAGACAACCTCAAGAGCCAAGATTAAAGGGTTTCCACAAAAGCTTTGATTCTAAAATCAAATTATGCTTCAATTTAAAGGATTTTTTCATTTAAAAAAAAACAAATGGCATGTTGGGACCAATGCTTTTACTTTGACAAATGTACTGTTTACATAATTTTACAAATCTTTTTATAGATGCCTTTTTATTGGATCAACCTATTTAAAAATGGAGATGTTATGACCACCTGTAGAATGTACAAGAATTTGCACATGGTACATGGCTGCAAGTGTTAATCTGGTGTTATTCTGTGTGCAGTCTGTGGATTTTGGTGAAAAAAAACATAGTTTGCCCTTCAGAGCTGAACTAATAGGTGGAAAATGAACTGAGTTTCTCATTCCTATTGTCCCGTGGCCCAAGTTGCTTGATGGACTCATATAGATGTCAGATAATGATAAGACTGGTTTGGTTGTATTGACCCACTCCTGCACACTTAGTGTCGAACATCATGATAAATAAAACTGATGAAGAATTAGAGGGTGGTTGGCATCCATTGTGTCATCTCCAAGTATTAAACTGCAACAATTCAGCAAGGAAAGAGATGGGAAAATTGAAAAAGAAAACAAGGGAATGTATGGCAATTCATAATTGCGAACATAGAGAGGAGAAGATCTCTTACATTTCATTTGTTTGAGTTTCTTTCAGAATTAAGGCTTTCCCCTTTCAAGCTGATACTAGTCTAAAGCTTCACATAAACTGACACATCACTTATGCATTAGTAATTGATCAGTAGCCATTCGTGGAAATGAGGTGCCTGGATAATTCTGCATGACATCTTGAGTAAGTCATTTGGTCAGAATATTGCAGAGGATGTTGCGTGTGTGGAATGCGCTACCCTTGGAAGTGGCGAAGGCTGATACAATTACAACATTTAAAAGGCATCTAGATGGGTCTATGAATAGCAAGGGTTTAGAGGGATACAGGCCAAGTGCTGGCAAATGGGATTAGATTTGGACATCTGATAGGCATAGACGAGTTTGACTGAAGGGTCTGTTTCCATGCTGCATATCTCTATGACTCTACGTCTACAGAGATTTATGACATCTCACTTATGTTCAACATACATTAACCAGGCATTTTATCTTCAAAGTTTTTCAGCAAGGTTACGACAACTGGATGTGAAAACATGTGCTAGAAATCACTATCATTTCCAGACCTCAAATTTGGAATATAATTTAGGTACAAAAGTCTAGAGGTGTCTTCGCTAAGCACTGAGATCAGCTTTGGAGTTCTTCCTAACAAAACAAGCAGGAACATTCAGAAAATTATTAAAATAGTTGTTGCAACTTAAAAGTTATGTACAAGCTAGAAAATGAGTTTGATTTTATTGAACTGCAAGAAGAAAAGCTGAGTTGCTGTGTATCTGGTAATTGCCTTTTCATGGATATTGGTGATCTAGTAATGCAGTATATACACAGTAAGCAGATCTGGTTATTACAAAAGTAATGCAGATTGGATTCTGTTTTTAGATTACCAAAAGGTTTCCTAAGTTAAAAATATGTTTAAAAACAATCTGCAGCCATCATATTTAGAAGTAAACAAATGGGACTCCCCATGCTGCAAATGACTCCTGCAAACTGCCCATATGGTGACCTTTCCGTCAGCTGACAATGATGTCTTTCAGAGATATACCACATGCATATCAATATTAAGAACTATCATTATACTATACTAGAGCCAAACATGCAGAGTTATTAGGACATAAGACACAGTTCAGTAATTACTTTATGAAAAATGGAACTTCAGCAGGTAACAAGGAACGTTGTGTAAAAGAAAATGTCAAGAACAGTCCTTTGGCAATCCAAAACTAAATACATGGCTACTGTGACAAAAGTAAACAAGCATTCAAATTCTGATCTCAAATGGAAATACCAAGCTACAAAAATCACCGCAATACTCATTAATACCTTCCACATTGACACAGGCAATGGCACCCTACTTCAATTCGATATATTCAAGTCCCATAGTATTTCCGTTACTCAGCTGTGTTGCCAGTCTTTGCTACTTGCTTCCCTCAGCCAAAAAGACCCAAAGATGCAGCATCACTGTGTCACAACAGTGAGACCTCAAGCAACAGCTGCCCTCTTCAGCAACATAAACGGCATCCGTGGGATTGCTCATAGATCTAAGATTAAAATGTTGCTGAAAAGTAAACAGATCACACCTTAGCAGAAAGATGACATAGCACAATCAGATTTGTGCATTCAAACGTTGACAGGAGTGTTCACTCTATCAATGATTACACCTGAACAATAAACCACATTAAAAATAAGAAACCTGAATGCCTTTTCCATATAAAATATATATAATATTTTTCATGCAATGGTAACTGATTTTAAAGTGCCCATGAGTGATTATGCAGATTATGCACTGGCTGTTACCAGCATTGCTGTAATGAGACAATAAAATTAAATTTGACTATAGTGTTATCTGCTAAGCGATCTTTCAAATTTGATCATCAGTGGATTGAAATGAGCATATTTCAGGTATTATTGAAAAAATATATGGCCTGTTCTTTTCAAGAGTCAGGGTGAATTTAACAGATTCCTCCATGCTATAAACCCTGTACAGGACAATTTCACTATGATCCAAATAAATATGTCCTCGAACATGAACTTCTCTTGCGTATAAGCTTCAATATTATTTGTGGTCAAAGGTCAGGATGCATTACATTATCTGGCAAAGCATACCAACACAGCCAAATGTCCACAGATTGCTTTCTATCAAATCCACAGGATTGTTGAGATTCTTGAATTCTTCCAAACCATCTCTGGTTATTTGGATTTTAATGTTCAATTGGCTTGATAATGAAGTTATATCAGCACTGCATAGATCACATTGTCTAATTGGTGGAATAAATCTGTTTGCTAGATGATTATTTCTGTTTGGCTCCAAAGGCAGCTACAATATACTGTGGACTACTTTGTTAGACTTTGTGTCCTTCATAAATTAGGGATAACAAGTGCTTGAATTTTGGACACTAATTAAAAATGACTGCTGAAAATCATAGAAGCAAATTTCAACTGATTTAGCTACATGTAAACCTGTTATAGGTTAACACAGTGTCCTTAATTTCCTGATAAAGATTTTTACTTTTATTGAAGTGATTTTTGAGCAGCAGATTCAAATCCCTGTAATTTAATTTCATGGAGAAATGAAGATATATTTCATTGTATTTACCAGGGCAAAGCTCATAGAATGGTCTCAAAGTATACCACAATTAATTCGGTGACTTTTGTGAATGTGAGTGATTCCTATACTGCAGCACAAAACTGCACAACATTAAATATATTTTGTAGTAAATCTGTCCACTAATGCTTTTACCCACTTCTGGAGAAGGTTGACTTGGACCTAGGTTTCCTGACTCACAGGGAAGGGCATTACTACTGTACCACAAGAGTTCTGTGCAATATCAGATTGTAGGTATTTTCTTGTTGGCGCTTGAGGCAGTACTTGTTCTTCATTATCGGTTTAATGGTGAATTCAGCTCATTAACAGTGTTATTACACTGCAGCTTACAAAATTGCATTTGCTGTTTCTAGCCCTTCAACAGAAAGTGAATCAGTGTATTTTAACTTTTGCCCAAGTTTACCATTAGTCAATTTACTTGAATGTTACTATGTACTTGGTGACTGAAAATTCAAAATTGGAGGCCTAGATTTTTTTTTGAGTGTCGTGTGCACAGAGGCAAGAGAATGACTGCATCCACGAATCCAACCTTGAAAAAAGACTGATTATCTGGATATCATATAATCCAGGGCTTGCTGCATTTAGTCGTTTAGTCATGGACTGCATCAATATCTGAAGAGTTGTGAGTGGTGCTGAACATTCTGCCATCATTGGCAAACATCCTCCCTTATGAACTTATGATAGAGGGAAGGTAACTGATGCTACATGGTTGGGCCAAGGGCATTAACCTGTGAAATGCCTGGAGAGAAGTCCTGGAGCTGAAATGACTGACCTCCAACAACTATAACCATCTTCATTTTGTACCAGGTATGTCTCCAACCAGTCAGAGATAGCAAAAACTGCAGATGCTGGACTCAGGGACAGCACAGTATGGTGTTAGAGGAACACATCAAGCCAGGTAGCATCAGAGCCGCAGGAAAGTTGACATTTTGAAGGGTCCTGACCTGAAATGTCAACTTTCCTGCTCCTCTGATGCTGCCAGGCCTGCTGTGCTCCTCCAACTCCACACTGTGTTGTCTATGTCTTCAACCAGTGGAGAGCTTTCCCTGATTGACACTGACTCCACTTTTGCCAGTGCTGTTTGATGTCACATCCAGTCAAATATGACCTTTATGTCAAGGGTTGTCACTTCTGCAATTCAGCTCTTTTGTCCATGATTTAACTAAGACTTTAATGAGGTCAGGGCCTGAGTGTCCCTGGTGGAACCCAAACTGCGCATCAGTCAGCAAGTTATTGTTAAACAAGTTGATAGCATATTGATGCCACTTTCCATCACTTTGTTGAAGATCACAAGAAGACTGTTAGGACAGTAACTGGCTATGAGGGATTTGTGTGCTTTTTGTGTACAGGAAAAACCCAGACAATTTTCCAACTTGTTGTGAGGATGATTATGTCTTGGCTTTACTGTAGAATTCTACTAAGAGTTTGGGGAGACAATAATCAATCAGCAACTAATCTACAAGTAGTTGATAATCCCTTTAAATAGCATTGGTGAAGACAGATCCTTTATGCTGCAAAACACATATTCAACTTCACAAAATCAAGAAAGGTTATTGTTTGGCTAGTGAAGCTCCAAAATTGCAGCACTGACATCAGTTTAAGGTTGTACACTGATAGTGTCATAATATGGTACCTTTACCTATCTGGAATGTTGTGCAATTTATGGCAGAAGTATCCATGTGTACAGCAGATGTCATTTACATTACCCGACATTGACATCATTGTGTCCAATTGTGCACATAATCCATATTGCAAAAGGCAGTATAATGGGATAATGTACTTTATTAGGGCATATTCACTGCTAAAAACTTAGTTCAAGATAAAACATTTAATCATCGGGGCATGTTGGTATTGTTGACAAGCATTGTCATCAGTTCTTTAATCCCTTTACCGATATTTTTTTCTCTCATTGTCCACCAACCCAGCTGAGAATAGTACAAGCTTGCAAACTAAAAGCACCTGTGTTCCCAGCAGTTTAGGTTTTATAGTGAAATCCCAATGAGTATTTTAAAAGTTCGCAGAGAAAATCAATATCTGATGATTAATACATCAACTTTGTGTTTCTGTGGAACAATGTTGTTTAGTCATCTCAAAATGAGAATCCAAAGAAATAAAAAAATTAAAGAATTACACTGAATAACTATTTGAAATTTACACACGTCTAAATTTGTTTGAAAATCTGAAATCCATTAGAACATGGTGCTTGTTGAATTGATGGTTGGTGTTTTAATTTGTCTCCAATTGCAACTTTTTACGCAGATCTTAAAATATTAAAAATAATGAAAATATTTAGCTCCGATTCTACTTTCAACTTTTCCCCATACAAAGAGACATATTAAATGTGTCAAGATTTGCAGCAATATACACCTGAAATACTGCAAACGATTCCATCAACATGAAGACTGCAAAGAATCCTTTGAAAGTCAAAGTCAATATCTTCTACCGATGCAATAACTATTCCCTCCTTATGTTTCTTTGAAGTTGTCACAGTATCAATGCTTAAGCCAAACTAATATCTGCTGCTCTGAGTGATATTCCTTTAATGTTTATACTGGAATTTATTCAATGAATTGAAATTAACAATTAAACAATAAAAGCAGAATGAGTCACAGTCAAAAATTGACAACTTGAGGAAGATTTTCGTCTCTCATCATTCGTCACAAATTTAAGAATGCCTGTATGAATAATTGTTTGATACCAATTAAACAGGTTTTCCACCAATGTGGTTAAGAAATCCTCAAGCAGTTTAGTAGCCTGTGTGAAGGATGGACAGCTTTTGAAGACACATTTAACAATGAGTCACTATTGACAGCTAATACTGTGTGCAGTAATGTGATGCTTCAGTGTATGTTACAAGCTAAGTGCAGAAAAGAAATGGTTTTACAGATGTGCGATTAACAAAGTAATGCTGGCTTTTCTATGTCTAAAAGGAGATGGTGCAATAATATGACAATAATAATGATTGCATAATGAAAACAAATTCTGCTTCCCTCTCAAAACTTTATATAATGAGACCTTTCAGTATGAAGGTTATCTATGAAGACAAGCTTTTTTTGGTGGCCATTTGGCTCAGTCAGACAGAAGCTTACTTGAACTTATAAGTGTGGGTCACTACATATAAGATTGTTGAACTGGACATTTAGAATATTTGAATGCAAATCCAATGCATGAGTTAGTAACAGTTTGCATATGAGCTACAATAATGATCTGACATGCCTCACTGCTCCTTCCATTAACAAAATAAGAAACAATTATGCAATAAAGGAAAGTTTTCAAAAAGCAATTTAAGTTATTCAGTCATGAGATGGATGACGTTGGTACAGCAAGCATTCATTACTCTTTGCTTGTCATCCTGAGGTGGTGGTGAGCCTTTTACTTGATCCTCATCAACTGATATTTTTTGTATGACTGACTGGCTTGCAAGGCGAGTAAATGTATCACCTAACATTGATCTGATACTCCCATAACATTGGGTGTCATTATGGTAGCTTTCCAACTCTGAAGAACATAAGCAACTATCTGAAGCTGCATGTTCATTTTTATCGATCCAAGCCTTTTGTTTTCAATTCCTAAACTGCAATGGTGCAATCTGAACTCGTTTCTTGAGGCTATCAGTTCAACAAGCCATGAAATTACACCTCTAGTAATATAGCAACTACACTCCAGTAACTATGCTACCTGTTCATGATCTTATAGCCAAATTTAACACATGTAAAATTTGATGCATTTTGTACTTCTAAAAAAATAGTGGAAAACCCTGTTTGGTGTGCAAAAATCCCCTCTCAAAATTTTGTATGATTTTGATTAGACTATTTTTTGACTAATATAACACATAATGAATACAAAAAAGGAACAAGAGTAGGCTACTGGCCTCTTTGAGCTCATTTCACCACTCAATAAGATTATAGCTGAAGTAAACCTTCACAATGATCTGCAAATTTAGTTAATTCAGAAAATTTCTGTTTGAGCACAGCCAGTCAGTTCAATTGTTACAAAGAATTAATTTTAATTTTCACTAGAACCAGAAGAGGACTTTCCATCTTAATTCATTCAACTATTGTGGGGCAAAGGGTGGGAGGATTGGCAGTACAGGAAAGGGATTGGTACAAAATAAATGTTGGAGAGGCAGTAAACTGTTAATGCCACACTTAAGTATCTTTTGCATTGAATGATATCAGAAGTCAGACGGAACGTAAACCGTTCAGTTTCTACAACAGCCATTGACCAATTTCACCCTGACATGTCATTCGCAACAGTCACGCTAACTCACTCTTTTCCCATTTCCTCTGGGACAGTTGTTCAATGCATTGATGCGCATTTGAAGTACACTCTTATATCTTCGGACATCTTTAATTTTGAATAGAGATTGAAGAAGTACTTCTATTTCTCAAATGATTCTTCTTCTACTCAAAATAAAAGAGCATATTTCCATTCTATACCCCAGAAGAAATTAATCAAACTCTTTCAGTTTTTGCACCAAGATGAAATTCTAAAGCAACCTAGCAGACTCAATTACCAATTAATTTGTTACAGTTCCATGGATTAGCATGATCAGTGACCTCTGTACTCTAAAAATTGCAGGAGTCTAGTGGCTATATATAAATCAGGAGTTCCAGGTCTGAAATAGAAAGAATTCTGGTATGTTCTTGGAAGGACACAGCATGATCCTCACTTGCAAGTTCCACAAATGACTCTGGATAACACGCTACATTCAAGTTTAATATTCAAGCTTTGAAATACAACATTGGTTAACATAATCAAGTGAGTCAGTAATGATCACCATCAATTCACTGGTGAGTGCAACAAAATCATCAGAGAGAGCAACAAAATAAAAATAAGCTTTCCAAAGTGTTTGTTTATGTATGGTGAAAGAGAGCATCACTCAATCACTCAAAATAATTCTGAACAAAAGAATGAAGGAATGGAGTCGTTTTAAATTTCCCCTTGCTGATATCCGGAGTAATTTGAAATTATGTGAACCTTAACAAATGAAGAAGACTTTATATAGTTTCAGTCTTACCTTGATTACCTCTGGTGTCTGTTGAACCGATAGGTGTGAGCCTGTATCTTTATTTACGATAGGCGATGCAGAGTGTGCAGATTTGCAAGAGTCAGAAGCCTGTGATAGCGTATCTTGGAGTATCCGCATTACTTCTGTTTCTCTTGCCAAGATACCCTTACTACTCCCATGTTCAACCAACTCCTGAGCAAAGCCCTCAATACTCTCCAAAATGCGTAAGAGCAAGGCTGCATCATCCTCTTCATTTTTGTTATTTTTAGTTTCATTAGTTCCATTTGTGGAGGAAGGCAATGGCACAGTTTCACTGGATGGCACTTCTAAGTGTTTACTTCCTGACTCAGTGGTCAAGAAATTAACTTGTCCTGATTGTTCACTATAATTCTTCATGTCAATATCATTGTTTCGAGAAGAATCATATTCATGCCTGGAGTTTATGGTTTGAGAAAAGGATTCTAAATCCATCAGTAGCTTTTCAATGTCCTCTTGTTGCATTGCCTTATCATTTTCTAATTTAGTTTTTGCTCTTGTTATTGAAGTCTCCATGGAATTATGGTTTTTACTTACATTTTTTAAGAGGCTGGGAAATTCAGATGTTGGCTGTACACGCAAACTATTTTCTCCCAAATTATCACCCATTTTAATAGTATCATCTCCTGCTCTCCTGCAAATGTCAGGAGAGACCTGTTTTTGAGGCTGAAGATATTTTTCAGCCATTTGAAATCTTAAGTAATCCTTGTCTCTTGATTTCTGCTCCAAAACCTGATCAAAGTCACAATCCTCTTGAATATAAAGAGGCTCCATTTGTATCTTAGAAATACCATCAACATTCCTGGACAGAAATGAATCTTGAGAGGAACAAGTGTCAGAGTGATTTAGTGGACTTACATGAGGTAGTACTTGGGATTGAGTTACAGCAGTTGAACTATGTTGTTGGGTACCATTCTCTTGATGACAGCCATTATACGAAGGGCCATAATCATTTTCCATAGGCATCTTACCATTGCTGTCGGTAGATTTATGGACAACTGGAGTATCGACTGAAGGAAGAGGTAGATTGATAGATAGGGATGGCGATGCCTGGACAACATCCTCATATCTGGGTGGTTGATCATTCCCAAATGGTGGATATGGCATTTGCTGCAAACTGTGCAGGCTGTTTACCAGTTCAGCGAGATCATGCTGATTGCCCCGTCCAGATAACCCATGTTCAAGTTCAAAAGGCAACTTCTTCAGGTAGCTTGAGAGTCGTGCCATCACATTTTTGTAGATTAGATCAGAATTATTGCTGGCATCACTGTTATCATTGTTATGGGACTTGCTCTTAATGCATTTCTTAATTATCTCTGTACATTTCTTTAGGTCTTCTGAGCATTTCAACAAAATATCTAAGCAAATCCTTATGTCCTCTCCTGAATCTGAACTATCTGCTTTGTGTTTTCCTAAAAATTTGGTGATGAAATTGTCTTCTGAGAGGCTTTGAAGGTATAGCTGTGCGGCATTGGTGATATTTTGTTCATGTAATGTCATAAGGTTCGGCTCTTTTTGCTCAAAGGCTGATTTTTGTGCAAAGCCAAAAGGTGGACAGTTTTCATTGCTGCCAACATGGCTGTATATTATATCAAAGTCAGCAGATTTTCTGCAGGACACATCTGGTTTTACTTTTCTTCCTTTCCTGAAAGTCACATGGCTTGTAGGGCACTTCAGTTTTTCGAATGAAAACTCTTTAATTTTGCCACTGGCCAGATTGATGGCATCACCGGTGATGTCTTTTAGATTGGATATACCTTGTGTACCCATTCCCTTTTTGACCCTGGTAGCACCAGGCAGAAGCTGGTGCCCATCGTCAGTAGCGATGTCAGCAGAAGCTGCCATGTTTTCAGCAGTTAGAAACCCGTGGGTTAAGTCCTGCACACTCGCCAACCTTGGGTTGGAAGAGGGAAGGGGTGAATGACTCAGCAGCTCTGAACAGATGGCATGGTGGATCACATTGCAATCAATGCCAGCAGCATTCAGGAAGGCTCGACAGGACCCATTACAGTAATGTACAGTATGCTGGAAACGTTGATCAATTAAAATGCTGTTATAAGAGTTCACGGTGCTAACAACAAGTCTGTATGTTGCTGCCATTGTGGAGAATTACAGGAAGTTAGCTTCCACCTGTGAATCAGAAGGTGACTTACAGCTTTAGTTGCATTAACCCATTAAATAGATCGCCATGACAGTTCCAATTGTGTCATTCTCAGCAGAAATCTAAATATCTTTAGTATTTTCCAAGAACAAATCAGGTTGTAACTATTGATGTAAGATCTAAGCACTTGGCTCTCACAAGCCTTTTGAGGCTTGGAATGAGATATGTGGTCAAACTGCAGCTGGTATTACTGTGTTAGTCAAGGCCTATCTGAGTCAGAGGATCACATGTCATTGGGCAATGTTATCTGCTTCATTTAGGAAATTGATGTAAAGTTCACGGCAGTCAAGGTGTCAGTATCCATTCTCAATCGGTGGCCATATGGCCTCGACACAGGCCTGTCAAAGCATTGAAATGGCATCACAATCCAAAAAGAGACACTCAAGCATAAATAAATCTTGTCATAGGATGGAGTCACCTGCTGAGTTCCAAATGTGTGCAGCAGATGTGCTTCAGGATTCAACAGACGTATTCAATGTTAGCAGAATTTCTTGCGTTTCTCAAGGACCAACTGGAAGTGGGAGAAAAAGAGAAGCAATAATGTGACTTAAGAAATCATGAATTTACATGAGAACAAAAATTGAATTCAGTGTTTCATTACTTAATGATGTCAGTGCTAGTCAAGCCAAATTTGACATTAGCTGTGAAGGCATCCAATTATCTCGTCACTATTGTAATTGAAATATATTTCTCTAAGTGCACTGATATTGCTAACAGGGAACAAGAGAGAGATTTACATTGCCGTAAGTGAAAAATAAGTGAATATTGTTTTTCGAATGCTTAATGATGTCAGTACTAGTCAATTCAAGTTTAACATCAGTTGTGAAGACATCCAATTATCTTGTCACTGTTGTAATTGAAATATAATTTTCTAAGTGCGCTGCTATCGCCAACAGGGAACAACAGAGATATTTACATTGCTGTAAGTGAAAAAAAAGTGAACATTGTTTTTCGAATAACAAATAATCATGTTGCAAAGTACATCATTGAATCACAGTCCAAAATAATAAAGAAAAGATCTCTGAGAACTGTGAACAAGAAGAAATAGGTTTTCATTTCTAATCAGCATTGAGTTATTTCTTCCAGTGAAGGGCTGGAAATGAAATTATGTGAAACAAAATTGGATAGGATGTGTCAGTATCTATCTGATAAGACAGAAATTTTTCAAAGCAAATAATACAACAGAAAGGCTCACATTGACAGTGGGTTTAATTCATTCAGAAGAGTATCCTCATACTATGGGGATTGAGAGTGCACTTCAGTACAAATTCCCAAAGCAGCATGAAGAACATAAAGTATTTCTAAATTGAAAAATAGCCTTATGTACAGCATAGATTAAAGTCAAATTACAGCAGAAACAGAACCCACCATTAGATGAACAGGCTATATAACATTTGAAAAGGCCAAGTAAGTGATTGTCATGCAGAGACAAGTGTTTCCAATGGCCCTGGCAATAAATCTGCTGATCAACTGATTAAAACATACTCTCACATTCCATTTGTAAGTGATTTGATGTTGGGCTTGATAACAGTAATATATATTTGATTGAACCGTATGGAGGGAATGGGCTGATTTAATTGGTTAAAATTGGCAAATGAACAAATGTTAGCAATTACGGAAGGGACGATGGCAGTGTTAGATGGTGTGGACTGTAAAAGGAGTTTAGCAAAAAAAATGCTTGAGGAACAATGTAAGCAGTTCATGACTCACTACAAAGTTATATCCTGGTGAGGAGAAAGGATTGTGGGAAAGGGATAAAGCAACTGTAGTTAGCCAAGGAAATTAAAGATAGGATCAACGTGCAAGAAACAACAAACAATATGGCAAAGATTAGTGATAACCCAGAGTATTGGGAAAGTTTTAATACACCAACAAAAAAAAAACAAACAATAGGAAGAAAATAAACTTGCAAATAGTTTAAAAACTGACAATCATCAGTTTTCTTGAAGACACTAACAATATTTTAAAAGTACCAAATAATTAATTAAGAGATGAATCCAGTAAATCTCCAGAGAAGACGTTCTATGGAAACTAATAGGATCGAAGACTGATAGGTTTCCTGGGCCTGACGTATTGTATCCTAGGATATTAAAGGAAGTAACTGCAGAGATAGTGGATGCATTGGTAGTAATCTTCCAAGAATCCATCGATTTTGAAAGGTCCCAGAGAATTAGAAAACTGTTAATGTAACACCCTCATTCAAAAAGGCAAGGAGACAAAAACAGGTAACTATAGGTAAGGAGACAAAACAGATAACAATAGGCTCGTGATAACAGAGCATTCAGAAATACATCATATAAATAAGCATGGGTCATCATGAAGATGAAATCACGCCTGGCATATATAGTAAAGTTCTTCACGAAGGTAACATGCAGGTTAGATAAAAGGGAATCATTAGATGTAATATGTTTGGAATTCCAAAAGACGTTTGATGAGATACAGCACATTAGGCTACTTCATATGCTATGAGCCCATGGTGTTCAGGGTAGTATATTAACACTGACAGAAGATTGGCCAACTAATAGAAGATACAGGGTTGGGATAAGAGGACATTTTCAGGATAGCAACCTGTATGAGTCGTATGCCACAGGAATCAGTGCTGGACCACAATTATTCACAATGGATGTGAATAACTTGGATGACAGAAATGCACGTACTATCACCAAGTTAGTGGATATGCAAAAATAGGTGGGAAGCAAGCAGTGTCTACTGAGGAATATACAGGCTAAGTGAGTTGGCACAATCTGTAATACGGATTGAACAGATAGAACATCATATGGAAATGTGCGATGGTATGCATTTTGACAGGAAGAATACAGAAGCTTACTATTATTGAAATTGGGATAGATTGCAGCACAGAGGGATTTAAGAGTCCTTGGGCAAAAATCTCAATAATTAGCATACAAGTTCAGCAGATAATAGTGAAGGCAACTTGAATGTTGGCCTTTGCATCAAAGGAAATGGAGTGTAAAAATAGGAAAGTCTTGCTGAAGATATACAAGGCACCAATTAGATCATATTGAGAATGCTGTGAACAGTCTTGGTTCCATTATCTAAGAAAAGAGATACTGACATACTGGAGGCAGTGCAGGGAAGGTTCACTTGGTTGTTCGTGGATGTGGAGGGATTGCTTATGAGGAGAGGTTGAGACGGTTGGGCTTGTACTCACTGGAAAGAGAGACAACCTTATTAAAACATATGTGGTGCTTAGATAGCTTGACAGGATAGGCACTGCTATTTTCCCAGTGTGGCATAATCTCAGAGTAAGGGGGCACCCTGTTAGGACAGAGATGAGGAGGAATTTCTCTTCTTAGAGAGTAGTGAGTCTGTGGAACACTTTAGAGTTCTAAAGGAGCTGGGTTTTAGGTATACTCAAGGTTGAGACGGATGAATTTTTAATCAATGAGGAAATCAAAGGTTATGGAGATAAAGGCAAAAATGGATTCAGATCAGCCATGATTTCACTGAATGGTGGAGCAGGGTCAATCGGCCGAATGGATCTCTGCTCCTACCTCTTATGGTCTAAAGCAATACAATTCATGCTGCATCTCTTTGATTATTCTTGAGTGTTTTTGCTAACACTAGTGAGCATCTTAAAATTATGTGCTCATTTTCTTCCACATGTATTTTGATTAATTCTATATCAAATGTTAAGTACCCTTCACAAGCTTCAGGTAATAACTTCAAAATCACAAATTCTTTCATCTTTCACAATTAGCAACATACAAGCTATTGACACCTGCAATGTTAATTTCTGTTAGCAAACAAAGACTTCAAATTAAAATGAAATAATCAAATACTCTACACTAACATGGCCCTACACTACACATATTGTAAATCTGCCCTGCAATGGTCAGATTTCAGAACACAGGTGATGGATGTATATCACAGTTCCTTCCCTTGGTTTAGGGCGCTATCTCAACCCAGAGCTATGACTTGCAGTCACACCCAGCTATCCATTACTCTCTCCACCTTGAATTTGCTGCAATATCAACTTGCTATCTTAAGAGGGTCTAACTCATGCAAAACAGATTTATCACTCCTATAAATGAAGTGGAAGAGATTTCCAATGAATGTGTTAAATGTTCATAAGCTTATATCTTAAATTATAATTTCACAACCCACAAAATTAATATTGGACACAAGACTTTCTAGTGGCTAAATACAAATTGTTTCACCTTAAATGCACAATAATGGGGACTTATTGCAGACTCCTAAGTGCATTGTGTGTGAGAGAACACATAAATAGCATTTCTACTTGTGACAATATGAGTGGCACAGTGGGTTAGCATGACTGCCTTACAGCACTGGGGACCCAGGTTCAATTCTGATCTCGGGCAACAGTGTGGAGTTTGCATATTTTCCCTGTGTCTGCATGGGTTTCCTCTCACTGTCCAAAGATGTGCAGGTTATGTGGACTGACCATGCTAAATTGCCTGTAATGTTCAGGGTTATGTAGGCTGGCTGGGTTAGCCATGGGAAATACAGGGTTACAGGGATGGGGAGTGGGTCTCAGTGGGATGCTGTTAGGAGGGTCAGTGTGGGCTTGATGGGTCAAATGGCCTGTTCCCACATTGTAGGGATTCTAAAATCATAGTGTGGTATTAAGTAGAGTCGAGGCTGCTCTAGTATCAAACATTTGAGGCTCTGAGATCAATAGGTTATTTTTGAAGGGAAGGGACGTGAAAGGAAAGCAAGAACAACTTGCATTTGCAACCTTTTACAGTCTCAGGACGTCATTAGCTTTAAAGCTAATTAATGTTGTGAAGTTGGGTAGAGTGTTTGTGGCTTGAAAGGTTAGAATTTGGTGAATGTAAAATGCTCGGGGGGAAGGCGTTGCATGGTCACTTTAAAAGATGATGTGCTTTTTACATGTTTAGTGATTAAAGATAATGTCTGTGAGCAGCAGCTTGAAAGTTTGCAAGTACACAGAGAGCACCCAAATTGAAATGTCTGTATCAAAAAGCCATTCAGTTTGCTGGCGAAGCAGCAGTTTTTACCAAGACAACAAGTTTTGAATTTAACCAATCAGTTCAAACCAGACACTTAGGTACCGAAAACCAATTAAAATTAAATCTCATAGTTTTGCCAACATAGGACCAATCCTTTTGTAAGAAATTGATATGACGTCAAGGGTATAAAAGAAGGGGCAGTTGGGCAAAGACAAGGGAGCTGACTGCCACCTGCCAGAGTTAACAGCCCTCAGCTCTCAAGACAGAATTACTGGTTCTCACAGACTCCTCTGAGACTTACAGAAAGCACCATCTAAGGAATAAAGGTACCCAAGGCATAACTAGTTAACATTCCTGAGAGAAGAATAGATGGAAAAGGCACAGAGCATTCCAGAACACATGTAACCTGGCTGTAATTTCGAGAGGCTCAATTCTATTTTCTTAATTTTATTTTGTATAAGTGCACTTTGTATTTACTGGAACAGCATACTATTAGAGTCATTTTTTATTTGGGAACAGTAGTTAGAAAGGATTTATTTGGTTTATTAATGGCTTAGTTAATTTATTCACTGTTTGAGTTAGGTAAATAAATTGTTATTTGTTTACTGTAGAGTATCAGGGGTTTATTGTATTTAACCACTCAAAGTTGCTGAAAGGCAGGTTACACCACTTTTCACACTCCTTTTACAGATTATAGGGTGACATGTTCTTCTTTGAGTGTTTCGGTTTTAGTTCTCAAAGGTGGGTCAACCTTCACTTTATAACATTAAGTATTTTCAAAAGGTATCCTATTATAGGGGAAAAAAAATCAAAATATTCACAAACTGCAAGTTCCAAAAAAACAGCAATGGTGACTTTTTATCAAATGATATTTAACCAGATATAAATACAAGGAAAATTGAATAAGCTTTTAAAAAATAATACTACGGGACCTTTATCACACTGGGAAAGCAAAGGGAGCTTCAATTGAGCATCTTATACAAAAGGCAGCATCTCTGACAGTGCACCATTTTTTCAATAGTGAACTGACTCTGCCGGATAACTTCAAGTTCATAATCTCATGACTCAAGAGGTACATGTGCTTGCAAGTGACCTATATTGATACGTGAAATGTGGCTTTGTAGGTAAACAGAAATGATATGTAGACCGGTCATAATCTCAGTGAATGATGGAAAAGGCTCAATGAACTGAATGGCATAATCATGTTTCTATGCATGTTATAATACTTTACAACTTCTGGAGTTTGAAACTGAACCCTATTCAAAAATCTGGCTATTCAATTGAGTTATGTCTTCTTCTGAGTCATAGTTTGAAGCATCCACGTAATGTGTCAATAGAGAACAAGCATTGCTGAGAAAAAGATGCTCTTGTACTCATGAGGATAATTTGCAAAAGCGTCAAATGTAATGGGAAAAAATATTCATACTGCATGAGAGGAGACTGTTGATTGGTTGGGAAGTGGATTTTGTTTAGTAGAGGTGTGGCATTGGAGAGTGTACCAGGTAATGACGACTGACAGCTGCCAAACTTATAGATTTTTAAGAAGGCAGGTTGGCTGTAATTGGTGAAGGCATTGCCTTGTAAAATGAACTAGTAAATGTCTGTAAAGAGCAGGACCTTCTATATTCATATATGTAGGTTCACGCTCATGTAAGTCAATCAAATGTATTTTGGCTGTTAGCCTAAGAGGAAGTGCTGTCCCATCAGAGAATCATATTTAATGCTGTACACTGTTTTGAGCTCTGCAAACCTGGGCTGGTTAGCACTTTGTCTAATGAAGACTTCTTCATCCACTCATCATTTACAGGTCTACAAAGATATCTCCACTTCCACGTCAGAACTCAGCTTCTAAATAAAGTAACACTCTGGAACTCTTCAGTCTCAACTTCAGTATGAGCTATCTGTGCTAACTTATTGACTCTGGATCTGCTTCCTGAGTCGCATTTAATGAAGAAATGCCAATGCCTCTTTTGAACTATCCTCATTCTTAAATAGAGTTTAAGCTACCGTAACATCTGGTTGCAGTATTACTGTGACTCTACTGATGGACTTGTTTTAGCCATTGCTCTGGTCACTACAAATACCCAGAAACTTTTCCTGCAGCTGTTACATCTCTTTAGCATCAAATGGACTTGCTGTGATTATAGACAAAAAAACTACGACTTTCACTCTCGCCAAATAACTCCTCAGAGGTAAATCAGTTCCATCTACAGGTAATTTATTAACTACCCGAATGACCACTTGTCTAGTCAATAAGTCGTGCTCCAACTGTACCTTGGGGAATGGAATTGGGACATGTTCTCCACCTAGCCCATTTACCAACATTTTGGTATTCAATGAATTCTCTGAAGGGAAACCGAAATCCCTCTCCAACACTTTGAAATGTTCCCTAAAATTTTGTTTTATTGTTAAATCCTGACCTGCAGCATTGCATGCTTATGTTTCAGTGAGAGACCACCTGGTTAATTATGTTAAAAATATATGATCTATTAAGTCAGGTTTCAATCTGTAATCTGAGTTGCCCAGTAATATCAGCTGGGATCTTAATAAATACTCAACCAGTTCCAGCCACCGCATTATTCAAGCAGTGAGTTCACAGGTAACTCCAAACCCATCATTCGTACGTTTAAGAAAAAACGTCTCCAGTAGATCCCGAATTTTGACTTGGAAACACTGTGTTGTTTTCCTCGACTGCAACAGAGCAATAGATTTCTGCTTCCTGCTGGTTTAATATTCACCAGTTTATTATGGAAGAAATCTCCATAAAACATCGTACAGAAACACATTTAAAATTTTTTTTAAAAAGTGATTAACTAATCCTCTATTGTGTCCTGCTGGCAGCAGACTGACTACATTTAGTGCAGTAATGTTTTATCTTGGGGAAAGATTTGGTGTTTAAGTGTTTTGTTTTGTTTGGATCAAGAGTTATGTAGACCAGGAGTGCAAAGGAAGTGGTTTAATAGATTCAAATTGTATTCTTGGATTGGATTTGTGCTCAAGTAAGGCATGTGTTTGTGTAAAGCTGACAGATTTGAGAGTCGACATTTCAATGCTGAATGAATTGCACCTCGGAAAGCATGGAAAATGTAATTCAGTGACCAGGTGGAGTGAAGCTAAGATTCTACTCTTGCATCACTGGGAATTGGGTTCAGAGTTAAACCAAATAGCTGGCTGCAGTTATCTGTGGTAGTGTCAATGTTCCAACTGAAAAATTGAGTGAGAGGCAAACATTCAGTTTCTTGATGGGAGACGAAAGATTTTCTATTCAGCTCTCAGAAACGTTCAGGTAGGTTAGTTCGGAACCTGTTTTGCAGTCGGGAACATGTCATTAATACTAATTACCATTCCAAATCACTGGAATTATGTGTGAGGGAAAAATCTCATTCACCAAGAATGTGAAATAAGTCTATTCGCAAACCCGATTTCTCCTGTCAAGCCTTGCAGAGTCCAAACTTCTTCAGTTCCTTAGCTCCCTTAAAACTAAACTATTTATTTGTGTAAACACTAACAGTACTAGGGGTGAAGCCTCTTCATGTTGTTCAGCACATGAGAAGTCTCAGTCATATGTAGTCAGGCATGTTATTGTTGTTAAATGCTCACAGTGTTTGGGGCGAAACCTGGTCAAGTTAGCAAACCACACTAGCTGATGCCAACAACGCTGACCTTTGCTGAAAACCTCACAGATGTATTGTTTTCCCAGTTCTGATGAGACACCAGTGAGTGGATGGTGTGTGAGCTGCTGAGTGTTGTCGCAGCTTCTTTTATGCTTTTTTAGCGGCACGGTGGCTCAGTGGTTAGCACTGCAGCCTCACAGCACTAGGGACCTGAGTTCGATTCCAGCCCTGGGTGACGGTCTGTGTGGAGTTTGCACATTCTCTGAGGGTCTGCGTGTGGTTCCGCCAGGTGCTCTGGTTTCCTCCCGCAGTCCAAAGATGTGCACGTTAGGTGGATTGGCTATGCTATATTGCCCGTAGTGTCCAGGGATGTGCAGCTAGGTGGATTATTGTTGGGAAATACAGGGATAGAGAAGGGGGTGAGTCTGTGTCTGATGCCCTTCAGACGGTCAGTATGGAGTTCATGGGTTTAATGGCCTGCTTCTATACTGTAGGGATTCTATGATAACTGTGAACCCTGTTGGTTTGTGCAAGAGGCCACAGACAATAACTGCGCAAGGCAACTGATGGAGATGTCTGGCACTCAACCTCCTCTGTGGCAGTTGCTGCAGTGATAACCTGACAATGTTAACTCAACTCATCGGAACATGCTACATTGAGAAGAGAATGGCATACACCCTGGCACAGAACAGTAGGTCATCCATTCTGTTGTGCCACTGGGACCACAAATAGGCATTGACCTTTGTCCAGGCTGCTGTCATCAGTAGGGATGGTTCTCTTGCTGCTGTTCCTGGTGTCACATGTGGCTCGGCTGAGTTGGGTTGATATGCAGAGGATGAGTGATGGTCCTATACTGCAGAAAGTGAAATGATGTCCAGTGACCTTTTAAATATTGTGTCTAGATGTAGGCCAGGGTCCTGACAGGAGAAGAACTGCCCATAAAAGTTGGCATTTTACTCATGCAGACATGCATAACCAGCTGAGAAGAACTTACTTATGTGTATATTGGTATATGTAGAGAAAAAAATGGACAACTAAAATATTGTCATAAAGCTGTGTTTCTCTGAAGTCACTGCTAACTTCACCTTTTAAGCAGAAGAAGGCTTATACACCTCAACCCTAAAGTGATTGGCTGTCAATGTGACTCACATGGTAGCACTCTTACATCTTCCAGAAACTCATGGATTGAATCCAAAAACAAAATCTGAAAATGCTGGAGAAACTCAGCAGGTCTGACAGCATCTGCAGAGAGAGAAACAGAATAAGGGGAAAACGTACTTTGGAGTGGAGGAGAAATGAGTGCCAGGATTAACTGAAAGAATAGGAAGGAATGGCGACAACCTAAAACTGGGGATGGGGTTTGAGCTGGGAAACTATGATGGCTAGCAATTATTTTATTTTTACAACCTGTGAACATCTGTAATAGCAAAACTATTTTTGCAACATTATGTAATGTATCGTCCTCAGCATTACCTTGAGGTGAAATTTATTTTGAAAAGTTATTTTTGTACTGTCTCCTAGAATGCTAAACTAGTGAGTTAAGATCTAGATCCAATGAAAACAATCTAGCAACAAACCAAACAATGGAATTTACTGGTGTACCCATACTAAAGGAGCAGGTTTAACAGATGGTAATTTGTAAACCCACACTATTAAAGCATGTAGTATAAATTTCTGAAAATAGCAACCATGTTGAAATTGTTTCTAAGTCTGGGCAGCTTTGTTGGTGATGAAACCATTGAGTAAATCACACACAGCTTCAAATTAAGTCACATTTGGATGGAGATATGGTATAATTCACTGGGCTTTATTTAGTAATCTACAAATCCAAGATTGTCCCAAGCTGCCAGTGGACTTTCTCACGAGGTCTCAAGCTCTGCACACGTTCCCATACTTGCTAGTTGAAAAAAAAGTTTCCGACTTTGAAACTCATTGTGTTTAGTTTATGGGTTGGGAATAAGTGGGGGGTGGGGTAGGGGGAGAATGGTGGGTGGGAAAAGACTGGAAAGCCAAAAGAACTCAATGTCTTTGTCAACTAACTGCAGAAAAAGTCATCTTATTGTCGAGTTTGATATTTTCACAGGGCTCGAGAGTTTATCGTGCTCGTACCGAAACACTTTTTGTGAATAGGAGAGTGGATGGTTGAATGACAGGGATTTGTTCATTCACCTGTGGATTTGAATTCAGCCCAGAGAAGCTGTAATGGTATTCACTGACTGTTGCTCTCTCTAATGATATTTAAAAGGGGAAACAAAACACACTGCTGTGGTTTTCCTCTCATTATATTACTTTCCCACTTTGTTTATTGGCAAGGGTTGCATTTTTTTCTTTGTCCGAATATTGATTTAAGACCTTCGCTAAAGCCACCCAATTAGTTAAATAGCAGGAAACATTTGCTGTGGCTGTTATTGGCAACAATAAAGTTATTGTTTAAAGTAAGTTAAGTGCATAAATATTTCAGGTAGGTACACATACTCCACAAGGAATCTTCACCTTGATTAGTTGCAAGTACCTACAACAGCTCACAGCTATGGAGCAACATGAGAAATTTGATTAAGAGAAGCTGGGAAAATTGACTGATCTCCGTGGGCAGCATCAGTACAGAAGTGCAGATATCAAGGTGTAGAGCTGGATGAACACAGCAGGCCAAGCATCAGAGGAACAGGAAGGCTGACGTTTCGGGCAGAGACCCTTCCGTCAAGGCCCAAAAAGTCAGCTTTCCTGCTCCTCTGATGCTGCCTGTCCTGCTGTGTTCATCCAGCTCTACACCTTGTTATCTCAGATTCTCCAGCATCTACAGTTCCTACTATCTCAGTACTAAAGTGCAAGTCACTTTACAATTGTAAGCCCTTGCGCTGACAGTCTGAGCACTGGTAAAAAGTTACACAATGCTATGGTGCAAATTGCACTGGAGAAAAATACGAGAAAAATCAGAATTATAAAATGGTTAGTTCCAACAGAGCCTCCACTATCGTAAGTTATGCAATATAATTCAGCTGTAGTCAGTAACAGGAGACGTTATGATAACCATCAAAAGCTAATTGTAGAAAATTTGTGCTGGTTCCAGCAAGGCCACTTTAAGTGCTGGGTACTGTAGTTACTTGTTTTTTCAGATCATGGTTATATGTCATTTTTGAAATATGATTTCAAAATGGGAGAAAAGTAATTTTACATCTTTCTAAAAGTCAGCCAATCACAATGCAACTGTTAGTGGACCTTTCATAGTTTTCGTGCAGTTAACAAGCTTCTTATTGCACATAAACGATGAAAAGATGATTCCAGTCTTTACGAAAATTTTTTAAAAATATTCTCGATTTTAACACACAAGGATTTGTATGGAACAAGTCCATTAGCTTCATTAAAATGTAATGCACAGTATTACAGCTGTTTTGTGTGTGTGTATACAATTATTTCTATATTTTAATAACATTTGGCTTCCATATATTCTCATTCTCTTAAAGACCAAATAGAACTGTTTTAAAGTTCTAACTGTTTTTAGAAATATCACAGTGAAGGGGAAAAACACATAAGAATGCACCCTCCAGTCAAAGTTCTTTGTCTCTTTTAAGTGTTTATTTTCTTGCACTTATTTTTGTACACGCCTAATCCTTGACTGGAGCAGTAAGTATTTTTGGTGTTCTCTGTTACTAATGAACACTATTCATTCTTATGTTCTTTACAGACCTACAGACTGGAGCTTTTCTTCTCTTCAGTATGCCTCATCATTTATGCAGTGAAGATTATAAAGTCCAATCCGTTGATCTACTGAGTGGGTTAACTTTATAGAATAGTACAGCACAGTGCTGGCCCTTCGGCCCATGATGTTGTGCCAAACTTTTAGCTTAAACCTAAAGTCTATCTAACCTCCACTCCTGCCTTAAAGCACAGAGAACTATGATTGATTGTCCTAGACTTTGTATTAGTAGTTTCTGTGAAAGTGTCAGTGTTTATCCTTATTACTTCTCTGAAACTCACTGTCACTTCTACATGTGCTCAGTTAATACAGTAATCCAGAGGTTGCCATCATTAATCCCTACTTCTCCAGATGGTGTGTTGTTGTTTGTAATCAAATAGAACTCAAAGAACTCTTGAGAAGATCCTCTTTATGCTATTATTCTCATGTTAAAAACCCTTGAAATAGTTACACCTCCTTCAATAAAGTGTAATTTGGCTTTAGACAATGCACTACATTTATTATTACTGATGAAAATTCCCTCTGATGTTGGTAAAGTAATTGTACATTTGAGAAATGTCAAATTGCACAACAAAAAATAATATATTTGCAAAGCTATATTTTTTTTTACAAAATTCTCGTACTTCAGGTTCTACTTTATTCCTGTGTATCTGGTTCAATCATTGACTCTTTTGTCTGAGAAATAGTTATTTTAAAAGTGAGAGATAATCACTGTGCCTTAGCTCCTGGTTTGTTATCTAAGACTACTTCAGTACAAATGGCTGCTTACTCTTTAGAGGTGAATCCTTCTCCAACCCCACTGATGAGAAAGCTCACTGGACCAAGCACCAATTAGGTGTTCAATGCTGACCAGCGGGCTGCCTGTCTGATTAGGAGCCTGCCCCTGAAGTCCAAGAAAGGTTGAAACAATGAGAAGATGTGGTATTTGGAGGGGGGGGGGGATATCTAAGGATGAGGTTTCCAGGGCAAAAGTGTCAGGAGTTAAAGGCAAGGGTCCTGTGGGATTGCTTATAGCCTCTCATGCTTGCTCCCTACAATTCTAATTTTGGAGCAAATAGATACTACCACTAACCCAGTAATCAGGTTTCCTGCATTTCACTGTTGAGAAATCAGCCACTTTGTTTGCTTGCCAGGAAAACAGGTAACTAGCTAATTGTTAGTCAAGGGCCTTAAGTAACCATTAACTGACCACTTAGTGACCTTAATTAATGGCAGGTTAGGGTAGTTACCATGGACCAAATGCATTCAATTGAGGAGGGTGCAAAAATCTCTCTGGTGTCGACTTGTCCAATTATTTGCTGTGCTCGCCACCTCCAGGGACGGAAAATTGTGTGTTCAAAGATGTTCTATGTGAAATGGCTTTGCACAGAAAACGGGGACCATTAATCACTGTTCTGATAAATTTAAGACGACATATGGGCCTCCTCAGTGCCCCTCGAGTGGCCACTGTTTATCTGCCATTTCACCAATCTAGTGCCCACACTTGAAAATCAGTACCAGAGCCTCCAGGTTGCTTTTCCAGAACTAAAGCAATTTGATGATCATGCCCACACTGGAAGGGTGGGAAGTCTCTGGAAAATCTATCCCCATTTCTTCACTTAATTAACAGAAACTCAATAATGTTTACCTAATCTTAACTGTGTAATATATGGTGTATGTTATGTCATTTTTACCTCTAGTTCTTTCCTGCAACCATCAGTTCAGATTCATTTCAATACAATTTGTCGACATAGTAATCCTATGAAATCATGGGATATTTTGTGCACATTATGTAGAGTTCATCACCAACAAACAATAAATCAACATGAAAAGAATTCTTTGCTTGCCAAAACTATTGATGGGCTCATATGAACATAAAACACATACACTTATGTGCAAAGTTCGATTTGAAATTTATTGTGCATCTGACAAAATGTCCTTTTCAATACAAAGAACGGGTCTGTAATAGATTACTACTATTTCAGCTATTTGAACTGTTTGTAATATTATCCATAATACTTTAGGTCCTAAATGTGTTCCTGGGGAAGGAGTACAGTAAGTAGTATCACCACAGGTGGTTAAGCAAAACAGATTCTTAAAGGCTTGGCAGGGTAAATGCTATTGGATGCTTCCCCTCATGGGAGCCTAGGACCATAAGGCATAGTCTCAGAATTAATGAGAACAAATTTAAGATTGAGATGAGGAGGAATTTCTTCTCTCAGAGGGTTCAGTATCTTTGGAACTCCTTAACACAGAGATGTGAGAGCAGAGTCCTTGTGTATATTTGAGGCTGAAGAAGACATATTCTCAATCAGTAGGGTAAATCAAGGATTACAGAGAAAGGACAGGAAAGTGAACATAAGGAACATCAGGTCAACCATGATCCCATTGAATGGTGGGACAGGGGCCAAATGGCTTACTTTTGTTCCTCTTTCTCATGTTGTTGTAGTCTAAAAGTAGCATGATTTGGTTGGTTATTAGGATTAGAGAGTTAATTGCTTAATATACTACGAAGGTAGGATGCTCATTGTATTGACCACGAACACAGACCGGAGCTGAGTTGATTTTGCCCTAAAAATGACATTCCAACCCACTAATAAGGTGCTTATCGGATGGGATTAGATTCAAATTTTAGCTTGTAACAATGGAACTCCTTACATTTTTTTTATTGTCCTAATTGGACAATAAAAAGTGATTCTCCTGTGAATTGCTTTTGTATAAAATGCCACAATGAATTTGAGTAAATATAACATGGATGTGTATAATGTTCAATACAGCATACCACATGGAGAATGTTAAAAAACAAACAGCAGATTTCAGTGTTAAAAAGAGAGTTAGAGTAATGTATGCAAATTTTAACATGCAAATTTCACAGCAACTTGTAGTGAGAGATACCTCATGAGTTGCATGTTGCAACAAGTTGATTATCAATTTGCACTAGTCTATCATTAAGTTCTTAGAAGTGGTATCTTGAATTTTCTTTCTCTGTTATTTCCTAGCGTTATAGAGTCATAGAGTTAAACAACAAGGAAGTAGAACCTTTGCTCCAACTAGTCCATGCCAACCATGATCCTGAATCAAAATAGTGCTATCTGGCTGTGTTTGGCCCACATCTCTTCACATTTTTCCTATTCATGAACTTATCCTAATGTCTTTTAAATGTTGTAACTGTACCTGCACCCACCATTTCGTCTGGCAGTCCATACAACACACAATCCACTGTCTAAAAAAGGTTGCCCCTCATGTCCTTTTTGAAAGTTTCTCATCTCACTTTAAAAAAATGCCCCTTAGTTTTGAATTCCCCATCTTAGGGGAGAAAGCCTTTGCTATTCACCTCATCTATGCCCCTCATGATTTTATAAACTTTGATAAGGTTAACCCTCAACCTTCTAATCCTGCAGTGAAAAAATCCCAGCCTATTTTTATAAATCAAACGCTTCATTCCCAACAACATCCTGTTAAATCCTTTCTAAACCCTCTGCAGTTGCACATGAATTGTTAATTAAACTTACCCTAGAAAGTTAAATCTGGTAACTGATAGTGAAAGCAACACATTAATGAAATAATAACAATTTCGTCTTAGCCAACTAACATCTTTGCCCAGAAAGTGAGGAAAAAGTGAAATGTTAGAATTCATTTGTTGTGACATGTTTTCAGATATTTAAAAATGCCACTTTTAATTTTTTTAAAATTTCCTCTAAGAAATTTTAAAATTCTCTTAATCCAATATTCTCACTCTCTTTAGTTGACTTTGTGTTACATTGAATTCACTGACTACAATTAGTACTCCTTAACTCACCCTCTGCCTCAACCCAACCTCTTTACTTCTCTATCTTTAACTCCCATTGGATGAGGAGATCGCCTGTTTATCCTGCTGTTCACTGTTGTCTCAGACGCCCAGTTGGCCCGACTATGCTTTTGTCGGTTTATGCTTAGAGGTGTTGTGTGGGCAAAATGTTCTGAAACCTAAGCATGCTCAAACTAGTTTCACTAAAAAGAGTATACTGTAAGATTTCCCGTCCAGCAAAACGTCGCTATACTGTTTTCATTTATTCTGAGCACATCTCAAGAATCACCATGGCAACAGTGACCATTTGTGCTAGGAAAACTGTGGCTTTGGGTATAGAATTGCCTGAGTATTTTGAACGCCAGATCAAAGAAAGCTAAGATATAGCTCAGAAAGGAAGACATTTGTAAATGATATACTATTATTATATTCATTTAATGATCTACTTACAAGCAGTGGTCCAGTCTACTGACATTCTGATGTTACCATTTCGCTGATAACACATAATTGATGTTTGCAGGAAATGTTGGTTTCCCTGTGCAACAGCAATGTTGTGTTTTGTTGAACAGATTCCAAAGTAAATTTAGAACTGCAATACTGAGAAATACAATACAGTTCACTGAACAGTTTAATTTGACTTGACTCTACCATACTGTGAAGCAGCACTTTCTTCCTGTTTTCAATGGACAATTGGCTTATTCCATCTAAAACCGATAAGTGTAATGGAGCAAAAACAGGTTACAATGGAAAGAGTCAGGAATAATGTCCTACATAAGCTTGAGGCGGAAACTTGGAACAAGTTTCAAAATTAATACGGTGGTGCTTTGCCAGCTAAAGAAGGACCAGAAGCTTATGGTGCCACAAATGCCAACTCCTTCCAAAAGATAGTGGTGTTATAGAGATCAATGCTTTGAGGATTTCCATAGATGTTATCATTGTGATATTGCAGCAAATAACAGTTGGCCAATTGAGCAATACATCAGTGCTTCTTTCGATTAACTACTAAAACTACTAAATGAACAGGAGCATGAACAATTCTGGGCAATGGGTTGAATGACATTTAAACATGTTGATATATACATTGATGAAAAGTAAATGAAGATTAAGTTCCCATGATGCTGACATATTCTCAGCAAGGAATTTTTCAATGTACTCTGATAGCCTTTGGCAATTCTTTACAGATGGTTTTGTTACGAACTATTTGTCATCCTTCAATTAATTACTACAGAATTTGCAGTGTCTAAAAGTTTTTTTATTAAAAAGGAATCACAGGGAAAAAAATCTTCAAAATTCTGAAACCCATCAAACACAGAAGACAGACATATAATGGATTTTGATGATGTTACCAATTCTTTGAGTAATATCCTACAGTTTAAAATATCCACTCAGAATAGTTGTACTCGAATGAATAGTCACAGAGACATTGTCACATACAGCAATCATTGCTTCATTAAAAATATTTATATCTGTATGTCCCATTATTGGCCCTGTTTCTCGACTTTAATTTGAAAAGTGGCCAGGAATAAGGGAATGATTATTAACTGCTCACAGTAGTATATTTGAGTTGTATAACTGGATCAACTAGATGGAAATGAGTGTTTTAGTGATTTAAAATATTGTCCTTTTAATTTTGAGATCATAGTTTGAATCCAGCCAAAACAGTTTGGATAGAAAACCTTTGATTTTGCAGATTTGAAATGAATCCAGATAATCTCAGTTCCGTTGGCATGCTTGTGAAATAGTGATGCTATAACCTGATATTAATGGGCATTAAATCAACAATATGACACCATGATAGCTGGCATGAGAAACTGAAGTTTTAATCTCATGCAGAGGTAGGGTTTAGTTAGCTTTGTTGAAACTGCACAGAAGAAATACTGGATCTAGCAAGTTTCTTGTAACATCAGATGTGATACATTATCAATAACTTTTTATGGCTACTGTAAAAGAATTTTTAATTTTAAAAAAGAAAAAATAAGAGATTTTTTTGGCAGCAATTAGCAGCCAATGGCCAAATTCAACAGAAACAATCAAATTGACTACTACATAGATGTCCGTCAAAGGAGATAACCTCTGGCTGACCTCAGGCCCTATTTAATTAACATATGTTACATATCCTTAAGGGATTACTATTCCGGTTTAGTAGCAGAATGATCCATTGTAAATGACAGGACTGAAAAATTTACTCTTCTCAATTAATTGAGTCCTTGCCATGATTGATTGCAGCTATATTTTTTTGAAAAATATCAGTAGCCTTAAATTGTTTTTGTGATTACAACCAAACATATTGAGTACCTACAAGCTTGACAACAATTTTATCCTGTTGCAATTTAGTCAGCATATCACGCTTGTTCCTGTAGTATGTTTCAACACAGTATGTCATACCCCTTTCAGAACAAATCTAATTTAAAGAACTTCACTTTTGCATCGCAATGTTGCTTTAATATATCCCACACATACATATGAGAAATTTGAATGAAAAACATGATCCTCTATATTGACAAGGGTGTGGAGGTGTCACTGTTGGACTGCGCTGGCCTGTGAAGTGACTTCACTTGCTGAAGGAGCAGTGGTCCGAAAGCTTGTGATTTTAGGCAAACCTGGAATCATGTGACTTCTGACCTAAATAGGGTTGAGGAGGGATTCAAACAGCAATCCCATATTTCTGAGTTTCCCCACCACCTGTTGAAGCCACATTTCCAAAATCCCTGACACCTCCTCACTATGATTGCCCTCCAAAACATTACTTACAATGGTTTATTGCTTCCACGTTGCAGCCTTGGTGTCTGAAGCAATGCCATGGCCCACTTAGATTATTTTTGTGATTGCAATCCAATGCATTGATTATATTGCAACCTTATAAAGAAATTCCTACTTCTCATTTTATGCTGAATCCAGCTGAAGCTGTTGGCCTCTGCTTAGCTGACAGCTTAAGTGAGATATTGCTGTCCTTGAAAGTGATCTGGCAGAAAGTCTGCTGTGTGCCCACTTAGATACAAAATGTCTGTGGACTTTCCTGTTCAAAGCGGTGGGGATGGCATGTCCCAACCATACATACACTCATTACCACAATTCACAGAAAAAGTGGAAAATTCTGCCCTAAATTACTGAACTGCCTCCTGGGAGTAGATTGGCTACCTGGCCTTAAAACTCATCACTGTTGAGCTGGAAATGGATGGGTTGCTCTGGGCAGGAGATTTTAATATATAACCTGACACAATCCTAACACGTCCATTTTTGGCTATTAGGACTCATCCAATGTAATTAGCTTTGTCACAAAGAATGAAGTGTCAGGTTTTCTTTGAGCTATGTGAACCAAAAACCCTATGTCTCATGGACAATAAGTCAGCATACCTTTGACAGCTACACTTATGATAGCATCACTACATCACTTCATGTGACCTGATAGTATAAAAGGTTACATACTCCATTTTCAATGGAATCTGCTTTACTAAAGATCTGTTGGATTCTTCATTTCCACATTGTCCAAGATTAATTTCCTATATTACAAGGGATAAGAATTCTGCATCAAGCAAAATGCTCTGCTGGAGGCAAGCCAAATCAGGTCTAATTGCATCAGCCTTTTTTCAAATATTAGCATAAATCTTTTTATTCATTCAGTTGCAGAAAAGCTCTGCCCATTCCTGAGAAGAGCCAACTGTTTGATGGCTCGTACCATGTGTATTTTGAGCTTTTGACCGTCTCTTCATACACTGTTGTTATTTACTCTGAAGTGGCAGCGTGTAGCTTACTATTAATACCCATGATTCACCGATGAAGAATTGTTCAATGCAACAAGTTTGTTGAACATTACAACAATGCACGGATTACCAGAATTTATTTTGTTGAAGGAACAGTATTAGTGTGTGTTGTTATAAATGGAATTTCTTCCCCCACAAGCGTATACTAATTGCATCATTCAGAAACTGGATTAGTAGAGGGGCTGAACTCACTGAACCAAGCTACAAGCTAAATTAACACACAGCCATAAGAGTAAGTTTCTGATTATAGCCTGGTCTACTGTTTTCTATAAATGTTTTATTTTGAATCTTATGGTTCATGTTCCCTTTGAGGTTCCATAAACCAGAACTTGTAAAAACATTGACCAATTTGGATAAATATGGGCCAAGCGTAAGCAGGTAGGACTAGTTTAGTTTGGGATTATGGTCAGCATGAACTGGTTGGACTGAAGGGTCTGTTACTGTGCTGTATAATGCTGTAATTCATTGAAGAGTGCAATATACGAGACCATGGCCATCTCTGGAATGGAGCTGGCCAGGTTGGGAGGGCTGGTTGTCGGCTCACAACCTGAACCAGCCACAATCCTATAAACTCAAAAACCAGGAAATAAGACCAGTCTTCCCAAAATTGGGCTCCGGTTGCACTTTTTAAAGGTCCTTGAGTCAATGCAATACGGTAAAAATTTAATGAATAAGCAAATAAAGTCAATGCCAGCATGACCTCCACAGGGGATGGAGTATTACATGGTCATGCTCACTGTGCCTGGGGATAGCTGCACTATTGTAGGCAGTCAACATACCAAAGCATTACCTTATTAACTGACCATTCCAGTTGGTGTGAAAAAAATGTATTTGTTACTTTTGTACAAAACTGTGACAATATCTTAAAAGATTACATCTGTATTGACTGTAAAGAAGGTTGGTGTAGGCATAGAATCATGGAGGACTGTGATGTATTGGAACAACTCACAACACAAGGAGACATAATGGATTTTGTAGGCTTAAAAATGGCTATATCAATGTTTAATGAATGGCACAAACACAATGGACTGAAGGGCCTCTTTACATGCTGTAAAAACTCCATGGCCCTGTATGACTAAATCTGTACAAAAGTTAGTGCCACTAGTGGTGACCATGAATCTCTCAACTTGTCATAAAAACCCATCTGGCTCACTAATGTCCTTTAGGGTAGGAGACTTGCCTTTGTTTACTGTCTGACCTTTATGTACCTTCTGGCCCTACGACAGTGTAGTTGAATCTTAAATGCCTTCTGCAATGGCCCAAGAACACAATCAGATGTTTTCAAGAAGCAGGTCCTCATCACCTGGTTAACAGGGACAAGCAATAAATGCTGGTCTTACCAGTGACTCCTATATCCTATTAATAAAAACAAACAAAAGGCCACTTTGTTTAAATAGTCAGACAGATTGACATCAGAGATTTAAGTAATCTCCCTGGAATCATCAGCTTCCAGTATTACACTGAAAATATTTTAAGGCTGTTCTATTCTCTCATCTGCAATGTGTGATAGTGACGTAAATGTCCGTATTTTAGAATTGCAGAATTTAACGATCTACATTACTTCTTAAAAGGCCTCTTTACAAAACCAGAACTCCTAGGTGAAAACTTGATCTGTGAAAACAAATTGGTACTTACAGAAAAATGCATGGGATATGTGTTTGTGTTTGGTGTATAAAAAATTATGCAAGCTTTGGAGACTGTTGCCAACACGTGGTTTGGAATGATAGGATGGTATCATAAAATTGACAGGGAAGATTAAATGTTGACATTGAGAGCTACTTGATAAAGGAGGATGGCAAGCAGAGTGTCAAGATTTTCCCCACAGACAAGCTGGAGTATGGAACTTCTTGTTCACTATTTGTGCCTCTTGCAGTATGAACGTGACTCAAAAAGCCTGCATTTTTTTTTTGTTTTATTTACTTAATATTTCTCCCATTATTTTTCTTCCTCAGGTAGAATTCACTCACAAGACTGAATCTTCCTAGCCCCTGAACAATATGGCTATTGCCGAGTCAGGAAAGAAGATATGGTGGTATCTAAAATTCTCAATGTTGAGAGAAACACAATCTAATTCTGTGATCAAGTTTTCAAAAGTGAGTCAAGAATCTTGCTCTTGAGCAATGAGAGGCCTATTTACATGTAGTTACATTTCATTAGTACTTAATCTGACCTCATTGATATGCATTTTCCTAAACTCATACAGCAGTCAGAAATTATGTGGTGACGAATCCCAACCTAAAAGTCCAAGTAGGTGCCTGACAACTCCAGATTATTGCTTGTTCCTTTGATCTTCAACTTGGACAGCAGTCCCCAACATCTTGGGGTGGCGCGGTGACTCTGCGGTCAGCGCTGCTGCCTCACAGCACCAGGGACCCGGTTCAATTCCATCCTCGGGCGACTGTCTGTGTGGAGTTCGCACGTTCTCCCTCTGTCTGTGTGGGTTTCTACCGGGTTCTTTGGTATGCTCCCACAGTCCAAAAATGTGCAGGTTAGGGTGGATTTGCCATGCTAAAATGCCCAGAGTGTCCAAGGATGTGCAGGCTAGGCAGATGAGTCATAGGAAATGCAGGGTGATAGGATGGGGGCGAGGGGTGGGGTGCAACCATGTTGAATCTGGGTGGGGTGTTTTTTGAAGACTCGGTGTGGACTTCTTGGGCCAAGTAGCCTGTTTCCACACTATACAGATTCTATGATCTCAGCACATGCTCCATGGGCATCAACTGCTCACGACCTCCATCCACAGAGATTGGTATAGGCATGTACCAGTCTCACCACACCCTCATGGCACATCTGCAATCCAGTGACAATACAATTCTGCACTTCAATGCTGCAGCTAAATGCTCCAGCACCTCTTCTTGGAATGCTATTGCATGGGTTCGACCAGTGTGCATCTCAGGACTATTTTATCGCTTGCTCACTTTTAACCTATTTGGTTGCTCACAGCATCTCTTCCTTGATTTGCCTTTTTGCACATTGTCGCCTCAGTCAGAGCTTAAAGGCTCTCAGTATATCTGTTCTGCCAGTGTTAAAATTGTTCAAAGTGGTAAAATCATAATGAGAAACTTATAAGATGTTAATCCCGACTAGAAGATTTGGAGGGACTTTCACCTGTGCATATTAGTTACCTTTGATGGGAGTTTTTAAATTCCTCCCAATTTGTTTTTGCTACTGAAATGTGTATGAGTTGAATCAGTGCTTGAACAAATCTTTCCTTGAAGCAAACATTCCCAATTAATGGTGTATGTGACTGGTGCAGCTAGGGAAAAGGTTTCTAATTACAATATTATTGTCTTTTCCTGAAACGCCATTCAAGATGTTACATATAATGTCTCTCCTTCTCCTTCCTCGCCTATCAACTTACATCGCAGTAATCACAGATCCGGGATCACTATGCTTTCTGACATTACCTATTCACTGACTTGGTCCTGTGAAAATTGAAGAACTCTCTTTGACAAACTTGTTGAGAAAGGGGCTATGACATGAACTTTTGGGCAATTGCTTAGTGAATTGCTGCCAAGTATGGTGAACATGTGTACTTTCAATAGAAATGATTGCACAGAGGAAACACCTTGATTGCCTCTAGTATGTCCCACTGCACTTAGGCTAAGTGAATTAATATCTGATTGCTTTCAGTCACTGCAAATAATTATACATAATTCACGATCGGAAGGAAGACAGACATATGAAGCAACATCTTAAATAATTTTACATGAAATAGCATTGGTCTTCATATTGCTCCCAAGATACAAGAACACAAACAGAAACATCCTGTTCCACTACATTACTCAATTTTGCAATTTGGCTTTTATGGAGACTGACAGTGCTGCCTCAGACAGACTGTACACTAGGGTCAGCCCCTGAACTGCAGCTTGCTTTTATGTCAGCACTACATGTTTAACTAATGTTTCCTTTTCATAAGATAAAATACGCTTGGTAATATTAGTGTCAATCTGTGATGAAAAGAATCAATTTTAGAAAGAAACCTTCCAGCAGAGATGGAAGTGATATTAAAGGGAAGATGAAATGAAGTGGGGCTGTGCTTGTTACCCAATTTTGCCCCACTTTCTGCTGTTATATAACATAACTATTTAGGCCCACAGGTAAAGCTTTTCCCAAACTGCAGTCCTGGACACTTGTACTGCCTGTGAACCAAAGTTAAGTAAAGTGTAAAGCGAGGGATTAAGTTATCATTCTTTATGGTCCTTGGTTGCTCATGAGGAATTTTTTTGAGCTGCTGTGGTTTGGAGTAGAAGTGGAGATTTCTGAAGTTAAGTAGAGAATGTTTTCTCATGAGATAAGGCAGTTGCTAAATTGAGACAGGTGGTGTAGAGAAATTAGATAGTGATGTATTTGTTGATATGACAGTAACATCAACATTCATGAGCAAGAGCCTGAGCACAAGTTGAAATAGTCCACACACAAAAAAAATACTTACATAGAGATGCAGAATGAAAGGAGTTTTGAAGAAACTTTACCACAAACAGTTGTCAGTCATAAATAGAAGGAAACCTTTCCAATGGAAATGTGCTTGTAACTTATTTAAAGAGATGTCTAAATAGTATTCAAAGTGAAACCAATCACAAACCAGAATATAGCTATATATCTTACATGAATAGTTTTTTTCCAATTTTTTTACCTGCAAACAGAGGTGCTCTGAGACCGTACTTCTACACATCAGGAACAGTTTGGATATGCATTAAACTGTTGCAAGAAATAGTAAGTCCTCTTGATATACATTAACCCATTCAAGGTAAAAGTGAATTATATATACCATAAGAATTTCTCAATGGAGGTTTAGATTTAAATTCCTTTTTTAAAGAACGTATTCGTATTGCTTTATTATACCTGTCTGAGTCAACAATCCAGAGACACAAGCACAAAATCAAGACTGACACTCCTGTACAGTAATGTAGGAGTGCTACACCGTCATTGGTACTGTTTTAAGATGAGGCACAAAATAAAGATCCTGTCTGCCCTTTCAGGTTTACAATAAAGATCCAATGGTATCATTTTGAAAAAGAGAAGGTAAGTTCTTAACAGGGAAGCTGATCAATCTTTATCACTCAATCAACATAACTGAAAATAGTTTACATTAACAATCTGTTGGCTGGGGCAACTTAATTTCAGTCTTATATCTTCTTGTCCTTGGTAAGTTGAAATAGCACCACAGCATGGCAACATATTACAATTTTCACTGTACTTTTTGTTTAATACAAGTGACAATAAATCATTCAATTCAACTCAGTTCAATTTTCTGAAGAAAGGTCTAGGCCTGAAACGTCAGCCTTCCTGCTCCTCTGATGCTGCTTCGCCAACTGTGTTCATCCAGCTCTACATGTTGTTATCTCAGATTGTCCGGCATCTGCAGTTTCTGCTATCTCTGCAAATTAGCTGTCCTGTTGTCTTCATTACAGTAGTAATTATACTTCAGGAGTAATTCATTAGACACAAAAGTGTTCAATTGTGAAAGACACCATATAAATGAAAGACTTATAAAATACACTTAAAAGAAATTATGTGTTGAATAAATTGCAGAAGATATAACTAAGATCCATTGTCCAGCATTTACTTCTCATCCCTACCTGCCCTTGAGAATGGTTGGCTTCTTGAACCGCTGCAGACCATTTGCTGTAGGTAGATCTGCAATTGTTTTGGAGGGAGTTCCCAAATCCAGTGATACTGAAGGAATGGTGATATATTTCCACGTCTGGATGGTGATAATGGCTTCAGGTTTACTTCCTACCCTTGAAATTTTAAATGAGGATGTTTTGAATACAAATATTGTGTATAATTGCTTTTGGAATATCTGGTACGTAGACCATATTCTTGAAAATTAAGTTCATTTCACAAGGAAGAGTGTATGGAAGTTAGGCAGTAATTAATTATTCCATTTGGAGTTGGGTCCAAATTGAAATGAGTAACCACAAAAATCTCTGCATGTCTAACAGAGACAAGTGCACATCGACACTGAATCAAGTAGTTTAGAGAATTAAATGCATTGCTTACAGAGCAGGGGGGAAGGAGAAGGACATTGGCATTGCCTGTACCACTGGGATGGATTCCACTTCAACAGGACTGGAATAGAACTAAGTTTTTGACCTAACGGACAGGAGTAGTTGAAGGGTGTGGGGCATGCTTAATGCGAAAAAATGATTTAGAAACCAAAGGAGAAAAATTGAGACCTAGGACAGTACAGCTATGTGTGTAAAAAAAGGAGATTGGGGCAGGAAGCTGTAGTGATTCTAAGACAATCAACCAAGTGGACCTCATTTTATTATCTTGGACCTCATGGGATATGGTTTCCTGATTGGGGCTGTTTACCTGGTAAATCAGGGAGACCTAGCTGACAGATATAAACAGGAGTGTCAGAGGTTCTGCTCACTTTGCGTGCCTGCTCTGCGGAAGCTGGACCAGTGTCAAGCACTATGCACGTGCAAACAAAGGGTGACTTGGTAACAGATGCTGGCGTTTGTGGAGTTTTTCCAGAAGGTGCAGAAAGCTAAACCATAATAGGGCATCAGTTTGTACGGTCCTGAACAGAATAGTTGCAAAAACTGAGTTAAGTATTCTTCATCTGAATGTGCAAAGCATTGCAAATAAGATAAATGAAGTAATAGAACAAATAGAGATAATTGGTTTAAATCTAATTACGATCACATTAACATCAAGGGCAGGATTTATAGCTTTTGTAGTTGAGTTATCAGGCAGGGGAGGCGTAATGTAACATTAAATGCCATGCAATGGATACTTTTGCAGGCACCTTCCTGGCTAGCTCTGTTTGGACCACAATATTACAAGGAACAACAGTGGCAGGTACAGGAGGCCCACCTGTCTGTGGGCCAAATTATCCCCTAAATGGCCACTTAATGGCTGTTTAAGGGCATTCTCTTTGGATTCCGAATGGTGTGTCCAGCTTGTGGAAAATTTATAACTCAATGCTTTGGGAAATCACTTCATAAAAAAGTGCATAGGTTGTCGAAGAAGTCGACTTCAATGATTCAACACTTGACGGAGTTTCTTCACAAGTGCATTGCATGATGTATGCATACCATCAAGCACAGAGAAGCACCTTGTTATTTTTAAGGAATGCTCAGTTGAGATCATGGGCATCTTACTGATTTACTTCTCATCAATTTTAATGTGCAAGTACCTATACCAAAAAGTGATAAACTCCACCTTGGTTATTTTTCACAACTTCTCACTCCTGCAGCACTCTTCAAGTTTATGACTATGTAATTATTGCAACTTTGGGAATGAGAACAGATCTAGTGCTCCAAAGACATCAGCCCGAACAGGTTCATGTTCTACGGAGGCATAGGAAGAAATATTGTCAGAGTAAAATGTTTCAATAGGCTTGCCTTCAAAATTGAAGATCACACCAACAGCACATAAATATGGTTGATGAGACAGACTGTACACACACCAGTATCCTTCCTTATTTACCAGATTTGAGGAGATTAAGGGGTGTGGTCATGCTCCTCACATCCAATCGTTAATTCTGCTCATGTCACTAAATTTGAGGTGGTTGCCATTTGCAATCTGCACAAGAAGTGCTGAAAAGGACTTAAACATCTCAAGACAGGCCATATAGAAACACAGATCCCTACTGTGCAGATGGAGGTCATTTGGCCCATCAAGTCAGCAATGACCCTGCGAAGAGCATCCCATACAGACCGAAACCCCTATCCCCAGCCCTGCGTTCATCATGATTAATCCACCTAGCCTGCATATCCTTGGACACTACGGGCAATTTAGCATGGCCAATACACCTAAACTGTATGTGTTTGGATTGTGGGGGAAACCAGAGCACCTAGCAGAAACCCACACAGGTATGGGGAGAATGTACAAACTCCACACAGACAGACAGTCACCCAAGGCTGGAATTGAGCCTGGGTCCCTATCGCTGTGAGGCAGCAGTGCTAACCACTGTGCTACGCCCCGAATAGATCAACTACAGAACTGACACACTGCTGTGGATATCAAGCCCAGTCACCGTGAGATGCAAACATGGTGAGCTTAGACTCCACATACACATTAAAGGTGGTCAACAAAGCAATAATTCCAAACCATTATCCATTTACAATCTAAGAGTGATTGGCATAATTTCATGACTGCACATTCTTCACAAAGCTCAATATGCAATCTTGTTACTCATGAAGTGGCCCTCTGGACCACATTCAGCACCGAGCGCATTCTAGCAGGTCAATTCCTAAGGCCAGACACACAAATAACCTTTGCCCAACCTACTTATGATGATGTTGTTCATGAAAGAGACAAGGCAGATGATGAAAAGTTGTTACCAGAAGCATATACTCAGCTTGCATATACAAATTGATGCTCAATAAAGGAGAGATTCACAGCATCAGAGATGCATTTTCTAGATTACAGAGTGACAGCAGCTGGAATGGAGCCATTTAGGAATTTCTGACGTGTTCTAACATATCAGTCTTCTTCATTACTACTAACTTGTATCACAAATTTGTTTCCAAGTGCTCGGAGAAACCTTGTATATAAAGACACGCAGTGTGAATGAACAATCATTTAGCAAATGACACTGAAGATGAAGATACCACCTCCTCCTGTACCCTCACATTTCAACTCACTTGCAAAATATATGCCTCAACTGATGCCATCAGCAAATGAAAGTATACTCTCTCAACACACTGAAGCGAGTGAACAGCTAATACCAGCAGATCACATCCCTCATTGGAAACCGAATGCAAATGTTCCACTGGAGAGTAGGAAACAGTAGCCTACCTACCATGGTGAACATTGGCACATATGACTCTATGCTAAAAAGTACCGTCTACACACAAATTACCAAGCACTGATTACATTGACCATATCCCTAGGCAGCTAACATTGACCCCTGAATATATGCAGTCAGATTATCTTCCTCAGGACAACTTCAAGTTGAGCATCTCCCAGGCTGACAACTGACTAGCTGGCATGCTTAGCTGTAATACTGCAGAAAGCACAAGTGCTAATGAAACAAACACAGAGAATGTTAGAGAAACTCAGCAGGTCTGGCATGT
Source organism: Stegostoma tigrinum (assembly GCF_030684315.1). Lineage (NCBI taxonomy): Eukaryota > Metazoa > Chordata > Chondrichthyes > Orectolobiformes > Stegostomatidae > Stegostoma > Stegostoma tigrinum. The sequence goes on along the minus strand of NC_081367.1, from coordinate 16,998,900 downwards.
GATAGCGAAATGACTTCAAACATTAAAGACTACATGATCGCAGTGATCTCACACAAGCATAAATCTTGTTATGCACAGGAGCTGATGGCACAATTGATGATAATTTTACCGCAGAATACTGCAGAAACTAAAGCTATACCTAAAAACTGAGCAGCCACTGCACAGAGAAAGAAATTAGAGGGTAACTGGTCCCTGGATAGCTCTTATGTTTTTATTACTTCTTTTCTGAAATGTAATAAGGAATTGAGATTTTCACATCAAAAATGTGTGTCAAATGCACCATTTTTGAATTTAATAGATATTTGATCCTCTTATAAAAAATGCACTCTATTTTTACTTCCTATTCCTGAATTTGTTTTGCATTATTAACCTTTCCTTGTCTTTCATCTATTGTCTCTCTCTGTTTGATCTCAATCTTATGGTTTTAATAATCGCATCGTCTCAAAGGTTTGAGACAGTGATTTACGAGTAGCTGCTAATGTACAAACAACTTTTCTCAACAATATTCTTCACTCGCTCTCGACGTTTATGTACATAAACCATCCTTTTGACCAGTGAGCTAGTTGAAATTTATCACAACACAGTGTGTGCTGGCTGCATGAACAATTTCAAAAATTAGTAATTGTACATGATTCCTGTTATCTAGGCTGAACTAAAATAGAGAAGTTATTACTAGATAACAAGCTAAATTCTTAAATCAGGAAAGTAGGAACCACATTTTCCAATAGACTTAAGTATGAAAACATAGGAAATTAATATTGAACACCAGGATGTAGGTATCACTTGTGTATTATGTGCAGGTTGCTGTGTGGAGGCAATACCTCAGTAGGAAATACAAGCAGGACTGAGCACTAAACTCTTTTCACACCCATTAGGGAGAATTTTGTTTTTTGTTTGATAGACAGACAATCTGTTGGGACAGGGAAGGTTTATGTTCTTCTTAGCTCATTGCTAATACATGCACAGGTTTAAACACCAAACCTTATGGGCAGGAGGTTCTATTGCAATTCATTCCTTTAACCCAAAGCATCACTCAACCTCTGCTTATAACCTCTACCCACCCACCCTGGAGGTGTCACAGACGAGGGAGGCCTGGTGGATCAGTGGCTCGTACCGCTGCTTCACAACACCACAAAACTGGGGTTGATCCCAGCCTTGGGTGATTGCCTGTAGGGAGTTTGCACTTTCTTTCTGTGAGGATCTCCTCTTTCCTTGGTTTCCTCCCACAGGGCAAAGACGTACATGCTGGGTGGACTGACCATGGCAAAAATTACCCTGTCGTGTCCAGGGATATACAGGTCAGGTGGTTTAAGCATGGTTAAAAATCCCCATGTGGGGTTACTGGGATGGGGTGGGTCTGGCTGGGATACTCCTCAGAGAGTTGGCTTGATGGGCACAATGGCCTTTTTCTGCATTGAAGAGATTCAATAATTAAAATAAATTACAGAACTTCACTTTAGCAATACCTCCCTTGGGGTTATCCTGGAGAGAAGGGAAGTTCTTTTTCCTAAGGATGGTAATTGCAGGCCATCCCAAATGATTAAGACTGAGATGGCTGTGGACATCTATGCCCATGGGTGGCTTAAGAGAACATGGTCCCAGTGCTGCAAAAGGATGAACAGTCCATTGAACTCTGCCAGGATGTATGCTTCAATGTTTGATGCTCCTGGGAGAGAGTTAGCTTGCCATTACACAGGACTGTCAGGAAGTTGACTACCTGGCATCTCCATCAGCTCTATCGCTTGCAAGCAATCAATGTCTGTCATTTCCCTCCTCTTACCTATGCAACACAGCTTGCAAACACAATGTATTGCCTCTCATATCTGCCAGAGTTTGTTCCTTTTTTATCTTTTAAGTACTACAACGCCCTGCAGTTCACTGGCCTTTCTTCACAACTCGGCGAACTGATAGCTTTTTACCCCAGGGTAAAAAGGACACAATCACAAAACAAATGGCTTTGAGCTGATAGTTCACGAGTATCTCAGGCACAAATATCTCACAATGCTTCGATTTTCATCAACTTGAATTCCTTGATGATGCTGACCACCTTTCAACCAGAACTCATCTCTTAACCTCCATATACCACGTTTTTATTAGTAATTAATATGGAAAATCACAGTGCTGGGGGACTGACCTTTCTCTGCATCTACATGTGCAGGATAAGTCCTCACATATCCATGCCAACGTCTCTTAATGCTTCTCTTTGTCTGTGGGATTAGAATGTAGATGTCGAGCACAAGTGTGCCCAGACCTGGAAGGAAATGCCTAAACTAGGACTCCTTTCAGGCTCCCCATCCTTTTTAAGGGTGAGGGAGTGCCAACGTGTATTGACAGGAAGAGAGACGGCTTGCTATATGTCCCCTTCCAAAATACCTCCATCTGTCATGGACCTAAACAGTTCCATCAGGGCAGATTGAGGAGGTTGCACTTGCACCTGAACTACCACGGGAGACACGCAGCACGCTGGAGTTCTCTGGGTTCGGATCACCAGATGATGTCCACCAAAGCCATCTGTGGCAAGGCAGCAGTCAGCGCTAAGATGGTGAAAGGGCACAGTGGGAGGACAGTCTGGGTTAATTTGGACCGCACAAGTGGATCGACCTTCTGCATTACCTGACAAATATAGCATTCAGTACGACTGTGCTCTCTCTCAATTTAAAGGCGCTGACAATTTATGTTTTCCTTACAGAATATCTCAAGTGGTGCTGATGGCTTTACTCGCTCACACGCACATCATGTGGAACACTGGAAAGACAACAGAGGCTGTCAGCCCCAGCTGTCGTCTGGGAGGAACGTAGCCTCAAGAAAGAAGGAACTTCAGTTATATATTTGAGTTTTGCGAGTCAAGCAGCATTGCATAGACCCTCTACAGCTCTATAATAAAATGTTTGTAAGTGGCATTTTCAAGGTTTGAGTCATAGAACAGCAGAACCCTTGTGATCCTACATAACTCCATGCTGATGCACTGTTTAGTTTCCTGGCCTGAAGGTTATTGGTGCAAAGGGAGCAAATTAATTTACAATTAAGTGGAAAATAACATTTTAAAGTTCAAAAGCAAACATGCCTTTTCAAGCAAGAACATCTTGACATAATTGGCTCATAGCTCTAATTGCCGGCACATTTAATGAAAAGTCAGTCACCCACCCTTAAATCTAATGGTTTAGGCCTGTCAACTTCATCTCAGTGCTGCCCTGACTTCTTCAGCACCTCATTACCAGTGTTGACTCACTCAGCATCTGTCAAACTCCCCTTCCCCTTCATCTGGGGAGACAGGTGGCTGGTCCACCTCTACATCCTTGAAGTCTTCACCTTATCATTTAGTGAGGTTGTGTAGGGTACAAACAATCACTATCCAGGAGATCCTGCCTGGTGAGTACTGGCATGCTCCTCTTGAGCAGTCCAGGCGACATAAACAGCTCTTTAGTCGACTGGCTGTCTGTTCACTGATAGCCCTAGTGGATACATAGGCAGTGTGGCAAGGCAACATGTCAGTGAAATCCCTTCCCATTCAGGAATATAGTTCAATGATGCCATGAAGTTCCAAGTGCCACATGTCCAGTTGACGGTCTCCTGTACTTGAGGGACTGTAAGTCAGATGGCTTGGCTGACGAACTGAATAAATTGTTTTGCTTCCTGCTAAAGGACAAATCAGTGAATCCCTGAATACACTTGTGGGCAGTTGATTGGGGGATGCCATACATCTCACTGGCTGAGGCCTGAAAACAGTTGGTGGTTTGGAGTTTTGAAGCTACCTTCAGTGCCCTAGGTATCGCATCACCAAGCAAGATACCCAACTGCAGATCTGCCTACCGGAGGTGACAACGTTCCTAGTCATGTGAAGATGTCTCCAGCACTGCCATCCCTCAGCTGTAGGTAGATGCAATGTCTTTAGTGTACCCTCTCTCAGGACGCAGCTTGATGGTGCTGAAGACCCTGGTTACCCTCTTCAGGTGCCGCCTCTTCATCCACATCTGCTGCCACCCAATCATGGAAAACAACCTGGTTAATCTGACTCTTAGTGGCTTTCATTATCCCCTGGGATACAGCATGAAAGCCTGCATGATGGTTTCATTTGCATGTTTTCAATGTTCAGACAGATGGGCCTGTGAATGGTCCTACATGTCTAACTGAAATAACTACAACAAATATTATCCCTATCCCCTACCCCTTCCCCACCTTCATCATCACTGTTGATGAATCTTAGGTTGCCTCCTTCTTAGAGTTACATGAATGATGGGATATGGTTATAGTGGTGGTGTTTGGAGCTGATAGTTCTTATTTAGCTTTATGTTGCAGTGAGTACTTCCTTAATTGTGCACTCACTCAATAATATTCATCATTTTCTGTTTTGGTTTGCCCAAGTTGGTTATGTTTCTGCTGCACAGTAACATGGCCAATGGTTCTCTTTTGCCAGCGGATTTGGAAGAAAGATGGTAAATGTAAAGAGCTCCAGTGAAAGACTGACCAATTTAAATCAATTTAAGCAAATTGTGCGAATAAATGTCAGTGATGTACAGTCCTGGCAGTGCGCTTCAGCTGCAGTATAGTAAGTGCAAGCCAAGTGCAAGGCAAGCTTTCTTATCTCCATTGCATTGGCTATTTTAATATTCTATTCAAATATCATTCAAATGGTGTTGACTGCAATAAAATGGCCAAGAAGCAACATCAGTGTGACTGTGGTTCGGTCATCTTACATTCCTTCTCTGGTTTCAATTTCCTATTTAAAATACACCTTCACCTTTCCAGGGATTTTCCCTTCTACAGAACAGTTGTGATTTACACATGTACCCACTGATTATTTTTCTACTGTGAAATCAATGCTAAACACACTAAATTGATTTTATATAAAGCCCTAGGTTTACTGGAACTGATTACACCAACACGTTGTAGGGCGGGCTGTGAGAGGGAAATGTAGTTTTGATTTCATTCCCAATACTGGTTCACCGCTCCTGCGGAGAATTGATTTGGGATATTCTCCATGCTACACCAAACTGGACTAAACCTAATACAAATAAATCAGCCATCAGTGTTATAAATATAACCAGTAAAAATAAAGAACACAGCAAACCTGGCCAAATTGCAACAGGCAACAGTGTCGGGAGGAAGCTGGATATCAGACTGAGGACCTGTTTTGTGTAAATGCTGATTGTTTAGGCCCATCAAAGAGGAGATATATAATGTTTTCAAGTGAGATCCAGTGCCCTTTGGAACCTAATGACCGAGAAACCTTGTGCAGGCAGCAGCTCATCCAGGAAACAGATGTATAAAATCATTCAGAGTTCCTGTGTCTCCTGGGCATCCAAAGATGCAGTCAATTACTGGAGCTGGAGTCACTGACCCCCAAAGACAGAAATCCAAACACTTCTGCCTCCATGGACAAATTAGATTCAGATGCTTAATGGCTGTTTGGGGATGTATTGCTTTGCAAAGAAGACGCGATACAGGAAAGAATTTTTAAAATATCTTTGATAACAATTTGAGCAAATCTCAGTAGGAATATAAAAATGACAACTGGTTTTTAAAAGTTCAGCAGAGGTAATCATTAATTGTTAGATTAAGTTCAGGAAGAAACTGTGAACTGTTTCTCACAGTAACATGCGTAACATAATCGTGTATCCGAAAAGAGAAATTGTGGTCACTGACAACACTGCCAGATCCTTATCAGGTCTGATATAGAGGTGGGGGGTGGGGGGGAGGGTGGCATAAATAAGTAACAAGATGGGCAGATTTCCTGTGAATTAAGCAGTTACTTTGTTTAGGTGTCGTGAATATACTGGTGGGGTTAGGAGCAAAGAGACGTCATTCTTCATTTAATCATTTAATATTGTCTCAGGTGCTATTTTATTCTCAATTTTGCATGATATTGGGCAACATTGATTGCAATGTGAATAATGAATGCGCCATTTAATGTCTCAATGTGCATTTATTCCTTGTACTTTGGCTAAAGTTCCACTTTAAAGATTTAAAGTTCCACTTTTAAGTAAATCTGGAACAAAACTTGAAGGTAAATAAACCTTGGCAACAGACAAAGGGTTAAACTAGTGACACACAAACTGGACACATTTATCAGGAAGTTCTTTGCACAATGACTAACCAACAGTTAGGACTGGGTGACTATTTGACTTTTGCTTACATATTATTATTCTGCTGGGATTCTCGTGCTCATCCACTGTGGTAGCAGTTTTGTCTACTGTGGAAAATCCCAGGGAAATAAGCTACCCTCCGTTTTATCACTTTTCTGTATCACGTTTGTCAACATTACAGTAAACGCAGCAGACCATACACATGAAATTTTCAGAGACAAGCTAATGAAACAACGCAGGGGATTTATCTTACACTGGCCGAGAAGTGGCGCAAATTCCTGGGAAAGAAGGAACATTTGCAGCTGGAAATTTCACTGTAATGGGCCTTGATGACAAATGTTTGTTTCAAGCCAGTTTTCTAACAAAGCGCATCAAAAATTAATCTGGGCCAAAGTGCACTCCATGTGGGCCTCTGTACCAAATATTTATTTCTAACTTCCCATTATAAAAATAATATTTCTGTTTTTAGCAGCCCGGATCCAATAGATCTGGGTGGAATTAGTGCGTAATTTCTGTGGACATGCTGGAATTCATATAAAGGAAAAGAGATAATATAGGAGTTTATGGAAATCCCAAATACTGACTAAATTCTCTGCACTCATTTTAGGTTAAGTTCATTTACCACTTCTAACATGATTGTAGCTTAGAAGTTAGTTTAATGTGTGTAGCTAAAAATAACGCGTGACCACTTGCAGGCTGCCTGGAGTAAGTGGGGGAGGTGAGGAGGAGAGTCTGATGTACTGATGTCTGCGAACGCAGTCAATTAAGAACTATCTGGCACAATTTAACCAAACTTTGCAGACAGACTCACAACATTGAAAGTATGAGATACAGACTTGAGCTAAATGAATCAATGTCATCATTCCACATGAATATGTCTGCTTGGAACTCTGTTGTCTGCCTTCCCAATATTTAAAGGCCATCTGCTACAGGAGTGCAGCTGACTAAAGATGCACATTTCCCCATTCATCAGTGCTCTCCATGGTTTAACTAAATCCAGGATCCAGGAATGATTGGTGCCAGAGATGCATTAAAACACAGATCTATGATTGCACTGTCAAGATTAACGTTTTATCTCTGTTTCATTTCAAGATTGTTTTGGCCATTTATCTCAGAAAGGATTTAATATTAAGTGTTGTGTTTTCAAGTAAAGCGGATCTGAACAGGATTTAAAGATGATGGCTACAGGAATTTGCTGTCCATATCTTAAAGCTAGGGTGTTTGTGAATGAGAGTCACGACCTCATCCCATCAATCATGATTAGCATCGGAGTAGGAATGCTAATTTTTGTTGAACATTTCATTATGCTTTCTCACATTTAGAGGTGTGAAAACAGGTTGAATAATCAGCTTTACTCACTCACCCTTAATGGAGAAATATCCCCTTTTCCCATGGGGGCAGGAAAAAAGTTAATTGTCTGATTTGTTAAAGGGAAATCTATGGAAGGCCGATACTAGGATGAAAATGTTGAAGGATTGTTCAAAACAAAAGTACTTAAAGTCAAAGGTGACCCATGCACGTGGGGAAACATGGAGCATTCTTTATTTTGCAGAATTGTAACAAAGTAACAGTTGAACAAAATGAATCCGATCTCATATGAGGAAGGGTTTACATGACCCTTGTGGGAAATATTGGAGGAGGAGAAAAAAAAAGTGGCCCACAAAGATCTATAGCAAGAATTCCTTTCTCAAAATTAGTTTGAATCTAGCACCAAGTCAGGGCGATTGCCAAGTGTCCAGCAACAGTGTTGCCAGTGTGCAGGATAAGCAGTGAATCATGTTGAAGAATTCTCAACGGACAGCAAACCAAGAAGTACAATGTACTGATTATCCTTCCCTTTTTACTAATGTTTTACAAATAACAAAGAGGGCTTCACCTTTATCAAGTATTTTATAGCCAGTCTCATTGCATAAAATGTAAGGTCTCTCCTCATTTCAGTGACCTTTTAAAACTAAAATGCTGTAGATGTTGGAAACCTGAAATGAAACTGAAGTTCTGGAGAAACTCAGTGCGTCTGACATTATCTGTGGAGAGAGAAAGAGAGCCAATACTTCAGGCTCAGTAAGATTCTTCATTGAGGAAGAATCATATTGCATTTGAAACATTAACTCTGATTTATTATGTGATTGCAATTTGGGGGAAAGCTTAGCGCACACTGTGTAGAACCACAGAATAATTGATAACATCATCTGGATTTCCACATTTAACTAATTCCAGACGTTGCCGTTAGTTTCACAGCAATAACAAACATTGTAAGTTTGCTGACACCTCAACCCAAAGGGTGGGCAATTGTTACTATTACTATTTAAACCAATCATTGGCCACATATGTAAGTTGCTGATTGGTTTACTTTTTTAGCATGCTGGTTAGCTATAGTCAGCACAAGAGAAAGTCAGAGCTTTTACAGCATGGAAAAATGCCTTTCAGCCCATCATGTCTGCATCAGTCATCAAGCATCTTATTTTCTAGCACTTAATCTCTGTATGTTATGGCATTTCAAGTTCTCACCTAATGACTTCTTAAACATCTTAAGAACTCGCACTTTTTTAGAAAATGTGATTCAGATGCCCACCACTCTCTGGGTGAAACATAATTCTCCTTAAATCCCCTCTAAACATCCCGTACCTCACATTTGTTAGTGACCCCTGTACTAAGAGAAAGGTTCTCTCTATCTACATTACCCAGGCCCCTCATAATATTAGAGTCAAACACAGTCATACAACATGGAAGTGGGCCCTTTGTTCCAACTAGTCCACAGCGACCATATTCCCAAACAAAACTAGTCCCACTTTCCTGGTTTTGGCCCATAGCCATCCAAACTCTTCCTATTCATGTACTTATCCAAACATCTTTTAAATGTTGTTATTGTATTTGCATCCACCACTTCCTCCGGCAGTTCATCTGCGAACCACCCTGTGTAAAAAGTTTCCCCTCATGTCCTTGTTAATCCTTTCCCAGATCACCTTAAAAATATGTATCCTACTCTTGAATTTCCCCAAACTCTATGGAAATGACCCTTGCTATTCCATCTTATCTGTCCCCCCCATGATTTTATGAACCTCTATATGGTCAGCCCTCAGCCTTCTACGCGCCAATGAATAAAATCCCAGCCTATCCAAACTATTTTATAACTCAAAACCTCCATTCTAGGCAACATCCTGGTAATTTTTTTTCTGAACCCCTCCAGTTTAATAATATCCTTCCTGTAGGAGTGCACACCTCAATCAGGTTTCCTCCTCAGCGTTCACTGTTCTAAAGAAGACAAACCCAGCCTATTAATCTCTCTGCATAGCTGAATTGCTCCAGCCCATGCAACAGTCTGATTAAACTGCTCTGCACCCTCTCTCATGTAACCATATCTGAGTGATCTTTGGATATAACTTCTGCTAAATATGTACTGGTGCTACCCTGTTCATGAGTGCTGTCACAACAATTTCAGTACAGTCATGAGTGGTCTGGGAGATGGAGCAGATCTGGGAGGCCTGCATTTGGGAGGCTAGCAGTCAGGAAGGTAGAAGAAGCCTGGAAAAGTAGAAGGGGAAGTATACTGTAAAGGAAGTGAAAGCTACAGGGCTATTTTGGAAGAATATCTGAGAAGTAATGTCTCAGATGCCAAGTTCAGACCAAGAAGGTGGACATCGGTTGCAGCCATAACTCCAGTACTGAGCTGTAGTAAAGATGGCACTGTCTGTGGCCAAATTCATGGTGTCATTTAGCTTTTCCAATCTTTCATTCCAATCAGTTCTAAGGAAGGGTCACCGGACCCGAAATGTTAACTCTATTTTCTCCTCCACAGATGCTACCAGACCCGCTGGACTTTTCCAGCAATTTTGTTTTTGTTCCTGTAATAATGTTGGCCACATCTTGCAGTTTACAATTGTTTGCTGTAGTAAGGAGGTTCCTGAGGCTTTCTACACCAGGTGGAACAGCAGCATCTCTTCATCATAGACAGAGCGAAGCAGAATGAGAGATCATTGGGCTCGATCTGTGTTGTAGATTTCTAGGCACCAAGTACCACAGAAGGCACATGCACAGGTCTTACAAGCTCCAGATCATCAAACTAACAAATTTCTGAACTGAAAGGAGGTCCATTTCTTAATATCTAACAATTCTGACCACAGACAGGGCAACCTATAAGCCTATGCTAAGTATTCTGGCAGAAATCAAGATGCAACCATCTCATGTCAATCCTCAAAATAAGATAACTTCCTGGATGTCCTGTCAGCAACAGAGATTAGATCATTCGGACTTCCCACCTCTCTTCAGGAATACAGGCTGAACTGCAGACATGCACTATACTCAGGAACAAGCTACCACCAGAAATATCATTGATTAGATAGGCAGTGCGCTCACGAAATACATCAGCACCCAGGACCTCTGAGGAGAGGTTTCACATTGCCGTCCTGAATGGGTGTACAGATTTATGGTTGAATGCTGCACGCACAGAGTAAAAGAGCAGTATTCTTAGCTTTTACAACACTGGTGAAGTTTTTGAATTTCTTTTGATGTTTCCGCCATTGCTCGGCAGTTAGACGTACTGGCCTTAATATCATCTGCAGCACCTTTCCAGATCAGAGATGTTGGCTCAAAGTCTGCCTGCCCCTTGAGGCAGAGCAGAATCTTACAGCTACCACCATTACCTACTGTAGACCTCTGATGGGGAATATTATCCTGTCGAGGCATCTTTCTAGAAAGTTTTCTTGCTTTCTGCAACCAGATTGTCCCTCTCCTTTGAGAGGTAATAACAACTTTAAATATTATCAGAGGTGCACACTATCTTTCTCCCTCTCCCAAGAACGTGGGTAGACAATTCAACTCCTGGCTGCAAAATGGAGTCATTTCAACCAGATCCCAACACAAATGTAGGCTGCAGTACGGGACATTGGAAAGAGCTGCTTGCATTGTGCCCCACACCCTCCCCTCCAGTTGTCAGGAACTATCGAATTTCTAGGCCAATTACCATTATATGCGGATCTGTAATGAATTTAACAAATGCCCAGTTGTACTGCAAGAAAAATCGATTCTCCCAATTGCATTGTTAAATAACCTTTAACTGATTCAAATCACAAAAACAAAGTTTGCAATATAGTTTTGACCAATTTGCTGCTGCCTGGGGTTAAAATGTCACTTTCATTGATTTACCACATTTTTCCCTTGAGATCTAAAGCCCGTGTTTGATTCAGGCAGTCACACAGTTAATGCCACATGGTATCTCTGGGAAACAGAAACCCGTAATAAGAATGACTTTAAACAGGATTTCTAATCGTGAATGAAAGTATTAAAAACAAAGAAACTCCAGGGCACTATAATGTAGTTCTTTACTCTGCAATAATAGATCCAGTATTCAAGTCCAACTTTTGAGAACACTGTGACCTGTGTTATCCTCCGCCAACTCTCTCCAAGTATTCCCGTGACAAGGCTCAGCCAATTTCTATGGCTGTAGGTCCAGAGGTCTTGCTCAGTGACGCACAGTTGTGTGGCAGGCAACACAGCGGGGTATCACCATTTCTGCAGGGGGTGTGCAGGAATGCCCTGGAGGAGGAGCGCTCTATGGGAGGCCTTGTTCATAAAGGACAGCTCAATCTGAGTGATCCTCTTTTTTACGCAGAGTTCGAGAGTTAGTTGGCTTGACTGTTTATTGGGAATTTTTGAAAACTTTGCTAAGCCATTCTTCAGTGAAAATATCCATCTTGTTGAGCTCTACAAAATATCCAGTATTTAGTGCCAGCGAATAACATCTGCTTGGAGACAAAGATTTTGCTTATCAAACTTAATACATAATAATTATTGCATGTTAAATTAACACGATTTAAAACTAGGTAAAAACAAATCTATTTGGTTCTGATAAATGTATGTAAAGTATATTTTACAGACTCTCAGTTAAAAGTGTGATGAGGATCATGAGGTTATGACGACTGAAATTTGATGGAATAGTCACAAAGATTTCTTGGATGCGTCCTGTGAATCATTTTCCATGATTCAAATTACTTTTCCATATTATTTTGCGATAGGTTTCTGTTTAAAGTGCCAAGAGAAAGAACATTTGGGCCCCTGCTTCCTTCACAATTGATCCCGCTCAATCACTCTTCCCCCTCCGCCCTAAATTTCCCTCCTTATCGGAGTTCAATGGTTGGCATTCAAGAAACCTGACCGTTGCTGGCTGGGAGTTGACCAATTGACTCTGTTGGTCTATCTGGATGGGTAGCAGGCTGGCAAAATGCTGACTGCACCTAGCCTTTAAATCCGACCAGGCGCCTCACATCAGCTCCCACACACATGCTGCATTCCAGCATTTACCCAGCTTTCACCCTGCAATTAAAGTCTCTGTTTCAGTGTCAGAAACGGATCAAATGTGAACCAAGCCCAGTGTAGTCCTGCACCTAGTGTTCAGATAAGCAAGTGGGAGAGAACCACTGGCTGTCAATTATATGCCCAAAATAGTGCCTGATCTTTCTCCTCTCCAATGACAGCAACACCAAACTAAATAGAAGATCCTCAATTCACTTTTGTTTGAATATTATTGTATTAATAGAAACTGCTCCTGCCCTTCACTCATGGTTAAATAACATATCGAATTACTGTTATTATGGCTGATGCATGAGAGAAAAGGACAAGGCCACTTTAACAGAGTCACCTTCCATCACAATATAGCAGCCCTAATAGTCACACTGAAGTGTGTATGTAGAGTGAGGTTCTCTATTTTTCATCAGAGTCACTAGTTCTAAATAGTTAGAAAGAGAAGCAGCAAACTCTCACACCCAATAATAAAAACACACACAGAATAACTCAGAATTAAGCACTTAGATGCTTCCTTCATACTAGCATGTACTAGACACATAATTAAATGACATTTTTGCACTTTCTAACATTTTTCAGCTCGGTCAAGCCTCCTCTGTCCGATGCAGGAACTTCAAATACTGTACTCCAGTCTTGGTTTATAATAGATTTCAGTTTCAGCTGAGAGCTCTGTTTTAGTACTCCATGCTGAGCAATTACACTTACCCTACAGAAAATGTTTAAAGGCTTTCCTGGTAATGTGCACTAGAAATTACAACTTCAATTTCTGTAAGTACTTAAAAAAAATTCCATAAGATGCTTGTTGTTCAGTTTTGTGATCCATCAAGGGTCAAACCACCCAAGTAGAAAAGGAAAATTACTGCATTCTGTGCTTTATAACCAAAAAAAGTCTGTCACAATCAAATGTCAACGATCAAAATGAGTCACACTGATGAGTAAATAACTGAAATCACCAATCACAATGTGTTATTGTTTTATTAACAGCTCCCATTTTCTCAGTGATGACAGAGAGAGATAAAGTGGGATTCTTTCTTGGTGAACGCTTACGTTCTTTTTGATTTTTACCTCTGCTTTTCTTCAAGTCCTCTGTCATTAATGAATATCTGCTAAAAGCAACAAAGCATTTCCCTCTGCCTTCACAATGGGAAAGTGGCTATAGGCTTCACTCAGCATGTTCCTCATCAATTCCACCGACATCTTTTAACTCCCTGTGTGATGAATCCTGGCCAGGAACTTGTGTGATACCAGCTCCATGGGAATCACTGGTTTAAATGGGATTACTTCTACAGAACAAAGCAAAGACATGAGGATTGAGAGTCACAGTGCAAACTAATATAGTCCCTCATCAATTAAAGAAAATTCATGGCTTGATGGCTTCTATGAAGCAAAATCAATTTTCATGCTATTAATAAATTGGTCAGAGATAGTAAGAACTGCCGATGCTGGAGTCAGAGACAACACAGTGTAAAGCTGGAGGAGCATAGCAAGCTAGACAGCATCAGAGGAGCAGGAAAGTTGACGCTTTGGGTCAGGACACTTCTTCAGAAATGGGGATGGGAATGGAGCTCAGAAATAAATTGAGAGGGGTTGCTGGGGAAGGTAGATAGAACAGTTGTGGGAGAGTGCAGGTAGGGAGTGGTGGGGATTGGTCAGTGATCTGGGAGGAGAGGATAGGTGGGAGAGAAAATGGACAGATGGTGTCAGGTCAAGGGGGCAGGGATGAGAGGGAGGGTTGGTAACGCGATGAGGCTGAGGTTGGAGAGGTCTTAAAACTGGTGAAATCCATGTTCCAGCCATTGGGCTGTAGGCTCCTAAGGTGGAATATGAGGACGCCAGTTTGCAGGTGGCATCAGTGTGACACTGGAGGACAGCCGTGATAGACATGTCGACCAGGGCATGGGGATGGGATTTAAAATGGTTCTTAACCGGAAGGTGGTATCGTTTGTCACGAACAGAGCACACATGCTCTACAAAACAGTCTCCGAGGCTCCGCTTGATCTCACCAATGTACAGTAGGCCACGTCGGGAGCAGCGGATACAGTAGGCCAAGTTGACAGATGAGCAGGGAAACTCCTGTCTAATGTGGAAGGCTTGTTTTGTGCCTGGAATGGAGGTGAGGGGGGAGACGTAGGGACAGGTGTAGCACTTCCTGCGGCTGCAGGGAAAGGTGCCGGGGGTGGTGGCATCAGTGTGGACTGTGGAGCAGAAGAGGGAGTTGGAGAGCGCGGCCCCTATGAAAGTATGTCAAGCACTTTTTCCGACTGCCTCGAAACCGACATCTATTTCAAGCCCACCGACTACTGCAGCTACCGAGACTACACCTCCTGGATAACTGTGGCTCAAAATATCTGAGGAGTGGCAAATGCCAATGGATTGTTACTCTTCTCCTTTTTATTTTAGTGGTCCAACAAAGTTCCTAGTTTCTGGTCTGGACTTCTGGACCAGGCCACTTCTGGAATGTAGTTGCTTTCAGGATCTACCCTTGCGATGAAAGATAATTACTCAAAATCCAAGCCATGTCCCATTTTTATGGCACTGACTTCCATATTCTAGTAAGACTGAGTACCAATATTCCAAAAGTCTGTTTGAAAGCTATTGAAAATTTAAATGGCTAAGGTAAGTGGATGATTGTAAAACAATAGTTTGCCAATAAGGGTGCAAGTGTGGAACATGGTTGGGGGCTATCATGGCAGGGGCTAAGGGGTTGGGTGGCAAATGGGTGATGTTTTAGCATGGCAGGTACATGAGGGTGTAGATCAATTTGAGCCTAGTTCAGTGGAAGAGAGGGACTGACGAGTGAATGGAATAGTTGGTGACTCTCAGAGGGAGTCAAGGGCCCAGGGGTAGTCATGATGTCTAGGACATAGCTATAGGTTTATGAGGTAGTCAGGGGGTTAGGGAAGACAGGGAACAAATGACGAGGTGGGAGAGCAAGTGAGGTGGGTCAGCAGCCGTTACCAAAGAGTTAGACCTGGTTTTAATTTTTCTAACATTTCCTGGGTATCAAACAAGGAAAGCAGGTTGGAATCATCTGAAGTCTCCATTTCTAGAGGAGAATCAGAAACCTTCACAGAGGGCTCCAGGTGCCAGCTAATTGCCCATCAGAAGTTTCAACATCCCAACAATTCCCACTTTGGACTCAGTGCATTGGGACTTCCATGAGTTTCTGACATGTACCTTGGGGACTACAATCAGTCTACTACTTTCTGGGCTTGAACTGGGTCAATATTGATAAAGTATTACGAAGAACAATAGACTGGTTGGGGTTGAAAGAGATAAGCAACCAACTCCAAATGCAAACAAATATGCTCACTTCAAACTACTGCAAGATGCCAGTCTAACTGCTTGTTTGTTTACTTTTCTCCTCATTTCTCAAAGCACTTAAGCTATTATGGAGTTATACTTGCAAAACTGCTGAACTCCCTTCTAGTATCTTACCCTATAGGAACACTCTACATGCGCTGAGCTTGGACATGTTATGCCTGCAGCCTAGTTAATTATGTCTTTAATCTATTCTGGATTTAATCTATTCTCATCCGCCATCTTTAACATCAATCAGATTTACAGCTGGATCCTCTGCATAATTCAGTAACAGATCAGCATCAGGAATTCTAACTGCTTTTGTAACTTTAGGTTTTCAAGGACCACTGAAGGCAATGTTATGCGGCTCTTCAACCATTGTCCCAACTTAGCTCAGCGCAGGTTGAATCTGGGACCATGCCAATCTATTTGATGCTTAGGAGTTTGGCTGACCAAATAGGGAATAAAAGCTTGCACTCAATAGTTTTTAATGTCACCATGTTCCTCCAAACAAATTGTAATTAAGATTTTAAATTAGATAAAGGCTAGATAGATTATTATGGGTTGCAATGCAGGTAAGAAAGGCCAGAATTAAAAGGACACCATCAGGTTGAAACCAGGGAGGTGGAAAGTTAAAAATGAATGGCTCACTTATCCACTCATAAGGCTGTCCTTTTCATCACTTGGATTTTAACCTGCAGGTGAATGAGGCATGCACCTAAAACAGATAGGGACCTCAAGTTTCATGCAAATTAGGGTCAGATCATGGTGTTGGATCCTGCAAACAAATCCAGAACTGCTAGGATTAGGAAAGAGAGTGTGTGAAATAAGGGCAAGGCTGGGAGTATGACAGCTGCCAAGTTGTTAATACAAGTGGGAACCTCGTTGAATATAAAAAGTGCTGAAGAAAAGTGAAAAGGATTGCAAGAAAGACAAGAAGAAATTCAAGAGGAGGTTGATAGCTAACATAAAGAGGAATCAAAAAGTCTTCTGCAAGTATATAAACTGTAAAAAGATTTGCAGGATGAAGTGCAGAGTCGATATTTGGGGCCAAAAAGGAAAGGGTGCAGCTGAGAATTTAAATGAGTACTGTGTGCATATTTGTCTATATCAGGAAGGAGATACTGCTGAAGTCAGCACGATCCACATGAGGAAGATATTGAAATAATAGGTTGGCTAAAAATGGAGTACCTCAAAATGTTGGCTGTATTTAAAGTTAATAAATCACCAGGAAGAAATGGGATAAGTCCAAGGATGCTGGGAGATGCAAGGAAGATGATTGGGAATGTACTGCCCATAATCTTTCCATCTCTATGGATACAGGAATTGTTCCAGAGTATTGGAAAATTTCAAATGTTGTGTACTTGTCCTAAAAAAACGGATGTAAGGATTAACTCAGAAATTAAAAAAAAAGATTAAGAGTGTATCAGCTGAAAGAAATTGACTCATTTGAGTACTTGGAATTGGAGGTGCATCTAATTTTAACTTATGGAACCAGAAGACGTAAGAAACAGAGATGACAACTCTCCCAGATTGTCCTCCGTTCTTGTGACAGTTAAAAACAAAACTGGAGTTTGGAATAAAGATTGTTTAAACAAAAACCCAGAATCATCCAGTTTGGTAACAAGTATTCATTTGCTTTCCACTTGGCATGGGAATTTACAGCATGGAAACAGATCCTTCAGTCCAACCAGTCCATGCTGACCATAGTCCCAAACTAAACTAGTTCTACCTGCCTGCATGTAGCCTGTATCCCTCCAAATATTTCTTATTCATGTACTTTGATGCACCACATAAATAAATGTCTCAGACAACCAATGGTAGGATGATTGGATGGGAAAGGTTGCCTAATTAAACTTCCTGGAATACATCCAATCAGAATTGGCAAGTTTAAGGCAGAGCATTGTGTGTAGCATTGGGAATCCCATCGAGGCACTGGACTTTTGCCATGGAGATTGGAAAAAAGAAATCTGGGCTTGTTTTTGGGTCAGATATCTGCCTTGTTGGGATTAAAAGTTAAGATTTGCATGTGGGGAATGCCCATTAACTGATCTAAATACTGATTTCCTGTCCACTTGGAGCCACTTCGCGTGGGGTTACAGGTCAATCTGATGAAGTGTGGGGCTCATTCAGACTCTCCACATTAGCCATTGCTGTTTGTACCAAGGGAACAAATTTGCTTATTGTGCCAAAGGCTTCCACAAGACTAAAAGGGAAATGAAACATTACAGAACAGCCAGAACCTTGGGCAGAACTGTTCCTCATTTTATTAATGTCGAATCTAGGATTTCACGCTGGAGGCTGAGAGGGAGTTCCTCTTCCTGGTGGGTGTCGGGAAGATACTACATCATTCTGTACCCTTTTTCCTCTTCCTATCTTGAGTCCAAGCTCCTAGCTCCAACTCCAATGAGCTGTTTCCCTGCAGAACCACATTGTCTGTGAGGATCACTTGTCTCTGGAAGCCCGTGTTGTGGAGGGTGCAGCAGACCATCACAATGATGAAGACCCTTGCAACGATGCATCAGAGGGTGCAATTCAAATAGTTTAGGTAATAGAATAGTACCCTGAGCAGCACAATGATCTGTTCAATGATTGTCCACCTCAGCAGGTATTTTTTGTTATATCTCCTCAGTGGTTCTGTCTGGAGCTCCATTTAACCTGAATTCAATCACACACTTTACATATTGGAATGAAAATCTGAGATGGCCTGAACAAAACCAAAGTTGCTGGAAAACTCAGCAGGTCTGACAGCATCTGTGGAGGAGAAAAAAGAGAGTTAACGTTTCGGGTCTGGTGACCCTTCCTCAGAGCTGGATTGTCAGAGAGCAAAGGGATCATAGCAACATCAAATGGAGGTGATTCTTGTGACCACTGAGCAATTGTAGTTTAGGAAGTAGAAGGTCTTCCTCTTCTCCACTGAGTGGGGAGTTCTTTGATGCTCTGCTGAGCATGTGGGTGCAGTAGATGATGCCCTGCAACTGGCAGAATCCTATGATGGCTGAGAAACCCAATGGCTTTTGTTACCACAAACCGTCTCTGTCATGAAAGGGATGGACTACCAAGGCTTGCAAGAGAAGTATGACTGACCAATGAATCGAGTGAAGGGTAGGTCAAGGTCCTGCTAAGGTTCTGGTTAATTGTGAGCAGAAGAATTCAAAGTCACTGCGCCTTTGAAGCCCGCTGGGAAGGCAAGGCCAATGTTGAGAGGTTCCTGGTCTGTTGAGAATGTCTGCTACAATCCCCTTTTCTGGCACAACACTCAACTTGCCTGATTCTGTCCCTGTGTAGTACCCAATTTAGACTTTTAATGAAACAGAAAGTGGAGAACAAATTCATGAATGCAGTAAAAAAGTAATTTATGGAGAAATTATAAAATAGTTCACAATTGGAATGGAGAAATTTCAGCCACAAACTGTTCCTGTTGCAGACTTTATTAATTTATTTAACATTAGATGGCTCAAAAACTGGAACTATTAAAGTATATGGGGACAAGCAGATATTTAACTACATACCCACATGATTGAAAAAAACTAACATAGATTTGATCATGCTCATGGCCTGTTTCTGCGCAGAACACTGTACAGTTCTATGTCATATCATTTTATACGACAGAAGAATTATTAATCCATGCGTCTGACATATATTAAAACAACAATTTGTAACGTCTTACAAGTACCAATGAACCATGTGATTTTATTTTCCCTGTGTAGATAGACTTATTTTGTTATTTTAAATAATATATTAATTGACTCCTGTTGGAAGTTATTCGTGTATTCAACAAACCCCTCTTTGGTAAAACTATGCTCTGGTTCTTTCTGGCTCTGAAGGATATTTTAAACATTCTAAGAGGGTATCTCATGTGAAACATCACAACAAAAACATTTACCTTCATTCAGAGTGTCAGCTTCTTTGCTTGAGGCACACACCATCTCATGCAATGTCATTACAGTGCAGCGAACCTCAAGGGGGCAGTGTTTAAACAGAGGCATCAATCTCCTGAAGCTCCACTCCACATTTGATTATAAATTAAGATATCAGCCAGTTGGACTGGGCCTCAATCAAGTTGAAATCAGTTCAGTTTACCATAGGCTTACACGTCTCTGTTTTCCAATTCCTCTCACTTCATGACTAATAAAAAGATTGGAAATGAGCCCAGTTCTCATTAATATTATGGCCTTTGATTTTGCTGTTTGATGGCTTACAGCACTCATTGCATACAATGGGCTGGTGCCAACTTGCAGAGAATCCAGCCTAAAACTCCAAACCATGGTCATGCAGTTGGCCAGTTCATGAGTCCTTGTTTTTACCATGGGAGACTACTGTCATAAGAAACTGAATCTACACAACATATCCCTTACTGCCATGAGCATTGACAGCAAAAAATCTTGGAAAATTTTAACTGTTGAAATACAGCAGGAGTGGAGTGGACAAGTGGCTAACATGGAATAGTTGTGTGCCTACTGATCTTTAATTGCAGTTCTTGTTAATTGAGATTTTATTCAAGCTGAAGTCAGTAGTTCTGTAATCTGCAATGATGCCACGCTTACTTGCCATTTGAACAAGTTTTGAATAAGTAAATGGAAATAAAACAGAAGAAGGAATGTTAATTGTAACTGTGATTTGGTTTCAAAAATACAATGAATTTGATACTCACTATTTTAAATTTGACATAGTATTGTAAGGAACTGAGGAAAACCTGCCAGATCAATTCGCACCTCCTTTCAGAATATTTGAAAACTCCCGTTTAAAAATGTCACTTGATTCTCTTCAGAAGGCAGATCCAACCAAGACGGTTGGTCACAGGCATCTGACAACAATTTCCTGTCTGCATACAGAGTTTGAAAATGCTTTTTCTCCCTCTTTTCCACTCTTCAAATGATACAGGATGTGATGGATGAGGAAGGGCATTCAACCACCAAACAGACCCTAAAAACCTTCTTTGATATATTAAGGGGCTAATGGGGCTCATTAAATATTTACTTTCGGAGTGTTTAGATTCATTATAATGGCCTGGTTACGGAAGGGACAATGGTGGAAATACTGGGATACCGCCATTACTCTTGTGAAATTGACAACAACATTGAGTCCACACTCCAGCAGAACACCACCACCAAATACATCATCTCCTTGCTCCCCGGTCTGCATTTTTTAGGGATTGATCCCTCTGGGATACCCTATTCATTCATTGACCACTAACTCTGAACCCCCTTCCCACGGCTCCTCCCTATGTAACAGCAGAAGGTGCAATACTTGCCCTTTCACCCCCTCCCTGCTCACCATCCAAGGGTCTAAACAGCATTACCAGGTGAAGCAGCATTTCACCTGTATCTCCTCCAATCTTGGATATTGTATTCTCTGCACCCAATGTGACCTACTGTACATTGCAGAAACCAAATGCAGACTGGATGACTGCTTTGCAGAACGTCTCCAGTCTGCGCATGAGCATGAACCTGATCTTCCCGCAGCTGGTCATTTTAACACAGCATCCTGATCGCATGCCCACTTGTCTATTCTCGGCATGCTGCAATGCTCCAGTGAATTACAGCACAAACTGAAGGAACAAAGTCTCATCTTCAGGCTAGGCACTTTACAGCCTTCTTGACTTAAATATTGAGTTCAACACCTTCAAAGTGTGAACCAACTTCCATTTCTTCCCTTTCTATTAGCCTCGCTTGTTACATTCTTTGTCACCATGTCCTGCCCCCACCCAAGTGGGACTGTCTGGCCTTTCAGGTCTGGCAGTTAGACACACCATTGTTCTCCCATTCTCCCATTCTGATGACTTAATCTAAACTATAAACATCCTCACTTCTCCAGCACTCTACTTTCCAACACCTCTCTCCCAAAATATAGCATAAATGCTGCCCCCACCACACTTCACTTCAGCTCTGATGAACAGTTCTCTAGACTCAAAACATAAGAATGCTCTCTCTCCACAGATGTTGCCTGACCCACTGTATTCTCTAGCGTTTGTTACTTTCAGTTGAGTCCACACATCCAGGTAAAACACAGAAATCCAGATGTTGATCTTACTCTTCTCTGTAGAGTGCACTTTGAAGCCTCCCAGGCCACGATCAATCAAAAATGACTGATATCACATGAAATTTCTACCAATTAGTCTAGCTACAAAAACCCTGGGAAAAAGTTAAATCCTTTGGAGTGCTTTTTGAAAAGCGCATTAAGGTCATATCTACTGGTGAACATCCTTACTAGTGCTAAAAAAAATCTAATTTTATATAGGCAGAATGTGAAATTTCCCCATCTTGATAAAAAATTCCAGATGTATTTAAAATATTTTTTCAATGCTTGTTATCATTCAGCCTGCATCTTAATCCCATGAATATGTCTCAACCATTATTTTGATCTCTACAAAATAGAATTAAACGTGAAATATAGTCATCACATCTTATTCTTGGTTTGCGGTCTGTGATAATTGAATGTGATTGGCTGCTTACATTGGCTGATGTCACTGTTTGATGGCTGACCATTTTCTTAACTTGGCGCAAATTCCAACAAATGCAGGAAAAGTGGATATTACACCACAGAGATCATTGGCCAGTGTCCTTCAATGCGCGAGTGCCAATACTTTGCCACTGATCATAAAACCTGGCTGTTCTCCACTAGCTCCAGTCATCCAAAAGGTGTACTTCACAGTCAATGAAATGTACTGCATGTGCTGCAGTTGTACACATAGTAAAATTAATCCAGATGTCTTCTAAACTGAGTTAAGAAGTGAAACTTTTTTTATGAACTGGAAGATAGTGGAGAGTGTGTAAGTTACACTTCTTTCAAGACAGCAGTCTAAACAAAAGATGATCACATTACCATGGAGGAAAGCCTCTGCAAGTTAAGCCCTGAGGACTGAGATCCAATTACTGCATTCAATTCACTTTCCATATTTTCTGATCATATGTAACACATACAAAAAGTCTTTCTAGTACCAAAAATAATTGTCACACCAGGTGTGTCATATTTTCTGATTTGAATAGTTTGATACTACAAAACCTCCTTTCTCTATGCCGAGTCTACGGCCTAATTGTCATGAGACGTTCGGCCACTGGTAAGCAGCAGAGGCACTTGTCCGACATACTTGGTGCTTTATTGTATGGTAACAATAAGTATAGTTTGTGTTTACTGCTGGGCATAATTGTTAAGGACCTACAAGTGCTGTAAAGAATACATCCTCTTCCTCAGAGTACGTATGCAGAACTCAACTGCCTCCATGCAAGAAACTGTGTGATATCAT
Source organism: Stegostoma tigrinum (assembly GCF_030684315.1). Classification (NCBI taxonomy): domain Eukaryota; kingdom Metazoa; phylum Chordata; class Chondrichthyes; order Orectolobiformes; family Stegostomatidae; genus Stegostoma; species Stegostoma tigrinum. Next base: position 16,975,974 of record NC_081367.1, on the reverse strand, counting down.
TAGGTTAGATACAACATGGGTACTAAATGCTTCAGAACCATTAGCTTAAAGAACACTGCCCACTTCGATAATGTGAACATTTTCTGATGCGTGTGAATTTCAAAGATTCATTGGTGGGAGGCTTACTGCCAATTTCCCAAACTCAAACTATATGGAGCCTTGTTACTTAATCTGCAGCATTTCTGTATTTCCAAACAGATTGCAGGAAATGTTTACCTCACAAGTGAGAGTGAGTGACAGGCATTGACATTTACAGGAAAATAAAGTAAATCATCATCGCATATCATAATACAATCGATTCATATGATGTGCGTCAACTTTCCATTGATGATTGAGAATTGACAGTTTCCTGTGAGTGAGTAGTCTTTTCAGAATGACATGTTGTGCCCCTAAAATGCTAGACATTCTGACAATTATTTTGATGTCAATGTAAATGTTACAATATGTGGAAATAGTAGTTAATTTGAGATAAATACATAGAAATGGGAATGCTTCAAATAATAAGTATTGTATTTATAATATATACAGTCTGTAAGTCAAACCACTTAACTCATGCCTTAAACTATATATTAAACTATACAGTGTCAGTCATCCAATCACTTATTTGTTCTGTTCTATTGACCTTCATTTTATATTCTTTCAACATTCACAGCAAATAAAATAAAGGTTCCCATTACTGAGGCTGTGTCCCAGTAGGTCTTACATTGACTGTAATCAGCAACATTAGTGTATGTGACTGAGGGGACCAATTTCCATTTTGATTATTGCAGGAAAATGCAACTTGTGAAAAAGAAATTGACAACAGAGCTGATCAGTAATGGGGTGGAGGATAGGAGTGATGAGTACGGTGGTTGAAAGCAGGAAAACACTACCAAAGATGGTGATTTTTGGAGATATGGACAAATACAATAAGATGAAGACATCCATGTACTTTCCGCACAGTGTGAAGTTCTGCAGAACACCGGAGTGAAGGCAATTGGAAGAGAAGCAGATCAGTGTTGAAACAGATGATGTGAGAAGGGATCAAGAGGATCAAGGGTCAGAGGAATTTGAAGTCAGGGATAAGGATTTTTAAGATTAATGTTTTGAGGTGCATGTAACAACTGAGCCCAATACCTTAATAGGTGAACAAGATTTTCTGAGGAATAGAATATGGGCCAGAGATTTCAAGAAAAATTGGAGTTAACAAATAGAAGAGTTTGCAAAAAGAGTGAAATGGTCACAGGAGAAATTAAATCTGAAAGTGGCAAAGGACTGGATGGCAGCAGCAGCTGGAGCAATGTGGCAGGGTGACAACAAGCAACGTTTGGAGCCCAAAGCCATCTGTTGAATTTGTATTTGCAGATACAGTTTATTATTTTGTTCAAAAAGCAGACAATTTATAGACAGTCAGACAATATGGAGTTTTAGAAATTCCTACTTTTGACATAAAACCGAACTGACTCTAAACTAAAACACAAACAGAATCTAAACAAGGTCTCATACCTAACATGAATTATCTGACCTAAATGTCATCTCTTCTTTACACTGATAAAATCTTTAGGTCTCTCAGGACTGTGACTTGAAAGGAATTTGGGGATTTACATATACATATTAATCAATAAAAATCTTCTAACTAATTAAAGATTTAACAGCATCTGAGGTTTGTTTAGTACATCCTCATCAATGGTGTAACCCTTTGATCATTTACTTAAAATTTCTGTATCTGACACTACTTCTCAAACCAACAGCTGAAGGAGGACAACGGCTCTGAAAGCTTGCATTTTCAAATAAACCTGCTGTCGTGTGATTTCGAACTTTGTCCACCCCAGCCCAACATTGGCACCTCCACATTTTGTCATGGTGATGGATTATGTGTGGTCCTTGAGGCCTGGTTGAAGATTGCCTCGAACACAAAGGTACATTACCATCAGGTGGATATTGACTGGGTGCCAAAAGAGGTATGGGATTGGGCTACAAGGGCTGCCAGTAGGGAACTGAATAAATTATCATGTTCTGTCCATGTTAATGTCGGCAAGAAATTCTGTTCCATTCATAAATTTAAAGTTGGGCAGGTGGTCTGGCAACGTTGCTACATCTTGGAGTCAAGCATGGTATTGGTGAGGTAAAGTTAGGCATAATTGGCACAAATATGAATATACCTTTATATTTAAAAATAATGCCTCTGAGGGCAAACATGTGCATGAGGAATAGAAAGGTAAAACCAGAATTTGGGACACAAAGAAGGTGGTAGTGTGGCTGCAGAAGAAACCAATGTAGGAACTGTCAAGAGTTAGGCCAGGAACCTCAAGAGGGCAGTTCTATGAAGGAGAGACAGTGGAGGAGGAAGATCAATTGACTCCATCAAAGCGACACAGAAGCTAAGGAAACATGGAAAGAACCACAGTCAGACACACTAAGGATTGGGTATTTTGTGTCTGCAGATTGTGTGTGATTTTCCATAAAAACAGAAAACTATTGTTCTTGCTGGTAGTGCACAAGCTCTCACAGCTTTATCTTTTTTAATTTGTGCTGATTTTATCTTGCATTTACCATGAGCTAAACAGTTTTTTCTGCCATTACATACTGAGATCATTGGGCATGGTAGATAAGAAGACAATGTGGCATTAGTGAAAGACTAACAAAGTTGGAAGCAACCTGAAAGAATATTGCATTACACAACAGACTCTATGTTACATTTAAAAAAAACAGTAGTTTCAGACTATTCAATACAGATGTCTGGCTGATATTAATAAGTTCCAGAATATTTGTCACTGCCCAAAGCTCACAAGTGTGAGTGGTTATTCTGATTGTAACAGCATCTGGAATTTACCATTCTGGAGGAGATAACATGATGATTCTCTACGGCTGTTCAGCTGATGCGAAACACAGAGCTAGTATTTACTAGAACAAGGTCTTTAAGTTAATTCAAACACAACCATTTTCTGCTCACAGGGTTTCCTTAACGCTGGTAGAAAATTTGAGCTTCACAACAAAGGAGAATGCAGAGATGACCAGCACGAACTCTGAGTAGAAAGTCAAGGTCAGGCATGTTACTTGCATCATGATGTGATGTAAATGCTTTAATTGCTTTGTGTAGGAAGCTGGAATATTTTGCACTGTTTCTTACCATTAAGCAACTGTTCACATGCAACTTTTGAGTTAAGCTTGAGCATTGGGAGCTCAAGAACATTAACCTCAATTTAGAGGCTTGATCATTGATTGCGCAATCCTTTTATATATGTTAAGAGCTCAGTGGACTATAGTGGTGGCTGCATATTGTCTTTATTGAACTGGTTGTAAGATGGGTATCTGCGGTGAATGTACCTCATGGTAGAGATCTCACGACTTCAGAAAACTGGGGGGCATGGGGAATTGGTACAGTATTGTATTTCTATCCCAAACAGTTTCCTATTAGTTGTTTTAAAAGTTGCATTATTATCATTCACATTGCAGATTACCCAGGATACTGGCTTTGCACATAACTGCTCTCATGCTTTACCACTCCATTATTTTCAGCAGGCTTTGTACATGCATTCTAGACAGAAAAAAAAATCAACACAATTCAAACTTATTCTATACGGTTTTTAAGAAGGATTTCTGCTGTGAGGCTGAGCTGGTTTTCTCTCGTATCTTACAAATTCATCTTGTTAACTACCTACCCTAACCCTATGGCATCCCACTTCTCTGATTCAGGCACTGTCTTACATTATGCTGTTCCCAGAATAAGCTGCCATTCACTGGCATCCCTTACACTCGTGCCATCTTTAGAAGGCCATTATGCATCCAATCAAGCACTGTTGTTCTAGAGATGCACTGTGCAATGCCTGACATTTACCCTGGATCTGGTAGTCAAGGAAAAATGGCACCCTGCTGTGTGGGCAGATTCCTGGAGGTCCTGCTGGATGGAATAATACAGAGGCAGGATGTTCTGTTCCCCATGACCAGCAGTGGATGCTATGACAGCCTGGGTTGAGGTGACCACCTGGGTTGAGATGTCATCTGGAAAAATGCCCAGAAATGTAGAAATGTTCTACATTTCTACAAAGAGCGAATGAGCTTCTCCACTGTGCAGGCATTAGTGCCACTATCTTCCCTCCAGTGCTTTACACTATCTCTGCTGCTGTGTCTATTTCCCACCAAGGCTCATGCTCTACCATTCTCATTATGCCTGTAACATCTTCCCTCCCTCCCTCACTCTCAGGCACCACAACTCCCGTCAACACTAACCCCGCATGTACTTTGAGCTGTCTACTCACTCATTTGGGATGCTTCCACATCTGCAACAAAAATAACAGTAAACATGAAATGTTCCCCAAGATGTTGGTGCTAGTGTCCAACATAGAGGTCCTTCTGAGCAAAGGGAGAGCTGAATTCAACAGCCACCTACTCCCTTTTCTGTGTTCAGCTTTCTCAATTCCTAGCTTGTTTGGCAAGATTGGCAAAGAGGGAATCTGAATACTGATAAAATGAATTGGGCCGTCAACTTGTGGTATTCAACAAGCAATAGTCCCCTTAGCTTTCAGCTTGTCAGGATTAGTGAGAAACTTGCTGTGCCATGTTTGAACATGGCACATTTATGCACATATTTATCGCCCACAATACCTGCCTCTCATACCAGGAGGAAAAGAATGATGTTAATAGTAAGAAAATTTGAATAATACCCCAATAGGGCAGAATGAGTCAAGATGTCAAGATGGGCGATGCCCTGCCTGACTTTGGGTTCCTGGTCCTTTATGTGATAAGGACTCTGACTGCCCTGAGTAGCTGACTGTATTTCCAAGTTTCTGGATTAGTATTGGAGGCTGTCCTTAGTTTACAGTGCTGGGACCTCCTGGCCATAAGCGATCCTCCTGAGACCTGACAGCACAGCTGGCAAACATGACATGTTTCTTGGCTTCGTGGCTGTGCTAATTTCCAAGGCATGATGCAGAAAAATAAGCCTCATATTCACAGCTGAGGGAGCAAATTGCAAAAAGGGAAGGCAGGGTTGTGAGCATCCAGAGAGGGTTTGCTTGTTCTGAACCTAAATCAGTAACTGGAGATTCCGCAGATGCTGCCTGATTCAGTCCGTGAGCCGGGTGTGTGTACACAGTATTCTCATCACAGCATCACAATGGGAATTGCCAGTGTAGTAAAGAAGTATAGGAGCATCCTGCAGGAGGACTGGAGATTTGCCATGAGGGTTCTTACAGGCTAGCATATCATTACCAATGTCCATGGATTTTGAATGCATGTGGCTGCTGCCCATGAAGCATGCCCTGACATGTTGGTGCCTGCTGTCCAATATGAGAGTTTTTTGGAGCAAATAGTGAGCTGAAGTCACCAGGTAGCTGCTCTGGTTCAATACAGTGTGGTGCTGGAGGAACACAGTTGGTCAGGCAACGAGGAGCAGGAGAGTCGGTGTTTCGGGTTTACACCCTTCATTAGGACCTGCAAAGGACCTCTACTGCTTTTCATTCTATGCACATGTAACAACAAATTCTCTCATTAGTCAGCCCTACCCGAGCTCAGAGTTTGTCTTTCCCAGGCCTGCAAAGGACGTCCACTGTTTTCATTCCATGTACTGCCTGCCCAGCTGTTCTGGTTTCCATGATAACAAAGTGTGGAGTTGGATGAGCACAGCACCTTAGGAGCACAAAGGCTGACGCTTTGGGCCTAGACCCTTCATCAGAAAAGGGGGACGGGGACAGGGTTCTGAAATAAATAGGGAGAGAGGGGGAGGTGGATCGAAGGTGGATAGAGGAGACAAGAGAGTAGCAGTGGGAGAGAGATCCCCTGAGGTTTGTCCGGAGGGAGGAGGGTAACTTCTTCAGGTTAGGCATCCCTGGAAGAGGCTTCGCAGTGAGGTTAAAATTGCATCCGAGATAATGGGAACTGCAAATGTTAGAGAATCCGAGATAACAAAGTGTGGAGCTGGATGAACACAGAAGGTCAAGCAGCATCTTAGGAGCACAAAAGCTGATGATTTGGGCCTAGACCCTTCATCAGAAAAGCGGGATGGGGAGACAGTTCTGAAATAAATAGGGAGAGAGGGGGAGGAGGATCGAAGGTGGGCGTCAGCTTTTGTGCTCCTAAGATGCTGCTTGGCCTGCTGAGTTCATCCAGCGCCACATTTTGTTATCTCGCATTCTCCAGCATCTACAGTTCCCATTATCTCTGTTCTGGTTTCCATGTTGAGTTTTCTCAACATCTAGCATGTTTGGTGAGATTGATAAGGCAGAAAGCTTAATATTAATGAGGTGAGTTAGCTGCCCAAAAGTCCCCCTGAAGTGATAACTTCCCACAACACTGCATCTTTTCACATGCAATGTGCTCCCAACATTTAGATAGGACTTCTCATTCAATTCTGCCACATATCTTGCCATAGCTCATTCTGCTCTGAACCGTATAAGAATCTGCCAACAATTTTTCAAACTTTAATGATTTGTGATGGTACGCACACAGGTTTCAGATTTCCCTCCAACATCTGCTGCTTAAAATACCGAGCTCCACGGTTCCATTCCAAAATTATCTCAGCCGACTCCGCCGATTCCTCCTGTTACCGGTAGATACCTCTTCCTTTTAGTTGCATTTGCAGTGTCTGGCATGGAAATCTTTTTGTTGTGTGACTTTGAAATCAAGTTTCTTTTGCAATGCTGCAGTTAGACCTATTCCACCTACACTGTCCTTCAGTCAATGTGCTGTGCAGAACAGTAAATCATTCCTGACGTGTTCAAGGGTATGGGTCCCTGTTCTATCACAGATCCTCAAGCCGTAACTTTACAAAGATCTGCAAAGCTTCGAATGTCGCAAAAGGTACAATGTTGATTTGGCACTTCATATTCATTTGATGCTCTCTTTCTGGCGATTCACTGCAATAGTTATAAATCACTTTTCTTCCTTTTGGAGTGAAGTTACCAACCTGTTCTAGGGTGCATTTTGAATGGTTTCAATTGTCATAGAATGATAGAATCCCTGCAGTGTGGAAGCACGGCATTTAGCCCATCGAGTCCACACCGACCTCTTAAGAGCATCGCACCCAAACCAACACCTCTACCCTATTCCTGTGACGGTGCATTTCAAATGGCCAATCCACCTAGCTTGTGCATCCCTGGTGAGCATGTGCAAACTCCAAATAGACAGTCGCCCAAGGGTGGAATCATCCCCGGTGCTGAGAGGCAACAATGCTAACCACTGAGCTACCATGCTGCCCCTAGGGACATTGTTAGAATCAGTTACTGTGGAAGTAATAGCAAGACCTTTAGAACAAATAATACAAATAATTGGAATCAATTTAGTTTTGTGTAAAATGAATTGTACTGAGCCATTAGTTGTCATTTGATATCACATCATTTGACATCTCTGTAGGAGCAATTCTCCTGACAGGCGTTTCCATCTTCTTCATGACTAAACACTTGCACGCAAAATGGTTTATTTTCTTGTAGAGAATTTCACAGAATAATGACCCTCTGGAAGAAAAAAGTCCTTATCACAGTCATGCACAGGAAACCTCTAACTTTTCACCTGATCCCTCCATAACCTCACGCAGGAATCAGTTTCTCTGCAACCATCTTGTCAAGTCCCCTCAGGATCTTATGTTTCTTTAAGTTCAACTCTCATTCTTTTTAAATCCAAAGTACATAAGCTCAACTTGCTGAATCTTTTCTCATAAGCAAATCCCTTCATCCCAGGAATCCAGCTAAGGCCTTGTAGCAACGTGTTTCCACCTTTGTACTTTATTCATCTTGCAAGAAATGTCAACATTCGTCTTCTCAGACACTTGCTGCATCTGCTTACTAACTCTTGTGATTCATGTAACAGCACATCCGTGTCTCTCTGCACTGTAAAGTTCTGCAAACTCTCTTCGTTTAAACTGCTGTTCTATTCCTCATGCCAAAGTGGGCAAGTTCATATTTTACCAAATTACACTGTACTTGCCAAGTTTTTTACCACTCACCTCATCTATCTAAATGTCTTCATGGACACCTAACATCCTCTGGAGAATTTACTTTCTTATCTGTTGTCATGTCATCAACAAATTTAGCTGCCTTGCAGTCTACCCCTACATCTCAGTCTTTGATGTTGATCGTAAATAGTTGAGGCCCCAGAATTGGTTACTGCTTGTCAGCCTAAAAGTCACAAAGTTATCCTTATTCTCTGCTTCCTGTTAGCTAACCAATCTTGTATATATGCTAACACAGTGGCACGGTGGCTCAGTGGTTAGCACTGCTGCCACAGGGACCCAGGCTTGATTCCACCTTTGCATGACTGTCTGTGTGACGTTTGCACATTCTCCCTGCGTCTGCGTGGGTTTCCTACAGGTGCTCTGGTTTCCTCCCACAGTCCAAAGACATGCACGTTAGGTGGTTTAGCCGTGGGAAATGTAGCATGGGGGTTGGGTCTGGGTGGGATGCGCTGTGGAGGGTTGGTGTGGACTCAACGGGCTGAATAGTCCGCTTCCACACTATAGGGATTCTATGAAGAGTGCTTTTTAAATTCTGGAACTAATTATGCATAAGTTTGGCAGAAGCAGAAACAACTAAGGAGTTCAAAAGAAAAAAGAATGGACACAAAAAAAATCAACTTGGTGAGTGTCAAATGTCGGAGTGGGATGACTGGATTGCACAATGGGCAGTCAGTATGAATGTGAACTGCCAAATGACCTCCTTCTGTAACATAAATGACTGGTGACCCAAGGCAAGAACAGTGATTTCCAAGAACGGGTTTAATCGAGCAAAACAATGTCTATAGATGGGTGAAAGAATCAATGGAGTAGGACATTGAATTGCTCAAAAACATTCTGCCAATCAATTTGATCATTTTTGGTCTGTGTCTTAACTCGTCCTACCTCCCTTACTTCCACACACTCCTTAATCCTCTTTAACCTATCAATAATCTCCCATTCACAGTCAAGAGAAATGTAAATGTTGTTGTTTAATGAAGTCAGAGCTGCTTTTAATGAAACATGACAGCCACACAAATGATACACAAGCACAACGATGTCTCAGTGTACTAAACTACTATCACTTTGTTGAGAATGGACCCAGACAAATTACAGCAGATTAAATGAACCTGCATGCTTTGGGACTAATATGGGAAAATACGTGGCAAATAGTGACTCATTTCTCATCTGCTTGACACATCCAAACTTATTCTGGAGTTAACCTTATAAGGTTAACAAAAACATTTCTGAAACAGTTGCGCAATAACAACAAAAGCATTTTTAATTGTAATATAACTGAAACTGCCTCTGCAGCTCTGTACAAAAGCAAAATGCAGTGGATGCAGGCAAGCTGAAATATAAAGAAAAATTGCAAGGATCTCTCAATCGCAAATGTAGAAAGAGAAACCGTTCACATTGAGATGCCTCCTGTCAAAACTGGCGTGATTGAAGGTCATTGGTCAAAAACATTAACTGTTACTCTCCCCCACGGATTCTACTAGAACTGCTGAGCATTTTCAGCATTTTCTGCATTTTTGGCTCTATTTTTGAGGACCCTGATCATCTTTCTTTTCATTGCAAACACATGCAAAGAAGCAGCCCCAGGGAAATACTGACTGGTCCAATTGTGCTCTTCTTGTTTTTCCACAGGTAAAGATTTTTGTGGGGGAATGTTGCTGCTGAAAGTTGACAAATTAAGGCAAAATGCTGTAAGGGAAAGATTGTGGAAAATAATCTCAATGTTGCATTAAAAACTATTGAACAATTCAGTTTTAGTTAAGTCCAATAACATACAGATATTGAGGTTACATATTATTTACAATATGATGTCCAAACAGTATTCAATGTGGCATTTGTTCTGAATTTAACTTTCAGACATACTAATCAGTGAAACATGCACTTTATTGAGTGTCCTATAGTGCTCCATGATTATGGCTTGTCAGAAAGGGATATCTGTGGCGGGCAAATGGAACAGCGTCTGGAGCCAAATCTGCATCCAGCTTTTCTCCTGGGATAACTGAAGAGAGAACAAGGTTTACAATTTGGCTGTAAAGTTTAGTGGAATTTAGTGGAATATGCAATGGGTTCAGTAAAGCAGATTGCTTAGAACTGGACCTACATAATAGAATTGGTTCTAGCTCTGTAAGGACTGGCATGAACTTGCAAATAGAATAGCTTTGTCAGATATGCTTGAATATATTCCCCTTCATTTAGACAATTGTTTCTTCACCATCAAGGACATCTCACTCGTGTGACAGGGTTGGATTATTTCTGCTGTTGACTTTATCTCCATAACTGCTTGTTTAACATGTTCAAAAGGTAGAATTTGATTATTATGCCCACAGAATAGTCAAAGGCAAACAGAAGAGAGCTTTAATCCAAAGGTAGTCCTGCTGGACAACTGATGTTTCCTGACAAGGAGCAATGCTGTAGCTTTCCAATTGCTCAAAGCTCTAGGACACCAGTATATGTGCAAAGGTTGAGATTTGCATACTTTTCTCTGAAGATAGTAATTTGACTAAAATACAATTTGAAATAAATGTGTTTTTAAGTAACAGGGTAGAACAATAATAAATCTGAAGATCTCAACTCCAATAGGATTGAATGCATTTGGTAGTGCTTCAGTAAGTGTATGGTCCATTGGGCCCATTAACTGAGAGTTAAATGTAGCATAAAGACCACATGGTACTTGCTTTGAATATAGAATTTAGAACATCATATTAGAAATACAAACAAGAGATCGAGTAGGACCTAAGAACAGACACAGGAGATGGCTACACACCTTATTGAGACTGCTCCATCACTCAAAATGATCACGGATTATCCTCACCTCCAACTGTGCTGACCACCCGTTTCCAAATCCTTTGACTCCCTGACAGACCAAGTCAGCTTTCAGTATATTCAATGATAGAGTATCCGCAACCATCTAGGTTTGAAGAAATGCTATGACCTCTAGTGTTTGTTATGTCTATACATGAGTTTTGGATAAAAATACAGGTGGTTTGATTAGTAGGTTAGCAGACAACATAAAAATTGGTGGAGTTTTGGATAGTGAGGAATGTGGTCAAAGGATACTGCAGGAAACAGATCAGTTGGAAAGTTGGGTGGAGAAATGGCAGATCAAGTTTAATATGGACAAGTATGAGATGATACATTTTGGGAGATCAGATACAAGAGGAAAGTGTACAGTAAATGGCAGGACTGTTAGGAGCATTGGTATACAGAGGGATCTTGGGGTGCAAGTCCATAGTTCCCTGATAGTGCCAACACAAGTGGATGAGGTGGTAAACAAAACGTACTCCATGTTTACCTTCATTAGTCAGGCCATTGAGCATAAAACTGGGCAAGTTATAATGCAGTAAAACTTTAGTTATGTTTCATTTTAGAACATTGTATATGTTACTGGTCACCACTCGTGAGGAAGGATGTGAAGACTTTAGAGAGGGTGCAAAAGGGGTTTACCAGGATTGGAGTGTATTAAGTATAAGCATAGGTGGGGAAAACTTGATTGCTTTTGCTAGACTGTCAGAGGCTGCAGGACAACTAGATAGAAGCCTATAAAATTACGAGGGACATGGAAAGGCTGGATATTGGAGTCATTTTCCCCATATTGGAGAATGTCAAATATTAGGTGGCAGAGGTCTAAGGGGAGAGGAGGAAAGTTCAAAGAATATGCAGAGGGCAATCGGTACATGGGACATGCTGCCTGGGGGTTGGCAGAAGCAGATACGACAGCAACACTTAAGGGACATTTAGACAGACACATGAACTGGCAGAGAGTATTGGGATATAGACCATATGCAGGCAGGTGGATTAATTTAGGATTACATCGTGGTCAGGACAGAGGGCTAAAGGGCCTGTTGCTGCGCTTTACTGCTCTAAGTTAAGTGAATTACTCTGGAGGTTTTCCACACTGGTAAAAATATCCTGCAATGACTACTTTGTAACCATATCAGAGTACTTGTTTCCTAATAGACCAACATGGTTACATTTACAGTGGCTATCATATGTGTTTTTGCAACTAGGGAGAGGATCTTTAGGGTCCATCTCCAGTTATATTTAAAGTTTAATTTATTTATTCATATCCCTAGAGGAAAAGTGATGTGCGCTGCAGACATCGAGGCTGGCGATACCCAATATAACTGGAATTGTCTGACACTTCTGTTTTCTCTCTTTTTTGCCTTTTCCCACATGAATAAATTAAAATTCTATTATCAGTGATGTGCATGCAAAATATATTTGATTTAGTTATCAGCTGACAATTCTGCATTGATGAGTGACCAATGAAAGAGTTCCCAGTTCAAACAGCAAAATGGCCACAACTTTCCTGTCCAATTCTATTGCTATCCCCATAAGACTTAAGTGCACTAAGGCAGAATGGAGTTTTAAAATTTCACTTGTAAAAATTTACATTGCATTAGTTTCACCTTATTCCTCTGTGTGTCATCATTACTTATTGAAACTAACTTATTTAGCATGCTCTAAATGTACTGGCACGCCTCATAATTGGCTTGCATTAATGGTTTCAGAGGAGTTAAGGACATTGCCTTTATTGTTAAAGAAACAACTTGTTTTTGTGACAGAGGGGGTAATTGTAATGTCGTAGATGAACACAAAGCTGCGTACGATCTCGGTCAGTCAATATTTGAAGATGAACACCCATTTGGGCAGTGCTGACACTGCCCCCTAGGTTCATCATATCCTTACCTTTACCGACTGACCACACTAACATTCCCCTCTACCCCAAATCTAGGACATCAGGCCATTTGGACTTCTCTCTTCCACGCTCTGGCTCCACACCAAAACTCCTGTACCAGTGACTCGTCCTTGCCAGTCCAAAATTTCTACAAAAGAGCTAATTCTCTTGCTTTCTTCACTTGTGCTGTAGACTTTAACAGGGAAAACTGCTTGACTTACACAGAAGAACATAAACCCAACTGGAGGATGCTTCCTTTAAACAAATATGAGTCAGGTGCCATTATATTCTAATACACACTGACTTTATCTTGAAGATAGGACTGTATTAAAAGTTGTTTGAGCCTAATTAGTACTCACAGCATACAAATGTATTACAGATATGAACCACTCATATAACCTGCATTAGTTTCAATGCTACAAACACATCAGTTACTATATTGCTGCATCGCAGCCTGCCATCAGAATACTGGAATTTCGCATCAAGCCTAATTAAGTCACCCACACACATCACCCCATCTGGTGAATTCGATAAACTTACTCCTGTAGCTTTCTAGCATTCAAGTTTTCCTCATGTCATGCTTGGCTCTGCTGTACAGCTGAATGCAACGACTTACTGCGCTACAGAAATGGGTGCCAAAGTTACAAAGCCCTTCATCCTTTGGTGGTTTCAAACCACCAACAATCCGTTCTCCCTGCTATGGGAAGGATGTTGTGAAACTAGAATGGATTCAGAAAAGATTTACAAGAATGTTGCCAGGTTGGAGGGATTGAGCCATAGGGCGAAGACGAATAGGCTGGTGCTGTTATCCCTCGAGCGTCAGAGGCTGAGAGGTGACCTTACAGAGGTTTATAAAATCATGAGGGGCATAGATAGGGTGAGTAGCCAAGGTTTTTTCTGCAGAATAGCGGAGTCCAAAACTAGAGGGCATAGGTTTAAGGTGAGAGGGGAAAGATATTAAAGGGACCTAAAGGGCAACATTTTCACACAAATGGTGGTGTGTGTATGGAATGAGCTGCCAGTGGAAGTGGAAGAAGCGGGTATAATTACAACTTGTAAGAGGTATCTGGATGGGTATATGAATAAGTAAGCTTTACATGGACTTGGGCCAAATCCTGGCAAACGGGACTAGATTTAATTTAGGATAACTGGTCGGCATGGATGAATTGGACCAAAGGGTCGGTTTCCATGCTTCACAGCTCTATGGCCATATGCTGTGGATAAGCAATTGATTACTATTATTAGTCAACAAATCATCATCGCAACTGGTGAAAACCAGGGTGGTAAAAACTGAATGAGATGAATCTTGATATTGCTTTCTCTGGTAATTGCCATGAGTACAGTAGTGGCAAGTTAGGCTTGGGCTTCCATGCACTGCATTATAATGTTACAGAGGTTCACATCAGCACTATGGAAAGATTCTACTCTTGCCAAGAGGAAGGTAGATCCAGAGGAAATCAAGATAATCAGAGGGATTCGCAGCCTGACTGGTCCCGAGATGTTTCCTTGACATTACTGTAATAAGGTAACAACATATGCTGCTTTGATGCTACTCATGATTTACTGCACAAATTATTCTCGATGAGAAAATTATGCTTTTTATATTTGAAGGCATAGGTGAGTTTTGTACATTTGTCTATACAGCCATTTCCATCAATGCTTTACTCACACTAGATTATAGGTGCGTAAAACTTACTGCATATGTTAATAACGTTATTTCCATATAACAACTGCTGTTAAACTGACTACTCAGAGAGGTGTACACTGCTCTCTCTCATTATAAATATGCTTTTGATCCTTTATTCAATAGTTACCAGATTGTGTTTATAATGCAATGTGTGTATGTATTCATGAATCATGTACATTTGCATACAATGTGTGTGCATGAGGACATGTTTAATTATTTGTACGAGAATGATGAGTTATAAGAGTCTGTAACAGTAAAAAAGAGCAAGGACATTTAAAATCATGGTTTGTACTTAAGAAACAAAAAAGGAATGGGGTTGGCCTGCCACAAGTCATAAGAAAGAATTGATATTCATGTTAAAATTCTTATCAAACAGCTGTCGTATCTGCTAAAAATACGACGAATGTCGAAGCAATTGACAGAGATTACCTTGATTGGACATTTGCAAGCAATTCTAGGCAATGACGCAAACCTCATAGATTTTGGCAAATGCGAATGCCTGTGGTAAGGTTACACTTTATTAACAAAACAAGATACAGCTTGTAAAACAGACTCCTTGCAGCCTTGGCATAGAGATGAAAAGCTAATTTCTTTCCCTCATGCTGATAGTGGCGCAGAAATGGGTCTGGACTTTGATGTTCTAACATGCAGGAGTTGGCTGGCAAGGCTGATGACGGCCAGAACACCTAGGAATTGAAACTAAAATCAATGCAATCAGATTCAAATTATCCAAACTCATGAAGTATGAGATGAGATCAGCAAATGATTAAAGCACACAAAAAAATCTTGGCACAGGTTAGATTTCCAACATCAAATTTTTGTCTGTTGTTTTCACCTCATCCCAACATTGTGGCAAATTGTAGTTTAGGCCTTTTATCAACCGGGTGAGTTTTCTTCCATCATTAGTGATAAAGGAGACATGTTGTCAAGAGGCTGACAGAACTCAGAAGGCTTGAGTAAGCAAAACAAAAAAAAACACAATTTCCTTACTTTCCCCACGCGAAAATGGTGGCCCAACGCTGTAGTGATTTACCATATGAAGGGTCTAGGCCCGAAACGTCAGTTTTTGTGCTCCTGAGATGCTGCTTGGCCTGCTGTGTTCATCCAGCTCCACACTTTGTTATCAGTGATTTACCACAGTTTGTTACAATGTCTGTGATGGTTTTGGGGGAGGGTTGCTACTGATAGACACCATTTGGATTACATACACTCTCTGCACACTCAGGAAGCAGTTTAATATAGCTCATCGTGGCAGGAAACGTGGTCAGTGAGCTCAGAACATTTCGGCCAAGGCAGGAAAAGTTAATGCAAAAGATCTCAACTGTTCACGGTGGGACCATAGTCAGGATCATTCATGATTTCACTTGATACCAAATATTCCTGAGCCCACCGCAGTTTAATGGCGGCTCTGTGATTTAGTGGGATTTGTGCTGCTTTCCTGTGCCTCCTGAAGGTTGTTCAGTCAACCAGTCAGATTTGCCCAAGGCTTGCAGAGGTGGGCTACAATTTTCGCAGACACATTTGATCCTAATCGAATAACTAGGCATTGGGAACATGGCACTGAAAGCCCTGATTTCTTTGAATGGTGGCACAGATTCAATGGGCTGAATGGCCTGCTTTGCTCCTATATTTTAGGGTCTCAGGGAAAGCCACTTTCCTGTCCTTGCCTTTGGCCACTCTCTACCACGACTGCACAAAACCTCTATCCTGCTTCTCTTACTGGCGTCCAGGGATCCAGGAACAATTCCATGTTGGTGTCCTAACAACATTACTGATAGCAACCACTGCTTCTAGTTCACTGCAGACAATACTGCTGATTATTATGCAGCTCTTGGGGATGAAATTTCTGCCTTTGGGTCCTAGCCCCTGACAAAATTCTGATTCTGGCCATCTGATGGGCACTTTGCTTCACTTCTGTGGGGGAGGCCCTCAATAAAACTGTGCTCCTTCCAGTGAGCAAGATATCTGCTGCCCATTTTAAATACCGGCCCTAAGTCAGGACGACAGGCAAAATTCCTTGAACACCATCAAAGTGGATGAGTGTTTAGGGTCGGGGTAATGGGCTGCTCTCAGATGGACTGCAATGGTTGAAGAAGGGCAGCTCACCACCACCTTCTTGAGGCTAGGTGGAGATGGACAGCTAATGTGGGCTTTTCTGTCACTGTCACATCCCTTGAAAGAATAAAACAAAACTATACTAGCTCCTCCACCCCAAGTGAACAAACCCCCCCCAACCACAAATCCACCCAAAAGCCCCAGTAACACACATGAGCCAACTTCTGGTCTCTCCAAGAGGTGCAGAAATAGACTGGGTCCAGATTCGGCCTCAAGCTGTAGACCTTCCTGTCTGGGTAAAATCCAACTGGTACAGCTTCCATACCAGAAGAAAAACTGATGGTCAGCAACGTTTGCAAAACAGAATTAATTTCAATGGGGACTATCCTGTTGTATAATGCCAATATAAATAATAAACACTGAACAAAATCAGAAGTTGGAACCACAACAAATTCACATTTGAAGTTTTGATTGTATTGCCATGTCTGGTTTTAATCATTGTACTTAAGGAAATATCAACAAACCAGAAGTCTGTCAAGTATGTATGCACCAATCAACAAACCAATGTGGTGACATATGCACTAATGTGGCACAAATGAATGCACAATTAGATGTTAATCTGATGCTTATTGTTAATTAGTCACCAATTGAGAAACAAATTCAATATTAGACACCAACTTGCTAATCACTTACTAAATGTCAAATGTAGACTGATCAAAAATAATTTGTGTTGTATGTGGTGTGCACGATTAATAGCATCAATGCATCTTGGTCATTTAAACTGAAAATCAAATCTGACTTACACTGTAGAGATTTTGTTGTTGCTTTACATCATTTCGGTAATATATTTTGTATTGTTGGAAGATGTGGATCTGTTTGGATATACAGACAACTGCTAGAAGTCCAATAAGAATAAATCAGAGATATTTAAAGAATGTAAATAGTTACTATTTTATACTTGTAATTATTTCGCAGAATTTCACAGAATCTCTACAGTGTGGAAACAGGCCCTTCGGCTTAAGAAGTCTACACCGACCCTCAGAGAATCCCCCCTAGACTCATTCCCCAATCTGTAAACACTAGACTGTGTATTACTTGCAATATCCGATGGGAAACAGTTCCTGACATACTGATAGTGCTTTCAAAAATACAATGAGGGAATGGGACTGACTCAATCACTCTGAAAAGGGTCAGTATAGACCCAACAGGTGAAATGGTCTTCTTCTGTGCCGTAATAATGGCTCTAATGACTGTAACTATGTTGAGCATTGCTAATGCTTCAGCAGGTCTCAGTACGTGTTGTTACCATAATAACTCCCAATCAGCACTGAGAAATGTTCTAGCCTTCATATTCCAAACGTATAAATGACGTGTTTTTGTCACTTGAAAATGCAGGCCAGTGCAATTTTTTTTTCTTGATCTGGAATTCATTTCTGGAAGTGGTGGTAGAAGCAAATTCAACACATTCCTTGAAAGAGAATTGAATAAATAGCTGAAAATGACTATTTTGCAGGACTTTAGGCAAAAAGCAGGGGAGTTGGAACTACAGAGGTGGTAATTATTGACAAATACAAGATCAAAAGCTTACTTCACATCTCTTCTGAATGATGAATGAGACAGCTCTTTCAAGCAGCTAGAACAGGCAATCGGGACCAAATGGCCTCCTTGCAGTATGACATTATATATTATTTATTTTAAATAATATTTAATAGATACAACTCCAGTCCGTGCCTTCAAGCAGAATACATTCACAAATGTACTAAGGAGTGATCTTTCAGAAGTGAAGTTAGGAAACACTTCAACAAATAAAAAGGTGAAAGTTCGAAAGTCTCTTCCATAAAGAATATTTGATACAAGATGAATTGCAAATTTTAACCAACCAATCAATTGCAAATTTTAAACCCAAGATCAATAACATTTTCATAATCCAAAGCTGTTTAAAGGAATGGGACAAAGAGGTTCATGTGAAGCTAGGTCAGAGAGCAGATATGATTTCATTCACTGGTGATATAGGTTCAAATAGCTAAATGGTACATTCCTGTTTCTAAGTTCCTGTGAGATATTTAGAGCGAGGCATTGGATTTCTCATTAACCATTATTCACAAAGGTTCACCTTGAAAACATGAGCACGACTTGAAATTATCTTTGCACCATCTGAATGGAATATCAACCATCTGCTGAAGTCTGCTACAGACCATGCTTTGCAATGAGGTAACAAGGTAACAAGAGCTGAGCGAACACAGCAGCCCAAGCAGCATCAGAGGAGCAGGAAATGACCTGTTTTTAGTGAAGGACTTCTATTGTTATATCCTACACGGTAATTTCTACATCTTGCACGAGGGATTTTGTTGAATACATGCCTTGTTATACATGCTCAGCTTTCTAGACTTAAGGCCAAAGGCAATCTGTACATAAACTGGATCTAGTTGGATTGAAGAGGAGCTGATTATTTGAGTGTAAATTGCTTATGAGTTGTCAAAGTAACAGTAACAGATATCAGCTTAAGATTGAAGATTGAACATGTAACACGATGATGGAGACAGCATGGGCGTAACAAGTGCAAGCTAGGTAAATGGAAAACTGGAGGATAAGTCACACTAGCTGTTTTTGCACATCTGGTAGTGTTGAGACAGATCTGGGAATAACAGCTGCTCACTTTCATACTACAGCCATTGTGTAAAGTACCTGGAAAGTCAGGAATATGAGGCCTATTGAAACAACATATGGAGTTTGAAAATAATCATATTAGTCTGGAGTAAAATTTGTGCTGCTTAGTGACTCAATAAAGAATAATGGATAATTAAGAGATAATAGGAACTGCCGATGCTGGAGTCTGAAGCAACAAAGTGTAGAGCTGGGCAAACACAGCAGGCCAGACAGCATCAAAGGAGCAAGAAAGCATTTTCTGATGAAGGGTCCAGACCCGAAACATCAGCTTTCTTGCTCCACTGATGATGCCTGGCCTGCTGTGTTCATCCAGCTCTACGCCTTGTATTCTCAATGTATAATTAAGGCTTTCTCAAATATGAATAAATGTTATTAAATATTTAGAGAGAATCTGATAATTGCAGCTGATTGTTAATTGTGAATTCAATTAGAGAGCAATGCTGCTTGTATATTTCTGGCTCCAAGTCTGAGTCATAGTTAGAGAGTCATACAGCACGAAAACAAATCCTTTAGTCCAATGCATCCACACTAACCATAATCCTAAACTTAACTTGTCCCACATGCCTGCTGCTGGCCCATATCCTTCCAAACCTTTTCTATTCATGTACTCATCCAAATGTCTATTAGACATTGTAACTATGCCCACATCCACCACTTCATCAGGTAATACATTCTACACATGAACCACCCTCTGTGTAAAACATCTGCCCCTCAAGTCTTTGTGAAAATCTCTCCTCTCACCTTATAGAGGCCCCCTAGTCTTGAAATTCTCCCATCCTAGGGAAAAGACAACCACCAAAGGCCTCAGCTTTTCACTTTTCCCAGCTTGCATTGACTCAGTGCTTGCTCCTAGAAGTCATGGGTTCAAGCTCACTCCCGAAACTTGAGTAATCCACAATGATTATTATTGAGAGTGCGCCACATTGTAGGAGTCACCATCCTTCCACATAAAACATTAAGCCATTTCTGATGAAGGGTCCCAACCCGAAAAATGTCAGCTTTCCTGCTCCTCTGATGCTGCCTGGCCTGCTGTGTTCCTCCAGCTCCACACTGTGTGTTATATCTAAACCAAGATCATGTTTGTTTTCTAAGGTGGGCATAAAATGTTTCATTAATTATTCAAGGAGGAGCAAAGGATTTTTCTTGTATACTGCCCAATATTTATCCCTTAACCAACATCACTGTAAATAAAAACAAAACCAAAGATCTGTGGACACTGAAAATCCAAAGCAAAAACAGAAATTACTTGACAAACTCAGCATTGTCTGGCAGCACCTGCCACTATAACGGACTATTACAGTTTGTGAAAACTTGGTTGGTGTGAACTGCCTGTCAGCTTTCCTGATATTCCAAAATAATATACAAAATATTTAAATAGGGGAGGCAGTAGCTTAGTGATAATGTCATTAAATTAGTAATGTAGAACCCCAGGCCAAAGTTATGGGGTCATGCCATCATGGTAGTTGTGAAATTTGAATTCAATACATATCTGAAAGCTAGCCCTAATAGTGACCATATAACTACTACTGATTGTCCCTTCTGCTTCACTAATGTCCTTTAGGAAATTTGCTGTCCTCAGCTGATCTAGCCTATAAACAGAAAGATGGTTGACACTTAAATCCCCTCTGGGCAATTAGGAATGAGTGATAAATGGTGGTCCAGACTGTGACACCCATCTCTATTTTTAAAAAAAACTGAAAGAAGTGACTAAGCCTCAAAACCCTACAATCCCTGCCTCTAAATGGCACCAAATTGTGGAGATTGAAGGCCTGTCCCAAACAATCAGACAGGTCATACTGGGACCCACTTGGCAAACCAGCCACTTTGAATTTTAGCTGGGAAGGCTGGTAATTGGGCAGTGAGAGTTGGGGCCCTTCAGTGATGATTCATTCACTTCTTAGGGTCCTTAACTGGTGGCAAGTCAAGAAGCTCCCCAATAGATCTCACCAAGCTGGCGAGAAGGGCAGAGTAATTTATGCCACACCCTGGGAGGGGAAAATCATGTCTATGGTTTAATCAATAACATTAAATCAAATGTAGGAGTGAGTGGCAACATTGCTCAAAATAGTAGTGATGAAAATAGGAGATAAAGAGAGCTATTGGCATTGCAGTATGAGCCTTATATCTTATTTCTTTGTGACTTCAGGATATTTGACAACCTCATGACTATTTTGTCAAATTAAGTGAGAAAGTATCTCTAAATATCATGGAGATAAATTTCATAGACATCAACACACATTTCCAGCTTTGAGAGAAACTGCGAGGTGCTATTTTCAAAATTATCCAAGACTGAAAATAAACTCCAAATAGAATTTTGCTACATGCTTGAGGTGCTCAGTAAAAGATGTTCCTCCATGCTCAAAAACTCAGGCACATCTGATTAAAATCTCAGCTATCAATTCTGCATTTGGAAATCTATCGATGTTGACCACTGGCCCACTGAGGATATTTGTGAACATCATAAATCACAGCGAAATTGATGTTTATAACTTTCAAACAAGATGACAAATAAATTTATAGTGAAAAATAGCTCTCTATAACAGAAATATAATTTTGGGAGTAAAATTCTGTGATAGCAACGGGCAGCTTGCACTGCTACGAAAATCTAATCTGCACCTCATATACACCTCTGAACATAATGAAGTATCACACAATCCATATCACTGAGCCATTCCAAATAAACTTCACGAGCTCCCCAATTTACGAAGGTCCAACTTACAAGTGCTCATACTTACAAATGTTGTACCACGCAGAGGTGTAATTTTAAAGATCCAACACTTGAACAGTTCCTGTACTTATGAACAGCTGCTTTACATTGTCCTGCGTTGACTTCTGAATCGCATACAATTTGACTTGCAAACAGACTCCAGAATGGAACCTGTTTCCAACTCAGAGACTGCCTGTGTCAGATTTTCCCTCCCCATAGAAATGCATTCCAATTACAACATTGCTACAGACCACTCGGCACGTAAGTCTTTGTCAGGGTTAATCTCTTTTTCTCTCCATTCATTCTCATTTCCCGCATCCAACAGCTACCTTGCTTGATTCTGCATTTTCTAGTTTTTTTGTCATTCTCTTAAGCACATGGCTATCTAAAGTTTGGAACGAGCCCAGGTATCATTCCAATTGATGATTTCTTACTGAGATCTCTTGAATTTGAAAAAAGCTTTCAAAAACATTTTTAATCTTCAACCTTATTTGTACTACCATCAGATACAGCAATCTACCTATGAGTGAGTAATGTGCATTGATTTTGCTACTGATAGTTTTCAAGGAGAATTAGGCTTACCCTCATATGTGCTGGAATTGCTTGTGATGGGCTCTGCTTCAGGGAACAGGTGATTGAGGACAATGCAACTTAGAGGAGCAGAAGGATGAAGAGCATAACAACTGATAGTCATGAGAAAGTTCACTGCCACTTTATACTGATAGGTGTCTGGTTTCATTGAGATTTGATTTTCATTTGAGCCATAAATAAGTTGTAAAGCCTCAACTCCTCTCTGGTTTTCAAGCTAACTATCTCAAAATGGTGCCCTTCAGTTATTGAATAACCTGTTGATGGAAGTAGTTGTTTTGTTATTTACCTTACCAAAAGTAATGACTTTGAACATTTAAAAATTGTCCTTTAATCCCTGCTCCATATAAGGATAACATTCCAAGCGTTGCTCTCTCCACATAACCAATGTCTCATAACTCTGATATCATTCTGGTGAATCTATTCCATAGCCTCTCCAAGACCTCAGCCTCCTTCTTAAAGTGTAGTGCCTAGAATTAGAAAAATGTCAGGGGAGGCCTAGCTAGTGATTTATAAGATGTGTGAACTAATTTTCCTGCACCAACTAAATGTAACCAGAAATGAAAGAGACCTGGAAACAATACATTGTCCTAATAGTCTGTTGTGTGAAGGTGGAGAAACTAATCAGGTTAGAAAAAGAAAACAATATTGAAAATCAAAAATGAGAAGTCTTCTTAGAAATAGGTGATAAAATTCAACTAGAATAGAATAAAGTATAAATGCTGCTCTTTAATTCTCATGGCATGGCCTGTAGCATCTGATTTAACCTATCATAAATAGATAATTTACCACACAGTCCCACATTAATGTCAAGATATAATAAGTTGTGATTTCACACAATTGGTTTCATCAGGTTTGATTAAATAATCTTCAAAATTACAAGATTAATATGAATGAGGGAAGTAATTTGACTGTCTTTTAGTTCATTCAATCAGAGAGATCCTATGGCTCTCCCCAGCAGCTCATTCCTGTTTAAATAATGCAAATGTATTCACCTCTACTGCTGGGCTCAAAAATCCTACTGGAGTATTAAATCACTCTTTGTATAAGGAACAATTTCCAATCATCAGTCCCAATACAATTGGTCATCGTATTTTTCTAGTTTAAAACTGCCCTCTCTTGCCCTAACCTTGTAAGTTAAGTTGAAATAAATTTCCAGGTTTATCCTTACTCCATTTTTATATATTGCCAACAGTATTTTGTTTAAACCTGACTAGAAAACAAACAAACAAACATACAAACACTCAGCCAGCAAAAACAGGCAAGGAAGGCTCTCAGAACAGAAGTGCACATTATATAAACATTCAAAGCAGGTAAATTGTTCAATAACTGATGATAAATTGAACATTTAATATCCATACCATATACAGGATGGCATCTTGCAGTCTGATTCAATCTTTACACGCTTGATTGTCTGAAAAGAAACCACAAAATAAGACACATGAGCAAACTTAATTTTGTTAGAGTTACTAGCTGCAGCTGAAAGCAAAAACAAAATCAGCATATACCTAATTAAGCTTTAACTAGTCCATCAAAAGGGGGAAGTGTGCTCCTTTTGTATTACTGATGCAATTTCAGATATGGATGTGCCTTTTGGCTATTGCTTCAAATTAAAAATGCAATTTTGATAAACATGAGACTGTTGAAATTAAAATATATTTATTTGTTACGTTTTACGCGCTGTAGCAAACATTATCACAGAAGCAGATTCCTCTGTTGTGCTGTAGAAATGCAGACTGGCAGGTGACCTAAATTTGTCCATTGAAGGAAATAGATTCCTTGACCTACCATGGGCAAATGACGACTTTGATCCCTTTGTTCTCCATCATAAAACCGCTATGTCTTGTTATTAAATACTAACATTAAGTTCCTTGGCACACTATTCATTCACAATATCTACCCTGTTAATGTTTTGTGTGTGCTATTACAGAATATGTCCTGGTTATGTTGCCAGAATTCTTTAATTAAACAGAATTCCAAAGCATTGGATCAGGAGCATTGTTACATAACTCTCCTAATGGGTTACTAAATATTATCCATTGATTAGACATATCCCAGGTGGAGCTGACATCAAATATAATGCTATTAAACAAAGGTCAATGTGTGTTTTGTAGACATTACCATGTTGAAGACAAAGAAGTTATTCATGGAAACATTTCCTAAATTTTCACACCAGTGACAAAATACGTTATAACAACAAATATTTTATTTCAAATACGCTATCCTTTATTTAAAATAAAATTCAAGGGTAAAGAAGGTGCAATGGTGTTTATTATTTCCCCCAATATGTGACAGTTCCATGTGGACGAGTGCTTCAGAATTGAAGATGTTGAAGCAGAGCCGGGATCCTTAAGTGACAGGGGAATTTTATCGAGCCACGAGTGCAAGAAACAGAGTGTGAGAGGTGGTTTAAGAAGGCAAGATGCAAACTTCAGATTTCCTGTTGATGGGATGAGATACAGAGATAAAGTCTGCAGCAAGTTTGCAGAGTGTTGAGCATACACTGGCCTGTGGTAGGTTTGTACCTATAATATACTTGAATGATATCAATTTTTATCAGTGTGAAACAGTTTTTAACAAAGTTGCATTCTCAGGATCAAATTAGCAGTGCATGAAAAAATCACACGACAGATTATAGAGGGAGGGAACAAAGTAATGTTGAGGAGGTGATGAGGACAAGAATGAAAGTGATAGGGAGGTAATGGTTGAGACCAAACTTTACAATGACCAATTCCGTATTGTTGGCAAAAAAAACATAAAGAGAATTGGCTGGCCAACAGAAGACAGCGAGTGGTAGTAGAAGGAAAATATTCTGCCTGGAAGTCAGTGGTGAGTGGAGTTCCACAGGGCTCTGTCCTTGGGCCTCTACTGTTTGTAATTTTTATTAATGACTTGGACGAGGGAATTGAAGGATGGGTCAGCAAGTTTGCAGACGACACAAAGGTCGGAGGTGTCGTTGACAGTGTAGAGGGCTGTTGTAGGCTGCAGCGGGACATTGACAGGATGCAGAGATGGGCTGAGAGGTGGCAGATGGAGTTCAACCTGGATAAATGCGAGGTGATGCATTTTGGAAGGTCGAATTTGAAAGCTGAGTACAGGATTAAGGATAGGATTCTTGGCAGCGTGGAGGAACAGAGGGATTTGGTGTGCAGATACATAGATCCCTTAAAATGGCCACCCAAGTGGACAGGGTTGTTAAGAAAGCATATGGTGTTTTGGCTTTCATTAACAGGGGGATTGAGTTTAAGAGTCGTGAGATCTTGTTGCAGCTCTATAAAACTTTGGTTAGACCGCACTTGGAATACTGCGTCCAGTTCTGGGCGCCCTATTATAGGAAAGATGTGGATGCTTTGGAGAGGGTTCAGAGGAGGTTTACCAGGATGCTGCCTGGACTGGAGGGCTTATCTTATGAAGAGAGGTTGACTGAGCTCGGTCTCTTTTCATTGGAGAAAAGGAGGAGGAGAGGGGACCTAATTGAGGTATACAAGATAATGAGAGGCATAGATAGAGTTGATAGCCAGAGACTATTTCCCAGGGCAGAAATGGCTGGCACGAGGGGTCACAGTTTTAAGCTGGTTGGTGGAAAGTATAGAGGGGATGTCAGAGGCAGGTTCTTTACGCAGAGAGTTGTGAGAGCATGGAATGTGTTGCCAGCAGCAGTTGTGGAAGCAAGGTCATTGGGGTCATTTAAGAGACTGCTGGACATGTATATGGTCACAGAAATTTGAGGGTGCATACATGAGGATCAATGGTCGGCACAACATTGTGGGCTGAAGGGCCTGTTCTGTGCTGTACTGTTCTATGTTCTATGTTCTAGTTAGAAATGGAGATCATTGCGGGAGATGCCCAGTGTGTAATGGGGTGGAGTTTTGGTAGTTGGCAATAGAAATTGTTGGAAACCTCACTGAGCATCAGTTCATTGGTAAAATTTAAAAATGAACACGTTCTCATTTCATAGTCCAGCAGTTGAAGGCAGACTACATATGGGTCTATATATGAGGAACCAGATTTTAAAAAGCACTCTTCATAGAATCCCTACAGCGTGGAATCAGTCCCTTTGCCCCCACTAGTCCACCCTGACCCTCAGAGCATCCCACCCAGACCTATCCCCCTCTAAACCTATAACCCACCTAAGCTACACATCCCTGAACACTACAGGCAATTTAGCATGGCCAATCTACCTAGCCTGCACATCTTTGGACTGTGGGAGGAAACCCACGCAGACACGGAGAGAATGTGCAAATTCCACACAGACAGTTCCCGAGGCTGGAATCGAACCCGGGTCCCGTAAGGCAGCAGTGCTAATCAGTGAGCCACCGTGCCACCCTGATCGCAAGTGTTTGCAACATTGTCAGGTGATGGTAGCTTTCACTAATGATTAACTTCCACTGCTGCTTAGTCACGCACATTTTGCTTGCATGCCTCCAGTTCTCAAATTTTAGTAATAATTGTGAGAAACTGTAAAAAGAGAGGAAGCAAAGTCAGCACACAGTTCTGGTAATGATATCGCGAGCAACACAACTGACAAAAACCCAGCCTGAATGTCAGCAGTGAAATTGTGACCACAGAAAGTCACTTCAAATGACATTCCATTTGGCATATGTAATATACTTTAGTCAAAAGTAAGGCTTCTGTTAATTATCTGGTGCTGCTTGTGGTCTGTTCTTTGTACTGCACGGTCCCTTTAAGATTGACACACATCCCCACATGTGCATATCTTAAAGGAACCACTTATTGTGTACGTTGTATTCATTGCGATGTATTAAGTTCTGAACTGCAGCTCAGCAGTACATGCACATTATTCGCAGGGAATGTCGCGAAGAAAAAACTGATTGGTAGTTTAAAAAAAAATCACTAAAAACAGTTAGGAGTAACTTATTTAGCTGACACATAAATAGGGTGCAGCCAACATAGTATCCTCTGTCGAGTCACAGAATCCCTACAGAGTAGAACCAGGCCATTCAGCTCATCAATTCTAAACTGATCATCCAAAGAGCATCATACACACTAAATCCCCCCGACCTTACACTTGCATTTCCCATGGCTGATCCACCTAGCCTGCACAATCCTGGACGTGATGGACAATTTAGCATGGCCAATCCACCTAACCTGCACATCTGTGAATAGTGGGAGGAAACTGGAGCACCTGGGAGGACACTCACACAGACATGGGGAGAATGTACAAACTCCACACAATTGCCTGAGGCTTGAATCAAACCAGAGTCCTTGGCGTCATGAGGCACCAATGCTAACCACTGAGCCATCATGCCGCCCTTGTAAATTTGGTCTGAATTTTGTGGCTGTAATTAGGGACAAACTGTTAACATTTGCTGTCATTACTCCTCAGAAATAGACAGCCACATCTGGCATCCTCACGTACAGTAAAACATGGAATTCTGGAGCATACTGTCAGTGATTCACCACTCCTCCACAGTATACTATTGAAGTCCTTGTAGATGGAAAACAAATTAGAAATGATCGAGTTCACATGAGCTTATACATTTTATACCATTACTCCTGCTGTAAAACGTCCAGAAAAATTTGTACCTTATTGAATAAGGAAAAACCAGCCTTTTAAATGAAGTATTAAGCCATAATTATTGCTGACAACCTCTCTCACCTGAGAAAACAACAATTTTTGTGAAATATCTAAATTTCCACGTTCCGTGATAAAGATCCTTAGCTTTTAAAATAATAAAAAATGTACTTTTTAAAAACATTTACAATGTTTCTTCTTGTGTCTTAATTCCATCTATGTATTCCAATCTTTATTTCACTTTCTGTAAAATTATTTTTAAAAGTGAATGGTAAAATTTGTTTGTCACTTCCCAGTTTGCTGTCTGGGAGAATTCTTCAAAGTGATTGGCTGCTTAGCCTAGGTAATGATATTAGTATGCGCTTTGTAGAGCATCTGCACTCTGTTCATGACAAACGACAACACCTTCCATCATGAACCATTTCAACTCCCCCTCCCACTCCATGGGCAACACGTCCATCCTGGGCCTCCTCCAGTGTCACAATGATGCCACCCGCAAACTGGTGGAGCAGCACCTCATATTCTGTCTCAGGAGCCTACAGCCCAACGGCTTAAATGTAGATTTTAACCAGTTTCAAAATCTCCCCACTCCCGGCCTCATCCCATGACCAAATCTCCGTCTCATCCCTGCCTCCTTGACCTGACACAACTCATCCATCTTCTCTCCCACCTATCTACTCCTCCCAAATCACTGACTAATCACCACCCCTCCCTATGTGCACTTACCTACGACCATCTCACCTACCTTCCCTAGCTCCACCTCCTTCTCTCTATTTATTTCTGAGCTCCCCGCCACCCCCCAACTCCAACCACTACTGAAGAAGGGTCCTGACCCGAAACGTCAACTTTCCAGTTCCTCTGATGCTGCCTGGCCTGCTGTCTTCCTGCAGCTTCACACTGTGTTATCTCTGACTCCAGAATCTGCAGTTCCTACTATCTTCGATATTAGTATTCTTGATGCTAGAGTTCCCCATGGCTGGTGCTGTGATGAAACTAATGTTGAAAAGAGAAATCCATGATACAGAGTTTGCTAGTTCATTGTGAACAGCTTCATTTGATGAGAATGGAATACACCATCACTTCACCACTGATTTTCAATTCCAGGTCAATATTTCAGCTGCTTTCTCACTTTCCTCCCCGGCTATTGTTAAACACGATAATGTTGAATTCACGCCTGTGATGGAACTACCCAACAATAGCCTGCAAGAGATACAAAATACATTTTGGAAAAGACCATTTGTTCTCCTCTCCAGGTCAGTCACCTCTGGATTTACATCTGACCATGTGTTTAAAACCTACAAAACTAAATCTCTAACATTCATCAGAACCCAATGTTGAGTTTAGAACCACAAAGCTGTGAAACATTGATATTTACTTAATGCCTTTCATTTTAAAAACATAGTTTGAGAAGGGAATGAGCAAGTTTATAAAGTCCCTACAGTGTGGAAACAGGCCATCTGGTCCATCGAGACCACAACCACCCTCCGAACAGCATCCCACCCAGTCTTACCTCCCTATACTATCCCTGTGACCTTGCATTACCTGTGGCTAACCCACCCAGCCTGCACATCCCTGGACACAATGGGCAATTTAGCATGACCTAGCCACCGAATCTGCACATCTTTGGATTGTGGTTGGAAACTACAGCACCCGAAGGAAACCCACGCAGACAGGGGACAAATGTGCAAACTCCACACAGATAGTTGTCAATGGCTTGACTCAAACCCAGGTCTTTGATGTTGTGAGGCAGCAGTGCAAATCACTCAGCCACAAAGGACAGCCAGTGGCCATAATCTATTTGGTTTTCCAGAGGGCCTTTGACAAGGTGTTGCAGAGGAAGGTGCTGACTAAGATAAGAGCCCATGGTATTAGGGACTAGACACAAGAGCAGGGCTATACTGCTGAGATTGGATAAGGCTCTAGTTGGATTACATTTAGCATACTGTGTGCAGTTTTGGGCCCTGTATCTAAGGGAGGACATGCTGGCCTAGGAAGGGGTCCAGAAGGGATTAACAAAAAAAAAATCACTGGGTTGAAGGGCTGGTCATATGAGGAGGAGAAGTTGAGGACTCCGGGCCTGTAATTGATGGAGTTTAGAAACATGAAGTTGGGCGTGGCGGGGCTCACATCGAAACTGACAGAATACTTAGCTGACTGGATAGACTAGACGAGGAAAATATGTTTCCTCTAGAAGGAGAGACCAGGACTTGACGGCACAGGTTCAGAATGCAAGGATGATCTTTTAGAATGGAGATGAGGAGGAAATACTTCAGTCAGAGAGTGTGGTGAACCCATGGAACTCACTGTTACAGCAGGTTGTGGAAGCCAAGTCATTGAGTGTGTTTAATATAGAGGCAAACAGCTTTCTGTTTAGGAAGAAGATCAAGAGTAATAGGGAGAAGGCAGGGCAATGGAGTTGAGAGCCATATTAGCCAAGATCAAATGGCAGAGCATGCTATGGGCTGAAATGGCCTAATTCTGCTCCCATATCTTATGTTCTTACAAGATTGCTTTTAAATGGAGTGGAGCACAGGCCGACAGAGGCAAACTCTTAGACTCAGTGTTTCAAGTTGTTCTGTTGGGACTCTTCTCTGCAGTTTAGATCAAACCAGCAAACATGGTGACTATTTCCTAAGACATTTAGACTTCATTATTGTCAGAGCCTGAGAAAACTGTTGACTTATAAAGATAGAAAATCTAAAAATATATTAGTTTGTGCCACTGTAAGGGGAGTGAAACAGCAGCAACTGGCTATTATCTAAAAATCTATGGGCTTCCACCTGACAGTCAGAATCATAGATTAGATGGGTGTGTAAATACTAAATTACAGTATTATTGCTGTAGATAGCAGTAATGAATGCTTTATAAATGTTGTTTTTCAGAATCCATCTGTAAAAAGCAGTTGTCTGCAAATTTCTACAACATGTTTTAATACCCGCGTTGAATGTTACAACTGTGTTGCAGATTGCAGACATACACAGAAGCATTGCCAGGTTGATCAGCACTGAAGTCTTTCAAGATTAGAAGTAAAATTGAAGGGCCTATCCCTCTCCCCAGGTAAATGCGAAAGATCCCAAGGCACTATTCTTCCTGGTGTCCTGACTAATGTTTGCCCATAGCAATATCAGTGAATCTGTTTATTTGGCTATTAGTACATTGCGGTTTGTCGGATCTTGCTGTATTCTTAAATCGATTTCAATAACTTTGAGATTAAAACGGTGATTACGCTTCAAAAGTATCTAATTGTCCATAGTGTGTTTTGGAATGCCTCGAGTTTGCAGAACGCACTAAATTTTGGTTCTCCTTTCTGAATGCTTGCTTTGATTTTTAGAATTATACTGAAATAATCAGGCATAACTTAGACTTTTCATATTTGTTGGAAGCTTTCATTTATAACCCACTGTGTGTTTGCTGGTCATGATTTTTTATAATTCACAACAGTCAACAAGATCTTAATGCCTAGCTGAAAAATTCAATGAAGATGGAAGATTGTAATTATGAAACACCAGAGTCATAATAAAGTTTTTTTAAATATAGAAATTCCACTGAGTTTGGGACATCTTTTGGAGACACAATTAGTAGAAAAGAAGTAAGATTTCAATACAGGTGAAATGAGGACTGTATATTATTAGAAATGTTTAAAAATAGAGCAAATGCACTATTGCATGGTAAGTTTGTTTGAGGTGCTGTGGACTAGCCTGTAAACTAACTTTATTTTACTGATGATAAAATCTTGTTCTGAAGCTGGTGGCCTACTCAATGGCTCTGCTCTGCTAAGGCGTTTTGGCAATCAACTTCAATTTATATCCTGGAGGATAAATGAAGGCAGCAATCCGTATTTGTATGCTAGATCCACACATGGATGGGTATTGACTGAGAAGTAAGTCTATGTAGAACTGTAAATATGGCAGAATCCAACCAAAAGCAATTGGCTGAAATGAATAAAAATAGTTGCTAATAAAAAGACTTGCTTGTCAAGGCTCCTATTCATTTAAACTCCTTAGAATCTCAAGAGTTCTGGATTTTCACAATCTGTCATTCGTAGAATTTTCACACATGAATGGTATTCACAAAGCAGCACTTGTTATATGCACAACATTGCTGTAGAATGGAAAATTCCATTATAATTTGATGGCAACCTAGAATGGATCAGCACGTATGTGGTATTTGCAAAGCTCTACCAACACGTGTACTGGAAGGCTCCAGTAAACACTAGTAAAGATGATGCCCATTACACAGTTACAGAGAGTATCAAGTTTCCCAAGTACAGACCCAAGCATTACTGGTGATACAGGATTACTATGCCCGATTAAGAAAATTTAACATCAAACAGTACGATCCCTTGATCTAGTGGATAAATTAGAAAGCATGCACATAATCCTGAATCCTCGTGATTAGTTAGAGGGGACGACACCTTTAAATTCACATTCCACCCAAAGTTGCAGAAATACTTTGGTCTTCAAGAAAAGCCTGTTGATTGATTCCAACACAGCAATTAAACTCTATTGCATATTTCTTTCAGAGAAAGCAGATCATCATAGTATTTGCCAATGATATGTGAATTTAAAAAGAGCTGATCAAGTTATCGGGCTCAGTAATAATTGGTTGCAAAAACAAAGTTCTCAGATCACCAGCCTTCAACAAGCATCTTTCAGTATTACAGGGTGTGTAATTCTAAGAAAAAAAAATTAGTTTGTAATGTATAATCGCTCCTTCAGTATTCAATGATAATTAAACAGCCAGTTTCTTGCTATTGCTTTGCTTCACAGGTGATACGTTTATAATGTAGCCAGCTATATTACCTTTCTTTCATAAATTGCTTTGTAATTTCATTGGTTTCTGTGATGTCTGATTTTAGTTGGAATTTTGGGAATTTCCTGTTGATTCTGTCTGTGGTCTCTGTGTGATATTTTGTTTGGCCATTGTTTATTGGGATCGTCATAATCTCTTAGAAGAGATTGTACACTGGACAAGAGACTCAAACTGATTTTTGATAGTTATGTTAATTGGATGACAATGAAATGGCAGCTTATTTTACACTCTGCTCAAATTTGTTTTTTACTGACTTCAATGAAGAAAATTTTGGGAGTGAGGTGGAATGGGCTGCTTACCTGCTGATATCTATTAATATGGTTCTGCCAACTTCACAATCACACCAATATACTTTTCCTAGCTATAATCAGTTCTGAAGAAGGGTCACTGGACCTTAAATGTTAACTCTGCTCTTCTCTCCACAGATGCTGCCAGACCTGCCGAGTTTTTCTAGCTGGTTCTGTTTTTGTTCATCATCATACTGTTGGTGTTGCCTAGGGGGTACCATGTCCACCTGAATCTAGAAGTTGAGGCCTCAAGTCCAACACCAAGAATTTTGCCAATTATTGGGAATAACAGTTCAGAGAATGATAGAAAGAAATTCAAGATTTGTGGCCCGGTGAACAACATATCTGCCTCTGACCAACAAGCTCTAGATCCAACTTTATCTCCAGGACTTGACCAAGAAAGATTTATTCATATTGCAGCCGGACAGGTTGAGTATTGACTTGGAAATTCTTTCAATACCTACCAAATGCAGGTGGTAATACCAGGAGCGAGTCCTGGTCAAACACATGATGGAAAAAGGAGCCTCTCCCATCACTAGCCCCTGATCCAGAGTGAAACTTACACAACTCAGACTATCGGGCAGGCTGATTAGCTCAGTAGATGGATGACCAGCACGGACCAGATTAGTGCTATCAGCAAAATGCTTGATCACCACTATGGCCGGAGTGTGAAGTGACTCCACAGAGGCCAATATCCTGTCACCAAGTCACTCTTTATTTACATGTGGGGAGTCCTTGACACTGATCCAGCTCTGAGTGTGAGGCAGCAGAACCTCTGACACGCCAGTTTATATCTGTCATCCAAAGCTCCCTGATTGGACAACATTAACAGTCCCAATCAAGGTAATCATATTCTGAGGTCCAGCTGGCTGACCTTGTTACAATCAGTACTGAGTACATTTGGGATGTAGCTGTCTGCCCTGGATATTGTGTCACAACGGTCTTTGCTTAGAGGACTCAATAAGATGAGAAAAGGATATGTTCGGTTGCTACAGCTGCTATGTGAGAGGATGGACATTTTGTGCAGAAATGGCTGCCTTTCCCCGTTCAATACTGAGACAACACCACTGGACAGGTTAAATTAAATGAACCCTATTACATATTAAGCACGATGCAAAAGCAAAAGCCTTGCAATAGCAAAAGACCCCACAGCAATATATGGAACATTTCCCTCAGGCCCTAGTTAACATTTTCAATCAATGTCAAAAAAACTATTAATTGGCCATTCATTCAATTTGCTGCTTGTAGGATCTTGTGTGCAAACTGCCTCTTTTGTTGCTAACATGGCAGTACATCAGAAACAATTCACTGATCATTATTCATTTTGTGAAATTCTGACAATGAGAAATTACTTTACATAGAGGCAACTTCTTTCTTCAAAACAAAAATTGCTTCTTCATAATCTGCTTGTCCCTGCAGGGTAACATGTTGGTATTTTTTGTTCCATTCCCTTAAGTGCTTGCCTCTAGATTCCTACAAAGTGCTTACTTAAATGTCAGTCAGCATTTTACTATGTGCTTGGCATATTTGTTGAAGAGCAATTTATTTTCAAATGTTTAATGAAGTAACATTGAATAAAAAGTGTGGATAGCAAAGAATTTACCGATACTGGAATTATTAGTGTGTGGATTTGATTTACAACAATATTGAGAGAAGTTATGAATTGATGGAAAATTTAAAGGTCTGGGTGTACTTTTACACACTATATCATGTGGAGCATGAAGCATCTGGGGTCAATAAATTAATACTAGCTTTCTGTTCTCCTTTCTGTAGGATTTCATTGGAAACTGAAGCAGAGCTACATGCTGATGGTGAGATAGGAATGTGTCTAGCATGTGTGGATGATATCATACCTCAAGAGCAATGAGCTCATGAGAGCTACTTTGTATTGTATAAAGCAAGTTCTAAGCTCTGACCATGTGCGATGCTGTTTACGCTATTAAATGCACCACATCAATTCACATATACATTGCAGTTTAAAAAAAGTGCTGTCCTGACCTCATTATTCATCATATTTTTCACCGCTAAGAAAGTCTCAAACTTGGGACCTGTAACGTTATCATTGTCAGCTGTGCCTTGATTTCAGAACAACACACAGGGCGTACCCAATTTACAAACATCCGACTAGTGAATACTCATACTAATGAACGCAATCCCATACATGGTTTTAATTTTAAAGAACTGACATATGAATATCTGCTGTATTTATGAATAGCTGCTTTCCATCATCTTGCATTGTGTTCTGACTTGCGTACAATTTGACTTGTAAACAGATTCCAGAACAGAATCCATTTGCAACCTGGTGACTGTCTGAATTCTCAAAGTCATGAGTTTCTGCCATAGGTTTTCATGGGATTGAATAGGCAAATTCTTGAGCCACAGATCTTGTGGGGCAGAATGTTCCAGGACGTAATGATGTCTGGAATGCAGGATTTGCGTTGTGTACTCTAATACAGCATAACTAGAATATACCATAAACTGATACTTTCCACTTTCTACCAAAACACACTCTTCAATCTCTGTTCAGCAGAAAGACTAAGCAGACCAATCATTCAGAGGCCATCATTTTCATGGTTGGTTGTCAAGACACCTTTTTAAAATGTTTGAGAAACTTGAATAGGTTTCCAATATCCAAGGAAGACATTTGATTTCCTCTCTCACAAACTCTTCTTGGAAATAAGGGAAATGTTGTTATCCAATTAACAATCCTGTTTCTTTCCCTCTGTTATTCCTCACCAACGACCTTTCTCACTCCTCCATAACCTTACTATCCAGTTCCATTTTATCAGTGGTGCTCAAATCAGAACTTCGCTGAACTTTCCTCTCATTTTCGCTCAACTCAAGATAAATGCCCTTCTTCCAAATACTTTCTTCACTCATTGGGTTAAATTTTCCAATATTGGCAAAGTGTCAATTTAAGGCAGTTTTAAATGAAGGGGTACTCTCCCGAAGTCCTGGTGACTTATCTCATTCGATGCTCTGCTGCTCACTTATTCAGCAGATGCGTCTTGCCTCTCACATCACAACAACAGACGTGTCGTGGCAGAGGAGGAGTTCATTCAGCCCTTCATGTCTGTACCAGTTCTCCACTGTTAGGTGGGTCAGTTGGAGGTATTGGAATAGCTGCGGGAGCAGCAAAAGATTAGAGACTGAGAGTGAGTCAGGCAGAATGGAGCCAAGTGATAAGAATAATTTCTTCATAAACACCCACGGACGTTTCATGTAGCTGCTGCAGTGGTGAAGGCAATCTGATCCATGTGGCCATTATGGCTGTGTCCTGGTGGGTAATGTGGACTGGTGGGTAATGTGGACTGGTGGGTAATGTGGACTGGTGGGTAATGTGGACTGGTGGTCTGATAGCAGTTCTTTGGTGGCATGGTGGCTTCTGGCCTGAGATTCCTCCAGCTGGCTTCTGTGGTATCTTCTAACCTGGCAATTCGAATGGTCTGGCCTGGTAGGTCTGTTTGAGAAGCAGCTTCAGCGATGAAGTGAGTCCATGAAGCAGCTTCTGCAGTATTTTCAGCTGCATGGTGGCTTGACCTGGGATTCCGACAGACCAAGATTCAGCGGCTTCAATGTTGGCCTTTTGCAGCAGTGAAGAATATGGTTCCTCATCCTTGGGAGCCCATGAGCCGTGAATTGAACAAGGATGGACTTTATTTAATTTTCTTTTTATACAGGACTTCTGTTATTAATATAGACACCAGAATATGTGATTAAACGCTTCTCATTGTATGTTTTTATAAAAATAAAAAAGTGACAATAAACTGCTATTCTATTCTATTCAAATGAGCATCATTATTTTGTGTCATTCTCCTGCCTTTTACCACAGGCCCTTACACACTATTTCTATTTAAATGAGAAACATCTTCTCCCTACTCACTTTAACCAGCACGCTGAGTTTGAAAACTTCTACCAGATTTCTTCTTAAACTTTTTCTTCCTATCCGTCCAATTTATCCTCATTACTGATCCATCCCATCTGGTAAAATTCTCTGCACTCTCTCCAGTGATTAATACCTTTCTGTAATGTGCCACCCAGAACTCTATACACCAATTGAGGTCTTGTGCAATTTGGCGTCAGCAGTGGTAAAAAGTACAGAGTAGTACTGGGACCAGATGGTATTCAAACACAGATGCCACATTTAGGTTTTGAAGAAGAGTTGTCAGATTCAAAACATTAACTCTGCTCTCTTCCCACAGATACTGCCAGAGCTGCGGCGTTTTTCCAGCAATTTTTTTAGATTAGATTAGATTCTCTACAGTGTGGAAACAGGCCCTTTGGCCCAACAAGTCCACACCGACCCTTGCAGCATCCCACCCAGACCCATCACCCTCACACACCCCTGAACACTACGGGCAATTTAGTATGGCCAATCCACCTACCCTGCACATCTTTGGACAGTGGGAGGAAGCTGGAGCACCCGGAGGAAACCCAAGCAGACACGGGGAGAATGTGCAAACTCCACACAGACAGTTACCCGAGGCTGGAATCGAACCCGGGTCCCTGGTGCTGTGAGGCTGCAGTGCTAACCACTGAGCCACCATGCCGCCTTTTGTGCCATATTTACAGCATAGCTCCGCACTACTTCAAATGCTACAAGCCAGGAACTGTGACTACACTAAAAGTCAATGTGGAGACGTGAGCAAGCAAGTAAGCACACCTCAAGGGCCCTGAGAAGGACACTTTTCTGATGCATGAGATGTTTCCTGCCCCTGCTCAAAAAGCTACCTGGCAGCAATACTGACTAGATGAGCTCCAAAGTGCAGTGGGGAGTGCTGAACTGTGTTGTTAAACAGAGGTGTACCACTGTGATGTAGACAGGCCCTCAGATGTTGGAGAATTCCAGCCAAGACAGGTATCAAAAGAAGATACCAGTGTGCTGCACCACGAAGTTTGAATTTCAAGTTCTAAATTCTCATTAATACTTGTATATAAATGAGCTGAGATTAAGTAACAACGCGTGTGAATAGGGCCCTCTCCATTGACTGGAAACCTTAAAGGGAAAGTAGGACTTTTTCCCTGACATTGATAATCTCACTTTTTCATTCTTGCAATATTTTCTTGTCTTACTTTCCATTGTCCAAAGTTGTTCAGATGCTGGGAAAATTCATCCCTTGTTTCCCAGAACCTTAAAGTTCTGGAACTCCTCAACTCAGTCTCTCCTTTACTCCATGGCTTCAAGCTTTTCAAAAACAAAGTTGGGAATATCTGATCACAGGTGTAAGAATATCAGAGATTTCACAGCAAAGACAAAGGCCCTTCAGCCTATTGTATCTGTGCCAGTCATTAAGCATCTATCTATTCTTGTCCCATTTTTCAGCACCTTGTTTGCTGTGGTGTTTCAAATGCTCATATAAGTATTTCTTAAATATCCTGAGGTTCTTGCCTTGACCATTCTTTCAGGCACAGGGTTCCAGATACCCACCACCATTTGGGTGAAAATAATCCTTCTTCAAATCCACTCTAAACCTTCTGTTCCTTACCTTAAAACTGTGCCCCCTGTTACGGAAGTCTCTATGAAGAGGAAAACAGTCTCCCTATTTGGCCTGTCTATGCTTCTTAGAACTTGTTTATATATCAATCAGATCGCCACTCGGCGATCTCCACACTCAGGAAGGCAACCCCAGCCTGTCTAATCTCTCTTCATTGTAGAATGGCTATAGCCCAGGCAAACCTCCTCTGCACCCTCTCCATTCAGTGTAATCACATCCTTCCTGTGGTGTGGAGACCAGAACTGCACACAGTACTCCAGCTGGGGCCTAACTAATACTGCATACAGTTCTGGCTCAACCTCCTTTCTCCTGTATTTGATGCCTTGACTAATAAGGGCAAGTATCCCACATGTCTTCTTAACCTCTTATTTACCTTTGCCTGTGCCTTCAAGGGTCTCTGGTCATTCACTTCAAGGTCCCTTTGATCCTCTGCACTTTTTACAGTTGTGTCATTCAACATGTACACCTTGTTAGTCCTCCCAAAATGCTTCACCACACACACTTTTCAAATTAAATTCCATTTACCACTGTTCCGCCAGCTCATATCATCCTATAGTCTAAGGCTTGCCTCGTTGCTATTTACCACCAATCTGTGTGTCATTTGTGAACTTACTGATCATACTTCCTATATTCATGTCTAAATTATTAATATACACAACAAACAGCAAAGAACCTAGCACTGAACAAAAACAAAGTTGCTGGAAAAGCTCAGCAGTTCTGGCAGCATCTGTGGAGGAGAAAACAGAGTTAACGTTTTGGGTCCGGTGACCCTTCCTCAGAACTGATGTAACCATTCTGATGGAACCTCAGAACCTCTCATCAGTTCTGAGGAAGGGTCATCAGACCCGAAACGTTAACTCTGTTTTCTCCTCCACAGATGCTGCCAGACCTGCTGAGCTTTTCCAGCAACTTTGTTTTTGCTCCTGATTTATAGCATCTGCAGTTCTTTTGGTTTTTGACCTAGCACTGAAGCTTGTCATATGCTTCCAGGTACAAATTTCCAGTCACAAAAACACCCTTCAGAGTCAACAGTAACTTTTGGAAAGGAATGGACTATCTATTGAAAGTGATAAATTTGCAGGGTTTTGGAGAAAGAACAGGCTAGTGGGACTAATTGACAAGCTCCTCCAATAAAATGACAGTATTCTGAATTCACAGAGTGCACCAAGCTTCAATAACAATGAAGTGATAATTCATACTCATTGAATTATTTATATTAGCGATTTTGGAGAAGATTTGTAGCTCAGGTTGAGGTCCTGGATGTGAGTTTGCTTGCTGAGCTGGAAGGTTTGTTTTCAGACGTCTCGTCACCATTCTAGGTAACATCATCAGTGAGCCTCCGACGAAGCGCTGGTGTTATGTCCCGCTTTCTATTTATCTGGTTAGGTTTCCTTGGGTTGGTGATGCCATTTCCTGTTCTTTTTCTCAGCGGATGGTAGATTGATTTGGAGCCAATGTTTTAACACATTGATTTGGAGCCAATGTACATCCCCTGAGAAAAAGAACAGGAAATGACATCACCAACCCAAGGAAACCTAACCAGATAAATAGAAAGCGGGACATAACACCAGCGCTTCGTCGGAGGCTCACTGACGATGTTACCTAGAATGGTGACAAAACGTCTGAAAACTAACCTTCCAGCTCAGCGAGCAAACTCACATCCAGATTATTTATATTGACTTGTCCACTAGTCCATTAGACATTTAGCATTAGTTGTACTGGTGATAAAATCATTACTTTTGAATTGTGAGATAGACTGAATAGTCTCCTTGGTGCTAGCATTCTCTGTTGACCATTACATTGGCACAATTTTCAAAGTAATTCCATCACTAATAGTGAAAAACCACATAAATACCTTCTTGATTATATCAGTTGTTCATAACATAATAAACACATGACACACTATACCTTGTGAATGGTTCAAAACATTGTTTCCTTAATCTATGCAGGACAGAAAGTTATTAAGCTACTTATGCCTTTCACTTTCCTTTGATCTGAATAGTTCTGGTGTGAACAGCTAGTAAGAATAATGTTGCTCTTCCCAGGTGTCCAGACAATAACACACCTGCATATGATCTTTACACTTCAAAACAATCTTGTGATTCATTTAAAAGAGGAGGAAATTAATCATGATGCATAGCATAAATGGAAACGAGTCTGCTTTTACCAGCTAAAATGA
The DNA here is from genome assembly GCF_030684315.1 of Stegostoma tigrinum. NCBI lineage: Eukaryota > Metazoa > Chordata > Chondrichthyes > Orectolobiformes > Stegostomatidae > Stegostoma > Stegostoma tigrinum. The sequence goes on along the minus strand of NC_081367.1, from coordinate 16,935,362 downwards.
CTGTGTAATTCAGCTCAGGTGTTCAGTAAACTTTGCACCACAACTGGTGATCGCATTTGTAAAATTATATTGAGCAGCTCTTTCTGCTCTGTGACCAGATTGTAACCATAAACAAGTAGCCATTAAACCAGCATTCCTCTACTTACTGGGTAGATGATTGGAAATAAGCAAATATTTATCGAAATATAAAAACTGAAAGTACTGTGGATGCTGTAAATCAGGAACAAAAACAAAGTTGCTGGAAAAGCTCAGCAGGTCCGGAAGCATCTGTGAAGGAAAAATACAGAGTTAACGGTTCAGGTCCGGAGAACTTCCTCAGAACTTCAACTTCTGAGGAAGGGTCATGGGACCTGAAGTGTTAACTCTATTTATTCACATTTAATCAAGCAATCCTGCACAGGTTCTACATAATACACAATTCTTCATTCAAAGCAATGGATGAGCAGTCCACTTGCAGCCCAGCAGTTCAAAAGGCAGACGACAGCTTACGACACTGTGGGAAAGCAGCTAGTCTTCGCTCTGATGACAGTTGGGAACTGGTGGTTAACAAGTTGCAGATGCCAACGAAGACATTACTACTCATGCTACAGTAACACCTCTACAGCATGGATGCCTCAATGGAACACACTTGGTAAAGCTGCTGCACTTTTGTGGGGACACACCCACTTTTTCTCTGACAGATTTCAGGCAGATTGGCTAATGTATTCTGTCATTATGTCGGGTGATACATGGAAGGATGCCTAATGTCTGTCCTAATTTTAATCTCTAAATAAAAAAGAGAAAAGTCAAACCAAAGTTGAAAATATGAAGATAAAGAAGTAAAAAAGAGAATGTGAAAGATTGGAGGGATATGGGCCAGGAGCAGGCAGATGATACTAATTTAGTTTGAATTATAGTCAGCATGAACTAATTGCACCAAAGGGTATTTTTTCATGTTGTAGGATTCTATAAGCAATTTTAAACAAAACTTCAATAAAGTGTAGAATTAGTTAGAATTTACAGTTCAGGAATAGACCGTTCTGCCCAGATGGTCCTTGGCAGTGCTGATGCTGCATGTGAATCCTCTCCCACCCTGTAAAAAAAATCTAATTCTATCCGACAGACGTTTCCTTCATTTACTTATCCACACACCCCTCAAATGCATTGTTACAATCTGCCTGTGTGTTGGAAACTTCCAAATTATAACCATTCTCCCAGCAAAGAAGTTCCCTCAGAATTCCTTAGTGAATTTATTGGTGGCTTTTCTATTTCATATTTTTGTCCTTCACAAGTAGACTATAATATTTTTAATTTCCTGAAAATCTCGATAATTTTTCTGCACTTGATTGCTGACTTACAGAAATACATACACTTTGGATCAAGATATCTTCAGAGTTAAAATTGTTTTAATACTACCCTTGCTGAGTCGGAATCCAGAACTGAAAATATAATCTACCAAAGACATCACCAGGGAAAAATCTGGTTAAAGATTGAAAACTTTTAATCTCAAAACCTCAAATGTTCCTGAAAAGGTATTTCTCAGAAAGATACACCTCTTAAAACAACGCAAAAGTAGTTTAGACCCTCTGACCTGGAATGGTGGATAGGGATACCTGTCACTATCTTTGATTGTGTCAATTGGCTCCTGAAAATGTTCCAGGAACAATCCAGGAATGTCTATTCCACTATTTAAGGAAATGAGTGCGTCTGTTAGCAATTTAAGTCTTTAGTCTAATCCCTGGTCTGTTCCATGCTTATTGATCTCAGCCTGGGGTTTCAGCAGGGGATGCTGCAGTTGGCCTCTCTTTGACCAGGGAAGATAAATCAGGCCTCCACTACCTCACAGAGCATCGGTATGACAGTAAATCAAAGCAGCATCGCAGTTACTCACAGACTGATGGCCAAAGGGGAGTTTCGGGCCTTCCTGTTTTGGTGAAATGGGGTGAGGTACCATAGCCTGGAACTGTACCCCAGCGTTAGTCATTGCCGCAGGGAGGAAATGAAAAGAAATAAACAGGGAGGGAAGTGAGTAAGGGGAGACAGGAGGAGTGGAGGAGGACAAGGAGGAGGGAGTCAGGGCAGTGAGAAGGAAGGAATAAGAGTGAGGGGAATGAATGAAGAGTGTGAGAGGGAGAAGGAGGGTGGGGGAGGGAGGAGGAAGCCGTGAGAGAGGAACAGAGGGCTGTGGTAAGACATAGTGCTCAATCTTTCTCTTACCCACATGCTGTATCAGATAATAATTGTTTCATTTATTAGGAACAGAAACAGTCTGCTCAGGTGACAGACAATATTTACCGCAGGATTTAGCAAGAGAACCCCTTCACAAGACTCTGTGGTGCAACATTATTTTTAATTCAAAGCTCATTTTTACAGATCCCTCCTAAAACCAAGATTCACAAGAAACACTTTTGTTTGACTTCCAAAAACAAGGTTATAAAAATGGTCCACAGTGACTGAAATTTATAATAAATTAAGTCTAGATAACACAGTGAAAATGAAATATAATGTTAGCACTATTTCAGCTCTGGGGTAAAACCAGTGAGATTCTTGATTCAAAAATGTAATCAAATACTTTTGGGTTTTTAATGTACTGATATAACTAAGAAGGTTTTATTCCTTTGGTTTAGCAAAGTTCCAGCTTTATTTCACTGCATTTTAAATTAATGATATTACTTCTGAAATGTTTATAACTATTGTTACATGATATTGCAGTGGCTCTACTTTCAGGATCTTGGATTTATGGGGGCTGGGGGCAGCTCCTCTGAGCCATACAAAATACAGAGCAAGGTTTGAACATCTACCTCCTGGTGGAATAAGGAAAATAACACATAAAAACCAGCTGGTTCATTCAGGCTGTTTCTTACATTCAATTTGCAACTACAGCTCAAGCAACCCACCCACTATCAACCATGTCGCTCCCTGGAAGAGACAATTGAAACAAAAGTCTGTACCCATTTCAAAGGAAAAGGATATTAAAGTGTGAGGCTGGATGAACACAGCAGGCCCAGCAGCATCTCAGGAGCACAAAAGCTGACGTTTCGGGCCTAGACCCTTCAGAGAGGGGGATGGGGTGAGGGTTCTGGAATAAATAGGGAGAGGGGGGAGGCGGACCGAAGATGGAGAGAAAAGAAGATAGGTGGAGAGGAGAGTATAGGTGGGGAGGTAGGGAGGGGATAGGTCAGTCCAGGGAAGACGGACAGGTCAAGGAGGTGGGATGAGGTTAGTAGGTAGGAGATGGAGGTGCGGCTTGGGGTGGGAGGAAGGGATGGGTGAGAGGAAGAACAGGTTAGGGAGGCAGAGACAGGTTGGACTGGTTTTGGGATGCAGTGGTTGGAGGGGAAGAGCTGGGCTGGTTGTGTGGTGCAGTGGGGGGAGGGGACGAACTGGGCTGGTTTTGGGATGCGGTGGGGGAAGGGGAGATTTTGAAGCTGGTGAAGTCCACATTGATACCATTGGGCTGCAGGGTTCCCAAGCGGAATGAGTTGCTGTTCCTGCAACCTTCGGGTGGCATCATTGTGGCAGTGCAGGAGGCCCATGATGGACATGTCATCTAAAGAATGGGAGGGGGAGTGGAAATGGTTTGCGACTGGGAGGTGCAGTTGTTTATTGCAAACCATGCGGAGGTGTTCTGCAAAGCAGTCCCCAAGCCTCCGCTTCGTTTCCCCAATGTAGAGGAAGCCACACCGGGTACAGTGGATGCAGTATACCACATTGGCAGATGTGCAGGTGAACCTCTGCTTAATGTGCAAAGTCATCTTGGGGCCTGGGATAGGGGTGAGGGAGGAGGTGTGGGGGCAAGTGTAGCATTTCCTGCGGTTGCAGGGAAAGGTGCCAGGTGTGGTGGGGTTGGAGGGCACTGTGGGGCGAACAAGGGAGTCACGGAGAGAGTGGTCTCTCCAGAAAGCAGATAAGGGTGGGGATGGAAAAATGTCTTGGGTGGTGGGGTCGGATTGTAGATGGCGGAAGTGTCGGAGGATGATGCATTGTATCCGGGGGTTGGTGGGGTGGTGTGTGAGAACTAGGGGGATCCTCTTTGGGCGGTTGTGGCGGGGGCGGGGTGTGAGGGATGTGTTGCGGGAAATGCGGGAGACGCGGTCAACGGCGTTCTCAACCACTGTGGGGGAAAGTTGCGGTCCTTGAAGAACTTGGACATCCGGGATGTGCAGGAGTGGAATGCCTCATCGTGGGAGCAGATGCGGCGGTGGCAGAGGAATTGCGAATAGGGGATGGCATTTTTGCAGGAGGGTGGGTGGGAGGAGGCGTATTCTAGGTAGCTGTGGGAGTCGGTGGGCTTGAAATGGACATCAGTTACAAGCTGGTTGCCTGAGATGGAGACTGAGAAGTCCAGGAAGGTGAGGGATGTGCTGGAGATGGCCCAGGTGAACTGAAGGTTGGGGTGGAAGGTGTTGGTGAAGTGGATGAACTGTTTGAGCTTCTCTGGGGAGCAAGAGGCGGCGCCGATACAGTCATCAATGTACCGGAGGAAGAGGTGGGGTTTGGGGCCTGTGTAGGTGCGGAAGAGGGACTGTTCCACGTAACCTACAAAGAGGCAACCATAGCTGGGGCCCATGCGGGTGCCCATGGCCACCCCGTTAGTCTGTAGGAAGTGGGAGGAATCGAAAGAGAAGTTGTTGAGGGTGAGGATGAGTTCGGCTAGGCGGATGAGGGTGTCGGTGGAGGGGGACTGGTCGGGCCTGCGGGACAGGAAGAAGCGGAGGGCCTTGAGGCCATCCGCATGCGGAATACAGGTGTATAGGGACTGGACGTCCATGGTGAAAATGAGGTGTCGGGGGCCAGGGAATTGGAAGTCCTGGAGGTGGTAGAGGGCGTGGGTGGTGTCACGGACGTAGGTAGGGAGTTCCTGGACCAAAGGGGAGAAAATGGAGTCCAGATAGGTGGAGATGAGTTCGCTGGGGCAGGAACAGGCCGAGACAATGGGTCGACCAGGGCAGGCAGGTTTGTGGATTTTGGGAAGGAGATAGAAACGGGCCGTGCGGGGTTGGGGAACAATGAGGTTGGAGGCTGTGGGTGGGAGGTCCCCTGAGGTGATGAGGTCATGAATGGTGTTGGAGATGATGGTTTGGTGCTCGGGTGTGGGGTCATGATCGAGGAGGCGGTAGGAGGTGGCGTCAGAGAGTTGGCGTTTGGCCTCGGCGATGTAGAGGTCAGTGCGCCATACTACCACTGTGCTGCCCTTGTCAGTGGGTTTGATAGTGAGGTTGGGGTTGGAGCGGAGGGAGCGGAGGGCTGCCCGTTCTGCAGGGGAGAGGTTGGAGTGGGTGAGAGGGGTGGAGAGGTTGAGGCGGTTAATGTCTCGACGGCAGTTAGAGATGAAGAGGTCGCGGGAAGGTAGGAGGCCTGGGGGTGGTGTCCAGGAGGAGCCTGACCAACCTCAAAGGAAAAGGAATTTGGCAAAGTTAATTTCCAACCCCATAGAGCACTCCTATGTTTCAGGAGATCACAGTAGCCATGAGGCACGTATCCCAGTACCTCAACTACTCTGTCCATGAAGTTCAGCCAACTCTTTTGAATACTTGCCGGAAACCAATGACCCTATTCTAAAGCAATCACCACTAAACGTCTAGCCCTTTCTTTGCCCCATGTTCTCTCAAGATAATGCATTGCTACATTGAGATTTTATTTCAAAACAAGCAGTTAACCTGGAACCTTGTAACAGGATGTTCTCAGCACTAAGGGGTTTAAAAAAAAGACTTGATGAAGCAAATCACCGAATTGAGATGAGGGCACCAACCTTTAGAAAGAAAAGATTATTAAAAAAAATTGAGGCTGAGAATCTACAGGTTTTCAGAATATTGCTGGAGAGTTAAATTACGTAATAAATATGACAGCGTTGCATTGTGGACAGTTGGAAAGTCTAGTGTGAGATTGTTGCCAGGAGGTCATGATGCAGAGGGAATACTGACCGTGGGGAGGTGGGGGGTGGGGGGGGGGGGGGGGGAGGGAGAGGAGGAGAATGGGACACAACTGTAGATGCAAGGATTGGAGCTGAATAATAGCATGGGAGGGTAAGGGGTAGTGTGGGATAAAGGAGTGGCATCAGAAATCACATCTGCCTGGCTTTACTGTTTGGGTGTAAGTGGGGGGGCATATGAATAATGAGATAACAAGGTGTAGAGCTGGATGAACACAGCAGGCCAGGCAGCATCAGAGGAGCAGGAAAGCTGATGTTTCAGGTTCCAACCCTTCTTCAGAAATGGGGGAAGGGAAGGGGGCTCTGAAATAAATAGAGAGAAGGGGGAGGCGATGATGGAAGGTGGATAGTGGAGTGGATAGGTGGAGGGAAATCGAACAGTCAAGGAGGCGGGGGCGAAGCCAACAAAGTTGAGTGTCGGTAGAGAGTTGGGATGGGAGTTGGTCAGTGGGGAGGGAGGGGGGGTAGGTGGGAGAGTAGATGGACACGCCAAGGAGGCGGGGATGAAGCTAGTAGGTAGGAAGTGGGATGGGGGTTGGTCAGTGAGATGGGAGGTGCAGATAGGTGGGAGAAAAGACAGACAGGTCAAGGAGGCGGGGATGAGAGGCGGTCTGGTCTTGGTATGAGGTCAGGAGTGGGGAGATTTTGAAGCTTGTAAAGTCCATTGGGTTGTAGGGTTCCTGACTATATGATGTTGAGTATGGCTATGCAGCAGGCCTTGTGGTTTAGTCAGCAAACTGTGATTATTAATTGTTATAGAAAAGGCATCGGCCGAGACATGGGGAGGCTCAGAGGTGACAGGAACTGTTACACAGAACAGAACATGAAGGATTGGTTGGGTCACCTGGAATAACAGGTGGAGCCTGTAACTCACTCCAGAGAATGCCTGAGAAAGTCTTCCATCTTCAACCACATCTCAGCTGTGCAGGTGAAAAGTAGCTGCCAGCATGTAGAGGATATTGATTTTGCTTTGCCTATGGGGGCAAGCTCAACTTGGCCTTCAATGGGCAAGTGCAATAATCATGCACTCAAAGATTTGAAATGAATTATAAATGCCACTACATCAATCTACATGTTGAAGCTCATGCATTGATCAACAAGGTGAATTAGAAATTGTGGTCACAAGCAACACTCACCATGTCACTGTCCACAACAGATTAACCTGAGTTATCAGAAGTTATGACAGGCAACCCTTAATTGTGGTTGATAATTCCCAAACACGTTACATTTAGAGAGTCTGAAAGAAAGTAAGTCATGGCACAATAAAACAATGTTTCATCTTCAACTGGAGTAGCATGTCCAATTCAGGGCACTGCACTCGAGGAAAAAAATGAAAGCATTTCGACAGATGCAGAAAAATAAGTATGGGAATTGTTCTCCGAATGAGGGACTTCAGTTATGAAGATAGGCAGGCGAAATTGGATATTTTCTTTTGAGAGAAACGAGACGGTTGAGAGACGGTTGAGAGATGAATTTTATAGAGATATTCAAAATCATGAAGGCTTCATATAGAGTAAATAGAGAGAAGCTGTTGTCTCAGGTGGACGGGTCAAGGACCAGAAGACACAGATATAAGGTGATTGATAAATCAAAAGTTGGCATGTAAAGATTTTTTTAAAAATATAGGTGAGTCGATAGGATGTAGAATGTATTGCCTGAGAGACAGCTGGAGGGAGATTAGATTATGGTTTTCAAAAGAGAGTTGGAGAAACACTTAAGAAGGTGTAAAATTTACAGAGTCACAGTTGTCACACCTCTTCCCTCAGATGTAAATATAACTGTCACTAACCAACAAGAGTTGGTGAAACAATAATGTGTTATTCAGTTGAAGACAAGACTATATACTGATACCATTCACAGAATGCTAGGTATGGAACAGCCAGCTTCTATCATTGCTGTGTCAGATGGCCTGCAAGTAGTGGGACAAATAAATCACACTGTTGAGGTATGTAATGTTTGATATTAGTTTAAGACAAATACTCTTATAGATATAGGTTAGTATACCACAGCAATAGGGACAGGGGCTTTTAAGCAACTCTTGGATAGGCACATGGATGACAGTAAAATGAACGGTATGCAGGGTAGTTTGATCTTAGTAGGATAATAGGTCAGCACAACATTGTGGGCTGAAAGGCCTGTACTATGTTGTACAGTTCTATACTCGATGGTCTAAACGACAGAATAGTACCAAGTACCAAGTTGTCTAGCTTACAGAGAACGAGTGTGGACTCAATGGGCCAAATAGTTTCTTTGAATGTTGTAACAATTCTATAAAATAACACAGGTGGGAACCTTAAACTCTCCTAACTTCATGTTGCAAGTAAACATAAGTGACTGAGAATCAGTTTAAAGTTACTTAGAACATCTCACAAATGAACATTTAAAGCTGCTGAGTAGGAGTTAAATTTTCAAAAAGTTTTGAGTTCTTATCCTATGTAACGGAAATACATATCTATAGGGTTCTTCTTTGCTTTAAATTTTAAACTCATCCTTCATTAAAATGTTAAGACTAATGCATTCACCAACTGGTTGCATTCCAAAATTCGTCATTGCAATGTCAAAAAATAAGGCCTGATCAGTCATAGAAAGCAAAATTCAAAAGTTTAAATGTTCTATTGATGAAAGTGGGGCACTGGGTCAATTTTAAAGCAATACTAAATTATGATACCTCTTATGGGATCACTGAGCATTTTAAAATAATTAACATTGGCTAAATGTCCAAAAGAGATTGATTGCTTTTGGCCCATAATGGGCTGCCTGGTTCTCTCTTGTCTTTGAAGGCCTGTGATTCGAGGGGGATCTGAACAAGCAACTGTAAGCTGATAGTTTACTGCAGCTGCCACCAGCAAAGCAAGCTTCCTGCCTATTTAAGCCAGTAATTCCCAGTTTATAGACTGTCTGTAAAAGGGTAGAGATTATAGAATCAATCAACATCCAAATTGGTCTAACCTTCATGATTTATAAACATGGCTACATACATTCTACTATGCTACCATTCATGGTCATAGATTATGTGTATTAAACTTTAAACATTAGTTACGGATGCTACTGAAATAAATTTACCACAACAAATTCAATAAGCTTTTAATCTTTGTTGTTTTAAGATTTAGAGAATATATTGCCGCAGAGTTCAAACAAAACATTTAAACAATACCATGAAACATAAGCTACAAAGAACAATAAAGCAGTATTACTGATGATTTGTAATGACCGGTTAAAATCAGTTTAAAACGAGTGAAAATATGACCCCCAGAAGACTGCATTCCTCTGCCACATTGTGTTAACACCACAGTGACATAGTTCTTCCTGGAGGCCTTTTGTTGCTGTAAATAGAGATTTTGTTCATAGCATATACAACATTGAAGGAAAAGTGATTTCTTTTTATTAACAGCTTCCATCTCGCTGATACAGTTTTAGGCCAGACCACAAGCAAAAATCTGCCCTGAAAACTCTGCTCACATTGAGACAGCTGTGAGAAATTTCACCACAGCAGCTTATTCAACCTACCACATTCTAAATTAAAAATCAGCTTGCTTTATTTCCCAATGGAATAATTATATTAAAACATTCCATTTTCAGATTTACATTTTTGCCATAAACTATTCAGTCCTTTCTTGAATTATACCTGGTTTGTGCACCAAAATTTATTGAACTCCATCTATTAAATCTTGAGAGATATTATTTATAGACAAATGAACAGACTCTAGGAATGAAAACTACTTTCACTGGTGGAGTAACAACCAAGCAGATATAATTTTATATCTTGAAACTAAAGACTTTGCTTTTGTGCTCCTGAGATGCTGCTGGGCCTGCTGTGTTCATCCAGCCTCACATTTTATTATCTTGGATTCTCCAGCATCTGCAGTTCCCATTATCACTGACTTTGCTTCAGTACTTTGCTGACCAGAATGTATGCAGTTAGTCATAGGACCATTCATTATTTCACAGTTAGAGTTGAGAAAGATTGACTGATTTGAATATGATTGCTTAACTATTAAGTGGTATACCTGCATGCATTTGCAAGTATTGACTTTCTCACATAGTTACGCAGGTTTTTGTCAATTTATAATGCTCATAACTATTTTATGTGTATTCCATTAATATCTTCACCCACCCATTGTCTGTGATCAGTATAGACTTGTGCAAATGTGCAGAATGACCCATATATGGCCTTTAAAGATAAAATCATTTAGCTTGCCATTTTCCATTGAATAATTGAGCTACTTTAAGGTTTTGAGAAAAAAAAAGAAGAAAACAACAAATGTTCTCCTCCTCTATTGTCGTATTTTGTGTTGAGATTTCAGGGGAAGTTGAGAAAATGCCGGAGATAATAGGAACTACAGCTGCTGGAGAATCTGAGGTAACAAGGTGCAGAGAGCTGGATGAACACAGCAGGCCAAGTAGCATCTTAGGAGCAGGAAAGCTGACGTTTTGGGCCTAGACCCTTCAGAAAATGATCTTCTGATGAAGGGTCTAGGCCCAAAATGTCAGCTTTCCTGCTCCTAAGATGCTGCTTGGCCTGCTGTGTTCATCCAGCTCTCTGCACCTTGTTATCTGAGAAAATGCCGAGTACCTCAAACTGAGGTCATTGTCGATGTTCAAGATCCAATTCCTTTAATTTGGGAAAATCTACTCTGGAGTGCTCTTGAAACATACCTCCATCTGGCTTACAATATATTGGGACACCTTGAAGCTGTGAAAGATGCTGAATGCAATAAATAGAACATAGAACAGTAAAGTACAGACAGAGCTGTCACATTGTTATGCCTTGAGATGCCAAAGGCAATGCATTACACCTGTCATCTCATTATGTTTGTTAATGTCAATGCACCTGCATAGAGGCTAGAAAATAGAGACTGAGATAACAAGGTATAGAGCTGGATGAACACAGCAGGCCAATAAGTATCAGAGAAGCGGGAAAGCTGATATTTTGGGTCTGGACCTTTCTTCAGAATTCTGATTCTGAAGAAAGGTCCAGACCAGAAATGTCAGCTTTCCTGCTCCTCTGATGCTGCTTGGCCTGCTGTGTTCATCCAGCTGTCTACACATTGTCATCTCAGATTGTCCAGCACCGGCAGTTTCTGCTATCTCCAAGGTACAGACTGAATTGCTCGTCATGTTATGGAGCGCACAAAGAAATAAACATGCTTTTTGAGAGCTCATCTGTCAAACTGTTGCTCTAAGGTTACATTATTTGAGGTCACAGTCCATTCAACTGTCTGATAGTGGCCTGAAAGAAGCTGTTCCTGAACCTGCTTGAGTGTGTTCAGGCTTCTGCATGTTCCGCCTGATGGAAGATATTATAGGAGATCATTACCAGGGTGCGAAGGGTCTTTGATGATGTTGGCTCCTGTTCTGTGGCAGCGAGCCATGTAAATGGAGTCTATGGATGGGAGGTTGGCTTCTGTGATGGTCTAGGCTGTGCACACTCCCTTCTGTAGTTTCTTATGGTCCTGGGCAGAGCAGTTGCCATACCAGGCCGTAGTGAACCCAGATAGTATGCTTTTAATGGTGCATCTGCAGAAGTTGGTGAGGGACATGGGAAATCTAGGACAGGTCATCGGTTATCATCACTCCAAGGAACATGATGCTCTTCCCTCTCTCAGCCTCTGTTCTGTTGATGTAGATGGAGCGTGTTTTCCTCCTTTCTTTCTGAAGTCGATGATCAATTCTTTAGTTTTGCCAATGTCGAGACACAGATTGCTTTCATTGCACCATGTCACCAAGACCTCCATCTCCCATCTTTACTTTGACTCATTGTTGTTAGACATCTGTCCCACTATGGTGGTGTCGTCAGTGAGTTGTGGATGATGTTTGTTTGCAATTTGGCAACACAGGGTCATAGGTGTACAGGGAGCACAGCAGAGGGCTGAGGATGCATCCTTGGGAGTCTCCAGAGCTGAGTGTTATTGTGGGGATGTTGCAGTTACCTATCTTCGCCGATTATGGTCTGTGGGTCAGAAAGCTAAGGATCCAGTTGCAGAGAGCAGAGCCGAGACTAAAGTTCGTGCACTTTGAGATCAGTCTGGAGGGGATAATGGTGTTGAAGGCAGAGCTGTAGTTAATAAGAGGAGTCTGACCTAGGTGTCTTTCTTGTCCAGATGTTTCAGCGATGAGTGCAGGGCGAGGAATATGGCATCCTCTATGGACTTGTTATGTTGGTGGGCAAACTGTAGGGGATTGAGGCAGGTTGGGAGATTAGAGTTGATGCGGGCCATTAACAGCCTTTCAAAGCTAACCTGCAATGTAACCTGTATACCTCTAAGTATTTTTGATCTGTACATCCTTTGCTTGCTGTAACCTGCCTGTACCACTCGTAAACAAAGCTATTCACTGTATTTCGGTACGCGTGACAATACATCTATTAATCAAGCTAAAGGCTAGAGCTATGTGTGATAGCTTTAAGGTAATTTATCCTCCTATGATTTCTTATAATGACTTTCCTTTAACTCTGTCCACAAAGATGCTTGTTAAAGAACTTGGTAAATATTACCAGAGAAAATAGGAAATGCAGATGCTAGAGATTCTGACAATAACAAAGTGTAGAGCTGAATGAACACAGCAGGCCAAGCAGCATCTTGTGCTCCTAAGTTCATCCAGCTCTACACTTTGTTATCTTGGTAAATATTACTGCAGGCTTAAGATAACTTCTGGAAATTAAAACGCAACGCACAATGTTGCGCCAGTCAAATCTCTCAACACAGGAAAGTAACACCAAAATCGAACTCGTATTTATTGGTCTGATCTTGGAACATTCCTAGCAATATGAGCTTCACGCACAGTGGCATATGGCAATGCTGCTTCAGAACCTGAGCATTTCATTCATTTATCAAGTTCTGACAATGAGTGAAGAGAGGAGACAAAAATAAAACTAATGTGATAACATAACTCAAATAATTAGACCAAATCAATTTACTAAATGTCTTTTCTTCAATATTTTATAAATACTTTTAGATGGCAATTTGGTAATTGTTAACGTCAATACAGTTGATGGATGTTCGCCACATGTTTGTATCTTTTGTTTGAGATTAAATTTGTTTTTCCTAACCTACCAGACTTCCTCATAAGCTGTGCCTTTAATATTTTGCACATGGCACTTATTCAATATTCTGCTCCTGTTAGTCCAAAGTTTCCATCATTATTTTCCATATTAAATGGTAGGAATAAACTCAGAAATAGCAGAGGAAATCTAACCTGAGGGAATGAAAAGTGAATTGATCAGAGGGGCTAGAGTGAAAGGGAGAGTTTGTTTTCTCAATTGTGTTTTTGAATTGCTTAGTAACAGTTATATCCAGCCTAGAGCTGGACTGTTTTCCTGTATGTAAGCAAAATCATTTGAAGGAATCTCTTGAGGGGATTCTCTCCTCAGGGCCAATTCAAAGAAACGGTTGAAAAATAGGAGTGAAACTACTTAATTTAAAACAGGACTAATTTCCTTTTGATACAGCAACAAAAAGCAAAATCAAAGAGATTGCTCCTCCTAATGGGAAAAAAAACAAATCAGAAAAGATTTATTTGACTGCATTCATTTCTCTCCACAGTTATAATTGATGCCCTTTTCGTCATTCTTAAGCTTTATAAATTGCTTTCAGTCCTGACCTTCCCCTTTCAGCCTCCTAACCTGTGCAGCATAGATACAAGCTTGATGAATAGAGAGATGGGATCATATCTATAGAACATAGAACAACACAGCGCAGAACAGGCCCTTCGGCCCTTGATGTTGTGCCGACCTGTGAACTAATCTAAGCCGCTCTCCCTACACTATCCCATATCTAAAGCATTTATAATGTTGGTCTGTGGGACGTTGAAGCATCACAATGACCTGTTGGTTTTCCTGTGTCTTACATCCTAAACGTAGAATACCAAGCAGTCAAACTGAGGTGAAACCTGTGGATAAATATCCATGATGGCACAGATTTGAATTTTATGCAGCAGTAAGGAGTCTTATGGAAGGTATAAAATTAAATGGGATGGAGGAGAGAACATAGTGCCCGCTACCTATGAATTCTGTTAATATTTTATTCTTAGTGGAGAGTTGGTTGAAAGCAGCCCGTTCAGCCTTGTTTCAATGGAGTCCCTTACAAGATTGTTAATTTTACCAGTGGCAGCATTCACTGGTGGAGGAGGGAGCCCACTCCAGGCTGTGTCCCCCAACTATTTAGGCGATGAATGTGCAACAAATGTCCATCTCTAGTGTGGGGCACTGTGCCACTGTTTGACTGCCTGACTCCCGCCAGGTGAGGATGTCTTCCAACTACCTCCCCACAGAACAGCCCTACCACCACACCCACTACACCCCCTCTCCAGCCCACACCCCTGCCCCACAGGCACCCTTCCCCCCAGCTCTTACCTGGGATTTGACCTTCATTGCTGTTCCTCACCAAGAATTAACTGCAGTTCCTGCTGTGATTGCTACTTATTATTGGATGACAAATATTGGAGGCAGAATCTTGTCCCTCAAAGGGGAGGATGCCACTGGTCGCAAGCAGTTGACTGCCTGACCACAATAAACTAGGTGTGACATCTAATTGGCACAGCTCATACATGAGTGATTAACAAACTCATACCATTATTCTTAGAAAATTGTTAATCTGTTTAAAATAAATGCTATGTAAGCAAAAATGAATGATAAGCATTTTAATGCCAGAAATGCACTTGTAGGTTCTCATAATCAGTCACCACAACTTCGGGAACCATGTATAAATCTCTTGGGCTCTGGTTAGCCAGGAGAAAGTACAGAAGTAGATTTGAAGTACAGTGATAGAGGACCAGTGAGACGAGACAGGGCTTGGGAAACAGGAACAAAGTGGGTTTCTTTTCACAGGTGGCCTGCACTGGAATCTTTATGAGCACTGTGAACAGCAGAATTCCCACCGAATAACTACATTTAGGTTAAAGTAACTATTGCAGTACCCAAATACTTAGGGGATCTTTCTATTCTAGCCTCTTCATGGATCACTTCTGAAGATGGTAGTTACTTTAAATTAACTTGTTTGGACATATTATGATGCATTTCTGGGAAGATTGGACTTGAATCCAGACCCACGGTCTAGATGTAGAGGCACAACCATTGTATCACAAGAACCCTCCCTGAAGTCCAGAGCCTTACTGGAAAGGAACTATCAAGACATCTTGGCAATTGTGTTTGGAAAGTAAGCAGATGAGCTTTTTATTTCGACTTCTGACTATATTTTCTTCTTTAGTTTTCCTTTGAACTAAAGGAAGACTGAAATGGCATTTAAATTCCCAGCATTATTTACCAACTTTCCCGGGTTAACTAGGATTATCCTGGAGTGGAAGATTAATCTCCTGGGCACGTGGCCAGTAACCAAAGAGAAATGCACACTTGTGGTTGTGATTGCATGCTCTTGTTGCGTTAACAATGTTTTTTTCTGTTTTAAATGAGAATTCTCTCTTACTCAAGCTATTACAAAATAAGAGGAAAATAAAATTTAGTTGCCTGCCGTATCTTGATGTACAGACAAAACAGTGAGAGAGCTGTAAGGAAGCTGCATGAGAATTTTTCTCAATAGGTATGTTCTTTCAATTATTGTGACAGTTTCAACATAGTCTTCAGAAGTTGAAATGCTTCATTGAATATGTCAAAATATTTTACATTATTTTGTAGCTCATGGCTCAGATTCAGAGTGAAGCTCTGAAATTAGCACAGTCAACTTAGGGAGGATATTTAAAAGGTCTGAGAGACGTGGTGTAGGAGATTGGTTTTGATGGGGTCCTGGCCAAGCAGCTCCAATAAAGTCATTTAGACTCAAAATGTTGGCTTGCATTCTCTCCATGGATGCTGGCTGCCCTACTGTGATCACCAGCATTTGCTGTTTTCATCTCTAAAACACAGATTGGTCATTAATGAAATGGCTGTTTGTAGCTGGTTTTCTGCATTATAAACAGTAACAGCATTTCAAAAAATAATTCAATGGCTATAACACATGGTAAGATTGCACAAGGTGTCACATAAATGCATGTTCTTCATTTCCACAGTGTTCACTATAAGACATGTGTCAACAGTAATTACCAAAGGCAATAGCTGTGCTACCTCTAATGAATATTAATATTGAATGTCCACACAGAACATCTTGCACAGCCTTTGCTCTGTTAACTACTAAAGTCATTGACAGCAGAACTCCATTGCTTGCTGAAGTACTCACAGGTCTTTAACAGATGAAACAGTCTGTTGCAGTGCGCCTGGCTTTTAGCTGACCAGGATTGTGGTGGTCTGTTAAATAACAGAGTATAGTATCTGCAAATGCTTTGTAAAATTTACAGATAAGGGTGCTCCATAAACAAGTGAGCTACAGCTGTCTGAAAAAAATTACAAATATCTTGTTAAAGTTGATGCGCAGCAGATGGGACATTAATTAATAACATAAACTGAGCACTATCTTGCGCAAAAATTTAGCTCTCCAGTGTGCCGGAGACATACAGGAGTCCTCCTCAAGTCCTTCAAAAGGTGATCAGTAGGAATGCATAAGAAAGTGACATAAAAGACTATCACATCCTTAGGTTTTCATACCCGAGTTATGGCTGAAATAAAAAACCCAATAATTTTGGGGCCGTGCTTACTTTTTCTATCCTTAGAAAAAGAATTACATAGAATTTTGCAGCAGAAAAACAAATTTTTTAACCCACTGAGTCCATGCCTGTGTTTAATATTCCACATGAACTTCCTTTCATGCTACGTCACCTAACCCTACCAACATACCCTTCACTTCTTATCCTCGCCTTTTCCTCCCTTTAAGAACCTACCTATCTTCCCCTTACATGTCACCTATGCTATTTATTTTAATGGCTTCTACTTCTAGTGTGTTCTACATCTGTTCCTGGCCAGAATGTATAGGGACAATTTTAAACAATGCTACTCAACAGAAAAAGGGCAACCATGTAGTTAACCCATGTTGGAGAACTTAAAGATCCATTTGTGCGTGCCTTCCAATTGGTACTTTTAAAATTTGACCTTTTTCGTTAAAGCAGCCCAGTTGAACTCAGGCAGCAGCCCCTGTAGCACGTGCAAATTTGGTCCCTAAATTGAATTTAAATGTTAAGTGTTAAACAACACACTACTTCCAGCAATATCAATACATGATAATCAGGACCAGAGGCTTTAGCTGAACTTATTTTTCTTTTTTTAACAGGAGCACATTAAGCCAAATTACACCACTGAAAAAGGGATCTTAAATAAAAGGGTCAAGTAGAATACCATCTCATCCAAATGACTGGACAAATCAGCGATGCAGCACCCTCTCAATATTATTATGGGATTTTCTGTCTGAACAGTGTGCAAGTCTCTGCAGTAGGCTTTGAACCTATGACTTTCTGAATCAAGGGTGAAATTGTCTGTTTCCATTCTGTGTATCTTTATGATTCTATGATGCACAAAATGTTTGGAGTTCACACCCTTGGATAGCATGTCAATGTCCAAAGACTTGCAGATATGCTTTAAATTTTATAAATGAGAGCAGAAGATGGAAGGAGGCAGGGGTGAGGGAATCAGGAACATATGCCTTTTCATCAAAAGGCATATTTGAGTTCTTGGAGGAGCTTGCTAAATGGTCAGGGAGGACAAGAAGGCAATTGTCAATTTCCGAATTGCCACATCTGAGGAGTGCATTCTAGGGAGAAACTGTCGGGTTCAATGCTGACAGGTGTTAAAGGCCTATTCCAATGCTGAAAACAATTGGAACCTGAGAGTCTTTCTAGGGTTGAGCTCTTTATCTGGCGCTTTCAGCTGGGTCACTTTTGTGCTCAAGTGAGGCTTCTAATCTCTCAAGGAGCTGCTTGCTTGCTTCTGAAAGTCAGCAGCTGGCCCCATCCCGGATGCTGTCTGCTTTTGCTGCTCTACAGGTAGCTCCCAGCTCTGGTAATGCTCTACACCTCAGATTTGACACCTATCTCTAAACAGGAAATTAACTTTGACGATTATATCACACAAGTATCACCAAGGTGGGGCAAGGTCAGGACGAGGAAGTTATCCCGGCACCAAATTTAAAGTCAAGGTTCATTTGTTTGACTGTAATTTTGCCCATAACAGTCAGTAAGAAATTGCATAATACAGCATTTATGTTTTATATACATTGTAAGAGCAGAGTTAGGAGTTGGATCCGGGGTAGGCTACTTTCCTACTGATTCTCTCTTTGCAAACCCACCTTTTTATAAAATGCTGAATTGTCCGCTTAGATATTTAAACATGGTAATTCCACCAACTTAAACCAATTTCAAGTTGTAAAATCAATAAACTGCTGGAGTAAGTATCACAAGATTCACTGAGTAATAGTGAATCAAAGCTTACTTGGAACATATGACATATACTGTACCACGTGAATGTCCAAGATTCAACGCCATTGTGTTGAGTTGAATAACTTCAGCCTTCCACAGGCACTGTGAACACTGGTCTATTAGTCTCCTGAAGTAATCAGGGTGTGTACTTATTGAATATTGATTGTAGTTCAACACTCTTCACTTCCATTTTCACTGTGTTTAAATCATGTTCGCCCGCAGTGCTATCAGCACAGTTTAAGTACATGCGGCTCACAGCACTACTCCTGTAGTCTGTAACAAAGCAGCTTCATCAATAAATTGTGCTGCTAATGAATGAGCGAAACTTTGATAGATTTTGTGGATGTGCAGTATGAGGTTAGGAGTAATTAATCACCTAACTTGCAAACATTGCCAGATCCCTCCTCAACTGTGCTGTGATTTGTTTACAAAAACATATCTATTTCAGGCTATCCAAAGATATAGCTGTAGATTTATTTGGACACAAAATGCATGAATAGATTTCTTCATACTTCTGGATTTGTACTTGCAACACTTTCCTAAGTGACACAACATAGGGTGCAGTGCCATGACATAATGTTGGCAATCCTCAACGCTTTGGTTAAATGTGAAAGTCTTAAAAAAGTATGTGAATTTCTGCAGACTGTGCAGAAACAAATATGAGCCAAACTTTTGTTTCTCGCCAATACCTGCATACTTTCCAGCAGGCACCACTGTACAATGATCATAACTGAGAAATGTTAGATTTGTTTTCCCTGCTCCTTAGCTGGAGGGGCCAACGCCAGAAAAGTGTCCCAACTGTTGCCTCGGTTATGATCAGCTAACTCAACACAGACTCACCTGGGACTTTACTGGCATGTATGACTCATTTCCATGGTGGGATTTATAGAGTTACTAATGTCAGGAGCTCAGTTTCCTAACTGGAGCCATGCAGTCTCTAGTTGATGAGGAACATGCAGCAAAATTAGAGGTCTATTTCAATCTTCAGAAAACTGTGCTTTTCTTAAGGTGAACTCCGATGGGTGTTGAAAAACTGCAGGTAGAAAAAATGACTCAAACTTTAAAGAGACAGCACTGTATAGATAAGAGGGTAGGAATTGATACAAATTGTGTTTGTCCTTCTGAAAAATTGGGAAAAGTGTACACTAATGTAACAGCAGGATGGCCAATGTCCAATCTGCACCAATGTTGGTCCTATTCAATGATGGATGGGTCCCAAGTATAGGAGCTCAATAATGAAATATGTAAATTAGGGGCTTCACTCCTTTTGAAGCAACTCAGTTCAAGATAGGTCGATGTGGAGTGGGCTGACTCCTGTGGAAATGGAGAATCAGGTATTTCCCCACATTCTTCATCTGCTTTTCTCCCATAACTCAGCATCCTCTACCACATGCACACAATGGCAGCAGTATGTACCATCCAAACATGCATTGCAGTAATTCATCAAGATTTCTGCAACAGCCCCTTTCAACTCCATGTCCTCTACCACCTAGAAAGACAAGGGCAGCAATGTGGATACTTGCACCTGCAAATTCCCTTCCAAACTACACAGCACCCAAACATGGACTGTGTCACTATTCATTCACTGTTGCTGGGTCAAAATCCTTGACCGCATTCCTAACATCAGTGTGGGTGTACCTATAGCACATGCAGCAGTTCAAGACAGCTCTTCAACACTTTCTCAAAGGATATTAGAGTGACAACTTGAATAATGTAAAACCAAATCTATCCGTCCCCTCCCCTTGAACCACCAAGCCACTTCTCCTGTGATCTTTGTGGAGCAGGTGAGCTAAGAGTGAAATCCTTTTTAGGATGGAAGCCTTCTGGAGGCATGCTTAACATCAGCAACAGCAGCACCCACTGAATAGGTTGGTAAGGCCCAAGGGTTAGTTTTCATTGGCACAGTGCCCAATCTATTCTAAAATATACCACAGGATATCTATTAAGTACAGGATAACTTCCTTAGAAATAAAGGGAGTCATGAAGATGTGATTCTCAATGAGGTTATATCCTGAATTTATCATTTTTATTTTAGTTTTAGAATAAAAAAAACAAACTTAGAAGTAAATGCTAGTCAAATGAGTTTACATTATACTTTCACTACTGAGCCCTAATGTCAAATCTAACTGGGGCTGATTGGATGCATCTCTTCTATTTCTACTGGCTATGAGGAAAATAAGCTGGATAAGTTAAAGATTTTTAGTAGGGGATATAGATCAATAGGCCAAGTCAGACCATTGATCTGTAAGAATGTTCACAAATGTTGCAATAACACCTAGCAATTATCCATGTGAAAATCGGAAACATATGATACCATATGACTGGTAATGTCACTTAGAGGCTGAAGTTAAAAGGGCTTTCCTTTATCTCATTCACTAGGTATTTTTGGCTTATTTTTTGACAAACATTTCTTCAAAATTGCTTTTCCTTGTTTTAATATTAGGAAACAATATTGCAGTTCACGACTCTAAATGTTAAAACAATGTCACTTTACTGACATTACTATAAATTGGTTGGGCAAGTGTATTTCTTCACTATTGGAATACTGAAATATTTTCCTTTCCACACAACTGAGCAATGTTACTTGTGTATTTCACTGCTTGAATGCAGGCATATTAGGTTTCCAGTCCCAACAACTGACTGATAAAAAGCATGCAGTTTGATTCTCAGTTGTTCATTGCTGACAGATCACAACTTATAATCAACTGGCCCATACTTGTAAAACTTTATACAAAACATCTAGTATCATATGTGATTCCACAAATGGGCAGTACTTGGTCAACAATCCAAAGTGCTCTCTTAGCTACACTGACAGCCAATTTATGATCATGAATCAAGCTCATAATGTGGTTAATTTATGTATGCTACAAGTTACATAAATACATATGCAGGGATCTGTTTTCTGTAAATGAAAGAAGAACTTGTTCAAGTCTGGAGATTGTTTGAATTGCCCAGGATTTTGGGGAGCCTGTAGTTTCCCGTAATATTCTTCACAATAATGTTTAGGTCAGTCAGTGTTAACCTGTCAACCAATATCACTGTTACACCTAAATTGTGGCGATTGCTTGAAATTAGGCTTTTTTTTTAAAAAAACGTATCTGGATGAATGCAAGGTGAAACATTTCAACATCATCTCTCTTCAGGAATGTTAAAATTACATTTTATATAGGTTTTTATTTAATCCTCTCAATGCAAATACAAGAGATTGCTTAGCTTATCTTATTCTCTCAAATACAGGGCTCCAGGTAAAAATCATTTAAACTGTTTAAATTGGTTTTAAATCAACTGAAAGTGGCCAAATAAGTAGCCAAAGAACAGTAAGCAGGGATTCATCAATTTCGTAACTGTTTGTTTCATATCGATAAACTAGGTCTCATACTTAAGAGAGAGTGTGGCTATAAATCCAATAAGTAATTCAGGAGAAGCCTTTCTACACAGAGGGTATCTTTGAAGATAAGTCGAGGCAGATAGCATTTATGGAGATTCGAAATAAGGTAAATCAGGGAGGAGGGAATTAAAGGATGTGATGGTAGGATCAGATGAAGTGGGTTCAGAGGATGCCTGTTGTGAATCATAAAATTTGACAAAACGTCCTATCAACAATTTGGGGACATTACCATCGACAAGAAACTGCACTGTGTAGCCAAATAAATATTAGGTTTAAAACGGCAGGTCAGAGGTTGGGAATCCAGCAGGAAGTAGCTCACTTTCTGACTCCCCAAAGCTTGCTTACAATCCACATGTTCAGAATCAGGTGTGTATTGGAATGCTCCTCACTTCAACTCCCACAAAATTCAAGAAGCTTGATACCATCCATGATTAAGCAGCCCAGTTATGTGGCCACCACTAACACTCAAGTGCAAATAGGTTGGGGAGTTTATTCAGGAGCGAAGCTCCTCCTAATTTGTATACTTCTGCAGGGATTCTGTCGATACCAGGGGCTTTGTGGAGTTTCAGCTTAGAGATGGCAGATTGAACCTCATCCAGTGTTAGTGGACGGTTGAGTTCGGATCTGATGACCTGCTGCGGGATTTTCTCGATGGACGCTGTTTGTACTTGGCGATTGTCCGCGAAGAGGTTCTCGTAGTGTTCTGTCCATCGCTCAATAATAGCTTCTTTGTCAGTAAGCAAACTGGCACCATCAGCAGAGCGCAAAGTGGCCTGAAGTTGGCGGGTCAGTCCATACATCGTGCGCAGAGACTCATAAGATCTGGTGTTGCCAGTCATTGACCTCACCAAAGCCTTCGATACTGTCAGCCGCGACAGTCTATGGAAAATCCTGGGGAAGCTCGGATTCCCTCCTAAGCTCTTAACCATCTTACAGCAACTTCATGAAGGTCAGAGTGGCAAGGTGAAATACAATGGCGATCTATCACACCCGTTCCCCATCAGCAACAGCGTGAAGCAGGGCTGCGTCTTGTTTGAGGACAGCAGCTGCAAAGGACAGACGGAAAAGCAGGAAGGAGCCCTCATCTCAAGCCTTGCTGTCTGGAGCATTCCCCTGCCCGCACTGCCCAGGATCTGTAGGTCCAGGATAGGACTCTACAGCCACCAACGGTTGTGCCAACGAAATCGCTGATGAATCTCTTCCCGATTGATCTTCGCAAGCGAAGAATCTGCCTGAACACTCAAGTAACAATGTACCATCTACGAGATGCACTGCAGGAATTCTTCGGGGCTCCTTAGACAACTCCTCCTAAACCCATTACCATCACCTTCCAGAAGGTCAAGGGCTGCAGATATACCACCACTTTCAAATTCACCTCGCTGACACTCACAATCCTGACTTGGAAATGCATTGCTGTTCCTTCAGTGTTGCTGGATGAAAATCCTGGAACTCCCTATGTAACTACATGTAACCTACACCAAATGGGTTGCAGTGGTTCAAAAAGGCAGAACATGACCGACTTCTCAAGGGAAACAAGGGATGGACAATAAATGCTGGCTCAGTCAGTGACACTCATGTCTCATGAATGAAAGTAAAGTGTAATAATCTTTGGGTCCAATACTGTATTTGTATGGGAGTACTCTCTCTCCTCCCCCAAGCTAACTGCCAGATGACCACTAGAATAAGTTTGGATAAAGTGTGATCTTCATTAGCGAAACGATTATATAAATATCATTTAATTGTAGTGACAAAATTTAATGTAATAATAACAAACTAAACCTTAGACAACAATGCTATTTTTTCATTGTAGATATAACAAAGATAAAGCTAGTCTGTCATGTCATACTTTGCTTGACCTGGGAATATTCAATGCTAATGCTGCTGGCCTAAATTGGAGATATGTTCAATTTCTTATCCTTCACTTTATTAAACACCATTTTCATTACTAAAAATTACTAAAGACAACTTCATGTGTAACATATTCAGTGTTGTTGACTTTACTGGTTTTCAAGTTGGTGGTATTGACAGAAATTTTAGAGCAACTTATGACAGAAACAGTGCTTTTGCTTCCCTGCTTCGCTGAGTTACTAACTGATGGAAAGATGAAGTAATGCATTGCATATTGGCTTAAAAGAATCAAGAACCAATTAATAAGTAAATATTTCAAGAGTTTTGTCTGCAATGTTAGAAAAAAAGCTACAGAAGAATATTACATTTTGTAAAATTCTCTGGAAGCAAAAGTGAGACAAATTCTCTCATCACATTAGTTATAAATTTATGAGAATCTTACAGCCAGACCCTCTTCAGAATGTTACCTTTTGACTTGGATCTGCTCACGCAGGCATCGTGCATTTTTGCCCAAGTGTCCCTTTGCTACTTTCTAAAATAAAGCTGTTTTGAACATGTGTAAATAGAATCAAGCTTCTCCATAAGACCATAAGACATAGGAGTGGAAGTAAGGCCATTTGGCGCATCAAGTCCACTCCGCCGTTTAAATCATGGCTGATGGGCATTTCAACTCCACTTCCCTGCACTCTCCCCGTAGCCCTTGATTCCATCTGAGATCAAGAATTTGTCGATCTCTGCCTTGAAGGCATCCAACGTCCCAGCCTCCACTGCACTCTGCAGCAATGAATTCCACAAGCCCACCACTCTTTGACTGAAGAAATGTCGTCTCATTTCAGTTTTAAATTTACCCCCCTCTAATTTTAAGACTGTGCCCACGGGTCCTAGTCTCCCTGCCTAACAGAAACAACTTCCCAGCGTCCACCCCTTCTAAGCCATACATTATCTTGTAAGTTTCTATTAGATCTCCCCTCAACCTTCTAAACTCTAACGAGTACAATCCCAGGATCCTTAACCGTTCATCACACTTTAAACCTACCATTTCAGGGATCATCCGTGTGAATCTCCGCTGGATACGCTCCAGGGCTGGTATGTCCTTCCTGAGCTGTGGGGCCCAAAATTGGACACAGTATTCTAAATGGAGCCTAACTAGAGCTTTATAAAGTCTCAGAAGCACATCGCTGCTTTTATATTCCAACCCTCGAGATAAACAACAACATTACATTCGCTTTCTTAATCACGGACTCTACCTGCAAGTTAACCTTTAGAGAATCCTGGACCAACACTCCCAGATCCCTTTGTACTTCTGATTTGTGAATTTTCTCACTGTTTAGAAAATAGTCCATGCCTGTATTCTTTTTTCCAAAGTGCAAAACCTCACATTTACTCACATTGAATTTCATCAGCCATTTCCTGGACCACTCTCCTGAACTGTCTAAATCTATCGGCAGCTTCCCCACCTCCTCAGTATTACCTACCTGTCCACCTATCTTCATATCATCGGCAAGCTTCGCCAGAATGCCTCCAGTCCCTTCATCCAGATCATTAATAATCAACGTGAACAGCTGTGGCCCCAACACTGAACCCTGCGGGACACCACTCGTCACCGATTGCCATTCCGAAAAAGAGCCTTTTATCCCAACTCTCTGCCTTCTGTCAGACAGCCAATCCTCAATCCAAGCCAGTAGCTCACCTCGAACATCATGGGCCCTCACCTTGCTCAGCAGCCTCCCGTGAGACACCATATCAAAGGCCTTTTGGAAGTCTAGATAGATAACATCTACTGGGTTTCCCTGGTCTAACATACTTGTCACCTCTTCAAAGAATTCTCCTTAGGTAGTCACTCATTATCGACGCTGACTTGCTTCCAAAGTGAAAATGAGTTCTCCGGTGACCAAAGAGGCCAATGTGTGACTAAGAGACACTGGCACAGGTGGAGTGGATGGTGTTTTGGGGGAGGGGGGCAGGGGCTGGGGATTTGAATGTTTGAGTGCCTGTGTCACTAGAAGAAAGTGTAATCACTACCTTGTCTGTTGAGCTAGCTATCCCCTGTCCACCAGGTCTCACTTATGATCACAACGTCAATGTTGAAGCAGGAGTGCTCCTGGGCAGTGATGATAGTAAAACGATCTGGTCATTTACTGTTGGGCTGTCCATGAGTGTTCTGACATTCCAGGTTCTAAATATTGTTTTGAAGGGTGAAGAAGTTACCCTATAGATTTAGCCAAGCTTGGTCCTGATCCAGTTGCAAGGATGTCCAAGATGACTGGAGACCAAGCTCTGCTGTTTGGCTCTAGCACGTACAAACATAACATACTCCTAGTGTCCTCAACATTGCCTAAAGAACATTCCCTCCAGTGTTGACAACTGCATCTTTGGGCTGTACAGATAGCTGCATTTGTCAGAATATTCAGCAACCCCTGTTGAAAGTAAATGCAATATATAAAATCATGAGGGGCATGGAATAGGGTGAATAGCCAAGGTCTTTTTTCCAGGATAAGGGAGTCCAAAACTGGAGGGCATAGGTTTAAGGTGGGAAGGAAAAGATATAAAAAGGGACCTAAAGGATCATTTTTATCATGCAGAGGGTGGTGCATGTCTGGAATGAGCGCCAGATGAAATGGCAGAAGCCGGTACAATTACAACATTTAAAAGGCATCTGGATGGGTACATGAATAGGAAGGGTTTGGAGGAATGTGGTCTAAATGCTGGCAAATGGGACTGGATTAATTTAGGATATCTGGTAGGCATGGGCTGAAGGATCTGTTTCCATGATGTATAACTATGATTCTATGACTGAGCTTGCTCCCAGTACACCAATTCTGTTGTGGTTGCTCTGCTAGGTGAACACCGCCTCAGCCTGTGGATGGGGTGAGGGGACAAGTGCTACTTCTAGGAGCTTAGTTGGACCTGACTGCTCTTAAAATAAGAATCACAATATTATCATTACCTAATATTGGACAATACAAAAACCACAATAGCTCAGGTGAACTGAGACACACAAAAGCTGCATATACCAGTTATGTGTGAGTACGAACATAATCAGAAATTGATAGAAAAAAATTAGGTATAAGTTTGCAGCTTGTTCAGAATTGACAAATACAGGAAATTTGCATGCCACATGGGGGTGAAGGGAGGAGTGAGATATAATAATCAGCAGGCACTTCCCTGAATCAGCAAATGTTCTGCTGTAGTGGTAGTATCCATGCCTCTGAACCAGGAGGCCCAGATTCAAATCCTGCAAGTGCATAATAATATCCCTGTGCAGGTTAATATGAAACTGTCTAAAATATTTGAGGCAATTCTATTCGTTGTAAAAAATGGCATATGTCACTCATGTCTGAATTTCCTTCAATTTGTTGTGGTGAATTACAGTTTAAACATGGGGATAACACACTAACCAAATTCTTTTCTTTGCTTTGTTTGGATCATGTTTGTATTCATATGTTGTCTGTTCATGCAAATTTAATCCAGGTAAGTATGTAGAACCAATGTGTATTAATTATATTTGCAATGTAAATGCTTGATATATTCCATGACTGTGACCATCCTCATTCATGTTTTTCAGCAAATGTCCACTGGTTCAAGTTGTAGTTTGAGTGGATTTCTCTCCAATATTGTTCTGATAAAACTAAAAAAGTCCCTAGAATAAGAGGAACTAGGTTGCTAGTTCTGAATCATTTTGAGCTTCTCTTGGTTTTTCATTCTAGACAGAGACTTCTGTTACCATGTCATCTGACGGAGTCAAAGGTCACAATCAGTTTCGTCATGAATTATATTGAATGGCGGAGCAGGCCAGGAGATAAAAAGACCTATTCCTGTTATTAACTTGTATATTCATATGTAAGTTCATCCTTGAGCCAAGCATTTTGTTTTTAATCCACCGTAACTTGGAACACATCCAGCGGGCTCTTCTATGAATCAGCACATTTTATGTTCTCTGATTTTGACAGCAATTGATTCTGTTCATAATTCTGTGTCAAGAAAGTCCACCTTAAGTGATGGGTGTAAGGTGGAAATCTGAAAAACACACAACAATTGCTTCCAAAACATGAAACTCTTTGAAAATGCCCTTCATTATCCAAAGCAGTAAAATTTTTTTTTCCTTTCTCTTCCTGAGTTGAACTTCATCCGAGGGTGTGGGCCAGCTGACAGACATCAAAATGAACATGACGGCTAATGAGTAAACAGTGATTTGGAATGAAACTTCTGCTGCTTACTGTTCCTATATATGACACGATATGTGGCTTCTGAAATAACTCTACAGAGGGTGGTATCCCATCACCAAATCACCCTTTATGCACAGATGAACAGTCCAATACTACAGTGCTGCCTCATACAGAGTTAGGCATCAGAGTGTCAGTATCCTTGACACTCAACTTTAAATCAGCCAGGGCTCCCTGATTAGATCAGATTAATAAGTGCCAATCAGGGAACTCATGTTCTATAGTAAAGCCAAAGTTGCTAGAAAAGCCCAGCTCTGAGGAAGTGTCCCCGGACACGAAACATTAACTATTTTCTTCCTTCACAGATGCTGCCAGACCTGCTGGGCATTTTCAGCAACTTTGGTTTTGTTCCTGATTTATAGCATCCGCAGTTCTTTCGGTTTTTATTCAGTACTTAACTCTTGTTCATGATGTTCAGCTGGCTGACTGTGTCACAATCGCGACAGTTTCCTTTTGTTTCTTACCACATTGTGATGCATATCTGCTGACAGTGCGGAACAAATTGAACCAATGTTTGTGACATTGTTTGGTCTTTCTTTTTGTCCATGACAATCTCCTTCCCCGAACTTTCAAGTTCAGTATTGAGGAATTGTGCAGAAGAAGCATAAAACTCCAAAATCTCTCCGTATGAAAAGGAAACAATATCAATGCACATACATCAGAACAGGGACACTTCAAACTGTAAGTTCCAGAACCTCAACAGCCAAAAGTATCAGCACTGCGCCATAAGATGCATTAAGTTTTGTTGTTCATGCTACGAGTGAAACTCATCCCCTGCTGCTTGGCTCAAATGACAGAGATTCCCTGTCTCCAGATGAGTGAGCTAAAGCTGTGAACTTAACATCCCTGATTCTTGCCAAATATCCAAATGGCAAACCCACAGCACACTGGAAAAATAGTTCCATCTCAATCATTTTGTTTATCCCACCATAACAGGCTTTTTTTGATAAATAAATAAGCTTTCATGTTTAATGGGACACACGGGAATTTCACTATAAAGCCCTTGCAGAACAAGTAGATTATTTGAAGCTGGAATGTGCCATGGGAAAAATATTTTAACAAGTGAAGAAATCAAAATGTAAGCTGATAGCAGATCTGTGGGTGGAAATAATTGTGTTTAAAATCAAAGAATGATTCACTGGAATTTGTGTTGTTTCTTTTTAGATTTTAATACTGATAATTTTCCTAACTCTTTTCCATTTTTTTTAGTCACCCACATGGTATCACTATCCCACAGCTGAGTTCTGACCCACAGGCTACTGTCAAAGGCAGCCATGAAGGAAGCACTGCCATGCACAAAAAGGCAGACCCAGGCCTGTGATATGGCACTGTTCAAACTCCAGGTCTACAAATCAGCTGACTATCACAAAACTGTTACAGCACAGGACGAGGCCTTTTGGCCCATCATGCATGCACTGATCCAGTTACCTAGTGTCAGTCACCTGCTTTTCTTTCGTATGTGTGCACATCAGTTCTACCTAAATAATCATCCAACGCCCTCTTGAATACCTCAAATGAGCCTGCCTCCTCTACATTTCTCTGATGTACATGCCATGCCCAAACCAATTACCTTGTGAAAGTTTTTTTTCCTCACTATTTTTGCTTAATTTACATGTCACTTTAGATCTATGCCCTCTTGTTCTTAATTATTTCATGAGCAGGAACAGCTTCTCCAAATCTATTCCATCCAGCCTCCTCAGAACTTTGACAACCTCTATCAAATCTCCTCTGAGCCTTCTTCTTTTCTCCAAAGCCAGTTCCAACTTCTCCAATCTATCTTGTGGCTGAAGTTTCTCATTCCTGGAATCATTCTTGTAAATCAATCAATCATTCTCATGCAACATGTCTGTCCCTGTATGGAAATAACCCTGATTTGTGGAGCTATAGCAAGTATGTAGGAGGATTAAACTACCTTTAGTTCATTCACGTTAAATCAATGTTTGAAGTTATAAGGAGTGATATAAAGTGCTGATCAGCCTGATTAAAACCACAGTAAAATAGTATTCAACAAGTGCTCCGACAAACTGCTTTGGATGGAAAGATCAAAGTTTATGTTAATTTTAAAGAGCTTATTCCAGTGTATTCCTTGGTCAGGTCCAAGCAAGTCTCCTCTTATGGGAGCATCTTGAACTATTTGAAAAATATTAATTTTCATTAATTTTATTAAGTTTTACATGCAAAATTTTAGTGTTATTAACTTTTACTCATTAATTTATTAATATTATTTATTAATTTATGATTAAATTTTATTATTTTTTACATGCAAGTTCTAGGCTGTCACTCATTCTCATTATTATTCTATAACATAGCTCCCTGTGTACATGTTCAATAGTTAACTGTTTACCCTGATTGTTGATCTCTTCCAGGGTAACTTCTCTTTGGAAAGAGTGTGACAGTAAATTCTTCTACTTAATTCCGTGAGAAGATAAATAGCTTATGGTAATTCTAGTACAAGCAAAGAAGAAGATGGAGTTCACCAAGCCTCCTTTGCCATTCCTCAAGATCATGGCTGATATTCTATCTTGAAACATCTCATACGCATTCCTAAATCCTTTGATATGTAGAAATCTACCAATCAATGTCTTGAATACATTCAAAAACTGAGTCTCCACAGGCCTCTAGAATAGAAAGTTAAAGGACTCATCACTCTCGGAGTGAAATAATTCCTCTCCATCTCAATGCTAAATGATCTACCTCTAGTGCTGAGACTGTGTCCTCTAATGTATTCCCATGCAGCCAGGTGAAACATTTTCGCTGCATCTTCTCTGTTAAGCCTTGTGAGAATTCTGTGTCCTTAAAATGAGATTACATCTTAATCTCCTAAATTCGAGAATATTTTCCTCATTCCCCTCACAGGGCAGTACCACATCCCATGGATCAGTCTGGTGAAATTTCTTTGCTTTCCCTCCATGACAAGTATATCCTTCCTTTGGTAAGGAGACCAAAACTACAAACAAAATTCCAGTTACACACTCACAATGGCTTCATTCAGTTGCAGCAAGTTTTCCTTCTCAAATCTTCTTGCAAGAAAGGCCAAACTTCTTTTGCCTTCCAAATTGCTTGCTACATTTCCTTGTTGGTTTACTTGACTTATTAACAAGGACATACTTTCCAATCCCTCTATTTAAGAAGTACTTTGTATTCATGTGTTTCCAACTGAAATAGATATCTTCACATTTTTACACAATGTCCTTTGTGCTATGTTCTTGCCCAGCCTGTCTAAATCCCCTTGAAGCCTCTTTGCAACATCTTTGCAACTCATATTCCGACCTAGTTTTGCGTCAGACTTAGTCCTGGAACAGCCTGGGAACTTCTTAGATATATAGTTCCAATTGGTTGATTTGCTACTGTCTCTATTACCAAGGATGGAAACCCAGCAAATGAGGGGTGCACCCTAGAGGGGGCCTTTTTTCTGCAATTTCTGGTCTGGATCTTTACAGCGTCACGTCTGACCTTTAAAAATAGCAGCCAGAACCTGATTCTGGAATTTACAGCCCCATTCCTGGCACTGCCAATTTGCACCAGCAAGGGATAAAAGTCCATGATGGTGCAGTTCATGAGCCTGGTGTACGTCTAATCTGGCCATGGTCTTGGTCAGGCATCTCCTGGCCTTCCTCTCCCGACGCCCCTTCACAGTTTGTGTGGAAACGGGCCAGTTTTTTTATTAAGATGTTGTGGTTCACAGCATTTCAGAGGCACCCGGACACAGAAACATTTAGAAAGGTACATTCAAAAGATCTTACCCATTGCCCCTTGCCAAGCTGTGGCCCTCCACCCATCCCTTTCCATGGCCACTCAGAACCTCCTGCCTACTTACAGAAAGTAACCATGCTCATTCAATCGCATATACACTGTAAAGAAGCAATAAAGCCTTTAGAGTGAATTGGTTTTCTGAAGCTTTTCTGCATATCTGATCATTCATTAACAAATTTCTACTTTCTTTCAATGAAGCTAATTTTACACAGTGTTGTAAAAGTCTCAATCATCCAAGACCTTTAAAGCTTCAATAGCAGAAGTGACAAACACTTGACAATTGTACCTTAAATAAATAAATAGATAAATAGTGTATCATTGACAGAATAAAATCACAGAATAAGCGCTGTCAGTCAAGTAATATTTTGCCCTGGGTACTGCTGTTTCAATAGACTGATGGCTACTGTTCTGTAAGCCAAACCTCATGATACATTCCTTTTATAAATGCCTTAACTGGTCCTGTAGCAGCTATTCTAAATGTGGATGATGTGTTATATTTTTGTATTGAGTTATACCTCCTGCAAATTATGTTAGGTGTGGCTTTGGAGCTGAAGGAGCGTATTTAGAGTTGCAGACGCATTAACAGATACTCATGAATCAAAATAATAACGTGACCCCCTTAACAAGAGAATACATCTAATTTTAGGCCAATAGAGTTTATGAAAGAGAATTGCCTACTTATCTTTTGTTGTGAAATTTGCACATTCCCTGTGAGAGTAGTAAAAAAACTGCGACTCTGTTTTACTCGAATTTAGTTCCCAAATTGATTTAACTTGCAAATAGATGATGAATGATTGTTACCTAAGAATGAGTCACCAGTATGTAACTAATACAATCTAAGGAACATTTTGAGTGGCCAAGAGTTATCATCTGAAATCAAACTAAGCTTTGAACTCACTTTCTGTAAAATGATACTTCAAATAGCTTGCATTTTTAACCTATTAAGCATTTTAAAAAGTTTGTAGAGCTTTGACAATGTTGCTCATGGCACAGCATTGTGAACTAATGCCTTTTGCAATCCATTCCAAATAGTCATTACGCGATTGACAATTGTTTTTCAGTAGCTGTGTCAGTTCATGTGTTCTCTTTATTAACAAATAATTTATTTTAAAGTGCTCATTTCTAAAGTGATTCAAGTAATTGGAAATGCAGAAAAACATGTTTGCATTAAAACAATATCCAAATTATTTCCTTCAGCCACATACTGCTAAGATAATAATTGGCTACAGGCAATAATAAAGCCAAAAATTGGCATAAGTCCTTAATCAAACAACAGATGCCTATTTCCTTGAAGTCAGAAATCCTAAGAGATGAATTCTTTGCCTTGTTTATTTTGTTAAAGACATATCTTACACTGGAGGCTTTGATGTCTAGCTGTTGGAGCCATGGAGGAAAATATGATTAGAATGTCCCTTGCGTATACCCATCTTTGGGCAAACATGTGTCCTCACCACCTGATTAGCAGATTGTCTCAAGTGTTTCACTGTTCAAGAGTTTGCAGTTACCACCGTCCAGACAGCTAAGTCATCACAGCAGGGTCAGAGATGAGCAACAGAATGAGTTTAGACTTCCAACTGGTGAAACATAGGAGTGGAAGGGAGCTATTCCGAGGAAAAATTGAATGACTCTTTCTTTGGCAAGAAAATAATGGATGGGGGAATGTTTGTACTGTGATATGACCTACTAGATAGGGAGAACATAGATATGAGCAAAACTTATGTATCAATTAAAAACCAAAAGAACTGCTGATGTTGTAAATCAGGAACAAAAACAAAGTTGCTGGAAAAGCTCAGCAGGGCTGGCAGCATCTGTGGAGGAGAAAACAGAGTTAACATTTCGGGTCCGGTGACCCTTCCTCAGAACTCTTCTGTGACTGCTTCACAGAACACCTACGTTCTGCTCACAGAAAAAGACCCTGAGCTTCCAGTTGCCTGCCACTTCAACTCACTACCCTGTTCCTTGGCCAATATCTGTGCATCAGGCTTGCTGCAGTGTTCCAGTGAAGCTCAATGTTTGCTGCAAATGCAGCAGCTTATTTCCTGCTTGGGGACCCGGCAACCCTCCAGACTCATTATCAAGTTCAATAATTTTAGGGCCTAAACTCTTCCATGTCCCAACCCCCAACCCACACATCAAGCCTTGCTAATAGCTTACCATTACACTCTAAAAACTGTTCATCACTAATAGTCCCCATTAACAGCCATTCACCCTCCTAATCAGATATTATCACCTCCTTTGTCTATTCTACTGCTCTTTGGGCTCTATCCTTTATCCTATCATTTACTCCCTACCTCATCTCCTTCCTATTTTCTGCATATAAACTAATGTTTTCCGAGTTACCATCAATTCTGAGGAACGGTCACCAGGCCAGAAACGTTAATTCTGATTTTTTCTTAACAGATGCTGCCAGACCTGCTGAGGTTTTCGAGCAATTTCTATTTTTGTTCTTGATTTACAGCATCCGCATCTCTTTTGGCATTTGATTATCATTGAGTCAGTACTGTCCTGAAGAGCAGCAGAGCATAGAGTTTTAGCAACTACTCAATGCATTTGCAAGTTATAGGGATGTATAAAAATATTTACCAGCAACAAAATCATCACAGTCAAGTCTCAGTTCTAAAGAACTAATCCTGATTTCTCTCCACAGCTGAGGCCAGGTCTGCTGAGATTTTCCAGAATTTTCTGTTTTTGTTTTGGGTTTCCAGCATTCGCAGTTTTGTTGTATTTTTATCATTTAAGTATCTCTGTATTTTGAAAAGTAGAACCTGCAGAATTTTAATGCAGAATGATAAGGCAAGCAGAAATGGTAAGGTACCATCTTGCTGCAGCACCATGGCTCTGGCTAGCTAACCTACTAAGCAGGTCAGAAGGAGGAGCCAGGTAACAGTGGACCACCTTATTCTTACAGAACCGGGGACACAATTGTGAACTGACTGGCTTCACAAAATCAATTGGGCTTCTTCACAAACACCACGCACCCTCAACCCACACACACACACAATGAACCAGTAAGAGGAAAACAGAGGAGACTTAGAAATTTACAGATTGGTCACATGGGTGTATGCCTGGCCAGTTAAGAAGAGTGATGGTCTGTGATGCCAGCCTACGCAGAACACTGGCCATCTTTCTGCCTTTATAGCCCCAATTACACCATCCACCCCTTTGAAATTTACAACAATGTGGTTTCCCCTAAGCACATGTGCTCGTCTCCATGTGCACATAATAAGGCACATGTGTGTATGATATAACAAGGTGTAGAGCTGGATGAACACAGCAGGCCAAGCAGCATCAGGGGAGCAGGAAAGCTGACGTTTCAGGCCTGGACCCTTCTTCAGTAAAAAAAAATGAATTTTTTGTATGTATTGTTTTGACAGCTCTGAAAGTATTACAGGGACATATCCTGGAATCTCCGCTGAACAGAATTGTCTTCCTCTAACATTCAAACCAGCTGCATTGCGATGAATAAAAGACAGATTCGGGATGGGGGAATAGATGTGTATCAGTATTACAGCCCTACTGAATCCTACACAGAGAACATGACCATCAATGTACTCAGAACTTGTAGCCGGGTCCCAGGAAGCATGATCAAATAAATTGGCTTGACCTTCACACACACACACACACACACATCCTGAAATAAGGTAATAATTTATTCAAGGGAGTTTCATGCAAGACACATGAAAAGTTTTAAGCGACCTCAAAAATATGATTTGCAAGAAGACCGTCCTTGCTTTGAGTGTTGATGTTGATGCACAAGGTATCTGATTATTTTTACTTAAAGAAAGAACCAAATGCAATTTCAAGTGAAACTAAAATATATCTATCTTCCATAAAGCACCCTTATTCCATCTCCTACAAGAATGCCCTGTTAGGGTCAAAAACGTAACATAAAAACTGCAGAGAGATTCAACCCTTGTTCAAAGCTTGGTCACTGCAATATCAATGACACTAACTTATCCAATTTGGACAAATGCATTATCACATTGGACTTAAACATAGCTGCAAATCTCAAAGTTAGCCTTTCAGGTTAGTCACTCTGTACATTATCTAGCTTGATTTCATATCCAGAGGAAGCCCAAAGTATGGGAATTATTTTGCGTTTACTTTTGTTTCATAATAAATAAATTGATCACTTCAACATACATATAATCCTTAACAGTTTAAAAGATAAGGCATACACATTTATTTTCCCTTGATGGTGCTGATTATCTTTCCAGGGACCCATGACAATTTGAAGAGAAATAGCACTGTCACTGGAACACTCAGGCCTGTGGTTCAGGTCCATGTCAAAGCGAACTTGCAGGATAAATTAAGAAAATATTAGAACATTTCAGCAGCCACTCACCACAGAATCTTTGCTTCAAGTTTCCAACCTGCGCAGAAAGGCATTTGGATATCATTCTGAGACACAAAAAAAATCAATCATTTTCAAAATGACCAATGTTGTTGACATGTCCACACTGAGGTCTTGAAATAGTGTGGAAAACAGACAGGAACAAATGGCAAGAATTCCTTTGCACTGTCCAGTCCTATTTGTATCCAAAATGTCTCTCTCTCACACACACACCCCAAGACTTTTTAAAATGAGTTTTTCAAAACTGTCACACTCCAAATGAAGATTGGATCTGAGCTTGTCATTGAGTTGCTTGCAGTAACCATAATCCTGGCATTACATGAAATTTATATCACCTTCATCAACGAAAAGAAATGTAACCCTAAAGATGAGGTGAACTGGGTTTGGGTAGGAGGTTAACATACTAAAAAATCCAAATCCTGATCACAACCTGCTTCCAGGTTATTGGTTAGGTGAAGGGATGCGCAGGTTTCCAATCTGTTCCCAGGAGGTGATTGACACCTCAACTCTGATCCTTATGATCCCTCTCCAACTTTGAGTTCTCGGATTTCTTTCTTAAAGGCTTCTAACATTCTCCAGCACCAACCCTACCCATGAGATCTCTGATGTCTCCCGAGTCGAGGTAACTGGGAGTTTTATGGGCTATTCAATGGCATTAATTGAATAATGAGGGAGCTAAGGGTGAGAAATGAGCTGACCAGGATGAGGAGGATTTTTAACAGGGCCAGAGGGTTCAACTGTTTACAGAAAAGCCACTGATTGCTTCAGAAACAAAATTACGTTGGAAACAGAGATAGACCTTTTAAATTGCCTGCTCTGGACTTAGCATACACTTATTCCTACCTTCTGCAGCAGGTCCATCTCTGGGCTGAGAGTCAGGACACCTAAAATAATCTGCCACCCAGAACACATGCTTGAAAAGGGTAGGGGTTTCATCCCATTTTCTGATTCCCAGCTTCAACATGAAAAATTTGCCCACAAAGAACATCAAAAGGAGTCAATTAAGGCAATAAGCATTTCTCCAAAATACTGATTAGCCATGCTCTCACTGAATGGGTAAAATATGCTCCAGGGACTGAAAACTTCCCGCTGTTCCTACATTCCTACAAAGGACTTTTTAAAGTGGTGAAACATCCCAAGTCGCTTCATTCAAGTCTTATCAGAAAAAAAAAGTCAGAGCTAATGTGAACTGCAGATGCTGGAGAATCCAAGATAACAAAGTGTGAAGCTGGATGAACACAGCAGGCCAAGCAGCATCTCAGAAGCTCTGATGAAGGGTCTAGGCCCGAGATGTCAGCTTTTGTGCTCCTAAGATGCTGCCTGGCCTGCTGTGTTCATCCAGCTTCACACTTTGTTATCTAAGTCCCAATAACATGCAATATTTCTCAAGCACCTTTACAACAAATTATGACATCAAGCCTTTTAAAGTGATACTCAATCAGATGTCCACAAGCTTGGTCAAAAAGGAACATCTCAAAGAAAGAAAGCAATGGAGAGGCAAGGAAGTGTAGAAATGTCAGCTATAGTTCACTCTTGCCTCTCATACCCATTGTCCTGGGTTCAAATCCTACTCTAGGGGTTGAATGCACAAAAACCAAGATGGGGACAGCAGTGCTGAAGAAGTATTGCAGTACATGCCATCTTTAGATGGCGATCTTAAGCTGTTCAGGAGATTGTAGATATTGGATGGATAGTGGATAGCCAGGGGGAAGATGCCAATATGAACTAGAGGTTGAAAGGTCATAGAACAGTGCCTCAGCTGCTTTTTTTTTTTTTTTGAGGTGGCTGGCAAGCTTTCTGCTAGTGTTCATATTAGTTTCTGACAAACCAGCGAAAGGGACTCATTCAGGAAAATCACAAAGTCAGGAGAAAGTTATACAGAGGCAGAAAATCAGGCCAATAAGTTATAAATGCCTAATTCCTCCTGCCTCCCTGTGAAATCTCTAGATAATTAAAGCCCCTCAGCTGAAAGTCACAGTTGGGAAAAATCACAGCACATGATTGAGTTCACATAATAAACAAAATCGGAAACAACAGCTGAATTGAGCCCTGAGGACTGCTGATGGCTACACAATGACATTTTGGTACACCATCCAGTGGTGATGCTCTAATAAGAACTGTGCAAAAGCTGGAGTTTATCATTGTTCAATTTCCTCAAAGCTGAAGCAAAGCTAAATTTCACTTGCTTTGTTTTGGAGAGTTAAAGTTCAGTACTAAATTGGTTGCACAAAACCAAATTACTTTTATTTGCGATATGGTTCTGAGTCGATTAAGTTCAGTTCAGTTTCTTGTCCTTCGCTATTGTCAGTTGGATTTTATTTCAAGAAAGGTTGTTTCCAGCTCATGGATCTATTAAATTAGACACTTTTATTAAATTAGAGACTGTTAGATCTGTTGGAATCATAGAATCCCAAAAGTGTGGAAACAAACTATTTAGCTCAACTGGTCCATACCAACATTCTGAGGAGCATCCCACCCAGACCCATCCTCCTACCTATCCCTGTAACCCTGTATTTACCATGGCTACCACCCCCCCGCCCCCAACAGCCTGGCACCCCTGAACACTATGGGCAATTTAGTACGGTCAATCCACCTAACCTGCACATCTTTGGACCATGGGAGGAAACTGAAGCACCCAGAGGAAACCCACACAGACACAGGGAGAACATGCAAACTCCACACAGACAGTCGCCCAAAGGTGGAATTTAGCCTGCGTCCCCAGCGCTGTGAGGCAGCAGTGCTAACTACTGAGCCACCAAAATTAACTGTACAAATTGTAAATTAATTGGAAAAATGCGACTTTAAAAAAAATTATATTCCTCAAGGAAGCAGAGTTTGCAGTTTCCTTAATCATTTTGTTTATTTTAGTGAATTGTAATTCAAATGCCAGACATGCATGTATGGATTGAACTGGTGACTGAAAGTACTTTGATGGGTAGTAAAGTAATTTTAGTTCAATAGGTGAACAGAATTAATCTCTTTCAAACTAATGATACCGAAAGAAAATTTCAATCTAGCTTCGACAATCCCATCAACTGTGAAACACAAGAGTAATTACTTCCATTTACACTAAATCTTCACAAGTCTTCATGCCAATCATTAGAGTGATGAAACATTTCTCCCCTCACTGGAATCATACCTAGCACAAAGGAAGACCAGTGGTTTTTGAAGGCTAATCACTTCAGCCCCAGAACATCACAGCAGGAATTCCTTGGGCCAGTGGCTCTACCACGATCAGTGTTTCATTAATAACTTTCTTTCCAACATAAGCTCAGAAATGGGGACATTAGGAGAAAAGGGACAGGGTTCCGTACCATTCACAGCTACTCAGATAATGTTGGAGTCCATGCCCGCGCACAGCAAGGCCAGAAAAGCATTCAGACTGGGGGTGATAAGTTTTTTGTTTTATTCATTTGTGGGATGTGCGCATCGCTGACTGACCAGCATTTCTTGCCAATCTCTAGTTGACCTCGAGAAGGTGATGGTGAGCCACCTTCTAGAGCTGCTGCAGTCCTCCTTCTGTAGGGTGACCCACAATGCTATTATGGAGGGAATTCCAGGATTTTGATCCAGTGATCTGAAAGAATGGCGATACATTTCCAAGTCAGGATGGTGAGTAGCTTGGAAGGGAACTTGTAGATGCTGGTGTCCTCATGTATTTGCTGCCCTTGTCTTTCTAGATGGAAATGATCTTGGGTTTGAATGGTGTTGCCGGAGGATCTTGGGTGAATTTCTATAGTGCAATTTGTAGATAGTACATACTGCTGCTGCGAAGCATTGGTGGTAGAGGGATTGGATGCATATGCATGTAGTGCCAGTCAGGCTGGCTGCTTAGTCCTGGATGGTGTCAAGCTTCTTGAGTGTTGTGGGGACTGTACTCATCCAGGCAAGTGGGGAGTATTCCATCTCTCCTGAGTTGGGCCTTGTAGAAAATGCATAGGTTTTGAGGAGTTAGGAGACAAGTTACTCGCCGCAGTATTCCTGGATCTCCCGTGCACCTGCTTATGTGGCGAGTCTAATTGAGTTTCTGGTCAATGATAACTCCCAGGGTAATTCAATCCTGACTGTACACCACTGTGGTGCCACTTCTGCTGGGTCTTCTGCCATGGGAATAGTGATATTGGTGTCTAGGATGTTGCCTGTAAGGAATCATTCCGAGAGTATGCATACGTCAGGCTGTTACTTGACTAATCTGAGAGACAGCTCTCCCAGTTTTGGAGCTAGTCCCCAAAATATTAGTAAGGAGGACTCTGCAGGTTCAACAGGGTTGTTTCTGTCATTGGCTTCTCTAGTGCCTCAGTTAATGCCAGGTGATCTGACTGTTTCTGTTTCTTTGAGGCTTTTTGTAGCGATTTGTAAAACTGAATGTCTTGCTAGGCCATTTTTTTCAAGAACAATTGAGAGTCAACCACATTGCTGTGGATCTGGAATCACATGTAGGTCAGACCAGGTGAGGATGGCAAATTTCCTTCCCTGAAGGACATTAGTGAACTAGATGGGTTTTTCTGACAGTCAGCCATGGTTTCATGGTCATCAGTAGATTCTTAATTCCAGATATTTTATTAAATTCAAATTCTACCATCTGCTGTGATGGGATTCAAACCCAAGTCCTCAGAACATTAGCGGAGTTTCAGGGTTAATAATCTAGTGACAATACCACTCGGCCAAGTGCAGCAGGCACATGGGAGCGTCACCAGCTGCAAGTTCCTTTCAAAGCTACACTCCTTCTTGACTCAGATCTAGACTGCTGTTCTTGCACCAATGTACCGTATTCCTGGACCTACCTTTCTTCCCAACAATGAAGATATGACATCATAAACTGTCGCTATTCTAAAAGATGACTCATTAATACCTTCAGTGAAATGGAGGAATAGACAACAAATGTTAGCCCTGCCAGTGACACTCACATTCCACAAACAATTTAAGAAGTTAAACATAAATGGAATAAGCAACATTTTTGGCTTTTCCTGCGTGGCTTGCAAAACCTCTGGTCCATAAAATCTAAGAACTTTTGGCATCAGATAACCTGTACTGTAACACACCTCTCCCCCATCTGCCTTCTGTCTTAACCCCTCCACTTCAAATGATATTTTTACAACTTTAAAATTATCATTTTAATTAGATGGTATTTTTCTTATCCTTACGTCTTTTCAAATCAGACACCAAAAACTTATCCTTTTATATATTTCAGGAAATTTACATGCAATTCAAGTTTCCTAAACAGCTCATTTACAGAGCAATGCGATGATCCAAGCTGATGGCAATACTGTAGAACTTGGTTTGGTAGATTGTTTAATTTCTGCATTTGGCTAATGTGGTGGTTAGTCAGTGAAACATATTCACACAAGGATGTGATGCAGATGTTTAAAAACAGAACAACATTTTATGACACAAAAAGGAAATGAAAAGAACAAACAGCTATGTAAAATACAGTAAATGATCTTAATACAATCATCAAAATAAAGTTTCAAACTATTTCTCAACACACTCCTTTTAAAGATACTGAATTCCAGGGAAATATTCCTAACAACTTTTAAAACTGTTATTCAACCAAATCTCCCTAGTTTCTAACTCTCAACTCTGAAGACAGTTTTTATGATTGCTTTGTAAGTATGTGGACGTGAACAGTTTTAGAAAACACTTTTCATTTTGGACAGCTGGATCACTTTTATAGGCTCTTAACATGGATGTTTCACAATCTAGAAAAGACTTCTGCTGTGATGACCGATTCCCCTGAAGTGAAATTTGATGTCATGGCTATGTGTTGAAATCATGATCAAAGGCCTGATCTGTTTATTTAGCCCGTCATAATTTTAGCAAGATAAACATTTCACCCACTAACACTCTAGGGATTCTTCCAAGTATTTGATTGCAATCACATGATTTCTGAGAACTGAAACATTTAGGTCACTGACCAAACAACTTCCCAACTGAATTAAAAAAAAACCTTCACAGAACTGACCCAAATTCTTCTACCTCTATTTTGTCTTTTTGTGATGGAATTCACTACTACCACCTTCTGTACCGTTTCCTTCCATTTATTCAATGTACAGAAGCTTGCATTTTCTAGCATCCAGTTCTCATAGCTGACTATTTTTGTCTTTTTTTCCTGCTAGATTCTGGCGATTTACAGAACTTTTCCAGCCTCTACTTTTTGATTTTTACCAGGGGTTGACTTTCTGCTGATATCTTAGTGGTTAGTACATCCACATAAAATGTCTTCACAGTGTTCGGAATGCCAGCTGCTAACCAGCTTATGTTAAATGCGTAATAATTGGACCCAAATGGAGTTGTTCAAGTAACACTAATTACTGATGGAAGTTTTACCTAAAAGTTACTCCCTACCTTTGACTGATGAAACATCTTCTGATATAATACTGTACTTGGCATCAGGGTCACGAATGTCAGACTGTTTCTCATAGCACTGTCCGGATTCAACTCATTGCCCATTCTGTTTTAGGACTCTCCTTTATTGTTCAGACGTTGGGACACAAGTTGAGCCATCACTATCTCAATTTTCAGCTTCAAAGTCTTTTTTTTCAAATTTTTTGTCCAAGTCATTAAGTTTTGTGGCTCCTATTATGGTAATGTCATGAGAACTTTAAGTACGCCTGGCATTCTCCTGTATAAGCTGTTGTCAAATTTTATTGTTCCTGACAACCAATATAACTCATAATAACACATTTTACTTTTTAAAAAGGTAAAGGAAACTGCCAAGTATATTTAATTACAAATGAAATGTTTTGACCACAGGAGGTATATATATTTTAGCTTTTGTTGCAAAATTTCTGACCTCCAATTCATGCTGGGGTAAAGTTCCAATGGTCCAGCCTTCTGACACTGCCCAAGTATCCACAGTAACCCTTTCACTGATACAGAATTTTATAATACAGCGTCACCATGCCAGCTGATATTCACAATCAAGGTAATCATTGTTAGACTTGCTGCTGCATTTAACAATTTATATGGTCATAAAAAGTTATTTGCTGTTGGGCAGTTCTCTGGTTGATCCTACCCTGATCTGCCATATCCTCAAGCTCCCCTTCCTGACCTTGATGTGAGGTTTGGGGAGAAAGTCCTGTTTAGGGACACACAGAGTCCAATTGCGAGATTGAGTATTATGCACCGACCAGAAGAACAAGTTGGGAGACTCCTTTGTGATTCAGCGTTCCATTTACTGAACAAGTGGTCAAGATTCGTTGCTGACTCTTAGGGTCTGGAGAAACA
Organism: Stegostoma tigrinum; assembly: GCF_030684315.1. NCBI lineage: Eukaryota > Metazoa > Chordata > Chondrichthyes > Orectolobiformes > Stegostomatidae > Stegostoma > Stegostoma tigrinum. The sequence continues at coordinate 16,892,367 of NC_081367.1, read as the reverse complement.
CAGCTCTATTTTCAAATGGACTTTGAACATCTGGGGCTGAGTAATCATTTTTAGGCTGATTCTGTTGTTCCTTATTTTCACAGTGGAGCAGCATCCTCACACGCTGCAATGTGGGTTGGGAGATTGTGTGAAATGGTGGTCCATAAATTTGAATGAAAAGAAGGTCAATTGTTGCAGGGCTACAAGTTCCCAACCAGGAATGCTGGGAGCTGCCTAATCATAAAATCAGCCCTCTGATCTAACCAACAACCACACAACTAATGGTTTTAAGATTTATGTTAATAGTACCACATATTAAAGTAAATAATTCAAAGAATGACAGCTTAATTTTGAGCAGAAGCTGGAACAGAAAGTAGAGTCAAAATAAAATTTATAGAGCCTTTCACAACTTCTAGCCTTTCTGGCTAATGAAGTGGTTTTGAACTGTAATCATTGTGGTGATAGAGAAAATGCAGCAGCTCCTACAAACAGCAATGTGATAATGGCTACATAATCTGTTCTTTGGTGATGTTGACTGAGGTATAAATACTGGCCAGGTCTCTGGACACAAGGCTCCTCCTATTCTTTGTGATAAAGCATGGATCTCCTATACCAACCTCCAAGGGCAAGAGGGATCACATCTCATCTGAAAGACAGCAGCTGACACTGCAGCATTCTCAGTATACATTTGAGTTTTAGTTTTGAGTTTTGTGTTCAAGTGCTGATAAAGAGATCTTATTTTCTATTATCAAAGGCAAACTCAAAATTAATTTTCCATCCTAACTTATTTGTTTGGACATCAAGTATTGAATGGGACTCACACTACACCTGATTCCAAAGAATGTAATTCAAATGCATTGCTTGTTTATTTCCAATTGATGTAACACTGATCAAACAATGGGAGTATATGGCAACCGTCCTACATTGAAATGAATGTACTCTACATAAAAAGTAGTTTCTCTCTCGTTCTTTACGGTGCAAACTGAACTCTCAATATGAAGAACATTTTTGAATCTAAATGTTCTATGTGCCAATACTCTGATGCAGTCATTTAATGCACGTAGTTCTGAAGGAATGCAATCAGTTTATGATGCATGTATGCTGGGAGCCACAAGTGACTTACTTTCATAAAAATAATGTAAAAATGTAAACTGATGCTTCTTGACGCAGCCTTCAGGTGCTATAGAATGTAAATAAAAAGCTGCTGAACTGACCTCTTTGTTTAAGTCTACAGTTCAGGGTCGTCCTCTGAGGCTAGTGTTCTAAATAGCCACATTGTGAGGATTGTTACAAGCCTGTTGCTGCTTCAAGTTTTTGTAGATTGGAGGCTACTTGACTCTTCCTTTTTTGAGGGGTAAAATTATCCAAAAGGTAAAACGGTTTTTGCAGTAATTCATGCAAAATGATATGAGAGAGAAATGCTGAGTGCAGAATAAGATTCTGTGGCCTTGCTTATGTCAAGTCAACAGGCCTGGAAATGTTCAGTACCACAGGCATGTTCAAATCAGAGTGAACAATCATCTGGGCCAGAATCATGTGCTAACCCATACTTTCAAACTGACAATGTTTTAGTTGCACAGCAGTCTTTGCTCACCTGGTTCCATCACTGGCTAAAATAGCTTCCAAAATTTTTATATCTGTCTATACAACACGTCAAAGTGTTTGAAAAGATTATAATTTGTTATTGCGGTTAGACATTGAGCTCAAATCTAAAAGGATGAGATCACAATGTGGTGGCGTAAGTGTTCTAATTTGAATAAGACATTTGCTTCAGAAAACCTCAAAATACTTATTAAATCACTTCAAATTCACAGTCCAAAACACATATGCACACATAGTTCAAAAATACAAACATTCAATAGCTGAGCCATTGCTATGCACCACTCCATAAAACGGATCTGAACAGCAATCATCGCAGGAGATAGATTGTCCGGCATCTGCAGTTCCTACTGAGATAACAAGGTGTAGAGCTGGATGAACACAGCAGGCCAAGCAGCATCAGAGGAGCAGGAAAGCTGACGTTTCAGGCCTAGACCCTTCTTCAGAAAAAACGCCCAGAATGCCAGCTTTCCTGCTCTTCTAATGCTGCTTGGCCTGCTGTGTCCATCCAGCTCTACACCTTGTTATCTCAGATTCTCCAGCATTTGCAGTTCCTACTGTCTCCTGAGATGATTGCTGTTCAGACCTGTTTATGGAGTGGTGTACAAAAATGGCTCAGCTATTGAATGTCAATGACATTAAAATGTCAGGCTACAATCTTTCTTTTACAGTTGCTTATGGACATACAATCAATAGCCTTCAAGAACAGGCATTATCCCCCGTCAGTTCAGTGTAACATTTACAGCATCAACATCATATTGAATACTCGTTGCAATGATTGCTACTGCAAGCCTGTGCTAACTATGCTGTGAAATAGCTGTGTGTTCAAGATCATTACCTGCTAACAATGCTTAAGGATAACCTGCAGCTCTTTGAGGTAGAGGTGTACAGAGACTACTGGAAGTGCCAAGAGCATTTGGAATAGTACTGTGCAATACCAACATTAGCTAACCACCAGAGAACATGTCACAGGTTTCCAATGCTGTACTGGAGGCCTTCTGGATCAGTTGAAAGGTGAAACATTTTCTATTTGCACTGAGGGCAGGGATTGAGGTAGCCAGTAAGCCTTCAGATAATCAGAAGGCAGGGGAAACAGAGTTTGACCACCAAGCCCTGAAAGCAGTGAAGCAAGTCTGATTGTGTGGCAAGTGGTCAAGACTAGTGAATACATCCATAAATATCATATCCTGCCACCTGCTCCGCTAAGTCCACCCATCAACAATTTCAATCACTCAGGGCTCATAACCAACATTCACCAATGTTTCACACGTTGTATGCATTGGCCATTATTAAACCACAACCCTCACTGACACATTGTGCTGTTCCAGAGATGGCACAAGTAGAAATTGCAGGAACTAACTGAAGGGGTGAGGGGGATTGGGGGGATGACCTGGATGATCCAATTCCGAAATCTCCACCGCATCATTCTGAAATTCAAAATACTGAATCTTTCTACTCCACAAGTGGCACTGAACCTTACTCCTAGTGGGGTTTCCCTTGTACTGTTTTATTATTGCACTCATTTAAGTTTTATAATGAATGCAACGGTATAATATTCCTTTGATATCATTAAATATTAATGAATGCATTACTAATATTGCTCAGTGTTATTTTACTCTCCAGAGAAATTTAAATGAAAATTGTTTAAAATTGAAATCACAAACCCATTCCTTAAAGGCACTCCTGCCACTCCCAAGAGCAACATATGAATGTCCCAGGTTTTCAATAATTCAATAAATTTTCTTTAAATTCAGGTTTCAATTTCCAATTCACCTCCCTATAGAAAGATGAAGGTCTGCAACCTTAGAAAGAGGCCGCCCAAGTGTTAAGAATCCACTGCTATAGAATTACTGGGTGATTGCTGGTTTTTCAAATTAATGAGGGTGTAAGTTGAAATCTCCAGCTATACTGTGAATATTGTTTTTGTACAATAATTTCCTGGGAACCGTTCAGAGGGCAGTAAAAGGATTGAACACTCCCTAACCACTGCCATTGTAACGCTTAAATTTCCCACTAAGAGGTCATTAGTTTCATTTGTTCTTCAGTTCCATGATTCAGTTTCAATGCTGTAGGACAGGCCTGTGCATAACACGCAATATAGCTGCTTAACCTTGAAGGTTGCTGGAGAAGGAGGAGACTGGGGTTGGTGTCTGTTAACTTCCCAATTTGTAACAAAATCGGAGACAAAGAGTTTTGAATTCCCAGGTCCACTATTTCCCACTAATGTTCGATCCAAACCCTGTCTGTCAGCATGGCCCCAGTGTGACACCAGTCATGTTTCAACATCCAGCTTCATTACTGAACGCGCTTGACCCTGACACACCTGCAGAACCAGCAGTCACCACCCACCCTGCTTGCTGTTGCCAGTGTGAAGAGCTGCAGCTTCTGAATGGCTGGCCAGCTCTAGGAAGTTGTTGTCCTCCTGACGGTGGACAGAAGCTCCACCTCATACGAGGGAGCTAAGTATCATCCTCAGCATAACATTTAGACCAAAGACTCACTTGTCAGTACGGTGTTAAATATTGTTTTATTAAATGGATGGAATGGAGACTGGTCCATAATAAAATTTGGGGTTCCAGGATATTTAAACACTATTACATTTTACAATTGAAATATAATTGGTGGAACAACATTTTTACTTTTTTAAGTGATAAAAGTGTGAATGCAGAAAAAAATTTTCTTGGGGACATGGCAAACTTTCTTGCTGAACGTTGTCATTTATTGGAGTTTAGTGACACTCAATGTGGGTGCTGACAAGTGACAAGTATTGAAATCCAAGTGGGTGACTTGTACATAGTCAGTACTATTTGTCATTTTTCAAACCCAACTTGTGTTTAACATTTGTTCCATGGATATGCATTATTCAGCTATGATAACTCCAGTAATTTTCATTATAGTGACCGTCTGTCCCCTGTGGGAAACTATCTAATGATTGATCGTGGTCTAGATACAGAATCACTCATCATTGCACACTCAGCTCCGTCATTAGTAAAGGAATCCGATGGTTAATGGTGTTTCGATCATTTAGAGCCTTACGAGCTACCTGATATTTTTACACAAGCAGCTTTGAATAGCTCGATACAAGAACAAGCTGGAACAATGACTTGAGCTTTCAGCTCATCTGAAATTTTGTCAAGGTTTCCTTGTCCTGGAGGAACTGAAATTCATCCCTTTTTGTCACACAGTAAACATGGGCAGTAAAACTGTGTTGCATCAAGAAAAGTCATTGTTCGTGGTCCTTTTATTCTGCTTGAATTTGGTCTTTATTCCAGCTTTGAGATTTTCTGCAATCTCCTGCTTCATGCAGAGAACAACAGAAACCTTTGTTTGGAGGAACCAAATGCATTCAGAGGCTCACAACACAGCAGTATGTTGTTCACTGCACAAAACAAAAATGACTTCAACTGCCTTTTATGATTACATTGAGATTGAACAATACTGCTCACTGGGCCTGGTTTAAGGCTGACATTCCTCAGTCGTTTGAAAAATGATACTATTGTCAATTTGTGTTTGTGCCATGATAAAAGGTGATATCTGATGTAAGTAATCAAATAGCATACTTATCAGGCTGTGCTAAACTTGACCATTTCAATTCTTCTCTATAATCTAAGATTAAAAATTTATCCTGGATGACCACTTCATATGCTAATAATTTTGGGTGGACATCCCATGTGCCCCAATTAATTTCTACACAAATTGCTCCTACCACCAAATGAATACTTCAATAAAGCTTCCCCTGCTGTGTTTTTGTAACATTGGTTTTGCCTCTTTTCATTGATACAAAATAAGTAGATATCTCGAATTATCGATCTCTGCCCTCTTTTCTACAAAAAGAGAAGTTAAGCTAATTGCTAAATTGCCATCAATATCTGCAACAGGCTAACAGTATTAAAATCATACCAGAGAAACAGACCCTCCAGTCCCACTCGTCCATGCCGATCAGGTTTCCCAAAATAAACTAGTCCCATTTGGCCCATTTCCCTCGAAAGCTGTCCTACTCGAGTACCTACTTTTAAATGTTGTAACTGTACCCACATCTAACACTTCCTCTGGTAGTTCATACGATGTACACACCATCCTCTGAGAAAAAAATTGTGCCTCAGGTCCCTTTTAAATCTTTCCCCTCTCACCTTAAACCTCTGTCCTCTAGTTTTGATCTCCCCTACCCTAGGGAAAAGACTTTTGCTAATCACCTTATCTATGGCTCTCATGATTTAAAAAAAACCTCCATAAGGTTATCCCTCAGCTTCCAACAATCTGGAGAGAAGCCCTAGCCTATTCAGCCTCTTGATGTAACTCAAATCATTCAGTCCCGGTAACATCCTTGTAAATCTTTTCTGGATCCTTTCCAATTTGATAATTTCCTTCCTATAGCAGGATAACTATATTCTAAAAGTAGCCTCGTGCCCTGTACAGCTGCAACATGATATCCCGACTCTTGTACTCAATACTCTGCCCAATGAAGGCAAGGTATGCCAAATGCTTTCTTCGCCACCCTGTCGAACGGTAACTCCACTTTCATGGAACTATGTGTCTGAACCCCTAGGTCTGTCCACTTGACAACAATCCCTGGGGCCCTACCATTAACTGTGTAAGTCCTGCCCTGGTTTGTCTTAGCAAAATGCAACACCTCACATATTTCTGCATTAAACTCCGTCTGTCACTCAGTTGATAACCAATGGAAACCAAATGGGCCTGTTTAACAAGTATGTATTTGGCTTCATTCAAAGTATTGGCTAGATGTTAGTGATGTTAAATCTTGCCCGGTCTATGGTTATTTAGTGTTCCCAAAAGGGTTTCTTCTACTTAAATGCAAAAAAACCCAGCTATCTCGCACACATTGCTTCGATGTAAGTACAAACTGTAACAGGAGTGAAAGATCTTTTAATATTATCTGTTAGATTCAAGAGTGTATTGGGAAATTACTGTGTGATCTATGGTAATATTAAGACTGTAACGGTTGTTGCTGTGAAAAATCAGTGTAAAACAGAACAATGTGATCCATTTTCCTGGGTAGAATTTATTGAGCATTTGCCCTGGATATTTAGGGTTTACGTATAGTGCAAGTTGACCAAAGTCCCACCACATATGGTGCTTGTCCCTAAAGAACATGTGCCCAGTTGAAGCAGTGCACTTTAAAGACGAATGGCTAAAGAACCAAAAGTGGAATGAGGAAATCCTTTTATTATTATGTGAGTATTTTGAATCAGAAGTGCACTGCCTCAAGCAAGCCGGAGGCAAATTAAATCTTGGTTTTCAAAGAGAACTGGATAACTCTCTGAAGAGAAAATGTTTGCGATTACCAAGGCAAAGGAGTGGGGCAACATGAATTGCTGTTGCAAAGGACCAGCATGAACATAACGGGCCAAATGGATAAATTCCATGCTGTGATTGTTCCATTATTTTATAAAGGGCTTGAAAAGCCTTTAAAACTGCAATATCCTGGCCTGGGCCTGAATGGGATATAGCAGCCGTTTCAATAAGAATATTTTACTCATGGCACTGTCAGGATTTATGATGCTACATTGGAGCTAATGCCTCAGGAATTAATGGATGTAAGACTTGAGCTCATTGAGAACATCAGGCACCCTTTAACTGAAGTGCCTTGTGCAGCAAACCCAGCAGACGGAATTGACTCCTCTGTCAGCTGTCTGTGAAACACAGAACTTCTTTCTAAACACGTGTAAAGATTGCAAACCTGGAAAAAAAAGCTTATGGTAAAATAAACTAATGCTTTTCTAGGCTAAGTTGCTCACGCAAGTGATGCACATTACAATGTTTTCCTATAACCTCTCACTCATTAACTGCTGCTGATACAAAACATTCCAACAACTTTACAAGGTTACAACTCATTAAATGCTTAGCATGTGTGACCATGCTTCATCTTGGTAACAAATACAAACTACAACTTTGTTCTGAAATGATGACACAAGGTTGAAATCTTAACGGTCTCCAGACTGCAGAGTCTGGCAAAAGAAGCTAGTTACATTTCACTTACAGACACGGGGGATCAGCCATAGGATGGACGCAATTCCATCACTTGGTTAGTTCGTAAGCTTACAGTATCTGAAGTGTTGTGTATGCTGACAAAACGACTTCCAAAAAGAAAATGATGCAAACTTGAAAAGGTGGAGCATTATATAAATCAAAAATCTTTGTTTTCCTTTCAGTAAGCCATCATTCGGTATGAAAGTATGCAGAGTATGGAAGGAAGAGGCCTTTCTCAAATGTCGAGCTGGTACCATTTATTCAGATCCTCCCAAATTAAATTATCCTTTGCTCACTCACAAGCATATTGACATACACTTCGCAGAAAAAAACCTTGCACAGAACCTATTGCTATGCAAACACTGTTGACAATTAGCTTTTCCTCTTTCAGAACTACCAATGGTGATGAGCAACTCAGCATTTTGCAGCACTCTGCATCACTCTCACCAAGCTGTGCAAGTGCCGTTGGAAATATGCAGTGTACACATGGAGTGCAGCATCGCTGATGCAAAGATCTGAAGTCAACTTCTGATAGTCACTCCTGAATTGTCATGCTATTTTGTATTGTAACGCATGAGAGAGTTCTGTGATCTGTATTTAGCCTGGTGGGGGATCAAATGAACAACGATTTGAAGCAGAGCTTCAAGATTTGACTTCTCCCGTGATGTTTACTCCCAAAGTCACTAGCACCCATTGACCAGAGTGGACACAACCTCAAGTGCTGTCCCTCAGAGATCTGCAAGGTGTCTAAGGTATCGGAAATATACTGGATTTGCCAGAAAGTGGATAAAGTTTACTTGGCTGTAGAGATGAGGAAGATTTTTTTCTTTCAGAAGGTGGTCGACCTGTGTTTTTTATTAAACTGCTGAGGCTACATCATTGACTACATTCAAGGCCGAGATAGATACTTAATCTGTAAGGGAATCAAGGATCGGGGGAAAAGGCAGGAAAACAGAGTTGAAGATTATCAGATCAGCTGTGATTTCCCTGAATTGTGCAGCAGACATAATGGGCTGCTTCAGCAGCTATGTCTTATGGCTTCAAAAGCAGCAAGTGCGGCTGAATTTGAGACCGGGTCACCCCAGAAGCTGTCAACTATGTGAATCTTAACTGACTCCCTTTTCACTCTTGGCTAATGACACCAAAACAGAAATACTGCATTGATACAACATAGCAGCTACGTAGTCCCCTGTGTGTCATAAAATTCAATAGTGCGACTGATACCACGAGTTTCCTGGTGATTAAGAACGAACAATAAAGGACTGAACCAATGTATAACCCCTTTTCACACATCTATGGAGAGAGAGTCGGCTGATACTGCTGGTGTCTAGTTAGCAAACAGCTACAAAGTTAGAAATTGGTGGCTGCTGCCAGTACAGTTTTGTTGTTAAAAGGTGCCTACGGATCTTTGACACAAATGGCACAGATTTCCACTTTTGTAGGTCTTGGTTAAAACTCACATCTGATTTTTAAGAGGTACAATGTACCATTCATAGCTGTTTTGTTGTGTCTGAGTAGGTTATTATTTTTCAGTCAGTGCTGTGTCTCAACCTGTAAGTAAGCTGGATGTGGCCAGACAGGCACCGATACCATCCAATATCTACTCATGAAGTCACCCTTCCTTATTTCTGCACTGTGTGTGTGGGTGGATGGGGGGGGGGGATTCGGGTCGGGGGAGGTGGAGGAGGAAACCATACATTCCCCAAAGCTTACCAATGCCTGCCATTTTGACAGTAGTTTAATGTTAATGCTACTATTCGGTGTCAGCCAGGACTCATCAGCAGCACCCTCACCTCTGAGCATTTTGGGCGCAAGTCCCACTTCATCAGATACAATCACAAAATCTGCCAATCAAGTCAGTGTATTACTGAGCGAGTGCTGCACTATATGGTATTTTCCCAGTTAATCACTGCTGGCGCTTCATGGTATTTGCCACCACTACTTGTATGTGGTATTGGGTAAGGATTGTTTGAGGGAACTTGCTGCCACACACCTTTCTTTGTCTTTGGCTCACCTAATGATTAGTGGTAGAAGACAAAACCCCATTCAGTATCATCAGAAGCAACATTGTTCTTAGATGACAAGGGGCTTATTGTATGACAGCAATCACTGCAACTACATTTGATCAATTACTAGGACATTGCACAGAAGAATAGAGAGTGCTCCCTTTGAAAGTTGGGGTGGAACTCTCAGTCTCTAACTACAGCCTGTATGTGACATGTAGAACTATGGTGAAGCCAATGTTCATTAACATGAACATTAACCTCATCAAAACTATTCTATTTTACAACATTTTTTAAAATTCCAGAACCCTCACCCCATCCCCCTCTCTGATGAAGGGTCTAGGCCCGAAACGTCAGCTTTTGTGCTCCTGAGATGCTGCTGGGCCTGCTGTGTTCATCCAGCCTCACATTTTACTACTTTACAACATGTTGTCTTATCCATGGGACAGGACCTGGCACAAAGTGAATTCTGAGGTAAATGTAGAAGACCCTAAAGCACTATTTTGAAGAAAAACAAGAATGTTTTTCACCATATAATAGTTACCATCTATCCTATAATTAACTTTCAACAGAGATTATTGGGCTATTTATCTTATTACTTTTTGTGGGACTTTGCTATGTAGAAATTGGCCATCCTATTTCCTACATGTACAACAGCGAGTCCATTTCAAAACCACTATTTATTGTAAAGTGCTTCAGGACATTCTGAGGCCAAGAGGGGTGTTAGACTAATGCAAATATTTTTCTTTCTGCTTTGTTTTAATTTTGGAGATGTAAGAAGCTGTCTGGTTGTTTTTAAGATGGATGAGATTAAAACGCTGGACATGTAATTCTTTTATTAAGAAAAAGTAAAATATTCTAAATAGTAATGGTGAGCATGCTCAAACTTATGAAGTGAATGCACATATTGTGATAACATATATTGCAAGTGCAAAGTTCATGCAAATTTTAAGCATTGTGTTTAATGGGTGCGCAATGTGACTGGAGGATTTCATCATACATTTTATCCATACAATTGTTCTTTAAGTAAACTGCAGTACTCATGCTAAGGTACGCATGTAGTACGCTGAAGGCTAAGCCCCTTTAGTTTGTGCTATATTGCCTAATAACCACAGAAAGAGGCCTCAACTATGTTTGTTGTAATGGGAAAGCACATTTATGATCCTAGATTAACATCCGTTATTATAAGTTTAACATTTGGGTCTGACCGTTGACTAGTTGCATTCAGGTCTTTTAAGGTCAACTCAAATATTGCACAAACCTGAATTCTCATCACTAGCTTGTAACATTTACCATGACTCGTGATGTCGCTCTATTTAAATTGAGACAACAATCAGAAAACAATGTATTGGAAGTCATTTCCAGGATTATTTGGAAACAAATAATATGACATCGTATCCAAGATAAATTGAAAGTAAAATGATTAGCTTGACCTTGTTTTGCATTAAACTAAAGATTTCATTTGTGCTTAAAGCATTAGTGCTATTATTATAAATCCAAATGTCAAAAAATGCTATATTTCAAAAGTTACTTTTGAGCAACATATTTTCTGATTCTAACCTAAAGAACTTTACTTTGAAGAGGTGTTGACAGAACATCTCTAAACATACTTGGCTAAGATTAAACCAAGTCCAAGATAAGCTAAGATTGCTAAAATCCCATTAAGTGGGCTAAAGACTGTGGTGTGCCAACAATGAAATTTTTCCTCATGATTTATACATTATTTGGAGCATTGGTCCCTAACAGGAACATTTCTGTGAAGTATTTTTCAGTTGCTTCAGAACAGACGACGTATTGACGGAAACCACACAATTACATCCAGTAAAGATCGCCAATGACTTTACTAGTTCTTCTTATTCATTTTCGTTTTTCTTCATACGATGGAGATAACTTCTGATTTTAAGGGGAGAATCAAGTTAAATGTTGATTCAGGTTGACTGGTAACATGCGTTCCATCTGGAAGTATTCAGTGCCATACTGTATTTTTGATTTTGAATCGGGCTTACAATAATTTCAAATCCAATTGACAGAATACACTGACTATTCTGGATGATATAGTTATTAGCTATAGTGTTAATAGATTGCATCTCCCAGCCTAGCACCAAGATCGCCTTGGTTCAAATGTACAAACATGACTTATGTCCTTTTTAAATAAAAAACCAAGGGAATGAAAGAAGAATAATAAGTCTGGAGTGAAGTGGGCATTCTGGGTGAGCATAGGGTACCACAACTAATACTGTATGTCATTTTGTGTGCTTCCAGACTCAAAAGGGTCAACACGTCTCCTTGGACACTTTGTTGCCTGAAAAATAGATGCGGTACAAGCAAAAGTCCATGGCTTTATTTTTATATCAAGTGTTTCACTAACCTTTCTTTGTTTGCCAAACACTTCAAACCAACGACGCAGCTTGTAATGAAATGAATAAAGTAAACACGTCAGGCATGTTATTCCATTTTGAAGCCAAATATCTAGCTGTTTTGCAGTGTTCGTTCCACAGTAATCAGGGTAGTGTCCCTTCAACAACCTTTTAGGAAAAAAAAAGTCACCAATTATATCAAAGACCACATTCAAAAGATTTTAACAACAGGATCTATATGATTTAATTGGATCTTCTGTATGGGATAATTAAGAGGCAAATAGGTAATTGCAGGAAACTAAGGTGCTGTTATTTAAATAAAAGGCATAAACTATATTAACGGCCAACTGAGCCAGAAAATCTTGCTTTGCCCAACAATACGATATTGAGTCGTAGCACATATCCTCTATAGCTAAAGAAAAGCACTATTTTTCACCAGGCATTGAGTAATGGTCTGCAGTTTTTACTCCAAATTTTCTTGCTGTTCTCTTGAATATAGTCTTGAGCTAAAGTAATGATTTGCAGAGAGCGGGATTCCTTTGTGACAGAGCATTATCATGTATGGTCCTACAAAGGTGGCTGTTCCCTTTTATTCATTCACAGGATGACAGTGGTGCTTGTAAGTCTGATCTCACACACCAAATCTACGGCCTTCTTGGCCTTTGCTGTGCAAGTATCAAGTCAGGTAATATAACAACTGTCTCAAACAGCCGTTACCTCACTAACATATCCTATCCAATGCCACGCAATGATTGAGTTTGTTATTATTCTTAAGTTTACACACATGAACAATTTGCAATTTCTGTATACAACCAGCGGTCTGCAGACAGTTTCTTTCCCCTGTCCTCCAGCTCTTTATATAGCTATCAGTCTGAACAACAGGAATGCACTAGAATTGTCAGGGTGTACCAGTGCCATTGTACAATAGTAGGAATTACACTATTGCCATAATTCTGCCATTTGAAATAATTGAGCAGGTGTATTCTCTTCTTCGTGAGGACTTCCAGTGGAAAATACTTAGTGCTGGCATGTACTGTAATAAATTTTTTAGAATAAGGTATTTTGGTTTTAGTTCACTTGCCAACATTTGAATTCTCTTTCATCTAAGCAGGGTGACAAATTTTTTTTTAAACTGCTGCTAAAATGAAGATGTTCAACTGAAGCATATCAGTAATCGCTAAAACATACATTTTTTCCAAGCTTTGAGACTCTATGACTTGCACACATCAGGTCAATTTGCAAAGAATATCAATTTAAGAAGAAAACCAATATTTATCGTATATGAGGACTTGACCTGTCAGTTATCAGTAACTGGTGCATTCTGCCTGACAATGACTCAACCAATCAAATTCTGCTGGTCAACTCAACAGCATTCCCAATTTGTATAGTATAAATGTTGGTTTGCCTTAAATTGGTTTCCCATGAATTGTCCTGATGAAAGCAAGTTGAAAAGCTTCTACAAAATGTGTCTTTTTCAGCAATATGCAGTTAAGCACTACCAAATGACCATCAACATTAGTAGTTTTAAGTTAATTTGAATATCTTTCACGATAATATGTGTAAAATACTTCTATTGACCAATGTAATGTTTGCGAAGTAGCTGAGGATTTCTTTACAATGTCATGTGCACTGACTTAATAATCCTAATTTTTCACACTAACTATACTGTAAAATAGGCACAATAAATTTGAGCTGTAGAATTGCAAACACTTATATAATTGGCTATTTAAATTTCTGATATATTTAACAGCCCATAAGTACCTAAATGTTAATTTAGTTTTGAAAAGGTAGGTGATCACCTTTCAACTGTAATGACATTGTTGCAAATTACAAAGCATTACAGTCTTTGTTACATTAAATTACTCAACATTTTATGTGATTTGTTTGGAGATCGCATGAACTAAAAATTATTCTTGGTAATGAGTGAGTTCTTAAAGTCTGACTATTTCATTAATGTGGTACAACTGAAGATTCCTCTGAAGATTGTAAGGCAGTCGCTACTTCATCACTTGAAATCCGTAGACAGAGTTTTGATATTTTAAATCTCTGCAAAGTATTTGGAGTATGACGTAACCTGATATGCAAAGCAACTACAACACGGTAACACTCAGTGGCACATTAAGTTGTGAAATCAGTTTAAGAAGGAAAATGCTATTAACCAAATCAACAGGACGTAGAACATATGACTAGCAGCTATTGTCAATCTAGCTACAGCTTGCAAGTGTAAGGGTGTGTGACTGTCTGCAATATGTACTGAACTTCTGCAATAAATCTGTCTGAGTTAACCTATAATTGGGTGCTCAAATAAACAGAACCCATATTCATTTAGCAATCCTTGGTTGAGCTTCAAAACTTTGTTAGGAAGGCACAAAAAAAACACAATCAATGCTGAACCTTACTAAATTCTGCAGTTGCTTGAAATCCAAAGTGAAAACAAAATTCTGGAAATACTCAGCAGATCAGGCAACATCAGCTGACAGAAATAAAGATAACATCTGAGGTTATGATGAACAGCTGAGGAAAGATAGAAATGGAATAAATTTCAAGCAAGTGAAAGGGATCAAGGGAAGAGTTGACAACAAAAAGGAACGGTCTGTGCTGGGGTTGAGGCAGAGACATGAAAAAAAAACCTAAGGTATGACGTTAATGAATTAAATGCAAGAACCAAAACGACGTGCCCAAATGAGAGGTAAAGGGCTGAATGGCAGCTGTCTGAACGCAGGGTGATGGAAAAAGAAATAAAAAGTGAAATAAATCAAACCAGATCTAAAATTGTTGAGTCCAGAAATCTGTAGATTGTCAAGTTGAGCAGTGATATACTTCCTTGGGTTTGCATGCGAGATTCATTGGAAAACTGCAACAGGCCAAGGACAGAAAGTTCGGAACAGGGAATTGAAATGAGAAACAACTGACAGCTCAGGGTCATTTTTATGAGGAATTTAACCTAGAATTGAACCTGGCAGGAATGAGGCTCATTTGGGTGGTATGGTATATAAATGTCAGACTTAAATCAACTTTGATGGGAAGTAAAAACAGGACATGATGTAAAACAATTGGAATATGCCTCATTCCAGTCAGGTGGATTAGGTTAAAATGATTCAAATTGTCACCACTCAGTACAACATAACTCCTTCTGATCGAAAAAGGTCAATGATGTCGAAAATTAACGGTTTATCTCACTGCAGATATTGCCAGGCCTGCTGAATATACCCAGCATTTCTTGATTTAACAACATCTTCAATTCATGTTTGCAGAATTAAAATTGAGCTACCTTTCCTACTCTGTTTTAAGCAGATCTGTTCATCTCTGGATTGATGTTCCCAAATTACCAACTTCACATTAAAGAGCAGCAGCAACATAATAAACACAGCAGTTGAAGAAGCTGGCTTACCATTACTTTCACAGGATAACTAAGCTGGGACACTGAATACATGGTTGCCATCAACTATATCCCAAGCGCAAACATAAAAAGCAAGCTTCAGCATCAAAATATTTGGTCTCCTTTTACTTAAAGATCTCTAGAATATAGAAAAATCACAAATCCAAAAGTAGTAACATCCAAAATGGCATTTTTTTTTAAATGAGTGCAGAATTTCATTTTACCATTAACTCAATTAAGAATCTCAAGATTAATAAATATGCGTGTAATTTAGTTGCATTCTTAGTAATCACAACATTTTCAACAGAGAAATTGAGAGGCATGTCTCAGAGAAAGACTGGTCAAGGATAGCTTGAGATCCCCAATTTTGCAGCCATTAATTTAGAAGGTTGGAAAATCATGATAATTGGGCAAGTTGACGTTTGAAAGATCTCTGCCAGCTTTGTTATCACCATAGGAATTAACGTAGGCATGTAAGAGGGAGGGAGAAAGAGAGTTAGTGAGGGCAAGAGACAAAGACAGGAGTGTGGTGGAGTGGAAGAGAGAGTGTCGGTGAGAGAGTCGTAGAGTAATACAGCATGGAAAGTGAGAGAGAGTGCACAACTGCGTGGGAGAGAGTGAGTACATGGAAGACAGCGAGAAAAAGAGGGAGTGGGAGAGTGGAAGAGAGACAGTGAGTGACAGAGTCAGAGTAATACAGCATGGAAAGCGAGTAAGTGTGTGAGGGAGAGAGAAAAACAGTGCAAGGGAGAATGAGTGAGACAGAGAGGGGGGAGGGAGGGTGAGTGATGGATTGGGAGAGTGGAAAAGAGGGATTGAAACAGAGACAGCATGAGGGGGACGGGAAGAGGGGGGGGACGGGAAGAGGGGGGGGACGGGAAGAGGGGGGGGGACGGGAAGAGGGGGGGGGACGGGAAGAGGGGGGGGGACGGGAAGAGGGGGGGGGACGGGAAGAGGGGGGGGGACGGGAAGAGGGGGGGGGACGGGAAGAGGGGGGGGACGGGAAGAGGGGGGGGACGGGAAGAGGGGGGGGACGGGAAGAGGGGGGGGACGGGAAGAGGGGGGGGACGGGAAGAGGGGGGGGACGGGAAGAGGGGGGGGACGGGAAGAGGGGGGGGACGGGAAGAGGGGGGGGACGGGAAGAGGGGGGGGACGGAAGAGGGGGGGGGACGGAAGAGGGGGGGGGACGGAAGAGGGGGGGGGACGGAAGAGGGGGGGGGACGGAAGAGGGGGGGGGACGGAAGAGGAGGGGGACGGGAAGAGGAGGGGGACGGGAAGAGGAGGGGGACGGGAAGAGGAGGGGGACGGGAAGAGGAGGGGGACGGGAAGAGGAGGGGGACGGGAAGAGGAGGGGGACGGGAAGAGGAGGGGGACGGGAAGAGGAGGGGGACGGGAAGAGGAGGGGGACGGGAAGAGGAGGGGGACGGGAAGAGGAGGGGGACGGGAAGAGGAGGGGGACGGGAAGAGGAGGGGGACGGGAAGAGGAGGGGGACGGGAAGAGGAGGGGGACGGGAAGAGGAGGGGGACGGGAAGAGGAGGGGGACGGGAAGAGGAGGGGGGGGGAAGAGGAGGGGGGGGGAAGAGGAGGGGGGGGGAAGAGGAGGGGGGGGGGAAGAGGAGGGGGGGGGGAAGAGGAGGGGGGGGGGAAGAGGAGGACGGGGGGGGGGAAGAGGAGGACGGGGGGGGGAAGAGGAGGACGGGGGGGGGAAGAGGAGGACGGGGGGGGGAAGAGGAGGACGGGGGGGGGGGAAGAGGAGGACGGGGAGGGGGGAAGAGGAGGACGGGGAGGGGGGGGGGAAGAGGAGGACGGGGGGGGGGGAAGAGGAGGACGGGGAGGGGGGGGGGAAGAGGAGGACGGGGGGGGGGGAAGAGGAGGACGGGGAGGGGGGGGGGAAGAGGGGGAAGAGGAGGACGGGGAGGGGGGGGAAGAGGGGGAAGAGGAGGACGGGGAGGGGGGGGAAGAGGAGGACGGGGAGGGGGGGGAAGAGGAGGGAAGAGGAGGACGGGGGGGGAAGAGGAGGACGGCGGGGGGGGAGAGGAGGACGGGGAGGGGGGGGAAGAGGAGGACGGGGGGGGGGGGGGGAAGAGGAGGGAAGAGGAGGACGGGGGGGGGAAGAGGAGGACGGGGGGGGGAAGAGGAGGACGGGGGGGGGAAGAGGAGGACGGGGGGGGGGAGAGGAGGACGGGGGGGGGGAGAGGAGGACGGGGGGGGGGAGAGGAGGACGGGGGGGGGGAGAGGAGGACGGGGGGGGGAGAGGAGGACGGGGGGGGGGAGAGGAGGACGGGGGGGGGGAGAGGAGGACGGGGGGGGGGAGAGGAGGACGGGGGGGGGGAGAGGAGGACGGGGGGGGGGAGAGGAGGACGGGGGGGGGAGAGGAGGACGGGGGGGGGGAGAGGAGGACGGGGGGGGGGAGAGGAGGACGGGGGGGGGGGAGAGGAGGACGGGGGGGGGAGAGGAGGACGGGGGGGGGGGAAGAGGAGGACGGGGAGGGGGGGGGAAGAGGAGGACGGGGGGGGGGAAGAGGAGGACGGGGAGGGGGGGGAAGAGGAGGGAAGAGGAGGACGGGGGGGGGAAGAGGAGGGAAGAGGAGGACGGGGGGGGGAAGAGGAGGGGGGGGGAAGAGGAGGGGGGGGAAGAGGAGGGGGGGGAAGAGGAGGGGGGGGGAAGAGGAGGGGGGGGGAAGAGGAGGGGGGGGGAAGAGGAGGGGGGGGGAAGAGGAGGGGGGGGGAAGAGGAGGGGGGGGAGAAGAGGAGGGGGGGGAGAAGAGGAGGGGGGGGGGAAGAGGAGGGGGGGGGGAAGAGGAGGGGGGGGGGAAGAGGAGGGGGGGGGGAAGAGGAGGGGGGGGGGAAGAGGAGGGGGGGGGAAGAGGAGGGGGGGGGAAGAGGAGGGGGGGGGGAAGAGGAGGGGGGGGGGAAGAGGAGGGGGGGGGAAGAGGAGGGGGGGGGAAGAGGAGGGGGGGGGAAGAGGAGGGGGGGGAAGAGGAGGGGGGGGAAGAGGAGGGGGGGGAAGAGGAGGGGGGGGGGAAGAGGAGGGGGGGGGAAGAGGAGGGGGGGGGAAGAGGAGGGGGGGGGAAGAGGAGGGGGGGGGAAGAGGAGGGGGGGGAAGAGGAGGACGGGGAGGGGGGGGGGGGAAGAGGAGGACGGGGAGGGGGGGGGGGAAGAGGAGGACGGGGAGGGGGGAAGAGGAGGACGGGGGGGGGGGAAGAGGAGGACGGGGAGGGGGGGGGGAAAGAGGAGGACGGGGGGGGGGGAAGAGGAGGACGGGGGCGGGGGGGGGAGAGGAGGACGGGGAGGGGGGGGAAGAGGAGGACGGGGAGGGGGGGGGGAAGAGGAGGACGGGGAGGGGGGGGGAAAGAGGAGGACGGGGAGGGGGGGGAAAGAGGAGGACGGGGAGGGGGGGGGGAAGAGGAGGACGGGGAGGGGGGGGGGGAAGAGGAGGACGGGGAGGGGGGGGGGGAAGAGGAGGACGGGGAGGGGGGGGGGAAGAGGAGGACGGGGAGGGGGGGGGGAAGAGGAGGACGGGGAGGGGGGGGAGGGGGGGGGGAAGAGGAGGACGGGGAGGGGGGGGGAAGAGGGGGAAGAGGAGGACGGGGAGGGGGGGGAAGAGGGGGAAGAGGAGGACGGGGAGGGGGGGGGAAGAGGAGGACGGGTAGGGGGGGGGGAAGAGGAGGACGGGGAGGGGGGGGGGAAGAGGAGGACGGGGAGGGGGGGGGGGAAGAGGAGGACGGGGAGGGGGGGGGGGAAGAGGAGGACGGGGAGGGGGGGGGAAGAGGAGGACGGGGAGGGGGGCGGAAGAGGAGGACGGGGAGGGGGGGGGAAGAGGAGGACGGGGAGGGGGGGGGGGAAGAGGAGGACGGGGAGGGGGGGGGGAAGAGGAGGACGGGGAGGGGGGGGGGAAGAGGAGGACGGGGAGGGGGGGGGGGGAAGAGGTGGACGGGGAGGGGGGGGGAAGAGGAGGACGGGGAGGGGGGGGAAGAGGAGGACGGGGAGGGGGGGGAAGAGGAGGACGGGGAGGGGGGGGGGGAAGAGGAGGACGGGGAGGGGGGGGGAAGAGGAGGACGGGGAGGGGGGGGGGGAAGAGGAGGACGGGGAGGGGGGGGGAAGAGGAGGGAAGAGGAGGACGGGGGGGGGAAGAGGAGGACGGGGGGGGGAAGAGGAGGACGGGGGGGGGAAGAGGAGGACGGGGGGGGGAAGAGGAGGACGGGGGGGGGAAGAGGAGGACGGGGGGGGGAAGAGGAGGACGGGGGGGGGGAAGAGGAGGACGGGGAGGGGGGGGAAGAGGAGGACGGGGAGGGGGGGGGAAGAGGAGGACGGGGGGGGGGGAAGAGGAGGACGGGGGGGGGGGAAGAGGAGGACGGGGAGGGGGGGGGAAGAGGAGGACGGGGAGGGGGGGGAAGAGGAGGGAAGAGGAGGACGGGGGGGGGAAGAGGAGGACGGGGGGGGGGAAGAGGAGGACGGGGAGGGGGGGGGAAGAGGAGGGAAGAGGAGGACGGCGGGGGGGGGAAGAGGAGGACGGGGGGGGGGAAGAGGAGGACGGGGGGGGGGGAAGAGGAGGACGGGGAGGGGGGGGAAGAGGAGGACGGGGAGGGGGGGGAAGAGGAGGACGGGGAGGGGGGGGAAGAGGAGGACGGGGAGGGGGGGGAAGAGGAGGACGGGGAGGGGGGGGGGGGGGGGGAGGAAGCCAGTCCTATGCTCATACTTCCAACCCCTGTTTCACCTGCCCTGCTACTACCAACCATGATTCCCACTGATAAGTTCCCTCTTGGACCCACTACTCCTGGTCTTCATGATGCTTCGCTGCCAGTAGCTATGACCTGACACAGTGATCTTGCTCTCTCCAGGTGACCTGCGGCTGCAGGCAGGGTGGGACATTGTTGCTCTAGGACAGTTTGGCAGCAAGCCCATCACATGAACACCCAAGTATCTGGTAAGTACAAGATCTGCTAGACATTACCATTCTTGGTGGTGGGAGTGTGTGCAAAGCAACGGGCTAAAGAACAACAGGGAAAATAAATGAGACTAAAAAGTGTGGAGCTGGATAAACACAGCAGGCCAAGCAGCATCTCAGGAGCACAAAAGCTGAAGGGTCTAGGCCCGAAACGTCAGCTTTTGTGCTCCTAAGATGCTGCTTGGCCGGCTGTGTTCATCCAGCTCCACACTTTTAAATCTCAGATTCTTCAGTATCTGCAGTTCCCATTATCTCTGATCACAGGAGAAATAATGATTTACTATGAATAACAACGATCTGAGATGCATTATCTGAAGAGATGGTGGAAGTAGATTTTTTAAAATTGTCAAAAAAGGAATTAGCTTTTTTTTAAGAAAAGCAGGAAAGTACAGAACTTTTCAATTCAGTCAAAGCTAAGCAAGTGAATGGGGTTAATTGATTAACAACTGCGTAGATATTAAGGGGGCATGGGTGTGTGGGAGGAGAAGCAAGACTGAATAATTTATAAAATCTATCCACAAAGAAAAGTGTCTTGAATTCTGTCTCACTGATAGGTTTGACATGACTAGGGTCAAGAATGCAGTAAAAGGGTAGGCTTTCAATGGACATGAGCAGATACGAAAGCAGAATGCCCTACATTCATGCTACAGGATATCATAATTCTGTGATATAAATGTTTTAATGTTTGCAAATGATTTAAAGATTCTGGCAAAATTGAGGTAATAGTGCATCGGTCTTTACTGCTACTGATGGATAGCAATACAGGTGTCATGGTGGCTCAGTGGTTAGCAGTGCTGCCCCACAGTGCAGGGATCTGTGTTTGATTCCAGCCTCAGATGACTGTTGTCCCCACGTCTGCATGGGTTTCTGGTGGGTGCTCTGGATTCCTCCCACAGTCCAAATGTGCAGGTTAGTGGATTAGCCATGCTAAAGTGTCCAGGGATGTGCAGGCCTAGGTGGATCAGCCAATGGTAAACATGGAATGACAGGGGTAGGATAGGGTTTGGGTCTTAATGGTCTGCTCTTCAGAGGGTCACAGCAGACTCAATGGGCTGAATAATTTTTTCTTGCACTGTAGGGGTTTTATAATTAATGTATAAATAATAATTCAGACACCCCCATTTAGCTGAATAATTCAAAAGTCCATTAGGAGCAGTGTTTAAATGTTGCTTCTGTACAACATTCCAGTTCTAAAGATTGGCCTTGTTTTTCTTGATAAATTTCCGAGTTTCACATTTGTGTCACAGAAGAAGAATGAAGTAGGGAAAAGGAAATACAGTGAATAGGGGTTTATGCAGTAATTGCATTTCTGCGTGAAACTTCTAGAATTGGAGAAGTCTCGTCTATGCTGAGACTAATGGGTTAGCCTGTTGTGTCCATTTGACTCTCAGCTAATATTAACTCTTTCACTCTTCTGTAAATTGAAAGTGTGCCTTAGACAAATCTGCAACTAGCAAAAATAAAGAAACAGACCATTCTCTGAGACATACAATCTATCAATACAGGTAAAAGTGAACTAATCTATTGTTAACGCTACGGTCATATAACATCAACAGTGTAGTTATTCCAATTGTCACTGCTGTATTTCTTTGCAATGAATTATTGCTTCAGTTGACTTCGTTTATATACATTTTAACAGCTTGAGTTTTCGTGGTTCTCATCACTCAGCACATTTAAACAGCTCAGCAAACATCAGTAACTTTAATCTTAAATGTTGTTAATATAGAAGGGTCACACAAATTTGACTGGTGTCTGGTAGCTACACAACTCTTGTACAATGGTTTGTCTTCCTCACTGATTGACAGACCTATTCTTTATGGTGTTGACTTCATTAGATTACTGACCTGATGTAATATCTGGTGTTACCTGGATAAATCCACCTTGTTAAGTTCATAATTCTCTGATCATTGGCAAGTTACTGCACAAATCCCTGTTGCAGCTTGTTATTTATGAGAATAGTGTGATCTCAGTTTTAACACTTCTGTTAGAATATAACAGAATTAGCTGAGAGACAGCTAATAGTACATCATTGTATCCATTACTCATTTGAAGACAGACACTGATGTTCTGATGAAGGGTCCCAACCCGAAACATCAACTTTCCTGCTCTTTTGATGCTGCCTGAACTGTTGTGTACCTCCAGCTCCACACTGTGTTGACTCTGACTCCAGCATCTGCAGTTCTTGCTATGCCATTCAAAGTCAGATATGTATACAAACACCGAAATCAAATGGATCAGGCAGCATCAATGGAGAGAAAGCAAGCTAACGTTTTGAGTCTAGATGACTCTTCAGAGTATGCAAGTCATTTCCTACGTTATTACTGCTCATTGAATAGTACTACAGATATGGTAGACTGACCGACAAACATAATGTGGCACACAGAGGCTTTCGAAGTTGAAATATTTGCTTCTTAACCACACATGTACTTAACAAAGTGGGAGTGCCAATCTTTCCAAATATGCCAAGCTATTCAATGTAATAGCTTGTGATATTTCTGTGTAACAATTCTATGTGTGCAACTGAGACAAACAAGTGAGAGTAGTCTCAGATTTTATTGTTGATCGGTGCAGATTTAGTCACTCTCTGCTCAATTTGCCTCAGCGCCTCATGATGATTGAGGAAGAAATCAAATCAGGCATCGCATTCTTCATGAATTAATTCTGCTGGATAATATGAGTCAGGTGAAACTGAGATTTTTCTATGGTTAAATTATTTCACCAGCTGTCTAGATTTGGGGATAGAAGTAATCATTCTGGGATGTGGGGATCAATACTACCTCTGGGCAATGCATCAGAGGGACTGTAGCCAAAGTCCAGAAATGGTGAACAATAGCACCAAGCTTGCTGATGGAAAATCTCATTAATTTTTCCATGTCAACACCTTTAAATTCAATCACCTCAAAAGCAGAATGGCCAAAAATTTGGCTTTCCTAACTGTTTCCCCATACAAGAACTGAGAAGGTTATGGAGACCATAGGTAATTACTGTTTATATTAAAGGTTTTCAATTAAGGTTATATTTGAAACAAACAAAAAAACCAAAATTGCTGCAAGAACTCAGCAGGCCTGATAGCATCTGTGGAGACAGAATAAAGTTAAAGTCTAGTGACCTACCTTTAGAACTTTAATATCAACTGCTCTGCCATTTGGTCATGGCCGACATGTTTCTCAACCCCATTTTCCTGCCTTCTCCCTGTAACCTTAGATTCTTGATTAGCACGGGAATCAATCTGCGATACACTCAGTGAGTTGGCCTCCTTCTGTGGCAATGAGTTCCACAGATTCACCACTCTCTGGCAGAAGAAATTTCTCCTCATTTCAGTTCTAAAGGGTCATGCCTATACATTAGGCTATTGTCACACTTCTTCGTTGCTGATTAAATGACGATATAAATCAAGAATAGGAAATTCCTACTACAAAGCAATTCTTTTGTTAGTGGACAAGTTTTGATGCTGTAATTTTTGCCAATTAATAAACTTTAAGTTACATGTGAAAATAATTCACAAGCATGTTTATTTTTTCTAACAAGATGCACTTGAATATTTCCCTTCTTCAATTACAACTATATTTTGCAACTAACCCCCATAATGATAAAAAGCTTATTTTATAGAACAGGCACATTTTATATAATTCTCTCTCCCATCAATATTACACAATTGACTAAATCCACAAGTACCCGGCTTTAACGTGTACTGGAATGTCCTGCAATTGTCATAAAGCAATGCAAAAAAGAAATCAAGTTTGTATTGCTTTCCCACTTGTAATTTTGGCTTGTTGGAAATTGCTGTGATGGAGCAAAGTTGGTAATTGCAGTCAGCAATCTAGAACATTTTTGCATTAATCTTTGTCCCTTAACATAGTGAGATTCATAATATCAGATATTCCATTTCATTTCCTGTGAATGTCAATGGTCATTCAAGAACCAAGTGTCAAGCTCCAACATGGGATAGCTTTAAGCGGAAACTAGTTACTCCTGAAGTTTGGTTTAAACCGAGATTTCCGCAGCTTACATTCAATCTTTCATTCATCATTTTTCCCCCCCCCACACTAACAGCTTCCTCACATTCGCTCTGCCAATTCCTGCATTGTTTGGAAACCCAGGGTTGTGCTTCCCTTGCCACTTCATTGTTCTTTGTTTTAGGTGACAAACATCTCTAATATTGGTTGTTGATTTATTGAGCCAGTATTGTGATCAGATCAATTTCCAATACTTTTTTAGCTTTTCATAAGAGTATTGGCACAGACTAGTTTCATTTTAGGAGCGCAACCTTCAGCCACCCAGTTTACACTGGAGGCCAGCACTATGATTTTAATAGAAACCTATAAATAGTAGAGTTTGATTGGCATTGGATTCACAAGTATCCACTCCCTCCACCACGGGCACTCAGTGGCAGCAGCGTGTACTATCCTCAAGACGCACTGCAGAAATTCACCAAAGATCCTCAGACAGCACCTTCCAAATTCATGACCAATTCCAATTCTAGGACAAGGGCAGCAGGTTCTTGGGAACACCATCCCCTTAAAGTCCCCTTCCAAGCCACTCACCATCCTGACCTGGAAATATCTCGCCGTTCCTTCACGGTGGCTGGGTCAAAATCCTGGAATTCCCTCCATAATCGCATTGTGGGTCGACCCACGGCAGGAGAACTACAGCAGTTCAAGAAGGCAGCTCACCACCACCTTCTCAAGGGTAACTAGGGATGGGCAAGAAATGCTGGCCAGCCACTGATGTCCATGTCCCACAACTAAATTTAAAAAATGCTTCATTACAAAAACATACAGCTGATTATAGGTGAAAATTATGATCTAACACCAATTTTAAGATGCTGATTAAAAGTCAGATATTCGTGTTGGGAGTTTACATTTTGCATCACAGTCCACCTGAACTGGGCATTGAATGGCTTAATCGCTGTTTCTCTTTGAATCATCACTTTGAAGAATTCTTTGAGAAATGAGCATCGGCAGCAGGGACAGTATTTGTTTCACCTTCTGAATTGACTTGGACTGTGTGTAGCTCACTTGACCATTTTGGAGTAAACTGTATTGCTGTGGACCTGGAGACACCGATAAGTAGACCAGGTTTGAATGGCAGAAATTTTACTGAGCCAGATGGGATTTTATGACAATTGATGACCATTGCATAATCATTATCAATAAGACGTGCTTTCTATTCCAATTTTGTTTCTCCTTTTTAATTTGAATCCCTCTACATGCCACGGTGAGATTTGAATGCAGAGATATGCCTGGCCTCCAAAGTACTAGTCCAGGGATATTAACACTACACCACCCTTTCTTTCCTTGGGGGAAGGGGAACAGAGAGCTAAATTCCTTCCTTCAGTCACTGTCAGTAGTTTTGTGGATCTCTATTCATTACCTTTTCTCCCCTGACCTCAGGCCTGTCAGCTGTATTTGTGGATGAGAGCTGGCACTCCCCCCCCCCCCCCCCCATTCAAGTTTTGTGGGCATGCCTGGATTTAAAGCCCATCCCAAATGATCTTGGGGCAGTGGAAACGAGCCATCTCTGAAGCTACATCTACAGTGTTGTTAGGAGGAGAATGAAGGCCAGATTGAAGAGGCTGGCAGCTCAGACTGGCGTCAAGCCATCATTCCTCTGCCATTTGGAACATGTTGGCTCCAAGTCAAGTTTGTAAATGAGGATGCATGCAGGTAGGAAATTTCGGGGAGATACCCTGACATGTAATTGCCATGCTCCCTTTACTTGCTCTCTCAACAACATGCATTCAACAACCCCTGGAGCCAGACCTTTTTTTAAAAAATTCGGCTCTGCAGATGTTGCCTTACTAGGGGGAGGTGTTTGCTTTTGTGCTGACACAGAGCGCTGGGCTGAAGGGTCTGATCCTGTGTGCAATCTCCATTAGTCGGTGTTCCAGCAATTTCTGTGGCGTGCGGAAGATTTTTTTCCCAATGCCTTTGTAACATTCACTGAGCCCATTCCCGTGCCCTTTCGCAATCCCTATCACAAATACCAATGGAAAATGGTACGCGAAAACCACACTGCTGAACACTTGTTTGACAGAATTCAATTAGCGGACCTCACCGAGTATTTTTGTTACATTGTATCCCAAGGTGCCAATGTTAAAACTTCTCTAGTGCAGGTACAGTCTTGCCGAGACTTGATTCCCCTGCCTAAAGGACATTTAGTTTTCTAATGTCTGTAAGTCCTTTCTCTTCAAATTAATCTCAAAAATATTTTAATTAAACAAGAATAAGCAGGGAAAAAGAAACAAACAGAAGCTCTGTAAGCTCTGCATTGGGCCAGTAACACGAACACAATCATCAACGGGCGCTCGTTCGATGAAACTTACAACTATTATATGAAATTAATTCATCTCAGGCACTTCCTTAGAGAGATTCAACAGAATCTAATTTCTGCGACCTTTGGATTCTGCTGGCGGTTCCTCCCACATGCAGTAACTTACTCCCTGCTAACATGTCCTTCACACATCATTACAACCACCAGGGTCCACACACACACACACGGATATGGCATCAGCAGATAAAAGGCATATGGTCAAACAGATTGCAACCCAAGCACAACATCCCCGATAGCTGACGTACCCTGAACAAGAGAACGCTTCTAAGTGAAGAGTGCAGGGTCTTGATATATGGTTAATGAGCCAATTCAAGTAAAAACTTAATATTGATTTTAAAAAAAAACTGACGACATTAATGTAACGGCAAGTTTCAGAAGTCTTGAGGATAGTTGCTTTATTGCAGCAATCTGTGCCGGAAATATAGACAGCAAATCATTTTCCCAATAAAGCAGATTTAAAGACAAAGTGAATTTCTGTGAATGGTGAGTGGTGAAACGAGGAAGAAAATGGAAGTGTCGGCAAATAATAAAAGCGAATGTTCTACGTAGCTGTTAAAGAGGTACTGTCATGGTGAGAAAAAAATAGGGGACTCGAAGGGCGTCAGAATGTGTGTGTGATCTTTTTCGTCACACCGATTTCACCTAAAAGTGACCTACCTCGTGGTGCCCTTTGATCTGAATTTCCCAACAAATGGGGGAAAAGAAAGTTTCCTTTATTTAAATAAAGTCAATATTCCTTTAAATATCAGATCTCAGGGAGTCAGATAAAGGTTATAATGCTGGTACTTAAGCAAGGGTTTCGGATAACATTTATAAACTACTTGAACTACACTTACTTTTTATGATGCCATCTGAACTCCCTCGATTAAATTACACAGTCTGGTAACTAGGTGTTCAATTATTTTATAAATACATCTAACATAAACCCCGACGACAATATACACTGTACAGCAGTAGGAGCCGTAATCACATGAATCCTATTCACTGCCCTGTCTAACACTTTGATGCTGCTGGATATCAGCTACACTTGTTTGTTTGTTGTCGCTGTAACTGTATTGTGTACATGGAGATAGCTCTCGGCGTGACACAGCAAAAGCGGGCTTGATGTTAGTGTGCGTGTGTGCGCGCGCGTGTTTTAGCAAGCAGACCCATGTTCGAGGTGACACCACTTCAAAATCCCAGCGCTAGAGAAATAACCGAAGCACACTTTCCAATGTTTCCATGCGGATAGAACTGCCGATAAATCGTCGGAGTAACTTCGAAACCGTCCATCCCGCTCATCACGAAACTTATTTCTGCAAAATTGTGATAACAGCACCCCGATGTGAAAATAATTTGATTCAACACAGTACAGCCATGAGCTCAAAGCATAACTGTGATTGTTTCATTACATCTTTAGGAATCAGTAAAATCTTTCTCCAGAGACTCTCTCTCTCTCTCTCCCCCCCCCCCAAACTCTCTGATAGAAGCTTCTAATTTCATTCTCTCCATTACTTAAACACAAAACGAGCCTACAGCATTAAATGTAAATGTCATGCCACCGGGAGTTC
The DNA here is from genome assembly GCF_030684315.1 of Stegostoma tigrinum. Lineage (NCBI taxonomy): Eukaryota > Metazoa > Chordata > Chondrichthyes > Orectolobiformes > Stegostomatidae > Stegostoma > Stegostoma tigrinum. The sequence continues at coordinate 16,864,231 of NC_081367.1, read as the reverse complement.
ACTTTAACACAGATTTTCGCAAAAGGCTTTCTTCATGGTTACAATGAGTACAACCGAAGCGGCACTGTTGCTCCAATTCATCTCAGTAAAGCAGTCGCCAAGGCTCAACGTTTTTTTTTAATCATGAAGGATAGCTTGCACAGAACATAAATAAGTATACTCCACATACCCTTTAACTTTCAGTGATGTTCTTCTCGCTTAGCTGATGAAGGGTATACCACAGTTTTACATATAAAAAAGAGGAAAGTCTTGAGACAGCTCCTCTTGTTGCCTCGGGACTTTTACTTTCTTTTCTGGGTGAGGTGTCTTGTGAAACAAAAACAGGGAGGAACAGACTTCCACCGGCAAGCTCTGAGAGCCGACTGCACACAATCCTGCTGAAACTCCTTAACTTATTCCATTCTCACTGTGAGAGTCATAGACAGGCAGGCAGATGCCGTAGAGGAGATTTCTCAGAGGAACTGCTGGTGTTGGAAGGGGGGACCGTCTGAGGGTGTTAATGACAGCCAATCAGAGTCTGGAAACTCTGGAGCGACACTGAAAGTAGCACATGACTTGGCTGGAGTTGGAAGTGTACACACTAGGATTTAAAAACCAGTTCAGACTGATCTATTATAAACGTACTCTAAAAATGGCTTTCAGCAAATCAAATCAAAAGCAGCGTGCATGCTTGATTTTTTTTACTCTGAGGTAAAGCGACATCTGTTTTCAGAAAGAATGCGAGTAACATCATGAAAAAATATTGAGTCAGTCTGGTGAATAATTTATAATTTCCCTGCAAGTTTTCTTCAGTCTTCGAGTTTAGCGGGATATGGGATAACTGCTGTTTGCCAATACCTGGTAACTCGACCATTCTTCATCTTAAAGTCTAAATGAAGGGTGCTGATAGATTAGTTAATCATGGGAAAGGCGGGGGCTGTGGTGATCTCAATCCAGCCTCTGAACTGATACCAACTCAGTGGGGGCCAATGGTCGCTGATTTGGAATACGAATTATTGTCAATTGTGTTTTTCATTAACTGAAGGCATCTGGGATGATACAGTCCTGAGATATAAAAAAAATACAGACTTGGATTTATACCATGCTTTTCATGACCACTGAGTGTCTCAAAGCTCTTTACATTCAATGAAGTGCTGCTGAATTTGGAATATATCAAATGTGGTAGCAAACATCCACAAACATCAATGTCATACAGCCTTATAATCTGATTTTTGTGATGCCAACTGAAGAAATACTGGCCAGGATACTGAAGCTAATGCCTGTAGCTTTTAATTGTTCTGCATTTGTGCCCGCTGTGCTTGATTCCTTAAATCTGATGTGGACTCAGCAAAAATAAACAAAATATTAGAGGCTGCTGGAAGCTAGAACTGTAGGCATGGAGCAGACATTTTAAAGCAGTGTGAATAATCCTGATGTTTAAGGTGGTGTGTCACTGTTCACTGCACAGAAATACAAATTTGCAACTTCCTTTTTCATCTCTTAAATAATGGCATGGGTTCATTTACATCCATCTGAGAGGAGAGTTTGGAGCCTGGATTTAAGATCTCCACTGAAAGATAGCACTTCCTATACTGCAGTACGTCTTCAGTATGACATCAGATATCAGTCTTCATTTTTGTTCTCAAACCCTGGAGTTGGGCTTAAACTTGGAACCTTGTAATTCAGAGATGATTGTGCTGTCAAATGAGCCATGGCTATCATCTAAGAATATTCCTGGTCAAAACTCAGTACATTCGGCAAAGGCTAGAGACTGTTCCTGGAACTCTTGTTTTGTATGGCTTGGTTTCAATCACTACTCACTTCCTTGCATCAAATTCAATTCACATTCCCCTTCTACTCCCAACCACAATTGCTCTGAACCCTTGGAAAAAAAGAACTTTTCCAATCCACCAACAACTGCACTTGCAATTTTTAAAAAATTTCAAACGTATACTTTATTCATAAAAATCCTTGTGTATATACCTTGACACAAAAGCAGTTTGGTTCTGCACAGTTGCATATCAAACAAACAAAACGTTGAGCTTTGACTCTATCCCAAAATAAACCAAAGACCTGTCTTACACAAAACTAATATTTTCATCTTTTTGAGGTGTTATGCGGGTTTTATAACTGAACGGACCCCCATTTACCTTCAACGAAAGACCTCAGACAATGGTCTTTCCCTACTGTGCTTTGGTGGCAGCTGCCTCAAGCGTTAGTGTGTCCCGCAGCACATAGTCCTGCACCTTGGAATGTGCCAGCCTTGTCAGCTCCTCGTTTTAAAAGGCCAACAAGGTTTGGGCAGACCAAAGAACGTTTTTCACCAAGTTGGCGGTCCTCCAGGTGCTGTTGATGTTTGTCACTGTGTATGTCCTGGGGAAGAGACTGTAGAGCACAGAGTCCTGTGTCACAGAGCTGCTCTGGCCCTCCATTCACGAGAATATCTGTGCAGCTGTCAACCTGCTGAGCAACATCCTCAGCTCAACATTTGATACGTTGGTCCCCATTAAAATAATTACTCTGTCATGCAGCCATTCCCCTCTGTCTCGTCCACATCTCCATTCACTTAACTCCAAGGGGCACAGATTTTACTGGATACTGTAAATTACTGGCTCAGCAATTCAATACCTGATCTGCATAAACTGCATAAAGTGCTATAGGGCCCTATTCTCATGTGCTGAAACTGAACCTGGATAATATTGGGATATGAAGATAATCTCATAGCTCATCAACTGATATGTTGCAATAACAAACAGGCTGTTCGACAGAGTCTCCAGTTTCCCTCCCTTTGTTGTCCCATTCCAATAAGTAATTTATAGCTTCTAACTCTTGTTTAGACCTAATTTAGATCAATATTTCCCTGATAACTTCTGGCGAATTCAAGCTAGCCAATTTCAGAAACACCTAAAGTTTTGGGTTTATAAGATTTACATAATCATCCCATAGGATAAAGCAGCTGCCCAAGTGTGTCACCATACTACATGCAGCCTGTTTTAAATTTAAATAACCTTATCTATACTGTAAACATCCCAGATATTTTAAAAATCAGCGATTTATCGCTTCAGAAAATAGACTTCCACACTCAAGGCAGTGTGTTATGATATTAAGGTTCATTGCAGTTGCAATGAAAAGCACTTAACTAAAATGGTTTCAGAGATAATGGGAACTGCAGATGCTGGAGAACCCAAGTTAATAAAATGTGAGGCTGGATGAACACAGCAGGCCAAGCAGCATCTCAGCTCCTGGAATGCTGCTTGGCCTGCTGTGTTCATCCAGCCTCACATTTTATTAACTAAAATGGTTGACTATTTTAACAATTTTGAACAGAAACTAACAGACAATATACTTTTCCCAAGTATGTGCTAAAAGCATCAAAAGATCAAACTAACAAAATCCAGTTTGATGCTATTTATATATATTCAAGAATGTCTAAGAACATGTAGGAATATCTGGAATAGCTAGGAATAGAATATCTATCAATATTCAGAGTTTCACCTTCTCTCCGCTCAGAAGTTTCATCACAATGCTAGGTAACATCATCAGTGTGGCCTTTGATGAAGCAGTGTTGTTCTACTCCGCTTGGAATTTATACTGTCTGGTCCGTTATTGTGAATAGTGTCACTTAAGGTTTTGTTCTGTATGGGTTTGTAAATGGGGTCCAATTCTTTGTTGTTGATTACATTAGGGGTTGAGAACCATGCTTTTAGGAATTCCTGTGCTTGTCTATGTTTGGCTTGGGCTATTATGGTTATCTTGTCCCAGTTAAACTGATGGCCTTCATTGTCTGAATGTATTGATATTAAGGAGGATTCATCATGCTGTTTTGCTGCTAGCTGATGTTCATGTATTCTGATGGCTAGTTTCCTTCCTGTCTGTCTGATGTAAACTACATTGGTTTAGCATCTTGTGGGAATGGGGTCTTTAATCCTTGTGAGTGTTTGTCATAGACCAGCTGTGGGCTTGTGTGCCACCATGATTCCTAGTGGTCTTAGGGGCCTTGTTGTCAGTTCTGATATGCTCTTGATGCAGGGCAGTGTGACCAGTGTGTTTGGGCATACTGTGTCCTCTTTTTGTTGTCTGTTTAGTAGGCACTTGTGGATGGATTGCAGGGATATTCGTTTGTAACAAAGATTTTGTATAGGTGCTCTTCCTCTTTCCTGCATAGTTCTAGAGTTTTGCAGTGAGTTGAGGCCTGTTTAAATAGTGCCCTAATGCAACTTTGTTTATGGACGTTGGGGTGGTTGCTTTGGAAGTTAGGATTTGGTTAGTGTGGATTGCTTTCCTGTATAATGAGGTTTGGAACTCCCTGTTTGTCATGCGCGCAACTCTGACATCCAGGAATGGAAGCTGACTGTTGTTTTCTTGTTCTCTTGTGAATTTAATCCTGGCAAATATGCTGTTGGTGAGGTGGTGGGTCTTTTCTAGTTTGTTGTGTTTAATAATTACAAATGTGCTGTACCGGATCCACAGTTTGGGTTGAATGCGGGTGAAGGTGGTGTGTTGTAATCTTGCAATGTCATGGAAACACTAGAACACATCACCCTGCAAAACACCCACCCTGTCCCCCACCACCCCTCCCTCCACATTCAACCCAAACTATGGACCCGGTATGACACATTTGCAATTATTAAACACACAACCTAGAAGAGATGTACCACCTCACCAACAACCAGATTTTCTGAAGAAGGGTCCAGATCCGAAACGTCAGCTTTCCTGCTCCTCTGATGCTGCTTGGCCTGCTGTGTTCATCCAGCTCTACGCCTTGTTATCTCTTATTTTAGTAGTATTTTGATTCCTACTTTGCAAAAATGGGTGTCAACTCTTTCTATGGATTCCTTTCAATTTCAAGTGGTGCTGTGTCAATTAACATTATACCAATTTTATTCAGTGAAGATTTCTTATCAAGTTGTGAACCATAATCTAGTCAATTTATTTGTGATGTTTCATACGCCTTTCACCTCTCCCTTATTCGTTTAATCTTAAAAGAATCCTTTGTTAAAAGTTTGTCAATACAGATTTTTTCTGTCTGGATCTTCCATTCATCTCTCCCTGACTCTTTCAATTTTAAAGTAAATATCATTAAATGAGTATCAGTATAGGCGTTTCATTTCTCTCTCTTTGAATGTTGTCTTAGCCTGTTTGCTGATGACATTCATGTGATAAGGATCTTTGCCATTCTTAAAATTTGGTGGTTCCATTGTTTTGCCTGTAATTAATATTTTACTTTCATGCTTAGTTATGAGGTTGCTAAGTGTCTTTTCAGGCTTCCTTTCTTGGTGATTAAACAGTTGTTTCATACGGAGCACTATTTTAATCAATAACATATGTTTATACCTATTATGCTTGATTATGCTAATTAGTTATACTTATTTCTCAAACATATATTTCTGACCAGATATCATTAAATCTACACCCCATCCCAGAAGTGAACTTGCATATTGCTCAAGTTCCTCCCCTGTTACCCATCTCATCCTCTCGAACCCGTGTGCTTCCTTTCTAGGAACATCCGGGTATGAACTTAGCCACGGAGAGAGAGAAATCAGTTTTCTTTGGAATGAACACCATTAAAGTATCAGTTTGATGAATTAAACAATTAATAAATTATTTTTTGGAAACACATTTCCTCTCATGGGATGATCAAGAATGAGAGGTTATAGTTTTAAGATAATGGGGAGCAGATTTAAAACAGTGACGAGGGGAAATCAATTTTCTCAAAGATCATGAATCTGGGTGGAATTCACTACCAGGGTATAGTAGTTGCCAGAACATTGAGTAAATTTGAGGAGGGGATAGACATTAATCAGTAATGGGTTAATGGGTTATGGAGAGTGGGCAGAAAAGTGGACATGACATCAGCCATATTTGTATTGCATAGTGGAGCAGGCTTGAGGGGCTGAATGGCCTGCCTGCTCCTGCTCCTAGTTCTTATATTCTTATGTACAAGCACTGCCCAGAAGTGTGTCATAACACGTCTAAACAGGTTGTTTTTAAAATGAAAAAGAGCTGAGTTCCATTCCCCCTTCAGATCAGCCACATTAACATTGAGTGGTGGGGCAGACTTAAATGGGCCAAATGGCCTATCTTTGCTCCTACGCCTTAAGGTCTCAATCTGACCTATGAATTTGACCTGAAGATCAGACAGAAAAGCATTCATCAGTTGTAGTTGATTCCAAATGCTGTTATGACCAGCTCCTGGGTGATGTTTCCCAATTTGTGATGATGCTAGGTGAGAAGGGAGGATTAGGCTCCCTTTCTCTATCCAACTGCTTCCCCCTATTGGTCACATCAAAGTTGCCTTATAGTAAAGGATGCCTTCCCTTGTAGATACTTGTTGCAATTCTAATGTATATACGTTTCTCAATGAGCCAAGTTAACAAGGCTTTCTCGAGTTAAAAAAGGGTGTGTTTATTGCTTACTAGATCGTGACGAAAAATTAAACACAACACATATGCAGATTGGAAACGAGAAGGGATTAAACAAAATACTTTTAAAAATCCAGATCAGTCTTGGCTAGTCATTTTGGAGTAACTGGCGAAACTTTGTGATCATTAAGTAGGTTAATTCCAGTAGCATCGACTATTGCAGCTGAGCAGTCAGTTTGGAGATTCTGTGGTCTGTACATGTAGTGAGGAGAGTTGCCCAGTTTCCTTTTTAACTGTAGCTTTTGATAGGTGACTTGCTTCCAGCAGTCAGAGGCAGAGAGAGAGAGAGAGAGAGAGAGACTGTACATTCTTTTCTTTTTAATGAAAAGCACAGGGGTGTTTCGTAGGTCTCCTTCAGTTGCAAACTTCTCATAACACTTCAGCCCGGTAGCACTAGAACAGCAGAATAGCACAACAGCATTAGAACATCAGGCTAGGACACACACATACGCCAGAAGTGCATTTGATTTTTAACCCATACTTTTGAATTGCTGGCATGAGGAAACAGACGTGTCTGACATCCAGGCTGCTTTCTGTTACCACACACAAGGTGGCTCAGGTTTTCACACAGTAGTTTTCCCTTAAAAGTGCCCCTTTGAAAGTGCTTGACACTTTTTCAGGTGAAACACTCCATGATTTCTCCCGAGGCTGGGTGAAATCAACAAAGCAACTTAAGAGATGTTAGTAACTGCAGATGCTGGAGAATCTGAGATAACAAGGTGTGGAGTTGGATGAACGCAGCAGGCCTATGATCGGTTCGCACTAAACAACTGCACCTCCCAGTCGTGAACCATTTCAACTTTCCCTCCCATTCCTCAGACAACATGTCCATCCTGGGCCTCCTGCAGTGCCACAACAATGCAACCCGAAGGTTGCAGGTACGGCATCTCATATTCCGCTTGGGAACCCTGCAGCCCAATGGTATCAATGTGGACTTCACAAGTTTCAAAATCTCCTCTCCCCCTACAACATCCTAAAACCAGCCAAGCTTGTCCATGCCTCCCTAACCTGTCCTTCCTCCCACCTACCCCCTACCCCCATCTCCTACCCCCTAGCCTCATCCCACCCTCCTTGACCTGTCCGTCCTCCCTGGTCTGACCTATCCCCACCCTACCTCCCCGCCTACACTCACCTTTACTGGGTCCATTCTCGCCTCTTTGAGCTGTCTGTCTCCTCTTCACCTGTCTTCTCATCTATCCATCTTCTATCCACCTCCCCCTCTCTCCCTATTTATTTCAGAACCTCCTTCCCCTCCCCATTTCTGAAGAAGGGTCTAGGCCCAAAACGTCAGCTTTCCTGCTCTTCTCATGCTGCTTGGCCTGCTGTGTCCATCCAGTTGTGCACCTTGTTAAAGCAACTTAAGAGACAGCCGCTGAAACGCATTCACAGCCATCTCTGCTTCATATGCTCTTTTAGCCAAAAAACCTGTTTTACTTAACAATTCAATATATGTGTAGGTAACTCGAGGGCTATGATCCATTGTCTTAGCAGTGCAACACTCATTATTGCATTTGACTTATCATGTAATCCCAAGAGCATACAATAGAATCTTTTTGCATTATAAGATGCAACAGTATCAATGCATGGTAAAGGGAAACCAAGACTTGTCCTCAATTCAGTAATAACAGACAGAATTCAACATCATATTGTCAGGGAGAGCTGTTGCTAAATGTGTCACCAGAGACAGGCTCTTGAGTGGCAGCGAGATCTCAAAACAATTCTTCATCACTGAATCTCCTAGAATTGATAACTTCCTCTGGCATGCTTTCTGTTCCACAATGAAACTGAAAGCATGAGATCTACGGTTGTTGCGTTTCTTAGCACAACACTTGCAATTCATACTTACATGGTACATTCATACTTAGTATAGTAAAATGGTTTAGGGTGTTTTGCAGGAATATAATCAATATTTGATACTGAGGTGTACAATGAGGTCTTATCTTGTGAGAGGACATATAAAACTTAATCAAAGTGGTGACTTTTCAGCAACAATTAAAGGAGGAGAGAGAGAGGTAGAGAGGTTTAGGGATGTAATTCCAGAAATTAGGGTCAAGGTACTGAAGCCATGACTGCCTGTTGTCATGCAATTAAAACTGGGATGCACAAGGGCCTAGAAATGAAGCTGAGTAAATATCATGGAATGTTGGATGGCAGAAGGAGGTTATAGTGATTAGGAGGGGTGAAGCCATGGCAGGATTTGAAAATAAGGATTATATTTTTCTAATTGAGGCATGGCTAGCATAGAATCCAACAGCAGGCACAGAGTGACCTGTAAAACGAACTTGGTGCAAGTTAGGATGCAGGTATTAGACTTTTGAATAAGCTTGAGTTTATGGAGCTGGGGCATGGTAGATTAGCGTGGAAACCATTGCTATTGTGAAGTCTAGAGAAAATAAAGATACGCAGAGGATTTAAACAACAGATTGGCTGAGACAGGATGAAGTCAGCTATTAGTTCAAAGTTGGAAGTAAGCTGTTCTGATTATGTGGAAGCTCAGCGCAGGGTCAAGTATGGCATTAAGTTGCAATCAGCCTGGGTTAACCTCAGTCAGTTGCCACAGTGAGGTTTGGAGTCAATGATTGTGGCAGGGATCAAAGGCTTCAGTTTTACCAATGTTTGTTTGAAGTATGTAGCCTTACAGTTTGTCAAAGTGTGTAGCTGGATGAACACAGCAGGCCAAGCAGCATCTCAGGAGCACAAAAGTTGATGTTTCGGGCCTAGACCCTTCATCAGATTGTGTTGTCGCAGGATAGCAGACCTTGTTTCCTTTGTGTATAGAGCTAGAACATGTCTTAATAATCTGTTGGATAAGATGTATTAATTGCTATCTGCAGATGCAGATACAGCCAAGTCATTGGGTGGGCACATACCTCTTCTTATGTAAGCTGGAATCCTCCATTGATTTTTCTTTCCAATGACCTCAGATAGGGAATTCCCACTGATGCCAGCATATTGCTGGAAGAAAATATATTTTTCATAACAACTGAGCAAACATAGTGGAGAAAAAGGTGAATAAGGTATGGCTGAATTACATTGTTGTTGGTATTTACTTTTCCTCGTCTTATTTTTACTTATCAGCCCTGAATTTTTCTCGGATGCAATTAGCAATGGGCTTCCTACTTTGGGAAATAGTGATCAAGGCATTCTTGCTCTCAATTTAACATATGAATGGACAACATGTTTGTTGTAATAGTCCATTTTATACATTCAACACTCAAAGAGAAATGCTAATGAAACATTGAGGAGATATCCAGCCTAATTTTATTTTAAAATAAATTTTCTGATCATGATTACACAATCTATGAATGCTATCATTTCTTCCTGTAATTAGAAGATCCAAGCTAATGGGCTTAATTTCCAATGAAGCTTCTTTTTGCAAAATTTGTACCAATGTGCGAGTATGCAGATTTGATATGCTCACCACAACTGCGGATTAAGTGCAGAAATGCCTTCTGGTCATTGCCCGATCATTTCAATTTAAAATTAAAACTTTGCAACTCCTGTATACTTTGATCAGGAATGGTGCTGCTGAAATGAAAGATAAAAAAAGGTTTGGGTGGGATTAAAGTAATTGGCTACTTGGTCACAAGTTTGTCTACAATCACACATTTCATGTTGACATTTTGGAGTGTATATAAATCTGAAACAGATGTGTTTAACAGACACCCACTATATGGGACACAAACATTAAATATTTCCCTTGTGTCCATTAAAGAATAGACTTGAATGAAAACAGATGTGGGTAGATTTTACACTTGTCACCTGGGTGTATATCTATGTGTGGCTTTGGCCACTCTTTGAAAAGATTTTTTATCTGTCGGTGAGTCACAAACTTACGTACATGCCTGTCCACCATGTATATAGGTGAACTTTGAAACAATAGCAATTGGAAAATACTCAAGTGTATCACATTTCCACCTTCAGTAAATATTTTCCAGAATTTTTCAACTCTTTATTTGTTTGTAGTGCTTTGAGATTTGACAACTATTATTAGCTACCTTGATAAGGAGTGTTACTCCAAAGATTTAAATGTTTTTTGTTAATGTATAAGTGACAAATGCAACATTTTCAAAGCCCTTGACATTTTGAATTGAGTAATTTTATAATCCAGAAATGACTTTAAGTTTTGCAAAACAATTGTTTCACATGCAATTTCAAAAGATGTTCGGGTAAGGACCGTGGTGAGACTGGATGCAATATTCATTGAAACTGAAGTATTTTGCCGACTGCAATCACATCTCACAATTGAGAAACTCTCCCAAGATCAGGGGCATATGCTCCCCTACAAAGAGGGACAGGAAATTGGAAGCTGACTTCTTTTAAACTACACATAATTATTATGCATTCAAGGGACATGTATTTAATTTGAGAGGGGGAAGTTCAAAGGAGATATAAGGAGCAAGTTTTTTTTTACACAGAGTGGTGTCTGGAACGTGCTGCTACAGGTAGTGGTGGTGGAGACAGATATAATGGGGCAAAAAAGGAGGCTTTCAGATAACCACATGAATAAGCAAGAAATGGAGGGATACGGATCAAAGGTGGGCAGATGGGATTAGTTTAATTTGACATCAAGTTCAGCACAACACTGGGGTCCAGAGGGCCTGTTCCTGGGCTGTATTGTTCTATGCTGTATTAATAATTATTAATTATTTCAGACAATTTGCAGAGGAAGAGAGGCATGCAAGTTAGGTGAAGCTTTAGTAAATTTTTTTTCAATTATTAACTCAACAGAATTGAATATTATTCTACATTAAGAATCAGATGCCAGCAGCAAGATTCAATGACCATGAATGAGCTACAGGGTTCAACACTACATTCTTTGACCTTATGCCTGGATTTGCATGTCCGAATGCCGATCTTATTCGCTTGAGTTATTTGCGAGTGCAATGTGATCGCTGATAAAAGTGCTGAAAAGTGGAAGAGTATAGGCTCAAGAAACCACTCTATTGACGCCCCAGCCTTAAGGGGGCTGACCAAAAAGGACGCCGGAAATAAATGTGAAATGTTCTCCACCGTGACAAAGACCCGTAGCATCTGGTATCCTGGGGACGGGGAGGTGTAAGCAGAGGGGCACACACGATAACAAAGAAACATGGGAGAAAGAGAGGATTTTTTGCCATGCAATGCGGTGTGGAGAGTTGTGTTGAGGGTAGAAAACAAAATTAAAAAAAAACAGAAATTCTTGCTACAAACACGTGTGTGCATAAGGAATGGATTCACCGGCTTCCTGACGGCTTAGAAGATAAATACACCATGCAATATGGTATTAATCCTTACAGGCTAGCAACTCTCAAATTTCATCCTTATGTCTTAAAATTAAGCTGTGCGAAGAGCTGAATGCAAATACCTATTCCATTTGCTTGCTACTATAAAGAGTTACTACTTCTTCTGAAATAGCAGATAACTGGCGGAATTACTTAGGAATGTATTAAGTTTGAGTAATATATATATATAAAGCAAAATGTTCAAGGCGTTTTAATCTGTGCTAAATTTTCGGGAAAAACAACAGCCTATATTAATGCTCCTCTTTATGCAGTGCTCTGAACAACAGCAGAAGCAACTGGAAACGTGCAGTGATCTCCAAGGCATTAATGCCAACAAGTTTATTTTCTTCTTTAAAAATTAGTTTTGCAACATCAGGAAGATGGAACAAAAAAATCCAAAATGTGCACTTGTGTATTAAAACTATGGCGTTTATTTAAAAAAGTCTCATTTAAAACCGTAAGTGAAACATGTAATTTCAATTTATCTGAGCTTGCCAAGCTCCAGTACAGCAAAAACCCTGGAGGATTAGGAAACTATTATCTTCCCAGCACCAACTCGCCTTCATTTGCTTCCAAATTTGTCAAGTGAAACTGCTGCCATGACTGACATGCCTGGTTACGACTCAATTCCCTATCTCCACTCTTTGGTTTATTCTAAAACTCAAAATGCCTTGTAAGGCCATGGTGCATAATAATTTCAATGTCCATTCATTGCTGTAGCCTGGGTAGATAGGAAAACATTGGGCATAATTTTATAGGGCCTTGAGCAACATGGAGTATGGTGAGAAATCGGGGAGAATCGCATAAGAATTCCAATGAGGCCTATACCCATGTTGGAAGTAACAAGTTGCATTTTCCAAATAAATGAGATGAGTGAGATGCCTATTAGTGGGCATTAACGCCCATTATCGCCCTCACCAATATCGATTGCTGCCTTTTTAACATGCACATTCCCATTCTATCATGAGCTAGATAGAAGCAAAATGCCAAGAAATGCCGACAAGAAAGCACGAGTAGGTACTTGACAATGCCAGCTCACCACTTGCTCCTCTGGACTGCCATCATGGACACCGACACCAGCATCTCAGGGTATAAACCAAGCTGTACACACCCTGTATCCGTGGGCAATGCCATCTAACACAAAGGCATAGCCGTCAGCTGGCAACAGTTGAGTGAGTGAACGCATTGTTGGATGGCCAGCTGCTCCACAAGTCTCACATGCAACATGTGCCACCAGCTGATGCAATAGGCACACTGCGTGTGATTCAAGAAAATTGCCACATCTTAAGGGAGACACTCTTCATTCAAGGGGTCCTGGCACAGTTAGTCTAGGGCAGCGTCTATTATCAGTGCAGGGGCTTGGGCATCGTCTGGTAGGATCAGGACTCTTTCCTTGTAGGGAGAGAGGAACAGAATGTAGTGCACTCCACCACCTGTCCTGTCTCTTTCTTCTCTCTATGTTCACTTTTCTCCTATGATGAGACAAAAGGAGAGATTGAGTAAGGTGGAATTCGGTGTCACTGCTGTTAGTGCTTGTGTGGAGTGTTGGACGTTGGAGTGTTGGTGAGGTGATCTCAGTGTGGTGGATAGGCAGCACAGAGCCCATGCAGTGTTCGGAGTCAGAAGGGCTGGGTAGCTGAGAGCGACTGAAGGAAGATATTTCTTGCAATATTGAGAATGGTAGAGCATGAGCTTTGAGGGGACGTGGGCGATGTAGCAGAGAGAAGATGGTGGCACTTACCCTGGCCAAGGAGAGAAGATAGTTGGCCTTCTTTTGACCCTGCTGTGCTTTCCTTCAGATGACTGAGGCAACACTGATCCAGGTGGCAAGCTTGGACCAGACTGGCACGGCCTGATATTGTAACCTCCAGACCATCTCATGCACCAGAAGTTTCAGAACCCTGTCTGCAAAGCACAGCACCAAATTCCCTTTTGCTGCTTTGTCTGATGCTAAGGTCACAAACTGTACAGGGCAGCTCCAAACTGCCAGAGGTTTTCTGGGGCACATCAACCTTTTAAAGATGTTAGTATCACCAGGGTGACGATGTAAGCTAAGCTTCCCAGCAGCACTGAATACTTTGGGCTGTGCTAAGGGTAAGAAGCAGATGAGCATTGAATCAGAGAAGTGTCAGAGGGGCATGTAGAAGGGGTGAAAATGACACATCCAAAATAGAGTAAGATTCAGCCCATGCATAGGGAATTAATATTGATGGGACAGGGCAAGAAGTAACCATTGCATGTTTTAGTGACTTCCACTATGACTGTGTCATGTCAAGCTTGAATGGGAATGCCATGACTTATTTCTCCAGTAATTACAAAGATAATCAAAGAGAAATGTGTGACATTAACTGCCTGAATCATAAAGCTTGGAAATATTTTCATACCCACTTACTGGTCAGCAAACCTGCCCTTTACAATGTTTGGAATCATTTCTTTTTCTTTAAAGTCAACTGTAAATAATGCTTTTATTTACCTTTCATTCAGTTGAAAATCAAATTGTCTTGAACATTTTCTTACTGAGTGACCCAAATTAGATGTTGAAGATACTAATTGAGTTGATAAGGTAAATAGAGAGAGAAATTGTTTCCTTCGCTGCAGGAGTCCAAACATGGGGCATAGTTTCAAAACTAGAGCTAGTTCTTCCAGAGGCAATGTCACATTATCACATACAAGGTAATGGCAATTTGGAAATGTACCCTTAGAAAGGTGTTGATGTTGGGTCGAATAAAAATATAAACATTGAGATTGACAGTTGTTTTGTCACGCAAGGGTATTAAGGGATATGGAATCAAGGTGGGTGAATGGAGTCAGGATACAGATCAACTGTGATCTAATTGAATGCTGGAACAACTTTGAGGGGTTGAGTGGTCTACCTCTGTTCCTGTTTTCCTTTCCTTCATCTCACATACCTTGGACAACATTCAACCAGATCTGAAAGGTTGAAAGTCCTACTCCCAAGCAACTTGTCCTCTGAAACCATTCATTGTGATAAATAGAAACCCCAGCTCTGGTTTCCTACCACTATATGTGAGGAAATAGTGAGGGGCATCTTTAGATTAATATGGTGAAGATAATAAAAATATTTGAAGATCAATCTCATTTGCTCTGTGGTGTTGTACCCCTCATAAAAAGAAACTCTTTTTTAAAAGCTTACCTGTTTCTGCTGGCCGGGATTTCATTTGCTTATTGTTTCAGAGCACTAAGGGTTTCTACACATAATGCTGTTGCCAAGGAAATTCTATTGTAGTCTTGTTTGTTACATAGCAAAATAATTCTTTCCATGTTTTTGTTCTGTATTTTGTGTGTGCATGCTTCCTGCTACTCTGAACTTGCTCTTGATTGATTTGGAATATACAGAGACATATGTCATATAGTTAATCTATAGGCAATTGTTTGATGCACAGCTTTTATCTTTGCTACATTTTTTCCTCTTTGATTTCAGGAACAAGAATTGGCTTGGCCTTCTTATGCTGTGCCCAGTTCAGGTGCTATGTCAAATCCAGGCAGCAAGTATGCCATGAAAATTGATGCTATTTCTCTGGCTGCAGACAGCTCCATTCCTGAGCACTTTAGCTGAGCTGTAAATAGAGCTGCAATAGCCCTGTGATTTGAGAGCCCTGGCATGACATAATAACATGGGGGAAAAATACTTTATTCTGTGAAATTAGTGAAATAGAATTTTCTTTTACAGTATGGGATCCCACTGTGGTAAGTCTATGACTGCATCATTGCAAAATTCAGTTGTGAAATGTTCCTTTTAAGGACTTGGACAAAATGTACCAACAATTAATTTAAAGGTCAAGGGAGAAATTTATTCCATGAAGTGGATTCATAAATCTACTAACAAGGAATACAATCATTCATTTGCTACAAATAGAAACACAGAGAAAATCCTCCCTTTATATTTTCATTGTGTAAATGATGTCGAACAGCCGTTGAGCAAAGGAGTTGGGACATCATGTTGACGTTGTACAGATCGTTGATGCAGCCACTTTTGGAGCACTGGATACAATTCTAGTTGCCCTGCTACAGGAGGGATACTATTAAGTTGGAGGGGGTTTCAGAAAAGATTTACCAGAATGGTTTCGGCCCTGGAGGGCTTGAGTTACAAGTAGAGGCTGGAAATTTTCTTATTGGAGTCTAGGAGGTTGAGGGGTGATTTTATAGCGGTTTATAAGATCATGATGGACATTGTTAAGGTGAATAGCAGAGGTGTTTTGTTTTCACCTAGCGTGGGGAGGTTTAAAACTAGATAGCATGTTTTTCAGAGGAGTAAGGTTTAAAAGGGATCTGAGGGGGAAACTTTTGGGTGGTTTGTATGTGGAATACACTACCAGAGGAAGTGGTAGCTGCAGGTACAATCATAACATTTAAAAAACATATAGACATGTACATGAATAGGAAAGGTTTACAGGGATATGGGCCAAATGCAGGCAAGTGGGACTGTTTAATATAGGACGCTTGAAGGAGTTGGATCAAAGGGGCTGTTGCCATGCTATATGTCTCTATGACTCCATAATTTGGCTACTGACTAGTTTAAAACCCCTGAATTGGTTGGTTCTTTTTTATACACAGATTTTTTTAAGCCGATAGTTTAATAGTGGCCCTTTTAATTACATGGAAAATACTGCAAATGCCAGAGGTCTGAAAATGAAATGCACAATTCTGGCAAAATGTAATAGGTCAATGAGCATCTGTGGAGGGCATATCTGACGTACTGTGTGTGTCTAGGCTGTGAAGAGAGAAGCTGACAAATCTGCTGTTTGTTTCCAGCTTTTTTCCTCAAGTTTCCCTTTAAGGCTGCTTGAGGCAGTGCTATTTATTGCTGCATCTCATTATGCAGGAAGTGCGCTATGCATTTAGATTGGCTTATTTGAGCTGTTGAATCTTCAATATTGTAGAGTGAGCATCATTTAACAGTAGCCTGTAGTGAATTGGACACCTGATAGAATTGCTCCTCATAAACTACCATACTAATCAATGCAGAGGGAAACTTAACATTTGGTTTTTTAAAAAAAACAAAAGATTATTTTATATCAAAGTGTGGAGCTGGATGAACACAGCAGGCCAAGCCGCATCTTAGGAGCACAAAAGCTGATGTTTCAGGCCTAGACTCTTCATCAGACTAGTCTAGGCCCGAAACGTCAGCTTCTGTGCTCCTAAGATGCTGCTGGGCCTGCTGTGTTCATCCATCTTCACACTTTGTTATCTCGGATTCTCCAGCATCTGCAGTTCTTATTATCTCAGGTTATTTTATATCTGTGCCTATCTTACCCTTCGTCAACTTGAAAAATCTACCAACCCTAACTTTCTAATAATATGCATTGCTACATAAAAATATTAATTCTCTTGGTCTTATATTGCAGAAAAATAAAACCTTTCACAGTTACAAATGAGTTTGCAAGAGAAACCTCATATTCTTGAAAGTAAAATCAGTTACTTCTTGACAACGCTTGAATTGCTAAATCCAATTTTATTTCCAGTTGCAATCACTGATATTTTTCATATAAAGCAACAGAAGAGCAAAAAGAGTAATGTTTGTTAAGAGCTCAGTTTCAGGTAAGAATACGGGGTGGGGGTGGGCGCGGAAATGCTTTGCTTTTGTTCAAACTAATACTGCAGGATATTTTATACATTTTTAATCAACCTGTTCAGACATGTTATGACACACTTCTGGAGCAAACAAGACTTGAATTTGGACTAAGAGGACAGAATTGTACACAAATCAATTAAAGAGCAGTGTAAACAATCCCATACCTTGAGCTTGCTCTGTTATTCAATTAGATCGTGCTGATCTATCCGTATTTCTAATTCCCAGCTCCCCCAAAAAGCTTGGATTTCCTTGCTGACCAATCAACTACCTACTGCTGCCTTAAAAATATACCATGACTCTGCATCAACTTCCTTCTGATACAGCATTCAAAAGTCATACGACCTTCTGAGAGAAAAGAAAATTAACATCTCCAAGCTAAAATGATAATCTATGATTTTAAAACATTCCCCCTAGTTCTGGACTCATCCACAAAAATAAACATTATTTTCATGTCCACCTTGTCAAGACTGCTCAAGATTTATATAATTCAATCAAACTACCCATTACTCTTCTAAATTTCAATGAAATAAAGTGCAGTCTCTACAATTTTTTTCTCAATACAACTAACTCATTCCAGACATCATTTCTTATAAATCTCCTCTGAATCATCTTCAATACACTTTGATCCTTACTGAAATGAGGATACCAAAATTGCAAACAGGATTCAAGATGTGGCCCCATCAATCGTCTGTATACTCGAAGGAGCACATCTTTACTTTTATGTTCAATTTATCTTGTATTAAAGATAGCCTCCTTAATTACTTTTCACACCTGCATACTAGCCTTTTATGATTCATGCACAAGAATACCCAGATTCCACTGCATCACGGAATAAAAAACAAAGCCTTCATTTAACCCATGCAAAAGTAGGCTTGTCCAATCTATGCTGCACTTCCTCACTGATGCAGTGAAGTGTTAGCCCAGATTTAATGCGCTGGTGTGGAACTTGATCTTATCATACTTTGAATCATGAATGAGAGTAGAACCACAAAGCCACAGTTGACATTTGAAGCATTTTCACTCATTTAAAACAATTTCGGGACATAATTTTGCACTCTATTGACAGGGAAGAGAAATGTGTAAATGAATTGAAGCATCAGTGGGGGAAGGTCTGAATGTTTGTGGATGTGTTTTGCCCACACTATCTACTAGCTCAAAGACTTCCACCTTGGTGAGACCTTCATCTGATTAGATTCAGGAGCACAGTCTGGTGAGCACACCACAGACATGACTTCACAGCCAGTTGAGGAGGAAACATTCCACTTTCAGGTCTGTGGAAACTAGGCACCTGCTCAGGGCTAGGCAGAATATGATCCCACAGTGTCAGACATTAATCACTTATTTGCAAATGCACAGAGAAACACAAGAGTAACAGGCAGGTCCGGATGAGGAATTAATAAACTTGATCAAACATTGGAGGAGCCTATCAATATTGTCAGTACTTTGATGGCTACTCATGTGTTGATCTGGACAGGCCATTGTGGAAAGCCAGATCCAGCAGAATGTTTTTGGCTGCCTCAGCGTCAGTGGCAGGGTAAGGCGGGAACAAGAGACCAATCTGTGATTCCCAAACCTGCAGAAATTATAGTCAAGGATGGTGAATCTATATTTGGACAGGATACGCTCAGCAATTCTGGGATCTTGAGGTAGAAATGACTCTAAGATTGTCCGCAAAAATCTTCCAGGTCAGTAGGGTTAGCCATAAGACAGAATGCCTCCTCTTTAGGTGCAGATCCCAAAACTGAACTTGGACCTCATGATAAGGAAGTAAAGAAAGTCACTGAGGGGCCATTGGCAGATAGATTGTCGGCTTAACTGTAGAACCTGGTTAAGTAGCTATCACGTCTGTGTTAAGCAGCCTCTTCATACATCTCAGGGCTGATAGAAATTATATTGATAAATTAT
This sequence comes from Stegostoma tigrinum, assembly GCF_030684315.1. Classification (NCBI taxonomy): domain Eukaryota; kingdom Metazoa; phylum Chordata; class Chondrichthyes; order Orectolobiformes; family Stegostomatidae; genus Stegostoma; species Stegostoma tigrinum. The sequence goes on along the minus strand of NC_081367.1, from coordinate 16,845,068 downwards.
TGCTTATCTCTGACAAGCCTCCCAGATTAAAGCAGATGTCAGGAATGCTTGCGTTCATGAATGCAGATAAGGTGTTGCTCTTTAATAAGGAGAACACTGAGACCACAGTTAAGGGAAGATGATGGCCTAACAGTATTATCGCTGGACTGTTAATTCAGAAACCCAAGTAATGTTCTAGAGACCCAGGTTTGAAACCTGCCACAATAGATGGTGGAATTTGAATTCAATAAATATCTGGAATTAAGAATTTAATAATGACTGTGAATCCATGGTTTATTGTTGGAAAAACCCACCTGTTTCACTAATGCATCCTTCCCTGGTCTGGCCTACATGTGACTCCAGACCCGCAGCAATGTGGTTGACTCTTAACTGCCCTCTGGGCAATTAGGGATGGGTGATAAATGCTGTTTAGCAAGCGATGCCTCCCTCCTGTGAATGAATAAAGGAAAAAAACGTGAGTGCCTTGTGATAGGGCTTGGCCTCAACTCTTGCTCCACACTTGCAGCCATCTTGTGTTTGTCATGATGTGATCATTCCTGACATACACATCTCTGGAGGGAAGAGTACATTTGTTTTGCAAAGCTGTGTGCATACTCCTTCAAAGATGGGCGATGTCCAATATACTATTTACTCCCAAACTGCCTCATAGTATATTGTTCTGGTGGAAAAAAGAGCTGAAAGTGCAAGCTTGCTTAATACTAATGCTGTAGCGTGGTACACTGAAACAGTCATTGTTCAATCAGCAGTGTATGTGAATTCACAAATGCTGAGGACTGAACAATGATGGGAAGGTCATAAAGGTCTGCCTCAAGGTGCCTCAAGCTAATAATAACCATAGGAAAACTCACGCTGCAGCACTTGTATTCAGTATTGTAAATGAAACCTCAACAATTAACTTTCCTTAGCACCATTCAATGTTATGATCCTATCTGAATGATTGCTACCTTTTTCCCAACAGTCATCAGAGCATAGATAATGGGAACTGCAGATGCTGGAGAATCTGAGATAACAAAGTGTGGAGCTGGATGAACACAGCATGCCAAGCAGCATCTTAGGGACACAAAAGCTGATGTTTCAGGCCATCAGAACATACAACGTTTTCATTCTTGAACTTGGGATTGGCAGATGGTATAAAGCATTCAGGCTGTTTTTATTGGAAACTTCAACTTAAAATGTCCTCCTCTTCATACCCGGAAGACTGCTGCCATTTTCCCAGTTTTTCGGCATCCATAACATCTATTCTTTACCTGCTCCAGTTGTGTAGAGCAAAGCATGCCAGGGGTATGTGGTACAATCTAGTTGCAATGTATAGCAAAGCTCCCCGCTGCAGCGATCCAAGCATTCGAATCCCATCTTGAGGACGCCATTAGTCTATTTCATGATGATCGTGATGGAAGAATAGGCCAAATTACATCTCATTCTTAAAAGCAGCGATGGGGCAGACAATAAATGCTGGCCAGCCGGCGACACCCATGGCTCACAAATGAATAAAAAAGAACCTGCATCAATTCTTAGGTTCCATAAAGCTGTCATCGACCATGTTAGCAGTGCCGTTCACCCTGTAGGCATCCATTTATAACATGTGGACCTTCAATGAGGCAGGCACATGTGAGCTATCAGGAATATAGACTCATAGGATATCTGAAGTGAATGTCCAAGGTGTGGCAGTGTTGAATTGTGCATTAACTGAGTCGAGTTCTTTTACTGTTCATAAATTCTTCAGTATCATAGCATGGAGATCTCAATGTGGCATGAGTACAGCCTATAGTGATCTGCACCTTGGGGAAACCAGCTACAGTAGATATTGCCCGGGCTGTTCCACTGTCCTTAGCACATGGAATGGAATATTTTTTCAGCATGCCAATTCCAGCAGGCAGTAGGTGGTACAGGTCCATTGTGATGTCCCAGAGTTGATGCCTGTAGTGAGCATCATACATCTAAGATGATAAGAAACTATACAAAATAGGAACAGGAATAGGCTGGTTGGCCCGTTGAGCCTGCTCTGCCGTTCAGTAAGATCATGGTTGGTCCAATACACCTCATGTCAACTCCTTTCCCTTTCCTCATAACCCTTGGTTCCCTGACTGGTCAAAAATGTGTCTACCTCAGCCTTAAATATAGGCGACGTCTCTGTCCCCACAGCACTCTGTGGTAAGATGTTCCAAAGACTCTTAACCCTCTGAAAGAAGAAATACTTCCTCATCTCAGTTATAAATTCATGGAAGAAGTGACAGCAAGGACAGCAGACCCTGGGTGTCCTCATCCTCCCCTGTATCCTAATGGACCTTCTGCTGCTGCATCTCCCATTCGAAACTGTTCAGTTGTAGCTGGACGTTCCCTTGGAATTACAATCCCAGCTGATGTTACCAATGGACAGGTCAGATCCAAAACTGAAATCTGGCTGCAGAGATCATATTTTGTTTTATTTTTACATAGCCATGTGGTCTTTCACTGAAACTCAAGCACACAGTACTGCATATTTGCTTCCAACAATAAAACGGAACAAACCAAGATATTTACATCTAACACAAATCAAAACATTCCAAAACACACTACACAAGTACAGTCCCGTCTGTCCTAATGTCACCATTTTACAATGTTAGCATCCATAAGGCCTGAAACAGTGAGAGAACAAGGGCAGGGATATAATGAAACAAAAGAACAAATCATGGATGTATTAATTAAGGGTACAAAGACTGAACATTTATTGTATAAAAATTGAGATCTAGCAATTATTGAAGTGTCAATTTTATGGAGTGTTGTTACCTGAAATAAAGCTCCCAATAGGAGTGTGGACTTGGACTCTGTTTAAATACAGTTATCCTCTATTGTATGACATGCACTTCTTAGATACCAGAGAAGTTCTTGCAGTATGCGTTGTTGAAATTACTATAATCTACTATGGATTTGCTCATAGTTAACATACTCCTTATTTTGTAGGATTTATACTCTTGTGAGCTAACATGCAATCACTTGAGGTATGCGATGTAAAGTGGAATTGCACCATATGGATAACACAGTATGGAGCTGGAGGAACACAGCAGGCCAGCAACATCAGAGGAACAGGAATGTTGACCTTTCGGGTTGGACCTTCTTCAGGAGGGTTTTCTGAAGAAGGATCCCGTCCCAAAGCGTCAACTTTCCTATTCCTCTGATGCTGTCTGGCCTGCTGTGTTCCGTCAGCTCCATTCTGTGTTGTCTGACTCCAGCATCTGCAGTTCTTGCGATCGCTGGGTGATTTGCACCGTATGGAGTTGCACAGCACTCAGTTCAATGTGCTATCAATAATGCGCTAACTGATCCCCACAATTTCAATGACCTGAGGAGAAGGAGAGGAACAAAATCAGCCAGGATTTCCAATCCTGCACATGACTCAACTAACTGTGCTGTTAAATGTACATGTGCATGGGTGAAAGCATGATCAAGTTTGTGAATAAAAACCAGAAGTACTGTGGATGCTGTAAATCAGGAATGAAAACAAAGTTGCTGGAAAAGCTTAGCAGGTCTGGCAGCATCTGTGGAGGAGAAAACAGAGTTAACGTTTTGGGTCCAGTGACCCTTCCTCAGAACTGATGGCAGCTGGGAAAACGTCAGTTTATATGCAGAAAATAGTGAGGTGAGTGGGGTAGGAAGTAAATGCTTTTTTTATCTGAGTGCATGGAGTGCAGTCAGTTCAGACAAAGTTAGGTTGGATTTGTTGAGAGGGGCAGTGAAATTGAGGCGACTGATGTCTCGTCGGCAGTTCTCAATGAAAAGATTGAGTGCAGGTAAAAGGCCGGGGTGGGCGGGGTGGTTCTAGGTGAAGGGAGAGTGTTGGAGTTGGGCAAAGGGGTCTGTGGGACGGGGAGAGGACTCTTGTTCAAAGAAATGAGCACGGAGGCAAAAATGGCAGAAGAATAGTCGGTGTCATGTGCCTGAAATTCGTCAAGGTGGGGACGCAGGGGGATAAAGCTGAGGCCTTTGCTGAGTACAGAGCATTCAGCATCGGAGAGTGGAAGGTTAGGAGGGATGGTGAATACCCGACAGGAAGTGGGGGTTGGGTTGGGGGTGAGATAGAGTCAGACGGAATGGGAGAAGAGCTAGGTTCCAGAGGGCCATGGGTATTTTTGAATTGATGCATCTTGTGGGCCTTGATGCCTAAAAGGGAAAGAAAAAGTTTCCTGTCAGCACGATGAATGAGCAGGAGGATGAAGTGGAACTGCAGAGTGGTGCAGCCCTGAGCCAGTACGTTGCGATGCTATTGGAGTAGAAGGTTGAGAGTGCATGTGGTGCCGCATGGCACTGAGCGTGGATCTCAGGATGCGGTGAGATCAGCTGTCCGTGGAACATTGAAAATCACAGAGATATCTTTGATCCTAAGAGGATTCAAAACATGGGGGCTGAAACTTCAGTTGGAATCCATGCGGGCTGAGTCTGAGGCGGAGGCAGTCACTGAGGAATGTGATATGGCTGTGGAAACGAGTTTTAGCAAACACCTGGTCAAACACCGGGAGTGACAGTGAAATTAATGTCGGTGAGCAAGAAGAGAGATTGGAACGGAAATCCTGTTGGAGAGAGGAGCAGAACTTTTTCAAGGTGGGCATGCCTGGAAGAGCTGTGACAGTGAGTTAAATACTAAACAAAAACCAAAAGAACTGTGGATGCTGTAAATCAGGAATGAAAACAATGTTGCTGGAAAAGCTAAGCAGGTCTGGCAGCATCTATGGAGGAGAAAACAGAGTTAACATTTCAGGTCCGGTGACCCTTCCTCAGAACTGATGGTGCCTGGGAAAACGTCAGGTTATATGCAGAAAATAGGGAGGTGGGTGGGGTGGGGAGTAAATCAAGTTTGTGAAACTGTACTATTTTCACTGTTCATTCGAACTCTCATGATGCATGATTGACCATGAGAAAAACCTTTTTGTAACAAGTGCAGGGCGACAGCCAATAGTCTGGAAAGTATTTGTGAAAGGAAAATCAAAAATAAAGATCTTTGATGGCACTCAGCGTGGATCAAGTTCCTTAGACCTATTTCAGAATTACCTGCAACTGCTCTCATTTACAAATGCCATTATTTCAACATTTGCAGATTTGCTCTAAATCCCAAGTGTTGTGTTACCAAATAAGGGTTTTTGTTCATTCGTTCATCTTTAAAACAGGGTTTCCCAAAGTGAGTATCAGGACACCTGAGTGGGATCACAGGCTGAATTTTTTGGGATGGTGAGCCAGCAATAGCTCCATGTAGCTTTCCCCTCCCTTCACTCCCACAGGTGTCTCTCCCTTGTCTTTGCTCTCAAAAGCCTTCCCACCACACATCCTCCTCTCACAGTTCTCACAGAGGAGTTGTACAGCGGGATACTATAATGTGACTGAACTCACCAGCAGCATACAGATCAGATGCTAATCTTTTTCCATTAATGTGCATGGAAATATTGTCATAGGTTCTTCTAATGATGGAATGACTGGCCTCTGCCTCAGGTTCATTTAAATTTCATGCTACGTTAATGAAGTCCAGTGATTCTGATGTATTGGATTACTATCCAGCACTGTTTCAATGACTAGCTTCAATATATCAACTGGCCTTGGATGTAGACTGCCCTCAGATGATCACAAATCAGCAGAGCACCCAAATTACTTCAATCGTAAAATGACAAAACCCCATCCAAATGTAAATGAGGCAAAGAAAATCTGAAATGATTGAAAGTGCACTGTCACATGTTTAGTATAAATAAATCAGAAAAAAAATCAGTTATTGTCAAGTAACTTCTGCAGTTTATTACTTTATCTGAGCTCACCATACGTCTACCTCATTACTCACTCATAACCACCTAAAGCCATATGTTTTAAATAATACTGTTTAATTGTGCAGTCATCAATCTAAAAGAGATAACGAAGAGCTTTGAATAGACTTCAATTTTCTTGGTGGAGTCGTCAAAACAGTGTAGCAGCAGTTTCTACCTCTTTTATCTTACAAATATATGTGATGTAACTCGTTTAGTTACTGCGCACCTATTTGTTTATCAGCAGCATCCTAAGTTTGTCCATTTCGAGGTACTTTCAGGTCACCAAAACTTGACTTTACAGATAATTAAAACAAGTTTTCAGCTACCTCTAGCCCTAGAAATTTTATTTGAGAGCAGAGTTCAGTTCTTATTGTGACAGTCGTCGTTAATACTTGTTAAGATTTGTAATGTGTACCAGTTTTGATTTATTCTCTCATATCTCATCTCTTCCCTCAAATATCACTCTTTTCAGACTGCTTGAGAGGATCGAACAATTTGACTTTCATTTTTTTCAATCTAAAGGCAGATTTATGCTGTGGATCCTCTGGCCGATAGGTACTGGTCTCAGTCTGATGGATTACATTCGCTTTAAATCTTATTATTCTGTTAGTAGGAAATTAAGTCCTTGGTTGCAGTTACATAATAACAACTGATCTCAGAATGATATATGTGCAGTGGGATGTAGAGTTTTATTGCTCACTCCATATTGTAGTAGCTCGGCCACAAAGGAATTATGTGCTTATGTGTTTCCGTATTGAAATTTCTCCTTGTTCTGGCATCTAAAGTTTTAATACAGGGCAACATCTACTGGGAGCTTAAGCAAATGCCATACACAGATCTTAGATTTCCTCTGGTCCACCTGGCTGCTTGGTGCTTTTGAGGTGCAGCTAACCATAAATACATCGTTCAATTGCAGCCTGTGTAATTCAAACCAGTAAGTGGCAGCCTCTGGGAGACGATTCTGTGACAATAAATCATCCCTTTGCGAGATTACTTAATGCGTTTCATTTTTTTGCAAATTATAATTAAATTATAATACAAGCAGAGTAAACATCTGCAACCATTAGCTAATTTTTCAAGGCTAATTTTCAAACACTTGAAACACCCTTATATTGCACACTTGACAGCATAGATTAGAGAACTCGTGTTCTCCATCGAGCAAAGTTTTCCTTGCAACCCAGCCATTTCAAAAGGCCAATGAATGTCTGGGCTCTTAGTCACAATGCAGAATGAGGCTTGAGTGAGTGATCAACCATCCAATAAATTGATTTAACGACTGAACCACAGGGAAATCATTTCAGGATTGACATGCAGTTCTCTGATTGACGCTGTCTCAACACACAATGTTTATTTGCATCAAGTCAAGCACTAGCAACTTCAGGTATTGATACTTGAAAAGGTCTGAATGGTTGACACTTTCAATGGCCTGTCGTGAAAGGAGTTTCTTTTGAAGAAAGTGAATTAATGACTATTTAAAAAATGTTGTAAGACACATCCTGTTATTATGAGGGGGTTGACTGCTTCTGTACGGAGGGTGCATGGGCATAGCAGTAGCATCGCTGGATCAACGGACAGTGAGTAGTAGGGCAAAGGGAGTGCGTAGCAGTGAGGGTGTGTAAGAGATGAACACTGGAGGACCTGGAATGATGCACCACCTCACTAAGGCCCTTTACATCAGTCTGCTTTGCCACTTGACCTCCTTGTGGCTGCCTCCTAACACTTTCTGGGCATAGCTGGCTTTACTACAGCCCATACCCAAACTCCTTCGATGAGAATTCAGCCTTTTTCCATACTTTCTTCCTTGGCAGCTGGGATGAGACAAGAAAGCTTCTGAACCTGCCTTGAAGATGAAAATCCAGTTCTTTACATCAACGGCCTTTCAATCTCCATTTAATTTGCTACTTTTATTCTTCGCATTTCCAACAGAACCAGGTGACTTCCTGTCTCCTCAGTTGGCAGTTGTTTAGCTTTCCAGAGGACTCCCCATAGTGTGGAAACAAAAAAAACCCTATGGTAACATTCATTTGTACTTTATTAATATTGTGTTAACCATGAAAGGCACAAGTAAATTATGCAAAAAAAAGTTAACCAATAAAAAATGCATGGAAATAGCCTTTAAAAAGCCATGTTCTATTCAAGGTTTGAATGTAAAAGTTACGAAGGCCCATGGGCTTTAATACAAATCCTTATCCACGCTCAGTTTTGTGAAGTGGCTGGGAGAAGAGATTTAAAATTTATGCACAGGGAAAGCACCCCCTAGTGTGTTATGATGCACCTCATTCTGTGGCAATTTTAACAACAGAGGATATTAGATCATTTCAGGGAAATTAAATACTTAAATAATATATTTTGTTCAGGTTTCCATTGCTCTATTTTAAAGTTAACAATTGTTGCAAGAGTTTCTCAGGGTTTGTGGGTTCCAATGTGAAACGCAGATGGGAATGATTGGCTGGCGGGTCTAAAAGGAGCAGGAGTGTCTCTGCCAGTCCTGATCTTCACCTTCTACCAGCCCATCCTGTCCCCACCCTTCTCTTTTCCTGTTTGCTAACCTCACCCACTTTCAACTCCAATTGATGCCCTACCACCACCCGCTGATTGTACGCTCTCTTCCTTCCACCCGCCTTCTCCCACCCTGGGTTTGATTGTTCACTGATTCCCCCCACCGCCCCCCACCAATTGCTGGAAATATGACTCAGGGTTCAGCTGCCAGCAATTTGACTAATCCGGCCTGGCTGAAAATGAAACAAAAATTGATGATAAACCGTACCTTTAAATTTGTTAATCGTTCAGGTTCTTCAGTCACTTTATACCTCCCTGTCTCCCTGTACATTTTGAGGCCTTAGCTTTCATGCTCTGATTAAATCCCAGTACGATGGAATGAGTGAATATATCTGTGGTGCACTAGGGGTTAAAAATATTCAGCAAAAGTCCACTGAAAATTCTGCTGCTGGGACTCATCTTGTCTGAGCATACTAAGACTGTCTTGGCAATGACAATAATAACTATTCACAGTTACCCATCTGACAACTGAAATACTTTTTACCGCTTCTTCCCATAGTAATTTAACGCTAATAGTAAATTAGACCATCCAATGAAATGTCATGTGAAATATTACAAATTAAACATCAGAATATAAAGGCTTTTTCAGAATAGGAAATGCCACTCGACTACACAATTGTTTTTCCATTGTTTTCAAAGTTGCCTGTTTAGCTTTGATCATCCAGCTAAATCACTTCTTTTGCCAGAAAGACATTGAGGTAGAAATTGACTTGTGTGATGCCTGTCTTGAGGGTCAAAAATGGATGCAAAGCATTCCAGTGTAACATTGCAATAGAGGTTTGTGCCTAATCTCCACAAACATTAATTCTACTGCTGCCTTCATGGGGCTACTTTGTAGGTGCCTTCAGTCAATGTCTAAATCTGAGCCCCTTAGAAAGGAATCGAACATTTGCTAACCTATCCCTTTTGAAAATGGCTATGACTTGTGTAACTGACACTGATAACTGACACAGAAGAGTGCACATGTATGAAGGGATGGCCAATGTCGTTAGTAAACAATGTAAAGCAGCAGCCAGCCTCAAAGATGGTGGATCTGAAGTGTGCATCTGAGAACATTCTTCAGATTTTCAATTCTTTTTTACAAACGTAAGAAACTAATGCAACAAAAGTACAAAGGATGGCCCCCAGTGCTGGCCTTAATCCCAACATGCTCTTGGAGATGGCCTACCTCCCAGCCAGGGACAGGCCACTGAATGCTTCTGGCTTGGGCCTCCATGCATTCTCAGTACAGCTCTCTCCCCACTTCCAATTCATGTGAATACCTCTTTCTGTTCCTGTGCCAAGTGCTGCATCCCTATTCCTGCTGTGGTGATGCCAGTAAAGCATGGCCCCATGGCTTGTTCTGTTGGGGGAAAGCTTATGTCATGTCATATATCTTAGCTTACATAGAGCCAAAAACAAAGCTGCTGGATGAGCTCAGCAGGTCTGGCAGCATCTGTGAAGAAAAAAAAACAGTTAATGTTTCGGATCCGGTGACCCTTCCTCAGAATGGACACTTCTGAGAAAGAGTCATTGGACCCAATTGTTAACGTTGTTTTTTTTCTTCACAGATGTTGCCAGACCTGCTGAGCTTTTCCAGCAGCTTTGTTTTTGTTCCTGATTTACAGCATCTGCAGTTCTTTTGGTTTTTATTGAGATAATTGAATTTGTTGATGAGGGGGAAAGTCAATGTATAAAGGGATCATGCAAGAAAACATCAGAGAAATTGGTAGGCTTTAGCAGGGCTACAGGGAGAGCACTGAGGACCACAGTATGTTTCGTTAATGTCTAATATTGGCCCCATCAGAGGCTGACAACTGTTCATATCGCTGGCACTGCACCCATCAGAAGCTTAGGGTCGTTGTGGGCCCCAGACCAAAGATGAGTGTGGGGATGTGGAGATTACAGGTGGGGTACTGTGGGTCTAGGAAGCTGGGAGGTCAGGGACAAGGGCAGGAAATGGCATGCAACAAACTCCCCATCCCACTTCAACTTCCCAATAGTCAAAGTGCCTGGAAATTAGGAAACACACTCCCCCACACACTGAGTGAGACCGCTGAAATAACCTACAAGAGGGTATTGTAATACATTTTAGATGGAGCAAATAACTGGTAAATGAAGTTTAATGAAGATGAATATGAGGCAGTACATTTTGGTGAGGAGAATAGGGATCTTGTCACTTATTTATGGAAGGTGCAGAGTGGGGTTGGAGTAGAAAAACAAAAGCATCTCAGAGTCACTAGTGCAATGAACAAAAGTGGAATTAGAGAGCATGACTACAATAAAACTAAATAAGCCACTAACTTTTCTAAATTTGAATTGAAAGGAAGAAAGGTCAAGCTGAATATCATAGCCATCAAAGGTCTACAGCACAGAAAAATGCCCTTTGGCCCATCGAGTCTGCCCTGATCAAAAACATTCATCTAACTATATTGAATATTTTTTTTGGTAAAAATGCTATGGCATCAATGGAGATGGTGCAGAGAAGATTTACAAGGATGAAACCAGAAATTGTATTAGCAAGGGTTTGACAAGCTGGATCCCTCTTCACTCAGACAAAGTGATCTGAGGGGTGAAGGGGTGATCCAAGGTGAGTCCTTCAAGATACAGAAAGTTTCAGTAGGCTTGAATTTCCCAAACATCCACGTTGTTGCCGCATGTGTAAATCCTCCCAACCTGCACACTTCTTCCAGATCTTCCGATTCTGATCATCGAGGAAATGCAACATCCCACCAGGGAAGTTCAAGAGAATGGAGTAGTGTCTACTGTATTGTGGCCAATATTTAAACCTTCAAGTTTTTAGTAAAGGTATTGATGGGTGATTGAATGGGTGAGTGAGTGCACATTTGGGTTGCGGTTGTCAGGTGGCCAGGGGGCTTATTTCAGTTCCATTGGGGAAAGTGAGGAGGTAGTCACGTCTGGGGACAATCATGCCAGTTTGGTGTGGCAGTTGTGCCATGTCAGGGTAAACATAGATTGTGAGAATTGGGCATCTTGTCCAGTTGGCATGGGCCGGGGCAAGTGGGTAATTGATAGCTAGCAGCTAATTGGGGCAGTTTGTTGTGGGGAGTTGGGTAGAGGGTAATGAGTAATTGAATTGGGGCAGTATTTAGTTCAGTATGTAGTCATATTGCTGGTGATAGGTTGGGTTAGAAGAGTAGTTGGGGTATGAGGAAAATTCAGGTGAGAGTTACTAGGGGTATTGATTGTAGAGTTACTGGCATCTTTGACCAGGTTTTAAACTATCAGTCATTACCTGGGTAATTACTCAGGTAACTGCTGTGGAGTTGGTCCAGGGCTCTGTTTCTAGATCAGAGACAGGGACTTTTGTGGAGGGCCCTGGTAGTAGAAAATTGTGAATCAGAAATTTAACCTTCCTGGGAAATTTCCACATAGGTCTGTGCATCAGAACCTCAATTAATCCCCATGTATATTTGGTCTCTGATGACCCAGAAACTGGAAGATTTGAGCCAAAGAGTGGATGCAGAGAGAATGTGAGATTATTGTGAGATACAATATAACTAGATGCCAGCAGGAAAGTCATAAGAAACTTCATCTGTGACCACAGGGAGAGGCTGCAGTGATTACAATGGTAAATGCAGATGGGAAATGGTGGGGTGACAGCTCACATAAAGCAAGGACTTGTTATATAAATGACCTGTTTTTGTGTGACATGCCCTTCCTTTTTCTTCCTGGAGTTGTCTGCTGAAGATGGCTCTAACTCATTGTGTTGCAATTTCCATCATAGGCAGAATGAGGATCAAACCCTTCGCTGCCTGCCCCAATCTTCCCCAGGTCAGCTATCCAGCTAACTGAACCACCCTCCGAGGCCTTCACGTCTTGGAGTGAGACTTGAATCTGAAGCTTCTAAGGGGATGTTCCCCATTGGGCTCCCAGATCCCCCAGTTGTGTAACATAGAACATAGAACATTACAGCACAGTACAGGCCCTTCGGCCCTCGATGTTGTGCTGACCTGTCATACCGATCTCAAGCCCATCTAACCTACACTATTCCATGTACGTCCTATGCTTGTCCAATGACGACTTAAATGTACCTAAAGTTGGCGAATCTACTACCGTTGCAGGCAAAGCGTTCCATTCCCTTACTACTCTCTGAGTAAAGAAACTACCTCCGACATCTGTCCTATATCTTTCACCCCTCAATTTAAAGCTGTGCCCCCTCGTGCTCGCCGTTACCATCCTAGGAAAAAGGCTCTCCCTATCCACCCTATCTAACCCTCTGATTATTTTATATGTTTCAATTAATTCACCTCTCAACCTGCTTCTCTCAACCTGCTCAATCCTATGTAATTGGGGAGGACATACAAGGCAAGGTAATCCACAATAAATGGTAGGATAATGAGAGGTACAGAGAAGCCTTGGAGTGCAGAGTGATGGCACAGATACCTCTTGGTAGCAGGAAAACATTTAGAAAACATTTGTGGCACCTTCCATTGTCTGCTGAGGCAAAGAACAAAAGAGATTAGCGTCTATAAAAATGAAGTTGCTGGAAAAACCCAGCAAGGCTGGCAGCATCTTTGAGGAAAAAGACAGAGTAAATGTTTCGGGTCTGGTGACCCTTCCTCAGAAGTGTCTGTGCCAGACCTGCTCGCCTTTCCCAGCAACTTTGCTTTTGTTCTTGATTCACCGCACCTGCAGTTCTTTCAGTTTAGGTTAGAAGCTATGCTGGATTTCTAATGCATTAAACACTACTTCAATCACTGCCGGAGTACTGACTGCTGTTACGGTCACCAGGCAGGCATCACACTAGAGACAGTGGAGAGGAGGTTTACAGGAATTTTGCCAGGAATTGGAAAATTCAACAATGGGGAAAGACTGCATGAGATTTTTCTTTTGGATCAGAGGAGGCCGAGATGAGTAAATTGAAGTATGCATAAAACTGTGAGGTGAAGAGTGGAGGGGAAGAAATTATTTCTCTTACCAGGGAGAATGATATCTTGTCATTGTTTTAAAGTATCAGCAGAAGGATAGAGGGTGGCTGCAGGGAATGTTTTTCACCAAAATTTGTGGAACTGATGGCCTGAAAAGATAGTTTAGATTAAAACTCTCATCACACCTGAATATGTCCCTGAAGTGCCATGGCCTCCAGGTGTGGTAGACTGAGAGCTGAAAAAAAGGAAAGTAGCTTTTTTTCTGCTGATGCAGACATGATGGGCTGAAGAGCCTTCTCCTTTTGCTGTAAGTTTTCTAAGTTTCAATGTTTTATAACGTACAGAGATGATGAAGGAAAGCAGCAATGATGCAGGACGCTACGGTAAGCTAATTTACCACTTTTTGTGCATTAGCAATCCACGGGAGCATTTCACAAAAGTGGCAGATTCCATTAGGTCAAGATATCATGTGGTCATATGTGCTCCCTTCATTGATGCTATCAGGCATGTCAATAAGCAAGGGTTCTTGTCTTTTAATACACAATCAGTTCAAATGAAGTTAATCCTGACAGCTGCCATGATGTAATTTCATTAGGGCATTTCACCTTTCCCACAATCCTAAATGCCCAACCGCAACCTGATAAATGTTATCCTCTATAGCCGTTGCTAACAAAACACACGTGTTTTCCAGAGAACAGCTGTGTGATGTGATAACAAGGTTGTGACAATACTATGGGTTTAAGAAATATATTTTGTCTTGCTTTATTTTTGTGAAGAGAGGTTGAGACAGAGGCAGCAAGTGGTCTGTTCCAAGCCAATAAAGCCAATGAGGCCTTGTTTTTTTTAAAATGATGGAACAAAAGAAGCAGGCTGAATGGGTGAAGTCAGGTTCCCATAGAACTAGGGTTTTAGTTTAGCCCTCAGAAGTCATAGAATCTCTACAGTGTGGAAACAGGTTATTTGGCCCAACAAATCCATCACCAAGCTTTCAAATAGCATCCCAACCAGACCCATCCCTGTAACCCTGCATTTCTCACAGCTAGTCCACCTAATTTACACCCCTGGACACTGTGGGCAATTTAGCATGGCCAATCTATCCAACTTGCACTTCTTTGGACTATGGGAGGAAACCAAAGTATCCAGCAGAAACCCATACAGATATGGGGAGAATGTGCAAACTCCAAACTGACAGTTTCCTGAGGATGGAATTGAACTTGGGTCCCTGTTGCAGTGAGGCAGCAATGTTAACCACTGAGCCACAATGCCCCCAGTTGTTGGGTTTTAAAGCTGGTTGTAAGTGCTGGTCCATTTCACTCTGCTACAGCTAAAAGCTGGAGTTTTCTCTGCTGCCAGAATTGTATGTGAGACAATCTGTTTTATTGAATTTGTCTTTGTCAAGTGTGTGTTTATGGGATGTTACTACATTGGAACAGTTGCTGTTTAGTTAAAAAAATCTATTATTCTGTTAAGTTTTCCAAGAGAGTTAAAGTTAGACCCTTTTGCTTTGCTTGTTTGTATTTTAACTGCAGAGTAAGAATAAAATGTGTTTTGCTTAAAGCTGAGTATTGTAACTAACTGAATTACATCTGGAATGCAGCACCTTATACATATCTTTAAATAGGAAAAGCTCGGGTCAAGGCTATCTCTGTGATATATTTGAAGGGGATTTGGTCTGGTCCATAATAAGGTCTGTTGTGTCAAGAGTTACTAGGCTTTTGAAGCTGTGTTTCAAGTACCAGGATTGATCTGATATCAAGTTCAGCCCTAAAGGCCTTAGTTATAGTATGGAATATAAGACAAGCAGAGTTCCAATTCACAAAGCAATCCAGAGTCATGATCATGGCAATCTTGGTTGAAGTTAATCATAGAATCACAGAAATAGATTTAGACTTAATTTCACAATATAAGAAGGTGATAACAGGTTTTATTGATAAGCCCACCAGCATCCATTCATTCTAACAATAACTTCTTCCATTATTGACCAAGTGAGTTTCTTATATTCACACCAATAAATCAGACGTTGTGACAAAATTAAGCAAAATAAAGAAAATTACCATTCTGTTTCAAATGCTACATTCTTTAAGCACAATGTTGTCAGTAATTGCTTGATGCATCCTGACTTACTCTTATCTTGGTCTTACTTGTCTTTTTAAAATCTCCCATGGTATTCTTCTAACTTTGGGTATTGATTCATGATCGATGTTTCAGATTGTTTTAATTGAATGATCGAAGCTGGGTGCTGTCAAAGGCAGAGGAATGGATTGTTTATTCTCCTCCCTGACAGTGAAAAGATAACTGTTTGAGTATCTTATGACCCTAAAGGAGGTGTGCACTGATAATCAAATCCTACTATTCCATGTGACTTACCAAAATTGCAAATGTTTTATTTGGTCGCCAAGGTGGTCAAGTTGTTTTTCTTTATTAGTAATATTCAGAACAAAATAGATTTTGTTCCTTTAGTAAACTTAAAAGCATCTAATTTCTTATAAGTCAACCTTTTCTTGCATAAATGGTAAAACTTGTTAACAACTATTAATCAGAATCAAACTATATTCTCTTAATAACAGATTTACACATGTCTCTTGGAACTCCCTTCTAAACTGCATTGTGGACCAAATTGACTGCAGTTGTTCAGAAGACAGCTCATCACCTTCTGCAGAGCAATTAGGGATGAGCAAGAAGTAAGACAATACCATTTGGCAGAACTGGTATGAGTTTTCAATAAAAGGCAAATGTGAAAAATGGTCTGGGGGGCCAAGGGTCTAAACTCAAAAGAAAAGACAAAGGGAAGACTTCTCATTCTTCCGTCAATTTCCTATCATTACAATCACAATGCTCACAGTTATAGAATTGACCAGATCTTCAGATCAGGCTTTTGTTCGATGGAAAATCAATTTTAGATCTTTGAATGAAAGTGTCAGTTCATTTCTCAGAGTTTAGGTCAAAGCTAAAGATATTGAGTTTTGGAACTCTCTCAGGAGATACTTTGAAGATACTTTATTGAACCAAATCTTAAATCTTGCTGTGCTGTAGGGTTTCTTTTCCATGAGAGATTGAGATCTTCGTTTTCCTTCCATCTTGTTGGAGATTTGTTCCATTAACTGATATCCCCCAAAAGTAGCAACTTCAGTTCAGAAACGATTTGCTAGGCCATGTTGAGCACATAGGCTCCCACCTCTTCCAAGTAAAGCTTGTCAAGTGATTATAACCGAAGAACCAATCCTTCAGCTGTCTTTAAATCTTTGCTTATTGGCTTTCCACAGTTCTTTTGGAATAATACCAAACGTCAAATAATCAGATTAATTTATATTAAAGGAGTAAAGGTTGCTAATTGGGTGATAAGCTAACTCTGACTGGTTGAGTTGGTTTGAAATTCGATATTTTTGCATTCGCCATAGTGAGTTAAAGACAAAATCATTGGCAAAATGTTCCTATTTTTAGTTATCTTTGAATCTAATATGTAGAACAATGTTTATTTACCATGAGCTGTTGTAGAGTAAAAGTAGCTTTAAAACAAAATGTAACTGTACGTAAATAACATAAAATTTTGAAATAAACAGCTAACATACATAATAGGATCTACTTGAATGGTAAAATGCTACATTATTGTCCCTCTAGGGACTGATAACTTTTAAAAAGATCTTTCAATTCACAGCAAAAGGCATTACACAACAAGATATCAGGTTTTAAGACTTTTCCTGTAAAGACCACTCCGGTGATTACTCTTCTCAGATTTGCCAGCATAACTCTTAGACTTTTTAGAAGTCCAAAACAAGTGTCTCTTTGACCAGAGACCATCCCCGTTCCTACATTCTGCCTGGTAATTCAAACAAGGGCAACAAAGTCCTCTCTACTGACCACATTAATTGCAACTCTGTTCTTCCTCTGAGAGACCTCACTGCCTTTCTCCAAAAGCCAACTCTGATGCTGCTGGGCCTGCTGTGTTCATCCAGCCTCACATTTTATTATCTGAGAGAGAAAGGCTCTCCACAGTAATCCCAGCAGCTCTTGGTTTTTGTTTTAAGTGTGAACACTTTGCACTAAACTGTCATTGAATCTCTGCTGGATCTCCCTGACACTATGGTAGGCAAACTGACCATTCTGACACTGGGCAGAATTTTGAGGAGATCAAATGTCTTTCTTCACTTGTACCTCAAACTAAAGAGACAATCCCAAAGATAACCACCTTACAAAACCGTGCACTCATACCAACACCTACTTTTTGATAATAGCTTTAGCATATGCTGCAAATTTTAAGGATAATTTCATAAAATGTTGGCATCATTATTTGCCTGCTAATAATTGCCCTTGATCTGAGTGGCTATTGAGAAGGAATTTAATTGTTGTGGTTCTGGAATCCCACATAGGCCAGACTAATTAAGAACACATAGATAAGGTGAATGACAAAGGTCTTATCCCTAAGGGAGGGAGTTCAGAACTAGGGGGCTTACTTTTAGCGTGGAGGAGAAAGATATAGAAAGGACATGAGATGCAACATTTTTACACAGAGAGTGGTTTGTGTGTGGAATGCTCTTCCAGAGGAAGTGATGGATATAGATACAATTACAACATTTAAAAGACATTTAGATAAGTTCATGAATTGGAAAGGTTTGGAGGGAGGTGGGCCAAGAACAGGCAGGTGGGACTAGCTTAGTTTGAGAACATGGTCAGAGTGGACTGGTTGGACTGAAGGATCTGTTTCCAATCTGTATGGATCTATGACTCTTTTCCTAAGGATCGTTGATGAACAAGATTTATTTTACAGCAATTGATAATCATCTCACAGTCATGATTTCATTTACAGATTTATGAATTAATCGATTTTAGATTCCATCAACTGCCATGGTGGGATGTAAACCCAATTAGGTTGGGCGTCTTTATTGCTAGCCTCATGATATTAACCATCACGCTACCATCCTCATTGGAACATAGTCCTACTAATGAAGTCTCACCAAGGATTGACTATTTCAGGCAAAGGTTAGATGAGATTTTGGAAAATATCTGAAGCCAATGGACCAGCAATACAATTCCACTAACAATCTCCAGAATGTCTAGGCTTTGAATTTTCATCCTCTGTGGAAGGTTGAATTCATTTCAGGCCCAAAAGATCTGACCAGTGAGAAAGTTTGAATTGAATTGAATCCTAGCTGTAAGAGAATCAATGAACAGCTCAGTGCTGATTAGATGTCTCAATTTACAGCCTCTGCCAAAGAGAGCTGTTGCTTATCCTAAAATGTTGCATTCTGCCAGCAGTAGTTGAGAGATTTACTGACAATATTTAACAGCTGCCAGGGTCCATATAGCTCCTTTCTCAAAGGGGTTCACTGCAAACAGGGTTAATATGTCAGACGTGCAAGTGTCACATTGGGCTGCTGGAAGGAAGAACCAAAATCAGTTTAATTAATGTCCTGAACAATGTGAATGAAATGTCAAACAGTTCATTGCTGGTTACAGGCATATTAGAAAGGCTGTAAAAATCATGGTCATCAGAGTTCAATGGAAAAGATTATGAAACAAAAGCAGCAACTCCCCACTGATTTGATAAAGTTGCACTACAAGTGGCCCTCAATACTTAGATGCAGCTTTGCCACGTCAAGCACCCTTGCTGATTTAAGTTGAAATTTGCCTGTTGAAACTCATTTGCAGTAAACAGTGGAAAGGAGCAGGTACAGAAATACGAGAACAAACCCAGAACAGATGAGGTAATTTGTCCTTTTTGATGTGCGTGTGCTCTGACTTGCACATGGAAGCTGTGCTGCAGCTTTATGATTTATGAACTTTGGATTTGTGTTTATCAAGCCAGATTGTGGACCTCCTTAACTGAAGAAACACTCAGACGATAAAACATGGGCCTGTCACATTTAATTATTTCAATACATATGATGGGCATGTTGCTATTCTGTTGCCAGGAAATGCAGTGACCCTCTGTAAAAATAAAGGGTAATAAGAACAAAAAAAAATGAATTGTACTGTGTCTAAAACCTGCATCCACCCATAAAACAGATTTGCTTAAATCTACCAAGGATAAGAACAAAAACAATACAATCTAAATTTTTGACAATCCTATTGAAGTAGGGACAACTGGGGCTAAGATTAATACTGTTACAACTAAGGTTTATGATAGCTCTGAAATAAGTGCTGTACTTCTGTTCAATTTCTTTCATGTTGTAACAAGAACAGCCTATATAAACATAATGTTCATTGCTACACAGAATAATGTGATAAGGGAGCCTGAAGGCGAGACAATATGATTGATTTGCTGTGAAAATTAGCAGACCCAAGGCATTTTCAAAAAAAAACTGTGGTTCCTTGATCCACACAGACTAAATAGAGGACATTCATCACCATTGGTGCAGTCAGCAGGATTAAAACACTGACTCTGTTTGAAATGTGGGCAATCGGATAGCAGATGAGCATTATTACTTGCCATGTTGCTTGTGAGAAGCATAAAAGATGATGAGAGTTTGTCCTGATGGCACAATTGGTCTTATTACATTTGGCACCCAATTCTGCCATGCATTTTGCCATAGCACCAAATGCTCAGAACTGTGTAGTACTTCATGTACCATGTCTGATGATAGGCTTTGCAGTAGGCATGGGAGTCTGAAAAACAAATTTCCAAAAATGCATAACCCAATATGGGATTTAGATGTAGAATATTTTGGAAGCCATTTTGTTCTGGATGGTGTTGAGTTTCTTCACTGTTGTTGGAACTGCACTCATCCAAGGATGTGGGACGTATTACATCACACTCCTGACTTATGTTTTGTGCATGGTGAACAGACTTTTGGGAATCAGGAGTTGAGCCACTCGCTGCAGCATTCTTACCCTTTGATCTGCTCTTGATCTGGTTGGTCTAATTCAGTTTCTGCTCAATAGTAATTTCCGGGATAATTACAGAGGGCTTCAGCAATGGCAAAGGTATTGAATGTTGAGGGGAATTTGTTAGATTCTCTTTCATTGAAAATGGTCATTGCCTGACACTGTGTGACATGAATGTTATTTGCTACTTGTTAGTTATTGTCCAGGTCTTGCTGCATCTGGATAAAGATTGTCTCAGTACCTGAGGAGTTACAAATGATGCTGAAAATTGTGCAATCATCAATGATCATTCCCCAATTCTGATGGAACAAAAGTCGCTGATGCAGCTGAAGATGGTTGAATACTCTGAGGAAATCCTGCAGAGGTATCCTGGAACTGAGATGATGACTTCTAACAAGCACAACCATCGTTTTTTTGTACCTGGTGCCACCCCAGCAAGTGGAAAGTTTTCTCTTGATTGCAATTTTCTTTTATTCACTCGTGAGATGTGGGCTTCTTTGGCTCAGTCAGCATTTATTGTCCAACCCTAATTGCCCAGAGGGCAGTTAAGAGTCAACCACTTTGCTGTGGGCCTGGAGTCGCATGTAAGTTAAACTCAGTAAGGATGGCAGATTTCCTTCCATACAGGACATTAGTGAACCAGATGGTTTTTTATTTGACAATCAACGAAGGTCTCTTGATCACCAATTCCAGATTCTTTTGCTGAATTTAAATTCCACCTTCTGCCATGGCACAATTTGAACTTGGGTCCCCAGAACATCAGTTGAGTTTCTAGATTCATAGTCAAGTGATAATACAACTTGGCTATTGCCTCTTTCATCATTTGCTAGGGCTTCTTGATGCCACACTCAGTCAAATGCCTTGACATCATGGGCTGTCACTGTCCCTTCCCTTCTGGAGTCACATTTGCAGACATGAAATATTCACCCAGTTAGTAAACGTATGAGAGACTACATTGTGACACAAATAGGTTGCTAAAATGAAATAATTAAATATACTCTTTGGTTCTCCTGAGAAAATGTTTGGGCTATGCAAACTATGAAAGAGGAGATAAAACATCTGGTATTTCTTTAAATTACTATTCACTCTCTCTTTGTTTTGATTCTGTGTTTCAATAAAGTGCAGGGCATTACCCTGAAATATTAACTCTATTCCTGTCTCCACAGGTACTGTCAGACCTGCTGCATATTTCCAGCATTTTAGGTTTTTATCCCATCCTGATCTATCCTGATTTTGTACTTGTGCAGTAGAAAGGCAAGGCACAACTATTGTTCCCACAGTAATATCACTTTCATAGATCCAGACCTACTGTAAATCTTTAAATTATAAAATTGCTTAAAGCACCATTTTTTGTAACCTGAGATTTATCAGTTACATGATCTTGTGTAATGTGAAATTTACAGTATGCCAGATACCAGACAGGAAAGAGTAAGGCTGAGGAGACAGCTGTAGTACAAATAGTCATATACTAATCCTGTCTTTAACAGAGTCAGACAGTTTAGAAGTATCAGCATTTTTTCCCATGTTGTAAATACATTGTAAATGGAAGTGTAATTTGGAAATTGGATTGAATCAAAAACAGAACTATTTACTTCACACCTCAAGTTTAGCAGCTATTTAGAATTAAGCTCTGTCAGTTTTGATTCCATTATCTTTATTCTCACCATTACCGTTTGACAGATCATTCAGAGATTGTCCAGGCATTAATTTATAATAAGAATGATGCACAGTATATGTGTTCGATCATTTCATATTTTGAGAAACAATTCTCAATAAGAAATACTGCAAAGTTAAAATTACTCAGTAGGTCAGGAATTATCCACGGTGAGCCAGGTTTCAATCAGACATTGTTTCAGTCCTGAAGAATTGTCCTCATCATTGGGAGATTTTACAAATGAGCAGAAGGTTTAGAAAAACACCACTAAGGGACGAGGGGAAGAAAAACATTATTATGTTTGCCAAATACTGCTTTGCAAAACTTACATTGAAATGCGCCACAGACTTTGCTGCACAACTCACACATGGCATTGCAAAGAAAGTAACTCACAGCTGTTTACTTCTTCATTGACATGCTTCTCTTTACGACTTTGTAGATTTAGCTGTTTCTACGTAAGTACACATCTTTGTTCAGTTGTATCTGTAATAAGCAATGAGTCTCCATAAACAGTGAGTTGTGTTTAGTGCACCATAAACTTTATGCAACCAGCAGCCAATAATTCATCCTTACTAGAGAAACAGCCAAGA
Source organism: Stegostoma tigrinum (assembly GCF_030684315.1). Lineage (NCBI taxonomy): Eukaryota > Metazoa > Chordata > Chondrichthyes > Orectolobiformes > Stegostomatidae > Stegostoma > Stegostoma tigrinum. Next base: position 16,822,810 of record NC_081367.1, on the reverse strand, counting down.
TAGCAACAGAATGTCAGACCACAATAGGCAGGGAATAAACCGTTCTCAAAAGATCAGAAGGAGTTGAAGGCTAATGCTGATATACTTATCATTGTTGACTAGCCTTTTATTTAGTCTATGCAGGCTGACTAATACGGCAGGCAGGTCAGAATCAATCACAGTGGGAAGTACTTTACATGAGACAAATCTGTCATCAGTCTGTACTACGAGGCTATGCAAGTTACAGCCTACTAAAATATCTGCATCCTCAACTGGCAGAGTCAGCCACAATGCTTTAAAATAAGCATTAGCTGTAAATTGAACGTAGAATGTAACATGCTGCTATCAATGTTTTCTGCTTTAGTAGGTTAATAACTTCAGACCAACTTAAAGTTGTAGGAGAAGTGGGGACTAATAAAATATTAGAGTGTTGAAAGCAGTTAGTGGTGTTGGTGGCTGACATTGTATTTTTTCCAATAGGAAGGTTCAGAAGACAAAGTATAGTCAGATTTAACATTAAATGACACCTTTAACTGCCTCACAGCACCAAGCTGTGTGGAGGCAATGGCCTTGTGGTATTGTTGCTGGACTGTTAACCCAGAGACACAGATAATATTCTGAGGACTTGAGTTTGAGTCCTGCCGTGGCAGATGCTGGATTTCAAATTCAACAAACTATCTGTATCTCAGAATCTAATGATGACCACGAATCTATTGTTGGGGTAAAACCCACCTGATTCAAAAATGTCCTTTAGGGAAGGAAACTGTCAGCCTTAGCTGGTCTGGCCTACATGTGATTCCAGACCCACATCAATGTGATTGACTCTGAACTGCCCTCTGGGCAATTAGGGATAGACAATAAATGCTGGCCTAGACAGCGATGCCCTCATTCTTCTAAGGGAAGATTTTTGGTGAGTAGTCAACATTACAATAGACAAATGTGAGTGAAGGAGATAGGACATGTGCAACAGCATAACACCTCTGCCAGCTGGTACTTCAATGCATGCTTCTTCGTTATACATGATACATATTTCAGTGATATTTAATTTTAATGCAAGATTATAAATGCTGTAGCGGATGTATGATATTGAAAGTTACAAAAGTTGTTTTAAAATGATTGCTTCTATCAGGCAAGTCATGCAGAGTAAGGTTACCTCTTGGTAGTGATCAAAAACCTGAATGATTTTCAGCAACCTACACAAACCCTTGAAGAGGACAGTAAATCACCACCTTCTCCCTGAAACCACGGTGTGCCAGCCAGGTTCAAGGTGAGGTAACTGTTTGCATGCAAGGTCAACAATGTTGGTAACATTTTTGGGGAGGTTTTCTTCAGCAATGCAAGCTCCACTGATTGGTACTTCAAAATTTCATCGGGTCTTTTGACATCACTGGATCCTGAGTTTCAAGGACTGATGAGGCTCCGGGCAAGAATTAGGTATACCCTGAGCCCTGAGGTTGGATGGATCAAAATTGGTGGGTATCCTCCTTCAACCATTTAATGTTGTCCAACAAAACAGTGACTGCAGCCCAGTGTATAACTTAAAGTGGGGATACTAGATGTTGACAGCAGTGTCCTTGTTTCAAGTTTGACTACCTGGCTCTACAATTTCTCCAAGAACAAAATTACAGGGTATGCCCTTAAACTGTGTGCTTGTCTGTACTTAAAATGACCTTCAAATGAATGGAGAATGCTGCAACTGTGACCGTCACTTTCTGTGGTGAGGACAGAGCCTGCTTTCTGCCTATGAAGCCTCTTCTTGCTGTTTTCATTCAGCAACTGGCATCATCACTTTCCTAGGAGTCCAAGAAGCAATGGATCAGAAAGGGAGCAGCTTGGAGGGGAGACCTATTAATCAGGGTATTGAAAAGATGCCAGCAAGGACACAGCATGCAATGATAGACATCCAGATCAAGGTTTGGATGAGACAGCATCTCAAGGTTGCCCACTTGTTCTTAGAGGTCAATCACTTAGTGCCTATCTATGTGCCCATGGCATGCCTGTTTTGTCTTGTGTTTCCTTGCCTTGCCCGTCAGCCTTTGGCTCTCATTGAGGTGCCAACAGGTTAATGTCATAGGGTCCGTACAGCATGGAAACAGACACTTCGGTCCAACCAGTCCATGCCAAACATGAGCCCAAACTAAACTAGTCCCACCTGCCTGCTCCTGGTTCACATCCCACCAAATCTCTCCTGTTCATGCACTTTTCCAAATGTCATTTAAATGTTATTGTACTCACATACACCACTTCCTCAGGAAGTTCATTTCACATGCGAACCACTTTGTGTTGCTCATTCGATCTGACTGAATTCTGAGAGGGATTTGGTGAACTCACTGTAGTAGTCTAGTGACATATATTCATTTCTCTACTCATTGGATGTGGGCTTGTGTTTTCTGTTTAGGATCACACTAATTGGAATAAATTACAGATTCAAGGACACATGAATGGAATCCAAGTGCTGAGGGCTTTATCCCTGACTTCTAGTGAAGAGTCAAACTCAAAGATTACTGATAAAAATTTAGAGGTGCATTGTTGCGTTTCTAGCGTCAACCATATCTCAGTGATATTGCTCTTGCCTGTACGTTAAGAATTTGGAGTTCATGGTCAACTTCAGGGATTTGAGCTAATCATCTTCGAATAATAAAACACAAAACACATTTTTGTTGTGCATAGGCCAACAACGGAGTGTGACAATGTGTCAGGGGTGCAGTTGCTAATCTCTCTCCAACTACTGGGAGTGGTAAGGTGGCTTAGTGGTTTGATTCCAGCCTTAGGTGACTGTCTGCGTGGAGTTTGCTCATTCTCCCTGTGTCTGAGTGGGTTTCCTTCAGGTGCTCAGGTTTCCTCCCACAACATAGGTGGATCTGCCATTCTAATTTGCCCTGAGGGAGTGCTGCAATGTCAGTGGTGTCATCTTTCAGTGATAATGGGAACTGCAGATGCTGGAGAATCCAAGATAACAAAGTGTGGAGCTGGATGAACACAGCAGGCCAAGCAGCATCTCAGGAGCACAAAAGCTGACGTTTCGGGCCTAGACCCTTCATCAGAGAGGGGGATGGGGTGAGGGTTCTGGAATAAATAGGGAGAGAGGGGGAGGCGGACCAAAGATGGAGAGAAAAGAAGATGGGTGGAGAGGAAGAGATTACAAGAGAGTTGCAGTGGGAGAGAGATTCCCTGAGGTTGGTCCGGAGGGAGGAGGGTAACTTATTCAGGTTAGGCATCCCTGGAAGAGGCTTCGCAGTGAGGTTAAAATTGTATCAGAGATAATGGGAACTGCAGATGCTGGAGAATCCAAGATAACAAAGTGTGGAGCTGGATGAACACAGCAGGCCAAGCAGCATCTCAGGGGCACAAAAGCTGACATTTCGGGCTTAGGGTCTAGGCCTGAAATGTCAGCTTTTGTGCTCCTGAGATGCTGCTTGGCCTGCTGTGTTCATCCAGCTCCACACTTTGTTATCGTGGTGTCATCTTTCAGAGGAGGCTTTAAGCTGAGCTCTATCTGCTTTCTCAGATAAAGGTAGAAGTTTCAACAATACTAATTCAGAGAAGAGATGGGGAGCTCTTTCTTGAGTCATGGTCAACAACATAAAAAGAAACACTTGATCTGCTTATTATCTTATTGTTGCATGAGATCTTGCCATGCATACGTTGATTGCCAGACTTCCTACATTACAACTGAGATGACATTTCAAAGATACTTTGTTGATTGTATAAAATACTTTGGGATGGTGGAAGTTCATGAGAAGAACATTTGCTGTCACTGCAACAACCCATCAGAAGCTTGAGATTATGGAACCACGTTCAATTTTCTTCAGTTTTGTTCAAAATAAAAACAAATACTAAGGATTTTTCTTAACAGGTCTGTGAACAAACTTTCCCTGGCTTGTCACATTCCTAAGTGTGACGGTGAGAGATGAACCTGTAAGTGGCAATGGAAAGCAACACTCACAGAAGTGATTCTTTTCACAAATTTCTGTAAGCTGCTAATGAGTCACTTGACCAATATAAAATTCTGAAACTCTAACAGTGGAATACAGAGTAGTAGGGAAAAAAGATAGCTCAAGAAGATCAGTACAAAACAAGTTTCAACAAAGGTACTTTGCAGGCGTTGGCAAGTACAGTCATGGAGGAACACAAAACAAATTTTTGTTATGCACAGGCCAACAACAAGTCGAGTGTGGCAATGTGTCAGGGAAGTAGTCACCAATCTCCCTCAAACAATCGGGGGTGGTAAGGTGAGGCCATAGTGCTAAGGACTCAGGTTCAATTCCAGACTGTCTGTGTGTAGTTTGCTCGTGCTCCCCATCTCTTTCCAACCTGTATGTGTTACCTCCAGGAGCTCCGGCTTCCTCCCACAGCTCAAAGATGGATTTGCCATTCTAAATTTCCCCCTTTTCTCTGGGAAATGCAGGCTAGGTGGATTAACCATGGTAGATGTGGGGTTACAGAGATAGGTTGGGGGTTGCATCCGGGTGGGATGCTCTTCTGAGAGTCAGTGCAGACTTGATGGGCTAAATGGCTTCTTTCCACACTGTAAGCTTCTATGTTTTGCCTCTATGTGTAGGCACTAAAGCTTCACTTCACAATCAGAGGACTTTTCAGCTTCTAGGTCTGTTGTGAGACCACTTTGCAGCTGTTATTTCACAATTTGATCCATTCAAATTGCAACGTGAATTTGTACCTACCTGTTGTCTAGACTGTGAGATTTTCGTCTTGCACGATCAGAGAATCTCACTACAATATGTGATTGTTTTCTGATTGCAAAGGTCACTTTAAGGTTGACTAATAACAGCGCCTGCTTACCCTTCACTCTTTCCCCTCATTCTGCAAGTCCATAAGTACATTTCACGGCAAGAAATAGGAGCAGAAGCATATCGTATGGCCCCTTGAGCGTGCTCCATTATTCAATAAGATTGTGGCTGTTTGTCAGTGTTAACTTCATTTTCCTGTTCATTTGTCAAATCCCTTCATTCCCCTGTATGTCTGCCTTGCACACCTCACCTCTGGCCATCATCCTGAACATTCAACTAATGTTTAACTTTGCCAGTAGCATTTTCTGCATACTATACAATTTTGAACATTCACCAGAGTCTTTTGGAAAATGTCACAGAGGGTGGTCAGAACAGGCAATTGGCCTGTGGAGGAAATATCTTCATTACGATCACGCATATTGTTCATACTTCATTTGTTCTTCAGGAACCTCATTGTTTGATTACTTAAGTTATGACTCATTTACCTATGTCAGCTAAAGATTAGAAATGAATTCCGATTGATCATGATGAATGAGTAGAACACTGATTGTCACGATTGATAAGCATTGTTTGATAATCCTGTCCTATTACATTGCCAGGCCCTTCCCGTTTCTCCACAAGCATCAATGGTTGAGTATATCAAATCTCCCATCTTAAATTCTGCATCAGATGGTTTTATGTGATACCTCAGTGTTTTTCAAGTCTGGGGCTTCACCTTTCAAGAAGACCCATTTCCTTGCATGTAAAAGAATTAATATGCAGAAAAAATGATTAAATTGTAGTGTTTTCAACTGCACAAGGACTTTCACATAGCACAGAAGGCAATTTGGGATTTTACCCATTGACTAATTAAGATAGATTATATCCTCCAACCATCTGGAGTGAATTCTTTGCATGATTTTTCTTTGCCAGTTTGAATAGTTGTGGACTAGAGGTCTGACCAGTTTACATTTTATGTCACATTTCATCGACCACCACATAATTTCCTTCACAAAGTTCATAGATGAAAACAATTTCAGTTGCAGTATTCATGACTTGATAATCATAGTTTCACACATGCTTCTGAATCTGTTATTGATAATAGATGGGAATTTGTCAATTACAAACTACAGCTGGCTCGACGCATGGGAAGAGCAAACTATCTTTGTAATTTTAAGTCAGTTCTTTTTTTTACCTAACCCTTACAACCTGATTGTATGAATGTTTGCTTGATCATTTAATAAGAATCATCATGTTTTATTGAGGGAATACAATAGTGTCTTGACTGGACAAACTACAGATAAATTGACAATCCAAAAATCATTGCCTTATCATGCACCATGTCAAGTTTCATTTGTCCCTTTTTCATAGATATTCAATAGCATATGTATTTCACTAGAAACCATGTCAGTGCTTACAGAATGGGTAGAAGCTATTTTTTATATGGGAGCTACAACTCTGCTGAGTGACTTCAATGTGTTGTCACCAACAAAAGGAAGTAGTTTTTTTATAGTCTTTACCCTTATGTCAACCTTACTACACAACGGATCTAGACCAATCTGCCCTCCATTCTACTGAACTCTAATCACTGGGGCAGTTCACAGGAGATCAAGACCTGCTATTCATGGAGTTGTACAAAAAAATCAATAAAACTACCGAAAATTCCAATTTGGCTCCAGCTAACTGCTCCCCGGGATAAAAGCTAATCATCATGTTTGTCGGTAGCAGTAAAAGAAAACTCTATTTATTGTAACACCCTTAACTTTAACAAAAACAAGGAATTTCTAATTTATGCGGGAGAATCCAGAATTAGGTGTCATTGTTCAAAAATAAGCAGTCACCATTTGCAACAGACATGAGAAAATATTTTTTCTCTCAGAAATTTTAGAGTCTTTTGGAATTCACTTTTTTGAAAGGCAGTGGATGTAGAATCTTTAAGTATTTTTATGGCAGAAGTAGACAGATTCATGATTACCAAGGGGGTGAAAGATCACAAGGGATATGCAAGGATGTAGAGATGAGCTTAAAATCAGATTAGCGATGATCTTGTTGAATGGTGGAACAGGCTCCAAGGGCCGAGTGGCCTACTCCAGTTGCTTTTTTTGTATGTTCTCTTATGAAGGGAAGGAACAAAAACAGTCAGAGGAACACAGTTCTGTATCACAAGTCCAAAATCACAAACTAGATGGGTTGGTTTCACAATGTGCAATTTGATTATGTATCTGCAGATCACTAGTTGAGTGAATGAATCTGGATCTTTCGTGTTTCTTTTAGAATTATTTCTTTCAACATCTCTAAAGGTAGCTTGTTCTGTTGATTTGACAAAAAAAAACTGCAGATAGAAACTTTACAGAGAAAGGGAAAAGAGAAAAGATTAATGCAGCTCACTTCAGAAGGTCTCCTTGTTTCTGTATGATTCACTCCCCTCATAGAATCAGTAAGAAACTACAACCTGACCATTCGGAGACTTGTTGCTCTGCTGAGATCTTCCAAACTCGTAACAACTGATGCCAATTGAGAAGCCAATAAAACAACTGTCTCTGAGCCCTGTACACACACAAGTAATGCTATTTTGCTTAGACTCAATGTGCCCAAAAGTATTCTTGGTGTATTTGCATCAATTGACATCATTTGTTTTTCCAAAGCTGTCAACAAATCCTTGTGTTTTCCACTTTTTAAGCTAGTGTCCTTTTTTTTCTCATTTTCAGCCTCCAGTCCAAGAAATAAAACAAATGTGTTTGAGTCTGCAACTAATTATTTATCACCACATTAAAATTCATTTTGACTACATAATTTGTTCAGATGCATTGTTGTCTTCATCTTTCCCTCAGAATTTTCTTTGTAATGTATCATTTCAAAGACCCTGTCTCTTCATTTGGGCAACTCAGCAATCAGGACATCTATCAACTGCTGTTTAGAGCACCCTAAAATTCACTCACCTATTATTGCTGTTCAAATCAGTTGTCTGCTGCAAAAACCAGATCTGCTATACGTGCCTTTACCTTCATTCAGCCTGTCTTTAATCATTAAGCATTGCGATGTCAAAGTTTGTGTGATAACTGTCTTGTGAAATTCCTGACATGCCTTGAAAGTTGTTATTGAGTATCTAAACTATTTCCAGTTGCAATTTTGGCAATCACTGATTCTTCTGATCTTTGTTTGAAGGTCTAATTTATTCCATGAAGGTTAAAGGAAAGGATTGTTTCCACAGGATATTTTTCAAGCATCAGATATCTGATCTACAGATTTTCCCTCTCCAATAGCCAAATATCAATTACAACTGGTACCCTGCCCATATGAAACAACTGTGCACAATGTTGTAACTTAAACACTAGAACCAATTCAGGAATCCTGAAGTTAAAGTTTGACAAACATTTATGCAATCTGTTAAAGCCGATGAAATATTCTTCTCCTGAACCGTCTGTTTTCCAACATCTATCAAAATTTGACCGCATCTCAAAAACATTTAATGCATCATCCTTCTCTTAACTGCATACAGGTCTTCTAACAGAGAGTCTAGAATGTCATCACTAATCAATTGACAGACATATGTCTCACATAATACTTTTATTTTTGGCTTTCTTTCTTGCAAAAGTTGATAATGCCAAAGTTATTCCTTGTTCCTTCTTTGGCAGGGATGAACCTGTGTCCGCATACACTTAATTCTTCCACCAGGCAAATGGTTCAGGCTTCAAGAACACGAAAGGAAAATTGTATCCTAAGAATTTTCACTTTTCTTCTACCATTCTTCACAAATGGTCACTAGTATTTTAGATTTCTGTCTTTTTTTTTTAACCTAGTTTCCAACTATTGCCATTTGGCAACTGTCTTCAGTGAACATAATATATTCCAAACAGGTAGAGAATGAAGGATAGAACTGAGACCAATCTTCATGCCCTTTTCACAGGCATTGATTTAAATACCTGAATCACTTCGCACAATATCCCACAATAATCTTACTTGCAATTGGTTTGGTGTCATTTTTGGCAAATTTCGTGGAAGCTTTCTCTCCTGGTGGCCTAGAAGGTTTTCTTGAGATTGCCTTCCAAAATTGCCTCATCACCAACGCAATGCACCCCTTATGGTGCACTGCTCATTGTATTCTCCCACTCACCGCAGGTAGATGTATTAGCTGCTGCTGGAGCCTCCTGGGATTCCTGGCACTGATGTCATCACGGCTGTGCACACAGTCAAGAGGTGGCTGTCTGCATCTGCCCTACACAGTTTGCTTTACTTGATCCAGGCATGTTGTACACCAGGGTACTTGGCATCCTGCTTCGTCGATGGGGCCCTGGAATATGTGCAGTCACTGGCATGGAGTGTGCCCTGAGGTGTTGGATAGAGGTCTGAACAAACAAGTGGCGAACTGGAGTCACCAGATTACATCTCTCGAATTGTCACTGTTTGGTTGCTGTTCTGTTAACGTGGGAGAACAGGAAACTGCATACCAGTGAGGTGAGATTACATAATAATGAGATGTTAATACATGCCAGTAAGCCTCTCGCCACCCAGGGGTGAGAATCTTGCCAACACTTGTTGGAAAATAGGACTTCTGATTCTCAATGGAGACATGTCCTCAGCTGATTCTCCCAAACTTTCACCAATACCTACATAATCCCGTGCCTGGGATGATTTTCCCAACTTCAGTCTTTTTCTTTACACCAGGGCACAAGTAAATCTTCAGTTAAACCCAATCACCTGTATACGATTCAACTCAGTTAACATACACTGTCCCAGTCTTTCCATGAATCAATGCCAAAGTTTGTTTGGTAAATCTCCTATGACGTGCCTTGGGACTATATATACTATGTAACTCCAAGTTGTTTCTGTTATGGAAATGTCTGTTGCTGCTGTATTAGAGTCTTTCTCACACTATATTTCCTGTGTGATTTATAAATATTTCTACATTAGCTTTTGACATATATCCACTGACAACTTCATCAAATTTTAAATTTAGAGGTTTGAGTAATGAAGAAGGAAAGCGTCTCTCAGATGTGTCTGGTGCTGTTGGGATATATATTCCAGCTGGATGGTTACAGTCTGCACATCATCGGTGCCTGGAATTGGATCCTTCTGTTTACATTTATTTTCTCTATTGCTTGGTGTTAATGATAAAAATGGAACACTCCAAGCTTTCTTGTTTTTATCCATCTTTGCCAAGATTGCAGTACAGGCTGCTCTACAGGAAGCATATTATCAAGGATTAAACTGGCACATTGATGTTGAAGCCTTGCTAGTACGGATTGTACCACAGAGATCTCACTTCTGACAGTCTATTTTTTATAATGCATGCTGGGCCTATAAAATATAGTTAGAGCATTTTATCAGATTTAGACCTAGCTCTGGGATTGGAAGCCTGGTAAGGCAGAAAGCAGAGATAAGAAAGTCTTCCATAGGTTTTGTGTCATTTTCATGTGCTAAAGGTTCATTGGTCAGTGAATAAAATTGTCTTAATCTTAATAGGCAGGAGGGTAGAGCAAAACTTGTTCACAGTTTTGAAGTGGTCTGCCTACCTTAAATATGATTTTTTTTAAAATTGTGAGGCTGTTATTTCAAGATTATAACCAGAAATTGTTGGAGAAATTCAGCAGGCCAGGCAACATCTATGGTCAGGGAAACAAAATTTACCTTTTCAGGTTAATCACTTTATACATCAGGATCTATTGAGATGAAGTGCTGACACTGTTTCTCCACAGTTGCTAAGTGACCTGCTCAGTATTTCCAACATTTTCTGTTTCTGTAACAGGTTTTCATCATCTATAGTATTTTATATTTGTTTTTTTTTGTTTCAAGTATCAATTTCTTCAACTCTGGTGGTTGTGTTTGTCTGACATCATAGTTATCAGAAGGGTTAGAGGATTTCCAAAGATTGTGATTGCAATCATAGACAAGTAATATGCTGTTGATTACAGGGAATTAATAAATAACAAACATTGTTAGCTATTCTTTAAAATATCAACTATAACCATACATCACAAAATCTTGTGGAAGTAATGAATTCAGAACAGTACCTTTGCCTAGGCTTTAATGCCATATGGTCTGTTCTGGCATTTGATTTAATCATGTCAAATTCTGAACTGCCAACTGAAAAGTAAAGTCCTAACTGGTCACGTTCATCATTGTGTAAAAATACATAATTACAAAATAATTGTTGCTTCTTTTAAAGTATTGAATCACGAAGAACACTGTTTTATTTTAACAATACAGTTTGCAATATTTCACACAAAGTCCTCTTGATCAGCAATGCATCGAAGCACTTAAACATTCTCACTCTGCACAACAGAAACAGTATGGTTGCATATATTATCTGCAGGATCGACTTCAGTATTGGGCTAAATCATTGGCGGCACTCCCAAACCAGCAAAAAGCTTGAGTTGACTTGGAATCCATACCACCATCTCTTTGGTAAATTTAATGGCCCAACTGTTACTTCGCTATTTTACATACAGAAGACCTGAATTGGACAATATAGCATTCCAGAATGGGATGGGATGAGGTTATGAAAGAAACCCTTATAATTTTTCTTTAAAGTAGGTCACTAAGTTTATTTGATGCTAAGCTGTTAAAGCCTGATAATATTATCCTGAAATAGTAGTTAATTAATAACAGGCTTGAAATTTGTACAAGGAAGCCTTTGAAGAAATCCTTGAACTTTCAAACCATGTTTTATTTTAAGTGTCTCCAACAATCCAAATAGCTCAGTTGACGGCTTCTGGTTGAAGTGTTGATTTTGCAAAATCCTTTGATCTTTCAGGAACCCCGTTACCTATTCTTGGTGATCACAATGAGTGATAATACATTATCATGAATTATGTAAAAGAGCAAAATTAATGTGTGGCTAAAGTTGCTTGTTTGAATAATGTTAGGTTTCTTATCTGGAAATACAGGAAATATGACTTCTGCACTGAAGCTCTCGAGGTTAATCCTGAAAGTGATCATAAACAAATATGCAAAGCTTCCAAATACTTAAACAGTATTAAAAAAGAACGACACAAAGGAGTGTTGGCTGAAATAGCTCCATGTGGATTGGGATAGTCAGATTGACAGAGTAAGTCATGAGGAAGAATTCATAGAGTATATTCAGGTCAGTTTCCTCGATCAATATGCTGAAGATCCAACTTGGGATCAAGCTCTTTTGGATCTGATGATGTGTAATGAGACCAGTTTAATAATTTATGCCAGATTAAAAGATCCCTTCAGAAACAGTGACCATAATATGGTGGAATTTCACATTCAACTTGAGAGGGAGAAATTTGGAACAGAAACAACTGTGCTAAGTTTAAATAAAGGTAATTGCAAAAAAAGTGAGGGCAGAGCTGTCAGTTGTGGACTTGGATAGGTGTTTAGAAGCAAAAATAGTTAAGGATTAATGATATATGTTTAAGAAAATAGTTCATAGTTCTCAGCAAAGCTACACTGCAGTGAGGAAGAAGAACTCTAGGAAACAGAAAGGGTAAACAATGTTAAACAGAGAAGTTAAGGATAGCATAAAATGAAAGAAAAAAATGCACAATATAGCAAGAATAAAGCTGGAGGATTGGAAAAGTTTTAAAAACCAATAAAAGGGAACCAAAAATGAACAAAGACGGAGAAAATGAACTTTGAGGTAAATTTGCAAATAATACCAAGACAGACAGCTTTAAATGTACAAAAAGAAAAAAAAGGAAGCTCAAATGAATATAGACCTCTTAGAGAATGAGGCGATGGAAATAAAAGTAGGGGCACCAGGAAATGGTGGAGGATTTGAAACAGTCTTAGATTCCAAAATTGCTAAATATTCAACAGGGAAAAGAAGGAGAAGAAATATGTAGAATAACTATCACCAGAAAGAAGAAGTACCAGAGAAATTTTAATTCGACAAAAGATCAATAAGTCTCTTGGACATGACGGAGTGCACCCTAGAGTACTAAAGGAGGTAGTTTCAGAGGTAATGCATACACTGGTAGTAATCTTCCAGGAATTCTTAGATAAAACACATAACTGGGTAGGTCAATTTGCTTAACACCTATTATCAGGAAAATGTTTGTGACGATTACAATGGATGAAATGGCAGAGCACTTATAGATATTATCAAGCAGAGTCATTAAGGCTTCTTGAAGGGGAAATCATACCTGACAAATTTAGAAGAATTTGTTGAGGAGAGAACAAGCAGGATAGATATAGGGGAAACAGTGGATGTCTTATATTTACTTTCTTAAATGCATTTGATAAGGTACCAAATATTAGGATACCTAATAAGATCAGAGCCCAATGTGTTGGAGGTAGTATATTAGCATAGACAGGGGATTGGCTAACTAAAAGAAGTCAGGGAGTTGCGATAAAGGAAGGTATTTTCAGCATGTTAACCTGTAACCAGTGGTGTGCCACAGGGATCAGAGCTGGGACCACAATTATTTACAATATACTTTAATAACTTGGATGAGGAAAGTGAATGTACGTTATCCAAGTTTGCAGATGACACAAAAATAATTGGGAAAGCAAGTGCAGATGATATAAACAGGATGGGTGAGTGGGCAGATGGAAAATAATGTGTGAAAATGTAACATTGTGTGCTTTGACACAAAGAATAGCGGAGCTGAATGTTATTCAAATGGGGAAAGAATGCAAGAAACTACAGAATAGAGGGATTTGGGAGTCACTGTCCATAAATCTTAAAGAACTTGCATCCAAGTTCAGCAGGTGATAAGGACAGTAACTGGAATGTTGGCCTGTATATTGAAGTTAATGAAATATAAAAGTAGAAAAATTTTGCTAAAACTCTGCAAGGCACTGGTCAGCTCTCAGCTGGAATACAATGAAACATTTTGGTCCCTTTTTCTAAGGAAAAATATAATAGCATTGGATATAGTCTAGAGAATGTTCCAAATTTTGGCAAAAAGGTGAGTATAACATGAGGATCAGGGAACCTTAAGTATGAGGAAGCTAGGCTGATACCAGGTATAGAGCACTGTTTTATGAGGAGAGGTTGAGTAGATTGGGCCTGTGCTGATTGGAATTTAGAAGAATACGAGGTGAACTTATTGAAATTCACAAGATTCTTAAAGGACATGACAGGATAGAAGTGGAAAGACATTTTTTTTCCCTTGTGGGAGAGTCTAGGATCAGAGGGCATAATCCCCAGAATACGGGGTTGCACCTTTAAGACAGAGGTGAGGGGAAATTTTCCCTCTCAGTGAATCTATAGATTTATTTACCACAAAGACTTGTTGAAGCTGCATTTTTAAGTGTATTCATGGCTGAGATAAATTTTTAATTTGTAAAGGAATCAAGGCTTCTCAAGGAAAGGCGGAAATGTGGAGTTGAGAATTATGAGATCAGCTTTGATCTCACTGAGTGCAGACTTGGTGGGCTGAATGGCTTACTTCTCTTCCTATATCTTATGGTCATAAGTGCTTTAACATTGAACTTCATTGGTTAAATATGAATACCAAGAAGACAAAACTAAATAAAATTAATATTTGCTGAAAACAGTTAAGTGCTTGACCTCTTCAGACAGGCAACACATGTGGAATTTATGGTTCATTAAAGTCTATTCCTCTAATATCATGTTTCAGTATAACTTCCAAAGCAGGTGCTTCTCTTTTTAAGACAGGTACTATGTATATTTTCCAGATTCAATTGGGAATTTTGTATAAAATTCAAGTGCAAGAAGTTGGAGAGATTCCTATTCCAAGGGAATGCATTCTTTTGTGTTTGCATGAATTGTTCCGAGGAAAAAGCTCAAATCGGAACAGGTAAACGAAAAAAAGTATCCTTTTCTGAATGAGCAGGAATATTGATGTCTTTCTCACTCATTGCCACCAGCTTGTACGCCACTATTGGTATATTGTATCTGGTTGCAAATAGTAGCACTGATGGTGGAACAGACCATGCCCATATTTCATGTGGCATATTAATTTGGAATGGACACTAAGTTGTTGGGAAATCCATTTTATTTGTTTTACTGCATTGCACCCAATTAGTTATTTTTGTGGGTAAGGCGCAGCCAAATCAAACTAATGAAAAATGAAAGAGATTTTGGTTCTGTGATCTTTTAAGAGGGTGAAAAACATCAAAATGTAATTTAATAGTTATACTTGAGCTGCAAAGCATTATATTGTGTATCCTGTTCTAAGCATATGCTTGGTCAGGTAGATTGCCAAATAGCATTGAAGTAGGGAGAGGCAAAATAATTAGTGACAAGAAGGAAATGTGAGCCATTCCCTTGCTATCTACTGCTGAGGCAGTAAAAGGCTCTGGTCAGTCATTTGGAGTATTGTGAGCTGTTTCTGGCCCCATATCTAGGGAAGGATGTGCTGGAATTGTAGGGAGTCTGGACGAATTTTGCAAGAATGATACTGGGGATGAAGGGCTTTTCTTATGATGAGCAGTTGAGGACTCTAGGTTTATATTTGATGGAGTTAGAAGGATAAGGGGAAATCTGACCAAAACTTACAAAGTATTGAGAGGGCTGGATAAAATGGATGTGCAGTAGTAGGACAGACTAGGACCCAAGGAGACAGCCTCAGAATGAAGGGAAGACCCTTTAGAACTGAAATGTGGGAGAACTTCATCAGCCAGAGTGTAGAACACATTGCTGCAGAAGGCAGTGGAGGCCAAGTCATGTAAATAGTGTCAATAAATTCAGTCTTTGAAATCAAATACTTACAGTCCTTTAAACAGAATTTCTTCCCAAAAGCTGGAATGAGTCCTTCACAATAGTCACTTGGCCATTATCTAAGTTTATTTTTTCTTATGTCCTGATTACTAATCACACTTTAAATTATTGGCTTCAAGAGCACAGCTCTGTGATGCAGAGGAATCCGGAAGACCTTGAGTATGAATCACAAGGTGTTGATATGCAGATACAGCAAGTAATCAGGAAAGTTAATAGAATGTTATCACTTATTGTCCAGGGAATTGCATATAAAAGGAAAAAGAGATAATGTTTTAGTTATACGGGGCATTGGTGGGGCCATGTCTAGAGTGCTATGTATAGTACTGATCTCTTTAGGAGCGAATATAAATATGTTGGAACCGGTGAAGTAGACGTTTATGAGACTAATACCTGACATGGGCACGTAATTCTATGAGGAAAAGTTAGGCTTTTATCCAATTAGAAGAGGAAGGTAAGAACAGGAGGAAGTGAATTGATTGAAATATATAAAACGCTGATGAAGTCCTCTTGTAATGCAGTGGTAATGTCCCTAACTCTGAACCAGATGGTTTGGGTTCAAGTCCCAGCTCTCTGGAGGTTCTTGTAACATATGTGAAGAGGTTGATTTAAAATATCTATAAGATCATGAGGGGTCTTGATAGGATGAATGTGGGAGGATGTTTCCTCTAGTCGAAGAATCCTGAATTATGGGTCTCTGTTTAAAAAGAAGACTTTGTCCTTTTGAGAAATAAGGAAACATTTTTTGCAGTGGGCTGTGAGTCTTTGCAACTCTCACCCTCAAAAGGTGTTGGAACCAGAGTGCTTGAATATTTTAAAGCTGAGGTAGGTAGATTCTTGTCAAGAAAGGGAGTGAAAGCTAAATAGGTGGGAATGTGGAATTAAGGTAACAGTTGGGTCAGGCACAATCTTACTGAAGGTTAGAGCAGGCCTGATGGGCTAAATGGTCTACTCTTGCTCCTAAGTCATATGTTTTTTATGTTTTTCCTCTTAAGTGACTTCAACTGACAAAGTTAGGATTGTCGAAGAATCAAAATTGATAAAACTATAACCATCTGTATACGACTTTGTAATTGCTCATGACCCCATCCAGCCAGCTTATTGAAATAACTGCGCAGAGACTGGTATCCCATCACCAAGTCACTTTTTATTTACATGTGCACCATACACTGGATGTGGCGAGCCAGCTTGGAGTCAGTCCCTAAGATCAGGAAACTCTCTGAATCCCCTGTTTATATCTGTCAGGCTGGGCTCCCTGTCTGGTGCAGGTTAACAACCTCAAACAAGGATCTCAAAGTCAACAAGTTCCACTTGGTTCCTATCATTACACTTTGACTAAAGGTAAATTTTAAACTATTTTAAACTAATTGACTAGTTCCCAGGATCATCAAGAAGTGTCAGTCAACATGTCTGGCCAATATTTGGAGTGGCTTTTCTGTGGTGTTTTGAACAGAATATCAAGTGTAAAGTTAGTTATGGGAGAGTGCTAATCTCGAGCTGGAAGTTGTTATTTCAGGTTGGCATTTCATCTTCTGGTCTGGATTCAGACCAAACAAGCATATTTGGTACCACAGAATACAATGCTCTATTTAGGCAGCTATGTACTCATATCGTATCACAATTCAAATTTCATGAAAAATGTACTGCAGCCTTGGCAAATCAACAAGAATGTTCTGGTAGATGGAGAAGATAGAACTACCATAACAACAAGAATGTAAACTGCATATTAAACCCAACTTGCTAAAATGCTATTATTATCACACCAGAGGTTGAAGACAGCTGCAAGCTAACATCATTTTTAAACAAGTTCCTGTGACCGATGGAAAAGTGTCAAGTCCTTATTCAACATCAAGCCCCAATCCTATCATTACATCCGTCAGCAATGCATATCAAGCAGGTTTCTCCCTGCAGTTTCATTGACTCTTCAGTCAAACAGCAGCAAACAGGAAAGAAGAATCAGCAGGGGAACTATTTAACTGTCTCCATGCTACAAGATGCTGGTTTGCAATTTCCTGTTGGAAACACATGGGGTGAAATTTAACCTGTAAGATCTCTTGGGTTTGGGAGACGGTGATAGTAACATGGAAACTGACAGCAAGTAGAAGACTCGTTCCAACCCATTAAGAGTTACGTTTGATTACAATGTGTTAAACTGGGTGGGAGTAATTTGATTTGTCTTCATTTGATTTATTTATTGTCACGGGTACCTGAGTACAGTGAAAAGCTTTGTTTACAGGCAGTACAGGCAGATCATACTAAGCAAGGAAGTGCAGATCATAGGGTGGAAAAAAACTTAGTCAGAGGCACACAAGTTATATTGCACATGGTATGTACTAGGCAAGATCAACATTAACAAGATCAGCATTATTGGAAGTTAGAAACTCCAGTCATCAGTCTAATAATGGCTGGAAAGAAGCAGTTCCTGAACCTGCTGGTGCATGTATTCAAGCTTCTGCATGTTCTGACTGATAGAAGAGTTTGTAGAAGAGCATTACTGGGGTGCAATAGGTCTTTGATGATGTTGGCAGCCTTTCCATAGGAACGAGCCATGTAAATGGAGTCCGTGGATGGAAGGTTGGCTTTCGCGATTGTCTGAGCTGTGCACACCACCTTCTGTAGTTTCTTACAGTCGTTGGCAGAGCAGTTGCCATACCAGGTTGTTACACACCTGGACAGTATCCTTTCAATGGTGCATCAGTAAAGGTTGGTGAAGGTCCTTATGGACATGTCAAATTTCCTGAGCCACCTGAGGAAGAAGAGGCGTTGCTGTAACTGCTTGACCATTACTTGGGAGAAGTTGATTATTAGTTTCAGTGTGTTCATCACTCAGTGACAGTGATATTACGATTACCATCTGGAATTTAGGTTGTGAGTGGTTGGGCTTACTGGGCATCCTCAATCTTGCCAGATAACATAGTTAACACAGTTCAGCAGCTGGAGATTTTATAAGAGTGCTTGCAGCGAGAGGTTACTTACACAACTTTGGAATTTATACTTCTGTTCTGCACTTTGAAGTTGGCTAACATGGAATCTCAAAAGGTCCAACCTGGCTAGCAGCAACAATACGAGAAGCTTGTGCAGAGTGGTTCACTTAATCCTGCTGCTCCATAGGAAATGTGGGACAGGCAGAGAGCTGCAGCTTGCAGGAAGCCATACCTACAGCCCAGGGGTTACAGGGATAGGATAATGTTTTGTATTCATGTCAGAACACCGGCAAACAGGGCTGCCGGGATTTCACATCATTTGGTGGAAAGCATAGCAGCCTGTTGAAACAAGACTTATTGTCAATTTTGCTTATTTTGATAAGCAACTTGACACATCAAAATTTCCATTTCTAGCAAACTGCTTAAGACCTGCTGGCCGTGCTTTATGAGTGCCTATCAAAGTCGCCACCATCCTCAATTGCTTTGCCTTCAGCTCCCTCCAGGCCTTTAAGGAGTAAAGCAAAACGTAACACTCTAACATTGTGTAACCCAACCATACTTTTGAGCAGATACATTTCTTTTTCTTCTACTTCCAGGTTTCAACTCAGATAGAAACAAACAGTTCAGATCCTTTCTCTGATTGGTGAGGTAGCCTTGGCCATTAACCTCGGGGTTTTGGGCCCCATGAGAGCTGTGAGAAAGAAGAAAGAGAGAGAAAGGAGAAAGAAGGAAAGAGGAAAGAAAGAGAAAGGGGAAAGAGAGAGAGAAATCAGAAAGAGAGTGGAAAAAATAGAAGAAAGAGAGAGAGAAAGATGGAAGACAGAGAGATACCCACCTGCACTTGTTCAGAGGCAGATTGAACTATCAGCACATGAAATCACATGAGGGTTCCTGATGGAGAAACAAGCAGTGAGTGAAACATGCTTTGAGTTGAGATGCCACCTCCATGACCCCTTCCATCACCATTTCTCTCACGGCCCAGCTACACTGTTAGTAAGGAGCTAGAGTGCGCTTCGCTGCAGACCAGTGAAATGCTGAACAGATACGACTAAGCTTTCATGAATTTTTAAAGGCTGAATCTCATGTGCAGGCCACTGGACAGAGCAGACATGTACTTATATGATTGTAACATTTCATACTCCATCTAAGTGGTCACTCTTCCAGTGGATGAAGACATCTCCGAAAAGCCTGTGAATGTATACTATTCGTGCTTAACGGACTCACCCAATTTTACAGTGTGTGCACCATTGGCTGTCAATAAATGGCATGTACTTTGCTGCTGTTTAACCAGAAATATCCTGCTCACTGACAACCACCAATGTTTGGTATCTCTGTCCAGTTAAGTAGACCCTGGTGTATCCTTCGATCTCTGATGCCAATTCTTCATTGCTGCATATTTCCCTTCTCCACCATCTATTTGTTGTAGGTCAGACACCAGGTGAAAAGCCAACTATCTTTCTTATCAAGATAATAAAATGTGAGGCTGGATGAACACAGCAGGCCAAGCAGCATCTCAGGAGCACAGGTGCTCCTGAGATGCTGCTTGGCCTGCTGTGTTCATCCAGCCTCACATTTTATTATCTTGGAATCTCCAGCATCTGCAGTTCCCATTATCTCTAACACTATCTTTCTTATCCATCCCTTTGAAGAGTGAATATCTGAACTGGTGCATGGTCTAAATTTTTGCTCTGCTGATTGCCTCTCAAGAGTGACCACCTCTGAAAGAGCGTTACTGGACTCCGGGACACAGGCCAAATGCCCAACATTTGCTCCAAACTTTTATATGTCCCCCTCATTGGGTGACTTCAACTGGTAAAGTGAGGACAGCAACATCAAAGACTGGCACTAGAACTATTTTGTAGTCCACTTCATGATTGCTAATGACCCTATCCAGCCAGCTCATTCTTTGACTGAAGGTAACACCCATTTTGAACTGATATTGACCATCTCCCAGCATCATCGATAAGTGTCAAGTGGTATACTGGACATAAAGGATGATTAAATGCCCTTTGGAAGATTAAAGATTTGTATCAGATAAAAATGTTCTGACGAACCAGAGGATGAATAGTATCCCCACAGTTCAGAAAGATGCCATTTGACCCATCCAGTCTGCAAAGACCCTCTGAACAGCATCCCACAAAAATATTTGGAGTGCTAAATATGAGAGGTGAAATTGATTGATGCTGTTTGGCATTATAAGACCATAAGCCATAGAAGAAGAATTAGGTCATTTGGCCCTTCGCGTCTGCTTCACCATTCGATCATGGTTTTTTATGTTCACTCAACCTAAATGGTCAAGAAGTCTGTTAAGTTGTAAGCTCATGTAGTAGCCAAACTGAAAAGCACATCTGTTCTCTAGCATGGCCCCAGAAATTCAACTACAGTTATGGGTACAGTCACTGCAAGATTATCTTGTTCCAAGATTTGAAACTGGAAAATTGACATTTTCTGCTGCCCCAGTATGGATTATTTTTCAATTCTCCAAAATGGCAGTGGTTCAAGTTCTAATTTAAGCTACAAAATTCATACTTAAGAATGTTCATCTTTGAGTTTTGAGTTTTACGACTTGTAGCAAGCAAGCAGATGCTCTTCCTTAACAATTTATCACTGTAGGCTACAAAGTTAAGTTTATATAATTACAAAACTAGTATTAATGATATACTTTAAAGCTAGTACTTTAACTTTAAATATTTCTGTCATGACTGTTATATTTATTGGATATAATTGTGAATGATGAATTAGAGAGACTAAAAATAGCTAACCTCCCATTCTTTGAGCAACACAAATTGGGTTATAAATTGAGCTGGCTGCAGCACTCTTTCCCAACTTCTTACTTACATTAGGCATGGTGTAGTGATGTTGGGTCAGCAATCCATCTCCAATGTTACAGGAGGTGAGCAGGCACTGGAATTGGAAGCAACAATTAACAAGCTCTTGATGTTGTTAAAGCACAATTGACTGCATTTTACAGTAGTTGAATGGAAAAAAAAAGGAAGGCAGTGATTTACATCAGGCATGAGGATGCAGCTCAAAGGCAAAAGAAAAGGCCAGCAAACAGAATGATGGTTCCGTGTCAGCTGGTGTTGGCTGCAACATTAGGACATTATTAGGCTTTATTTCTTCATTGTTTTTAGGCTATTGTAACAAAGGAAGAGACAGAGAGGGCACTAAACTGGTGGCCGTAGCTGATTTCTGGTTAAGAGCACAACTTTTCTCTATCCTGAAATATTGGTCTCGACACAAAGCTCCCATCCTGTCAAAGAAAGCGAACCAACCTCTGTCTGGGCTGTTGCTAATTGGCCACCCAACATTGATAAGGTGTGACAGGAGGCTGGGGGTTGAGATTGGAGCAGATGAAACGCTTTCCATTCTGCCTCAATTAGCCTGGCAGAGGTCTTTGCAATCAGCCCATTTACTGCAGACAACTCAAGGACAATGCCTGAAGACATACCATTCTTCAGGAAGATTCTGAGGGATGCAGATCACCAACTGCTTGGTGGCCTTTAGCCAATCTTCTGCGTTTCCTTTACAGTGAAGACCCTTGTGAATCTACTTTTGCCCTGAGATTTTTTCCCCTAGGCTCTTACAAGAAACATTAATAAGTTTAGTTGAAGTGCAGTCCATGCAAGTATAGAGGAGACACATCACAGCTGGTGTGCAATTTCTGACACTTTTAAATCTTTCCTCAAGTGAACTCAGAAGCAGAAGAAGGTAGACTAAGTGGTGGTGAGAATTAACATCCAGGCACTGAATCAAGAAAATTTGTGAAAATCGAAATCAATGCATTAACAATCTCACTAGCCAAATATTTTCTGATCTTAGGGTGAAGTCCAATGGCATGAGGTTTTGTCAGCCCAGAGATCCAACATTTTACTCAGTACCACTTTACTGATGGTTGTATTTTTCTTCTGTTCCTCTCCACCTTCAATTTCCTGATTTATAAGCACTTTTTGGGTATTATTTATATCTGCTGACATGTAGATAAATGCAAAATACCTGTTCAACTCATCTGTCAATTTTTTTTATTTTCCAGTTATAAATTCTCCAGTCATCACTAACGTGTGATTAAAAGCTCTGAAGCACACTGTCAATATGTCTAGCAACTTATCATATTCAGAAAGCAGTCCACTTTTAAAAACTGAAATTTGTATAACTCCTGTTTAGCAGAAAATAGAAATTAGAAGAA
Source organism: Stegostoma tigrinum (assembly GCF_030684315.1). NCBI lineage: Eukaryota > Metazoa > Chordata > Chondrichthyes > Orectolobiformes > Stegostomatidae > Stegostoma > Stegostoma tigrinum. Next base: position 16,800,340 of record NC_081367.1, on the reverse strand, counting down.
TTAGAATTAGGTTTATTACCAGGTGTACTCAAGCACAGATGTACAGGAGTACTGTGAAAAATTTGCAATGTTGCCCCACTCAGGTTCAAAATACCTTAGTTACAAAATAGAGAGCTAAAGAAATAAAGGTTACAATAGCTTACAGTTATTCATTGTATAAGTTAGAAAATTAAGAACTAAAAAGTTAAAAAGATAAACATTAGTCTTTCTATAAAGGGTCAGCAGTAGATCAATGCAGGGAGCTTCCCTACGTGTTCTGACTGGGCTCACAAGCTGCTGACTACTTGCACCGGTCCCCTGTCCAGCAACTGTCCTTGATCCGCTCCAGGTCTCCAGCCCTTTGGCCATCCACGCTCTGCTCAAACCTCCAGCCCATGGGCCATCCCTGCTCTGCTATCTGTTCTTCTTCTTGATTGCTTTTCTTTCTTCATCCCTTCCATTACTGCCTCTCATGTGTGCTCTTTGAGCACTGAGTGCACTCTGCTCAAAATCGCTGTTTAAATAATGCATCATTAATACTTTGACCTGGTGCTCAGCTGGGATTAGAATAAGTGATACAGTGTCAGCCCTTCAGTGCCTGCACCTACTTTCTTTACACTGTCTCAGCCCATGATTGAGAAGATAAATTTTTATAAGAGGAGCAAATGTTTAAGGAGACCTCCTCCTGTGTGGCATCACTTGCTTTTGTTTTGGACAGTATCTCCCTACAATTAGAGTAGAATAGATTAATAAATGATGCTGCCAAAAGTGCTCGCTCTCATCCTTCACCATATAATTTCCTTCTAACCACAGTGTGAGATAATGGGAAAGAGCAATATGCAGACATACTAAATGGTTGGGCTTGCAGGATGTGCAGACCTTCAAATTGCAAATTAAGACAGTAAAGTAAAGCTTCTTGCTGCCTAACAATCAACAATCGAAGGAAATGACAGAATGCCAGAAGCCAATGAGGAGTGGAAACAATGAGACCTGTAAGTGGGATTTCCGATCTACGAACACCTGGTGAGGTCATTTAATTTCTTCCTGCATTGCCGTTAGTGTAGAACGTAAACTCTTAACATTATCCTGGTTTCTATCTTCCTAACAAGCTCCTTCTCTGGTTCTCCAAAGCTATATCCATCCGAGGAAAAGGTAGTGTCCCAATGCTTGTCCACTTAAAGTCCATCACGTCCTGAAGCTGAAGTGCCATTTTGTTGCTTGCCCCCTTGGCCTCTCAGCACTCATCATTCTATTCTGGTGAACATAGATTGTAATAATCATTTAAGCTGCTACAGATCTGGAATGTTCTGAGCCGAACTGGCAAACTGTCAGGTGCACCTGTAATGTACCCATAATATGACAATGAAGCTAGTCCCTAGAAACTCTGACTGGTGCTAATCTCATCATGCCTGACTCCTTCTGGATTTCAGCTGGTAAAATAAACTGAATTGTATAGATCAGTTCTCATGGATTTATGATCATGAGCCTAGAAATTGCTGCCAGCAGTCTCAGTGCATGATTGCTAAGACATTTATACAGGATTCTTCTGTCATCATTCCCAAGATTTCAGTATAGGATAGAGTAGAATAGAAATTTATTGTCACTTGTTTACATTTACATGAAAAATACTGTGAAAGGTTATGTTGCCCCATCTACACCAATGACAGAAGTCATACATAATAATGGAAAAAAATAAAAGGAAAACAATGTCCATCGCAGTTAATGGCTCCTGGGCTCGGGAAAAGTCGATGAGGGAACGATGGGATATCCTGAAGACACAGCCAGGATGAGACTGCCATGACGAGCCGCTGGAACACTGGGCCAGAAGTCTCTGATGATGACTGCCCTTCCTGGAATACCTGGATGCTGAAGATGAAGGAGACTTCCACACTGGGCCAGGACTGCCTCTCTCCATCTTCAGGTGCCTGGGCCTAGCTTTGGACCTGGAGTCTTGGCCTAGCTTGCAAGTCAGGCTGAAGTTAAAACTTGATTTCTCGACAAATATTTTTATGAGATCTATAGAAAATATTGTACAAATGTAGAGATTAGGAACACTTGCACGGGAAGGGTGACATGGAGAGAATATTTTTGGTTACTGTCTTCGAGCAACAGTAAGCTACATTAGGCTTTTGAACTGTCATCATAGAGACAGAGATGATAATTTATTTTTAAAAAAGTATTGAGTACGTGGTTGAAAGGGAAGAAATTAACAGTGCCGAATGTAAGACCAGGGAAGTGGGATGAAATTGATAGGTCCAGTTGAAGAACCTGCAGCAACAGAACTACACAGAGTCAAAATGTTGGTTCCTATGTCATAAATTCTCAAATTCCATGAGATCCTGGTCAGCCTTTGGAAATTTACTCAAATGGCTTGTGTGGTGTTGGAAAGAAGCCAACACTGCACCTAATTTAAATAATTCCGTATCAGAAACGTAGAGACATTTTTGAACAGCTGAAATTTGTAACAGTATTGGCCAAATTGGACATTTAACTGAAAGGCAAAATGTTGGCTGGATTTGAAAAGCTGTCACTAAATTACGGAATCATTGTGCTCACCATGATTTCTCATGACAGCTTGTGTCTGTTAAGGATTTAAATCCTAATGTGGTCATAAGCAGAACAAGAATCCAAAAAAGAAATTACTCACCAGTTTGAGTGATGGAACCTTACAGAAGTTTGAAAGAGAATCATCTGGAAGTGGATTCATTCTCCACTGCATTATTCCTGATTTAATGTAATTGGGAAAGACACCGAGCTGCTGCTGCCCATTAAATCACCTAATGGAAAAGACGTTTTTCACAATTTGGCAGCTAAATCAATTCAAATGTGGGAAAATTCCTTCCATGGTGGCGTTGATTGATCATTGATCTCCATCATCCCATCCACAGCCCCAGCATTCGAGTCTTTTTCCTCAAATAAGGAAGAATTGATGTAATTCTTTGAATGTCTGACAAATGGCATGATCTGTCAGGAACATTCAGTCAAGCACTTTACAATGCAATATTGTTCTATTTTGGTTTATACTTCTGACATTCCCCATCAGCATACTGTTGGGTAAGGCTCAGAACTGAGCATTTCTTTCTACTCAGCTTAATCAAGATGGGCACTCCGGAGTCTCAAGCTGCAAAGGCTTGAAAATAAATGCAAAATAGTGATGGAACTTTAAAGAAAGAAAACATATGGCTGTTGTCAAGAGCACACAGCTGCATGGAATTTAAAAAAACTTGGAAATCCAAGGATTAGAGTACAATTGCATATTCATAGAATATCTGCATCTGAATAGAAAGTGAAACTTATCTGAGGTAAGTGCTGTGGTGAAAAATGGCCATTGTCAAGGAAAAAAAACAATTTTATTTGAGCATATGTGAGGAAGAAGATCTCAGTTACTCTAAGAATTTCTAAACAATAATACATTTAATCAGCACATGTTTATAATTCTTACCTTCATGCTGCTCCCTACTTTCTCAAACTTCAGCTTTGGGTCTGCTAATTTCCACAGCACCTCAACCATCTTTGTCTAGCCTTCAGGTTCCCTTAGCTCCATACTTTTTTATGACAATGAATAATATACGTACATAGGCTGTTATTATTCCAATATGGAAGAAATCAAGCAAAACAGCAGCAGATATTTCAAGCCTCTTATACACATTAATTTTTGCTTTCCTAATATTTAAAACTCTCATCCGTACTTTAGTCTCTCCTTTTAGACCAATGGCCAGGCACACTCAGACCCAGGAGGATTATTCCTGATTAGTCTACCTGCCAATAGCTCCAAGACTGCTGCTGGAGTTAAATGGGTTTCAGATCTTGTAATTTACAGTTCTCCTGATGCTTCATGGAACTCCTAATAACCAAGACCAGGTCCAGAACAGCCATGTCATTCAATACCAAATTTCTCATAAATGTCTCCAATTTCCTAGCTCCCTGGTGGGGCTTTTGGATTTAGTGGATGGTGGGATGGATTCTTAATGAGCCAATATTACCACATTCTGAAAAGCCTTCAGTCTCTGTCAGACATGTTAGCAGCATATACAGAGAATGACCAACAGAACCACAATGGAAGCAATGGCTGCTGCCACCCTTCCTCCTCCTCAGCAGTCATCCAATATTCTTGCTGTCTTGTTAATAACTAGCTGAGTCCTCTCGTATTTTATCCACACCATTGGTTAAATTCATCTGTATCACACCATCTAAGATTGCTTGTTGACTTAGTTTAATAAACTTCTTGGTGGTGGCTTGGGCCTGTAGCTGTGTCCGGTCATTTCCCCCACTTTGACCCTCACCGATTCTCTTCACTCCCACACCACTGAAAGGATCCCCTGGTCCTCACTTACCATCAATCCATCCAAAGGATGATAACCCACCATTTCTGCCATCTCTGGGGGATGCTATCACCAAGTACATATTCCCTTCCTTTTCTGTGTCAGCATTCTGCAGGCTCTGATCCTTCCAGGATACCTTTGCCCACTCTTCTTCCATTTCAAACACCTTCCTGTGCAATTGCAGAAGGTGTAATGCCTGCTGGTTTACCTCCTCCCACTTCACCATCCAAGGTCCCAGACTCAGCTTTCAGGTGAAGTAGCGATTTACCTGAAATTCATTCAATCTAGCCTTCCGTATTCACTGCTCAGCATGTGATCTTCTCTACACCAGGGAGATTAAATGCAGCCTGGACAACCACTTTGCAGAACACCAACATTCTGTCATAAAAGCTTCTGGTTACCTACCACTTCAACAGATCACCGTATTTCCTGGCCAACAGGAATATCTCCGGCTTGCTGCAGTGCTCCAGTGCACCTCAGCACAAGCTGGAGGAACGTCATCACATTTTATCATCTGGGGATTCTGCAACTTTCAGGACTCAGTACCAAATTCAATAATTTCAGGCCTGAACACCTCCTTCCACATCTTTTACCCAGCCCTATACTTCAGGCCCTATCATTAAGTGCTTTCATCACAGCCAACATATTTTCACTGACTATTACTAGCTTTTCTTTCTACTTGACTCACCATTGTCAACCCCTTTGTCTGCTCAACGGCTGTTCTTTCTCTCTGGGTTCCGACTCCAACTATTGCTTACTCTTTTACACCCTTCCCATCACTGGACCCAAAACATTGACTCTGCTTTCTGTCTTTAGATGCTGCCAGGCCAGCTGAGTTTCTCCAGAAATTTCTGTTTTGTTTCAGATTTTCAGCATCTTCAGTGCTTTGATTTCTTTCCACATACCTTACAGCCTGCGGGAATCAACATCAAGTTTAACTATTTCACAACATGAACATCCTCTTCTTTGTTTGTTATATTTTCCTCAAACCCTTAGGTCCTCTTACATATGGGCTGCTCCCAGCACAGCCAATCCATTTCTAACCATTTACACTTCTCATTAGCGCCGATTTAGCAATTACGTTTCCCAGCTTATCATCAGCAATCTCTTTGTCTTGCCTATCCTTTTTCATTTTCCAACTCTCTCTCTCTCACTCTCACTCCCTGGGCATCATCTCCACATATTTTGTTCTCTATCCCTCCATCAGCCACCCAAAGAAAACCCACAGCTGTCATCAACACAAATACCAACCTCCCCTGGCTATTTTTGGCTCTGATGATAGGTCACTGGTCTCACAATGTTAGCTCTCCTTTTCTCTCTACAGATGCTGCCAGACCTGTTAAGCTTTCCCAGCACTTTCTGTTTATTTCAAATTTCCAGCATCCACAGTTCTATGTTTTTAAACTTATTTCACATCTTGCCAACTGAGAGCGTAAAGAGATGTCGATAGAATAATATGCTTAGATATTACACCATGCTCCCTGCTACAAACTACAAGACTATTTATTGGTATACTACAAAGGGGTAGCTAAAGGAAGACTGAGGATATTTAGTACAACAGTGGCAACTAAATCGCTTTGTGAAGTTCACAAACAGTTACAGAACAGTACGCAATATTCATGCCTTTACCTGAATTCTAATAAAACGCTGCATTGTGGTAATGATTCCACCACATGATGCAAATGTGTCAATTGATTAGAATTGGAAATAAAGGGATGGCATGGCGGTTCTGTAGTTAGCACTATGCCTTAGAACTGGGGACCCTGATTCAGTTCCACCCTTGGGCAACTGTCTGTGTGGAGTTTGCACATTCTCCCTGTGTCTGCGTGGGTTTCCTTGGGGTGTCCTGGTTTCCTCCCACAGTCCAAAGATGTGCAGGCTAGGTGAATTGGCCATGCTAGATTGCCCATAGTGTTCAGGGATTATGTTGATTAGGTGGGTTATGGGGGGATGGGTCTGAGTGGGATGCACTGAGGGTTGGTGTGGACTTGTTCGGTTGAAGGGCTTGTTTCCACAATTCCTATGACTGACTGGAGAATCCTGCTTATAACAATTTGGGTGGAGGTAGGGGTGGTACACACCCACTGATCCATAGCCCAATCATTATCAAAATAAAAACCGAAAGAACTGCGGATGCTATAAATCAGGAACAAAAACAAAATTGCTGGAAAAGCTCAGCGGGTCTGGCAGCATCTGTGAAGGAAAGAACGGAGTTAACATTTCGGGTCCGGTGACTCTCGGAACTTTTCATCATTAATTGCTAAACGAGTAACGATATTGGCAAGGTTCTCTGTCAAGTATGAAGTTCTATAATTATGCTAAAGTATCATTTTTTAAAACAAAACATATAAAAACACTGATAATGCATCTTGCCACCTCCAATAAAAGAATCTCCTAATTTACTAGTGGGTGTAGTGCTGCCTGACCCTTGGGTGGCCGATAGTAAAAATATGAGTAAACATCAGGCAACTTGATGTCCTGTTGAAAAAGAAGCCAACAAGGCAGCTGCTTTCCTCTAATATCTCACCCACCCTAATGTTTACTAACACTTGTAGAACACGTCAAAAAGTCAGCTGCATTTATTTTTGCTGTTCACGTATTTGATATGTATCCTGGGTCCCTCGTCCCAATTTAGCTCAAGTCCACTTCAGTCCACGTTCTGTATTATCTACTGATCTTGTAGAAGCCTGGGGCTAAAATGAGAACAATTAAAGGATGATTGACCATTTCGAGGGGAGTTAGGCACAGAATAGTGTTTTAATCCCCTAGCAAATATACAATTGCAAATTCATCTTTCACTTTTCAATCCCCTGGAGGCCACTATATTTTAGTGCGATTCAGACACATGCTCAACATAACTGGACTATAATTTTAGCAGCTTGTATACACAGGATTATGATACATCACATTCCATCCTGGAAATGTACACAGGAAAAGAATGGGTGGCCACAAAGGGTAACATTTTAGGCATTAAAGAATACTCCAGTATTTATCCTCTTGAAATACTGACAGTGTTCTTCATTAACTGGTATGTTAGGCTCGCTTAAAAACAGTGAATGCAACTGAAAATGCCTGGATTGTTATTTAGAAATGACTCAGGAGCACAAAAGCTGATGTTTCGGGCCTAGACCCTTCAAAATGACCATGGCAATTTTAAAAGCAGTATCCAAGATCATTGTCTTTCTCCCTGGTATTTGAAGGAGTTAGGCAATATATGCGTTTGTATATGCACCCATTGAACAAATTACATCCTCAGGTATTTCAAACATCAGAATCACAGGGAGAAAGCCCTAATTCCTGCATTTTCCCATTAGCTGAGCATTACCAGACCCTTCAGCTCTGATGAAGGGTCTAGGCCCGAAACGTCAGCTTTTGTGCTCCTGGGATGCTGCTTGGCCTGCTGTGTTCATCCAGCTCCACACTTTGTTATCTTGGATTCTCCAGCATCTGCAGTTCCCATTATCATTGTTACTTAGCAACGTCACTTTTAATTCCTATTTTTTCAAAACTGTCACTCGAGGTTTCAAGTGTAAAATCCAGCAGTGAGAGCAGACTATCTTCACATCTCATCAGCCTCGCAGTCAGCTAGCCTGACAATACTTGCAATACAAAGTAGCTTGACCTGGCATTACCTAAATTCCCTCTGAGTAATTCAGACCCTTCGGAAGAAAGAAAATTGGATGGGAAATGGAAAAAAACAATTAGATTGATATGGTAATGATAGGTTCTTCCTGCAAGATATGAAAGTCTTTCACTCTAAAGACTTGTTTAAAGAAAATCAACCATTTTGTTTGATGTCATTGTCATTGTGATGTATCTAATGATCTGAAAAAGATCAGAATAGTGTTGAGATGTAGAAAGCTGGAGATTAAAACAGAATGACATTCACAGGAATTAGAAGTAGCTCCATCTAGAACAAGATGTGGCTGTCTGACTTTTTTAAAAAATTGTCTTTGTGGTTATGTTTTCCATGGCAAGTCATTCCAAAATAGACACCTCAGCAGTCTTTTGTTAAGGTCTGCAAACATTTTTTTTAATGCTCAGTGTTCATCCAGATCCACACTTTGTTACCTCATGTTCATCTAGCTCCATACTCTGTTATTTCGGATTCTCCAGCATCTACAGTTCCCACTATCTCTGTGACGTATTAATGTTGGAATTGGATTTGAAATCATAGGTGGCAATCAAAGGAAGGACCCTGCTTTTCCACTGAGGTCATGAAGAAGTGCTGAAACACATACACCTGTGCAAAATAACAGCGACTAAACTATAAATGCCCTAATGTTCTAGTTCCTGCCCCCCAAAATACAACAAAAATAATTAACTGTCTCATCAAAGGACTAATAAAGAAACAGATGAGACAATTGATTAATACTGCACACAACTCCTCAAAACAACTAGGAACCAAGTGTGAATTTTGTGACTCGTCAAATTCGAAATCAAAACATTGAAAAAGCTATGCTGACACAAGAAAGGCAGTAAACTGACAGAGGTTTTGGAATTGGGAATACCCTGAATACTTTCAAAGTCTAGAACTACTGAAGTTGAGACTGTCAACAGTAACTACCACACTCTGAGTTCAAAACCTTTGAACACTCTTATCCCTACTGCCTCACATATACTCTATCTCTGCTACAAAACCCATCTCCCACCCAGGCTCATGTTCCACAACTCTCACTGTTTCTTTTTATGAACAACTCTCGCTGTAATATGCAGCATTTTCCAATTTAATCAGGACACCTCACTATCCTGCCCCACCTGCACCAGCACTATCACTTGCCATCTCACTCAATATCTCCCTTTGTATTAGTCCTGGTGAAACTGACCCATGGTAGGGCAGAAAGAGCCAAGATGTGTAGCGGGATACCTTATATTCAGTTCTCCAACCCCTACAAGAAGAAGATCCTGATTCAAACCACTCTCAACAAATTTTCCGCACTTAAATGATCAATTTTATCAAAAGATATCAAAACCAAATGATTGAGTTGTTCTCTAAAAAATTGTACTTTTTAAATTCACAAATGTATGATAATTTCACATATTGGGAGATGAAAGGCCAGATGACCAGCTTGGAAAGAAAATGGAGCGAAACTCCAGAGGACAATTTCCAACTGTATTTCACCACTTTGAGGGCTGACTTAAATTGAGGTGTACAAAATAATGAGAGGTTTGGACAGCATAGATGGTGAAGACCTTTACCCTTGGTAAGAGATGAATGAATAGAGCACACAGATTTTATGAGACTACAAGAAGAATTAGAAGGCATCTGAAAAAGAAAAACCTCTCCACCTAGAGAGTGGTGGGCATTTAGACCCCACTGCCCAGTTTAGTGGTTGAAGCAGAAACCCTCAACGCATTTAAAAGGAACTTGAATCTTCCCTTGAAGTACTGTAACCTGCAGGAGTGAGGTGCCACTTAAAGAGATTAGAATTGTTTTCTCAGTTGGCACAGAAACCATGGCCTGAATAGCTTTTTTCTATTCTGAGCTTAAACGCAGGCTGTCATTAGCATCATTTAAAATTTGAATAGTTCCCAAAATCAAGGAACAATGCCTAAATTAAATGTTGATATGAATCCGCCTGTTCAGGGTGAGTTGCTCAGACATACCGAAATCCACCATAGTTAAACTGGAGGTGAGTACATTTGCAGCTAGTTTTGCTTGCAAAAACTCACCACTTGAATCCATCTTCAGGTTGATCCCTACCAACACTGCACAACTCAAAATTCAAATTGCAGAAAGAAATAGTCCATTTTAAATGAATAACTGTTGCTTGTTTGACTCAAAATGAATTTAACAAAGAGTGCTAGAATGGTAAAAGGCACTAGTTAGATCACATCTGGGATGTTGATGAGTTTCTTTCTTGCAGTCCATTTTGTGTGAGTCTATTCACGGAACTACTATGATAGGTGACCTAGGATGATCCTACACCTTCAAAGGAACATTGAAGGTATCTAAATTGACCTGGAAGCCTCCCTTTACCACTGCCAACATTTCTATTTCAACGTATAATTGATGACCACACCTCGCTGCGGTACTTTCAATAGGAGTGAACTTCAATGTTTCCCCACAGAAATACAGGTTTTATATGCCTTATAAGTTGGTGCATGGGAATCAAGCAAATAATACAGCGGTGTTGCCAAGAAGATGGGCAACAATTTGAATCATGTCCACACAATGACGGCCCTGCATTATAAATGTTGAGCAGGAAATCAGCACTTCCGCAAATGGAAGTGAAGCTAGTTTAAAACATAATGCTGTAACTTTTGCCAACGTGGCAATTAACTGGGCTGCAGTGGGGAATTTCAATATTAGTGAAAAACTGGTGTAAGAATAGAAGAAGAAAGAATATGCCCTGAAGTTATCTGAAACCAAATGTACTGTCAGAAACAGGGCCCAGCCACTGGCCTGATCTTGAGAAACATGAATCAGAGTGGATCCTCAAATATTTTTGGAATATTTACATAGTCACCTCAAAACACACTTCAGTGGGTCAAATCAATTTCCAAATCTAGGCAAGATTTCTGAGCAACAGTGAGTTGGTATAATTGTTTTATTGATGTAAAATGTCAGTTATCACAGCAGAAGAACAAGATTGTCTGGACTGTACCAAAAGATATTGAAGTCAAAATCACCACTTTCTCATGATTCATTATCAGAAAAGCATCCATTATACCACATTGCAGTTACACCAGCCCATCTAAAAACTATGGTTCCATCTTTAGCTTTGAGTCTTAACAATTCATTTGAGCATCATGTTCATCCGACATGGATGTTTGCTGGAGAAAAGGTCTTTGAGGAACAAATGCTGCCTCATCTGGAACAGAAATTGCTGGAGAAACTCAGCAGGTCTGGCAGTACGGAAGGATCACCGGGCTCAAAATGTTAACCCTGCTTTCTTTCCGCAGAAGCTGCCAGATCTGCTGAGTTTCTCCAGCTGTTTCTATTACTGTTTCAGATCTTTAGCAGCTGTAGTTCTTTGTTTAATTTTATTACCTTACTTGATGTTTTGTGTGAGACAAGAGTGTGGAGTTGGAGGAAAACAGCAGGCCAGGCAGCATCAGAAAAGCAAGAAAGTTGACATTTCGGTTCGGGGCCCTGCTTGTGACCTGATATTTGTGTGATTTTCTTTCAGATGAGAGCCCCCACGTGCACTTGCCACCTACATTTTAGCAATGAGTATTTGGCTATCAGCAAATCTGGGACAATGTTTCTAAAATTCCTCAATGTAAACATGACAAAACATGCTTCATCAGTCATGTAGACATCAGTAAGTGTAGGCTCCAGAGACAAAGCTATGGCCTAATGGTATTATGGCTAGCCTGTTAATCCAAAGACCGAGGGAATCTTCTGAAGATCTCGGTTTGAATCACTCATGCAGATGGTGGAATTTGAATTCAATAAAAATCTGGAAATGACGGTCTAATGACGACCATGAAATGGTTGTTGGAAAAGCCCATTTAAACCATAAGACCATAAGACATAGGAGTGGAAGGAAGGCCATTTGGCCCATCGATTCCACTCTGCCATTTAATCATGACTCATGGGCATTTCAACTCCACCCTCCTGCACTCTCTCCGTGGCCCTTAATTCCTTGTATAAGATCATAAGACATAGGAGTGGAAGTAAGGCCATTTGGCCCATTTGGTTTGCTAATGTTTTTGGGAAGGAACTCCTGTCCTTATGTGGTCTGGCCTCCAGATCCATAGCAATGTAGTTGGCTCTTAATTTTCCTATGTAGTTAGGGGTGGGCAATAAATGCCGGCCTAGTCAGAGACACCCACATCCCGTGAATAAATATAGAAAGAAAAATATGGTTTGGTAGAAATACACATAAATCATGTGTCCAAATTTCAATAGGTAAAGATGTGCACATTGTAAGCCTGGATATGTTCTCACTTATGCTTCTTTACATGAATTGAAGCTGAAAGTTGTGATTTTAGCCATACTCATGGTTAAGTTTCCGTGGAGATGGATCTTTGCAGGTGAAGACAAGGTAGCCCTTCTCTGCCTCTTCCTCTTTCTCTGTCTCTTCCTCTCTCACTGGGTTGACTGCTTTTACAGGCAAGGATTTTCTGTTCTTGTTGGAGAAATGGCTCCTTTCATTCTGTTGACTTCCAGATGGTCTTGCTTCAGGTTTTTTTTGGTGTAATACGGTTTGTGTTCTGAAGTCAATTTTAATCACATGACTACATGATCAATACCTCTGTTGTCCACACAAACGATTTGAAGTTAGAAATCATTGCTATACATTGGAAGATGAATGGTGGCTGTTCCCATTTCCTTGTGGTATTAATTTCCCCCCCAGCTGTTGCGTTTAGCTCACAAACACTGAATCGGAATGGTCATTAATTTTGAATTTTGGTAAACACCCAGTCAACGGGGGTATAAACTCACAATTGGTTTCAAACTGTGAATTTCTATTGAAGGGACAGTAATTCCCCGTAGTTACATTTTTTTTTAAATTTTCACAAGTTTAGGCATAAATTAATCCCGTGTGTGTGCATAAATCACTGAAAGTCACCTGGTTTTTGGTGGCCATCATTTCATGCGCACAGTCAATTTTTAAAAGTAATTTTAAAACCGTCCATATTGAGTAGCATCCATGTCTTGAAATTTTGAAGTATTGTGTATTTAAATGACAAGCTATTAGAGTCATAGAGATGTATAGCATGGAAACAGAACCTTCAATTCAACTCATCAATGCTGACCAGATATCGTAAATAAATCTGATCCCATTTGCCAGCATTTGGTCCATATTCCTCTAAACTCTTCCTATTCGTATACCCATCCAGATGCCTTTTAAAAGTTGCAATCATACCAACCTCCACGCTTCCTCTGCAACTCATTCCATATACGCACCACTCTCTGCGTGAAAATGTTGCCCCTTAGGTCCGTTTTAATTTTGCCCCTGAACCTATGCCCTCTAGTTTTGGACTCCCCACCCCAGGGAGAAGACCTTATCTATTTTCCCTATCCATGCCCCTCATTATTTTATGAACTTCTATAAGGTCACCCCTCAGCCTCCGATGCACCAGGGAAAACAGCACCAGCCTATTCAGCCTCTTGCTATAACTCAAACCCTCCAACCCTGGCAACATCCTCGTAAATCTTCTGAATTTCTTCAAGTTTCACAACATCCATCCTACAGCAGGGAGACCAGAATTACATGCAGTATTCAAAAAGTGGCCTAGCCAATGTCCTGTGCAGCTGCAACGTGACCTCCCAACTCCTGTATTCAATGCACTGACCAATAAAGGCAAGCATACCAAATGTTTTCTTCATTATCCTATCACCTACCACATTCAAGGAACTATGAACCTGCACTCCAAGGACTCTTCATTCAGCCACGCTCCCCAAGACCTTACCAGGACTTTATTAATTTATAAACTGTCATCAGATCATTCAAATATTGTAGTGTATACAATTTAAAGGCAAGATGATTTCTTGTGAAGGGATAAACACAAAACTGAAATGTCCACTGATCCAGACTGGAACTTTTAAGATGTTGCCATTGCTTTCTAACACATAGCAAAGATAATTAATTTAACAGTTATTAAAATGTTTTAACTGTGGTTAGAAGTCTCTTGCAAAATTAACTCATTCAATAAATTGTGTATGTTGACATAAATTACTGCCATGTCTCAAAATGATAATTCCTACATCAACACAACTATTTCCTATTTAATACTTTATATAGAAGTCAACTTCCATTCTGTAATGTCTTTTTGAGACTTCAAACATTGGTTTATATTTCTGATCTTTGGTATAAGGCAAAAATTGATTGAATCAGTAACTAATTCTCTATTTGGTTAAAATAATATAAAAGAACAATATGACTCTGTAGTCAGTGTCCTCGTAGATAGTTATGAGAAAGAAGACCTTTCATTAAGAAATCATCTTTCACAACCTCAAGTTATCTCAAGTGGCTTCACAGCCGATTAAGTACTTTGTGGACAGTTGTACTGTTGGGAAATGTGGCAGCCAGAAATGCCTTGCAAATGACCAAGCATTGACGACCATTTTTAACTACTAGTTCCTGAGGGAGAAAAGTTGCTCAAGACACAAGTAGAACTAACTCCTTTGGTCTCCTTTAAATAATGCAATAGGATCTTTTGATGCCATGTACACCCTTGTGCCTAGTGCAACATCGCTAAAATCTCTATCCTTCAATACATGATCAGTCAACAACACCATTCATATTGTTTCATTCAATAATTAGAACAGAGATGGTGAACTGTATGGATTTTTTTTTATGGAACTTTTTTTCTCACCAAATGACTCCTATTTTCCTATATTCCACCTCTTTAATGCATGGTTTTAATGTTTTATTCGAAATAGATCACATTGTCCTTAATCTTCTATGTTGATCCTAATTAAAATATAGAACATCTTTAGCATTTAGTTTTTGGTCAGAGAGGTAGGTGAGACGGGGAAGGGGTTGGAGAGATGAGAGATATGTCCCTTAGGAAATATTAATTGGGTGACTTTACTTAGTGTGTATTACAAACAATGTGGGATAGTCAACAATCCTGGCAAGGTCAGTTATGAATTATGAATGCATTTTGGAAGCAGGGAAATTGACTTGCTGATGTTTCACAATACTGAAACAAAACTATGGCCCCATAATATCATTCAACAAAAGAAAATTAAGAGATCTACTGATTATTATATACTTCCGTCTATTAAAGTATCTGATGTGAAAATATTTTCCCATTGCAGCATCATCCCTCACTATGCAATTAAACACCAAAGGACTTACTTATAACAGTAAAACAAACACAGTTTGGCTGAATTTAATTGCTTACTGTATTAGTTCAGAGTGCAACTCTAGTATACAATCCATTCCAACTTCAGAAAGCTATTAGAGTAGCACCAAAATACAATATAGAATTCCTATTATGTTTATGGAATACATTTAACAGTTGCATTCTTATGTATTAGAACCCATTTAACTACATCCCTTCCTGTTACCATTAATCAGTGTTACATTAATATGTTGCATAATATCTCTTCTCATCAAAACAATTCATCATTCTACTTTGTTATTATTTGTGAAATTTGCAAGTTGAAATTTGACGTGCCTTAGAATGACAGTGTTGCTCTGTTTAATTATGGTTTCCCTTGAACACAAATTTATAATCACATATACACGAGGTACGATAACCCAGAATAAGAGAGCCATTTATTCAGTTAAACATCTCCCCTTGGTAGGCCTGAGGATCATATAATTTACATACGGTTTTTCTATATTGCATTCTGGTACATTGCTATTTTAGAGCTCAAGTTAATGCCAAATGTTAGAACATAGAACATAGAAAAGTACAGCACAGTACGGGCCCTTCGGCCCACGATGTTGTGCCGTGGAATAATCCGAACCCAAAAATAAAATAACCTAACCTACATTCCCCTCAATTCACTGCTGTCCATGTTCACGTCCAGCAGTCGCTTAAATGTCACTAATGACTCCGCTTCCATGACTACCTCTGGTAAACTATTCCATGCGCTCATAACTCTCTGGGCAAAAAACCTCCCTCTGACGTCTCCTCTATACCTTCCTCCTAACACCTTAAAACTATAACCCCTCATGGCAGTCAATCCTGCCCTGGGGAAAAGTCTCTGGCTATCGACTCTATCCATGCCTCTCATTACCTTGTACACCTCGATCAGGTCACCTCTCTTCCTCCTTCTCTCAAGAGAGAAAAGTCCGAGCTCAGTCAACCTCTCCTGGTAAGACAAGCCCTTCAGTCCAGGCAGCATCCTGGTAAACCTCCTTTGCACCCTCTCCAAAGCCTCTACATCTTTCCTATAATAGGGCGACCAGAACTGGACACAATATTCCAAGTGTGGTCTCGCCAGGGTTTTGTAGAGCTGCAGCATAACCTAGCGGCTCTTCAACTCGATCCCCCTGTTAATGAAAGCCAAAACACCATATGCTTTCTTAACAACCTTATCCACCTGGGTGGCAACTTTGAGGGAGCTATGCACTTGAACACCAAGATCCCGCTGTTCCTCCAAACTGCCGAGAATCCTGCATTTAATCCTATATTCAGCATTTAAGTTCGACCTTCCAAAAAGCATCACTTCGCATTTATCCAGGTTGACCTGCCATTTCTCAGCCCAGCTCTGCATTCTGTCAATGTCTCGCTGAAGCCTGCAATAGCCGTCGATACTATCAACGGCACCTCCAACCTTTGTGTCATCAGCAAATATACTAACCCACCCCATAACCTCCTCATCCAAGTCATTTATAAAAACTACAATGAGCAGAGGCCCAAGAACAGAGCCCTGCGGGACACCACTCAGCACTGACCTCCAAGCAGAATACTTACCATCTACAACCACTCTCTGCCTACTGTCAGCCAACCAATTCCGAATCCAGACAGCCAAATCACCCTGTACCCCATACCTCCTGACTTTAAATCTGATCTGGCCCTGGGGACTTATCAATCTTAATGTTTGCCAAAATTTCCAGCACATCAACTTCCTCAATCTTGATCTGTTCAAGCCTGTTTACCTGCTCCTCAAAGTTCTCATTCACAAAAAGGTGTCTTTCCTTAGTGAAAGCCGAAGCAAAAAACCCATTTAGGGCTTCACCTATCTGCTCAGACTCCACGCACAAGTTCCCTACACTACCCTGATCGGTCCTACCTTCTCCCTGATCATTCTCTTATTCCTCGCTTATGAGTAAAATGCCTTCAGGCTCTCCGTAATCCTTCCTGCCAAGCCTTTTTCGTGCCCCCTCCTGGCCCTCCTCAGTCCACGTTGATCTCCTTCCGAGCAAGCCTGTAATCCTCTGTTTCTGCCATCCAAGGCTCCTTAATCTCACCCCTTCTGTTGTGGTCACTGTCGCCAAAGTGTTCTCCCACCACGAGATCTAACACCTGTCCTGGCTCATTGCCGAGCACCAAATCCAAAATGGCCTCCCCCCTCATCGGCCTGTCCACATACTGAGTAAGGAAACTCTCCTGAACACTCCTGACAAAAACAGCTCCATCCAAACCATCTGTGCTAAGGAGGTTCCAATCTATATTGGGAAAGTTGAAGTCACCCATAACAACAACCCTGCTACGTTTGCACTTTTCAACAATCTGCCGGCCAATGAGTTCTTCGATTTCCATATTGCTATTTGGGGGTCTGTAGAAAACCCCCAAGTGAGGTGACTGCTCCCTTGCTGTTCCTAACTTCCACCCATACTGACTCAGTCGATAAACCTTCCTCGGCAACCTCAGCCCATACCACCTCAGTAGACGAGTCCTCATCAAAGGTTTTTTCAGTCGCCGTTATACTGTCTTTGACCAACAAAGCCACACCTCCCCCTCTTTTACCACCTTCCCTGACCTTAATGAAAGATCTAAACCCTGGAACCTGCAATATCCATTCCTGACCCTGCTCTAACCATGTCTCCGAAATGGCCATAACATCGAAGTCCCAGTTACCTATCCAAGCTGCAAGCTCACCTACCTTATTCTGGATACTCCTGGCATTAAAGTAGACACACTTCAATCCAGCTTGCTGTCTGCCAGCACACTCCTGTGACAGTGAGGTCCTGACCATGTCCTCTCTACGCTCATCTCCCTGTGTGCTAGGACTACACCTCAGTTTCCCATCCCCCTTGTGAGCTAGTTTAAATCCACCCGAATGGCACTAGCAAATTTCCCACCCAGGATATTAGTGCCCCTCTGTTTCAAGTGGAGACCGTTCTGTTTGTAGAGGTCCCACCTTCCCCAGAATGAGCCCCAATTGTCCATGTACCTGAAGCCCTCCCTCCTGCACCATTCCTGCAGCCACGTGTTCAGCTGAAATCTCTTCCTGTTCTTTGCCTCGCTATCACGTGGCACGGGTAACAAACCAGAGATGACCACTCTATTTGTTCTAACTCTCAACTTCCACCCTAGCTCCCGGAAATCCTGCCTGACATCCCTATCCCTCTTTCTACCTATGTCGTTGGTGCCTGTGTGGATCACGACTTGGGGCTGGTCACCCTCTCCCCTCAGGACCCCAAAGGCACGATCCGAGACATCACGGACCCTGGCACCTGGGAGGCAACACACCAATTGTTAAATTGCTCCATGAGGGTACCGTGTTAGTTAACACACTCAGTGGTATCTACCATTGCCACTCATCAAAGTAAAATAATTTGACTTACAATTTCGGTAGAAGAGCATGAATTGTTAAAAAAAAATCACAGTGGGAATCCTAATCTTTTTCAAGAATCATTCATCCAATTTTGAGTTGCAAACTGACTCGTAGAACCATAGGCAAATTATGATACAGAAAGGCATTTCAGCCCATCATGTCTATGCTAGCTGAAGAAAAAATCACACCAGCTATCTCACCATTGAGCACCTGGCCTGGAGCCTTGCAGTTTACAACACTTCAGATGGAGATCCATATACATTTTAAAGAAGTTGTGGGCTTCTGCCTCTGCCAGGAAAAAGGATATTAAATTCCAGACGCACACCATCCTACTGAATCCTTTAGTTCCTTACCTGTATTTTGTGAGGATTGCAAAATGTTCTTCAGATCTTCCTTTAACAACTTGAGATACAATTCACAAACCCTGATGACTTATCGACCTTCAAGAATGCTAGTCCCTCACATACTTCCCGCCACTTTATGCTTATTGTACCTAATATGTTACAGTCCTCCTCTAGAATGTCTAAATTACCTTGAATATCACAGATAGAACTTACCCTTCCTTAGCTATTCTTTTGTTCTTAGTGTATTGATAAACCATCTCTGCAAATTCATCAAACTTAAGGTGAGCAGGGACAAAGGTTGGTAAAAGCCTAAAAACCTAAAACATGGTACATGACAACAAAAGATACTTCACACTGCATTAGCCTGTTAGGTTTTGGGGAGCTACCTAAACTGCTTATTTATTGCTAGTAACTCAAGAAAGTTATAATCACAGAATTGCCTATAATCAAAAGTTATAATCACATGAAACTGAAATAATTAGTCTGGTTCACTATTGCCTTTGAGGGCAGGAAATTGGCCGTTCTCATCTGTTATGGGCTATATGTGACTACAGACCTACAAGAATTTGATTGATTCTTGACTGCCCTCTGAATGGCTGGTCAAGATGTTTCGTCATACTGAAACACTGCAGAAACAGGCTGTTCAACATCACCTTTCCAACATCAATTAATGCAACAGATCCTGGCTTGTTCTGTGTTTTTTGTAATCCACAAAAGAATAAAGAAAGTACTGCTGTCATCATTACCTACGAGCAATAGTCCTTGTGAGCTGCGTGGGAAATAGCTACGCAGCAACTGGAAATACGCTAGGCAAGGACAGCACAGTCTGTTCAGAAACAATTTTCCCTTTAAGATGTGCGCATGCATGGCCATGGGACAATGCTAAAGAGACCTTGCAGTGCATTTAAGTCAGTCATACACAGCAAACAGCATTCAATGGGAACATTGCTGCTGTGGCTGCAAGTGCAAGTCAGAGACTAGGAATCCAGCAGCGAGTAATGCAGCTCCTGACTCCCCAAAGCTTGTCTATGAGGCACAAATCAGGAATGCAATAGAACACTCTCGAATTGCCTGGATGAATGCTTCTCCAACAATGCTTAAGAAGCTTGACAACATTTGAAACAAAGCAACCAGCTTAATTGGTATTGCATCCACAAACATTCATTCCCAGCATCACTTGTGCTCAGTAGCAGCAGTGTATACCATTTAGAAGATGTACTGCAAAAATTTTCTGTCAAGGGTCATTAGGCAGCGCCTTCAATATTGTCCATATCCTATGAATGAATAAGAAAAAGATTATGTGAAAGAACGGTAACTCAGTCCAAGCCATTCTTTCATACATTATCTATTTGAAATGGTTGATTGCGTTACGACCTGTTCCTGGGCAAAGTTCCTCAATTTGTGATACCTCAAACCATGAATTTCTGGGATCATAGGGGTGAACTGCTTGAAAAGAACAAACAAAATAAAACAAAGATTTTCTGCCACTCCTTGGTTGGCTCAACAAAATTAATTTTAAAAAGAATCACTTCCCTTTCTCCCAGATTTAAAGTAACTTATGTTTAAAAGGAGACAATTTAACTAAATTGTCTTGAATTAACAAAAGTAGAAAGTGTATTAGTTACTAACACAAAAAGAAGTAACAGCACAGCACAAAAATTAGAAAGTGAAGTATGCCCTCAAAAAAAGTTAAAAGATATACAATTCAATTTCCAAGTCACTTCTGAAGATTGGACAGTAGAACATTGTGGCTGTTACAATCGATGTTCCTGTGGGATTGATATTGGTATTCGATTTCAAGAATCTTAGCTTTGTAGATTCATTAAAAAAAAACTCGTTTTGGCAGTGGGCGACTGGTAGCACTTAGAGTTAGAGAGTATTTTTTCCCATTTTCCTTACCTGTAATGAAGAGGCATTTAAGTGCAGTTCTCTGAACTATAAACCTCATAGCACATTCATCTACACATAAGAATGTCAAGCCACTGATGCAAACAGAGGCCAGGGTTGAAGCTTGTTTTTAATGCCTGCCATTTCATCACCTGAAGTCTGTTCTTACACATTGTTCAACTGGCGATGTTAGTGCCTGTAAAATTTCAGTTAAGGATTGATTAATGAGCACAAGCTTGTTGTACTATTCATTCCCTTTCTCTTTATCTACAACTTCAAACAAAAGTTTTTGGTGTTTGCCGTCTGAATTTCTTCAGAGATGACAGAAATGTTTTCCAGTTGTGACAATCATATTATAATCACAAATTTTACAATGTGTTATGAGATCTTCAAACACTCTTGAGATCTCTAACCACTATACTGCTGACCGAGCCGGGGCTGTATACCTGGTGATCCCAAAATGACCCCAAAATATTCTTTCCGGGATATCTTCTGAAGGGAAGCTGGAATAACTGGACTGCTGTTAATATAATCAATGATTGCGAAGTGCTATTGGTACTCAAATATTGTGTTCTTAGTTAATTCAGTGCACTTCTGATCTGGCAATCCTCTAGCACAATAACAGTGAATGGTGGCATATGTTTATGCAATCTTTTGCTTTTAGGAAATTTGCTTGAGCCTATTTTGGTTTGCTGGCCACTGGTTCTTCTTAGCTATTTGAAACATACTTCTTATGCCATCTCAGGAATCTCAATACATTTCTTCTTCTTCTTGGGCTCCATATAGCGCAGACGGTGGCCCAGTGGTATTATCACTAAACTATTAATCCAGAGGCCCAGAAAATGTTCTGGGGATCCGAGTTTGAATCCAACCATGGCAGATGGCTGACTATTGGGGTAAAATCCATCTGGTTCACTAATATCCTTTGGCGTAGCAAACTGCCATCCTTACCTGGTTTGGCCTAATGACTCCAGACCCACAACAATGTAGTTGACTTTTAACTGCCCTCTGTGCAATTAGGGATGGGCAATAAATGCTGACCTAGCCAGAGACACCCACATCGTGAATGAACAAGTGAAAAAGAGACCCAATGAAATGTTTTACCGATTGGTCTTTCACTGATTATTTGATGATGGTTGTTCCTTGACCAGTTATTCTGTGACGAGTAAAAGGCTTTAAACATGCCGTTTTCCCTTGCTGATTGTTCCACAAGTTTGTTGGTGCATTGTTGATAGTTCAGCTTCTATGGCTGCCAATTAGCTGAAGAAGTAATTCTTACAGCTTTAATGACATTAAAACTGTAAATGCTCCTGGGCCCACTGGTATTCTTGGCTCTTGGATCCATTGGATTTCTCACTGTTGTTACCTTGTTGCATTCAGCTTAAAAGCCCACCACTGCTACTGGACAGTATGCAATGCCAACCAACACTAGTCTGTTTTAATGAAACTTATTAATTCCTCCCCTTTCCTTAACGACAATAAAGAGTCTACTTAGTTTACAATGGTGGAGGAAAGCCAGTGGTGAGTCTAACTGCAAAAAATCCCTTAATTAAACAAGATACAATTTATTGAATGATGGGAATCAGGTATTAGTTACATTAGAAAGATAGACATAGCTAATAAGACTGTGAGGCAACAAAGACAATAGGTTTGTCCTATTTGAGATTCTAGCCTTTTTCGTGCCTAAGTTCTTATGACATCATTAGTTTGAGTGGAGCTGAATGCAGTCACCACATTAATCTTTCCAGAGTTAATACCTGGAAAAAAATTAGCACATTCTTATCCTACATATCACTTTCCAAGGTAACCTTTCCAGAGGTATTACCTGGAAAACAATTAGTACATTCCTTTTTGTGCATATCACTAGTCTTTCTCTGGCAAGTGGTCACCAGGTAACAATATTTAGAAAGAATATCATTAATACCCTGTGATAATGGGAACTGCAGATGCTGGAGAATCCAAGATAACAAAGTGTGGAGCTGGATGAACACAGCAGGCCAAGCAGCATCTCAGGAGCACAAAAGCTGACATTTCGGGCCTAGACCCTTCATCAGAGAGCTCTCTGATGAAGGGTCTAGGCCCGAAATGTCAGCTTTTGTGCTCCTGAAATGCTGCGTGGCCTGCTGTGTTCATCCAGCTCCACACTTTGTTGTCATTAATACCCTAATCCTTTCGCTTTGAAATCCTCCTTAACTTGCAAATATTTGTGGCAAATTGCCAAATTGAAAGAGATTCTTTAAAACTGACATTGATATGAGATGTTTGGGCAGTTTTCAGTATTTTGTAAGATAGATTTCAAACATTAAACAGTTCCTGTATCCAGTATACTGTAGCTAACTGGTAACAGAGGGCAGTAGAGTAACATCAAGTGAAAACACAGTGAAGAAAATGAAAATGAAAATGAAATAAACAAGTTCAGGGATGTGGCATTTTTATTTCTATAAGGTTTTCAGAACTCAAAATATTCAATATATTCACTTTGTAATAGCACTTTAAATCTAGAAACTAAGGATAATCGAGGTGGATTACTTTGTGCAGTCACCTCCCCACCTTGTTTAGTCATCAACAGATGGTAAAACACAGGGATTAGGAAGGCTAGTCAAAATACTTCTACTCTTTTTAACTTTGGTTTTTAAATATGCGCAAGTTTGAACATCTTTACTGCTCTACAGAATCTTCCTTCAGTAATAACCTAAGATGTTTTGGATGCATCATCCCGATTTCTGAGTGCAGAGATTATGATACAGTGCAACTAAACTTTGTAAGCCACAAAATTGGTTTGCCTGTCTCATCCATTTGATTGTGGTCCCAGTTCCTGTGACCCAGAGATGGTTTCTACTTCCCAGAGTGGCAAATGGGGTCTGCATTCTGAACCAAAATGAAGATGAGGGAACCTTTTTTTCAAAATAAAGGTGGGGTGTTTCTTAAATGGAAGTTGCAAAACCAGATTGGTGCAATAGAAATTCTTGACGAACGAAACTCAGGGCAACAGAAGAATCCAGACAATTGAATACAGCACTGGAGGCAACTGTGGTGAAAATTAGCAGGAGGTTTCTACATTGATGCAAGGGACTATGAGGAACCATCCTTAGAAGAGAATGGAAGCTAGTAGCCAGGAAAGTCAATTCCTGAAAACTAGACCTGAGAATTTAGCAGCTGGGTCATGAGAATTCTAATGAACTAACATCAGCGGTCAAGTAATTCACAAGTGAACTTGAGAAACCTATTGCGGGGGGGTGCTCACAGCAGGGAAGCAGCTAAGTAGCTTATGTTTTTCCGTGTAAACTTACTGTTTCCTTTGTAAATCTACAGTAGTGAGTAGAGTGGTTTTTTGATTACACATTTTATAGAGATCTGCCTCTTGATTAAACTTTGAAAATATATTAAAAAAGATGCTAAGTTATCTTGGAGCAGTATTTTATAGAGAAGTAGGACTGTGCTAGTTTCTGGATCTGTATATTGTTAAGGCGCAAAAATGGCAATTAGTAGAGTATGTGCTCCTCCTGTCAGATGTGGGAGATTAGGGAGACTTTCCATGTTACTGATGTTAATGCCTGCAGGAAACGTGTTTGGTTGTGCATCCTATTGGATTGCATGGATTGGTTGGAGTGGCAGTTAGAGGCAATGAAGAATTTGCAGGAGACGGGAGTATGATGGATGGCAGTTTTAGGAAGGGAGAAAAACCCCAGATACAGTGAGTTTTGCGAAGATTTGTAGCTCAGGTTGAGCTTCTGGATGTGAGTTTGCTTGCTGACCTGGAAGGTTAGCTTTCAGACGTTTTGTCACCGCTTCACCGGAGGCTCACTGATGATGTTACCTAGAATGGTGATGAAACATCTGAAAACTAACCTTCCAGCTCAGCGAGCAAACGCACATCCAGAACCACAGATACAGTCAGGTAGATGGGTTACTGCCAGGAAAGGTAGGAACATTAGGCAGGTAGTGCAGGAGTCTATCCCCAGCTCAAACACGTATGCTGTTTTTGAAGATATGGGGGTGATGGACTCTTGGGGGAATGTGGCACTGACAGTCAAGTTACTGGCACTGAGACTGGCTCTACTATAATGATGGGTATATCAGGTTCCAAGTAATCAATTGTGATTGGCGACTCATTAGTCAGAGACGCAGACAGACATTTCTTTGGCTGACAACGCGACATCTGAATAGTGTGTTGCCTCCCTGAGATGGGTCAAGGATATCTTGAGAGGGTGCAGAATATTCTCAAAGGAGAGAAGGACCAGCAGGAGGTCATTGTACACACGGAGCTAATGACATGGGTTGAGAAAAGGACAAGGTTCTGGGGAGATAATGTTGGAAGTTAGGCAAGAATTTAAAAAGTAGGTCCTCGAGGGTAGTAATATCTGAATTATTATGGGTGCCATAAACTAGTGAAAGTAGAAATAGAGGATAGGTCAGATGAATGTGTGGCTGAGGAGCTGGTGCAGGGGTGAATGACTCACATTTTTGGATCAATAGATTCTCTTCTAGGGTAGAAGAGACCTGTATCAGTAGGATGGATTGCACCTGAATTGGAAGATTACTAGAACACTGTTGGGGAGATTTGCTAGAGCTACTCAGGATGATTCAAACTAGTGGGCGTGGGACCCAGGGAGATCATGAGGAGAGAGATCAGCCTGAGAATGGTGCAGTTTGGAAAAGGAGTAAATCATGGCTGGCAGGAACAAACCAGAGAACGAGGTCAGACTGTTAAATTAAACCACATATATTTCAATGCAAAAGGCCTGACAGGAAAGGCAGATGAACTCAGGGTATGGGTGGAAACAAGGGACTGGGGTATCATAGCAAGTACAGAAGTGTGGTTCAGGGATGGACAGAAGGATAGAAAGGGGGGGGTGTGCAAGAGAGGAGGGAGAGCGATGTTTTCGATTAGAGATAACACTATGGCTGTACTTAGGGAGAATATTCCTGGGAGTACGTCAAGGGAATTTATTTGGAGAGAACTTTGAAATAAAAAAGGGATGATCACCTTGTTTGGAATGTGCTATAGACCACCCCGATAGTCAATGGGAAATTGAAGAACAAATTTGTAAGGAGGTTTCAGTTATCTCTAAGAATAATATGATGGTAATGGTAGGGGATTTTAATTTTCCAATCATAGTCTTGGACTGCTTTTGTGTTAAGGGCTTGGATGGAGAGCAATTTGTTAAGTGTGTACAAGAAAAAATTTCTAATGTAGTATGTGGATCATCTCCCCACTCTCGGGAAATAAACCGGGATGGGTGACTGAGGTGTCAGTGAGGGAACACTTTAGGGCCAGTGGTCATAATTCTACTAGTTTCAAAACAGTGATGGAAAAGGATAAGCAGGACCTAAAAGTTCAAGTTCTAAACTGGAGGAAGGCCAATTGTGATGATATTAGGCAAGAACTTTAAAAGATTGAATGGGGGAGGGTGGAACGGATATTGGGAGGTAAAGGGAAGTGAGAAACCTTCAAAATGAGATAACGCCAGTCCAGAGACAATATGTTCCTGTTAGGGTGAAGAGCAAGGCTGGTAGGTGTAGGGAATGCTGGATGACGAGAAAAATTGAGGTATTGGTCAAGAAAAAGAAGGAAGCACGTGTCAGATATAGATAGCAGGGATTGAGTCAATCCCTAGAAGAGTATAAAGGCCATAGAGGTATACTTAAGAGGGAAATCAGGAGGGCAAAAAGGGGACATGAGATAGCTTTAGCAAATAGTGTTATGGAGAATCCAAAGAGATTCTACAAATACATTAAGGACAAAAAAGGTAACTAGGGAGAGAATAGGGCCTCTTCAAGAACAGCAAGGCTGGCTACATTTGGAATTTCAGGGAGAGATACTAAATGAGTATTTTGCATCAGTGTTCACTGTAGAGAAGGATATGAAAGCAAAGAATTTAGGGAAATAAATAGCAAATTTTGAAAAATGACTATATTACATGAAAGTGGATGTGCTGGACATCTTAGAATGCATAAAGGTGGTTAAATTCCTGGGAACAAGTGTACACTAGAACTCTTTGGGAAACTAGGAAAGAGATTCCTGGGTCCCTTGTTGAGATATTTGCATCATTGATAGTCACAGGTGAGATGCCGAAATACTGGAAGTTGGCCAACGTGGTGCCAATATTTAAGAAAGGTGGTAAGGAAAAGCCAGGGAAATATAGACCGGTGAGCCTGATATCTGTGGTGGGCAAATTGTTGGAGGAAATCCTGAGGGACACGATTTACACGTATTTGGAAAGGCAAGGACTGATTAGAGATTGCAAACATGGCTTTGTGCATGGTAAGTCATGCCTCACTAATTTAATAGAGCTTTTTAAAGAAGTAATGAAGAGGATTGATGAAGGCAGAGCAATGGAAGTGATCTATATGGGCTTCAGTAAGGTTTTCAACAAGGTTCCTCATGGTAGACTGGTTAGCAAGGTTAGGTCACATGGAATATAGGGAGAACTAGCCATTTGGCACAGAACTGGCTCAAAGGTACGAGACTGAGAGTGATGGTGGAAGGTTGCTTTTCAGACTGGAGGCTGGTAGCCAGCAGTGTGCCACAAGTGTTGGGGCTGGGTCAACTGCTTTTTGTCATTTATATAAATGATTTGGATGTGACCATCAGAGATATGGTTAGTAAGTCTGCAGATGACACCAAAATGTAGTGGACAGTGAAGAAGGTCACCTCAGAGTACAATGGGACCTTGATCAGATAGGCCAATGGGCTGAGAATGGTAGATGGAGTTTCATTTAGATAAGTGTGAGGTGCTGCAATTTGGAAAGACATATCACGGCAACACTTATACACTTAATGGTAAGATGCTGGGGAGGTCCTGGGCAGTGCAGGTTCATAGTTCCTTGAAAGTAGAGTCGCAGGTAGACAAGATAGTGAAGAAGGAGTTGAATATGCTTGTCTTTATTGGTCAATGCCCTGAGGAAAGGAATTGGGAGGCCGTGTTGCGGCTGTACAGGACTTTGGCCAGGCCACATTTGGAACACTGCATTCAATTCTGGTCTCCCTGCTGTGGGAAGGATGTTGTGAAACTTGAAACAGTTCAGAAAAGATTTACAAGGATGTTGGAGGATTTGAGCTAAATGGAGAGGCTGAATAGACGAGGGCTATTTTCCCTGGAGTGTCAGAGTTTGAGGAGTGATCTTACAGAAGTTTATAAAATCATGAGAGCCATGGACAGGATGAATTGGTGAGGTATTTTACCCAGGATAGTGGAATCCAAAACTAAAGGGCATAGGTTTAAAGTGAGGAGGGAAAGATTTAAAATGGACCTAAGGGGCAATGTTTTTCATGCAGATGATGGTGTGAGTATGGAATGAGCTGCCAGAGGAAGTGGTGGAGGCTGGAACAATTGCAACATTTAAAAGGCACCTGGATGGGTATATGAATAGGAAGGGTTTAGAGGGATATGGGCTAAACACGGGTAAATGGGACTCGATCAATTTGGGATATCTTGTCAGTATGGACAAGTTGGACTGACAAGTCTGTTTCCATGCTGTATAGCTCTATGACTTTAAACGCAGCGAATATATCTTCACATAATATTTTGCATTCAGTGTTCCAGCAATCTCCTCAATTCATCACCCACTTGGCAATATTTTGCAGAACTCGAGGCACAGGTCTATCATCCAGGTAATCTACCTTACCCTCCCACACCTGTGAATGCATCCAGCCTCAATCCCACTTCTCATGATCTACAGATAATAAAATGTGAGGCTGGATGAACACAGCAGGCCCAGCAGCATCTCAGGAGCACAAAAGCTGACGTTTCGGGCCTAGACCCATCTCTGATGAAGGGTCTAGGCCCGAAACGTCAGCTTTTGTGCTCCTGAGATGCTGCTGGGCCTGCTGTGTTCATCCAGCCTCACATTTTATTATCTTGGATTCTCCAGCATCTGCAGTTCCCATTATCTCATGATCTACACATGCCTCCAGCTATTCATCCACAATAGGCACTTCACCTGAGCACAATGCTGCATCACTAGCATTCAGGTCTCCCTCTTGCAAGACTAGGAGCCTGGTCGATGACGGCCAAGAATGGCTATACCTCCAGAATTCAGATGAAACAGTTTTCCTCATCTTTACATTAACTG
The DNA here is from genome assembly GCF_030684315.1 of Stegostoma tigrinum. Lineage (NCBI taxonomy): Eukaryota > Metazoa > Chordata > Chondrichthyes > Orectolobiformes > Stegostomatidae > Stegostoma > Stegostoma tigrinum. Next base: position 16,771,595 of record NC_081367.1, on the reverse strand, counting down.
CGATGGAGCCTGTGGCCTGTGATATCAGTGAAAAAAGAGGATAAGGAATCTTCCAGTTTTATGTCCTTTCTCAGTTCCCAGCTCTACCTCATCCTGCTTTCTGGCAGGGTGAACAAACTGCAGATCTCTCACTTTCTTTCCCATCCTCCTTCCCTTGTCAATATTTCCCTTTTGAGTTCCTGCTATAAGACACTCAGCATCTGCCATCTACCCAGCTTCAGCAGCTCCATGGCTAAGGGGTGCAGCAACTTCAGGAAGAAGAGCCCCATCGCTTGCTCTGAAAGCTATAGCCACCAACTCAGTGACAGGTGCTACACTTGTCTTGGAGAAAAGTATGGATTTGGAATTGAAAACTGTTGAGTCACAGCATGAATCAGATAGGTCCAGTGTAAAGGATGGTTCATTTGCCAGCTCTGTAAAAGGCATGGCACGGGATCTGACGAAGAGCCCCAGTGGAAAGGCATATGGGAGAAGGTTGAATGAGCACTTACACTGGGATATGGGATATGATAGATGCTCGTAAGCCTCTTTCACTGTCTGGAAGCAGGAAGGAGCCCAGCTTGGAAATGGCAGAGGCATGATGCGGAACTCGTCCTTTCCACGACTTCTGCCTCATTGCCTGTCATGCTGTAGATCCAGCAGCATTTGTACTGTTGCTCCAATATCTGTTGCTGTTTTGTGTGGACAGGTCTTTTACTTTGCCATCCCAATAAAGATGCAGAAACAAATGGGAAAAAATATCTTCATAAACAGCCCAAATTACTGTCAGACAATTCTCCATCAAAAAAGTTCCATGGACTTAACTCAGCTGCAATCATGGTGCCTGGCCATTTAAACACCTCTGCAGCCGAACTCACCTTTTAGCATTGTGCTGCTTTTTGCTTCACTGGATAGGTGTTGCCAGAATCTGCATCATTACCCAGCATTACATCATCTGGTTGGCTGTTTGAGAACAGGATATCACCATTTACAGATGTTTGGGCATGTTTAGCAGTGTACACCCATATCAATGAGGAATGCCACACAGACTGTGCAGTAGCAGCCCACAGCATTCTCTGCCATTCCGCTGTATCAAATTGCTAAAAATTAAAAAAGTGCAGGGGCTCACAGCAAGGCCCCACCACCATCCACATTCAAGGGAACTAGCGATGGATGATAAACACGAGAAATACCAAGATAATCAGAGTTCATTGGGAAAGTTTTACGAAGGCAAGCATTGAACATTCGCGGCATGGTGTCATGTGCACAGAACTCCGAGGCCTCCAGCGTTTTGGGTTGTCACAAACTCTCAGTCAGCACCTGATACAAAAGCTGTTCAGAAACTAATGACAAATTCCGGTTTATTAAACACATAGAAAAAGTCCAAAACTCAGGCTGCTATTCTGAAATGTGCAATGCTGGCTTGCAAGGTATGTTGGGAGAAGTTAGTCACATAAATAAGTACCACTAACGCAGGCAGAAAGGATAGTTTCAGTGGCCTACCTATTAGATTTTTAACTGTTACCCAATTGATAAAACTATGCTCAGACAGTTCTGAGTACAATTTTATTGCATCTTCCTCTGCACGCTTCCGCTTCTTGGGCCCAATGCATGTAGCTGCTAGTACGAATCAATGAATTCCAACTTGTTTACAAGATTATAAGTTGAGCATTGAATGGAACCTGTGGCATTGCAGCTGGTGGTTTCCTTCACACATTTAATGTTACAGGTTTCAGCACTGTGGGAGGTTTCTGTACAGTTGGGTGCCTGACAACAGACAGACATTTATTTGGGGAAACTCCACTGTTTCGGTGTCGGTGCAATTGGTAGCAGGGTCACTTCTGAGTCAGAAGGTCCTGGGGTTAAGTTTCACTTCTGAGGCCTGAACACAAAATCTGAGATGACAGTCCTGGGCTACGTTGTAGAAGAATAAGAGCCAAAAGAATTACAGGTGCTGTAAATCAGGAACAAAAACAGAAGTTCCTGCAAAAACTCAGGAGTTCCGGCAGCATCTGTGAAGAAAAACATCAGTTACATTTTTGGGTCATGTGACCCTTCCTCAGAACCTTTCTTCAGAAGTTCTGAAGAAGGGTCACTGGATTCAAAATGTTAACTCTGATTTTTCTTCACACATGGTTTCAGACCTGCTGAGCTTTTCCAGCAACTTACGATAGGGACACTTAAGAGGACTTTAGATAAGCGCGTGAACATGCGAGGAATGGAGGGATATGGGCCAAGGGCAGATGGTAGGCATTATTTTAAATTGGCGTCATATTCAGCATAATATTGTGGGCTGAAAGGCCCGTTCCTGTGCTGTGCAGTTCTATGTTCCACACTTTGTTTTTGTTGTTGTGTATTGGAGGAGTGCTGCACATTCTGTGCTGTCAGAGGTGCTGTAAAACTTTAAGCTGATGGCCCATCCAATTTCTCAAGTGATTATAAAAAAAAGGTGTAGAAATACGTTGAGAAAAGACTGGAAAGTTCTTGTCATCATGTTGTTGCTTTTTTGGGATTGTGCTAAGCCAAATTGGCACAGCATTCCTTACATTACAGCATTTCAAAAAGTCCTCCATTGATGATGTCATTTTGAAATGTCCTGATGATGATGTTGACAGAGATACTATAAAATGCAAGCTTTTCTTTCTTATCTGTACTGCCATATAGCGGCGGAAAAACTGATGATGGGATATGAGGTGAGTGCCTTACTTGATGTATGGACAATGCACTACAGTTCAATCATTTCTAATGGTTTAGGTGGCATTATTGAGATTTGCCCATTACAACCTCAAGTATCTAGCCAAAAATTGCAAAGTGACATAATTTTCCAACTTCATCTTGCTTATGTTGGAGTCATTGACATTCTTAAGAGTGGAGTCAGAACTATGCAACTCAAGCTGCTATTATGAGTAAGTCCACACAAATCCTATTAGTCACTCCTTTACTACTTCACCGCACCCCAAGTCACAGCAACTAGTTGGGATATCTTTCTACACTACAGTATTAAAGCAAACAATTCAGAATGTCAAGAGAATCATTAGAAGTGGAAGTTAAATAACTTTTATCATTTCATCTCAAATCATTAGAGCTTTGAAAATGATGAATAGAGAGGAATTGGGTAACTGCGCTTAAATGAACTGCAAAAATGTGTATTGAAGTGCCTAAAATAGCTGAAGTGCTTAAAATGTTGTGAGCAATGCTTTTGTAGTTGATTCCTTTGTTAAAGGAAGATGATTCCAGGAAATTTCCTGCACAGGGGTTAGTCACGCTAAATATAGTTGCTGAAGTACATTAGTTACATTTTGCTTACATCAGTTTGACTAATGTTACATATCAGCTCAATCTTCCTTGGGAGGTGCAGAAGGTGCCAGCTGTACTTCATTTAATAACATTATTGCCTTCGATTCAGAAGAATGTGTATTGAATTCTCACTCCAGGACATGAACACAAAGATCTAAGGCTGACAAACTATTTGCAGTATTGAGAATGAACTACACTGTCAGAGGTGCTTACCTTGGATCATGTGGAATACTTGAGCTCCACCAGACCTCTCACATAGATATAAAGAATTTGATGGCACTATTTCAAAGAAGAGCAAGGGCATTATGTCCTAATGTAAGTTTATCCTTCAATCAAATCACAAAATCAGATTATTTGGTCATTATCACACTGCTGCCTGTGAGAACTTCCTGTGTACAGATTGGTTGGGGCGTTTCTAACATTGCAATGGTGATTACACATCCAAAGTATTTCATCAGTGTTAAAGTGCTTTGGGATTTCTGTTGGTCATAAAAGATGTTATGTACATATAAGTGCTCCTTTTCATTCCATAACTCCTACAGTCAACCAGAACACTGTCAGGAACCATTGCATATGCAGCTGTTGAAGTGTGTATACCGCTCCTGACATCTTTCCAATGGGAAGATCATTTGCGAAATTTTTGAAAGTTGCTTTAAAAACTCTGAAGACCACAAAGAACCATGTTGAAACAATCGTATTTCCTTGCTGTTGCAGTAAACAGTTTGATTAATTTCAGAGGTAGTTAGAATGTTTTGGTGCAGTCAAAGCTTTGTGAAGCAAGCTCCTGTACAGCCTGATGAGCTCAGTTAATGGAACATTTCATCCCAGTGAAATTGCAGGGAGCCCCACACTGAATGATGATTTATTTTATGTCACATTTCATTTAAGATGGTGTTATTTTGAACGAACTAAGTATAATTTTTTTGGGGTAAGGAAGTTAGAACACAATTCCTTGGCAGATATTTGTCTTATATTGAAATCTGGTAGCTGACACATTCACATTCATTGGAAGGCATCTGGAGTTAACACCTTGGAAATTGTTGTAGTTACTGGCTTTGCAGTTGTTCTCTCATCAGCGTTTTCCTACTTACTCTGTCATGGCTCTACTATCCTCACATGCATTTTTACGTTTTACTTTTACAGTGGAGCATGTAGTGGATGCAACACTGCCTTTTACTACTATAACTGCAACCACAGTAACACTGTAACATGCAGAGAATGAGCTCTCCTTTGTCATCATTGTTGTCAGCAGTCCATTGATTTGAGGACAGTGTCTACTCTAGAGATGAGGGTGTTTATGAGACTGAATGTGCCCAGGTTCAACATGCAGGAACATGGAACAGGATGATCCAGTGGAATTTGGAGTGTTGGATTTTCTTCCTTCTCTTTCCTTCTCTCCGTTATATTAAAGAGTTGGGGCTCAAAGTATGTTGCACTTTGATGAATAAGTTCTTGTCACTTTGTACAATTGGTAGAAAGTTCTCCTCAATATTAATGCTGCAAGTGGAGTTTCAGAGCGTCTTTGTCACGTTCTCTTTGTCCTCTCTTGGAATCTGGTTGTTTGAGAGTTGAGAAAACAGGATGTGGTAGGGGTAATGCTTTTCAGCTGGGTGGAGGGGAGGCGATGGCCTAGAGGTATTATTGTTGGACTGTTAATCCAGAAACCCTGATAATATTCTGGGAATCCATGTTTAAATCCCACTGTGGCAGATGGTGGAATTTGAATTCAACAAATATCTGGAATTAAGAGCCTAGTGTTGACCATGAACCCATTGTCGATTGTTGAAAAAACCCATGTGGTTCACTAATGTCCTTTGGGGAAGGAAACTGCCATCCTTATCTGGTCAAGCCTCTAGACCCACAGCAATGTAGTTGACTCTTAACTGCGCTCTGGGCAATTAGTGATAGGCAATAAATGCTGCCTGGCCAAAATTAACCACAACCTTCTTTTTACAGTGGGGTAGCAATTATAGTCTAGTAGTATACTGGTTTCCACTTGTTGCATAATTGAAGATGTGGCTCTGGTGGTATTTTCAAGGAGGTTAAGTGGAGGTACACCTGAGAAGGAAATGGCAGCAGGTGACTAGGGAATTTAATTCATGATGTTTCATCCCATGGACCTCTCTGCTGTGTTGGAACATGTTTAGTGACTTCACATGGTAGTCACAATTAGTCAGTGCATCTTCAAAGAATGTCACTCAATCTCCACATAACCATCTTCTCAATGCTGCTCAGTGTCTGACAGCCCCATTATTCACCCATCAGCAAATAGGACTCACCCTCAACATTCAGATACTTCACTTCGCAAGTCACATTTCTGAAAACTGCTAGGCTCACACCCAATCTTTCCTTGGTTCTGTGTAACTCTAGGTCTTCACCAATGGCAGGCACATTAGCCATCCATACTCAAACAAATCACTGGCTTTCCTCATCTCTTGCAGGACAAGATTGCACATAACTGCAGGAAAACCATTGGATAAAGGATCCACCTTCGCTCTTGAGAAAGAAACTGTTTTATTTTCCTTCTGGACATAAGCATAGCAATCACATGCAAGGATTGGTGAAACAATAATGTGTGTTCTTTCTTGGAAGAGAAGACTACATACAGTTAATGGTTGCTGGGAGACTATGTACAGAACATCTGACTTCTATCACTCCTGCTTCAGATTGTTGAACGAGGCATGGAACTGATATACCCTTTCTAGTTGAGGTAGATATGATGGACAACAGTTTAAGTTGTGACCCCATAAGGCAAATACACATCATATCACAACAGGAACAAAGTTCTGCATCGTGAAGCCATCGAGAAAAAGCACACTCCTGAGTTTACATATTCCTTTGTACAACTGAGAGTGTGTCCCTTGCCCCCCACCGCCATATAACTGAATATTTGCTCAATTGGGAATGGTTAAGAGAGCATTAATAGGAGTTGTGAAGACAAACATATGGCAAATTATACACTAAATCAGAGTTACATACTGCTTAGCATCAGATTAAGCCACTCTGCATGCTTCTCACACGTGCATAGAACATAGAACATAGAACAGTACAGCACAGAACAGGCCCTTCAGCCCACAATGTTGTGCCGACCATTGATCCTCATGTATGCACCCTCAAATTTCTGTGACCATATACATGTCCAGCAGTCTCTTAAATGACCCCAATGACCTTGCTTCCACAACTGCTGCTGGCAACGCATTCCATGCTCTCACATGCACATCAATGTTAGTGTCCTATTAGTCAGGTGCATTGTATGTCTGTATTAGATGTCATCAGAAAATTTGGGGCACATATTTTATAAGTTTCAGGTTTCTGTAGCATTTGGGCCATAGGTTACCTTCCTCTATCCAACCATACCCTAAAATGTCATTATCATGTGAGGGCTGAGACTAATTACTTACTAACGAAACAAAAACCAATCCCATTTTCATTTGAGTGAATCAAAAAGAATTGATCCCACAATCTTCCTACAGATTCCATTGAATAGACTAATCATACACTCACTGAATTATTGCTTCTGCAAGCTAGTATTACATTTGCACTCTGTTCAAGCATACACCATATTTCATTCTTCTAAGTAAGGCTTTTAATTAGTTGCGTTATCTCGGCTCTTTAGAAGTAGAAAAACACCAGTCACATCATCTCTGTGCTACCACAGCTACCTCCTCAAGTTCAAAAATTGCCTCTTTTGGAATCTATATTTGTGCCTGGAAATATATGGGAGGGGGAATTGTCCTGTACTGTCAATGCTTTCACTCTGGTCTTTTAGCCTAGCAACAATAAAAGACTGATATTAAAGCACTTATTGCAATGAAAACACTAACCATGTATTCTGCCTGTGTTGTGTGTTTCTGTGGCACTAAGCCAGATACAGAATCAGATGTTAAGGGGTACAACTGCAGTTCAGTAAATGACCACTTAACAAGCAGCAGTGATATGATACGATTAATAAAGTTCGTTGAGGCTGTACATGTGCTGAGAAATCCAGTTGTAAGTTTCAACTTGAAAGGTGACCTACTGGAACATGAACTTGCTATAGAAGTATTGTAAAGTCAACAAAGATCTGTTGGTTGACACATAGATGCAGCACATGAGCAGCAGATTGATGGGGAAGGCTTGCTGCAATACATTCCTGGGCAACCCATTTTTAAGTGGATTGAGTAGACAGTCTTACCTAGGAGGCTTTCTGTGCCATCATTTCTAAAGTTTTTTCCAGATGGTGTGGGCAGTGTGTACACATCAACCCTGATTACATGCTCCTGCTTTGTAAGCAGTGTTGCTGTCTTCTGGGAAGGCACATTGAAGTGACTAATAAAGCAATCTTCTCTGAATTCTTCTCATGTTGAGTCACTTCCACATCACTGAACAGCAAATAGAGAGGTTGGTGGCCATGTGGAGCTATGAGCTGGAATTTGCCAATCCTCCAGGGATGGGCTAGGAGGCAGATAGGCCTGTAAAACGGTGAGGGAAACTGTTGGGGGGGAGTGGAGAGGTCATCACCTTCCTGCTGGCATGCCATTCTACTCGTGTCCGGTGGGCCCTGTGACACATGGATGCCTCTAGTTGGATCCTGTTACCATGGTGCTTCCTTCCCTTGCAAACATCCCCTGTGCCTCCTTTCTGGTTCTGGATCTCCCACACCCCTCTTACCTGCCCGAGGGAGTGGCATCTTGCCATGGCATCGCTTCCTCCAGGAGAAACATATCGGATGGAAATATAGAGGATTCTGAATAGATTTGACAGGGTAAATGCTGAGAGGACTTTCTTTGTGGGAGAGTCTAGGCCCAGGAGGTATAGACTCAGAATAAAGAGATGAGGAGGAATTTCTTCTCTCAGAGGGTTGAGAGTCTTTGGAATTCCTTGCCACAGAGAGCTGGGGGCAGAGTCCTTGCGTATATTTAAGACTGAGATTGACAGATTCTTCATCCAAAGGGGAATCAAAGGTTGTGGGAGAAAGATAAGATAGAGGACATGAGAAATGTTAGATCACTTATGAACCTATTGAATGGTGGAGCAGATCTTAGGGGCTCAATGGCCTCCTCCTGTTTCTAATTCTTATGGTCTTATGGTGCAGGCCAAACAGCAGCCTTCACCCTTCATTGTCTGGCTGATAATTCATGGGGCCAGGCAATTAATCTTTAATGAGACAACCGTCCAGGCAGCATCTCACTTGTTGCCTGACCCTTGCAAAATGTGACTGGCAATCCCCCAAAGGGTGCAAATGGGGTCACTCCTTACTTTCTGGTTCATTGGTGGGATACCTCTGCCTCAAAAATCTATGCAGTGGTAAATTTATCTTTGTGGGAAAGTGCAATATGAGTGATAATGAGATAACAAGGTGTAGAGCTGGATGAACACAGCAGGCCAAGCAGTATCAGAGGAGCAGGAAAGCTGATGTTTTGTGTCTGGACCCTTCTTCAGAAATGGGGAAGGGGGAAAGGGGCTCTGAAATAATTAAAGAGAGGGAGAGGCGATGATAGAAGATGGAGAGAGGAGCAGATTGGTGGAGAGAAGACGGACAGGACAAGGAGGTGGGGATGAAGCCAGTAAAGGTGAATGTAAATAGGGAGTTGGGATGGGGGTTAATCGGTGAGGAGAGAGGAGTGGGTTGGTGGGAGGGAAGACGGACAGGTAAAGGGAGCAGGGATGAGGCTTGTAGGTAGGAAGTGGAGGTGGGGGTTGGTCTGTGAGGTGGGTGGAGCGGATAGGTGGGAGAGAAGACGGCCAGGTCAAGGAGGCGGGGATGAGATGCGTTGGTCTTGGGATGAGGTTGGGGTTGGGGAGATTTTGAACCTTGTAAAGAATTCGGTTCCATAGGCAGGTACTAAGAACAGTAATGTGACTGTAGTATGCTAAGAAAGGTAATGTGGCTGTAATATACTAAGAAAGATAACATGGCTGTAGTATACTAAGAAAGGTAATGTGACTGTAGTATTGGCTGTCCCTGTGGATTGTTATTTTGAAGTTAAAGTTCAAATTACCCACTATCACCTGTTCACAGTCTTTGTTCCCAGTTTTCATGTTCAGTTCAGTAATTATTTTTGTTAACTATGTTGTATTGTTCAACATAGTCTTTGAAAATGCTACAGAATTTATTGTCTTGGTAAAGGGAATCCTTTCTTTCCATGTATGTGATCACTTAACTTCAATATTTTTGTGCAATTTGTTAATTGATGCAGTTTTTCTGACCATCCCCCTTTACCCACAAGCCCCATGGTGAGATTACGTCAAAATGATTAATTAGAGCCAGCTACAGGGAATCTTGAAAGCTTGCCCTAAAGGGATACTGCCGCATGATTCAGTCCCATTTGGCTCCATGAGTACCAGAACATTTACATTTCTGTACGCAATTTGTGTGGCATCCATTTGAAATGGTCCCATGCTGGGCAAGGGCACTTTCAGCATGCTTATGTCTAACGTAACAACCTGTTCCTTAAGAGAATAAAGGGGGAAAACAGGAAACAGATCAATTTTATTCCTCCCCACCTTAATAATATTCCCTCCCGATGTGTCTCATTGCTTTACATTGCCCTGAGCAATTTATTGTCTGTCTGCACGAAATGTTTAAAAATCAATCTCTGAATGGTGTATAGTCCATTAGATGTACATTCACATATTTAAAGCAAGAGTGCTGTCATTACTGCAGTGTCTTGTATGACAGTAAATAGTTCTTTAAATTGAGCCACAAATTCTGCAGATTGCTGGCAAGTTGAAATAGAAACAGAAACTGCTAGAAATAACACAGTGTGGAACGGGCTGAACACAGCAGGCCAAACAGCAGCCTAGGAGCAGAGAAGTTGACGTTTCGGGCCTAGACCCTTCATCAGAAAAGGGGGAGGAGGAGAGGGTTCTGAAATAAATAGGGAGAGAGTGGGAGACAGTTCCAAGTATCACTGCTAGAAATATTCAGCAGGTCAGGTTGCATCCATTGAGAAGAAACTGAAGCCAATGCTTTGGATCTGTCCTGGTGAAGGATCCCATACCTGAAGCATTAGTCTCGTTTTTCTGTCCATAGATACTGGCTGATCTCTGAGTATTTCCAATATTTTATGTATTTATTGCATTAAATTGTGGACTTCAAATGCTAACTTATTGTGTTTCAGTTCTTTATACATGTTTAATCTTAGTTTTACTGTCATTTTGGATTATAGAAAACTTGCAATTGCATGATTATTGTCACAAACCTAACAGTTCAGATAGTTTCAGAATCAATAAAGTACCTGTAAGAGAACAACTGAGGTTTTAAAAGAAGAAACACAACAGCTAATTTACACAATTAAGGTCCAACAAATATCAAAGTGAAACAACAATAGAAATTGCTGTAAATTGTCAGCAGGTCTGGCAGCATCCATAAAGAGAAAGCAGAGTTAACATTTAGGGTTCAGTGACTCGCGATTATAATTCCATTTTGTTTTAAAGTAGTATTGGAAAAGGATGAATCTATGATAAAAAAAATAAAGTTTTTAATTGCAGTTCGGGCAAACTTTAAAAGTACAAGACAAAAACCTTCAAAAATTGATTGGAGTAGACTGTTCATAGGTAAAGGGACTTCTAACATGTGGGAGGCTTTCAGAAGTGTCCTAATGAGAGCTCAGAGTCATTATGTTCCTGTTAGAATGAGAGGTAAGACTGGTAAGATTAGAGAACAATGGATGAATAAATTCAAGTTCTATTCTATACTTTTTAAAATTTTGATTTTATTGTTACATGTATTTTTACGGTAAGAATACAATAAATACAGCAAAAAGCTTTTATTTGTCACCTCAAAATGGCACCATTTTGAATATTTTAAGAATAAAGAGAAAAAGAAATAAAATAAAGACATAGTTTGTCGGGAGACTATCAGTCCTGAGCCAGCTTATCACTGTCAATGATGCCTGTGCTGCTATCCCTCTGCCACTGTTCGTCACCATCTACACCAGGACCAACCAGCACTGAAGTTGCCAATCCCCAGGCCACCTTTTCTGCTTTCTAGTCAAGAATAAAAAAGAATCATATATTAGAAATAAACAAATGGGTTCAAATGAATCTCTTAAACAGTATAAAGAGAGTAGGGACGTTCTTAAGAGACAGATCAGGAAAGCAACGAGAGTATATGAGACAGCCTTGGGAAGTAAGTTTAAGAATAATCCAAAGAGATTCGACAAGTACATTAAGAGCAAGAGAGCAACTAGAGAGAGAGTATGATCCCTTTACGGTGAAAGAGGTCATCTTTACGTTGAACCTCAGGAGATGGGAGAGCTATTAATTGAATACTTTGCATCAGTTTTTATTGTGGAGAAAGAAATAGAAGCTAAAGAACTTAGAGAAATAAATATTGATATTTTGAAAACAGTTCATATTACAGAAGAGGAAATGTTGGAGGTCTTAGAACATGTAAGGGTGGATATATCTCCAGGACCTGATCCAGCATATCCCAGGACTCTGTGGGAAGTTAGGGAAGAAATTGTGCAGCCTCTTGTAGAAATATTTGTATCATCCATAAATGCAGGTGAGGTGCTTATTGACTGGACAGTGGCTTATGTTGTGCCTTTGTTTAAGAAGGGAATGTAAGGAGAAGACTGGGAACTATTGATCTGTGAGTCTGACTTCAGTGGTGAGTATGTTGTTTGAAGTGATTCTGAAAGATAGGATTTGCATGCATTTGGAGAGACAAGGAATGATCAGGGATAGTCAGCATGGTTTTGTGTGAGGGAAATTGTGTCTCACAAACTTGCTTGAGTTTTTTTAGGAAGTGACCAAGAAGATTGATGAGGACAGAGCAGTAGATATCATTTACTTGGACTGTCGTACAGCCTTTGACAAGATTCTTCATGGTAGACCCATTAGTAAAGTTAGATCACATGGGATTCAGGGTGAGCTTGCCAACTGGATACAAAATTGGCTTAATAGCAGGTGATAGAGAGTGACAGTGGATGGTTGTTTTTCAGACTAGAGGCCTGTGACCAGCAGTGTTCCACAGGGATTGGTGTTGGGTCCATTTTTGTCATTTATGTAAATGATTTAGGTGAGAATATAGAAAACGTGGTTAGTAAGTTTGCAGACGACATTAGGATTGGTGGTACAGTGGACAGTGAAAAAGGTTATCTAAGATTATGAAGAGATCTTGATCAAGTGGAAGACTAAAGAGTGGAAAATTGAGTTTAATTTGTATAAATATGAGGTATTGAATTTTGTTAAACAAACAAAAGCAAGACTTATACAATTAAAAGTAGGTTCCTGCATAGTGTTGTAGAACAGAGTGACCTAAGGGTTTTGGTACATAATTTTTTGATGTTTGCATCACATATAGAGAGGGTGGTTAAGAAGGCATTTAGCACACCTGCCTTCATTGCTCAGACCTTTGATTTTAGGAGCTGGGGCATTATGTTGAGGTTGTACAGGACTTTGGTGAGGCTTCTTCTGGAGTACTGCAGTTCTGGTTTCCCTGTTATAGGACAGAGACTGGTGAGTCTGTGGAAGTCAGTCTCAGAAGGCTGTGGAGGGCAGGTCTTTGAATATATTTAAGATGGAGATAGATAGGTTCGTGATGTCAAGGGGGTCAAGGCCTACAGGTAGAAAGTGGGGAATGGGGTGAAGAATTTGGGGAATGGGGTTGAGAAACTTCTCAGTCATGATTGAATGGCAAAGCAGACTCAGTGAGCAGAAATTAAGCCATTCAGCCCCTATGACTTATGGTCTTATTATTAAGCTGGAGAGGGTCCAGAAGAGATTTACCAGGATGTTGCCGAGAATGGAGGGTTTGAGTTAAAAGGAGAATCTGGATAGGCTGGAACTTTTTCACTGGAGCATAGGAGGTTGAGAGATGACCTTATAGAGGTTTATAAAATCAAGTGGCATATAGATAAAGTAAATGGCAGGAGTCTTTTCCCTAGAGTGGGGTTTTCAAGACTAAGGGGCATATGTTTAAGGCGAGAGGAAAAAGATATTAAAAAGACACAAGGTTTCTTTTTACACAGAGAGTAGTTCTTATATGGAATGAGCTTCCAGAGGAAGTGATTGATGCAGGTACAGTTATAACTTTTAAAAGATAATTAGATAAGTATATGAGTAAGAAGTAATTGGAGGCATGTGGGCCAAGCGCAGTTAGGTGGGACTAGTTTAGTTTGGGATTATGGTCAGCAGGGATTAGTTGGTCCAAAGGGTCTGTTTTCGTGCTGTTTCAGAACATAAGAACCAGGAGCAGGAATAAGCCATCTGGGCCCTTGAGCCTGCTCCACCATTCAATAAGATCATGGCTGATCTTTTTGTGGTCTCAGCTCCACTTACCCACCCTCTCACTGTAACTGTTAATTCCTTTACTGTTGAGAAAATTATCTATCTTAGCTTTAAAAACATTCAATGAGGAAGCCTCCACTGCTTTACTGGGCAGGGAATTCCACAGATTCACAACCTTTTGGGTGAAGAAGTTCCTCCTCAATTCAGTCCAAAATTCGCTCCCCCTAATTTTAAAGCTATGCCCTCTTGTTCTAGTTTTACCCACCAGTGGAAACATTTTCCCTGCTTCTATCTTATCTATTCCCTCCATAATTTTATATGTTTCTATAAGATCCCCCCTCACTCCTCTAAATTCCAATGAATATAATCACAGTCTACTCTGCCTCTCCTCATAAACCAATCATTCAGCTCTGGATAACTCTGTGAGTCTTCTTCAGAATTGAAGTTATCAATTAGAATTAGCTTTACTGTCTCATGTACTTGCATGAGTACAATGAAAGGTTTACAAGTCACTAATTCTGGCGCTATCTTGGGTGCAAAAGTACAAAATCCTAGGAATAAATTAGAAAAATAAAGCAATAAAAATTTTAGAATAACAGTCTTTCCAACCCAGTCCAAGGCAGTCCCCACCTCCATACCACGTCAGGCTTCACCCTGAGGTTCTCGATGCTGGGGGTCCACGTTAGTTTCATCTCAAGGCTCTTGGGGCCATGAGTCCATGCTGAGGCCAGGAGTCCACGTTGACTTCATTTGAGGATGAAAGATGGGAGGTAAGAAGAAAAATGAAAAGCAAACAAGAAGAAGAGAAAAGAAAAAGAAACGAAATGGACAGAGCAGAAGAGGTCCAGCTGAGGACACCTACTCTGCTACCATCTTGTCGACTCACTGTGAAATTGATCAGATAATCTACTTCAGGTGATGTCATTTGAAGTATAAATATTGGATTCTCCCTTGCTTTTCTCTGAAATTGTTGCTCTAAATCTTTTACATGTCTTGAAAAAAGCAAATAGTTGTGTAGTGATTGTAATGAGGCCAACCTCATAAAATATGAATCCTCTGACTGAGGCTGTTAACCTGGTCCAATCAGGGAGCCATGGCTGACAGATATAGACAGGAGTGTCAAAGGTTCTGTTCACTTTGAGGCCTGGCTCTGAGTGAGCTGGATCAGTGTCAAGGATTCTCCACATGTAAGTAAAGAGTGACTTGGTTATGAGATACCGGCTTCTGCGGACTTATTTCAAGGACCTTTGCTTTACAGCTTTTCCACATTATTGTAGTTGGAGTGCAGTCAGGTTCTGGAACAGGGCTTGAATCTATAGTCTTCTGATTCATTGGGCAGAATGGGATCACTGAACCACAGAAATATGCATACCACTTTCTTGTAACTGACATCATGGGGGTTTGTCACTTTACAATCTTGCTACGGCTAGTGCTATGTGGCAACAAAGTTCCTGAAACAGCTGTCTCTGACTGTTCATTGCTGAGATTGTGTAAAATTCTCTTCTTTGGGAATAATGAAGAATTAAATTCTCAGGGGGTTTTGACTCTGATCACTGGAAATAAATCTAGAACAATGCAACATGTGAGATAACCACATCCACTGCCTCTTCGTTATCAACTTTTAAAAATGTAAACATATACCTTGAGTTTTAATATGGAAACCTGTAAAATTTGAATGATGCAAATGTATTGTGGTTAAAACGTGTTCAGCAAAACCTCTTAGCTGTTTCCTCCTTGAAAATCCAATTTGTATAACAGGGCAGAACAGCTCCACTTTATCTTTGTGACACAGTCAACATGAATATATTAATATGGATCTTCTTTTAAATATCTTTGGAACCATCTGCGATAAAACGTATCAGCATGGACCACTGCTCTTAGATTAAGAGAAGATGAGTAAGCCCTATCTTGTTTCCAAGGAAAGTGTGTAATTTCAGATCAAGTTGTTCACATCAATAGCCTTTTTGTCCTGACAGCTGAAAGACCCTAAAATAATGAAGCCAAACGGTGACTTGACCAGCACAAGTTAAAGGTAAATTTATGATCATGGTAAAGCCATAAACAACGTGAATAAATAACTGTGTTATTAAATAACCATGCCTGCTCCAGTTCCTCATTCCAAGGTTGACAGGCTGTTTACTACCTCTGTGAGTGCTGGCTTGACAGCTGCTGAGATTAATTCATACAGAATGCCAATTTTCACTTGGCTATTCAAGTTGAACTGCTGGGATGAGTAAACTCTATCCAACAGAATGAGCAACATATCTTTCATAAATGTGATGGCTTCTTGAAATGAGACCCAAACTGGTGAGTTAGGTAAAAATAGCTGGCATTTTCCATGTAGTTCAAATCCAAATAACGCCCTCGGATTCAGCACAATTTCCATGAATATAGTCCTCTGAACTCCCACTGGTCCAGCATGTTGAAGTCCACCCAACAAATAGTTAAGACCCGTCAGCATTATGAGTCATCTTTTTATGAGCTTTGTAAGCACAAATATGGTCCAAAAGCACAGTTTGTTTTTCTTAAAGTCACAGGGGAAAATGTCTATGATCTGATTTTAATTTTGTTCCTCCATCCCCTTCATGCTCACCTCTCTGAACACATGCGAGAAGCTCAAGGAAAATGTTGGCACCAAGTGGATATGCTCTCTTCAAAAGGGCAGATCTTCAGTCCCGGATTTAAATGAAGCCAACAGTGGGAGAGAGGACCTTTGCTTTGATCCTATATCTGGTTGGGTTGTATCTGGAACTTAGAACAGCTCTGAAAAGGAGAACTTCAAACAAGCTTTTCCTGATCAGTATCAAATTACTGTAAAAGGTGTTTGCCATGTTTAAGTCTAACCAAGCAGCTTTCCTTTGAATAGATAAAGTTGTCTTAGTTGCTATTTTTTATGATGCCAGCATTGGAATAGGATGCACAAAGTCAAAAATCACACGACTCTAGGCTATAGTCCAGACATAGTAGGAACTGCAGATTCTGCAGAATCTGAGGTGACGAGGTGTAGAGCTGGATGA
This sequence comes from Stegostoma tigrinum, assembly GCF_030684315.1. Taxonomy (NCBI): domain Eukaryota; kingdom Metazoa; phylum Chordata; class Chondrichthyes; order Orectolobiformes; family Stegostomatidae; genus Stegostoma; species Stegostoma tigrinum. The sequence continues at coordinate 16,755,084 of NC_081367.1, read as the reverse complement.
ACAAAGCAGGCCAAGCAGCATCAGAGGAAAAGGAAAGCTGACGTTTTGGGTCTGGGCCCAAAACAGGTTTGTTTTGAAATCATAAACTTTCGGAGCTTAGCCTCCTTGCCAGGTAAAGTGAGAGAGAAGCACAGAGAAACAGCATCTGGAGACAGAGAGATCATGGGTAAATCTGCCTAAAAATCTCTGTTATGTGTGCTTCTCTCTCACTTCACCTAACGAGAGGGCTACACTCCGAAAGCTTGTGATTTCAAATAAACCCGGTGTACTGTAACCTGGTGTCATGTGACTTCTCACTTGGTATTTTTTCATTTTTATTTGAAGTGTGATCATTGAAACATGAAAATCATCTGTCCATTAACCTGTGCTTTGAATGTAGTGAGCTGAGTTTTCACAATTGTCCAAGTTTCCATTTTGGGCAGCTCCACAGAAGATTTCCCTCCTTGAGTCCCAGTAACATTCTGCATGCAATTTTATGTGACTCTCTGCATTGGGAATGCAATATGCCTGCACTTAGTAGTGGTAGAAGTGCTGACTGGGGCCAAGACTTTATGATAGTCATGCCATGGGTGCCACATTTAAACTCCAGATGTCAGTTGTTGCCGGCTTACTATGAAGCAGCTACCTGGGTCAGTAGGATGACCACAGCGCAGGGGAACATATCCTTAAGGAGGTTAATGATTCAATATGACTCTGCCACTGCACCCACCTCCCAATAAAGCTTGTGGTCTAGTTTCACTACTGTAAGCGGCATCTCCCCTCAATGGATCTCATTCTCAAACTATAAATCCTTCCTATCCTTTGCGTTTCCAACACACTCACTTCGAACACCTTGCTATCCTTCCTGCCTGTGGACAGGCTAGCTCTCTGACTTACTGTCATCGCCCTTGACTGAACTAAAGGTTGATCCCTTTAGATTTTCAGGCAAGGCCATTTGGTTGAAGAATAAGCAGGTGTCTGCCATGTAAGCGATATGGAAACCCATGAATGATCATTGTTGGCTAACATGACAAGTTGCCTGGAGGAGTTGACACAATTCAAGTTGATATAAAGCTCAAGAGTGCTGAGAAAGCAAACTACTAGCCCTAAGATACACGCTGTTCTGACGCACGAGATAGATGTACGAGACAGTCTGGCAGTAGTATTGCAATGTAAAGTTTTACTGAAATTGAAAGTGCAATATTGAAGTGCTGAACTGTATTATGCATTGAGATGTGCCACTGGTGTTTTGCTAATGCCAGCCTCCTTGGATATAGGCAGCAGGTAGCAGCTGCTCTTGGAGGATGGCCTGAGATGCTGGGGAATGCTGGCCGAGGTGGATACACAGAGAAGCTGCAGCTTCCACTCTTGATTCTGAAGTTAAAGATTGGTGCTGTCGAGTTTGTCTTCATTTCCTGGGAACATAGCAAACTATATATAAATAATATGTGATTAGGTAATACTGAAATGTCAATACATGCAAACAGGCTTCTGACCTCTGTTGCTATTGAAACCTAAACAGAAAATCAGATTTCTTCTCCCAACATCCAGTGTCTAAGTTTTTTTTGTTCTCACTGAATTTTTTAAATATCCCACCATTGGTTGTTTGTCCACAGGCTGAGAAAATTCAGCACATTGGCTCTAAAATTCTTGGGGCCTCCTCCATCATCACCAGCATAGCAGAGCAAAATCGCAGCTTTGCTGTAGCTCACTGCTGGAGATTCCATCCCTAAATCCTGTGGGTGAGCTACTGAGGATGTGTTGATGATGAGTGTGCACTAACGTTGTCACGAAGGCATTCCCTGATCTACCTTTCTCAGGTAGAGGTGACACTTGCTGCTTATCATGAGGCCCAAATGGGATAAAGAAAATTTTTTTAAAATTTCCAGCTTCCATTACAGCTACTCCAATAGTATGGAAAGCCATTCATCCTCGCGCCCCTTACAATTCTAGTATAAGGGTGGAGTTTTCAGCAGACCATTATGATGTTGCCTGAATGTTCAGATTATTATGCTGCTATTACTTGTTGTATTAACATTAACAAGGGATCACTACATCATTACCACTGCAGGGCTACAGTTTTAGGATTAATAGAAACACCCAATTTGATACGGTCTGTATATGTTTTACGTTCACTTCCTGTTCTGCTACAGTGTCCATAGAAATACAGATTGAAAAATTAATATTATTCCTGAATCTTCACATAAGGTATTTTGAATATGCCCTGAATATGACAAACATCCAGGACTGAGTTTATAAATTCATATAAGTTAATAATTTATAGGTTTACGTGAACTTAAGTTTATATGGCTAAAAGCTTATTCAACTAATGTAGTTATTTAACGTAACTAATGATAGAATGTCTTTGTATTTAATTCAGAGGCACACCTTTCTCTATTATAACTGGGCCTTGCAATACACTGGCCAGTTTTGTTCAGGATCAAGAAATTTGACTCGTGGCAGAAATTGACATGAAGTGGTGGGCCGATGTGAATGAATGTCCAAAGATGTGGGTGTTAGACTTGCTTTAAATTGCGCCTTAGGCCTCATCTGCACAAGCTGGAAAGCTATGTCCAATCAGACCCACAGGACGCTTAGGATTTAGAAATTTCCCTTTTGGCAGCTAAAGAAGTGCAGGTGGGCTTTTAGCTGTGAGAGGCCTTACCCTCAATATGTTTCCCTGATACTTGCTTGTCACCCCAATAACTGGCTTGATAAAGTGCACTGTATTCTCCAGTATCTTTTTAACACATTCAAATTGTTGAAAACAGTCCTTCTGAAAGGGTGGGATTTTTTTAGTGACTGAAATTCCCAAACGCTGAACTGTCTACATTCAACATTTGCAGCGACAGTCACAAATTTGATGAAAATATCATGGAGATTGTGGAAATACTGGATTGCCCATTGATGGAAAATTGTATGCCATAACCATTTTTGGGCACTGAGGAATCTCTAAGATTCCACAATGATGGCAGATATTTTCCTAGTCAATCTGTTCAGGGACGATATTACACATCACTAGAAGCAGCTGAAGCTTGAACACAGATGGACTGGCTCAGAGGTAGTTTCACCCACTGGATTATAAGACCTGTTGTCAACAGTGATCGTAAATACATATTTTCGAATCAACCTGTCTAGAGATGGTATGACACAGCTCTGGGGCAGTCAGGATTTAAATGCAGTACCTTCTTCTTCAGAGTTAAGGACAGTACAACAATGCCAGAAAAAAAAGCCCTTACTAATATAGTATTAGACATACGAAAATAGAGAACAGGTGGTCTTTTACAGGACTGGTATTTAGCATTTTACTGTTCATGACACCATCAAGTTACAGAGGTTACGACTGGACTATGAACAGCATAATATATTGGGTGATTGCACAAACTCAACAAATGCAGAGAGGGATTTGCAATAAAGATCATCTTATCTCCATTAATTGTCACCATCAATTATCTATCCTCTGCAGATAAATGTTTTCTTTCTCTTTGATACTTTCCAGAAGACAGCGACCAGCCTTGTGGTTTGCCTGCCGCGGAGTACTCTGCCTGATGATCCAGCCCAGCAACTGTTATTAATGTACTAAATAGAATATGATCTAAATCCCTACAAAGGCAGAGAAGAACTAGCATAACACGCTGGATGTTAAAGAATTTATTTTCGGCAGCGTCATTAATAGTTGGATCTATATTCTGTATGCATGTGTTGGAATTAATTTACAGTGTTGAATGTTACAGTTAGTTTGTTAAGGTGGTTGGTCAGCAAAGCTAAATTGTGTTAACGAGTCTGTGTTGCCCTGTGATTTTTTTTGTGCTTGGAAAGAAAGCAAAACCCAGTTGAACAATTGTGATACCATTAGAACTGCTGATGTTATGACAGATTTTAAATGGACTACTCCTCCATGTCCTGAAAACTCCACCCTTATATTAGAATTGTAAGGGGCAAGAGAATGAATGGCTTTTCGTACTATTGGAGTAGCTGTAATAGGATTTTAATATGATGCTAATTTTTGGCAACAAGCAAAAAATGACCAATGGTAAGAACTATGCAATAGTTACGGTTGTCCAAACATTTTATATCTTTCAATGAATACATTTCAACGCAATTAAATTACCAATTAAAATTATTATAAATTACTTACTTGGATGTCATTGTGCAGAAACTATTGCAGATAAATTTATTGTATGGGGATGAATTTTCCGTGTTTTTTCATTAGGAAGGGAATTCCATGAATTGACCCAGTGACAGTGATGGAATGATGATTATTTCTAAGTCTGGATGGTGAGTGGCTTGGAGGGGAACACAAGGGTGGTGTTGTTCCCATGCATCTGCTGTGTTTGGAACGTCCTGTCAGAGGATCTTTGGTGACTTTCTGCAGTGTGTCTTCTAGACAATACACACTGCTGCTCCTTAGTGTTGCTGGTAAAGGAATTGGATGCCTGTGGATGTATCAATCAAGCAGGTTGCTTTGTCCTGGAAGGTGTCAAGCTTCTTGCATGTTGTTAGAGCTGCACTCATCCTGGGAAGTGGGGAGTATTCCATCACACTGTTGACTTGTGCCTAGCAGATGGTGGGCAGTCTGTTGGGAGTCAGGAGGTGAGTTACTCGCTGTAGTATTCCTAGCTCTGATCTGGTCTTGTAGCTATTGTGTTTACGTGGCGAGTCTGGTTGGATCTCTGATCAATGGTAACCCCAAGTATATTGACAGTGGGAGATTCAATCATGGTAACATCATTGAATACCCTTCTTTCAGCAACTTATACTCACTCTCCATGACTCTGTTACTGCGCCCAGCAAGAGTCATGCTTTGCCACTCTCACAACTATGTGCAACATCTTTCCTCACTCACTTTTAATCTCTTCTCTCCCAACAGTAATCCTGCACACCCGCTGCACTGCCTACTCACACAGCCAGCATACTTCAGCTAAATAAACCAGCACTAACAGCTGTGCTAGCCACTTTACCCGTCACTCATTACCCCCTCTCCCCTGTTAACAGTCCAAAAGAGGGTGGAAATAGAAAGCACAGGTGGAAGAACGCCTGGCATCACAGTCCTAACCCAGTGTGAGGAGAGAATTGTGTCCTTCACAGGGAAGGCGGGGACTGCTTCTCCATATCCAAGCAACAGAGTAAGTAACACTCTTCATTCCAATGCAACTCTCAAATTCACCTGTTATTACCGATAGTAGGAACTGCAGATGCTGGAGAATCTGAGATATCTAGGTGTAGAGCTGGATGAACACAGCAGGTCAAGCAGCATCAGAGGAGCAAGAAGGTTGACGCTTTGGGTCTGGACCCTTCTTCATTTTCTAATGAAGGGTCTAGGCCTGAAACATCAGCCCTCCTGCTCCTTTGATGCTTCTTGGCCCGCTGTGTTCATCCAGCTCTACTCCTTGTTAACCCGTTATCAATGTTCTTCATTGCACATTACTTCAAACTATTGGCCATTGTACCTTCTATCTTTTGCGTCTTGCAAGCATCAATGGATTTGTCGAAGCTGTGGCAGAGAAAATGGCCTGGTCCACCAGAAGGCAGCTTCTTAACCTCTGAGGATGAGAATTCAGATGCCCCATGAAATCCTTGTGAGCTCAGGTACCAGCACCTCAGTGGAAATTCGGGTTTAGAAAGTTTGCAAGCACAAGCTGGTAGAGCCTCACAGTGACACTTCTACAGCTGGTAGAGGATTAAACAGTCCATGCCGCTGGCCCTCAGAGAACTGGCTGGAAACTCAGGATAGATGGGCCTCAGAGTTGTCTGCACTTTGCAGCTTTAACAACATGCATAGTGAGGAGCAGGCGTGGCATGTAGGAAACAATGGGCTGCAGGAGTATAGCTAAACTGTGGGCACACAGCTGCCCAAACCATGAGATTGCCTCAATGGCTGCCTCTCTAGACCAACTGCTCTGAAAGGCCAGGCCCCACACCCTCAGGATCTGCTAGATCCATACAAATCATGCGCTCCATCATCCAAGCCATTGGCCTTCAGCACCGAAGGCATGGCGATGGGGAATGGGAAGGCCTGGTGTTCACGTCGCGTGCTGCTTCTTCATGAGGAGGCAGGGTGATGCCAGGAGGTAACCACCCAGACGAGGAGCTGCACCCAGATGCTGCAGAACACTCAGGTCACTCCACAGGAGGCAGCTCCTTCACCCGGCCTGTGTCTTTCTGATGCTTGGAAGTTCAAGCCAAGGAGGATCCAGTTGCATTTGAAAAGAAGACCCACAGCATGTCTGCACCATTGAGACACAAACATTGTATTCTTCTAGGATGTACAATGGATTGATGTCTGTGTTGGGAGTCTGCTGTAACATTTGGATGCAAGGTCCACAAGGTTTTTAACCCTCATCTCAAAACATCCCTATTCTTTCCCTGGCCTCTGTCTATGGAAGTTTTGATATTCAATGAAATGGTCAGCTATACCTGGGGCAGGGAACACATGTATCAGGATGGCCAGGACTTTGGGAGCCTGTAGGTCTGTATTCTGTACACTACATGGGATTGTGTGAAATGCTCTTTCCCTTTAAAAACTATCACATCTTTGGGTTCTGCAGTAGCCCCCTCCCCCACGGGTCAAGTCAAGAAGTGATTGCATCCATTTGCTTTCCCATTGTGTAATTTCAACTTCCAGCATGATGGAAGGTGACAATAAGGACCCTTTGGACAAGTGGTCTTTGACTCTGTGTGTCAGTGAGGACCCGAACATCTAGTTCACCTTTCTGATACCTTTTTCTGTCAACCCCAAAGGTTTGGGTAACCTTCCCAGCTCCCCATCCATTCCTGCTTGGGTCTGCAGCTACCCACCTTCCCACCCTGCCCCCAGCCCCAGCATATGAGGTAACCGTGCCAGGTATGGTCATACACTGCTGCCTGATGAAGCCAGGGTTCCCTTAACCATGAATGACCCCTTTCTTGCAATATCCTGTTCCCATCCATCCTGTAGTATATCTCTCTCTTGCACATACAGTTGTCCCACTTCCATAATTGTTATTCCCCTTCCAAAGTGTCCAGACCACATTCTCCACAAATAGGTTCATGAGTCTCCTTCTTGCAGCCATGGCACCCTCTCTTCAATCCTTGTTCCTCAGACCCCTCTTTCCCATCAGGTTCTTTGGATGGAGCCAACGGACTGACCATGACCTACCACCTTGAGTGAGCTGGAAGACATTCCCGGACAAGAAGTGCTCAGACGTATACTTGAGGCCTACACGTCTTCCAACAGCTTTTGCCCCCACACCCACAAATGACCACTATTGAGTCATTGGATTAGCCATGACCCACTCACTGGATTGAAAAGGCATGGATACCCCTGACTGAAAACACCCTGAATAGGAGCCTGGCCATGGTCAATCCCCTGGACCAATATCAGAGGCTGCCCTGAACTGACTGAGCTGGGACCCCTTGATATAGCTGAGTGCTGTACAACAAGATGTACATCCCCTTGTTTGAGGATTTCTGACTAGCAAGGCATGCTACCTGCAGTTATGTGACTGCGCTAATAGGCATGGCATAGCATGACATGGAAAGGCAGAGATGGTATGAGTATGCAGATAAACAATAAGTAAGCAGCCCTGCAAAGCAGCTTGTTTCAATCCATGATCTAGTTGTCCATCCCTGTCTGCAAAGTGCCCTTGCAGAAGCATTTCAATATTAATGGGCATGGCACACTGCGCTGTACTCCTTCAGTATTCTGTGAGTGGATTGGACAGGTTTCTGAAATTCCTGAGGGATTGGTAATTTTTGGATGCCAGTGGCTGCAGATGTTAGGTGCGTGCAGACAATTCGCATGGATTGTACCCTGACATGACATTGCATAGTGTCCAACATGCAGGCTCTTCGCAACAAGTGACAAGCTGAAGTCACCAGGTACCTGCTGTGATGTCCATATGGAGAATTCTGGGAGTCTAGTTTGTTTGTGCTTGGAGGAATATGAAGCTGCACATTAATGAGGTGAGATGTGCCATTCAGCAAGTCATTAACAAGTAACAGATCCCTTAATAGGCAACCCACTGCAGACTAGCAAGAATCTCACCTTGATGTTCAGTATTTACTCAAAATATGTAGTGAGTTGCTCTCAAAGTCAAAATAGGCCTAATTGGACTCTTTGTGTGACTCTGCTACATTTATTGCCGTTATCCCCTTAGTTCAGGCTGCTATTAGGCTCTGCCCAAGTTTTTTACTTTAAGCAGACTGTGTTCAATAAATATTAATTCTATCTCCTACTGCATCCAAACTCTTCAAATTGCAACCCTTTGCTTTCTCTCTCTACCAAATGAATTCTTTCTTGTTGTTCTGAATTCCTTCCTGTTGTTCATACAATTTATAGAAACAGTCTCTTATCGATTTATTCTTGCTGTGTGAACTGAAAACCTATTGCATTGTCTTTTACATGATTATTCCTTTCAAGTTACATCAATGTTACAGTTCCCTTTATAACCTACACATTTTCCCCAATGTTTTCTAATTTACTGGTTTCTGAGCTGTAATCCTGAGGTCACCTAACCATCAGTTCTGGCTTTAAACCATTTCTAGTTTTGTTGGTCTCCCACACATCCCTTATCCCTTCACAAAAACAAATTCTTTCTTCATTTACTTGTGTATGTTCATTACAATTTTATGGATTACGAAATGCTGAAGACATTTCAGATGTTGTCAGCCTTATTGCTTATTCCGCTATTCTAATTCAAACAGCCTTTCTCCTTAATCTTATCAAGACAATCCTGAAGCACTTAAATTTCAGTCCCATACAAACAAACCTTAGAAAGTCTCCATAAATTAAGATGCTGTCTCACTTCTGGAGACCATTTGTTACTTGTTTTGCTAGATTTGCCTTGAGGCTGTTTCAACAGTAAATACTTCTTTTTGTATATACAGTCCCATGATGTGGAAACAGAAGCTTACTAAATGTGCTAATGTTAATGTGTTAGTGTTAAAATGACATGTACAATCTCACCAGTGTGTAAAACTATGAGCCTAGAAATAGCAGTTAGTGCAATGACTTGTGTTAGTAGCAATTGTTTGGTTCAGAGTAATGATTATTTAGTACAGCCAACGCCTTTGTTTCCTTTCACGCTGGAACACTTGTCATTTCCTGAGCAAATGCCTGAAGGGCATTTTAATGAGCTGTGTACTTTCAGTCCAGACTATACATAACAATCATTTGGCATGCAAAACTACTCAACATTGTTTTCTTTACATACTACCTAAGTTGTATGCTATTTGCGGCATTTATTAGGTGTCAGCCAGTTTTACTCATGTTGTGATCTGTAACCCCAATATTTTCAATTGACTTAATCTTGGCAAAGGTTGATGCCCAAGAGAACGTCTGTCATTGGTAGAAACATGATTGGGCCATTCAGCCCTTCAAAACAGTTTGATCATTCAGCCGGGTCATCGTTATTCTGTATTATAATTTCACCTACTCGCCTTAGTTCCTCAATTATTAATGCCCATGTCCAGCAAAACAATTGATCTCAATATTGAACTCTTCCATCGACTGAGCCTCAGAACCTTCTTTTTGGGAGGAGTGTTCCAGATTCCCACTCCCGAATGTGGGGAGAAGGGCTTTCTAACTCAACCCTGAATGGCCTAACCCTAATTTTAAGGTTAAGCATTTTCATTCTGAACTCACCCTAAAATTTATTATCCTATCATATCTTTTGATCATTTTAGAATTCATGCAGAGGTCACTGACAAAGAGAGAAGCGAAATATAACACAGGTTGAGAGACAGTTAGCTGGCAGTGATGATCCCTATGTCCACATGGCACTTACTTTTCAAGGAAACCAGCACTCGCACTGTCAAAGTGAGAATAATACTTAATGTGGGGTTATAACTCACTCAGAGAGAGAGCAAGAACTGTAGATGCTGGAGCCAGAGATAACATTGTGTGCAGCTGAAGGAACACAGTAGGCCAGGCCGCATCAGAGGAGCAGGAAAGTTGACGTTTCGGGTCGGGACCCTTCTTCAGAAATTGTGAGGTAGAAGAGAGCTCAGAAATAGATAGAGAAAGGAGGATTGGGGCTGGGGAAGGTAGGTAAAATGGTAGTATGTGAGCTGGGGAAGATAGGTGGGACCCTTCCTGTCTCTCAAATCACCCTGAGCTTCTGGTTGCCTGCCACTTCAACAGACCACTGCGTTCTCTGACCGACATCTCTGTTTCAGGCTTGCTGCAGTGCTCTAGCAAGGCTCAGCGTTAGCTGGAAGAATGGCATCTCATTTACTGCTTGGGAACCCTGTAGCCTTCAGGAATTAATGCTGAGTTCAATCATTTAAGAGACTGAACACCTCCTTCCATGTCTTTTACCTCAGGGCCTGTCATCACATGAGCTGCTTTCAGCATAGCTAATGCATTTTTGCCCACTAATGGCTCCCGTTATCAGCTTTTCTGTCTCTCTGGCTGAGCATTGTTCATTCCTTTGACTACCGAACTGCTTTTTCTGTTTTTCTGGGCTCCATCTCCATCTATCAGTTAGTCCTTTTACCCATCCATTAGCTAGTTCTGAAGAAGTGTCACTGGAACTGAACTGTTAACTCTAAATTTTCTTCACAGACCTGCTGAGTTTCTCTTGAATAATAAAATGTGAGGCTGGATGAACACAGCAGGCCAAGCAGCATCTCAGGAGCACAAAAGCTGACGTTTCGGGCCTAGACCCTTCATCAGAGAGGGGGATGGGGAGAGGGAACTGGAATAAATAGGGAGAGAGGGGGAGGCGGACCGAAGATGGAGAGTAAAGAAGATAGGTGGAGAGAGTGTAGGTGGGGAGGTAGGGAGGGGATAGGTCAGTCCAGGGAAGACGGACAGGTCAAGGAGGTGGGATGAGGTTAGTAGGTAGCTGGGGGTGCGGCTTGGGGTGGGAGGAAGGGATGGGTGAGAGGAAGAACCGGTTAGGGAGGCAGAGACAGGTTGGACTGGTTTTGGGATGCAGTGGGTGGGGGGGAAGAGCTGGGCTGGTTTAGGGATGCAGCAGGGGAAGGGGAGATTTTGAAACTGGTGAAGTCCACATTGATACCATATGGCTGCAGGGTTCCCAGGCGGAATATGAGTTGCTGTTCCTGCAACCTTCGGGTGGCATCATTGTGGCAGTGCAGGAGGCCCATGATGGACATGTCATCAAGAGAATGGGAGGGGGAGTGGAAATAGTTTGCAACTGGGAGGTGCAGTTGTTTGTTGCGAACTGAGCGGAGGTGTTCTGCAAAGCGGTCCCCAAGGCTTGGGGACCGCTTTGCAGAACACCTCCGCTCAGTTTGCAACAAACAACTGCACCTCCCAGTCGCAAACCATTTCCACTCCCCCTCCCATTCTCTTGATGACATGTCCATCATGGGCCTCCTGCACTGCCACAATGATGCCACCCGAAGGTTGCAGGAACAGCAACTCATATTCCGCCTGGGAACCCTGCAGCCATATGGTATCAATGTGGACTTCACCAGTTTCAAAATCTCCCCTTCCCCTGCTGCATCCCTAAACCAGCCCAGTTCGTCCCCTCCCCCCACTGCACCACACAACCAGCCCAGCTCTTCCCCCCCACCCACTGCATCGCAAAACCAGTCCAACCTGTCTCTGCCTCCCTAACCGGTTCTTCCTCTCACCCATCCCTTCCTCCCACCCCAAGCCGCACCCCCAGCTACCTACTAACCTCATCCCACCTCCTTGACCTGTCCGTCTTCCCTGGACTGACCTATCCCCTCCCTACCTCCCCACCTACACTCTCTCCACCTATCTTCTTTACTCTCCATCTTCGGTCCGCCTCCCCCTCTCTCCCTATTTATTCCAGTTCCCTCTCCCCATCCCCCTCTCTGATGAAGGGTCTAGGCCCGAAACGTCAGCTTTTGTGCTCCTGAGATGCTGCTTGGCCTGCTGTGTTCATCCAGCCTCACATTTTATTATCATGGTGTATTTCCTCCCTTGGTATCAGGCATGAGGATGTCACTGAGAGGCCACAGAGCACCCTGAGGGGAGATAATGAAAAGTCAACTGTTTGGCTCACTTCAGAATCAGTGACATGAGTAGTGAAAGGGATGCAGTATAGTGATCAGTAGTTAGGTAGAAAATTAGCATACCTTGCCTCAAAAACTTTAAATCTCTGGATGAGTCCAGTGCCATGAGCAAGTGAGTACAGAATTGGGAGGATGAGACAGATGGAAGTATAGTTTCAAAGAGGGTAGAAAGGGCTTTAAATTCTTGGGATATTTGGGCCACCCCTGGGGAAGATGAGATTTATATATCAGCTGGATGGTTTGCACCTGAACAAAGCAAGAGCTGAGTTCCTTGCTGAGCATTTTGCTAATGCTATTGGGGAGGTGTCTAACTCACTTGTCAGTAGTGTGGGAACAAGGAGAAAATGTCAGTGAGGAGTATCAGTGTGCACAGAATACTGGGAACAATAGTAGCACTAGAGAATAGCATGTTAATAGGTGAGGGCTGGTAAGGAAGTAAGTAGCAAAGGTCTAAATCAAGTGTACTGTGCATGTATGTGAATGTATGGAACGGAGTGAATAAGATCAGTCTGCTAGGTAGAATTAAGATGTTGCGGCTATTTGAGCCAAGAAGGGACAGGACTGGGTGTTAAATATTCTTGGGCAGAAAATGTTTTGCAAAGATAGGCAAGGAGGAGTGATGGTATTGATGAAGGAAAGCACTGTAGTGCTGGAGGAAGAGGCTGTCATCAGAAGGGTCAAGAATAGAATTAATTTGTCTTGAGCAAAGGAATAAAAAAGGTGCAAATACAATTCTCAGTGTAATCTATAGATTACCCATCTGAGAAAGAAGTGGGGGAAAAAAAGGAAAATTACAGAAAGTGATACAAAATTCTAGAGTGGTCATGGAGTTGGTACTTTAACTATTTGAATATATTTTTCAACAGTAATTGCGTGAAGGCCAGAGAAGGTTGAGCTTTCAGAGTGAGTTCAGGAAGATTTTCGAGAGCAGTTTGTTTTCAGCCCAAAGAGAAAGGTTGCATGGCTAGAAATGGTTCTCAGTACAGAGATGAGGCAAATGGATCAGGTATAGATAGAGGAACATTTTGAAGGGTAAGGACCACTTTGTCATGATATTTAGGATGGTAGTGGGAAGAAAATGAACAATCCAGAGTAACAATCCAGGGGAAAGCCAGTCCAGTGAATAATGAACGGATCTGATTGAATAAATTGGTGCCAAATAGTGAGGGTATATTCCATCGAAAGGGAAAGGCGGGACAAAACAAAAATCCGGAGTCCCTGGATAGAGGTAGAAATTATTGAAAAGAAGGAACAAAAATATTATTGAGAGCCAGGCTGGATATAGATGGTTCAGGGAGCTGGTTAAAGAAAAAGCAAATTAGAGAATCAAAAACAGCGTATTTTGTAGGTATATAAGTTGTGTGAGGGTGGTCAAAGGAGGAAAAAGACTGATTAAGAACTAAAAAGGGATCTTACATGTGAAGGCAGAGGGTATGGAGTATTAAATGAATATTTTGCATCTATCTTTATCAGCAAAGAGGTGCTAGTTAGGCTGTCATTAAAAAGGAAGGAATTGATTTTGTAGGGGGTTTTACAATTGATAAGGAGACATTTGATAGGTTACTTACAGTGGTTAAGGAAGGCTTTTCAGCTGGAGCCAAGCTGTTATGGTGGAATCCCAGGAAGTATTGTAGAGACCCTTGCTTTTCCAGACTTATTGTATTACTCTATATCTTAGGGTGAGCTGGAGTGTTGTGAAGACTTGTGTTGACACTACTCTCTTGGGAAGATGTGATGGCTTTGGAGACAATGCAGAAGTAGTTTACAAGGATGGTTCCAGAGATGAGGAATTTCAGTTATGAAGCCAGATTGGACAACTTGGGACTGTTCTCCTTGAAGAGAATGCTGGAAGGGAGAAAATCTGATCAAAGGGTTTAAGGTAATGGAAGATCTGGATAGAGTAATGAGGAAGAAATTCTGAAGATGGGTCTAAACCCAAAACGTCAGACTTCCTGCTCCTCTGATGCTGCTTGGCCTACTGTGTTTATCCAGCTGTACACATTGTAATCACAGATTTTCCAGCATCTGCAGTTCCTACTATCTCTGAGGGAGAAATTATACCCCCTTGTAAAACAATTGTAAAACAACGAGACAGATATAAAATCATATGTGAAGAATCCATAGTGAAATGAGGTAAAACGTTTTCACACATTGAGTGATTAGGAAATGTACTGCCTGAGGAGGCAGATTATATCAAGGCATATTGTAATTAGATGATGATTTGAAAAGGAACAATACATCTAGTTAATGGGAGAAGGCAAAAGAATGCCATTAGGTGAGATGTTCATTTGAAGAGCAAGTGCAAACAGAAGGGATAAATGGACTTCTTAATGCTCTAACAGTTATGTCATTCTGTAAAAATTATGAATGAAAATTAGAATTTTGCACAGTGCCAGTGAAATTCCAACTGTTGTTTTCATCATTTCTCATCGGATACATCTCTGAAATTCTCCCTCACTCGGCAGCTTGATTTCTATTTTCCCTGAATCCACTTAGGAGTCAAAATCCTGGAACTCACTTTTAAAAATAGGATGAGGCATTCCACTTCACAGACTGTGAGAGTTCAATAATATGCTTTACCATCACTGATTAAGGGCAACTCAGATTAGGAAGTAATTGTCATTATTGCCAGTCACACAAGAATGAAAGCAAATAGTTGTGTGTCCTTCAAAAACATGAGTGAACATTTGAATGAATACCTTAATAGTGCGTCAGTGAAGAACAAATTATGTCAGCCAGTCAAATTTCTGTGTCCAATGAAACATTTGCTTAATTTATTTTTTGAGCATGAGTTCAGATTTGAGTCGTTTTAGCTATTATTCAGTCCCACACAGCTGCATAATCCTGAAGGACCTACAGCTGCTAATGGTTTGGCAGCACAACGATCAAGTTGTTCACTTCAATTATGTGGTCATTGGTTGGTCAGGCTCTCAATACTACACGTTTACCCATGTTGCCAGTCAGACCCAAGTTGAACTTTGTCACTTTATCACCAGGTTACCGCATTGGATATATCACTTAGGAGGGACAAATATAGAGTCATACAGCATGGAAACAGACCCTTTGGCCTAACTCATTCATGCTGACCAGGTTTCCTAAACTGTACTAGTCCTATTTGAGATAACATGGTGTGAAGGTGGATGAACACAGCAGGCCAAGCAGCATTAGAGGAGCAGGAAAGCTTGACATTTCAGGTCAGGACCCTTCTTCATAAATGGGGGAGGTGAAGGGAATTCTGAAATAAATAGGGAGACAGGGGGAGGCAGATAGAAGATGGATAAAGGAGGAGATAGGGTGAGAGGAGACAGGCAGGTCAAAGAGATGGGGTTAGAGCCAGTGAAGGTGAATGAGGGTGGGGCATTAGGGAGGGAATAGGTCAATCCAGGGAGGGTGGACAGGTCAGGTGGGCGGGATGAGGTTAGTGGGTAGGTGGGGGTGGGGCTTGAGGTGGGAGGAATGGTTAGGGAGGCAGGGACTATTTATCTGAGTTTGGCCCCTATCCCTCTAAATCTTTCCTTTTCATGTACCTGTCCAAATGTCTTTTAAATGTTGTAACTATACCTACATTTATCATTTCCTCTGCCAGTCCATTCCATATATGCACCATCCTCTGAATGAAAGTATTGCCCCTCAGGCCTTTTTAAAATCTTTGCCCTGTCACTAGGATACATCTCTTAAAACTATGCCATCCAGTTTTGGACTGCCCTACCCTGGGAAAAAGACCTTGGCTATTCACCTTATCTATGCCCCTCATGATTTTATAAACCTCTATGAGGTCACCCCTGAGCCTCCTACGCTCCAGTGAAAAAACTTCCAGCCTACCCAGCCTCTCCTTATAACTTGAACACTCCAGTCCCAGTTACATTCTTGTAAATCTTCTCTGTACCTTTTCCAGTTTACTAATATCCTTCCTATAGCCAGGTGACCAGTTCTCCAAAAGTGGCCTCACCAATACAGATATCTCTGTTGTGATGCATGATTTGTTAATGCAAATTGGCTATAACGCAATCGATGAATAGTGGATGCTGTTTGGAAAATACAAACTTCCTGCTGTCGTCAAAGTCAGTAGATGTGAAGCTGGAAAAGTACAGCAGGTCAGACAGAATCCAAGGAGCAGGAAAGGCAACGTTATGGGCTGTAGCCCTTTGTCAGTCCTGGCGAAGTGTTATGGCCCAAAACATCGACTTTCCTGCTCCTCGGATGCTGTCTGATCTGCTGTGGTTTTCCAGCTCCACATCTATTGGTGCTGGCTTCCAGCATCTGCAGTCCTTACTGTCTCCAAGTGAACTTTCTTCTGTACAGGTATAATGATTTCCCTACAACACGATTTTCTGTGGTGTGATTTTCTATAACGCGAGGTCATACAAGAACACAACTGTCGCATTATAGGAGAAATACAAGTATTCTGCACAGCTGCAACATGCAACTCTTATACTCAATGCTCTGGCCAACTATAAATGTTAAATATCTTCTTCACCATGCTATCTAACTATAACGCCCCTTTCAACAAACTATGTACCTGCAACTTTCATTTATCTGTATTAAACTCCATCTGTCACTCCTCAGCCCATTGGCCCAGCTGATCAATTTTCTTCACTGTCTTGAATTGAAGTCCATGAGGTAAAAGGGACAGTAGCATCCTGGACAGAAAATTTGTGAAAAGACTAAAAGAAGAGAGTTGTGGTTACTTATTGCTTTTAAGATTAGAGAGGGTATTTCGTGATATGCACCGCCCCCCAACCCTGCCATGGTGCAACATGAGGCTTACTGCTCTCTTTTATATAACACAAGACTCTACATATAATATCAAAGTGTAGGTGGCACAGAACTCAAAAACTTTTGAAATTGTAAACAGACTATGAATAGACTTCAAGAACACATAGGCAGGCTGGGAATCGGACAGACAAAAGGCAGATACAATTTAATACAGAGAAGTGTGAAGTGATAGCATTTAAAAGGACAATATAAAATTAAGGGCAGAATTCGATAGCCGGAGACTTTTCCCCAGGGCAGGATTGACTGCCACGAGGGGTCATAGTTTTTAGGTGTTAGGAGGCAGGTATAGAGGAGACGTCGGAAGGAGGTTCTTCACACAGAGAGTTGTGAGCGCATGGAATAGTTTGCCAGTTGTAGTCGTGGAAGCAAAGTCATTAGTGACATTTAAGCGACTGCTGGACATGCACATGGACAGCAGTGAATTGAGGGGAATGTAGGTTAGGTTATTTTATTTTTGGATTGGATTATTCCATGGCACAACATCGTGGGCCGAAGGGCATGTACTGTGCTGTACTCTTCTATGTTCTATGTTCTAATTATAAAGGGAATGCAAGACCAGAGGGACTTGGCGTTATGCATATACAAATCTTTGAAGGCCAGTTAGGGGGTAGTTAGAAAGTTATGGTACCTTTGGCTTTATTAACAGGGAAATAATGTACAAAAGAAGGACTTTATACTAATCCTTTATAAAGCATTGATTAGGCCTCAGCTGGCGTATTGTGTTCATCTGGGAAAAATATTTGGGAAGTACATTGAGGGTGAGGGATGGGAGAGTTTACTGATGTAGAGATGGTATGAAACTTGGGTTATTCGCCTAAGTGTAGAGAAAATTAAGAAGAGATTTAATGATATGTTTGTGATTGCGAATGAGTTTGATCCAGCAAACAGAGAAAAGCTTTCCCACAGCAGCAACTTATGAAGACTTCCTTGTCAGTACCTTCTAAACCTGTGTTGTACCTTCTAGAATAACAGGAGCAGGAGACATATAGGATTGCCAACACCTGCAAATTTCTCTCGAAAGCCATGTATCACCCTGAATTGGAACTGTATCATGGTTCCTCCTGTATTGTTGAGTGAAATTGCTGGAACCACCTTCCCACCTATACCATTCATATTTCAGAGATAATGGGAATTGCAGATGCTGGAGAATTCCAAGATAATAAAATGTGAGGCTGGATGAACACAGCAGGCCAAGCAGCATCTCAGGAGCACAAAAGCTGACGTTTCGGGCCTAGACCCTTCATCAGAGAGGGGGATGGGGAGAGGGAACTGGAATAAATAGGGAGAGAGGGGGAGGCGGACCGAAGATGGAGAGTAAAGAAGATAGGTGGAGAGAGTATAGGTGGGGAGGTAGGGAGGGGATAGGTCAGTCCAGGGAAGACGGACAGGTCAAGGAGGTGGGATGAGGTTAGTAGGTAGATGGGGGTGCGGCTTGGGGTGGGAGGAAGGGATGGGTGAGAGGAAGAACCGGTTAGGGAGGCAGAGACAGGTTGGACTGGTTTTGGGATGCAGTGGGTGGGGGGGAAGAGCTGGGCTGGTTGTGTGGTGCAGTGGGGGGAGGGGACGAACTGGGCTGGTTTAGGGATGCAGTAGGAGAAGGGGAGATTTTGAAACTGGTGAAGTCCACATTGATACCATATGGCTGCAGGGTTCCCAGGTGGAATATGAGTTGCTGTTCCTGCAACCTTCGGGTGGCATCATTGTGACAGTGCAGGAGGCCCATGATGGACATGTCATCTAGAGAATGGGAGGGGGAGTGGAAAAGGTTTGCGACTGGGAGGTGCAGTTGTTTCTTGCGAACTGAGCGGAGGTGTTCTGCAAAGCGGTCCCCAAGCCTCCACTTGGTTTCCCCAATGTAGAGGAAGCCGCATGGGGTACAGTGGATGCAGTATACCACATTGGCAGATGTGCAGGTGAACCTCTGCTTAATGTGGAATGTCATCTTGGGGCCTGGGATAGGGGTGAGGGAGGAGGTGTGGGGGCAAGTGTAGCATTTCCTGCGGTTGCAGGGGAAGGTGCCGGGTGTGGTGGGGTTGGAGGGCAGTGTGGAGCGAACAAGGGAGTCACGGAGAGAGTGGTCTCTCCGGAAAGCAGACAGGGGTGGGGATGGAAAAATGTCTTGGGTGTTAGGGTCGGATTGTAGATGGTGGAAGTGTCGGAGGATGATGCGTTGTATCCGGAGGCTGGTAGGGTGGTGTGTGAGAACGAGGGGGATCCTCTTGGGGCGGTTGTGGCGGGGGCGGGGTGTGAGGGATGTGTTGTGGGAAATACGGGAGACGCGGTCAAGGGCGTTCTCGATCACTGTGGGGGGAAATTTGCGGTCCTTAAAGAACTTGGACATCTGGGATGTGCGGGAGTGGAATGTCTTATCGTGGGAGCAGATGCGGCGGAGGCGGAGGAATTGGGAATAGGGGATGGAATTTTTGCAGGAGGGTTTTAGAATGGTTTTAGAAGATGGATCACTACCATCTTCACAAGGTCTTATGGAATGGGCAATAAATGCTGGCCCTAGCCAGCCACAGTTTGTGAAAGAATAAAAACAAGTCAGCAACAAGAGAATACAGATTTAAGGTAATTGAAAAAAATGGGGGACATGAGGAAATTTTGTTTACTCAGTGAGTTGTTGTGATTTGGAATGGGCTGCCTGCAAGATTAATGAAAACAGATTCAATAGAAGCATTTAAACAAAAAACTTGATATATACATGAAGGTGAAAAAATTACAGTGTGTTGAAGAAAGAAGTGTCTAGTGGGATTCACTGAATAGCTCGACCAAAGAGTACAGATAGGAACCACAGGCTGAATGATCTCTTTGTATGCTGTTTCATTCTACAATTCTAACTTGCCAATGCCGTCTTACCTCAGAATGTATGGTATCTTAATTTAGTAAGAGTAGGGAGTGTCACTAATAATTTAACAACAAAAAGGCATGCAGTTCATCTCCCTGTTTTTTTTTCTCATGATTGCTTTAACTGGAGTGTGAGTGCTGAATTTAAAAGTGACAGAGCCTTTTGAAGACTAGAAAGAAAAAAAACCAAGAAACAAAATATACCGCAGTGTTATATTCATGGAAGGAAGTTTGCAATAGCAAAAGCAGCTCACAATGTTTCCCTAATATTTTCCAGCTCTGTTTTTAAAGAACCACTCCCTTTGCTGCTGATGAGGGAGAACAGCTGGAAATTGCTGTTGGTCACAGGCAGTGTAATGATGTCATGCTTAAGTGATGTGAAGATGTTTGTGGTGGAAATTTTGTGCTTCAATGCAAATTGCTTTTCCTGAACTAGTGTCTGGCAAACACAGGAATAAAACAGTTCCCCAAACACTTTTGAAGTTGTGGAAAATCCTGCAAATCTATAGAAGTCGTGCAGGGTGATAATTCTGAATAAAAGTCTGTGGTGGGGGTTGGGGGCATTCTGGAGTTGGTGCAATTTCCTGCTGGGTTTTGAATGGTTGGGACGTTTGATTTCACAGCCTCAGTGTTGAACTTAATCTTCCTACAAGCTGGAGGATTCTAGTTTGTCATGAGCAAGTCAATAAAAATTGAAGTATTCGTGCACTACATGATCAATGCATTAATCTTGCCCTTGTGGGATAGGTATCTGAGCTCATACAGGTCTGAGTGAGTCAGGAAGCTGATATTAATTGTAACACTGCCAATTTGATTAGCTTCAATACACCCATCATTTGATTTGGTGGTGGAGGATATATTGACCAGTGAAGCATTCATCCATTTCTGCCAATATATCATCCACTGTATGTACAGATCGAAATACAGGGACCCAACTGCTGAGTAAGGAGGCAAGACTCCAGATGCTCGAAAGGGGACAGCCAACAGAAGTGTGAAAGAGCTGCAGAAATTCTGAGCATAAAGACAACTCTACAAAGTTCATGCATCTATCTCTTTCCAGGCTGGCAGCTGTAAAATTAGTTATGGGCCATAGTCATATGTTCAATAGGGCTGTCACATTCACCTTTCCGTTAAACAGAGTCAATGGGATAATGAGTGCCCATTTGGCTGGGTTGTTCAGTTTCATAAACTGTAAGCAATAATCAATTATCGAAAACAGATCAGAACACAGAAACATTTTCCTGACTCCATTCCTCGACTTCCATTATTCAGAATGTCTTTAATGGTGTGGTTTGTTTCAGATCACAAAAGGTAGAAATAACAGTCAACTTCTTACGATTTTTTAACTAAAAAACTCCTTTTCAAGTACAATAAAAGTGTCAATTATCAAGATCATTAATAAGATCATTCTTTGGTGAGCCAAAAACTTGAGTATTGTTGGAAAAAAAAATTGTGGAATCTCCTCTGTGCCCAGCTCTCACATTTTTTGAGTTCAATGAGAAGTGTGTCTTTGATGGATGGCACGCAATCTCTTACCCCTCCTGAATTTCCATTATGTTGATGATATTTTTGCTGTATTGGCATCTGCAGTTGCATGTATGAATTTCCTTACACATCTTAATGGGCTCCATCCTTCACTCAAATTGACCTTTGAAATGTAGCAGCCAAATTAGTTCCCTTTCCTTGATTTGCTTGTTGAGAAATCAGTAGGGGTTTTCTATTACTGCCTATTGAAAACCCACCAAACCTGATAGAGTTCCTACAGTTCCACAGCCAATAAGAATGAATTATTGGCAAAATCATCAAAACAGCCCGGGCTTACAGCTGAAATACGGCATGTCAAAGCCATCCTGCATGAAATGGCCACCGGCATCAGATCATTTCTCACTGCACACTGCACAATCTCACAAACACACCTAATGCTGGCACTTTCAGACCTGAAAAGTGTCCAGTCCACCTGATTGCCCTGGAAGATCTTAAAAATATTTGAGCAACAGATGAAATTGGCTGCAGGAGCAACACAAGAGATAGTCACAACTAATAGGATGCCTGCTCTGTATAGGAGTCACTAGACCCGTAATATTAACTCAGATTCCTCTCCACAGATGCTGCTAGACATGTTGAGATTTTCTAGCAATTTCTGTTGTTGTTTCTGATTTCCAGCACCCACAGTCCTTTCAATTTTGTTTTCAACAAGAGGCTCAGCCTATCACACTGTGGTATACAAGTTTCATATGCCACAATATGATGTTAGGTATGGAGGACATATATCCAAAAAAACGGTGAATGAAATCCAATGCATGTACCTTCAGCTGTTTGCAGTATTGACAGTAGCCAACAAGTTCACCCTTGTAAAACTCAAAAGACAGTGCCCAATATTAGATACAATTCTGTGACTGGACATCATTTCTTAAATAACACTGAGTGTTTGAAGAATTGAACTGACAACCAATTTTGTATGATGAACATTCAGGCTCACAATGTTGTGCACTTGCACATATTGGAAGCCACATATCGTAATGAACAAGGCCATGTTCTTTGCAGACAGACAGACCATGTACGCACACAATGTGTCTGCTTCAACTTAACATATAAAGTGATAGCCACTACCTGGTTCATTCCACAAAGGAATATTTTGACCAATCAGAATCAACTTACCTGGTTTAAATGTAAACAAAGCTTGATAGGTAACTGCCAGACATCATTGAACAGTTTCATTCTCTATGAAAATGGGTCTTCCATTTGTCAGTCACTCAGCATTCTGTTCTCATACAATATGAAGTACTGTTTTCCTTTACATTGGTATTCTTTCAAAGGTCTTGATGAATGAGTGACAAAATGCTTCAAGGAAGTACATTTCTTTTGAGCAAAAACCTTTAAAGTATTATCCACTGTACCTCAAGCACGTGAAACCTCTTACTCTTATGTAAGTGATCATTGTGAAATTAACAATAGAGATCAGAGATCCAGACCTGTCAATAAAGCAATGTGAGGCTGGATGAACACAGCAGGCCAAGCAGCATCCCAGGAGCACATGGGATGCTGCTTGGCCTGCTGTGTTCATCCAGCCTCACATTTTATTATCTTGGAATCTCCAGCATCTGCAGTTCCCATTATCTCTGTCAATAAAGCAGTCCATCAGATATTTTAACAGAATAATGGATATTTGGGTTCTCAGCCAAGGCACATACTGAGGCAAATTAAGGGGATTTAGGGGTGGACAAAGGTATGTCGTGGCATGGATGGAGCATGTCATGTTTATAAGGGGTGAAACGGCGTGAGGGTGATACCTGGAGGACTATTCTGTTTTCTATTGTAACTTGGATGTTGTCCCATGGAATTGAGGTGAGAAGTTTCTCACAGGGCTCCTGCTACCCTCCTGAATGGTGAAAAACCAGACCAGACTCTCACCTTTAAGATGTATTTATAAAAATACCAATGCAACCAGAGATGGCATATAATCATTTACACATAGATTCCACCTTTTAAAGATATAATTAAATAAATCTTGTCTAGCAAGCCAAGCTTTCAATTGTATATCAATCGGGAGTTTAATGTTATTCAGTTGGTGAGTATCAACTGATAACTCATTTGTGTTCAAAGAGAGGAAGATATGCAGGTATATCCATGTAAATAAATGCTTGTCTTTGCGTAAAGATAAAGTTCCAATGTTCTATTTTTCATTTCCTGGGGTTCTAAAACTCAACAAAAGGCAAATTGGACCTTAATATTTGCACATTGGGGATCACAAATATTTATAAAAGCTGTGCTTACTGTCTGCCTGTACCAGTGAAAATAATCCAGGAGCTGCATTTGCTTCTTATTAGTCTGCAGTGTATACAACCATCCATTCTACGGGTGTGTTCCTTGCATGTTAGGACTTGTTAGTTTTCATTCAAGCAATGAGAATCAAGCAGTGCCAACTCTTGGAGATCATAAATGTATTTGATTACTGTGTTTCCTATGATTCAATTCATATCTGTGACCTCAAAATAATTAATAACTGAAATGTGAGTGTAAATAAGTTCATGAGAAACAAAATAGTTTTGAGAAGTCAGGATTTCCCTCGTATGATTGGGTTCATCTCACTGAAAACATGAGGCGGTAACACGGATTCAAGACCTCATTTGATTATCAACACAAGCACCCTGCAAATTTGAAAAGTTATGTCTACATTTTTCTGCCTGGGGAAAATTAATTAAATTCCTCTCCCACTAAACCAAGTAATTGCTTCAATTCGAGTTGCTGAATAGTCTATATTAAACGTCGCCACATCATTAAAAGAATGCAATGTATATGGTCTCATCCTCACACAAGATACTTAGACAAACATCTATGCCACTCCTCCTTCACACAATGTGCTGAGCATTAAAATTCCTGTTGAGTGAATTATGATACAATTCAGACAACTCCCTGCCCTCTTAGTTGTGAATTGGAAATAGCAATTAAAAAGAAGAGAGAAAGCAAAGGTCTAATTTTAGGTTTGGCCTGAAGCATAAAATAATTAATCTGGTACCAAGTGTCCCATGCCTATCCCAACTCTGAAAAATCCAGAGACAAGTACAAACGTGGGTCATCTGATAATGCCAAACAAAATAGTTCCATTTGCCCAAAAATAAATGGAGTTCTGTGTCTAATGAAATTGTTTTTATTTAGCTCTTTCAACAATGAAATATTCAGGACTTCAAACTGACACAATGTGACTGTGGTTATTGAGCTATTTCAGAAGAACTTACATTGCATCTGGCAATATTTTAAAATAAGTGTCAAGCCAGGGACTGGGATTAAGGTTGACTTAGAATATTTGAAATGGCTTTGATCATTTGAAATGACTTCTAATAAAAGGAACATTATTTTCAGTCAAAGGCAGGGGGGAATTGAGGAAGAAAGGAGGAAACAGAAGGAAACAAAATCTGGATCAGAAAGATCATTAGAATGCATTAATAGTGACAAATTGTGATCTGGTTGACAGCAAGTGATTGCACTTTAAAAAGATTAAATCCTAATTAAGCTGTAACACACTTGCCTAACATGATACAGAATGACAATTGTATTGTTACCTGAACATCCTTGACAGATCATGTAAAATCTCCACAATCCAAATCCATAGAAGTGAGTCAATATTTATCAGGAGCAGCTCTTTGATGTCCTGTGATTTCTAAGCATTATGTGCCTTTTGGTGATTACAGAGGTGAGCATAATACAGTGATCTGCCTTTAATATATGAGGCATTGTGCTATGTTTTCCTGAAATCATTCATCTCCTAATCTGTTTCCATCCTGCAGAGTTCATTGTGATGCAAGACCAAAGTGCAGGAAAAAAAGCATTTTTGGGTATACTTAAATTAACAGGTGCAGAATAATTACAGTTTTTCAGTCTATTATGTCTAATTAGCCATCTTAATAAATCCCAGTTTAAGGCAATATCTACTCTCAATCTGCGCCCAGTCATTGTAGCCTTTCAATAGCCTATCTTGAACTACTGCCTGCATTTTGTCTGTTTCTACTAATCTACCCATAAACTGCACAGGGTAACCAAAATGTATAGTTTTAAGGTAATTGGCACGAATAACAGTGGAATATAAAGATTAAACTAGCAGAGTTTATATGGTCTGGACTGTCCTGGGTTTTTTCCTTTTAGAACAGAGAAGATTGAGAAAGTTTCAGACTGGTATGAATGACCTAATAGAGTAAACATGAAATGCACAATTTGCCTATTGATGCGTTGTTTAGGCATAGCTTTTGAACTCTTGCTACAGAGGGCTGTGGGAGCAGAGACCTCGTGCATATTTAAGGCAGAGATAGATCGGTTCTTGATAAGTAGGGGAATCAAGGGTTACAGGGAAGAAAAAGGAAAGTGGACGTGAGGAGTGTTGGATCAGCCATGATTGAGGCTCTTGGATCAGAACGGCCAACTCTTGTTCCGCATTTTTATGGTCTTATGTAGGCAAAGCAAATCAAATGGGAATGTATGGTGAGATTGGAAGAAGGCAACATTCTAAACATTGAGAAAAATGTATTGATTTTTCTCTTGACATTTTAACCACGAGACAAGAATTTCATGAGCGAGCAGTGAAGGGCTGCTTATGTTGGCATCTCAAAATTGTGTAATTGCACATCAGTGATATAGAGTTTACCATTTTCCCATGTAGAAGAGGGAAACCAGATGGTGATAATTCCTGACCTGAAAGCCTGAGAAGCTAACTGGTGGTACCAGCTCGCCATTTGCTCCTTCATGCATTGATTTTGTCCAGCATTGCTCAATACCTTGGGGCCTGTGCCATGGGCAGTGACCACCTGCATCCTTCATTCAGAAAGGCTGGCATCAGACACACACCAAACTTGTGCAATTCCTGCACTGCTTGAGGTTACTATGAATGTCTCACATTATAAACGTCACCCCTCACCTGAGGCATGGTGACTATCAGATTAAACCACCAACAGCCATTTCTCTCTCTCTCTCTCTCTCTCTCTCTCTCTGTAATGAGAGAGCAGCCGCTCTGGTGCTCAAGGACAATGGTGACTTACCACCTCATTGTGGCAAATTTCTAACTTTCTTATACAGTTCATCACTATGTTATTGCACTTTGGAACTTATGAACGCTTTTTATTGCAGAACTGCTGATAGGTTGCTTTGCACACAGGGAAAGGTACCCATCGCTTGTATCAGAGCAGGATGTTTCGCCACCCTATTCTGTTTTAAATTTTTTGTGCAACTGGCTGTTTCCAAGGATCCACTGAAGACCTGTGTGGGATCTCTCAATTTACAAATGTATCAAGGCTGCTGATGATATGACTTGTGGCAGGTCACACCATTTTATCTCATTTCCTGTGATAGGATCAGTGCTGTGGACTGGGCAATAGGTTTTGGCAACTTTGCTGGCTTCCCCCTGATGCAGGGCACTACAGAGTGTACACGCTGCATAGAGAGCACGATACCATAACGTTGCTGACTTCATTAACAGGTAAGGGTTCCATTTGGCCAATGTACAAATCATCAGTGAACATTGTTACAATATCTTGGAGTTCTGCACCAGGTATCCTGGAAGCTGCCATGATGTTTGTGCTCTCCTATTTCCAATGAAATGTTACTTGGGCCACCTTTTTATCCTTAAATGCTTTTCTTTACATTTCTTTCTCAGTGTATGTGCACTGAGATGTTGCCTGGTAGCATTTGATCTGTTGCCAAACAGCACAAATTTTGGAGGAAGTATTCTGCTGCTGGCGAGTGCATTATAAAACAAGTGTGATGCTCACGAAAGTGGTGCGTATATACATATATTGAGGTGTTAAACAGACAACTTCATGAGAACTCACTAGTTCTCACTGAGCAAAACCATTCATTAAACTCCCAAAACTGACATTTAGCTAATTTGTCACAAAATTCAGCTTGAACAAATTTGTTATAATATCAGACGAGTTGGCAGCTGTTGATTTAAGATGATTGACATAAAAAAGTAATTCAGCCCATCGAGTCTGCACCAATCTTCTGAAGAGCTTCCTATCACATCCTCTAACCTTACATTTCCCATGGCTACCCATCTAGTCTGCACATCCCTGAACACTACTGGACAATTTAGCATGGCCAATCCACCTAATCTGCATGTCTTTGGACTGTGGGAGGAAACCAGAGCAGTAGGTGGAAACCTATCCAGACATGGGGAGAATGTGCAAACTTCACACAGACAGTCGCCAAAGGCTGGAACTGGAACCCAGGTCCCTGGCGCTGTGAGGCTGCAGTGCTAACCAACGAGCCACCAAGATACCAAAGTGATACGGGTGTTTTTTTTTCACACAACAAGTTTTTGTGATCTGGAATATCTTGTCTGAAAGATGGAAACAGATTGAATGGCAATTATCAAAATGGACTTGAACGAAAAAATCTTCAAATGGGAATGATGGGATGGCTCTTTCAAAGAACAGGCAAAAGACAGATGTTTCAAAGCACCTCCTTTTATATTGTATGCATCTATAACTTAATCCCTGGGCACTAAGCTTTCTATGTGTACTGTAACTTGATGACTTACTTGTATCCATTAATTATTTCACATTTACAATAACTCTAATAACTACTTACTAAGCATGTTCATATCGTTAGACTAATTCCTGAGAAGATGGGATAATCCAATGAAGAGAGATTGAGGAGATTGGGTCTGTACTCTACAAAGTTTCAAAGAATAACTGGTGATCTCAATGAAATTTACAAAATTCTTATGGGTGTTAGAACATACAACATAGAACATAGAACAGTACAGCACAGAACAGGCCCTTCAGCCCACAATGTTGTGCCGACCATTGATCCTCATGTATGCACCCTCAAATTTCTGTGACCATATACATGTCCAGCAGTCTCTTAAATGACCCCAATGACCTTGCTTCCACAACTGCTGCTAGCAACGCATTCCATGCTCTCACAACTCTCTGCGTAAAGAACCTGCCTCTGACATCCCCTCTATACTTTCCACCAACCAGCTTAAAACTATGACCCCTCGTGCTAGCCATTTCCGCCCTGGGAAATAGTCTCTGGCTATCAACTCTATCTATGCCTCTCATTATCTTGTATAACCCAGTATATATATTGTTATGGCGCAGTATTAGATAGAATAGTTTCCCCTGGCCAGTGTCTCGAGCCGCAGGGACATCATCTCAGAACAAAGGTTGGGCAATTGAAGACTGAAATCAGGAGGAATTTCTTCTCTCTGGGAGTGGTGTTTCGGAAGAATTCTCCATCCCAGGTATCTGTGGAAGTTTGCTCACTCAGGATATTTGAGACAGAAATTGATATTCAGTTATGATGATGGATTGAACAAGTTGCGTCTGTTCCCTTTGGAGGGTAGAAGGTAAAGAGGAGAGTTAGTTGAGGTTTTGAAAATATGAGTGGGCTAGATAGAGTACATAGGGTGAAACTGCTCCTACTCATAAAATGAACAGGAACAAGAGGCTATAGATTTAAAAGGTATCTGCAAAAGAAGTAAGGATGGATTGTGGAAAAACGTTTTTACTCAGTGAGTAGTTAGGGTATGGAATAAATGGTCTGGAAGTCTGGTGGTGACATTTTCAATTAAGGCATTCAAGAAGACAATGGATGATAATTTGGATAAATAAAATGCGCAAGATTTTGGCTGAAAAAGCAAGAAACTGACATTAGGTAATGATGCTATTTAGGGAGCCGGTACAATGTGCCAAATGGCTTCCTTCTGTGTTGTCATACTTCTGTGATAGATTTCAGGAAACTAATGTTATCAAAAGCATAGAGTGGGAAAGTGGTGTTGATTTCTTAGCCATGATCCTGTTGAATGTCAGACCAGGCTTGATGGACAGAATAGCCCTATGTCCTGAATTTGTTTGGATGCTCCACTTCTGTTGCTATGTTTATATTATGCTAATACAATTTGGGTTTTCTAGTCAGTTAAGTGTAACTGTATATCTTAAGAATCGGGCACCAATCTAATTACAGAACATATTGTGCTGGAAGTTAACACAATAAGTAATATGACCTCTGTGTGGAATTAAGCCAGGTTTTAAACAGAGATTCCCGGGACATTTTATGAACTGAACCATGTAGGTGGTTCTGCCGGCACTCCCAGAAAATGTGTGCCTAGGTTTTCTGTGCAGTTCATCAAGGGAATTATGGAACCCCCACAGAAGTGGTGTCAATAGCCAATATGCCGATTTCCCTGGGGGCTCCACTGGCTTCTTGCCAAAGCCATTGCAAATCAAGAGAACCCAGTATTAACAAGTCCTTTACATGTACTAAACAAGAAATTAGTTTGTGTGTGAATGGATGTAGGCTTGTCCAGGTCATCAGAGTACAATTTGGAGTCTAACCATGCAGATTAGGAACTTCTGAATTACATTTCTTGTGCAACTACCACTCTTGGGTTAGCTCTCGATTGTATAAATTTGAACTGTTTTTAGTTGATCAATTGACAAATTTGAGTTAATTTTTTTTCTGAGGTTATACTGTGAACGTTAAAAGCAATATAATCGCATTTTCTCTCTAATGTCTCCTTTGTGTCTCCTACATCATTTTAATTCCACTATGGCTAACATTGATGGTGATTTTGTTTCCAGGCAGCTGAAGGTTGTTAAAATGCACTGATGGCAAAGTCTAAGCTTGAGTAAAAATATGCCAGTTGGTTACAAGCTGAGTATGATTTTGCTTTCAACCAAAGCCCCCACACAGAATATTTAAAGTAGGCATTATGAGTCTGTTCTGAGGAATGGAAATTGTACTTGAGTTGATATTGACACTTGTTGTTCAGATTTGATGATTTAAAGCAGTAGCACAGCCCTTTGAAACAGAAATGTTAAGCCTAAATGAGAACTATCCCCTTGGGGGTTTGGGGTGTGGCATTCTCCCTATCCTCATATGGCAAGAGTAATGGTAAGAAAAATGGTAAAATCTGGTGAGAATGAAAATACCTGAATTGTGACATTGAAAAAAAACTTTTCCTGACGTTCATTTCAATACTTCAATGGGGACTTCAGAATCTCTCCATTGAATGACTTTGACTTATTTCCATGCATTTGCTTCTCCTGAAAGCCCCATATTAGCTTGTCCATGTACCATCTCCAGTTTCCTCTCCTTCACAAAGAACTTAGATGGTGCCATTTCCTGAACATGTAAATGAGATCATCTTGCAGAACACTTAATCCACCCAGGAGGCAATTGCTCCTTCACAACAATGCTCCTGCATACTTTATGGATACCATCCTCCTTGACCTTTTGTCCACATAAGTCAACAAATCACCAGCTTTGCCAAATCATCATGCCTGCTCTTGAGCCAGCCCTGATACCACTTCAACCCTTCCACACCTTCCTTTGTAGCTCAGTGGCATTGATGATTTGCAAGCTTCTACCACATAGCTTTGTGCACTGGGACACTCACCTATCTAATGTGTCTGTGAAATATGTATCTTATGATTACTAACCTGCTTACTTAGCACATATTCAATGATTTCAATACTGACTTCTGGGCAGTCAGTCTTGCTGTGGGCCACATGCTTCCTTAGTGCACGGGGTCTTCAGTGCCCACTTAGAGGCTGCCAATATTTGCAGCTTTCTAGCACAAAGGAAGAGCCAGGTAGCTTGTAATGTAGAGGAACACTGATCAATCAATTTATCATACAGATAGAGGGGGCACATGTTGCTTGTGTGACACCATACTACGATAGCATCATATCTGCAGCATTTGTCACAAGTTTGCGTGATAAAAATGCTGCATGTACTTCAAGCAAATGACCTTGTGGGAAAGCCGAAAGGGAGCAATCCTTGGTGCAAGGGATGACAGTTGTCAGTGGGTACCAGACAGTCAATCAAGGGGCTTGTTCTTTTCCAGTGCAGGGCATTGGCCACAGTCAGTCAGTCTCTTGGTTCTACCAGAGTCCAGGGATCAGTGTGTTTGTAGTCCAGGGATTGAGCTCTGCCTAGCCCTGCAGTCAAACAACAGCAGACCAGGGATTACTTGGGATTTTATTGACACATCAGTCTAAGCAGTTGCCCAGTTTATCCTGCAAAAAAAAACAAAAGGAAGGATTGAACACAATGGAAATGGATGGAGACGTTGTGAGGTGTCCCCAGTGAAAGAGGAAGGAAGGTCAGTAGTTTGAGAGGAAGAGGTAGTTGAGAGTGGAGGTGATGTATACAATAGGGGAACTACAGACCATGAGTCTTGGTGATTGGCAGGCTTAGTGGCAAATTTAGAATAAGTGGTGGCCCTGTTAGTGTGAAGTAGTGGAGGCAAGATGACGGAACTTGCCTTTATGAGTTGCAAAAGACTATTGATCTTCCTCGTGCACTGGTGAATAACCTACTTCATCTGGGACACAGCACCAACCCGGGCTGTGATTTGTGCCCACGCTGATTTAGTGGTTGGCTGGAGAATGGACTGTCCTTGTCTCCTAAGCCTCCAGGTCCATGTCAGTTAAGCAGGCAAGAGGCTTTCCTTTTCTTTGGACCAAGTGTTCAATGTTGAGACTCAATCACTGGCAGTGTGAGCACTAGTTTGTGACTTGCAGCATGCAAAGTGAAGTGCAGTTGGGTTGTAAATATGACACAGGGCATGATAGCAGGAAAGGCTTGAGAGTCCCATTCCCTGAGAAAGGTGTGTGAGACCTGACTATGTAACCAATGAGGTGAAGAGGGTAAGACTGCATGAGAAATGACACTGTGAGCCAAGTTGGACCAGGTACCGTGAATCTCACTTAACAAAACACTTTAATGGAAACTGGGAAAATTCAGCTTAACGTATGGGTTGTTAGGTTAGACAATTAGGACTTTTAAATCTCACGGATAAGCTACAGCAGGGGATAATATGTATTGCAGCTCCTTATGAGAGGTAGGTTTTTAAACCTCATTGCCATTTCTAACCACATGAAATGAATTTTAACTTCCAAATCCCTGAATGTGAAAGATTTTGATTAAATACTTCTCTCATATTTTTGATAACACTGTTAGAATTGTGTACATTGAAATTCCCCTGATAGAATTATTTATCAACTAAGAAATACTGACATTAACCAGCTACAGTATTTTTTTTGATGAATCTTGGTAAAAACAGGAAACATTATCTTTGGCTGACGTTTTAAGAAAGAGTAATTCATTTCCGTGAAGATTGGAAGTTTTGTTTAAAAGTATAGACGGGTGAAAACCAGAAAAATAGAAGATGTTGCTACACTGTGGAGAGTTGTTTCTATTTTAGTAGCAATACTATGAGTCACATTGGAACACAGTTTTCTCTGGTGATATATAGTAAAGACATAATAGGGAAGGAAGATGTAAATACGAGGTAGAAAAAAATCCCCTGCATTTTTGTTATTCTTGCTCCAGTGTTATGTGCTTGTAGGTTGCATAACTGTGCGATTTAAATATATCTATTTTAAATATTGACCATTCAAAGTTTGGGTTTTTGCATTTTGAGTTAATAACCTGTAGGATTTTTGTTTGTCACAAATCAATAACGAACTTGTAAGCATTTAGGTAGCTATGGTGATATCTTTTTAAAAACAGGTCTTGAGCCTGGTTTTGGTGTGAATGGGTTTTGTGCACCACTGATGGATTTTATTTTGATTGTTTTGAGACCCATCAAGGTAAACAATGGAGCCTCAAGGTGTTGGAGAGTTCTGGAATCCACACTTCGAAGTCGTAAGTGTCTTAAACCAATTGAGGTGTTAAATACAGGGCATTTGGCATGAATTCTGTATGAGTGTTTTTTTTCTTTTAAATTTATGTTTTAAAACTTATGTTTTGGGATTACTGGAATTATATTTTAACTGTGTATTTAAAAACCTTTAAATTTGTATTTTTAGTCAATGGATTGGCTTATTTTATTTTATATTCAATTTTGTTTGTTAACAAAGTGCTACTTTATCATTAAAACAAAATATGTAGCATTTATGTGGAATGCATTGCCGGAGAGGGTAGTGGTGTCGGCCTCATTAGGGGCATTTAAGCGGCTATTAGATAGGCATATGGAT
The DNA here is from genome assembly GCF_030684315.1 of Stegostoma tigrinum. Taxonomy (NCBI): domain Eukaryota; kingdom Metazoa; phylum Chordata; class Chondrichthyes; order Orectolobiformes; family Stegostomatidae; genus Stegostoma; species Stegostoma tigrinum. The sequence continues at coordinate 16,722,010 of NC_081367.1, read as the reverse complement.
GGTAGTATAAGGTAGTGGTGGAGGTTAGATAGACCTTAGGTTTTGGGTAAAAGTTTGGCACAATATCATGGGCCAAAGGGCCTGCACTGTGCTGTACTGTTCTACGTTCTATATGCCAATGTTTTTGTTTCCTTCCCTCTTTTTTCAGGAAACAAAGGGTAGAAGATGTGAACTTCTCCGATTGGAGACACCCACGGGAGTGCAGAGGCAAAGGGACCTCAGGGTTCAAGTGCACAATTCTCTGAAGGTAGCCAGGCAAGTTGAAACAGTTGTTAAGAGGCTTATATGATCGTTGGATTTATAAATAGAGGCATTGAATATTTAAAAAAACAAGGGAGTGATTCCATACCTGTACAAATCCTTGGTGAATCACATTTTGAGTTTTGTGTTCAGTTCTGGGCAGTTTATTTACTGAAGGGTATTAAAGCCCCGGAGAGAGTGCAAAGGAGATTTACTGGAATGATAGCAGGAAGGAGGGACTTTAGATATAAGGAAAGATTACAGGAATTGAGCTTATTCTTCTTGAAACAGTAAAGATTAAGAGGTAACCTTACTGATGTGTTCAAAATTATGAACAGTTTTGACAGGGTAAAGAAGGGTATTCTGTTTCCACCAATCAATGTGTCTGTAACTAGGGGTCACAATTTCAAGATAGCCAGCAAGAGAGCTAGGAGTGAGATGAGGAGAAACTTCATTACTCAGAGTTCTTAGGATTTGGAATGAGCTGCCTGGGAGAGTGGTGGAGATGGATTCCATAGGAGGTTTCAAAGAGAGCTGGATATATATGTGCATATAATTTAGAGGGCTACAAAGATGGGGCTGGAGAATGGGACTTGCTGGATAGCTCTTTTGGAAGCTTGGACAGATGCAATTGGTTGATGGCCTCCTTCTGTACTGAAAAATTCTAGGGCTCTACATTTTACTAAGAAACCACTTTGTTAAACCCAAAATGAAACAAAATATGACCCAGTTTCCAGTCTGGGATTTGACTTGCCCACTAATAACGTGAACTGGGATCGTAACAGTATATACAGGCCATACTGTGCATTTACACGCTACACAATTCTTTTCACACATTGGCATGATTTACACTAATTGAAAATTTGTTAATTTAATTTATTGAGTTTAAAATGTCCAAATTGGGTGATAGAGATTTGAGCTAAATCTTTCAGAATATCAGTCCAGGCATCTGAATCAGTAGTCCAGTAACATTCCCAATCTACTACCATCCCTGTTTAATTTTTAGAAACTTATGTAGGGATCTAATTCATAGTTTACATCAACAAATTTTATGAGATTAAAACAGAAAGCAACTGTGCATTTATTCTCAATTATCATGTTTTTGAACTGCACTAACACTCCTGTGTAATATACATTTTATGTACAAGACACAGAGTCAAGGAACTTGTTTGGAACATCCCCTTTAGCAGACAGGCCAGTAATCTCTGTGCTGAGCCATACCATCTGGACAAGATATAGCCTATGATGACAGTATTGTGAATATAAATATGTGTGGAAGAGTTCAGCATGAACCTGAAGTTTATTCAAACAGAACTCTGATCCAAGCACAGAAACACAGACCTGCTTAGGAGGTCAAGGCTTTGTGGATAAAAGAGACATAACAGCATTGTCTAGCAAAACTGAAGGATAAGCACTTTGACCAGGTTCAAATGCTAGTTTTATAAATATAGATCGCAATGTGTGGGCTCTTGGATTACTAAGGTTATTCTCTACTGCCTCATGGACTGTTCTATCCCCCCACCCCACCACTGTTAAGGGAGATTAGACTGATTTACTGGAAAGTTAGCTTCAGTCCACTGAGAACACTGACCTTTCCATATGGTTGTGCTTTTTCTTTTTTACTCCTTTAGTACCCCTCCCTTCAGCTAATATCCAACCTGACTTTGAGACTGATTGAGTAGTTTTGATAAGTAAAACAGAATTCGCTCTACATCCATGAGCAGTTTCTTTTAACATGGCCATGGTTCCTATTCCTTCTTTACTCACCTGGTTGATGTTGCTGTGAATTGTTTGCCTCAGAAATGACTCCACTGAGGTAAGTGTCCTGTCTCCAAGTCATCCTTTATCCTACACGTGGAGAGTCCTTGAACTGATCCAGCTTCTTCAGAGCCAGCTCTCAGAGTGAACAGAACCTCTGACACTCTTGTTCTTTCCTGACAACCAAGTCTACCTGATTGGACCAAATTAACAATCTCACTCAGGGAACTCATATTCTATGAGATCCAGTTGACTGACCTCAGTACAATCACTACAGCTTGAGTGTAAAGGAAAATGCAAATTTGGTTGAATATATGCAAAACCAAAAACTTAACGCTAACATGCTAAATTCAAGAATACGGAAACACTCAGTTATTTAAGATTCACTGAAGCACTGGGTCTTGCTTCAAGGATGGGTGTTGGGCATTCTTCTTCCCCATTTCATTTAAACTGATCTAATCCCAACCAATCTCTTCACTTCAAAACTCTGATCCCAGCACAATACTTGATCTCTTAGCAAATTAGCTGCGTGGTTCACAGCGCTCTGATTAAATTTCTCCCTTAAAAGTAGAATTGTTTTTTGCTCTGCCACATTTAGTAAAGTTATCTCTTGCCCAGCCACATCTAACACACACATCTTTCCTTGTCTAAAAGCTTGTAGTTCTACAAACTGGCAACTCTTTAATTACTGCCTGCAGTGCTCATGGAACCACACTGTTCCCTCATACATGTTCATGGCATTTCCTTATGACTTTTAGCCAATGAGCTGCAAAATCATCACTTCTCTTTTCTCAACTAATTCACATAAATGCTGAATACTTTTCCTTGGCATGGTTGCGTGACTCAAATGTATATGAAGATTCTGTGTGTTACTTACCGTATGACAAACATTCCTGATTTCCTTTATGTTTCATTAAATAAACTATTCAAACCTGTAGTGAATTGGTCAATTATGTTGAATCACAATCTACATTTAAATCCTTTTTCTAATTATAGAGCATTTTCTGATTATATTGTTAACTTACTCTTTTTGCTGCAGAAATTCCTACACACATATTATCTTCAGCACTTTGAAGGCATTTTGGACTCGTGCAGGCCATGTTTTGCAGATTCACGAACAATGCTGTTAAGACAGGCATTCCAGAATTTTGACCCAGCGACAGTGAAGGGATTGCCAGCCAGGATGGTGAGTGGTTTGGAGGAGAATTCTCAGCTTCCCATGCATTTACTGCCCTTGTCCCTACAGGTGGTAGAGAATGGGGGATTTGGAATGTGCTGTCAGCTGAGACTTGGTAAGTTTCTGCAGTGCAACATGCTGCATTGTGGACTCACGTTGGAGTGAGTGAATGTTAAAGTTTGAGGATGTCTGCTGATCAAACGAGCTGCTTTAGCCTGAATGATGTCGAACATGAGTTTGAATCCCGCTATGGTAGATGATGGAATTGGAATTCAATAAAAATATGGAATTAACAGTCTAATGATGACCGTGAGACTATTGTTGATTGTTGGGAAAAAAATTCATCTCATTCGCGAATGTCCTTTTGGGAAAGAAATTGCCATCTTTACCTGGTCTGGCCTACATGTGACTCCAGGCCCACAGCCATGTGATTGACTCTTAACTGTCCTCTGGGCAGTTAGGGGTGGTTCAATAAGTGCTGCCCTAGCCAGCAATGCCCTCATCCTGTGAATGAACAATACAAAAGTTTGCTTCAGTTTCATTTCAGGTCAATGTATAAGCTCCAAAATGTTTATTATCAGGCATGCAGTGATGGAATGTTATTAAAAGTCAAGGGTGACAGATTCTCTTGTTGGACATAGTAATTTCTTGACATTTGTGTATCAGACATGTACACTTGTCACTTCTTAGCCCACACCTGAATGTCTTCCAAGTTTGATGCTAATAGACATATCTTGGGTGACCTAGTAGGGTTATTGATCTTCATCCTGTGTTATTTTGCTATTCATGAGTTGTGGGAGAGGCGTTGACACTGAAGGTGCCTTCTTCCATTCCCCACAAACAGTTTGTTTGAGAGTCACTACTGACCATTGGAAGAAGACAGGAACCAATAATGTTTCTATGGTTCTCAAAGTGCATTTGACCACTCTTTGATCCATCTGTTCCTCTGAGATGCACTTTTGCTATTTTAAAAGCAATTGTTGCCTGCAGTAGCTCAGTAATTTCCCATCTTCCAATAGGCGAGCCCCAATGGACCATCATACCTATGTTAAGCTAATCCCATAACCACAACTTCACTGTAAGTGAATTATCATCCTGATGTCTCACATTTAATGTCATTGCATTATGATACTTGTTTGATGGCAAGAAGATAATGTCATGAAGATAATGACGCTATTATTAAAGAAGGGAAAATCCTTACTGAAACAGTATTCATACACTGAGGTGCACAGTAGCTGCAACATGTCAAGCCAATTTCTACATTCTTTACTAATTTATTACAATTAACACCCTGCTCCACCTTCCTGGTGTTGAAATGACACTTCTTCAATTTTATGCAATGATAGATTGTTCTACGTAAATACGATGAAAGAAAAACAAGCAAAGTGCAGTTGCAGGCAGATATCATAGGTGGTATTTAATGAGTCTGAGTGGGAAACTTGGTAGGCAGGGGATTTAATTAGGCAAGTTGCTGTTATCTGACTTTGGGTTGAGTTATGACAATTAAATCAATGACTTTGCAGCATTAGCCCTGGCTCCACATAGTCCAGTGTCAGATGGTATTCTTATTTCACGAATACTCATTATCTTTTATTTTCACAGATTAATTCTTAGCTTTGAGATTCAGTCAGCAATGCACGGGAAACTCATGGCACTGGTTTCACAATCGTTTAAAAGTGTCACATACCAGTCAAGTTTGTTTATTTTGATCTGAGGTGATCAATTGCTTTTGTAGAAATCTCCAGCACAGGGGAACACTTGCAACTTGGATGGAGGACCAGAAGGGGCTAGGACAACTTGGGGGTGGAGGGACTTATGTCAGTGGCATCAATCGGACGTCTTTACGAAAGGGGCGTAAGTGGGTTTGGACCATAGTGGGGACCAAAAGGGCTTCATAGAAGGAGAGTGAGTGGCATCAGGATGTGGACGTGTGCAAGAGAAAGGACCTGGCATCTTGTGTATGGCTGGGGAGTTGAGATCAGGAAATGCAACATGTTGAGCCTATTGGCAGTAGCAGGTTCAAAATGGTGGGTATTCTGGTTCCATTGTTGGCCAATGCTCCAAGTGTACCATCAAGTGGCATTTACCCAGGTCCAAAAGAGAGGAAGCAACAAGGAAAGGTTGGTGAAGGAATACAGGGTGTGTCTAATGAGCAGATTTGAAAATCTCATTGCTCAGCAGCTGTATGGATGAAAGCTATGTACACAACATCGCGCATATAATTGCCTGCATCTTCACACACTAACCATGCTGAGTTTGCTGCGATAACCTGATATTCTTGAAATCTCAGGAGAGGGGGGAGAAGATGTAACAAAGGAGGTTGTTGCTAGCTAAGAAGAGGAGCTGTAAAGCCAGCAGGAGGCAGCACCAGAACAGATGACTAGTCAGGAGGCAGGCATCCACGGAAGGCAGCAGAGAGGACAGGCACAATCACACCTTCAAGCCAAGTATTAACTACCCACAAATGTCAGGAAGCAATGCCCGAGCCAGCCGAGACTGTGCTTTGAAGCACCCACCTGTCTATGATCCTGCAGTAAGACCTGGAGCCTCTGGGATTTGGTGAGAAATGCATTCCAGTGGCCCCCAGAGCTTGATGACATTCAATTTTTCACGAGAGATTGTTTCCAGGACTGAATGGGAGAGACATAGGGCATTTCACAAGCTGCTGCACACAGATACAGGAAGGGAACCATTGCCCTCCAGTACCGTGTGAATAACTGCAATGACTCCACAGCTGAGGACAGACAGATGGCAAAGGCCTTGTGCTTTGGAGCCGTTGCTCATTTTGCTGGAGTGTGTGGGGTCATCGTAGGCGCTCTTGTGGCCATTAAAGCTTCCTGGGAACAACCAGCAGCACTGGTGAGTCACAATGATTTTCACTCAATGAACATGCAACCACAGGAGAAGGATTTTGTAGTATTATGTTCACTTCCCAGTGAGCAATCTCAGTACATTATATCTGGCACCACTCCTTGTTCCCGAGCATTCTGAGGGCCCATCCACAAATGAAAGTGGCACAGCCACATAAACACATACATCTCACTCCCATCACCAACTATTTAATTTATGATTTGAATTGCATATGCAACAACTTGCAAATGCATGTGGAGTCATCTTCCATTTATCTGCAATATTATTGGATAAGGATAGCAAAAGAAACACTAAACAAATGATGTGATATCATGGAAATGAATTTGATGGTTCCAGCTAAAGCACTGGTGTCAATATATGAATGAGCTAAAGGTCACACAAGGAAAAACATCTAACAGACAGAATTGTTAATATCTAGAACTGACTGCCCAGAAGGGTGGAGGCAGCAGATCCAACAACTTTCAAGATGGAATTGCATAAATTCTGGAAGCGGAAACTCTATCAGGGCTATGGGAAAAGAGTAGGGGAGTGGAACTAATTGGAAATTTAGAGACTCAGTGTATGCACGGTGGGCCAAATGGCCTTTTCCTTTGTTATATCACTTTATGATAAGTAGGAATCTGACTGTCCTCTTCTCCAGATAACAACCCACTGAGGCTCATGATAATGATAAAATTGCTGCTACATGTATCTTGGCACTGACAAAGGATTCTGAGTTAGGTTTTTATGTTTTTCCTAAGGAGTTTTGCAGTGCTAGGTTTTATTTTTAAATGCATTTAATTAGCAAATCTGCTCCCTTAATTTCATTAATTCAGCTTTTTCTCGTTCTGTCTTTATGTGTGCTTCCATTGTGATCCTTCAGAGCAAAGCCAAGGTGTGGGCGGATGAGAATATAAAGTTTCGGTCTACACAGGCCACCCACAGACCTAATGATCATGTGACAGAGTAGAAGTTAATAGTTTTTAAATCACTTAATTAATGGATTTTGATTTAGCAATGTCAAGTTCTCAAATCTGTCTGTTTCTGTATTAAGGTTCGAGAATTTTTATCATTAAAATTTAAAACCATGTTAAAAACAATTTGGTGATAATTGCATCAAGAGAAATTGAAGTAAGAAGCATTGCTTCTAATTTTCTGCAGCCTTTAATTTTCTTATCGAAATTACAACTCAAAACGAGATTCATCGAAGATTTCCCAAATTTAAAAAGGCACTCTCTTTGATCACCAGTCTAATTTTCTTACTTACTGGGCAAGTTAGAAGTTGCCTTTGCATTGAAATGCAAGTTCATAAGAAATACTGAGAGTAGCTTTATTCCTCTGTACTTGCACTTTGCAGGTTTTTTAAATGAACAAGTTTTTTACGTACATGTATTTTCATACAGCATGGCAACAGACCCTTCGGTCCAACTGGTTCATGACAAATATAATCCCAAACTAAACTAATCACACCTGCCTGCTCCTGTTGCTTATCCCTTCAAACTTTCCCTATCCCTGTAATTAGCCAAATGTCTTTTAAACATTGTAATTGTGCCCACATCCACCACTTCTTCGGGAAGTTCATTCCACATTCAAACCACCCTCTTTGTGAAAAAGAGCCCCTCGTGTATTTTGCCAAGAGTCTCTCCTCTCACTGGAAGAGTGTACCTCCTAGTCTTGAAATCATCTGTACGAGGGAAAAGACAATATCATTAACACTCTCTATACCCCTCATTATTTTATAAGCTTCTATTTTTTTCCCATTCAATACCTCATGCTCTTAAAGAAATTGGTATACCAGAATCTTTCTATGTAGCTATCATTATATCACTACTTTGGGACCTCAATAAATGAAAAATACTTTATCAAATCTTCTCCAATTTTGAGAAGTGGCCCAAGCCTCAAAAGAATCTCAAAGCCATTTGAGGCTTGAGATCACCTATCAGACAGGTTTAGTGAAAGTTGTCAGCTCATAAAATTTAGAAGTGTTTCCAAGGTGCCGAAGAAACAAAGCTTAGAGTGCAACTTTATACTTGAAGACCCACTTTAAATGTACAATTGACTACCTCTGCTTTTCACTTCATATTTCATTGTCAATTGCATGAAGAGTTCCTTTCAAACATGTGCGATGGGTAGCCACTTTACATGATAGACTGTAGTGCACTTGACCCACTGACATGTTAAGGGTTAACTTAACATGTCAGTGTGTTCTGTGTTCTTCTGTTCTATCAGGTATATAGAGGTCTTTTAGAGAATGGTGTCAAGGATCAAGGACTTCAGTTACATGGTGAAAATAGAGAAGACAACATTATTGTAATTATAGCAGAAGAGACGAAGATTGAACATAGAAATTTTCAACATCAGGAAGTTTCGGAGAGAAGAGAAGGAGAAATTGTTTCCAATAGCTGGTGGATCATTACTTGGAAGACACTCCATTACTTGCTCGAGGACAGTTAGGGATGGGCAACAAATGCTGCTCTTCGATGTGAGTTTGCTCGCTGAGCTGGAAGGTTAGTTTTCAGACGTTTCGTCACCATTCCAGGTAACATCATCAGTGAGCCTCTGGTGAAGCGCTGGTGTTATGTCCCACTTTCTATTTATCTGTTTAGGTTTCCTTGGGTTGGTGATGTCATTTCCTGTTCTTTTTCTCAGAGGATGGTAGATTGGCTCCAGATCAATGTGTTTGTTGATGGAGTTCCAGTTGGAATGCCATGCTTCTAGGAATTCTCGTGCGTGTCTCTGTTTGGCTTGTCCTAAGATGGATGTGTTGTCCCAATCAAAGTGGTGTCCTTCCTCATCTGTATGTAAGGATACTAGTGATAGTGGGTCATGTCGTTTTGTGGCTGGTTGATGTTCATGTATCCTGGTGGCTAGCTTTCTGCCTGTTTGTCCAATGTAGTGTTTGTCACAGTTCTTGCAAGGTATTTTGTAAATGACGTTTGTTTTGCTTGTTGTCTGTATAGGGTCCTTTAAGTTCATTAGCTGCTGTTTTAGTGTGTTGGTGGGTTTGTGGGCTACCATGATGCCAAGAGGTCCGAGTAGTTTGGCAGTCATTTCGGAAATGTCTTTGATGTAGGGGAGCGTGGTTATGGTTTCTGGGCACGTTTTGTCTGTTTGTTTGGGTTTATTGCTGAGAAATCGGCGGACCGTGTTCATTGGGTACCTGTTCTTTTTGAATATGCTGTATAGGTGATTTTCTTCTGCTCTTCATAGTTCTTCTGTGCTGCAGTGTGTGATGGCTCGTTGGAATAATGTTCTAATGCAGCTTCGATTGTGGGTGTTGGGATGGTTGCTCCTGTAGTTCAGTATTTGGTCAGTATTTGCACTGCGGACATTTACCGCCTGCAGGATTTCCCTGGAGGAGGTTTTTATGATGTAACGTTCAGGAGTGCCAAGCTTTGCGAGTGCTTCCTGGAGGTTTTCAAGGAGAAAGGAGGTGAGGGCCCCCTCTCTGTATTGACCGCTGTCCCGCTGTTTGTGATGCCAGCGCAGAGGAGCCGTATGGTGAATGTACACATGTACAACCCACATGTGCCAGCAGTTGATGTCCTGACCTTCCTCGGAAGGTACGTGAAGGTGGAAGGGGACCTAACCAACATCATGGACCCCTTCCGGATCTGGACCAGTAAGAGGCGGGTCAGGGTGACGCTGAGGACGGGCGCGGACGGTCACATCGTACACCCACCATCCAGCTTCGTGATCGGCGGGAGCAAGGGCTACCTGACCTACGCAGGGCAACCCAAAGTCTGCCATGCCTGTGGTAGGTCAGGTCACGTGGCGGCCGACTGCAAAGCCACCATCTGCAGGAACTGCAGGGAGGAGGGACACCTTGCAAAGGATTGCCCAAAAGAAAAAAGCTGCAACCTTTGCGGGGAAGCAGATCACCTCTATAGGGCATGCCCGCGGTGTGGGACCACCTACGCCCAGGTCGCCGGCAGGGGCAATGCGGGGCAAGCCCCCCCGGAGGAGAGGAAGCACCAGGCCTCTGCAAGGACCCCCCTAATGTGCAGGAGGGCCAGGTCGTGCAGGACGGCCCAACCCCGCAGGACGGATCCAAGGCCAGCAAAGCACCCCTGCAGGCTCCGCTCGCCCCCCCGACAACCTGAAGTCGATGGAGGAGGCGAGAGGTGACCCAGGGGAGTGGACGATGGTCCGGAAGGTGAGGAGGAAGGCGCGCTGGCGGGCCCCGGCACTGCAACCATCAGGCGGGAAGAGGCAGCTACAGAGGGGCTATAAGAGCTCCTCTGACAAGGGAGATTCGGAGACGGCCCGCCCAAAGCAGAAGCTAAAGGTCTCATGGGAGAAGGAAAGCAGCACCCTGATTCCAGGTGACGGGAGGCGTCCTGAGGCTCCCTCCGACACCCAGTCTGGAGGGCCCCCCGGAACTTCCAGGCGGGAAGGAGGAAACAGTGCGTCCCCAGCCTGACCCAGAGCCGGACTCTCCTGCCTCCGTACCCCCGACGGGGGGATGCCACCCGGAAGGCAGCACGGACGATTTCCTGAGCCCGGAGAGCGTCCAGCAGTTAGCCCAGGCAATGGGCATGAAGGGACTGATGGATGGGCTGTACCTTGGACTTGGGGAGGGTACTGCAGTCACTGCCCACAATGGGGGTACGTGTTGCGAGCGTTAATGTGCGCAGCATCAAGTCCACCGCAAGATGCGTGTCCACGTTGGCCTACCTGACCACCGTCAAGGCAGACCTCCTGTTTCTGCAGGAGTGTGGGATACCGCGCCTCAGCAGGTACGGGAAATAGTCGGGCGCCTGGAGGGTGACGACTGTCGCTCCTCAGGCCTGGCTATTCTGCTGTGGGGGCAAATTCACCATCTCTCAAGTTCAGGAGGTGGTGGGGGGGCGCCTCCTAGTGGCTGACATCACCTACAGGAATGCTCCCCTGAGGGTGATCAACGTGTACGCCCCAGCGGTACGGAGTGAGCAGTTGGCCGTCCTGCAGCGGCTTCCACCCCTGCTGGCTACGTCCAGGCCGGTCATCCTAGGCGGAGGCTTCAACTGCATCATTGATGCAGATGGAAGATCCAGCGTGGGGACGGCGGGTGGGGGGAGTCAAATGGACATCACGTCCAGATTCCTGATGGGCACTGTGAAGGACGTCAAGCTGCTCGAAGTCTTCAGCACCCCTGCAGACGGAGCGCAGCGGAGATTCACCTGGTCACGTCCAGACGGGTCTATTCGCTCAAGGGTAGACTTCCTGTTTGTGTCACGGACGTTCTCGGTCAGGTCCACTGGCGTTGAGCTGGTGTTTTTCTCTGACCACTGCCTCCTGCTGGCCGACTGTCACTTACAGGATGACCAGCCAGCCGGCAAGGGGACGTGGAAGCTTAACACGGCTCTGTTTACCCCAGAGAACGTCGAGGAGCTTAAGAGGGAATACGCTGGTTGGAGAACGGTGAAACCCCTCTTTGAGTCTCCGGGTGACTGGTGGGAGACAGTAAAGTAGAACATCAAGAGGTTCTTTGCCCTCGAGGGTGTTCGGTAGGCGAGAGAGAGGCGGGGAAAGCTGTCGCGACTCCAGAAACGGATGCAGAACCTGTTCCTTCTGCAGTCAATGGGGGTCGATGTCATGGAGGACCTCCGCGAGGTGAGGGGCCAGCAAGCCTCGCTCTTCACTGCGGAGGCCTCCAGGATAATCTTCTGGTCCAGGGTCCGCTCCGTGGAACAGGACGAGACGTGCTCGCGTTTCTTCTTTCAGAAGGTGCACAAAGAGAGCTCTGTGCTTAGCCGGCTGAAGGAGGACGACGGCTCGGTGACATCGCCTCGGCCCGACATTGTGAGGATCAACAGATCCTTCTATGCAGGACTGTACAATGTGAAGCCCACGGACAGCACGGCCCCTGAGTTGTTCCTGTCGTCTATCACGGAGGTCTTAGACGACGGCACGAGGGAGTGGCTGGACTGGCCAATATCCCTGGACGAGGTGACCAGAGCCCTCAAGTCCTTTGAGAGGAATAAGACTCCCAGGAGTGACGGCTTACCGGTCGAGCTGTATTCCGCTCTGTGGGACCTAGTCAGCCAGGACCTGCTGTAGGTGTACGATTGTGCGCTTCGGGCAGGGGAAATGTGCAAGTCCGTGAGGAAGGGCATCATCACCCTCATTTACAAGAGGAAGGGGGAGAGGGAAGAAATTAAGAATTGATGTCCCATTTCATTATTGAACGTGGACTACAAAATCCTGGCCAAGGTCATTGCCAACCGGGTCAGGTCTGTCCTGGAGTCGGTGATTCACCCTGACCAAACCTGTGCTGTGCCGGGCAGGAAGATCGCTGAGAGCCTCGTGCTCATCAGGGATACGATCGCCTACGTGCAGGACAGGCGGGTGGACACCTGCCTCGTCAGCCTGGACCAGGAGAAGGCCTTCGACAGGGTCTCTCATGCTTACATGAGGGACGTCCTCTCCAAATTGGGGTTCGGGGAGGGCATCTGCAATTGGATCCGGCTGCTCTACACCAACATCGTTAGTGCAGTCTTGATCAACGGGTGGGAATCGGACAGTTTTCCCGTCAGATCTGGAGTCAGGCAGGGCTGCCCGCTCTCTCCTGCCTTGTTCGTGTGCTGCATGGAGCCCTTCGCCGCATCCATCAGGAAGGACGAGAGCCTGAAGGGCGTGACTATCCCAGGCAGCGGAGGCCTTCAGGTCAAGACCTCCCTGTACATGGATGACGTCGCTGTCTTCTGCACCGATCGTCGGTCAGTGAGTAGGCTGTTGGACATCTGCGGCCAGTTTGAACTGGCCTCGGGTGCCAAAGTCAATAGGGGTAAGAGCGAGGTCATGTTCTTCGGGAACTGGGACGACCGCTCCTTCATCCCCTTCACCGTCAGGACAGACTACCTGAAGGTGCTGGGTGCTTGGTTCGGTGGAGCTGGGGCGTGCACTAAGACTTGGGAGGAGCGTATCACCAAACTGAAGCAGAAGCTGGGCAGGTGGACGCTCTGGTCCCTCTCCACCGCGGGTAAGAACCTGGTTGTCAGGTGCGAGGGGCTTTCGGTACTGTTGTATGTGGCGTAGGCCTGGCCTATTCCCTGGGCCTGTGCCGCTGTGGTCACCCGGGCCATCTTCCAGTTCATTGAGGGTCGAGGATGGACGGGGTCAGCAGGGACACCATGTACAAAGACCTGGAAAATGGTGGAAAGGGCGTAACGAACGCCACCCTCGCCCTGACGGCTACGTTTGTGTGCGGCTGCATCAAGCTGTGTGTAGATCCTCAGTACGCAAACACCCAGTGTCACTACTTACTGAGGTTCTACCTGTCCCCGGTGTTGCGAAGGATGGGCCTGGCCTCGTTGCCGCGGAACGCTCCGAGTAGTTGGACCGTTCCGTACCACCTGTCCTTCGTGGAGAATTTTTTGAAAGGAAACACCTTTGACCACAAGGCCGTCAGGCAGTGGTCAGCACGTAGTATCCTTGAGACCTTTTGGGAAAAGGAGAGGGTGGATCCCATCATGTGGTTCCCCACGCAGCCTGCCAACGTCATTTGGCAGAATGCCTCATCGGCAGAACTTTCAAACAAGCACAAGGACATTGCTTGGCTGGCGGTGAGAGGGGTTCTGCCAGTGAGATCCTTTATGCACGCCCGGAATCTCTGCGCCACTGCACGCTGCCCTCGAGGTGGCTGCGGGGGGATGAGACTGTCGATCACCTCCTTGTGGAGTGTGCCTATGCGCAGGAGGTCTGGAGGCGGATGCAGTGGCATTTGTCGAGGTTCGTCCCGAGCAGCTCCGTGACACGGGACTCCATGCTCTACGAGCTGTTTCCTGGGACACACACCGAGACCAACATCAACTGCGCCTGGAGGACCATCAATGCGGTGAAAGACGCTCTTTGGTCTGCCCACAACTTGCTGGTCTGCCAGCTGAAAGAACTGACCCCGACTGAGTGTTGCAGACTGGCACACTCCAAGGTCCGGGACTACGTGCTGAGGGACGCGCTAAAGCTTGGGGCAGCCGCCGCCAAGGCGCGGTGGGGAAAGACCACGGTATGAAACCCCTTGTCCAGAATAGAAAAAAGGGCCCTATTTGGTATCTGGGCCCACCTGGCACCTTCCCCAACTGGGCAGGGGGCCAACTGGGACTGTGCGGGGTGACGACTGCCGGGGTGTTTTCTTTGCTTTGTTTTTTTTTTCTTCTTTGATTTGTTTTTTTCCTTTAGTTGGTGTACTTACCCCTGGGTAACCCAGAGCGGCTTGCATGACTGGGCAGGTGTATAAATGTTTTATTTTTTGTACATTCTATGAATAAAGTATATTTTTTTCAAATAAAAAAAAGGTGACGAAACGTCTGAAAACTAACCTTCCAGCTCAGCGAGCAAACTCACATCCAGAAACTCAACCTGAGCTACAAATCTTCTCAAAATGCTGCTCTTCTATTGTTGGAAAACCTGGTGTTAGACTTTTTGGACCAAAAGGAGATTGAGGGGAGACTGTAACTTATTAAAACAAAGTTGGATAAAGTAGACAAAGAAAATAACTCTTCCTATCAGTTGATTGTGTAAGGATATTGATGGGCTTTTGAGGGAAATACACTTTCAGGATCACGGGAACCAAGTATGGGGTGGGTGCTGACTGGATCATTTCTCAGAGAGTCAGTATGAACTCAATGGACCAAATAGCCCCTTTCTGTGTCATCAACAACTCTATGAAATAGTGCCACAGAGAGCTTTTCATTCATGCAGGAGGACATAATAGGGTTTCATTTTAATGTCACATTGACAAGAACAAAAAGGAAGTTACCAATTTTACATTTCCATTTGGACAATGTTATTCATAGTTTTTGGATCTATATCCAAATATCACCCTTCTAGAATTAACTGTTTGATGTTCTAGTCAGTACTTTTGTCCCTGTTTCATCCCAAACTTCTTTCTGCATTTTCCCTGTATCGGTTCATCAAACTGTCTCCTATTCACATTCTTTCCCAAGTCTGATGTTTTGAAACTCTCAAACCTCTATTGTAAATCTTCTGCAACACAAGATAATAGGTGAAATCCCAAATCTTACAGGTATGATTCAGAGACTGAAGAATAAACAAAAGAATTTGCAGATTGAAATGCAAAGACAGACTGTAAAAAAATTGCAGAATTACGGTACGTTTCAGGTTTTGAACTTGGTTTTACACAAAAAAAATGAGTGGGCGAGTGGTGTGGAGTGTGTTGAAATTTAATGCTGCACCTAAAAGAAACTTGGTAGGTAGTTAAAATTGCTAATGTTCCATACTTCTTTGCGAGCTGCAAAAATCCCACCGTACAGGATTTGACCCCATCTACACAGTCAGCAGCAAGGGCATCAACTGAAGTCAATCATTACGTATACACGTCAGGCTTTGCCCCTGTTTCCTGCGGATCACAAAGATGATTCAATATTTCCCTTTGATAGGCCTCTTCCTTTCCACTACTCATGAAACTCGTCAGAAGGTGCACGTTGCAAGCTATGTCTGACCTTTGAGGGTCACTAGTATTAATATAAGGCCACAACTCTCATTACATGTCATTATTTGTCCATTAATGTTTGAAGCTGATCAAACCTGTAATGTGGAATAAGACATAGAAAATGCTGGAAATACTCAGCAAGTTATTGCAACACCTGTCGAGAGAGAAACAGAGTTACTCAGGGCTGTTGACCTTAAATCAGAATTGGGAAATGATAGAGATGTGATAGGCTTTGAGCAAGGGCTGGATAGGACAAGAACATTCTGTGATAGTGAAAAACAGGAGTAATTAGAGGACAGCAGGGACAGTCCTCCAGTGTCAAAGAGAATGGCAATAGGGCAAGATAAAAAAATGTGCTTTAGTAGCAGGTGTGCTGCTGACTGCAAACAAAAAAAAACGCAAACAAGCAAAAAAAGGGGAAAAAAGCATAATATTGTATTCCCAAGTAATGCAAGTTTGCTTTGAGTCTCAAAGACTGTGAAATGGCAAATTGTAAGACAGGATGCTGTTCCTCAAAATTATATTGTATAATGCACTGTTCTAGTGACGTTCAAAGGACAGAAATGTCTGTGAGAGAAGAATCTAGAGAATTAAAATTTTTGGTGTGTTTGAAGGGTCATGCAATGGATTGCTAGGTGCAAGGCTGAATGGATACATAGTGAATACATGCAATTGTGTAACATTATATACCTTTCTTAATTTGGTTAGGTCATAACACTAAGCCTGGGAGTGTGGCACAATGCTAACCTCCCTTTTTACTGCAACAGTAGATTTCTCTCTCCTATTACTAGAGAAGAGTGTGTCTCTCAAATCTTTACAATATCCAGCAATGTGTCAAGTAATGCATCCTTAAATCAGAGCACAACCTTCGACCATCCTGAATCTATAGTTAACATCTGATGAACTGCAAAGTTCCTGCACAATATGTTTGGATCTAAATGTGGTTTTGCTTCCTGAAATGAAAAAGAAGCTTTGAATATTGACAGTGAATTCATTTGAATACTATGAGCATTGAATCCTATCATTTCATATGTCATTTTTCAAAAGGTGCTTTTTTATTCTGAGATTTTGTTTTAACTCAATGCTGTATTCATGTTGCATTGCAAACTCAGTTTATATTGGCGATATGTTATTAGCAAAATCGTGCAATAAAAAACAAGTCTCTGTACCCTCCATTGGAAAATGATTACTGAAATCAAATCTTGCTGTTAAATGCACATTGTAGAATATTTAAGCGATTAGTTAAATGAGCAATTCCATTAATAGGCTGCTCATTAAACAGCACATACCCTGACCTCATGTCATTAAAATGTTTTCCAAGAGTCGTTGTGGGGGAACCTAGTTCTAATGAGTATCTGGGGACGTAGGTAAGCTTTTATGGCTTGGCAGTGACCCAGTAATAGCTCCAGTCTGCACTATTCATATATTATTGATGTTGATGCTTGGTACAGGGTGTCATTCTGCACACCCAAACTGAAGGCAGGTATATTTCCCCTGGAATTTTGCCTAAATCCCAAAATTTGTTTTTATAAACACACAAACATGTTCATTTCTCAAGCTAGCAATCTGACTCTGAAAATTCAGAAGCACTAGACAAAAACATTTATACATTTCAGGTGCTAGAGTTGTCAACATGATTAGTAGCCACAAGGTAAACTGATCTATCTAATTATTCTGGAATTTAATCACATAAGCCATTTATAGTTCTCACTTACTTGATTTTAGCTATAGTTCATGGCTGCATTGTATAATCTCTGGAGAGCTTGGTGATATCTGTGATCTAATTTTCAAGTATATTAGTGCTTTCTGGTCTCAGATTAATTTAAATATCAAGGTTTTAGAGGCCCAATAGATGCATGAAACTGCAATGTTTGGAATTGATCAACACTTAGACTGCAGCATAAATTGCAAAACAATGTATTGAAAGAGAGTAGGCCAAATTACTGCAGATACTAGAATCTGTACTGGAAACAAAAAGTGTTGGAGATCACAGCAAGTGAAGCGGCATCCATGGAGAGTAAGCAAGCTAACGTTTGGGTCTAGCTGACTCATCACATCAGCTCTGCTGAAGAGTCATCTATACTCGAAGCATTAGCTTGCTTTGTCTCTATGGATGCTGCCTTACCTGCTGTGATCTCCAACACTTTTTGTTTCCAGTATTGAGAGCGTTCAGTTAGAATATTAATAAGTGACATCAACACTCGGAAGAAGGTCCCAGAGCATGGTATTTTCTACAAAACCATTAATCTTAGAAAGTCTAGAGGCACTGCTACTGGTATTTTACTTCATTAAGTAAGAAACATTGTGTAGGCGGCTCACACCACAATATACATATTGTTCTGCTGCTGCGTTGTACAACTATTAAAACTGCAGGTTTGGTCACAGTTTCTGCCTGAAGTCAATCAGAGCTTAACTGATTTTGGCATGAGCAGAATTGAGAAATATAGCACATGTCTGAAGTACAATAAATATATCTTCAAATTTTTGTAAATATGAGAAAGAGCTAATTGCCGTTGCTCATTGTGATATTTTAACAAAGACAGCTGTATTGTGCTAACTCACAAGATTTTGCTAAAGGACAACCAAATATAACGTTTATCATGTGACCTTGAAGGAATTTATAAGATGTGTGATAAATTCCAAATTAGGTTTGGAGGCACTTTACTCTCGGACACATACTGAGCTCAAATAGCAAGTATTTTGTCTAACAAAATACCTCCATAAATTGTAAGCTTCTGGCATTGCTTTTCTTGGTTACACTTGAGTTTGACATCATATTTCAATATGTCCAAATATCTGTAATTGCACTTCTAAATGATCTCGTGGATAGATATGCAATAACTCCGCTAGCTACCCACAATGCTTGAGTATTTTGAAGAGATACTCATTTTGCTGAAGGAGCCATTGGGTTAACAAAATTAGAAAAGAAGATGGAGGAAAAAAAGACCCTGCATTTACGCAGCACCTTTTACAATGGCAGTACGCGCAAAGTAGTGTATTACAGTCACTGAAGTCCTTTAACATCTGTAGATGTGTTATGTCGAGGTAATGCTACTCATTTGATCATTTGAGTCCGAAACTAATATTCTGGGGATTATGAGTTCAAATCCCTCCCTCCGTAGAAGATATTGAAATTTGAATTCTTTAAAAAAATGGGATTAACATGCTAGTTTAATAGTGGCCTTAGATGTATTGTTGTAAAACCCCATTAGGTTCACAAAAGTCCTTTAGAACATAGAACATTACAGCGCAGTACAGGCCCATCGGCCCTCGATGTTGTGCCGACCTGTGAAACCAGTCTGAAGCTCATCTAATCTATAGTGTTCCATTATCATCCATATGTTTATCCAATTATCATTTAAATGCCCTGAATGTTTGCGAGTTTACTACTGTTGCAGGCAGGGCACTCCACACCCTTACTACTGTCTGAGTAAAGAACCTACCTCTGACATCTCTCCTATATCTATCACCCCTAATTTAAAGCTATGTGCCCTCATACTAGCCATCACCATCTGAGGAAAAAGGTTCTTGGACACATACCTAATCTACCCTTTCTAATCTTCTGATCATCTTGTATGTCTCTATTAAGTTGCCTCTTAACCTTCTTCCCCCAAAGAAAACAGTCTCAAGTCCATCAGCCTTCCCTCATAAGGCCTTCCCTCCATACCAGGCAACATCCTGGTAAATCTCCTCTGCACCCTTTCCAATGCTTCCACATCCTTCCTATAATGTGGCGACCAGAACTGTACGCAATACTCCAATTATGGCCACATCAGAGTTTTGTACAGCTGCAACATGACCTCATGGCTCTGAAACTCAATCATCCTCTACCAATAAAACTAACACATCATACGCCTTCCTAACAACCCTATCAACCTGGTTGGCAACTTTTAGGGATCTACGCACATGGGCACCAAGATCTCCCTGCTCATCCACATCTCATTTGGATTAATCACTTGACAACATCATAAACTCTTAACTAGCCTTCAAAATAAACCACAGACCTAATAAATACTAGCCCCAGTTCTGCAGCAGTCATCACATGAATTAATACAGAATGTAATATTAATGAATGCAGAAACGAAATTGTGCGCAACAATTTCACAAACAGCAAAGTATTATTGCCCCCACCCCCCCACCTCAGGAAATTATGTTGTGAAATTCTGGCCAGCACACTCTGGCTCATCTTCAAATAGCTATGTCCACAGAAATGGCAGATAGAACATTAGTTTAACATTGTACCTGACACACCAAAAAGTGAACAAAACCCCCTCAACACTGCACTGAAATGACAGACGGGACTGTGCTTGGACTGGCACTTGAACTTTTGAGCTTCTGACTCAGAACTGACATTTCAGTAAATACACACCTCAATTAATTTACTTCAAATTGATAAAGTCGTCCACCAAAATATATGTAAATTTCAATCTTCATATTTGATTTGATTTTCATTTCAGTGAGTTCACTGAATACGCATGAACTTCATAGGAATGTGAAAATAGTGGTGTCTTTTTTTCCTTTAAAAAAAGAGAAAGAATTGCTTGTTATGATTATTAACTGCACTAATGGCCTTGTTTACAGGTGAACACTCCAGAAACTCAGAGGTAACTAACTCCATACAAATTCTACTCAAATATCAATATAATCTAGCAAAATAATTCAGTGTAAACAGTCAGCTAAACAAACAATGTGTACAAAATTATTTTAGCAAAGCAGTTTGCAACAGACAAAAAGCTTTGGAGTTCCATTAACTGGGCCAATTAAGCAGAAGAGATAGTAGGAACTGCAGATGTTGGAGAATCTGAGATAACAAGGTGTAGAGCTGGATGAACACAACCGGGCCAAGCAGCATCAGAGGAGCAGGAAAGCTGACATTTTGGGCCTAGACAGTTCAGAAATGGCTGATGTTTCGGGCCTAGACCCTTTTCAGATGAAGGGTCTAGGCCCGAAACGTCAGCCTTCCTGCTCCTCTGATGCTGCTTGGCCCGCTATATTCGTCCAGCTACACACCTTGTTATGACAATTAAGCAAAAATGTGTTTCTTTCTTTTAGTTGTAGTTTAATACTCAGGCCAATAGAGGGCATGTGTTCACAAAGGAATTGATTTAATCTCTTGCACTTTCGCAACCGTTCGTGAAAAACTGGGTAACATCCTCATTATTGTAAATAGTTAGGCTATTTTGTAAACTAAAAAAAACTTTGGTAAACAGTATGTTTTTATTAAGAATATAAATCTCAGTGCTGGAGAAACTCAGCATGTCTGGCTGCATCTGCAGAAAGAGAAAGACAGTTAAAATCTTGAGCCCAGAGACTTTTCTTTCAAAATTAAGGACATTGGAAAATGATGAATGAACACAGCAGGCCAAGCAGTATCAGAGGAGCAGGAGAGTTGACGTTTCGGGTCGAGACCCTTCTTCAGACCCGAAACGTCAACTTTCCTGCTCCTCTGATGCTGCTTGTCCTGCTGTGTTCATCCAGCTTCACACCGTGTTGTCTCAGATTCTCCAGCATCAGCAGTTCCTACTATCTCTGTAACAATTGGAAATGGTTTCTTTAAAAAAAAACACGTTTTTAACAGCACAGGAAAGAGGAGTGAGAGGGACAAGTGGTGAGAGCACCCGAAGATTTATTTCCTTCTTTAATTTGTAGTTTTGGGGATGGGGGGTTATCCTTGACCTTCTGAAGAAAGAAGTTTCACCTGAAAAAAAGAATATGTTTGTTAGCTCGTTTGTTTGTGAAGCAATGATTAATTCTACAGAAACATTCAGCATAAGTGAATTCAAATAGATGAATGAATGTGTTTAACTTCAAATAGGTGGCTATTGACAGCTATGACAATATTTCAACCTGTGATATTTGCATCTGTAAGATACACCAGAAATTGCAAGAATCAATTAAGTGAAAACTGGTATGTGAATATTCTTAGCTATTGATTAACATTCATTTAAAAAAAAGGAACAAAATAGACTTTGTCCAGACAAAGATCTGTATTATGTACTTAGTAATCAGTTTATTAAAGTACACGCTGCGATAACAATTATTGATGAATGATACATTCATATCACAGAACATACTTTTCAGTCAACGTATTTGCTCAGATTCAAAATATATTTTGACTCCCAGAGATTTTTCTTAACCACAATGAATAAGGAAGGGTTGTATTAGAACACACAACATTTAAGATGGTTACATCCTTAAACAGACCACCATTTCCAAGGGGTATTCCATATGATTTCCACCATTAAGATTTGCTTTAGCAAAAATGCAGACAAATTTGGAAATCTTTTGCATTACAAAGGAACACTTTAATGAACTTGTTCTATCAATAAGACAAGTTGTACTTTGCTTTTAAACAGACATAATAGTAGTGTATCGATTTTGTACAGAAACAATTTAAACTTGACAAAATCTATTTCACATCTTGAAGCATATAGCTAAATATTCTTGGCACATTTCTGCCAGCTTCTTTTTATGCTGTAAATAAATACTGTAGATTTTTATATACCTAACTTTCATAAGGAGAAACACAATAAAGCATTTCAGCAGAAAGATTCATATCTACCCAATACCAATAAAAATCTTTATAATTTTACCTCAGTTACATTGGTGCTGAGGTCAATAGGGCGTGAAGAATCAAAATAATATTACAGGTTGATTAAAAATTCAATAGAAACAATGTACTAGTCTGGAATAAACTGAAACAATAATAATACAATCTGACAAATTTTAATACTGGTTGAACAAATTCATTAAGTACCATGCAGTTTCAATACATCAATAATTAACTTACTCAGTACTGTAGTGTGGTGCATTGAAGAATTAACAACGAGAATCCCATGCTGTTATAGATGTAATATTTGTACAAACAATTCTTTCACATTTTATGCTTTGTTATGAGCAAAGTTTAGACTTGATTCTTGTCCACTTAAAAGGAAACAGATATTGGGAGGTACTTCTTTACTCAAAAGGTAGCAAAAATTTACAATTCTCCTCTTACAAAATCAAATTGACTGAAGTCCAAGACAGGAGAAATGAATTCCAAGAGACAGGAATCACCTGTCAAGCAGTTAAATTTTTACTCTTTTATTCATTCACGGAGGTGGGTGTTGCTGGCTGGACTAGCATTTATTGCTCATCCCCTTGAAAAAGTGGTGGTAAGCCGCCTTAATGAATTGCTGAGATAACAAGGTATAGAGCTGGATGAACACAGCAGGCCAAGCAACATCAAAGGAGCAGGAAAGCTGATGTTTCTGGTCTGGACCCTTCTTCAGAAATGGGGGAGGGGAAAGGAATTCTGAAATTATTAGGGAGAAATGGGGGTGGTGGGTAGAAGATGGATAAAGGAGAAGGTATGTGGCAAGGAGACAGACAGGTCAAGGAGGCAGGGTTGGAGTCAATAAAGGTGAGTGTAGGTGGGGAGTTAGGGAGGGGATAGGTTGGCCCAGGGAGGACGGATAGGTCAAGGAGGTGGGATGAGGCTAGTATGTAGGAGATGGGGGTGGGGCTTGAGGTGGGAGGAAGAACAGATTAGGGAGGCAGCGACGAACTGGGCTGGTTTTGGCATGTGGTCAGGGGAGGGGAGATTTTGAAGCTTGTGAAGTCCACATTGACACCATTGGGCTGCAGGGTTCCCAAGCGAAATATGAGTTGCTGTTCCTGCAACCTTTGGGTGAGATCGTTGTGGCACTGCAGGAGACCCAGGATGGCCATATCGTCTGTAGTCCACAATGCAGAGAGGAAGGGAATTCCAGATGCTGACCCAGCAATAATGAAGGAGCAAACACATATTTCCAAGTCAGGATGGTGAGTCACTTGGAAGGCAATTTGCAGGTGGTGGTGTTTCAAATTGTCTACTGTCCTTGTCCTTCTAGATGGAAGTGGCAGTGGATTTGGAAGTTCTGTCCAATAAGCTTTGGAGAATTTCTGCTGTGCATTTTGTAAGTGGTACACATTGCTGCTATTGAGTAACAGTGGAGGGACTGAATTCTTGTGGATGTGGTGCCAATGAAGTGGACTGCATTGTTGTGGATGGTGTTAAAGTTCTTGAGTGTTGATGGACCTGCACTCAGTGGACAAGCGTATTCCATCACACTCTTGACTTGCAGCTTGCAGATGGTGAATGGGCTCTGGGGAGTCAGGAGGCATGTTACTCACTCCAGTATTCCAAGTCTCTGATCTGCTCTTGTAGCCAATGTGTTTATATGGTGAGTCCATTTCAGTTTATGGTCAATGGTAACTTTTTGATCCTGGGATATTCAGTAATGATGCTGCTGAAGGGGTAATGGTCAGATTGTCTCTTGGAGATGGTCATTGTCTGGCATTTGTGTAGTGTGAATGTTTCTCGTCACTTTTCAGTCCAAACCTGGATATTGTCCAGATCTTACTACATTTGACCATGACAGTTTCAGTATCTCAGGAGTCACGAATGGTGCTGAACATGGTACAATAATCAAAAAAAGTAACTTCTCACCTCATGGAGGGAAGGTGATTGATGAAGATGGTTAGGCCTAGTACACCACCCTGAGGAAGTCCTGCAGAGCTATCCTGGACCTGAGATGACTGACCTCCAGCAACCACAGCCATCTTCATATGTATCAGGTATAACTCCAACTGGCAGAGAGTTTGCCTATCCATTGATTCCAGTATTGTTTGGGCTCTTTGATGTCGCACTCAGTTGAACACAGCTAGATTTCAAGGGCTGTCACTCTCACCATGCCTCTGGAATTCAGCTCTTTTGTCCATGTTTGAACCAAGGCTATAATGAAGTCAAGAGCTGAGTGGCTATAGCTGAACCCCAACTGAGTGTCAGTGAGCAGCATATTGCTGAGCAAGGGCTGCTTTATAGCATTCTTGGTGAAACCTTCCATCACTTTACTGAAGATTAAGAGTAGACTGATGGGCAGTACCTGGGTGGGCTGGGCTTGTCTTACTTTTTGTGTCCAGGACATACTGGGCAATTTTCAACATCATTGAGTCGATGCCAGTATTATAACTGGACTTGAACTGCTTGCCTCGGGGAGCAGCACATTCTGGTGCATGTCTTCAAATGCTATTGCTGGAAAGTTGTCAGGGCCCACAGCCTTTACAGTATCCAGTTCTTCCAAACATTCCTTGAAATCATGTGGAGAAAAACACACACAAATGCAGGAAGCACCAGCCTCTCACCTAAGCGGGGCTGCAGCTCTTTCAGTCTCATTCTTTGAAGGCTTCTTAACTGGCCAGTTGCACCAAATAAACATACCCCTCTGTGCTGTCACCCACTTGATGCTGGTGAGTTACTCACATCTCTGGCTGTTTAAACCAGAATTCCAGTTTAAATCCTGAATTAGATTACCTACAGTGTGGAAACAGGCCCCTTCGGCCCAACAGGTCCACACTGCCCCTTGAAGCATCCCACCCAGACCCATCCCCCTATAACCCACACACACCGAACATTAAAGTCAATTTAGCATGGCCGATTCACCGAGCCGACACATCTTTGGACCGTGCGAGGAAACCGGAGCACCCGGAGGAAACCCACGCAGACACGGGGAGAATGTGCAAACTCCACACAGACAGTCGCCCGAGGCTGGAATCGAACCTGGGTCCCTGGCGCTGTGAGGCTGCAGTGCTAACCACTGAGCCACCGTGCCGCCACATTAATTGGGAACATCTATATTTTAATTCCTTGCCAAACTTCATCATGGGGTTTCCCACTGTGAACAACTTTCATTTAGTCTGGAATTGGATGGATTCTGTAAAATTCTCAAGACCTTGCTACTTTTTTAGGATTTTACCACCATCTCCCTGCCCACACTAACCCTGCTCCCAAATGTATATTACCCTACACTCCCCATTGACAGTTTAATTCACGAAGTCTTTAAAGTCCACAAATTCTTCAGTCGTTTGATCATGAACGTGAAATACAATCCTGCTTCTGGGTTCACTCTTCAAGATGTAGAGTGACTATTCTGTACTCGAACTCAGTGCTGTCTGTGTTTCATCAGAAGTAAGTCTTGAATACACAGATCACCCATTTGCCTATTTCACTGTTAATTTGTAGAACAATGTTTCCATCATTGTGCTTTTCAGGTGGTTCTCATGGTTAACTTTACATAAACCTTTCCAATTGACAGCATTTCCTAGTGACACGCTTTGCTACAGTTCTGATGCTGCCGTGCACCTGTGACTAAGGTTACGTTTTGAATGTTGTCAACAGACAGGAAATTGTAAATTTAGTGTTTGACGTGCACAGAGAAATATTTAGTGCTGCATGTGAACATTTCTTTTTGGGAATGGACCCAGGCAGAAGGGACAATTGAAATCTGAATCACAATTTTCAGTGATTGCATCAATGTCACAGTGCTCCTTCTATATTTTCAGAAATTAATCTGATTGGCAAAGGTAATAGTGCAATTACCGTTAATATTTTGCAGCTGTTATTTATGCTTATACTCTACTTTTACAAATGAGCAAATTTAAAAGGACCAAGTCATAGTTGGAAAACATATGCTCCAGAATATTGTGCCTTACTTAATACACCAGCTCGAACAGTGAAGCAGATAGTCATGTCTAGCTACTTGTTTTTAGTATTTTGTCTGTCCACACTTTGTTCTTGAAATTGTGGAGCTGATTTCTGCCATCTGTTTATGTACATCTGAGAAAGAATGTCGTGAACAAACATAAAAGTTGGCCCTGCTGCAGTTTTATGGATTTCTTCCTGGGTGGTTGACACTGCGGTTTGGATCAAATTTTACCAGGACTGATGCTGTTTGATTCTTGCTTAATCTTATTCTGCATTGTACTCAGCCCAGGCAATAAGTCGGAGTCATCTCAACTAACTCGAAAGAATGTGCTGTAGTCAGGTGATAGAGTGTCTAGTGGTCAGCAACTCTGCAGGAATAAAGCTTACCCTTCCCTTTGTCAGAGACGGTATAGAGGAAAATTTGAACAAAAATACAGGCTCAAATATTCAAACTACTGTTGGAACAGATTTGACTGATGCAGGGAGAATGTCATTTCCTGGGCAATAGTGATTAAAGTCAGCTGTATTGGGGATTCTGAATGGTCCCCATGTGTAACTTGAGCCCATGCTGCTTCAGTAATTTTCTGGCAATGGGAAAAGCTGGACCACCAGAAATGTGGAACAGACCATACATAAAATGTCCCTGTTTGCAGATGACAGTCTCTCTATTTAACTAAACCTAACCTGACTCCTCAGCATCTTCTAAAACATAAGAAAATTTTGATAACTTTGTGGCTATACCATTGACCATTCCAAAGCAAGATCATGATCCATATATAGAATTCCTTGCACATAAGAAAATTTTAAATATTTTCATGTTTGGCAAATGGCTGTAAAGGTATAACTGAACATGTGATGCCATTATTTATATCAAGATTCCTTACCTACATGAAAGTAACTTCTCTCCTCTTCTACTTAGTGTATTTGCTGATGCAACCGACTGGAGTAAATCTGTTCATACCACCTTTTGAGTAGAATATATACAAGCAAGATGGAAAACCTCTCCCCTCCTCTCACATCTACCAGATAGTAATCAGGTACTGATCTTGACAGTTAATGGTTGTATCAGAGAGGTAGCTGGTGGGACAGGGGGATGGAGCCTCAGGCAGGAAAACCAGAAGTCTGTGTTTCTGTGGACACAGTAAGAGGTTGAACATTTTGCATGCTTAGATATTTATTCTGCATCTGGAAGTCTGCCTGATTGACAGGCTTGGCTTTCAGCTGGGCAGGAGGGCTCTGAAACTAGCCTGCAGTTTGGAAGCCTCCAGCTACTGATGCCAACACACGGTTCAGGGGAGATCTGATCCCTGATTCAAGGATGTGTCTGTCAATCTCTAGGGAATTCTGACATTCAGTTCGGGAAAGTACGATTTCTGATCCCGGAGGATCCCTGTTTAGGGGAGTCTGATGGGAACAGTGGTTGGGTGGCCACTCTGTATATACTCCGTATATTGTATATACACACACAGTTAAGTGTAATTATCTTCATCCCAAAGCTGACCTCTCTTTATTTGCCAGGTTTTTGAGGCATGGGAAACCTGAGAGGGTAGCACTAAACATGCCAGGTAAATCATTGGTGGTCAGACTGACTGAAATATATAAGTTGTCAAACACATCTCAAGTTAGCCATCTGACTGTCCCGCTTTCATTAAGTCTAGAAATGAATAGTTTTGAGATGGGTTGGCAAAGGTTCAATACTGATTGTTCTTATGAGTTAAAACTTTCCTAAATGTCAACAATTCCAAGATCTGAATAAGGGTAAAGCATACAAAGCATGTGCAATCTGCACCCACACCCCAAAAATCCCAATTTTCAAACCCCACGACTGAGAACTACATTTCTATGGCACCCAGTCTTGCCCTAATTTCTCAGTGATGAACTTGACTGATAACAGAATCTGGAGATTCCTGATCAACTCTGTGCATGGACTGTCAGAACAGGCAGAATCCAGATGCTTTCCCTTGCCCATTCTGAGCAATCCTAATTTTTGTTTTAAACAGAGATTCCAGCATCAGCTCGGGGCAATTTTGTTTCTTTTCCATCTCCCAGTCTGTACAGTAGGAAATTTCCATGAACATTTGTCAGTGAGAAAGGTGACATAGAAAGAATGACGAGAGGCCATATGAATCAAAGAGGATGCAAGAACAGATCCTTAAATCTTTGAAAGTGCAGGACAAGTGAGCAGGCTATTAAAATGGGGGACCATCAATTTAAAAATAAATTAAAAAGATACTTAGCCTTAGTAGAATTAGAATACAAGACAATGATGCTATGGTAAATTAATGTAAAGCAGTATTAATCACTGGATGAAGTTTACTGTTTAATTCTTGGCATCATACTTCTAACAGGAGGTTAAAGCATTTGAGAAAATACGGGCTATTTATTACAAAGTCACAGGGGATGAAAAACTTCAACTATATAGAGAGACTAACGAAACTGTACTTGTTTTCATGAGAAGTTATAGGAAGATTTGATTGAGGTGTTCAATATCAAGAAGACTTTTGATACAGTAATAAGGTGAGAAGTTGACATGTGAATTAGGAACCTAACGACACAGTTCGTAGAGATACTACAATAATTATTGTCAAAAAGGATTTTGATAAACACTTGAATTGGAAAGAAGTAGCTGTGGGATTTCTGGGGAAAGAGCTGAGGAGTGAGATTAACTTGATGGATCTATCTGAGAGCAGAACAGGAATGAAGGGTTATCTGGCCATTTCATATATCCTAAGACTTTGAGCAAATACAGAAAAAAAACTATGTCCTTTAGCTGGGGAGAGATAGTAGGAACAGCCGATGCTGAAGAATCTGAGATAAAACGGTGTGAAGCTGGATGAACACAGCAGGCCAAGCAGCATCAGAGGAGCAGGAAATCTGATGTTTCAGGTTGAAACTGTCTTTCAGCCAATATTTTTTTACCTCCCTATTCCAATCTTTGCAGTATTTTCCTTTCTATTTTGTTTTTTTTATAAATGTTGGCATTTTCAGTGAGCATAAATTACAAGCCTCAGTTCATGCTTAATTGCAATTCTAGTGTTATACAGGTTGCTTCTGTCAATTTTCTCCTCTCAATTTTTTAAAGGTACAATTTCAAGATTTTATATTGACATACATTTATAAAGACAGAATTTGACAGCATTGAAAGACAGTTTTTTCTGTATTTGATCAAAGTCTTAGGATATATGATTAGAAGATCACCTGCAGGAATGTGAACGGTTTTCCAAGCAGGCGTTTAGTAAAAAAATGGAAACTGGGCTCATTGCAAAGGAAGTTTTAGTTGAGATAAAACCAGACATAACTTAAGCGTGTGTTGAAGTTGGTTGGCTTGCCGAGCTGCTGTATTGTTCCGCAGACGTTTCATTACCATGCTGGGTAAAATCCTCAGTGCAGCCTTTGATGAAGTGTCAGTGTGTTTCCCTGCCTGGTTTTTAAACTCTGGGGTCTGTTGCGATGGACTGCCTCAGTTCCGGGTTTCCTCTGTCGTGCATTGTATATGGGGTCGAGTTCAATGTGTGTATTAATAGCCTGCTTCGTGGAGTGCCATGCTCCCAGGAATTCTCATGCTTGTCTCTGCCTAGCCTGTCCCAGCAGCTTGGTGTTGCCCCAGTCGAAGTCGTGGTTCTCCTTGTCCGTGTGGATTGAGATGAGTGAGTATTGGTCATGACTTTTTGTAGCCGATTGGTGTTCATGCACTCATGTTGTTAGTTTCCTTCCTGTTTGTCCGATGCAGTGTTTCTCACAGTCTCTGCAGGGGGATCTTGTAGATGACATTGGTCCTGTCCATGGTAGAGAGTGGGTATTTAGTTTGGGTGAGCACTTGTCATAGGGTTGATGTGGATTTGTGTGCCACTCTGATGCCCAGTGGTCATAGAAGTCTTGTGGTGAGTTCTGACATGTTCCTCATGTAGGGTAGTGTGATGGGTGTGTCGAGGTGTGTAGAATCTTTTTGATGCTGTTCCTGTAGGCATCTCCTGCCCCAGCTCTTTGGCTATCCATTATCCTTTAACACTTGGAAGAGGTATTCCTCCTCTTCTTGGCATAGTTCCATGTTACTGTAGTGTATTGTTGCCCTTTTAAATAGTGTTTGCACGCAGCTTTGTTTGTGTGTGCTGGGATGGTTACTATTGAAGTTCAACACCTGGTCTGTGTGTGTGGCTTTATGGTGTACTTT
This sequence comes from Stegostoma tigrinum, assembly GCF_030684315.1. Taxonomy (NCBI): domain Eukaryota; kingdom Metazoa; phylum Chordata; class Chondrichthyes; order Orectolobiformes; family Stegostomatidae; genus Stegostoma; species Stegostoma tigrinum. The sequence goes on along the minus strand of NC_081367.1, from coordinate 16,691,877 downwards.
TGTTTGCTGTTCCTCATTTGTCTTGCGGTCTACCATGACGTCCAGGAATGGCAGTTGTTTGTTGTTCTCCTCCTCTCTGGTGAATTTTACTCAGGTGAGGGTGTTGTTTATGAGTTTGTGTGTCTCTTCTAATTTGGTCCGTTTAATGATGACAAAGGTGTCGTCTACGGAGCGAATCCATAGTTTAGGTTGGATTTGCGATGGGCAGTCCTTTGCAGTCTTTCCATCACTGCTTCTGCTATCAGTCCGGAGATGGGCGATCCCATGGGTGTCCCGTTGATTTGCTCGTATGTTTGGCCATTGATGGTGAAGTGGTGATCAGGCATAGGTCCAGTAGTTTGAGCATATTGTCTTTGGAAATGGTTTCACTGGAGTCGTGTTCTTGTTCGAGTAGTGTTGTCATTATTTCCCTTGCTAGTGGTATGTCTATCAATGTGAATAGGGCGGTGACATCAAATGATATCAAGGTATCTTCATCCTCTATCTTCATGTCTTTGATGGAGTTGAGGAATTTTTGGGCTGAGTGGATGAAGTGGGGTGATATGTTGACTAGGTGCTTGAGTCTTCTTTGTAGTTCTCCGGCTAATTTGTGTGACGGAGTGCCTGTGAGGGAGACTATGGGTCTGAGGGGTACTTTCAGCTTGTGCACTTTTGGGAGGCTGTAGAATCGGGGTGTGTTGTTTCCTTCAGGTTTCGTTCTTAAGAAGGCTGCTTTGTTGATCTGTCCTGTTTGTTTGAGTCTTTGTAGCATCTATAGGATTTTGTTGCCTAGTTGTGGTGTTGGGTCAGTTTGTACTGGCCGGTATGTGTTCTCGTCGGCGACCAGTACTTGTGCTTTGGAGATGTAGTCCTTTTTATTCATTATCACTGTCATGTCTCCTTTGTCTGCAGGCAGTATAGTGATGTTCTTGGCCTTCTTTAATCTGTCCAGGGCTTGTCTTTCCTGTGTGTTGAGGGTGGTGTGTTCCCTCTTTCTGGTTAGTGTCGACAGTAGCCCCGACACTAACTAGAAGGAGTGAAGTCAACACCCTCAACACTACATTGGACAAACGGGAAGGAAACTAACAACAAGAGTACGAGAACATCAACTGGCTACAAAAAGACACGACCAATACTCACTCATCTCAATCCACATCGGCAAAGAGAACCACGACTTTGACTGGGGCAACACCAAGATCCTGGGACAGGCCAGGCAGAGACAAGCATGAGAATTCCTGGGAGCATGGCATTCCACGAAGCAGGCAATTAATAAACACATTGAACTTGACCCCATATACATTCCACTATGGAGGAAACCCAGAAGTGAGGCAATCCATCGCAGTGGACCCCAGAGTTTAAAAACCAGGCGGGAAAACACACCGACACTTCATCAGAGGCTGCACTGAGGATGTTACCCAGCACAACAACGAAATGTCTGCGGAACAACAAACCAGCTTGGCAAGCCAACCAACCTCAACACCCACAACCTGAGCTGCACATCTACTCCAAAACCTTAAAGCTAAGAGTGTGAATGGGTGAAGGGTTGAGAATACAGTCATCAACATCATCATAATGTTACTTAATCTTAAAATATGTTGAACAAATGACAGTGATTGTAGGTGGTTTCTTATTTCATATGAATTGTTCAAAGGGTTTTGTCCCTCCTTGCGAGTGGGTTAGAAATTTAATTCCTGCTGACCCAGTCAGTGAATTCCCATATCAAAACAGCCTTTCTGAATTCTCACTTGTTGGCAGTGCCTGTATGTTATGGTATATTAAACTATCTTAAGTTGGTGACTGTCTTTCCTCTGGTAAACTCACTGCTAACAGCAGGATATTAAACAGGGCGAATCATGGCTGGGGTCACTTTTCAAACCCTGAAATCTTTAACAAAAATGTGTCCATTAACTGAAATGATTGATGAAGTATTCTTTTGGTTTCTTTAACAATAAAAGGTTGACTTTGTTTACTGAATTGCTCACAGGAGTTACAAAGGGTAATAAAACATTTTTTTAATTAAATGAGAGTTTTGTTATTTATACAGATAAAAATATTAATTGCAGCTTTGTAGTTAACAACATAAAAGTGAGGCAGATTATTACATCGAGGGCCATTTACAAGATGAAAGCAATAAAGTTCTAGAATGAAATGAATCAAAATGTAATGTCTAAACAAAGTCTCCTTTAAAATAAAAGTGAAAATGAAGGAAGTTTCTGACGAAGGGTCCAGGCCCGAAACGTCAGCTTTTGTGCTGCTAAGATGCTGCTTGGCCTGCTGTGTCATCCAGCTCCACACTTTGTTATCTCGAATTCTCCAGCATCTGCAGTTCCCATTATCTCTGAAGCAAAGCAACGACGGCATTTAGAGCTGGGGAAGAATTGGCAATTAGTCAGCAATAGAAAAGTTTGGGAGTAGTCAATGCAGTCGTTGTGCAATTGTCCAAGACTTCCAAAGCGTGAGTAGACTTCCGAGTCAACTTGCGCCGCTTTTGCGCTTTAGCAGTTGTAAGCGCATCCTCCGATATCAATAAGCCCGCCCAGACAGTTGCAGGATCCCTGCGTTAGTGTGAATGTCCACCCTCTCTCCCAACTCCCAGTTTACGCAGGAGCTAGGGATTGCGGAGTGTGAATCGGGGTGGCTGAAGGTCGGTGAGCGGGGCCGGGTGGTGGGGGGTCAGTGTGACTTTGACACTGAGTTTACACGGATTTAGGTTTTTGAGCAAACTTTACACGTTATGCATTTTTTTTTCAGCAAATCTGTGTCAAAAAAAAACAGACCAAGTTGCAGGGCAAACAGCGCAAGTCTGCGCGTTTCTCATTCCCCCTGGAACCACAGGGCAGTCCGCTCACTGAAGCGAAAATATAAACTTTCCGTCTAATTACCGCGGATTTACTACCGAGGCGGCGCAGGTGGAGTTGGAGACCCCCCCCCCCCCCGACAGTGGATTCTTTTTTCATTATTCAGCTGTACATGTCACTTAAAAGCTGAGATAACAAGGTGTAGGACTGGATGAACACAGCCGGCCAAGCCGCATCAGAGGAGCAGGAAAGCTGATGTTTCGGGCTTTCTGGTTCTTCGAACATTATGGATAATATACAATTGTAATCTAACTTGGATTCTAACCTACAGTGTACTCTTAAACGTTTCTGCAATCAAACAGTTAAAGATGAGAATCTGTTTGGAGCGGTACCAATCTTGAATCTGTCTCAGATATTGGGTTCAGCCTCATGAGCAAGTCTTTTGTATGGATGCGTGCACTCTTATCAATATTGACCAATACTAACTTGTATGATGGTGTCATCCAATAGCAGGACAATTGTGCCCTCTTGTGAACTGTACTCACAATGTCTTTATAAAGTGTTCCCATGTGTCTTTCCAATATCTTCAGAAGCTTACACTGGAGAGGTTTGCTGAACCCAGTTATGAATAGTTAAAGTACTTTATTTTGCAGCAAACATACAAAGCAACTATCGTGTTTAGATACCTTCGTCTGCTATTACTTGTGGCCACATGGCAGATTCGTAAATATTCTACATTTCCCCACATGAGTGTGTCACCCAGAATGAATGTGCTGGGTAGGTTGAGAAAATGGTTTAAAAATGCACTCTGGTCCTAAAAATGGTAAATCAAAGCATAGAACACAAAAAGCCTTCATAGAACGCTGGGCTGCCTGTGTCCAAGTGTCCCACTTTAGGGAGGGAGCGGAAGAGATTTACCAAAGTAGCTCTGGGAGAATGATAGACACAAATTTTTAGGGGTGGTTTGAAGAAGCTGCTTTGTTCATCCTAGAGAATGATGTGACGAGAATCACTAAAGGTGTTTAAAATTAGTAGTGACCTAAAAAATGAGTTGGCAGAAAGATAATTTAATCTCATTGACCGAGGGGTCACAAACCAGAGGATATTGGTTGAAGGGAACAGGCATAAGAATCACAGGTGACATGAGGGGCACTTTTCTGCACGAGTATGTGGCTAGGATTGAGAATGTATGCTCTGAGATTGTGGTAGAGGTAGATTCGATTTTGGTTTTAAAAAAGAAATAGCATCAGTATCTGATTTTATAAATAATTTCGGGTCACAGTGAAAGAGCTGTGAGTGCAATTCATTGAACTGCTGTTGCACAAAGCCAGTGTGGATTTAGTGGATTGAATGGACTACTATGCTGCAAACATTCCCTCATTTTGTGATTCCATGTAAGACCGAACAATGTCTAACTATCCTCTTTACTTTTTCTTCTAGTAGAAACTTACTGCAACATATTTCTGTTTCTAAAAAAAAGTCTTTTTTTGCTTAAACTCCCTGCATTCATAACACAAGAGAAGGGATATACCTAATTAAAACCTACCCATAGTACCTTGGATTGAGGATCTCTCAAGTATTATGGATATGAGTTATTTCACAACTACTGACATCGGGACTGGAACTTCAACTGCTGAAGCATAAGGTTCAGACCTGGGCTGGTGTGGAACTTGGGGTTTAGGCAAACTTGGGTTGTAAACCCATCATTGTCTCACTTGCAATTTAATAGCTGTATATTTGGAGGAGACCTGCAAATCCCTGTGGAGTTATCCCTGTGGAGCTCTGCATTCTGGCTTTAAAAGTTTGCATATTAGTTTTTCCTGAGCTGTGTGGGTTATGGGAAGCAATTGTTCACTGAAATTGACAGACGGAAAAGGGCCTAAAAAGTGAAGCTGGGCAACTGTAGGCTTACATATATGAAAGGCTTATCCTCACAATACTCAGCCTGAATTCACTGCTTTGGTAATTTTTCAACATTTTGGAAGTTATTTTACCTTAGTGTGATCTTCCGTGTTGCCAGCCTTCAGTGTAGCAAGAGAATAGCTCTGACAAGGATTAGTAACACCAACATCTACAGAGCCAGCTGCTATTTCCTGAATACTACTGCACAGGATAGTGAGAATTGATATAAACTTGCAAACCAAAAGAGTTGATACTTCTAACATCAGTCTACAGAGAGAGAAAATGTTTTCTTGACATGACTGAGTAAGGTAGGCTATTTCTACTGGGTACTTATTCCCTCCTCTGGTTCAAAGGTTTACTCTGGTAGCAATAACTCAAAACTCGAAACTTTCCCAGCAGCAATACCTTTAGTGACGTTTTGCACTCAGTTCAGTACTACTTCAGGTATGAGATTCAACACGCAATCTGTGCCCTAATTGTTTTCCCTGAGATACAAACTCACATTCAGCCAGTTAGCCCATCTTCTGCTGTTCTTTTACGTAGAAACATCACAAATAGGAGCAGATGTAGGCCATTTGGCTCCTTGAACTGGCTGCACCATTCAATTTGTAAATGGCTTTTCATCCAACTCAGTACTTTGCTCCCACTTTCTCCTGTACCCTCTGATCTCTTTCGCTCTAAGAACTATATCTAACTCATTGAAAAATTTCAACATTTTGACTTTGACTGTTATCTGTGGCAGAGAGTTTCACAGGCTCACCACTCTCTGGGTAAAGAAATTTTGCTTCATCTCAGTCCTAAGTAGCCCATTTCTGGACACCCCAGTCATCGGGAATATCCTGCATTTACTCTGAGAACTGCTCTTAGAACTTTCTAGGTTTCTACGAGATCCCCCTCATTTTTTCGAAACTCCAATGAATGTAATCCTAACCAATCCAGTTCCTCTTCATGCCATCCCAGGAACCAGTTATAGAGTCATACAGCAGACCCTTCAGTCCAACCAGTCCTTGCTGACCATAATCCCAAACTAAACTAGTCCCACCTGCCTGTGCTGTGCCCATATCCCTCCGAGCCTTTGTACTCTTGTACTTACCTAAATATCTTTTATATGTTGTAACTGTACCCACATCCCCCACTTCCTCTGGAGGTTCATTCCATGCTCAAATCACTCTCTGTGTAAAGAAGTTGCCTGTCACATTCTTTTTAAATCTTTTTCCTCACATTAAACATATCCCCCCTAGTCTTGAAATCCCCCTGACTAAGCAACTCCTGCCTTCACTGACAGCTGCTATAATAGCAGCAGCATTAAGTTCAACAGGCACAATGATGAAATCAATCTCTGCCTCACGTTCTGCCCCATACACACATTCTTCTTGGCTCAATTCTCTAATTGTAATACAGTTGATCTACATGTCCACAAATCCTCCTGAAGCAAAGGGTCCCAGCAGCAAATTTGGCCAATCTCCTTCTAAATCTTTTGAGCCAAAAAAATTGCCTGTTGCAGTGTATGATCTGTTTCATGGTCCTGTTTTCCATATTATTCGTTTGCTGTGAAAGAAACAATTCACTCCATGTCTGTCCCTGGGTTCACCAAATATTGCTTACTCAGGATGAAATACAAAGTGCAGATTACTACTTATTCAATAATGTTCAAAGCAAATCCTCTATCTTAGACAAAAAACACCTCAAAAGTGCACATTTGCAGTCTCATATTCCTAATGCAAAGAAAAACCACATAAACCACAATCTGTAACCTCATATTGGCCTGTACTGTTAGCTAAATAAGATGTCAAATGTCCCTACTCTCTGCATCTAGCTATGTGAGTCTTACAAATAAAGAATCCTGTAATGAATCCACTAACCTGAACTAATTTCTGATATAGTGCCAGTAACACGCAACTCTGAGCAAAACATTTCCTTTAGCATACCTTTAAATGTAACAATTGTTCACAGTATTAGTTCCTCAGGAGCATTTCAGAGCACATCATTTTTGAAATCTATAGCCTCCTGGAGCGAGATCTCCTTCACTGCGGACAGAGTGAGCACACTTTGGCAGTGACTGTCAAGTTGGCTACTACTGAAGGGCCCACCTTCGCTTTCCGCCCCCCTCCTGTTGCCTCTGTGGATATATGCACTCACTACACTTGCACGGAGAGAAAGCAATAGATTATATGAAGAAGAGGGGAAGGGCACCATTTATGGAGGGTGACTGAGGCATGATATGAGATGGCACAATGATCACTCGTGTGTGAGTACTGCCACTTCAGATGGGAATGCAAAATGTCAGGAGAGAGAGGAATGAGTGCAGATGCAAAGTGTGTTGGTCTGAGGAACGTTATGCTGGGAATTACCTGGAATGTTGATGTGATGATTGACAACTGAAAATGTAATTCCCTTCTCTTCCTGCCTTTTTGAGGTTATTGAACCTCTGGGCATTGAATCCTGGTCCCAAGGACCACTCCACCTGCTGACTTCCTCAGCCACTTCTTTCCATGTATCTTTGTACTGAGATTCTGACTCATTCTTTATTTTCCCATCCAAAGGAAGCAACCTGCAGCAGGACTTCTGGGGAATAGACAGAGACTAAGGTGTGGGGGTCTGATTGGGAGGGGGGTTGGCGGTAGCAGGTAGCTATGTCTCCTTTCCATTTACATGTTTCCTCAAACCTTAGGGATCAATGTACAGGTCAAGCAGCCAACCCTCTTGTCAGTTAGAAATCTTTCCTTTGATGTTGTGATGTAACATCCTACCAACACATGATTGGTCTGGAATTCCTAACTTTAAGGAGCCATGGCGGAGACTGCTTCAATCATGTTATGCTTGAGTTGAAACTGACTCCTTACCTTGTCCCATTCCTTTAACAGTCGCAACAAAATTTGACTTTCAAAAAGGATGTGATTTTCCCAATATTTAAGACTATATCTAACTTGGTAACAGAAACATGTTGGCCAGATTCCTTAAGTAACAAGTACAGAATTAGTTTAATACGAACAAAACACTCTTACACAAAGATGTGAAGACAATTAACAAAACAATTAAACTTTGCAAATTATCCTTCTTGATAAATAGTAAAATCTCCAATCTTGTTTGGTGGTGTGGGGAGGAATATAAATAACACGAAGAGCATTATATTAAAATGGATTTGGTCTGTTCCAAATGTTGATCTGTAGCCAAAGTCATTTTGCATTTAAGCTATTGTAACTTGGATTTCTTATTTGGCTGGCTAAATTTCTTTTACCTAGAAACAGGGATAGCATGTTCTTGATTCTCTTTTAAGAGCTCCCCGTTTGTGGTTATGAGGCCTAGCATTGGGTGTTCAGCTCAGAAACTTAGAGCGGGGTTTTAGAGAAAAGAGAGAGAAAACTCAGAAACTTATTGCTGCTGAGGCAGGCTTTGTCTGATTCTGTGTTCAAAATGTGACACTTTTATAACACATATAAACTGGATCATATGAACACTTCCTGAAAAAATTGTAAACTCAATGACACTTGTCGAACAGCTTGTTCTTCCAAAAGCAAACATATTTTCCCTGCTGCATCAAAACACCTGTGAAAAGTGTTCTTTCCAAGAAGTGAATGATATTCTACGCTAATATTTTAAATCATACAGCACATCTTCACAATAATCAGTGAGTTCTCAATCCTTTGCCATCTTTCCCTATTATGTGTAGGTCCATTTGATAAAATTCTGCCCAGGGTAATGAATTGTTATTTTATTCCTTTGAGGACAAGAAGCCCAAATCAAAGTGCTGATGATTGGCATATAAAGCGCCTTAGCAGTAATACATATTATGTTTCTCAAATTTTGAGTATTAGCTATTAATTAATTTGGTCTACCAAAACGACATGTCTCCATATCTGAAATTGTCCCTGCCTATGCTGTATCAGGTTAAATGTCTAGTTTGGAGTTGAATTTGCCCGTAGATGTGTTCCCATGCCTGCAGCCCTTGTCCTCCTAGGCATTAGAAATCATGGGTTTGAAAGCTACTGTCCAAGGAACATGGGTGAGTTACGGCACAGCATCTTGTTGGCGTACGCACTGCTGCCATTGTGTTTGGTGGTGAAGGGAGTACGTGTTTCTGATGGTGAACCAGGCAGGCTAATTTGTTCTGTATGTTATAGAACTCCTTGCATGTTGTTGGAGCTGCCCTCGTCCAGGCTATTGGAAAGCATTCCGCCATGGTCCAGAATTGTAGATTGTGGACAGGTAGTGGGGACGTAGGATTTGAGTTTATTGCTGAAGGATTTCTATCCTCTGATCTGCTACTCCAGTTCAATTTCTGTCAATGGTAATCCCAGTGAATTGATTGTGGAGTCTTTAGCAATAATGCCATTGAACATCAAAGGCAGATGGTTTGATTCTATCTTTAATGTTCTTGAGCAGATATTTAGCTCAGGTTGTGAATGCTGTGGTTGGTTCACTCACTGAGCTGGTTCGTTAGTTCGCAGATCTTTCATCACCCTGGGTAACATCATCAGTGCAGCTTCCGATGAAGCGCTGTTGTGTTTTCCCGCCTGGTATTTAAACTCTAGGGTCTGTTGGAGAATTTGATTACCTCATTTCCGGTTTTCCTTCGCAGTGGTGTATCTCTAGGTCTGGTTCCATGTGTTTGTTGATGGCCTTCTTGGTGGAGAGCCAGGCCTCTAGGAATTCCTGTGCTTGTCTCTGTTTGGTCTGTCCTGAACTGGTGGTTCTTCTTATCCGTGTGAATAAGGATGAGTGAGTATTGGTTGTGTCTTTTTGTTGCTAGTTAGTGTTCATGTACTCTTGCGGCCAATTTTCTTTCTGTCTATCCATTGTAATGTTTGTCGCAGTCCTTGCATGGAACTTTGTGTATTACGGTGGTTCTGCCTACAGAGGTTAGCAGTTGGCATATGGTTCATATGGTTTTGTGTGCTACTCTGATGCCCAATGGTCGTGGGAGTCTTGTGGTCAATTTGGATATGTTCTTGAAGTGTGATAACATCATGGGTGTGTTAGGGCATGCAGTATCTTCCTGTTGTTGTTCGTGTGATAGGTGGGTGATAGGGTGTTTGTGGGTGTTAGGTTGGTTACTGTTGAAATTCAGTAGTTCCCGTTAGCCCTGTGTTCTACCATGATGTCCAGCAATGGGAGCTGTTCATTCTTTTCTTCTTCCTGGTTATGCATATCACACAAACAACAACAGAAAGATACTGAATGCCCTAACATGCTCATCAGGCTATCATATATCAAGAACAGGCCTGAACTGACCACAAGACTCCTACGACCATTGGGCATCAGTGTAGGACACAACCCATGCCGATTATATGCCAACTGCTCACTCGAACCAAAGACCCCTTACCCACAATAGACAGAACCGCCATAATATACAAAATTCCATGCAAGGACTGCAATAAATATTACAACGGGCAGACAGGAAGAAAATTGGCCACAAGGGTACATGAACACTAACTAGCAACAAAAAGATATGAACAATACTCACTCAGCTCCATTCACATGGATAAGAAGAACCACCAGTTTGGTTAGGACAACACCAGGATCCTAGAACAGGCCAAACAGAGGCAAGCACGGGAATTCCTAGAGGCCCGGTTCTCCTCCAAGAAGGCCATCAATAAACACATAGGACTAGACCCTATATATACACCGCTGCAAAGGAAACCCGGAAATGAGGTAATCAAATCCAACGTCCGCAGGGTTTAAATACCAGGAGGGAAAACACAACACCGCTTCATCGGAAGCCGTACTGATGATGTTACCCAGCAGGGTGATGTAACGTCTGTCAACTTACGAACTAGCTAATTGATTCTCTCTTGTTAGAAAAGTTCATTGTGTGGTACTGATGTAGCATGAATTTTACTTGTTACTTTATCAATCCAGGTCTAGTAATGAGACCATATACTGAGTATTTCTGGCTAAATTCAAATTTGGCATCAGTGAGATAATTATTGCTAAGCAAATGCAACTTGGTGGGACTGGGAAGGTGATCAGGACTGCCAAAGATGTAAAGGAATAGCTACAGCTGTCAAAGAATGATCAAAACTGTCCAATCTGGCAAGAAAAGGTGTGGATTTAAAAATAAAAGGAATCAGTGCAATGTATTTCAGTTTGCTTGTTGACATCAAATATCTTATGATTTGTGCTGTATGGCTGCCTTCCGGAACTATCATTTTCACAATGCGGTGCCTATTGAGCGAGCATATTCAGGTGCAAATAAGGTAGAAATGTTTGTTCGGGATCCACCACCCTGTGCCCATCCACCTATGAGGGGTTTAGGGACAGAGTTTAGTATGGGATTATGGGGACTATGGGTGAGTACATGGTATTAAGTTTGGTGGGTTTGTATGGATGGGATGTGGGGAGTGAGAGCAGTGCTGAAGTCCTGAGACAAGCATTCTACCCAACCTGCTTTAGGAAGCCTTGACTACTGTTTCCATGTAATCCATCCTGATTCACAGTACAGGCCCCTTCCCTGTTGCCTCCTCCTTGACCCTGTACCAAAAATAGGAAGTGCAGATGGCTGTATTTAAAGATTGGGTTGCAGAGATGGGATTTTCCCCATCTCCACTGACTCAACCAAGAAGCAAAACTATGGGCCAAATGTTTAAGTAACAGAGATAGCATTCAACTGACGAAAGTCTAATATTGTTAGGGGCCCAGTCTTTGTGAGAGAGAGAGACAATAAAGGAGCACCTATTTCGTGTGGGCAGTGGAAAATGTTGCAACCAATGAAGCTTGGCTGCTGGGAGTGGAAATTCAGGTTTGCTTTGTGCATAATCTTCTGGTATGAAGGGTATTGCTAGCACAGTGAGAATGTTTGGATTAATGAGGATGAGATCGGTTAATGCCTGATCTTGACCTCCCCGCAGTAAGAACCAAGCACAAAGTATGTGTCGCAACTTCTGTCTGATGACACTAATAGAATAGTTGATATCCATGCAGTGGAATGGAATAACCAAGATGGGTCAGTAGAAATATATGTTGCAAACAGTTAATGGCTTCAGGCAAAGAGGTGGAGATCAAAGGAAAAATCTTGTGGGAACAGACAGGGAGAAGTTAAAAGAATGTCTTCATGTTCTGTCATTACTAAGCATATTCTTCAGCCAGTGAAAATAAAGCTGGTGATTAATCTCAAAATGTTTGATTGCACAAGCACTTCGTTTCTGCTCACAAACCTCTTATTAAGAGCCTGTCTGTCCTGACACTATTATGCCATAACTTGCAGGCAGTTTGTGGTGAATGGAAACCATGAGTATGAAGATATGAAAGCAACATGCAGAAAAAATCTTACCTTTAGTGCTCATTGTACAGAAGCATTGACTTTTTTTTTGTAAAAATTGATTTATCAAATAATATTTCTTATTGAAGGTCTGTAATGACTAGCAAAAATGACAGTCTTGATTATGATGTACAGCAAATGAGGCAAAGAACAATTATATTTTACTTAATCCATTTTTTGTTCTGACTCAGTCTTGTGAAAGTGGATGATAAGCAGATACAGAAAGACTGATTATGTAATTTTTTCTCATTGATCTCAGGTGAAACCGGTGCTGGAATGAACTAAAACTGGCTTTGCATTGTACACAATAGTATTTGCTATTTAACTGGATTCCCATGTTTTAATGGAAAATAACATGAAATTGTTCACATTTTATGATGGGTTTTGGGGGAGTTAGATTTCTGTGTGTTTGCAGATACTGGTATCAGGGTTGGGAGGGCAATTACTTAAATCCACCCCCAGTTAGCATGTCGGTTTCTTGACACGAAACCGGCACACCCTACTTTTTAAAGAGTTGCAATGGAAACTGGGAGAGCCAACTGGCCTGAACTGCTTCAAGGATTAGTTCGTTCTTTTCGAATCTGTGAGCTTGATAAGGGCTACTTTTCAAGTTTTAGGTTTCAATGCAAAATGGATGCAAGGTCTAATATGGACAGGGAGGGGGGGGTTGACCCAGCAGGGAATGAATGAGAACCTCAGGTCAGCTGCAACAAGCACCATTGAAGAGGGAAGGATTAGGGAAGGTCCACATTTTCAGGTGACCAATTCTACTCATCTTTCATATGTCTGGATTTTTGAAAAAGCATCTGTGAGGGAGGGAGAATAATCCCTTCTTGCTTGGGATCTCAGAGGTTTGTTGAAGGGGGATTAGGAAGAATCTATATTCCAGTGGATGCGAAGGAAATCTGAGCTTTGTCTGACCTGCGTTGAAGACAGCAGTTTCTGTAAGGGCAGTGACCCCTGGGAATACGATGAGAGGTATTGTATTAACCAGATCTCAGAAAGACACTAGACACTTAAGACAGCTGGATGACATTGTGCCATGTGATGCTTTAGTATGAGATGTCTCTATCTTACAGTCTGTGCATTCAGTCAGCAGTCTGTTGGACAGTCAGACTGCTAGGCAGTCAGCTACTCAGCCAGTCAACTCTTCATGTAATCTATGTTAGCAAATAACCCAGACTGTTATAAGTAAGTTTGCAATGTCATATTAATGTATATAATTTGTTATTAATAAAATTCAAGATATCTGTCTCATTAAAGAACTTGACTCCATGGTTTATATCCTGCGGGCTAACATGTAGAAAACTACAGGCACATCATAGTGACAGTGAGTGGTTACATTATGGTGACAGCTGTAGCAGCAAGTGGGTAATAGAAGATGATGACAGCAAGTGGACACTAGAAACACATGACAAGCTGATACCAAACACTGAAAGAAGATAACAGCAGTGGCCATTGTGAAAATTTCTTTTCACAACAGTCATTTAACATGTCCAGGATCAGAGCTGATGTTTACTTTTAACAATCAAGACTGGAGGCTGCAACTTCAGTGAAGCAAGAAACATTTGTGTGCACTGTCTCTCATTTTCTTAAAATCAAAAAGAGAACAAGGCCACTGCTGATCCAAATTAGATTCTAAAAATTTAAATAAGTACTGAAACACAGATCCAATCTAAGGAAGTGGCGCTAGATCAAAAATGGGAGAGGACTGGGAAAAGCGTTTTCAAAATTGATAAGACTTAAGTGTACAGAGCCAAGGCATGATTCTGCCACCTTGCTTCTCTGAAAAGTCACTCATACCACACTGGGGTAATGTGCTGGAAATCTAGACACACTATTGCCAGAGTTATTCCTGGAGGTTAAACAGACCATGATGTATGGGCTTAACAAGAATGACCTTTTAGTTCCTAGTAAATGGATTCTAGCTACTGATAACAGTTTGAAATATTGATATGTAACTCAAAAAGTTAAATCTCTAACCGTCTCATAAACTCATCCTCCACACACATATACAGATAAGGAAATTAATTAGTGTTATGGGGGGGGGGCGGCGCTGGAAAGACTGGGAGGGCAGCTCAGTGGTCAGAGATAATGGGAACTGCAGATGCTGGAGAATCCAAGATAACAAAGTGTGGAGCTGGATCATCACAGCAGGCCAAGCAGCACAGCGGTTCCTGTCCACAGAGCAGGCTGAGATGATTATTTTGCCAATCAGAACACTGTTCTTTGATCTACTTTCTCCATGTACTTTCATCTGCTTGCAGGAAGCCAACTGGCCTGAACTGCTTAAAGGATTAGCTCATTTTTTTCCAATCTGTGAGCTTGATAAGGGTTACTTTTCAAGTTTCAGGTTTCAATGCAGAATAGATGCAAGGTCTAATATGGACAGGGAGGGGGAGTTGACTCAGCAGGGAATGAATCAGAACTGCATGTCAGCTGCAATAAACACTTATAATGATTTTTGACTAATCAAATAGAAATAACAGCTTGCAGCACTGGAAAGACGAAAACATTTGTTAACCTTTAGGTTTGTGATGCTTTTTACTGCTGAGCAAGAACATCTCCTTCTCTAGATATCCAATAGCTTCTGTGAAAATAATCACAACAACCCCACCCCGACAAGCTGATCTGCTACCTGGGAGCCAATCACAATTAGTGACATATTGTCACTTAACTGCAGAAGGCTGTATGCATTGGTATTTCGTCAGCTACTTGTTGCTAGTCAAAGATCTTGACTCCAGCTCGTCTGCAAACTAGGTTTTCAATACAGCTTGAGCAAGCAGCAGTGTAAACCTGACTTGCAATGAGTGTCAGATTACTTGCTTTTAAAATGTACCGCAATGCTGAACAGTCTTGAAGTAGTTTGTTTCCCCTTTGAATCCATAACGTACAGAAAAATAAAAAGGTGCAGTCTTTACAGCATGAAAATTTTAAAAAAAGCATGACAACACTTTTTTTTGTAGTAAATGCATCTACAGGCTTGAAACTGCTACATTTAAAGCTACAACTGAAAGAAAAGAGTAGACAAGCCAACTTAAAATGAAAGAGGAATTACACTGAAAGACAGATCTTATGCATACTTGCAATTTTTGAAGGTCACAAGCCCCCAGAACATAAGGATAGAATATAAACATGTGAAACTGGGTTGGCATTCCAGTGACATTCTGTCAGAACTTCAATTATTCACAGAAACAGTGACTCTTAACTTCATCAAATAGCAAGTAAATGATAAAGAAATACAGGCAGGAAAACTATTTTCTCCTTTGGGAAACAAAGGATTGCCAAGAATAAAATCGTCTGGTATTTCCAGAGACAACGTCAAAGGTCTTGAGAAAACTTGGCCATTTTTATAAGATATTTTTAAAATTCAAGTCAACTTTAAGGTACACCAGCTTGAATTCATATCACACTGCTAAGTTCATGTCATAATGTAAAAGGTCAGGTAAAATTATCAACCAATTCATAGGCAGATTTCAACAGAATGATACTGAATGTAATTTCATTGAAGCTAGTTTAGCTGTAATGTTGGAATCGGCAATTGACTCAATACCCATTAAATCTTTTTGATAGAGACTTCTGGTCAAAAGTAAGAGAAGTCCCTATATGGTACTTCAAAAAGAAGAATGCAAGTTGAAGTTAATTGTCGCACAAGCATCTTCAGATTATTGACTCTACAATAATTGCAGCTATTAATAGGGTCAATAAATCTCTAAATCTTGAATGAGATGAAACTCAGCAGCACCACACCACCACCCCCCCTCCCCCCCCAGCCCCCCACTATGGCCAAGAACTGACATGTGCAGGCTATGTTCTGAAAGAGGATATTGGACTAGAATGTGCGAGAAGTCTAAGTGCTTGGAAAACCCCAAGATGTGATCCAATCCCACATTCTGAAGCTGGTTCAGTGCAGTTATGAGTGATAATGGAACTGCAGATGCTGGAGAATCCAAGATGACAAAGTGTGAAGCTGGATGAACACAGCAGGCCAAGCAGCATCTCAGGAGCACAAAAGCTGACGTTTTGGGCTTTGATCCTTGATCGGAGCTCTCTGATGAAGGGTCTAGGCCCAAAACGTCCGCTTTTGTGCCTCTGAGATGCTTCTTGGCCTTTTTTATTCATTCAGCTTCACACTTTGTTGTCAGTGCAGTTATGATACTGTTTTTGCTGTCAATATGCAAAATTGTGCTGATATGCCCTGCTTATCAAATGCAGGACAGATCCTACATGGCTAATGTAATCCGTATATCAACTTCAACATTAGAGATTCCAGACTGCAACAGCAAGTGTATCTATGACCTGATTAACCTGTCTCCACACTGATTTGATTCTCTCGATAACTTTAAGAGTGGTACACCGAGAGGAAGATACCCAAACCAGCACTGACTTTCCTCGTAAGTATAGTTTTCACATTCAGGACAAGTGGAGACTGGAATTAGGTTCCATTCATTACCTGTACTTTGAAGAAAGATGGTATTCTATGCATACATTCCATCCAAAGGGAACTGAACATTACACTAAAAAGACATCCACACATGATTCCTGATCTCAAATTTTTATCCAGAAAAGATTTTCCAAAGTTGATTTCAAAAGCAGATATTGCTCCGTACATCTTTGCCAGAGTTCCAGGAAATGACAACTTTTAGAACACATTTCTATAGAAAGTATTTTCTTAGATTACCATTTGGATAGTCAGTCAGCCAGGATATATTCTAAGGATAATGGATTGTATCATGGAGAATCTATCACATTGACTTTGGGTCACAGATGACAGTGCAGTTCTGAGAAAAGAACTGAATATGAATATATGACAAGCTTTCATCAGCTCCCAGTAAAAGCATGAAATGCAGCCTTGTTTTCAACAACATAAAATATCAAATCAATTGAGCCAAATCAACCTCCTGAGATGAAGGTACTGCTCAAACAGCATTACACATGATCCTAAAAATAGATATTCACAAGGTGCTGATGCCATAAGATAAAGGTGATTTATGAAAGTGGCTCAGTTTCTTCAACATTTTATCCCAGTATATTCAAAACTTTGAAACCAAAGCATATAAAATCTAAAGATACACCATGTGATGGGATAATCACTAACATATCTTTCAATCTCTCAAAAATGTTTTATCTTTCAGTAAATGTACTCCTTGATATGATAATATCTTTGAGCTTACCAGGTTGGATGTAGATGCATCCCAGAAAGGCCTCACAGCATGCCTATTACTGAGTGACAAGCCTATCTTGCCTGGATCCAAAATCTTTGCAACAGCTCAGGCAAACTTCTGCCCCAACCATTGAAAGAGAAGCTTTTGTTCTAGTCTTTAGAGTATGTAGGTTCTGTATCTATCTATTCAGTAACCATTTCATTGTTAGTATCATTCACAAATTTTTAGGGATGATCTGTCAAAAATCTCTCAACAATCATAGTGAGCTTGAATTTTCCACAATCAACTCTGTCCAAGAAGAAGCAGCAGACATTGTTGGCATATTGCAGGCATATTGACTCATGGAGATCACGGATGATTGGTTGAGAGAATAAGGGATCATCCTCCGTACAGGGTTTGCCTCAACAAATTTATGCTAACTTTACTTAATTAATTCACAGTTGTCCAAATATTGAACAACCTTGATTGAATGAATGTTTTGATGAAGTATCAGAGAAAATTGATGAAGGGTGTTCAGTTAACGTGATGTGATGAAATTCCAATCAATGTTTCATAACATGCCCAGCCACAGGCTCGCCAGCAAAATCATAGCCCACAGAATAAAAAAAAGACAGTGGCAACGTGGATACAAATTTAACTGACAAATGCGAGAGAGTAACAGCAAAAAAGAAATACAAAGACAGCGTGAGAAAAATGTTTATTATACAGCATTTGGTGACAATCTGAAAATCACCCCGGTTTATAGGGCGGTGGAGATTCAATGTACATCTCAAAATGGAATTTGATAATTTTCCGGAGGGAAAATACTTGAATGGTTACGTGGAAAAGGCGAAGGGCCTGGATCTGACTGGGTGGCTCACTGAAAGAGCAAATTGATGAAGAACTGAACAGCCTTGTCTCGTGCTGTGACCATGTGATTCTGCCATTGCCATCTATTTGTGCTTACATAATTGCATTGACATCACAGATTTTATTTGTTCTTTGCTTTCCTAAACCAATGAATAATTTGAATGATAAATGAGTATATGAAGCAGGATCACTGTTCTAGCTGAAATAAAATAAGACTTAACTCAGAAAATAGTTTAAGACATTGTTCCCACATGGTTTAAGTAACACAAGACTGTGTCAGCTGTAAGAAATACATGCTGTTTCACGGCAACTAAACATGGTCACCACCCGCAGTGAGAGTTAAGCAGCCTCCACCAGGTTAGAGTCATAGTCATTGAGTCATACAGCCATACATCACAGAATTGGATCCTTCGGTCCAACCAGCCCATGCCGACTATAATCCTAAACTAAACTAGCCCTACCTGCCAGCGTTTGGCTCATATCCCTCCAAACATCTCATTCATGTACTTATCCAAATGTCTTGCTTTAACGTTGTAACTGTACCCACATCCACCACTTCCTCTGGAAATTCATTCCACGCTCACACTGCTCTCTCTGTAACAAAAAGAAATTGTGCCTTATATCTCATTTAAATTTCTCTCCATTCACCTTAAAATTATGTCACCTAGTCTTGGAATCCCCCACCCTAGCAAAAAGACACCAGGTTCGTGAGACCTGTCATTGCATTACAATATACTTCTGCACGGATATGATTGTTTGACTTGGAAATCATGGTACCTGTGATGTTATGTTTTCCCTTACCCAGTTAGCATTTATAGGAAGCAGTAGCAATTTTTCATTTACACGTGTAATAGAAATGAGGACACAAAGTAATAGAAAGTTAGATGAAACTCCTTGACTTCATTTCTGGTATTTCTTGCTCTCAGAAATTTTGACTCAGCACCACTTTGGAGCCAATTTTTGCCTTTCACTATCTGGTACTGTTTCCGAAAGGGAAAATTGGGCTTTGCCCAGTATTTTGACAAATATTTATCCCTTAAAGATTATCATCACATTATGGGAGATTGATGAGCACACACCCATTGCCGCATTTCCTTGCATTACAACAGTAACTATATGTCAGAAGTAATGAGTTTGCTTTTTTATTGTGAGGTCCTGAGGACATGGAAAAAAATATAATTGCTTGATTTTTTTCATTCTTGTGTATGGTTATTAGAATTGTTCTGACAGAAAATAAAGTGCATGTTCGCTAGTTATGGATCCGTTGCCCACTTAATTTACTTTTCCATTGACTTCACTTACTACTGTCTGTGACTGTGAAGCAAACCAAGTCAATAAGTCATCACTTTAAAAAAAGCCTTGAGGAAGGTGTGACACCTTCCAGAGCTAGAGCTTGTAAAGACAACTTAGCCAGATAGAAAATGACTTAATTTACATTAAAAAAATTGGTTCCATTATGATCCATTTACATCTACCATTGAGTAAAGAAACAAATAACCTAGATTCTATGTTCTGGTAATGGGTGCAAGGCATCCCACACTTAAACAAATGCTTCCGTAACAATAACAAGACAAAAAAATCTGTTTCCATAAGATCATTTTTTGCAACTTACTTTGCAGACATTTACGGAAAACTTCTCGTGAATATGAAGCCCTCCAGAATATCCAGTAGAAAAAAAAGGTTGTATTTATATACAGCTGTTTGTGACTTGACAACATTTTAAAGTGCTTCTCAGCCAATGACCTACTTTTTCGAAGTGTAGTGCCAGTTGCTATGTTAGAAATGCAGGCAACCAATTTGTACACAGCTAACACCCACAAACAGGAATGTGATAATGTCCACATAATTTGTTTTAGAGTTGGGGCTGAATGATAGAAATTGATCAGACACATGGGAACAACTTCCCTGCCCAACTTTAGATAGTTGCTGGCTTCTCTTTCACTCATCTGAGAGGTCAGACGGGCCCATGGTTTAATGTCTCACTAAAAATGTGGCATCATCAACAGTGCACTCTTCCCACAGTACTCTCTCAAGGTACCAATCAAGATCATGTTCTTAAATCTCTGGAATGGGACTTAAATCTAGAACTTGCTAGCTCACAGATCACTGAGCTATGGCTGACACATCAGGAATCGACGTACAATGCAAGTTTCTTTTATGATGTCAAATGCAAATCTTTGCAGCAAAATAATCTTTTGATCATTTGCGGCTGGCTTACTACTTGAGGTAATACAGAGTTATTTATGAGGTCTAGGGCTAGAATTAGGCTATTTGGCCCATTGAGTCTGCTCTGCCATTCAATCTTGGCTATGTTTGTCAATCCCATTCTCCTGCTATCTCACCATAATCTTTGATCCCCTTACTAATCAACAACCTGTGTATCTTTGTCTTAAATACACTCAATTATTTGGCGTCCAGCACCTTCTGTGGCAATGAGTTCCACAGATTGACCATCTTCTGGAAGAAGAAATTCCCTCTCATCTCCGTCTAAAGGGTTGCCCCTTCACTCTGAGGCTGTGCCCTGAAGTCCTAGTCTCTCCTATTCGTAGAAATGTCTTCTCCATTTCCACCCTATTCAGGTCTCCCACTATTCTGTAAGTTTCAATCAGAATCCCCCTCAACCTTCTAAATTCCATTAAGTACAGATCCAGAGTCCTCAACCACTCCTCATATGATAAGCCCTTCATCCCTGGGATCATTCTTGTAAACCTCCTCCAAGGCCAGCACATTCTTCCTTAGATTCTGAACCAGGTTCCACGAGGTAGCGAGGCAAAGAACAGGGAGAGATTTCAGCTGAACACGTGGCTGCAGGGATGGTGCAGGAGGGAGGGCTTCAGGTACATGGACAATTGGGGCTCATTCTGGGGAAGGTGGGACCTCTACAAACAGGACGGTCTCCACTTGAACCAGAGGGGCACTAATATCCTGGGTGGGAAATTTGCTATTGCTATTCGGGTGGATTTAAACTAGCTTAGAAGGGGGATGGGAAACTGAGGTGTAGTCCTAGTAAACAGGAAGATGAGAGTAGGGAGGACATGGTCAGGACCTCACTGTCACAGGAGTGTGCTGGCAGACAGCAAGCTGGATTGAACTGTGTCTACTTTAATGCCAGGAGTATCCAGAATAAGGTAGTTGAGCTTGCAGCTTGGATAGGTACCTGGGACTTCGATGTTGTGGCCATTTCGGAGACATGGATAGAGCAGGATCAGGAATGGATGTTGCAGGTTCCAGGGTTTAGATCTTTCATTAAGGTCAGGGAAAGTGGCAAAAGAGGGGGAGGTGTGGCTTTGTTAGTCAAGGACAGTATAACGGTGGCTGAAAGAACTTTTGATGAGGACTCGTCTACTGAGGTGGTGTGGGCTGAGGTCAGAAACAGGAGAGGAGAGGTAACACTGCTGGGAGTTTTTTATAGGCCCCCGCAAAGTTCCAGGGATGTGGAGGAGAGGATCGGCAAAACTATTCTAGGCAGGAGTGAAAAGAACAGGGTGGTCATTATGGGAGACTTTAACTTCCCTAACATTGACTGGAAATGCTATAACTCTAGTATGCCAAATGGATCAGTTTTTGTCCAATGTGTGCAGGAGGGTTTCCTGACTCAGTATGTTGAAGGGCTGACAAGAGGGGAGGCCACACTGGATCTGGTACTTGGTAATGAACCAGGCCAGGTGTTTGATTTAGTGGTAGGTGAGCACTTTGGAGAGAGTGATCATAATTTGGTTATGTTTACTTTAGCGATGGAAAGGGATAAGAACATGCCACAGGGTAAGAATTATAGATGGGGGAAGGGCAATTATAATGTGATTAGGCAAGACTTAGGAGGCATAGAATGGGTTAGCAAAATGCAGAGGATGGGGACAATCGAAATGTGGAACTGGTTTAAGGAACAGATATTGTGTGTCCTTGATAGGTATGTCTCTGTCAGGCAGGGAGGAAGCAATAAGGTAAGGGAACCGTGGTTTACTAAAGAAATTGTATCTCTTGTTAAGCGGAAGAGGGAGGCATATGTGACGATGAAACGAGATGGCTCAGATGAGGCGATGGAGAGTTACAGATTAGCTAGGAAGGATTTAAAGAGAGAGTTAAGAAGAGCAAGGAGGGGACATGAGCAGACATTGGCAGGTAGAATAAAGGAGAACCCTAAAGCTTTCGATAGGTATGTGAGGAATAAGAGGATGACTAGGGTAGGAATAGGGCCTGTCAAAGACAGAAGTGGGAAGTTGTGTGTGGAAACTGTGGAAATTGGAGAGGTGCTAAATGATTATTTCTCATCTGTTTTCACTGAGGAACAGGAAAATATTGTAGGGGACATGACTGAGTTACGGGCTACTAGAATTGAAAGGATTAAGGTTAGTAAGGAGGAGGTGTTATCAATTCTGGAATGTGCGAAGGTAGATAAATCCCCTGGGCCAGATGGGATTTTTCCGAGGATTGTCTGGGAAGCTAGGGAGGAGGAGGCGGAGCCTTTGGCCTTGATCTTTGAGTCCTCATTGTCTACAGGTTTAGCACCAGAGGACTGGAGGATTGCAAGTGTTGTGTCCTTGTTCAAGAAGGACGGTAGGGATGACCCAGGTAATTATAGAACTGTGAGCATTTTGTCTGTTGTAGGAAAAATTTTGGAAAGGATTATAAGAGATAGGATTTACAATCATCTTGCAAGCAGCAATTTGATTGGAGATAGTCAGCATGGATTCGTCAAGGGCAGGTCGTGTCTCACAAACCTCATTGAGTCTTTTGAGAAGGTGACCAAGCATGTGGATGAGGGTAGGGCAGTTGACGTGGTGTACGTTGACTTCAGTAAAGCCTTTGATAAGGTTCCACATGGTAGGCTATTGGAAAAAATACGGAGGCATGGGATTGAGGGAGATTTAGCAGTTTGGTTAAGAAACTGGCTTTCTGTATGAAGGCAACGAGTGGTGGTTGATGGAAAATATTCAGCCTGGAATCTGGTTACTAGTGGTGTGACTCAAGGTTCTGTTTTGGGACCACTGCTGTTTGTCATTTTTATAAATGACTTGGACGCAGGCATTGGTGGATGGGTTAGGAAGTTTGCAGATGACACTAAAGTCGGTGGAGTGGTGGACAGCGTGGAAGAATGTTGCAGGTTGCAGGGAGACTTGGATAAACTGCAGAATTGGGCCAAAAGGTGGCAAATGGAATTTAATACGGATAAATGTGAAGTGATTCACTTTGGGAGGAATAATAGGAAGGCAGAATACTGGGTCAATGGAAAGATTCTTGGTAGTCTGGATGTGCAGAGGGATCTTTGCGTCCATGTACATAGATCCCTGAAAGTTGCCACCCTGGTTGATAGTGCCGTGAAGAAGGCTTACGGTGTTTTAGGTTTTATTGGTAGAGGAATTGAGTTCTGGAGCTGTGATGTCCTGCGGCTACTATACAAAATGCTAGTGCGGCTTCACCTGGAATATTGCGTGCAGTTCTGGTCACCCCATTACAGGAAGGATGTGGAAGCATTGGAAAAGGTGCAGAGGAGATTTACCAGGATGTTGCCTGGTCTGGAGCGCAGGCCCTATGAAGAAAGGCTGAGGGACTTGGATCAGTTCTCATTGGAGAGAAGGAGGCTAAAAGGGGATTTAATAGAGACCTACAAGATGATCAGAGGATTAGATAGGGTGGACAGTGAGAGTCTTTTTCCGAGGATGATGATGTCAGCTTGTACAAGTGGGCATAGTTACAAATTGAGGGGCGATAGATTTAAGACAGATGTCAGAGGCAGGTTCTTTACTCAGAGAGTGGTCAGGGCGTGGAACGCCCTGCCTGCCAACGTAGTTAACTCAGCCACATTAGGGGCATTTAAACAGGCCTTGGATAAGCATATGGATAATGATGGGATAGTGTAGGGGGAGGGGCTTAGATTAGTTCACAGGTCGGCGCAACATTGAGGGCCAAAGGGCCTGTTCTGCGCTGTATTGTTCTATGTTCTATGTAACTCAAAACTGCTCACAATATTACAAGTGCATTTGACCAGAGCCTTATACAACCTCAGCAGTACAACCCTACTCTTGTATTCTAGCTCTCTTGCCACAAATGCTAACATTGCACTAGCCTTCCTAACTGCTAACCGAACCTGCGTGTCAACCTTAAGAGAATCCTGAACTAATAGTCTTAAGTCCCTTTCTGCATCAGATTTCTGAAGCCATTCCCCATTTAGAAAATAATCTACACTTCTATTCTTCCTACCAAAGTAGATAACCTCACAGTTACCCACATTGTGTTCCATCTGCCACATTTTTACACATTGTCCCAGGCTGTTCAAGTCCTTCCGAGGCCTTCTCATCTCCTCAACTCTACCCGTCCCTCCACCTATCTTTGTGTAATCCGCAAACTTAGCAGTCATGCCGTCAGTCCCTTTGTCCAGATTGTTCAATTGATCTATGTTGAGTTAGCAGAGGGCTGCTAGCTCAGGCACGCCTCTGGGCCTGTTACAATGTTTCTGATGACTTTGTAGTGAATCTTACTGGATTGTAGAAATATATCAACACTAACCAGCATCAATCCACTCATGGTTAACTAACTTGCAACACTCACTACTGAGTATACAAAAGATCAGGGGCCATTTTAATAAGGTACTTGAAGACTGGCAAAACGTTTTGGAATTTGTACCCTAAACTGGGTGAACAGTTTGACAGAAGGGGAAAATTAGGCTGGGGAAGAGAGAGAAATTCCCAAGACTTGTGGAACCAGCATGTGTCCTGTTTACCGATCACTTGAGGAATTGATATTTTCTTTGTTTCTGGATATCCTTGCACTAACAAACTGCATTGCTGTACACTTATAACTAGCAACCTAGCCATTTTCATGGTGTCAAAAAATAAATAGTTTTCAATAAACCGAATGGGTCTTGAGGTCCCACAAACTACAAGAAGTTCCTACCTGCTTCAAGAAGACCATCACCATCCCAGTACCTAAGGAAGTCCATGCAACGTGCCTTAATGAAGACCACCCAGTTGCTCTGACCGCAATAGTCAGGAAGTGCTTCAAGAGGATGGTCATGGGCCACATCAACTCCAGTCTCTCCATCTGCATCGATCCTCAACAATTTGCCTCCCAATATAACAGGTCCATAGCAGCTGTCATTTCCCTAATGCAGCACTCTTCCCTGGAACATTTTGACAACAAGGACACCTATGCCAGACTCCTCCGCATTGACTACAGCTCCACTTTCAACACCACTATCCCCTCCAGACTGATCTCAAAACTCCAAGACTTAGGACTCGCTCCGCCCTCTGTAACTGGATCCTCAGCTTTCTGACCCACTGACTGCAATCAGTGATGATAGACAACTGCGCCTTCTCCATAATAACACTCAACACTAGAGCATCTCAAGGATACATTCTCAGCCCCCTACTGTCCTCTCTGTACATCCACGACTGTTTTGCCAAATTCCAAATGAACACCATCTACAAGTTTGCTGATGACACCACTGTGGTAGGACTGGTGTCAAATAATGACAAGTAAGAATAAAGAAAGGAGACAGAGGTCTTGGTGATGTGGTGCAATGAGAACAACCTTTCTCTCAATATTTGCTAAACTAAAGAACTGATGATTGACTTCAGAAACAAGGCAGGAGAACCCATCTCCATCTGCATCAATAGAGCTGAGGTTGAGAGGGTTGAAAGCATCAAATTCCTAGGAGTGATGACAACTGACAACCTGTCCTGGACTTACCAAGTAAATGCAATGGTCAAGAAGGCACAACAATGCCTCTTCCTCCTCAGGTGGCTCAGGATGTTTGGCATGACCATAGCCCCTCACCAACTTTGATACTTGCACCATTGCGTAATGGCCTGGTATGGCAACTGTTCGGACCAGGACCATAAGGAACTACAGAAGTTGTTTGCATAGCTCTGACCATCATGGAAGCCAACTTTCCACCCATGGACTCCATTTACACAACCTGTTGCCACAGAAAGGCTGTCAACATTATCAGAGTTCCATTGTACCCCGGTAATGCTCGCTTATAGCCACTTCCATCAGACAGAAGATACCAAAGCTTGAACACATGCATCAGCAGGTCCAGGAACAGCTTCTCAGCCATTATCAGATTGATGAGTAAACTGTCCAACTTCAAAGAATGCTGATCTTGCTAATGGTGATTTTGCATAGGGTGTGCCCTGTGCAATGTAACTTGTATGCCTCTGTTGAAGTTTTTTTCACCTTGCAATCTGTACGACCTTGCTTACTATGATCTGCCTGTCCTGCTTGTAAACAAAGCCTTTTACTGTATCAGTGATAATGGGTACTGCAGATGCTGGAGAATTCAAGATAATAAAATGTGAGGCTGGATGAACACAGCAGGCCCAGCAGCATCTCAGGAGCACAAAAGCTGACATTTCAGGCCTAGACCCTTCATCAGAGGGGGGGGGATTGGGGTGAGGGTTCTGGAATGAATAGGGAGAGAGGGGGAGGCGGACCGAAGATGGAGAGTAAAGAAGATAGGTGGAGAGAGTATAGGTGGGGCGGTAGGGAGGGGATAGGTCAGTCCAGGGAAGACGGACAGGTCAAGGAGGTGGGATGAGGTTAGTAGGTAGGAGATGGAGGTGCGGCTTGGGGTGGGAGGAAGGGATGGGTGAGAGGAAGGACAGGTTAAGGAGGCAGAGACAGGCTGGGCTGGTTTTGGGATGCAGTGTGTGGAGGGGAAGAGCTGGGCTGGTTGTGTGGTGCAGTGGGGGGAGGGGACGAACTGGGCTGGTTTTGGGATGCGGTGGGGGAAGGGGAGATTTTGAAGCTGGTGAAGTTCACACTGATACCATTGGGCTGCAGGGTTCCCAAGTGGAATATGAGTTGCTGTTCCTGCAACCTTCGGGTGGCATCATTGTGGCCCTGCAGGAGGCCCGTGATGGACATGTCGTCTGAGGAATGGGAGGGGGAGTTAAAATGGTTTGCGACTGGGAGGTGCAGTTGTTTATTGCGAACCAAGCGGAGGTGTTCTGCAAAGCGGGCCCTTTTACGGTACTTAAGTTTATGTGACAATAAATCAATCAATCTAAAATCTATTCAAAGAGTGACTATACAGATCTGACTGATTCACTGGGCAGTTTTTACTAGAACACAATCTCTGCAGAATTTGATATTTGATATTATTCAAAAATAGAAGTTTGCAGCATGTTAATGTGCTCTTTCCCTGAATCTGCTGTCAAACAAACCCAGATCATCTTTCCCCACTCATCTCAATTTTCTTTTCAAATGTTTATCCACTTTCCTTTGGAAGTGTTACAATGCATCCGGTGCCATCATTGCTTCTAGATTTTCCAATGACGTAACAATTGAATTGTGTCCGAAGTAAATTGTTATATCTATTTGGTCCATGTGCTTTCTGCGATACTGTCGGAGGTTCGTTTTGGTTCTTCGTGGGTTGATAACATCTTTTTTATGCAGCTCCTTGATCAAAGTCCACTGGGCACTGTTTGAAAGTTGTGGGAGCTGGCGCTCTTGCATGTTGATTCATTCTTTGGTCTTTCCCAGATCACATTCCAAGAATAAATCACTCACACCACAAACGACTGAGCTAGTTTAATCCTGAAGGAATTACTTGCCAGATTGGTCCTGTGGCAGAGGATAAAGAAAAAAATCAAAGGCATATCTACTGCTACGGAGTGAAAGCTGGATGGGATGCTGAAATTCCCCGAGGCAATTAGAGATAGGTAATAAATGCTGGCAATGCCAGTAAGGTCCAAAGTGAGAGAGAATTTTTAGAAAAACTCAGTTTGCAATGACTCGCAGCACCTGCTCCACAAAACCTTTTATAAGATGCAAGCTGACTTTAAATAACCCAGACTCATGCTAATTCATGCTAGCCTCTCATAGCTTTGTTCTTCTCTTAGGCATTCAGCCAATCAACAGCTGTTCAATAACTCTTTCTTATCAGATCAGATGATACATTTGTGGGTTCAAACATTGTTTTTATTCTGAATGTATATCTCCTTCAGCTCCTTCAGCTCCTTCATTGAACAACACATTGCTTGAGTCAAACGTCAGTGCCGGCTACATGATACAAACCTTTAAGTGAGCTCACAACGCAAAGTTGGTTCACCTCACCTTAGAAACACTGCTGTATTCAGGCTAAATGCATATTGCAATCCATGCATATGTTTTTGAGTCTTAACAATTTGGAGTCCATAAAATGAAGGTATTATATAAAATAGCAGCAGAATTTATGACACTGAAATGTAATAGAATTATATTTTTAATCTGGGGCCTAATTATCCTTGATCCACTAACAACACATCACCTGAAGGCTATCCATGATATTAACTTTCTTTTATGCCACAGGTGATTAAATGATACCTCCTTTTTCATTTGGGGTATCTCTGGAAATGTCACTGGAAATTTGTTGTAATGAAATGGGGAAATGCTGAAACTGTTTACACAACCTTCATAATATACATGAGGACATCACTTTATAATTCATAAAGAATATTTCTATGTGAAAGAATGCATTACACAAAACTAGAATGGGCCATTCGTTGCAATGCTAACTGATGTCAGATCCCATTTACCCCAGGGTACTTAAAAGCCTGAAAAACAATGACATTTCCATTGAGCTACTCAAACTAGTTTTTCTAAATCCTTTCTCATGACACGTCCTCGTAATTTTCATGTCATTATTAGAGAAACTTTTGTGGTACTGTTGGTTTCAATTACCACTCTGCTACAGCAGAATAACATGGTCTGATTTGACCTGGAAAGAGTTCTTAATGTAATGTATATTTAAAATGAATTACCATTTGTGGAAAGTGCAAGTCAATGGGAATCAGCAGGAAAAGGTCCTACTGACTGGAGTCATACCCAGCACAACGGAAGATGGTTGTGGTTGTTGGTGGCCAATCATCTCTGTTTCAGGGTATCACTGCAGGAGTGCCTCAGGATAGCAACCATTTTCTGCTGCTTTATCCTTCTCTCTATCATACATTCAGAAGTAAACCTGGTTATTTATGATAGCAGAGCATTCAGCACCATTCCTGATTCCTCAGACACAGTCCATTTTCTTTATTCGTTCACGGGATGAGGACGTTGCTGGCTAGGCAGCATTTATTGTCCACCCCTAATTGACCAGAGGGCAGATAGGGGCAAACACATTGCTGTGGGTCTGGACTCACATGTAGGCCAGACCAGGCAAGGATGACAGTTTCCTTCCCTAAAGGATGTTAGTGAACCACATGGGTTTTTTTTCCCGACAATCAACAATGGATTTGTGGTCATCATTAGATTTTTAATTCCAGATATTTTTGTTGAATTCAAATTCTACCATCTGCCATGGCAGGATTCAAACCTGGGTCCCCAGAACACTATCTGGGTCTCTGGATTAATACTCTAGCAATAATACCACTAGGCCATCACCTCCCTGCCTATCCATATGCAGCAAAACCTGGACAACATTCAGGCTTGGGCTGATAAATGACAAGGAGCATTCATGCCACATAAACGCCACCTCATACATGAAAAAAAGTCTTACCATCTCTCCTTGACATTCAATGTCTTCCTACCACTGAATCCAGCATTATCAACATTTTGGGGATTGCTGTTGACCAGACTGAACAAAACAATCCACATAATTACTGTGGCCACAAGAGCAGGTCAGTGACTGGAAAGGCTGCAGTGAGTAACTCTGATTCCCCAAAACACGCCCACCATCTACAAGGCACAAGTCAGGAGTGTGATGGAATTCTCCCAAATTGCCTGGATGAGTTGTCTTCCAAGTGGCGTGAGTGACACCATTCAGGATAAAATGACCTGGTTGACTGGCATTCTATCCACCACCTTCAATATTCATTCTCTATACCATGATGTGCAGTTTCCACAAGGTTTAGTATCAACAAAACACATTACACCAGGGTTCTTTGACAGCAACTTACAAACTTGCGACCTCTACCATCCAGAAGGAAAAGGCATCAGATGCATCTGAGAACCATGACCTAAATGTTCATTTCCAAGCCACACACCACCCTGACATGGAACTATTTCAGTGTTGCTTCACTGTTGTGTCAAAATCCCGAAATTCCCTTCCTAACAACATTGTGAACATAGTTATATTGCAAGAACTGCAGCAGTTCATGAAGGTGGATCACCACCTTCTCAAGAACATTTACGGATGGACAACAAAATATGCAATGAAACCTGGGTGTCCTTGTAAGCATTCAGGTGCAGCAGGCTGTGAAGAAGGCAAATAGTATGTTGGCCTACCTGGCGGGAAGATTCAAGTACTGGAGCAGGGATGTTTGCTGCAATTGTACAAAGCCTTGGTGAGACCACACTTACAATATTGTGTATAGTTTTGGTCTCGTTATCTGAGGAAGGATGGTCTAGGTATGGAGGTCATGCAACAAAGCTTTACCAGACTGATTCCTGGGATGGCAGGACAGATGTACGAAGAGTGGCTGGGTCTGTTAAGACTATATTCACTGGATTTTAGATGAATGAGAGGGATCTGGTAGAAATATATAATACTCCAACAGGGCCAGGCAAGGCAAACACAGGAAGGTTGTTCTCGATGACCAGAGTCCAAAACCAGGAGTCGCAGTCCAAGGTTCTGGGATAGGCTGTTTAAAATTGAGTTGGGGAGAAATTCCTTCACCCAGAAAGTGTGAGCCTGTGGACTTCTATGACATAATGGCAGCTTCAGGGGCTGAAAGGGTGTTGATAAAGTCTGGAATTATAAAGTTGGTCTGGATAATGAAGACTCAAGAGCAATTATTGATTGTTACTTTAAATCTATTTTGTTTGCTAGCACTCTTTAAATTATTTTCCCGATCATTATACCTGTCTAGCCTACATTGTGACTCCTGATCCACAGCAATGTTGTTGCCTCACAACAGCCTCCCCTCAATTATGAGTGGGCAACAAAGTCTAGACTTGCTTCATGAATGATTAAATTTAGAAGTTTTAGGAAGACTGAAACCAACGATTTTATTCCTGCTGTCAAACTCCATTCCCATTTGTTGAGTCCACTGCTTTCCCTGACAGCAGTCTGAGATTAGGGCAGCCTGTCTGTCCGTCTGCAACTTTGGTGCCACATTTACCCCTGCAATGCGCTTCGAGCCTCACAGTCATGCCATCATTAGCACTGCCTTTTTCCACTTCTGATTACATCCCCCAACTTCACTCCTGCATCAGCTCAGCTACTGCTGAAACTTTCATTCATACTTTCCTTCCTTGAGACTCAACTACTCCGTTGTATTTCAGGTTAACTTGCTGCATTCTGCCCTCTGTAAATTTAAGGTATCCAAAATTCTGCTACCAATATCATAAACATACTCTCTTGGTTCCCATAAATCTCCTGTGCTGCCCTACATAGGCATCTGTCTTGATATTATTTTCGTGTTGTAAATTGCATTTTAAATGAAGCATTCCTGGTGCAAAAAAGATTAAAATGAAACAAGAGTTGAGTTTCAATGCAAATCTCAGTTAAATCACCACAGTCCCAGATGACTGCTGTCTCTATAGAGAGGGACAACTGGTGGTGGCTTAACATGGAGGTCACCTTCCCTCAGGTGAATGGTGAGTTTGAGAAGGTAGGATATTCAGGGTGACCTCAGCCTGTGCAGGATCCCCATTGTTGACGTCACTTTGCATTGCAAACCAAACATCCAGCCAACTGAACTAACGGTTCTCACAAATTTCAGTACTGCGTTACTAAAGCATTTAATACACATTTTTGAAGATGAAGGGATAGTAGGAACTGCGAATGCTGAAGTCTGAGATAAGGTGTAGAGCTGGATGAACACAGCAGGCCAGGCAGCATCAGAGGTGCAGGAAAGCTGACGTTTCGGGTCTGGAACCTTCTTCAGAAATTGGGGAAGGAAAGGGACTCTGAAATAAATAGAAAGAGGGAGGCAATGACAGAATGTGGATAAAGGAGCAGATATGTAGAGACAAGACAGACAGGTCAAGGAGGCAGGGATGGAACCAGTAAAGGTGAGTGTAGGCAGGGAGTTGGGATGGGAGTTGGTCAGTCAAGGGAAGACGGACAGGTTAAGGAGATGCTGCTTGGCCTGCTGTGTTCATCCAGCCTCACATTTTGTTGTCCAGGTCAAGGAGAACTTGTGTTTTAAAATTCACAGTTCATTGCATATAAAAACCGGGGCTGAAAGTTTTTATTGCAGGATTCATGGTGATATACCAGGTGAAGGCTTTGAGAAGAAAGCTTGATACGTTTCTAACACTGAGGTGTATTACCAGCAGCAGAACCTCAGTAGTACTGTCACCTGCTAGATGGACTATTTGGCCACTTAAGGGCTTGTTTAAAGACCACTTCCCTATTCTATAAGCTTTCCCTCTCTATTTCCCAGTGATTACTTGGGCAGAACCTCCATAATTCATAGCTTCCTGGCCGAAGAAGACCCCTGTTGACAATAGCCATCCACCGCCAAAAATGTTAGCTCTCGCTAATCTGCTAACTTAGTATTTTTTGAAGCCTGCCCACCCGCTTCAGCCTTTTTAAACCAAACCTGTTCTTTAAGAATGTACCAGTCCTGAGGTCTCTCCTTCGTGCTGTCACTTTAGTAATGCCCACCCTGTAATGGTACCACTGCCAAGGTTGTGGGACTGTTGTCCTCCAATTGATCTGGTACTTTGGGAAGGTCTTAATAGGCTGTCACCAACAGCATGTTATTCTATGATCGCAAACCCCATTGGCAAAGTGTTGGTTCCTGGCTGCAGTACAGGTGGCAAAGACAAGTCCAAAAATTTTGAATTCAGTGCTAAGGATTCAGGTGCTTCAAAAAAATGGATCTCCCTTAGTGCATGAGTTGGAGTTTACTCTCTCACAGGGTGTTCATCTTTGGAATTCACTACACAAAGACAGTGGGGCTTGTGTTACTAATTATCTTTGAAACTGAGTAAGATTTTTGATCTCCAAGCAATTTAAATGTGATGGGGATCAGCCAAGAAAGTGGAACTAAAGCCATACTCTTACTGAATAGTGGACTGGCTGAATCAGACAAATAGCCCATATTTGCTCTACTTTCATTTGAAAGCCTGACTAAGTGAATCAGGGCTCCTGAGATGCTGCTTGGCCTGCTGTGTTCATCCAGCTCCATACTTTGTTAAGTGAATCAGGGACTGTGCATTGCTTTTCATGTCCTGAAGTCAGCTGGACTAATGGATAGCTACTTTAATCAATCTATTTGGACATACTTCTTGAGTCAGGTAGGACTTGAACACACAATGTTGAACCTAGAAGTACTACCATTGTGCTAGGAGAACTCACTTGGCTAATACTAACTGCCCTTCAAAAGCGGCAAATGAGGAATATTCCAGATAGCCTATGATGGGCCAAGTTTCCGTTAGTGAAGCAAACAGAAACCTATAAAATGAATTATTGAATCGACAAAGTAAAATAAAATTTGCAATTTAATTCACTGACACTTAGAATTAAAAATGCCCTGATCTTTAAACACAGAAAATATTCCTTAGTACCTTCCAAATTTCTTATGCTTTGTCACTCTCATGAATAAATTACAATCATAGAAAAGGGATTAAAATATTTTTATTTTCTTTTGGTGCAAAAGGAATGAACAAAGTACTTGCAGTATAATTACTTATTCATGTTCAATGGAACATACAATTCAAAAAGCTTACATATCAATTGATAATAAGTTAGAAGTGTGCAGTGTTCTACAAAATGTTAACGGTACATAGATACTATGTAGGAAGGATTGAAGTGTGATAAATTGAACTGATACAGCTGCTTAATCGTCTTGGAGATGTTGTCAGTCCGAATGTGACAATTCTTCCAGCTTTTTGCTGTAGGACAAAAGGAAACTCCGTAAGTTTTATAATGATTTAACCTGACAGGACAAAAGCAATGCACTAAAAATGTAGCCACTCATTGCTACCACATGCTAAATACTGCAAATAACTTGTTCACATTTTATAACAACTGACGAAATAAGGTGATATTTATATTGAAATTTACATCCAAACGACCAGTTCTGGAGCTACACTTTCATGCAATGGGGCTATCAATGTCAAATACTTTTTCAATTTTAATGGACAGTGAGCTTGCTATATGTCCATACCTCAAATAACGGAGAGCTCTTTTCACCCATTTGTCATCTGGATCTGCACACACTGCCCGACCTCCAACTGTGTAGAATCTGTGAAATCATTTAACAGCATGTTTACTTAAGAGAACATCACCAAGTAAGATGTGGTTTTCTATTACGTGCGCCACATCGAGTTCCTGTACTTACATGATTGCATCTTTCTCGCATATTTCATTGGATTGCTGTTCCACATAACCAGAGATCATCTTTAAAGGAATTCGGCCCCTTGAATAACGGAGACAGCAGTCGCTATACATCGAATCTAGGAGGGGAAGCAAAAGGTAACAAAAAAAAAATCCATGCCTTGATTAAATCATGTTTGAAAAGAAAGACCTGCTAGTAATGGGTTAAAAGGTAGTTGTGAAGCTTACATGATGTTACTAAGAAGCTATCCATGCTCAGCGTTATCAGTGACAGGACAGTCGCCAGCACCAGTTTCCTGTGAACACTCATTGCTGGCTATCGTTCTGTTTCCCAGTTGTCTTTGCTGTCGAACGTGTTGTTAGGTCAGTTGCTGAGATGTGATATGTTTTGCGAAGCTGCCAACCAGTTTATATAGTACTGGCCACGGTGTTGGGACTTTTCCAGATCAAGGAAATACATTGTTGATTTATTCCTTCTGGGGTTTCCGCTGTTGCCTGTCCTTGTTTGATCTGCGGTTTGTGATGTAATCGGTTTATTGGCATATTTATAAATAAAACTTTAACCTCTTGATTTCGCAAACTCCAGGCATTATTACGTTTCCTTTACTTGCCAAGATATTGAGACTAATTGAAGGTTTCATGGTCAGTTTTGCGGCTCCTAAGTTCTTTCCACTGAGATCAAAGATTAATCAATTACGTAACAATCTAAAGTGGGTGCCAGATCAAAAGAAAATAATTCTGCACTATGAATTGATAGTCAGACTTTTAGCTGACAACACAGAACAAGCAGATAGTAAATGTGAGCATTTATTCTATTGTTAGCAGCATACATAATGCAAAACTAATCGCTCCTTACGAACAGAATGGGAGGATCAGAAATGCAAGGCAAAGTGTCATAAAGTTGTATTTTCCTAATTAACCCGTTCAGAAATGTTACTACACACATCTCGAGCAGGTGGAACTTGAACCTGGGTCTCCTTCTGCCTTTTGTGTGTTATATTTGATGATTAAGTATGATATGTAGTTTACATGCTGGATGTGGTTATTATGGAGGGAGTGGGGACTCATACTGAAAAGATGAGAAATAAAATTCTGGCCATGAGGGTTGAAAAGTTCGTGCTTGATGTTAATATACGCAGGAAGGAAAGCATTGCCATATTAATTCTGTGAAAGCACAGAAGGGACTCATTAGGAACATGTTAAAGCAGAGAAAATCCTTCAACAAATAGAATAGTAGCAGCATAGCTGAAGGCTTTGCCCATGGCTGCTCTGAACACTAGAATTCCCATTTTGTATTATGATGATCAGTGGAACATTTCCATTCCGAAATATTCCATTTGTTCTCATCTGTGCCATTACTTGGTAAATTCCCCTCATCAGTAAGCTAAGTTCGACCTTCTTTAGCAGTCTACAAATAAAGAATTTAGGATGTATCCATGTTAGTTTAACTGCATCTAACCTTAAAAGCAAATCTGTTCTTGCATAGTTGATAGAAAATTTGTAGCTGACTTTGTATGACAACAAACAATGGTGCAACTCCATTTGGCACTGAAATGTTATGTGGTTAATTTAAAATTGACATGCACAGGGTCAAATCTTAACTGAATTAGGCTGGTTTTAGTTAAACTAGCAGCACAACAATGCGAGGTGTACAATTTTGAAATTTGGGGATGACATGAAACTTGTCAGTATTGTAAAGAGTGAGGAAATGGTAATGAACCGAGAAGACACATTGCAAATGAAGTTAAATGCCGGAAAGCAATTCCTTTCGTGCGCAGAGATAATATTTGCTAAATTTTACCATGTTCAAGGAAAAAGAGATCTGAAGCTTTGTAAGCAGATGGTGGCCAAGGTAATGTCACTGGACTAGTAATCTCAAGGCCTCGATTATTGAGCTGGGATACCTATTGATATGCCACTGTGGCAATTAATTAATAATTCTGAAATTGAAAGCTAATTTCAGTAATGTTGACAATGAAGCTATCATTCACTGTTGAAAAAAAATTCTTTTGGACTCTAAACCCCCAGCAATATAGTTGACTCTTAACTGCCCTATGACATGGTCCAGCAAACTACTCAGTCTATGGGCAGTTAGCAATGACCAATAAACTATGGACTTGCTAGTGACTCTATCCCATGAAATTTTAAAAAAAGCACACTTCTTTGATTCTGGCAAATGAGGTGGACAATGTCATAAATATAGCAGAAGGAATACTGAGCTTTATAAATAGAAGCCTGAAGTTAAAAAAAAGTTATTTTAAACCTTTATGAGCTATTAGCGCTGCTCAAAAATTAGCAAGTTATTTTAAAACTATATAAATTCTGCTCAGTTGGTGTGTTGTCAGAATCTGGATATCGCAGTTTAAGAAGGATATGAAACCTTGGGAGACAATCCAGAACTGATACAGAACTGAATAATTAGAATGGCTCTAGGATGACAGATTACAGTAAAATAGACAGCATATGATGCAAGTGAACTCCTTCATGCAGAGAATGTGAAGATTTGGTCATGGTGTTTAAAATTTCAAAGGATTTAAGTAAATAAAGACTACAAATTTCTAATGACTGCTTAAGAACCAGAGGGCACAGATTAAAGGCAATTGGCAAGTTAACCAAAGGTATCATGAGGTTAAGATTTGGAATGTACCACCTGAAATGGTGATGGTACATCCGAAGATGGATGGTGGAGAGGACAGTATGGGTGGGGAGGTAGGGAGGGGATAGGTCAGTCCGGGGAGGACAGACAGGCCAAGGAGGTGGGATGAGGTTAGTAGGTAGGAAATGGAGGTGTGGCTTGAGGCAGAAGGAGGGGGTAGGTGAGAGGAAGAACATGTTAGGCAGGCAGGGATGAGCTGGGCTGGTTTTGGGATGCAGTGTGGGGAGGGGAGATTTTGAAGCTGGTGAAATCCACATTGATACCATTGGGCTGCAGGGTTCCCAAGCAGAATATGAGTTGCTGTTCCTGCAACCTTCGGGTGGCATCATTATGGCAGTGCAGGAGGCCCAGGATGGACATGTCGTCTGAGGAATGGGAGGAGGAGTTGAAATGGTTCGCGACTGGGAGGTGCAGTTGTTTATTGCGAACCGAGCATAGGTGTTCTGCAAAGCGGTCCCCAAGCCTCCGCTTGGTTTCCCCAATGTAGAGGAAACCATACCGGGTACAGCGGATGCAGTATACCACATTGGCGGATGTACAGGTGAACATCTGCTTGATATGGAAAGTCATCTTGAGGCCTGGGATGGGGGTGAGGGAGGAGGTGTGGAGTCAAGTGTAGCAGTTCCTGCGATTTCAGGGGAAAGTGCCGGGTGCGGTAGGTTTGGATGGGAGTGTGGAGCGGACAAGGGAGTCGCAGAGAGAGTGGTCTTTCCAGAAGGCAGACAAGGGTGGGGTTGGAAAAATGTCTTTAGTGGTGGGGTTGGATTGTAAATGGCGGAAATGTCGGAGGATGATGCGTTGTATCCGAAGGTTGGTGGGGTGGTATGTGAGGACGAGGGAGATTCTCTTTTGGCGGTTATTGCGGGGGCGGGGTGTGAGTGAAGAGGTGAGGGAAATGCGGGAGACATGGTCAAGGGCGTTCTCGACTGCTGCGGGGGGGATGTTGCGGTCCTTGAAGAATGAGGGCATCTGGGATGTACAGGAGTAGAATGCCTCATCCTGGGAGCAGATGCGGGGGAGGCAAAGGAATTGGAAATAGGAGATGGAATTTTTGCAGGAAGGTGGGTGGGAGGAGGTGTATTCCAGGTAGCTGTGGGAGCCGTTGGGTTTGAAATGGACATTGGTTTGTAGGTGGCAGCCTGAGATGGAGAAAGAAAGGCCCAGGAAGGTGAGGGATGTGTTGGAGATGGACCAGGTGAACTTAAGGTTGGGGTGGAAGGTGTTGGTGAAGTGGATGAACTGCTCAAGCTCCTCTAGGGCGCATGAGGCGGTGCCGATACAGTCATCAATATAATGGAGGAAGAGGTGGGGTTTAGGGCCAGTGTAGGTGCGAAAGAGGGACTGTTCCACGTAATGTACAAAGAGGCAGGCATAGCTTGGGCCCATGTGGGTACCCATGGCCACCCCCTTTGTCTGTAGGAAGTGGGAGGAATCGAAAGAGAAATTGTCGAGGGTGAGGACAAGTTCGGCTAGGCGGATGAGGGTGTCAATGGAGGGGGACTGGTCGGGTCTGCGGGACAGGAAGAAGCAGAGGGCTTTTAGGCCATCTGCATGGGAAATGCAGGTGTATAGGGACTAGATGTCCGTGATGAAAATGAGGTGCTGGGGACTGGGGAATTGAAAGTTCTGGAGGAGGTGGAGGGCATGGGTGGTGCCACGGACGTAGGTAGGGAGTTCCTGGACCAAGGGGGATAAAATGGAGTCCAGATGGGTGGAGATGAGTTCGGTGGGGCAGGAGTAGGTGGAGACAGTAGCTTGGCCAGGGCAGGCAGGTTTGTGGATTTTGGGAAGGAGATAGAAGCGGGATTGGGGAACAATGAGGTTGGAGGCTGTGGGTGGGAGGTCACCTGAGGTGATGATTTCAGAACCCTCTCCCCATCCCCCTTTTCTGATGAAGGGTCTAGGCCCGAAACGTCAGCTTTTGTGCTCCTAAGATGCTGCTGGGCCTGCTGTGTTCATCCAGCTCCACACTTCGTTATCTCTTATTTTTGAAACGAACATCGGTAAACTCCCAATACAATGTAAATATGTCAGAAATTTATGATAATGATCACAGTGTAATAATACTCAAGCCCAGTCGTGATGCAGTGTGAAACTCCAAAAGGAAATGTGTCATTTTAATGAAGCACATTTAAATTAGCTCCTTGACAATACTACTTGTCCCTAAGGGTGAAATGAATGCTGGCTTTTGTTACTTGATAGATCTGCACCAAGAACAAAGCTGACACAGAGGCAGAACAATAAGAATGAAAGGCCTAAGGTAAAAAAATAAGAAAAGCATCTCATTGTGTATCCTGCAAATATATAGTGTCCTCTATGACCTCATTACGTCAACAACTTTAGGGCTACAAGGTATCATTGAAGGTTGATGTTGTATGTCATTTATTCAACGATCATATTACGTGTTGTAGAGAGTTGAATGTGTAGAGGGTGTGTTCAGGAGTTTTTGACCAGCTAATGTGAAATAATTCATGTGTTTTCTTCGATATAAATATGTTTAATTCTTAATTAAAAATGAAGGATAATCAGTGCATTTTACTTCTTCGTTGGCTGTCTGCCTTAATACTTCAATCCAATTTGCTGTATTTCCTGTTTGATGACATCACTATTGCTGTTCTCTTTGAATTGATGCCAGATTCAAAGTAATGTTTGGGACTGGATTAAGCATTAAGAAGACTTCATCAAGGTCAAAGTGTAAATGATCATTTCATCACTAACTGCAAAATCTAGGCCATTAATTCAATAGACCTAGCTCAAAAGAAGGAAGCTCCCACTCTGCTGAGTTTCTGTCTTTACCTCACCTAATGAGAACAAATAATTTGTAAACGAGAAGCCTGGAATTTCAGCAACTGTGAGGTTCCTGCGTACCTCTGTGGTTGAAGTAATGGAAAGAATGTTGTTCAAATGAGGAATGGCAGAGAACAAAGAATGAGAAAGGAAAGAGAAAGAATAATTCGAAGAGAAGAATGAGACATAGAAGAGAAACTTAGTTTTGAAATAAAATTGAGAAAGACCTGATGTTGGTGCACTCTGATACCCTTGCTGAACTGAATCTGAGAATAAAAAGCAGTTTGCTCATGCATAGAATAGCATGAAATCCAGACACTGTCATCAGTGAATCTATACTTGCGCAGTGTAGAAGTTCCCACCATTTCCAGTCTTCACTGCAACCATGATTTGATGAAAAACTTCTACAGCTCCATTATTAGACTTGCTGTCAAAACCCTCAATAAAGTCTCATGGCCCTACAAAAACATGTTTATAATTGTCAAATTTCTCCAGAATAATTTTTAAAAATGCCATATGTTTAAAGCATGTTTCTTTTTGGAAAGTTGGTTTATTTTTGTTTTAGTTTCTACCTTAAACCAAATATATATTTCACTGTTTGAAAATACAGATCAGAAGTGAAGGGTTTTAAAACCTTTACCTTCACAGTACTTCTGTTTGATTTGTTGACATCACCTTTGCCACCTGCCAAGGCAGCCCCTTGACTTGGCACAAAGATGTAAATCACAGTTGGGAAAGAGGAAATTCCAAAAGCAGAGATCATTTTCTGTTTGTGCTGAGCTTTCTTAGAGGTCACTGCTGAGCACTCTTGTTTCACTGTTATCTTAAAATGTAGAACAATAAAAAGCTGCAATTGTATACTGCACCCCTGAAAATTGCTTCATTATCAGTGTGATTGTTGGTCGAAACCCAGACAAAGTTCTAACACATCATTTTTTTGGTCTGTTTCTATGGGAATCTGTTGGTACTTTCTGTAGAATTGCTACAACTTCTGTGAGCTTATTAATACCTTCTGCTCAGTGCCTTTGTTCTATGTTCAGGTGATATACTGCTTTCATGACTTTGTGACAAACCTTGTCATTGTTGGCTTTTATGTATGGCTTACTTCTGTGACATGTAACTCATTCCTCACACTGGTTTATGCTCTACTTTTAGAAGATAATTATCAATCTTACCTCACCATTGGTTCCAAATTCTATGACTGTGTTACAATTTATGGATAGGCTCTGTGCTTTCATGTAGCTTCTGTTTATTGTGACTGTATTTAGAGCAATGAAGTATTTCAACACAATCTGCTTAAAAACAGTCAGTTACTGGTCACAGATTGTTCCCTGTAAAATGTGGAGTATATTTAAAACAAATTAAGTTCAGCTCTCAAATCCTTCTTCTTCATTGATCACCAAGATCAGAATATTATCTAAACAGGGAGATTGTACAGAGGGACTTAGGTATCCATGTACATGAATCATAACGTTTAACCATGCAGGTGCAGCAAGTAATTAGGGAGGCAAATAAAAATCCTTATTGAGATATCAAAGTGTGGGGCTAGATGGGCACAGCAGGCCAAGCAGCATCTTAGGAGCAAAAAAGCTGATGTTTTGGGCCTAGACCGTTCATCAGAAAAGAGGGGTGGGGAGAGGATTCTGAAATAAATAGGGAGAGAGGGGGGAGGCGAACCAAAGATGGATAGAGGAGGAATTATTGAATGTTCACTGATGTTATTGCAAGATAAGTTAGATAGATCCTTGACTGCAATCTGTCTTGATGGATCATATTTTGGTAATTAACAAAATGGTCTTTCACTGAAACACAAACGTGCAATGCTGCAGGTCAAGGGGGTGGGGTGAGTTTAGTAGGTAGGAAATGAAGGTGTGGCTTGAGGTGGGAGGAGGGGATAGGTGAGAGGGAGAACAGGTTAGGCAGGTGGGGACGAGCTGGGCTGGTTTTGGGATGCAGTGGGGGGAGGGGAGATTTTGAAGCTGGTGAAATCCACATTGATACCATTGGGCTGCAGGGTTCCCAAGTGGAATATGAGTTGCTGTTCCTGCAACCTACGGGTGGCATCATTATGGCACTGCAGGAGGCCCATAATGGACATGTCATCTAAAGAATGGGAGGGGGAGTTGAAATGGTTCGCGATTGGGAGGTGCAGTTGTTTACTGTTAAACGAGTTTAGGTGTCCTGCAAAGCGGAATCCGCTGTACACGGTGTGGCTTCCTCTACATTGGGGAAACCAAGTGGAGGCTTGGGGACCGCAACCTACTAAACTTATCCCACCCCCTTGACCTGTCCGTCCTCCCCGGACTGACGTATCCCCTCCCTACCTCCTCACCCATACTGTCCTCTGCACCTATCTTCTCCTCTATCTATCTTCAGTCCACCTCCCTCTCTCTACCTATTTATTTCAGAATGCTCTCCCCATCCCCCTTTTCTGATGAAGGGTCTGGGCCCGAAACGTCAGCTTTTGTGCTCCTAAGATGCTGCTTGGCCTGCTGCGTTCATCCAGCCCCACACTTTGTTACCGTGCAATGCTGCAGATTTGATTCTTACCCAGAAACAAATAAACATTTTTCCGAAGGAATAAAAATAAAATAGAATATTCATAATGCAATTTTAAAGATTTCAAGCACAGCAAAATATAATAATCTACCTATCCCAGCAGCAATCCTTTACAGTTCTCAAATACTGGACAGAATCCCTTTTCAATCACATGCTTTGACTTAAATGTGTTTTCAATTCTTTGTCTTGAGGACCAGATAGTCTGTACCTTGAGAATAAAATTGAATTTAGATGTTCTCAACTTTAAATAACCTCTTCAGAGTTTTAACCAAACTCTTCTCCTCTCGATCTTTCAAACTGTACTCCATACATTGGTGTATCCTATTTCTTAACATTTCTAAATTAACTCTTTTCTTCAGGTGAAACTGTTCTACTAACTTTCACCATGACTTCTAAGAATGGAAATCAAAAGTCTTTACAAGATGTTTCGCTTAAGGAAAAAAGTCAATTTTTTATCCTTCCGACTGGAAGCAGCCTAATGCACTTACTCTGCCCAGCTGTAAAACATACCTGATGTAAGCAAACCCCCCATATACTCAAGGAGTCTCTTTCTCTCTGTCACTCGTACTATGTTTAAAACATATACGGCAGAAAATACGGACAAGTTAATCATTAAACCCTACACAGGCCGAAAACTTACATGCAACCTGTTTAAAATGTTATGTTCAAAAATAATGACTTTAAAATATACATATAAGTCACACACTTTACAGTATAGTATATTAGTCTTTTTTTACAAGGAAGATGAAGCAATTTTTAAAATTTATTCAGGAGACATCGTCATCACTGGCCATGCCAGGATTTATTGCCCATCCCTAAATGCTCAGAAGACAATTGAGACTCAACCACATGACTTGGATCTGGAGTCACATGTAGGCCAGACCAGGTAAGGATGACAGATTTTTTCACTAAAAGACATTAGCGAACCAGATGGATTTTCCAACAAGTGGCAATGGTTTCATGATCATCAGTCAATTCTTAATCCCGGATTTTTTTTGGACTTCAAATTCCACCATCTGCCATAGAAGAATGAGAGATTGAAGCATACAGTATTCTGAGGGGCATTGATAGGCTAGGTGCTGAGAGCTTGTGTTCCCTTGTGGGAAAATCTAGGGTGAGAGACTCAGTTTCTAGATGAGGGATCTCCATTAAAATTGAGAAGAGGAGAAATTTCTTCTCTTAAGACATCATTAGTCTTTGGAATTCTCTTCCCTAGTGTACAGAGGTGGCTGGGTCACTAAATATATTTATGGCTGAGGTATACTTATTTTAGATTTAAATTTAGAAAAAACAGAGTTACGGACAAAATCTGATCAGCCCAAATCTTACTGACTGGTGCAGCAAGCTGCAGGAGCCAAATGACCTCCTCTTGTTTCTTTTTCTTATGGTCTGAGTGCATTTTCACAATTATAGGCGTAATAGCCTTTATCTTGAGAAGTGTGATGTCAAATATATTTATAATAAACTGGTGGGACCATCAGTTAGCATTGACAAGATTCAAAATTAAGGTAAACGTGTACCTCGGTAGCATAATAATCCTCTAGGTATGAATTAAAGTCCTATTGTTGACAGCTGAGTTGCGGCACTAATTCTGAAAGAATGCAGATCCAAGACAGTTTGACACAGACATGAAAGTAGTGATATAATATATATTTTATCAGATTATCTGTCATCAATTTAGTTAATGATTGTCTTTTAAGTTAATAATCGGAGCGTATTTAAAAATTGAAGTGTTATAGCTAATAGTTGTATTTGTGCATAGATGCAAAGATAATGCTTCATGCAACTTTGGAACCAACACAGTCTGGTTATTCTGTGACGTTTATTGTAGATTAAAAATGGGCTGAATGTTCAATTACTTTATCTTTACCAAGCCAAAACAGAAAGTCATTCATGAGACTTTACAAAAATACAAAAATCTTTTCCATGATTATTTATAGTGAGCATTAGGCCTGTGGATTAATAGCAGTTTTTTTTAAGAGACCTGCTTATTTGTATTAAGCAACTTGGTGGGTTGCCCAGA
The DNA here is from genome assembly GCF_030684315.1 of Stegostoma tigrinum. Classification (NCBI taxonomy): domain Eukaryota; kingdom Metazoa; phylum Chordata; class Chondrichthyes; order Orectolobiformes; family Stegostomatidae; genus Stegostoma; species Stegostoma tigrinum. The sequence continues at coordinate 16,647,694 of NC_081367.1, read as the reverse complement.
TGAGAAGGAAGCATAGTTGAAGAAAAATCTATGTGCTAGTCTTTCTAACTTCATTAACTAAAAGTTAAGCTGAAAATAAATGTTTTCAGTTTAGTTTTAGGGTAGAGGTTTAGTTCATTGATGACACAGTTGCTCAGGTTAGAAGAATGCAGAGTTCTCAGAAGGTTGAAGAGCTGTAAGAAAGTCATGGGACAAACAGGGGGCATTGATTTTCTTTTTGTATACTTATAGTGGGTATCTCAAAATTTATCATGCTCTGTGCCAAAGCGCCTTCAAGATGAAGTAGAGTAGTGGAAGAGAAGGAGAGGAAAGGAAGCAAATCTTGCACTCCAGGTCCCAGTACCTCATTGGATGTTCTATGCAATGTGCATAAAGGCCTATGAGTTGGGAATCAGCCTGTTGAATCTCACAAAAACTCACGGCAGAAACATGCAAACATGAGAAGATATCCTCCTTCGTTCAAGGGACTGCCAGTGTATATGTTTTTGTTTCAACGGTTTTACTTCCTTCATTACCATAATGGTACCACATCACTGTAGGAGAACAGGAGGCTCAAAACACATTGGCAATTTGACATTAATTTCTCTTGTAAGCCTTTGCCAGGAGGTATGCCAGAGACCGCCCAAACATGACTGTCTGCTTTGGATTTCACTCTCCTCTGTCACGGGGCTTGGAGCTTCCAGTTGGCATCTTTGCATGGTATAGCTCAGATTAAAAAGTGGATGGAGTTGAGCTACTTTGGGCCTCACCCAGTTGCATTCTGTCACCTTTGCAATTATGTAGTGCCACAATGCTGCTGTTCCATAGTATTGTATATACGTTGGTAATCTAAGGTTACCCACATTTTTTTGCACCAATAATATTTCTTACAGTCCTTTTCAAATCTGTCAAAAATGGCATTAAATGACTGCGGAAATTAGTAACGTTCTTAATGGTTTAGGTGAATATGGTTCAAATAACACACCTCTAAATGTACAGTATTTAAAGTCAGCAACAGCAGTTTTTGTATCTAAGTTTAATAACAAAATTTATTAATTTAACAGTATGTGAGCTTTCAACTCAAGCTGTCTAAATGGTTTGATGTTACAAAGGCCAAATGCAGTGTCATATGTGACATTTCAAATCTGTTATAAATTTTGAAAAGGGACAGAAATAAGAACAAAAGCAAGCTTGAAAACTTCAACAGGCCAGGCAGTATCTCAGGAGAGTGGCAGGGTATCATGTTGATGATGTTTCGCCAGAACATCACAATGGATTAGGTGTAAGGAAACCTCTGGAATCTACTGCTAAACAATTCGTAGGGGCGCAACAATTAGAGGTCCCATTGAGATTTAAACTTGGATCGCTGAATAAAGGAGACAAATATTCTCAAACTGGGACAAATTGCATTTATCTGGCCTATTTGTCCCAAAATGCTTTACAGCCAATTTTTGGGCTACTAAAGTATAGCAAAGTGCAAGCATTAGCAAGTAATGCAAAGCAAACTCTTGCAGTTATGTGCCAATAATCAAATAATTCTTTTCATGCTCTTCAGTGATAAGTATTTGCCAGATATGGGATAAACTCTTGTATTCTTCTTAAATGCAGTGTCAGGGTGATTTACATCCCCTGTGAGGGGCAGGACTGTAATTCTAATTGTTGATGTCTTGATTGTTTTTACATGAGAATATTTTTTTTTCAAAATGCAGTAAAGCAGATTGAAATATGTTAATCGTGTCCAGTGTGTGTAAGTTATTGACCATAAAGTTCATGAGACAAGCCATTATATTAATGCTGTTCAGTTTTATTATGTGCAACATGTTGATTAAGGAAGGTAAACGCTGTTGATCACTCCAGTGAGCAGTGTTAAGGTTGTAATATAGCAAATAACTTACGTATTTTCAATTTTAATGAAACCCTGCAGCAACATTTGAGGCAAAACAGGAAGACTGCTTTGATGTGACAAAGATGAGTATTTAGCAGGATGTTTTGAAGACTGTGTAGTCTGAAGTCTTCTAAAAGGAGTGCAGAAGATTAGCCTTCCAGCGGATATGTAATGTTCCTGTGGAACTGAGTTACTGCTAGGATTTTCAAGTGGAATAAAGTTGAGCAATGTTTAACCCATGCAAATTTTTGTTGCAATACTTAACTAAGATGGCCAGGGAGTATGGGAATACATCATGATTATTATATTTAATGGCTTATCATAGTGAAGTGCTCGTTGAATCAGAGTTAGAATTAGAATTAGAATCTCTATAGTGTGGAAACAGTCCCTTCGTCCCAACAAGTCCACAGCGAACCTCAGAGCATCCCACCCAGACCCATCCCCCTATAACCCACCTAATCTACACCTCCCTGAACACTACGGGCAATTTTGCATGGCTAATCCACCTGACTGTTGTGCTGGTGCCTTCCTTTTCACAGGCTGGTAGGTGGGGATTAATTTTTAAAGTGCTGAATAATTTAGTCAACAATTAATGGAATTCTCACAGATTTCTTTGGGACCGCCAACACACCCATCGTTTGGAAGGATAGGATGGTCCGTTTAGGTCGCAGCAGGCAACAGAGGCCGATAGAAATGCTGATTTACTTTGACTCCATCCAGGCTCCAGCAGACTCTCTGATGCAAGTGAAAAAAAAATCATTAAGGGTGTACCAAGAAAAAGCAATGGCTTGATTAGAGGTTATTCTCCATGATCAATGGCTGAGCAGTTCCAGCAAATATGAAAATCGACTCTGTCAGGCTAACTCTAGTGATGTGATCACTAAGGAAAGGCTAAGGCTGTTGCTTTGAGATGAATTTAAAGCTTCCTTATGATTTGATTTATATTTCTATATCTATCGAAAAGAAAGAACCAACTTATTTTCAGCCTGTGTACAAAATGAGCATTTTTCATCTTTAACGTGTGATTGAAGGACAACAGGAATATCATTTTGGAATAAATCCTTTTGGTAAACCTCAATGGGTGATTCCTATTCACTGGCCACCATTTTCACGATGAAAGAAAGTTTTGCAGCCTTTCCAACACTGAGCTTGGTAATGAACAATTCTGAGTGTCACCTGCACGACTAGTCCACTATATTTCCAGCTATCTTTTGACAAATGAATTATCATAAATATGGTCACAACATTGACTGGATTTGATTTGATTTAAGCTTCATTGTCATGTGTATCCAAGCACAGAAGTGCAGGAGTACAGTGAGAAGTGGATAATGTTGCCACACATGGTGCTATCTTAGACATAAAGCTTAGGTACAGGTATTAAAGTAGAGAAACAAAATTAAAAATTAAAGTTGAAAGTTAACATTGCAGTCCTTCCTAGTATTAAGTGGGAAAAATAAAGAACAAAGGTAAAAGTTCAACAGCCCTTCTTAAGCACACTCCCTGCAGCAGCTCAGTGTCCTCTGCTTTGATCAGCTCTCTGGGAAACCTCAGGTTCCCTGCTCTTGACACTGTAGATGCTTGACTCTTCAGGCTTGCTGTAACCATGTTGGGCTCAGGCCCACATCTTCTCAAAGCACTGGACCTCCAGCCGACACTGCTCGGGACCCAGGACAGCTGCCACGCTCCCTGCGATGCCATCACCGCTGCTGCACTCTCTTCAGAACTACAGAAGGTAAGTAATAAAAGATGACAACGAGAGGGAAGGAAAAAAGCACAAAGACTGCGGCTGACCTGGAGTGGGCAGGCTGACATGGTATTGGGGGGGTGGGGGGGAGCTGGCGAGTTGGATATGGAACTAGCTTATTCATAGGAGACAGAGGGTGGTGGTTGAATAGAGAGCTGTGATTAGCGCTGTTCCACAGGGATCAGTACTGGGATCTCGGCTGTTCGTGATCTACATGAGGAATGCATAGCTGGTCTGATTAGTGAGTTTGCAGACAATACAAAGATTGTTGGAGTTGTGGATAGTGAGGAGGATTGTCAGAGGTTACAGCAGGGTATAGATCAATCGGATGCATGGGCAGAAAAATGGTAGATGGAGTTTAACCTGGACATATGTCAGATGATGCATTTTGGAAGGTCAAATACAGGTGGAAATTATATTGAATGGCAGCATTGATATGCAGAGGGATCTGGGTGTGTAGGTCCACAGATCACTGAAGGTAGCAGCATATGATGGACAAGCTAATAAAAAAGGCTGATGGTGGGCTTACCTTCACTGGAAGGGGCATTGCGTATAAGAATAGACAAGCTATGCTGAGGTTTATAAAACTTTAGTTAGGCCACACTTAGAATATTGCACACAATTCTGGTCAACACACTACCAGAAGGATGTGGATGCATTGGAGAGAGTACAGAAAACATTTACCAGGATGTTGCCTGGTATTGGAGACTTTAGCTAAGAAGAAAGATTGGATAGACTGGGTTTGTTTTTACTGAAATGCAGAAGGTTGAGGGGCAACATAGTAGAAGTTTAATAGATTGTGAATGGTGTGGATAGGGTAGAAAGTACGAGACCTTTTTCTCAGGGTGGAAGGGTCAATTACTAGGGGGTGCAGGTTCAAGGTACAATGGGGGGTGATGTTTAAAAGAGATGTGAGAGGCATGTTTTTCACACAAAGGATGGTGAGTGACTGGAATGCTTTGCCAGAGGTGGTGGTGGAAGCAGCATTCAAGAAGCCCCTGGACGAATACATGAATAGGAAGGACATAGACGGATATAGATCCTGTAAGTGAAGACAGTTTTAGAATGGAAGGGCAAAATGTGGCAGTGCAGGCTTGGCGTGCTGACGGGGCTGTTTCTGTGCTGTATTGTCCCTCATTCTTTGTTCTACTGAGTCGGTGCTGCCATCTTGAATAGCTGTCTCACCCTCTCTCTGTGCTGCCAGGAATTTCGCAGGCAGCATTCAAAAAAATACAAAACTGAACATTTGTTTGATAATGTACAAGCTGTTTCATATGTTCCTACTCGACTGGTACTGTTAATATTTATTATCTTCCATTAAAAAATTGGACTATAATTTACTATTGCAAAGTAATGAACAGAGTCCACTATTAGTTAGATTTGTTCATGACTATATAATCTCTATCGTGCCACAAGTTCCTGAAAGTGTGAGCTGATAATGTGCCCACAGGGCAAGTGGGACCTGAGGGAACAATGTATATGACTGCGTGCCTCGTTTTTCAATCAAGTTAGGAAGTTGTGTAAAAAGCAGATCAAATTCTGAGAAGAAAGTATACATTTGAAAGTGAAATTCAATTTGGAAATCATTATCACAGGTGAAGACAGAAAAATAAGTGGGAAAGAAAAAAGTAGGATGAATATGAATTTAAAAATAAACAAAAAGTGCAAATAATCCTTGGGTGGAATCAGATAGCAGTCAGAACAATGTGGGCTCTGGTGAGATGGGTGGCAGAATGGGGGCAGAAGTCTGACCAGGCCCATCTCAACATTGCGATCATCTTGCCCCATCTTGTAGTCCTTTCAAAAGCAGTTTAGAAAGATTCTTGCTGGTCAGTGGCAAGTTGGCATTGATGTCAATCACACCTTGTTAAGGGTCGTGTTGGTGTTTCAACTCATTAACATCACCAAATTCGCCCAAAAAACTGGAGATCATCAAACCTCGACATGGAAATGAGAGTGGGATCTGGTGATTTTAGCTCACCACTTTTTCTAAATGACCTCCATGATGCATGCACTATCCCTGCCTTGCAATGCCTTGCCTTTTTGTGCTTTCCCTGTTAGCTAGAAATACCAGGATCATTTTATTGCCATGTTGCCATGCCATTTAGCATCAACACAAAGTCATGAAGCTTGCCTCAGTTGTCAGCAGTCCTCAGTTCAGTAAATGGGGATTGCTTTTGCTCAGGGCATACCAGCGCAGTAAGTGGAGGTCAGTCTGTAATACCTGCTTTGTGCAGGATCCTATCCTCATGAGGAATGAGGAGCCAAAGAACAGGCAGTACACCACCTGTCTTGACTCTTTCTTCCCTGTTGTGGGCTGGTGTCCTACCGGAAGAAAGGAGATGTTGATATTGTGGAAGATGAGGACTTCAAATGTCATAACGTTCAAAGCTTGGGCCAAGTGCTGGAAATTGGTACAAGAATAGTTTTGCTGGTGCAGACACAACAGGCTGAAGGGCTTCCCCTGTCCTGTGTGATTCTATGAAAGAGGGTAGCACAGCTGTTGCTGTAGAAGCAGATAGGGAGTTTTCCTGAATGAGCAAATTGGCAGAACAGAGGACATGCAGGGTTAATGGTGTTGCAGGTTGGAGTGGTTGAGGGTAGGTGCAGAAGGCGTTAAAGGAAATAGTGAGAGTGGTACAGCATCAGCTTTGGTTGGGAGGTGGGTGCAGTAGCAGAAATAGTGAGCGTGATATTACAATGATAGTTGCCTGGCGCAACCCAAGGTGTGCCTTGAATTGCAGAAGCACCCTGTAAATGGATCACTTGAAAAAAAGATGTGGTGAGATGATCTAGACATCAAGATGTAGCACATCAACATCTCACCATACCCCACACCTCTCAGAGACTTTTATGATTCTACCCGATAAGATTTGAAGTACACTTCAAGATTGAACATGTAAGGAAACTTTCTTGGTAAATCAGGATATGAGGCCAGTAATATGGGGTTGCATCAAGTGAATTCTGTGTCAAGTATTAACATCTGTGTCTATGGCTTTCCTGCGTTGTTGAGGGAAGTTGTGACTCACCAGACTCAATATGACAAAACGTGTCAAGTAATGCCTGTGTAATGATCGTCAGCCTGTTCCAACTATTGCGTCAAACTCACCCCAATGCTCAGGTTCCACCTTGCCCTTTCAGAAGAACATTGGAACTATCCCCTCAGGACCATTCTTGTAACAATTCTGGTCCTGCCTACACCATGAGGTCTATTGCATTAGGATTTCAGCAAACCTTATGACAGGCTTGAAGGTCCCTTGGATCATTATTTTGTGCTGTCTAGATCCACTCTGAGAGATAGTGGGATATCCATGACATGAGCCTTGCACTACACCTGCAAACTATCAGGAGATGTACAACTACTCACTAAATTAAACAGCCTTGAGAAGTAATACTTGGATTAAAGATATGTGAGCCCATTTCTGGATGAACTAGAATTGATTGGGCAAATACTTAAATGCCTGAGAACTGTACTACTTCAAGAAGTGCCTTCCCTCTGCTACACCAAACTGCAAAATTGAAAAGCGAGTTGGAAATCATTTCCTAAACAGTGCCTTCAAAAGATACAGACCCCTATTCTCTGAATGCCTAGAATGATTCCAATAATTGTACATCAGTTGAATGTCACACTTAAGAGAATCCTGAACTATAATTCCGAAATAATTTTTGTACTTAACATTTTTTTCCAAGCTGCTTGACTGCATTCACATGCTGTGGGTTGAAGCTCTTCCTGATCCAGTGCCCATTTTAAAAATATTTACACAACTGACACACTTCCATTTACCTATAACTCCCTGTTTGCAAAACATAACGTGCATCTTTCATCACAATATGACTAACGGAGTGCAGCTAACGGTGAATGATCATTGTTTCCTCAAGCATAAGACACGGGTACTGCTACAATGACCGCACTTCACATGTAGGATTTTCTGAAGATCGTGTGGATGGCATGTATGGATTAAGACACCTTCTGTGAATTCGCTGTTGCTACCTTCATATTACAGGGCAGAAGTCAGTCGCATGGTAGATCATGAGCTTGGTTTCACTTTTGAAGTCACGTTCTTTCGCTATCTTCTCCAGGCAGCCAAAGATTGCATTCACAGATGTTGCGTGATTCTGGATTTCAGTGTCAGCCTTCTGTAGAAGCAAACTTCAAACTCCAGGTTTTCCAGGCACTCACCATGAATTGTAATCGACTGGAGGACATGGGTTTGAGGTGAGATGGGAAAGATTTAAATGCAACGCATGGAGCTTTGGAAACCCTGTAGGCTCAAAGGGACTTAGGAGTCCCAGTCAGGATTTTCTTAAGTGTAACATGCAGGTTCCGTTGGCATTTAGAAAGGCAAATGCAACGTTTGCATTTATTTTGGGAGGGCTAGCACGCAAGAACGGAGATGTGCTGCTGAGACTGTATAAGATTCTGGCCATGCTTCATTTGGAATATTATAAACAATATTGGGCCCTGTATGTAAGGAAGGATATGCTGGTGTTGGAACGGGTCCAGTGGAGGTTTACATGAATAATCCCAGGGCTGAAGGGCTTGTCTTATGAGGAACAATTGAGAACTCTGGCTCTGTATTTGATGGAGTGTAGAACAATGAAGGGGAGTCCGATTGAAGCTTACAGAATACTGAGAAGCCTGGATAGAATGGATGTAGTGAAGATGTTTGTTCTAAGGAAAAACCTAGAACTTGAGGGTACAGCCTCAGAGCAGAGGGATGTCTTTTTAGAAATGAGATGAGGAGGAATTTCTTCAGCTAGAGAATAGTTAATCTGTGGAATTCATTGCTGCAGAAGGTTGTGGAGGCCAAGCCATTGAATGTCTTTAATTCAGTGATAGATAGGTCCTTGATTGGTATGGGGACCAAGGATTTTCGGGGAGAAGGCAGGAGAATGGGCTTGAGAATCCTAACAGCCACAATTGAATGGTGGAGCAGACTCAGTAGGTGGAACGGCTGAATTCTGGTCCTACATCTTATGGCCTTATTTTTGGAGCTGGAGAGAGAAGGACCCAGAGATAGTTTAGATGCTGGTGACTAATGAAGAGAGAGCCAGCAGAGACCAGGCAAAACAATATGACAAGAAGAGAAAGATGTGACATCGTAGGAAAGTCATGGGTTGACTGTTTGTTGAGCAGCTGCTGTTGGGGACAGTGTTTCAATCAAGTAATTTTTTGAAACCAGCGCAAACAACGAAAGAATTTATAGACAGAGATGAGGGAGGTGATTTGTGAGTAACGGTGAAGTATTTCTATTTTCTACTGATCTCCATTTTTATGCGACACAGTGGCTCAGTGGTTAACACTGCAGCCTCACAGTGCCAGGGGCTCGGGTTCGATTCCAGCCTCGGGTAACTGTCCGTGGGGAGTTTGCACATTCTCCCCGTGTCTGTGTGGGATTCCTCCGGGTGCTCCGGTTTCCTCCCACAGTCCAAAGATGTGCAGGCTAGGTGGACCGGCCATGCTAAATTGCCCGTAGTATACAGGGGTCAGTGTGTGTTTTAGGGGAATGGACCTGGGTGGGATACTCCAAAGGTCGGTGTGGACCTGTTGGGCCGAAGGGCCTGTTTCCACACTGTAGGCAATCTAATCCATTTTTAGACAATTATTCAAGAGTAAGGTTAATGTAATTCAAGTGACAGTAAATAAAGTATTTTAAAAAATGTAAGTGAAACTATGGCAGTCAGCCAAGTGGAATGCCTGTCCTGACACATGTGGGCAGTTATGGTCACTTTCCTTAACCTAGACAAGCCCATTACAGGAAGTAGCACCAGCTGTACAACCTGGAGGTCTGGGTATCAGGGATCCAGCAGCAGTTTGGGTCCTTGACATGTTTTCATGAGACAGAGAACGACGTAGGAAGCATGTTGAGAGGAGGTAACTCAATCAATAGAAAGGATTAAGATTGATAAGGAGTGGAGTTATTGGATTAGTTGTCAGTATTTAAAGTTGATAGGGCACCTGGACTGGATGAGATGCATCAAAATATCTTGAAGGACATGACAGTGGAAATTGGATAGACACTGGCAGTTATCTTTCCATCTTCACTGGTTTGAGGAGTGACGCTAGAGGATTGGAAAATTGCAAATTGTGTGACCTTGTTCAATAAAGGCTGTAAAGTTCAGCTCAGCAATTACAGAGCAGACCGTTTAACCTTGGCGATGGGGCTACCTCTGGAAAGAATTATTTGGGGTAGAATTAATAGTCATGTGGATTGAATCACAAAAGTCAACATGGATTTGTTATGGGAAAATCAGACTAACTTGCTGGATTGTTGATGTAGATAACAGTGAGGTTTGATGAGGTGAAGATTGATGATGTTGTCTACATGGACTTCCAAATGATAAGATGTTTGATGCTCCACAACAGACTTGTGAGGAATATTATTGGTCATTGTAGAATAAAAGAAATCATACAATGTAGATAGAAAATTGGCTGAGTCACATGAAACAGTGGTTGTTTCTCTGGGACAAAGACAGTCTGCAGTGGAGATCCCCAAGAGTCAGCACTGCTTGCTTTTGCTGGTATATTATAAATTATCTAGATCTTGGTGTGCAGGAGACAACTTCAAAGTTTTCAGATAACATAAACATTGGGAGAATTGTCAATTGTGAAAACAGTGCAGAACATCAAAACGATATTGACATATTTGTGAATGGGTGAATACATAGAAGATGAAGCTCAATGCAGAGACGTGTGAGGTGATGCATTTGGTGTAAAGAACATAGAGATACAATATACAATAAAAGGTACTATTCTAATGGGCATGTAGGAGCAGAGGGTCCTGGCTGTATATCCATATATATCATTAAAAGTGGTAGGGCAGGTAAAGAGAGCTCTTATAAAGCATGTGCTATTTCGGCCTTATTAACAGGGGCTATACAATGCAAGAACAGAGTGGTTATGATGAACTTGTATCAAACACTGGTTAGACCTCAGCTGGAATATTGTGTACAATTCTAGGCACCAGATTATAGGAAGATGTGAATGAATTGGAGAGAGTGCAGAAGATGTTCACAGGAATATTTCCAAGGATGAGACACTTCAGTTCAGAGGAAAGATCGGAGAAGTTGGAACTGCTTTTTTCTTTGAGTAGAGAAGGCCATGAAAAGATTTAATACAAAATTTCAAAGTCATGAGGTCTCTGAGCAAAGTGGATAGAGAGACACTGTTTCTACTTGTAAACAGATTGAGAATCAGAGGGCACAGTTTGCTCAAGAAGCAAGTGCAAGGCAAGAAAAACCTTTTCACACAGCAAGTAGCTAGACTATGGATGGAAGCTCAGTAAAGATGTGTTCAGTTGATGCCTTCAAGAATTGGATGATGATTTAAATTGAGACGGTATGCAAGGCTACAGGAAAAAGGTTAAATGCTCAGAGACAGTGCAGATTTGATAGGCTGACTAGTGTCCTTCTGCACTGTGATCTGAAATATCAATATGTATCAAGAGGGTTTCAATGCAAATTATGATGGAGTCCCAATTAGAAATAATGATTCAAAAATAGTTAAAATTTTAAGTATGCCACTATTTTATCTCACAGAGTTCTGTAGATTGGTGGACAGAGTGTTTGTGTTTTACAGCAATGAATGAAAACACCACTGATGTTATGCTAATCACATAGAATAATATAAAATTATAATCTTGTTGTAAACTTTTAAATGCGACCTAAACAGCAACAAGCATAAATTGGACTAAAGGCATGATTAAAATAAATTTACAATACTTACTGACACCAAGATATCAAAACTTAGGGGTCAATGTTTTGTGAATGTGGAGATTCTGTTGCCTGGTCTGAAAGTGGCAGTGAAAGGGTGAGTGTGGGGAAATCAGAGCTCTCTGTATTTTTCAGTTGCTCAGTAAGTTGTGTTCCCCGCTGTGGAGAACTCATTTAGAAGGCTGGTAATTCAACAGCTTCAATGGCGCCACTGCTTGTGTTGGCCATTGTTGGAACTGCACCTGGAGGATGAGGTACCGATGATGGCTTTGCACCTTCAAAGTTACGTGGGTGAGATCAGGGGTTGCTGGCCCGCCAGGCAGGCTCCACTGAAGCGTGGGAGGGCTGGTGTTGCTCTGGGCACATTCTTTGTACACATAAGGCACACATTCCCACCACTCTCCAGCAACGCTTGGCAGGGCCAGACTAATGTGAATCTGGCAATGACCCAGAATCTCAAGCTGGCTTGTTAAATTCATTAAAGGACCATTTAACGCCAATGATAAGAGGTCAAATGGTATTTTCAAGTCAGTCTTTTGGCTGTCAGTGCAGCCAGGAGCTAGAGTTGGCCTGTTAACATCTAAATAGGATGTGTTTGGCAGATCAAACTGTAGCCACAGGCCATCCCTTCACCATGGTAGTCTAGCAACTGCGGCTATATTTAATTTCAAACATCCCTAAAGGTCTGCATGGGTGCTTCTCTTACCTGCAACATCATGGTACAGTTCCTTTAGATTGTGAATTAGTCTTCCTCTCTTTCCTTCCCCTATTGCTCTGAAAATGTCTTTCCCTGTTGATGATGATTCTTTTCTGATTTTGCTAATGCTATTTCTCTTTCTAGACTGTAGATGAAAATTTCTACTCAGTTATTTCTTATGATTGCTTTCAGCCATGGTGCAGCAATTGTAGTTTTACAAAATCCCAGGCACTGTCAATTTTTTTTCACTGGGCACCTGACTAAGAGGACCCCACCCCAGTCTGCAGGCTGGTCAGTAGTATTCACCTGGCTGTTTGGCTGTGTGTTAAGGCTGTTTTCCCCTGTCAGTGGCAATGATGACAGTAGTTAGGTGGTGGCATTGAGAAATGCCCTTAGCCAGTCCTTAATCACGGCCTTGTCCTTCACTGGGCTGACCCCAACCTTGCCTGTCCAATCTAATGGCAGGGAGCTGGGAAGGTGATAACTTCTCCAACCTGTGCTTTCCCTTAAACATTAAAGATCCCCCTCCACCTTCCACCCCCCATCTTTCAGCTTACAGTGACTGTTGATTGCAGCAAAATGTGGCAGAATTACCACTAAGATAGCTGATGGTATCATGCAGTTTCATTAACTTGTGTGATAGTGTGCAGCAGGACTTACTTTAAAATGTAGGAATGCAAGGATCTCTGACAGTTCTGTGCATAATGTACATGCTTCACTAAACAGTTCTGGTAGTTAACACTGGCTCCACATTTGTGTCTAAGCTCCCTCACAACTCATCTATGCTACTGATTTAACACAAAGACCAATGCAAATACTAATTAGGCACCGGACATGCACTAAGTACATGCATATACAAAAGGAACACATGGAAAACACAAATTGGTGAATTTTAAGCATTTTAATGCATTTCTTAAACATTAGAAAACTTATGGAAAACAAAGTTCTATTTTCTAACAAATAATATATCTATACAAATAACAGCCATATTCAGCTAACATTTTGATCTGTCATTGCAGCAAATTGTTAGTAGCCTTATTGCCACCAACTATACTTGAGTACATAGATGCTATGTAGAAATAATTGTTCAAGCAAGGCAGACAGTTTATTTGTGGAGAAAGATTTCATCAATCAAGGGACATTTCTTCCAGTTTTTTGCTGTAGGGAAAGGAAACAAGAATTAGGTTTCAGATTGCTTAACTGTTGCAATAAAACAACACAGAAGCATGATGACTAGAACATTGTTGGAAATCTACAGCAGACGAGTCACCATCTGTAGTGAAGTTCAAATTCTGTTACTATGTACTTTTTAACTCTTAAATTGAAATTTTGTAGATGCACAACAGTATTATTTGTTGGTTGGCTCCAGGGATATCAATGGACTAGTCTGCAGCATTTCTTGTTCCTGCTTTAAGTTTACAATTTCTGCAGTTTTGCTTTTTACGTAATATGTAATTATGTTTTAAACATACTCAAAAGCTCTCCTGCAGATATTGTCAAGAAAGTATTTGGTTGAATTGAGAACTGGTATTTGCATGGTGGATAGAACTCTTTCACCTGGTCTCAACAATCCCAAGTCAAGCATTGTATGCTTACATACAACTTAATTGTAAAGTTGCATTGTCCCAGAGGACTCTGCTTTCATTAGAGGGAATTGATTGGTGATGGGTTTTATCTGCAAATCAGCACATGTCAGGTGAAGGGTGAGTTTGAGAAGGGCCTCTATGGTAACCTCCCACAGCCAGGCATCCTGCCAAGTGACCTCACCAATCCAACCAGATTTCTTCTGGATATGTCGTACTGTCTTGACTTTTCCTCCTTACTATAAAAATGGGCCCTAATTTTAACTCACTCGAGCCTATTGACTTGCACAATTAATGCAATCACAACACAATGCTTCTGACTGTACTATTGTCACATTTTCCATTTCCCAACTCAGTCCAGCTTGTGTGAGATTGGCAACATAATAGCAATTACACAAATGCAAAATACTGCAGATGGAAATCTGAAATAAATAGAGAAAATGCTGGAAAACATAAATCAGGCAGCATCTGTGTAAAAAGAGACCGAGTTTTGATGCAAGGTTACCAATGTGAAACAATTGTTTCTCTTCACAGATGCTGCCTGACCTGTTCAGTATTCACAATATTCGGTACAACATAATATTGACAATGTTCTCTACTTTATTCTCAATATTCCATTTCATTAGTAGGAAGACCAGCAAAAGCAGGGGTAGAAAGGAGCTGTTTTACCTCTAAATGAACCTTATTTACTGCTACAGGTCTGTACTCTGTTTTCATGTTTCTATAACTAAGGCACAGTAATGCTAACATATCGGAGGTGGTGGCATTGTGATGTTGTCATTAAATGATTTAATCTAGAATTCCAGGCTAATACTTTGAAGGTATGGGTTCAAATTCTACCTTGACATATTGAATTTTCTTTAAAAAAATCTGGAATTTAAAAGCACTATTTTAATGGTGATGTTTTCTACTCTCTTTTGAGGGAAAGAAGCAAATGAACTGGTTCTCTAATGTCTTTTTAGGGAATGAAATTGGCCATCCCTCCTCAGACTGACCTACATGTGATCGATTCTTATGCACCCTTGAAATCACCAGAGGGGCTATTAGGGATTGGCAGCAAATGCCAGCAAGAAGTAAGAATACAAAGATAAATAATTCAGACATTTTGTTGTCTGTTAACTGTTCTGCAGTAACCTTTGGACTTAGTAAACCAAAATTTCAAGTCTTCATAATAAAGTTCATTTTGCTTTAGAATTGTATATATTTTCAGTGGAGAGCTCAAAAATGACAGTGCTTGGCGTATACTTTTAAATTAATGTTAACATTGGAAAATGAATTTCTGATCTGTGTAATTTATTAAAAGAAGAATATTGCTTTAACATTTTAGAAACAAATTTCACCATTATTTGGTATAATTAAGGGTTTCTGCACTTACCTGAGCAACTTCAATGCCATTTTCACCCAAACCATGTCAGGATTTGCACATACTGCCTGCCCTCCGACAGTGTGGAATCTGTATTTACATAAAGTTTGTTAGTTCGTAGTTAATACCAAAAGTATTATCAATTATTCCGTCTAATACAGCAAGGATGTGTACTTACACAATTGCATCTATATCACAGATCTCATTGGATTGTTGTTCCACATAACCAGAAATCAGTCTAAAAGGTAACCGCTTCTTTGAATACCGGAGACAGCAGTCCACTGCAGAGGTTGCAAACAATGGCATTAGACAGAGGCATGATATTTTAAAAAAAAACAATCATTTTGAAAATAAGCTTAATATAAATCCTTCGTAATTATAACATTCTGCATTACATTTACAATTATAATGAATTAAAAATTTCACCGTGTTTCTGTAAAATTCAAATCAAAGTTAGATGATTTCATTTCTTTTTAAATCCTGTTTCCTCGGAGTTTATCATATCACGCACAACATTATTCCACCGGCCCGTTAAAACCAATCATTTTGCAATATATGTCTTAAAAGGTAAAGTCGCCATAGCCCTACTCCCTCTTTACAAAGACCACTGGTGATGGTTTAACCTCAGGGTCACCATGCTTCAGGTGAGAGAAGAGTTTGAGAAGGAGAGCCCTTACCGTGCCCCAGCCAGTGCGGGAGTTGAACCCACACTGTTTGCATGGTTATACATAGCAAACTAGCATCTAGCTAACCACTCCTATATTGGACTATAATAAATACAATATTAGTTTTCCGGTATACCTTGAGTTGCAATGAATTAATAGCTAATGCACTACTTACTCGCAGAGACTGAGTCATTGAGCATGTTCATCACCAACAGTGAAAATAAAGCAGCCACTGCGAGGTTCCTGAGAGCAGTCATTTTACCGCTGATTGCTTGAAGTAAACTTTTCTTTCACTGGTCTCTAAACGTGCCTCAGCTGAGCAGTGCTTTTGCCCTTTCTTTTATCTTATTTATAGGGAGGATTTGGAGTACAGGTAACAAAAAGTGAATGGAAAAAATGCACAATAAAGGAAATGAAACAGCCTCCGTATTATAAATTTCCTCTGTGTATTTTCCGCCGTAGACATCAGAGAAACATACCTCAGTGACATCAAGTGAAAAATATTTAAATGAAATAAAGAAAATCAAGTGAAATTGTTACATTTTACTGAAGATTTACTAATGATTCTAAAGCTTGAATAGAACTGTTTTGAAACTGGATTTGTTGTCTGTTATAAAATTACTCCCTCATTAGGTTGGAGATTGCTGATGTGTGTGTGTGTGGACAGCTATAAATATGTTAGTTTCTTTCTTCTGTACTTAAAGTAAAATAATAAAAGAAAGCTTATTTCAGAAGGCAACCTCAATTTTTCTAGAAATGCCAAACAAATTAAAAAAAAGAAATAGTACCCGGATCGAGCTTTACAGAACATCTCCCGCCATCATTTTGAGGCAGCCAAAACCCTGAAGAAACACTGCTTTTCTGTTTAATTGGTGAACTAGAGTTTGTGCTAATGACATTGAAACATTGATCATTCTGATCCCTGAGAAAATATGCGCTAATTATTTTATGTTTATTATCTGAAAGGTAAAAACAATGGTTTCCTCAGGGAACAATGTAACTAAAATTCTACAAGATTCTGTAAGAATCAGGGTGGTGATATGAATTGAAAGTATGTTGATGATATGTTTTGACCTTACAATATTAACATATTTCAAAAAAAGACGTGTTGATGCTTCACGGATCAAACCTGCCTGGCTCCCTGTGGTCCAGTGAATTTACTTTCATTTCCATCATGCTCTGCCAGTCATATGACGTCCCCTACAAACTGTTCATTGTTTACATATTGTCGTATGGTATGTTTCTGGAAATCTCTTTCCCTTAGTTTTCTATCCCTAATACTGTCATTAAAAGTATCATTAGAGATTTAGGGTATTTGTGTGTTCATAACATGTGGGCGGTAGCCAATCATTGAAATCAATGGAAAATAATTTTTTTTGCCATGTGGAATGACCAACCAAGCCGCTATTCCCCATTTTGATCCATATGCTGGGTTTTCCACCAGCTCTTGTTCTGTGATCCCCAATTCAACCAACAATCTGACATTTTTCATTACAAAGAATCTATATAATTGCTAGCTTATTCAATGATCTTAATTGGTTTTAAAGCATGTAGTACTCCAATGTACAATGGATGTCAGGAAGTACCAGCCCTGGCTATTTCATCTTTTAGGATTTTCTTATTCATTCAGAGGATGAGGTCATCACTGGGTAGGCCAGCGTTTATTGCCCATCCCTAATTGCCTGGAGGGCAGTTAAGAGTCAACTAGTTTCCTCCCTTAAACAATATTAGTTAGCCAGATTGGCTTTCCCCCCTTCACAATCAGCAATGATTCCACCATCATCATCATCATCAGAATTCTAATTCTGTTTTTTTGTTGAAATCAACTTCCACAGCAGGATTCAACCCAGTTCTCCAGATCATTACCTGGGTGTCTGGATTAATAGTCAAGTGATAATACCAGTAGGCCATTATCTCCCCTTAGTTACAGTAAGCTCTTTCTATCTGTGATGTATCTTTCACTGGCCCTCTATCAAATTTCATTAAGTGGTCAAAGTTAGTTAGCGTGTGAAAATCTCTTGATCTGCTATTTTTATATTTCCATCATGATAATAAACTGCCTCAAGACACTTCACAGGAACTCTATGGAATAATTTGATATCAAGCAATATAAAGCGGATATTGGCCTAGATGAGAGAAGTGGCCAAAGAGGGAGACTTTTTGAAGAGTTTTAAAGGATAAAAGAGATGTAGAGAAATCAGAGATAATGGGAACTGCAGATGCTGGAGAATCCAAGATAACAAAGTGTGGAGCTGGATGAACACAGCAGGCCAAGCAGCATCTTAGGAACACAGAAGTTGATGTTTCGGGCCTAGACCCTTCGTCAGGTAAGCGGAGGGGTGGGAGAGGATTCTGAAATAAATAGGGAGAGAGTGGGAGGCGGATTGAAGATGGATAGAGGAGAAGATAGGTGGAGAGGAGACAGGCAAGTTAAAGAGGCGGGGATGGAGCCAGTAGAGGTGAGTGTAGGGGGGGAGGTAGGGAGGGTATAGGTCAGTCCGGGGAGGACGGACAGGTCGGAGGCTTAGGAGGGGATTTCCCGCTGAAGACAGAGGCAGCTGAAAATGAATAGAAAAGTAATCAGGACTACGCACTGTATCAGTATGGGAGAAGTGCAGTGATTCATGAGGATTGGCTGTAAGAGGTTACAGAAACAGGTAATAGTGAGAGGTCATGGAGAGGTTTAAACATAGGGATGAATGCCAAGAGTTTAAAATGACTTACGTAGCATTATTAAGGGATCAAAACTCATAGTCTCTGAAAGCTCCATTGATTTAAGCTCAGGCCAATTCATGGTTTCTTAAACTGTTAACAAGGAAATTGTGTAAATTTATACAGTTAAATCAAAGAGGCTCACCAAAGTATTCGAGAATATTTGGAATTTCACTATTTGGGGAAAGATAAGAATTGTCACAAGATTGATCGAATTCTCCATAAAACATTTACCTTGACACCACCTGTACTTTTCAGGGGAATTATTGGTTTCCTTGTTGCTGTTCATGCACTTTCTAAAGTACATTGTTTGAGAGCAGAATTCAGGAAGTTTATTGTGATGGTTTGTAGCATTGCTTCTTTGACCACTAGATGTTGTCCCCACAAAAATCCCAATTGCATCCTTAACTGCCCAGGAAATTTTGTGATAATATTCATTACTTATTGACATTGAATTATGATAGCTTAAGAAAAGCCTTAATGAGGACAGTCATTTCAAGAGGTAAAGCATAGTACTGTAGATTCTGGAAACCTTAAAGAATATGCCAAAGGAGGCCCTGAGGCACAGTCAGCACATGTGCAAAGAGACAGAGCATTTCTATTGTAGATTAGCAACATTTCATCAGCATTTCTTTATTATCAGTTGGTAATTTAAATACATCCATTATGAAATTAAATAATTAAAATAAATGTTTGCACCTACTTTGGAGATAGTTACCCAAATAATCTAATGTAACACTTCAGCTTAAAAACAGAGCGAAGTGCAAAGTAGGAAACTATAGATGAGTTAGCCTGTCCGCGGTCATTGGTCAGATTTTAGGGTCTATTATTAATGAGGAGATTGTGGAGTACTTGGAAGTGCTTGGTACAATAAAGCTGAGTCAGCACGGCATCGTCACGGGGAGGTCATGTCTGACAAATCTGTTAGAATTCTTTGAGGATATAACAAGCAAGTTAGACAAAGGAGAGCCAGGGGATGTGGTCTGTTTGAATTTCCAGAGGCTTTTGCCAAGGTGCCGCACAGGAAGCTGCTAAATAAGATAAGAGCCCGTGGTGTTAGGGGCTAGGTACAGGTATAGATAGAGATTGGCTGTCTGGCAGAAGGTAGAGAACGGAGATAAAGGGGTCTTTTTCAGGATGGCAGCTGGTGACTAGAGGAGTTCTGCAGAGGTAAGCGTTGGGACCACAACTATTCACGTTATACATTAATGATCTGGATGAAGGAACTGAGGGAATTGTTACTAAGTTTGCAGATGATACAAAATTGGTGGAGGGACTGATTGAGCTGAGGAAGTGAAGAAGCCACAGAAGGACTTGGACGGGTGAGGAGAGTGGGCAAAGAAATGGCAGATGGAATATAATGTAGGAAAGTGTGACGTTGTGCACTTAGGTAGGAAGCATAGAGGCATAGACTATTTTCTAAATGGAGAATTCCTTCAGAAATCTGAACTACAAAGTGCCTTAGGAGTCCTCAGTCTTGATTCTGTTAATGTTAACATACAGGTTCAGTTGGCAGTTAGGAAAGCAAATGCCAAGTTAGCATTCATTTCAAGGGGGCTGGAGTATGAGCCAAAGCGTGTACTGCTGAGGCTGTCTCAGGCTGTAGTCAGGTTGCATATGGAATGTGAGCAGTTTTAGATCCCATATCTATGGAAGGGTGTGCAAGCATTGGATGGTATCCAGAGAAGGTTTACAATAATGAACCTGGAGATGAAGGGCTTGTCGTATGTGGAGCGGTTAGGGATTCTGGCTCTGTACTTGATGGAGTTTAGAAGGATGAGATTGAATGATGAAGATGATTGAAACTTACAGAATACTAAGAAGCCTGGATAGAGTG
The DNA here is from genome assembly GCF_030684315.1 of Stegostoma tigrinum. Classification (NCBI taxonomy): domain Eukaryota; kingdom Metazoa; phylum Chordata; class Chondrichthyes; order Orectolobiformes; family Stegostomatidae; genus Stegostoma; species Stegostoma tigrinum. The sequence continues at coordinate 16,627,516 of NC_081367.1, read as the reverse complement.
GATGTTGTGAATATATTTCCACTAGTAGGAGAGACAAGGACATAAGGGCACAGCTTCAGAGTAAAGAAAACAGAGATGAGGAGAAATTCTTTCAACCAGAAAGTGAATCTGTGGAACTCTGCTGCAGAAGGCTGTGGAGGCCAAGTCATTGAGTGTATTGAAGACAGAGGCGGTTAGGTATTCGATGCATTAGGGGATCAAGGACTTTAGGGGGAAGGCAGCAGAATGGGGTTGAGAAACATATCAGCCATGATCAAATGGTGGGAGCAGACTTGATGGGCTGAATGGCCTAATTCTGCTCCTAAGTCTTGTGGTCTGAAAACAGTAATTGTGCTGACTGCTCATAATGAAAAAATGATTACAAGTAGTGCAAGCAAGAATAATTGAATGAAACTTAGAAAACAGAGAATAAACAAGGCCATATGGAGAAGACAGGACTGTGGGGCTGGGTGGACAGCTCCTTCACAACAACAGCACAGGCACAGTGCTCCAACTGAGCTCCTGTGCCCTGAGCAGTTGGTAAAGGCAGTCTAGGCCCGAAGCATCAGCCTTCCTGCTCCTAGGATGCTGCTTGGCCTGCTGTCTTCATCCAGCTCTACACCTTGTTGTCTCGGATTTTCCAGCATCTGCAGTTCCTATTATCTCGGCTAAAGACAGACTTGCTGGCTTTTCTGAAGAAACATTCACTTCAAAAATAGACTTAAGCCCTTCCTGCTAAACTGGTAGGGCAGGCTTTAGAAACAATGTGGTTGTGTCATATTTCATATACCATGGGAAAGTTTGGGAGATGTACTTTTCACTGGCTTGTTTTCTTCCACATCATCTGTGATTGCGTAATGCTCACACTGATGAATAGACAAACTGCAGTTTGATTGAAATATTAAATTCAATGAAATATTGAAATATAATTATTAAAAATTGTTAGCATTTTTATGTTTGTGATATAGATACCATCAGGAGATAACTGCGTGGGTGCATTAGCAAATACATGAATAGTTCGTCGAGCCCCTTGAGCTTCATTCGCCATGAATTCGATAATTGCCAATATGTTTCTGAACTCTGCCAGCATAACTGAGAGAGGTTTGCATTTTTTTAGAGTGGAGCCTAGAGGAGGGCTACTCGTCAGCGGGGTGAAAGAAGTTGTCCAAGTTATATCCTTTACACAACACATTCGTTAGATAATTGTTATGATCATGACCTTCAGGTCCCTGCCTTGCTAAATCTTTGAACCACCTCTAAACCATGTGCTAACGAAGCTATCATCTCTCCCACCTATGGAAAATATATGTTCCATTCAGCATGAATGTCTTTTCCATGTGAACAATGGCTGGTTGAATCAACTCCTGTGTACTTGGTATATGTACCTGCCTCCCCCCGCCAGCCCCTCATCATCCCATAATATTCGTGTCCTTCACATCATTGGTCATTGCGGTGGCACTGCTGCCTTACAGCACCAGGGACCCCAGTTCAATTCTAACTTTGGGTGACCATGTGGCATTTTCACATTCTCCCCATGGCGCTGTGGCTTCCTCCCACAGCCCAAAGATGTGCAGACTAGGTGGATTGGCCATGCTAAATTGTCCTGTAATATTTAGGGATGAGCAGTTTAGGTGGGTTAGTCATGGTAAATCTGGGGCTACAGGGATAGGATGGGCCTGGGCAGATGTTTTTTGGAGGGTCAGTACAGACTCAATGGACTGAGTGACCTTGTTCCACACTGTAGGGATTCCATGATCTTCTGTATAACCGAACAAGATGTGTGTCAGGATCCTAATGTAGTAGATGCTGGTTACATGATCTTTACCAGGTCACTGAAGCTCTTAACTTGTACAGCTGTTATAATTTTATCTTGCATTAAATTTGCTCAGTTTGAGATTATACAGGCACTGCTAAGTGTTTCTCTGACTTTCCTCATAATGGAACTCAATTTGGACTCTTGCCCTGCATGCCAAACATTCATGCCCAGTCTGTCTGAGAGATTGTAATTGTTACGATCTAGCCCAGAAAGGGGGAGTTGAAAGTAGTGGTGGACTGGATCCCCACTGTTTCATTCCTCAGTTGACTGCAGCAGGGCTGTTTTTTAAAAGGGATTTATTTGCCAATTCAGTCGTAGTTTAACTGTTTATGTTCGGTGGCTGTAAAACAACACAGGCAAGTTTCCTTATAAATTGTTAAGAAAATTAAATAACAATGACTGTAAACACACACACACACACACACACACACACACACACAGACACACACCTTCAAGTTCTCTGTTTTGGTTCTGTAGCTTGAAGAAGAGGAATTTCTAAAACAACGAACAGGGGTTTAAGTTGGCTGATCACACGGTACCTTCTCACAATTGACCAGTTACCCAAAAATGGACATTGCAAGTTGATGATGATTAGATTACACTGAGATGAATTCCTTTGTCAGCCAGAACCCATTTTAAATTTGTTTGGATGTGATGCAAATGTTTAGCCATTGGAACAGCTACTGTCTTGAGTCACTTTTTAAAAGAAGTCTGATCTTTTTACAACGCAACAAGTGGCTTTCAGCTCAATTGTATGAAGTAATTTTCAATATACAGCATAGCTTTAACATCATAGTGTGGTTAATTATATTTCACTGAATTTAGAAGTTCAGACTATGACGGCTTCCTTCAAATGCTGTATTTTTGTTACTTTCTCACAAAATAATCTAGTGGCTTCAAGTTCACTCCTTGCCATTTGGGCCTGAGTGTTTGTAGTTGTCCAGAAGGAAGCCTCTAATCTTCAGGCAAATTAGCTGATCCAGTAAAAAAGTAAGACTGAATGGCAGATTGAATAAGCAGGCTGCAGTGCACATTTTCCCAAGTAAGTGTGCAGCATGAAAGCAGATAATAAGCTCCCTATTCAGAGCACCATGCATCTTTGTAACAGGGCACTGAAAAAAATACTGATGCCGCATGGGTCAGGACAGTATCTTTTCTTTTTAAAAGTCAAGCCACTTTTTTGAAGCTTGACTACAAAGAGTTTTGGAGCAAGGTTTGACATCATGGCCTGTGACAACATGACCAAACTCAAGTCAAGGTTTACATCAGAATTTCGCTTCTCAGCCAGATGCTGGCATAATTCCAGCAGCTAATTTACAGATACTTGTAACATTACTGGCGTATATTCCAAAAATTCTCACACCCACACAAATGAAAACAATTAGATGACTGACTGTGTTGAGTCAGGTGACAGTTTTCCCAGTGAATTTGTTAAATTGTAAATGGATACTATCTTTGGGAAAAAAAAGGGACAAGATATTCTAGTTGTAAATACCACTGTGGTTTTTGACATGATCATTAACTGATCTTTTCCACAATGGCAGAGTTTCTAACTTGATTAATTCGTTAAACAGGACTGTCGGCATAAATCAAATGGCCTATTTCTGCTCCTATGCATTATGGCCTCTACTACTTCTCAGTAGTGAATTCATGTTTTAAAATGGACTACCATCAAATTTAACAGATGTGCACACATCTTTATCTTCCTCATCAGTTGTTCAGACATGTTATAGCACAACTCTGCAGCAAGTTCGGCATGAAACTGGGCATCCTGGCTCAGAAATAGGGACACTGCACTGCAATACAAGTGCCCTTACAGGCACCAAATATTACATACCCTTTATTAGTTTCAGAAGGATATAAATAAGCAGATTCTCAGAGAAGATAGTTGATTTGGGATAACCTGACAATCTTTGAAAGTGAACTGGAACAATTGATTTTAAACAAAATCCTAAAATGTTTAGATATAGTTAGAAAACTAAATGAGATAACACAGTGTGGAGCTGGAGGAACACAGCAGGACAGGCAGCATCAGCGGAGCAGGAACGCTGACGTTTCGGGTCAGGACCCTTCTTCACCGGCTCAAAACATCAGCTATCCTGATCCTCTGATGCTGCCTAACCTGCTGTGTCCATCCAGCTCCACACCGTGCTATCTCTGACTCCAGCATCGGCAGTTCTTACTATCTCTGAGAAAACTAAATGATTTCTGTTTCCAGTAGTGAAGAAAGCATCTTATGGCCAAACCTTTGAGTTTGCCCAGTCAGTCATGAGCCTTTTAATTCATTTAATTGGATGGAAAATCAATTGGTAATGTGTTCCTTTTGATTTTCTTTCCTGTGGTTTCAGAAATGAGAATTATATTGTAAATCTCATGAACACCAATCTACCATAATCCATGATATTCATCCAGATGAATTGAAAATAGAATGTGTGGATTCTTGACTGAATGTATTTGATTGATTGAATGACCTCTGGTTGCTGTAGACATTCCTGTTAGTTCTGAAGAAATCACGTTACCTTAAGTATCTGTCAATAAATATAATGTGATTAGATGGTAATTAATCTTGACGAGGGGTATCTTGCCTGTTGATTGGTGAACTAAATCTGCAGTCAGCATGCCACTGGGGTGGGTGTGGTGTGATCATAGCTGCTATTCCAGCAAACAACCAATGTATCAGATCGAGGAATGACCCAGGCCACCAATGTGTGAGAGCGCAATGGATGGGATGAGGAGGGAACTGCCTAGTCAGTGAGATGCTGGTCAGAAGAAGGAGCAGAAAGAAGGCATTCAGTGCTGACTGCAACTTAAAGTTGGGATCCTTGATCAAGCACTGAACATTTTTGTATGAGAGGGAGACCAAAAACCAACTTGACAAGTTCGCTTTTCAGATTCCTTGCGTGGCGACTTCCCTGGCCAGCTCTGCTTTAATATCAATTGCTGTGGGGATGAGGCCTTTAAGTTGGAGTGAAGTCCACATCGAGCCTTCTTGCCCTGGACTGAACTGGGGCAGGTGGAGTCCCCATCCTGTGCCCTTCCACCTGGTCACATCCTTCCACTGCTTGCAAAGTTGCCTATGGGGGTGAATTACATTTCACCCATTGCATGAGACTTAAGGCTAAATGGTTTTCATTGGACTGCTGATATAAATAGAGATGTTGTGGCACAGTGACATTTTGCAGTTTTACATTCCCACCCTTCTTGTGATGATGAGGTCTAAACCTTTGGCTGTCACTGTGACCTACATGCAGAAATAACATTTAACGAATGCCGCATATTGTAGTGGGTCATTTCTACTTCCTCTGGTGCCCCCAAGGGGTGTTACCTCATTTCTCATTTACATGTTGGCATTTTCTGGCATCATGCAAAAACACCTTGCCAGTTTCCATATGTATGACTCATCACCAACCACCTCACCCCGTTAAATGTCTCAAAATTATCACAGTACTTGTCTAATATCCAATATTGGATCAACAGAAATTCCTTCCAACTAAATCTTGAGAAGAGTGAGTTGGGTCATGGAGACGGGGGAGATGATGGGCAAGAAGAATTTTAATATTCTGAAATGGTAAACAGGATGATACTGGTAGTACAGTAGCACAGGGGAATCCCAGATGTTAAAGTCACTCCACATGCTTGAGGGGTTTAACTCCATTGGAATTGCCTGTTGTCACCAATAGATTCAGGTAGATCTTATTTCCAAACCCAGTGTCAGGGAGTGTTCAATCCTGGGTTGGGGTTAGGATTATGATTCCCATCCCCCATCTGGGGAAGGTTCTCGTGCCAAAGGTAGTCCAGTCCCTGACCTTGGAACTAATGTGGACACAGCTGTCTGATCCAGGGGGGAGGACTGGGGAGGTTTTTTCTGGGAAGAGAGTCTGATGATGCAAGTGCTTGGAAAATGAGGAATAATCTCTTTTTGCTCTTCCTGACCCACAATGAGGTTCCTCTGAGTCTGCCCTCACTTCACTGCATGTAGCTGCTGGCTTTCCCAACCCCTGGGACAACCTGCTGGCACGAGGTAAACCTGCAAAACTGGTAAAATCCAAAATGCCTGCCCATGTCGTGGGAGTGGATCAGAAGTTGGCAACTTCCTGATTGGCTTCCTTCTCTTTTCTCCCAGGTTACCTTCTCCCTCAGCTCCAGATCTGCACCTAATCCGATCATTAACTTGCCTGAAATTTCCTCAGTGCCTGCTCCAAGTTTATTCTCCAATTCCCAACTCCATCTCCATTCCAAACAACTGCCTGACATCAAACCAGACTGTTTGAAGTCTTTGCAGCTTACAAGAGGAACTTCTGACCACTCATTCATACCAGCATTAAGACCACCCGGCTTCAACTCTATAATATCCTGGTTTCTCCACCTGCTAAAACCCTCATGTATATTTTGTTAGTTCACTGCATTCCTGCCTGATCCCCTGCTTTCTTAAGGTCATTCAGAACTCTGCTACCTGTGTTGAAACTTGCACCAAATTCAGGTAATGCCTGTGTTTTGTGACTAACGGTGGCTTCTGGTTAAGCAACATTTAGATTTTCAAACCACAACCTTGTTTTTCGAATCCCTCTATGCTCTGTAATTTCTTCCATTCCTGTAGCACTGTGAAATATCAGTGCTCCTTCACTCTGTCCCCTTAAATTAGCTCTGATTTTAATTGCTCCACCACTAGCAGTAACAGCTGCCAAAAGCATAGTCTCTGGATCTCCCTCTCTCCACCTTTTCAAATTTGTATGAATCTTTCCTTAAAGACGCCCCTTAAAACTACATTTAAACGGGGCTGGAGAATGAAACTATCTAGGTAGCTCTTTCAGGAGCTGGTATAGACATGAATGGCCTTCTTCTATACTGTAAAATTCTATGGTTCTATTTTTGACTAATCTTGTGGACATCTGCCCAAGATTTCCTCATGTGACTTATTATCAGATTTAGTTTGATGACACCCCTGAGAAATACTTTGGAGTATCTTATCACATTAAAGGACCTGTATAAATGCCAGTTTGTATTTTTGTTGAATGAAAGGCAATAGAAGATGTAGCATAGATGTAACACTCTGATCTTGTGATGCAAGATTTTGACATAACCAGCAAAGTGACCACAGTGACTTGGCCACTTGCTCTCCTTATTGATGTGGCAGTGAGCTGCTTGACTACTGGCAGTGTATAAATGAGCAAAATTTTTGAAAAGTTTATGTTTTTTTTGATTCTGGCCAGTAAAAATTGTGTAATGGACATCTTTTAAATATCTCACTTAGACAAGCTGTTTAACCAAGCAATATTCCTGACTTTAACTCTGGTTTTGACATGTGAGCAGTGGTGAGAGTTAGAAACCTGGCCTGGGATACCTTGACTGAATTAGAATCCCACTCGCTGGACAGAAGTTACAGAAAACCACAGAATCCAGAGGCTACAGTTGTCGGGACCAAGTAACTGGTGAGAATAATTACTATACAAATTATGAGCTTTATCTTCTGGATTAGTGCTAGTACAGAGATTAATCATTTTTATCCCGAGGCCAGAAGTGTGAAATGATGTAACAAATTTAAATCAGATCTCAAATGCCTCAGTTACAGCACCTGTTCTCTGCTAACTGGTCTGGAAAAGTCAACCTCTCTCAGTCCCTTCACGCTGATACAAAAGCTGTTTGGTGGTTATTTCTGTGTGTTTTGGCAAACATCACTGATGGAGGTAGATGAATGAGTACAATGTCTAAACATACTACTTTTTTTCCAAAAAAAGCTTTCCAAAAGAGGAAACAATCTAGGAACAAAAGTGTAAGTGAAACCCAATCAACGCGGTGGCTTGGTTGGTCAGTGGTTAGCACTGCTGTCTCACAGTGCCAAGGATCTAGGTTCGATTCCACCTTTGGGTGACTGTCTGTGTGGAGTTTGCACATTCTCCCTGTGTCTGCGTGGGTTTCCTCTGAGTGTTCTGGTTTCCTCCCACAGTCTAAAGATGCACAGGCTCGGTGGATTGGCCATAGTATTCAGGGGTTTGTAGGTTAGGTGGCTTATAGGCGGATGGGTCTGGGTGGGATGCTCTGAGGGTCAGTGTGGACTTGTTGGGCTGAAAGGCCTGTTTCCACAATGTAGTGATTCTACAATTCTACGAGCCTCTCATTTCTCCTTAGAAATGATCGTGACAAAAATCTTTGTCATTGTAAATATCTTGAGAAAACCTGATGGAGGTGAATGATCAAAAACATCGTGAAACCAAAGCAGAATTTGCTGAAAAAGCTCTGAGGAAGGGTCACCAGACCCAAAATGTTAACTCTGATTTCTCTTCACAGATGCTACTGGGCCTGCTAAGTTTTTCCAGCAAATTCTGTTTTTGTTTCTGATCTACAGTATCAACAGTTCTTTCAGCTTTTATTGTGAAACTAGCTGTTTTTCGTCAAATGTTTGAAGACAAGGAAAGTGTTCGCTAGGAAAAAGCTTAAATCACAGAATCTGTGTGTGATGGCTCTTTCGAATAGATGCAGGCACGTCAACTTTAGTCTCACACTCCAATCTTTCCCCATAATCACTGCAAATTTGTTCCCTCCAAGCCCAACTGTCTTTTAAATTTCCTCAGAAATCTGATTTCACCACCCTTTTGGTAATGCAATCCAGATCTTAATTACTGACAGAGGGAAGAAGTTTCCCTTCAGTTCCCATCTTGTTCTTCTGTCGAATATTTTAAATCATTGATCTGTGGATACTGACACACTTGCAAAGAAAAAGAATTTTTCCCACATTGATCTATTTGCTGCTTTGACATTAAACTCATGTTCTCTATTTATGAAGACAGAGGCGAAGTTACCATCCAGTACCTCACTTGTTGTTTGCACAGTTAGACTGAAGCTGGATCTCACTATGTAATAATTTTGAAGTCAGCACTCTGTTTAAGGGTGAGGATCAACAAATGAAGTCAACTGTGGAAGAAGAAAACCACTGACTGGTCAAACTAACGGAACGTCTTGTATTGAACACGACAGGCTTATTGTTTTAACAACTAGTTGTATGTGACATTAGACATTATCATGGTGGAGGACACTAAGTTATGTCTTACTCCTCTTAGATCCCTAAACTGCTCTGCCCACGAGACCACAGGATTACATCATTGTGGATGGTGATTAAGGCACTTCTTAGTATTAACCCCTTCAGACCTTTGCACCCTTAGACCACATTTCCCCCAAGCTTTTATTTTCTCACTATTATTACGACTCACTATCCCATCTACCCCAAAAGACTGACTGTATAAATTTAGTAGCCTGTGGATTTCACCATTCTCCCAAACAGAACAGTAGCCTGGATATTCTGATGGTCTTGGATCAGCATAGACTTTAGAATAACCTTTATTGTCAGGTGTACTGAAGTGCAGAGGCACAGTGAAAAATTTACAACGTTGACTCGAATAGCACCATCTCAGGTACAAAGTACCTAAGTACAGATCTAAGGTACAAAATAGAGAAATAAAGGGGAAAGAAAGCAAGGAAAAGGGCTTCATTACTCACAGTTATTCATAGTATAATTGAGAAAAAATTAGAAATAAGTTATAAAGATAAACATTACAGTCTTTCCATAAAGTGACTGCAGTAGATCAGCACAGGGGGCTCCCACAAGTCGTCGAACTGTGCTCACAAGGTGCTGACCACCTGGACCGGTTTTCAGTCCAACAACTATCCCCACTCCACTTGAGCCTCCATACCACTGGCCATTCACACTCCGCTTGAGCCTCCAGCCCCATGGCCGTCCCCGCTCTGCTGAAGCCTCCAGCCCCATGGCTGTCCCCGCTCTGCTTGAGCCCTCAGCCCCATGGCTGTCCCCGCTCCGCTCGAGCCTCCATCCAACTCTACTTCGGGGGAGAATACCAAAAAGGGCAAAAAGGGGATAAAAGAGGAGAGAATGGGAAATAAACAGAAGGAGCAGAGGAGTTCAAGTTGGAGTGTCCTACTCTGCTGCCAGACTGGAGTTGTACTTGGAGACTCCATCAAGTTCCAGACATGGTAAACTTTTTGGGTTTGCAGAAAAATGGAAGATTCTGGTGGATAGTTATACTACACCTGGAACCCTCTGAAAAGGTGCTGAAAATTGACAACTTTGGAGGCTCCCTAATGCCTTCAAGTCAATTGTTACTCAGGAAAAGTTGGATAATTATAAATCTAGCCTAATTCCTGGGTGACTATTAAGCTGTACACACACGTACACACACATGTACAACACACATAGACACACACGTTCTCGCTGACTCACTCTGCCTTGCTCTCTCTCTATCTCGCTCTCTCTCTTTGGGAATCCTGACAAAACCCCAACCAACATTGACCAATCATCAAAGGCCAACCAGACCTAGTGCCCCTCCATCAAATGCCCTAGCTTGCCAGTCCCAACAACCTCTCACTACTGGCCCCAATGCCTCCTCCAGTGTTGGTTCTGACACTTATCCCCTGCAGCCAATCTTCCCATGGATTCCTGAAAAGACAAGAAAATGAAATTCTCTGCGTGAATGTGCCTTTTCCAAATCACCATCTAATATCAGATGTGAATCCATTGTTACTATTTGCTTATCAAGCTGGGTTGAATCTGAGTTACACAGTAACATGAATTAATAATTCATTAATAAACTGAACTGTTCATGAGCTATGTCATCGTTTGCATTTCTGCACACACTTTGCAGGTCATTGCAGTTTGAACTCTATTGATAGTAGATAAAAACATCTCTGCCAATCCAGTATAGTCACAATATGAAATATGACAATATAAACCAAATTGCTTAAGCCAATTTAGTGAGCTTCAATGGATATTATCTTCTATTTGCATTCCACTGTGTGTAGAAGGGGACTGATGAAATCTTCTTTTGGTTATCCATGAATGGCTGTTCCGTCAGTAGATTCTCCAGATGTTTCTTGCCTTTAGCTAATTTAACCACAATTTAAAGAAGATTGAAGGGAAGGCATACATTCCTACTTAAAATTAGGAATGTATGCCTGTTGAGTATGAGCAGATTTTCTACTAGTTGATGTCCCTAATGTTGGAGAGTTGCTCGCACGTACGCTTAATCTTAAATGCTACAGTGTCCTGACAATGTGTGCACTGTTGTCAGCTGTAATCAAAGGTTTTTCAACCATTGTTCACTATTTGATAATACAATGACACTGGCACAAGTGTTTAACTTGACATTTGTGAGATAACATTGACATAAGTATCGTCTTCCCAAAAATCTAGGTGCAGATCGTGTACTCCCCCGAGGAATACTTTAGTTTTTTCTTCTACAATAGCCTATTCTACTTCATTAACTTTGTGATTAGCGATAGTAGGAACTGCAGATACTGGAGAATCCGAGATAACAAAGTGTGGAGCTGGATGAGCACAGCAGGTCAAGCAGCATCTTAGGTGCACAAAAGCTTCATTATTTTTTGTGTATTGATTCCTTGCTTTTCAGTGATTGAGTCCTGTTCCTGAAAATTTTCTGAAAATGGCCTAATGTGTGTCAGATAAAACTTTCACTTCTAATAGTTCGGCACTGTGTCAATGAGACATTTTTCCTCAGCAGTGCAGTCAAGGATCTTTAGTGTCTGAGATCTGCTCTACTTGCTGTCCTCTTCTCAGGTGTGTCTTTTGTGATTTTGTAGTATAAGAATTGAATAGACTTTGCTGGTCAAAGATTTTCAATTGTCAAAGGCTTTCAGTACAGTTTCAAAGGTATCTGTCAATTCTTTCACACCTTGGCAAGTTACAATGTCATCAGCTGTACTCCAAATTCTATTTAGACGTGCATTTACTTGTTCATATTCTACTTTAGCATCATATTTGGAAATTATTCTGTATCTTAACAATTGCTTATGCCAAGATGTCTAATTCCGTGTTCTGTTTGGCTGATTTCAAAACTTAAGCCTTTCTATCATTCATCATAAACTATGGGTGAAGAGGGGAGATGGGATACTTGTTGCCATTGTCACTATTACTGACATTAGCTTTATAATTGAAATTTATTAATGGGATTTAAAATATACCCTTTGATTTGAACACATGACCACAGGACATCAGCCTGGGCTTCTGGATTATTATTCAGTGACATTACAAAGATTAGTGTCAAGGCCTGTATAAATTTGGGATGGATTTCAGCTGGAGGTGAGGTGGATTTTCTCAGGCAATTAATTCTCCTCAGCTCATTGTATATACGTGCATGAGTAACATGCCAAATTTCATGAGCAGGAAGTTCTGCTGCCCTGTAGGACCTTCTGGTAGGCAAATTCTGGGTGCCTTTATAAAAGGCAATCAGGGCTATTTGACTTTTTACAATCCAGGAGCATCATTTACCCTCTGCTCATCACCCTATTTATCCCTCAAGATGTCAGAAGCCAGATAAAGTGAAGAATGATGCTTTGGAAATGCATCCCTAGAAGTTCTTCTGAAGACCATTTAGGATAGAAGTGAAGATCTTTTTGATAAAAGTAGTAACAAGAGGCCATCCTTACTGATGAAGGGAGCCTGAACAGAATGAAGATATCTGCAGAGACCAACACTTACGCGTGGCTGAAGAGAACCTGCCTCTAGAGCTGCAAGAGGCTGAAAAATGTGGTACTCGCCAGGGTGTGTGTCACTCTCTACTCAATGTAGCATGTTCCAATGAGGTGAGTTAGCATTGTCAGGTTAGCACTGCAGAGACTGTCAGGGAAAGTTAGGTGCCAGGCATCTCAATCAGATACCTTGTGCAATCGATATCTATCACTTCATTGCAACTTTCAGTGTAACACTGCTGACTCCACTGAGCCGTTGCTTCTCACAAATCCATCAGGGTTCAACACTTAAGACATCACAGGGGCTATGACATTCAGTAGCTTGTTGATCTTTCGTTACAACTAGGAGAATGGAAACATTTGATAATTTCACCAACAACTTGTAAAGGACTAGGTCCCAGCAACAAAATATGGCCTTTTGAGTTGAGCTCCCTTTCAATTTCAGTCCTACTTATCTGCCCCAGTTGAGTTAGCCGCCTCACTTTATAAGGCTTATTGGCCCTAACATTTTTTAAGTGTTTAACAACCTCAGTTTAGACTGTGTATCACTAAGAATTCTCATACCTGGATCAATATGGAGAAGTTTCATCCCTAACATGATGAGCATTTGGCAAAGATATGGCTTGTTGTGAAAAACATAACTGAAGAAGTCTATATTAATTGGCATTTTAAAGAAGAAAGCTGTCCTTCTAGCCACAAGACTCCTATATATATAGTTGGGGTTTAGGAACACATGTTTCCTGTTCTCGGCCAACAAGATCATGCCTGTGAATATCATTCCTGTAAGCTAACCTTCCTGAAAGGGTCTGAGAATTTAAAAGCTTGTCTTTAACCTGTCAGTGGGAAATCGAGCTTTGCATTCTGCCCATTTAAGCTGCTCTATGTCAAATAGATTTCTTTGGTCATTGCAATGACCACGGAGCATTGGTTGTAAAATTGAGTATGTTTATGAAACCTGGAAGAACAATACGGTTGTTCGTTTGCTCGCTGAGCCGATTGTTCCATGCCGTGCAGACTTTTCATTACCATTCTAGGCAGCATCATCAGAGCAACCACCAATCGAACATTGCTGTGCTGCTCTGTTCTACATTTATATGACCCTCAGATGTGGTAGGTCATGTCACTTCCGGATCTGTTTTTTTTTAAGCAACGGTCAATATACAGGGTCTATTTCTGTGTTTGTTATTGGAGTCCTGTGTTGTGAACTGTGCCTCCATAGATTCCTTTTCATGTCAGTTGTTTGCTTGTCCCAGTATAGTCACTTTGTCCCAGTTGAACTGATGGCCTTCCTTGTCTGTGTGTATAGAGACAAGCTTGAATATTGTATATTGGTCGTGCCTTTTTATTACCAGTTGGTTTTTGTGTGTCCTGTTATCCTGGGAGAATCATTTTAATTCTGGACAGAAGCAAAATTAAGTGTAATTATGAAATTGCGAGAGGACATTACTGATAGATTTTCTGGAGGAATCCAACAGCTGTGTGCTTATTGCTGACTTTGATCATTACTTTTACATTGTACCATTCAAACTGGGCAATTTGAAGGTTACCAAAAATGTCTCAGGACTCTCACCCATGCTGGGATATAGACTGGGCTCTTCTCATTTGCTGTATATTTGCAGGACAAAATGACTTATAACTAAAGCAACAAAACAACACAGGAAGAGGGCACACAGATTGACACAGTTTGAAGAAGCCATGTTTGTAGCATTAGTAAAAGAGAAAGTAGAGAGTGCCAGCAATGGTAAAGGCCTTCCATCTGATGTTTTGTCCCCTCCTCAAGTAATTATAATTTGGATAACAAATAAAGACTTTGTAAAAAGAGGTGAATCATTGAGCTTGAGTAGGAAGGAACAAGAGATAGTGGCAATATAATGGGAGAAACCTGCTGGTTGGAGATCAAGCTTACATTCTTCATTAGCCGCAAAGCCTTCAGACTCTTCATTCATGGAATTGTATAATAAGAGGAAGATTGTGAGCTGAATGCACTCACCTCCCAAATTGGAAATTAAGCTTCAATGCTCTTCAATGGGTACACTTATTCAGTCCCTAACTTAACCAAGGTGTGGAGATGGATGAATACAGCAGGCCAGGCAGCATCAGAGGAGCAGGAAAGCTGATGTTTTGTGTCTGGACCCTTCTTCAGAAATGGGAGAGATGAAGGGGTCTCTGAAATAAATAGAGAGTGGGGGTGAGGCGGTGATAGAAGGTGGATAGTGGAGCAGACAGGTGGAGAGAAGACAGACAGGTCAAGGAGGTGGAGATGAAGCTAGTAAAAGTGGGTGTAGGTAGGGAGTTGAGATGGGGGTTGGTCAGTGAGGAGGGGCGCAGCTAGGTGGGAGGGAAGATGAACAGGTCAAGGAGGTGGGGATGAAGCTAGTAGGTGAGTGTAGGCAGGAAGTGGGGGCGAGGGTTGGTCAATGAGGTGGGAGGAGCGAATAGGTGGGTGAGAAGACAGACAGGTCAAGGAGGTGGGGATGAGAGGTGGGGCTGGTCTTGGGAATGAGGTCGGGGTGGAGAGATTTTGAAGCTTGTAAAGTCCACATTGAGACCATTGGGTTGTAGGGCTCCAAGGCAGAATAGAAGGTGCTGTTCCTCCAGTTTCTGGGTGGCGTCGTTGTGACACTGGAAGAGGCCCAGGATGGACATGTCACCCAGGGAGTGGGAAGGGGAATTGAAGTGGCTCACGGCTGAGAGGTGTTGGCATTTGTTGTGAACCGAGCATAGGTGCTCTACAAAGCGGTCTCCGAGCCTCCGCCTGGTCTCCCTGATATAGACGAGGCCACATCGGGAACAGCGGACACAATAGACCACATTTGTGGATGTGCATGTGAACATCTGCACAGGAAATTCCAGCCTAACAGCCCACATCAGGTATCACTGTATGATTACAACATACTACAGGTCATGGCTCCCTCATTATGACCCACATTTCTACTGCAACGCAAGTTAATGCCTAAAGATCTCATAAATGTTTCTGTGATGGTCCAGATGGAGCTACTGTCAGGCAAAGTCGCGCTATATTTCCCTTTCAAACCCTTGGCCAAATCACTGCTGTATCAAGAAGAAGGTTACATTTTCTTGCCACCATTTTAGCAGATAGAATAGAATCAGTTGCAGTAACTTCTCAGAGAAAGAGAGAGCTTCTTTAGATTCCGGTGCCTTTGTCATGAAGTTATGATGAGTTTTGAGCAATTTTTAATGAGACCCAGCTGCCAGTCATCAAACAGACTCCTTAACTTGTGGGAACAGTAGGCTGGGTTTGGAAAGTGCACAGCATACCTTGTCACAAAGGAGAAGAACCAGAGAAGAAATGCTTACCAGAACAATGCTCAAATGGGGAAGTATATTAGATGCACTTTGTTTCACCTTTATCTGAAAAATGTCCTTCCTTTGCAGAGTAAAATAACAGTAAAATGGACAATAATTTGCACTTGGCGTGATGAGAAAGACATGTTCATGGTATTTTAATAGCTTTCTTTAATAATTGCAGTTTGGCCTAACTGTGCATTAGCATAGCTAGGCATTATGGTTCTAAAAACTGTCCTTATGTAGTGTCCAACTGATATTCTTAAGGCAGAGTTTTTGAGATGAGTGAAGGGAGTGTGAGAAATAGAGCACTGCTCCAGGCTTGTGATGTAGTTGTAAGCACATTGCAGTTGATAAGATTAATTTGTTGAATTTCTTCCTGTGCTACATACATACCCTCAGGGATACAATGCTTGCATTGACAATGATGGCTATCTTTCCCTCTGTGAGGATTGTCATGTTAATGATAGTGGTCAACTAATCAATCGTTCGTCAGGGATTGATTAACTCTGTGGTTTAGTTTATTTAAACAGTAATGCTCATTACAAGTTGTGAATCAGACGTTACGGCAAACCAACTGTCTCTGCCTCCCTAACCTGTTCTTCCTCTCACCCATCCCTTCCTCCCACCCCAAGCCGCACCCCCATCTCCTACCTACTAACCTCATCCCACCTCCTTGACCTGTCTGTCTTCCCTGGACTGACCTATCCCCTCCCTACCTCCCCACCTATACTCTCTCCACCTATCTTCTTTTCTCTCCATCTTCGGTCCGCCTCCCCCTCTCTCCCTATTTATTCCAGAACCCTCACCCCATCCCCCTCTCTGATGAAGGGTCTAGGCCCGAAACGTCAGCTTTTGTGCTCCTGAGATGCTGCTTGGCCTGCTGTGTTCATCCAGCCTCACATTTTATTATCTTTTAATGGTATTAGCTTTGATGAAATTTAGCTCCTTTTCTCTGTCATGCAGCCATTTCACAGGACATTCAGCCCTGGGCTGCACATTGTTATCAGTTAAATTGGTTGGCTGTGATAACATTGTTTCCTTTAACTATTGGAAGAACTGGGTGAGGATTAATCCGGATCACTGTACTCATGCTTATTTTTGAGCTATCAAATTGTGCCGCCTGCTTTTTGAATAGCTTGTTTCTGTTTGCCGTTGGTTATGATGAAATTAAAACCTCAAGTCCTGGCTCAGCTCCAACTCATTGACTGACTGGCACTATGGTATCCCTCGTCTCTTTGATCCTTTTTTGATCTGTTGCAGGCGTGGTGTCAATCTTCCTGCAAGGTTGAGACTGAAATGCATCATTGCTAATTGCAAATGGATCTTAAAGGTTACATGCAGCCCCCCCGAAACTGGAAATTCAAAGACATGGTTGGCAGCAACTTCCTTTTGTCTGTCTGGACAATAGATAGGGATATGTTCTTGCAAGCCCAGAAATGACAATTGCTGGGGCCCGGAAACCTGATTTCTGTAGCAGCATGGAAGCATTGAATATTACTGATGAAGCTTGCCATCCCTGTCTTCTCTCCATATTTGGTGAACAAACTCCTCCTAAAGGATTTTCTTGTGCTATGGGAATGTCAAAAACAGATCACGATAAGGATTGTAGCAGTGTAAGCAGGAGATCCATCACTAATCTCTCAGGAAACTTGGGGTGGAACAATAAATGTAGCCTTCTCAATGTTGCCCTTAACATAGGAACAACAACAAATAAATCTCAATCTGTTTAAGGTGAAGTTTTCCCTTTCATTCAGTCAGGATACGAGAAAACAAATTGAAGCATGAAAGAAATTTGAAGGAGTTTCTATTTAGTTGCTTCTTGGTTCACTGTCTAATACTCTTGTGTCCTGAGCTAAAGGGGAATATGATTATTTTGCATGGGAATAGCTGAGCTAGGACTTTAAATATTATTCTTAAAGGGCAATGCAAGTGTGTGAAGCACTGATACATGATATAGTAGTTAAAATTTATTAGACACTCTTTGTCTTATTTACAGAATTTCATGGCCGATGATAGTTACAGGACAAGGACCCCCAATTATTTTTTATGGTTCCAGACAGGACACTTCATTATTGTTATACTCCCAGATGAGGAGAAGAATTGCTCCCCTCCTTTATTCAACATCCTGCCCAACCCCTCAACTTTGCCTCATTGGTCCCAACAAGGATAGCTTTTATCTTGTGGATTCTTTTCTCGGTTCCAACGTGTTAATGTTTCAGAAAAAGAACCACTTGACCAGGCTTTGTCAGGCTAAAAGAATGAGTGAGTTTATTAGTTATAAAAGCTTGAGGAAGTGGTAATTGGTTTCCATTATCTCTGCAACCACAGAAGATTACATTTCAGTTTTTGTGCTGTATCTATTCTTGTGAAGTGTCTGTGTCTAAAGCTCCTTGTTCAAATATTCCACAGTCTCTCTCGCAATTAAGCGTAATTCACACAGGAATTTTCCAGATACTCACTGAATTACATTCTCAGAGTTTACATTCTGAGCCATGTTTAGCTCGTACGTCTTTTCCTAAAGTTTTGTTTTAAAAAAAACTGTCCTATATAAAAATGTAATATGTCTATAAGTAAATTGGGACTATTGCCATGACAAGATACAAGATGTTAAAGGATAGGAATAAATTCTTGACACAGAGAGTTTTGAGGCTGTGGAATCAACTTCGGAAATGAGGTCAATGCTCATTATTAGATCGATGATGTGTTCTGTCTGTGTCTTGTAGCATGTGCTTTATAGTAAGATCAGGTCAAAACTTAGGTGAGTGAACATTGATAGGCTTCATTAAACATAGCAACAGACAAGAGATAGCAAAAGAGTGCATCCCTGGTACAGACCTGTGTTCTGGTTCCACATGATGTGATGCCACTACGACAATTCTTTCTTGCTTAAGTGTTCAGTGTCAATGAGAGTAAAGGTATACAAGCACACAGGAATAAGCACAGTCTATCGTTTAGAGTTAATTGTACAAGAAACTTAAACTTTATTGTTCTCTTTTTATGTGGCTTAAATTCTAGTTCAGAGTAAGATTAAGTATGGCAGTCCCATGTGTTATGTGGTTTGCAGTATGTGCGAAGTTTTATACTACACTTGTGGACCACCAGTTCGATCAACTTGAGCGCCAACAGAGCTTGAGGGTCAGCTGGAGGTACAGCAGGGCATCCAAGTGACTGCGAATTATGTGGTTAGCGGATTTTTCGCCATGGACATCTTGCAGCTTAAGGAGTTGAAGTCAGAGAGGGAATGGCTGACCATAAGTCAGGGAGCCGGGGGATAGACAGTAAAGCCCCAGAGAGCATCTCACTCAAAAATTAATTTTTTTAGTGTGTTGGATTGACAGTTCCTTTGCAGAGAGCAGCCACAGCTCAAGCTATACAAGTGGGCTAGAGAAAAAAGAGGAAGAGCTATTGTGGTAGGGAACTCAATAGTGCGGAATACAGGCAGGCGATTTTGTAACTGCAGACATAACTCCAGTACTGAACCCTGACGTATGCTACTGGACACAAGCTTGCAGTCACAAAAACAATCTTCGACCAGCACCTTCTTCCTCCTCGCACTAAGCTCATATTTGGACCAAATCTGACAAATTGTCCTCGTTCCTTATTCTTTTAACCAATCATACATGTGAAAACTTGTCAAAACGCCTTGGTGACAGCTGTGTAGGCTGCACCAATACAGTGTAGAGTTGTAGGAACACAGCAGGTCAGGAAGTAACAGAGGAGCAGGAAAGTCAACATTTCAGGCCCTGATGAAGAGTGTAAACCTGAAACGTTAATTTTTCTGTTCCTTTGATGCTGTCTGGCCTGCTGTGTTCCTCTATCTCCAAACTGTATTGACGCTGACTCCAGCATCTGCAGTTCTTGCTACCTTGGATCAAATGCACCAATCCCGTCTGCAAAGCTAGCCTCCTCCTTGATAAATTCAGTCAAGGTATTCAATCCTGTTAAGAGTGTGGTGATACATTTTGGGAAGACCAACATGTCAAGGGAGTTAGGATTTTGAGAAGTTCTGAAGATCATGGAGTTTTTGGCCTGCATGTCGTCGATTATTGAAGGCAACAGGATAGTTGGGTAGAGTGGTTAAGAAGTCGTATGGACTACTTACCTTTATTATTCAAGCTATAAAATACAATGGCAGGGAGGTCATTGTGGAGTTGTATAACATGTTGGCTAGGTAACAACTGATGCACTGTGTGCAGTTCTGCTCACTACGCTATAGGAAGGATGTGATTGTACTAAAGAGGGTGCAGAAGAGATTCATCAGAATATTTCTTGTGTAGGAGCGACCAAATCTATAAGGAGAGACTAGATAGACTGGGGTGGTTTTATTTTCTTTAGAGTAGTGAAGGCTGAGGGGTTCCTGATTGAGATTATAACAGAAAATTATGAAGGGCATAGATAGTTGGATACGATGGCGGAAGAGGTTCTTTCTCATGCTGTCTGTGAATTGGAAAAGTGATGCAGTAGCCCTCTGATCCAATCACACTGAATCTGATATAAGTTGACTGTCAGACCATGTATCCACTGCTATCATTGATTCCCAGCCCAACATGATATCTAATCTTGTCTCAAAAGTTGCCTGAGAACCCCATTAACCTGGATGAACTGGGTTAAGTTCCCATAAGTAGTTGGCTGGTTCACCATTCCCATAAGTAGTTGGCTTTTCATTTCTCTCAGGGCCGGAAATGTTGTTATGGCTTCTGTCATCTCCCGGGTCTGCCATAATCCCTGTTACATGAACAACATGACCTAAAAAATGTTATCATTAGCTTTGAGAATTTGTACTTGTCATTAAATGTCAACGCAGCATCTTGTAGCTTATTCAAGACTCTCCTCACCCTGTCATCATGTTGTGCTTTAGTGGAGCTATGATGAGAATGTTAACCATGTGGCATTTGATGTATTCCATGTCTGCATTTATGTTGGTTGCCGTTAATTGAAAGATCTTGGGTATGGATGTGATGCCAAAGGGCAGATAGTTAAACAATAGCATTTAAAGGATGTTATGAATATGATCAACAGCTTCAAATCCTTGTCTAGGAGAAATTACCAGCTCTCAACAGCTAGCTTTATGAAGACAATGCTGTTGCAAGGTTAGCCAGGCTGTCATCCACTAAAATATTCAGATATATTTCCTATTGCACTGCCTTGTGCAAATGTAGCAAGTTGATTCAAATTCAAATTGGTCTGTTTGGTTTGAGAATTGGCACAACAACAGCAAGTCATGTAGCCTGGCTTTTGAAACGGTCTTCTGTTGGAGCCTGGCCTCAATGCCAGGTTATACCCTAACTTTACATGAATATTTGACAAGCCTTCCTGTCAACAAGCAGATAGGATTGGAGTCTGGCCTTAATGTATTCCGATTTGTTATGTTTAGTTTTCTCAAACATTGAAAAGGTTTGGTAAATTATTGTTTAAATGCGTTTGCTTGTTCCTAGTTGATGACAAGCAGTTTTAAATATAAATAGAGTCATAGAGTGTACAGCATGGAAACAGACCCTTAGGTCCAACTCATCCATGCCAACTGAATATCCTAAATGAATTTAGTTCCATTTGCCGACATTTGGCCCATATCCCTCTAAGCCCTTCCTACTCATGTACGCATCCAGAAACCATGTAAGTGTTGTAACTGTACCAGCCTCCACCACTTCCTCTGGCAGCTCATTCCATACACGCACTACCCACTGTGTGTAAAGGATTGCCTCTTAGGTCCCTTGTAGACAAATGTAGACAATGAATGGTAATGGAGGACATCTTCTGAAACCCTTCTGACGTGTCCTCCAGACATCACTTACAATATGCTCAGGAGATATTCTTAAAAAAAAGGTATCGTTAACCTTTTCTCCACGTACCTCGGATATATTTATGCTACTTATAATTTCTATCATGGACTTTTCTTCCATATGTTACATATACCTATGTTTCTTATAACATTTTTATCTGATGTCTGACAACTCATTGCAAACAGAGATTCACTCACCTAATGACATCAGAGCTGAAGACATCAAGTTCACTTTAGATATCCACAGAGTGAAGGAATATATGTCATTTGTAACCGACTCCTCCACAGTGTGGGAAAATGCTTCAAAAGCTTGCCATTAGTCATCTGAAATGGCCGTGGGCTGTTTTACGCCCCCAGTTTTGACTTATAAGTACTCCTTCATTAACATGAATGCACGTGGGCCACCGAAAACTTCTTTTTTTGACTTAAGATTGCCAGCATGCATGCATCTGTGAGTTGACGTATGGTTTTCACTGTACCTATTGGTAATTGAAAGACATTCTCACGTTTTTCACCCTTCTTAAGTGATTTGCCACAGCCATGGAACATCTCGCCACTCTCTTCCCTACAGTGAGGGAAAAGTCAACAGATGTAGTTTACGAATGGGAAAGTGGATAGCAGCTGCTGGTTGACTTTAACTGTGATAGCTGTACATATTAACATGCATTTCATCTGACATCAACCAAACCAGCCCTAAATATTGTGGAATTTTTGGCATGATTTGTATTGCCATGATGTTTTGCACTGATTTAAGAAGAAACACATTTTGCTGAGAAACTGATGGACATTAGTCAAGGCAATGGAAGTCAATTGCACAGCTTCATTACTCTCTGAGAAATGAAGCTTTTCCTGGTCTCTTAATCTTCTTTTTGTAGTCTCAAAGTCAGTTTATCAGTTTAACTTTCAGAGATACAGTAATTTATTATGCCTTTAAGAGATTTGTTTGTGATATCATCACTGTGTCATAGCATATTGTCAGATGGTATAAAAATTCCATAATTCACCTCATCCTGGATCACTTGAAGCACAAAGCACTACAAGAATCAAGTTGGTAAATTGTAAGCTAATATTTTTGAATAATACTTAACTGTAATAAGTGTCTTATGGATTATTCAATGCCACAATAGTCATGCCTGGTTTCCTATGGTTGATAAGTAATGTAACCTGCTGGAAGCAAACTCACAGTGTGGTTAGTAGCGGTGGTTATATTTAAATATTCCATGACCTTCTTGGTGGATATTTGGAAAACTAATTTGAAGGCTGATCAGACAAAATGTTTAGACGTCACAGAATTCAATCAGCAGCATCAGTGAGTACAGACCATGGATCAAGCTAATATCTTATGATTAAAATTGACTAATATGCTGGAAGATGAGAAGCCTTCAAAAATGAAATAACCAGAGACCAGGGATGAGTTAGGGTGAAAGGCAAGACTGGTAGGTATAGGGAATACTGGATGGCTAAAGAAAATGAGGTTTTTGGTCAAGAAAAAGAAGGAAGCATATGTCAGGTATGGACAGCAGAGATCGAATGAATACTTAGAAGATTACAAAGGCAACATGAGTATACTTAAGAGGGAAATCAGGAGGGCAAAAAGGGGACATGAGATAACCTTGGCAAATAGTGTTAAGGAGGATTCAACAGGATTTTATAAATACATTAGGAGCAAAACTATAGAGAGAATAGGGCCCCTTAAAGATTAGCAGGGCTGCGTATGGAAATGCAAGAGATGGAGGAGATACTAAGCGAATATTTTGCATCCGTATTTACAACGGAGAAGGATATGGAAAATATAGAATTTGAGTAGATAGATAATGACATCTTGAAAAATGTCCACATTACAGAGGAGCAGATGCGTATTAAATCACATAAAGATGGATAAATCCCCAGGACCTGATTAGGTATACCTAGAACTCTGTAAGAAGCTAGGGATGTGATTGTTGGGCCCCTTGCTGAGATATTTGTATCGTCGATAGCCATAGGTGAGGTGCCGTAGGACTGTAAGTTGTAATATGGTGCCACTATTTAAGAAAGGTGGTAAGAAAAATCCAGGGAACTATAGACTGGTGAGGCTGACATTGGTGGTGGGCAAGTTGTTGGAGGGAACTCTGAGGGACAGGATTTACATGTATTTGGAAATGCAAGGACTGATTAGGGATAGTCAACATAGCTTTGTGTGTGGGAAATCATATCTCATTGACTTGATTGAGTTTTTTGAAGAAGTATGAAAGAGGATTGAAAAAGGCACAGTGGTGGGCGTAACTTACATGGACTTCAGTAAGGCATTCAACAAGATACCTTGTGGTAGACTGGTTAACAAGGTTGGGCCATGTGGAATACAGAGAGAATAAGCCATTTGGACATAGAATTGGCTCCAGGTGGAATTGGCAGAGGGTGGTGGTAGGGGGTTGATTTTTAGACTGAAGGTCTGTGACTAGTCATGTTCCTCAAGGAGCAGTGCTAGGTCCACTGCTTTTCATCACTTATATAAATGATTTGGATGTGAGCATCAGATGTATGGTTAGTAAGTTTGCAGATGACACCAAAATTGCAGGCATAGTGGATAATGAAGAAGGTTACCTCAGAGTACAATGGGATCTTAAACAGATGGAACAATGGGCCGAGGAGTGATGGATGGAGTTTGATCTAGGTCAATGTGAGATGCTGCATTTTGGAAAGGCAAATCAGGGCAGGACTTATACAATTAATGATAAGGTCCTGGGGAGAGTTGCTGAACAAAGAAACCTTGGAGTTCATGTTCACATTTCCTTGAACGTGGAATCATAGGTAGACATGATAGGAAGAAGGCCCATGATTTGTTTGCCTTTATTGGGCAGTGCATTGAGTATAGGAGTTGGGAGGTCATATTGCGACTGTACAGGACATTCATTAGGCACTTTTGGAATACTGTGTGCAATTCGGGTCACTGTACTATAGGAAGGATGTTTTGAAACTTGAAAGGGTTCAGAAAAGCTTTATAAGGATGTTGCCAGAGTTAGAGAATTTAAGCTATAGAAAGAGGCTGAACAGGCTGGGCCCATATTTCCTGGAATGTCAAAGGTTGAGGGTGACCTTTATAGAGGTTTGTAAAATCATGAGGGGCATGGATAAAGTAAATGGACAAAGGCTTTGTCCTGGGGTAGGGGAGTCAAAAACTAGAGGGCATAGGTTTGAGGTAAGAGGGGAAGGATTTAAAAGGGGCCTAAGGGGCAACCTTTTCACATAGGGACTGTTACGTGTATAGAATGTTCTGACTGAGGAACTGGTGGAGGCTGGAACAATTACAACATTTAAAAAACAGCTAAATGGGTATATCAATGGGAAGAGTTTAAGGCCTATCCCAGTCCAACACCGGCACCTCCACATTGGAAAGAGGTCAGAGAAATATGGGCCAAATGCTGGTAAATGGGACTAGATTTATCCAGGGTATCTGGATGGCATGGAAGAGTTGAACCGAAGGGTCTGTTTCCCTGCTGTACATGTCTATGACAATGACTCTATGTTGGAAGCAGTTGAGAGAAGTTTTGACTAATAGCTTGAATAAGCAGGTTGCCTTATGAGGAAAGGTTACGTAGGCTATGCCTGTATCCTATGGAGCTTAGAAGCTGACTTTATTGAAATAAGTAAGATCCTGATGGGACTTTATGGGGTGGATGGCAAAAGGAAGATTCCTAGTGGAGGAGAATCTAGAACTAGGTACCATAGTTTAAAAATAGGAGATTGGTCATTTAAGACAGGGATGAGCAAACCTTATTTTCAGCTTAGAGGGTTGACTGTCTTTTAGAATTCTCTTCCACAAAAGGCAAGGCAGTGGATGCACAGTCTTTAAATACCTTTAAGGCAGGGGTAGATGGATTCTTGATTACTGAGGATGAAAGACTGTCGGGGATATGCAGAGATGTGGGAGTTCTAGTTAAAAATCAAGATCAGACATCATCCTGTTGAATGGCAGAGCAGGTCTGAAGGACTGAGAGGCTAACTCTTATTCCTTATTTATATGCCTGTCTGTTTATACGTCAAAAATCCTAACCTGGTGGTTGCTTCCACTGTTTTATTTCTCCAACTGCCCATGTAATATCTTTACTCATTATTTGTCGTGGACATCCCCTACAAACAAGAACCTGCAATTCCTAAAGCAATAGTTTTGTTGGGGCCAGGGATGGTCGAGCAGCGATCAGGAAGTGACCAAAGATAGTACAACAGCAGTTTTAATTTACACTGACATAAAGTGAGAGAGACACATCTTCATTTGAATAGTGCAAAGTTTTTTTTTAATGTAGCATAATGGATTACAGGAGTATCAGTACATCTTGAATGTGACTTTTCTGAAGAAAGACTGTCTGAGAGGCTCATTGAGTTGGTCAGTGGCTCCACACCAATTAAATCCTTTATGATGGATCTTTTACAGAAGGTAAAAAGCCAAACCGTTGATGGATAAAATAACTTGAAGATGGATTTAAGTATGAAGTCATTGTTGCAGATCAACAACAATTACGTACTTTAGGTGCAGCCAACGTTATTGCTATAGTCAGACAAATGCATAACCCAACAAAATTCATAAAAGATGCAGTTTGTCACACTGCTGAAAGGCTGTCCAGCTTTTATCAATATATATGAAGCATGTGGCACCAAGGGACTTTGGACATGCAAAACAAAAGATAGCCAGATTCTGAACAACAATTATGTACTTTAGGTGCAGCCAACGTTATTGCTATAGTCAGACAAATGCATAACCCAACAAAATTCGTAAAAGATGCAGTTTGTCACACTGCTGAAAGGCTGTCCAGCTTTTATCAATATATATGAAGCATGTGGCACCAAGGGACTTTGGACATGCAAAACAAAAGATAGCCAGATTCTGAACAAAACACAGGTGATCAACAAGACAGTACAACACCACAATAATGGCAATGAAGAAAGGGTTTAGAATGTGCATAAACGCAAGTGCATCAATGAGGTTCAATGTCAACAAAGTGAAAAACAAATGGCAAATGATGTCAACACTAACCATGTAGTTAATCTCTAAAGCATGTCAAGAGCATAAGGTGATCAGAGCTCTTACAGCCATTAACACCATATATTATGAAATGGGAGGAAGTGTAAAGGACTGAATGTCAATATATTACTACTGCATATCCTGAAAGATATATACCGCAGTAAGTGATATCCCATATCATGTGAGCCTATATCTCAACATGTAATGAATCATAAATTCTATTCATTGGCAGAATGCTACTGCCACACTAATGTGCAAGCTTACCTTGGGTTTTCAAAATTTTCTACCTGGTGGAGACCAAAAATTCAGCATTGACAGGCATACAACTTTTCAGTGTAATCATAATTAATATTGTTTGTATATAATAGTTAGCTGTAATAAAAGTCTGATGGATTCTTCAGTACTTCCATTTCCACACCAACTCCTTATGTTATGAGAGACAGCATCAGCATTATCATATGAGTTAAAATATGGAACTGAAGGCAAACTCTCACCGGAATTTGGGGTCCAAGATGTAATAGGCAAGAAAAACGCTCCATAGTGGAACTGGGAAATCTGTTGAAGCTGACAACAGGCTGCCCTCTATCTCTCTTTTAGTTTTATTGTTCCTTTTTCCAAACTCTAGCTATCTTAATGTCTTTCAGGTTCAGTTAGAGGAAGGACCAAACATGGGCTGGCTAGAGCAGATGACATAAAACTGGATGATAAAGAATCTGTTATCGGCAAATGAAAGATAATGCAATTGACTAAGATGTATAGTTTCATGAATCATTCATAGTTGCAACTGAGGCCTTTAAGTGTACATCTGCCTTTCACTTCATGCTGTACCAACACTAAACACCTGTTTCGTGTGGGTGTCATTTATCTGCAGTGTAATGTCGGAAAGCAGAATCACAATCAAGTACTATCTCCTTTTAAATACATCCAGCTGCTTTTTTCCTTGTCCATACACCCATCACTGCTAAAACATTCGGTGGTGTGAAAAGTAAGTCTGAAGCAGTGCATTGGGCCTACCTCATGTCGAAGGTGGAATAAAACAAGAACTGCGGATGAAGAAGATCTGAACCAAACAAAAAAGTAAATGCTGGAGAAACTTAGTAGCTCTGGCAACATCTGTGGAGAGAGAAACAGAGTTAACACCTCTGGTCCAGTGATTCTTCTTCAGTTCTGAGTTTCTCCAGCAATTTCTGTTACCTAAGATGGAAACTGATTTCAATCAGAAAATACACATTAAGTAACATGTCAAATGAGCCAGAGGATTAAGTGGAACTGGGGAGGGGGTGGGGCGGGGGCTGGTGCAGCTCTGAGCCAGTGCTGATGGACGGAGGGAGAGAGTTTAAGAGTGTGTCTATGGTGACACTTGGCAAACAAATGCTAAAACAGAAAAGTGTTTATTTTGCCAAAATCCAGCATTGAACAAGGGACCTCATGATCTTCAGCTGAACACTCTTCCAACTGAGCTATATCAGTTCACAGCAGGTTACCTGAAGAAGGGTCACTGCACCCAAAGCATTAACTCTGTTTTCTCTCCAGACCTGCTGAGTCTTTTCAGCAATTTCTGTTTTTGTTTGATTTCCAGCATCTGTAGTTCTTTCAGCTTTAGTTTTACAATCCACACACTGTGCTTCACAATGAAAATACAGAGAAACGCCAATGCCTTGATGAAGAAAATAAATTGATTTTCAGAATATTTACTCTAAAATTAGCAGTGAACACATGTACCCATTGGCAATGGGGATGCAATGAGGCTCTGACACAAGAACTCAAGAGAAAGAGTAGGAACGATTACATGACTAGTCATGACTGCTCTGTCATTTAATGATTGTAGTGGATTTTCAATTTCAATTCCATTTTCCTGCCCAGTCCTTGTACTGCTCAGTTCTCTGAGAAACCAAAAATCTGTCTATTGAGCCTTAACTGTTTTGGACAATGCAGCATCCACCACCCTCTGAGATACAAAATTGTAAAGATTCACAATCCTTTGAGTGAAGCAGTTCCTTCCCATCTTAGTCCTTCAATGATCAACCCCTTATCTCTAGATTGTGCCCTGTATTTTTAGTCAGCATATATAATCTCTCAGCATCTACCTCATCAACCCCTTTACAATCTTCCATGCCTTAATTGGGGCACATTTCATTCTTGTGAACACCATAAATTGTACAGCCTCTCCCAATTGCTCAAACCCTTTAACCCTGGCAACATCCTTATAAGTCTGTTCCGAACCCTTTCACGTTTAACAATATCTTTCCTACAGCAGGGAGACCAGAACTGAATGCAGTATTTCAAAAGGAGCCTAATCAATGTCCTGCACAGCCGCAACACGACCCCCCAACTTCTACATTCAATGGACTGAGCAATGAAGACAAACATACCAAATGCCCTGTTCTGTCCCCTGGCTACCTGCGACTCCACTTTCAAGAAACTATGAATCTGCACTCCAAGGTGTCCTTGTTGTCAACACGCCTTTTGTTCCCAAAACAATTTGATTTTTGATTGAATTATTTGACTATAAGCACTAAGCCAGTTGTGAAAACTGCTTCATATGTCAACCTGCAATGATTATAGAGTAAAGAAGAAACTAAAAATACTGTCAATTTTGACTTTGACAAATTTGATGTCCTGTTCTAGTATTACAAGATTCCGTTTGCTCAGACATATTTCTCTTAAACTTTGTTTCATATTCACCTACTTGCATTTTCACCTCTCTATTTATTAACCATACTCTTTAAAACACATTTTGTTTGCCTAAGAATAGTTGGGTTTTTTTCTATAAAGACACATAAAACTAAGTGCATGACTGTTCCTGGTATTTCTGTGGTTTGTTCTCTATGACTATCCCCTTATGAAAATACCATTTCTCATTTCCCATAATAAATGTTAAAACAGTTTTGTAAAGAATTAAAATATGACTAGAAATATGACCTTGATTAATTTAACATGACCCTATTTTGTGACAAGTACAAAATTGAGATAAAAATTCTGGAGCACTGCATTGAGAGGAAAGTAAAAAAATATGTTGCATTAGAGTGGGGATGTGGGAGGTGGAATTTCATCAGTACATTGAAAAGAATGCATGCAACCTGTAAAAAGAGGGTGTGGGTTTCAAACAAATTTTGCAACAATCTATAAAAAGCATCTGTTTTGACGATGTCTCCAATTGGCTATCAGGATTGACCAATACAGCTGTGGTCATGATCTTCTTAAACAAATCCCAATGATGGGCACAGACAAATGTGAAGGTGCTGATTTTGGACTCAGGTGAACAAAGCCAGAAGTAACACAACACCAGGTTATATTCCAACGGGTTTATTTGAAATTACAAGCTTTTGGAATCTAACCCCTTCATCAGGTGAAGTACCCAGAACTCAGAATTTATGGGCAGAGAGAGATCAAGGGCAAAGAGATCAAAATGCCATACAAATGGTGTGAGTAGAGTGCTGAATGAAAAATCCCTGATCTGAAGTTAGACAGTGAGGGTAAAGTGTCAACAGCTGAATAACAGGCGAAGGGATGACCTCTAATCTGATTAAACGAAGCAGAGAGATAATTACAAAAAAGATAAAACTGAGGTGTGCTGGAGATGAACCAAATGGCTGGAGTAACATGGGAGGTATAATTGCATGCCGAGGGTCTAACCAAAGTCATAAGTAATTTAAAACTGTAC
Organism: Stegostoma tigrinum; assembly: GCF_030684315.1. NCBI lineage: Eukaryota > Metazoa > Chordata > Chondrichthyes > Orectolobiformes > Stegostomatidae > Stegostoma > Stegostoma tigrinum. The sequence goes on along the minus strand of NC_081367.1, from coordinate 16,597,479 downwards.
AAACTAATTAAGGTAGAGGGATCATAACAATTTATCTAGGTGATGGTGACAAGGAATATTTTACAGATTCAGAACAGTGTATTCGAGTCACATGTAGCACAACATGAACCCAAGATCGCGCTTGAGGCTGTCATCATGGGTAAGGAACTATCAGTTTCTGCTCGGTGATTCTGTGTTGTTGTGTATCTCGAAGGCTGCCTTGGAGGGCACTTACCTAAAGATTGAAGGCTGAATGTCCTTGACCGTTGAAATGTTTCCCAACTGGGAGGGAACATTCCTGTCTGGTGATGGTTATGTGGTGTCCATTCATCAATTATTGTAGCATCTGCATGGTCTCGACAAAATATCATGCCTCAGGGCATCCTTGCCTGCAGCATTGGCCAAGTCACATGAGTATCTGTCGTGCACATGATAGTTGTTGTTCCCCTGTGTGATGGTAGCATCCATGTCGATGATCCGACATGTCTTGCAGAGGTTACAGTGACAGGGTTGTGTGGTGTTGTCGTCGATGGAGTACTGAAAGCTGGGTACTTGGCTGCGAGCAATGGTTCGTTTAAGATTTGGCGTTTGTTTGAAGGTGAGAAGTGGAAGTGTATGGATGATCTTGGTCACATGTTCATCATCATCGATGACATGTTGAAGACTGTGAAGAAGATAGTGTAGTCTCTCCACTCCGGGAAAGTACTGGACGGTAAAGTGTACTCTTATCGGTCGTATCCTGTGTCTGTCTCCTGAGGAGGTTGTTGCGGTTTTTCGCTGTGGCACATCGGAACTGGCAAACGATGAATTGAGCCTCGTATCCTGTTCCTATGTGGGCGTCCTTCAAAATCTTTAGGTGTCTGTTGTGTTCCTCCTCATCTGAGCAGATCCTGTGTATGCACCGGACTTGTCAGGAGGGGGTGGCTTCTTTAACATGAGGAAGCTGGAGAAGTGCAGCATCGTGAGGTTATCTATGGGCTTGCGATAGAGTGAGATACTGAGCTGTCCTTTATGGAGATGCGTGTGTCCAAGAATGAGACTGATTCTGAAGAGCAGTCCGTGGTTAGTGTGGTTGTGGGATGAAATTTGTTGATATCACCATGTGGTTGTTTCAGTGATTCCTCACCATGAGTCCAAAGGAAGAAAATGTTGTCAATGTATCTGGTGGATAACAGTGGTCGGAAGTCCTGCACAGTGAAGAAGTCTTGTTCGAACTTGTGCTTGAAAATGTTGGCATATTGGGGTGTAAATCTGGTAATCATGGCTGTTGCATGTGTTTGGATAAAGAACTGGTTGTTGAAGGTGAAGATGTTGTGATCGAGGATGAAGCAGGTGAGTTCGAGAATGGCGTCTGGAAATTAATTGTTGTTAGTATTGAGCACTGAGGCTGTTACAGCAGCACCACCGTCATGAGGGATGCTGGTGTAGAGTGTCGAAATGTCCACTGTGACAAGAACTGTTCCTGGCTCGACTGGTCTGAGGGTGCTGAGTTTCTGTAGGAAATCTATAGTGTTGTGACAGAAACTGGGGGTTGCTTGTACAATGACTTTCATGATTCCCTCAAAATAGCCAGAGAGGTCCTCACACAAGGTCCCGTTGCATGATATCTGGGATGGTGTCTGGAAATTAGCAGTTGTTGGTATTGAGCACTGAGGATATTTGCAGGTCTGCTGTCATCGTGGGGTATGCCATTTCGCCATGTGATTCTTATACCTCTCATGTTATTCTCATCATCCGGTTTGTCCCCAGCACCACCTTATTTTTATTTCTGTTGTAATTATCTCCCTGCCTCATTTAATTGGATAATAGGTCATCTTTTTGCTTATTATTCAGCTGTTGCCACTTTGCTTGCACTGTCTAACTGCAGGGACTTATTATTCGGCGCTCCACTCACACCATTTGTCTGGCCTTTTGATCTCTGTGTCCTTGATCTCGCTCTGCCAATAAATTCTGCGTTCTAGGTGCTTCTCTCTCACCTTACCTGATGAAAGAGCTATGGTCTGAAAGCTTGTGATTTCAAATAAACTTGTTGGGCTATTACCTGGTGTCGTGTGACTTCTGACTTTGGCCGGAGACAACAGGAAGCTAGTTTTTCTCATGCCAAAATGATGCTCTGGATTTTGTATTTGGCCTTCTTTCTCTGTGTGGAAAACACACTCAATTCTTTTTCGTCTTTGACTACCATGAGGTAAACTGTGAGCAATTGGTAAGGAGGTCTATTATCATCAATAGAATATTGTTCAGTCACTTTGTCATATAGCTCAAGAAAGGAGGGAACATGACATGAAAAGACTGCAAAACTGTGCCTAATATCTCGTAAAGTTGACTCACGCTGGGCTGTCGGAGATTAAAAAAACGTCCTTGGTTATATTTCATGAGTTATGTGTTGTCCGTTGAGCTATTAAGAATATGTGAAAGCTATAAACTAATAATACAGCACTGACCTTGGAATGAAAAGCTACTGTACTAAAATTTTTATCTGTAATGAAACGTGTTACATTTAATAAGAACTGAGAAACGAGGGTGTTGAAGTTAGCCCCTTGAGTCTGTTCTGACATTCAGTGAGATCTTGGCTGACTTCCAATCTGATTCCATGTAAATTGCCATCTTTGTCTCATGTCTCATGTTAACAGTAAAAGAGGAAACTTTATCAAACCAATATCATGAACAATTTCAAGAGAAACAGCAGATAAATTCAGTGCACAAAGGCTTTAGGAGCAGTTATGTAATTGATCCACACTGTGGCAGTTAGTGCACATGCAGGTGGAAGATGTGCGATCAGCAGTAATTCCATTGTAGAAAATAACCGGGGAAGGAGAAACATAATTTTCCGGCAATAGTTCATTCCAGCGTCTAATCTCTGATGAGATCTTACATGAGTGCTGCTTCGTTACACTATATCCCGAGGGTTAAGTCTTTGTGCTCAAAATACAAATTCATTCTTGGGTTGCGAAGCAATTCAACTTATGGCTGCTAATTAATATTTGTTCACTCAACGATGAAATGAGTCCACAGAGGCCAGTATCTGTCTCCAAGTCATCCTTTATTTACACATGAGCAATCCTTGACTTTAGTACTGCCATATTCAGAGTCAGCTATCAGAGTGTCAGCCTCTCTGACACTCTCGCTTTTACATGCCAACCAGGGCTCCCTGCTTGGACCAGATTAACAGCCGCAATCAGAGAACTCATATTCTATGAGCAAAAACAAAGTTGCTGGAAAAACTCAGCAGGTCTGGCAGCATCTGTGAAGGACAAAAACAGAGTCCAGTGACCCTTCCTCAGAACCCAACCCTCACCGGACCCAAAATGTTAACTCTGTTTTTACCTTCACAGATGCTGACAAACCTGCTGAGCTTTTTGGGCAACTTTGTTTTGTTCTTGATTCACAGCATCCACAGTTGTTTCAGTTTTTATTTCATATCCTATGAGGTCCACCTGGCTGATCATGTTATGATCTTTACAGACTAATTCTTGGGATGAAGGGATTGTACGACAAGGAAAGGTTGGACAGTTGGTGCCTGGATCCAGTTGGAGTTTAGCAGAATGTGACGTGGTTTTATTGAAACATACAGGATCCTGAGAGGACTTGATAGGTTGGGTACTGTGAGGACTTTTCTCCTTGGGGGAGAGACTAGGAGTAAGGGACACTGTTTAAAAATAAGGGTTGCCCATTTACAATGGTGGTAAGGAAAGATATTTTTTCCTCAGGGTATTCTAGTCTGTGGAATTTTCTAGCAGAGGACATAGGATCATTGAACATTTTTAAGGCTAAATTAGATACATGGTTGACTAACAAGGGAATCGAAAGGTATGGTGAGTAAACAACTAGAGCTGAGGCACAATCAGAAAAATCCTGAGCTGATCATCTGCAAATTTACTAACCTTCCCTCCTATATTCACATCCAAATCATTTATATAATTAGAAAAAAAAACGGTGAGCCCAGCTCTGTTTCCTATGGCACACTACTGGCCACAGGCCCCCAGTCCGAAAAGCTACTCTCTGCCACCACCAGGAACAAAAATAGAAGTTGCTGGAAAAGCTCAGCAGGTCTGGCAACATCTGTGAAGAAAAAAATCAGAATTAGTGTTTTGGGTCCAGTGACCCATCCTCGGAACAGAATAGAATTCTACCACCACACTCTGTCTCCTGCCTTCTAGCCGATTTTCTATCCAAATGGATAGTTTTCTCTGGTTTCCATGTGACCTAACATTGTTGACTAGTCTATCATGCAGAACCTTGCCAAACACCTTAGTGAAGTCCACACGTCACTGCCTTCATCAGCCCTCTTCATCACTTCTTCAAAAAACTCAATCAAGTTTGTGAGACATGATTTCCCACACACAAACCCATGTTGACTATCCATAATCAGCCCTTGCCTTTCCAAATACATATAAATCTTGTCCCTCAGAATCTCCTCCAACAAATTACCCACCACTGAGGGAAATGATTTAAAAGAGAACAAAGGGACAACTTTTTCACACAGAGGGTACATGTATGGAATGAGTTGCCAGAGGAAGTGGTGGAAACTGGTACAATTACATCACTTAAAATGCATCTGGATAAGTGTATGAATTGGAAAGGTTTAGAGGGATATGGGCCAAATGCTGGCAAATGGAACGAAATTAATTTAGGATATCTGGTTGGCATGGATAAGTTGGATCAAAGCGTCTGTTTCCGTGCTGTACAGCTCTATGACTCTGTGATCAAATGGTACAGTGGGCTGGAAGAGCTTCCAACTGGCATGTTCCATTGTACACTTCAAACTAGTGCACAAATTTTCAAAATTTTTTATTCTAATATGTAATGTGTTCAAAATAGCAATGTTCTTCCAGTTACAATTTCTTTCGGTGCAAATTTTCACAGTCTATAATATATTCTCATCCTTTCCTAGCAGCTAATACAATGTATTGACGTGGGATGTGATCAGAGATTGCATTACATTATGAAAGAAGAACACTTACCACTGATGTTTAACATGGAAGAATGACACCTCCGGCAAGATAGTGGCAGCATAAGTCGCTGTCTTCGGAGCTCCACTCTGCTCGCTAGTTCCCTTTCCTTTTTTGGTTCTTTTCTTCCTCTCTCTCTCGTCTCTGCAGCAATCTATTTCCCCCTCTTCCCCAGACCTTTTAACTACCTCTGTAAGGAATCAGATCATGACGGGGAACCACATGGTGGGAACTGAATGCATGCATGGGCCGGAGTGATTGCGACAGATCAAGAGTGGGCCGGTTCGCAGCGGGAATGGGGCCAGTGAGGCAGTGGTGGTGAGATCGGGGCCGGTGAGGCAGTGACAGTGAGAGCAGGGCCGGTGAGACAGTGACGGTGAGAGCAGAGCCCTTGAGACAGTGATGGTGAGAGCTGGGCCAGTGGGGCAGCAATGGTGAGACTGGGGCTGGTGAATGGGCAGTGATGATGAGAGTGGGGCCAGTGAGACAGTGATGGTGAGAGTGGGGCCGGTGAGACATTGACGGTGAGAGTGGGGCCGGTGAGGCAGTGACGGTGAGAGTGGGGCCGGTGAGGCAGTGACGGTGAGAGTGGGGCCGGTGAGACAGTGACGGTGAGAGTGTGGCCGGTGAGGCAGTGACGGTGAGAGTGGGGCCGGTCAGACAGTGACGGTGAGAGTGGGGCTGGTGAGACAGTGACGGTGAGAGTGGGGCCGGTCAGACAGTGACGGTGAGAGTGGGGCCAGTGAGGCAGTTACGGTGAGAGTGGGGCTGGTGAGACAGTGACGGTGAGAGTGGGGCCGGTCAGACAGTGACGGTGAGAGTGGGGCTGGTGAGACAGTGACGGTGAGAGTGGGGCCGGTCAGACAGTGACGGTGAGAGTGGGGCCAGTGAGGCAGTTACGGTGGGAGTGGCGCCGGTGAGGCAGTGACGGTGAGAGTGGGGCCAGTGAGGCAGTTACGGTGAGAGTGGGGCCGGTGAGACAGTGACGGTGAGAGTGGGGCTGGTGAGACAGTGACGGTGCGAGTGCGGCCGTGGAGGCAGTGATGGTGAGAGTGGGGTCAGTGAGGAGGTTGCAAGCTCCAGGGTATCCTAGCGATTGGAGCAGTGCCTGCACCATTGTCAAGATGGGACTAGGGAGTCTGAGATTATGACTTTTTTGTTTCTTGCTTACGATTTGGCTCTGTAAAAATCTTTTAATGCTGTTTTTTGTAACCAAGTGGGTGCCAGTGAATGGTGACTTTGTGCACTTTTTGCTGCACTGACGTATTTCTGTACTTTGTGTGACAAATAAATAAATCTAATGTAAATCTAATATAATATAAATCTGTATGGAAGAAATAACATGGAAACTGAAGCCAAATTATTTCATACATCGAGGTGATTTTCCTAAATAAACTCATCAGTTTTGTAGAGGGAAACTTCCAGCATGGTTAACCAATCATTGGACAAAATTCTCAATTGACGGAAAGTTTGAAAGATGCAGGAGTTAAATATATCTAATTGTTGAGAAAATTGTTCAACTAGGACACTTTACTAAAGGGCGATGTCTGAGGTTACAAAAGTCAGTGACCTAGAAATTAGATTGCAATTTGACAGCGCACATAAACAAATATGGGCTTCCTGAGCACATTTGCCTTTGGTATTCATATTATGTATACGTTGGGTTATGCACAGGCTGTAACCAGCTAAATGCAGTACTTTGCAGTCACTGAGAGGATGTCAAAACAGAGTCAGAGTCACACTGATATGTACAGGCTTTTAGAAGCAGTATCAAAATGCCATAACCGCTGAAAAGGTAATATTTCATGATAAAACACAATGGAAGCATTATTTATTTATCATTTTAGTCTGACTGGATATATTACAACGTTATTCAAGTAGAATACATCATGCATTAATTTTAAATAATGCCTAGCAGAAAATCACCCGATTACTCAACTCAAATCATTTAATGATATGTTGCATTAAGAAAGAATTCGCCATGTCATCGTCACATTTTTCCTTGATTCTCCAATGATCTTTCTATAGGTGGCTCAAGAGCCTGTATTCAGTTTTAATCGGTTGAGGCAACTTCCAATCCTTTTGGTAGATCTTTTCACTGATGAAACGATTCACAACTTAAAAATCCATTGCATTTCAAATCTGAAAATAGAAATATGAAATAGATTTTTAAAAAAAAGTGATTAAATGACCAACTGTTGAGTATGATAATAAGATTTTATTTGCTACTAACCTTTGTGTGTACCCCTAAATTATTGTTCAGAATTACTGAGCCAGATTAGATATCATACAAATATACTTTGTAGTAAACATTTTTCCTTTACTTTCATTGCCTCAAACCGTAATAAATTCCATTAAGTTGTGAAGATAGTTTAGGCTTATGCTTGCAATGTTAGTGTAATATTGTTCAAAAATTTGCCTTGCTAATTATTATTGATAATTCAATAATAAACATTCAATAAGGATAAATAACAAGTAAACGCTATGAAAACTTGTTCAGAGATAGTAAGAACTGCTGCTGCTGGAGTCAGAGATAACACAGTCTGGAGCTGGAAGAACACAGCAGGCCAGGCAGCATCAGAGAAGGAGGAAAGTTGATGTTTTGGTTCTGTGAAATAAGGTTTCAATCATTTGTAGTATCTACCTGTGCATTCATTCTCTGTTGTGCCTCTCGTGTTTCTCCTCCGTCAGTCTTTCTAAGGATTTCAAGCCTTGAGGTCAGAATTGTCCTGTCTTCTGATTGATGTGAGCAATGATGAGAATGGTGGGAAAGTAATGTGAAAACAGAAAGGTCAGAATCTCGATATCAAGAGAAACATTTCAGACTTTCGCCTTAAGGTTTAAAAAATGAGTTCAGAATCTCATGAACCAGGCGAGACCAGACACCATGAATCTCATTCAAAAAATCCCTGCTCGAAAATAGGAAACTTCAGCAGAAGTAAGTCCAATATATACTTTTACCTCAAATAAACTGGAAGGGGGTTGAACCTTGTGACATTTTATCTTGCAATTTGGCCTTATCAATGGTCATTTCAAAAATGAACAAAAACAAAGTTGCTGGAAAAGCTCAGGAGGTCTGGCAGCATCTGTGGAAGAGAAAACAGAGTTACCGTTTTGGGTCCGGTGACCCTTCCTCAGAACTGATGGTGGTTGGGGAAACGTCAGTTTATATGCAGGATAACCTGACGTTTTCCCAGCCACCATCAGTTCTGAGGAAGGGTCACTGGACCTAAAACGTTAACTCTGTTTTCTCTTCCACAGATGCTGCCGGACCTGCTGAGCTTTTCCAGCAACTTTGTTTTTGTTCCTGATTTACAGCATTCACAGTTCTTGTGGTTTTTATTTCAAATATGAACACTTTGTGCAAAGATAGAAGATTTGCTGCAGACACTCAAAGGAGAGAGAAGCAAGTTCTTCATTGCTGGTAACATAGCATGCTGAAGACACAAGGGTGGAATATCTGTCCCCAGTCACATTTAGAGGTCTGAAAGGTATTTTCCAAAGTTGTTCCTTCCCTAAACAGTACTTTCTCAGAATGTTGTACAATTGTTTGTTGGGAGAAGCGAAGGTTGCAAATCATAATAAGTAGGCAGTGAATCAAGAGGTTACAGAATGTGTTTCATAGATATCCGGTCCTTTCCTATCCCCTCTATTTCCATATGTTCAGATTTCATTGTCTGATTCTCCTCTTCTTTAATCAACCATTCCATTTATCAAACCACTTTGTTTTAAACCATAAAATGAGCGTATTGCCGTCCAACTATATTTCTGGAAAGCAGTTGAATGACTGTTCTTCTGTAACAGTTAATATCAAGATTGTTGTTAATTGAAGGAGAGCCTTTTATTTCACTGAGTCATTTGAAAAGCGATTACCAACTTTATGAAATAAGTTTGCAGGTTAACACATCCTACTTACCAACATTTAGAGGTTAACCAGCTCCAACGTTTGAAACTAACAGCTGAAAATGTTGAGCAGTGTCAATGTGAGACATTGAACTGTAATTACAAAGGCAGTGAACTTTTATTTTGTCAACTCAGCAGATCTAAGCAGCAATGGGATAAAGATTGAAATAAACCCCTTGGTACAGCAAAATAGCTTTCCCTCACTAAGTTTTGTCTGTGCTCTCGTTACCTGTAGTTATTGACTCTTTTTTGGAGTACACTTCCATTCCATCACCACTGCCTCCCCAACTGAGATCAACTAACTCAATGCAAACCCGTGACCAAACCCAACTGATGGCTAGTGTGTTTCTCAGGTACTTATCAGAATTTCTTTCTTGACTATCAGGGCAGTATTCCAAGAACGTTTAATACCATGAACTGGGAAATACGTAAGATGGGAAGTTATGTGTGCAATATTCTCTAAATCTTTAGCAGTGAATGAGATAGACATTCACCCCGCCACCCCACCTCCCCCATTGGCTCAGTCAACTAATCTAATAAGTAGCTGAGTTACACAAACTAAGATAGTTACGCAAAGTTAGTTCCTATTTCATGATTTGTTAGTGCCCAGAGTTAGGATGCTAGAAGAAGTACTTCAATTTAAAAAAAAATTACTTATGAGATGTTGGTGTCACTGGCTGAGCCAGCTTTTATTGCCTCTCCTTAGTTTTCCTTGAGAAGGTGGCAGTAAGCTACCTTCGTGAATGACTGCAATCCAATTATTCTGCAAAATATCAATTCATTTACACTTAGGTTTTGTTTATGTTATTGTCCAGTAGATTGATGACGAGTAATCTATCTTTGAAACTGGTTTACTGCCAGACAGAGAGTGTGTATTCAAATTGCATATCGTATTAATTGTGTCCTAGTGACGAGTAACATCCTACAATAATCATCCTAGGAATTTTGTTCTTAAAGTCATAGGTAACTTTGATAAATGAAATTTGATCTACGATAGTGTATATGAAAATCTGATGGGCAAGGATTAAATGTTGTTGTATTAAATATTATTTGTGCATTTAAGAGCTGTTATAGCTTTTATTCTGATTGTCAATCTCATACCTCATGCTCTCAATCACTTCTTGCTATCACAGTGTCTCATTTTGTAGTAGATTTGTCGCTCAGGTTGTGGGTGTTGAGGTTGGTTGTCTTGCCGAGCTGGTTTGTTGTTTCACATGTTGTCTCATTTTCTCTCAGTTTTTATGGGTATTACTTCCATCACTTGTTTATCTATAATTCAACTCCAACATCATCCACTCTGCTTCCTCACTTTGTTGGAACTATGAATAATGAATCATTCTTTTTTAGAACCTCAAAATCATGGATTTATTCCCACCATTGGACCTTCCCTTGCAAGCTTTTAAAAACTGACCAGTTGACCTCGTTATTACTTCTTGATTTATTTCATCTTTTCTATTATTCTCTTCTGCCTTGGAAGGATCCTCACTACATCTATTTGCTTTCATTTAGGCTTCACATTAAAAGTTAGGAACCCAGAATTTCTTTCATTTTTCTCATAATCCAGACAAAATGTGTAAATTGAATCATTTTGGGAGACCCATTTGTAAATGTCTTGTTCAAAATTGGATCTTCTAATTTTGAGTCTAAATCACTCATTAAATTGTCACCATTATATTGTCATTCATGAACAAATGTTAGTTGGATCTGAAGCTATCAATTCCAGAGAATGAAAGAGGGGGGATTTATAGATTGGAGGAGGCTCATTATTGTTAGCAATGTGTAATGGAAATTTTTATGAGAAAAGTAGATTGAATCAGACAACTAGGTTTGAAGATGGCATTGCTCATTTCTTAAGTACTTTTTCAGTCACATTCAACATTTAAGCTGATAGGTGGAGCCTGATGACTCAATGTTAGATGTATTCAGTGACCCAAATAAAACACATTTGCACAACAACTGAACGAACATAGATAATCAACTGCGAGTTTATCATATTTTACTTATATTTTAGACTTTTGTACATGTTTGAAAGTGCACAAACATAGGCGTAAGAATTCACATCCTGTCAATGTACATTAATTATAAACATCTACAGGCTAGAAAGTGCATCACACGCATTGCAGAGTTAAGTACTCTTGGTCTATATCCTGTGAAAATATGCGCCAGATAATACTTGCAGAGTTGGTGAATCTAAATGTAACAGTTTAGGAATATGCCTCTCACCCTACTGGTTGAAGTGTGGATGCTCTGAACTTCCTAGGGCACTGATGTTCAAAATGTGAGCTATCACCTTTTAGTACGCCCATGCGTTCCCACCCATCAGAATTGGAGGCAAGCGTTCTTGTGAAACTAAGTTTTTTACTCTTTGTCTCAGCTAGAATTCTTGATTGTTAGCATTTCTGACTGAAACAAACTTCAAGGAGAAATTTGACCTGATGCTAAAACCGGTGTGACATTGGTGAAGCAACTGCCTCTGCTGCCTGTTCTCATTTCAATAGCAGGTCATGCTGCAGGCATCAGATTGATGAATACTTGGAACTCACTGGCCAATACTTATCTGCATCACATTAGGAGCTAACCAGCTACTAATGTTGGTGGTAAATAAAATATGAGGCTGGATGAACACAGCAGGCCCAGCAGCATCTCAGGAGCACAAAAGCTGACGTTTCGGGCCTAGACCCTTCATCAGAGAGGGGGATGGGGTGAGGGTTCTGGAATAAATAGGGAGAGAGGGGGAGGCGGACCGAAGATGGAGAGAAAAGAAGATAGGTGGAGAGAGTATAGGTGGGGAGGTAGGGAGGGGATAGGTCAGTCCAGGGAAGATGGACAGGTCAAGGAGGTGGGATGAGGTTAGTAGGTAGGAGATGGAGGTGCGGCTTGGGGTGGGAGGAAGGGATGGGTGAGAGGAAGAACAGGTTAGGGAGGCAGAGACAGGTTGGACTGGTTTTGGGATGCAGTGTGTGGAGGGGAAGAGCTGGGCTGGTTGTGTGGTGCAGTGGGGGGAGGGGACGAACTGGGCTGGTTTTGGGATGCGGTGGGGGAAGGGGAGATTTTGAAGCTGGTGAAGTCCACATTGATACCATTGGGCTGCAGGGTTCCCAAGCAGAATGTGAGTTGCTGTTCTTGCAACCTTCGGGTGGCATCATTGTGGCACTGCAGGAGGCCCATGATGGACATGTCATCTAAAGAATGGGAGGGGGAGTGGAAATAGTTTGCGACTGGGAGGTGCAGTTGTTTATTGTGAACCAAGCGGAGGTGTTCTGCAAAGCGGTCCCCAAGCCTGCAGCCCAATGGTATCAATGTGGACTTCACCAGCTTCAAAATCTCCCTTCCCCCCACCGCATCCCAAAACCAGCCCAGTTTTTCCCCTCCCTCCACGGCACCACACAACCAGCCCAGCTCTTCCCCTCCACCCACTGCATCCCAAAACCAGTCCAACCTGTCTCTGCCTCCCTAACCTATTCTTCCTCTCACCCATTCCTTCCTCCCACCCCAAGCCGCACCTCCATCTCCTACCTACTAACCTCATCCCACCTCCTTGACCTGTCCATCTTCCCTGGACTGAACTATCCCCTCCCTACCTCCCCACCAATACTCTCTCCACCTATCTTCTTTTATCTCCATCTTCGGTCCGCCTCCCCCTCTCTCCCTATTTATTCCAGAGCCCTCACCCCATCCCCCTCTCTGATGAAGGGTCTAGGCCCGAAACGTCAGCTTTTGTGCTCCTGAGATGCTGCTGGGCCTGCTGTGTTCATCCAGCCTCACATTTTATTATCTTGGATTCTCCAGCATCTGCAGTTCCCATTATCACTAATGTTGGTGGTGTTGGTTTGAGGGTGGTTGGTGGTGTGCATATGAGTAATGCTCCCTCAGTGCTGCACAGAGCATTATGCAGATTCATAATGTAGTGCCCAAGACCCTGAAATGGGACTTAAACCCACAACCTTCTGACTGAGAGGTTACAGCGAGCTGCCATAGAGTCATACAGCATGGAAACAAACCCTTTGGTCCAACCGGCCCATGCTGACCATAATTGCAAACAGAAGTAGTCCCATTGGCCCGCACTTGACCCACATCCCCCCAAACATTTCTTGTTCACATACTCATCTAAATGTCTTTTACGTACTGTAGCCAGACCCACACCTACCACTTCCTGTGGAAGCTCATTCCACACATGAAACAAAAAATTGCCCCTCATATCTTTTTTTAAATCTTTCTACTCTCAGCTTCAAAATATGCCCCCTGGTCTTGATATCCACCACTCTCGGGAAAATACACCTGCTGTTCAATGCCCCTTGTGATTTTATAAACCTCTGTAAGGTCACACCTCAACCTCCTGCCCTCCAGTGAAAAAAGTCCCGGCCTATCCAGCCTCTCCTCATAACTCAAACCCTCCATTCTCTACAACATCCTGATGAATCCCTATTGAAACCTTTCCAATTTAATAAGCTGAATAATTCAAGCTTTAGACTTAGCTTTTTTATAATAAGACAAGCAGAACGGGACACAGTACTCCAGAAAAGATTTCACCAACGTCAACGTAACGTCCCAACTCCTACGCTCAAAAGTCTGAGCAATGAAGGCAAATGTGTTAAACACCTTCTTAGCCATCTTGGTTATACATGATTCAAACTTCAACGTATTATATTATGCTGCCAATGAACCACAGTTGACATCTACTGGCTGCAGACAAGTATCTACAGTATTACAGGTATTTAGAAGTTAGCACCAAACTGCAGCCTACTCAACAAAACAGGTAGGTATTTGATCGACAGTTGTGGCTAATAGCGATATCAGTAAATAGTGGCTATTCTGTTCTTGAACTGAAGTCCTCACCATATGACCACAAGTCAGTCTCTAGTGAATAATTCCACTCTAGAAACCAAAGTACAATCAAACAAGCATGTAGATACAAAATAATAGAACACACTCCCGATTCCCAAACCATAAAAGAATGTGATATGAAGAAATATGAACAGAACCCTTGAATAAAATTAGGATCATGTTAACTTACACCTACAAGCATCCAGTTCTCTCAGCTCCACTGAGAAACCAATACAGGGTGAAAAACAAGCAAAAAAGCAACAAAATAAATATTATACAGCGTCAAAAAAGGCATTATTCAAACTTGTGAACATTAAGGGAATTAATACATTTATACTGAAGGATGTAAAATGGAGCTGGTGTAGAGGAAATCATATTGTATTTTGCACAAAAAAAAACTCAAGGTACTTTTGTCTGGAATTAATCCATCTCCAGTAATCATGGATAGCAAAATGTAATCAAATAAGCCCCTCCAGAATTTGCATAAATTGGTTATTAAGCTTACTAAGTTTAAATATCTGAAAAAAAAATGTAATTATTAGGCCCTATAATCTTATTGTTAGCATTCTTGCAGTTGAAGTTGCAGAAGCTGAATTTAAGCTGAGCTCTAGGACTTGTGTACCTTATCTAGGCTGATAATTTATTGCAGTATTTAGGGAATGCTGCATTGTTTAAAGTGATGTTTGTATAATAGAGGAATAATGAGTTCTTGAATATTTAAGATTCAATGGAACTGTGGGAATAGAAGCAGAAATGTTCTGGTGTTCTGGTTACCATTACATCTCAACAGAAGCTACCAGCAACACATTACTTGGCCATTCATTCCATTGCTTTTATTGGTGGAGTCTGGCTGCACAACATGATGATGGGCCCAATTTTAACACTGTACAACTGGATGGATTTTGAATGGGTGTAAATTGGATCCTATGCTTCAAAATCACTTTGGGGTGGCTAGAGGATTTGTAAAGATTGGATACAGATCTTAAAAAATAACATTCATTTTCACTTTCTTCCAGTAGTCTGAGGCTCATGAATTATGGGAATTGTCTATTAGTTGTTTGGGATGTTCAATCACGTTGCTGATTCTTAAGCCCATTGCTAAACTTTGTACACTGATTGAGGGAATCTTGATTTCCTCTAGCTGTAGTAGTAAATTTAATTTATTATGCTTTCAATATGCACCTATTTTAAGTGTGAGGATTCAGAACAACAAACTGATGTAAATCAAAATGAACCTTTTACAGTTAGCGCTTATGTAGACAAAACTGTCACCGTGCACGATGCCTGTACCAAATGCACACTCATTTTATCTAACACTATCAGAACACATTCAAATGTTTTGAGATTGCCTCAGTTGGCCCAGTGGATAACATAGGTCCCAATATATAACTGAGCTGTGTTAGAATTTTGATCCTTGACTTATGCTGAGTTGCCTTATCTTGGAAGTGAAGTTTTGGGGAACTGCAATAGTCCTCAATACACCTGGCTAATGAAAAACACAGAGGATGTCTGAAAGACCAATATTATTTTGTATATACTGTTTATACTGCAGCTTGATTTTACAAGGCTGGTGCTAGGTAATAAATTTAAAACTGCTTCAACTCTTTAATGATCTAGGGTTTTCCAGGCAAGCTGGCTCAATCCTCATCCAGCATTGCCAATGCTCTCATCTTCACAATTTGAATTTGTATTGATTACACGAGTTTAAACAAAATAAAGGAGTACAGGATTAATGGGAGAATTGTCAAGGTAGTCACTTTACTCATCAAACATACAGATGCATATATTTCCCAGTGGAGATCATTACGTGGCACTCAGGGATAGGCACCCTTCATAGTCAACTAGACAGAGGACTGTTGTCCCAGGAAAGTACAATTCTGATGCCAAATCATAATGGACCACCCATACACGGAGAAATGAATTGAGTTAGAACACATGCATGCAAAACAATGCTTCCATCTTACGATGTACCTAAATGATCCAGTGCACCCAGGAAAATCTCCAGAATGGCTGTGCATTGATATCCTTTAGTCCACTTTCCCTGTGAAATTACATTGGTGTAGAGGCCAAGGGCAAAATCCTAGCTCTTGTACTCCTGATTTTGCTGGAGAAGCAAAATACAATCACCACATCAGTGTCGACACTTTATTTTGACGCAGGCTGCTAGTGTTACTTTCAGATTGGCCTACTTTGGATCTGGTGAATTGCAGAAACTTTCCATTTGCTGCAAATAGCATGAAACTCAGAGGAAGTTTGATTAGGTGCAAAGTAAAAACTGCAAGCTTCTTTCAACACTTTAACTTTGCGGCCCATATTTAAATGTGAAAAAGATGAAAATTGAACAGGAAATCAGTGCACATTTTTGTTATTAAAGAACGAATATTTCGTCACAGGCGTAGTTGACTATGTTGTGGTAAATGCAGTAATGAGCAAACATTTATAAAAGTCCCATCAGCAAACAAGTACCATGGAGAAGCTAGCATTAGACATCAGCTTCATTTTCTTGAGCTGATCAGTTAGGGGGGAGCTAAAAAGTGACAGAGAATAATGGATCAGAAAGCACATGCTTTGGTTGTTTTGAAATTCCTGGTGATCCTGATAATGCTCTGGTTTTCTGGATCACATGCAAGTAAGTCCCATAATATTTCTCTTTTCATTCTGTGTAGGTTATTACAGCATCATCTAGTTGCATAATATTGAGTCGACAGTTGTAATAGTTGCATCAGTGAATTAACATGTAACAATTGAAAACGAACAAGTGCTCAAAAATATTTGAAATATTGCAAGTTAATACAACCTTGTTGATTTTAAAGCAAAATTATGATAATTTATGAGTTTTTGGTGACACATTTAGTGTCGGCCACAGTTCAAGTAGTAGTCATTCAGGGTTATGGGTTTAATTCCCACTCTAGAGCTTTGAGCACAGAAATCCAGGCAAATACTCCTGTGATGCTAAAATGAGACCCTAGTCTTTTTTTTTAGCGAACCACTAAAGATTTTGCAGTGCTTTTCCAAAGAACAGCATGATGTTTGTTCCCAGTATCTTGGCAAACATATCTCTTCAATTCGAGATCAAAAACAGATATCAAATCTTTCTCGTACTGCTGTTTGCACAAGCTCGCTGGGCAAAAATTGCCCATGTATTTCGTAAATTATAATTAAGGCACACGCATTGGATGTAATGTGCTTTTGGACATCTGCAGGTTACAAAAACGAAACGCCGTATCAAGTAAAATCCTTCTTTCTCTCTTTCCTTTTCCTGTTCCAGTTTCATTGCTCCCTCCTTTCCAATTCTAATCATAGTCTTTCACACTTGAATTTAACTAGTTATTCAGTCGAGGGAACCAAATGCCTGGACAGCATCCACGCAATTTTTCTCTCCAGTTATGTTAATATATGACTATTTTCACAGCCTCCAACATAGGTGGTCAGTCCACCTCAGCGGATTTTCCTCCACCTTGTCAATCTGGTTAATTGATCTTTCAATTACCTCAGTCGATTTACAGCATTAATCTATGCATTCATATCAAGTGTATTTCTGAGCTGATCGCTTTCATCTCATTGGGCTGTGGGGCTCTGGGGATATATCTTATCTCCTGTACCCCTACACTGACTGGGATCAATTGATTTAGCACAGATCACTGAAAAAAAATCCCAAGCTCTACTTGGTTGATATGAATGAATATTATTTCACATGACTATTTACCTTTTGTGTTATTGGGGCAATAACGCCCATGTCATTTCTGAAAGAATAACTTCAACAGGTATTTGTTTATGTGACCTGTCTTCTGCATTTGAACAATACTGTGAGCTACAAACAAAAAGCCATTGTTCCAGAAATAACATCTAGAGAATTTAAACTCCTGCAACTTGTTTAATTTCTATCAGTCAACTTTCTGCCCCTCAAATTTCAGATGCTGCTAGCTTTTGACAGGTTGGTAATAAATTTAGCTGATAGTTTCTTTCGGTGTCTCACAATGGGGGAGCATTGGCTGTCTGTGGATCTGAAAGCCTGAGTTCCTATCCTCGCTTGTTATCATTGGCACCAAAAGGAAAGTAAGAAATAAAACAGCTTAAAGGAACATAAGCTTTTGAGGATCTGCCCTGATTTCTTTCCCCAGGAGGTTGACCTAGCTGAACACTCAGTGCCATTTTCCTGAACAGGCCTCCATTTTGCAATTGCATTTGGGAGCACCACTGACACTCGACACATATTTGCATTAAGGAGCACCTACTGACTTTGGGTCTGTGTTTTTGCTGCCTGTTCAGTTGAATAGGGAATAAGGATACAATTAAGATAGTAGCCAGAAAATTCAGGAATGTGCTATGATGTAGGATTGCTGGAGATTGTAGAGTGGATTGGAACGTGATCATAGCAATCCAGTATATAAACTGTCGGGAGTAATGAGTTATTTTTCTTACATATCAACTTGTAACACTTCTATAAATTCCTTGTTCCAGTACGTTTACAGGTGCAAGACTGTTGCCTCAAATATTCAAAGGGATCGCTTCCATTTACGCGCATTGCTGGCTATGTGGAACAGAAGTCCAATGAAGCTTGCAGAATAGATGCAATTGTGTGAGTAGGATAAGAGATCTAAAAGTCAAATCATTTCTAAATGGCACCATTTCACTTAAAGCTAATCAAAAGTTAATCATTTCCATCACTTATTTTAACAGATTGTATACTGTGAAAGGTCGGTGGGTTTGTGCAAATCCAGAAAAAGCATGGGTGAAACGTGCACTTCACTATTTAAGGTAAAACCACAATCTTTGCTTTCATCCACCAAAAGACTCTGTAGATGTAACAGATTAATAAGAACCTTTGATTATTGTGGAATTTCATTGACACAGCCCCACCTGTCAATATTATTCAGACTGGTGCACAATTAGGTATAAAACTATTTTATGTCTGATCATTAGAAATATTAGCCCTCAGTGGATATTTTTGTTGCTTAGTTTGAAGAAGTTGGCAAAAATACTAATAAGGAAGAAACTTATCTCTTGTTCCCTATGTAGGGATCAAAGTGTGAATAATGTTTTAAAGGGTACATAATTAAGATGATTTTTTTTGGTTTTTAGTGAGAAGCTGGAGAAAATGTCCCATAAAAACAAAATTCCTCGACCTACAGCAGCAGGAGTTAACTGAAGTCCTATTACCATCTTACAAGGTTATTGTACAATTTCTTGTGACTGCTAAATCTTAAGTGTTTTAAGTTTATTAAAGCCATTCTTTAGTATTAGGTGCTGAAATGACATGTTCAAACTGTGTATATATTGATATAGTTATGACTATGTTTTCTGAAAATGAGAGGCTGCATTTAAGATTGATATCTGACATATTATCTGCAAATAAAGCGTTTCTGCATTCACTGGCAATACGTTGGTGTGAAGTTTCAGAGACGCTGATGCCTTTGAATGTTGGGGCTGATGGATATTTTCTCTAGTTGGCAATAGACATTGCCTAGCAATTTTGTGGTCTGAATGTTACTTGCCTCATATCAGAATGTCATCTAGCTCTTGCTGAATGTAGATATGAACTGGTTCTTTGTCTGAGGAGCTGAGAATAATACAAAATAATGTACAACTATCAGAGGACTGCCCAAGAGGGAATCAGTGTCAGTAATCAATAAGACATTTCCTTGGCTGTGCTTGATCTAATTCGACTTCTTGGAGTCTGGTGTTATTAGGTTGTGCTTAATAAAATCAACACAATCTCACCGAACAGCCTTATTTTGCCTCTTTAGGGACAGCCTTCTGAAGTAAGCGTCACTTAGGAGTTATTTGGATAGCAGTGAGCCTTCTCTGCAAAGACTGTAGGGGCTGAATCCCTACCCACTGATAATTGGCAGCCAAACTGAGGATCTGTTGAGTGGCCGTGCCACTGGTGAGTTGGTGGTTCCTGCTGGTACAACACCCATGTAATGGCAGGATGGGCATCACAGAAGTGGGTGCTGGTATACTGAGGGCAAAGGGTGGCTCTCAGTGACCATCATTCCCTGCAACATTCCTGATGTCAGTTTCCTCAATTTGACAGTAATCTCTTTGAACAGGATATGCCTCCCCAGGTTCCCAGGAGTTACTGTGCACGTGTTTACTTGTTGTGTTTCCCAAAAGGTGAGCTGTTGCACAATGTTAGATTAATATCACCAGCAGTGAGGTAAGCCTCTTCACTGGATATTAACTGTCCACTTAAGGACTTCGATTGAGATGAGGCCATGACATTTCCATGACACTTACCCCAGCAGACTGAAATGGAGGGGAGGTGGGAAGGATATGGGTGTCAATAGCTGCCACTCTCCCACTTGTTAAAATGCCTTTTGTACAACTAATCGTGCCATTAGGGAGGAAATTAAATTAAATGAATATTCTCAGGGACACACGCTCCGGACAACATATCACTTTGTTTTGGTGGGTCTAGTTTGCTGATGGTATTGATGTAACCAAGGATGGTGACTATAGACGGACATGTCTGCGGCAAAGGCTGTATGATATGATTCCGTGACAATGACTATGTGAAACTATTGCTCAACTAGTCTATGAGGCAGCTTTTTCAATTTTGGCACAAGCCTCAAAATGTTTGTGAGGAGTGTTTTGTTGCATTGAACCGATCAGATTTTTTTTTTCATTTCCAGTGCCCAGTTCAAAGTTGTGTTTGCTTTCCTGTTTTAAGCTTTTCTGCAGAGGTTTGATACAACTGAATGGCTTGCTCGATCATTTCATTCTGATGCTTCCTTATATTCCTAACAAGTTATTTGTAACTCTTTATTTCTGTGTATTGCCGCAAAATGTTACATTAATGTGTGTGTGTGTGTGTGTGTGTGTGAGAGAGAGAGAGATTTGGTCAACAAATTACAATGCTGTTATTTCTATCATAATAAAACAATGTTAAACCCATGTTTGGCTTTGGTTATTTCTGACTGTTTCCAATGCAGAATGAATCTATTTTGTCTACTTTGTTATGTTAACTAATGCCCTCTGTTCTGTTTGTTTACAGTGCTTGTTTAAAATTCAAGCACAATACTCCCTGTCAGAAATTGCTTAGAACAAAGAATTTGCATTTGCATCTTCAAGATGCATTTCATCTTGAAGAATGGTCATTGTAGTGCAAAGAAATGCAGCCAGGTCTAGTTGCATATGACAAAGATTCTGAAGGTCTATGTTGAAGTGTTAATTGCAGGATAAATACTGGCCAGTCCTCAGCTTTTCTTCTCCAAGTAGTATCTTGGGATCTTTTATGTCCATTTGAGAAGGCTGATGTTGCCTTGGTTTCATGAGTCAGCTGAAAAGTGTCATTTTGGAAGTGCAGCTCTTCCTCAGTACATCACAGAAATGGAAGAGGCCGAGAGGTGAAGGGTGGAAATTCCAAATCTTAAACCTCGGAAGGTGCAGTTGCCATTGAGAATGTGCAAATAGCCAGCACTGGAAGAGAGCGGACTTCTTTAAGTGTTGCAGGGCTGGAGGAGGTTACACAGATAGAAAGGTACAAAGCGATGGGGACTTTTGAAAATATTAAAATTGAGGCTAGACTTGGAACCATTCTTGATTGGTGCAATTACATATGAAACTGTTTGTTTATTTATGGGGTTGCATCAAGCACGATGGATGAACAGGATTTGGTATGAATTAGGATTAAGGTGGATGAATTTCGTTAGAGGTCAAGTTTCTGTAGGGTGACAGATGATGGGCTAATCAGACATAGTTTGGAATAGTCAAAACTAGATGGAAAGAAGGCATGGAAGATTTCAACAGAAGAACTAAAGCGGAACTGAAGCTGGCTGGTATAATAAATGTGGAAGTAAGCATCTTACGATGGAGTAGATGTGAGGTCTAAAGCCCATTGTAGAGGTCCTCTGCCAGCAGGTTTGGAAGACCTGCACAATTCCCAGTCTGGCCTTAGGATGGTCTCCTATCCACCTTTGATCACTATTTTTCATGGAGTTATTGAGGTCAAGTGTGCCCTACCCTCCATTGCTCTAATTGAGGCTTTTAGCTTAAAGCAACCAGCCTCAATTTTGCAGTAGACAGGAGAGATTCAGGAGAGTGGGATACCTGGTAAGACATCCACCTTAGGATTTTGGTGAGAAGGGAGCTGCCTCATTCAATGGCCCCATTTCCATGTTGGGCATCTCCTGTAATGTCTGTTCTCACCCTGGCATCTCCCAACCCTCCCCGGCCTCACCGCCTCACTTTCCCTTCCTGCTGTGAGACTCTCCCAACTGAATATACCTGGCCCAGGACTCTGGGAATTTGAATCTGGGGGCTGCTTGTGGTCCCAGTTGTGGCTACTGCTGGTTCTGGCATTGCTAAGCAACTCTGAGGCAGGGCCTGAGTAAGGGTTGGAAGATTTGCCTGTAGCCCACAAACATTCCTCGGAGAGTTGAAAGCCCGCTGGGAGTTAAGATTTGGCAGAAATACGTCTCCTACCAATATCTCCAATGGCAGGGCAGTAAAATCTCCCATCAGAAAAGTTCTGCCCCAAGTTTGCAAATGTTCTAGTTCATCCTCGGATATCTTCCAAGGAGAAAGATGGAGCCGCTGGTGAGTGTATGATGTTTGTGACAGGGGTCAAAGAGTGTGGCTTTTGATCTTACTTAATTAAAAGCATATTTTGGTCATGTTATGTTAGATGTGGGATGAGCAGTGAGACAAATCACGGGGTTGCGAGAGCTAGAACTGGGTATCATGAATATGACAGTAGAATAGCAAAGTGGTTATGGCATTTACCTAGTAACCGTTGAACTTCAATCCCATCATAGCACTTTGTGTATTCCAATTCCATTTATTAAATTATTCTGAAATAAAAAGCTCATCTTAGTTCATTTGGTTAATCATAAAAACCCATCTTGTTCACTGGTGTTCCTTATCAACAGAAACCTAATCATTCTTACCTGCCCTGAAGACCTCAGCCCAACAGCAATGCACTTGTATCCTCCTGAAATGGATACAGGGTCACTCGTTTACAACAAGTTTTTTTTTGACATGAAGAGCGACAAGGTGCTGTTAAAAACTGACTGGTTTTATAGGGGCAAGTTTCAAATTGATAAAGGACTCGAGGAGATAGCCAAACGCAGGCAAATGGGACGAGTTTGGGAAACCTGGTCATCATGAATGAGTTGGGTTGAAGGGTTTATTTCCATCCTGTATGACTGGATGACTCTAAGTTTATTTTGACATTTCATATGCATACATGAAGAAAAGGGGTTCAAAAGTTACTCTGCTGAATTATAAAACTCCTTCAAATTTCATATAGATTACAGCATGAATATTACAGTTCTCACACTCAATATCCCATATTATCTTTCTTTCCCACTGTCTTTGCGGTCTATTTCTTACCCCAAGGCCATTGATAGCTATTAACCTTGACAACCTGGATGCCTCGTTTGTTAGCTCTAGCTTCGCATATTACGAACTACTTGGGAAAACTTTAACTGTGTTACTAATTTGATCCTTTCAATAGTGACATTGTCAATGAAAATAAGGAAATGGCTAAGGTGATGAGCAATTAGGGGATGCGATAGCTCGTGGTGTTATTGCTGGACCATTATTCCAGAGACACAGGTATGTTCTAGAGTTCTGGGTTCAAATCTGCCACAGCAGCTGGTGGAATTTGAATTAATTAATATCTAGGATCAAGAGTCTGTTGGCAGTGAAACCATTGCTGAGTGTCAGGAAAAACCCATCTGGGGCCATTTAGGGAAGGAAACTGCCATCACTACCTGGTCTGCCAAGCATGTAACTCCCCTGACTGATTTTGTGCAGCTCCCAGACTGACTTACCATGAATTTCCAGACTGATTGCACTGGAGCTGTAACATATCCATGCCCCTGGCCGATCACTACTGGCAAATATGAAAAAGGGGCAGAGGCTGTAGCTTCCAAATGTGCAAAATTGTACAAGGCAGAGATGCTACAAGCAGATATGCAAATACATAGTGAGCAAACTAAAAGCTCAAAGAGCACTGTGTTCTGGTGCATGCGATGGGTAAAGTAATGATCAGAATGAGGTCAGCTAGGTGGATCCCATAGAATATGAGTTCCCTAGTTGGGGTTGTCAACCTGGTCCAATCAGGGAGCCCTGGCTGATAGATACAGACAGGAGCTTCAGAAGTTTTGTTCATTCTAGGACCTGGCTCTGACCTGGCTGGGCCAGTGTCACGTACTATGCATGTGTAAATGAAGGGTCATTTGGTGACAGGATACTGGCCTTCATGGAGTTATTTCAAGTGCTGCCCCTGAGTGCAAAGTGGTCTGACAGCAGTACTGCAATACCAGGTGTTGTTCTCCAAAGTGGTGAACTGAACAATTGAAGATGGTTAAGCCTAGGTTACTACCTTGAAGAATTCCTGCAGAGATGCTTTTGAGCTAAGATGACTGACCAACAACCATACGACCTTCCTTTGTGCTAGGTATGACTCCAGCCAGTGGGGAGTTTTCTCCCTGATTCCCATTGGCTCTAGTTTTGCCGGTGTTCCTCAATGCTACACTTGATTAAATGTGGCCTAGATGTCAAAGGTCTTTCACCTCTAGTGCTCAGCTCTTTTAGCCATGTTTGAACCAAGGCTATAATGAGGTCAGGAGCTGAGTGACCCTGGCAGAACCCAAGCAGACGTCACCAAGCAGATTATTCTTGAGCATTGATGACAACAGCTTCCAACACTTTACTGACGATCGAGAGTCAACTGATGGGGCGGTAATTGGCTGGGCTGAACTTGGAGGCTACACAAGAACACAGAGCTAGTCTCCTTTTACTTCGAACTGTAAATTGACAACATGTTGCTTACATTTATTTCTGTTTTAGTTGGGTGATCTGGGGTGTGGAGCTGAGAGTAACAAGTTTCAGTAATCCTACAATAATCTTCTGTTTTTGCTTGACTTGGCTTCTGGTCCGCACATCAGAATAAAGTATGCCAGGTCAAGTATCCATGAATAGGAATTCCAGAGCCCTCCTTATCAGAGACTTCAATATCTCACTGTTTTGAGGACTGCACTAAGCTCTCATTTGTGTGATACAAATGCTGATTGTTCATATTTCTGTGAATGTGTTTTTCTCTTTCCGATATAACACACATAAGTTCATTATAATCATGTCCAATGGTCCTAGTCACAGCAGGGGTTGTCATCATTGTTGCTGTTCAACAGAAGTGTGCAGAAATAGAGGAGGAATAGATGCACCATAGCTAGCCCAGGACCAGCAACAACTTTCAGCTGCTACTGAACAGCCCCCACATGAAGAAGTTGTTGCTGGTCTTCCTCTCAGGAAGTGGAGGAAGTACAGGACACGTAGGTTTTTTTATCCGCGGTACCATTTCCTCCAGATGAGTGAAGTGTAGTGTTGCCATCACAGAACTGTGTCCAGTGTTGGAGGAGGGAATAAGTTTGAAGAGGTGTGTGGCCATCTTACCCAGTGGTCATCAAGGTGACAGCCACACTAAATATCTGCGACTAGCTGCTTCCAAGGCTCCACTAGGAGCAAGTGAGGGATCTCTTAATCCTTGACCCACAGATGTATAAAGCAGTTATGAATGTCATTTGTATCAGGTTACATAGCTTCATCTTATTTCCCTGACAAGGTCAGTGTTGCAGTCTGGGCAGTAGGCCTTGCCAATAGAGCTGCTTCCTCCAGTGTAGCGCACTATAAACTGTACACACATTATTTAGTGTGTCACATCATATTGCAGCTGATTTCACCAACAGAGCAGTGTTCCATTCTATCAACATGCATATGATATACTAGGTTTAGCTCAGTTAGCTGGATGCTTGTTTTACAAAGTAGTGTGATTGTGACAGCATGGATTCAATTCCTGTACTGGCTGAGATCACCTGAAGCGTTGTCCTTTTCAACCTTCAGAATTTGATAGAGGCTGAAGACCTGGGAGAGTGACAGCAGTTTTCTGAGGTTGAATATAAGGATGTTGAACAGGAGGAATTTGACTTTCAGTATGATGGAGTGGTGTAGCTTCTGTTGCTACTACCCAGACCCCCCCTTCCAGTGGATGCCAGTTGGGCAAAATAATCATTTATTGATTTTAAATGTATTGTTCAATTGCAAGCAGTCCTTGTTTATTCCCAGAAGAAAATGCAGCTGGTTTTGTTTTTTCTCTGCTTTTCCTGAAAGCAAATGAAGATTAAATGTTATGAACTGTTTGGAGACTTTCCAATATATGATACTCTCTCACTGGCCTCCTGAGGTAAAGGTCTTGTGTCCATAAACAAGAAAAAAGGGATTATTAAAAGAAGATTCTTGTATAAATTGGGAAGGAGAAAAACAATTTAACCTTTTTGTTGGGATAGTAGTTGTTCATTGAATCTTGACAAACACCATTGTGCTCCCAGAGAGTTCATTTCACAAATCTGTAGGATCAAAATCCTTGTGTTCACTTAAGGCTGAGATAGATAGATATCAATTGGAAAATCAAGGGTTCCAGGAAAAGGGCAAGCAAGTGGATGTAAGGAATGTCAGATCAGCCAGGGTCCTAATGAATGGCAAACTGGCTCAAGGAGCCAGATGGCCTGCTCCTGTTCCGATTTATGATCTTACAATATGCATATACAGATGCAAAACTGATCTATCGCAATCATGACGACAGATGAACTCTGTTTAAACAGCTTTAACCTGCATGTAAACAGTTAACAACTGAATTGAGATCAAAATATTGTAATAGAAGCATTGTTTATTGATCTGAGGTACATCAGTTTTCTGCATACGCATAATTTACAAGCATTCACAGTAAACAACAATTTACTAGTCAATACAAGTAGAAATATAAACTTAATTTTACAGAACAATTCAGCAGAATGAAATTTTTTTGAAAATTTGCTGAGATGTGCATAGTCCAGTGTATTTAAGTATTGCAACTTGTTTTTAAAGGTTTTTTCACATGATTATTAAAAAGTGACATTGTTGATACCCATGGAATTAAGGCCACTGAATTGTTCATTTCTGTTTCAGTTCTTTCCTAGAAAATAAGCATAAAAGGAAATGAGTTACAATGCCTCTCAACATCAAAGTACAGATAGTTAAGCATTCAGGCTCATTAAATTGATTATTTTAACTGTTCTCTTCAGTTGTCACTACTTGTTAAAGTGAACATGTTTTAAAATATTGGTTGTCCAAGAGCAAAATGTGTTGATACCGTGGCTTACAGGACAAGGGTATGATAAAATATTCCCTACATATCCTTTGAAAAAGACAGTACTTCATCTGAAATCTTGACTTGATAAAGGAATTTGACAAATAAGTAACTGGTAAGGTTCTGAATTCTCATATGTTCAAAATGGCAAAGACATTCTTAGTTTCAGAAACAAAGTCAATGCAATACAGCTTTTTATTCATTAAAAAGCATGTTCTGGATAGTTTGGTTAAAAATTTCTTTATATAAACAAAAGTGATTCTTTTTTCTTACCTCAGAAAACCAATGATAATCTCGTTCACCCAATCTTCTTCTGGGTTTGCACAAACTCTTCTGCCTTTTCTTGTGTAAAATCTGTAAAGAAATATTTTTGAAATAATCTTGATTTGAATTGGTAGATTTCTGTATGTGTTGTGTATTTTAACATAGGGGTTCTACTGACCAGATTCAGGTCAGCTCATGGCCCGCATGCAGCTAACCTCCATCTCTGGTGACTCAGTAAAAATTGCTTATGTACTTATGGAGAACAAAAACAATGCTGCAGATACCAGATTGTTTTCTCAGACTATGTGGTGGACTAATCACTTTAAGGTCAGCAAATGAAGCTATCGCTTGGCTCTGAGTGTTTCCATTTGTTAAATACATGTTAAAACTATTTTTACAGAGCATGAAGATAACTTTAAAGCATAACATCCCTTTTCAACAAATCAAGCAACAATTTACACTTACATGACTGCATTGATTGTGCAAAGCTCATTTTCAAACTGCCTCACATAACCTACAATTAGTCTTGATGGTAAAGCTTTCTTTGAATATGAAAGACAGCAGTCTACTGGAGACTGGGCATCTGTGTAAAAAGAAAGCACCACAGAAATAAAGATTGATTAGAAATGAAATAGTTCATGAACAGTGAAAAAGATATTGCATGTTCAGGTGAAAAATAAAGAAAAATAGCACATAGTCACCTGCAAATGGAGATATGGCCATCAAATTGAACAGGATCAGTCCCATCAACAAAGACATGTTCAGCTTCATGCAGAAATGCACCACCTGAGTCATTTTGTCAATTTATCACAACAAGTGTTAGCACTCAATAGATCGTAGAATGGATCTGATTTGACAAAGTCTCGATCTGCTTTTATACCTTTTTCTCTCAACATCCTGGGGAAATTTATGAAAAGGAATTTTCAGAAAGAGAACTGAATGACGTAAAGCTCCGACCAGAAAGGATTTCCGATTATCGTTTCATCCAGCCACAACATTCATGATCATCTTTTATCAGCCCTACCCACTATCAAAGGGAGATTTGCAGAGATCGCAATAACTTTAATCTACATGTTCACAAAAAAAAAGTTTTTATCCAATTAGGTCAAAGACAGAACAAAAACCCCTAACCTCAATACCAAGATGTATCGGTAGCAAGATCTCAACTTCAATTTACTAGAAAGACCACACTCAATTTTAACTGTTAAAAATTCCTTTGTTTTAATGTATTTTAATGCAAAAAGTGGGATATTAGTTTTCTTTGTTAATGTTCCTGAATAATCGTGATAATCTTTGCGTAAAGAAATGCTCAAAAATGTAACAGCTGGCCCTTCCTACGGAACCTAATAAATAATGTATAACACAATGTAAAAAGTTATTAATCTTAGAAAGGATAATTGCACTTACATATTACAATGCAAAAATGATGAGTCAGTCATTTATTAGGCAATACTGAGAGCAGGGAGATCAATGAAGCGAATGCACCATTTGAATGTCTCAATTAATACAGATGGATTACATAAAAATTTTTACCTCTTTATTAGAAAGAGAAATGAATAAAATTGCTTACGTTTTTGAGGCTTTTAATGATTTATTTTGTGTTAGTGTTGGCTGTAAGTGCCAAAAGAAATTATGTTTTCTTCCAGGAAAATGTGTATCGTTAAATTTCAGTGATGTTATTGTTTGTTTGTGGAGGATTTGACAACAATGCTGAAAGTGGCTGAAGAAGTTTTAAATACAAACAACCTTTTTTTTAATAAGTATTTTTATGTGAAGTTTATTGAGTACATAACAGAACAGCTTTTTCAAGAATGTTTTAACGCATCTTTTCATGGGCATGTGAACTTAAAAGATACAATACTGTTTCAAATTACACTTGATACCAGTAAACATCAGTACAGATCAATTGGATTGACTGAATCTTCAACAGTCCTCACTGGAGTTTGTAAGCCACAGTTTCAAATTATTTGTAGACTGTGGAAATGTACAAACAAGTAAGCAATTCCATAAATATCAACAGCTCTATAAAATTGATTTGTCTTTCTGATATATAAGTATAGCAAATATTTTTGATTTATCGTTAGTTCTGTTATGTACTTTTAATCATTCTGGGATAAGTCTAACCAGAAATTGGCAGTGTCAGTTTCATTGAATTTCATGGAGTTTTTCTGTTTGAGATTGAGCAAGTTTTCCCACACTATTGTCCCAAACTCACCCGTTAATGAGGCACTACACCCCTATGATTATCTGCTCATCTGATGTCAGCCTGATTCTCCCACCACCAAATATGGAAATATGTGCCAGTGCCAGGACATCCTAACATCCTTGGTCTTGGTGTCATATTTAAAAGATCGTTGTGCACCCAACCAAGTGCTGGCAAAGCATTTGGCCCAGACGTGGCAGAAATGGGGATTGCAGTGCAGAGGAGCTGAAGACATCGATAAGCAGGTTGCATGGTGATTTGGGGAATTTAAGCCTATGTGGTTGACAGGGAGAGCTACCAAGAAGGGAATGTGTTCATTTGACATTGTACCAACAGTAACCCCTGTCTTCCTGCAATTCTCCAGATTGGTAACGCTAGACACAGACAGATGACCGTGGCCCAGTCTCAGGACTGTAAGAGGTCCCTGGCCCTGACCACCCCATCTGTCTGCTGACTGTGTCCAAGTACCTGGATTGATACTGGAGGCTGTCCTTCACTTACTGTGCCAAGACCCTTTAGCTAAAGGCTATCTCCCCGGCTTGAT
Organism: Stegostoma tigrinum; assembly: GCF_030684315.1. Taxonomy (NCBI): domain Eukaryota; kingdom Metazoa; phylum Chordata; class Chondrichthyes; order Orectolobiformes; family Stegostomatidae; genus Stegostoma; species Stegostoma tigrinum. The sequence continues at coordinate 16,567,678 of NC_081367.1, read as the reverse complement.
TGAGGACTAGGCTTTGAGACATAGCCACACGTTTGATGCACAGCAGGTTTGATGGCTGGCACATGCTGCAAGGCATGAGATTGACATAGCATGGTGTTGTACAGCAGCATAACCACTCTATTGATTGATAACTGACAGCCGTGACGTGCTTTCGGGCTTTGTGTCTGCACTAAATGGCAAAATGAAACAGATGAACTGTGATCCTGTAAGCTCCAGCTGAAGGAAACGAAGCACAGAAAAGGTAAGGCAATGTAAGGCAGGGCATAGTTGCCGTGAGCACTGAAGAAGGCGTAGAGTGAGTGAGCGCTGAGTGAGTGAGCACTAAGTTAGTGAACGAGCAGCCCTGAGAAGCAGCCTGGTCGCTGAGCAAGGTATCCATTGCTGCTCATAAAGTATCCTTGCTGCAGCAGTCATGTGTCAGCATACTCTTAAATGCAGATTGGAAGTACAGGGGTGGACTCGAAATGGATCAGAGATCTGTCATGTTGATGTGTCACTTCCAATGTCTGTGAATGTGGGGTGCATGCAACTGCTGCCCTTGGAGAATGCCCTGAATTTTAAGTGCTGGGTATCTGCGATGGAGGCCGAGAGGCACAAGTGGCAAGCTGGAATTGCTAGGTAACTGCTTTGACTTTCATTTTGGGAATTCTCAGCGTCCAGCTTTTACTCAGTAGCTGTGAGAATGGAAAAATGTACATCAGTGGGGTGAGGTTAGCTAGTCATCAGGCTGATACTGAGAGATAATCCACACAAATAACCTGTGATCCCTCTAATTCATTTTTCTTCTCAGCCAGATTGAGTGGCAGCAACTTCCACATCAGGAAGTTAGTCAATCAAGGTCAGCACACTGATCAATGTGAGTGATCCCCCTTGGGTATGTGGCGGTGTAGTTTAGAACAAACTTTGCAAATAAGCCTCTCACTGCTCACAAGCAAGAATCGCATCCCACTGACCAATAGTTGGTTAGAAAATATGACCTTTTGATCTTGATACTAAGAAAGTCCACATTGGGCATTGCACACTTTTTCCCCAAATTTCTCACTGTGGCCCATGTCGTTCTGGGACTGGGAAGATTCCATCCTCTATTTATAGGGAAATTTTTCTGATTTTTTTTAATAGGAAGTGTAAGCCCTTAATCTTGTTTCAGCATTCAGATAACTCTTGGTTGATGTTATCTTAATTTTGTCTACCATACTTGGTTTCATATCTCTTAAAACCCTTATCTAATAAAACCTATGAACCTTCGTTCTGAAATTTCCATTAACTGCCTCAGCCACAAAAAGGTAGAAGAAAATATTAGATAGCGCTAGTATTTATATAAATAAAGTGCTTTGGGATATCAAATGGTGATGTGTGATGCTTAATTGCTTAATGTAATTCATTTCGTAGTACAGTAAACAGTTGACACCCCAGGATGGAGGCTACCACTAGTCAGATCCTTCCAAATTGAGTACGTGATAATTAGTATCCTATAGTCTGTCTCCTAACTCCTGACCAATACCCTGCACTTGCCAAATGGATGTCTTCAACTGCATGCATTTGATTTTTATTAACAGTGTCTAATTTAGAATGTTACTGAATGACATCAGAAAGTCTCGAAAACAACATCCATAAACAATCCCTTGGGAAGTTCAGTTGCCTGGATGATCAGAATAATAATCTCGATTCCAGTTCTGGCTGAGACAGGTTTAGGACCTGCTCCTTGTCCCGGCCCTGCAAGGAGAAGATGATAACAAACCACTGCTGACAAAAACTGCCCAGACAGCTCTCTGTGAAGAGTTGCCAGCAGGCAATGAGCCATGGACCTGACTTTGGACACAGCACCCTCCCTTTTCCATGACATCAAACAATTCAATTTTGTTTAAAAATGGAAAGAATAGTTTCATAGTTAAACATTTGGAAGAGCTTCATGATATCCAATTGGTATTAGAAAAGATGACCATCTAGGATCTTATTTTCAGATTTTCAAGTTTTGAACATTTCTCTTAGCTAGGCTGTAAGCAGTGTCTGAAAGGGTTTATGACAATGAGGTTTCCTATAATTTGTCTGTTCCATCACACATATAATCCTCGTTTCTCTTTAGTTCTTCCATTCTCAGTGCACTATCATGAAGAAATTGTCTGCCCCTCAGCCGTGTAAAGTTACAGTAAAACGCCATGCACTTTGGCAAGATGTTAACAGCGTCTAATTTGTGCCTCACTTGTTGGTCTAGTTGAGATTATTGAAGGTTTGACAGATGCTATTCCCAAGTTTGCTCCTCACAAAGAGTTAAAAATCAGAGATAAAGCTACTCTAGAATCTTCCCCGCATTCCACAGTCTCAGATAGTTATTAGAATTTTCAGCTCAATACCAACGTTCATGATCAGATTAGAAGGAGCTACAACAGTGGAAATTCTAATATTGAATTCCATTCACCTGTCTTTGGAGGCCCAGCAATCCTAGACCATTAACAGATGCAAAAAATATATGAAAACCAATTCCAGCTGTAGAGCTCCTTTAATGCATTCCAGAGGCATAATGTTTGGTATTTCTGATAAAATAACCATTATCACACATGCTAGAAGTAATATATGTTCACTGTATTAACTCCATCAATAATTTTGACAGCCGCAGTTCCAGTTTAAAACACAGTGTAGCTAATTACTGTACCCGCTTCCTTGGGAACCCACAAACAGACATCAATCTTACAGACATCGCCACACTTGTCACTTCCTACCTCTTTAATCAGCATAAATAAAACTTGTGGTCCAAATATGAGACAGCCTGATGCTCCAAAGCCTTCAGATTGGTGTTTCCGCCTTCAATTGTTTTCTCCAGCTCCATAGATTTGGGGGATGTAAAGGTGGCCATAGGAATTATTGTCAAGCACACAAACTTAACAGAGTTGTCACTAAGGACTTTCTGTTAAGATTGCTGTTTGTGATTTACATTTGCATCGATATGATTAATTAGCAACAGAATCCAACAGCGGTTTTGATATAGCTGCGCTGCTGGATGCAAGCTTCTGATAAGAATCCAACATTTGTAGTAATAAAACAAGACGACAAGGCGTTGGATGTGCAATACATCAAGTGTGAGATTGAAGCTATGACAATTGGAACTATAACATTGAATGCTTGCTTTTGATCTTGCGATTGTTTCATGACAATGTTCACTTTCAGCTACAACCTGAAAGATCCCAAACAGACTGTGCACTAATCTGATTCTTTAAGTTAGCATGGTCACAAGAGCTGCACAAAGATATTAAACGAGTTGTTAACAGAAACAAATCATGCACACTTAAAAAAAAAATTGGACATTGCATTAAACCTCTATAACAGCTGTCAAGCCTCTTCCTGTCACTGTCTGATTATTTTTCACCTTTTCACCACTCTGTATCTCCACTCTCTAATTTCCTTTTGATTTTGAAAATTTGCCTTCAGTTAAACCGTCCACCCCATTAATTACTTTAAAGCCCTGTCTACAATCCGAGTTATGTGGTTCAGTCATGGATAGCACATTCAGAAAGGAGCTGTGTTGGTTGTCTCCTTTCTTTCTTTCTCCTCCTCCTCCTCCTCCTCCTCCTCTTTCATCTGTTCCTCGAAATCTCACTATGCTACTGATGGTAAGGGTTGACCTTCATCATGGTGAGGTTGTGCAATGTGCTGCAGTTCATCATAGAATATTGAAAAACACCCTGCACATTGCAGGGCTTCTCCTGCCTGTCTAATCAGTGGAATATTATTTTTAGGATGGCAATTGCCTGTTCTTTCATATTTAGTGTTGCATCTCCTTGTGCAATATTGAAAGACTAACTGGGAGGTGTTGTCAATATTGCCTGATTAAGCCTGGAAGGAGCCCAATACATGAAAGTTAATGACTATTTATATCTTAACGGGCTCTGGCGTTACATGCTGACACTGTTCTGCAGATGCATCAGGCGGTCGATTTCAGTGACAGTATCCCGATTGAAGTCAGATGTCCTACATATTGTGATTTATGAAGATTCAGGTTGGAGAATTTTTGGATGACAATCTGGATAGATATGACCTCCTATTATGAGTCCTGCCTCCTTTCATCTCTCTCCTGTTCCAGCAATGTTCATTCTCCAATACATCGGTATTGAAGGGGAATGCCAACTCGTATAGCTAGGTATTGAAGCAAGTGGATGGAGAAGGTAAGGATGAAAATCTTCAGCATCTGCTGTAGCACTCCTAGCAGACTTTAGAAATTTCAAACTTCTGAAACACCACCAAATACTCCTCCAATCATGGCAGTAGACTGTGGACCTCAACCAGCTAGGAAGTTATAAGAATCATATGTTGAGCCTTGTGAGGTCAAGACAGGTTGTAAGCTGGAACTGTGAGCCCAAAATGACAATACTATGGCAACAAATCAGCATCAACATCTGTACACCTCTGTCAGAGGATCCCGGTGCACATTCGATCACCTTCACTAAGTAGCAGGATTGAAAACAGCAGACGTAGTCCCAAGGATTACAAGGCTTTAAGGTTGCAAATTTTGTGGATATTGACTCCTTTCAACTCATTCATTTGGAAGTACTTACATCAAAGGAAATCGCCAAGGTTATTTTGGAAGGGAATTGGATAAGAATAAAAAAGATCTGAAAAGCTCTCTCCACCACCTTTCAGATCAATCTCAAGATGCTTTATACCCAATAAATACTTGGGGATGAGGAGTGCTCGGCAGATGTGGCTATCATTAGCTGTACAGTAAGATTCAATAGGTGTTAATAATCTGATCTTTTTCAGTGGTGGTTGAAGGAACAATGTTGACCAAGACACTGGATTATCTTCTAGCTGTTTTATAGTATCATAATATCCTCCTTTTCCATGTGAATAACCAATGGGATGATGACTTAAAACTCATCTTTGAATATAGCTGATAACTGAAGTGTTGGATTGTCAACCAAGGTTCTGAGTGAATGGAGAGTGTCAACTTGATATAGAGGTTACCTCAAGAATTGCATAAATTAAAGGCTAATTTCACAAACTCTAAGCCTTATTTTCATTAAGCATGAGTTTATTTTTCCTGTAAAATAATTATATGGGTCTTGAAATATTTGAGAAGAAAGCCACTTGAAGGCATGTACAATTGCACTTTTAGGTAAATCTACAAGCAAAATTAAAAGGGATGAGTTGCTTATGAAGAAGGTGAACATGAAATCGTAGATGTTTAACAACATTTTCTTACATATTTAATTGAAATGTGAAAAGAGAAAAGATTTAACGTGTGCCAGTAAAGAATGAGAGCAAAGAAAAATCAAAAATAAGTGTCCTGATCTGTGAAAGTAGATAGTTTATTGAGAGATATTTTCAAAATGTACTCCATTTTCCACACATTTGAATTATGTAGTGATAAATGATTAAAATAATTTAAAAAATAAAATTAATATGTTACTTTCCCTCCACCAAAAGCACTATTTAGCCATGATCATAAATACCTCAGATCCGAATATGAATTTTTGACATTGATTACAGTTTTGCGAAGTTTCAGAAGTCTTTGCAAACTAAGCACTTTGGAGGAGTAAATACAATAAGAATAAAATTGTTTATGTCTCTGTGCTGCTTTCATCAATCATGCTGTGCAGATGGCTACAGAATTGACCACAAGGTGCAGGATACAAAGTCAAGATAAAAAAAAGACCCACTATGAGGTAATTGAATGGTTTCGGCTTATTGTTCCATAGAATTTGTTTTTGTTTGTTTCTCTGTTGTAGCAATTTCTAAAGTTGATGTATCCATCCAATACTTTCTTCATTGGATTGCACTGGATTTTCTACAATTGTGTTATTTGGCTTTCTTTATACATTTGTTTGTTAATTTCAATTTAATGTTCTGCAATAAATAAAACGTTAACATTGGTATTTATTCATATTTTCTGACTAGATGAAGTCACTGATGACATTGACAGGTGGTTAAAGGTTACTTTTTATAAATTTAGTTCATCCTAATCTCTGTAATATTACCTTCCCCTGCTCCATGGTACACGATATGAGACAGGCTGTAGGACGATGGGTGGAGGGGTGGAGGATTAAGGAATTGACTTTCAATACTACAACAGGGCTGATGTTCAATAAACAAAGCACAGCTTCTAGCCTGCTGGCCGTACCATTACCCTGCCAGAGGTGCTGAATGCAACTCAATTCCACCTGTGGCTTTCTGTAATGAAAATATGGTGGGCTGGAGCCTCCTCAATCAAGATGGGTCTGTGGAGTCAGGAATGTTCTCCACTGTCAGTCTCCATCCCGCTCTGGAAAACCCAGGCAGGAGGCTTTTCTTTGAAATCTAAAGTCTAGTACACCCACCTGTACCTTGCTAACCATCAGCAGTTGTTATTGCAAAGAAATAATGGCACACAATGGAAGGGCATCCCCCATTTGAAGGAAATTGTGGTCATGTGCCATTAGAGCAACAACAGGCTTCATTGAACATAACAGAAGATGGTAAGAGAGAACATCTTATCTGACACTGACTAGAATCATGCTCCAGTTTAACTGGATCTGATTTCATGATTTCAAACATAATTAAGGAACATCATGAAATTTCCTTGCTCATATGCTCAGTAGCTATCTTTACAGTAAAATGCAATTCTGTTTATTCAACAAAACAACAAACTCAACTTTTGAAGTTGAGTTTTGAAGTAACTGGTCCCCTAACATGTGTATCTTCTGTTATTTTTGTGCTGCTCTGCCAGGCCAGTAATTATACAAAAGAAACAAATGACTTTTTCAGTACCTGACATCATGCTGGCCAATGTTTGAAAATGCCTGTTGTGCTAATTCTTTTAATTTAGCAACTTCTTTAAACATAAACTGATCAAGCCAACATCTTTTTTTCCCAAAGAAAACCTGTTTTGATCAAATGAGGAGAGGGAAAAGTGTGGGCTCATTCTATCCCCCTTTACCTGATTAGAGCAGCACTTATGTATAACCCAATTCTGAAGAAGAATTCTGGACCTGAAACATTAACTGTGCTTTCTCTCCACAAATGCAGCCAGACCAAATGGTTTTTTTACAGCAATTTCTGTTTTTGTTTCTGACTTGTAGCATCGCAGTTCTTTCAGTTTTCTTTACTTACAAGTAATCTTGGAGGGCAAACATTGAGCTGCAATTATTAATTAATAATAAATAACCTATGGAATTCTCTACCTGAGAGAGCAGTGGAGGCTGAAACTTTGAATGTATTAAAGGCGGAATTGGAAAGATTTTGGATCTACAATTGAGTCAAGACTAGTGGCCAGGAAAATGGTGTTGAACATATGATATTTCTGAATGGTATAGTAAGCTTGAGAGGCCAAATAGATTTCTCCTGCTCCCAATTCTTATGATATTACATTCCAATGATGTTTACTGCTTACCATTTGCATGGGGAACAGTGGTTGACAGGGGATTTTTGGAACAGGTGAACTAATTGTTCACATCAGCCTTGGAGAACTTGAACACCTAAGCTCATTTGCATTCATTACGTAATTAGGATAGGAGTGAGAGTGTTAGCCACGATTTGGGCTCAAACCTGAAAACTGAGAGGTGTGAAGCCAATGCCTAACCACATAACCACTCCAGACAATGGTATACAAGCAAATGTCTGTACGTTCTCATCACCACGATAAGGTACGTGTTAGCATAATGACAAAGATGTGAGACTTTCACAACTTGCAAAAACTGCATTGGAAAGTAGAGTACTTTGCTTTCAATGGAAATTAATTTACATATCCCATTGATTGGTCATGTTCCAGTAAGCAGCTTCAGATCATACTCCCAATGTTTGGAACTCTCTCTAAGAATGTAAACAGTGAAAAGTACTGGGACAATTTAATTCAGTAATACTTTCTTGCCATTTATTTCCACGGGTTGCTGACTCAACTGTCTCTGAAATGCATTAGAAACTAATTGTTGGTTGGATCAAAGGACCAATAAATGTTTGAAAATACAGACTAGGATTTAGAGAGGAAAGAGAAGTTAGTATATGGTAAAATAAGTGATTTAATCATTACTTGACACAGAAAGTCTTCATTTAATACTGCCTGTTTAACAATATTTCACTTCAATGCTGTGTAGTTAATGGGGCCTGCTCTGGAGTCTATTGAGGAACACCTCAACCTATGGTATACTGAGCAAGTGTGATCACTGTAAATTGTGATGCTGTTTATAGTTCTCAATATCAACCACCATGTCTCAGCATTAGTTGTTATTGACTTTGCAAAGTCCCATCTGTGGATGATGACAGCCCCAGCACTTCAGCAACTTGGTTTCTCAGCTGTAGCTGGAACAGGAAATAAAAATGTTGGCTTGGAGAAGAAAGGATGTATACTGTTTGGTAAGAACTAGGTGAAGAGGATGTGGGTCATGGCATTTGGTGAGCTCTGCATCAAAAGCAATTTGATTCAATTTTCCCTTGGAGCTCTGGGTTGAGAATGCGTGAGCAGGAGGAAGTTACATTTTTCTTCTGTTATTTTTAAAACATACTTTTTTATCATTAGCATTATAAGAATTGAGCAATATTTCATACTACAGACTACAATGTTTCAATATTGGTCTTTTGCCAAAACAGAAGGTGCTCCAGAACCTTTGGGCTATTTTCAGTTCAGAGATCATGGGTTCCTGAACCATAACATTGAGGACTGCAGCTGAGGCATTGCACTTTAAAATGGACAACAATGGGGCAAAACACAGTGTGCCTAAGACTTCTGGAAAGACTTGGTCTTTACACATCATTCCACACTTGCACCTCCCTTGTGAGTGAGAGTGCTACATCAGTGATGATTCCACATATCTCTACAGGCAGTTGGGCACGGATATACGCCGAGGCTTGAAGTGGGCTCACCCAAAGATAGCACACTAAGGTGTTCAAATGGCAAACAAAATATTTATTTAGCAACACAAAAGATCAAGGAATGCAAAAAAAAAGATCTGCATGTTCTTTACAGTAAGCTTGTCACATAACTAACAGAATGATAAACAATGAAACAAAGGCAGCTTTTTCATCCTAGAAGCGAGTTTCAGTTAGCTTATCTCTAGCCTCACAGCTGGATGATGCATTGCTGTATCATGGTCTGATGGACAGCACACCTGGTAAATGCTCTGTTCAAAAGATGTTCATTCTTCATTTTGTTCACATCCAGGATATCCCCCTTTGTTGAATGGAGTCATGAAAGACACAATATGCCACAGTAATGCAGGATACCTTTTCTGGGCTATAATGCCAGGCTCTGCAAGAGTAATCCAGACAGTGAAACATCATCTTTTGGAGGCCTCTGGTCAGGTGGAAATATGAAGTGTCCTGTCTTTGTTCTGTATCAGTCTGAGGGCATCGTAAAGGTATTAGGAGCCATGTTAGGAGGGGCAGCTATTTGTTTCCCAGCAACAATTCCTAGCCAGCTCAAGAAACTTTGAAGGACATGGGAGCTGAAGAGTTCTCCAGCAAGTGAGAGTCATTGCAGATTTCAGGACATCTGGTGCTGACCTCCAGCATTTGCAATCAATGGTCACTTATAATTTGAATGTTGATGGAGTGAGTGCCTTTTCTGTCGATGAACTCTGCAGATTGGTGACAGGGTATTCTCAAAGCAACGTGGATGCAGTGAATATCTGTCTGGTGGAGATGATAGAGAATCTCACTGCCCAAGCTGTTTGACTCTCCTCATCATGGGAGAAGGATATGGAGGCCTATGCTCTGGAGAAAATGTTATGAGCTGCACCCTAGCTGTGTTTATATATTGAAGATTAGGAGATATCACACAGCTTCCCAAGTGTCCCTTGAAATGAGCCACTGGCACAAAGCCTCAGGGCAGCTGTGACCTTGGTAGGCATCAGGATGTGATTTCCACCCAGCCTTTCTGAGCACAAGAAATGCTGCAGTCAATGGGACAGTTCAGTAATCATGAACCGGGAGATCCTTATTGATGCCTGCATTCCATCCCAGTTGCCCACTTGTCTTAAGCCTCCATTAACAGCCACTAGTAAGCCTTCTGACCACACCAAAACGCCAGGAGTTACTTGGCAGGACAGCCCCAGACTGGTACCATGGCACTGACCTATCTGTATGTGCCAAGTAAGACTGATCATGGCCCAATCATTGGACTGCAATGGCATAAATCCCTAAACTCTGATAGGACCAAGTTCTTGAATGACAATGGCCAATCCACTGGTCTAGAATCAGATAAATCTCTCGACTGTATCCCAATTACTGGCTGCAGTACCCCATTACACCACTAAGGACTGCTAACCTTTGACTTCCTTGTTTGAAGCACAATGTGTTTGCTGTGTAAGCCACTGGCCTATACTGTAGGTCCTATATTGATACAGCATAGTTCTGCAGCACAGCATTCCCATCTCTGATATCAGTAATTATTTAGCTAAACAGTGCTTCCCATCATCACAAGCTGTCAGCTTCTCCCTCTATATTGTAAGCTGTGCAAGCCATAGAGCCTGGCTGCCTGTAACTGGGCCCTGAAGGGCTATATTTGCTAAGAAAGCAATGTGAGCTACTCAGAGGCTGACAGCCCATAAGTCAATGTTCAAGTCAGTGAGTGTGTGCTGAGAAACAAACATGAAGCGGACAGAGGCTGGTAGCCTCCAATCAAGCAGGAAAGTGAGTAAGTGCTAAGTGACATTAGGTCAAGCTGCATGAAGAGGCCTGTGTGAAGGTGATCTGACAAGGGCAAAGGTGCTGCTGAACTCCAATGGAATGTGTTGAAGGACTGAAGAGATCTATGAGATGCATTGAGAGTAGATGTCATTATGTGGTGAGGCTGGTGACTTTCCAATGTCGACCTGTGTGGACAGAGCACTGAGTGGACTGGTGGCCGTGGGGTATGCAGGGATGTTGTTGTGAAGAAGTAATTCCTATCAGCTGAGATAAGCATTTGGAAAGCTATAGCCACTGGTGCTTGCTCTGATTTATGTCGGAAATTTGCACCGGCTATTCTTGGTTAGTGTGGAAGAGATGTAAGTAGCATACAAATAAGGTACAACACAAATGCATAAAATCAAAATAGTTACCAGTGGGATTTTCACTGGCATCCGGAATCTGGATTTTTCATTCTTTCCTTTCTCGCAATTGCTGCTGTTGTATCAGGAAGGGGAAAATTCTCATCAATGTTCCACTTAATGCTGTTTCACTTGAAGTTGCAGTTTTCAAGAGCAGATCTATAACTTCAAGTAGGTATTTATTGGCTTTATTTATTAATTATTGAGAAAAAAATGGACAAGCCTGACAATTGGGCAAAGGGATTGCAATCTGCAATTAGCTCATGTCTGTGTGTTACACTGTGGGCATTCATCAAAATTCTTATCACTTCTATAAGCTGCACAACTTCACAAACTTCCAATATATATAGGCTTACCTAATTCTGGCCTGTTAAATGGCCCAGATTTTATACCTCAGCCATTGATTGTTATGTCTTCAAGGGCAAAAGCTCTAAGCTCTGCATTCTGTCTCTGTAAACCCTTCTGGCTTTGTATCTCTTTGCTCCCTTCAAATGCTCCTTAAAGCCTGCCTCTGTAAACAAGCTTTTGCTTATCTGCTCCAATTGTGGTTTGGTATCAAAATTTGTTTCATCATGCCCCTAAGAGCCTTAGGACTCTTTTTCTTTAAATTACAGATGCTATATAAGTATTGGTTACTGCTGTTAACATAAACATAGAATGCAAGATTTAAGGTGAATGCAAAACTGAGGCTATAGCCAGCAATTTGCCTGCAAGTTCTTGATGATTCCTTTGAATAGAACAGACTGGCTAGAGGCTGGGGTATGGGCATTACTGCTGCTGAATGTATGTGTTTAAGGGAAGTATTAGCCAGAGCAGAGACTGGAAATGGCAGTAGAGGCACCAGCTCACAAAGCATGTTTTTCTCATGTCTACATTAAAATCCTCACCAACATGATATTTGGTGCAACATCATTTTGGTACCAAAATCAACAACAGCAGCATGGGAACTGCAGAAGGCAATTTTGTTTGGTTTATTTCTATTTAATGTTAAGATATTTTAATAGATCCGATTTTAGTTCAGAGTGGATATTGCATATGCAGGTATAAACTAGCAGTTGTCTGGATAATGAGGCTCGGGTTTATGTCTTGGGGCTCAGGAACTCCCTATAAAGGCAGCAGGAGTGTCATCACTGCCAGTTCGGGCGAGTCAAAACTTTGGCTGTAAAAGTGGCTGTCAGTGGCTCAAGGATGTGGGCCTCTACAATGTAAATAATGATTGGGCAGAAATATTGCTGTCAGTTATATAGTAGGGCCATAATGTATTTATGGGACCATGAGAAGCACTACTGATCTTTCTGGCCAAAAAACTATCTGATAAATCTTTACTTACCTGACCTCCCAAACCCCCTGTTTGGGATCTTATCTGTTACCATCTTTTGCTTACAGCCCCGAAACTGTGTGGCTCAGTTTTTAAACTTGTGGTTCAGCATCTCAATGAAGACACCAGGCATGGCTTTACCTTTTTAACTTAATCCCTCACTCCTCCTTATGACAGGAATCATAAAATTTTATATTATCGGGTCTGAACATGAAACAACTGACCTCACACACCCCAGCCCAGCCAACACTTCCCTGGTTCATATTCCTACCCGAAACTGCAGGGAGAATGAAGGGTCATAAAATAGGCCCTTCAGGGTTTGAAACTTTCAGTGTAGCTGAGAGATTGCATCTGCTTTCACTTAGCCTACGTTACAAATTGCGAGGTATGAAATTGAACTTCCCCCCATTAGCCAACGTGGGCTGCGGTTTCTATAGGTAGTGTCTACAACAGAATCTGGGGGAGTTTGTAGAAAACCCCTAATTCAAGAAGGTATCTAGGTTAAGAATAATTTTTACAGACCAAATTTATTTTACACACAGCTTCTTTCACCAATTGCTTATTTAAATGATGCCCTCAATGATAAAAGTTTTCAGGTAATCTTTACTCCTCTCTAAATTTCTTCTTATTCATTCACAAGATGTGGGCACACAAGCTAAGCCAGCATTTATTGCACATCACTATTTGCCGTGAGAATGTTGTGGTGAGCTGCCTGCTGAAATTCTTTGGATTGAGGCATATCATTGGCTGTTAGGATAGGTATTTGAGGATTTTGGCTCAGTGACACTGAAGGAATGGCAATATATTTCCAATGCAGGATGGTGGTGACTTGGAGAGGACCTTGCCACTGGGATGTTTGCCTGTGTCAGGTGCATGTGTCCTTCTAGGTGATAGAGGTCATGTGATTGGAAAGTGCTATTGGAGGAGCCTTAGTGTACTGGCACTGTTGTGAAGGGGATGGATGTTGAAGGTAAATGGCGTGCCAGTCAAGAGGGCTGCTTTGCTTAGGTGGTGTCAAACTGTTTGACCAATGTTTGAAATTGTAACCATCCAAGTAAATGGAGAAGATTTCCTCACATTCCTGACCTGTGCCTTTTAGATGATGAATGTGCTTTGAGGAGTCAGAAGCAAGTTACTCACCAGAGATTTCCCAAACTCTAACAGCTCTTGTAGCAACAATATTGACATAGCTAGTCTCACTCAGCTCTGGTCAGCGGTAACCCCCAGGATTTTGCTAAGGTGGATTTAAGTGGTATAATTAAGATAAATTACATTAAAAAGCATGTTGCTCTGGAATTGACTGTGAGATATTCCTGATCTGCAATTGTAACTTGGACAGTAATAGTGACAAAAAATGTGAGCATTTGTAACACCTTTCCTCCTGCTTCTGTGATGCCCTTCCCTCTTAATCTGCAGAACTTTAAATTCAGGCTTATTGTCACTTTAATGCTGTGTCCTAATGATCTCTACTTCATCCTTACAATTTTCACGCTTGATAGCATTTATTTGTATTTGTTGCCATGGAAATGGGCAATGCTGGTAAGATTGCATTTATTACCAAACTTCAGCTGCCCTGTGAAGGATGTGATGGGCATTCTTTGTGATTTATGTGTGAGTGTGTGCATATGGTGTTCAAGAAGATGCTCTAGCCTTCCTGCTCCTCTGATGCTGCCTGGCCTGCTGTGTTCATCCAGCTCTACACCTTGTTATCTCATTCTCTAGGATATTTTCTGGTCAAAGAGACCGTGGAGTGGAATTTATCCCTTCACTCAAGCTTAGTCATAATAGAAAAAGAAGTAGCAAATAGCTGTTCTGGTTCCTTCAGCTTGTGGAAAATACTGTTCCCCAAATGAGACTTCTTCATAAATTACAACAGGTATTTTTCATAGCTAATCCGAACAGTATGCAGAAAAATTTTGTAAACAGTGAAAACAAAGCTCTAAGAGTGTATGATAGATGAGGAAGAAATGAATACATTGTAAACAGGTATATGGCATACTAAGTTAAAAAATACACAATGTGGCTAGAATTCTTAATTCAGTGATTGTCAAGTATTTTAATAATAAAATATTTTCTATTGGACAGAATTGTTGCAGAATTTATTTCCGTATAAAAATCTTCCACAGCATTCTAAACATTTTTAAATGAGCTTTGTTGTCAGGTTTTCCAAGTTATAGGTCAGAGGCTCTTGTATCTAACTTTTATAACCATAGTGGGTTACAACAAATTCAAGCGTTACAGTTCTGTTTCTCACTGGTTTGAATTAAGGGGCAGTAAAGTTATGTTCACTTTTGAGGGCATGTTCATTCCAGAGACTGTTCAGGAAGAGTCTGTTCTCCTTCTGGATGGCTAAAAAACATTCTGGCTTTATAACTTTAAATCAGTGATGGTGACTATGACAAGAGGAGATCGACCCCGAATTATACATTAATGATCTTGATGAAGAAACTGTGGGCACTCTGGCTAAGTTTGCAGATGATACAAAGATAGGCGGAGTGACACGTAGTATTGAGGAGGTGGGGAGGCTGCAGAAGGATTTGGACTGGTTAGGAGAGTAGGCAAAGAGGTGAGCAGCTGGACTACAACATGGGAGAGTGTGAAGTCATGCACTTTAGTAACAAAAACAAAAGCATGGACTGTTTTCTAAATGGGGAGAAACTTCGGAAGTCTGAAGTGTAAAGAGACTCAGGAGTTCTTGTCCAGTATTCTCTCGAGGAAAGCATATAGGTTGAGTCAGTAGATAGGAAGGCAAATGCAATGTTGGCATTTATTTTGAGAGGACTTGAATATAAAAGCAGGGATGTACTTGAGGTTTTATAAGGTTGTAGTCAGGCCACGTTTGGAGTATTGTGTGCAGTTTTTGGCCCCATATCTCAGAAAGGATGTACTGGCCCTGGAGCAGGTTCGGAGGAGCTCCATGAGAATGGTCCCAGGAATGAAAAGCTTAACATGTGAGCATCCGAGGACCCTGCAACTATACTCATTTAGAAGGATGAGGGTGGATCTAATTGAAACTTACAGAACACTGACTGACCTGGACAGAGTGGATGTTGGGAAGATGCTTCCATTGGTAGGAGAGACTAGGACCTGAGGGCACAGCCTTAGAGTAAAGGGAAGACCTTTTAGAACAAAGATAAGGAGAAACGTCTTCAGCCAGAGAGTGGTAAATCTATGGAATTCACTGCCACAGAAGGCTGTGGAGGCCAGGTCATTGAGCACATTTAAACTGAGATAGATTGTCAAGGAGATCAAGGATTATGGGGAGAAAGTGGGAGAATGGGGTTGAGGAACTTATCAACCATGATTGAATGGTGGAGCAGACTTGATGGGCCAAATGGCCTAATTTTTGCTTCTTTGTCTTATTGTCTTCTGGATTCAGGAAGCGGACAAGACAACAATGTGGATAGTATGTGTCTGCCCATATTAACACCTATGCATGTTTTCCTCCAAGTGCCATGTATAGATAGCTCAGGTTGACATGGATAAGCAATGTTAGGAATGTTCTTAAATAAGATGACTATTTTTGGATAAAATTGGGCGGAAATGTTGATATCTTAGTTGTCAACATTACACTGGGAAGATAACATGTTGGTATAAAATAGTTCCTAATATCAATTATTTTTCAATAAATCAGGCTTTTTTTAAAAAAAACTATGGGATAAACATTTTATCGAGAATTAAATTTCAGATTGGAGGGATACAGGGAACTTAAATAGAAAACTAAATAGTTCACGGACAGTTTTGAATGAAAAATCATGGGTGAGTTTGATAGAAGGGAAACTTCTGTAGGAATGAAGTCAAAATGTGACTAAATACTAGGGTAGAGCTAACACTGCTCATTTCAAACAAAAGATGTTGATCTAATGTTCTAATTAACTTTTGCAATGTGATATTCTTTTATTTACAAATTTGGCATCTCAAGGTAAGTTATGAGAAGTACAAGAGCACAACACATTTACAAATTTTGGATCTGTGTAAGAATACTGCGGAATCACTTGGCATTCTCAAATACATCCTTTTTAAGCTGATCTCAGAATTGAGATCACTTCATGTTTATGACTATAAGCCACATGGGGGACAGAATTGGGTCACCGTGACTACTGGCTATGAGTTTCACCTTAACACTACAGCGTTCTATGTTTTTAATCTGCCATGTGAAACTCTGAGACACGTTATTTGACCCCAATCTATTGCTGAGTGTGTTATTCTGAGATGTGGTGTCACCCAACAGTTTTTAAGTTGAAAACTCTTAAAATCTTAAAAACTACAGAAAAACCTTCAAAAGTAGCACTTAAAATATAATGTATCAGATAAATGACAAAGGAACACAAGCATTTTGCTTACTAACCTTTGTGGACAATATGGGGCAATTGGCTTTTAAGATAATATCTTCTGTTGAATTCCCAGGCTTTAATTCTAAGTAAGGTTAGATATATATCTCTTAACCTGAACTAATTCAGTTGATAAACTGTCAGCCTCAATTTCCTGTTTCCTTTTATCAAACCTGATATCTGATGAAGGGTCTAGGCCCAAAACATCAGCTTTTGTGCTCCTAAGATGCTGCTTGGCCTGCTGTGTTAATCCAGCTCCACTCTTTGTTATCTCGGATTCTCCAGCATCTGCAGTTCCCATTATCTCTGATCATAGTTTTACATTAGACTTGATGGAGAAAATATCACAGTTTAATAATAACATGGCTTTAAAAGAATAGAATCACAGATGTTTATCTTGTTTGGAAAATTAACTCACAGTTTATTAAATATTCAGTCTTCTCTTTGCACTAATGTGAAATTTTTATTTAAAAATGAAAGAAAAGTAACATTGATACATCATCAAATTTTAATTTGGTTAGTGTTCTCTAATCTTATTGAGGTTTATAAAGTCATGAGGGGCAGGATAGGGTGAATAGATAAGATCTTTTCCCTGAGGGGGGGCAGTCCAATACTAGAGGGCATAGGTTTAACGTGAGAGGGAAATGAATTGAAAGGGACCCAAGGGGCAACATTTTCATGCAGAGGGTGGTGTGTATGGAACGAGTTGCCAAGGGTAGCGCTGGAGGCTAATACAATTACAACATTTGAAAGGCATCTGGATGGATATATGAATAGGAAGGGTTTAGAGGGATATGGGCCAAATACTGGCAAATGGGACTAGATT
Organism: Stegostoma tigrinum; assembly: GCF_030684315.1. NCBI lineage: Eukaryota > Metazoa > Chordata > Chondrichthyes > Orectolobiformes > Stegostomatidae > Stegostoma > Stegostoma tigrinum. The sequence continues at coordinate 16,550,212 of NC_081367.1, read as the reverse complement.
AATTTAGGATATTTGTTCAGTGTATATGAGTTGGACTGAAGAGTCTGTTTCCATGCTGTACAGCTCTAAGACTCAGTAACTCTACATTACTGCAATCAGTTGTGCCAGCTGTTCTAATTAAAAGGATTTACACCCCAACTTTACAAAGTTCCCTTTTCCCCTATAGTTTACCTGATTGAGGAGTTCAATGCAAGCTCATCTAAGGTAAGGGAAAATGACCTTGAATTCATGCAGCCAGACTTTTAAAACCTGTTGAGATTTGAATACAGGTACAGCCCAAAGATCACAAGCAAATATTGTTTATGCTACTGGCACCAGGTCATTCCAAATGAGATGGGAAAGTAAGGATAAACAATGATCCAGTAACGTTATGTCGCCAAAAAGACTTGGAGTAACGTTGCTCTGAGCAAGTCTCCCTGCCTTCCCATCAGCTCTTTCCAACAACAACACCCTCTTTTTATAGTAAGAGACTACTTGAATGCTCCAATTGGCATCTCACACCATCACAATTTGCAGCTGGATGCCCCATTACATGTACAAATAAGAATGCGAACTAGACAATCATTTAAAAAAATGTAGATTGTTTTTGCCCAATGGATTGAGAATTGGGTATATTTCCAGATTTAAACTTCCTACGGAGGAGGGGAAAACATTAAAAAGTGTGTTGTCACCTGCACCATCTACTTTGGGGGTATTGGTGGGTAACATGATCACCTTTATGAACTTCTAGTCTTTGCTGTGCATAGGTGGAAAAGGGCAAACAGGGGGAATTTTACATCAGTTCTATTTGCTCCCATTTGCAATGTTTTAGGCTGGAAGCAGCAAGGTCGGTGGCTGCTGCTCTGAGCAGCTAGGCCTGACCACATTAATTTAAAGAGAAATTAGACATTGGAGTGGAGCTGGAGCTATGAAGGAAGAGGGTGAGGTTACAGGATTTGTGAGCATGGGTATGTAGGATGGGGAAATGGCCTGTGAGGCTGTGCACTTGGTGCGGGTGGGGAGTGCTGTAGCTGGAAGTTGTGAGGGTGGACAGTATTAGTAACAGAGACAGTGAGGATGGAGATTCAGGGCTGGCAGGAGCTGTCTTAAAAACAAAAATAAACATACTGTTTAGATGGTGTGAACAATGTTCAGGTGGATTTTATACACAGGCACGCACAATGACACAAAAAGACCTCATGGAGTTTAGTGCAAATCAATCTGATGCTGTGCCAAAAATTCACAAAAAAACTATTGATCTCATATTTCTGGCCAACAGAATATACAATATCATAGTCACCTCCAGTGTGAATCTATATTTGACCAGAGGAGCATGATCATTCACCACTTTATTACAATAGTTCTCAATCTGGTTTCATATGGATTTCATTTGGGTGCTTTCCTCTGGGAAGCTGTCTGTCTGTGCTGAAAGGCATAGATGCTGTGAGCACCAAATTAGGCACAAAATGAACAAGTGCTAAGAATAGCAGCTAAAAGTGCTTGGATGCACCCTGTTCTGATGTATGATGTGTTCACTTGTCCCTGTGCACAAAGTGACCTGGCAGCAGTTTTGAAACGTGTAAGTGAGCTCTAAAATGTAGAACTGAAGAGGTAAGCTACATTAAAAGTGAGTCTCAAATGTGCCCTGATCATGTGGTGAGGTTTGTCATTTGTCAATGTCAATACCTGTGAATGGAGGGTGCCAGACGTCATTGCACATGAAGTATGGCCTATCATGTTGGGCAATGCTGGCCAGTGTGGAGATCTGGATGAGAAAGTAGTGAATCTGAGCCAGCAGGTACGTGCTCAGACTTGTATGTCAGAAATTGTCACTGCCTAGTTTCTTTCCACTTGTTTGGGAAAGAAACAAACTGTGCGTAAATGGCTTGAGATGAGGAAATACCAAGGGGTGTATGTATGCAAATAGAACTCTCACCACTTACTTGTGAGAATCTCATTTTGGCATTAAAGCCTTAGATAGAAAATCAGAATTTTCTTTCTGCAAGTTAAGAATCTTGTTTTTCTCTGATTTTGCTATATTATACCGGCTGATTTGTTATTGATTCAGGGGTTTGGACTAACCCCAGTTTTGTTCTTTTTTATGGTTCCTCCCACCCACCATTTATCAGAAGAATACTGGACCATGGTGTGAATTTTAATCTGCAGGCGTTTGTAGGTTGTTCAATGGGTAAGTGATTTAAAACTTGCTAAATTGACTGTGCATCAGAAATAACAAAGTGTGGAGCTGGATGAACACAGCAGGCTAAGCAGCATCTTAGGAGCACATTTGGCCAGCTGTGTTCATCCAGCTCCACACTTTGTTATCTCAGATTCTCCAGCATCTGCAGTTCCTATTATCTCTGTACATCAGAAAGCTGGTTCCAACTCGTTGGTGCCGTCATTTCAGTGTAGTGAGTTTGACTAGGCATGAGCAGCCCTTTGGGGAGAGACGGGTTGGCAATTAAAAATGTCAATCACTCACCTAACATATTTTTGACATCAACGTTAAGTTTGGGCCCACACATTACCTGGGATCTTTTGAACTCAAAAGCCAAATTTGGTAAGAAGACATTGATAATTGGGATGGATGATGCCATGTCAGGGGTAAATGCCAATCGGTATTCAGTACTGACACCTAGATTTGAAATTTTTGCCCTCTGCTGAACTGAGTACAAAATCTGCACCACTGGCCAGCCAACACTTTGTTAGCACTATCCCACTGCATTGGCCATTTTCCAGTTGTGATGTGGGAATCGAGAGGGATTGCAGATTGTTAGCCCTCCTGGTAGTGAATTGGTGGGATGGAGTTCTCCAGGAAGGCTTAGAGACTGCCCTGAATGCTCACTGCTGTCCTACAGAGATTCCAGCTCCACAATGTGGGATAAAATAAGAAAAGATGGGAAGGTGTTTACATTGGGATGTAAACACTGGCATGAGCTTGTGGTGTTAAAAGGCCTCTTTCTGTGTTGTCAATTTTATGTAATTGTTGCATATTTCTATCTCATTAACTATTACAATGAGAATTCATTAAAATCTTATTTGTGCCTTTTTATATATATGACGCCTTTCACAACCACAGGATGGCCCTTACATAAGTAGAATACTTTTTGACGTGTATTTGTTAGAATGATAAAAATGATACAGCACGGAAGGGAACCATTCGATCCATCTTGTCCATGCCAACCCAAAGACTCCAAGATGCCCTTTTTGATTGCTTATTTCTGCACATAGGTAAAAGCCTGGTAGCTTACAACAAATGCAGATCCAGGTACATTTTAAAACAGTTTAATATTTCTGCCTCCACCACCAACTCAGGCAGCGAATTCCAGATGCCCACCACGCTCTGTGTAAAGAACATTTTTCCTCAAGCCCCCTCTAATCTAGTGCAAGTTTGCCCTGAGCCATGCCTTCCATACAGCAACTGAGATTAATGACAGTTTTTGGTACAGTTTACTGATTGTGGTTGAGAGATAAATATCGATGACACGAAGAACTCACTTACTCGTTTTTGAAGCAGTGCTGTGGGATCTTTTATGTCCAACTGAGAAGGCAGATACAGCCCAGTTTAATTTATCAGAAAGCCCTCCACTAGTGCTACACTTCATCTGCACCGTGCTCCTGAAGTGTTGGCCTAGATTATGTTTTCAAGTCACTTGAGTGGCACTTGACCTTCTGACTCTGAGAAGAGACTATCAGCCTGTGATATAGAGATTTAGCTCTGACTCAGGCTGTGGGTTCCAGTTCTACCCCAGAGACATGCAGATTAATTTAGACCAATAATTCAGTGCAATGGATATAATGATTCACTGCAAGCCATTATGTGTCATCGTCAGAATATTCCCGACCATTTGCAAGATTTATATTGACTATCCAAAATTGAAAATGAAAAATATTAGTTCTTGACATTGTCGATGTAATTCTAACATTATTGAAGCATTATTATATATTTCAAAGGACACCTGATTACCATCTAAAATTCTTTGATCCAAATATTTATATTCAGAAGTGGCGATTCTAACCACCAAAGACAATGCCTACAATCAAACGAATAATAACATTATTAAAAATGAGCACACACATGTGAGGCCAACTTCAAAATCCGATACTTTTTTTCTTCAATGATAAGGCTTTTGCTTTTTTAAAATCTTCATTCACCAGAGGAAATTAAGAGGGAGCATGCCATGTACATCTGATTTGACTTTAGATTAAAAAAAAGGTTGAAAATGTGTCATCGGTAAGAAACAGAAATGCATTGGAATAAATTTTCGGTTTTAATCACAACCAATTAGAGTCTGAATAGAGTACAATAAAAAAAAAGTTTCATTTTTACTTTGTCTGTTAACTGGAGGTAGACCTTAATGTGTATCACACATTGATCTCAGACTTTACCGGAGCTGCGCATGGGTCATCAGAGCGAGAGTGACAATATTTGAAATTTTGTCATGTGTCATGATGGGTAAGTACAATGATAACTTGTGTATGTTGTGAAATGAATCGTGCTCACTACGTATGTTGGATGCTTTCTGGTAGATTTGTTGCTGTTATTCCCTTTCCTGGCAGTGATCCCTTAGGCCTGCTTGATCCGCTGTGATACAGCAACTTCAGTCGGCGGTGGTTAAATGGCATTTAGCATGCTTGCCTTCATTGTTTAGACCTTTGATTACTTTTTAAATTCTTTCAAGGATGAGGGTGTTGATGACCAGGAAGCATTTTTGCCCATCCCTAATTTCCCAGAGGGCAGTTTAGAGTTAACTACATTGCTCAGGATCTGGAGTCACATGTAGGTCAGACCAGGTAAGGATGACCGTTTCCTTCCCTAAAAGGCGTTAGTAAACCAGATAGGTTTTTCCTGCCAATTGACAATCGGTTTATGGTCATTAGATGATTAGTTCTAAATATGTTATTTGATTTAAATGCCACCACCTGCCATGGCAGGATTTGAACCCAGGTCCCCAGAACATTATCGGGGTCTCTGCATTAACTGTTTGGTGATAATATCACTCGGCTATTGCCTCCCCATAGGAGTTGGGCCATTATGTTCAGGTCATGTACAACATTGCTGAGATCCCCAGTAGAGTAATGTACTCAGTTGTGGTTGCCCTGTTATTGAAGGATATTATTAAACTGGAGAGGATTCAGAGAACATTTACCAGGAGGTAGCTGGGAATGAAGGGTTTGATTTATAAAAATAGATTGGATAGGCTGGTAATTTTTTTCACTGGAGTGTAGGAGATTGGAGGGTGATCTTGTGGAGGTTTATAAAATCAGGAAGGGCATAGGAAATAAATAGTAAAGGTCCTTTCCCTAAGGTGAAGGAGTTCAAAACTAGGGGCCATATTTTTAAGGTGAGAGGAGAAAGATTTAAAATGGACCTGAGCGCCAACTTTTTTTACATAGAGGGTGATCAGTATATGGAACAAACTGCCAGAGGAAGTGGTGGATGAAGGTACAGTTACAACATTAAAAAGACTTTTGGATAAGTACATGAATAGGAAAGGTTTGGAGGGATATAGGCCAAATGCAGGCAGCTGGGACTAGTTTAGTTTGGGAACAGGATCAGTGTGGACTAGTTGGACCAAAGGGTCTATTTCCATGCTGTATGACTCTCTGATCCATTTGAATTTTTTCCTCAAGTTTCTAACCCTTCGGGATCCTGAGTTGTTCCCCACCTAAGGCCATATGCTTAATGCATTCAAAGTTTTAACCTTTCAGAATATTAAACGCTTTTAAAACTTCCCATCAAGCTTCTTTCTTTTATGACTATTTATATATTTATGTATAGAATTACATTTACCACTTCTTCATCTCTCCCCAAGTCTCTGACAACACAAATTCGGGGTGGTCTGGAGTTTTTACTATTCTCTCAAAGGCATGACCTTCACACTTGAAGGAATAGTGTGTCTTTGGGTCAAGACCTGAGAGTTGATTGGCTGGCTGATTCTGAACTAGACTTTATCTCTTGGATTTCTGTCACAAACAACATGCTTCCTGATATAACCAGCAATTGTTCGATTGCAGCTTCTGGATGTCGTTAATCTTGTGAATGTCTTATGTAACACGATTTTGTGGATGAGTTGGACTGAAGGGTTTGTGTCTACACTGAGTGTCTCTATCTAAATGAATAGTGGAGCAGGTTTGATGGGATGAATAGCCTGCTTTTGCTCCTATATTCCTAGCAACTGGATTCTTTATCCATAGTGTCACTGATGAGCTGGCCTCTTTATGAAATGAAGACATTATGAATGACTTTCAACTGTAATTTCAGGTTCTAACAATCTTCTGAGGTGGCTACAATGGAAGTCTTTAGCAGAAACATTGGCTTCCCTTAGACTGTAAGGCATCACCTACCTTCATAGCACTAACACATTCTCCATGGTAAATTGCCTCTTCAGAGAGCCAGCACAGACCTGATGGGCTGCATGGCTTACACCTGTGCTGATAACCATTCTGTGATTCTGTGAAACTATGTACGTACAAATGAAAATACAAAGACAAAATTAACAGCAAGAGTAAGCCACTTGGATTCTTGAGTCTACGCCATCATTCAATAAGATCATGTCGATCTGCTTACTTCAATTCCCTCTTACCGCTAATGTTTATTGAGAATACATCTACTTCTGCCTTAGAAATATTCACAGACTCCGCTTCCACTGTCTTTTACAGAAGTAACTTCCAAAGACTCTCAATCCTCTGTGAGAAAGAATGAGACTTCTCTCTTAAGTGGGTGAACCCTTCTCACAAGAGGAAATAACCTCTCGGAATCCCTCACAATTTTAATTGTTTCAAACAAGTCACCTCCTACTCTTGTGCACTCCAGCAGACATAAGCTCAGCCTTTCCTTATATGATAATCGATCCATTTTAGGTATTAATTAAGTAAACCTTCTCTGAATTGCTTCTAATACAGTTCCATCCTTCCTTAAATCAGGTGGCCAAAACTGTACTCGGGATGTAGTCTCACATGTATCTTATGTAATGGAGGCATAACCTTTCAACTCTTATATTCAATTCCCCTCACAATAAATTGTAACATTCTACTATCATTCATAATTACTTGCTGTACCTGTAAACTAACTTTTGGAGATTCATGTGCTAGGCCACCTAAACCCCTCTTCATCTCAGTTCAACAATCTCTGTGCCCTGCTCAGTCCCCTCCGCCTCCTCTCCTACATTCCAATGCTTTGCCCAAACAGTAAGTTAAAGGTTGGTGTCAACATTTTTCCCTATAATAAAACAAAGAGCTGCCAGATTGGCTGAGTTTCTCCAGCAATTTCTTCTTTTCTTTTAGCATTTTTTAGCCTCATTAGAGATTAATATCTATCAATTCATTCTCTCTGTTAAAGTATTTCCTGAAGACTCTTCAAAAAGATTTAAGCAAAAATATGTCTGAGCTATTTGAGTTACCCTTAATACAACCTTATATTGACTTTAGTTGGTTTCACATTATAGATTAGGTTGTATTCATTAGATTTAATGACATTTTGTAACTTTAGCAGGCAACTTGATTATTTCCTCTTGCACTGAGTCATTAACACTTCCGTCATTCAGAGACTGAAACTGCGTGAAACTCGGGCTGTCTGAATATGATTACTGTAAGAGGTAAATGGTAGTCAGAAATGATTGCAATAATATTGGCTCAGACATCAGATAGACTACTGTCTTTTTCAAACAATACATACTATGTTTTACTGACACAATATCTACGGCCTTTGCAAAATTGCCACTTCTGCACCTGTATCTTGCCAGTATTGGACTGCAGTGATAACCTAGATTATATTCTCCATTCACCCATGACTCACTGACTCAGAGGTAAAAGTGATTCTCTGAGCAAGGGCAATGCAAGAAATTTGTAATTTGGTCAGCAAAAGATATCAAATCTATTGCTGAGCTTTGAAAATATATGCTTCTTTTCATGAATTGAGCTCAAGCCTTAAGCAATTTCTGAATCTCAAAGTAAATTTGAATTCTTTCAATGTTAATGCACATAGTTGTCATATTGTCAATGTGAAGTTTCGAGATTGTCTGTGATGGCTTATGTCTAAACTGTAAAGTACAGCCTCAAATGTTATTTTATGACATCATCCAGAAAATCTCTATTAAATCATAAATTAGCTTGTGGATCTGCTATTAATTTTCAGTTATTTGATATTTTGAAGCTCAGATTATTGAAGCAAACATTATTGCAGAAGGGAGTTATTTAATATTCTTTGTTTCACATATTAATACATAAATAATTTCATACATAATTTTCACTGGTAGGTGTTAATTATTTCAGAGACAAAGAGCTTAAATTTAATGGCTAACAACTGCATTCAGCCCAATTGATGATATGGCATCAGGAATGAAAATAATGAATTATTTTCATTCCTGATGCCATATCATCAATTGGGCTGAATGCAGTTGTTAGCCATTAAATTTAAGCTCTTTGTCTCTGAAATAATTAACACCTGCCAGTGAAAATTATGTATGAAATTATTTATGTATTAATATGTGAAACAAAGAATATTAAATAACTCCCTTCTGTAATAATGTTTGCTTCAATAATCTGAGCTTCAAAATATCAAATAACTGAAAATTAATAGCAGATCCACAAGCTAATTTATGATTTAATAGAGATTTTCTGGATGATGTCATAAAATAACATTTGAGGCTGTACTTTACAGTTTAGACATAAGCCATCACAGACAATCTCGAAACTTCACATTGACAATATGACAACTATGTGCATTAACATTGAAATAATTCAAATTTACTTTGAGATTCAGAAATTGCTTAAGGCTTGAGCTCAATTCATGAAAAGAAGCATATATTTTCAAAGCTCAACAATAGATTTGATATCTTTTGCTGACCAAATTACAAATTTCTTGCATTGCCCTTGCTCAGAGAATCACTTTTACCTCTGAGTCAGTGAGTCATGGGTGAATGGAGAATATAATCTAGGTTATCACTGCAGTCCAATACTGGCAAGATACAGGTGCAGAAGTGGCAATTTTGCAAAGGCCGTAGATATTGTGTCAGTAAAACATAGTATGTATTGTTTGAAAAAGACAGTAGTCTATCTGATGTCTGAGCCAATGTTATTGCTCAATTAACATCAATACAACAGGTTATTCATATATATATTCATATTTATAAGTGTAACATAATATAATATAAATACCCTTCTTGCTTATCAACAAGTCACATGCTGAAAGAATTTGTAGCCTCTTTTCCCCTTAAAGCACAACACTAACCTTCAAACATCTGACCTTAAGAAATCCATTGGTCTCAGTTGCTAACTCTCTCACTAAGGAAGGAATCATATATGGCCCTGAATGATGTGGACTACAATGGGATCTGTGACAGAACGCAGTGAGGCCTAATTTGGCATCTTGCTCCATGTTTTTATGCATTTGCTGAACAGTAAGACATGTTTCTCACAAGTCTGTGGTGAGTTGTCAATTAAGGAGATTGTGGATTGGTTAAACATCAGAATAATACCACAACTCATCTCATTAATTTTCACTGTTCTCTCTTACCAAATATACCGAACAAGCTAGATGTCGAGGTTTCTCTACGTGGCTGTCAGCGCGGATACCTGGCAACTTCAGCTCACCGCTTGCTCCAAAAGACCTCCATGTTGGACAGCAGTACTGAAATCTCAGGGCAGGCTTCATGGGCATTGGCCATACACACATTAGATGTGACATGTCAGCCTCTAAGAATCCTCATGGTACATCTCCGTTTCACCTATGGGACACTTCAGAGCTTCAGTGCAGCATATTAGGCTACAGTGGCAACTATCAATGTAATGCTGCAGCAAGGACAGCTCAGGGACATGCGCATAGCTGATTAAGTGGAGCATGTTGCATCTCCAGGTTTTATTGCTGTCATAAAGCTCACTCACACTGAGCCCCACCTGGATGCTCATAACTTCCATGCCTTGCCTTGGCTACTTTCTCTTGGTCACCTTGGCCAGAAATATCAGGCTCACTTACTTCAGTCTTGCCTTGTCTTCTACCACAGGCACAAAGGCAGGAACCTTGTCATAGTTGTCAGTGGGCTTCATTCAAGTTAATGGAGATGGTCTTCCCTCAGGGGTCCTGCACAGTAAGTCCATGGGAGCCTCTGATACTAGTCCAGGGTTTGGATGCAGTCAGTCAGCCGCTTTGGGCAGTGAGAATCAATATACTTTCTACTTAGGGGGTGAGGAGCTGAATATTGTTGAGCTTATCACCTGTATAGAGTCTGCCGCATCCATATGCCATTGCTGTCCTGGAGTAAGACATAGAGAGGCAGGTGTTATGGAAGATGAAAATGGCATAACTGTTACTGTTAGTACAGGGAAGATGATTTGCATGAGTGAATAAGCAACACAGGGTGCACTGCAGCATTACTAATATTCCAGATAGTGTCAGTGACAGTATGGGAGGGAGGGAAGATGTGGTAGGCAATAGTGAGAGTGGTAGAGCACTGGTGGGTGTGATCAGAGAGGGAAAGAAGATGTAGCAATTATACTGGCAGACTGGCAAATGATTTTGAACATCTTCTTACACTGCTGGGTATTCCTCCAGACAACTGAGACTGCTTTGATCCAGGTACCAAGATCAGACCAGGCTGGTATGGTCTGGTGTCATGCGTGCCACTCCTGGTCATGGGGCAAAAGGGCATCTTGCCTGTGCATCACTGCATCCAGTGGGTCATCCAAATCCCTACCCCCAAAGTAAGGCATCAATTTCCTCTCTCAGCCTAGTCTGAAGCACGTTTCTGGAACCATGCAGGGCAGCTCCACACTCATGGTGACTGTATGGGTGTATAATGGGCTTGCAAGGATGGCATCAGAGATTGTGATCAATTACAGGATATCCAGTAAGTGGTGTATTAAATTCCATTCACCAGTGTCCTTCTGCTAACCTTTCTGTCATGTTGCAGGCAAATCATGTCATCCTTGCTATTTGCTCCTCCTCCAAATTTAGCATCATCATTAAAATTTGAGGTGTTACTCTGCATTCCAAGATAGAAGGCATTTATTATTAGTTAAAAAAGAAGCAGTGGCCCAGCAATGACACTTAAAGAACATTACTGTCTACCAGTTTCTAATTTGGAAAATAACCATTTGTCATGATTCCTTCAGCTAACTTGTTATCAAATACAGCACCGACCCTGCTATTACATGAGACTAAATTTTGTTAACCAGTTTTTGCTTGGTACTTTGTGAAACACCTTTTAAAAATCCACATAGACAACATTCACTGCATTCCCTTTATTTACCTTTTTGTTTCTTCATCAAAAGTAAAATGAATCAGATAGCCTACTGTCTTTTACAGCTTGTGACATACCCTTGTTTTCCTTCACCTGACTTCATCTAGTGAACTCTGGCTTCGGTTGCCCTACCTCTCTCCTATGAAATAATTTAAACTGCACCTGAATTATCTACATAAAGGCAGTGGTTGTTCAGTTACAACTTGCCTGTAGATGTTTCATTCTAATTACCTTAACCAAATCATTCTCAGCCTGCTGAAATGAGCCTTGTCTAATTAAATATTATTACTCTAGATTGTTCATTGTCCTATCTTACAGCTAATCTAACTATGCCACACAATGATCATTGTTCCTAAATGTTCCTCATTGGTGTTTGTTCTGCTTGGGATTCTTGAGGTGCAGTGATAATATCCCTATCTTTGAACCAGGATGCTCACATTCAAGTCCCTTACCTGTTCCAGAGATGCATAAAAACATCTCTGAACAGGCTGATTACAAGGGGAGGCAATGCCTAGTGTTATTATTGCTAGACTGTTAAACCAGAGACCTAGGTTAATATTCTGGGGAGCCATGTTCAAATTCCGCTGTCTGAAATTAAGAGTCTAATCACGACCATGAAATATTGTTATTTATCAGGAAACCCCATCTGGTTCACTAATGTCCTTTATGGAAAGAAATTGCCTTCCTTACCTGATCTGGCCGTCATGTGACACCTGACCCACAGCAACATGGTTAACTCTTCACCACTCTCTGGGCAATTTAACAAATTACGAACAAAAACAAAGCTGCTGGAAAAGCTCAGCAGGTCTGGCAACATCTGTGAAGGAGAAAACAGAGTTAAATTTTCCGGTCCGGTGACCCTTCCTGAGAACTGCCAATTACAAATGGGCAATAAAAGTTGTCCTAGCCAGTGATGCCCACATCCCACGAATAAATTAAAAAAACCCAGATCCTGCAAAGCCTCCTTTCAAATAGCACCCAAAACATAAAAATAAAGTTCTCCTATGGGTCACTAGTATATCAACTGGTAAGTTTTATCAATTTTTAAGTTTGAATGTAGTTGGTAAACAAATTATGTATATCAGATTTAAGAAAAATCCCTACTGAAAAGTAAACAGTTATGAAACAACTTGGAAAAGATGGTAGAAGCATGAAGTTTGTGATCTCAAAAGGCAAATACTAGCTTAATTGGAATTTTAAACTTTGAGATTGATAGATGTTGCTGACCAAGGAGATTAGGGGAATTGCCCTCGGATTCTGATCAACCAAGATCTTACTGAGTAGTGGAAGAGGCTAGAAGAACTCTTACTCCCGCTGCTGTATTCCTGTAATAGCTTCAAGTTCCCCTCAGAATGTTATCAGCACAAACACATTGTTAGCTCATTTGCAAAATTTTGGCCCTGAAAGACAGATGATCTGGACATGTCCACTCAAACAATTGTTCACAATTATCAAACCTTCATTTCAAAGAGGAAACTCTTGGGATAGTGTTCCTTCTGCTCATGGCAAACCAAGCAAAAGTCTAGAAAGTCCATTTAACTAGATATCGTACTGTATACATCTTGACACTGTTTTTATTGGCACAATTTTTCATGTTTGAAAAAAGTCAGGAATTTGAACTGAATACAGCAATCAATCTCCTTGTCTGTCTCAATCTGTGTAATACTCAATCCTGTTCCTAACCAAATTTTCTTGCTTTACTCAATCCTACTAAACCCAGTGGCAACAGCCAAGTTAGGCCCATGAATTAATTGCACTACTTGCCTTGACAGCATGACTTTGAGATTATAGATTCTTTCTTCACAACCATTACACAGTTATGTGCTGTTTTGTTCGATATGTAGGTTCGGTAGTGAAACAGGTGCGACTCATTAAGTAGGATACACAGAGATATTAAAAATGATTAAGGATAAAGATTTGTGTTAGTTAACCATTAAAAAGTTCATCAACATTAGAAGGTGATATACTCTAGAAGGGGGGCATGGAAATGACACACAGATGCAATTAAGTAAGTTAGGGCTCGGTACAGACACCAAAGTAAAGCACAAACATGAAAAGCCCTGGAAAGAGACATGGTAACATGACAGCTAGGGGTCTGAAGAGTCATCTAGACTCGAAACATTAGGTTGCTGTCTTTCTATGGATGCTGCCTGACCTGCTGTGATCTCCAGCACTTTTTGTTTTCAGTTGTAGAAATGTATTAACTGCAGGACTCTGGAATCACCTGGTGAAAGATCCTTTTAGATGAATGCCATTAGAAAGCCAAAATCAAACAACAGTCTTAATGACAGAGAAATAAAGCATTCTTTTCACTGACAAACCATTACCAAAGGATTATTTTAAGTGAAAAGAATAAGGAAGAGACGAATATTCATGTAAATGTATAAAACAGAAAGCGCGTTAAGTTTGTTGGAACAGTCTGCAAAGCCTGTGTTAGCCATGCTGCTACTTGGCAGCACACATTAATGTGAAGCCTGATATATTGGGTAGGTGATGTTGCTGAAACCAGCTTCCAGACATTAAAGGGAAGATGTGTTGTGCCCTGCAACAACTCAACATCTGAGCTAGTTTCACCCAAGACTGGACCCGACCCAGTGGAAATGAAAGAAGAAGACACCAGAGATGAACTGACATTGGTATTTGATTTTAGAGTCAGAGCTACCAACTGAGAGTTTGATACTTTATGTACTTTAGAGGGTAGGATAAAGGGACACTATGTACAAGCATGAGCTAGGTCTGGGGAAACAATCCACCTCAATGAAGGATGCAGTTGCCCTCTGGTCTTCCTATAGTAGACCCAGATGAGAAGCTTGATGATCCCATCTATTGAAATGGATTAATGAGCACACACAGTTTGGTCCACTGCAAAGCAGCTTAGACATTCTGCACATAATACCGCAAGGTGCCAATCGTGACATTTCGGATCATACCACACCAACTTCCGTTGCAGCACAGTTGTCATGAAAAGTCTGAGTATTGGAGAAAAGCTTGGATGATTTATTTTACAAGCTCACACTGCTGTCGTCATTAATAATAAAGCGTGGAGCTGGAGGAGCACAGCAGGCCAAGCAGCATCAGAGGAGCAGGAAAGTTGATGTTTTGGGTCAGGACCCTCCTTCTGAAGAAGGCTCCCAACCCGAAACATTAACTTTCCTGCTCTTGTGATGCTGCCTGGCCTGCTGTGCTCCTCCAGCTCCACGCTGTGTTATCCCTGACTCCAGCATCGGCAGTTCTTACTATCTCGGCTGTTATTATTTCTTTGGATAAACTGTTCAATGTCCATGTGATTCAGGTCAGTGAGATCACTGAAACTCTGGTTGGAACTGTCGCTGTGGTTTGAGTTCCTTCCTACCATGTATTCAATCCTATGCAGTTCTGCCTTTGTGGATCTATTTATCAACAGATCTCAGTCAACAGGTTCTGCACTGCACTCTTGAGGAATCTCCTAATGTTGATTTTACCTATTGAGTTTGCTGCCTTCATGTTATTGAAGAGTGACTGTTGCCTGGCTCATGGGAGTTCAACTAAACTCTTTACTTGCATACTAACATATTGGACATTGATTACAGCTCATCAATGCAGTTCTTTCATTCTTCTCCTCTTTTCAAAGTCTAGATAGCATATCTGTTCAAGTGTCAAAGGTACAGCATAGTCTCATTAATGTGTACATTCCATTCTAATACAGTTCAGTGGAACAGAAACCAGTGCTCAGGTTAATGACATTCTGATCCCTGCCCCTCCTTCCTGTTGAATGTCAGTCGATGGAAAATTCCAGAAATATTGAAGCAAGTCAGGCCACATATGGAAGGAAAAATAGGATTCAGGGACTAGACTTTAGGGATTCCACCAAAGAGCACCCTCTGAAGTATTAGTGCAGGACATTTTGGGGAGCTGAGTTAAGGGGAACTGTCACCATTCCACATGCTAGGCAGACAGTTAGAGTCATTAAGAGTGTTTTTAAAGATAAATTATTCTGTTGACCTCCTTGACAATAAGTCAAATGCGTGAAATCTGCAGTGACAGCACTCCTGCAGACCCTTTGGAATCTGGTTGGATGTAAAATGAAAGACCCCTGTAGAGAGATTGTGACCCCCACACCCATACAATATGATGGTTCAGCTGGTCGTTTTTCTTCTGTTTTTGTACTCAAAGTATTTAAAAAGTGGATAAGAGGTTACCTGCTTGTTAAAAAGTCCTTCCAGTTGCTTACCTTCTACTGCGCTCCCTTGAAACTGCAAGTCCCCTGCTTAGAGCTTGACCATGGCCCTTAATTGGACAGAGAATTGGTATCCATGCTAATTAAGGGTTCAACCACATGAACATTTTGACGTTAATCCATTCCTCTATTCTCCCAGAGATGGGTTCTTACCCAAAACAACCTCAGCTCCTCTCACTTGTCTGTGCGGTGAAAATTCTGCACAAAGTTGCATTCCAGTGACCTTTCATGAGACCGGGATAGAAATGACAGGTTTTAATCAGGAGACTAGGAAGTGGAAGAGTGACTAATTGACAAAGGAGATGAAGGTAAGGGGCAAGTGGAGACAGTAATGGGACAATAAAGAAACCAGGGTATGGGTATAGAGGAGATATGAATGGCGTTAATGTAGCTATTACAAACAGCTGTAGAATGGAAAAGGGGATAGTTGGATATCATTTGAAATAGCTGAGTCAATGGTGAGTCCAAAAGACTGCAAAGTGGCTAAACATAATATGACAAACCATTCTTTAAGCATCTGTACAGCTTCAATAGAACATGATGCAGAAGTGAGAGAGAATTAAAATGACTGTTACGGGTTACATTTATATATTGCAGCTCAGGCTGAAAAATACAGGTCGACACCAGGCTGGGAGAGTACATTCTGTCACCAGGCCGGGGGAGTACAGGCTGTCACCAGGCTGGGCAAGTACATTCTGTCACCATGCTGGGAGAGTACAGTCTGTCACCATGCTGGGGGAGTACAAGCTGACACCAGGCTGGGGGAGAACAGGCTGTCATCAGGCCGGGAGAGTACAAGCTGACACTGGACTGGGGGAGTACAGGCTGTCACCAGGCCAGGTGAGTACAGTCTGTCACCAGGCTGGGGGAGTACAGGCTGAAAACCACGCCCTCTGGAGCCAGAGCTGTTCAAATGTACCATTGCAGTCTTCACTGGGCTGGGGGAGAACAGGCTGTCACCAGGCCGGGGCAGTACAAGCTGACACTGGGCTGGAGGCTTACAGATTGTCACCATGCTGGGGGAGTACAAGCTGACACCAGACCGGGGGAGTACAGGCTGTCACCAGGCCAGGGGAGTACAGGTTGTCACCAGGCTGGGGGAGTACAGGCTGACACCAGGCTGGGGGAGTACAGGCTGACACCAGGCCGGGGGAGTACAGGCTGACACCAGGCTGGGGGAGTACAGGGTGACAACAGGCTGGGGGAGTACAGGCTGACACCAGGCTGGGGGAGTACAAGCTGATACCAGACTGGGGGAGTACAGGCTGTCACGAGGCCAGGGGAGTACACGTTGTCACCAGGCTGAGGAAGTACAAGCTGATACCAGACTGGGGGAGTACAGGCTGTCACCAGGCTGGGGGAGTACAGGCTGAAAACCATGCCCTCTGGAGCCAGAGCTGTTCAAATGTACCATTGCAGTCTTCAGGCCACTTTCAACTTCCATGCTGCAGCCATTGAAGAACTATCTTGTAAGAACAGCGAAGGAAAGCAGATATTTGGAAAACAGGCTTAGAGAAAAAACACACATAATTTAATGAGCGAAGTTGTAAAGTAACATTTGAAAGTGGATTTTCTGATGGTTTTACCGTGGAGCTGTCAGACAATGAGAATGATGTGATTATTGATGATAAAGCAAAGGCGTGGGATTGTTGGTTAATAATCAGGTAAAATTGTGGTCAGTCATTATTGCGTATGACTGATCTGATGATGTTGAGCCTGGCCTGAGAGTAGTTGTCTACACTATAGGCTCCTTTCACCTTCCCCTTCCTTCACTTCTTCATGAACTTCCTCCTGCTCTTTCACTTCCTCCTTCTCCTTTCTCCTTGTGTTTTGCAGCTTCTGGCGTGAGAGCTGGTGACTGGCTAAAGTTGCACAGCATGTAGAGTTCCCAACTGAGGACTGTAGGCCCATCCCAGAGTGATCCTAGCAGTTAAGTGATTGCTTGAAGATCTAATGTTCCTTGTGGGATCAGTAGGTCTGCTCTACATGTACATGTATTCCAGACTGGAGCCATGAACCATGCGACAGCCAGTTCAACCCTGACCCTTGCAGCTATCAGTTGACTTGCTGTTATAAAACAGAAGGTTTCTGCAGGATGATTGCTGGCAGGGTAATGAACTTTCAGAACAGCATACTAAATACAAAATAGAAGCAAAAATAGGACATGGGGCTCCTTTAACCTGCTGTTCATTCAATATCATAATGACTGCCCTAATATTACTTTCCCACCAACTTGTCACATCCTTTGGTGCCCCGTGAGATTCAGAATCTAACTCAGCCTTGCGTTTACTGAGAAACAAATCATCTTCAGCACTTTAGAATAATCAATTCCAAAATGTCACACATTTCAGTTATTTCTTCTCATCTCGGTCCCAAATGATCGATCCAATTTGTTGACACTGAGTAGGTTCTAATTTCCCCTGTGTCAATCCTGTCAAATCAGGATCAGTGGTCACCTCTCATTCTTCCAAGCTCTAGAAAGTGTAGGCCAAATCCGCCTGGTCTCAGCATAGGACCACCCTTTCAACCCAAGAACCGAACTTGTGGATCTCTGCTGCAGGGCCACTAAGGCAAAAATATATTTCCTTTAAATGTGACAACCAAAGCTGCACGCAGTATCTAGATGTGGTTTCATCGAAGTACGCACAACTTGACAACACTTTTTTATTAGAGATAACAAGGTGTACAGCCGGATGAACACAGCAGGCCGAGCAGCATCAGAGGAGCAGGAAAGCTGACATTTCGGGCCGAGACCCTTCATCAGAAATGTGGGAGGGGAAGGGGGTTTTGAAATAAATAGGGAACAAGGGGGAGGTGGATAGAAGATGGATAGAGGAGAAAATAGGTGGAGAGGAGACTGAACGGTCAAAGAGGCAGGGACGGAGCCAGTAAAGGTGAGTGTAGGTGGGGAGGTAGGGAGGAGAAAGGTCAGTCCAGGGAGGACAGACAGGTCAAGGAGGTGGGATGAAGTTAGTACGTCGGAGATTTGGATGGGGCTTGAGTTGGGAGGAGGGGATAAGTGGGAGGAAGAATGGGTTAGGGAGGTGGGGATGAGCTGGGCTGGTTTTGGGATGCAGTAGGGGGAGGGGAGATTTTGAAGCTTGTGAAGTCCATATTGATACCATTGGTCTGCAGGGATCCTAAGCAGAATAGGGGTGGTAAGTGAGGATGAGGGGGATTCTGTTTTGGTTGTTATTGCGGGGAGGGGGTGTGAGGGATGAGTTGCGGGAAATGCGGGAGACACGATTGAGAGTGTTCTTGACCACTGAGGGGGAGAAAGTTGTGCTCCTTGAAGAATGAGGACATCTGAGATGTACGGGAGTGGAATACCTCATCCTGGGAGCAGATGCTTTGGAGGCGGAGGCGTTGGGAATAGGGGATGTCATTTTTTCAGGAAGGTGGGTGGGAGGAGGTGTAATCTAGGTAGCTGTGGGAGTCGGTGGGCTTGAAATGGATATCAGTTTCTAGGTGGTTGCCAGAGATTGAAACAGAGAGGTCCAGGAAGGTGAGAGAGGTATCAGAGATGGTCCAGGTAAACTTAAGGTTGGGGTGGAAGGTGTTGGTAAAGTGGATATTGGCATCGCCTCATGGTCCCATGAGGAGCTTGACAGTTCATCCAAAACAGAATGCCCCTTATCCTCACATACCACCCCGCCAACCTCTGGATCCAACGCATCATTTCTCTGACACTTCCGCCATCTGCAATCTGACCCCACCACCAAAGACATTTTTCCCTCCCCACCCTTATCTACTTTCCAGAGAGACCACTCTCTCCGTGGCTCCTTTGTCTGCTCCACACTCCCCCTCCAGCCCCACCACACCCGGCATTTTTCCCTGCAACCGCAGGAAGTACTACATCTTATCTTGCACGTCCCCCTTCACCCCCATCCCAGGCCCAGAAGACTTTCCACATCAAACAGATGTTCACCTGAACATCTGCCAATGTGGTATACTGTATCCACTGTTCCCTTTGTGGCCTCCTCTATATCGGGGAAACCAAGCGGAGGCTTGGGGACCGCTTTGCAGAACACCTACACTCGGTTTGCACTAAACAACTGCACCTCCCAGTCGCGAACCATTTCAACTCCCCCTCGCATTCCTCAGACGACATGTCCATCCTGGGCCTCCTGCAGTGCCACAATGATGCGACCCATAGGTTGCAGGAACAGCAACTCATATTCCGCTTGGGAACCCTGCAGCCCAATGGTATCAATGTGGATTTCACCAGCTTCAAAATCTCCCTTCCCCCCACTGCATCCCAAAACCAGCCCAGCTCGTCCCTGACTCCCTAACCTGTCCTTCCTCCCACCTATCCCCACCTCAGGCCCCACCCAAATCCCCTACCTACTAACCTCATCCCGCCCCCTTGACCTGTCGTTTCCCCCACGGCCTGTCCCCTCCCCTCCCTATCTCCCCACTTACACTCACCTTTACTGGCTCCATCCCCGCCTCTTTGACCTGCCTGTCTCCTCTCCACCTATCTTCTCCTCTATCCATCTTCTGTCCGTCTCCCCCTCTCTCCCTATTTATTTCAGAACCCCTTCCCCTCCCCCATTTCCAAAGAAGTGTCGAGGCCCAATACGTCAGCTTTCCTGCTCCCCTGATGCTGCTTGGCCTGCTGTGTTCATCTAGCCCTACACCTTGTTAACTCAGATTCTCCAGCATCTGCAGTTCCTCCTATCTCTGACAACTTTCTTATTGTTGTGCCCCAATTCTATTGAGCACCAAAATGCCATTTGCCTCCCTAACTGCCCACTGTACATGTTTGATGACTTTGTACTTCCTGTCTGAGCACATTCAAGTCTCTTTGAATAGTGTCATAAAGTCATACAGCACTGAAACAGACCCTTCATTCTAACCAGTCCATGCCAAACATAATCCCAAACCAAACTATTCCCAGCTGCCTACTCTTGGCCCATATCCCTCCAAACCTTTCTGATTCATATATCCATCCAAAGGTCTTTTAAACATTGTAATTGTACCCACATCCACCAGTTCATAAGGAAGTTTACTCCACACACGAACCGCTCTCTGTTTAAAAGATTTGCCTCTTGTCTTTTTAAAATCTCTCTTCTCTCATCTTACAAATTTGCCGCCCTGTCTTGAAATTAGCTATCCTCGGGAAAAGTCAACCACTATCAACTCTATCTTTACCTCTCAATATTTTATAAAAAGGTCACCTCTCAACCTCCCATACTCCAGTGAAAAAATGTCCCAGCCTTACCTTATAGCTTAAACCTTCCATACCCAACAACATCACGGTAAATCTCTTCTGAGCCCTCTCCAGCTTGATAGTATCCTTCCTATAACTGGGCATAATATTCCAGAACAGGCCTCACCAACGCCCAGTACAATCTCAACATAACATCCCAACTCCTATCCTCAAAGGACTAAGTAAAGATGGCAAGCATGCTAAACACCTTTTTAACTTTCCTGTCTATTTGTGATGCAAACTTTAAATTATGTACTTGCACCCCTAGGTCCCTCTGTTCTATAACACTACCCAAGGTCCTACCATTACAAATATAAGCGCTACCCTTGCCTGCTGTACCAAAATGTAATACCTCTCAGTTATCCAGATTGATCTCCATCTGCCATTTTACAGCCCATTGACCCATTTGATCAAGATCCCTCTGTAATCTCAGAAAACCTTCTTCACTGTCGACAATGTCACCAATTTTGGTGGCATCGGCAAACTTACTAACCATGCCTTCTCCATTCTCGTCCAAATCATTTATATAATGACAAACAAAAGACGACCCAGGACTGATCCCTGTGGAACAGCGTTGGTCACAGGCCTCCAGTCTGAATACCAACCCTCCACCATTACTCTCTGTCTCCTGCCATTGAGCCAATTATGTATCCAAATATACTATTAACTGAAATGCATTATTGGCCTATGGGGGGCTCTCAACATTTTCCCTGTCATTTTGCCTCCTAGGGCTAACCCTGTGAGGCCACCTATGTGTCAAAGCAACTTCTTTCAGCACATAATTTAACTTGATAAAACATATACTACCAGCGCTCTCTCTGTGACCCAAACTGTAGCTAATTATAAGATAATTCTAAACATGCGTTCAAAAGTACCCACAGCCAAAAGTATAATTGAGTAATTGAAATGTAAGCTATTTATGATTCTTTTATGGCTCTTGTGATTCAGCGGTAGTATCTCTGAACTTCATGCCCTGCACACTTTCCCTCAGAGGTGTGTACACATTTGCCTTGGATTGCACTGTGGAGTCTCAGCCCACTGTCTCTTGTACTGGAATGTGTGATGATGCTGTCTCTTTCAAAAGGTTATTTTGTCCTTGGCTTTATTTTGAAGACAGGTTGTAAGGGCACAGGTGCCAAAGAGTCCAGGTTTAAGGAGTCTTTAGCTTTTTCTTAAAACAATTTAACAATGGAAGGGGAGTGGCCAATTCTCCCAGCTCAGTTGTTTTTATCTAGTTTTTCTTTAGCTGTAGCAATCACAAGATGTTTGATTCCAGAAGAGTTGCAAGATTCAGTAAATGATTCGTAACAGACTTTCTCTGAAATCTCTCTGGATATTGCTCCCTACTGCCTGTAAGAATCTGTGTTTGAATTTACCTTTTTGCCTATGGTTGTGTTTATCGGGTATTTGCTATACTGGAACAGTTAATTAGGTAAGTTACTATATCCAGTATTCAATTAAGTTTCCCAATAGTTAAGTTATTCTAAATTACGCTTTCTTTGGTCGTGTTTAAATAAATTTTATTTTGCTCAAAGCCAAATGATTTGACTAGTTGCTCCACACCTGGAGCCCACCTCACATCCACCTTTAAAATAAGAAAATGTCAGGTTCCACGTTCCTTCTGAAAATATTTTGAAGTTGGGGGTCTGGCCAGGTCCAAAACAAATGAAACACCACCACCTAGTGGCCATTCCTATAATTAACATGTAACAATACAAAAATACATAATCACCTAAATCAGAATAGGAACAGGATATGATACTCAACTCATCGATGGCCAGCTCCAACATGTCACAGCGAAAACTGTAATGGCCTCCGCAGAAGTCAGACGTGGAATATGTCCGATAGGGTGCCCTTCGTCATGCAGTGCTTCCCAGGAGTGGAGAAACTTACACCATGTTCTTTGCACCCTTCAACACATTATTGAAGGCAATGAGCACCTCATCAAGATCTTCCCTACGCCTCCACTTCTCACCTTCAAATAACTGCCAAACCTTAAACAGACCATTTGCAGCAAACCACCTAGACATCAGAACAACATCGACCACAACTCTGTACAACCCTGTCATGGCAACCTCTGCAAGACATGTCAGATCATCGACATGGACACTACCATCACACGTGGGAACACCATCCAGCACATGCACAGCAGATACTCATGTGACTCAGCCAACGTCGTCGACCTCACACGCTGCAGGCAAGGATGCCCTGAGGCATGGTATATTGGTGATACACTACCACAATGAATGAATAGATACCACACAACAATCACCAGAGACAGATGCTCCCTCCCAGTGAACACATCAGTGGTCAAGGACATTCAGCCTCAGATCTTCGGGTAAATGCCCTCCAAGGCAGACTTTGGGATTCACAACAACACAGTCACCGAGCAGGGTGACACACACACACACACACACACACACACACGCACAAAAACCCACACTCTCACATTCTTGCACCCACACACACGCATACGTACAAACACCCACCCAACCTCTCACATCTGCACCCACACACACCCATACACACACTCAAATGCACACACCCACACACAACACCCACCCACACTCTCACACATCCATACCCACACACACCCACATCCACACACACACACACACCATATACACACACACACTGTCTCACACACACACACACACACCAACACCCACAAACACACACACACCATATACACACCCACACTGTCACACACACACATATAAACCCACACTCACATAAACCCACACTGTCACACACACACACACACACACACACACAAACCTGCACCCACACACACATCCACACACACACCCAAATGCATACACTCACACACACATCCACTGACATCTCACACACCCACACACACACCCACACCCACACACACACACACACACACACACATCCACAGACACTCTCACACACCTGCACCAACACACACACACCCACACACAGACACATACACACACCCACACACACCCATACACACACACCCTCCCTATCTCTCTCTCTCTCTCTCTCACACACACACACATACACATATACACCCACATACACACACGCCCACACACACAGCCTCCCCATCTCTCTCTCTGTCAGACACACACGCACATTCACACACAAGCACACACCCACACTCCCACACACACACACACATAAACACACACACACACACACACACACACACACGAATCTATGGGCTGAATTTATATTTGCAGATACATTTTATTTTGTTCAAAAGGCACAAAATTTAGAGGCAGTCAGCCAATATGGTGTTTTATAAATTCCTACACAAGAAATAAAACTAGTCTGACTCCAAACTAAAACACAAACAGATTCTAAAGAAGGTCTCACACCTAAAACATGTATTGTCTGGCCTAAAATGTCACCTCTTCCTTGCACTGATAAAACCTTTAGTTCACTCAGTACTGTGATTTAAAAGGAATTTGGTGATTTACATATACAAAATAATCAATTAAGCTTCCTAACTGGTTAAAGGTTGAATGGCATCTTAGGTTTGTTTAGTACATCCTCATCAATGGTGTGAACCTTTTATCTTTTACTTATAAATTCTGTGTCTGATACTACCGCTCTCGTTAACGCTTGAAGAAGGAGTAAGGTTCTGAAAACTTGTGTTTTCGAACAAACCTTTTGGAGTATAACCTGCTATAGCAAGGTGTAGAGCTGGATGAACACAGCAGGCCAAGCAGCATCAGAGGAGCAGGAAAGCTAACATTTTGGGCCGAGACCCTTCCTCAGAAAATCTATAACCTGGTGTTGTGTGCTTTCTGACCTATATCAGGAGATACGGTCCAACAGACATGCTGCAAGCTGAACCATTTGTGCTACTCATAGTTAATTTGTTATGGTGAAGTTTGTACAATGATGCTGCTTTATAGATGCAAGTACATTGTTTGCAGGAGAGATACTGGGGTACATTTCATAACGAACTAATGGTTTCCTTACAGAGTCAAAGACCTCACGCTGTACTTGCAAAATCATGTGCTCATTGAGTTTTACTGTACAGAAGGAGACCGTTCGGCTGAACGAGTCTGTACTGGCTCCTGCAAGAGCTACCAGCTAGTCCCATTCTCTGGCCCTATCTCAGCAGACCTCTAAATTCCTCACTTTCAAATATACATCCGGGTCTCTTTCAAAACCTCCTATGAAGCCCACTTCCACTACTTTCCCAGGCATCACATTCCAAATCCCAACAACTCTGAGTAAAGAGGTTCCTCCTCATCTCACTCCTGGCTTTTAAGACAATCTTGAAATTATGACCCCTTAGTTACTGACATACCAACTTGAAGAAACAAAATACCCTTCTTTACCCTGTCAAAACAGTTCATAATTTTGAACACCTCATTGAGGTCAACTCTGCTCCGAAGAGAATCAGCCCAGTTTCTCTAATCTTTCCTTGCAACTATAATCCCTCATTCCTCGTATCTTTCTAGTAAATCTTCTTTGCACTCTCTCCGAGACTTTAAAATTCTTCATTAAATAAGCAGTCCAGGACATTTTTTTGAAAGTTTCTCTCGTGGAACCTGGACACCACTGGCAGGCCCAGTATTTGTTATGCATCTCTCATTGCCCTTCAGAAGGTAGTGGTGAGCTGCCTTCTTGATCTGCTGCCGTCCACACACTGTAGGTCGATCCACAATACACTTGGGAGGAAATCCATGATTTTGACCCAGTGACACTGAAGGGATTGCAATATATTTCCAAATCAGGATGGTAATTGGTTTGGAGGGGATCTTGGAGGCAATAGTTTTTCGATATGTCTGCTGCCCTTGTCCTACTCAATGGAAGTGTCTGTTGGTATGGAAGTTGCTGTCTAAGGATCTTTGGTGAATTTCTGCAGTGCATCTTGTAGATAGTACACACAGCTGTTACTGTGTATTGGTGATGGAGGGATGTTTGTGGATGTGGTGTCAATCAAGTGGAAGTTTTGTCTTGGATGGTGTCAAGCTTCTTCAGTGCTGTTGGGACTGCACTCATCCAAGCAAGTGGGAACAATTCCATCACACTCCTGACTTGTGCCCTACAGATGGTGGACAGGCTTTGAGGAGTCAGGAGGTGAGTTACTAGCTGTGGTATTCCTAGCTTCTGGCCTGCTCTTGTAGACACTGTGTTTTTCTATGGCTTGTCCAGTTGAGTTTCTGGTCAATAGTAACCCTGAGGATGTTGACAGTGGGGGATTTGGTGATGGTAACATAAAGTACACCAAATGTGGTCCGACTAATGATTTGTAGAGGTGTAGTATCACATCCTTACCTTTATACTCTATGCCTCTACTTATAAATCCAAAGATCCTGGAAGCCTTCTTAACTATTTCAACTTGTCTGCCCTCTTTCAGAAAATTATGACTTGAATCAAGAGGTCCCTATGCTTCTGTAATCCCTTCAAAGCCGAGCTTGTATTGTCTTTCCAATGCCTCTCCACAGCCTCTCATTGAGCCTGTGTTGTCTCTCCGCGCTACTTCTACCAGAATGCATTACCTTTGCATTGGAAATCATCTGCCAGGTACCTGCCTGTCTGACCAACTTGTTAATGTCTTCCAAACAAGTTAGAATTCTCCTTAGCTCAATATTGTCTGAAATTTAGAGATTTTACCCTTAGTACCACCTCAAAATTGTTTATATAAATCAGAACATACAAGGGTTCCAACACTGATCTTTGGGGAACACCATTATCAACGAATTTCCAGTTGGAGAAATGTCCATTACACCAATCATTTGTTTCCCATCATGTCGCCAACTTCTAATCCATGCTGCCAAGGATCAATCAATCCCAAACATTTTGAATTTGCTCACCACCCTGCCATGTCGCAGCGTGTCAAATGCTTTCTGAAAGTTCAAGCATACAGCACAACCCTTATGATCCACATTGTCAAAGAACTCTATTAAATTTGTCAAACATAGCCTGCTGCTGACAAAGCCAAGTTGACTGTCTAGTATTAACTTAGTTTTGTCTCTGTGTATATTTACCTTATCCCATACTATGGCCTCCATCAGTTTTCCCACTATTGATATCAAACTGCCCAATCTACAGTTTCCTGAGTTAATTTTTGCCCCATTCTTAAACAACATTTGCATTCCTCCAGTCCCTGGGACTAATCCCATGTTTGGAGAGGCCTGAAAAATTTCTCTCAATGGCTCCATTTTTCACTCCCTTTCCTTTGACAGCAAGTTAGGATGCATCCCATTCAGGCCTGGTGACTGCTGTATTTGGAGTGCAGCCAACCTTTTTAGTGCCTCTTCTCTATCTATCACTATACTGCTCAGTTGCTTAATAGTCAAGTTTTCAACTGGGCAATCACCACCATTTTCTAATTTGATAAGTTAGACAGAAGCAAAATGTTCATATAGTGTCTTTGCCATGTTATTTGCTTCAGTGAGCAGCTTACCTTGCTTGTTCTTTATGGGCCCCACTATCTTCTTCACTGATCTTTTCCTGTTAATATGTTGGAAGTGCATTTTACTTTTTGTTTTAGCACAATTTGTTATCCTGTCCTCATGCTTCATCTTAGGCTTCCTTATTCCAGCCTTCGTCTCTCTGCTGCATTTGAGATGCTCTTCCCAGTTTCTATTGCCATTGTTATTCAAGTATGGATCATATATCTTCTTTATTTTCTCATCAATATCCTTCATCATCAAAGGTACGCTAGCTTTGGATTTCCCATATGTATTTCTCATGGATATGTGCGTAGCTTGCATTCCATTGATCTCTTTTTGGAAAGTCTGCCGTTTTTTCCATTTACTGCTATCTACCAAAATGTGTTTCCAATCAGGCCACTCCAGTTCATTTTCATACCCCTAAAACCTTCCCTTTTCCTCTCTGGGCTGCTATGCTTGAGTGATTTTTACCCTTTTCAAACTTAATATTGAACATCGCTGTATTATGGCCGCTACTTCCCAAATGCATCCCCGTTCTGATGTTCTCCACATTATTTTCTGCAATCACATCCAGCACGACCTCTTCCCTGGTTGGCCTGGAAACGTATAGTTTCAGAAAGTTGCCCCACACACATTGCAGGAATTTCTCCCTTCTGTGCCCCACACTCTTTTGTCCCAATCTACCCTTGAGTAATTAAAATCGCTGACTATCACAACCTTACTTGTCCTGCTGGTTTCCATAACCTGCCAACAAATGCTCTTTTCTACGTCCTCACCATATTTGGAATTGCTCAACAAGGTCACGTTTCGTATCTGGTGACCCTTCCTCAGAACCCATGTTCTGATGAAGGGTCCCTGGACTCAAAACATTAACTCTGTCTTTTCCTTCACAGATGCTGCCAGACCTGCTGAGCTTTTCCAGCAACTTTGTTTTTGTTCCTGATTTGCAGCATCCGCAGTTCTTTTAGAATTTTATAATGGTCTGGGCGACATGGGCATTTATGGCAGATTTGCATGAGAAGTGCAGTGAGGTTCATCTTGATTTTGGAAGCAACTTGCACCATCCTTTTGAATGCTTTGTTGATGGCCCAGCTCACCTCAATAATACTCAATTTCACCATACTTGTAAAATAAGCTCGATGTGGAGAAAACTTGACATGGAAGTGGATACCTGACAAACCCAGCTCGCTGCTTGCTCCATAGCACCTTCATGTTGGACACTGTACAACAACATCTCAAGGCATGTTGCACAGCCACAAGTACCACATGACCACGGACATTGGCCTCCAACATGTGCTGGCCTCGGAAACGCTTATGACATATCTTTGACCCTTCTGCACTTCAAAGATGCACCACAGCAACTCTGATTGGAATGCTGCAGCGAAGACACTGTATTTAGGGACAAGGGCCCAGCTCATGGACAGGACTAGGCTGCATCTCTGGGCTGTACACTCTCTTTCACAGTGTTCACTAACTTTGAGCCTGACTGGATGACGACAGCGTATTTGCCAAGAATTGACTTGCCTTTTTGTGCTTTGCCCCTCAGTCCGAGATACCAGGTTCATGTTACTTCTGCCCTGCCTTGCCATTGAATGTTGGTACAGAGCCAGGAGGCTTGTCATGGTCAGCAGAGCACTGTGAAGCCAAGACTCTGCTCAAAGCGTCTCGCACAATATGTCAAGGGCACTCTCTGATACCAGTCCAGGAGGTTGGACATGCTCAGTTAGCCTCTTGGGTTTGTCAGAGTGAAGGTGTTCTCGACAAAAGGGGTGAGAAATTAAATATTAGTCAACAACTAACTGTCTTTATGCCCTATTGAGCGCTGCTTTCCTCTTGGAATGGGAGAGAGGACATTAAGGGAAGTGAAGGTGGGTGGCACAAATGTTCCTCCTCTTGGAATGGGAGAGAGGACATTAAGGGAAGTGAAGGTGGGTGGCACAAATGTTCCTCCTCTTGGAATGGGAGAGAGGACATTAAGGGAAGTGAAGGTGGGTGGCACAAATGTTCCTCCTCTTGGAATGGGAGAGAGGACATTAAGGGAAGTGAAGGTGGGTGGCACAAATGTTCCTCTGGTGCAGCTGGGGAGGTGCCCGGAGTGAGTGATTAGGTAGCACAGAGGATATATGGGTTTAGTGGTGGCAGGATTTAGAGTGGGTTACAGTGAGCAAGGGAGGATGCTGTAGGCAATAGTGAGAGTGGGAAAGCATGAGCGTTATTGGGTACAGTATCAGAGAGGGTAAGGTATTGGAGAGTAGATGGTGGCACTCACATTGGCAGAGTGGAGAATGTCTGTTACTTTCTTCCTACATTGCTGTGTATTCCTCCAGGGGGCTGACTGTTCACTGGCTGAGTGACAAACCCGGGACTGGTTAGTGTGGTCTGGTGTTGTGATCTCCGTTGGATTTGCAACAGTACAGTGCCTAGCTCTATAACGGGGTCATCTGCTGTTGTTTAGGTGGTAGGTTTGGATTCTAAGGTGCTCACTGCGCACCTGCACTCCCGTACATGAGTACACGTAACCACAAAATCTAAATCTAAATCTAAAAAAAATCTATATCTAGTACACCCGAGGAAGCAAGAATCCCTTTTACCTCGGTGAATACCTTTTTACTTGGGTGACATCTGAATATCAAGGTTGGGTCTTTTTCTTTTGACAGCCTGTGCCCACATTCATTGACGGTAATAACTTAGAGTAAGTCCTGTTTCCTTAAGACCTTTAATAGGACTCAGATATGGGTCTTGAGGCTAAAGGCTGTGGGAAGAGCAAAGTGCCAGAGTACTGAGTTGGATTATCAGCTGTGATCACGTTAAATGACAGGGCAGCCTGGAACAAGTGAAAGGCATACTTCTGCTCCTCTTTTCTATGCTTCTATAAAATTTCACTGACCAGTTGGTCATTTTCTTCCTTACTGACACATCAGTCATGTGACAGATTGTTCCTTCTCGACCTTTGAAGATGTGCTGTCCTGGAAAATTTCTGCCACCGCAGCAACGCAAAATGATCTCATTCTCAGGTTTGCAACTTGTGACCAGTAGCTGTCACAAGGATCAGTGCATGAGCCCAGCTATTCATCATCTCTCTCAATGATTTGGATGTGCTGGTTATTAATAATATGTTAATGTTTGCCAAAATTGGTGGGAACGTTACTTGTGAGGGGGTTGCAAAGAGATTTTGACAGAAGTGATTCGGGCTAAATGAGCAACAACGTAGGAAATGGAATATAATGTGGATAAGTGTGTGGTTATTTAATCTGGTGTGAGAAATAAGGTTCAGAGTGTAACTTAAAGAGTGATAGATTGGCAAGTGCTGATATCCAAAGGAACCTAAATGTTTTTGTTTGTAAGTCACTGAAAGCCCGTATGCAGTCACAGCAAGCAGTTCAGAAGGTATGTTAATCTTTATTGCAAGAGGATTTGAATACGGGACCAAAGAAGATTTGCTTCAATCATATAGAACACTTGTGAGATCAGGCTTGGAGTGTTGTTTGGAGTTCTTATCTCTTTGCCTAAAGAAGAATAGGGGGAATGCAATGGAAGTTTATTAGATTTATTCCTAGGATGGTGGGAGTATCCTTTTGAAAAAGGAATGAGAACACTGGGGTCTCATGTTCTCTGGCGTACAGAAGATAAATAAACTTAAGGAATTTACATTTTTTTTAAAAAATGACAGATGGATTAGATGAAGAAACCATGTTTCCACTGGCTGTGGGATTGAGAACCAGAAGGTGTACTCTCAGAATGAAAGACAAACCAGTTTCGCACTGAGATGAGGGGGAATGCCGTCAATAAGAATATAGTGAATCTTCGGAATTCTAAATTCCGGAGGGTTGTGGTAGCTATTAATTAAGATCAAGAGAGAGATTTACAGATTTCTACTTAATTTTGACATTAAGGGATAATAGGATAACATGGGAATATAGCATTAAAATGAATGATTAGCGGTGATCTTTTGTTTTTATTCATTCACAGGATGAGGGTGTTGCTGGCTAGGCACCATTTATTGCCCATCCCTAATTGCTCAGGGAACAGTTAAGAGTCAACCACATTACTGTGTCTCTAGAGTCACAGGAAGGCCAGACCAGGTAAGGATGGCAGTTTCCTTCCCTAAAGGATCGAGAATGGTGGAACAGACCCGAGCGGCTGAACAGCCCAGTCCCATTCCTCTGTTCTTATGATAAAAGCAATATTGATGGATGTAATCAATTTATTCAACAACCTGTTGCTATTTCAAGTGTTATCTGTTTAAAAAACTCTCTTTGCCAATTTTACCCAACTGTCGTTCAAGGAAGAGAGTGGGTGGATCATTCTTGCTTTGCTGATCAGTATTAAGCCAACACACAGCCGAATCTCACTATTTGGTTCTGGAACTGTCGCTGCTCCGAAGCACAGAATTGTCTGTTCTACTCATGGAAAAACAACTCCATGATTTATATCTTAACAAGTTGTGCCTTGACTTTGTCTATTAAAAGATGGTTCTCTCCTGGGAGATAATATGCAAACGTGTTTGTCATCTGAAAGTTACGGAATGTGATACTCACTTTCCAGCTTTCCCAGCTCTTGGAACACCTCCAGAAATTTCCTCAGCAAAGATGTTTGTTGATTCTGCAACAGAAACAAAAGTTTTGATAATTTTCTTTGCAGCAAAGAATTGTGGTAATCGGTCCTTTGACTTTCTAAGCCTGTGTATCTTGGCCCTTGTAGTTGTTTGGCTGAATTTTAACTTTGTTAAACTGTCTGAATGGTCTGCCGAAATAGGTAATGCAACTCTGGCATCAAGCTGACATTCTGCTTTCACATTAAAGACCATTGGACAGAACTTCTGATCATGGTTTCTCTCAGCGTATCTGCTGCTTTTTTTTAGTTCCTATTTCATGCATTTTTATGTGATTAGAAACCCATACTTGTCTTCTGCCTTTTGAACATGCTTGAGGATTTGCAAGACTGCTTAAAATGGCCTTTACCACAAAGATAAATGTTGCACCCCCTGCTGGACGTTCTTCCCAGTGATATGCTATTAGAACATAGAACATAGAACATAGAACAGTACAGCACAGAACAGGCCCTTCAGCCCACGATGTTGTGCCGACCATTGATCCTCATGTATGCACCCTCAAATTTCTGTGACCATATGCATGTCCAGCAGTCTCTTAAATGACCCCAATGACCTTGCTTCCACAACTGCTGCTGGCAACGCATTCCATGCTCTCACAACTCTCTGTGTAAAGAACCCGCCTCTGACATCACCTCTATACTTTCCTCCAACCAGCTTAAAACTATGACCCCTCGTGTTAGCCATTTCTGCCCTGGGAAATAGTCTCTGGCTATCAACTCTATCTGTGCCCCTCATTATCTTGTATACCTCAATTAGGTCCCCTCTCCTCCTCCTTTTCTCCAATGAAAAAAGTCCGAGCTCAGTCAACCTCTCTTCATAAGATAAGCCCTCCAGTCCAGGCAGCATCCTGGTAAGCCTCCTTTGAACCCTCTCCAAAGCATCCGCATCTTTCCTATAATAGGGTGACCAGAACTGGACGCAGTATTCCAAGTGCGGTCTAACCAAAGTTTTATAGAGCTGCAACAAGATCTCACGACTCTTAAACTCAATCCCCCTGTTAATGAAAGCCAAAACACCATATGCTTACTTAACAACCCTGTCCACTTGGGTGGCCATTTTAAGGGACGTATGTATCTGCACACCAAGATCCCTCTGTTCCTCCTTACTGCCAAGAATCCTATTCTTAATCCTTTACTCAGCTTTCAAATTCGACCTTCCAAAATGCATCACCTCGCATTTATCCAGGTTGAACTCCATCTGCCACCTTTCAGCCCATCTCTGTTTCCTGTCAATGTCCCGCTGCAGCCTACAACAGCCCTCTATACTGTCAACGACACGTCCAACCTTTCTGTCGTCTGCAAACTTGCTGACCCATCCTTCAATCCCCTCATCCAAGTCATTAATAAAAATTACAAACAGTAGAGGCCCAAGGACAGAGCCCTGTGGAACACCACTCACCACTGACTTCCAGGCAGAATATTTTCCTTCTACTACCACTCGCTGCCTTCTGTTGGCCAGCCAATTCTGTATCCAGACAGCTAAATTCCCCTGTATCCCATTCTTCCTGACCTTCTGAATGAGCCTACCATGGGGAACCTTATCAAATGCCTTACTGAAGTCCACATACACCACATCCACAGCTCGACCCTCATCAACTTTTCTAGTCACATCCTCAAAGAACTCGATAAGGTTTGTGAGGCATGACCTGCCCCTCACAAAGCCGTGTTGACTGTATTTGATCAAGCCATGCTCTTCCAGATGGTCATAAATCCTATCCCTCAGAATCCTTTCTAACACCTTGCAGACGACAGACGTGAGACTTACTGGTCTGTAATTGCTGGGGATTTCCCTATTTCCTTTCTTGAAGAGAGGAATTACAATTGCCTCTCTCCAGTCCTCAGGTACGACTCCAGTGGAGAGCAAGGATGCAAAGATCCTCGCAAGTGGCGAAGCAATTGCATTTCTCGCTTCCCAAAGCAGCCAAGGACAAATCTGGTCCGGGCCTGGCGACTTGTCAATCTTAATGTTTGACAAAATTTTCAGCACATAAGCCGGTCAAAATGGTGATACAGTTGGTTCTGCTATAACACAATAGTTGCATTCCTGCACAACATTGTGTTATAGAAAATCACGCTATAGAAACAATAGGGCGTATGGGAAAAGTGAGGTTAAGGTAGACACCAAAATATAACACTCAAAATTCTTCCTCCCCACTCTCCTATCTGTATTGGTGCTATGCCTGTCACTTGTGTGAGCCTCGACACATATAACCAAATAAAATCTATTCATCTGCAATACAGTCTGCATTACAGCCTAGCCCATTGCTGATCTGACCTGACATTCCATTGGCACAGACTCCTGGATAGATTTTCAGATAAGTGAAGCAGTGGAATCTGACCTTTCTTTCCTACGTAATCCATTGGCATTGAAGTTAATTCTAGGATTAAAATGCATTGTATACCTGAGGAACATTGTGTTCAAAATAGTGCTGGAAAAGAACAGGTTGTAACACAGACAACTTCTGGTGTAAATGATTTACATGAGCAAGTTCAAAAGTTCTTACACATTTAATTTGTAACAAAATCCAGGTAAGAGTACTGCACACAAAGGGACATTTTTTAGCAGCACTCATGTTATTTTAAACTATATTTTATTTTTTTGCACTTAATATGTTCAGTGTAAAGCCTTCAAACTAAGACTTCGCATATATTTCCAATAAGACAGTTGCTCTCTGTATCATATTACATTTGAAGTTCATGATGTACAATCCAATTATCTTTCACAAATGAGTTCATTGCGACTTACTCTGAGCATTTACACCACCAGCAAAGATTGAAGAAGAAATTTTCCTTTGACAAAGCCTGCGATGTTGAGACATACTTGGTGGAATTGTGGTATAGCCAACACAAGTTTTCATTTTAGAAACAGCGTTTCCCTATTCTTCAATCACTTTATAGCCATTTCGCATTGCTGGAACACGCATTATAGCAGAACCCTCGCACCTGTTTTTCTTTTTAAGCAGTTTTCATGTGTTTTTTTCTGGACTTTCTGAAGGACTGGGAATCTGTGAGCTTAACTATATTGATGATCCCTTCTGGAGCATTGGTGTTCACCATAGTATGTCCCAGTTTGGCTTGTTTCAATAATTCCCAACCTGCTCTCGGTGAGATGATCCTTTGTATGTAACAGGTTTGATAGAGCACTATTGACTACACCAATGTCTATCCAATTGTGGTCTAATTCAGTCTTTTGAGATCCATAGCCATAAATATTTACCAATCACTTATAATTACATTTAAATGACAGTTTTTCTTTAGACTGATGTATGCATCGAATCCCTTTACTGCCTTCTCAAATGATGCCAAAGGCTCATTATCACCATGCCTTGCCAGGATGTCATTGCCAATTGGACCTGTGGCACAGAAAAATGTACTGAACTGGCATCTATGAGTTTCTTTTCTTGCAAACTGAAGTTGTGATGTCTTCGCTGTGGGCCCATAACACTCCTGAGCTGCTGGGGGAATGGTATTGACTGCTCCATAGACATTAATCTTGAGCTTGCCACAATGTTCTGTTTCCGAAGGCCTTTTCCTCTGACTTCTACCTGATTTCTGCTCCCAATGTCTTAACTGCTCCTTCAGAGATAACTCTTGTTTTCTTCCCCCCAACGCCACTTCTAGACTAGTACTGCATTTTTTCTCCTTCTGATACCGGCAGGCCATTTTTTGTTGGATGTTCAACACTTGACATTATTTGCTTCTAACTGTTGCCTGCTGCGTGGCCACCAGAGGGATGAAGGGGACCATGGAAGAGAGTTCTGTACAGTCTGGAATCAGGGCCGTACAGAATCTGAGACCAAGTATGGTACAGTCAAAGACCTGTTTGTAAATCTTTGTCTGTCTTCTCAGCTACAATCTGAATGTTTGATTTGATTTATTGTTGCTACATGTATCTAAGTACCATGAAGAGTTTTGTTTTGTGAACAGAACAGGCAGATCATAACATACAAAGCCATACAAATTATAAGGCATACAAAGTTACGGCTGCATAGGAGGTGCAAAAAAACAGGATCAGCATTAGATTTGAAATTAGACGGGTCCATTGAGCAGTCTAAAAATAGCAGGGAAGAAGCTGTTCTTGAACCTTTTGGTACTTGTGTTTTAAACGTCTGTATTTTCTACCTGATGGAAGAGTCTTGAAGGGAGTATAACTGGAGTAGGAGGGGTCTATGAGACCTTTGACAGGCAAAGGGAAATATAGGTGGAGTCCATGGATGGGAGGTTGGCTTGCATGATGGTCTGGGTTGTGTTCACAACTTTCTGTAGTTTCTTTCGGTCCTGCACAGTGCAGGTCCCGTACTAAGCCATGATGTACCAGATAGAATGTTTGCTACAGTGCATCTGTCAAACTTGGTTCGGATCCTTATGGACATGCTGAATTTCCTAAGCCTCCTGACGAAGAAGAGGCTTTGTTGTGCCTTCTTGCCTGTCGTATTTACTTGAGAGGACCAGGACAGATTGTTGGTGATTGTCAATCGTAAGACCTTGACACTTTTGATCCTCAGCTCCATTGACATATATGCAGGCGTGTCCTCCTCTTTTCTTCTTGAAGCTGATGATCAGTTCTTCGCTTTGCTGACATTGAGGGAGAGATTGTTATCTGTGCACCATGACATTCTGTCTTCTTCCTGTATTGAAACTCGCCATTGTTTGCTATGTGGCCTAGAATGGTGGTGTCATGAGCAATGTTGTGAGCATGGTCTAGTACAGACTATTGCTTCTCTCAACCTCCATCTCAGGATCTTCTCTGAGTGAACATAGTGTGGAGCTGGAGGAGCACAGCAGGCCAGGCAGCATCAGAGGAGCAGGAAAGCTGACATTTTGGGTCGAGACCCTTCTTCCTGCTCCTCTGATGCTGCCTAGCCTGCTGTGTTCCTCCAGCTCCACACTGTGTTATCTCAGACTCCAGCATCGGCAGTTTTTACTATCTCTTCTCTGTGTGATCTGCCTATGTCAAGATTACGTAATGAGTTACATCACTAACTGACCTACATTAACCCCTAACCTCACATCTGTGATCTATTCTTTCCTTAATTACTTAGATGTTGTAGCCAAATTTACAAAGTTAACTAAGCAACAAGATGTTATGAGGATAGAAGAGTCCGCAAATGAATATAGAGAGGCTAAAAGAATGGGTAACATTTTAGCACATGGAGTATAATGTGCAAAAAGTGAGGCTGTCTATTTTAGTGGAGAGAATCAGAAAGCAACTTATATAAATGTTGAGAGACTGCAGAATGGTGAACTACAGAGAGATCTGGGATGTCCTTGTAGATGAGTCACAAAAAGTCAGTGTACAAACATGGCTGGTAATTAGGAAGGCAAATGAAATATTAGCCTTTATCAGTTGGAGAATGGAGAAAAGAAATTGAGGAAATCTCACTAGAACTCTGCAGGGCATCGGTGAGACTATGTGCTAGAGCATTGTGTGCAGTTTCGGTCTCCTTACTGAAGGAGAGATGTATTTGCATTGGAGGCAGTTCAGGGCACATCGATTCCTGGGGTGAAAATATGCTGTTACGATAAGAGGTTGAGTGGCTTGTGCCTATATGTATTTGAATTTGTAGGAATCAGATCTTGCTAAAATGTATAAGATTCTCGTGCTTGACAAGATTGTTGCTGAAAATATGTTCCGCCATTGATATCTAGAATAAGGAAAAAAATTTCAAAACCGAGGTTTACCTAAGACACAGATGAGGAAGATGTTCTTCCCCTAAAAAGCCTTTATTGTTTCTCATTTTCTTCCCTTAAGAGAACAGAAGCTACATCATTGAATATGTTCAAGGCTGAGTTAAAAAGTTTTTGATCCATAAGGGAGTTGAGAATTATGAAAGACCCATAAAAGTTATGGAAGGATAAAGTAGAGTTGAGGCCTCAGTCAGATCAGTTATGCACAAACTGAATGGTGAAGCAATTGCCCCTTTTTTGTTATGAATCCATCTTCATGTTGCTAATAGAATAGAATGGATGTGGTTTGAATGGATGTGCCCTATAATAAAACACAAAAGAACTGCAGATGCTGTAAATCAGGATCAAAAAACAAAGTTGCAGGAAAAGCTCAGCAGGTCTGGCAGCATCTGTGGAGGAGAAAACAGAGTTAACGTTTCAAGTCCGGTGACCCTTCCTCAGAACGCAGTCAATGTAGCCTGCATCGTTAGCCGCTGCCTTCAGTGTCATCCCTGTAACTTAACACTTCAGTGTGTTTTCTATGTTGTCAGGTGTGGGCAAGCAATACAAAATAGTTTGTTATTGGATGTGTCATTCCTTCCTTATTTATCTTGTTAATTTATCTATATACCGCCACATCCAGCTCCTCCAACCTTAACCTTATTCTTGCAAAAAGCCTCTCTCAAATGCTCTTTGGAGATAATTGATACAAATTGACGATCTCTTGCACAAGGTAATTTGCTCATCAGATCTCAAACTATGGACCTCCATACTTGCCAGAGCCTTATAATCCACAGGCTTTTAAAACTCAGGCCAAATGTCTCTGGTACCTGACATAATTTGTCTCCTTTACCTGTTTTAATCTTAGTACTTTCCTGCATGGCACATTTTTGTCTCTGGCTTCGTTTCTGCACTTTCTTTGACTAATGATCTCTGTGTTTCTATCTTACAACTATCTATGCTCAGTGCTCACGGTGATGCTGAGGCGTATTTTTGTAAGGGCATAAGGCACAGAGGCAGAAGAAGGTCATTCAACTCACTGAGTGTAATCTGGCATCCAATGGCATCATGTCAATCTGATAATCCTCAACTCCCTACCCATATTACACTTGATTCCCTTATTGATTAAAAATTCATCTATCTCAGCCTTGAATACACTTAATTATCCATCTTTGACAGGTCTCGATAGTAAAAAAAGTTCCATAGATTCACTACCCTCCAAGAGAAGAAATTCCTCCTCATCTCTGTTGTAAATGCACAACCCTTCACTTTGGGCTGGTTCTCAACTCTCCCATAGGGGAAAGCAACCTTTCTGCACCTACTCTGTCAAGCCCCCACAGAATGTTATATGTTTCAGTAAGGTCTCTAGTCATTCTTCTGAACTCCAATAACTACAAGAACAACATACAGAAGCACTCTTCATAAGGAAATCGTTCCATACCCAGCATCAGCTGAGTGATTCTTCTTTTATCTGTCTCCAATTATAGTATATCTTTCCTTTGATAAGGAACCAAAATTGTTCACAACTTTCAAGTAAAAGAGGCAAGTGGATTAATCACCCATGCTCACCACTGATTCAGTTCCTCTTCTCAGGCAAAGTTCCAGGTTTCTGAAGAGGGGTCCAGGCCCGAAACGTCGGCTTTCCTGATCCTATGATGCTGCTTGTCCTGTTGTGTTCAACCAGCTCTACACTTTGTTATCTCTGTAATCTTGGCATCTTGATCTCTGCATCAACTCATAATATCTCCATTATAGACACAGCTTAACATCTATATCCATACTACCCCTGCTGGAGACTCTCAATTACTACTGTTTTACCACTGCCACTATTGTGTGGTTTATGCCTGCATCCACGAGTTTGGGTTCAAGACAAATTGGACTAGGAGAAGATGTGGTCAAGAATTATCTTCAGGCTTGTGCTTCTTTAAAACTCATTCTATTATATATTAAGACTAAGTATAACAATAATATGTACTACAATACTTGATATTCAAAGATGAACCAGGCTCTAATCATACTGTTACATTATTCAAAGACTATTTGATGAGTTTTGCTGTGTAATGTTAGTCCATTCACTTTATATGTTGCGCTGCATCTGTTACTAACATAGACCTGACTAGATGTCAGGCTTCTGTCTAGCTTAACTTCACCCATGCTGTGCTTTTTACATCCAGTGAGGAGCTTCTCTGTAATATCATCACAAGATTATTATAGGTCCCTAAAGCCTTTACACCAACATTACTGAAACCCTTATAGGAGCCATTGCCAACCAATCCAACCTTCTCCTTGCAGGACATCACCACTCTGCATCAACTCAAAGTTGTCAAAAACTCTGTATTCTCTATCCCAATGAGTCCCAGTTGCTCACTGCCCTATGCATGATGCCCATCACTGATTCAAATTTCAACCTTCAAATCCCTACGTGCTCTCGTCCTGTCCTATCTACAAAATGTCTTCTGACCAGGAGCTCTATTCCCTTTAGCTTAGGCCTTTGCGTTCTCCTCTTCTTTACCTACCACCAATACTGGTTGCCTTTAGCTCCCTGAGACCTGGTCTCTGAAATTCAGTCTTTAAAACTTTTCACCTTCTTCCTTAAAATCATTCTTGAATCTCATTTATCTAAACACAGTTTTGAGGCAATATCTGCCTTACCTTGCAGGTTCGGCCCAGGAATTCACCCTTTCTGACATCATCACTACCAACAAGCCTCCTGATTTTTCTGTGTCAATCTCAGAGCAGCAGAATTACTCATAAACCACAAACAAGCAAGCCATTGAGTGTCTTTGTGAAGCTCAGTGTGATAGAGTTAATGAATTATTGCATGTGGGTTATTACTTTGCTTATCTGCTCTAATGGCATAGTGGGAAACAGTATTACCTCTGAGCCAGAGCATCCAAGATCAAGAGACACCCCAGGAGTTATTGGCCATGGAAGGTGTATTCGCAATGTGGCCAAACATTTTGAGTATCAAGCTGTTAACTCTACCAGCATATTCACCAATGAAAGATAGTTGGACTGGCAGGGCGCCCTGCTCAGTCATGTGATAGAAAGAAAGTTAGAGCCTCTACCATAGCTCCAGCCAACAATCCTCTTGTAAAAACCGAAAGAACTGCAGATGCTGTAAATCAGGAAGGGCCCAGCAGGTCTGGCAGCATCTGTGAAGGAAAAAAACAGGGTTAAAGTTTCGGGTCCGGTGACCCTTCCCCAGAACAGTCTGAGGTTTTGAGTTCTGAGGAAGGGTCACTGGGCCCGAGACATTAACTCTGTCTTTTCTGTCCACAGACGCTTCCAGACCTGCTGGGCTTTTCCAGCGACTTTGTTTTCGAATCTTCTTGTAAAAGTGTGTGTGGCTACAACAACCTGAACTCTTGAGTAATACGTCCCACCATTCGGATGTAGAATCACTCCTTCTGAGTTCCTCTGTGTTATGGTCAGTGAGAATTCTCATTGCGCCATCTGGTGGGGTTTCTTTCTCATTGTAGCTACCACGAGGCGACTGAGGCAGTGGTTACCATAGATTGCTGCCCTCTGTTGTTGAGTTGCTGCTAGTGCTCCGTGACCTTACAATACAACATTAATACCAGAATGCCTAGAGATGTACCTATACAGCAGGAAAAATTTCTGAACCCTAAACGCTAATGGGGCAAGTTCTGGGAAACTACAAAATCGGAGGAAGGGCTGAATTACTTGTTTGGTGCCACTTTTGGTGCAGAGTACAATTTTCCAGTCAGCCACCATCAGTGTTAAGCTCTGAGTTCTGAGGAAGGGTCACTTGAATCAAAAATTTAACTCTGATTTCTCGCCACAGATGCTGCCAGAGACCTGGTGAGCTTTGAATTTCTGTTTTTGTTTCGGCTTTAAGTAGTCTGAAAGAGGAGCATCTTTGATGTATCACAATATTCGACATTGATTGTTAATTTGTCAAAATGCCAACGCAGAACAGTTGGAGAAAAGAAAAAGCAAAGTGAAGAGGTTTGGATTAAGCAAGAATCCCCATCTTCTAAAATACTGGATAAAATCCCGGACTTTTTAAAACTTTTAAAATTAAAGGGAACAGCTGTGCTGAGTTCTGGGAAAAAATACACAAACACATAGATTGCTGCTCGGAACCATTGTTCAGCCTGGAATTCCAATCGATACCTCCACTCCAAGAGAACAATCAACCAAACCTAACTAACTTTTATCTTCAGGCTACTTAGCACAGATAGTATAGAGTCCACGCAGATACTGAACATTCAACTCCAATCAAAATCCATTTGCACAGAAGGAAACAGGAGAAACACAATGGACAACAAAGATTTAAAGGGAGATAACAGGGCACACAATCTGTTATACAGCCAGCCCTGGTCTGACCTGAGGGAGAGACCCTTTTCAACAACAAGCTTCTGCACAAAGAGCTTTGCCATAGGCTTCCGTACCCAACCAGCAGCTTCGGAACCAAGAACCACACAGGCTGAACACTGAAGCTGAATCAGGAAGCCAAACTAAGAGCGTCATTGCAACAAAGGGTGGCGGGGGGGGGGGAATGCCAACCAAGCGTAATCCAAACAAGAGACCATTAGATGGCCTAAAGGCCCTCTGCTTCTTCCTGTCCTGAGGGCCTGACCAGCCCCCCTCCACTGACACCCTCCTCCACTTAGCCGAACTCGTCCTCACCCTCAACAACTTCTCTTTCAATTTCTCCCACTTCCTACAGACAAAGGGGGTGGCCATGGGTACCTGCATGAGCCCAAGCTATGCCTGCCTCTTTGTGGGTTACGTCGAACAATCCCTCTTCTGCATCCCTACTCAAGCCCCAAACCCCACCTCTTCCTCCATTATGTTGATGACTGTATTGGCATCACCTCGTGCTCCCACGAGGAGCTCGAACAGTTCGTCCACTTCACCAACACCTTCCACCCCAACCTCAAGTTCACCTGGACTGTCTCCAACACCTTCCTCACCTTCCTGGACCTCTCTGTGTCTATCTCAGGCATCCACCTAGCAACCGATGTCCATTTCAAGCCCACCAACTCCCACAGCTACCTAGAATACACCTCCTCCCACCCACCTTGCTGCAAAAACGCCATCCCTTATTCCCAATTCCTTCACCTCCACCACATCTGCTCCCAGGATGAGGCATTCCACTTCCGCATATCCCAGATGTCCTCGTTTTTCAAGGACCACAACCTCCCCCCCCGCAGTCGTCAAGAACACCCTCGACTGTGTCTCCCGCATTTCCCACAACTCATCCCTCACACCCTGTCCCTTCAATAGCAAGTAAAAGAGAATCCCCCTCATCCTCACACATCACCCCACCAACCGCCGGATCCAACGCATCATCCTCCGACACTTCTGCCATCTGCAGTCCGACCCCACCACCCAATACATTTTTCCATCCCCACTCTTGTCAGCTTTCCGGAGAGAGACCACTCTTTCCATGACTCCCTTGTCCGCTCCACACTCCTCTTCAACCCCACCACACCCGGCACGTTTCCCTGCAACGGCTGGAAGTGCTACACCTGCCCACATACCTCCTCCCTCACCCCCATCCCAGGCCCCAAGAAGATTTTCCATATCAAACAGAGGTTCACTTGCACATCTGAAATGTGGTATACTGCATCCACTGTACCCGTTGTGACCTCTTCTACATCGGGGAAACCAAGCGGAGGCTTGGGAACTGCTTTGTAGAATACCTACACTTGGTTCGCAATAAACAGCTGCACCTCCCAGTCGTGAGCCATTTCAACTCCGCCTCCCATTCCTCAGACGACATGTCCATCATGGGACTCCTGCAGTGCCACAATGATGCCACCCGAAGGTTTCAGGAACAGCAACTCATATTCCGCTTGGGAACCCTGCAGCCCAATAGTATCAATGTGGATTTCACCAGCTTCAAAATCTCTTGTCCCGTCACCACATCCCAAAACCAGCCCAGCTCATCCCCGCCTGCCTAACCTGTTCTTCCTCTCACCTATCCCCTCCTCCCACCTCAAGCCACAGCTCCGTTTCCTACCTACTCGTCTCATCCCGCCCCCTTGACCCAGATGTCCTCCCTGAACTGATCTATCTCCTCCTGACCTCCCTACCTACACTCACCTTTACTGCTTCCTTGACCTGTCTGTCTCCTCGCCATCTATCTTCTCCTCTATCCATCTTCAATCCACCTCCCCGTCTCTCCTTATTTATTTCAGAACCCTCTTCTCCTCCCCCATTTCTGATGAAGGGTCTAGGCCCAAAACGTCAGCTTTCCTGCTCCTCTGATGCTACTTGGCCTGCTGTGTTCATCCAGCCCTACACCTTGTTATTTCAACACCCCCTCCCACTCCCTGGGTGACATGTCCATCCTGGGCCTCCTCCAGTGTCACAACGATGCCACCCGCAAACTGGAGAGGAACAATACCCCATATTTCATCTTGGCAGTCTACAGCCCAATGGTCTCAAATTGGACTTTACCAGTTTCAAAATCTCCCCACACCCAGCCTCATCCCTTGACCAACCCTCCCCCTCATCCCCGCCTCCTTGTCCTGACGCAACCTGACTCAATCCATACATTTTCTACCCCACCCACACTCTCCTCCCACCTCACTGACCAATCCCCACCACTGACAGTGATGACAGTGCATGGGACCCCAAGGGTAGGAAGCCTGATTAAAGTTTCTGTGACTAAAACTGGTGTTTAGATTCTAATGGTATTTAATATAATTTAATAATATATTTAATTACTGTCCTCTGTATAATTGATTGTGTTATTGTTGTGTTAATTTCACTGTTTGGTGAATTTACCTTTATTTTCTTGAATTATACTTACCCTTGGTCTTGTAAATAAACATCGAGATTCTTTTGCCCCAAAAAACCTGTCCGCTGCCTTCTTCATTTCATATTCGCTAAATACATTCTGTGTCTAGAACCAGGGATATGGGAGTGATTCGAACCGCCTAAAATCAGCAAATTACTGATGACAAACCAGAACCCTACGAAGAGTTCTCAGAATACAAACCTTCATAAACTCTCTGAGAACTGTATGACATCGGAATCTGCCATTTTAAGTATGCATGAATGGAGCTTGGTGTTAAAACAAGGTAATGCTGCTTCTGACTGTGTCACAAGAACAGCTAAACAAAATATAAATCTACATGCAATAATTCATCAACTCGAACTCACTGAGCAGGGTTTCGCAGTAACAAGAATGGGAAAGGTCGTTGAGCCATCTAATCTGTCCTTCAATTAGATATTTGCTGATCTTTGATTCAGTTCCACTTAGTTCCATATCCCAC
Organism: Stegostoma tigrinum; assembly: GCF_030684315.1. Classification (NCBI taxonomy): domain Eukaryota; kingdom Metazoa; phylum Chordata; class Chondrichthyes; order Orectolobiformes; family Stegostomatidae; genus Stegostoma; species Stegostoma tigrinum. The sequence continues at coordinate 16,505,642 of NC_081367.1, read as the reverse complement.
GATATGCTTGCCGAACAAAAACTCTATCAATGATAGTAAGAGGTTTTCAAATGATCCTTCAGGAGGTGCATTCTTCCGCATCCCTATTGAGTGAGGAAAGACAGCAGCAATTAGTGACAAATGCTGGCCTTGCCGGTGATAAATAATATTAAAAAGCGCTTCCTCACATTGCTCCAAATAACCCATTTCTAGTTTTAAGGCAATGTCTTTGCTGCCAGGGAAATACTTCCACTCTGTCTACCCTTCCAAATTCTTTGATGTGAATAACGTTAAATGTTTCGTTTTAGCCACCTCTTCATTTTCCATGGTTGACAGAATTCATGTTTCTTCCATGGAAATAGAATCCTTTTAGGCATGGAACTATCAAATGAATCTGCACTGCACTGCACCCCCTTCACAGCTAATGTATTGCTCTTGAAGAGCAGTGCCCGAAACTGTAAGCGTAGAGCTGGATGAACGCAGCAGGCTAAGCAGCATCAGAGGAGCAGGAAGGCTGACGTTTCGGGACTAGACCCCATTTCTGAAGAAGGGTCTGGGCCCAATACGTCAGCCTTCCTGCTACTCTGATGCGGCTTGGCCTGCTGTGTTCATCCAGCTCTGCACCTTGTTATCTCAGATTCTCCAGCATCTGCAGTTCCTACTATCCCCAACACTGAATGTTGCTCTCAGTTTCACCACCTCATCATAACTGTAGCAGTGTTGTATAACCTCTCAATGCCAACCCTCTTGGGGTAAATGCTAATATTCCACTAGACATGGTTACAACACAGCTGCAAAGGATTAAAACTGAAGCCCCATCTTTACCTAGCAGTTTTTATTTACAGAGGCACACATTGCATTTTATGCATCTTCACAACAGTAACCTCTATTTGAGTTGCTGCTATCTTTTTAATAACAGGTTAATAAACAGGGTGGCACGGTGGCACAGTGGCTCAGTGGTTAGCTCTGCTGCCTCTTAGTGCCAGGCACCTGGGTTCGATTCCAGCTTCAGGCAACTGTCTGTGTGGAGTTTCCACGTTCTCCCTGTGTCTGTGTGGTTTTCCTCTGGGTGTTCTGGTTTCCTCCCACAGTCTAAAGATGTGTAAGTTAGGTGGATTATAGGGGCTGGGTCTGGGTAGGATGCTGTGAGGGTCAGTGTGGACTTGTTGGGCCGAAGGTCCTGTTTCCACACTGTTGGAATTCTAATGTCCACTACCTGGATACAATTAAGTACCTAAGTGGGTGGCCAATTAACAGACTTTGCATCAAAATACTCAAATAGTTTGATTCAATAGTACAGAGAGATGATTTTCACTGATGCAGTAATCTGGAACAAGCAGAAACAAAGATAGCAATGAGTAAGGTCAGGAATACTTTTTCACCTAAAGCGTTTTTTGGAGTAAACCTCCTCCAAAAGAATACGCATGAGACATCAAATGAAATGTTCGAGTTTGAGGTCAACAGATAGGAAAGGATATAGATTAGAGGCACTTAAATGGAGTTAAGATATAGATCGAACAAGATTGGGTAAATAATGGATGATGTCAAAGGTCTGGAAAGCCTGCTCCTGTTTTTCAACAATGTTATTTCAGAAGCCCTGTTTTTGAGAGTCTTAGATTTTACTATTACTCACTATTTAAAATGTTACTCACTCCTGCATTTAATTTATAATCATATATGTATTCATATTCATGTATTCAGGTAGCAATATTATCAAAATATAGGTTCTGCATGAAGGCAGCAAAATCTCTATTATGTAGAGGATGTGAGTAATTGTTATCTGGCTTTATACTCAAATGTTATGGTTTTCAAAAGAGAGTCTGAGATAATAAATAGCATTCCCACTGCTGAGTCGGAAGATACGGTTTCAAACGCATTACAAAGACACAAGCACATTATCTAGCCTTGGAATTCTGTAAAGAGCTGAGGGTTTGCTACATTATCAGAGGTACCATTCTGCAGTTGAAAGGTTAAACCAAGATTGTGCCTTTCAAATAAGGTGATGTGAACGATCCCATGGCAATGGAGAATAGCAGGGAAATTCTTCTCCTCTTCTGAAAAAAGACAGATGACCCATTAATTTATTTCATTGACTTTTTGAGGGATGTTACTGTGCACGAAACTTAGTGACTACACTTCAATACGTATTTGCAACACTTTGCAACGCTTAAACTTTGCATGTTCTATGTTGTTTTTTTCTTTCAAGTTGATGCTATTTTGAACTTCCCCGGTGAATAATTATTGGTTTATCCCTTTTTCAAATTCTTCTTTGTTGTGAGCTATGAACTATCTTCATAAAAATCTGCCTTTGTTCCTTAACTGTCTTTGCAACAAATCTCTTTGCTCAAACTACTCCAGCTACGTCTGCCCTCATTCCTTTGTAATTACCCTTATTTAAAGTTAGCACAGTTGTTTCTGGCCCAAGTTGCTGTCCCTCAAACTGAACTTTAAATTTTAGCATGGCATGGTTGCTGTTTTCCATGGGATTTGTTATAACTGACATGTCCCAATGTCCCCCTCAGCCTGCAATCCCCAATCCTGAAGAATACGTTCCCGAGTTCCCTTCTTGCACCAGACTGGGAACTCTGACTGACTCAGAAGATGACTCCCCTAAGACTTTGAGGCTTGTCTGTTTGCTTGTGGTACAAGCAATGTGTTCGCTGAGTACACTGCTAGCACACGATACAGGTGTGAGATTGACACAGCATACTGCAAGATGCCTGCTGACTTGATTGACTACCGCTGACCAGCAAGCGAAACTGCCTGGGAGTGTATCTGTGCTAATGGGCATTACAGGAGCAAGTGCTAAGAGAACAAGTCAGCAGCTTATTTCCAGCACTTTAGCTGGATACCTGTCTCTGCATGTAGAGTGTCACTGCTGTAGCCTTTCAATGCTATTTGCTGTTGCAGCCTTCAATGCAGGACTTTGCTTCCTGAGTGCCCTGCCGGTGTATCACATAGGTGCCATGATTGTTCATGAGGAGTTACAAATGCTAGATACCAGTGTTTATGGATGAGTGATACATACACTTGGTTTCTGTAACTTACGCCCTGAGATACAGCATGTTTGTGTGCAACACAAGAATCCTGCAGAACAAGCAACAAGCTAAATTTGCCAGGTATCCACTCTGAGTTCCATGTCAAGTTTTCTCCATATCGACCTTGTTTGGTATGTTTGGTAAGATTGAAAGCTGAAAATTGATAATGCGGGTTGTGTCATTAGCAGAGGATTTAAAAGCAAAGTTCTCCCTCAGTGTGCAATTCGCTACTGCCACGTGATGATCTCCCTACTCTACTTGTCAAGAACATAAACGATGGAGTGAGATGCTCCTAATGTTGAGACAGGCCTCCCTAGGCTTCTCATACAGTCCTGCCACAAATGGCACCGTAGCCTCCATTGCTCAGACCCTTATAAGATTCTGCCTTCAGTCACCCTGCCTGAGTTAAAAACATAATCTGATGTCTGACCTTTCTAGGATGGGGATTGGAGAATTTAAGAGTGGTATTTATTTGAGATGGAGGAATGTAATGTCAAACAGGCATACATATGGCCATCTGTGGGCTCTCCTCTGGATCAAGACCCTGAAAGGTCCCAGCCAATCAGAAGGTAGCAGCACCATGGTGGCTAGCTCCAGTAGGAGTGCTGGCTGTTGCAAGCCATGTATGAGAGGAGGCCTAGGGTCTCTGGGTGAGCCAGGCCACAGGAGAGTGAAAGCTGGGTGGGGCTCAATGTTCTGAAGAAGGGTCTAAACCCGAAATGTTAGCTTTCCTGCTCCTCTGATGCTGCGTGGCCTGCTGTGTTCATCCAGCTCTACACCTTGTTATATGGGGCTCACAGGGTTGTGGGTTGTCAGATGGAGGGGAGTAGGATTGACAGCTAGGCATGGGAAGACATTCTGGTTGTCTCCTCTTCCCAAAGCCAGATCCCCTCATCAAATGCTAAGTGTTCTGGAATGAGGGGTCCCCTGGGAGACTGTAAGCAATCTTAACACATAGAATGTTGAATTACCCGCTGTGAAAGGTATCAGAAAGCACAGCACTACGAGAAAACCCTGACTGTTATTACTTTTGTTGCTCTGATTCTGTCCATGTTTGTTTAAAATTCAGGTGTCTGCTGAAAATGAGCTTTTATTGAATACCAGTGACAAGTGGATTAGAAGGGTAGTTGACATTGAGTAATTTAACAGCCACAGGGCATGAACCGCTCTGGCCTGGACTTAAGCAGAGGCAGATGTGTGAAGGATGTGAGTCTCCAGCCCATGCTCTTCTGTGCAATTTAATGATAGCCACACCTCCCACACTGACTCAGGGAGGGCATTAAGTTTTGTCTGAAGCATGAGTAATGCTGTGTCAAGAAACCTCAAAAGCCTGACTCTCCTTACTTGAAGAGTTCGTGTAGAGCTAGGAAAGAAAGATGATGCGGAGAGGAAAAATGCGGTTGGAAATAATGGCCATGTAATTTTCACAAGCCTCTTTTAGACCAGGTGTGAAAGAATATTTTTAGATGTGTTGGTGTATCAAGTCTGCCCTGATCTGAAATACTGAAAAGCACTTGTCCAGAGAGTTGGGCATTTCAGTGAGACACCAATGCATGCAAGATGAGCCACCAACCCCACTCTATAATAGGATTTACAGATTTGATGAAGTCGGAGTAAAATTCAAATTACCAATAAAATGTGAAGAGTTTGGGAAACTTTATGAAGCTTCAGTGGTTCCTTCCATTAAATGTTTCCATTTGGTTTAATCTTAAGAGTTAAATATAAATAACTCCACATCATTTGTAACCAAAATCTGATTTCTTTTACTGAAAGATTAATTTTCCCTTCGTTCATTTGATGCTAATGAACGGTTCCATGAATGGTGATCCCCAAATGCCCTTAGTGCATTCCGTCAAAGATGGCTTCCCACAGTAACCCTGGATTGACTTTTCATCAAACGTCAATATTGACCACATTGTGAAATGTTGTCGATACTCCCAATCAGTCGTCAAGTTCAACCCACTGGGCTTTTGTCCAGGTCAAACTTAATCAGAGGCAGAAACAAGAAGGCTGCCGCATTTAACAGGGAGACAAATGAGTTTGTCGACGGGCACTTTCAGGGCAAAGATATAGTCTGAAAATTTCTTGCATGATGTTGTCACCAAGAAAGCCTCTTTCTCTAAAACGCTTTCCATGTCTGTCAGAGATAGTAGGAGCTACCGATACTGGAGTCTGAGATAACAAGGTGTGGAGCTGGATGAGCACAGCAGACGAGGCAGCATCAGAGGAGCAGAAAAGCTGACGTGTTTGGGTTTGGACCCTTCTTCAGAGATGGGAGAGGAGAACGGGATTCTGAAATAAATAGAGCGAGGGGGAGGGACCTTCTTTCATCGCCTCCCCCCCTCTCTATTTATTTCAGAGCCCCCTTCACCTTCTCCATTTTTGAAGAAGGGTCCAGACCCGAAACATCAGCTTTCCGGCTCCTCTGATCCATGTCTGTCAGTACCTTTCACGCATAATAAGCTTTTTACTGCCACCCACTGGTTACTCCTAAAACAACACAGATAAAATATCCTCCGATATGAAAGCTAGAAAGAATGGATGGCTGTGGGCTCGGACACTTCCGGATGTCAGCATGTCTTTTGGAAAGGTCCCTCGCTGTGTCAGTGCTTTTGTGAGGAGTTTCCTCAAATGTTCAGTCAAAGTTGCTGACTGAGGCAATAATTTTGCCATCTGGTTTACCAGGCCTAATAAACTTCAGAGGTCACCAACCACTTTCAGAGTGGGCAATGCCTAATGATGACCCACGCTATCATAATGTCATCCAAGTGACAGTAAACACCTTCTGAACCTTGTAAAATATTGAAAGTAGTCCATTGAAAAATGTCTGACATCAAGACAATCCTGAATTGCAATCTGTTGCAGTGAAGTCTCCCAATGGAGTTATAAATGTAGTAATCATTCTTGATTGCTAATCTAACGTCACCCGCCATAAACCATTGTTGTTATAGAGTTTAGTGAAAACTCCACTTTCAGACAATGTGACTAAATTCTCGCTGATTGTAAGACTCAGTTCATTTAACTTGCCACCATCTTGTGGAGCTGCATTAGATCAACATTAACTGTGTACTCAAAGGGTTTGAGCAATGTCGCCGTGCCTGAGTACCATTCGGTTAGCTTCATCTGGGAAATCATGCCCATTCCGATCATTTCCTCAAGTTATGTTTGGATTTGTTTCATCAAGGCGGGCAGATTCTTTCTGGGAGAGAAAGAATAATTTAGCATCCTTCTCGAGCCTGATGCTTTACATTCGGCATTGCGTTGCTCTAAGCCTGTTAGCGATTCAAGGGACTCCTCTTCAAATGAAGTTTTATTCCATTGCGCATCAAATGCTTCAACCTTGCGTAGAAGTTTAATGGCAAAACATGTATTCTTGCTCAAGACCTGATTCTGAATAATATATACACTCTCTTCTACCTTACACCACTTGTTACGGTATTGCTTGTAGCTTACCTTTAATCTTGAGAGCAGTTATATCTCTATAGGCTGTGACTTTTAAGTCTTAATCCATTGAAATGGCCTGATAAGAAAGTGGCACTCATCTGTGCATCACGCTGAAAGTTCCCACCTTACCACATCTCGTTCCAACAACAGCGCACTGCTCAGTGGATATATGCTGAAAGATCATTATTCCATACATCCATAACCGAAAGAGCTGCGAATGCTGTAAATCAAGAACAGAAACAGAAGTTGCTGGAAAAGCTCAGCAGGTCTGGCAGCATCTGTGAAGAAAAAAATCAGAGTTAACATTTGAGGTCTGGTGACCCTTCCTCGCCTGATCCTCACTGAACCTGAGATGTTAGCTCTTGATTTTTTCTTCACAGATGCTGCCAGACCTGTTGAGCTTTTCCAGAGACTTCTGTTTTTGTCCTTTAAGCCCATGTTATTTTTAAAAGTCCATTGTGCACCTGAACACGAACCAGCATAAAGACGCAGCCCTGCTTGGTCAAAGATGGAGGTGGAATGTAACGGGACTGCATTTTTCCAAGAGGTACCTGGAGATCCTGCTGGACAGGGTGGTGCAATGGAGTGGTGTCCTGCTCCTGGAGAGCTGACAGACCAGACCATGCCATCAGATTCTGCCAGCCTGTTAGCATGTATGAAGAAGGTCAATGACCTTACCAATTCTGCCAGGTGAAGTGTTACCATCTTCTATCGGCCAACTCATACTCACTCATGCTACTGCACCCACTTCACGCCAATGTTCTTACCATTGCATGCAACACCTTCCTTCACTCAGTCTCCACCATACACACTGCACCACATCCTCCCACTCCTTCTATGCTGCCTCTCCAGCCCCTCAATAGACTTCACCAACATTTCCTGACTTGTGCCAACTCTGTCGAGCCTCCAACTATAACCTCATTCATTCCCCATTCTGCTTAATACGGGAGAAGGCAATCTATAAGGGTAGACTATTGTGTCTGACTAATTTATTAGTTTTCAAGGATATCTCAACTTGAGTGTATAGACGGGAACCAGCATACATGTTGCATTTGGACTTCAGCAAGGTATTCGACAAAGTAACTCACCAAGGGTAAGTCATAAGAACCCACAGTATTGGAGGTAGTTTAGTGGCATAGATAGAGAATTGGCTAATGTGCAGGAAGCAGTGAGTGGGGATAAGGAGTTCTATTTCAGGTTGGCGACCTGCAACCAGCGGGGTTCCACAGGTAGCAGTGCTGGTACTGCAAATGTTTACAATATATATTAATGACTTGAAAGAAGAAAGTGAACCAGACATGCAGACAACACAGAAATAGGTTGAAAGGTAAGTTGCAAGTCTCATATGAGTAGCTTGCAGAGAGATATTGGTGGATTAAATCAGTGGGCAGAAAGTTAGCAAATGGAATCTAACGTGGAAAAATGTGAAATTGTTCATTTTGGAAAGGAGAGCAAAAGAATGGAATATTATTTAAATGGAGAAAATCTGCAGAATGCTGTAACACAAAGGGGCTTGGGAGTACTTGTGCATGAAATGCAGAAAGCTATCATACAGGTAATCAGGAAGGCTGTTGGCCCTTATTTTAAAGGAGTTGGAGTATAACAGTAGGAAAGCCTTATTATAATTGTACTGGAGAACTGCAAGCAGTTTTGTTCCTCTAATGTAAAAAAAGATATCATTTCATTGGAGGCAGGTTCATTAGGATGATCCCTGGTATAGAGGTATTGTCTTATGAATAAGGGAACTCTACTCACTGGAGTTTAGAAGAATGAGAAGTGATCTCATTGAAACATGTTGGATTCTTAATGGGCTTGACAGTGTAAATGCTGTCTCCTCATGGGAGAAGCTAGAAGTAGAGAGCATAGCCTCTGAGAGAGAGGACAACATAGATAAAGGGGCAACAATTTAATGACGAAATGGGGGAGAGAGTTTCATCTCTTAGGGTTGAGAATCTTTAGAACTTTTTGCCACAGGAAATCATATATTTTAAGCTGGATAGACAGGAGGGAATGGATGGACATTATGGAACAGAATGTCGTATTAAAAGCACTTTATGCTAGTGGTCATGTCGGTAGGCAGTCAAAGGAAAACGTGATTCGGCTTGTGGTTGAACTTGATCTTATTAACAAAATATTCCCCATTAAATACACTGTGTGAACATTTCCCAAATTCCCACAATATTTACTCTCTACCTAACTCTATCCACCTGAGGAAAGATATTACCCACAAAAATGCACATGCTTGAGCTGGGCCATTAGAATCTCTTTCCTATCTGACACAGGGAGGGGCTGGCTATCTCTATGAACATGGGTCTTGCAGGTCAGAGCACATCTTCTCCTGGGTCTTCATAGATTGCTGCACAGTCTTCCAGCATGAGTCGTGTTGTGAGTCTCTCATGAGAGGGTGGCTTCGATGTGTGTGTTCTAAGGCCCCATCCTTGCCCCCAACTTTCCGGAGTGTTCTGTGGTCTTTAGCCAATTGGGTCAAGAGTTAGGGTCAAAGGATCCAATGGGGTCGCGCCAACACCTTTCACAGATGCCAAGTAGGGGACATGCAAAGTACACATCGTCAGGAACTGACTGGAGGTTAAGTGCCAGAAAGTCTGATGAATACATCTGCAATACTCAAACCTCAGGCTGATTGTTCCCCTTTAACCTTTGTAACCTCTTTGACCTTAGTTCCCACTGTTTGCTGTAGCCCATAGCTGCAGTTTAATTTAGTTTGGTTCATTTCCAGGCAGGTCCAATTTCTTCGGCTGCTGGTCGATTTAAAATGTCCAATGTTGGGCCTGCGGTTGCTTGGCCACTGCCTCTCTTGTTGATTTTTCAAAGGGTCTAGAGAAAATTGGATCCTGGCTCACACCATTTTCTTGTGCAGGCATGTCACAAGTCTCAAATGTAGATAACCTAACTCCCTTAGTATCTGGATTCCCCACTGGACATAGACAATAACTGAAAAATGGAATAGAAGGATAGAATGAGTGGACAGATAGAATGGAGTGGCTGGATGGATGAAACAAATATATAGATAGAAAAGAGGAAACAGATGGATGGATGGAATGGAGGGGAAGAATGGACAGGTGGAATGGACAAATGGAATAAACAGATGGATAGAATGGAATGAATGGACAAAAGAAACAGATGGGTGGGTGAAATGGCTGGATGGAATGAGCAGATGGAATGGATCATTGGTAAATGGAATGAATAGATAGGGTGGAATGGAAGGATGGATGGAATGGACAGTTGGATGAATGAATGAATGGGTGGATTAGATGAGATAGGTGGGTGGAATTGATGGATTAGATGGGTCAGATGGACAGAGGGGACAGACCAAATGGATGGAACATACAGGAAGAACAGGGCAGAATGGATGGATGGAATGAATGGAATGGCTGGACAGATGGAATGAACACATAGAATGGATGGAATGGAACAGACGTATGGAATAGATGGTTCGAATAAATGTTTGTTCCTAAATTGCGAGTTGCAGGGAAAAGTCAGGAAAGTGGGCATGAATAATGTCAGAATTGCCATAATCATATTAAATGGGGGAGCAGAATTGAATGACCTACTCACGTTTCTATTTCTTATGGTCTTATGGTCCAACAGGGCAGAGAAAGTCTGTACAGTTGGAGGAGTGCCTGACAGCCAGACCCTTGCTCCTTACAAGGAGAGCATTGTAGCTCTTACTGGAGACGACTAGGATCACGCCTGCAACGTTGCAGAAACATCAGTCTCCTGACAAATGAGCAAGTATCACTCTTTGTTCCTCTGTAAGAGTCACATTAACCCCATTGTCAGTCTCAAACTTTGCACACCACTCCGAACCATCATGATGCTTTCTCTCCATTTGTCTTGCAAGATCCTTTGGCCTGTTCTCCACTTCTGCAGAGAAACACTCAGGTCCACCAGCAGCCCTGTCCTTGACCTCTGACGACAAGAGTATAGAGGCCTCAGAGGAAGCCTCAGTTTTTATGACAATTGATAATCGAATGCCCCATGATTAGTTCCATGTTTGATGTGAAACATTTACATTGTCAATGTGCTTATCTTTCTAAAGTAGGCTTTTATATCTCAATACAAGAAGCCCTGTCATTTTACTTGCCTTGATGAAAAGACTTCATTTACAATGACTCTCAATTGGATACTGTTAGTCAGCGGGGCAGACCTAAAGCAGAAAGAAAGTGCTGGAGAAACTCACTGTCTGTGAGAGAGATACAGAATTAATGTTTCCAGTCAGATATGACTACTACAATGGGAGTTCTCCAGCATTTTATGTTTTATTTCAGATTTCTGGAGCCTGCAGTGTTTTGATTTTACTTTTGTTGAGTAGGCCGAATAGTTGTTTGTGTTGGATATTTTAAAGTGTAAAAGATTCTTCGTTGTCATAATAAGAAAACTGCAAATGTACTTTATCGTCCTGAGATCACTATAAATCATTTAAGTACAAGAGTAGAAGCTCAGCGTTGCACTTGTAAATGAACAAAATTAATCTCTCAGTAATGATATTGTCAGAGTATTAATCAGAGATATTACTTTTATTATATATTATATATTTATTAGATATTACTCGGAATTGAGAAGCATTTCTGTTTTTTTTCTGCTTCTGATGAGAGGTGTTCTGGAATTGAAACACTGTCTCTGTTTCTCTCTCCACAGATAGTGACAGGCCTGCTGGGTTTCTGCAGCATTTTCTGCATCCTCCTCAGTGCCTGATTGCTATGTGATTCACTGGGGACAACACTGGACTCTCACCAGCTGGCAGACAAAATACTTCAACAAGATTCCACCCAGGTTTTGTCATCACAGAATTGCTACGGCACAGAAGGAGGCCAATTGGATCATCCTGTCTGCACTTTTTAAAAATTCTGTCGCAGCTTTTAGGTGTCTCTCCCTGGGCCAGCACTTATAGCTCATTCCTAATTACAGAGGGCTGTTTAGAGTCAACCACATTGCTACAGGACTGTGTCTGGACAGATGTAGGCCAGCAGATTCCTTCCTTAAAAGACACTAGTGAACCAGATGGGTCTTTCCAATAATCGGCAGCAGTTTCCTGACCATTGTTAGATTCTTAATTTCAGACTTATTTATTTATTTCAAATTCAACCATCTTCCATGGCAGAATTTGTACCTGTGTCCCAGAACATTACCTTAGTTCCTGGATTAATAGTCTACCAGCAATACCGCTATGCCAATGCCTAGATTTTATTACTGGTGCCAATCTTTTGCTTTTCTCCATGTCTTGTTGTGCACTTCTCATCAATATGACTTATTATGAAAAATCTCTCTAAGGAGTTCTGTCAGATTTTGACTACTGCCTTCAGAAAATTAGCCCTTTTAGTTTTTTTATTGCTCCACTGTAAATGGGCAAATGTGTTGAATTTTGACCCCACTGTTCCACACGCAGATGTATTGAAATGACTGGTCACTGGGCCCACTCAGCATTGCGATTTCTATTTCTTGCCTCAAAATATGTTTAGCTTGATATGTCCTCTAGTGTTGTTTCAGTTAACGGTCTACCACCTTATATTTTCAGAAGGTTTTAGATCTACATGCCTGAGGAAAACTTGGTTGTGATCCAGTTTCAGCAAGCACAACTGGTGAGAGTGAAGCCCAAATTTGGCTGACGGTACCTCTACCAAAAAGCAGAAATGCGCATGTTTCAAGTGGCCAGGATGTCCCATTTCTCTGACTAAAGAAGAGAGCAACTTAGAATGAGAGCTTGTCATTGAAATAAATTGAAATAAGACTGTTTGCTTAGCCTTTGAAAGAATGTGTGTTTACATGTATAAATTACGCAGTCAGAATCTTCTTAAGCCACATATTGCAACCACAAGAAGTCTTTCAAAATGTTAGCTGCTTTCATTTCCTCTTCTCAACACTCATTAAAGATTTTAGCTTGATAAGTATGTGGGTCTTCGTGCCCTCTGTTATTTGCAGCATCTCAGAGCTATTTCTATGGTTGCCCTCACAAAAAGTTGAAACTTTAAAATGTAAGATTAATAATTGTTTATAGACAGATCCAGCTCTCAAAATAATATTCTTTTGAAAAGCAGTATGAGTACAAAACTAGTTTAGAAAAACTGCATTTGTAACAGGGAAATGACAATGAAATACAAATGGTAAACAGAAGGAAGGGCACCTATCTTCAAAATCATCAGGCCAAATCCAAAAATCATGTTTGGTGTGAATACAGAAGGGTGATCAACCAGCAAATGTGAGGACCCCACGTAACACAGAGAAAAGACTGAAGGAGAGAGAGGAGTGGAGTTAGACCAATTTAAAATGAAGTGATACCTGAGCACTTGTGATACTGTGTTCACAACCCAGAAGTTATGAGTTCAAATTGTAGAATGCCAAGTTGTGAAACTGAAGCCAATATATTGGATTAAGTGTGGATTAGCATTCAAAATAAAAACATAGCATTCTGAAATTATTCAGCTGTAAGGGAGAACTTATACAGATTACCTCAGCTTCCTATCTTAATTGCATTGTGAGGCCATCCTAGGCCAGCCAGATCCTATCCCTATCCCCCATCCCATATCCCATTCGGATTTTAGCAGAAACTACCCACATCACCATCTGTCAGCAAAAAGTGAGCTTTGCGAAGATTGAAAAACTAATCTAATTTCCATAGCCTCATTTCTTATTGATCATTCAATGCATGGAGAAGTTGGAAAAGGATGGCTCAACCACTGTCGTATGTAGCTAGGATGTTTATTTAGCTCCTAAGCATTCAGAACCTACAGTGAACATTGGAATTTTAAATAAAATTGATTCCTTTGTATGTTTAACTGAAGGAATCATACATTTTCACCTTGTAATTAGCAACATTTCTCTCAAATTTCCTGTATACTGAGAGTTGCACACATCCTCAGTAATGTCTTGTTCTACTATTTAATTTCCCCCCACTTTGTGATTCCTTGGTACAGTTTGTCCTCACATATGCTGGTTGATCACCTTTCTCCATTCATTCCTTTTAATTTCTTGTAGTGATCAGTCCTGTCACTAACTTGCAATCCTACCTTCTCCTTTCCTTTTGATTTTTTAATATTCCATCCACCTGAAACCTTCTGTTCCCACTATTTATTTTAAAGCCCTATCCACAGCCCTAGTTATGCAATTACCAAGACTGTGGTCCCAGCATGGTTCAGGTGGAGCCTGACCCAACAGAACAGTTCCCTCCCTCCCCAGTACTGTTGCCAATGTCCCAGTGATTTGAACCTGTTTCTCCCACACTAACCTTTGAGCCATGCATTTACCTCTTTAATCTTGACCCCATGCCAATAGTCAGTAATGTGGAGATTATTTGCTTTTATTTGGTCCTGCTTTTCAATCTAGTGCGTAGCTGCTCACGTGCCCTCAGCATAACTGCTTTCTACCTAAGTTGTTGGTACCTACCGTGACAACTGGATTTTTCCCCTCCCTCTCCAAATTCCTCTGCAGCGCAGGTGAACCAAGGCACCAGGCAAACAACACAGTCTTGATCCTGGCCAGAGAGAGTGGAGTCTATTCCCTTGACTACACTATCCCGATTACAACTACATTTCCCTTTTCTCTCTCCTCTGGAATGGCTCCCCGTACCACAGTGCTATGGTCAGTTTATTCATCCTCACTACAGCCCTTACTCTCATCCACACAGGGAGCAAGAATCTCAAACCTGTTAGACAATTTCAAGGGCTGAGGCTCCTTCAGCCCAATGTCCTGAATCACTTGGTCCTGCCTTGTTTGTACTCCTACCCTCCCATCCTTGACAACTGGCTGAATTTGAGGTAGTTTGTCTCAAGATATGACTGTCTCCTGAAACGCAGCATCCAGATAGCTCTCCCCCCTCCCTGATTTGTCACAGTGTTCAACGCTCAGACTCAAGCTCATCAAATCTGAGCCAGAATTCCCCAAGGAATGAAGACTTGCTCCGAAAATGGAAATTTCTGGAAAATCTCAGCAGGTCTGGCAGCATCTTTAGAGAGAAATCAGAATTAATGCTTCAGTCCAGTGAAATTTCTTCACAACTGCTACAGATATGGTCACTATGAACGACAATGAGTCCATCAGCATTCATGTCATGTAATTCCAACACGTTGTCTGGCTCTTCTTCTTTACTTTTTAAAATTTCCTACCCTTCTTTTATTTTTACTCTGTGTAATATTTCTCTTATTTACCTTTCATCTGACAGTAGATTATAATAGCCAAATTAGCAGCTAGTGCCAGCCAATGTACCAATGATTTTCCTGTGATGTCACTGTCTGTTTTGTGTGGGGCCCCCAATACTTGGTTTCAATTTGTTCCATTAAAAAAAAGCTTGCAAAGTATGAAAAAAAAACACCTCTTCTCATCTGTAACCAAATTTATGCTGCTCCAAAATCCCAGAAACATCTGGGGGGCTGTGTCACACTTCACATGTAATCACTCCTGCTTGGCTGTGCAAAGCTTACTGAGCTTGCTTACAATGCTTACATCCTGTGACAAAACAATAAAAAGTTGATTTATGATAATAAAATGTGAGGCTGGATGAACACAGCAGGCCCAGCAGCATCTCAGGAGCAGAAAAGCTGACGTTTCGGGCCTAGACCCTTCATCAGAGCTCCTGAGATGCTGCTGGGCCTGCTGTGTTTATCCAGCCTCACATTTTATTATCTTAGATTCTCCAGCATCTGCAGTTCCCATTATCACTGATACAAAAGTTGACTTATGTTTTTTCTCTATCTCCCTGCTTTGGATAAATAGTTGGAAATGCTGGAAGTGCACTGCAGAATATGCAGCATCTGTGGAGAGAGAAACAGTATTAATTATTTGGGTTGACTACATAAAATGTTGGATGGAATTAAATGCTCACAGTAATGTCCAACCCACTAGCTGGAGCACTGGTTATAACCCCAGCGGGGCCTTTCCAACTCCCAGGCTGGACTAAATTTAAAGCCAAATATAGACTTACCTGGTTGGTAACATGGGTTTTGGCACCATCAGGGCACAGGTCCCACCTCTGAGCTCTGTCAGACAATCATAGCCCGGTAGACCTCCACCACCAGCAACACATTCATAGACAGAGCCACTGCTAGTACAACAACATTGACTAGGGGTGCAATTATCTTTGGACCTTGGAGGAAATATAGATTAGGTAAGCTGCCCAGGAGCATTCAAGGATCCATAGAACCATAAGAAATTAATGGCCCAAAAAGAGACCATTCAGCTCATCATGTCGTATTGTCTAAATAAACTTGCCATCTAGTCTGATGTCACCTTCCAGCATGTGGCTCGTTGCCTTGCAGATTACAACGCTTCCTGTGCAGACCCAGGTTCCTTTTAAAATGAGTTTTGAGAGTTTCAGTGAATTCCAGACTCCTACCATCTTCAAGGAGAAAATATTTTTACTCTAATCTTTGTACAAATCATCAGATTTTACTGTTCTGGTTCTGAAAGCAAGATGGTGCTAGAGAATGGTCACTTCATACACTTTTCTCTGTATTAATGAATTCTTATACTTGAGTACAATGAAATGTAATTCTAATTATAAATCTGTGTCCCTTGGTATTTGATCTCTCTGCTGGGGGATACAGGACTGAGCTGTCCATTGTATCCAAACCCCTTATTGTTTTCTACAACTCAATTAATTCAACACCCAGCTCCCTGTGCGCTAAAGAAAACAACTCTAGCCTATCTAATCTTTCCTGAAATTTAAAACTTTTAATCCCTGTCAATATTCAAGCAAATCTCTTTTGTCCTGGCTCTATGACAGTTATGTCCTTTCTTCAATTTCTAGTCCAAAACTGTGCACAATGCTCCAGCTGTGGCTGAACCAGTGTCTTGCGTGGTACCATCAATACACCCCTGTTTTTGTATTCAACACCTTAGCCAAAGAAAGCATTCCAAACACCTTCTTTACTACAAACAAAAACAGAGTAGCTGGAAAAGCCCAGCAGGTCTGGCAGCATCTGTGAAGAAAAAATCAGAGTTAATGTTTCAGGTCCAGTGCCCTTCCTCAGAGCTATCTTCTTTACCACCTTACCTAACAGTCCTACCATTTTCAGCGACATGTAGACATGTACCCCAAGCTCTCTCACTTACTATGCCACTCTCAATGCCTTCTCATTTTTTGTGTATTTCTTTGCTTTTGAGCCCTTCCCAAATGCATAACATCGTGCTTCTCATACTGACTTGCATTTGCCATTTCTTTACCAACTCAATCAAACAATTGGTATCATCTCACATCCCACAGTCATCCTATTCACTATTCAACTACCTGGCCCATTTTTGTATTGTGCTAAAATGTCCCATTGATGCCTCCCACATTTACATCTAAATCGTTAATACATCACAAACAGCAAGGAACTAACACAAGACTCTATGGAACACTACTGGAAACTGCTTTTGTTTTGTTAAAACATCCTTCAAATGTTGACTTTGTAATGTCACTAAGCCAAGTTTAGTTTCAATTTGTCAGATTCACATGTATCCCATGGGTTTTACATTTTTGAACGGACTTTTATGTGGGCCTTTGTCAAATGCCTTACTAAAATCCAGGCAGGCAAGAGTCACAAGCCCAAAAGCTTCCTAAATTTCTTTACAGCAAACATCCGCAGTCAGCTTTTCAGAAACCACATGGCCACTGTAGTTTTCAACATGCTTGGTTTTTAAAAATAACAGCATGAGTTCAAATTCGAGCTTTGAATACTATTTATAAATCATTTGCACACTGTGGATGCCGTTTATGTTGTTGTTAGGAACATATGAATGAAGCTTGACCTTGTTAAAATATGAGAATATATAAAACAATGAGAAACCACTTAACCCAACAACATGGCAGCTTTTATCATTTTGGAAGCTACTTGGCACATGTCCTTTATCCCCCAGCTATTTTGTTGAAAACAAAATTTATTTTGATCCTTAGAGATTAATTTACAATGATTTAATATGATGTGATAGCATATTATAGAGCAGACAATTTGCTTCTGAACAAAGTGCCTACATGACAACTTTTACACAAAGCTTAAACATCAGCTGATTCCTCTTGTGACAGTTAAAAAAAAACCCTTTGAGGAAATGGACTTGCAGCAGTTGACCGGAACAGTGCCTGGCTCTAGATCTGTAAAGCAACAGAGAGAAATCTCAAGAGAAAACACCATCGCCTTTTTAAATTTTAATTTGTATTGGGCAACATGCTTCTCTCGGAAACTCAGAAAGAATATTTTCAAAAACTCACTTTTTAAACTTTACATGCATTCTTTAATTAACAAAGTAAACACTTTAAAACCAATTGATTTCTTTTCTGGCCAAATTGCATGAGTCAGCAATAAAAATAATAAAGGCAAGCATCTCTCAGGATGGAACAGGATGAAGAGGTTCTCTGTTTAACATAAGATGCATCTTAAATATCTAAATGCCCCTTTCTGTTAGCCGTGGGTACAAATGAGTCTGACAAAATTTGTTGGAATTTGTTGGAACTCTCTGTTCAAGTTGAACATATTTTCAGAAACTGCCCAAAGGAAACTAAACATTAGTCAATTGTTGAAGCCATGCGTTTATAATTTTGCCTAAGGTTCATTTAAGTAATTAATTGATCTCTTGGTAACTAACTGAACAGATAAAATTTGAGGAAGTGTAGTTACCTATTTAACATTTAATAAAACTGTAGCGGAAAGAATGCATTTTATCTCAGTTACAGTGACTCATCAATGCTTTTATTTTAGGTTCATGGAAAACAACCAGGTATATTAGGGACACACAACTGATGATTGGTTCTTTTGTCTCTTGCACTCAAGTATGAAAACAAATTATGTTTTCGCTGTGTTAGATGAATTGATTTAAACAGGATTACTTATATTTATATAACGCCTTTCTAAAACATCCTAAAGCATCTCACAAGAGCATTATGAAATAAAAGATGACACCAAGCTATTTAAGGACATATCACATTAGAAGACAAAGGGCAAGACAGCAGAGAACACTGAACAATATAGGTTATGTTGAGAAATCTGAGAAAATCATGTAGAAAGTCCAGTGAGGCCTTTCTTGATGTTGGGTCTCATTTTCCAAACGAGTTCCAGACGTGTGATGAGTTTCTTGCTGAGGAAGTAGCAGGGTGCCCCTTAAATGGTATTATTAATCATTATTTCCCTCATGTGTGCTGAACCTCATTTCATTAATGTGCAATTTCCTAACATACTCCAAAATGGGTTGAAATATTTGCTACATATTGCTGACATGAAAAGATAACTCCAGCTCACAACGTGCTCCTCCAGACTGACAACTTAGACACATGGCACCAACAGCTCAGGGTGCAATCCAGGGCACCAACCACATATATCCCATGTCCAGGGACACTGGTATCCAACTCATGCCAGCCTTTCCACACCAACATGGCACAGCTCCAGTGCCTCTGCACTGGAGCACACCAGCATCTTTCAAGCAAGAATCTCCCAACAAGCTGCTCAGCTGCCATTTAAAATGAACAGGCACCTGCGAACAGTGGCAGCTGGCCTTCATAGCCAGCACCTGGTTACATCGCTGGCTTATTCTCTTAGACTTCAATCACCTTGTACCTACGTGGGTCATCTCAGTATCTCTGCCTACTCAGGCTTTGCCATTTGGCACAGAAATAAAACCAAGCAAATTGTCATAGTTGTCAGTGGTCAAGTGCAGACAGGTATCTGAAAGTCACCCCACCATCCTTCTTGGTTCATTTTGTCCTATTATGGGCTGTTTTCTCCTGCACTGAGAGAAATAGATGGGTCGAGTGTGATCAAATTGATGGGGACAGCTGTTGGGGCTGGTGCAACTTTGTGTTGAAGTGTCTCAGGTGAGTGAGTAGGAGATGCAGAGGTCACACAGATTTGGTATTTGTTGTGAGGTTGCATGTGGAGTGGGGTGTCGTGGTGTTTGGTGTGAGAGCGAATGATTGAAAATGCTGCCAACAATCGGTAGAAGAAGATGACCCTCAATGGGAGGTGGTTGCAGCAACAGGGTTAGAGTGAGGGTGAGGGAGCAGAGAGACGATGGTGGCACTGACCATAGAAGATTGGAGGAGGTCACTGGCATTCTTGTGTCATTGGTGGGTGTACCTCTAGAGGAGTGAAACTGCACTGACCCAATGGCACAACCAGACTGGTCTGGTGCTGTTGCTTCCACTGCCAGCCTTGAGGGTAATGGACATCATTCATTTAATGATAATGATCAAACTATTATTGATTGCTGTCAAAACCTGGCCAAAATCTGGGCAATGTTGCATCTGGAAAGCATCAAGGAACCTCAGACAGAGACACTTTAAAGGAAGAGATGCAATACATAAAAACTGAAGTGTAATCTCCTGTGTTTGCCAGCAGTAATGCAGGCTAATTACTTTCTCAGCAGAAATCATCTTCTGTGCATAATACCCCAGGCAATAAACGCCATGTCAGGTAAAAGAAAGCACTTCTGTTAGTGTTTTCCCATGCATGTTTAAATATAAATTAGAGGAGGTAGGAAAATCTGCTAAGTACCTCTGTTCTTAGAGATAAAAATAAAGTCTCTCTCGCTCTGTCTAAACTCTAGAAGTAAGTCACAAGTCACAAGGGAACAGGATAATTCTCTTTAGCTAACTTATAGAAGCAAGAATCTCCCAACAAGCTGCTCAGCTGCCATTTAAAATGAAGAGTCTCACCTCACCTTTGCTCCTTTTGCAAAGCACTTTGAATCACTATCCTCCAATTCTGAATATGTGTGTAAGTGAGTATATTTTCTCCTTATTGTAATGTGAGGTGTGTGATTGAAGTATATCCATACATTATTTTTATGTTTTGAACTTTGCATTTGAACTCGTAAGGTCTGGGTTTTCTACGCACATGATGGGGTTGAATGATTACTTGTAAATCTTCCTGTTGCTATAAATAAACAGTCTGAGAGAGATTGTTTGGAGGCTAATAGGAATTGGTTGATATTGGGAGAGTTTACAAGTGAATACAGAGTGTCGTACATTAAACTCTCAAATGGAAGGTTCTGGAAACTTCTGGGCTTCAGGAAACATCCACAGCTGGGATTTTTGTTTTTTTTTTGGGCAATTTGGGCAATTCTGCGAGGGTTCTTAGCTGATGACTATTGTGTAAAACAATTGCTCCAAAGAAAGGTTTAAGATAATTTAGAATGATCAAAAAAAAAGGTTACCTCCATCTTTGAAGTTTAGCTTAAAAGCTCCTGACCTGAAGTGTTTGGTTTAGTCACTGAAGGAGTAATTTGAAGCTAAGGAAGTTTAGCCTGAGTTATATAGTTAATCAAGAAAGACACTATCAGATCTCATGCCAGGGAATTTAAGCTAGAGCTAAGTCAAATTCTATGTGATGTAATGAAGGCAAATATGCCTTGTATTAATTGTTTAGCTATGGTGGTGGGAAAACTACTAGAAAATGTTATTTGAAATAGAATTAATTGTCACATGCAAAAATGTGGATTAATTTGGAAAAGTCAGTACGTATTTGTAAATGGAAAAAGATGTTTAAACATGAGGCTAGAAATTTTGAAATTTTTTTTAAAAAAGGCATTGATGAGGAACAGCTTGTTGATGCAGTGCACACAGTCCTCCAGAAGATATTTGAAACAATGATATATAATAGATTTGTGAAGAAGATTCAAGGCTGTTGTTATGACTCACTGAGATAGTGCAATGGACTATACCCAGAATCATCAGAAATATGAACATATTTATCAAACTACCTTGTAGCCCCAATTTAGCCGACTGGCAAACTCAGATTAAGAGAAAGCATTCTCCATTTTCCTATACTTAACATGAAGATAACTTTATTATGAATAAATTAGCAATTAGGAAACATGAATTGCTAACTTAAAGCTCTCTACAAGTAAGACTCCATTCCTTTCAAAGTCTCCCCTTCATTAATAGCCAGGCATACAAAGACAGATAAAACGTGGATTAAGGATTGAAAAAGAAAATAAAAGTCAGAGAAGATCACTGTTCAATAGCATTAGTCTGAAACACAAACGTTGGTAATTTGTTTATTTCAGTTCCTGCAAATTCCTCTTAATTTACTGGTCAGGTGCTGGTCAAAATATTGTTGTCAAACAATTTAATCCAGTTCAGAAAGCATCACCTCTCAGCATTCCTGTCATAAGCACTTATGTATACAATTCATAATGTTCTCCAGTTAAGGTAATTTTAAAAAGCCATCTCTTTGTGCAATCTTCTTGATTCAAAGTTGATTCTTAAGTTTTTTAGTGCCCATAGTCCAAAAGTAAAAGAAATTTAAAAAAAGCCACAGAATAAAAGGATCTGGAGCAAAGTGGATGCAAAATTAACTGAGGAATTATAAACAGACAGTAATGGTTATTGATTATTTTTTAGGGATGGAAGATGGTTTGAAGTAGTTTGCCAGGAGGTTATCCTTCTATAAATCAGAGAACAATTTCAAAGTTTGAGGATGTTATAGCATTTGGGAGAATTGTAAATTGTGAGGAAAACAGCGTAGAAACTCAAAAGAACGTTGATGTGTTGGTGGAATGTGAATTACCCCCACAGAGGCCAGTATTCTGTCACAGGTCACCCTTTATTTATATGCGGAGAGAACTTGACACTGATCCAGCTCCCTCAGAGCCAGCTCTCAGAGTGAACAGAACCTCTGACATGCCTATTTATATCTGTCAGCCAGGGCTCCCTGATTGGACCAGATTAACAGCCCCAATCAGGGAACTCAAATTTGATCTGACCTCAATACAGTTGCTTCAGAATGGGTGGATATTTGGCAGATGAAGTTCAATGCAGGGAAATGTGAGGTGATATAGAGGCTTACAGTATGGAAACAGATCCTTTGGATCTGTTTTACCTTAATTTAGGTTAAACTTCCTTAGCTTCAAATTACCCCTTCAGAGCATTTTCGCTGACCAGACATCCCAATCTGAACTTCTTGCATTTGACCAGCATTTGGCCCCTATCCCTCTAAACCCTTCCTGTTCATATAGATGTCCAGAAGTCTTTTAAATGTTGTAATTGTAACCACCCCCAACACTTACTCTGGCAGCTCTTTCCATACAGGAGTCACCCTCTTGTGTGAAAAAGTTAGCCCTCAGGTTCTATTTATATCTTTTCCCTCTCATCTTAAACCTATGCCCTCTCATTTTGGACTTACCCACCCTCAAAAAAAAGGACCTTGGCTATTCACCTTTTCCATGTCCCTCATGATTTTATAAACCTCTACAAGATCACCCCTCAGCCTTTGATACTCCAGGCCCCAGCCTATTCAGCTTCTTCCTATAGCTTAAATCCTCAAGTCCTGGCAACATCCTTTTAAATCTTTTCTGCACAGTTTGACAGGGTGATCAGAATTGTACACGGTATTCTAAAAGTGTTCTCACTAACATCTCCTACATGACTCCCAAATCTTAGACACAAATGTTCTGACTAATGAAGGTAAGTGTGCCAAACATCTTCTTCATCAGCTTGTCTGCCTTGAAGATGCTACCACATGATATAACTTACAGGTCTGATATTGTGAAGGATCTATTAGCTATGGTAAAAGCAGATATTCCTCCTTAATGCAATCATGTATAAAATGACCGAACTGCTCAGTAGAGGTTATAAAGCATAGTCCAGCTGACTAAGCATTCTGCGAGAATAAAGTTACAGCCCATGAAATGCTTCACTTCTTCACCAGCATGCACATGAGGATTACTACCTTTCTGGTACACTTTACTGACATAGCTTTCAATAGCAATTGTAAGTTACAGTATTTATTGCTAAATACATCGCCTTGTGACTGATTCCTCACCATATCCAGTAGTTTATAAGGCTGACTAGGTACAGCATTATAAATGCTTTGGCAATCAGTAAACCAGTGGCAAGGCAGATAAGTACCTGAAGTTTATTCTTAAAGTGCAGAGGCTACCTAGTTAAAATGTGTAATAACATTTAATTGAGTATGGACGCATGATTTGAGACAATTCTAAGCTGCAATGTATTTAATGAAGCTTTTGAAAAGAGTTAGAGTGATCTTGAATGATAATAAGACTATTGCATTTGCCATGAGTAAGTTTTAAGTATTGCGTGGCTAATTTTGGAAATCTTACCTTAATAACAATGTGGACTTTTGGAGTGTGAATAAAATACAAGAAGACACCTGATTTTTGGAATTGACTGAATTAATGCTTATAGCATGAAATAGTACTTGGAATGCAAAGGTTTTATTTGACCAAAGCAATATTTGTCTTATTAGACCCAATAGTTTCCACAAACTGGTGCACCAGTGTCCCAGAAAAGGATTTCCTTTCACATTACACATTAAGCTACAGCCAGAGGTGTCTCCCTGTGTTGAAGCTGTAATGTACGGAATCATTCTATACTCTTTATTTAGTAACCTGCTTGGCTTGTCTGAGACTTTTCAATGTTTTTGATTATTTGCCTATGTTGCCTTCTACATGAATGGTCTTGATTATTTTGTCTCCCAAAGCAGCAGACTCAGGAGAAGGTTATCTTAACTTTTTTTGGGATTAACTGGCAAGTGTAAAAGTTCACTTTCTGCCCATCATCAAGCAGAATATTGATGTTAGATAAATGGATATGAAGCAATGGTTCACTCTTAAAAGTGAGTGATTACAACAGATTGTTAATATTGAACTCAAAAATATTTACTTTCTGTGTTATAGACACCTTTGAATCAGTTTAGTTGAAAAGCATTGATTGTCAAAAGGTTGATACAAGTATTTGTAAATATATTTACATTATTTACAATGCATTTCCATTGATCCTATAATGTGATTCCTTCTGCTCCCGCTCAGATTTTCCATTATGGATAAAGGGCTTCTCTGTGCTCACCCGAATGCACGCTGGGTCACAAAAAGGAAAAAAAAAATTAAGTAAGTAGCAAATTGTCTATCAAGTTAGCACAATTGGTAGTGACTAACAAGAGGTTATAAGTTCCGTCAACAGTAAAGTTTAACATAAATGTTAGTCTAAAATATAAGACTATTTGTACACATCATATTTAGCTTTTATGTTCATGTGATTTCACATTTCGAGTATGTGTTAGAGATAATAGGAACTGCAGACGCTGGCAAATCTGAGATAACAAAGTGTGGGGCTGGATGAACACAGCAGGCCAAGCAGCATCTGATGAAGGGTCTAGGCCCGAAATGCCTGCTTTTGTGCTCCTGAGATGCTGCTTGGCCTGCTGTGTTCATCCAGCTCCACACCTTGTTATCTCGGATTCTCCAGTATCTGCAGTTCCTATTATCTCTGACATAGCTTTTAACTTTCATCTATTTCTGGACTCAATTGTTATTCATCAAATGTACACATGCATGTTGTATTATTGTTTTTTTTACATGAAGTTTCAAACAAACTCATACTCTTGTTAACTGAAGAAAGCATAGATTAAATGGTATCAGAGATAATGGGAACCGCAACTTTCCCCCCACAGTGATCGAGAACGCCCTTGACCGCGTCTCCCGCATTTCCCGCAATACATCCCTCACACCCCGCCCCCGCCACAACCGCCCCAAGAGGATCCCCCTCGTTCTCACACACCACCCTACCAACCTCCGGATACAACGCATCATCCTCCGACACTTCCGCCATTTACAATCCGACCCCACCACCCAAGACATTTTTCCATCCCCACCCCTGTCTGCTTTCCGGAGAGACCACTCTCTCCATGACTCCCTTGTCGCTCCACACTGCCCTCCAACCCCACCACACCCGGCACCTTCCCCTGCAACCGCAGGAAATGCTACACTAGTCCCCACACCTCCTCCCTCACCCCTATCGCAGGCCCCAAGATGACATTCCACATTAAACAGAGGTTCACCTGCACATCTGCCAATGTGGTATACTGCATCCATTGTACCCGGTGTGGCTTCCTCTACATTGGGGAAACCAAGCGGAGGCTTGGAGACCGCTTTGCAGAACACCTCCGCTCAGTTCGCAACAAACAACTGCACCTCCCAGTCGCAAACCATTTCCACTCCCCCTCCCATTCTCTAGATGACATGTCCATCATGGGCCTCCTGCACTGCCACAATGATGCCACCCGAAGGTTGCAGGAACAGCAACTCATATTCCGCCTGGGAACCCTGCAGCCATATGGTATCAATGTGGACTTCACCAGTTTCAAAATCTCCCCTTCCCCTACTGCATCCCTAAACCAGCCTAGTTCGTCCCCTCCCCCCACTGCACCACACAACCAGCCCAGCTCTTCCCCCCCACCCACTGCATCCCAAAACCAGTCTCTGCCTCCCTAACCGGTTCTTCCTCTCACCCATCCCTTCCTCCCACACCAAGCCGCACCCCCAGCTACCTACTAACCTCATCCCACCTCCTTGACATGTCCGTCTTCCCTGGACTGACCTATCCCCTCCCTACCTCCCCACCTATACTCTCTCCACCTATCTTCTTTACTCTCCATCTTCGGTCCGCCTCCCCCTCTCTCCCTATTTATTCCAGCTCCCTCTCCCCATCCCCCTCTCTGATGAAGGGTCTAGGCCTGAAACGTCAGCTTTTGTGCTCCTGTGATGCTGCTTGGCCTGCTGTGTTCATCCAGCCTCACATTTTATTATCTTGGAATTCTCCAGCCACTGCAGTTCCCATTATCTCTGATACTTTTTGAAAGGATTGTTTATGTGTTTCTGAGAGAAGCATGTTGCCTGATACAAATTAAAGCTTAAAAAGAAGTTGGTGTTTTATCTTAAGATTGTGTTGATTCTCGATCTCTTTCTTTTGCCTTACAGATCTACGGCCTGGCACTGTTCCCGTCAACTGCTGCAAGTCTGTTTCCCCAAAGGAGGGTCCTTTTACCATCACAAGATACAGGATTCAGCCGATGCTTAAACCTTGTGTAAAAGCTGTCATGTAGGTGCATTGTTCAAAAACAAATTGTCTGTTCTATAATATGCAATCAACTTAAATCATAGTAAGTTAATCTTGAAGGAACAAAATCAGTTTTGTTATCATCAAACTACATAGGGGATAATTGACTGATGCAAAGTGGTTTCCATAATAAGCTGACTTGCACACAGTCTGACAAAAGCTGCTATGTTGTTGGGTTAAGTGGCTAAGTGGCTTCTCATTTTTTAAAAATTTCTCATACTTTAGGAAATTGAAGTTTCAATCCAACAACAACATCATAAACTGCATCCCCTGCTCAAATGATTTACAAATACCTCTCAAACCTTGAATTTGAACTTTAAACGCCAAGCTTTTTGAAAGCAACAGTGGATGTCTGGTTTCTGAGGAGCTGCCTGCAGAAGTTTGTGGAGAAGAAATCTCGGAAGCTTTTGGTGCTTAGTGTGGTCCTGATCTTTAATATGTTCGTTTGTTAAATAAGATAAAGCAGTTCCTCTGTTAATTCAGTGTCAAAATGCACACTCTGTATGGTACTCAGTTATCTAGACCACATCTGATGTAATTCAAGCAGAGTGTCTTGATTTGACTTCTGATGGCTATGCTAGAGAGTCTGAAGAAAGCAGCAGTTATACTTTAGTGTCTGATGTTACATGCTGCATCAAGCCTTGTTCTGATATTATCCATTCAGAGATATGGTTAATTGAGGGAATTCTGAGTAGTAGCAAATTAAAAGTTGAAACATAAACTGCGGCATAGACTAGTGGTCAACCAGAAGATTGAAAGAGTTTTAAAAGCTCACAAAAGATGACCAATGAAAATTAGCCAGCAAATAATATAAAAACGGACAGTAAGACCATCTTAAAATATATGAAAAGAAGAAAGAAGCCAAAGTGGACATAGGCCCCTTACAGATTGACAGTGGAGAATAATTTTTGTGAGCAGCAAAAAGGCAAAGCAGCTGAGTAAATACTAAGTATCAGTCTTCATAGTCGGAGAAGTCAATAGGATTTAAAAATACTAAACAATGTTGCAAAATGTAAGGAGGAATCAAATACCACAAACTATAATGGGGGAAAAAGAATGATAAGGAAACTAATGGGGTAAAGTTGGTATATCCCCTGGATATTACATCCTAAGATACAAAACGAAGTAGCTACAGAGATTGTAGATGTACTGCTAGTAATTTTCCAGGAATCCTTATATTCTGCAAATTGGGAAAATATTAGGCCTATTGTAAAGAATGTAATAGCAGAGCATTCAGAAATGCATACAATAAGCAAGCAATTAACATGCTTTCACAAATAGAAAACTATGCTTGACAGATTGATTAGAATTATTTGATGAGGATAAACTGGGAAGAACCAGTAGATGCAATGTAATTGGATTTCCAAAGGCATTTTATAAGGTACAGCACATAGGCCTACTTAATAAGAGCCACTGGTGTTGGGGTAGTATATTAGCAGGGATAAATTATTGACTACGTAATAGATGTTACACATTTGGAATAAAAATGGCGTTTTTAGCATGGAAAACTATAACTAAGGGTATACCACAGGGATCAAAACTAGGGTCAAAATTATTTGTGGTGAAATAAGTCAGTTCAAGTATATAACATATATTCATGATTTGGATGAGGAAAGCAGATGTATGATTATCGACTCTCAGAGGGCTCAAAGAGTCTGCAAAGTGACCTTGACATTTGTGAGGACAGCATGAAACAGGCAGATATGCTCAAACAGGTTGATGTTAGGAAGGAAGATATGGTCGAACTTTTGTAAAACATGAGGATGGATAAGATTATGATTATTTGGAAAATCACAGTTTGATTAGAAATAGTCAGTGAGGGGCAGGTCATGCCTCACAAGCCTTATTGAATTCTTTGAGGATGTGACAAACCTCATTGATGAAGGCAGAGCAGTGGATGTCGTGTATATGGATTTTAGCAAGGCATTGGATAAGATTCCCCATGGTAGGCTCAAGTAAGGAGGCATGGGATTCAGGGAAATTTGGCTGTCTGGATACAAAACTGGCCATCCAATAGAAGACAGAGGGTGGTAATAAATAAAAAGTATTCAGCCTGGAGCTTGGTGGCCAACTCTGTTCTGGGATCTCTGCTCTTTGCGATCTTTATAAATTACTTGGCTGAGGAAGTGGAAAGGAGGTGTAGTAAGTTTGCCGATGACATGAAGGTTGGTGGAGTTCTGGATAAGTGTGAAGGGCTGTTGTAGGTTGAAATGGGACATTGACAGAGTGCAGAGCTGGGCAAAAAGTGGCAGCTGGAATTCAACCCAGAAAAGTGTGAAGTGTTTCATTTTGAAAGGTCGAATTTGAATGCAGAATACAGGGTAAATGGCAGGATTCTCGGCAGCGTGGAGGAACAGGGGGATCTTGGGGTCCACGTCCATAGATCCCTCAAAGTTGCTACCTAAATTGACAGGGTTGTAAAGAAGGCGGATGTGTTGGCTTTCATTGGCAGGGGAATTGAGCTTAAGAGCTGTGAGGCTATAAAACCCTGATTAGACCACACTCGGAATATTGTGTTTAGTTCTGGCCGCCTCATTATGGGAAGGATGTGGAAGCTTTAGAGAAGGTGCAGATGCAATTTACCAGGATGTTGCCTGGACTGGAGGGCAGGCCTTATGAGGAAAGGTTGAGAGAACTAGGGCTTTTTCATTGGAATGAAGAAGGATGAGAGGTGAGTTGATAGAGGTCTACAAGATGATGAGAGGCATAGATAGAGTGGATACCTAGAGACTTTTCCCCAGGGCTGAAATGATATGAGGGGGCGTAATTTTAAGGTGATTGGAGGAAGGTATGGGGAGATGTCAGAGATAGGTTTTTGACACAGAGAGTGGTGGGTGTGTGGAATGTGCTGCCGGCAGTGGCAGTGGCGTCAGATACATTAGGGACATTTAAGCGACTCTTGGATAAATACATGGATGATAGTATAATATAGGGTATGCAGGATAGTTTGATCTTAGAGTAGGATAATAGATCGGCACAACATTGTGTGCTGAAGGCCTGTACTGTGCTGTACCATTCTATGTTTTATGTTCTATGTTCAAATAAGTAGGCAGAAACTTGATCAATGGAATATAATCAGGGAAGAAAAATAAGTTAGCCACCATTGCAGGAAGAACAAAGGAGTTGAATAATGTTTATATTGAGATACACTGCAAATAGCTACAACACAGAGGGATTTAGGAATCTTCATACATGAATCACAAAAAGCTGGCATACAGATTCACCAGTATGGGAGGCAAATGAATGCTGGCTTTCAAAGGAAATGGAGTATAAAAATACAAAAAGCATGCTAAAGTTAAACAAGGCGCTTGTCAGGCCAGAATGCTGTGAACAGTTTTGGTTCCCTTATGTAGAAAAAAAAATAGATTAGCATTGAAGGTGGTCCAGAGAAGGTTCACCAGGTGAATCTAAGTTGTGACGGGATTTTCTTAAAAACTGAGCTTAGGTAGTGTGGGCCTGTACTCATTGGAGTTTAGAAGAATGAGAGGCGAGCTTATTGAAACATATAAGCTGCTAAGAAAGCTTGACAGGGTAGATGCAGAGAGGTTTCCTTTCCTCTTGTGGAAAGTGTGGGGCAGGAAGGTATAATGTCAGAGTGAGCAGTCATTCATTTAAGATCAAGATATATGGAAAATAAGCATCTTGCTGCTTACTAGTGAAAATATCGTCTTGTTGTTAATGCTTGGTTGGAGAGTGGAACTTATTGCTCTTGACATCGAGAGACTTATTGAATCAAATTGATGCATAAATCATTCTTAGGGACCTTGACAGAAAATAAGCTGCTTCCCCACGTGGGAAAGACAATGCCTAGAACATAACCTCAGGCTAAGGAGTTGCCCCTATAAGAAAGAGATGAGGAGGAATTTCCTATCTCAGAGGTTAGTGAATCTGTGGAACGTTTTCTGCCAACAACTGTTTAGGTGGGTCATTAAGAAAAATAAAGGCTGCGGTGGACAGATTTTAATCAGTAAAGGAATCAATTGTTATGAGGAAAAGGAAAGTCGAAGTGAGGTTTATCAAAGCAGCCATGATCTCATTGAATGGTGGAGCAGACTTGATTGGCTAAACAGTGTACTTCCCTTCCTCTCATCTTATGGTCTTAAGTTCCTTACTGGCCATTTCATGAAACTTTCTGAACCTTCATACTAAGCCTCTCATTGTTCAGGGGCTGGGAAGATTCTATCCAGCATTACTGGCCAAGATGGATTTAGTGAAACAGGTTAGAAGGAATTCATTTGGAAATAATGGTCTTTTCTTTGTAATTAACAACTTACTCCGAAACATATCATTTCTATGTGTCACTTGCAAATCATGAAGCAGATATCTTCATATTTCCGTTAAAAGGGGAACTTCACACCACAGTTGATTTATTTGTTCAGCAAATTGCTATAATTTATTTCTTGTTAGATTCTACACCAAAGAGGAGGGGCCAATTTGTGCCCACCCTAAAGCAAAATGGGTCCAGAAGAAGATCAAACAGCTGCGGTGAGTAGGGCATGCCTACTTTGAAGTGCCATTTTACGCTGGTTTATCTGCCATTGCTGGTAAGATTCAAAACTGCCTCATAACAATAGGGGAGCTACAATTTAATGTTAAAAATGCTCAACTGCAACACTTCCAAAATATGAATTTCATTAATTTTGCTTGATAAATGTAAGTCATGGGGAATTAATGGTCGCTATTTAGCCTACTTAATTCTAAAATTGATGGTGGTTCAACAATGAGAAAACAAGGACTGCAAATGCTGGATTCGGAGATAACACAGTATGGAGTTGGAGAAACACAGCAGGCCAGGCAGCATCAGAGGAGCAGGAATGTTGACGTTTTGGGTCGGGAGCTTTTTTCAGAAATGGGGAGGGAGAAGGGAGCTGGGAAATAAATAGAGAGAGGAGGGGTGGGACTGGGAAAATTAGATGGAATGGTGACAGGTGAATGCAGTAGGGACTGGTGGGGATTAGTCAGTGGGATGGTTGGCGTGGATAGGTGGTTGAAAAGATGGACGGGCTGTGGCAGGTCAAGGAGGCTTGGACATGGGATGAGGCTGAGGGTGGGAAATTTTAAAACTGGTGAATTCTATGTTTAGGCCATGGGGCTGTAGGCTCCTAAGGTGGAACATGAGGTGCTGCTCCTCCAGTTTGTGGGTGGCATTGTTGTGACACTGGAGGAGGCCCAGGATGGACATGTCACCCAGGGAGTGGGAGGGAGAGTAAAAATGGTTCACGACTGGAAGAACATATCATGCACAGAACGCAGATGCTCTGCAAAATATTCTCCGAGCCTAAGCTTGGTCTCACCGCTGTGAAGGAGGTCACATCGGGAGCAACAGATACAGTAGCCCAAGTTGACGGAAGTGCAGGTGAACCCCTGTCTGATGTGGCAGGTTTTTTTTGTGCCTTGAATGGGAATGAGTGAGGAGGTGCAGGTGCAGGTGTACTTCCTGCGGTTGCAAGGAAAGGTGCTGGGTTTGACGGGGGCCAGGGATGTCAGTGGGTAGTGTGTAGTGGACAAGGGAGTTGTGAAGAGAGCAGTCCCTACAAAAGGCTGATAGGGGTGGGGAGGGAAATATCTCTTTGGTTGTGGGGTTGGATTGTAGGTGGCGGAGCTTGGTACGCTTGATATGAAGGTTGGTGGGGTGATATGTGAGGAAACGGGGATTCAGTGTTTATTTTTATTGGGGGAAGGGATTTTGAGGACTAAAAGTACGGGAAACACAAGAGATGCGGTTGAGGACATTTTCAATCACCGGAGAGGGGAAGTAGGAGGACATCTGCGATGTGCGGGAGTGGACCACCCCATCTTGGGAGCAGACGTGGCAGAGTCGGAGGAATTGGGAGTAGGGGAATATATCCTTGCAGGAAGCTGGGTGAGAGGAGGTGTAGTCAAGGTAGCTGTGGGAGTCAGTGGGGTTGAGATGGATGTCCGTTTCAAGGCAGTCACCAGAGGTGGAGACAGAGAGATCCAGGAAGGAGAGGGAGGTATCTGCGATGGCCCAGGTGAATTTGAGTTTGGGGTGAAATGTGTTAATAAAGTTGATGAACTGTTCAAGCTCCTCGTGGGAGCACGAGGCAGCGCTGATACAGTAATCAATGTAGCAGAGGAAGAGGTGGGGTTAATGCCAGTGTAGCAGTGAAAGAGGGACTGTTCATGTATCCTACAAAGAGGCAGGCATAGCTCCCATGGCCAACCCTTTAGTATGTAGGAAGTGGGAAGAATTAAAGGAGAAGTTGTTAAGGGTAAGGGTGTCAGTGGAGGGGGAATGGTTAGGCTTGTGGGAGAGGAAGAAGCAGAGAATTTTTAGGTTATCCACATGGGAGGTACAGGTGTACAGGGACTGGATGTCCATAATGAAGGTGAGGTGTTGGGGGCCAGGGAATTGGAAGTCTTGGAGTAGGTGGAAGGCTTGGGTGGTGTCCCAGGCATAGGTGAGGAGTTCCTGGACCAAGGGGGTAAAAGCAGAGTCAAGGTAAGTGGAGAAGAGTTCAGTGGGCCAGGAGCAGGCAGAGACAATGGGTCAGCTAGCACATTTGGGTTTGTGGATTTTGGGAAGGAGATAGAAGCAGGCGGTGCGGGGTTGGGGAACGATGAGGTTGGAGGCTGTGGGTGGGAGGTCACCTGAGATGATGAGGTTATGAATGCTTTGAGAGCTGATGACTGAGGGGGCGGTAGTAGAAAGTGTCAAAGTGTTGGCACCTGGCCTTGACGATGTAAAGGTCAGTTGGTTAAGTCCTACCCATTGTAAACCACCATCTGTCCTATTCGAGAGGCACCAATTCTAGTGTACGCAGCAATATTGCAGCAGTATTTATAAGTACACTGAAACTCAGCTTCCCCCTCCAGTACATAGTGATACATTACCATTGTTTGCTCTCTATATTGCAATTCCTGCTCCAACAGGTAGAATGCAGGATAACCGCAGAACATAAGCATTTTAATTGGTCTTTAATGAATCATTCAGTTTCTGAAATCTTATTCTTTACTAAACAGGTCTGCCACTCACAAATGATTTTCTTCACCAAAAATGAAGAGAAGTGAAGAATCTGGCAAAGGTTTTCTGGCAAAAATGACTGCTCAGTGTTATAATCTTTTCTCACTCACCCTCTTTAAATCAGTCATATGCTTTTTTTTAAATGTACTCTTGAAATTGACAGATTGCTGTAACAACTGTCAGAATGTTGACCAATCAATGTGGTATAAAATATACAGAGAAGCAGGAAATATTATCTATCCATCATATTTAAAAGTAAATTCTATTAAAATAGATATATAGACAGCAAAAGGCATTATTGGTTATTACGACATTGTAGAGAATCAGCAAGTGCAATGCACAACATTGTACACATTTATGAGAAGTGTTCCTGTTTGGGAATGGTGAAAACAGCTTTTTGCTTTTCCTTCAGTTAAAAGTACAGTGCACCCCATTTTGTTTCTCCAAACTACAGTGATCAACATAAAATCAACATACAGCCATCATGAACAATGTAGTCCATAGGAGTCAAAAGATTACTACGGTAGTTACTATCACCACCTCTTGTAAATGATCAGTAGGTTAGTATTGTAGGTGTTCAAATGTACATCCTAAAAGTATTCAGAGTAAGGATACCATGACACCTGACAGCACAAAATATCTAATTGATGCCTAGCTTGTCATTTTTGAGCTAATTTCTTTGATTAACTCCCTCACATGCACCCACACATCTTAACATGTGTTCAGCAGCATGAAAGACCCACCGACGCTATCTAAATGCATCATTGCCCAATTTACAACTTACCAGTTTAATGCATTCTATTGGTTCTTGCTGTCGTTTTGGGGAACTGGGTTAAAGGAGGAGGCCAGAAAATTGGAGTAGTCTGTAGAGTCGCGGAGTTGAAACTTGAATAGAGGTTGGATGCTGGACATTGGCAAGGCTACTGTAAAACTATGGAGTGTCACACTTGCTCCCACTTATTGGGGCTATAGTGCAGCCCACATCGGGTTACATCATCAGAAGGAAATGGAACAGAATCATCAAAGACACAAGTGCCTCACAGAATAAGAGTGGGATCTCTTTCAGCAGATCGTCTTCAGAAAATATTCTCTTTTCTGAACCTAATGTTTTTCTTTCATTCATACATGACATGAGGGCATCACTGGCTATCTCAGCAATTATTGCCCATCCCTCATTGCCAAGAGGGGACTTAAGAGTCAACCGCATTGTTATGGATCTGAAATCACATGTAGGCCAGTCCAATTTCTTCCCCTAAAGGACATTAATGAACTAGATGGGGTTTTCCTGGCAATCGGTAATTGATTCATGGTTATCATTACATTTTTATTTCCTGATTTTTGTTAGATTCAAATTCTACCATCTGCCATGGCAGGATTTGAACCCAGGCACCCAGAGCATTGCCTGTGTCTCTAGGTTAACTGCCCAGCAATATAACCATTGAGCCATCACCTCCCCCTAGCCCATAGGGTGTGGAAAACGGGGATGTATTTACTGACCATGATCATTCATTCTAGATGATAAACCATCTTACAGAAAAGTAACCAGGTCCTTAGACAAGACAATACACTGACCACCATAGCCACTTGCTCCCATTGGGTTCTTAGCACTCATTTAGAGAAACACATCGTCCCATTCAAGGGAAGAAAGTCGCTTGCCTCTTGTTGGACTCTTGCAGCAAAGCTTTCAGCATGGAATTTGGAAATCTGGACCACCCTTGAAAGGCTTTTGCATTATCTCTGGACATCCCTCAGAATCTTGTAGTTTATTGCAAGCTACTTCAGCACTTGCTACAGCCCCATTGTTCTTTATTTTTAAGAGGTGCAAACTGGTTTTAAGTGGTGCAGCTAAGCTTTAGGAGATACTTGCTTTACTCAAACTGAACCTCTGCTGAGAAATCCAGTTACTCAGTGACATATGCTCATCACTAAGCTGCATGCCATTATCATCATATTTATCAGGCAGTGCACAGTTTGTGTGCTGCCCCCGTTACTTTGAATGGGGCACAGGCTTAGCTTACATCACAATCACTGTGCCCTAATTCAGGGGCAATCACAATTTTCACCACAGGAGTGTAAGATGCAAGTGTGTTACAGCAAAATCTCTACAGAAAGTAATCAAAAGGACATATAAGTAATATCTATTTCATATTCCATTTGAGGTAGCAATATGTAGCCTGATGATATTTTGGGTGTGGAACGTAATAAAAGTGAAATAAGAATAAAATAATGTGAAGACCAATGCTATTTTATTTCAATTTGACTTTATAGTAATTCTAAATGAATGTCATCGCTTTAAGTTGCCATCTCCTTTAGTCACAATGATGGGACACTCTGTCCAGTTGAATCAAACAGGTTTCTACTTCATGACTGAGGCAACATTTGATCTTCTTTGAAAAACTTCATCCTCACTAGTTTTGTCTCTCCCCCTGAACATCTCGGCACAAATTGGCTCATGAGGGGAAATACAATTGTCTCAAAGCAAAGATTTCCTCAATGACTCAGGTCTATAAACTTCTGAAAACTTAATTTCGCAAGCTGTTGGTGTCTCTGTCTCTGTAATGATGCAAGAGGAAGTATCACGCTAAATATAGTAGGAGGCAAGAACGAGAAACCACAAGACTGAGTGACTTAAAGAGAAGACATTTTAGTGTAACCACTCATGGAACGGTGAAGCCTAATTTTGATGATGCTATGTCCATTTTCGAGGTGTGAAAATGGTGCAACAGAAAATAGCCCATCAAGCTGATCAGCTCCAGGTCTTCTTTTAGGTGGCCCTGCTGCAATCGGGTCCCTGTGCTCACTGCTGTGTCAAAATGTACTGACAGCTTAATTAATATTTGTGTTTTGCAAATTTGGCCGAGTATTTCCAAGGTTGGAGATTTCCAATCGCTCATCCTGAAAGTCCTTAACAGAAACATTTGGAACACCCTCATGATAGGAGTCAAAATCACTCATATGCCCCTTTTGCAGTGTCCTGTCCCCTCTGTAAGCTAACAGTCGATGACTGCTGACCTGCCCTTTTTCTGATGATACTGTCCCCCTGCCCACTTCAAAACAGCCAAACATCAAACAAGTCTTTTGGCACCTGACCACACTTTACAAATACACATACTAGACAAGTGTTTCTCTTTCATTTATCATCAGTAAAATGTAGCACTGGTATATTTATTACAAAGGAAGAAAAGTACTTGCTTTTGTATGGTCAGTTCTGAACCTCTAAAATTTCTACATGATGAAGGACTTTTGAAAGTTAGTTTCTGCAAGAATGAAGGATTTAACCGTTTCACTTTGCCTAAAGTTGTTAACAAAGCAGCTGTTAGGCTGATTGACAGAGTCTCAGTAAATCACTTGTAATCCAGTAAAGAAAGCCTTATAAATAAATAGTTTAATGGAAACACACTAAGTAATAGTGTCAGAGATAATGGGAACTGCAGATGCTAGAGAATCCAAGATAATAAAGCGTGAAGCTGGATGAACACAGCAGGCCAAGCAGCATCTTAGGAGCACAAAAGCTGACGTTTCGGGCCTAGA
Organism: Stegostoma tigrinum; assembly: GCF_030684315.1. Lineage (NCBI taxonomy): Eukaryota > Metazoa > Chordata > Chondrichthyes > Orectolobiformes > Stegostomatidae > Stegostoma > Stegostoma tigrinum. The sequence continues at coordinate 16,468,828 of NC_081367.1, read as the reverse complement.
CCCTTCATCAGAGGCTCTGATGAAGGCTCTAGGCCGAAATGTCAGCTTTTGTGCCCCTGAGATGCTGCTTGGCCTGCTGTGTTCATCCAGCTTCACACTTTATTATCTTACACTATGTAACAGTGTCTGAATTGCATGGAGATGCATAACCCTACTTTACATGCATCATGGTGTGAATTATTTCTTTTCCTAAATTAAGTTTGCAGCCAAATCCTATCCGATATGAATAAGACTGCCTTCTCAGTTCCCTCCACTCTTACCACCCTCAGTCTCCTGAGTGCACCTCTGACCAGTTGCTGAAGTTTCCCTCTTTCCTCCACTGCTCATTCAAAAGTTGACAAAATTCCTTCAATCTTTCAGGATGTCTCAATTGTTTCAAAGTACTCAAATACAAGGGAAAACACAATTTGCATATCAAAATTTATAGCTCTGTAACAATTGGTGATTACATTTATTGGGTGACATATCCAATTCCTGAGATGGTGAGGTTAATAGTGAGTACAATAAATTAATTGGCCGAGATATCAAAATAAAAACAATGGCATCGAGATAAATACTAGCAGTGAAGTCCTATGTCCTTCAATGGTGAGATCATTTTCTTTTCATAGGGTGATTGGGAAGACTATATACATGCATTTTCAGCTAATTTTTTACACAACTCACCAGCATTAATTTTGCCTTCCCAATTAACTTCTCAAATTGAAATGCTCAATGCTTCAGAAACTTGAAAACATAAAACAGAGTGTACCTGGCAATTTCACTGCGCTGTCTCCAGTCTGGTTAAATATGCAACTTTTGATGTTTTACTGATACCTTCAGAATGCTCTCTTCACTTTGGTTGGAACCACGAGAGCCACAGTAAATGCCTCTATTCAGTTTGCGCATGGACCATCACTCCACCCAACTGGGTAATGACAGCATCAGTTTCTGAAGTGCAATAGTAAAGTTTCAATGAAAAGCAGGATTGCGCATATTGTAGAAAGGCAAGCTGCAGTATCAACATCAGAGGTGCATAGCAAACATGTGGATAAAATAACAGTGATGTGTAAAAGGGAAAGGAAAGGCATGCTCAGTGAGGAGAGAGTTGTCCCTAGTCAGTTTAAGGGATACCACCACAGTCAGTCCAATGGCTGGGCCATTGCTAATCAAAGGGATAGGCCATGGTCTGTCAGGCAGTTTTCCAATGCAAGTCTAGGAATCCACACTGTTTCAGTCCAGGGATTGAGCCATGGTTCATCCTGGTAGTCAGACAAAAGCAGCCCAGGCCATGAAGGTCACTCAGTCAGAGTCATCTTGAAAATGCAGTGTAAGCAAGGGCTGGAGTCATTCAGAGGGGTGATGTGGATAATACACAATCGGAGGATTTTTAGGAGTCAGCCCATTTTAGGAGTGAGGCTGCAGACAGCTCCAGTCTGAGACTGGCTTGGTTGTATTCAGAAGGTAAGAATGGTCACAATCACAAAGGTGGTAGCCATCAATTGTAGGAGGGAACTTGTAGGATGTGGGAAAACACTACACCATCTCAAAGAGGCAATAATAGTCACTCTGACCTCAATATTGGGAGTTGGAGGGCCAGAAAGCCACTGAAGCCTCGATAATTAGAAAACCTGGGTGTAAAAGGGGCACACTGTTGGTCACATGAAGAGTCTTGAACCAAAGTGGAGGAATTGTGAAGGGCCATCAGGGCCACAACACCTTAGGGGTTGTGAAGAATGGGGATTATATCTGATTCAAGTCACTGTAGCAAACACAAAGCCTTAGCCTCACTACACTGACTTGAAAATCACCCGGCCCAAGGTTTCAACATTGCCAAAACAGCATATAAAGCAGAAGGAATAAGTAACTTTTTTTGAAAGAGTGTGGAATTCAGGTTTGGAATGTGAAAACTTCTGGAAGGCTCCTTCAGTGATGAATTTGGTAATTGCAAAATGCAATACACAATTCACAGTCGAACAGACGGTCGTTCGAACAGAGGGTCACAAGGGCCTTGTGGCACAGTCAGAGTGTATCCCTATGCCTGAGTTCAAATCATACCTACCCCAGAAGTGTGTCATACCATGTCTGACCAGGTTGATTAAAAATAATCTTTTTCTTCATACCATCCAATTATAACTTGCTCTCTTGAAGCAAAGATTGAGGGTGCGTTATTCCTTTACTAGGATCTTGTAATCTTTGGGGTTAAAAAGAACTAAGGAGCAAGGCGCATTCAGTTGGTACCTCATCTTCCCCTTTGGTCAAAGCGCACAATGTTTTTGGGCAGCAGGCCATCATGTTGCGGCTGTAAAATCCTGACTCACAAGATGAAAGTTGTAAGGACAGGACTTTTGCAGTAAGTTTGTCAGGCTTCATTCCACAGCACATGAAAAACATGTTGGGCTGCATTACATGAGGTCAGGATTACTAGTGAGCATCAGAAAAGGTATTGTCAGGCCTGAGAGTAATCTTACAGTGGCAATTGTCTCCAAGCTCCTGTGAGGTTTGTGGCCTGGAGTTATCTTCTCCACAGACCCAGTTTTCCACAGCATGCAGACTGGGACCTTTGCCAGGTGTGGTACTACCCTCTGCGAGGGCCTAACTTGAAGTTCCAACATTGGGGGCCAACTATGTCTTTGCTAAAACTGTATGCTTTCATGTCCTATTAACACAGATCTGCTGCAAGCTGTGAAAGAGGGACAGAGGTCAGTCCAGCAGTTTATCTTGAAATCCTACTTCTGCAGAAGAGCCACAGCAGAAAGCAAGGCAGGCAACTGCATTTAAAGCAATAAGAACAGCAGACACTACTAGGTCTTACAGGCTTCAGTCAGCTTTATGCAAATGCATGACAGACTTTGCAGAAGATGATTAAGTCTGTCTGGAGCTGTCATGTTACAACTGCTGGACTAGAATTCTTACAAGTACTGGGTGACAATCCTTTCGCATTAGCCCTAAAAGTTACAGCTGCTCCTAATCTCTTTGTCAGTGGGTAGTTCTAGGGAGCTATGGGAACCTCCATGGCATTGCCCCATCCTTAACTCACAACTAGCATCTGGGATGTCTCTTGTTTCTTTTTGCAAGAACCGATCATTTAATTTTTTTCCCATTTGATGTAGGAGTTGGGCAGTGAAAGAGTATGGAATTTCAGCCTTTCCGGTTAACAGCAGAAACAGGGGGCAAACACAGTGTCCGATCAACAACCAGCAATCTTTGTGAACCGAAAAGGATTCTACTTGTTTAATCCTAAATAATTAGTGACCACAGCAGCTACATACTACAGATCTCTACAGGACATCTAGGAAGCTGACCGGAATATTGTATCCTGGACCACTGTCCACACTTCAGCCAGGGCCATTGTAAAAGAGATTGCATGCCTCCTGAGAATGAAGTTCCAGGGACTGGACCAGTCATAAGATTGCAATGCAGTGTAGCTCGGACTGTCCCACGCCATAATGGTGTGCTCCACCCCCTGCAATCTCAGTCACGTAGGGTCTAGGCCCAAAACGTCAGCTTTCCTGCTCCTTTGATGCTGCTTGGCCTGCTGTGTTCATCCAGCTCTACAACTAGTTATACCAAAATGGGTGGTTGTTTTAACTCAGAAGGAGAAACATAAATGACAGTATTCCTCTGAAAAGAAGGATGGGAGTAAGGATACTGAGATGTGCCAGAGGACCACCGAAGAGAAGAAAACAGGTAATGCGCAAGATGCCAAAGGGAATCTTTGCGCCACTAACTTTCAGGATGACTGAGCTATGTTGAGACTTTTCCTGTTCCTGTTATGTTTTATTTGCTTAGATGGCTGTTAGCCCACTGATTGCTGTTATTTGCCACATTCCACGCCGACTGACTTTCTTTTTCTCTTTAATTTACCCGTTCAACAAAATGTTGACTACTACTTTACGCTAAGGCTGTGATATCCTCGTCTCTGTGAGTGTTAACAGGTTTGTGCCCTTGCCCAATGGAGCATCAAAGCAGCTGAGATACAGTAAGCAGGACCAGCATTTACTGCCCATTCCTAATTGCCCTGGTGCAGGTGGAGATGAGCCGGTGAGCCGAGTTGGAATATTCACCAAGCTATTCATGCCCATGATGCTGCACGTTGCAGGTGAACCAGATGCTAATGCAAATTTTGAGAGTTCAGTTTTCCCTCCTCAGAGGTAATGCTGGCACAGGCTGGCTTCGGCTGTGGCAGATTCTGTGCTGTGCAGTTCTGTGGCCGAGAAGAGAGAGAATTTGTCGGTGAAGATGCAGAATGTGTTTCCCTTCTAGCACAAGCAAAGAAGAGCAGAGTGCAAGATTGGTAATTATTGTACTGTCTCACTTTCAACGGTAAGTTCTGAGAACTCCTGAATGCCTCCATTACCAGATGCTTCACTACTTTCTTTCAAACCTTAGGCCTAATTTCTTCTAAAGTTGCCCTTTGACCAAAGTAAAAACCAAAAGAACTGTGGCTGCTGTAAATCAGGAACAAAAACAAAGTTGCTGGAAAAGCTCTGCAGGTCTGGCAGCATCTGCGCAGAACATCTACGTTCTGCTTGCAAAAAAGGCCCTGAACTACCTGTTGCCTGCCACTTCAATGCACCACGTTGCTCCCTGGCCAAAATCTCTGCCCCTGGCTTGTTGCAGTGTTCCAGTGAAGCCCCGTGCAAGCTGGAGGAACAACACCTCATTTTTCACTTGGGGACACTACTGCCCTCTGGGCTCAATATTGAGTTCATTAATTTTAGGGCCCAAACTCTCCCATGTCCCAGCCCCCTAGCCCACACATCAGGCCTAGTTACCACATACTCTGCCACTACGCACCCCCTGTTGTTAGTCACTAACAGTCCCCATTAACAACTATTCACCCTCCCAGCCTGATCATTAGCAACTCCTCTGTCTGTCCAACTATCTTTCTCTTTGGGCTTTATCCTATTGTTTATTCCCTAGCCATCTCCCTATTTTCAGCATACAAACTGACGTTTTCCCAGCCAACATCAGTTCTGAGGAAGAGTCACCAGACCTGAAATGTTAACTCTGTTTTCTCCTCCGCAGATGCTGCCAGACCTGCTGAGCTTTTCCAGCAACTTTGTTTTTGTTCCTGATTTACAGCATCTGCAGTTCTTTTGGTTTTTATTGAAGATGAGGGTTTTTGTGGAACATCAACCTTGTGTTAGCTGTCTTATGGACCGACACATTCACTGCTGGATGTGACAGAACTGTAGATATGCATGGTTTTGCCCCGGTTTGACGTCAATGGAACTCAGTTGGTCTACTGGCTTCATTTTAATGGTAGCATGAGGAATATCACAGGTCATGATTATGGTAGAATACAATTCTGCTGCTGCTAATGACTCTTGAAGTCTCATGAATGCCTAGTTGTAAGCTGCTAGATCTGTACTGAGTGCAAATATGTTTTTCTGGGGCGAAACCTTCACAATAGCACATTTACACATTTTTTTTTCTTATAGTCTGTATCGAGTCTGTGAAGATTAAATAGAGATAGTAAGAATTGCTGGTGCTGGAGTCAGAGATAACATAGCGCGGAGCTGGATGAAAACAACAGGCCAGGCAGCATCAGAGGAGCAGGAAAGTTGACATTTTGGGTCGGGACCCTTCTTCAGAAATGGGGTGGGGTGAAGGGAGCTCTGAAATAGAGAGAGGAGGAGTGGGGCTGGGGAAGGTAGGTGGGATGCTGATAGGTGAATGCAGGTAGGCAGTGGTGTCACGGACAGGGAGATCTTCCTCCTCCTCAGTGTCACCGACCCCTTGGAAGTCTGTTCACGTACCCCAGTTCCTCAGTGTTTATCACATTGCCTGTTGCCTCATTGCCTTTTCCATTGTGCAGAGCACAATGCACCAGGATGATGTGTTACTCTGTCTGGACTATGCTGGAGGACCCTCTAAACCAGCCCAAGCAGTGGAACTGTATCTTCAGCAGCCCTGTCGGCTGCTCCCACACAACTCTGGTTGTGGTCAGCATGCTATCAGCGCTCCACTTCAGTGCCAGGGGCCTACAATGTTGTCATCATCCATGGCTGCAATGGATAGCCATTGTCCCCCAGTAACCAACTTTTCAAGGCACCTGGACCCTCAAACACACCAGGAGCATGGGAGTGTTCCAGGATTTAGGAGCCAGGCCAGGTTAGTGGGCACACACCTCCAAGAAGTGGTAGTAGTGATCTCACCCACCACCTGAACATTAATAGAATGAAGCCCCTTTCAGTTGCTGAAGTCTGCCCTTTGCGTGCCAGGTGTGTGTAATCAATGGTACCCTGAACGGGGGTGGCGGCAGGAGTAGAGGCTGGCATTGGTTGTCAACTATGCTCCTGACTCGGACTGCGCAGGCTGCAGCACTGACCTTCCCATGGGGAACAAATTGATTTGCTGTGACCTTGCACAGATGGCATCATTCCTGCTGCTGTTCAGGGAACACAGCAGAAAGATCCCACACAGGTCACCCGCCACTCTCTGTACGCTCAGAGTGGCTGCCACTTTCACAGCCACTGGGACAGGATGGCCCCCCATTCCAGCAACCTCCAGGTACCTCCCCACCCCCACCTCCAGAATCCGGCACTGTTCTGTCCACGGATATACAGAGGACCACTCACCCCCAGCAAATGGAGCCAGTACCACAAACCTCTAAGTCTCCTACATATCCTGCAGACTTGCTCTGTCTCTGAGCTCGATGGTCCTTATCCTCCGTAGCAGTCTGCTCTTCTTCCTGGACCTACTGCTGTCCCTGCTGTTTTTGATCTATCTTTGCCTTCATGGAGAGTCAGCCAAAGCGAGGAGCATGTTGTCCATAGCAGAGTATGGCATTCGCAGTAAACAAAGGAGTGAAAGGTATTTGAAGATCTCAGGACAGCATTAAGTGGTATACCCTGCAGATATGGCTGAGCACACACTTTTCCACACAGTGAGAAATACTGCATATGGATGATGAAGGACATGTTCCCATCATCCATCCACACTCAGGCTCAGCCTGTGCAGCAACTTGGTGAAGAGGCTGCTTGAGCTGATACCAACCCCCTGCCTCCCAATATCATCAACGAGGAAGTGTCTGTAGCTACCATATCAACTGCTCAACTTTGCATTGCATTCGGTACAGATCATTGTCACACTGTCATGATAGATGAGGAAACAATGTTGGGTCCCTCAGACAGGATCCTAGGAAGTGAGATTTCTGTGATTCCCTTTAAGTCAGAATTGGCCTTTAGACCATCATTGCTGTTCACTTCTATATTATTGAGATGCCAGTGTTCAATTTCCAATGGGATGCTACAAAGTGCCTTTGAGCTGCATCTGACCCCTAAACACCTTCACTCTGCATCTATTAATGATAGGTGATGAAATGATTGCAAATTAAATGCAACTGGGCTTTGAAAATAGCTCCCTCACTTGTGGCTTCAATGTTGTAGCATCCAGCAAACATGGATCCCACACTCTTGCCTATTAAACTGACACCTGCTCCAGCCAACCTCAGCAGTATTCCGGACATTTTCTTACAGCCCTTCCCATTCAGATAGTGGCAGGTTTTTTGACAGGGAATGTAGCTCACGATAGGTGCTGTCACCAGCAATCCCTGCTTGATTGACAGATACCCACTAAAGTGTCTATGTCCCATATCACCTCTCACTACCCTGACAATGCATTGTCCCCATGCTTCTTCCATTTAGAGATTCACCGCAATGAACATCATCTACAGGATCTTCCTACCCCTGGATAGGTGGGAACTCATAAATGCATCACCATGTTGAGATAGATCCGTAAGCCCTCACACATGATTCTACCACAAACTTCAAAACAAACCACATAGTTCAGGCCCCGATAAGTTTCTGCCCCTCTACTACCAATCCTGATCGGGTAGGAAAAAACACTTAATTATAGAATTCTCCGTGCAATCTTCTCAGTGAGCTAAAGCCCAGACCAGAAATCCACATAGCGAGCAAGCAACTAAATGGTGCATTATTGAAACCAAATCCAAACTTGTCATATTTCCTGCTCTTTTCATGGATTTAAATGCATTTTATAGACCTAAGAGAGGAGTAGGGGAAGTGGTGGGACAAGGTGTCAAGTGGGCAGCAGGGTAGCATGCCAAGTGGACAGGGAGAAGCTGGTGCTAAGTGAGCGAAAATGCTAGGTGAGTGAGGGTCTAGGCTGACAGTTGGCAGATGGAGAGAGGAAGTCTGGCTGAAAGGTAGGCTATTAAGGGTGTTAGGTCGACAGTGAGGCAGAGGGGGTCAGATCAGCGATCGAGTCTGAGGACAGTAGGTTTTGCTCGATGGCTGGGGATTGAGGTTGGGCCCGGTTACTGAGGGCACTTTATGTTCATGGGAAGATAGAGGGGAGCATGCCTTTGTCATACACGGAAACCGATCCAATGTCTTTTGAAGATATCTCCAGAAGGTGGGATATAGATGAGAGTGAGCAGAGAGTCCTGGATGGATCTTCAGTAGGGTTTCAAGATGATGGTGTTGAAATGGGGAGAGAGCACACTACTTGAAATGATCTAGTAAACATCATTTTGGAGAGTAAACCACAACAGAATAGGTATGTGAGAACTGAGAAAGGTCGTAAAGGAGTGTGGGAGGAATCATGTAATACAATGAGGCACTGACTTCAGTGACATTGAACATTACCTCTCTGTTGAGGAGAGAACTAGGCATCTCTGAGTTACCAACATCGCTATCTATTATCTTCTAACAAAACATAACCACAAAATTGTCACAGCACCTTTGATGCAGATTGCCATCAATTACACATTGTATAAGGTGCATGACCTCAAGAAGAGGAGATAGACAAGTACATACAGGAGATAATCATCTTTTTCATTTTGGATCAGATTAAACAACACAGGTAAAAATAAATCAAGTTTCTCCCTATGCACTTGTTCCCATAGCTACTTAACAAGCTGCCACTCTTTAAATATGTATATCAACATGCTTTGATTCCCCTCTGCCAGTGAAAAGGCTGGCCAGGAACAGATCTCCATCAATGCCAGAAGACCTACAGCCACTTTATGCTCTGCAGACCAATAACTGGTTGAAGAAAGAACTTCCATCCATCACTTGAGAAGAAATCGCTCCTTGCCAGCCAATCAGATCAGTCAATAGTAATCCCACAGCCCCACAGACTGTAGCTACTGTTGGTAGTGTATTTAGTCACCAAATTCAGAGCATGCCCAGCTAAGTGGGGAAGGGTGTTCTCACCCCTATGATGAGGGTGGGAGTGGGGAGGGGCCCACAAGAGTCTAGGAGTCTGAATCAGAATGGTTTGACAGACAGAGCACCCAAAGGATCACCCACCTTGAAAGGGTCAGCAGTCACAAAAGGGAGGGTTACTGTTGAGGGAGGTACCCCTTCCTTCCTCCAAATGCATGATGGTTATGCCAAGCTAACCCACCCCATCCTTGACCTCCTCCCCCACTGCAAAATGGTGGCTAATGAAAATTAGCCTCTGGCTGTTCATTAATTAGTCATGAAAAGGCCTCAACAATGGGATGCCCTAGGACTCACTCCCCTGTAAAAGTTTAGACAGAGCAGGGTGGCCAGATCAGCAGTTTGAAAGGGTCTGAAGAATTTAACAGTTCTTGCTATCAGTCACTCACATATTCGGGCCCCTTAATTTTTTCCCTTGGAAACCACATTGGTTTAATTATTAGAATAAAGTTTCTGAAACCCCTATCCACCTCCTATATTCATCCAGAATAATTGAAGGGGGGTGTAGCCTTGTGCAAAGCAAAATTTAAATCTTTGTTGTGACCAGCTAAGGAAGTTCGACTGCAGAAGTCCAATTGAAACCTTCCACCTGGTCATTAACAATTTGTGTAATTAATTTGTGTTGGCTGAAATTCAAATTGGTGTTAACGGCAATTGTAGCAATAGTTGTTGGTGGCTTGATTAAGAAAAGCACATAGGGAATTATAATAGAATTATCCAGTAAATGATGTTATTCTGTCTAATTAAGTCTGCAGCTTCTCATTGTCAGAAAACAGGAAGATACACAATAGCTGAAACTGTGTGGTGCTTTGAAAAATTGCAGCTATGATATGAGAAGTCATTTTTGATCTAGAAGTATTGTAATGGGTGTGCATATATCGCATGATTGCAATGTTTCAAGAAGGCAGGTCATCACTATAGTGTTCAATGATTTGAATGATCTGTACTTGATTATGTCATTGTATTCATTCACGGGATGAGCGCATTGCTGGCTAGGCCAGTATTTGTTGTCCATCTCTAATTGTCCAGAGGGCAGTTATGAGTTAACCACTTTGCTGTGGGTCTGGAGTCACATGTAGGCCAGACATGGTAAGGATGGCAGTTTCCTTCCCTAAAGGACATCAGTGAACCAGATGGGTTTTTCCAACAATTGACCGTGGATTCATGGTCATCATTAGACTCTTAATTCCAGATATTTATTGAATACAAATTCTACCATCTGCCGTGACAGGATTCAAACCCAGGCCTCCAGAACATTCCCTGTGTCTCTGGATTAACAGTCACTAGGTCATTGCCTCCCCTTATTCCTGTTAAGCCTGCCATTGGAGTTAGAGAGTTAGGAAAACTGATCAAATTACAGGAAGGCCTGATGCTCTGAGCTAAACCCATCCATGTGTAGTGAGTTCTGAGAGACTTTGAAATACCATAAATAAACCTGTTCTGGATTTAGAATTGGTGCTTTCACTGCTTTGCTCAGGGATGTATTAGACATTTCACAAATACACCAAATTGGCAAATAAATAACAACTGCAAGATTGTCAAGGATATTAGGGATGGACACAAATGCTAGCCTCGCCAGCACTGATGTGTGCTGCGAAAGAATGAAAATAGCTACTTACATTTAGTTCACTGAGTAATTTTAGGTCACCACAACCAGGCATTTTATTAAGTTATTAAATTAAATTAAATTTTATTAAATTAAACATTTATTAAATGTCAGGTTTTGCAGCTTGTGTGAAAAACCTGGCTAAATGATAATATCAGTTATCTCACAGAATAAAATAATTAAAGAGAAGTAAGAATAGTATTGTTTCTGTCACCTGGTGATTTGATTTTTTTTCTGTAAATATTTATCTCAATAGATGGGTTAAGCTGAAACATATGATCAACCTTTCTTTCTCTGTAGGTGAAAGGGGTACTTCACTGTTAGCTGAAGTGGTGATTAGGTTCCAACTTCAGCATAAGGTAGTATTATGTAGAGTATACAGCAAACAAACAGACCATTTATTTCAAAATGATTCATGCTGGAAGTATTTAAGCTGCAGCTGAGTTCCTCCCCCATCATTTTGTGATGTACATCTACTATGTTAACATTCAATTCCCTTTTCCTTCATGCATCTGCTTAATTTCCCTTTAAGTGCATGTAAACCATCCACTGCAACCACTTCTTGCGATACTGGGTTCTACATTCTTGGGTAAAGAAGTTTCTTTTCAACTTACTATTGTTTTTAGAACATAGAACAGTACAGCACAGAACAGGCCCTTCAGCCCACAATGTTGTGCCGACCATTGATCCTCATGGATGCACCCTCAAATTTCTGTGACCATATGCATGTCCAGCAGTCTCTTAAATGACCCCAATGACCTTGCTTCCACAACTGCTGCTGGCAACGCATTCCATGCTCTCACAACTCTCTGCGTAAAGAACCTGCCTCTGACATCCCCTCTATACTTTCCACCAACCAGCTTAAAACTATGACCCCTCGTGCTAGCCATTTCTGCCCTGGGAAATAGTCTCTGGCTATCGACTCTATCTATGCCTCTCATTATCTTGTATACCTCAATTAGGTCCCCTCTCCTCCTCCTTTTCTCCAATGAAAAGAGACCGAGCTCAGTCAACCTCTCTTCATAAGATAAGCCCTCCAGTCCAGGCAGCATCCTGGTAAACCTCCTCTGAACCCTCTCCAAAGCATCCACATCTTTCCTATAATAGGGCGCCCAGAACTGGACGCAGTATTCCAAGTAAATTTTATTGGTGATTCTCTTATATAGATGGCCTCCAATTGTGCTTCCCCTCACACTTTCATAGAGTATTTAACTTTATCAGGTCACACCTCCACCTTTTGTTTCCAAGAGATATAAAACCCGGCCTATCAATCCTTTCCTGCTATGTATACCCATGAGTTTTGGTAACGTCTTTCTCTGCATCCTATCCAATGCATCAATGTACTCTTCATAATCTGGTGACCAGAACTGCACATGCAGCTCTACATGAGATAACATTGATTTCACATCAAATATGGCACTTTTTGTAAGCAAAGTAATTCTATTATGATCTAAGTTCACATTTATGAATTGCATGTTAAGAGTGAACAGAAATCTTTTATTTGCAGTGGGCACCGCAAGTGGGGATCATGTGAGATGCTCTTCACGTTCTTTGGATTGTTTCAAAATCTGCAATATTCAAAGGCATTAGAATAACATAGACAAAAGTGAACAGTCAGATTCACTTTACATTACATAACACATAGAGGGTAAGAGATTAAACTGGAAACATTGGGTGGGATCTCTCTAGCCCCTGAACAACATGGATCATGACGAGAAGTTTGGGAAAATCGAGTGAGATCATCATCAACGTCCCTACTGATGTCGGGATGAAAGGTTCCAATTTCCAACCAAGTGTTGGACAACAAGACAAGATTCTCACTAGTAAGTGGTGAGAGACCTATTTGTAATGAGTATCACTCATTATCACCTTCATTATTACCTAATTTCACCTCATTAATGTACAGATGCCTATTCTCCCACCCACTGGATAGGTACCACAGAAATGGCAACATAAGCATCTGAGTGGGTATCCAATGACTCCAGTTTCAGTGTTTGTTCCTCTGAAATTCCATCTTGGACATCTGGCACTGACATTTCAGTGCACACTCAAGGGCAGTGGCCACACACACTACACATTTATTATCCTTGGAATCCAACATGCACTAATCTCAGTTCATGGCACAGCTTTGATCTGTCTGTACTTCAGTGCTACATTGTGGAATGCATTGGTGCTTCTCATTGCTATATTACGTCCAGGACACTTTGAATGCAGAGACAAGCACCCAGGCCATTCAGTTGGCCAGAGTGCATCTTAGAACTGCTTGGGGTATGGCAGACTTGGTGGAATGACTTATCAGGGAAGTAGTCTTTGATGGAATATCATCTGATTATTGGATTATAATGTAATGTTTTATTTGAAAAATGCTTTTGAACCTGCGGTATATAGAGAAATGTTTGTTATTGTAAACATTTGAGAAAGCAGCAGTGATAAAATATCATCACTGGAACATGGAAACAAGAGTAGTCTATTCAACTTTTTTTGACTCTATAACATCTGGAAAGCGATTCCATGCAGAGATTACAGTTAAAATTCACTTCCTCAAATTTTCTTACCAAAACCAAGGACATTTGACTTCCCTCCGTAATTTCCTGGCCTAAAACCATCAGTTTCTCAGTTTCAGGTTAATGAATCACACTGACATTGATTTTACTGCACTGTCTTCGTATTCTTTCAGCAACTTTTCTACCTTCGAGATGTTCACAATAACCAGATCACTTATCCAGTTCGGCTCGGTCAAACAAGCTTTAGATCGTTTTGATGAACTAACATTCTTCACCATTAAGGATCATTTTTCCATCAAAGATTTAATTATTGTTATTTTATTTTAAGTTTTGCTAGTTTATTGTTAAAACTGATTCTCTATAACTTGTTCAACAGACATTTATGCTGATATGTTTCTGCCATTGAACAAGTAATCAACAACTTCAAGGTAAAACAATTTAAAATGTAAATTGTAAAATATGTAACAAAATAAATAAATTACATTTATTTAGCACCCATCAGTTTTCATGATATTTCAGTAAGCACCCCAAACAGCAACATGCTTTTTAAGTCTAATTCATTGGGGAAAAATATCAGTTTCACTTCACAATGCTATTTGAGCTGGAACTGGTGGAAAGAATTGTTAGGGGGCGCTGCAATCTATTCTATTCAATCTGACTGCATCTAAATTCCGAAGCAGATACGAATGTGCAATGCTGAAGGAGGAATAATATAAAATGCATTGAAATTTGCTACAGCATTCACAAGAATTCTAGCATGAAACCCATACAGAGACATTTATATTGTTGTAAATTTGTTACAACATTAACTGCTTCCATGTTGTCCAAGAATATTTTGCAACTGCAATAAAAGAACACGGTAAGTAAAATATCCTTTCAAAGCAAATTGAGTTGTCAATGTTTGGAGGATAGTTGTGTTGTATTGTCTATTTGTTACAGGGTGAGTAAGTGATTAGAAAAAGGAAAAAGAACAAGCAAAAGGTGAATACAAGCTCTGTTTTATCCAGTCCCCTCCCACTATGGACACTTTGCCATATTTTGAAACTTTTTGCTATGTGACATATGACCCTATAGGGAAGAACATCCTCCCATCTGTGACAATATTCCGCTTGCTTCAAGTTTATTCTGTACACAGTTGCACATTCTGTAAATATTAAATATTTGAGTAGTTCAGACATTTTCTTGAAAGCACCAACCCGTGCCCCACTTCTGTATGAGTTGGTTAACTTTTTTAATATCTTTTTTAATACCCAATTTACCTAGAAATGAACACCCATTTCTTTTAAAAAAACTATAGATTCCAGAGATGCCATTTTGAATAGATTGATATTGGAGCTATGATTTCAGCTAGTAAAGCTTAACTGTCAAGAATCTTATCACATGTAGCTATTGGTTGATAAACCAATTTTCTATTATACTTGCAACACATAGATGACTGGATGGTTACTGTTTAGTTTAGAATAACATGGACAATACGTGTTTAATGCCATTCTTACTCCAGTAGGCTAGATATCTGCCTCTTTTCTCTGTCTCTGAGATTCAAAAGCAATGGCAACCATGACTGATAAATAAAAATACCAAGAGAAAAGTTTCAGAATGAAGCAGCAACAAACAACGAGCCGAAGAATTCATTTTGGTTGGATCACGTACAACAAAATGAATATCATTGTAATCAGAAATAACAGAAATGTTACGAGTACTTTAATCTCTAAGGGAATTCGAATATAATACCTTGTAGAAATATGACAACCATAGCAAAGTTTGTTTGAAGGAAGACATATAAGGTAGGGTTTATTATCCTTTATTAATAAGTAAAAACAAAGTATAAATTTGGAAAATATAAAACGAGGTGCTTAACATGCTTAAGAATGCATCTAAGATAAATTCAAGATGTATGAATGATGTATTCAGCAAGAGTTACATGACGTTCTAAATAATAATGTTGACAATGCCTTAACATTGTTTTAATATAGTTGCACATCATGCAAAACCTACGTTAACAGTGAAGATTTTATAATAATTTTTCATCAAATTTCCAAATTGAATTCATTCATAAACATTGCTAAATCCATTTGTATTTTCAACCATCTGATGGATGACGTACTCAAAATAAAAGAACAGGAGCAGACATTCAATCCCTCAAGCCCACTCCGCCATTCAATTAAATCTTGGCTGATTGTGCCTCAGCTTAGTTTATAACCTTAACCTCATATTCTTTTATAACTTTGCCCAATAGATAATTCATACAAACTGAAGATTAATAAGCTTTACAAATGTTCATCTTATGAATAATATAAAACCAGCATTGGTTCAGTATTGATATCCTGTCATATATAGTATAGCTGCATATTATCAAATTGTATAAAACATGCTGAAGATATTTTATGAATAGAAAGTCAAAACAGTGCAAACATATTTTACCAGCTGCTTTATAAATGGCTGTATGTCTGCGTATGCAACTTGGAAATATGAGCAGAGCTTTTATTTTGGAATCTGAGATCTAACAATCCTTCTGGTACTATAGTATTGCATTCAAGCATTAAGAAATTTACTTCTATATAATTCTAGAGACAAATATGCTTGCTTTAAGATTTGAAACATTGTCTACAACATATTCCAAAGCATAGAAACTTTAAAACATTGAAAAATGATAGGATTATAATATATTCTGAAAATCCCACAAGCAATCAGTTTCATTCCCGTGTGGTCTGATAGTCAAGCACTATGACCGACTTGAGATTTCAGTTTACAAGGTGGCATTAAAACATCTTGATATTCATTTTTACTTGACAATCATGGGTTTCAGAAGTTCAATTAATAATAACATTTCGCACAATTTTTACTTGGCCATTATAATGAAAAGAAAATTTGAGATCCTTTGAATTCCTGAAAAATATAAATGATTTGGTGTAAAGCAATGCAGCAAAATGCAGACGTTTGCATAAGCGAAAGATGTTGGGGGTTTCTTTTCATCCTTTCTCATTTTTAGGCACTGCCGGTCTCCATTGCATTTCTTAAAAGAAACAAAAGATAATTAGAGAAGATAACCTCAAACCACTGACACGATTCTGTCTATGAATTTAATGTTTCATTGCATTGCAATATTGGAACAATCAGAAAAAGAGATATCTATCAATAATGGAGCGAAAAATGAACATTAAAACTAACACATAGAAAATAAATCGGAAAGATGGAAGAAATGTTTACTAAGAAATCAAGGAGAAAAATTAAGGCTCATACTGACACACTTGAAAGGAGTGAAAGCAAAGATGGGAGAAATCAAAAATTTAATTTAAGGCGATGTCAAGATTTTAGGTGAAGACCAGAGTTTGAGATTCTGGGATAGAATGAGCTAAAGTAGGCACAATGAGGAGACGTGGTCCTACCATCAGGAAATGTGAAGAGGCGGAAGATATGTTGCGAGCAGAATGAAGGAACAAAAGTCAATGAAACCACAAATATATAATTTTAAACAAAATAGAGAAAGAAAGGATGTACGAAAGACAGGAAGGTTAGGAAACACAGAGAGAAAAGGAATGCATTTTAATAATTTCTCATACATTGTGAGAAATTCCCCTCAAAATTATGACAGATACTAACAAATTTAAGGAAAAAAATTGCTTTATGTGCAAAAGACTTGCTTTTTGTTAGAACACAATAGTCCAAAATGGAAGAGAGAGATGATGGGAACTGCAGATGCTGGAGAATTCCAAGATAATAAAATGTGAGGCTGGATGAACACAGCAGGCCAAGCAGCATCTCAGGAGCACAAAAGCTGACGTTTCAGGCCTAGACCCTTCATCAGAGAAGTCACAATAGTCCAAAATGGAAAGTTAACACACTCATTCAGAGTTTTCTTACCAAAACTTGGTTCTATTAGCTACTGTTTCTTATATTCTACCTTTTAATGCAGCATGATCTTAAAGTTTAGCAATGTCATAATTAACTGATGTGTACTAGCTTTTCTGTATTCCTAGTTCAAGTATTATATTTACTGCACTACATATGTCAGCAGGTTAACTATTGGATGTGCTATACTGGCTTCACTTAATGTGCCTGCTAAAGAATCACATGTAATGTATTTGTAATAATGGCTTTTTATATCATCTGTGGATAAAACTAACAATAGCTGAAAATAAACATTACTCTTGCAAAACCAGTGGTGAAGGTCCTGAATTTTGTTGTCTTAGTAAGGGTTCTCTGAAGAAAAATCCAGTCCATTATTGGCATATGACATTCAGTGACAACAATGTTCTTAGGTCTGTCTGACTATTAACATGGCTAAATAAAAGCCACAAAATTTTTCTTATACTTTTTAATCCTATTTGGTGATCTAATAGCACTTTCCACAGAAGTGTGCTGAGGATTCAGGTTACAAATGTTCAAATCACAGCAGACAAAGTGAGAATTGCATATCTAGCCAAGAAGACAAGCATCTATTTGATGTTACTTCAACTTACTGCAGCTCCCTGATCTTCATTGTGACCCAGCGTGCAGCAGGATTAGAACAGATGGCTCCTTTCTCTACTGTGTAGAAACTAAAACAGCAGAGAGATTAGGACATTTTTACAACTCCGAGGAGGATAAATTGCTGTCAGATCTGCTAAATATTTGCTGCATTTGATTTCCAGCATGCGTGGTACTCGATTTTTCTATTCACTACAAGCAAATTTCATGCATGGAATAATTATCATAATAGAGGCTTACAGAAGAAAACAGTGACAATAATGGGAAGTAGCTAGGATTTGTCTTTTTTTTAACTTTGTACAGCAGGTTTTTGAAATTTGTACTGGAAGATTTGTACAAAAGCAACATGTTGTGGATGCTGGACATCTCAAACAGAAGCAATACATTCTGAAAATTCTGAACAGATCAGGAAGAACCTGTGTAGATGATCAAAACTGATATTTCAGACTTGGGAGAAGTTTGAAATACAATACGTTTTAATTGATGCAAAGAGAAATAGTGGGAAGAAGCACAAAAGGTAAGGTCTGGGATGTAGTGGAATGAAAGTTTAAATTACAAAAGATTTCTTGTAAATCTGAATGGGGTGATAATGCAAATGGTAAAGAATCAAGATCTGGCGAGATATGGTATGAATGATAATGTAGCTGCTGTACAAAATCAAACGAATGATATAGAAAAGGAACGTTACAAAAAAAGAAAGAAACAAAAATTAAATAGGGATAGAGTTAATGGTCTAAAATGGTTCATAGTGACCACATCTTCATCAAGTGTTGTTTGCTTGAAGAACTCTGGCTCAGAATTGAGGAGCTAGAGTTTGAGCTGTGAACTGTGGCTCAGCAGGTAGGGGGAGAGTTACCTGGATGCTGTGTTTTGGGAGGCAGCTGTAACCTATAGGTTAAGTACTTCAAATTTGGCCAGTGGTCAGGAACAGGAAGGTGTGACCATAAGTGGAACAGGTAAAGAAATTCTAATTTAGCACTGAAGGAACCTCAGTGTTTGACCTCGTTCAACAGGTCTGAGAGTCTTGCTCCCTGTATGGATGCGGAAAAAGGAGCATGGGCAAATTGGTCATTGCATTGTGGTACAGGAGGACATTCAAGCAGTGAAAGCAAAAAGAAAAGTGGTAGTGCTAAGGGATTCTTTAACTGGGAGTACAGAGAGCATCCTTTGTAACCAGAATCATGCATCCCTTATGGTGTGTTGCCTGCCAGGTGCCAAGGTTAGGGGCACCTTGAATTGCCTTGAAAGGGAATAGGCATGGAGGAGGGAGGATCCAGTTATTGTGATGCATGTTGAAATGACAACATTGGCAAGAGCTCCTGTTTGGGGTGGCAACTAAAAGATAGGACCTCAGGGGTTATCATCCCTGGATTATTACCCAAGCCATGTGCAGATCGGCAGAGAGATAAGAAAATTCGAGAAACAAATGTGTGGCTAAAGGAGTGCTGTGGTAAGGAGGATTTCTATTTTGTGGGCACTGGCATCAGTATTGGGAAAGGAAGGAGCTGAGCCAAACGGAGATCAGGATCCTAGTGGAAAGGCCAAATAGTGTGGTCACAAGAACTTTAAACTTGTCTGTGGAGTGGAGGGGCAATCTGGAGAGGTTATTAAAGTTTTCGGAACAAGTAATAGGAAAGAGAGTATTGAAAAAGCCAAGAATCTAACTTCAGGCACAGCAGATAAGGGGACAACTATGAGAAGAGGGACAGCAATGAAGGAATGAGGGTGTTATACTTAAATGCAGCATATGAAACAAAGTAAATGAGCCTGTAGCACAGTTTGAAATTGGCAGGTATGATATTGTGAGCATCACAGAGACATGACTGCAAGGGGATCAGGGTTGGGAACTAAATACCCAACGATACATATCCTATTGAAAGGACAAGCTGAGGGGTCAGGGTTGCATTGTTAGTAAGAAATGGAATTAAATTGACAGCAAGCAGCAATATAGGGTTGGAAGATATAGAAACTGTATAGGTAGAGTTGAGGAACCACTAAGGATAAAAAAAACTCTGTTGAGAGTTATATAGAGGTCCCCGGTAGCACTTAGGGCAAAAAATAAATCAGGAGATAGAAAAGGCATATAAGAAAGGCATCACTACAATAATCATGGGGGGCTTCAATATGCAAGTGGGTTGGAGAAATCAGGTTGGTAGTGGACCCCAAGATCTGAAGTTTGTGGAATCATTTCAAGTTGGTTTTGTTGGAGCAGGTTGTGGTATAGCCCACCAGGGAACAGACAATTCCAGATTTGTTGATGTGTATTGAAACAGACTTGATTGTTGAGCTTAAGGTAATGGGACCCTGTCATGCCTGGTGGAATTCTTTGAGGACATGAGTTGCATGGTGGACAATGGGGAACCTGTGGATGTGGTGTATCTGGATTTGCAGAAGGCATTTGACAAGGTGCCACACCAAAGGCTGCTACATAAGATAAATTTGCACAGTATTACAGATCATGTATTGGCATGGATAGAGGATTAGTTGACCAGTAGAAAACAAAGAGTAGGCTAAATGGGTGTTTGTCTGATTGGCGGTCAGTGGCTAGTGGTGTGCCTCAGGGATCAGTGTTGGGACTGCAATTATTTACAATTTATATAGATGTTTTGGAGTTGGAGACTAAGTGCAGTGTGACAAAATTTGCAGATGACACTAAGATGAGCAAAGTGTGCAGAAGACACTGAAAATCTGCAGAGGGATATAGATAGTCTAAGTCAGTGGGTAAAGGTTTGGCAGATGGAGTACAATGTTGATAATTGTGAGGTCATCCATTTTGGTAGGAATAACAGCAAAATGGAAAATGTTTTAAATGGTAAAAAATTGCAGCACGCTGCTGTGCAGAGGGACTTGGGTGTCCTTGAGCATGAATCGCTAAAAGTAGGATTGCAGGTGCAGCAGATAATTAAAAAGGCAAATTGAATTTTGTCTGCCATTGCTCGAGGGATGGAGTTTAAAAACAGGGAGGCTATGCTGTAGCTATATAGGGTCCTGGTGAGGCCACACCTGGAGTGCTGTGTGCAGCTTTGTTCTCCTTACTTGAGAAGGGATATATTAGCACTAGAGGGGGTAGAGAGGAGATTCACTTGGTTGATTCCAGAGTTGAGAGGGATGCATTATGAGGAGAGACTGAATAGGCTGGGATTATACTTATTGAAATTCAGAAGATGAGGGGAGATCTTATGGAAACATATAAGATTATGAAGGGAATAGATAAGGTGGAGGCAGAGAGGTTGTTTCCCCTAGTAGCTGAAACTAGGACTAGGAGGCATAGACTCAAAACAAAGGGAAGCAAATATAGGATTGAGGTCAGGAGGAACTTATTCATCCAAAGGGTTGCGAATCTGTGGAATTCCCTGCCCAGTGAAGCGGTTGGCGCTACCTTGCTGAATGTTTTTAAGGCAAGACTTGATAAATGTTTGAACAGTAAAGGAATTAGGGGTTATGGTTAGTGGGAAGGTAAGTGGAGCTGAGTCTCAAAACAGATCAGCCATGATCTTATTGAATGGCAGGGCAGGCTTGAGTGGCTGGATGGCCTACTCCTGCTCCTAGCTCTTATGTTCTTATGTTCTAATGACTCCCACCTCAGGAACAGTGATCACAATACAATAGAATTCACTCTGCAGTTTGAAAGGAAGAAAGTGGAATCATATATAATGGTAGTACAATTGAGTAAAGGTAACAGTAAAGACATTAGAGAAGAATTGGCCAGAGTTGATTAGAAGTAGAGCCCGCAGAGAAGATGATTGAACAGCAATGCAAGCGTTTCTGGGGCTAATTTGGGAGGCGCAGCAGAAATTTATTCCAAGGAAGAAAGAAATATATTAAGCTGGGGGGAGCTAGGCAATTCCATGTCTGATGAGAGAAGCCAGGAGTCGCATAAAAGCAAAAGAAAAAGCATACAATATGGCAAAGATTAGTGGAAAGCCGAAGGATTGAGAAATGTTTAAAAATTACCAGGAGATAGCTCAAAAAACAATAAAGGGAGAAAAGGTGAAATATTAGAGTAAGGTAGCTAATAGTAGAACAGAAGATCACAAAAGTGTTTTCTTTTTAGTTATTTAAAACACTAAGAGAGAGGTGAGAATGAACATTGGACTGTTGGAAACTGAGCCTGGAGACATTTTAATAGGGAATAAAGAAATGAGGAGGAACCGAGTAGGAAGCTTGCATCAGTCTTTATGGTGGAAGGTAACTGCAGCTTATCAGAACTCCAAGAGAACCAGGACGCAGAAGAGACTGTGCTGGCCATAACTAAGGAGAAGGTTTTGGGGAAACTGAAAGATATGCAGGTAGATAAATCACGCAGACCAGATGGATAACACCCCAGAGCTCTGAAGTAGATAGCTGCAGAGATTACGGAGACATTGTGTCTATCTTTCAGGAATCATTGGAGCCTGGGAAGGGGCCAGAGGACTGGAAAATGGTTAATTTAACAACCCCATTTAAAAGATAGGGAGGCAGAAGATGGAAATGTACAGAACGGTTAGCTTAACCTCGGTTATTGGTAAGATTTTAAAATCTATTATTAAGGATGTGGTTGTGGAGTACTTGCAAGTGTATGGTAAAATTGGACTCAGCCAGCATGGCTTCATCAAGGGGAGGTCATGCCGGACAAATCTGTTAGAATTTTTTGAGGAGGTAACGAGCAAGTTAAACAAAGTTGAGCCAGTAGATGTAATCAATTTGGTTTTCCAGAAGCCTTCTGACAAGTGCTGCACAGGAGGCTGCTAATTATGAGTCCATGGTGTAGGGGCTATGTATTGGCATTGATAGAGGATTGGCTGACTGGCAAAAGGCACAGATTGGGAATAAAGGGGTCTTTTTCAGGATGCCAGCCGGTGACTAGTTGCAGGGGTCTGAGTTGGGACTACAATTATTCACATTATACATTATTGATCTGGATAAAGGAGCTGAGGGCATTTTGCTAAGTTTGCAGATGACACATGGATAGATGGAGGGACAGACAGTGTTAAGTAAGTGGGGGGGCTGCGGAATGACTTGGACAGGCTGGGAAAGCGGGCAAAGAAGTTGCAGATGGAATACATGGGAAAGTGTAGGTTATGCATCTTGGTCGGAAGAACGGGAAAAAGGTTTAGAATTCTGAAGCACAGAGGGTCTTATGGGTCCTAGTTCAGAATTCTGTTAAGGTTAATATGCAAGTTCTGTTGGCAGTAAGGAAGACAAATGTAACGTTAGCATTGATTTTAAGGGAGCTCGCATACAAGAGCAGAGATGTACTGCAAAGGCTATATAAGGTTCTGGTCAGCTTGCATTTGGAATATTGTGAGCAGCTTTGGGCTCTGTATCTAAGGAAGGGCATGCTGGCCTTAGATAGGGCCCAGAGGAGGTTCACAAGAATGATCCCAGGGATGAAGGATTGTCTTATGAGCAGCGGTTGAGGACTCTGGGTCTGAGCTTGTTGAACTTTAGAAGGTTGAGGAGGGATTTCAGTGAAACTTACAGAATACTGAGACATCTGGATAGAATGGACATGGAGAAGGTACTTCGACTAGCAGAAGAGACATGGACCCGAGGGCACAGTCTCAGAGTGAAGGGGCGACCCTTTAGAACTGAGATGAGGAGGAATTTCTTCAGCTGAGGATGGTTCATCTGTGGAACTCATAGCCACAGAGGGCTATGGATGCCAAGACATTGAGTGTATTTAAGACTAAGGATAGTTGTGTTCTTGATTAGTAAGGGGATTAATGGTTAGTGGGACAAGGCAGGAAAATAGGGTTGAGAAACATATCAGCCATGATCAAATGATGGAGCAGATTCGATGGGCTGAATGGTCTAATTCTTCTCCTAATTTTATGATCTTCTGTTCCCTTTGTTGATCTGTTGAGTTCAGAAGTTTGTAACATGTCCAATTGAAAGAAGTAGTGCTATTGTTTGAGCTTGATTTGAGCTCAACTGGAACACCATAATAGACTGAAGAGAGAGAGAGTCGAGTGAAAGCAGGACTAAGAATTAAAATGCCAGTCAACAAGAATGGCAGCCCTTTGCTAACAGGCTGAATGGAAGTGTTCTACAAAGCAATTCCCCAATCTGCATTTGATTTTCCAATGTAAGGAAGCTAAGTAATGTGTAGCAAATGCAGAATGATAAATTGAAAGTATAACAGGTATGTCACGAAGAAAAACAGAAATTGTTGGAAACGTTTAGTACACCTGACAGCGTAAGTGGAGAGAAATCAGTTAACTTTTTGGGTCAAATTTTTGTTTCTGATTTACAGCGTCTTTCAGTTTCTACAAATATGTCACTATTTATTTTGGAGGGAGAATTTAGGCCCTTAGTCAGTGAAAAGGAGGAGGCAGAAAGTGAAATGTTTTACCTGTTGCACTGACATAGAAGTGTACAACATTAACAGGAGGTGATGTTGTGAGTGATTGAGGGATGGACCAGGATGTTACTGAAGGAACAGTCACTTCAGACTGCTGAAAGGTGAGTAGTTGCTGTATTTGGTGGCATCATACATAGGGATGGCTGAAATGGTGGAGAATGAATATTGAATAGCCCATGTAGAGGCACAAGAGGAACACTATACGTACAAAATTGAAGACAGTGAATAATCAGGTGGTTCAGCCTCTTTAATGTTGGCTGTAGCTGGCATATAACATCACTGTATGAAAGAGTATCTGTCTTTCTGGGCATTATTCTTGTGTGTGCCTAGATGATGTTTGTTACAATATCCTCTTCCAACCAATATCAAATAACACATCAGGTGTACCCTAGAACTTTGTGGGAAACTAGGGAAGTGATTGCTGGGCACCTTACTGAGATATTTGTAACATTGTTTGCCATGGGTGAGGTGCCAGAAGGCTGGAGGCTAGCTAATGTGTTGCCATTATTTAAGAAAGGCGGTCAGGAAAAGCCAGGGAACTGTAGCCTAGTGAGCCTGACATCAGTGATGGGCAGGTTGTTGGAGAGGATTCTGAGGGACAGGATTTACAAGTATTTGGAAAATCAAGTACTGAATTGGGGATAGTCAACATGGCTTCATGATGGGAAATTGTATCTCACTAACTTGATTGAGTTTTGTGAAGAAGCGACAGGAAGGATTGATGAAGGCAGAGCAGTGGTTAACAAGGTTAGATCACATGGAATACAGGGAGAACTAGCAATTTGGATACAAAATTAACTAAAGGTTGGAGACAGAGGGGAGCAGTGGAGGGTTTCTTTTCAGAATTGAGCCTGTACCAGCGGTGAGCTGCAAGGATCAGTGCTGGATCCCCTGCTTTTTGTCATGTATGTAAATGATTTGAATATGAAATTAGGACGTATGGTTTGGAAATTTGCAGATCACACCAAAACTGGTGATGTAGTGGACAGCAGAGAAGGTTACCTCAAAACACAATAGCACCTTGATCTGATGGGCAGATGGGCCAAAGAGCGGTAAATAGACTTTAATCTAGATAATATGCGGGGCAGGATTTATACACTTACCTGTAAGGCCCTGGGAAGTGTTGTTAAATGAAGACACCTGGGGGTGCAGGTTCATAGTTCCTTGAAAGTGGAGTTGCAGGTAGACAGGATAGTGAGAAGGTGTTTGGTATGCTCACACTTATTGGTCAGTGCATTGAGTATGGGAGTTGGGAGATCATGTTGTGGCTGTACAGGACATTGGTTAGAGAGATAGTAGAAACTGCAGATGCTGGAAATCTGAGATAACAAGATGTAGAGCTGGATGAACACAGCAGGCCAAGCAACATCAGGGGAGCTGGAAAGCTGATTTTTCGGACCCAGCCCCTTCTTCAGAAAAAATGCCAGCTTTCCTGCTCGTCTGATGCTGCTTGGCCTGCTACGTTTATCCAGCTCTACACCTTGTTATCTAGGACATTGGTTAGGCCACTTTCGGAATACTGTGTGTAATTCTGGTCACCCTGCTATCGGAAAGATGTCAATAAACTTGAAAGGGTTCAGAAAAGATGTACAAGGTTGCTGTCAGGGTTGAAGGCTTACGCTATAGGGAGAGGCTAAAAAGACTGGGGCTATTTTCCCTGGACTGTCAGAGGCGTGAGGGGCATGGACAAGGTGAATAGTCAAGGTTTTTTCCCCAGGGTAGGGGAGTCCAAAATTAGAGAGCATAGATTTAAGGTGAGAGGGGAAAGATTTAAAAAGGATCTAAGGGTCAATTTTTTCATGCAGAGGACGGTGCATGTATGGAATGAGCTGCCAGAGAAAGTGGTGGAGACCAATACAATACATTTAAAAGGCATCTGAATGGATATATGAATAGGAAGTGTTTAGAGGGATATGGGCCAAATCCTGGCAAGTGACACTAGATTAATTTAGGATATCTGATTGACATGGGCAAGTTGGACCTAAGTGCCTGTTTCCATGCTGTCCTTCTCTATGACTCTATGAAAACTAATTGAGGCACATGAAAATAAACCCTACACAAGATAATCAGGGTGTAGCTGGCAACTAGAACTCTATCCCAAGAACAATGGGAACATTCAGGAAAAGACAGGAGTCAAATGTGAAAGAAAAAGAAACATAAGAAATATAAGAATCAGCTTCCATGTATGGGTATGGTAGCAAGATGAGAAAGATCTTTTAATTCAGCGCTAACTTCCCTGCCTCTGAGCCACATGCTCCTGGTGAACACCTACTCTTAAACCTGAGGGTCAAGGCAAGTGTATTCATAATATGGCCATAGAAGTTAAATGTTAACATACGTCAATGACAGTCAGTATGGGTGGGGGCAGTTCCTGGCCAGCCATGTGATAGAAAAAAATTAGGGTCTCTACCATCACTGTCCCTAGCTCTAAGTTAACACATACATGCAAAAGTGTTTGCTGTCCCAACAACTTGGACTGCTCAGGGGCCTGATTGGTTGGACAGTTGATGTGAATCAGGTCAAGTGCCAAAATCATGGTTTGAGGCGCTCTTGTGGTGGAATGGTGGTGTCTCTATATCTGAGCCCAGAGACCTGGGTTCAAGTCCCCCCTTCTCCAGGAGCCTATCATTGCATCCCTGAGTAGGTTAATTGAGAATAAGCATGTTTTCAATCTCATTTTGGCTGATGTATTTAGGGGACTGGCCTCCTTGTCTTCAGCTGTGTGGAAGTTGTGGGTCAGAGGAGTGGGCAACTTGTGAAGAAGATATTTGGTGAAAGCTTTGCTGGACTAATAGTCTAGAACCCGAGGCTAAGGATCTAAGAACATGAGTTCAAATGCTGGCTCATCATATAGGGAATTAAAATGAACAAGAAATGACCAGATTATAGGAAAAACCACCTTAGTTTTATTCCTTCATCTGAAGTGGATTTGACTAGTTTATATGCCAGAGCTCATCACCCATTCCTAATTGCTAATTCCATTCCTGGAAACATGGTCGTGAGCTGTAGTCTTGAACTGCCAATTCACTGATTTTTTTTCAGTGGCGATTGCTAGTCTTATTCAATCTCTGATTCCAGAAAAATAGAAGCATGGTTGGTTCATAATTTCCTCTGAGACAGTCTAGGAAGCCATTCAGTTCTAGTCAAGACTCAGTACCATTTGTTCATGAGCAATTTGGATGGCCTCACCAACAATATTATCTTCATGTCAAAAAGAAACACCGAACATTTGAAGCTAAACATTTACATTCGTTACTTACATTACAGCCTCCACACATGGTGCAAGAGCATTCTGTAACCTGTAATGTGTGATGTTATAGGGGATTTTCCTCGCAGATACTTTCTTGCAGCAGTTTGTGGTAACTCTGCTTGGCCGGAGATCTGAAAAATAAAAGAGGTGAAATGTGTAGGAACCAAGCTTTTCCAATCAAGATGATCAATTTGTTCATCAAAAGCAGAAGATGTTGAAATTGAAAAACTTACATGAGCTGCTTGAGACAAAGATACTCCCAAAAAGCAGAAAAATGACTACAGTTTGGCGCAATCCCCTGGTATGCATTGTAGATTGTCTGAGAAATTTGTCTTTGCTTCAGCTTGGCACTTCGTCAGAAGCTGCTGCAGTGAGGTTAAAAATGTTTTTGCTGTGATATGTCTGCCACTGTTTACTTATTTCCCTTTTCAAAATGATTATCAGAAAGTGCACCCACAGGAAAGCGGTCTGCCTGTCAGCTTCGTTTACGTGGTTTCATTTGAATGGGCTGTTACTTGGAAGGTTCGGTTTTAAAGTAATTATGCACTTTTCAAAATCAGAAAATACAACCTCAGCTCTTGCAACTGCTATGAGCTTATTCCATCGTGCTTCAAACATCCACCTCTTCTTTTACAATATATTTGCAAAGATAACCAACTTTCCATGCATTTTCCTTAAGCTTTCTTTCTAATTGCTCATGATATCCTTTCTTTCTAGCAAGAACTAATACTGTACTGTTAAGCTCATATAAGGCTCTGCTCGGGCCACATTTAAAATATTGTGAGCAGCTTTGGGTCCCACATCGAAGGGAAGATGTGCAGCCATTGTGTGGGGTCCAGAGAAGGCTTACAAGAATAATTACAGGAATGAAGGGCTTGTCATATGTAGACCGGTTAAGGACTCTGGGTCAATAGAATATAGAAAGATGAAAGGGGATCTCATTGCACTTTACAGACTGCTGAGATGCCCAGAGAGAGTGGATGTAGAAAAGATGTTTCCACTGGCAGGAGAGACTAGGACCTGAGGGCACAGCATCAGAGTGAAGGGAAAGCCCTTTAGAATTGAACTGAAGAGGAATTTCTTCAGGGAGAGGGTGGTGAATCTGTGGAATTCATTGCTGCAGGAGGCTGGGGAGGCCAAGTCAATGAGTGCATTTTGGACAGAGATAGATAAGTTCTTCATTTCTAATTGGATCAAATGCTATGGAAGAAGGTAGGAGAATGGAGATGAGAAACATATCGGGAACAAAAACTGAGGTTGCTGGAAAATCTCAGTCTCTTTGCTGAACTTTTCCAGCAACCTCAGTTTTTGTTCCTGATTTACAGCATCCGCGGTTCTGTTGGTTTTCATTTAGTGAGAAACATATCAGCTATGTTCAAAGGGCGAAGCAGAGTCATTGGCCAGATGGCCCAATTCTGCTCCTGTATCTAATGGTTGTATGGTTTGTGTTGATTCTGGTGATATGGGACATTGCTGGTATGGCCAGTACACACGGTCCATTATTCATTTCTCTTGAAAAGGTGGTAGTGGACTCTGTTCTTGAATGAGCAGACTTAATCCTCAGATAAAGGGTAGGCCATTTTGGAATAAGGTGAAGGGGAATTTCTCCAAAGGGTGGGGAAGCTTTGAAATTCTCTGCACAAGAAGGCTGAAGAAGTTCAGTCTTTGAATATTACCCCTGGGCACTCTGGGGCAATTTAGCCAATCCATCTAATCTGCACATCTTTGGACAGTGGGAGGAAACCAGAGCACCTGGAGGAAGTCCACGCAGACACGAGGAGAATGAGCAAACTCCACACAGACAGCTGCCCGAGGTAAGAATTGAACCCGGGCCCCTGGCGCTGTGAGGCAGTAGTGCTAACTGCTGGAGGATTGTTTCCTGTCAAAATTGATAGTTTGGACCTGACTGGTGTTAAGCTTCTTCAGTATTGTTGTAGCTGCAATCATCCAGGCAAATGGAGAATGTTATGACTTGTGCCTGATTCAGGGGCTATGTCTAGACATTGCTTCTTTCACATAATCAACCCTTCAAAGGCTCAAAAAAGTGAAACTCCTCATGATCAAACCTAAACAGTAAGCCAATCACAGATGAGTTTGATGCTGTCCTTACCTTGCTTTGGATTTTTGCCTATCCCATTTGAACCATTGTTGACATATTGTGTCACGTTGCTATAACCATATTAAGCTTGCTGATATGTTTGGATCTTCCACTGTTTGTGGGCCACCCTGATGCCAAGAGGTCCGAGTATTCTGGCAGTCATTTCGGAAATGCCTTTGATGTAGGGGAGCGTGGTTATGGTTTCTGAGCCCATTTTGTCTGTTTGTTTGGGTTTATTGCTGAGGAATCGGCAGACTGTGTTCATAGGGTACCCATTCTTTCTTGGCATCAGGGTAGCCCACAAACCCACCAACACACTAAAACAGCAGCGAATGAACTTAAAAGACCCTATACAGACAACAAATAAAACAAACGTCATCTACAAAATACCTTGCAAGGACTGTGACAAACATTACATTGGACAAACTGGCAGAAAGCTAGCCACCAGAATACATGATCATCAACTAGCCACAAAACGACATGACCCACTATCACTCGTATCCTTACATACAGATGAGGAAGGACACCACTTTGATTGGGACAACACATCCACCCTAGGACAAGCCAAATAGAGACACGCACGAGAATTCCTAGAAGCATGGCATTCCAACCGGAACTCCATCAACAAACACATTGATTTGGAGCCAATCTACCATCCCCTGAGAAAAAGAACAGGAAATGACATCACCAATGCAGGAAATGACATCACCAACCCAAGGAAACCTAACCAGATAAATAGAAAGCGGGACATAACATCAGCGCTTCATCGGAGGCTCACTGATGATGTTACCTAGAATGGTGATGAAATGTCTGGGAACAAACCTTCCAGCTCAGTGAACCAGCTTACATCTGGAACAAAATAAAGACCCACTCTTCTGTGGACCGAGAGGAGGAGAGTGCTGTCTTAGAGGTGGAAGGAAGACGTCGGGTTGGCTGTGCACCCTTGCAACCGGTGGATCTCAATGCTGGCTTCGGCCTAACGCTGGTTCAGGGGAGCAGCCAACCTGCACTGATGGCTGCGGCAAGTGTTCGTGCCCCAGGTCAGGGGGTCCGGAACACCATCCGTGTTTCAGTGAAGAAGGTGGCTGAAGGTGCACCTGTGGACCGCACCTTCTTCGTGAAGAGGGTCCTGTGGACTGTTGCGGGTTCGCTGCTGCGGGCATTTACTGCCTGCAGGATTTCCCCAGAGGAGGTTTTTACGATGTAACGTTCAGGACTGCCAAGCTTTGCGAGTGCTTCCTGGAGGTTTTCAAGGAGAAAGGAGGTGAGGGCCCCTTCTCTGTATTGACCGCTGTCCCGCTGTTCGTGATGCCAGCGCAGAGGAGCTGTATGGTGACTGTACACATGTACAACCCACATATGCCAGCAGATGATGTCCTGACCTTCCTTGGAAGGTACGTGAAGGTGGAAGGGGACCTAACCAACATCATGGACCCCTTTGGCATCTGGACCAGTAAGAGGCAGGTCAAAGTGACGCTGAGGATGGGCGCGGACGGGAACGTCGTACACCCACCGTCCAGCTTCGCGATCGGCGGGGGCAAGGGCTACCTGACCTATGCAGGGCAACCTAAAGTCTGCCATGCCTGTGGTAGGCCAGGTCACGTGGCGGCCGACTGCAAAGCCACCATCTGCAGGAACAGCAGGGAGGAGGGACACCTTGCAAAGGATTGCCCACAAGAAAAAAAAGCTGCAACCTTTGCGGGGAAGCGGGCCACCTCTATAGGGCATGCCCGCGGCGGGGCACCACCTACGCCCAGGTCGCTGGCAGGGGCAATGCGGGGACAGCCCCCCCCGGAGGAGAGGAAGGCACCAGGGCCCTGCAAGGACCCCACTAATGTGCAGGAGGGCCAGGTCGTGCAGGAGGGCCCAGCCCAGCAGGATAGGCCCCGAGGCCAGCAAAGCGCCCCTGCAGGCTCCGCTCCCCCCCACCAACAACCTGGAGTCGATGGAGGCGGCGACAGGTGACCCAGGGGAGTGGACGACGGTCCGGAAAGCGAGGAGGAAGCCGCATCAGCGGGCCCAGGAACC
Organism: Stegostoma tigrinum; assembly: GCF_030684315.1. Classification (NCBI taxonomy): domain Eukaryota; kingdom Metazoa; phylum Chordata; class Chondrichthyes; order Orectolobiformes; family Stegostomatidae; genus Stegostoma; species Stegostoma tigrinum. The sequence goes on along the minus strand of NC_081367.1, from coordinate 16,437,359 downwards.
GCAACCATCAGGTGGGAAGAGGCAGCTACAGGGGGACTATAAGAGCTCCTCTGACGAGGGAGATTCGGAGAGGGCCCGCACAAAGCAGAAGCTAAAGATCTCAAGGGAGAAGGAAAGCAGCACCCCACTTCCAGGTGACGGGAGGTGTCCTGAGGCTCCCTCCGACACCCAGTCACGTGCTGCTGGGGCCCTGGAGGGCCCCCTGGAACTTGCAGGCGGGAAGGAGGAAACAGCGCGTCCCCAGCCTGACACAGAGCCGGACTCTCCTGCCTCCGTACCCCCGACGGGGGGATGCCACCAAGAAGGCAGCACGGATGGTTTCCTGAGCCCGGAGAGCGTCCAGCAGTTAGCCCGGGCAATGGGCATGAAGGGACAGATGGAGGGGCTGGACCTTGGACTTGGGGAGGGTACTGCAGTCACTGCCCTCAATGGGCGTACGAGTTGTGAGCATTAATGTGCGCAGCGTCAAGTCCACCGCAAGATGTGTGTCCACATTGGTCTACCTGACCACCGTCAAGGCGGACCTCCTGTTTCTGCAGGAGTGCGGGAGACCGCACCTCAGCAGGTATGGGAAATGGTCCGGCGCCTGGACCTGTGGGCCTTTGATCTGGTCGGGGGTAACGACTGTCGCTCCTTGGGCCTCGCTATTCTGCTGCGGGGGCGCAACTTCACCATCTCTCAAGTTCAGGAGGTGGTGGTGGGGGGAGGGGGGTGCGCCTCCTAGTGGCTGAGGTCACCTACAGGAACCTGAGGCTGATCAATGTGTACGCCCCAGCGGTACAGAGTGAGCGGTTGGCCGTCCTGCAGCAGCTTCCACCCCTGCTGGCTACGTCCAGGCCGGTCATCCTAGGCAGAGACTTCAACTGCATCATTGATGCAGATGGAAGATCCGGCGTGAGGACAGCGGGTGAGGGGAGTCACCTGGACGTCATGTCCAGATTCTTGATGGGCACGGTGAAGGACGCCAAGCTGCTCAACGTCTTCAGCACCCCTGCAGACAGAGCGCAGCAGAGGTACACCTGGTCGCGGCCAGACGGGTCTATTTGCTCTCAAGGGTAGACTTCCTGTTTGTGTCACGGGCGTTCTCGGTCAGGTTCACCGGCGTCGAGCCAGTGTTCTTCTCTGACCACTGCCTCTTGCTGGCCTACTGTCACTTACAGGACGACCAGCCGGCCGGCAAGGGGACGTGGAAGCTCAACACGACTCTGTTGACCCCGGAGAACGTCGAGGAGCTTAAGAGGGTGTACGCCGGTTGGAGAACAGTGAAACCCCTCTTTGAGTCTGCGGGCGACTGGTGGAAGACGGTGAAGGAGAACGACAAGAGGTTCTTTGTCCTCAAGGGTGTTCGGAAGGCAAGAGAGAGGCGGGGAAAGCTGTCGCACTCCAGAAAAGGGTGCAGAACCTGCTCCTTCTGCAGTTGACGGGGGTCGATGTCACGGAGGACCTCCGCGAGGTGAGGGGCCAGCAAGCCTCGCTCTTCACCGCAGAGGCCTCCAGGATAATCTTCCGGTCCAGGGTCCGCTCCGTGGAGCAGGACGAGACGTGCTCACGTTTCTTCTTTCAGAAGGTGCACAAAGAGAGCTCTGTGCTTAGCCGGCTGAAGGAGGACGACAGCTCAGTGACGTCGTCTAGGCCCAACATTTTGAGGATCAGCAGATCCTTCTATGCCGGACTGAACGACACGAAGCCCACGGACAGCACGGCCTCCAAGTCGTTCCTGTTGTCTATCACGGAGGTCTTAGACGACAGCATGAGGGAGTGGCTGGACCGGCCGATATCCCTGGACGAGCTGACCAGAGCCCTCAAGTCCTTTGAGTGGAATAAGACTCCCGGGAGCAACAGCTTACCGGTCGCGCTGTATTCCGCTCTGTGGGACCTGGTCGGCCAGGACCTGCTGGAGGTGTACGATAGTGCGCTTCGGGCAGGGGAAATTTGCAAGTCCACGAGGAAGGGCATCATCATCCTCATTTACAAGAGGAAGGGGGAGAGGGAAGAAATTAAGAATTGGCGTCCCATTTCACTATTGAACATGGACTACAAAGTCCTGGCCAAGGTCATAGCCAACCGGGTCAGGTCTGTCCTGGAGTCGGTGATTCACCCTGACCAAACCTGTGCTGTGCCAGGCAGAAAAATCGCTGAGAGTCTCGCGCACATCAGGGATACGATCGCCTACGTGCAGGACAGGCGGGTGGACACCTGCCTCGTCAGCCTGGACCAGGAGAAGGCCTTCGACAGGGTCTCTCATGCTTACATGAGGGACGTCCTCTCCAAATTGGGGTTCGGGGAGGGCATCTGCAATTGGATCCGGCTGCTCAAACCAACATCGTTAGCGCAGTCTCGATCAACGGGTGGGAATCGGACAGTTTTCCCGTCAGATCTGGAGTCAGGCAGGGCTGCCCGCTCTCTCCTGCCTTGTTCGTGTGCTGTGTGGAACCCTTCGCCGCATCCATCAGGAAGGACGTGAGCCTGAAGGGCGTGACTATCCTAGGCAGCGGAGGCCTTCAGGTCAAGACCTCCCTGTACATAGGCTGTTGGACATCTGCGGCCAGTTTGAACTGGCCTCGGGTGCCAAAGTCATAGGGATAAGAGCAAGGTCATGTTCTTCGGGAACTGGGACGACCGCTCCTTCATCCCCTTCACCGTCAGGACAGACTACCTGAAGGTGCTGGGTGTTTCGTTCGGTGGAGCTGGGGTGTGCACTAAGACTTGGGAGGAGCGTATCACCAAACTGAAGCAGAAGCTGGGCAGGTGGACGCTCCGGTCCCTCTCCATTGCGGGTAAGAACCTGGTTGTCAGGTGCGAGGGGCTTTCGGTACTGTTGTATGTGGCGCAGGCCTGGCCTATTCCCTGGACCTGCGCCGCTGCAGTCACCCGGGCCATTTTCCAGTTCATTTGGGGGTCGAGGATGGACTGGGTCCGCAGGGACACCATGTACAAAGACCTGGAAAATGGTGGAAAGGGCGTACCGAACGCCACCCTCGCCCTGACGGCTACGTTTGTGTGCGGCTGCATCAAGCTGTGCATAGATCCTCAGTACGCAAACACCAAGTGTCACTACTTACTGAGGTTCTACCTGTCCCCGGTGTTGCGAAGGATGGGCCTGGCCTCGTTGTCGTGGAACGCTCTGAGTAGTTGGACCGTCCCGTACCACCTGTCCTTCGTGGAGAAATTTTTGAAAGGAAACACCTTTGACCACAAGGCCATCAGGCAGTGGTCAGCACGTAGTATTCTCGAGACCCTTCAGGAAAAGGAGAGGGTGGATCCCATCGTGTTGTTCCCCACGCAGACTGCCAAAGTCGTTTGGCAGAATGCCTCATCGCCAGAACTTTCAAACAAACACAAGGACATTGCTTGGCTGGCGGTGAGATGGGGTCTGCCAGTGAGATCCTTTATGCATGCCCGGAATCTCTGCGCCACCGCACGCTGCCCTCGAGGCGGCTGCGGGGGGAACGAGACTGTCGATCACCTCCTTCTGGAGTGTGCCTATGCGCAGGAGGTCTGGAGGGAGATGCAGTGGTATTTGTCGAGGTTTGTCCCAAGCAGCTCCGTGACGCGGGACTCCATGCTCTACGGGCTGTTTCCCGGGACGCACTCCGAGACCAACATCAACTGTGCCTGGAGGACCATCAATGCGGTGAAAGACGCTCTTTGGTCTGCCCGCAACTTGCTGGTCTGCCAGCTGAAAGAACTGACCCCGACCGAGTGTTGCAGACTGGCGCACTCCAAGGTCCAGGACTACGTGCTGAGGGACGCGCTAAAGCTTGGGGCAGCCGCCGCCAAGATGCGGTGGGGAAAGACCACGGTATGAAACCCCTTGCCCAGAATAGAAAAAAGGGCCCTATCTGGTAACTGGGCCCAGCTGGCGCCTTCCCCAACTGGTCAGGGGGCCAATGGGGACTGTGCGGGGAGACAACTGCCAGGGTATTTTCTTTGCTTTGTTTTTTTCTTCTTCGTTTTTTTTTCCTTTAGTTGGTGTACGTACCCCCTGGGTAACCCGGAGCGGCTTGCATGACTGGGTAGGTGTATAAATATGTAACATGACTGACTGAGTTTTGCAAACTAAGGGCTCACTGTTCAAAATACCTCGGTGAGATGAGTATTTCTTCTCACAGAGATCAATTCAATTGCTCTAAAAATGGAAAAAGCAGAGTCATACAGTTTGGAAACAGACCCTTCGGTCCAGCCAGTCCATGCCAAATATAATCCCAAACTAAACTCGCCTCACCTGCCTGCTCCCGGCCCATATCCCTCCAAACCTTTCCTATTCACGTACTTATCCAAATGTCTTTTAAATGTTGTTACTGTGGCCACACCCACCACTTCCTCAGGAAGTTCATTCCACACTCGAACCACTCTCACTGTAAAATATTTGCTCTTCATGTGTTTTTTACATCTCTCTCTCTCCTGAAAATTGTGTGCTCTTGTCTTGAACTCCCGATCCTATTCAAGACAAATATGTTTTATTTTTTGTACATCTTATGAGTAACGTATTTTTTTTAAATAAAAAAAGGTGACGAAACGTCTGAAAACTAACCTTCCAGCTCAGTGAGCAAACTCACATCCAGAACCTCAACCTGAGCTACAAATCTTCTCAAAACTCGCTAGGAAACCTTTTCTGTTAATGGTGCCTGCTACAAGACAATATGATTCTCTCCACACAATGTGCGTATAATTTATAGCACCCTGTTTTAGTTCTAGACTCTGCAAATAGGTGAAACTTTTTACCTGAATCTACCTTAAGTATTTCATAAGTTTCAATAAGGTCAGCTCTTATGTTTCAAAAGGCTAGAATGCAGGCCCAGTTTGGCCAGTCTGTCATCGTGGCACAATCCTGGCCCAGTTTGGCCAGTCTGTCATCGTGGCACAATCCTGGCCCAGTTTGGCCAGTCTGTCATCGTGGCACAATCCTGAGGTAATGTGTGCAGTGTTCTCCAGAACCCAACCACCTCAAGCAGCCAACTGAGTGTATCCAAATCCCTGAATTCTATCCTTGACTGACAATGTTACTTTCAAATGTGACTGTTGACAGTCCCCTTGGCCTAACCAAACTTAAACCATGGGACATGACCATTTAACTGAAGCACATGTGGTGTGTTTGCTGCATAAACCATAAGCATATGCTTAAGGAATGACATGGATGAGGCAACACGCTATGCAGAAATATGATTTGCAACCCTGCGCCCCCCCGCCCACCTTGGCTTATCTTTGTTAACAACCATGACAAGCTGCTTTTTTGTTGTGTTTGCACGAAACACCAATGCAGGGCAAAAGTGATTCCACCCTAGATGTGAGGCTTTACATTCTGAATGAGGCAGCAAAGTTCAAAATGGCAAGGCAGGAACAGATGAGCAGCCAATTAGGTGAAAAAATGAGTAAGTACCAAGGGAGTAAGCAAAAAGCATTGAGGTACACCCTCTTCTGATGCGTGAATTGGAGTGGCTTTTGGAGCAACATTTGAAGTGACTTGGTAGCAGCATTACAATGAAAGGTGCAGCATTAAAGAGGATAACTATATTCTACGTGGGTTGGAGATGTGCCATTACGTTGTAGCAAGGCTGGTGCACATCTGAAGCCGATCTCTGCAGTTAGTCACTGCCCATGAATCATAACCTGAGCCTGCTTTCCAAAAGCACCCAGGAAGTTTGACACCATCCACACAAAGCAGCCTGCTTGGGTGATGCTAGGCTCTTACATATTCATTCTTTTCACCACTGATGCTTAGTAGTGGCAGTGCGTACCATCCATAAGATATGCTGCAAATATTCACAAAGTTTCTTTAGCGAGCACCTCCAAATCAACAGCTATTTTGATCTATAAATATAAGGCTGTAGATACCACTTGCAAGTTTCCCTCCAAGCCACTCACTATTCTAATTTGGAAATGTATTGCCATTCCTTCAGTGTGGCTGGGACAAAATCCTTGAAATCCCTCGCCAGTGGCATTAAGGAGATCCCTAACCAAATGGACTGTAGCAATTCAAGAAAGCAGCATACAGTAACCTTCTCAAGGACAAGTAAGGATGAATACTGGAACAATCAGATTGCCTACTTACCATGACAAATGAAACAAATGTTCGAGGCTTGGAGAAGCAAACATTGAGCTGGAGCACCCCCTTAGACGTTCATGTCAAGACTTGTTGCAGTCTAATTTCTCTCCATTGTGTGGAAAAATATGAAATTGCTTAGCAATGAGGTAAGAGTAGAAACTAGTGAGATGTGTCTTCTTGGTACTGACTAGTGAGATTCTCATCTCACTGTTCAAAACTTGTTTGGAAAATATAGCCATTTTCCTGATTTTGCCATACTTTCCCAACTGACTTGACATTGCTCGTGTTGTTCAGGGGCTGCAAAAAATAAACCTTTTGTTTCTTATTCACAGAGGTTTAAAATACACTTAGATAAGAACATGAATAGGGAAGATATGGAGGGATATAGACCAAGAGCAGGCAGTTGGAACAAATTTGGTTTGTGATTGCATGCAGCATGGGTTGGTTAGACTGAAGGGTCTGTTTCTGCATTGTATGACTCTTTGATTCTATGATTGCTGACCCGCTGAGCACTTGCCAAACTCTCAAGTGAGATTTCAGATTTCCAGCTTCCACAGTAGTTATCTATGCTTTAGTACTTATGTTAATTGGGTTTTGATAGCTATGAAAGCAACAAAGTGTTCCTGAAAGTCTTTGGCACTGTCTGAAACACTCAAAAATGTTTGCACCTTTATTTGCTAAATATTCAGACTTGCATAACTGCATTTTTCAAATGTTACTTTCAATAGGAACATATACATCTTCAAGGCAGTGCAAACAGAAAATTGTTCCACTCAACTATACTCAACTGGCAATCCTGAATCCTGAAATAACGACACTGTAAAATCCCGATATAGGGAATTTAAAATCAATTAATTCATGAAATGAAATTCAAATTAAAAAAAAAGTATTAGTAATGATAACCAGGAAACTACTGGATTTCAATAAAAAAAATCCATCTGCACTTAGAGATGGTAAGAACTGCCAATATGGAGTCAGAGATAACACAGTGTGGAGCTGGAAGAACACAGCAGGCCAGGCAACATCAGAGGAGTGGGAAAGCTGAAGTTTTGAAGCATCCCTATCCTAAATAACATTCCTGTACTAGATGAATGCTCCCAACAATGGATTCATGGTCATTATTAGACTCTTAATTTCATATTTTTATTGGATTCAAATTCCACCATTTGCCATGATAGAATCCAAACATGGGTCCCCAGAAGATTACTGGATCTCTGGATTAACAGTGCAACAATGTTATCCCACTGCCTCCCACTTCATGTGACTTCAGATCCATGGCAATGTAATTTTTCTAATCTATCCTCTTCAGTCGAGTATAAAACCAAAAAGTGGCCTAGTTTTCACCAGACCAGGGAAACAATAAAGCCTGTCCGCAATCCTGCTCAGCTGATGCTGCAAAATGTTCCTCATTAACATCGGGGGACTTACTAAAATTAGGAAAACTGTCCCACGGACTGTTTAAGGAGCAATCTGACCTGGTTATCTTTGCTTAATTACATCTTATATCCAGGGTCCCAGTTTTCTCCCAGCACTGTCTCTGGGTATGCTTTGTCTCACCAGCAGGACAGATTCAGTAAAGGTGCTGACACCATGGTATTTCAGAGCGAGTGACCCTGTGGGTCCTCGACATTGAATCGGGCTTACATGAAGTCACATGGCATCAGGTCAGACACAGACAAGGAAACCTCCTGCTATAAGTTTTCACTTGTTGAAATCAATTGAATCTAAAATCAGAGGGAAAGCAGACTCATTTCCCAGTAGATGGTTAGCCACTCTGTGTGAAGATTAGGAAATACTCCCATTTGGGCTTCATTCAGTGTTGTCTGTAGTAATGCTAGAGTCTATGATTGACCTTGGTGCTTCTAAGTTTGTCTCCACCTGCCATTCATGAGTAATTCCTGAAAGTGCACCTGCATGAGCATTGACAGAGATGATTTGTAATGTGGGCAGTTTCACAATAATAATGCTCATTTGAAAAATACCAGAGAGACACTAGCATAGATTTCAATGGATCTCACATGAATTTGAAAAGGCACAGTAAGTAGAGAAAACTATGTTCTGGATTTTCATTTTTAAGTTGGGAGCACAGAGTGAATGAAAGTCAAAATCTACCATTACAACTGTAAGAAATCCCCATAAGTTGTGGGGATGTGGTGAAGTGGTGCTAGGATTTTCACGTGGATTGTAAGAGCCACAGTGACTGCCAGGTGCGGAGGCAGCTGTATTAAACAGCAGACTCGGTACTCTGAGATGTGTAAGAAAAGGAACAAAGCAATAAGTAGCCTTTGAACCCTCACTCTGTCTCTCACCTCTGCATAATTCCACATTGTGCATCCATTCCAACTCATGCTACCTCATGCAATCCCACCCTCCAGGTGGTAGGGGAATTCCACCATGGTAATGCCTTTGAATGTCAACGGGTGATGGTTAATTCTCTCTTGTTGGAAATTGTCATTGCCTGACACTTGAGTGGTGTAATTGTTACTAGCCATTTATTATAGCATGAACACTGATGAAAATTGTATGATCATCAGTGAACATCCCCACTTCTGACTTTAGGGAGAAGGGAAAGTCATTGATGAATCATCTCAAGATGGTTAGCCTGGGACACAACCTTGTGGAACTCCTGCATTAATGCCCTGGGCTGAGGAGATGGGCCTCTCGCAAAAACACCCATTATCCTTTATGCTGTGTTCCCAGGAGTTTTCCTTGCTTTCCCACAGTGGGTCCGTCACATTCTGTTAATTAGTTGATTGTCCATGACTATTTACAATTGGCTGTTGTTGGACTGGAATGTTTCGAATGGCTGTGAGATTGCTTAGCCCTGTCTATTGTACTCTGCTCCCCCTTTCGAGCATGCAAGTAGTGATGTGTATAAGAAACCACATATTTTTCATATTCTTGGACTATAACCCAAAATAGAAGTTAGACTGCTTCAGCTGGAAAAGAAAAATAAATTGGCAACTTGCAAAACAAACAATGCATGTTGTTGAGCTGTACTACGCAAGATGGCTTTGTCGAGGAAATCAAGACAGAACAGCACCGAGTATTTTTTAAGTACATTTTGTCGAGTAACAGCTCTCTGATTGATTGAGTAGCGGTGTTAGAAAGCCAGTAGTGCCAAGAGCAATAGGATTTTTAAAAAATCCTTCCTGTAGACAGGACCCTTGCAGCTCCACTCCCACCCCCATTCCTATTCACGTGGGGGGACATGACACTAAACCCCAGAAAGTTTAAAAGAAGGAATTCTTACAAGAGAGGACCTAAGTAACTGGTCATATTGAAGGATTACCACAAGCAGACAGAAAATCTTGTCACCCCATTGCAAAGCTCAAAACAACTGTGAGAGAAACAGGAGATAACACCTCTTGCATGAAGTTTCAATTTTCAGAATTTTGCTTACGTGGTATGTTCTTTTTCTGCCCACAGTATAATGCAATAAATGCTGGCCAGCCAGTGACACCCACATCCCACAAATGAGAAGAGAAAAAAATTGTCTGAATTAATTGTGATTGAATCTGAGAGTATGTGTTTGCCTGCGAGCTTGATGAGCTGCATTTAAGTTAAATAAATTACTTTTTCAGTGCTTATTAAATTTACATGTGTTATAGTAAATTGAATTATATTTTACTTTCAGAGAACAAGCTGGTGTGGTTAGTTCACTTTTGGCCTGGTTTAGCAGTCAGTCAGCCAAATCTGTAATTTTGGTGACTCAGTTGGGACTTCTATGTGTTTTTTCCATGACTTGTGAAGCTGTCGGGCATAATAATAAATACAGCGCTAATCTCAGTCCAATTGTAATGTGTTGTAGCTTCACCTGGCTGACACCTTATTTTTAGGTATGCTTGATAGCATGATCTCCTATAGTTTTCATTGACCGAGAGTTGATCCCCCAGCTTGAAAGCACGGAGGAGAATATGGCATTCCAAGAGGTTACAGATTGTGGTTGAATACAATTTTGCTGCTGCTGGCATCCTCCACTGTATCATGGATTTTGAGTCACTAGATTTGTTGGAAATGTGATACAATATGATGATAGAACTTCATCAATACAGGGATTTTGCAAAAATCATTCATCATGATGCCACTATGGATGGGTATGCTGACAACAGGTAGATGGAGAATGTAGGAACATAAGAATATAGGAAATAGAAGCTGGAGTAGACCATCTGGCCCCTTGAGCCTGCTCGTCCATTCAATAAAGTCATGGCTGATCTTTTTTTGGACTCAGCGCCACTTACCTGCACACTTGCCAGAACGCTTAATTTGTTTACGCTTCAAAAAGCTATTTATCTTTGCCTTAAAAACATTCAAAGAGGTAACCCCCCAACTGCTTCCTTGAGCAAGGAGTTTCATGGATTTGATTCACAATGCTTTGGATTAAGATGTTCCTCTTCAACTCAGTCCTAAATCTGCTCCCCCTTATTTTGCGGCAATGCCTCCCTACTTCTAGCTTCACCCACCTATCTCCCTCCCTACCTGCTTCTATCCGAACTGTTTCCTTCATAATTGTACATACTTCCACATGAACCCCACTTATTCTTCTAAGTTCTAATGAATACAGTCCCAGTCTACTCAACCTCTCCTTAGAAGGCAACTGTCTCAACTGCAGAATCTACCTAGTGAATCTCCTCTGTACTCCCTCCAGTGCCAGTACATCCTTTCTCAAGTAAGGAGACCAAAACTGCACGCAGTACTCCCGGTGTGGCCTCACCAGCACCCCGTACAGCTGCAATATAACCTCCCTGCTTTTAAACTCAATGTCTCTAGTAATGAAGGATAATATTCCGTTTGCCTTCTTAATTATCTGCAAATCACCTGCAAAACCATTTTTGTGATTCATGCACAAGGACAACCAAGTCTGTCTGCACAGGAGCAGGGTGCAATTTTTTACCAGCAAATAATAATCCATTTTGCAGTTATTCCTACCAAAATGGATGGCCTCATAGTTACCAACATAGTACCCCATCTACCAAACTCTATTAATGTATCTATATTCCTCTGCAGACTTCCCATGTCCTCTTCAAACTTTGCTCCACCACTCATTTTAGTGTCATCTGTGAACTTTGAATTAGTTCAAAATCTCACCCCCTCCACCACATCTCAAAACCAGCCCAGCTCGTCCCCGCCTCCCTAATCTGTACTTCCTCCTACCTATCCCCTCCTCCCACCTGTAGCCCCACCCCCATCTCCTACCTATTGACCTCATCCCACTCCCTTGACCTGTCTGTCCTCCCTGGACCGACGCATCCCCTCCCTACCTCTCCACCTGCACTCACCTTTACTGGCTCCATCCCTGCCTCTTTGACCAATCTATCTCCTCTCAGCTTCTCCTCTATCCATCTTTTGTCCACCTCCCCTTCTCACCAAATTTATTTCAGAGCCCCCTTCCCCTCCCCCTTTTCTGAAGAAGGGTATTGGCCTGAAATGTCAGCCTTCCTGCTCTTCTGATGCTGTTTGGCCTGCTGTGTTCAGCCAGCTCTTCACCTTGTATTCTTTAAAAGGAACATTGCCCTGTAGAAACCATCACAATTGATGGGCAGATTTCATACAGAGGAAGCAAAAAAAAACTGAATTCATCCTCCTCATATGCTGACATGACTGGTATAGTCAGATTGCCTCTTGGGTGCTTGGAATTACTGTGGATTGCCTACCACCAGTGTCTTCATAATTTGATATTAAAAGCTAATAACATCTCATCTTCTGCACTAAGTATAGATTGTAAATAGATTGTGTTGAAAGAATCCTTTGATTAATAAAACTCCATTGTGTATATTGAGAAATTGTAATGGCCCAATCAAATCATGTGCCAGATGGTACCTTTATGTCAGACGCACTCCCATTCCTAAGATCTTTCCTTTTTGATTTGAAATTTTATATCAGCATTATCTGTACACCATGCGTGGAATTTAATGGAAGTGACAGGAACCCTCATGTTACCTACTTTGGGAAAGGTGCTGAACTAAGTTTTAGGTTGGAACTTGCTGTGAGAATGGAGAGCCTCATTGCTCACCTGCACCGTGCGAAAAGCAGTGGCACTCCAAGTAATGCACCTATTTCAGGCACAACATCGCTGAGGAGCCCAGAGCTCAAGGGGGTTGTGCCTGGAAGTTGATAGAGAAAGGAGGGATTGTTCGCAGTAGGCAACTCTCTTTCTAGTGCTGGAGTCCTTGATTTGACAACCTGACAATGACAGAGCCACTGTGAAAACCAGAGTGGCTTGCTTTTCCTTATGTCGAGAAATTCTCTTTTACACAACTGAACAGTTCTTTTCTCACATCATCAAATCACCCACATTTTGTTTCTCTTCTATTAGCCACCAACAGTAAATCATCTGTTTTCCAACTGATTAATTTGCATGCAAAGCCCGTTAAAGGAAATGCAGACCATCAAAGGTGAGAGGGTGGTAGTGAGCAGGGGATGGGGGCTAAATAAAAATGAATTTGGAGGGAGAGATAAGGCACTGTATCCACCACAATGCTCACCTCTAGCAGAACTGCATGCTTCCTCTCTAAAGACACATGGATAGTAACCACAGAAGAGAAGCAGAGAGTTGGCAGAGATGATCCTCCTCTATGGCCCACTGCCTGGACCTGTTTATAGCCAGCTGGGCCAGTCGCAGGAGCCAACCCTCAAGGAGATCCTTCAATCTGCTCACACCTTTCAGCACCAGATGCCCGGAGATCAGCAGCATAAAGCTGAGATGCAATCAAAAACACAATGAATGAGTTTTTCAAATAACTAAAAAAGGGGTACAGTGGCGGTTGCTGCCAGACCTGCTGAGCTTTTCCAGCAACCTGTTTTTGTTCCTGATTTACAGCATCCACAGTTCTTTCAGTTTTTATTTCGAAGGAATATGTTGCCAGGGCCTATTACTGAGAAAGAGGCTGAATGGAATGGTATCGCTGTAGGGTCTGCAGGTGGGAGGATTAGCTTTTCAGGTTTCTAGCACAATGAGTTTCCCACCCACCGTTAATTACCCACTTAAGGACTGCAGTTGGTGATAGATCAGCAAGAATATCTACGAGCCTTCTTGTCTCAGACTCGATCAGACAGAAGGATGAAGGCAGAAGGCTTTCTACACAATTTCCGCTCACCCATTAAATGTCCCTGCAACCCTCATCAAACTCACTTGAGGGTGAGCATCAAGTTCCACTCAGTGTGCAAAAAATTTGGTCATATTTGATGGCAATTTGATTCTGCTGCATTTGCTTTAAACATGATGAAAGTCTAACTCATGATACTAACAGTGTACCATCATGCTTATTGAAAGCATTACATCACCTGCTCTTGGTCCAGTCATAGGTTTTCAGACTGTAAGCATTTTTTAGTGAACTCAGTTTTTCACGAAGTTTGCTGTTTTATTGTGGTTACTTATGAACAGTCATTGCCTCAATTTGCATATATTACTTACCACATTCATGTTGAGCTTATACGACTGGATAAAGGAATAGTGCAAAGATAGCAGAAAGGGACAAGTAACTATGTTTAGGATTATTTCCTTGCATGGAATATCAATAATAACACCAACTTGCAGGGCAAAATGGCTGTTACTATTCTTCAGCTTTTATTTATTTACTTCTGTAAATGTTCTTGTTCAACTGGAATCATTACCTGCCTGAACAATACATATTTTGAGTTAGATTTTCTCAAGTCCCCTTGTATTGCCCAGATGACTGCAACAGAAACGATAGTCAGAGGGCACCAAAACTCTAAACATGGGAAGAAATGGAAGTGAACCTAAAGCTTGGATTATGTTACCAATCTTATTGACCTGTAGAATTCTGCACACTCATAATATTCCTGGTGATCTGACTAAAGTTTAGAACAAAGCAGCTTGCTTGATTGATATACAGTCACCACAGTAAGCATTCACTTCCTCTACTAAAGTGACGTGTTACACTGTAGATTATATGCTGCAGCAATTCAACAGGCTTCCTCAATTGCACCTTCCAAATGCACAACTCCTACTGTGGAAGCTAGAAGGACAAGGGCAGAAGATGTACAGTAAATCCACCACCTTATAGTTCTCCTGCGAGCCATACACCATCCTGACTTAGAATTATATTGCCATTCCTTAACCATCCTGTCAAAATCCAGGAACATGCTTCCTAACATCATAACATGCGCACCAAAGGATTGCAGTAGCTCAAGAAGGTGCCCACTAACACTTTCTCAAGGGCAGTTAGGATTGGACTATAATTCTGGCCGTGGCAATGATGCCCATAATTCATAGGAATATAAGATAAAAACAGAAGTGAAGTGACATCATTATTCTGAAACTGAATTTTTCAAATTCATTAAATCCAGAATTCAGAGGAACAAGCTGAAAATCTGCATTGGCCAATGGCATACAACAAAGATTTTTTTTAATGAACTTAAAACTAATTAAAAGAGTAGAAACTTTGAGGACTTCATTTGGTTTTTGCACTGGTCAATTTAATTTTAAACTTTTACAGGCTTGAAAGTTTCAAGGTTTAATCTATGGTCTTACTGACATAGCTTGACAAATAAATTTAGTTGATGGAAAGCGATTGAAATTCGTTGCAGTTCTTACAACAATCAAGAGCCCTCATGATGCTTATCATCGTGCTTGCAGAGAAGGATTAGGTCCTTCATTATTTGATTTTCACTAAATGCTGACCATATACTGCAAAATGAGATAAAATTCAAATAATTTGCACTGAGGTTTGAACTCAGATTAAAATATTTAAATATCTGCAGCAATGCATGCTGTTAATCATTATATTCACTCTTTTTTATTCAATTAATTTTCTTCCTTTTACATATCTATGGTCTTGTTGTTTCAGAATGAACCTCAAGGCCTGTTCTTCTAATGGAAAGCAATCAGTTTTCACTCCTGTCCTGACCCTTAAGTGTTAGAACCAAATTACTGAGCACAATTGTACAAAAGGATGGGTGCAAATTGATCACTTCAGTGGTGATAAAACAGGTGATTATTGAAATGGACTATGTGACCAGCCTTGGACATAATGTTCACAGAGTAGTAAGTCTGGATGATGTTACAGAAATAGTGGAGAGAGGCCAGTAATAGATGTAAACATAAAGGTGAGTGGCAAACCAGAAACCAATGCATGTCATAGAGATTATGCATGAGCAGGGCTTGACATAAATGTGTAAATGTTAATGACATTTATAAATGACATGCATAAAGTTTTGGCACTCATTAACACCAATTATTTCCCGTATCTAAAATCGCTATTTTCATACACAGCATTCCCACCAACTGAACAGAGACAGGCTATATGACTGTCCCAATCTATATCACATAATATATCCAAACAAACTTTTTGGCAGGAGTCACTAGAGAATGATTAGGAACAAGAGCACTGGTTGGAATTTGCCTTGCAAGGTCCAGTAAACTGAAGTGTAGAAGCACACTTTGCTATTCTGTTTAAGATTGCCCAACGTCTTCGTGGGCTAAATTGTAAAGCTAAAGCTGCCTCTACCTGAATGGTTTTAAGCAAAGCCATATGATGCTTTTATCCACTGAATAGACAAAATAATCTCTGCATGGCTATTTTTGAATGTTGAACTACAGGAAATTGCAGTGTTTTGTTGCATGCTGCATAATCGTGATTAGCACAATATAGGAACTAAAACTAACGTCTCATTTGGGGGAAAGGATGGTCTTTCTGCACTATTCAATTTCAGTTTTAGGCGACATTGAGTGTCTGTGGTTGAACACAGTTGAAACTTAACAAATGACTAGCTGATATGTTCTGAGCATTTAAGCTAAAGTTAATGTGAAACGTTATATAAAACGTACATGGTATTGAATAGCCTAGCTCGTGACAGTCATGTGGAAATGTATTCCAGAAATAAAAGTACTGTCTCTGTCCTTGGTCAGAGCTTTGTGGCTAGTATCATCATTGCCCCACAATGATCTTACGAGAGATGACTGTTTTGTAGTATTGTTTATAAAGAAACCTCACACCACTGGTTCAGTTTCTGGTCAAAAATTTTCTGGTCAACCACCAGACAAATGAACTTTTATGATCAATTCAACCCCATAATTGCTACAATAAAATAAGGGTGACACGCATTAATTAAAAGAAAACCACAACAAACAATAACCGCCTTCAGCTCCCTTCACTAATATGTAATCATTTCACACAGAATTGAAGGTTAGAGTTCACTAAAAGGGAAATATTTGTGACAAGGATGTATTCATCAAAAAGAAGTGTTCAACGAAGTTACTTACAATATTCTGGATTGTCAAGAGTTGAAATGATCAGTTGCAAGTACAGAAATTTTATGCCTGAGCAAAATGTCAACTAGCAGCTATAGGACCTTCTGAAGGGAGAAGGTGACCAGCCTGTGATCATGACACTTACCAGTACTAACAACACAGGTTAAAAAAAAGGAATGATGTTCCACCAGCAGATGATAGGGAGTTAGGATATAAATTAATATGTAGGACCTCAAAGGTAATAGTCACAGGATTGTAATACCAGTAACACATGCTAGTGAGAGTAGAAGTAACAGGATACCAGGTTAATGCATGGCTCCAAAAATGGTCTGGGACAGCGAATAGGGATTCATATTTCTGGGACATTGGGATGGGTCCTGGGGGAGGTGGTTGCATCTGGGCAGGACCATAACCAATGACCTCAAGGCAGAGTTGGAGGTGTTTGCTTGTGCTGTCCTCCTCCTATGCAAGTGGCTCCCTCTAGAGTGAAAGAGTGAATTACAGCAGCAAAAATTCTTTCTGTACAGTACTCCCAGGACAATCCTGATCCTCCTTTACAGCTTAATGGACCTTTAGGCCCTGTCAAGGGAAGAGGATTGGTGGCACCATCTTTCTATCCACAGATATTTTGGTGACCTGGCCTCAAATGGGATGTCCTTGTAGGGCAGATCCTGGTAGAACATGGGTCAAAATAACTTCAACAGTTCAGTTTTCCTAAAGGTATAACCAAATATTTTTTTCAACATATCACTAAAAAAGGATATTTACCGGTGGAGAAGAAATGTAGTGTCAGCGACTCTAGTATTTCAAGTCAAAAGAGTTTAGTCCAGATTTTCTGATCACCAGATATTCTTCTCTGCAGTGTAGGTAAGAACTGTGGGCCATAACTGTGCAGTATTCATAGTGTTGCAAACTTTGAGGAAATTGAATGGAAAATTGAAAATTCCAGTGGACAACTTCCCTATGCCTGGAGCCCACCAAAAGTATTCCTTTAATTCTGACAATTCAGAAGTCAAGTCTGCAGTCAAATAAATAACTTCTCAAAAAAGTTAATCAATCAAAAACTTAGTTGTACTTCCGGGTAACTATTAAACTGATCTGACAAAACCATCGCAGCCCAGGCCACAACACCCTAACTATGTAGCACCCTACTGCCA
The DNA here is from genome assembly GCF_030684315.1 of Stegostoma tigrinum. Classification (NCBI taxonomy): domain Eukaryota; kingdom Metazoa; phylum Chordata; class Chondrichthyes; order Orectolobiformes; family Stegostomatidae; genus Stegostoma; species Stegostoma tigrinum. The sequence goes on along the minus strand of NC_081367.1, from coordinate 16,419,943 downwards.
ATCCACCTGGCACTCTGGCACACTACTTAGCATATTACCCACTTGGCATGCTGACAGTCTAGCCACTCAGTACCCAACCTACCTGGTACCTTGCATCCAACCACCTAGCACTGTGTCCACTTGGCATTGTGCAAACCTGCCACCCTGGCACCCTATCCACCTGGCACCTAGTTTTGTATTTAAACTTACACAGGGGCTGCCAAAGTGGCACTATGTGATGCTGGACGTTTCAGTCATTGAATACCAAAACCACCGCTGTGAAAAAGAGAGTATGATTTGCCTTCCCCTAATTCACTATCCTGAACTGTCAGGGACCTTTTGGGTTTAAATTATGATCTGCGTTCCTTTATCTTTTCTTTTAACAGACAAGATCTTACACACAACTGATATTCTTTCTCCATCACCAAACTATCTGTCATATTTTTCCACCTAATAGCCATCACCAGCAAATAACTTACGTTTTTCAATTGATTAATTCTGTGCAAAGCCCATTAAGAGCAATGCAGACAAAGGTGAGGGAGGGGTAGTGAGAGAGGTAGGGGGCTAAATCAAAGTGGGATTGAAGGGGGAAATAAAGCACTCTATCCCCAGCTTTCACATTCCCTTCCACATTAGGGCTACGGGGAGAGTGCAGGGAAGTGGAGTTGAAATGCCCATCAGCAATGATTTAAATGGCGGAGTGGACTTGAAAGGGCCGAATGGCCTTACTTCCACTCCTATGTCTTATGGTCTTATTTCTGAAGCAACTCTCATTGAAATTTCCTGTCAGAAACGCAGAACTCTTTCTTAATATAAGAACTGAGCAGAGTGGGAAAATGTGTGTGATTGTCTCTCTGGAAAGTTCAGCCCTTTATGTCTTCTGCTGCAGACTCTTTAAGAGTGGAACATCATCGCTTTTCTTCGAAGATTGGGAAAACATCTGTCAACAGTGCAAGAGAGAAGAAGAGACATTGGTAAAAATTTCAAAAGTAGAAAGAAATTAAAATGCATTGAAAAAGAAAATTCTTACCTCCCAAATAGGAAGTGAAATGTAAGTTGCAAATCTTGGAATAACTGATTGCTTTCACGAGAGTTCCTTCTTGCAGAATCTAGCCATTTGGGGAATAAAGGAAAATGTAAACAATTCTGATCATGGTAACTTTCTGAAATTTACAAAATATCTAACTCAGTTTGACCCAATTATGGTTGAACTTGTTCAAAGGATAAAAGACAGTGAGACACATGTGCACTGCCCTTGGAAAGATATGCAGAATTAACTGATTCAACTCTTAACCAACAGTATCAAAGAAAAATAAATCACACACTGTCAAACTCTTTCCAATCATTCTGGATTGTGTACTAAATGTAGACCACATTGAAAAAAGGATCATGATCATTCTCTTAGTATCTCTAGCTCCAGGTAATTGGGAACTAGTTCAATAAAGCAGCTTTTTCTGGGATTTGTCCCATTAAAGAAATGAACTGGTGCTATATTTTGGATACTTACCATCAAAAATGAGAAAAGTTGGGATTGTATCAAAAATATATGCTAACAAGGCAATGATAATGGAAATACTGTAAAGGGAAAGAAAATGGTTTGCGGCAAATAGTTCTGAATGGTCATCAATGAATCATGATTGTTCTTTGCAAATACATGTTCTTTAAATGTGGTTATTTATGAAGTAATTTGTAACTTGGAGGCAATATCTTTACTTGACCTACTGCATCATATTTATTGTATTATTCGGATTCAACACATTTGTTGGGATCTTGCACTGAATCTCTCAGTAAAACTGTTGAATGAAACAATATGGGGAAGTTAAATTAATGTCCTGAAATCTCTTTTCTGAGTTAGCTGATATCTACGATGCATCAGTTGAAAACTCCAATGACATTAAATTAACAGGAATGATTGCAATAGCTCACAAGGAGATGCACAATCCCTTGCAAAAAACATTTTTACTTTGTAAGAGATGGTTTCTCTTTTGTCAGGAATGACAGTGTCCTTGAGATCAATGTGACTACCAACCACTTCAGGTGAAGGAATAATGGACTTGAAGTCATTAAGCTATGGAGAAAATCACTGTCTGTTGTAAACTGTGGGGGCGATGGAATATTTGAGAAAGCATTTTTGGAGCACATGGACCTGCTGGCGATTTGGATCTGTCAGCATACTTTGAACCAGATCCAGATTGTGCTTGCAGAAAAGGGCAGAAGCTCACAAAGAAGCTGATGATGATTCTATTCAGGACCCTGAGGAAAAGGTTGAAGTGAACTTTTATTTTGCAGTCCCTGACTCAGCAACCGATTTATTCGAAGATTCACACTGATGCATGAGATTACGGCTTTGATCAACTTCCTCTATCATGTTCACAGTTTACAGAATAACAGACCAAAATAGAGTGTCGAAAATTGCTTGAATCTAGAACAAACTTTAAAACGCGGGGTGCCCAGAATATTATGGTACAAACTAATGAAGTGTGCTGAGAACTATTTCAAGACAAAAACAAAAGTGTGCATAATAACATGCATTGAACTTCTTTATGTAAAAACAATCATCATCAAGAAAACATGAAATTCTACAAAGCACTGTCTTGGAAAATTGTTCTTATATTTATGAATGAAAAACAAAGAAAATTACGTTCTAAACCTTGATCAACTTGTTAGAAAACATAAGCATTGTAGTACACTACCATGTCATGTGAACTATCTATTTTGACTTAGCAATATTGCATCTCCATAGTTCAATTATTGCACCAAATCTTCCCAATCCTGCCTTTTTAACATCTATGTTAAAAAGAAATCTTTTTATCTGCATCTATGCTGTCTATCTCATTGATTCTGGAGCCATCTAAGCTCACACTGTTTCCAAACAACTCACCACTTAGCCGATATCTGCTGAATGTATGGCATCCATTGCTCCCGGGTCATATTCAAAAAGCTGCTGTGCACCCAGACAAACATTGGCGGCATTACAAAGCTGCCTACGTGTTGACCATCAGAACCTGAATGCGGTGGAGAAGTGGTACTGTAAATCCCCAACAGGGACGTAGAGGCCCTGGTCAAGAGAAGAGTGCAAAGAAGAGGAGTCCTCCACCTGGAGAAGACCAGGCCACTACCTCCTGGTGGCCTGGTCTGAAGTAGCCACCTGGATCAGTGCCCTCTCCATGGTCTAAAGGAACCATCAACAGCTCCTTAAGAAGGTTATGAGCCAGAGTATGTGCTACAATCTTCTCTCTGATACCACACACCTACTCTTTCTCTTCTACTACACCTACCTCCCACCAAGACTCAAACTCTGCTACAGTCTCTATTGACTACAACAGCTTCTCTCACTCACTCTGTCTTGCCACTCCCCACCTCCTACAACCTCTCGGGACAACTGACCCTGTGTGACCTCTGCGATACATCCGCACTCACTGCCTTGGAAAATCTTCTCGGTATCTGCACAAATAGCTATGCCGCCCATTTTAATTTCATTCAATTCTTGCTGTTTCTCATTACAGGAGAAGGGAGCCATAATTGACCACAGAGAGATCGCATGGTTGGAGAGATGCCAATCATTGGACTCCCCATACAATCAGAGGAGAAAATCCTGGCTCTTCCAGGACAGCCATGGCATTTCCCTTGTAGGGATGCAGAGATATCTATGCCTCAGCAATGAAGTAAATATCAACCTTCATCCCACTGTAACTCTCATATTAGCCACACTGTGAGTGTCATTCATTCAACACCACTTCTAACCGCTGGCCATGACAGCTTCTGTGGTTTGCAGGTACAGCCCATGTGTTTATCACATCCGTGATGAAATGGCCAGCTTGCCTACAATTTCAGAGAATGGGGATACTGAGCTGTCAGAGGAAGCATAGCAAGGGTGCCTGATGCACCCCCATCACCCAAGTTACTGACACCTTGCTGAGGACACTAGGCTTGGAAAGTGTGGGATCACAATCTGGGAAACACCGCACTACAACAGCTCTGCATCTGGTCGAGCAAGAAATGCCTCAGCTTCCCCGACACTCAGGAGATAGCCAGAGATTGCCATCTGCTCAGGCCCAGGCAGGAGAAGTCATTCTAGTGTCAGGAATCAGGAACTTTATGTCCATGTATAGGGAGGATCAGCAGACAAGTACATGGGACCTTATCGCCTTTACTGCAGTGCAGTGAGCAGTGCAATTGTGCGTCTCCATGGAGGTTGGTAGCTGCCATGGGGAGCCAGGCTCAGCACCTGCTGGGTTTGTTAGGATGGCACACACAGGTATACCATACCCCAGCTATTGGCCCTCAGGAACAAAAGCATCGTGACAAGGGGACAGAGAACTTGACATGCACTCCAGGTGATCCTTCCTCACAAGGAGACAAGGTGATGATAGGAGGCACCCAGCTGGAAGACACCACACACAGGCCACACAGGACATTCCAAAAGTAGCTGGGCTCTCTACCACCTCTCTACCTGCTCCCCTCTAATCCTTGGAAGATCAACCTGAGGAGGGTCAACTAATCTTGATATGGCTGGTCTGTATAGACATAAAAACCCCCAGTTTCTCCAAGCTAAACCTCTAGGGTCAATGGCCTTCACTGCAGAGCGGGCAGCCCCCACTCATGCTACAAACACAAGGAATACACTAGGACATAATGGAACAAAAGGGAAGAAGAAACTTTGGTGGCAGAGATAACAATATATTATCCATAATTTTGCATATATTTATAATTATCGTTGCTACGTTGCAATTTGCTAAATATTTCATTGCTCATGTTTGACCTGATATCATGAGACTTCAAAGGTCTGCAATCAATTCTGAGGGCTCCCAGTGCAACTCTTTCCTGACTATGCCTTGTGCTGCCACACTCTAGTGGATCTGATCTGTTGGTGGGACAGGGTGTTCCCAAGGATGGTGACATTGTGGTTAAGGCATGACTTTGGGAGAATGGCTACATCTGGATGTTGCTCAATTAGCTTGGGGGATAACTCTTCCATTTACAGCAAAAGTCTGAGATGTGAGTAAGGAGGACTTTGCAGGGCTCTCAGGACTGTATGTGCCTTTGTAATTTCTAGTGGCTAGGCATATACTGCTTAGTTTGTGCAATCTAATTCCCTTTATCAGACTTTGCAGCAGTTCAGGGCAATTGAGTGGCTTGCTAGGCCATTTCAGAGGGGATTTAGGAGACAATCACCTTGCAGATCTGAGTTTCATGTGGACTTGAGGATGAGTGACAAATGTTTCATTGTCACCAGTAGAGCAGCATTTTTTTAAATGTCAATGCTCTCAAGCAGTAGAATCTTGTGGTTTTTTTCCCCTCTTAGTAAATACTTCAGATTTCAAGCCAGGTTTATTTGAACAAAATAAGTGACTGGTCACCAGCCATAATGTGGTTCTCATTGACAGTTGTAAAAGATTTGGGGTTTGTTCTGGGATCATATCGCTCTTGACCCCATTAATGTCAAGATCGATCTCAAAGTTCTTAGTTTGATGCAGAATACTCATGAATGCCAGAATTAGTGCCTCGCTTTGTGTGAATCATCTATTTGAAAATATTTCTTCACACATCAGAAACCTCATCAGATGTTCCTGTCATATGACACCATTTTCCTTTCTGTTCTGCTGGCCAACACTGGATCATTGGTGTACATCTTAGTTTGTTCGAGATAAGCCAGTCAGACCACTTGACGTACGAAATTTCCACTGCCCACATTTTGGGCAGGGATTGCGTGATCTTCTAAAAAGTATTTTATTTTGCTCCTTCACCAATTTATCTGACTTGAGAAAAATGTTGACTTCAAAGCTTGAGAACTTACACATCATGCTGAGGTTTTAACACATTTTTATCAAAATCATACATCTTGAAATTGCGTTCTGTCAAAGCTATCTCAGAAATCCATATCCGTACGCCAAGCTGATGTTTCAATAAATAAATAAACAAATGATCACAATACGATATTGTGCAATCTACACACTCAAAAGTGAATACCTCGCAAATTACCGCATAAAGATTTTTCAAACAATTACATTTTATTAAACTTTTCTGTCAATTCAACAATTTGAGCCAAATTATTTTACTTTGATGTAGAGAACAGGGTGAGTGTGGTTCATGATTACTGATTTAATTCTAATCAATAGACTTTATGGTATGGATATTAAAATGCTTTCATTACTTATTATACGGTTCCTAAAGTTCCTTTGTTCAACTCCAAAAGTAGGTAAATGAGCATATTCCACCTTCTAAGCAGTATAAGCATGAAACTTGAAAAATTAAGAACATTGTTCCCAACACAGAACTCGAAATCCTTTTGGAATACTTTTATGTATGTTGTATTTAGCAAGAAGGACAATTGGCCTGTGTTTCAAAGAGAATGGAGCATGAAAATCGGGAATTCCTGCTAAAACTATACCAGGCCCATGCCAGACTACAAAAACAAAGTTGCTGAACAAGCTCAGCAGGTCTGGCAGCATCTGTGGAGGAGAAAACAGAGTTAACGTTTCGGGTCCGGTGACCCTTCCTCAAGATCTGAAACGTTAACTCTATTTTCTCCTCCACAGATGCTGCCAAACCTGCTGAGCTTTTTCAGCAACTTTACTTTTGTTCCTGACTTACAGCATCCGCAGATCTTTTGGTTTTTACATGTCAGACTATACCCGGAACACTGTTTTGTTCCCCTTATCCATGGAAAGATATCTGGTTGGTGGAGGTAATGCAGAGAAATTTTGCTTAGTTGATTCTGGGTATGAATGGATTTCCTTTTGAGGAGAAGCTGATTAAGTTGATGTTATTCTTATTGGAATTTATAGGAATGAGAAAAAATATTCAAGCTTCCTCAGTTGCTTGACATGTTAGATGTAGAGTGGTTTCTTCCCCTTGTGATATGCAATTCAATAAAAAACAAGGAACCTTTGAAAACAATGGCTCATTTGCAAAAGGATTATTATTCCTAAGCTTGATACTATATTTAATGAAAGATTTGAAAAGTCCTTGCTGATGGAGAAGAAAGAATTCATGAGAATTGGCACCAGGGATGACAGACTTCAGTTATTTGAATGAATTGGCAGATTTTAAGAAGGAATTTAATAGATCCATTCAAAATCATAAGCAGCCCAGAAAGAGTAGATATGTACAGAGCAACTGATCAAATTGGCGGAACATTCAAGAACCCGAGGAAACTGAGTTAACTTGATTTGTAAAAGAGAGATATGTGCCATGAGGAAAATTTTAAAACAACTAGAGCTTAGGATCTGGAATGCATTACCTGAGTATGCGTTGGATACTGAATCATCTTTGACTTTCAAGGGGAAATTAGTTAGATTTTTGAAGGAAAAGGAATGTGGGTGTTTTAAGGGCTAAGAGAAGGGGAAAATTTGAGTTGTTATTTCTGAACACCTAACTTCACTACTTATCTTAATCAAGTTTCAATTCTTGACATGAGTGTCCATGGTCATATCCCACAAAGGCATCCTATCTCAACACAAATAATGGGATCTGCAGATGCTGCAGAATCCAAGATAACAAAGTGTGAAGCTGGATGAACACAGCAGGCCAAGCAGCATCTCAGGAGCATAAAAGCTGATGTTTTGGGCCGAGACCATTCATCAGAGAGGGGGATGGGGAGAGGGTTCTGGAATAAATAGGGAGAGAGGGGGAGGTGGACCAAAGATGGAGAGAAAAGAAGATAGGTGGAGAGGACAGTATAAGTGGGGAGGTAGGGAGGGGATAGGTCAGTCCAGGGAAGATGGGCAGGTCAGGGAGGTGGAATGAGGTCAGTAGGTAGGAAATGGAAGTGCGGCTTGAGGTGGGAGGAAGGGATAGGCGAGAGGAAGAACACGTTAGGGAGGCAGGTACAGGCTTGGCTGGTTTTGGGATGCAGTGGGGGGAGGGGATGAGCTGGGCTGGTTTTGGGATGCAGTGGGGGAAGGGGAGATTTTGAAGCTTGTGAAGTCCACATTGATGTCATTGGGCTGTAGGATTCCCAAGCGGAATATGAGTTGCTGTTCCTGCAACCTTTGGGTGGCATCATTGTGGCACTGCAGGAGGCCCATGATGGACATGTTGTCTGAGGAATGGGAGGGGGAGTTAAAATGGTTTGCGGCTGGGAGGTGCAGTTGTTTGTTGCGAACCGAGCGGAGGTGTTCTGCAAAGCGGTCCCCAAGCCTCCGCTTGGTTTCCTCAGTGTAGAGGTAGCCACACCCAGTGCTGTGGAGACAGTATACCACATTGGCAGATGTGCAGGTGAACGTCTGCTTAATATGGAAAGTCATCTTGGGGCCTGGGATGGGGGTGAGGGAGGAGGTGTGGAGGCAAGTGTAGCACTTCCTGTGATTGCAGGAGAACGTGCCGGGTGTGGTGGGGTTGGAGAGGAGTCTGGAGTGGACAAGGAAGTCATGGAGAGAGTGGTCTTTCCGGAAGGCAGACAAGGGTGGGCATGGAAAAATGTCTTGGGTGGTGGGGTTGAATTGTAGATGGCGGAAGTGTCAGAGGATGATGCATTGTATCCGGAGGTTGGTGGGGTGGTATGTAAGAACGAGGGGGTCCTGTTGGGGCGGGGTGTGAGGGATGTGTTGCGGGAAATGCGGGAGACGTGGTCAAGGGCGTATTCGACCACTGCAGGGGGAAAGCTACGGCCCTTGAAGAACGTCGGCATCTGGGATGTGCGGGAGTGGAATGCCTCATCCTGGGGGGAGCGGAGGCAGAGGAGTTGGGAATAAGGGACGGAAATTTTGCAGGAGGATGGGTGGGAGGAGGTGTATTCTAGGTAGCTGTGGGAGTCGGTGGACTTGAAATGGACATCAGTTTCTAGCTGGTCACCTGAGATGGAGACTGAGAGGTCCGGGAAGGCGAGGGATGTGTTGGAGATGGCCCAGGTGAATGTGCGGTTGGGGTGGAAGGTGTTAGTGAAGTGGATGAACTGTTCAAACTCCTCTTGGGAGCAAGATGCGGCGCCGATACAGTCATCAATGTAATAGAGGAAGAGGTGGGGTTTGGGGCCTGTGTAGGTGCGGAAGAGGGACTGTTCCACGTAACCTACAATGAGGCAGGCATAGCTTGGGCCCATGTGGGTACCCATGGCCACCCACTTTGTCTGTAGGAAGTGGGAGGAAACGAAAGAGAAGTTGTTGAGGGTGAGGACGAGTTCAGCTAGGCAGATGAGGGTGTCGGTGGAGGGTGACTGGTTGGGCCTGCGGGACAGGAAGAAGTGGAGGGCCTTGAGGCCATCTGCATGAGGAATACAGGTGTATAGGGACTGGACATCCATGGTGAAAATGAGGTGTTGCGGGCCAGGGAATTGGAAGTTCTGGAGGAGGTGGAGGGTGTGGGTGATGTCACGGACATAGGTGGGAGTTCCTGGACCAAAGGGGAGAAAATGGAGTCCAGACAGTCTCCCCAACCTTATTGTTCCCCAAAACCTGCACGGCCCGCTTCTATCTCCTTCCCAAAATCCACAAACCTGCCTGCCCTGGTCGACCCATTGTCTCAGCCTGTTCCAGCTCCACCAAGCTCATTTCCACCTATCTGGACTCCATTTTCTCCCCTTTGGTCCAGGAACTCCCACCTATGTCCGTGACATCACCCACACCCTCCACCTCCTCCAGAACTTCCAATTCCCTGGCCCGCAACACCTCATTTTCACCATGGATGTCCAGTCCCTATACACCTGTATTCCTCATGCAGATGGTCTCAAGGCCCTCCACTTCTTCCTGTCCCGCAGGCCCAACCAGTCACCCTTCACCGACACCCTCATCTGCCTAGCTGAACTCGTCCTCACCCTCAACGACTTCTCTTTCGATTCCACCCACTTCCTGCAGACAAAGGGGGTGGCCATGGGTACCCACATGGGCCCAAGCTATGCCTGCCTCTTTGTAGGTTTCGTGGAACGTCCCTCTTCCGCACCTACACAGGCCCCAAACCCCATTTCTTCCTCCATTACATTGATGACTGTATCGGCGCCGCGTCTTGCTCACAAGAGGAGCTTGAACAGTTCATCCACTTCACCAACACCTTCCACCCCAACCGCACATTCACCTGGGCCATCTCCAACACATTGCTCACCTTCCTGGACCTCTCAGTCTCCATCTCAGGTAACCAGCTAGAAACTGATGTCCATTTCAAGCCCACCGACTCCCACAGCTACCTAGAATACACCTCCTCCCACCCATCCTCCTGCAAAATTTCCGTCCCTTATTCCCAATTCCTCTGCTTCCACCGCATCTGCTCCCAGGCTGAGGCATTCCACTCCCGCACATCCCAGATGTCCAAGTTCTTCAAGGACCGCAACTTTCCCCCCACAGTGGTCGAGAATGCCCTTGACCGCGTCTCCCGCATTTCCCGCAGCACATCCCGCACACCCCGTCCCCGCCACAACCTCCCCAAGAGGATCCCCCTCGTTCTTACATACCACCCCACCAACCTCCAGATACAACGCATCATCCTCTGACACTTCCGCCATCTACAATCCAACCCCACCACCCAAGACATTTTTCCATGCCCACCCTTGTCTGCCTTCGGAAAGACCACTCTCTCCGTGACTCCCTCGTCCACTCCACACTCCTCTCCAACCCCACCACACCTGGCACCTTCTCCTGCAACGGCAGGAAGTGCTACACTTGCCCCCACACCTCCTCCCTCACCCCCATCCCATACCCCAAGATGACTTTCCATATTAAGCAGATGTTCACCTGCACATCTGCCAATGTGGTATACTGTATCCACTGCACCCGGTGTGGCTTCCTGTACATTGGGGAAACCAAGCGGAGGCTTGGGGACCGCTTTGCAGAACACCTCCGCTCGGTTCGCAATAAACAACCGCACCTCCCAGTTGCAAATCATTTCCACTCCCCCTCCCATTCCTCAGATGACATGTCCATCATGGGCCTCCTGCAGTGCCACAATGATGCCACCCAAAGGTTGCAGGAACAGCAACTCATATTCCGCTTGGGAATCCTACAGCCCAATGACATCAATGTGGACTTCACAAGCTTCAAAATCTCCCCTTCCCCCACTGCACCCCAAAACCAGCTCAGATCGTCCCCACCGCACTGCATCCCAAAACCAGCCCAGCCTGTGCCTGCCTCCCTAATGTGTTCTTCCTCTCGCCTATCCCTTCCTCCCACCTCAAGCCGCACTTCCATTTCCTACCTACTGACCTCATCCCACCTCCTTGACCTGCCCATCTTCCCTGGACTGACCTATCCCCTCCCTACCTCCCCACCTATACTCTCCCCTCCAACTATCTTCTTTTCTCTCCATCTTCAGTCCGCCTCACCCTCTCTCCCTATTCATTCCAGAACCCTCTACCCATCCTCCTCTCTGATGAAGGGTCTAGGCCCGAAACGTCAGGTTTTTGTGCTACTGAGATGTTGCTTGGCCTGCTGTGTTCATCCAGCTTCACACTTTGTTATCTCAACTCAACTCTGGTTTGACATCAGATTTGAAAAAAGACCATCTAACTGCCGCGAACTAACAAGGTTTGGACAAGGTATTAACTTACATGGATAACATTGATCAAAAAGATGAGTAACAAATTGTGTGTGAAGTGTGCTCAGATTTTGACAAAGTCAGAAGGAATTAAGAAAGTTCTATAGAAGGGAACATTATAGAGTTTAGTAGGTTGTATGCAAGACCATTAAACATAATAGCTGAACTAGGCCTTTAAGCCCATAGAGTCTGCTCACAATTTAATGAGATCAGGGCTGATCTGATAATCCTCAGCTCCAATTTCCTGCCTTCTCACCATAATGCGAGGTATTGTTTGGAAATTGCCCAATTTGTATGAGCAGTTGTTATTAAAACATCAAATTTAGATTGACTTCTTGTTTTGATGGGAACTAAATTTGGAAATGAACATGTACTGCTGGAACAAATGCTGGAAATTCCTGGGAAAGCATTTCTCTCCATTAATGTGTGTGGTGCAAACTGGGCATCGGAGAAATGAATAAAAATGGAGGCTACAATGTTAAGAATCTAGATGCAGGTTACTGAATGAAAGAATATGTTTAAATAAGAGAAATGAGGGCAGAAATTTTCTTGACATTTTTGAGAACAAAGTGTATTTGGGATTTACCATAAAAGAACAAATCCCGGAAATGCCCAGGGTGTAGTCAATCAATTTTTCAGCCGTGATTCAATTTCAGTTTCAGCATTACACCATTAATCATCTCCACTTATTAAAATATTCACAGCTAAAAATAAAGTGTAAGATTTAAAAGAAGAAAATGTGGATATGACCAAAGAGATGGTTTTGTGCTGACAATGGGAAGTTCCAGCCGAGAGGTGTATATATTGGTTGCAGAATCTTGTAATTGTGCAGCATCAGATAACAGATGTACACGTACAGCAGATGGAGTAGATCGGCTCAAATGCTACCCAGACTCTCAGTAACAAAGATCGGAACAAAATTAAGGGATTTGAGAGTTCAACCACTCATATTTGAGGATGATAACACACTACAGTTTTTTTTAAAATGGAAACTATTCTGTTTGTAGATAGTGTAGGGGGAGGGGCTTCGATGAGTTCACAGGTTGGTGCAACATCGAGGGCCGAAGGGCCTGTTCTGCACCATATTGTTCTATGTTCTCTGTAAAATAGCCTAAATCAATAATTTTATTAACACTGATATAGTATCTAGTGAAATAGCATTATTATTAAATAGTCCATTTCTGCTAGAACAAATGCTGATACTGGATATTAAAAATTACAGTTGCTGCATTTATAAATTCAATGCATTTACAATTCATGCTATTTGGGCATAATTATATACCTTTAATGGAACATAACCTCTTTGCTAAAGATATTAAGGAAGTGTTATTGGCATGAGTGGGAAGAAATTTAGAAGGCAAAAAAATTCATTTGTATAATGTAGATAGGCAATTTGTCCGTCCATTCTCCAAAAGATTAAAGATTTTTAGTAAAGGATGTAGGAATAAAGGGTGAAGAATATAATAAGCTTATACAAGAGATAGTGAAGAATGTGCTGAACAAAGGAAACTGTTATGGCCTGTAGTAAGCATATTCTTCGCAAAGGATTTCAACAAGGTACTGGCTACAGACATGAAGACGTTGGATGAAGAGAAAAAGTTCTAATTTACATTTTATAGATTTGGCAACTAGATTTCATCAATCTGCAAAGCAAAGGTACAGATTTGATTGTACATAAGGTAATGGACAAGTGGATTGGGATCAGATTTGGATAACTGACACTGATAATAGAGTGAGGGAGGAAGTTTGCCAAGGACAAATTTAGAGATATGTGTGCAAAGTGAATGCAATTTCTACAAAAACTGCAACAGAAAGTCCTTTCAGCAATGGAGTATATGAAAGTTACCATACAATGATGGAGACAGCAAAACTACCAAAAAAGGCTACTAAAGTCAAATATTTACTTGAAGGGGCTAGTCAGGGGAGGCAAGTAACTATAACAAGGAGGGAAGATGACTGGAAATATAACAACTCGTTGAAAACAAAAACAAAGTTGCTGGAAAAGCTCAGCAAGTCTGGCAGCATCTGTGAAGGAGAAAACAGTTATTATTTCGGGTCCGGTGACCCTTCCTCAAGATCTGAGGAAGAGTCACCTGACCCGAAACATTAACTTTGTTTTCTCCTTCACAGATGCTGCCAGACCTGCTGAGCTTTTCCAGCAATTTTGTTTTTCTTCCTGATTTACCGCATCTGCAGTTCTTTTGGTTTTTAACAACTGGTTGATTTGGATTGTGAACATGAAGCATGAAACTGGAAGGCAAGAAACACATTGGAAGCTCAGGCAGTGGCTCTGAGAATGAACATGTCCTGAAAATTTATCATAAACTGCTGAAATGAGCGCAGGTAGGGAAGATCAAACAATAGCAGTTCAGAAAGAGATAGAAAGTGAGACTAAACTTAATTAAATGATGGAATATAACAGACCAGGATTGTCATCAGAGGCAGAAGCATACACAATCAGAAAGTCTAAGTGGTAGCAAACCAATTAGAGGGCAAGCTAATATAAGATATCAAACAGCAAGAATTAGAAAGCTAGAGAGAATTTGGGGTGTACACAGAGTTGCCAAATAGGGGAAAGCCAGCTCTGTTCGATGTATAGGGTAGGTGGATTAGCCATGGGAAATACAGTGTTACAGGGATAGGGTATGGGGGTGAGTATGGGTGAGTTGCTCGTTAGACGGTTGGCGTGGACTTGATGGCTGAATGGCCTGCTTCCACAATGTATTTTTTAGATGATGTCTCTTGATGGCACTTATAAGGCAATTAGCATGAGATGTTGAAGAAAATTTGGAGGATCAAGCTGTGAGCCTGACATAGCTGTATGACTCTATGATTTGAAATTTGCAGGGTTGGCTAAAATGCAGTTAGATGAAATGAAATTAAAATGAAACATATGAAACTTGGTGATTATTAGGAGGCGGTCATGGGTTTTTAAAGTGTTTATGTTAAGCTGAAGGCATGTTCATGTTTGATTTTGTCAAGCAGTAACGGACTGAACTGTCTCAGTAATTGGAAAAGCTGAAGTTTTGTTTAAAACAGCTGCAGTGGATTAGATGTGATTATGTGTGTTATTTATTGTCTGAATTTGTGATTGCCATGGGATTGTGCTGTATAATTATTGATTGGTGAAAGTGGTGAGCAACAAGCACAAACTAAAGTTTTATATCTCAATTCATTAAAAGCTAGAGCTGTGCCTTTTTTTTAAGGACACACATATAAGTCTTAATTATTTAATTGCTCAAAATAATGTGGAAAACATGAGATATTTGTAATGTTTGTCTGTTGGCAGATTAATCAATTTATTGAACCTGGATAGTGTCAAATGGAAAATACATAGCTTCTCTGTATAGAAATTGTTTCAAGCAGCTTGCATCACGTAAAATGTAGCCAGCTCTGGAGAGGTCACCTAATTAATGATGAAAAGTTGAGTTGCAGCAGGCTGATCATCTGTTCTGGTTGGATCTTTGGCCAAGCCCATGTACATGGATTCACATGTGATTGTAAGCGGCATGTGGATAAGATTTTTGCAGTATTTTCTGCAATGTAGTTTGATTTAAATAACGAACATTGGGCACATTCCATTGTTAGAACTACTTTGGGTTATTGCTATCCAGAGTAAATCTGACAGACTAGAGAAAGTGCGAATAAAAGTCTGCAGTGCCCAGCAGCTAATTGCCCTAGCCTCTACTCTGCTACTTACTGCTCACATCCCCAGTTCTCTATCAGTTCAACCTTATGGCTCTATCCAGTTTCCAGTCTACTTGATGTGTTAGGTTTCAAAACTAAAATATATTATACTTTAAGAGACACGTTCCATGTCATCATCATTTTTTCATGACAAGTGATTTATTCATATGAAGGCCAAGATAAAGGTTTATTCTACTGAGACCAGTTGGAGCATGGTTCACTGAGGGAAGCGTGCTACAGTTTGTAACCAGATTGCTCAGTATTAGTAGAGACATGGCCATGCTTATGATTGTAATACATGTAGAAGTTAGGAACTGTAATAAAAATCGATAAAATATTTCAGAACCACATCTAGTTCTTATGTTTCCAGAACTGAAATAGGTATTACCTTATCAGGCTCAAAAATGCTGCTGAAAACGCAGAAGATCACAAGGATAGATTCGATCACTACCCAGATACTATGCAACTTCAACCTACATTCATCCATTCACTCCCCTATTTACTCATACCCAAGCACATCAGGACCATTTGAGATTGTTAGTTTCTTACTAGAGCACAGCAGTTGGTGCAGTTGAAAGGGAATTTGGCTTTTATGTAGATTTTCTTTGCTGCTCTTTCTGAGGTTTCCTCTTCTGATTGAGTTCAATAGAACATTTAATCAGAAGCTTGGAAAGAAAAGTCGTGTGTGGTTAAGTGGACAGCTTTTTGTTTGATCATTGTCGACACAAGAGTTCCGACAGTGATCAGAAGATCTGAGTGCAAAAACAGAAATTGTTGGAAAAGCTCAGCAGGCCTGGCAGCAGCTGTGGAGAGAAATCAGAGTTACCGTTTCGTGTCGAGTGACCCTTCCTCAGAACTGATGGTAACTATGAAAATGCCAGTTTATGTGCAGAATCAGAGTGGGGAAGGGATAAGGAGTAAACGACAGGTGGGGATAGAGCCCAAAGAGAGAGAAAAACCGTTGGGTAGACAAAGGAGTAGCTAATGCTTCAGCCAGGTAAGTGAATAGCTATTAATGGGGACTGTTAGTGACTAACCATGGGTTTGTGAAATAGCAGACTATATGATAACATGGCATGACGTGTGGGGGTAGAGTAAGGCCATGGGAGAGCTCAAGCCCCGAAATTGTTTAACTCAATAGAGTCTGGAAGGCTGCAGAGTCCCAAATGGAAAATGAGGTGCTGTTCTTCCGGGTTGCATTGAGGTTCACTGGAACGCTGCAGCAAGCCTGAGACAGAGATGGTGGCCAGGGAACATGGTGGTATGTCAAAGTGGCAGGCAGAAGATCTGTGCAATTCATTTGGTCCTGCTGCGTTTTGTCCTTGTTTGTTATTCTCACAAATTCAACCTTGTCCTGACTAATAATCCCTAATTTTCAGCCGGCCACATTTAGCTCATCGTTGAGATCCCACCCTCCTACTGAACCCCCATGTCTGTTCCTGTCTGGATTATGCTAATGCCACTTTCTGGAATGCTGTTCACCGCATAGCTTTTGTTCCATTAGATTTGATTCAGTGAATTTAGTAGACATTGAGGTATGGAAGAATGACCCAACAAAAAAAAAGTAAAAAGAAAATACCCAAACCTCAAAGCATATCATTTACACTGATATTACTGTAAGAGATCTTTCTTCCTATTGCTTCTGTAATAATCTTCTGCTGGAGCTATATACCAATAATTTCACTGCCCTATTATCCTGGCAAACCTTGAGTATTCCTTTTCAAAAATATTTTTTAAAATGTATTTCAATGAGGAGGGGCAGTGGTGTCAATAGGTTACCAACACAGAATAGCAGATGAATGCCTTTGGCCAAATTTGAATTCAAGAAACAAATAGTGTCATTGAGCCGAATAGTATGGTAACAGATCCTTCACTCCAACTCACCCATGCCAACCTGTTATCCTAAATTAATCCAGTCCAATTTGCCAGCATTCAGCCCATATCCTTCTAAACTCTTCCTATTCATTTACCCGTCCAGAAGACTTTTAAATGTGGAGGTGCCAGTGTTGAACTGGCGTGTACAAGGTCAGAAACCATGCAGCACCAGGTTATTGTCCAACAGGTGTAATTGAAAATGCAAGCTTATGGAGCATAGCCCCTTTTTCATGTCATCTGATGAAGGGGCTGTGGTCCAAATGCTTGTGTTTTCAAATAAACCTGTTGGACTATAACCTGGTGTCATTTTACTTCTGACCTTTTAAATGTTGTAATTGTACCAGTTCTCGCCACTCCTTTTGGCAGCTCATACCATACACACAACACCCTCTGCATGATAAAATTGCTCCTGAGGTCCCTTTTAAATCTCTTTCAACTCACATTAAACCTATGCCCCTAGTTTTGGACTCCTCTACCCTGGGGATCTGGAATTAATAGGTATAGTTTACCAACTATACCTATTGTAAAAAGAAGTTTGTCATCTTCACTGGACTGGCTTAAATGTCACTCCAGATTCACAATGTAATTGACTCTTAGGCATCTTAAGAGGTGGTCACTTAATTATATCCATCTGCTCCTAAATATGAGAACAGGAAACAAACTGGAGAATTGACCTGGCTCTGAGCAAATACGGGAAAAGACAACAGCGCACACATACATCCCTGTTTCCGTTGTTATGATCCCAGATGATCATTCAAGTGGGGGAAATCAAATTCCAGAAATGAGACTGGGTTAATAGTCAATAATTAAAACAAAGGCCTGTGACGGCTGGAGATCTGAAACAAAATTATAAATAGCTGATTAAACTCAGCACATCTGGCAGTTCTGATGAAGAATAACTGTTCCTCAAAATGCTAACTCTGTTTTCTTTCCACAGATGCTACCAGACCTGTTGAGCTTCACCAGAGATTTCCGTTTTTGTGAATAGGCTGCATGTCATATTTTTGCAGTTTGGTTTGAAGTCAACTACTGAACATGCTCACATAAGGTTGCCAATCTATTTGACAAAATAACACAAGTTTATTGCATAAAAGAAATGAAAGAAAGAAACAAAGCTAATATACATCATAGTTGGGAAAGACTTGTATCATAAACAGCAAGAGTAAAATCTTCTTGCAAGCCATATATTCTAATCATAGTCAAGCCCAGTGAAGTATCACCCAACTTCATTTTAGGCTGAATCTTACATATTTATGGTTACATTTGAGTTGCACTGAATTTGATGGAGGTATTTATGGTGCAGAGCCTAATGAGTTCTCTCATCATGTCTTACAAAACTCACCTCATCACTTGCCAACTACATGCTTATTTTGTCCTTCACATCCAATTTCTGCCCCATTTTATCGGACACTATTCCCACAAAACTCACTACTCACTGGATATCTCAGAATTTACCAGAATCCCTTGTGCCGAGGCCATTTTGAAAAGCCCATTGTGCACCCAGACCAGCAAGTCAGTCCAGTGCTACCCTGCAAGATTCCTGAAATTTGCCAAGGACATGGCAGAAAGGGGGAATCAGTAGGAAGGAGATCCTGATAGACTGAATGGTGTACAGATGGGATATCCTCCTTCCCTATAACTAGTAGTCAAGCCATGACATCAGATCATGTCATCCTGATTCAAGGTTGCCATACTGGTTGAAGCAATTCAGCCATCAAGAGGAATGCCCAGCAATGTAGAAAAAAGGACAATGTGTTTCTCCACACTGCCATGGTAAGGCCCACCATCTTCTCTCTGATACCACTGGCTTACAAATCTGCCACCGTATCCATCTCTGACCAAGTCTCATGCTTGACCACTGTCCCTATTGCCTACAACATCTTCCCCGTTCACTCTCATCCAGCCCAAAATGTAATGTTATCAACTCTGCATGCCCTCTGTGCTGCCCACTCACTCACTTTGGACAATTCCTCACCTGCTCCAAAAGTAAAGTTGTACCACCACTTTCATCCTCCAGAATGTCTGGCTGTTTTGATTCCACGAGGAAAGCATCTCACAATCAGACAGAAAGTGATAGTGTGCTTCTCATTACTTGGCCCCTTACCCCTTCTAAGGAGAGCACCTGACCCTGTGCACCTGAAGCAGGGCCTGGACACGTATTGAAGGCTGCCCTTTGACTCACTGTGCCAGGGTCCCCGGAGTGAAGGCTATCACCCTGCAGACTAATTTGAGCTTCCTGGCTTTGTGTATGTTAAACAGCAAGGTAACACAGCAGGAATGTGAGACTAGTCTTTCTGGCTGACGGGGAAATGAACAAAAATGGCAAGATGGTGATTTTTCTCTATCCAATTGTGTCAGCAGCAAGAGTACATTTGGTCAGGGGTGTAATCTTACCTCATCCTGTGAAAGCTTTAAGTCCTATTTATTATTTACTAAGATGGAAAGGAAGTGGGCTGGATAAAGGTGTGAAAATACATGCGTAAGTGTCACTTTGTAATCAGCATTTATCAGCATCGTATTTGAACATCTCTCTCTGGCTGACTGTTTGGGGGTTGATCATACACACGCAATGACATTATTGCCCTTTTTGTGTTTTTTACTTACATCCATATGCTCTGATTTGGTGATCTTTCCAATATATCAGCCCTGCTCAGTACTGAGTCTTTGATCCTTATTGATGCGCCTTCCAACTCTATCCCCCTTTCTATCTCATTTGATTACTATAAAATGAAGAATGTTGAGTTTGTCAATCATGCCAGTTTATCCACCCTGCTGTGGTTATAGACATAACAAATCCACATGTACTTATCTCAGTCCAAATCCATCTTATCCCACAAGTTTCTGGTAATAAAACTTATGCCATTTAGCTTGGCTAAGTTCATTTCTTTCTTGTCAGCCCATGTTTTCTCTACCTTCTAGTGTCATTTACTCATGTTTTAACTTCTAATTACATCTCATCTCTCTGACCTCTAAACTTATCATTCCAATCTGGTCTGGTCCATCTGTGACTCCAGACCCATAGCAATGTGATTGATTCTTATCTGCCCTCTGGTCAATTAGTGATAGGTAGAAAATGTTGAACTAGTCAGTGACACGCACATCCAATGAATGAGTACAAAAAACACTCGCCAGGATCACATTCTCCTGTCAATCCAGTTGAAATCCACTCCAATAGCATTAACAAACCTACCAATGAGGATGTCGATCTTGTTCATGTTCAGATATAACATAAATATTGCAGTTACTCGGTTATGCACAAATTTACCATTATATTTACATAGAGAAATCAAAAAAGATCTATTGATACACCTAACCTTTCTAATATAGATTCAATACTGCTTTGTAATCTCCCTTTAAATGTAAAGTCAGATCCCAGGCTGAAATCTGGCTTGATAGATCATAATCTGTTTTGTTTTTAGTAAGGTCTTTCATTGAAACCTAAGCATGCAAAGTTACAGATTTAGTTTTAATAATAATAAAAGACAAGTTTATTGAGCAAAACTTATGAAGATAGAATAAACGATTCTGTTAATATAACACAAACATCAAGATTTTGAAACATGGCATAAAACATAAATTAATCCCCAACAAATCTTAGAACAGAGCCCAAAATCATCCCTTGTGTTGTACTCACACTAGTGGGAAAAGTAGAATTCTCTAACATCTTGGAGATTTTAAGAACTGCTGATGCTGGAGTCAGAGATAATACAGTATGGAGCTGGAGGAACACAGCAGGCTAGGCAGCAGAGAAGCCAGAAAGTTGATGTTTCAGGTCGGGACCCTTCTTCAGGAAGTATGTCAACTTTCCTGCTCCTCTGGTGTTGTGTGGTCTGCTGTATTCCTACAGCTCCACACTGTATTTTCTAACATCTTGATATGCTGAGAGCTAAAACTTCAACTCTCAGTCTGGAAAATCTAACCTGCTCCTCAAGCTTTCATACAGTTGAGTTTAAATGTTCTCAGCTTCAAGTAACATCTCCAATGTTTTATTTAAATAATTCTGGCTTGAGACATTACTCTAAGATAACATATGATAACAAATTTTCCTTCACAGTAACATTGCTTTATACATCAATCTCCATTCATTGAATTCCGTACAACTGTACCAAACTTAAAGTTTTCAACCTATGAGTGTTTCCCCTAAGCTTGAAAAAGCTAAGTGCAGAAATTGCCAATAGAAACCCTGATGCACAATTGTTTGCCTTGCTTGGTTATAAACTCTCCTAATATAATCTAAAATTCATAGCTCTAAAAGCCACCTTTCGAGTTATTTTAAAATAGATCACCATGGCTACAGAAATACTTACAAATCATTCAGCCTTTCAGGTTCAAAGAGAAAAAAACGTTTCTAATCAAAATTCAAACATATTAGCTTAAATATAAATGCATTATATTGAAGAATATATGAATCATACATCCTACTTCATTTCCAAATTTTTCAAAAAGCTGCCATTATCTTCAACTATTAGATTCCTTCTCTGATTTTTCAATCCAACTTTCAAGTCTATCTCCAAGTCTACTTGAATAAATCCTCTTTATGGTGCTGCTAAGATACAGTAACTGGACAAAATCTTACCCAATATGTCTTAATTAACAAAGTTTAGAGCTGAATGAACACAGCAGGCGAAGCAGCATCTTAGGAGCACAAAAGCTGACATTTCGAGCCTAGACCCTTTTCTTACTTAATTGTACTTTTTTGTAGATAAATGTTGGTTGGAATCCACCTGTAGAAAATGAATGGACAGTTTCCTAAATTCAATGCAATACTAGTACAGATGTGATGGGCTGAAGGGCCTTTTACTGTACTATGCTGCTCTGTTCTATGACTCCATGTCATCGGGCTACCACACTAAGCTTAAGCAGCAGATTTTCAGTTCGTCATTTTCAAATGGATGTGAGGCTAGACTTCAGGCGCAAATGATCACTTCCTTTCATAATCTCTCATTCGCATCCTTGCTGCTGAGTATTTACCATTCATTTGAAAAACTTGCAAAATAAATCAAAACCTGCTTTTTCTGATATGTTTACAGAAAGACTCAAATTCTTTTTGAGAAAGCTTTTTCTTTATTTTACTAAAAAAATCAACATTTTCAAAAATATAAAATACATGTATATATTTATATATTTGTGAATTAAAGTGACAAAAACAGTAACAGTACTGTGTTGCAGAATATTACTGAAAATAAATTAAGATTCACATAATTGCAAATAGTTATACACAAAAATTAATGAAGCAATAAGAAAATGCCACAGTCTTTATTTTCTCGATCTTCCAGAGAGCAATTCATTTAGCTTCATTGATTGCTGTTACTCTGCATTCTGGTACTGTGATAGAAACACAACATATTTGTAAGTATATACGTACACAATTTAGTCAGAACATTTATGCAGTGAATGCTGGACTAATGCTAATATTTCATTTTCTTTATAATTATATTTAAGAATAGCATAACAATGTGTCACTGCTAGGTACAATTAGTAGTATTCTCTTATTATTAGTTTATAATGCTCATTAATAAATAACATTGAGGAATATGTCATGAAAAAAAGTCTAGTGAACTGAAAGTGTTTAAAATGACTCTTACAGTTAAGAAATGCGTTTTAAAGAAACACAGTCAGAATCTCTACTTAGTCTGGTGCCTGCACTAATCTAACCAATTTGCAATTTTATTCAACCATTGTACTGGAACAGACAGCACAAGCTACCTGTGTAAATATACATATATATATTAGTAAAGCAGAGATTTTGTCCACGAGAAAATCAATGTCTTTCTTGGGGTTACAGCTGAATTGAAGAAGTGGAAATTGAGAAAGTACAATCATTGAAAAATGTGGTGAGCGGTTTGTCGTGGCAACAAAAGCAGGTGAAATATCAGGAAAAAAAACATGCAACATCAGAGAAGGATTGAATGGGTGCTCAACATTAGAAACTGGACAGAGGGAGAAAAGACAGTTGCCATAGTATCACAATGAACAGTGAGAAAAAGTTTACAGTTTGTCATAGACTGCAACTAATTATGGATGTTTGGGTAAGTAAGGGATAAACATGATGTATAAAATGTTATTATATAGCTATTAGGTTAATATTTAGGGTCAACTTTACTTTTTTTTGTGACCTAAACCTTCTAAATGTTAATGTCCACAGTACTAACTTACTTCACAAGCAATACTTACGTAATCTCTTTTATCTTTCTTGGTACCCAACGTGCCTTTGGCTCAGCACACAGAGGCCCTTTCTCTACTGTGTAAAATCTGAAACAGAGCAGAAGGAATTACGTTATAGAAACATTGGGAAATGGATTAAAAATTGTCTAAGCATATAATTATACATGAATCAACCCCTAGACAATTAGTGATTTTTTAAAGTAAATTGATCCAAATCTGTTTATAGTACACTGTAAGCTAATTTTATCAGTTCAGTTCTATTTTCATCTGCCTTTTTTAAATGACAATTTTATGAATAGGTTAGCTGTTAAAGCCTTTTCATTTAACATCATTACAAAACATTTCTCAATGTTTGATCAAAATTCAGTTTTCCCATGAATCAAAGAAAGGTTGTACGAGATTTTATCTGAAGGTTGGAACATTAGAAATTGAAAATGCACAAAAAGTTTTTATTTTAAAAAAGAACAAAATAGGAAACAATGAGAAATGTTTAAAACTAGGCCATTAAACACGAGGATAGATTTCTATTTAGAAGAAACAGAATGGTTTCATACATGATGGCTTCGACACAGGGGGACAATGCTGGCTGTATCCTATAGTGTGTAACTTGAAATGGAATTGGCTTCCGGGACACCTTTGTACAGCAGTTTGTGGAAACGATTCCAGGACCCCGATCTGAAAAAGAAAGATACATAATTTTAATAAAGGTTTGCTCAAAAGAAAACTTACATTTTAAATATGATTTTATATTTCGAATGATCATACGATCAGTCCTAAAAATTATACAACTGTATGCTGTGAAAGACTATTTTTGTCAAGTATTTTAATGGAAAATCCACAATATTAGCCACATACTGCTCATATCTCTTATACACAGTCAACTCAGTAGGTTAATTAAGTTCTTTTTATCTCTACTTAAGGTTTCATTAAATACACCCTCTATGACTCAATATTGGCTCAATTTTTTTTAAAATTTATGCTGTCCTCAATTTTAACTCTCAATAGTCACTTGGAATTAGTATTGATCTGCAGTAGCTTATCTGCCTGTTCATTGTTATAGATTTTGTGTTGCATTACTATCCCTTCCCAGCCTTCTGCAATGGTACTGTGAAACACATAGTATGGTAAATAAATATTATTAATGACTGAAATATTAGTCACAAGACTATGTTTTTAAAATAAATATAAAATCTTACACGATCTACTGAGCACTGAGACAGCGCAGAAAAGAACAAGAACCACAGCAATTTTCAGTTGCATAGTGTTGAAGAAGTGAAGTCTTTAACAGAGACTGACTTTGTATATTGACTAAACACGGTCAGCCAGCCAGCCAGAGCCCTGCACTGACTCTACTGAGCTCAGTCCTTTTATATATCGCTGTACTGGGGGGGATTTCCTACTTAAGAAAGGAAAGAAAGTATGACACATAGAGGAATGTGGAAAAAAAACAGATAAAAAGTACACACTTTAGTAAGAAGTATTAAATCATACCCAGGCTCCATGTGATACCAAGACAGGAAACATGTAACTGTTGGAACGATGCCAGTTCCTCCACTTTTTTTTGAAAGGGGCATGATGGGCTTGAAATTTATTTTCACTTATATATTTATATAAATTCATTTTAAAGATGTTTCCATGAAATTATTAACTCTTTCATAACAACAGGTGTGTCATTCATTGTCAGAGAATCTTCACTAGAAAAATTCATCATTTATTTTAAAATATATCATCTTTGCTTCTGAACAAATTAGAATTACTTCTTGCAAAAGTTCCTACTGCAGCAAGTGTCACAGATCCTGCAGCCAGATTTCACAGCGACACAGGAAATGAGCCTTTTACAAAAGTTTCACTAGGGTTCAACTTGGCCAATGTAAGGTCATATCATCAGATCATGTTAGGGCAACAGCAATGGTGTAACCATTTGGAAATAATAACACAAACTAAAGTAGAATAGAAGAACTCATAAAAAATGTTCACATCGTTCCTTTCACAATCAAATGACATCATACAACATGGCGGGTTTTCTGCTCGTGCAGTTTGATACGACTGAGTGCCTTGCTCGGCCATTTCATAAGACATCTATTGCATAACGAAAAGGACAACAGGAAAAAGAAAACAGAGCAAAACAATACATTTGGAAAAAAATGGACAGGACTTTTGCAATTAACAGAAAATCCTGATGCCGGGGTTGTATTTGTTTTGGTTGCCCGTCTACATGGAAGACTGGAGGTGCAGCATCCTCTTGGATTTTCCCCCCTACTGCCAACTAAATGCCATTTATCCAGGGGACTCAGCCAATAACTGGTGACAGGCAGCAGCAAGTTCTAACTTAGACCTCTTTGGACCATTGCGTTAAGGTACTGTTGATAATATCATTATTTTTTAAAATTCATTCACAGGATGTGGGCATTGCTGCCTGGGCCAGTATTCATTGCCCATCCCTCATTGCCTAGAGGGCAGTTGTGAGTCAACCTCATTGCTGTCGGCCTGAAGTCACATGGAGGTACAGACCAGGTAAGGGTGGCAGTTTCCTTTCCTGACGGACATGAGTGAACCAGATGGTTTTATCTGATGATTGACGTGGATTCATGGTCATCATTAGGCTCTTAATTCCAAAGTTTTGTTTTATTGAATTCAAATTCCACCATCTGCCACAATGTGATTTGTACCCGGGTCTCTAAAGCATTACTTGGATCTCTGAATTAACAGCCCAGCTTGATCGGGGACCAGTGGCCTCAGGGAGATGAAGGCCTTACTCACTCTGAGACCTATGGTTTGCCAGAGTGGATCACTGCATTGGCAAGACTGAATGGCTGCTTTCACCAGGCATGCTATTGGCATGTTGCTGTGCACAGAAAGGAACATAAGTGATTAAATACATTTAGATTACAGAACACAAATGACACTATGTGCCCATAAGAATACAAGGGAGTGGATAGGAATTGGAAGTGGTGCATCATTTAATGGAGAAGTGACAGTTAATGGAGGAGCCAATGGAAACAAGACATTGCAGTAGGGCAACACTATTATTAAGAAAAAGGGTGGATGCGGACCCCACACAGAGGAAGTTATGCAATGAGCGCAAGGGTCAATGGTTCTGACCCATGCTAGCTATAGCATCTCTGCTTTGATAAAGACTCGGGATCAGGGTAATGCAGCATACGTTTTCTTGAAGATGCAAATCATCCACAGGTTTAGATGAAGGACCAACAACAACCTTAGGACACATGTGACCTGAAAGGAAGATCTGCCAACTGACTAGAACTCACACCATACAAGCTCATCCGCAGTGCAGATATACTCATATCAGGAGGTCCTGAACCATGGCTAGAAAGGCTGCCATCAACTGGTGAACAGGGCATCAATGCATACCATAAGACCATAAAACATAGGAGTGGAAGTAAGGCCATTCAGCCCATCAAATCCACTCTGCCATTTAAATCATGGCTGATGGGCATTTCAACTCCACTTCCCTGCAATCTCCCCATAGCCCTTGATTCCTTCTGAGATCAAGAATTCGTCGATTTCTGCCTTGAAGGCATCCAACGTCTCGGCCTCCACTGCACTCTGCGGCAATGAATTCCACAAGCCCACCACTCTCTGGCTGAAGAAATGTCATCTCATTTCAGTTTTAAATTTACCTCCTCTAATTTTAAGGCTGTGCCCACGGGTCCTAGTCCCCCCGCCTAACGGAAACAACTTCCTAGCGTCCACCCCTTCTAAACCATACATTACCTTGTAAGTTTCTATTAGATCTCCCCTCAACCTTCCAAACTCTAATGAGTACAATCCCAGGATCCTTGGCCGTTCATCATACGTTAAACCTACCATTCCAGGGATCATCTGTGTGAATCTCCGCTGGATACGCTCCAGGGCTAGTATGTCCTTCCTGAGGTGTGGGGCCCAAAACTGGACACAGTATTCTAAATGGGGCCTAACTAGAGCTTTATAAAGCCTCAGAAGCACATCGCTGCTTTTATATTCCAACCCTCTTGAGATAAACGACAACATTACATTCGCAACAAGTAGTGACAGCTATTCCCTATCAGAGAGCTGTGTACAGGCTTAGATATGAAGCTTCACTTGAGTGATAACTCTTGGAAGTCATTGACAGATTAGCAGACACTGGGGTGGTAGTTGGAGATGTGTGGATAACAGACAGATTTCAGAGAGGTTGTTCACACCCCTGTCAAATTAGTGGATGAATCCATCTATGTCCTTTGTGGTGCCATCTCTTTGGAATGTGAGTACATGGCTCACTGCAGAGAGGGAAATTACTACCACAGAGGCCACAAAGAGCACAGCACCCAACCCAGCGTGCACTGACCTCTAATGCATGAGTTGAGTGATAAGCAGGTCATGTGTCGTGACCAGGTCTGAAGGAATGGTTTGCCTCCTATTGAAACACTCCCTCACTCCTCCTGAGTTGGTCCCAACCAATATAAATTATTTGATTGAACTTGCTGTTAGGGTTACTCATCTACATCATGACTTATTCCATGCTTGTCATGAAGCATGCAAATTTATTTCAGCCTTTTATTTAATCCATTTGTATCACTACAAATGTACCATTATGGACAACCACACGATAAACAATACCTACACTATAAAATTACTTAAACCAAAGCAGCTTGGTAGCACAATTAAAAATACCATGAACCACATGATAAATTTCTCCGACCGTGTCGTCTCTGAAAATGAGGAGTTTGTTCTTGCTCATGGCTTAAAATTTTAGTGCATCCGTATCACTCATTAATTGTGAAGAGGTACTTACTGAGTTGAGCTGCTTCATTAGAACAACATTGAACAGCTTTTGTTGTAGCGTATGCTCAATGGCTTTGGTGAAAATTTTATACAGCACCAACCTGGATACAAATGTACCTAGGCTCAGCTTCTTTAGTTACGAGGTCTTAGACAATACAGAAGTAAACTTTCAGAACATGCTGACACCTAACTTCCAGTCTGCACCACTATCAGTTATCTTATCACAAACCACTGCCCAACAAAGATTTGGAGAGCCTGAAAGCACTCCTAGCAAATCTGACACACAGATCTTGTGAACCTGAAAGAACGCAAAATGTTTGTAGCATTTTATAACCACTTGGCAAACCATGATAAGCAAATATGTAAACTCAACAAAGGGACAGCAGCAGTCATACTCAACAAATGTGATTGTACCAACCAAATGCTTGGTATGTTCAAAGATGGTTTGATCTATAGAATTTCCCGCTACACATGGATAAACAGACACACTGAGCAAGTTTTGCAGAACACCTCCGCTCAGTTCGCAACAAACAACTGCACCCCCCAGTCGCAAACCATTTCCACTCCCCCTCCCATTCTCTAGATGACATGTCCATCATGGGCCTCCTGCAGTGCCACAATGATGCCACCCGAAGGTTGCAGGAACAGCAACTCATATTCCGCCTGGGAACGCTGCAGCTATATGGTATCAATGTGGACTTCACCAGTTTCAAAATCTCCCCTTCCCCTACTGCATCCCTAAACCAGCCCAGTTTGTCCCCTCCCCCCACTGCACCACACAACCAGCCCAGCTCTTCCCCCCCACCCACTGCATCCCAAAACCAGTCCAACCTGTCTCTGCCTCCCTAACCTGTTCTTCCTCTCACCCATCCCTTCCTCCTACCCCAAGCCACACCCCCATCTACCTACTAACCTCATCCCACCTCCTTGACCTGTCCGTCTTCCCTGGACTGACCTATCCCCTCCCTACCTCCCCACCTACACTCTCTCCACCTATCTTCTTTACTCTCCATCTTCGGTCCGCCTCCCCCTCTCTTCCTATTTATTCCAGTTCCCTCTCCCCATCCCCCTCTCTGATGAAGGGTCTAGGCCCGAAACGTCAGCTTTTGTGCTCCTGAGATGCTGCTTGGCCTGCTGTGTTCATCCAGCCTCACATTTTATTACACTGAGCAAGTTGCTGAGATACATGTTGGATTTGTATAACAGTGATGACTTGCTTGGTGATGGTGGGATATGATAGAATTCAATCTTTTTGGCTCACTGTGGTCATGCATCTAAGAACTGCTAAAAATACACAAAGCAATATTGCTTAATGCCCTTACTCTAGTGTTGTAGGTAAAATATTACCAACTACAATTTAATAGTGAGTCAGACACAGCTTTATTAACAAAAACTTTTGGGAGAAGCAAAGACCTCAAAGGGGCCTCACCAAACTTCTCAGCTATTGCAGACAATTTCAAAGCTTATATAGATTTGCTGTTACGTGCCACCTCCACTCCCCCACCCCTGCCAAGTCACGTACGCAATTCTTTAGTCTGTTCCAGGTGTCTCATTAAGTGGGCGAAGGTTAGTGCTGCTGTTGTTTTTTTGCTTGCAGGATCTTGCTGTTGTCAACTCTTTACTTACTCCTTCACTATCTATGGCTGGATCTGCACAATACAAATTAGACAATTGATTATATGAACTGGTGAATCAGTTCTAAATGAGTTTTCCACAGACAGCATGAGCGATTCTTTCATGTTCACTAAGACTGCAGAAGACCAATATATTGCACGTGTTGTTTCGACATTCCCAGTTTGGAGGTCTACAGCACAAAAAAGGACCTTTGGCCCATTGAGTCGACATTGGTCAAAAACAAGCTCTTAGCTATTCTAACCCCTTTTTCCAGCACTTGCCCCATAGCCTTGCATACCTTGGCATTGCAAGTGCACATTGAAATACTTCTAGGCCATAATATCATTCAAAGAAGGCATTTACCTTTGCACTATGTCATTATATCTTGACAATGCAGATGTATCATCAGTAAACGAATCTATGTTTATTGAACTCATAAACTTAGCAACTTGTGCAGTTAAATTCAATTTCATTGGCACTTTGTAGCTGAAATAAATGGCATTGCCGTGGGATCCCCTTGAGGCCCAACTCTTGCTAATATCTTTGTTGGTTACCATGGGATGTGCATCTCGAATGGAATGACGATTAATCTCCTACCCGTTTTCCTTGCACAATATTTAGATGACATGTTTTGTCATACTTGGATCCACAGCTGCAAAGATTTTCTTTCCACAGCAAAATGAACTCCATCCTGCACCCAAATCTACCGTTAAAATGGAGCCATAATTCTCTAGCAATCCTTGGCTTTAAAAAGGATCATTGCTCATTTCAGTCCACAATTAAAGAATGGATAAATAAAGAGATAATGTTTGTACATCTTCAAAACTGTAACATGGGCATTAAATGGCCATCAAAAAGTACAGGCAGGGTTTAGGCTACCAGGAAAGCAACACCTCTAAGTCACTTCTGTAATTTACTGAAGCAATTTACAGACAGTAAACTCTTATAAACAACAATGTGATAATTACGGATAATCTATTTCTTTTTGTGACATTGATTAAGGAGTAAAACTTTAATTAGGAAGAGTTTATTTCCTTTGTTACAGCTCACTGGGGCAATGCACTGGAATTAAGCTCTGCTACAATCCATTATCTCAAAAGTTAAAGATTTTAAAGAAGCACACAAAATACCACAATTTATGTCTTTTAGACCAAAATTTCAAGAAACTAGGTTTCTGATATGAATTACTACGTATTAAAAGTAAATGCACTCTAGCTACAGCTATGAATAGTTGCTTTATAAATCTACTTGTTACAATTCTAATCACCCTATAAACTCCTCCTCACTGTCTCTCTCTCTCTCTCTCACACACACACAGACAGGAAAAAAGGTCATGGATATTATGGACAGTCAGAGAGACTGGGAAGGCAGTTCAGTGGTCTCAGTTTACAGGTGCGCTGAGATGATTCTTAAAATCCTTGATTTGGTGAGAAAATCGATTCTCAGTCATCCATCTATGGATGCTTCCACTGGTTTGAAGGAGGCACAGGGTGTCTGGCTCACTTATAAACCATCTCTGATTTTAACAAATAAAACTCGCAGCTTATAGCAACTGCTGAAGGAAAGAAAAACTTTTTTTTCAGTTTTAAAGTAACTTTTACCGCAGAGAACAAAGAAATGTCTTGACCTGGTAAAGGCCTGAAGGCTCCTCTCTATCTTGTTCACTGTCCCAAGCTGTCCAGTTGTTGGAGGCAAAAGGCCTTTGTCAGCAATAATTGGTCATTAGTCCAAAGACTAATCAGCTTTCTGTTGCCAAACAAAGCTTCATTTGAACACAAGCCCTTGGGCTCCATCTCATTTACAAATTATACTTTAATTGCTGCTTGAATAAGCAACTAGGTGATTCCACCCACAGGTTGCAGGAACAGCAACTCATATTCCGCTTGGGAACCCTTCAGCCCAATGGTATCAATGTGGATTTCACAAGCTTCAAAATTTCCCCTCCCCCCTACCGCATCCCAAAACCAGCCCAGCTTGTCCCCACTTCCCTAACCTGTTCTTCCATTCACCTATCCCCTCCTCCCACCTCAAGCCCCACCCCCATCTCCTACCTACTAACCTCATCCCGCCCCCTTGACCTGTCCATCCTCCCGGGAATGACATATCCCCTCCCTACCTCCCCACCTACACTTACCTTTACTAACTCCATTGCCGCCTCTTTAACTTGTCTGTCTCCTCTCCATCTATCTTTTCCTCTGTCTATCTTCAATCCGCCTCCCCCTCGCTACCTATTTATTTCAGAACACTCTCCCCCTCCCCCATTTCTGATGAAGGGTCTAGGCCCAAAAGGTCAGCTTTCCTGCTCCTCCGATGCTGCTTGGCCTGCTGTGTTCATCCGGCTCTACACCTTGTTAACTCGGATTCTCCAGCATCTGCAGTTCCTATTATCTCTGATTGATGTAGGTCACCTGTTTTCAAAATATGTAGTTGAGAAAGTGCTTGGTATTAAAACAGATCTTTACTGATTTTTGTCCACAATTAAATATAGAGAAACAAAATGACAATGCTCTTCTGTCTTCAGAATTGTCTTTTGGAATCTTTTATTATCATCGGAAAGGGCAGGCAGAGTTCAGGTTTGTCAGAAAGGAGCACATCTAATTGTCAACATTTCCTCTGTTAGTGTGTAGATTTAAATGCTCAAGTCCTGCAATAGGACTTGACCACAAAACCTTAAGACTCAAAGGTGAGAGCAGTACCACCTAAATCACAACTTATTTAGATACCGTGTGAAAATTATTTGAACTTCTTTCTAAGCATCCAAAGAGACTCAGATGTGGATTTTGAATCTATTAATAATCATGGAATCCCTGCACTGTGGAAGCAGGCCATTTGGCCGACATTGTACCTCCAAAGAGGACCTCACCCAAACCGACACTATATTTCCCATGGCTAATCCACCATCACCTATACATCCCTGGATACTGTCACCAATTTAGCATGGTCAGTTCACCTAACCTGCATATCTTTGAATTGTGGGAGGAAACCAGAGCACATGGAGGAATCGCACACAGATACAGGGAGAATGTCCAAACTCCATACAGACAGTTCACCCAAGGCTGTTATTGAACCCAGGTCCTTGTCGCTGTGAGACAGCAGTGCTAACTACTGAGCCGCAATGCTGCCCCCAAAATTATTATTATGGTTTGAAATGAACAAACAGGTTTGATGCAGAACACAGAAATTCACACTTGGCAATTGCCTCTTGAAATTGTTAGGAGCTTCATCTGAATCACAACTAGTTTCTATAAATGATGAAAATGCCTGAAAGAACCAACTGTCCATTATAACAAGGATGCCTAATATATCATAAGCAATGTTGTAGTTGATTCATATGTTAATGGTAATCACTTAGCACAATTTGATGAATGCTCAAGCACTCTGTAATTGATGTGATTCGTACGGACTAATTTTAATTGTTACTAATCTAAATTAGTAGTGAGACCAGTTTCATGACCACTTAACTCTAACTCTCATATGGTCTACACACCAGTGTAACTAAATATAAATGTTTAATTTCTGCACAAGTTGAGAAAAATTATGAAGTTTCATTGTGATGCAAGGTGTCCAATGCACACACTCTCTGAGAAACACAGATATATTTATTGTTGGTCATAATGTGGGAAAATCCCACTGCAGCAGTTTGGTGAGTCATGTGCAATGAAACAGATCCTAGTCTGAGATAATGGGAACTGCAGATGCTGGAGAATCCAAGCTAATAAAATGTGAGGCTGGACGAACACAGCAGGCCAAGCAGCATCTCAGGAGCACAAAAGCTGACGTTTCGGGCCTAGACCCTTCATCAGAGAGGGGGATGGGGGGAGGGAACTGGAATAAATAGGGAGAGAGGGGGAGGCGGACCGAAGATGGAGAGTAAAGAAGATAGGTGGAGAGAGTGTAGGTGGGGAGGTAGGGAGGGGATAGGTCAGTCCGGGGAAGACGGACAGGTCAAGGAGGTGGGATGAGGTTAGTAGGTAGCGGGGGGTGCGGCTTGGGGTGGGAGGAAGGGATGGGTGAGAGGAAGAACCGGTTAGGGAGGCAGAGACAGGTTGGACTGGTTTTGGGATGCAGTGGGTGGAGGGGAAGAGCTGGGCTGGTTGTGTGGTGCAGTGGGGGGAGGGGACGAACTGGGCTGGTTGAGGGATGCAGTAGGGGAAGGGGAGATTTTGAAACTGGTGAAGTCCACATTGATACCATATGGCTGCAGGGTTCCCAGGCGGAATATGAGTTGCTGTTCCTGCAACCTTCGGGTGGCATCATTGTGGCAGTGCAGGAGGCCCATGATGGACATGTCATCAAGAGAATGGGAGGGGGAGTGGAAATGGTTTGCGACTGGGAGGTGCAGTTGTTTTTTGCGAACTGAGCGGAGGTGTTCTGCAAAGCGGTCCCCAAGCCTCCGCTTGGTTTCCCCAATGTAGAGGAAGCCGCACCGGGTACAGTGGATCCTAGTCTGAGTTCACTAACCCTGTTAAGGGGATATTTTGAGCAGGGCTGCTCATATGATTCTACATAAATAAATAATAACTTCTATTTAAATTTTTTAAATTGTTATTTTTAAAGTGTTATCATGCACAATATCATTATTTTGAACTGCTTTGCTTTCAAATATTCTTAATTCAACTGTTTTTGAACTGTTTAATGACTTATCATTTGATATATGCAAAACAGTTTGTCAAAACTTTTACCGAGAGTGGGCTGACTTCCAGATGAAAGACAGAGCTTCTTGAGTTGATTGGGATAATGGGAACTGTAGATGCTGGAGATTCTGAGAAAACAAAGTGTGGAGCTGGATGAACACAGCAGGCCAAGCAGCATCTTAGGAGCACAAAAGCTGACGTTTCGGGCCTAGACCCTTCATCAGAAAAGTGGTGAGGGGGAGAGGGTTCTGAAATAAGTAGAGAGAGAGAGGGGGAGGCGGATCGAAGATGGAAAGAGGAGAAGATAAATGGAGAGGAGACAGACAAATTAAAGAGGCGGGGATGGAGCCAGTCGAGGTGAATGTAGGTGGGGAGGTGGGGAGTGGATAGGACAGTTTGGGGAGGATGGACAGGTTAAGGGGGCGGGATGAGGTTAGTAGGAAGGAATTGGGGGGGGTGGAGCTTGAGGTGGGAGGATGGAATAGGTGAGAGGAAGAACAGATTAGGGAGGTGGGGACGAGCTGGGCTGGTTTTGGGATGCAGTAGGGTGAGGGGAGATTTTGAATCTTCTGAAATCCACTTTTACACCACTGGGCTGCAGGATTCCCAAGCAGAATATGAGTTGCTGTTCCTGCAACCTTGGAGTGGCATCATTGTGGCGCTGTAGGAGGCCCAGGATGGACATGTCATCTGAGGAATGGGAAGGGGAGTTGAAATGGTTCGCGACTGGGAGGCGCAGTTGTTTATTGCGATCCGAGTGTAGGTGTTCTGTAAAGTGGTCCCCAAGCCTCCACTTGGTTTCCCCAATGTAGAGGAGGCCACAATGGGTACAGTGAAGACAGTATACCACATTGGCAGATGTGCAGGTGAACATCTGCTTCATGTGGAAAGTCTTCTTGGGGCCTGGGATGGGGGTGAGGGAGGAGGTGTGGGGGCAAGTGTAGCACTTCCTGCAGTTGCAGGGAAAAGGGAAAAGTGCCGGGTGTGGTGGGACTGGAGGGGAGTGTGGGGTGGGCAAGGGAGTCACGGAGAGAGTGGTCCCTCTGGAAAGCAGGCAAGGGTGGGGATGTAAAATAGGGAGAGAGGGGGAGGCGGATCGATATTGACCTGTCTGTCCTACCCGGACTGACCTATCCCCTCCCTACCTCCCCACCTACACTCAACTTTACTGGCTCCATCCCCGCCTCTTTAACTTGTCTGTCTCCTCTCCATCTATCTTTTCCTCTGTCTATCTTCAATCCGCCTCCCCCTCGCTACCTATTTATTTCAGAACACTCTCCCCCTCCCCCATTTCTGATGAAGGGTCTAGGCCCAAAAGGTCAGCTTTCCTGCTCCTCCGATGCTGCTTGGCCTGCTGTGTTCATCCGGCTCTACACCTTGTTAACTCGGATTCTCCAGCATCTGCAGTTCCTGTTATCTCTGATTGATGTAGGTCACCTGTTTTCAAAATATGGAGTTGAGAAAGTGCTTGGTATTAAAACAGATCTTTACTGATTTTTGTCCACAATTAAATATAGAGAAACAAAATGACAATGCTCTTCTGTCTTCAGAATTGTCTTTTGGAATCTTTTATTATCATCGGAAAGGGCAGGCAGAGTTCAGGTTTGTCAGAAAGGAGCACATCTAATTGTCAACATTTCCTCTGTTAGTGTGTAGATTTAAATGCTCAAGTCCTGCAATAGGACTTGACCACAAAACCTTAAGACTCAAAGGTGAGAGCAGTACCACCTAAATCACAACTTATTTAGATACCGTGTGAAAATTATTTGAACTTCTTTCTAAGCATCCAAAGAGACTCAGATGTGGATTTTGAATCTATTAATAATCATGGAATCCCTGCACTGTGGAAGCAGGCCATTTGGCCGACATTGTACCTCCAAAGAGGACCTCACCCAAACCGACACTATATTTCCCATGGCTAATCCACCATCACCTATACATCCCTGGATACTGTCACCAATTTAGCATGGTCAGTTCACCTAACCTGCATATCTTTGAACTGTGGGAGGAAACCAGAGCACATGGAGGAATCGCACACAGATACAGGGAGAATGTCCAAACTCCATACAGACAGTTCACCCAAGGCTGTTATTGAACCCAGGTCCTTGTCGCTGTGAGACAGCAGTGCTAACTACTGAGCCGCAATGCTGCCCCCAAAATTATTATTATGGTTTGAAATGAACAAACAGGTTTGATGCAGAACACAGAAATTCACACTTGGCAATTGCCTCTTGAAATTGTTAGGAGCTTCATCTGAATCACAACTAGTTTCTATAAATGATGAAAATGCCTGAAAGAACCAACTGTCCATTATAACAAGGATGCCTAATATATCATAAGCAATGTTGTAGTTGATTCATATGTTAATGGTAATCACTTAGCACAATTTGATGAATGCTCAAGCACTCTGTAATTGATGTGATTCGTACGGACTAATTTTAATTGTTACTAATCTAAATTAGTAGTGAGACCAGTTTCATGACCACTTAACTCTAACTCTCATATGGTCTACACACCAGTGTAACTAAATATAAATGTTTAATTTCTGCACAAGTTGAGAAAAATTATGAAGTTTCATTGTGATGCAAGGTGTCCAATGCACACACTCTCTGAGAAACACAGATATATTTATTGTTGGTCATAATGTGGGAAAATCCCACTGCAGCAGTTTGGTGAGTCATGTGCAATGAAACAGATCCTAGTCTGAGATAATGGGAACTGCAGATGCTGGAGAATCCAAGCTAATAAAATGTGAGGCTGGACGAACACAGCAGGCCAAGCAGCATCTCAGGAGCACAAAAGCTGACGTTTCGGGCCTAGACCCTTCATCAGAGAGGGGGATGGGGGGAGGGAACTGGAATAAATAGGGAGAGAGGGGGAGGCGGACCGAAGATGGAGAGTAAAGAAGATAGGTGGAGAGAGTGTAGGTGGGGAGGTAGGGAGGGGATAGGTCAGTCCGGGGAAGACGGACAGGTCAAGGAGGTGGGATGAGGTTAGTAGGTAGCGGGGGGTGCGGCTTGGGGTGGGAGGAAGGGATGGGTGAGAGGAAGAACCGGTTAGGGAGGCAGAGACAGGTTGGACTGGTTTTGGGATGCAGTGGGTGGGGGGGAAGAGCTGGGCTGGTTGTGTGGTGCAGTGGGGGGAGGGGACGAACTGGGCTGGTTGAGGGATGCAGTAGGGGAAGGGGAGATTTTGAAACTGGTGAAGTCCACATTGATACCATATGGCTGCAGGGTTCCCAGGCGGAATATGAGTTGCTGTTCCTGCAACCTTCGGGTGGCATCATTGTGGCAGTGCAGGAGGCCCATGATGGACATGTCATCAAGAGAATGGGAGGGGGAGTGGAAATGGTTTGCGACTGGGAGGTGCAGTTGTTTTTTGCGAACTGAGCGGAGGTGTTCTGCAAAGCGGTCCCCAAGCCTCCGCTTGGTTTCCCCAATGTAGAGGAAGCCGCACCGGGTACAGTGGATCCTAGTCTGAGTTCACTAACCCTGTTAAGGGGATATTTTGAGCAGGGCTGCTCATATGATTCTACATAAATAAATAATAACTTCTATTTAAATTTTTTAAATTGTTATTTTTAAAGTGTTATCATGCACAATATCATTATTTTGAACTGCTTTGCTTTCAAATATTCTTAATTCAACTGTTTTTGAACTGTTTAATGACTTATCATTTGATATATGCAAAACAGTTTGTCAAAACTTTTACCGAGAGTGGGCTGACTTCCAGATGAAAGACAGAGCTTCTTGAGTTGATTGGGATAATGGGAACTGTAGATGCTGGAGATTCTGAGAAAACAAAGTGTGGAGCTGGATGAACACAGCAGGCCAAGCAGCATCTTAGGAGCACAAAAGCTGACGTTTCGGGCCTAGACCCTTCATCAGAAAAGTGGTGAGGGGGAGAGGGTTCTGAAATAAGTAGAGAGAGAGAGGGGGAGGCGGATCGAAGATGGAAAGAGGAGAAGATAAATGGAGAGGAGACAGACAAATTAAAGAGGCGGGGATGGAGCCAGTCGAGGTGAATGTAGGTGGGGAGGTGGGGAGTGGATAGGACAGTTTGGGGAGGATGGACAGGTTAAGGGGGCGGGATGAGGTTAGTAGGAAGGAATTGGGGGGGGTGGAGCTTGAGGTGGGAGGATGGAATAGGTGAGAGGAAGAACAGATTAGGGAGGTGGGGACGAGCTGGGCTGGTTTTGGGATGCAGTAGGGTGAGGGGAGATTTTGAATCTTCTGAAATCCACTTTTACACCACTGGGCTGCAGGATTCCCAAGCAGAATATGAGTTGCTGTTCCTGCAACCTTGGAGTGGCATCATTGTGGCGCTGTAGGAGGCCCAGGATGGACATGTCATCTGAGGAATGGGAAGGGGAGTTGAAATGGTTCGCGACTGGGAGGCGCAGTTGTTTATTGCGATCCGAGTGTAGGTGTTCTGTAAAGTGGTCCCCAAGCCTCCACTTGGTTT
This sequence comes from Stegostoma tigrinum, assembly GCF_030684315.1. Lineage (NCBI taxonomy): Eukaryota > Metazoa > Chordata > Chondrichthyes > Orectolobiformes > Stegostomatidae > Stegostoma > Stegostoma tigrinum. The sequence goes on along the minus strand of NC_081367.1, from coordinate 16,381,298 downwards.
CCCCAATGTAGAGGAGGCCACAATGGGTACAGTGAAGACAGTATACCACATTGGCAGATGTGCAGGTGAACATCTGCTTCATGTGGAAAGTCTTCTTGGGGCCTGGGATGGGGGTGAGGGAGGAGGTGTGGGGGCAAGTGTAGCACTTCCTGCAGTTGCAGGGAAAAGGGAAAAGTGCCGGGTGTGGTGGGACTGGAGGGGAGTGTGGGGTGGGCAAGGGAGTCACGGAGAGAGTGGTCCCTCTGGAAAGCAGGCAAGGGTGGGGATGTAAAATAGGGAGAGAGGGGGAGGCGGATCGATATTGACCTGTCTGTCCTACCCGGACTGACCTATCCCCTCCCTACCTCCCCACCTACACTCAACTTTACTGGCTCCATCCCCGCCTCTTTAACTTGTCTGTCTCCTCTCCATCTATCTTTTCCTCTGTCTATCTTCAATCCGCCTCCCCCTCGCTACCTATTTATTTCAGAACACTCTCCCCCTCCCCCATTTCTGATGAAGGGTCTAGGCCCAAAAGGTCAGCTTTCCTGCTCCTCCGATGCTGCTTGGCCTGCTGTGTTCATCCGGCTCTACACCTTGTTAACTCGGATTCTCCAGCATCTGCAGTTCCTGTTATCTCTGATTGATGTAGGTCACCTGTTTTCAAAATATGGAGTTGAGAAAGTGCTTGGTATTAAAACAGATCTTTACTGATTTTTGTCCACAATTAAATATAGAGAAACAAAATGACAATGCTCTTCTGTCTTCAGAATTGTCTTTTGGAATCTTTTATTATCATCGGAAAGGGCAGGCAGAGTTCAGGTTTGTCAGAAAGGAGCACATCTAATTGTCAACATTTCCTCTGTTAGTGTGTAGATTTAAATGCTCAAGTCCTGCAATAGGACTTGACCACAAAACCTTAAGACTCAAAGGTGAGAGCAGTACCACCTAAATCACAACTTATTTAGATACCGTGTGAAAATTATTTGAACTTCTTTCTAAGCATCCAAAGAGACTCAGATGTGGATTTTGAATCTATTAATAATCATGGAATCCCTGCACTGTGGAAGCAGGCCATTTGGCCGACATTGTACCTCCAAAGAGGACCTCACCCAAACCGACACTATATTTCCCATGGCTAATCCACCATCACCTATACATCCCTGGATACTGTCACCAATTTAGCATGGTCAGTTCACCTAACCTGCATATCTTTGAACTGTGGGAGGAAACCAGAGCACATGGAGGAATCGCACACAGATACAGGGAGAATGTCCAAACTCCATACAGACAGTTCACCCAAGGCTGTTATTGAACCCAGGTCCTTGTCGCTGTGAGACAGCAGTGCTAACTACTGAGCCGCAATGCTGCCCCCAAAATTATTATTATGGTTTGAAATGAACAAACAGGTTTGATGCAGAACACAGAAATTCACACTTGGCAATTGCCTCTTGAAATTGTTAGGAGCTTCATCTGAATCACAACTAGTTTCTATAAATGATGAAAATGCCTGAAAGAACCAACTGTCCATTATAACAAGGATGCCTAATATATCATAAGCAATGTTGTAGTTGATTCATATGTTAATGGTAATCACTTAGCACAATTTGATGAATGCTCAAGCAGTCTGTAATTGATGTGATTCGTACGGACTAATTTTAATTGTTACTAATCTAAATTAGTAGTGAGACCAGTTTCATGACCACTTAACTCTAACTCTCATGTGGTCTACACACCAGTGTAACTAAATATAAATGTTTAATTTCTGCACAAGTTGAGAAAAATTATGAAGTTTCATTGTGATGCAAGGTGTCCAATGCACACACTCTCTGAGAAACACAGATATATTTATTGTTGGTCATAATGTGGGAAAATCCCACTGCAGCAGTTTGGTGAGTCATGTGCAATGAAACAGATCCTAGTCTGAGTTCACTAACCCTGTTAAGGGGATATTTTGAGCAGGGCTGCTCATATGATTCTACATAAGTAAATAATAACTTGTATTTAAATTTTTTAAATTGTTATTTTTAAAGTGTTATCATGCACAATATCATTATTTTGAACTGCTTTGCTTTCAAATATTCTTAATTCAACTGTTTTTGAACTGTTTAATGACTTATCATTTGATATATGTAAAACAGTTTGTCAAAACTTTTACCGAGAGTGGGCTGACTTCCAGATGAAAGACAGAGCTTCTTGAGTTGATTGGGATAATGGGAACTGTAGATGCTGGAGATTCTGAGAAAACAAAGTGTGGAGCTGGATGAACACAGCAGGCCAAGCAGCATCTTAGGAGCACAAAAGCTGACGTTTCGGGCCTAGACCCTTCATCAGAAAAGTGGTGAGGGGGAGAGGGTTCTGAAATAAGTAGAGAGAGAGAGGGGGAGGCGGATCGAAGATGGAAAGAGGAGAAGATAAATGGAGAGGAGACAGACAAATTAAAGAGGCGGGGATGGAGCCAGTCAAGGTGAATGTAGGTGGGGAGGTGGGGAGTGGATAGGACAGTTTGGGGAGGATGGACAGGTTAAGGGGGCGGGATGAGGTTAGTAGGAAGGAATTGGGGGGGGTGGAGCTTGAGGTGGGAGGATGGAATAGGTGAGAGGAAGAACAGATTAGGGAGGTGGGGACGAGCTGGGCTGGTTTTGGGATGCAGTAGGGTGAGGGGAGATTTTGAATCTTCTGAAATCCACTTTTACACCGCTGGGCTGCAGGATTCCCAAGCAGAATATGAGTTGCTGTTCCTGCAACCTTGGAGTGGCATCATTGTGGCGCTGTAGGAGGCCCAGGATGGACATGTCATCTGAGGAATGGGAAGGGGAGTTGAAATGGTTCGCGACTGGGAGGCGCAGTTGTTTATTGCGATCCGAGTGTAGGTGTTCTGTAAAGTGGTCCCCAAGCCTCCACTTGGTTTTCCCAATGTAGAGGAGGCCACAATGGGTACAGTGAAGACAGTATACCACATTGGCAGATGTGCAGGTGAACATCTGCTTCATGTGGAAAGTCTTCTTGGGGCCTGGGATGGGGGTGAGGGAGGAGGTGTGGGGGCAAGTGTAGCACTTCCTGCAGTTGCAGGGAAAAGGGAAAAGTGCCGGGTGTGGTGGGACTGGAGGGGAGTGTGGGGTGGGCAAGGGAGTCACGGAGAGAGTGGTCCCTCTGGAAAGCAGGCAAGGGTGGGGATGTAAAATAGGGAGAGAGGGGGAGGCGGATCGATATTGACCTGTCTGTCCTACCCGGACTGACCCATCCCCTCCCTACCTCCCCACCTACACTCTACTGGCTCCATCCCCGCCTCTTTAACTTGTCTGTCTCCTCTCCACCTATCTTCTCCTCTATTCATCTTCAATCCGCCTCCCCCTTTCTCCCTATTTATTGGTGGTGGGGTCAGATTGTAGATGGCGGAAGTGTCGGAGGATGATGCATTGGATCCGGAGGTTGATGGGGTGGTACGTGAGGATGAGGGGGATTCTCTTTTGGTTGTTATTGCGGGGACAGGGTTGAGGGATGAGTTGCAGGAAATGCGGGAGATGCGGTCAAGGGTGTTCTCGACCACTGCGGAGGCGAGGTTGTGGTCCTTGAAAAACGAGGACATCTGAGATGTATGGAAGTGGAATGGCTCATCCTGGAAGCAAATGTGGCGGACGTGAAGGAATTGGGAACAGGGGATGGCATTTTTGCAGAAAGGTGGGTGGGAGGAGGTTTATTTGAGACAGCAGTGGGAGTCGGTGGATACCAGGTGGTTGTCTGAGATGGAGACACAGAGGTCCAGGAACGTGAGGGATGTGTTGGAGACAGTCCTGGTGAACTTGAGGTTGGGGTGGAAGGTATTAATGAAGTGGATGAACTATTTGAGCTCCTTGTGGGAGCATGAGGTGGCGCCGATACAGTCTTCAATATAACGGAGGAAGAGATGGGATTTAGGGGCAGTGTAGCTACGAAAGAGGGACTGTTCCATGTAAGGTACAAAGCTATTAGGCATAGCTTGGGCCCATGTGGGTACCCATGGCTACCCCCTTTGTCTGTAGTAAGTGGGAGGAATCAAAAGTGAAGTTGTTGAGGGTGAGGACGAGTTCGGCTAGGCGGATGAGGGAGTCGGTGGAGGGGCACTGGTTGGAACTGTGGGACAGAAAGAAGCGGAGGGCCTTTAGGCCATCTGCATGGGGAACGCAGGTGTATAGGGACTGGATGTCCATAGTAAAAATGAGGTGTTGGGGACCAGGGAATTGGAAGTTCTGGAGGAGGTGAAGGGCGTGGGTGGTGTCACGGATGTAGGTAGGGAGTTCCTGGACCAGGGGGGAGATAGGTGGAGACGAATTTGGTGGGGCAGGAGCAGACGGAGACAATGGGTCGACCAGGGCAGGTAGGTTTGTGTATTTCACAAGCTTCAAAATCTCTCCTCCCCCGACTGCTTGCCAAAACCAGCCCAGCTCGTCTCCACCTCCCTAACCTGCTCTTCCTCCCACCTATCCCCTCCTCCCACCTCAAGCCCCACCCCCATTTCCTTCCTACTGACCTCATCCCTCCACCTTGACCTGTCTGTCCTACCCGTTCTGACCAATCCCCTCCCTACCTCCCCACCTACACTCAACTTTACTGGCTCCATCCCCGCCTCTTTAACTTGTCTGTCTCCTCTCCACCTATCTTCTCCTCTATTCATCTTCGATCCGCCTCCCCCTCTCTCCCTATTTATTTCAGAACCCTCTCCTCCTCCCTCATTTCTGAAGAAGGGTCTAGGCCTGAAACATCAGCTTTTGAGCTCCTAAGATGCTGCTTGGCCTGCTGTGTTCAACCAGTTCTGCACTTTGTTTTCTTGAGTTGACTGTCAGTTTGCCATGGTTCACTCTAACATGCAATTAATGGGTTAGCTTATCCACTAGAGATCCCTCCCTTGTTCATTGCCCATAGCAACAGAACTTCTAAAGAGTGGCCAGCAACACATCACCTGACAAGTTACTTATTGAAACTAATTTTCAAGAATATTTTAATAGAATCTTTGCATGCATGTCCACCCACTGAATTTTATTTAGCATTAACATTTGAGAAATATAGCTGGGCATAGAGAAGGCAGGGGACTGGGTAGGGGCTGTTTGCCTATAAATAAGGGAAATCACTGGTTTGGAAAGTCCCTGAAAGAAGTCTGAAGAGTTTATTGTTTAAGCAGCTATAACTGATGCTGTTTCCAGAAATAGTTAAATATTCAGGCGCACGCTTTTCAGAAGTAGACTGATTATTTCTCTGCTTTGGCATTTCGAACTTTGCTATCCTCCAGCAGTTGCAAGATCAACAATGAGACCTACAAAATTAAGAAATTTAGATCGTATGGTAAGATAGGCTTTTTAGAGAGAATTGTTAGGAAGATGTATTCATTTCCAACACTGATGATAGGATTTATATAAATACTGTATTCAAGGTTAGATAGAATACATGAATGAAACAGAAATGGATTAAAAGGTTATGGGAACAGGATTTATAAGGTGGTCCTCACTAAATGGCAAATTATGCTGACTACTTGGTACTGATATTTTGTTTTCATTTTTTCCTGATTTGATTTCTTCAGATTAATTTGGAAACCCATCATATTTTAATTTAAAAATTACTACTTGATTACTAAACCCATTTGCAACGATTCTCTGCCTCAACACGAAATATTCTGCCTCTGGCTTAAGTCTGGCCCTACACTCTGGCCTGGATTTAACACAGAGGCAATGGCTCCAGCCAATAGTTGATGAATCCAGGTCAAGCTGGCCTCTGTCAGACTTAGAAACCACAGTTTGATTTTACTGGTGTCTGACATTTAGATGCCTAAGTTTGTGGCTTCCACCCCCTGAGGCAGTCATTCAATGATGGCAGCTCTTCAGTTCCAGTAGTGCCACTGAGCATAGTGAGCAATGCTGGGACTGCAACCAGACCTCTACCTGAAGCAATGATGGAGGTTACAGAAGCTGGTCAGTGGTGTGGCCTTGAGCAGAGCATTAGGCATGCCACACTGAGTGATCAGAAGGAGATGAGGTATTGAGATCAGGTGGCTACGGGAGTGCAAACATACAGGACCGGTAATTTCCTCCTAAGAGGCACTCAGTTGAGGTTTCCTCAGCTCAGACTGTCAGCTAGACTTGGTAGTCTTACCACATGGCATGACTGCCTCCTACACAGCCACTGGCTAAAAATAAAGGAGGGTGATGTAAATACGCCCTTAGGTAGCAACTTACCGGAGACTTTAGGGTCTCAATTACCTTAAGGGTAGACCATACGACTGAAAGTTTCCAACAGAGGTGGACAAGCAATAGACAGCCTCTATCTCTCCTCTGTATCAGTGCTTCAGTCTTTCGTCTACCCAATATGCTGGCTTCACACACCCCCAGTACTCTGGGCGCAAAATTTACATTAGTAGCTCTACTGGAGGCAGCAGTAATCAGCAGCTTCTGGACTGTTTCCCAAAGCAACCGTCAGAAGGGGATTTTTCCTTCTTGGTCCTGAAACAACTGAGGTTATCTTGTCATGACATATTACAGTTTTACAGGTTGATGTGATGCCCATTTACAAATTTGGACCATGTAGGATCATTTAACCAATTTGCCTGTTACTGACCAGAGATAAAGCAATAATTGGACCCAACACTAGTAACACTCAAAGGGCCAGGGACACAATTTACAGTTAATTTGATTTTGAAGAAATTCTACAATTGAAAACTCTCTGGAAATATGCTGTTCTTGGAGTTGTTGAAAGTTCTTGGATTTTACAGGAGGCTTTGTTTCCAAATTTAGTACATAGATTACATACTAAATTAAGCCAAAACTGTCAAAATAATGAGGCAGTATATTTATTAATATAACATTTACTTTTTCATTAATGTTATATTCATGATGGTGGTTAACACTTCAATTTATTGTCTGGGCACAAATGGGTAGGAATCTTGATAGTCAATGGCCCCTACAAACAGACAAAACACATGCACCGATTTCCTCTCCTCCTATCTTAAAGCAGCGGTTACCCAACACAAATAAAATTTTACAATGACAGTTTGGTCCCAGCATTTTTTAAGCTTTTATATGAAAAGAGTATCATCTGTACTTTTGATTCTGAAGTTTCACTATTAAGGTCTCGCAAGCTACCTTCAGTCAAATTGCTTGATTACAATTTTGTGCTTTAGCCAGGTAATGTGTAAGTATCCTATTTTACACGTTTATTCCCATTACAGGTATTTGTGTGAGATTATTAATTATCATTTGCAGAGAGTTGTCCTTTGAATATTTATGGCTGAGATAGATAAATTATTTGATTCTCGACTTGTGAGTGTTTGTTGCAGGGTGACTGTGGGTTTGCGTACCACCATGATTCCTAGTGGTCATAGGAGCTCATAGGACCAAAGGCCTCATACCCATGACATGCAGGGCCGATGATCAATGTAGTTTATAAAATATCTACGCATGGGAATTCCAAGAGGCCTGGTTTTCAACCCGTAATGTAAGCAACAAACATGTGGAATTAGAGCCATATACAAACCCATGCAGAATGGAACCAGAAATGCACAACCCAACTTAACAGACTGGATCATATAAATACGAAGCAGAGTAGAATAACATCACTTCATCAGAAGCCACACTGATGATGTTACCTTGTATGGTGACAAAATGTCTGTATGATAACTAGCCAGCTTGGTGAGCAAGCCAACAACCTCATCCACAACCCGAGCTACAAATCTTCGCAAGGACCTTAAAAAATTTCCTCTTCCCATTTTTCAGGCAGGGGGTTTAGAATTTTCAGCAGGGCTCTGCTCATTTACAGTGACATGGGTGACCTGCAATGTTCGTACCTACTTCAACTGAATGGTTGTGGAGTTGGCTAATCTGTCTCTGATGCTTATCCCTTGTATTAAAGTTGCTGTGTGAGGTCTATACCCAATCAGACGGTCCAGCAGCATTGCCACTCGTGGTACAAACTATGTGCTTTGTTTTTAAAGGCAAGCTGCCTATTAAAAGGAAGGTGGGCTCAAAGGTTATTGCATTGAAACACTTGGGAAATGGAGGGATCCAAACAGATGAATGGGCACTGTTTTTGGGTAACTTTCAAGGGTCACACTGAGAGAGATTGGGAGCAGGAAGTCAGGGAGATCATTTCCTGGATTATGAATCTGATGTTCTGACAGTAGCAACACTGAGGACAAATGACCTTCTAAAGGAGGTGCATGTCCGTGATTACTTCTCAAATGATATCACTACTCATCATGACATCACCACCTCACCACCAGTTTCTGACACTGCTCAGTGCTGTTCCATTACTCATCCTGATCATGCGGTATTCCTTGGAACACAGGAATCAACTTCAGCATCCATGCGCCCCGTGTCATTTTAAGACCATAAGACATTGGAGTGGAAGTGGGTCATTCATCTCACCAAATCTGCTCTATCACTGAAAGAGATCATAGCTGATTTGATAATCCCCAACTCTGTACATTTCCATATCCCTGAACAGATTGAAAAACTGTCTATCTTTGCCTTGAATATATTTAATGACCCACCTTTTGCAGCCAGATTGACGACCTTTGAGGGAAGAAGTTCCTCCTCTTTTGTATCCTACCAGGGTAATCCCCTACTCTGAGGTTACGTCCTCAGATCAGATAACCCAACATCCATAGAATCAACTTCTCCTGTTTAACCTTGTCAAGACCCTAAAAATCTTATACATTTCAATAAGGTCACTTCTCATTTTTTTGCACTTCATTGTGTACAAGCCCATCTACTCAACCTCTCTGCATGAGACAAATCTTCCTTACCCTGGATCAACCTAGTGAACTTTCTCTGGATTACCTCCAATACCAGTATAGCTTTCCTTAGATAAGGGGTTCAAAATTATCTACAGCGTTCAAGTATGGTCTAACTGATGCCTAGCATGGTTTTAGCAAGACTTCCCTATTTCTACCTTCTATTCCCATGAAATAAAGACCAACAGTTCATTTATCTTCCCTATTACCTGCTGAACTTCAATGCTGGCTAAATGTTCATCTGCAGCTCTTCTTGCCACCCACACCTCTTGCTTTTCTATCTATTTTTGTATCATGATAAACTTGATGACAGTGATATTCACCTCATCCAAGTCATTAATGAATATTGTAAATAATCACAATCCCAGCACTGACTCCTGGGGCACTTTGGTAGTTATACGTTGTCATTCCAAAAATACACCCTTTTATCCCAGCTCTCTGGCTTTTACTAATTAGCCAATCATCTATCCGTGTTAATGTATTACCCCCAGCATAATGAGATCTTAGCTTGTCAGGTCGTCCAACATTCTCACATATCTACCAAAGCTGTGAACTTCAGAGCCACCTATCATTACCCATTTATACCTCTTTAATATAGCAAAAACAGACCAATTACCACGAACATAGAGCTGCACAAGAGCTGCCAGTCTGCCTCTCTCTGCCTCAGGATCTGGGGAGGACTGTCAGGGGCAAAAATGCCTGGATTACCTGAGCCCTACAGAAGACATTGATCCCCCCCCCCCCTCATCATGTCAGCTGTACCAAATTAATAGGGTGAAATTTCACTGAATACAGTGGGGATGCTAGCGTTTTCTTTCTCAATATCCCTTCTCAACTCCCACAACAGCCAATAGGCCTTCATTGGCTTTCTTCCTAATTTTATGCTCATGATCTCCACAACTTGAAATGAGTTGACACCCTGGCAGACTTTGCAAAAAGCAAAGAAAAGTGTTGGATAAAGATCAAACAGAAAAGCAAGTGCTGCATATTTCACTAGATTAGGAAACTTAAGTAACTGTTTTAAAATGTCTTGAGATTCTGTATATTTCTCATAGTATTCTACTTTTAAGTTCTTAAGTTCTACCCATTAGAAATGCACACTGTGCAGGTTTCTGTCGAAGTGTGAAGTTAATGCAGTTTAGAAACAAACTTATTTTTAGAAAAACAAACAAAGTTGCTAGAAAAATCCCAGCACGTCTGGCAGCATCTGTGAAGGAGAAAACAGAGTTAATTTTTTGGGTCTGGTGACACTTCCTCAGGACTCATGGTGGCTGGGAAAATGTCAGTTTATATGCAGAAAATAGGGAGGTGGGTGGGGTAGGGAGTAAACGATAGGCTAGAGCCCAAAGAGAGAGAAATGCAGTTGGACAGACAAAGGAGTTGCTCACGATCAGGCTAGGAGTGTGAATAGTTGTTAATGGGGACTGTTAGTGACTAACATAACAGGATGTGTAATGGCAGCTAAGTGGTAACAAGGCCTGGTGTTTAGGGTAGGGGACTGGGACATGGGGAAGTTTAGGCTCTAAAATTATTGAACTCAATATTGAGTCCGGAGGGTTGTAGGGTCCCCAAGCAGAAAATGAGGTGTTGTTCCTCCAGTTTGCGTTGGGCTTCACTGGAACACTCCAGCAAGCCAGAGACAGAGATGTTGGCCAGGGAGCAACGTGGTGCTTTGAAGTGGCAGGCAACAGATAGTTCAGGGTCTTTTTTGCGAGTAGAACGTAGATGTTCTGCTAAGCGGTCGCCAAGTCTACGTTTCATTTCCCCAGTGTAGAGGAGACCAAATTGTGAGCAGCAACTGCAGTAGACTAGCTTCTGGGAAGTGCAGGTGAAGGGTTGCTTCACCTGGAAGATATGTTTTGGGCCCTTGGATGCTAGGGAGGGAGGAGGTAAATGGGTAGGTGTTGCACATTCGCTGTTTACAGGGGAAGGTGCTGTAGGGCAGACACATATTTCCCTCCCCACCCTTGTCCGCCTCTGCAGGGACCTGTATCTGACGAAGGTGCAAAACTTGCCCATTTACCTCCTCCCTCCCCAGTATCTAAGGCCCAAAACAAACTTCCAGGTGAAGCAACACTTCACCTGCACTTCCCAGAATCTAGTCTATTGCATTTGCTGCTCACAATGTGGTCTCTTCTACATTGGGGAAACAAAGTGTAGACTTGGCGACCGCTTAGCAGAACATCTACGTTCTACTCACAGAAAAGTCCCTGAACTACCTTGTCTGCCACTTCAATGCATCACCTTGCTCCCTGGCCAACATCTCTGTCTCTGGCTTGCTGCGGTGTTCCAGTGAAGCCCAATGCAAACTGGAGGAACAACACCTCATTTTCTGCTTGGGGACCCTACAGCCCTCCGGACTCAATATTGAATTCAATAATTTTAGGGCCTAAACTCCCCCATGTCCCAGCCCCCTACTCAGCACACCAGGCCTTGTTGCCACATAGCCTGCCATTACGCACCCCCTGTTGTTAGTCACTAACAGGCCCCATTAACAACTATTCACCCTCCCAGCCTGATCGTTAGCAACTCCTTTGTCTGACTGCCTGTCTCTCTCTTTGGGCTCTATCCTATCTTTTACTCCCTACCCCACTCACCTCCCTATTTTCTGGAACCTTCTTTTTTTCTTTTGGTCCCTATTTTCTGCATATAAACTGACAGCCACCAACAGTTCTGAGGAAGGGTCACCGGACCCGAAACGTTAATTCTGTTTTCACCTTCACAGATGCTACCAGACCTGCTGAGCATTTCCAGCAACTTTGTTTTTGTTCCTGATTTGCAGCATCCGCAGTTCTTTTGGTTTTTATTTTCAGAAAGTCTGCCTTTTTGATTTTTGCACCCCGACTCCCTTCATTGTAACAAAAGTAGATAACCTAATGTTCAGTTTAAAGGCACTGAATTAAAATACTTTCCGGTATTTCTTATTAGTTTTTGTTTGATATTTATCATACATTTTTATTTTTCAGCACAGCTTTATTAATTTTTACTGGATCAGTACAAGGAGGGAATGTTTATCGGATGAGATTAGCAGTACACAAACTGTATCATGACCAAGTAGCTTTTTTCAAGGGTTCAACAGGACCTGGAGCATACATCATTCAATGTTTATAGCAGCATGGAAGCAGCATTGTCTGATTTATCAACAAAACACCGAGTGCACCAAAGTGTATTGGCCTTCTAGCAAACAAAGCTGGGAGAGAGACGGGTCTTTTTTTTTGCTGTATTTGCCATGCTTTTGCGCTGTCTATTCCTAAATATTCTTACAGCTTTGAACCTCTTGAACCAGTTGTAGCTTCCCTGCTTTCTTGCTATCTGTGCATATGTGTGGTTCGTTATTTCCATTATAATATCTATTGGGAGCATTTGGTTAAATTATGGTTTGGCTAGGAACCATTTAGATTCTTTGTGAATGTAGTCAAAGATTGAGATCCTCAAGTACTTATTGGTTTTGAACAGATAAATTAAATGTTGCTGCCTCAATTCAGAACACTGAGATAACCTATGATGTATGCTGTACTCTATCATCCAGAATTAGCAGAAGATATTTACGAGTTAAGAGGCAAACCATTGTCAGACAGTATGCCGAATGCATCAACTTGGGTTCACTGCAGCGCATCCAGGGCAGACTGACACTGTGGGTCACAAAATCTCATTCAAACTTTGTCTCCTCCACAAGAGACTTCAATTATTCACATTCAAATTATCAAAATCCACTCTTTAATGTATTTCTTCAAAGACTGCTTATCCTGCTAGTTTGATCACTTTGTTCCTGGGACTGCATTCCCAGGATTCTTGAGACTGCAGTCTAACAGCACCTAATCATAGACATGATTCCAGCTCTTTAGCAGACAACTACTTCACTAAGCTGGCATTCTCTGTGTCTCACTATCTCTCAACTGTACCTAGAAAACACTGCTTGTGGGCTTCCTTTACCATCATTGCCAGCTGCTTGAAGCATCAATGGTTTCCTGAGCTGCTTCTAAGATTTAACTACTTTAGATAGGAAACAATACTGGTATCTAAGTCCTAATTCTGATGCTGAGCTGTATTCACTGGCTCCCAAGATGTTCCAGAACACTAATCGACTGGATGTTACTATGTAGCACATTTTCAGTGTGAGGTTTTATCCCTTACTCCTGTTAACTGACTGACCAGCAGCCCCGAGTAAGAAAAGCCCTGCACTGCTGCCTCTAACTAAGGAGATAAAACTGACTATTCAATAACACCTGAGCTATTTTGAGTGTCCTCACAACAAGCTCTGTCTTCTTTCCCAGGTAGGATCGAAAGTAGCTTACATTAGAACATCTTTTTGAATGTAGCATTCATTGAAACATCTTTTGACTATGTTACAATTTTGGGTTAAGCAAGAATACAGCTGCCAATTTCAAAACACAGACAGGTACACAAGGAAACAGAAAAATACATTTACTCAAAATCCCCCTAAGTGTTTCATTATCTCACACTCCCTATACATGTCCATTGCTCCTTGTCTCTTTATTTCCTTATGCGTATTTGTGAGTCTTTCTTTGGCCACTTTTAGTTTTTCTTTTAATTCAGTCCCAGGAAATGGTCACAATTGACATTTAATTTCCACCACTCATTGCTTTGAGAATATGATGTGCTTTCTTGTCATAGTCCACTTGATGGAGATTTTCCCAACTGATTCTTGCCATTCTCAACAATTCACTTGTATAACCTTGCAAGGCCAATGCATAGTGCAGTTAAGAATCAATCATGTAAGTGTAGGATTGCAATCACCTTTTGGCTATTCTCATTTTAGTGTCTTGCAAGATCTAGATATTTTTCTATTTTGCTCTATCTGGAGCTCTGTCTGCTGGGAAATTGAAACAGTTCAATAACAAATGTCTAAACTGAGCAATTGCTAGCATTATTCAACAGACCAGAGGGTAAGCATGCTAGGTGTCCATCCTTAAACATATAGCGATTAATTTGGGTTTTTCACAACTATCCATCAACTTGTACATGGTCTCTTGTAATGTTATTTCCATTAAACGAAGCATTAGAATTGTCACATTGCTGCAATAGGATATGAATTCACATGCCCATAGTTGTCTAGCCCAGTAACAGACTCAGAAAATACCATAACCCCATGCTCCTCCCTCTATTTCTCTGTATTTAAGTAATTAATCATTTTTTAAACTATCCTACTATGGCATTTTGACTCTTTATCTCTCATCAATGCAATTATGGATACATCCATTGCATCTCATTGAATTATTATGTCTTTTTATGTTGTTTTGCTCTTGTTCCAATTGTGGCCATCGATTTCTTTCTCTGTCTCTTCCTGTATGAGTCTATTTATGTTTGTCATGCACATCTGTGGTTGTTTCTTTTTTTCCCTCTCTATGCAACTGTGGTTGGCTTTCTCTACGGTAGGGTCTCTTTTAATTCTCTCCATCTTAATGTGAAGCTGAGTTGAATCTTCCCAGCCCCTGAATGGTATGGGCCACAATGAGAATGTGGGAACATTACATGAGGTGGCCAGCAAGGAGCTTCTCAATATCGAGAGCAGAAAGTCTTATTTTCCAAAAAAGCATTGAATAGCAAGACAAGATTCGCAAGAGGCAGCAGCGGGAGCTTATTAACATACATTAGCATCTCATTGTTAGATAGTCTCACCTCACTGAATTTCCCATTCTCCCTCTCACTGGAGAGAAACTAAACAGTAACACCTCCTGACAGAAAAGTCTTATCGGTTACTTGGTGACACTCGCTCAATGCTTGTTCCTCCAGATCTCTGGAGTGACAGTGACCAGAGGCATATTTCCCTCCATCAGCTGTGAAGACATGAGAACAATGTGATCAGCCAGGTACTCCCAACTCGAACTGAGCTAAAGTACCCATTGAGGTATCAGGATCTGACTTCCATGTTTTCTTCACATTGCTTTCTGCATGTGGCTTTGGCCTGCTTGTCTAAGGAAGGATGTTCTGGCCATGGAGGGAATGCAACAAATGTTTTATTGGACTGCTCTTATTTTCTAAGCTCCCTCAGAAGTGGAACAGTAGATGTCTTGCTTTTTGTATGCCAACATTATGCTAATTCCATTGGTATCTGAAGGAGACAAAAGAAAGAATGCAAGCACGGGGTAGAAATTTGGGAATGTTCACATTATCCTCACTGTGGCAGCAATGGGACAGGAGCAGAACAATAAACAACGGATGGTGCTTGGTTGCTGGCACATGGAGACTTCAGCAGCTCCTCAAAAATGGTCCTGCCAAGGCTGGGGTCTTGCCTCGTGGGCAGTAAAGATCAAACTGTGAACCATCCCAACTCCCATCCTAAGCCTCTCCATCCTATCTTCTCTTGGAATGAATCAAAGGCTCAGATTGAATGACATGAAATTGGATGCCTCAGCAGCAGGTGGAGAAAGATGCTAAGGTTTACAAGTGAGTCGGAAGGCAGTAATGTAGCCATATGATTTCAGTAGTTTTGGTGTGTTTGTAAATGAGGTAAGACATTGTATGCATTTATGAGAGTTGAAGATTTGGTGGGAGAGTGTGGGTAGCAGAAAAAAAGACTGATGGTGTGGTAGCAGAAAGATGAAGGTGCCAATTACCATAGTGGAGAACAGAACGTCATTGACCTTCTTCCTACACAGCTGGGTGTCCCTTTGAACCATACACTGGCCTGGGTGGAAACCTTGGGAAAGGCCTGGTTTCATGATCCTTAGAGAAATGGATAGCCTTTGTACCACCCTATCCAGCAGAATCTCTATGTCCCCATTTGCGGAACAGGCACCAATTACACCTGATCTGCTATGTCGGAGGGAAGTTAGTTGAGCTCTTGTCTGCCAGTATGTGACCAAGTTCACAACAGCATATAACGTATTGTGCAGGCACCAGGAATCTTGGGGTATCTCAGCAGAGATAGGTATTCCTGCTTATGGTGAGTGGGAAGATATGCTAAGTGTCCCACCAGGAGCATGGTGCATAGCTAACAGGGCGAGTTTCAGACAGAAACATAAGAAAATATGCTAGGCCTCTTGAGTGTAACCCTCCATTGAAACTTGAAATAAATGACACTTCGCCAATATCTGCAAAGACTGAGCCTGTGTCTCTTCCTTTATTTATGTGTAGTTGCCTTTCACTGTTTCTGCACCTGTTTCTTTCTCTGACATTTTCTCTTGTTTCTCATGTGTCAGCTATTTGAGTGCATTTGTAACTGAACCACTGAGGAAACAATAACCTTCTTTTAGAAGAAAATACAGAACACACACGGATAACGGGTGTGACTTCTAACAGAAATGTCACTTCTATAATTCATTGCCGCTTGTAACATTTCAAGATCAAAATGTTAAGTCTTCAATTATTCACAATACTCATGAATGAATTGGACATGGGCATTTATAGTCAAATATCCAAATTTGATGATTGCATAAAGTTGGGCAGCATCGTAGACAGTGTAACATAAAATTGCAGCAGAGTATTAATGGATTGGGTGATTGGGCAAAGCTGTGGCAGATGTATTTTAACATTAAGCAAGTGTGAAGTTATCTATTTCAAACCAAGAAAAGATACATTAGGATATTTTTTAGAAAGCACAAATTAAAATACTGTGGAGCTATAGCACAGAGCGGCCATAACCTCATTGAATGGTGGAGCAGGTTTGAGGGATTACATGGCCTCCTCCTGTTCGTATGTTTGTACAACATTTTGAAAATATTGAGGTGTTTCAGGCTTTAAGTGTTAGATCAAAATAGACTTTTTAAATGGGTAGTGTTTCAATTTGAAGTGGTAAATCAAAAAGAAAGCCTGCAGCCTACAGAAACCCATCATTGTTAGCCTTTCCACTATTTTTCAGCCCCAAACAAATGTAGTTTGCACCATCACTAATGAGAAAAAGATGGACAATGAAATAAATAAATTTGAGAATGCAGGATGAGTTCAAACAGCATTCTTGGATTTGTGTAACCGAGTTACAATATAGATGGAGTATTAGAGATGTGAGGTCAGAATAATGTTCGACTCAGAAATCGAACGTCTATTCAAATAGAAATGAGAAGTCCCTCATAGCATTACTTGAAGCAAAGCAGGAACTTATGTAAACATTCTGCCCATAATTTATTCCCGAACCAACGGCATTGAAAATAATGAACAAACCAGTGCCCTTGGTTATGTGGCCTATTACTGTTTACACTTTGAATGTCATGCTTACCCGTGTGGCAACTCTAATTGTGTTTTGGTTGCAATTAAATGGCTTCAAAGTACTTAGGTGCTTGAGGATGAGGAAGGAGTAATTTATTGTGTGTTCTTTTTTAATTAGAGACACTAAATTAGCACTTTGAACAAATCTTTTTCTAACATTTAAAAGCTGTTACACCTTGCATCCTTTCAGTTATTGATGTTGTTTGAAGGTTTGGGTAGTTATACATTCACACCAAAGATGGCTTTTTGATTTTCTGATAACAGCAGATATCAAAGCACGGGTTACATCAACACAAAACCACAAGAGTCGCAGGACCTTCATACTTGCAAAATGGGACTATTAAAACACACCCTTTTCTCTCCATTTCTCAACTTTTGGAGCTGAACAAGAAAACAACTTATATCTTTCTTTGTAAGATACTACACAAGAATAAATGTAACCGGAAAGCTAGAGAGCTAGGAGTTAGTACAGTTGTATACACCACTCCGTGCACAGCAAGCCGTAGGCTCGAGGAGCAGCAGTAGCTGAAGATTTATTGCTGCTGTGGATTTTGCTTAATTTATATTTACTTGGAAATGTTTTTGGAACCAGTTTGGGCTTGGGTCTATAGCCTACTCATTAACAGGTTTGCTAATGTTTCAATAAACATGTTTCTAAAAGTTTCATCATGTGGCATTTCCTATCCATCTGCTTTCCTCTCTGTTATTGGTCTACAAACATATGCCTTCCCGGAACACAATCTCTTCCTGTGTCAGTGAGAAACAAATAGACTCATACCTACCAAAAGGTGTTGACTCTTTGCCAAATACCTTTCTATTCCCCCTTATTTCCTCCATTATTTTTAGCAACAAATTTTAAAAAGCATTGAAAGAAAACAATGAAGTTGCAGAGTTTTTTTTAATGTGTTATGTTTTTCCTCTAGGTTGCTCACAACAATGTCTTGGAGACTATTTTAAATTCCAGGAAGGTCACCGAGAAAGGGTAGATTAGGGTACATTTTAGAAAGCACAAAGTAAAATGCAATGGAGTTATGGCACAGAGCAGACATAATTTCATTGAATGACAGAGCAAGTTTGAGGGGCTAAATGGCCTAAATCTATTCTTTTGTTTGTACAGGTAGATTTTTAAAATATTGAGGTGTTGCAGGCTATGAGAGGCTGGGAGACAATAGTTATTTATGCCTGGAGCAGAACAGCCTTGATTTTATAGAATGGCAGGGCAGGATTGAGGGGCTGAAGATGACCCACCCTGCTCCTATCTCTTCTGTTTCATAGCCATTATCACATCTGCTGATTTTCTACTCTCAGCATGATTTCATCAAGTGGGAGAGATGCAAGAAGCTTTGAAAATTTGGAAAGTTAAAATCTTCGAGTACAACACAGCCAATGTTGAACTTTACCTTTGCTGTTCTACAGTGTTCTAACTAAGGGTGACTTGGCCCAAAATGTTAAATCTGATTTCTCTCCACAGACCTGCCAGACCTGCTGAGCTTTTCCAGCAATTTCTGGTAATGTGTCTGATTTCCAGTCTCTGCAGTTCTTTAGGTTTGATCTACATTCAGCAACTGTCCAGTGATGTTCTATGTTAAATCAATGTCACAAAAGTAAATTTTCATGGAAACTTCAAATAAGCCGAACCTTCACAAGAATGATGGGGTTGACCATTCAGCAAAAAGTCACCTTTTGCAGATCTATCTGTTTAACCCTGTGGGAATATACAAGGATTAAGATTAAAAAGAAAACAGCTTTAATTATACTGGAGTGCACTTGTGGGAATATAATGTTTTCACGTTTACCTTCCAGGTTCAAGTTTGTTATGAATGTTACAGTCAAAGACCTAGCCCCTAGTTACATCTATGTTACATGTGAAGGCCCTCCTTCTAAGAGCTGAAAATTAGTTAAAAAAGGAATGAGCTCAAAGGAACTGGCAGAGCAAAACCAAGAATTTCCAAAATCATCCATTCAATTACCAAAGTTAATGGTATCTACAACCTCCACCACAGTCATCACACCATTCCTTGTGAACAGTTCAGAAATTGATCCGTATATTTATTTTTCTTCAAACTTCTATCACTTTTCCCTGACCTCTTGTCCCAAATATGTCTACATCCCTGTTGCATTGTTAATTCTTCTTGTGTTTAATAATTAATAAATTCACTCCGTCTGTTAATTCCAGAAAGTCTGGTTAAATTGGCTCCCTTGCGTTTGAATCCTCAAGGAAAGGGTTTCAATTTCAATTAACCTTGCTGCAAACAACTGAGGGGGTGGATCAATAAAGAAGGGGAGCCAGTTCATCGCTTGATAGTTCAAGGAATCTTTCCTGGAACCTTCGTGAATTAGGGAAACTTGAAGGGGCCTGGTAATAACACAATACAAAACAAGTTGCTATGCTTGAAGTGTTTTGATGTGTTTCTAAGAAACATAATGATGCACTTCACAGAGGCAAATTCATCTTTTATCGCAGATGTTTGCTCATTTTTGCAAAGTGATTAACAGAAGTGTTTCATTAAGATCATTCTGGGAGAGATTTTGATAAAGTAAAAAACATAATAGAATGATAAAAATACCAATTATGAGGGAATGAGGTTACTGAAGTGGAATTTGGGCAATATTTAAATTGTATATCAATACAGTACAGGAGAGTTACAATACATTGAAAAAATGGGGGGGAGAAGGCATCCAAGAATAAGGCGTGCAAATGAATAACAAGTTGAAGATACGCCCTAAATGTGAGAGGTGAGAATTTGGGAAAGATAAAATTAATAAAATGACAATTCCATTTATAGAAACCATTCTTTAGGTATCTGGAGATACCTTCATTGAGATCATCCAAATACTCTCAATCATTGCTGTCTTCCACAGGTTTCAAGTTGCATGTTATGGGTCTGTCCTCAATAACTCTGTTAATTTATTCCTTCTCTAGAGATGGTCAATTTTAGTATTCTTTGGAAAACTTGCAAGGAAAATAATACTAAACTGATGAATGTCAAGGGCAGGTCTAGGAATTCATGTTGGCCTGGGAGTTGCAGACTAGTTAAACAGCATTGGAATAGAACCCTGTGTTGTGAGTGTTGCATAGATGGTTGACTGGGTACAATCTAAAAAGGCAACAGTGTGATGTAATTGTAACTCAGCCAAATAGTTGACAGAGTTCAGAGCTGAAATGGAACACAACATCAGCAGCTTCCTTGTTGTAGCTTTGGTTAATCAGCTGAGTAACATAGTGTAGAAGCCCCAGAACAGATCATATCTGAAGACCATGGTGACCTTGGCAGCCACCCAAGGTGCTTTAGAGAATTCAAAATGGTGTGTGTGAATGCAGCAGTACAGCCTAGTCACTGCTATATTATTGTCTACTATGTAATTCCTTTCAGTTGGTTTGCCCAGAATCTTACATCTGGAAGGAGTTAGTTACATTACTGCAAGTCCATTCAGTTCATGCTCAGGCATGCCTATTGGCATCAGGAGAGAAGATTACACAAACTCTATTATGACAAGCGCACAGGCCAAATGTGTCAATTTTACCTTCTTGATGGGGACTCCTCATGGCTACAGATATCTGTTGCTTCAGATGATAGTATAGCTGCAGAACTAATTTATACACACAGAGCAAAGCCAATGCATGTGAAATGTACAAACACAGCAACATGATTTGTTCCTCTCATTCGAGTGAGTGAGAGGAATTTCCAGATTCTCTAATTCAAAATAACAGGACTGATGCAGTAGCAACAATTATTTGTGTCCTTCATGATTATTCTATATTGACCTAGTAAAGTTATTCAAACATAACATTTGATCAGCAAAAGCTTCTATAGATATGTGAAAAGAAAAAGACTGGTGACAACAAATGTGGATCCCTTGCAGTTAGAATCAGATGAATTTGTGATGGACAACAAGGAGACGGCAAACCAGATGAACAAATACTTTGGATCTGCCTTCAGTCGGGAAGACAGAAATAACCTTCAGGAAATGCTAGGGGATAGAGTGTCAATGGTGAAGGAGGAACTGAAGGAATTCCTTATTAGTCAGGAAATGGTACTGGGGGAATTGATTGGAGTAAAATAAATAAATCCCCAGGGCATGATACTCTGCTTGCCAGAGTACTTAAGTAAGTGGTCCTAGAAGTAATGAATGCATTGGTGATCCTTTTTCAGCATCCTGTAAACTCTGGAAGAGTTCCAATGGACTGGAGGGCAGCTAATGTAACTCCACTCTTTAAAAAAGGAGGGAGAGAGAAAATGGGTAATTATAGGCTGGTTAGCCTGACATTGGTGGTGGGGAAATTGCTGGAGTCAATCATTACGGATATAATAACTGAACATTTTGAAAGCAGTGACAGAATCGATTCTAGTCAGCACGGATTCACTAAAGGGAAAAACCTACTGGAATTTTTTGAGGATGTGGCCAGGCCATAAGTCATCGGAGCAGAAATTAGGCCATTCAACTCATCAAGTCTGCTCCACCAATAGATCATGGCTGCTAGATTTCTCGACTCCATTATCCCACCTTCTCCCCGTACCCCTTAATTTCCTTGACTGTCAAGAACCTACCTTTGTCTGACTTAAATATACTCACTGACCTGGCCTCCACAGCCTTCTGTGGAAGTGAATTCCATAGATTCACAATTCTCTGGCTGAAGAAGTTTCTCTGTTCTAAAAGGTCTTCCTCTTACTCTAAATCTGTGCCCTTAGGTCTAGTCTGCCCTACCAATGGAAATATCTTCCCAACATCAGCTCTGTCCAGGCCGTTCAGTATTCTGCAAGTTTCAATGAGATGCCCCCCTCATCTTCTAACCTCCAATGAGTACAGACCCAGAGTCCCCAAATGTTCCTCATATGTTCAGCTTTTCATTCCTCGGACCATTCTCGTGAACCTCCTCTGAGCCCTCTCTAAGATCAGCACATCCTTCCTGAGATATGGGGCCACAAACTGTGCACAATACTCCAAATGTGGCCTAACCAGAGCCTTATAGAGCCTCAGAAGTAGATCCCAGATTTTATATTAAAGATATCTCAAAATAAATGCCAAAGCTGCATTTGTCTTCCTAACTATCGACTCAACGTATAAGTTTACCAGGAGAGAATCCTGGACTAGAACTCCCAAGTCTCTTTGCACTTAAGAGTTATCTCATTTAGAAAATAGTTCATACGTCTATTCTTCTTCTTACCAAAGTGCTTGACCTCATAATTTTCCATGTTGTGCTCCATCTGCCACTTCTTTGCCCACTCTCCTAACCTGTCCAAATCCTTCTGCAGCCTCCTCACCAGCAGACCCTCCACTCACCTTTGTATCGTCTGCAAACTTAGCCAGAATGCACTCAGTTCCTTTATCGAGATCATTAATTTGTAAAGTGAAAACTTGTAGTCCCAATACTGACCCTTGCGGAACACCAGCTGCCATCTTGAAAAAGCCCTTTTATGCCCACTCTCTGCTTTCTGCCAGGCAGCCAATCCTCTATCCATGTTAGCACCTTGCCTCTAACACCACGGGCCCTTATCTCACTCAGCAACCTCCTGTGCGGCACCTTGTCAAAGGCCTTCTTTGAGCCCAGGTAGATACTACCCATTGGCTCGCCTTCATCTAACCTGAAAATTACTTCCTCAAAGAATTCTAGCAGCTTTGTCAGGCATGGCCTCCCCTTGATGAAGCCATGCTGCCTTTGTCCTATTTTACCATGCATTTCCAAGTATTCAGAAATCTCATCCTTCACAAAGGACTCTAAAATTTTACCCACCACCAAGATTAGGCTAATCAGCTGATAATTTCCCCTCTTTTGCCTTACTCCTTGCTTAAACAGGCTTGCATTTTAGTGATTTTCCAGTTTTACCAGTAGAGTAGGCAATGGCGAATCAGTAGATGTTGTGTATCGGGATTTTCAAAATCCTTTTGACAAGGCTCCATACAAGAGATTAGTAAGGAAAATAAAACTCACGTTGTCCGAGGTCATGTACTAACATGGGTAGAGAACTGGTTGGCAGACAGGAAGCAGAGAGTTGGAATAAATGTATATTTTTCAGAGTGACAGGCAGTGATGAGTGGGGTGCCGCTGGGTTCAGTGCTGGGACCTCAGCCATTCACAATGAATATTAATGATTTAGATGAAGGAATTGAATTACATTTCCAAATTTGCAGACAACACTAAGCTGGGTGGCGGTGTGTGTTATGAGGAGGATGCTAAGAGGGTGCACGGTGACTTGGATAGACTTGCTGAATGGGCAAATACTTAGCAAAAGCAACATGATGTGGATAAATGTGAGGTTATCCACTTTTTCCACAAAAACAGAAAGGCAGATTATTATCTGAATGGTGGCAGTTTAGGAAAAGGTGAGGTGCAATGAGACCTGGGTGTCATGGCTGAAGGTTGGCATGCAGTTATGGCAGGCAGTGAGGAAAGGAAATGGCATGCTGGCCTTCATAGTGAGAGGATTTGATTGTTGGAGTAAGGATGCCTTGCTGCAATTATACATCTTCTTGGTGAGGCTACACCTTGAGTATTGTGTGTAGTTTTGATCTCCTAGTCTGAGGAAGACCATTCTTGCTATTGAGGGAATCCAGTGAAAGTTCACCAGACTGATTCCTGGGATGGCAGGACTGACACATGGGGAAAGACTGGATCGACTGACATTATATTCGCTGGAGTTTAGAAGAGTGAGAGGGGAATCTCATAGAAACTTTTAAAATCCTGACAGGACAGGACAGGACAGGCTAGATGCAGGAAGAATGTTCCTAATGGTGGGGAAGTCCAGAACAGAGCACTACAGTATGAGAGTAAGGGATAAGTCATCCAGGGCTAGGATAAGGAAGAATTTCTTCACTCAGAGTCGCAAACCTGTGAATTCTCTCCCACAGGAAATTGGTGTGGCCAGTTCATTAGATATATCCAAGAGGGAGGTGGATGTGGCCCGTGCTAATAAAGGCGTATGGAGAGAAAGCAGGAGTGGGTTACTGAAAATACATGATTAGCCGTGGTCATATTGAATAGTGGTGCCGATTTGAAGGGCCGAATAGCCTACTCTTACACCTATTTTGTATGTTTCTATGATCTTGAATATTACACTGTCAAGTGATTAAGAGGGACCAGGCTCAGATTACTAGTTCCACAATGTCGACTGTTTACTCAAAATCAAATTATCCAGACGTTGGTCTACAGAATAGTAAATGCTCCGTGTACATTTCAGGCATAAAACAATAAAAAAAACTTAAGAGAGTAGCTTCAAACATGTAAGATATTCAAAACATTCTGATTATATGCTATATGCCTTTGTGGAATGAAATTAGATTGCACTATGAATTATTTCAACTAATCAGATGGTTACTCTCCTGATAGTTTCATCACAATATTTGCTAATATGTTGCGTAGATTTTATCCAACGCTTCAATATGTCATCATGGATCGTTTTGGCTCAAGGGGCCAGAATAAAGGCAACTGGTTTGTGGAAAGTGTGATGTCAAAACATTACTTAACCCAATGCTGTCATCATCTTGCTTCCTGTTTGATTAAAATGACCCACTTGAAGCACATTCAGATACATTAACAATCTCTTGAAGAGCTGCAATTTCAAAAGAATACAGCATTTTGGGCAACAGATGCAGCAAAACTTCCCATTCAGTGTAGTGGTTGGGTAAAATAAAAAGATCACGAATAGGAGGCAGAATGAAAATGATGATTATGGTTTGTTTGCAGCCGAACTAAATCAGACATTAGTGACGGCACCTTCTTTCATGTTGGGTCAAGGCTAATGCTTTTGCGGTCATCTTGCACTTTAATGTACACTTTTGCATTTGCAAAATTGTTTACATTGCTGAGCATCACAAAAATCATAATATCATTGAATTAAATTTTAACATAACTTGCCCAACATTACACATTGTACTTAGTGTTCAGTTCCTTTTAACTTCTCAGCTGAGTTGTAGTGCTCCAATACGTACAAGTGAACATTACAAAGCATCAGAGTAAGCTTCATGTATCCCCAAAATCTGAATTTTCAATGTCGACCTTTGAGACAATAGGGGCAAAAATCATCAACTTTTGCATTCCCACTGCAGACATGAAAGCATCTAAAATACTAAGAGACAAAGACTTAAACATTAAGTGATGAGGATGGACTTTGAAAGGTGGTGCAGACTTAATGAGTGGAACGGCCTCCGTCTGCACTGTAGGGATTCTGTGATTCTATGATACTGGTATAAACCTTATGGGCTGAATTTTCACATTTTCAGTGAACATGTTTTGCCAAGTGAGATTTACAGTGCCTGCTCCACAACGGGTCAGAGTGACTTTTCTCATGCAATTGTTTGTTCTTCACCTCAGTAATTATCCAACTGGGAACTTGGGCACTCTTTCCAGGGAATCACACAGCTGAAGAGGCAAGAGAACATGCCACTGCTAGGCCCTTCCAGATTTAAAGCCCAGCTTCACACCATGTTGGAGGCTGTGAGCTACACTATGCCAGTTGACTATTATCTCTGAGGACATGGCCCAGAACAAATTAAAACTCACTTCCCGCTTCACAGATGGGTATCTAGAGATTTTGGTGGATGCATGGTGGAGAGGAGGACAGTCCTTTTACTTATAGGTAACCATGG
Source organism: Stegostoma tigrinum (assembly GCF_030684315.1). Classification (NCBI taxonomy): domain Eukaryota; kingdom Metazoa; phylum Chordata; class Chondrichthyes; order Orectolobiformes; family Stegostomatidae; genus Stegostoma; species Stegostoma tigrinum. Next base: position 16,355,809 of record NC_081367.1, on the reverse strand, counting down.
AACTCTGCACCACTAGATTGGACACATCTGGATCCAAACTGCAGCAGGATCAGTGCTGAGTCCCAGCTGAAGCTGGATTTCCAGCAGTACAAGAAGAAGGTCAACAATATTCTGTGCTCTGCAATAGTATGTACAACCATCTTCTCTTTGCTATCTCACACTCACAGGCACACAACTCACTCTAATTCTGCCACTGATCAAAGTATCTCACCAAGATTCATGGACTACAACTAACCCTTTTGCTTGTATCATATTCTACTCAAAGAATCATACTCACCCTATCCTCCCAAACCACTAAGCTTCCCTGCCCTCAGCCTTTGCTACTCAGTCACTGAGGACACTTCACTGCTTTCTTTGCTCGTGCACCACAAACACCTCTCCCACCCACTTACTTCATACTCAGTCCTTCCACTTATGTGGTTTGCAGTAAACAATAGGGCCACAACCAAGCGAAATGGCCCAAAACCCAGTGGGAGGCAAGGCAGACATCATGTTCCGGATTTAGCCAGAGAAGAGCATGACTGTTCATTCACAGACAGTGAGACCTCAATGGGCAGCCTAACCAGAAAGTTTCATTGTGTTGTTCCATTAGCTAGTGGCACGAACTCATTCTTAATTTGCACAGGCTCTTAGACAAGTAATTCCCTCACTCCTTTCTTGCAGGTGCCAGCAGTACTCAGCAAATTGGCACAAATAACAGTCCAACACCAAAAACTCTCCGATCCTCTTCCAATGAAGAAACCATTCAATCCTCAGAGGATGCACAAGCAGGGTTTTTACCAGCAGTGTACACCTTCTCAGAGATGTTCACCTTGATGGGTCCGCTTTCTAGATTCATCTCAGGAGCACTATCTGGTGAGCACATCAGTGACATGACCTTGCAACCCATTGTTTGAGGAAGACATGCCCCAAATTTCAGGCAAGCAGCAGACTGCTTGGGACCAGGGACTCGTTCAGCCGCAGGCAGAATATGATACTCGTTCCCAGCTATTAATGACTTTGTCAGACTGCACAAACAGGCACAGGAATAGAAGGCTGGTTTATAAATGGCACTCAATGAGCCAGTTTGAATGACAGAGGAGTCCATTGATGTTATCACATCCACTTTGGCTCCATTCACTTGTTAGCAACTACCATGGAGGGATAGGTCCAGCACATTCAATGTCACACTAGTCAGAAGTATTCAGTATTAGTAGCAATGTGAGAGGACAAAGAATGCTAATGTTATTCAATGTGGCTTTCGTCTCAGGGATGGTACCAGATTCCACTACATGGAGGAGAAACAAGTCACCAGCAACATTCCCACAACATTCGAGAAGTTGTTGGCCTCTCCACCTTCCTCCTGCCTGTGATCCCAAAGCCTGCAGCAGTACAAGCTAAGGAGGGGGAGTCAACGTTTGGGCAGGACACTCTCAGCAGGCCTCAGCCCTTTAGGCCCAAAAGCAACAAGGAATGACCATCCATGGAGAGAAAGCAAGCAAACATTTTGAATCTATATGACTCTTCATCAGAGCTGTACCTATATTGTAAATAAGCTTTCAGTTTAATAGGTATATCCCCACTTGCGCTCCCTAAGTATCTGCTCTAGTGTTATTTTTTCCTGTAAGAGTTGTTTAAGTCAAATCTGTTGAGAAGTGAGCAGTGTCTTCAGGCATCATAAGGGTAAGAGAAGTTGTTATGGCCAAGCATTCTCTCACAAACAACTGTTCTTTGAAAGGAAATAGTTTCAGGCTGCAGGAATCCTTGGACTGATATTGCTGACTGCAGTCAAGGTATTGCACATTAAAATGGACAATACTGAAGTGAAACATAACATGCAGGGATTGTATTAGGGCCTGGCCTGCACATATCATTCTGCACCCATACCTGCCTACTGAGTGAGGGTATGAAATTAGTGTTGATTCCACCAATCCATGGAGGGAGAGGTTTATTTAGCAGACTTTCAAACAAGCACATTGTCAACCAAGGTAGGAGATGTACATTGGGCAGCTCACATGTCCATTCTCCCTCCTAGCTTCTACCTTCTTTCCAAAATCCACAGACAGGACTTCTTGTTTCTGCCTTCTCTTGCTCAACAGAACTTATCTCTTCCTACTTCAACCCCATTCTTTCTCCCCTTGTCAACTCCCTTCCCACCTACATCCATGATTCCTCTGACACTTTATGTCAGTTTCAGGATTTCCTGTTGGTGGGCTGTAGCCTCCTTCACTTTATCATGGAAATGCAATGCCTTTACAGGTCCATCCTCCACCAGGATGATCTCAGTGCTCTCAGCTTCTTCCTGGAAAAAATGGCCTGAACTGTTGCCTCCACCACTAACTTCCTCTGCCTGGCCGAGTACATCCTCACTCTGAACAACTTCTGTTTTAATTCCTGTCACTTTCTCCAGGTCAATGGGGTGACCAAGGGTACCCACAAGGGTCCCAATTATGCCTGTCTCTTTATGGGGTGCATAGAAATTTCCATGTTCCATTCCTATTCTGGCACCCACCCAGAACTCTTTCTCCAGTAAATCAATGACATCATCAGTGCTGCTTTCTCCTCTCATCCAGAATTGGAAAAGTTTATCAATTTTGCTTCCAATTTCCACTCCAATCTCATCTTCACCTAGTCCATCTCTGACTGCTCCCTTCCCTTCCTTGACATGTCTGTTTCCATTCCTGGAGACAGGCTGGCCACTAATGTCCGCTATAAACCCATAGACTCCCACAGTTACCTTGACCATACACCGTCACACCCTACTTCCTGTAAAGACCTTATTCCATTTCCCCAGTTCCTCCATCTCCATTCCATCTGTTCTGATGATATCAACTTCAACAAGGGGCCTCCAAAATGTCAACTTTCTTCCTCAACCAAGGATTGCCCAGCACTACAGTTGACAGGGCCCTCAGTCCGATCCAACTCCCACACTTTGGCCCTCACCTGCTCTCTTCTGTTCCACAAGAACAAGAATGTTCCCCTTGTGCTCATTTACCATCCCAGTAACAGCAACTTCCAGAGGATCATAGGGCACCGTTGCTGTCACCTTCAGTGGGATACCACCTCTCCCCTCCTCTGTCAGCCTTCCACAAGGACTGTTCCCTCCAGAAAACCCTGGCCCTCTCCTCTCAACACCCTCCCACAGCCCCATGGTACCCTGCAACCTCAGAAGGTGTAACACTTACCCATTGACTGCCTCCCGCCTTAGTACCCCGGAGCTCAAACACACTTTCTGGATGAAGCAGCACTTTACCTGGGCTTCCCACAATCTAGTCTACTTCATTTGCTGCTCATAAAATGGTCCCTTCTACACTGGGGAAATGTAGACTAGGTGACCCTACACAGAACACCCTATATATTCTGTCTGCAAAAAAATCCTGAACTTCCAGTTGCCTGCCACTTTAACACACCACTTTGTTCGCTGGCCAATATTTCTGCCCCAGGCTTGCTGCAGTTCACCAGTGAACTTCCAATACAAGCTGGAAGAACAGCACTTCATTTTCCACTTTGGAATTCTACAGCCTTCTGGGCTCAATATTGAGATCAACAATTTTAGGGCTTGAGACATCTTCTTCTCCCATGTCCTTGTCCCAGCCCCCACATGCCAGGCCTTCTTGTCACGCAGGCTGCAATTTTACATATTGTTAGCCACTAGCCTTCCCTATTATCAGCTATTTACTCTCCCAGGTTGATCATTAGCCACTCATTTGTCTGTCCAACTTCCTGTCTCTTTGGGCTCTATCTCCACTTATTGTTTACTCCTTACCCATCCCCTCACCCTAGCATCTGCATACAAAAAGCCCACGTCCTTGATCTGTCCATCTTCTCTCCCACTTATCCCCTCCTCCCAACTTCCTACCTACACACGCTTTTACTAGCTTCACCCCGCCTGCATGACCTGTCCGTCTTCTCTCGCACCTATCTGCTCTACTATCCACCTTCTGTCACTGCCCCACCCCCATTTATTTCAAAGCTCCCTTTCCCTCCCCCATTTCTGAGGAAGGGTCCAGATCTGAAATGTTGGCTTTCCTGCTTCTCTGATGTTGCCTGGCCTGCTGTGTTCTTCCAGCTCCACAACTTGTTATCTCAGACTCCAGCATCAGCACTTCCTGTTATCTCTGCTTAAAAAAAACCTTTTCTGAGCTACCATCAGTACTAAGTAAGGGTCATTGAACCTGAAACATTAGCTCTCACTTCTCTTCACAGATTTTGCCAGACTTGCTGATCCTTTCCAGCAATTTCTGATTTTGTTTCCTTCTGGCTCAGTAATCTGCCAAGAGAAGCTACACAAAATGTTACCTCTTGCAAATGTAATACTGTCTGTGCAGTCACTCAAGTATTCCAAGGCAGCCTAGCAGTTTCTATGGATGTGGAAACATTGAAGTGTAACCAAAGAAAAGAGGGTGAAAAGGAGATCTCTCTTAAACTGCTGGCTGTCATAAGAGGCTGAACTGCATAGTACTCTGCAACAAAGCCACAATAATTCAGGACACCCTTTCTTGGCAATATTATAGGGCCTTGTTGACATGGACCAGGATCAAAACCTCATCTTAAGGAAGTCTACGGCCTGTTACCACAATAGGTCTGATTGAAGCAATGAGTGGTGTTGTATTGTCATTCAATTTGAGAGATTCATAAAGATGCAATGTGCCATTTGTCTCCTAGCAACTATTACTGTTTGGCTAGAGGACCTCAGAATGAGACAAGAACCTGTGAGTTCTTGAGTATGTAACAGCCATGGCAGCTCTGAGGATTTGTGGTGCAGATCATCAGTATTTGACATCAATTTGAGTATGCATGGAGACAAAGCCATTTCTGCTGATAAACTCTGTAGGTTTAGCACAGGGTGCTCTCAAAATAATGTAGGTATAGATGATAGCATCTTGCACCTGGGGGAAGCCAGCGATAGTGCAAAAACCACTTCCCTAGCTACTTAAGTCAAAAAGATCAAAAGACTTAGAAACAGAAGTAGGTCATTCAGTTATAGCAAGGTGTAGAGTTGGATGAACACAGTAGGTCAAGCAACATCAGAGGAGCAGGAAGGCTGATGTTTTGGGCCTAGACCCTACTTCAGAAAAGGGTCTAGGCCCGAAACGTCAGCCATTTATGAAGAAGTGTCCAGGCCCGAAAAATCAGCCTTCCTGCTCCTCTGATGCTGCTTGGCCTGCTGTGTTCATCCAGCTCTACACCTTGTTATCTCAGATTCTCCAGCACTGGCAGTTCCTACTATCTCTAGGTCATTCAGTTCATTGATGTGTTCTACCATTCAGTGAGATCATGACAGATTTGATAATGCTTAACTTCACTTTCCTGCCTTTTCCCTACCACTCCTGATTGCCATATTCATTGACAGTCTGTCTGTCAGCATTGAACATTCTTCATGGCCCAGCCTCAACAGCCCTCTGTGGTAAAGATTTCAGAGATTCATAACTCTCTATGAGGTGAAATTCCTCCTCATATCCGTCTTAAATATGTGACCCCAAGGTTGTTTCTCCCTGTTCTGAGACTATGCCCTCTAGTCCGAGACTCTCCCACAAGGGGTAACAAGCTTTCAGCATCAATCCTTTTGAGTCTTCTCAGAATCTTGTATATTCAATAAGGTTGCTTCTTATCCTTCTCTATTCCAACAATACCAGCCCAAACTACTCAGCCTCACTTCATGAGACAGTCCCTCTGTATTGGGTACCAACTGAGTGAACATTCTCTGGACTGCCTCTGATGCTAATATTTCTTTCCTCAGACAAGGGACCCAAAACCAATCACAGTATTTCAGCTGTGGTCTCACAAGTACCTTGTAAAGTTTTAGCAACCCCTCTTTTTCTCTTATCCTTCATTCCTTTTGTAGTAAAGGCAAACATTCTATTTGCATTCCCTTTTGCCTGCTGAGCTTGGATGCTCGTTCTTTGTGATTCATGGATGAGGACTCCTGAATCCCTCTGTTCTGTAGCTCTCTGCAGCCTTTTTCCATTTAAATAATATTCAGCATTTCTATTCCTCCAGCCAATATACATAACCTCACATTTCCCCGCATTATATTCCAAGTTTTTTACCAATTCACTTAACCTGACTGTATCCTTCTTTGTGTCATCTTCATCATTTGCCTTCCCACCTACTTCTGTGTCATCCACAAGTCTGGCTTTAGTACATTCACTTTCCACATTGAAGTCATTATCGTATATCATAAATAATTGTAGACCCTACACTAATGCCTCTGGTGCACCACTAGTTACAGGTTGCCACCCTAAAATGCTCCTGTCATCCTTACTTTCTGTCTTTAATTAGTTAGTCAACCCTCTAACCGTGCTAACATACTACCTTCAACACCATGGCCTCTTACTGAGTAAATTAAACTGTGCTATGTTATCGAACACCTTCTGAAAATCCAAATAAATTACATTCATTGCTTCCCCATTTCATGAAAACATTTCAACACAGCTTGATCATATTCTGCATTTCTAAGTGCTCTGCTATGACATCCTTTATAGTAGACTCTAACATTTTTCCGATGACTAATGTTAAGTTAACTGACCTATTGTATCCTGTTCTTACTTTGCTTCCTTCCCTTTCTAAATATAAGTGTTATATAGGAAGTTTTACAATTCTCTGGGGCGTTTCCAGAATCTAAAGACTCCAAATAGATTATTACCAGAGCATTTATTACCTTTGCAGCTACTTCTTAAAATATCCTGAGATGCATCTCGGATAACAGGAACTGTAGATGCTGGAGAATCCGAGACAACAAAGTGTGGAGCTGGATGAACACAGCAGGGCCAAGCAGCATCTCAGGAGCACAAAAGCTGACGTTTCGGGCCTAGACCCTTCATCAGAAAATTTTGTGCTCTTAAGATGCTGCTTGTCCTGCTGAGTTCATCAAGCTCCACACTTTGTTTTCTGGACTGCATCACATCAGGTTCACGGGACTTTTAGTCTTCAGCCCCATTTGTTACCTGAGCAGTGTTTTCTCCACTGATAGGTGTATTTATTTCTTCTCCTCCTTTTACCCAATGAATATTTAATCATTTTGGAGCATTTTTGTGTCATCTAATGTGAAGAAGAAATCAAAGAATTCATTCAATTCCTCTTATTCCCCATTATTATTTCCCCCTCCTCAGTCTTGGCCACTCCTCTCTTCCTTTTTATATGTTTAAAGAAACTATTGCTTGATGTTATTGTCTGTCTTGACGTTATTTGCAATTTTACCTCAAAGTTTACTTTCTCCTTTTTATTTTTGGTTGTGGTTTGTTTGTTTTCGAAATTTTCCTAATCCTCGGGATTATCACTAATCTTTGCCGTAGTGTATGTTTTCTTTCTTGTTCAATTTGGTGCTATCCTTAATTTATCCATTACAATTCAGCTACTGTCATTATAGGTCCTCAGCAGATGTCATCTCTCTGGCCCTACACTCTTCCCTGGAATTTCTGCATAACAAGGGCACCTACATCAGACTCCTATTTAATGACTTTAACATCATTTTCAGCACCATAATTGCAACAAAACTCATTACCAAACTCTGAGACCTAGCACACTGCCCCACCTTCTGGAACTGGATCTTTGACTTCTTCACCCACAGACAGCAATCTGTAAGGATAGGCTTTCGCATCTCTGCAATAATCCTCAACACTGGAGCCTCACGTGGCTGTATACTCAGCCCTTTATCATACTCCTGGTGCACTCATGACTGTGAGGCTAAATTCAGCTCTAACTCGATTTACAAATTTGCTGATGACACCATCGTAGTGGATTGGATCTCAAACAACAATGAGACAAGTGTACAGGAAAGAGACAGACAGCTTAGTGGCATTGTGTATAGACAACAATCTCTCCCTCAATATCAGAAAAATGAAGGAGCTGATAATTGACTTCAGGAAGCGGAGTGGAGAACATGCCCTTGTCTATTAGGTGAAACTGGTCCAGACTTTCAAGTTGCTAGGGGTAAATATCACCAATTATCTATCCTTGACATGGCAACTGCTCTGCCCAGGACTACAAGACATTACAGAAAGTGGTGAGTACAGCCCAATCCATCACAAAAGCCAACTCTTCCACTCTTGCTGTCTCGGGAATTCAGCCAATATAATCAAAGATGCTCATAGCCTGGTTATACTCTCTTCCATTAGTTAGAAGATATACAAGTGTAAAAACAGATAGCAACAGATTCAAGAACAGCTTCTTCCATGCTATTATCAGACATAAGAACATACCCATCATATATGAGAGTTGATCCTTCTCTGTTACTGCAACATTGTATTCCACATTCTGTTCTGTTACCCTGATGTTACCCAGGAAGTCCTGGAGGAAGTGGAGGGCGTGGGTGGTGTCACCGATGTAGGTAGGGAGTTCCTGGACCATTCATGACCTCATCACCTCAGGGGACCTCCCACCCACAGACTCCAATCTCATTGTTCCCCAACCCTGCACGGCCTGTTTCTATCTCCTTCCCAAAATCCACAAACCTGCCTGCCCTGGTCGACCCATCGTCTCAGCCTGCCCCTGCCCCACCGAAATCATCTCCACCTATCTGGACTCCATCTTCTCCCCTTTGGTCCAGGAACTCCCTACCTACGACGGTGACACCACCCCCGCCCTCCACCTCCTCCAGGACTTCCAATTCCCTGGCCCCCAACGCCTCATTTTCACCATGGACGTCCAGTCCCTATACACCTGTATTCCGCATGCAGATGGACTCAAGGCCCTCCGCTTCTTCCTGTCCCGCAGGCCCGACCAGTCCCCCTCCACCGACACCCTCATCCGCCTAGCCGAACTCGGCCTCACCCTCAACAACTTCTCTTTCGATTCCTCCCACTTCCTACAGACTAAGGGGGTGGCCATGGGCACCAGCATGGGCCCCAGCTATGCCTGCCTCTTTGTAGGTTACGTGGAACAGTCCCTCTTCCGCACCTACACAGGCCCCAAACCCCACCTCTTCCTCCGTTACATTGATGACTGTATCGGCGCCGCCTCTTGCTCCCCAGAGGAGCTTGAATAGTTCATCCACTTCACCAACACCTTCCACCCCAACCTTCAGTTCACCTGGGCCATCTCCAACACATCCCTCACCTTCCTGGACCTCTCAGTCTCCATCTCAGGCAACCAGCTTGTAACTGATGTCCATTTCAAGCCCACCGACTCCCACAGCTATCTAGAATACACCTCCTCCCATCCACCCTCCTGCAAAAATTCCATCCCCTATTCCCAATTCCTCCACCTCCACCGCATCTGCTACCATGATGAGGCATTCCACTCCCGCACATCCCAGATGTCCAAGTTCTTCAAGGACCGCAACTTTCCCCCCACAGTGGTCGAGAATGCCCTTGACCGCGTCTCCCGCATCTCCCGCAACACATCCCTCACACCCCGCCCCTGCCACAACCGCTCAAAGAGGATCCCCCTCGTTCTCACCCACCACCCCACCAGCCTCCGGATACAACGCAACATCCTCCGACACTTCCGCCATCTACAATCCGACCCCACCACCCAAGACATTTTTCCATCCCCTCCCCTGTCTGCTTTCCGGAGAGACCACTTTCTCCATGACTCCCTTGTTTGCTCCACACTGTCCTCCAACCCCGCCACACCCGGCACCTTCCCCTGCAACCGCAGGAAATGCTACACTTGCCCCCACACCTCCTCCCTCACCCCTAACCCAGGCCCCAAGATGACTTTCCACATTAAGCAGAGGTTCACCTGCACATCTGCCAATGTGGTAGTCTGCATCCACTGTACCCGCTGTGGCTTCCTCTACATTGGGGAAACCAAGCGGAGGCTTGGGGACCGCTTTGCAGAACACCTCCGCTCGGTTCGCAATAAACAACTGCACCTCCCACTCGCAAACCATTTCCACTCCCCCTCCCATTCTTTAGATGACATGTCCATCATGGGCCTCCTGCAGTGCCACAAGGATGCCACCCAAAGGTTGCAGGAACAGCAACTCATATTCCGCTTGGGAACCCTGCAGCCCAATGGTATCAATGTGGACTTCACCAGCTTCAAAATCTCCCCTTCCCCCACCGCATCCCAAAACCAGCCCAGTTCGTCCCCTCCCCCCACTGCACCACACAACCAGCCCAGCTCCTCCCCCCCACCCACTGCATCCCAAAACCAGTCCAACCTGTCTCTGCCTCCCTAACCTGTTCTTCCTCTCACCCATCCCTTCCTCCCACCCCAAGCCGCACCTCCAACTCCTACCTACTAAGCTCATCCCACCTCTTTGACCTGTCCGTCTTCCCTGGACTGACCTATCCGCTCCCTACCTCCCCACCTATACTCTCTCCACCTATCTTATTTTCTCTCCATCTTCGGTCCGCCTCTCCCTCTCTCCCTATTTATTCCAGAACCCTCATCCCATCCCCCTTTCTGATGAAGGGTCTAAGCCCGAAACATCAGCTTTTGTGCTCCTGAGATGCTGCTGGGCCTGCTGTGTTCATCCAGCCTCACATTTTATTATTCTGGTGAACCTTCTCTGTACTCTCTCCACATCCTGCTGGTAGTGTAGTAACCACAATTACACATAATACTCCAAATGTGGCCTAACAATGGTTTTAAATAGTTACAACATGTTTTGTCAACTCTTGTACTCCATACCCCAGGCAATGAAGACAAACATGCCATGTGCCATCTTAATCACCTTGGCTACCTGTGTTGTCACTTTCATGGAACTGTGGACCTACACACCCAGGTCCGTCTGAATGCTAATGTTCCTAAGGGCTGTGCTACTTACATTATAATTCACATCTAAATTTGATCCTCCAATATCATTAACTAGCTTTTGGCTGGATTAAAGTCCATCTGTCATTTCTTTGCCCCAAGTGGCCAATCTCTATTTATGTCCTGTTGTGTGCTTTCATAATTGTAGGCACTATCAGCAACTCCACCAATCTTTGTGTCATCAACAAACTTGCCTATCAGACCACCCACATTTTCCTCTGGATCATTTATATTTACTGCAAACAACAAAGAACATAGACTGACCCCTGTGGGCTACAATTAGTTACCTGTCTCCATTCTGTAAAACATCCTTCCACCACTACCCTCTGTTTTTTATAACCAAACTAGATTTCTATTCATCTAGACAATCCATCCGAAATCTCATGTGATTTTTGTTTTTGTATCAATCTGCCATGTGGGACTTTATCAATTGCCTTAATAAAATTTTTATAAATTACATCCATGGCCTTTCCCTCATGAATTATCCTGTTACCTCTTCAAAAAATTCAATCAGGTGAGACATGATCTTTCCTTGTCAAAACCATGCTGCTTGTTACTAACTAGTCAATTTTCCTCCAAATGTGTATTATCTTGTCCCTCAGTATCTTCTCCAAAAATTTTCCCACCACAGACGTCAAGTTCACCAGCCTATAGTTTCCTAGGTTATCCCTGCTTCCTTTCTTAAACAAGGGAACAACATTGACTAAGCTCCAGTCCTCTATAACTTCACCAGTGGTCAATAATGATGTGAAGATATCTGCCAATGCCCCAGCTATTTTTTCCCTTGCCTCTCTAAGAAGCCTGAGGTAGGTCCTATCCGGTCCTGGGTGTTTGGCTATCTTAATGCAATTTAGGATTCCCAAAACTTCCTCTTTCTATATGATGACATTCTCTAGAGTATTCACACACTTATGCCTGACCTCACCATTAGTCATGGCCTTTTCCTTGGTGAAAACCAATACAGAGTATTCAGTCAGGATCTCCCCCACTTCCTGAGGCTCTATATATAACTCCCTCCTTCGTCCTTGAGTGGGCCTACTCTTTCCCTTGTTACCCTCTTTTTCCTAACATATGCATAAAAAGTCTTGGGATTCTCCTTGACGTTGTTTGCTGACAACATTTCATCATCCCTTTTTTGCCTTCCTAATTGTGCATTTAAGTTCCTTCCTAATTTCTCTGTACTCCTCCAGGGCTTCAATTTGTAACAGTCTAGGTGTGTCGTACCCTTCCCTTTTTCTTTTGATTGACCTTATAATTTCCCTTGTCATCCATGGTTTCTGAATCCTGCCAATCCTATCCTTTAGTTTTACATGGAATGCATGTCCTGTAGTCAATTGGTCTTTAAAAGGCTCCCACATGTCAGCGGTAGATTTACCCTCAAATAACCGCTTCCAATCCACATTCTCCAGATCCTGTCTAATTTGGGTGTAATTGGCTCTTACTCAATTAAACACCCTCACCAGAAGGCCAATTATGCCCCTTTCCATAAGGACTTGATCTTATAGAGTTAGGGTCACTATGCTCGAAATGCTCTCCTACGAAAACATCAATCACCTGCCTGGCTCATTCCCTAATACTGAGTGTAGTATGGCCCCCTCTCTGGTTGGATTGTCAACATACTGCCTCAAAAAGCCCTCCTGGCCATAACTATCGAATTGCTCTCCATCTGAGCCCCTGGCTCTAAGGGATTTCCAGTCAATAAGAGGAAAGTTAAAGTCACCCGCCACAACTATCCTGCTCTTTTCACACTTTTCCAGTATCTGACTACAAATTTGCTCCTCTGACTCATGTGGGCTGATGGGAGAACTATAGAAAACTCCCAACATTGTGATTTCAACTTTCCTATTCCTGAGCTCCACCCATAATGCCTCACTGCAAGATCCCTCCAATGTGTCCTCCCTCAACACAGCTGTGATGTGATCCCTAGTCAGTAGTGAAACTCCCCCAGCCCTTTTGTTTCCACTCCTTGACACCAGCTCCTCTGAGATATTCAGACTGGTCATGGTGACTGCAGTACCATCTTCCAGAATTCCTTTCAGTGAAGTCTCTGCTGCCTTCTGTTTGGATTTCATAAATATCTGCCATTAATCGTCAACCAGATTTTCTGGTAAACTCCTTTCTCAGTCCATTCTGACAGCTGTTCCTTCATTCCTTTGTAATGGCTCTTATTTAAGCTTAGCAAAGTTGTTCCTGATCCAAGTTCCTCCCTTTCAAGCTGAATGCTAAATTCAGTTATGGTCACTATTTCCGAGAACTATCCTGATCATGGGACAAGGATATGAATAACCATGATCTGCAGCAAATGGCATCAGTTACCAGCAAGACAATTATTGACCAAACTCCAGAACTGTGTGTAGCCCACTGTCCAGACTGCCACGGCAGTCAAGTGACCACAGTCCAGCTTCTGGACTGATGTCTGTACAGCGTCCCAACTGACCTACTTGCAATCCCTGGACTGGTACAGTTGACCTGCTGGGCCATGGCCCAATTATTGGACTGCAAGAATACTGATCCCTAACCTCTCGTATGACCAAACACCTGAATACCCTACTCCCAGACTGGAATTGAGTGAGCCTTTTTATGGTGATAACCCTGACTGACTATAGACCCCCTTCACCTCACTAAGAACAGCTCCTCTGTTATTTTCACATGTGGTCTTTTGCTGGGAGCACAATGTAGGGTATGTTTGCCACATAAACTGCTGGCACAAGCCATTTGTGTTTTGTTGACGTATCATTATGCCGGATAGTGAAATGTCATACCATTGGCTGTTAAATGTTCCTCAGCATGCTCAGAACAGCCTGTGCACTAAGAAAGCAAAGTGAGCCAGACAGAGGCTGGTAACCTGTAAGACAGGGCTTAAGTGAGATACAGGCAGCCCCTGGGTTGTGACCTGAAGTAATGGCTGGTCAAGAGTGGGCTGGCGAGAACAGGGCCGGTGAGGCAGCCCAGAGCGGGACGTTGGTGGATGCATGGTGAGGGTTGGAAAACCCAGCGTGGGACTGTTTTGTTTTCTTGTCTTATTCTAAGTTAATGTGAATGGCTCCACGCATGTATGGTGCAAGTAGGCACTTTTCACTGTATTTTTACATTGAATACATGTGACAATAAGTGACTCAATTCAATTTGAATGAGTTCCATTCTTGAGTCCGTTCGCAAGTCAGTTTGAATTCCAGTTGCAACACAACACAGGATAATATAAAGTAGCCATTCGTAAGTAGAGGAATTGTTTGTTGGATCTTTACAATTTCTTCCCTGAATGTGATCACATCTGTAAGTTCCTAAGTGGGATATTCATAAATTGGGGATTCCTTGTAGAGGTTTTATGTCTTTTCCCAATATGGTGCACTGAGGGAAAGAGGGAGGACAGAATTCTGACTGATATTAAACTTGCTGCAAAGAGAAGCCACAGAACACAGAGCCAGAATGTCCTGCCTCAAAAATGTGGCTGTTGCTCACAATATGTGTTGTCCGCAGTCACTAGCCCCTCCTTTTCTTAGAGTCAACTATCCCCTCCATCAACAAATGCTGCTTAATGCACTCTCATCCAGGCTTTGGGATATCCGCAGGCTCTAGCTCCAGCTGTTGTTCAGAACTCTGGTCACCAACCACTCCAATACTTGACCTCAATAATGCTAAGACCACTTCAGTCAGAATCTCTGACAACACCAGAGCCCCTGCAGCTCAACTGTCTGGCCATTTCAACATGGAAGCTCCCATGAAGTAAATGAAAAATCCTGAGGGACAATAACAGGGGAGTAGAAATCCGCCAGGCTGGATTCTTCAGGCCATGGGGTACAGGTTTTCTTGCCAATAGTCTTGATAATAGTAGTAGAAGCTCTGGCACTGTTAGTCCACTGGACTGCTACAATTGACTGCACAGGGGGTAAAGGTCTCTCTGCTGCTGGAAAATTGTCAATGAGACAACCAAACCACCCAGAATTGTGGTATTATCTAGATTAACTGACATTCTACCTTGATGCAGTGCACAGACAATCCATTTCTAGTCTGTCTCTAGGAAAGCCTCCTAATGATAAATGACACACTGGAAGCCATCCCTACTCCATTTCCAAGACATTATTAACTGTTAGGCCCTAAGGGAAGGGAAAATGTAGTCAAATTTTCCATGGAACCTCAGAGATCCAGTTTGTGAACCATTTCAATAGCTACTGGCTAGTCATGAGATTTGAAAGATTTTGAGATTATGTGATTTAACAGTCACCAATCAGAAGCTATAGAAATGGCTCACAAACTGGATCCCTGAGGATCCATAGAGAATTTGATTACGTTTTCCCTTCCCTTAGGGCCTAAATGTTAGTAGAGGTCTTGAAAATGTTATGGGGATGGCTTTCAGTGTATTGTTTACAATTTATGATGATTTGGAGTTGGGAACCATGTGTAGTGTGTCAAAGTTTGCAGATGACACTAAGGTGAGTGGGTAGAGCAAAGTGTGCTGAGGACTCTGAAAGTTTGCAGAGGAACATAGATAGTTTAAGTGAGTGGGCAAAGGTCTGGCAGATGGAATACAATGTCGATAAATGTGAAGTCATCCATTTTGCTAGGAATAACAGTAAAAAGGGATTATTATTTGAACAGTAAAAAATTGCAGCATGTGGCTGTGTAGAGGGATCTGGGTGTTCTTGTCCATGAATTGCAGAAGGTTGGTTTGCAGGTGCAACTGGTAATTAGGGCAGCAAATGGAATGCTGTCCTTCATTGCTAGAGGGGTTGAGTTTAAAAGCAGGGAGGTTATATTGCAGCTGTAAAGGGTGCTGGTGAGGCCACACCTGGAGTAGTGTGTACAGTTTTGGTCTCCTAACTTGAGAAAGGATGGACTGGCACTGGAGTGGGTGCAGAGGAGATTCACTACATTGATTCCAGAGTTGAGAGGGTTGGTTTATAGGAAAAGGCTAAGTAGACTGGGATTATATTCATTGGAATTTAGAAGAATGAGGAGGGCTGTTATAGAAATATATCAAATTATGAAGGGAATAAATAAAATAGAAGCAGGGAGGTGGTTTCCATTGGCAAGTGAAACTAGAACAAAAGGCATAGCCTCAAAATTAGGGGCAGCAGATTTAGGACTGATTTAAGGAGGAATTTCTTCATCAAAAAGGTTGTAAATCAGTTGAATTCCCTGCCCAGTGAAGTAGTCGAGGCTCAAAAACAAAGTTGCTGGAAAAGCTCTGCAGGTCTGATAGGATCTTTGAAGGAAAAAAACACTTCCCTTTCAACTCTGTGAAGTTCCTTGGGACATTAAATGCGCAAAGCAATTGGTCTTGATGCCAAAAGTCTCCATCTCCACTGCAAAGCACTAATTATGTTGCACTTACACCAGCAAAACAATTAATGCCATCCAATTTTGGATTTTGTGAATATATGTTATTAAGTTACTGATTGAAATAAATATGGCTTTTGAAGACTCTCAATAAAGCCCATCTCCTCAGTCACATCAGTGTACAAATTTTAACAATCCTCAGTTTATAGATGGAGTGATAATGAGAAAAAAGTCTGCCATTCACAAATAGAATGATGAGGGTGTCCTCCAATTTGGCAAGAATTTGGGTTTCCAAAAATCATCAATATCATTGAGGAAATACTTCATCATGATGTGTTGACAGGAAATGTATCTGTCAACAACTCATTATGACTCAATCACAGAAATGATTGTGAAGAATGTCAAAGTCCAAATTCATCACAGTCTAACACCACCTGAAGGAGGAAGTAGCTACTGAAAGACATAAACAAGAGGCCTGAAAAGCATGAATTGTATAATGAATATTAACTAGTTCTTCAAAATACTTTGGTTCAAAATGGATGAGAATGTTCACTGTACACAGATTTCCAGCAAACATTGATTCAAACTATTCCCATCTGTCTGTTTGTATATGGTTAATTTTGCAGTTGATAGAAAAAATAAACCTAAAAACGGGCCCAACGGTAATCTTTCATTGAATGACTATGTTTCTTTTAATCACTCACAAACATACAGAAGACACAGACACACCCAGGCTGCTTCAGTTTATCTCCAGTTCTGTCAAGTGTTTAACAGATGATTAATTGTCACATGCTAGTAGTGACATCACATCAATTGTGGACACATCTCATTTCAGCCGATTGGTAAACCATCTCATACGACAGTTCATGTATAAAATCAGACTTTTATCAAATTATCTCCCATTAGACCTTGTCTTGTGAAGTCAGCGACACATTTTGAGATGCAGCCGTATTGGTGCTGGCATTTATTCTCTATTAGGTCGTAAGATACCGGAGCAGAATTAAAACATTAAGCCCAAAAAGTCTGCTCCACCTTTCAACCATGACTGATAGGTTTCTAAATCCCATTATCCTGCCTTGTCTCCTTGACCCCCTTATTAATCAAGAACCTAACCTCTTGCTGTTTTAAATACACTCAATGACTTGGCCTCCACAGCCCTCTGCAACAATGAGTTCCATAGATTAACTACATTCTGGTTGAAGAAATTTCTCCTCATCTCAGTTCGAAACAGTCATCCCTTAACTCTGAGGCTTTGCCTTGGGTCCCATTCTTTCCCTATTAGTGGAGACATCTTTTGCACATCCACTCTATTCAGGACTCCCTATTCTGTAAGTTTCAATGAGTTCACCTCTTATCCTTCTAAACTCCATTAAGTACAGATCCTGAGTCCTCAACCACCCTCATATGACAAGCCCTTCAACCCCAGGACCATTCATATGGGGGCTAAACTGCTCACAATATTCCAAATGCAGTCTGACCAGAGCCTTATACAGCCTCTGCTCTTGTATTCTCACTCTCTTGAAATGAATGCCACCACTGTATTTACCATCCTAACTGCCAACTAAGCCTGTCTGTTAACCTTAAGAGAATCCTGAACTAGAACTCCAAAGTCACTTTGCGCTTCAGATTTCTGAAGCCTTTCTCTAGTCAGAAAAGACCTGTGCATCTATTGTTCCTACCAAAGTGCATACCTTTACACTTTCACACATTGTATTCCATCCTGTCATTCATGAACTTAGAAACTGAATGTTACAGACATTTTGACTGATGAAAACATCAAAAGTTTTCCAAAGTCTTGATTCACCTGATACCCCATGACATAGACTGTAGGTGAGAATACTGAGACTAATCGTTGAATCCAACTACCTCTCCTATTGAAATTAGCCTAATGGTAAATACCATGTGCCTAATAAGTTCCTAAACCAGGGGTGGGGTGAAACACAATAACACAGAAGGGAAAATGCTTTCATTTCTGGATTTTTAGCAGTAAAGAATTTGGAATAAGATGCTATACCTCACCACTTTCCATAGATTCAAATATTTCTGAAAATAGGTGTGAGGGTTACAGGTGCTCCTTTGCAAAGGTAGTGTGCCCCAGCAGGTGACAAGATCACACCACTTAAAGTCAGTTGGCACTTCTTAAAGCCTACCCATGCCTCCTACAGAGGCATGCAGTCTGGCTGGAGAAAGAATGAAAGTAATGAGGGAAGACATTCTGAGCAGGAAGGACACTGAATAATGGCATAGAACTGCAGAGTGTTTGTTGAAAAATTTCAGGGGCTCTCCAGTGACCTTGATAGTGGAGGGAATGAAAGTTATCTGTATTCAGAGTGAACTGAGAATCCTGTCAGACAAATTCTGAAAAGGCAAAAGGGCAGATAGCTCTCTGCATCAATGCAAGCAGAGAGTGATGGTACATTTCTGTCGTATGCCTTTGAACATCTTAAGACTCTGGACATTCTTACTTCTTAAAAGAAGCATAGAATGTTGGCAATATTGCTTGACAAAATAGACTCCAGGTCCAGGTGACCTTTTTGTGGTTTCTGCACAGAAATGTGACTAACTCATGCTTGAACATGTCTCTGACAAATCATTAGAATGAGAGTTACCTTTTGGGGGAATTTCCATTGAAGAAACATCAGAATGCCACTGACCACTTATGCAATTGCTACTTCCTATTGTCTAAAAGTTTCCACAAACTCAGATACAATAGTTGCCCCAGAGTTAGTCCCTGCAAGTTTAAAGGTGTATAAAGGAAGCACGGTAATGCAAGAATGTGCAATGACCATCACCCATTCTGGATGGTTTATGTCACGAAATTATTTTTATGAATATTGGGAGAATTGATTCTGTGGTCACAGGAGAGAAACTGGTCATAGAAAGTGTGTGTCTTATTTTTGGAAAAACAGCCCCGAAATGCCAGACTGGGATGAAACAATCAAAGGGACATCCTTTTTCCAAGCGAAAAGAAAGACCTTATCTAGAAAATCCACCACTGGGAGTAAAATGGGGCTACTTCATTGTAACTGTAATATCTCATGCTTCATTATAGGGATTTTACCAACTTAACATTTGGAAAAGCCAGAAGCCTGTTATTGCTTTAAGTGAATAATTGTGAATTCACCAACTGAAAGCTTTAGTGAACAACAAAACATTTTAAGACATGCAATGCTCTTGTTATCTAATTGGATGTGAGTGTTGGAAACAGAGTGCAAGTTTTACCATGACACAATGTGGAGCTGGAGGAATGCAGCAGGTCAGACAGCATCAGAGGAGCAGGAAAGCTGATGTTTCAGGTTGGGATCCTTTTTAAGAAAATTTCCGAAGAATTTCTTCATTTTCTGAAGAAGGGTCCTGACCTGACATGTCAGCTTTCCTGCTCCTCTGGTGCTGCCTGGCTTGCTGTGTTCCTCCAGTTCCACACTGTGTTATCGCTGACTCCAGCATCAACAGTTCCTACTTTCTACAAGTTTTACCATCATTTTATTCAGGTGATGTGGAAAAAATTTGCCTCAATTGAAAAAATTGCGACAAAACTCTGAAGAATAGAGAAAAATCAGGGATCTTAATACCATAAGAATCTCATTATCCAAGTTTTATTCTTCCTTCATCCAAATGAAAAAACAAGCGTTTGTCTAATCGAGGTCATACATTCATGTTAAGTTCTCTTCACTTATACAAGGAAGTAATCAATCCTGTCTGAGATGCTGACATAACAAGGTATAGAGCTGGATGAACACAGCAGGCCAAGCAGCTTCAGAGGAGCAAGAAGGCTGACGTCTCGGATCAAGACCTTTCTTCAGAAATGGGGAAGGGGATTGGGATTCTGAAATTAATAGGGAGAGAGGGGGAGGCAGATAGAAGATGGGTCCAACCCCGCCTCCTTGACCTGTCTGTCTCCTCTCCACTGAGAGGTGAATGTAGGTGGGGAGTTAGGGAGGGGATAGGTCAGTCCAGGGAGGATGGACAGGTCAAGGAGGTGGGATGAGGTTAGTGGGTAGGAGATGGGGGTGGGGCTTGAGGTGGGAGGACAGGTTAGGGACGCAGGAACGAGCTGGGCTGGTTTTGGGATGTGGTTGGGGGAGGAGAGATTTTGAAGCTTGTGAAGTCCACATTGATACCCTTGGGCTGCAGGGTTTCCAAGCGAAATATGAGATGCTGTTCCGGAAGCTTTCGGGTGGCACCATTGTGGCAATGTAAGAGGACCGGGATGGACATGTCATCTAAGGAGTGGAAGGGGGAATTGAAGTGGTTCATGACTGGGAGGTGTAATTGTTTATTGTCAACCAAGCGTAAGTGTTCTGCAAAGCGGTCCCCAAGCCTCCACTTGATTTCCCCAGTGTAGAGGAGTCCACAACAGGAAGAGCGAATACAGCATACCACATTAGCAGATGAGCAGATGAACATCTGTTTGATGTGGAAGGTCTTCTTAGGGCCCCCTCCCACTTCTGGGCCTCCTACAATGCCACAATGATGCCACCCGAAAGCTGCAGGAATAGCATCTCATATTTCGCTTGGAAACCCTGCAGCCCAAGGGTATCAATGTGGACTTCACGAGCTTCAAAATCTCTCCTCCCCTGACCACATCCCAATGTTGTCCCCTTGTTTAAAAAGGGCAGCAAGGATAATCCAGATAATTATCGACCAGTGAGCCTGATGTCAGTGGTAGGGAATCTACTGGAGAAGATACTGAGGGATAGGATCTATTCCCATTTGGAAGAAAATGGGCTTATCAGTGATAGGCAACATGGTTTTGTACAGGGAAGGTCATGTCTTACCAACTTAATAGAATTCTTTGAGGACGTGACAAAGTTGATTCATGAGGGAAAGGCTGTAGATGTCATATACATGAACTTCAGTAAGGCGTTTGATAAGGTTCCCCATGGCAGGCTGACGGAGAAAGTGAAGTCACATGGGGTCCAGGGTATGTTAGCTAGATGGATAAGAAACTGGCTGGGCAACAGGAGACAGAGGGTAGTAGTAGAAGGGAGTTTCTCAAATTGGAGACCTGTAACCAGTTGTGTTCTACTGGGATCTGTGCTGGGACCACTGTTGTTTGCGATATATGTAAATGATCTGGAGGAAGGTGTAGGTGGTCTGATCAGCAAGTTTGCTGATGACACTAAGATTGGTGGAGTAAGCTGATAGTGAAGGGGACTGTCAGAAATTACAGCAGAATATAGATAGACTAGAGAGTTGGGCAGATAAATGGCAGAAGGAGCTCAATCCGGGCAAATGCGAGGTGATGCATTTTGGAAGATCAAATTCAAGGGTGAACTATACAGTGAACGGAAAAGTCCTAGGGAAAATTGATGAACAGAGAGATCTGGGTGTTCAGGTCCATTGTTCCCTGAAGGTGACAACACAGGTCAATAGGGTGGTCAAAAAGGCATATGGCATGCTTTCCTTCATTGGGCGGGGTATTGAGTACAAGAGTTGGCAGGTCATCTTGCAGTTGTATAGGACTTTGGTTCGGCCACATTTGGAGTACTGTGTACAGTTCTGGTCGCCACATTACCAAAAGGATGTGGATGCTTTGGAGAGGGTGCAGAGGACGTTCACCAGGATGTTGCCTGGTATGGAGGGTGCTAGCTATGAAGAGAGGTTGAGTAGATTAGGATTATTTTCATTAGAAAGATGGAGATTGAGGGGGGACCTGATTGAGGTCTACAAAATCATGAGGGGTATAGACAGGGTGGATAGCAAAAAGCTTTTTCCCCCAGAGTGGGGACTCAATTACGAGGGGTCATGAGTTCAAAGTGAGAGGAAGAAAGCTTAAGGGAGATATGCGTGGAAAGTTCTTTACGCAGAGGGTGGTGGGTGCCTGGATCGCGGTGCCAGCGGAGGTGGTAGTTGCAGACACGTTAGCGTCTTTTAATATATATTTGGACAGGTACATGGATGGGCAGGGAGGAAATGGACACAGACCGTTAGAAAATAGATGACAGGTTAGACAGAGGATCTTGATCAGTGCAGGCTTGGAGGACCGAAGGGCGTGTTCCTGTGCTGTAGGTTTCTTTGTTTCTTTGTTTGTCCTCACAAGCTTCAAAATCTCTCGTCCCTTGACCGCATCCCAAAACCAGCGCAGCTCACCCCTACCTCCCTAACCTGTCCTACTTCCCACCTATCCCTCCTCCCACCTCAAGCCCCACCCCCATCTCCTACCTACTAACCTCATCCCGCCCTCTTGACCTGTCTGTCCTCCCTGGACTGATCTATCACCTCCCTACCTCCCCGCCTACACTCACCTTTACTGGCCCCATCCCCGCCTCTTTGGCCTGTCTGTCTCCTCTCCACCTATCTTCTCCTCTGTCCATCTTCTACCCGCGTCCCCCACTCCCTGTTTATTTCAAACCCCACTTCCCATCCCCCATTCCTGAAGAAGGGTCTCGGCCCGAAACGTCAGTCTTCCTGCTCCCATGATGCTGCTTGGCCTGCTGTGTTCATCCAGCTCTACACCTTGTTATCTCAGATTCTCCAGCATCAGCAGTTCCTACTATCTCTGTCTGAGATGCTGTTGTCTCTTTCCTTATCAATGCTCCCACTCTGCCTCTCTCTTCAAGGCATTTTTTGAAAGATTTTAATAACATTACTTCCTACTTGGACTGGAGGAAGTCAAAGAGGTTAAAATCCTTTTTCATTGAATTGCATCTACTTGCATTCAGTTGCTAGGTAGGAAAAGTGGGAAATTATACCAAATAGCTTCCAAAACAGTGGGAAAACATGGGTGTAGGTGTCCTTCAAGAGAGAGCTCATTAGGAATTACACCCTTTCATTCTGCTCACCTGCCGAGACAAGGAATGCTGTTCACCTGAACACTGCATGAACTTCTCCCTCTGAGACTAAAATACCAATGGGAAATAGGTGAGCTCTTTCTGTAACGATTATTTAGTCACTTAGGAGTTTCAATTGGCCCACCGGCACTCCCTCCATCTTCCTTACTGTTAGTAAATTTCAGCAGCAGGTGGATATATGCCAGGTACAAGGAATGGCATGTAAACCATTGCCTCTCACTTTACCTGACAGTACATCCCCAGAGGTCTTCAAAACCCAACTCTATCATTCTTAATTTATACTTTACATTTATCTCACATACTCAACTACAACTTTTGTCACATCACATGTTTATCACCAAGTTAAGAAGCCTGGATAATGTAAGCATACGTCTCTTCCCAGCATTCCAACTACAAGCCCCATACCCTCACTTCCACCACATCCTTTCTCTACAACCTTATCATTGTATCTCTCTCTCATTTCATCTATCTAAGAACTGCTAACTGACCAGGAAGCTGGTGGAAGAACAGCAAGGCAGCAATGACAGAGGAATCCAGGTACACTTTTTATATAAGATAATAAAGTGTGAAGCTGGATGAACACAGCAGGCCAAGCAGCATCCCAGGAGCTTTTGTGCTCCTGGGATGCTGCTTGGCCTGCTGTGTTCATCCAGCTTCACACTTTATTATCTTGGATTCTCCAGCATCAGCAGTTCCCATTATCACTCACACTTTTTATACAGACAGTCACCAGTTCAGAGTGTGATACTTCACATACATTTGAGTACAGCTTAACTTGCTCATGACTTTCATTATATACATGTTGCTCACATGGGTGTGCACCAGAGTCATGAGCCAGGTGGTCTCTGGGTCATCCAGCAGCCACCAAATGGTTTGTTTTGGTGGATAAAAGGGAAAAGATTTTGCAGACTCCTGACAAATGAAGACATAATCACCATTGTCAGGATGCCAGATGTAAACTGGAAGTGGCACCACAACCCAATATGTACATCCATTCAGAGATAATGGGAACTGCAGATGCTGGAGAATTCCAAGATAATAAAATGTGAGGCTGGATGAACACAGCAGGCCAAGCAGCATCTCAGGAGCACAAAAGCTGACGTTTCGGGCCTAGACCCTTCATCAGAGAGGGGGATGGGGGGAGGAGGGAACTTCTCCCCCCATCCCCCTCTCTGATGAAGGGTCTAGGCCCGAAACGTCAGCTTTTGTGCTCCTGAGATGCTGCTTGGCCTGCTGTGTTCATCCAGCCTCACATTTTATTATCTATGTACATCCATTAGCTGGATACTGGGGTAGCTAAATCCTTTTCATGTGCAGCATACAGAGCATGCAGAGCCTACAAAATCCAATGCATAAATGTTTATGCTCGTTGCCAGCTTCTCAGCCACTGACAACATTATCCTTACCCTGTTCTGAGCTTCTAGACTTCATTAGGTGGCAGAGCTCAAAGTGCACCTTCTCTGTTCAGCGAAGGTGTCTGATGCACTGAAGCAAGACAAGGAGATGTTCCTGGAGACTATTAGTGGATGTGGCCTGCTGACAGCTCCTCTCTTCCCCCACCCACCATCTCCCACTTTGAACTGTCTGATGGTTCCTGCTCTCTCTCTGTCTCTCTCTTAATCAGTCATGTTGTATAAATCAAAGGGACTAGAAGCTGTAGCACCAATGAGTGGGTCTAATTGGTCTGAGCATAACCCTTGAAGTCACGACCAATGTTGTTGTCACATATCACAACTTCATGAAGACTTCAACTTTTTGTAACTATGCAAACCATCAAACACTTCTACAAACTCAGCAAGTGGCAATAGAAATTAATCAGCAACTAGCCTAAATATGGTTGAAAATCGCTTTAAATTGTCGGTGGAAGCTGCCTCCTGTGGTTAAATGCTTTTGCTGATGCCCTGATTATGCTTTCTCTGTCCTCTCAACCTCCTTGCCAAAAGGGCTTCCACGCCTGCCAGAACCAAGGTGTGTGTGCTCACACTGTGGAAGCCATGTTGGAATGTCACACGTGACACCAAAAACATAGACACTACTGGGATGATCAAAAGTCTGTTTTTCAAGAGACAGTCCCATTTTAAAACCATACTGTACAGCTTTTACTTCAATAGAATAGAATTGTTCCATATTTTCTGCCTCCTGATGTTTACTGCCTTCGATGTCACCAAATGCCGAGTGTTTTTGAAGCAAAACTGCAGCAGCATCATATTGTAACATTATTCCAAAGTTAGAGGGAGGAAATGACTTGGTGGTATTGTCATTGGACTATTATTTGACAGACTCAGCTAATGTTCTGGGGTAACAAAGTGTGAAGCTGGATGAACACAGCAGGCTAAGCAGCATCTCAGGAGCTCAAAAGCTGACGTTTTGGGCCTAGACCCTTCATCAGAAAAGGGGGATGGGGTGAGGAGGGAACTGGAATAAATAGCTGCTTGGCCTGCTGTGTTCATCCAGCTTCACACTTTGTTATCTTGAATTCTCCAGCATCTGCAGTTCCCATTATCTCTAATGTCCTGGGGTCTTGGGTTTAATCCTACCATGTAAATGATGGAGTTTGAATTCATAAAAAATATGGAATAATAAATAAAACATGAAATTCCAGTTGATTGTTGGAAAATCTCTTAAGCTCGCTAATTTCCTTTTGGGAAGGAATCTGCCATCCTTACTTGGTTGGACGACGTGCGACGTCAGATTGACATGTCAAATCGCCTTCTGAAATGGCCTAACAAGCCACTAAGCAGTATCAACCACTAGAAAGTATCAAAAAAGGAATTAAACCACCTGGAAAGAACACTTAGCATTGACCTGTACACTGGAAATGACAGTGGCAGACACAGCCCTGTCGAACTTGCAATGTTTTTCTCATATGAGGGATAGAGCCAAAATTAGGAGAACTCTCTCAGAAACTAGTCAAGTAACAGCCTGATATAGTAATATTCATGGAATCATTACTTACACATCCCAGACACCACCAACATCATCGCTGGTGATGTCCTGTCTCACGTGACAGGACAGGCTCACAAAGCAATTCAAAAGAAGGGGAAACATACTTGACCTCATCCTCAGAAATCTGCCTGCTGTGGGTGCTTCCATCCATGACACTATTGGTAAGACTGACCACTACACAGTCCTTGTGGAGATGAAGTTCCGCCTTCACATTTCAAATAACCTCATTTGTGTTACGGGGCCCTATCACTGCGCTAAATGGGACAGAACTTGAACAGATCTAGGAACACAAGACTGAGCATTCAAGAGGCACTGTGCACCACGATCAACAGCAGATCATACTCAAAACAATCTGCAACCTCATGGTCTGGCATATCCCTCACTGCACCTTTGCCATTAAGACAGCAATTTTTATTTTTCTTTCTGATTTCCAGCATCTGGAGTTCTTTCAGGTTTTACTTTAAGCCAGGAACCAAACCTGGTTCAATGGTGAGTGCAGGCGGTCACGCCAGGAGCAGCACCAGACATATCTAAAACAAGGTGTCAGTCTTGGTGAAGTGCCCAACAGAACTGCTTGGAAATCTAATAGCATAAGCAGCAAGTGATAGACAAAGCTAAACAATTTCACAACCCATACATCAGATCTAATTTTTGCAACCTGCCCACATCTAGACATAAATGGTTGTGGACAATTAAACAATTCAATTTAGGAGAAGTTTAAAAATCCCCATCCTCAAAGATGTAACAGCCCAGCACATTAGTGCAAAAGATAAAGCTTAAACATTCACAACAATTTTTTGCCAAGAGTGCTGAGTAGATGATACATCTCAGCCTCTTCTTGAGGTTCCCAGCATCAGAGATACTATTCTTCAGCTAATTTGATTCACTCCTTGTAATATTGAGAATTTGCTGGAGGTAAAGGACACTATAAAGGTTATGGGAATCGCAGCATTCCACCAATAGAACCAAAGACTTGTGCTCAAAATTTACTGCATCCCAAGCCAAGCTGTTCCAGCATGGTTTCATCAATGTAGAAACTTGCCCCAGGTATGTCCTGCACACAAAAGCAAGACGAATCGAAGCCAGCCAGTTTGTGCCCAATCTCTCTACTCTTGATCATCAATAACGTTATCAAGCAGCACTTATTTAGCAATAACCAGCTCACTGATACCCAGTTTGAGTTCTGTGAGTTTCACTCAAGTCCTGATCTCATTACAGCCTTGATTCAAACATAGGCAAAAGAGCTGAATTCCAGAGGTGAGGTGAGGATGAGTGTGAATACTCATGACATTAAAACCACATTCGGCTGAGTGTGACATCAAATAGCCTCTGCAAAACTGGAGTAAATGGAAATCAGGAGGTAATCTCTGGAGTTATAAGGACCTGGGAGTGTTGCCAAACACAGAGACCTTGAAAGTGGAGTCTCAGGTAGACAGGATAGCGAAGAAGGCAAGAGATAACAAGGTGTAGAGCTGGATGAACACAGCAGGCCAAGCAGCACCAGAGGAGCAGGAAAGCTGAAGTGTCGGGTCTGGACCTTTCTTCTGAAGAACCGTCCAGACCCGAAGTGTCAGCTTTCCTGCTCCTCTGATGCTGCTTGGCCTGCTGTGTTCATCCAGCTCTGCACCTTGTTATCTCAGATTCTCCAGCATCAGCAGCTCCTACTACCTCCACGGCGAAGAAGGTATTTGGTACACTTACCTTCATTGGTCAGTGCATTGAGTATAGGAGTTGGGAGGTCATGCTGTGGCTGTAGAGGGCATTGGTTAGGATAGGAAGATAGCTGTGGCTGTTGCTGTCAACCATCTCAGCTCCAGGACATCTCTGCAAGTATTTTGAAGGGTAGTGTCCGAGACTCAACCATCTTCAATCAACAATCTTTCCTCTATTATAAAATCAGTGGTGCTGATGTTTGCTGACAATTGAATGGTCAACCCCATTCACGACTCCTCAGATTATGAAGCAGTCCATGTTCAAGTCCATCAAGACCTGAACAATATTCAGGCTTGGCCCAAACAGTAACGTTCATGCTACCCAATTGCCAGGCAATGGCCACCTCCAATGTGAAAGAATCTAACAATTAGTCCTTGACATTCAATGGGGTTACCATAACTGAATCTCTCGATTTTAATATCCTGGGGCCACAGTTGACCAGAAGTTGAACAGGATGAAGCATAAAAATAGAGTGGGTACAAGAGCAGGTCAAAGGCTATAAACCCTACAGCAAGTAGGTCACCTCCTGACTCCCCAAAAGCCTATCCACCATTTCCAGTCATGAATCAGGAATTTGATGGCATTCTTCCCACTTCCATGATCATGCAGTTTCAACAATACTCAGCAAGATTGACACAGACTTCATTCTGGAAACTGATTGTCTGGTGGTAGCGTCGTAATACTTTGGACATGTGTTTCATGTCTTTTTGCATGTCCTAATAAAGCAAAATAAAAGGAAAAGAAAGAGAGGAAAAGACTTAAAACAATATTGAAGAAGTGACAAAGAGTATTGATGAAGGCGAAGCAGTGGACATTGTCTATATGGACTTCGTAAGACGTTCAACAAGGTTCCTTATGGTAGACTCGTTAACAAGGTTAGATTACATGGAATACAGGGAGGACTAGCCATTTGGATATAAAATTGGCTCAAAGATAGTAGAAAGAGGGTGGTGATGGAGAGTTGCTTTTCAGGTTGGAGGCCTGTGACCAGCAGTGTGCCACAGGGATCGGTGCTGGGTCCACTGCTTTTTGTCATTCATATAAATGATTTGGACGTCAACAAAGGAGGTATGGTTAGTAAGTTTGCAGATAACATCAAATAGGTGGTGGAGTGGACAGCGAAGAAGGTTACCTCAGAGTATACTGGGATTTTGATCAGATGGGCCAATGGGCTGAGGAGTGGCAGATGGAGTTTAATTTAGATAAATGTGAGGTGGTAAATTTTGGTAGGGCAAATCAGGATAGTAATTGCGCACTTAGTGGTAAGGTCCTGGGGAGTGTTGCTGAACAAAGAGACCTTGAAAGTGGAGTCACCAGTAAGCAAGATATTGAAAAAGGCATTTGGTACGCTTGCCTTTACTGGTCAGTGCATTGTGTATAGGAGTTGTACGGGACATTGGTTCAGCCACTTTTGGAGTATTGCATGCAATTCTGGTCTCCCTCCTATAGAAAAGATGTTGTGAAACTAGAAGGGATTCAAAAAAGATTTATAAGGAAGTTGTGAGGATTGGAGGGGTTAAGCAATGGGAAGAGGTTGAATAGACTTGGAGCTATTTTCCCTGGAGCATTGGACGCTGAGGGGTGACCTTATGGAGGCTTATAAAATCATGAGGGGCATGATAAGGTGAACAATCAAGGTGTTTTCCCCAGGGTAGAGGAGTCCAAAACTAGAGGGTTTAGGTACAAGATTAGAGGGGCCTAAGGGGCCATCTTTTCATGAGGATGCTGTATGTATGGACTGAACTGCCACATGATGTGGTGGAGGCTTACACAATTACAACAATTTTTTAAATAGAATCCTTACAGTGTGGAAACAGGACCTTTGGCCCAACAAGTCCACCCCAACACTCAGAGGATCCCACCCGGACCCATCCCCCTAATCTACACATCCCTGGATGCTACAAGCAATTTAGTGTGTCCAATCCACCTTGCCAGCACACCTTGTGGAAGGAAACCGGAGCACTTGAAGGAAACCCATGCAGACACGGGTAGAATGTTCAAACTGCACACAGACAGTCGGCCTCGGGTGGAATTGAAACCGGGTCCCTGGGGCTGTGAGGTAGCAGTGCTAACCACTGAGCCACCATGCCACCCCATTTAAAAGGTATCTGGATGGGTATATGAATAGGAGGGGTTTACAGGAATATGGGCCAAACAGGGCTAGATTAAATTAATCTATCTGGTCGGCATGGACAAATTGGACCGAAGGGTCTGTTTCAGTGCTGTATATCCCTATGACTCTATAGCTGCCATTGATATCACTCAGTCTTAAGCTGAACACTTTTTCAATATTGTTCTGATGATTGCTGAACTCATTGAACACAAGTAATTTTACCAAATATCCCGCATCCCGCATTCAACATTGGGAGATATGGTCGCTTGAGGCAGTACCCCATTGCAACCATAACCATTTACTTCAATTTAGTATCCACAGGAGTTTCAGCTCCAAGAGAGCAATGTCCAGGAATAAGGGCCAGCAGCATTATTGTCCTGGTCATTTCAGCAAAGGCTGTACTTGAATGACTTAATTAATATAGTGATTGTGTGACAAGATGAAACATTGCTCCTTCATTTGCTTCTTAGAATAAAATAGGGATTTCACACCTTTTTAGAATTCCTTTCTTCTTCCTTTTTTAATTGTGTTAGAAGGACATGATTGGCATCATTCCAGCTGTGAGAGATGATGGGAATGCAGCCATAGGACTTGACTGAGGTCAGATCTAGTTGTTTTTCTGGAAAGAAAATGTCTGCCACAAATGCAGCAGACAAAGTTGCTCTCTTGTCAGTGGCCTGGGATGATCTCTGCTGATGTTTCTTTTGCAGGGTTGACATATGCTTTGCAACTTCTGAAACCGCTCAGTCATTGTGTTGATGAACTCCTGTCCACAACTGATGTACACAATTACATTGATCATCAGCGAGAGCTTCTCACTTCCTAATCAATGCTGAGGGTTTTTCATGTCTCTTTCAAGAGGAATCTTGAATTAGAGCTTCAAGAACCTTGCTGGATTTCTGGCCTTTTGTACAAAGAAGGGACAATCAGAAAGTGGGTGAGAAATAGATTGCCTTGTAATTGTTGTCTAAATTACCATATTGTTAGGATAAGGTGAGGAAGGGTAAGATTAATATCCTCTTTTCCTGCTCTTTATATGATAAAGAAAGGATTTTTTTCTATAAAATAAATGCTTCTTATTTAATGAGTCTTTGCCGTATACACGTTGTAAGAGTTTCCTTGAATTTTCCTTTCCTTTTCTATTGCGCATAACTCAGTGCAAGAAATATAATAAAAATGCTCCAACATTCACATACATACATGCATTCAATATCACAAGATGCCTACTTGCCAACTGTCCAGTTACCTTAGTGGATTCCAAATTATAAGGTTAAATTATATCTAGACACATTCCATTTAATGCCAAGCGTTCTATTGGCTAAGTGATTACATCGCACGGTTTGTTCTCACCCAGTTGAAAATTCAAGTGATGACCTACATGGGACAGGAGATGTTAATTATTCCTAAACAGGATTTATAGTTAGCTTGTCCCCATTTCAGTGACTTTAGAATGTATAAATTAACATGAGGCAAACGTGTGAGCAGACTGCGATAATGCACCTTCAATTGTTAAAAAAAATCAATTGGGTTTTCCAGTCAATAACTTTGGAAAAAAAAATCATTTTTGATATTAAGCATTGGGTCACAACAATTGATCTATATAAAATCTGTATCATTGTGATCCATTTCCCAGATAATTCAGCAACACGAAGGCATCTGTGACAATTACAATACTGACACCACTTAAATTGTCTTAGAAAATTACATCATTTAATTTCTAAAGTAACAAGAAGAGATCGATTAGTGTTAGCAATAAAAAAAACTCCACAGTGTCATGTCATTGCATCAACACATTGGCCATTCTTGTGGATGACCTGAAGTGCCATACACATGTATCCAGCCTCAACCACCTGAATTACATTTTCTTGGACCTAGCTTCCTGCTTAGGGTTTCTGATATAATGCAGTTTACACTCAAATGACCAGTGATCAGTTTTTGATTGACACAAAATGGAAGTGCACTCTACAACCAATTGTGTGCAGTTAGCTCACTGACAGAGTGAGGCACATCTATGTGAAATAGTGTTCAGAGCTGCTAAGTTATAATGATCAATCACTGGTCATTGAACACTCACAACAGTGTTAATGTCAAACCTGTTAGACCAGCATATTCTTGGACTAATGAAAATCGATCTAATGCTAGGGGATGAGGTAGGACTGGATGATAGTGTGTCGGCAAATATTTGGGTAAAAGTTAATGGTACTGAGGTAGCCGAATTCTGCTAAACACAGACATAAATAATGACACAAGATGATGAGTAATGAGAGGAAAATGCACCGCTGAAACCTATGAAATGTACTGACGGAATGATAACAGTCCCGTTCACAAGATGATGCTAAGATCGCGCTCTTAAATCATTTATAATTTCCATCAAATTAAACTAAGAAGTGCAGCAACAAAGAACACATTCTGTGAAAGTTCTTGACCTTCCTGCCTCCACTGGAAATAGGTTTTGGGACAGGAATCCTCATGGTTCATCTTCCCACCTCTCAAAGAAACTGAGGTTTTTAACTGTTTAAATAATGGCCACTAAAGCTTGCTACAGTTGGTTGGCTCGCTGAGCTGGTTTGTTAGTTTGCAGATGTTTCACTGCCTTATTAGGTAACATCATCAGTGCAGCCTCCAATGAAGCGCTGGTTTTCCTGCCAGGTATTTCAACTCTGGAATCCGTCGGACTTGATTCCTTCATTTCCAGTTTTTCTTCACTGTAGTGTATATATAGGGTTTAATTCTACATGTTTGTCGGTGGCCTTCTTGGTGGACAACCAGGCCTGTAGGAATTCCCATGCTTGTCTCTGTTTGGCCTGTCCTAGGATTCTGGTGTTGTCCCAATCAAACTGGTGGTTCTCCTTATCCATGTGATTGGAGGCGAATGAGTATTGATCAAGTCTCTTTGTTGCTAGTTCGTGTTCATGTATTCTTGTGGCCAGATATTTACCCAATTATTTGGGTAAAAGTTAATGTGACTGAGATAGCCAAAAATCTGCTCAACACAGATATAAATAATGATTCAAAATGATAAATAGTGAGGTGAAAATGCACTGTTGAAAGCTATGAAATACACTGATGAAACGATGTGTCCTCTTCACAAGATGATGTTAAGGTAGCACTCTTAAATCATTTATAAGTTCCATCAAATTAAAACTAAAGAGTGTAGCAACAAAAAAAAATGTGTGATATTTGATGCAGAATAATCCTGTCTGTCCAATGTAATATTTGTCACCGTCCTTGCATGGAATCTTGTATATCACGTTGGTTCTGTCCAACAGTAAGTGGTCTTTGGTTTGAGTTAGCAGTTGGCGTAGGATTGACATAGGCCACTCT
Organism: Stegostoma tigrinum; assembly: GCF_030684315.1. Lineage (NCBI taxonomy): Eukaryota > Metazoa > Chordata > Chondrichthyes > Orectolobiformes > Stegostomatidae > Stegostoma > Stegostoma tigrinum. The sequence goes on along the minus strand of NC_081367.1, from coordinate 16,322,959 downwards.
GATGCCCAATGGCCATGGGAGTCATGTGGTCAGTTTGGATATGTTCTTGATGTACAGTGACGTGGAGAGTGTGTCTGGGCGTACGGTATCTTCCTGTTGTTGTTTGTGTGATAGTCATCATTGGACCCAGCTGTTTGGGTAGCCGTTGTCCTTAAATACTTGGTGGAGGTATTCTTCATTTTGGCACAGTTCTGGGTTGCTGCAGTGTGTTGTCAGTCCTTTAAATAGTGTTTCCAAGCAACTATATTTGTGAGTGTTTGTTTGGTGAATGTTGAAATTCAGGACTTGATCCGTGCGCGTGACCTTTCGGTGTACCTTTGTCAGAAATTCCCTAATGGCCCTGCATTCTACCATGACATCCAGGGATGGGAGCTGTTCATTCTTTTCACAGCCTAGATATGATCTAAGCAGGATTAATCTTTATCCACTTATGCTCATGCTGTTTATGTGCAAGTAGTCCTTTAGCGTCACCTGGTTGGCATGTAATTTTTTGGAATACCTGCCATTACTCCTGGCCTTCGTTCTGCATTGCTCATTGAACCAGGATTGATTCTCTGATCTTCTGACAATGGCAGAGTGGGAGAAATGCCAGGCTATGGGTCTACAGATTGTAATTGAATGCGATTTTGGTGCTACCAGTTGTCCTTGAGCACCTGAAGACAGCCTAGCGTTGAGTTGCTGTATCTGGATGAGATATATTCCAATCAGCATGATGTTCATGTTACACAACATGGTGAAGGGTATCCTTAATGTGCAGTTGGACTTAGACTTGTAAGGACATCATCATTTTAGCTCTGTTTCCCAATCAGGATATGGACAAAGGGAGAGTTTAGCTGGCAGATAGCAAAAAGCATCTAAAGAATTCCTTGAAAAGCTGTAACATTCAAGGTGTGCTTTCAGTGATACTTACCTTAGCCAACAGCTCCTGCCTCCCTTTCATTGCTGCATTTCTTAAATCCTCTGAAACATGTGCAGTGCAGTCAATTTTAACCCAGACTCTATTCATGTAAGCTCCCAACTTAAATACATGAATAAAGTAGTCACATGTCCGATGTCCAATATCTGTTGTCGTAAAAAAATACACAAGGTAAATATTTAATTATTAAACTACCTAAGCCCTAACCCTCTCATGCCCTTGAATGAGGTTTAATTGATGTCAAAATCTGTTCAGTAAGACTGGAAGAAAAAGCAGTGGTTACTTTACCCACAGAAAATTTTCACATTTTCTGATAGTTATAGAATACTTCTAACTTATTAGGATGAAAGCACGTCAAGAGCCAGCTTCTGCTGAATTAGAGTTCTGAGGCTGCTTTAGGTTCAAAGATCAGAGTCTGGCCTGTTACTTAATAATTCCTTTTGTTTTAGTTTATTCTGTTTTATAAGACTAACTAAATGAATGAGAGAACTAAGCTTATATTCCTAAATGTGAGTAGTGATTCAGAAATAAGACTGCTTCTATCACTTCTGCACTGGATGAGTTACATTAGCCTTCACTTCATAAGCATCTTAATATTAAAATTTCTTATCCCCATGTTCAAATCATTGCATGGGCTTTCCCTATCAAGTCTCTGCTTCAGCCTAATGACTCAAGAAATCTATACCCCTCTCCATCCCTCATTCCATTATTACCTTCAGCTTTCCGTTGTCTCATTTCAAGTTCTGAAATTCTTATATTAATGGTGTGAAATTTGGATTGGTAGCATTAATGTTCACTATCCAATGGAAGCCAAAGTCCTTCAACCAGAAAATATATTTTTTCCAAGGGCGATCACATATTGCAGTGGTGCTCTCCCACTTGTTCATTGACAGCATTTTTGCTTGTCGCTGTACCCAAACACTTGGACAGCAATCACCATCAGGTAGTTCAGGTTATTTGTACTCAAGTCTGATATCTCAAAGTTTCTAGGAGTACATGCTGTGAAAGTATTTTTGCAGGAGTTGTAATGAGTTAAACAGTCATTGTTATAGATTCATACAGCACAGATACAAACCCTTTGACCCAATCAGTCCATACCGACCATAATACCAAACTAAACTAGCCCCACCTGCCTGCTTTTGGCTCATATCTCTCCAAACATTTCTTATTCATTTACTTATGTAAATGTCTTTTGAGCTTTGTAACTGTGCCCGCATCCACAACTTCCTCTGCAAGTTCAGTCCATATATGAGCCATTCTCTGTGTTAAAAAAAGCTGCCCCATATGCTTTTTTAAAAAATCTTTTTCCTCTCAACTTTAAAATATGCCCACTGGTCTTGAAATCCCACACTCTTGGGAAAAGATATCTGCCATTCACGTTATCTTTGTCCAGTAAGATTCTGGTAAATCTCTTCTGAATCCACTCCAGCTTAATAATATCCTTCCTATAACAGGGAGACCAAAGTGGACGCAGCATTCCAGAAGAGCCCTCACCAACATCCTGTACAACATCAACATAACTTCCCAACTCTATAATTGTTGCTAAATTTTGCAAGATATGTTCCTGAAACATCACAGGGAAGGACAAAAGGACATATGAGTCAGGCAGTGAGTTTGGAAAATTTGTTTTGGTAGTGTTCTAGGAGCAGAGATTTGAGTTTTCTCTTACCTGAGAAAGATGGCCCAAGATATCACAAAAACCAGGGCAAATTAATTCCTTAATTTGAAATGTCAGCTCTTAACAAGTTGGTGTCTATCAAAAGAAACAATCTGAATTGTGGATTTGAAGTATTTTTCGTGAAGTAATCATAACTCTCCTACTTGAACAGTGTCAGTTTCAGCCAAATAATACTAGAAATGGGCTATCACAGTAAATAAATTTTCATGAAGGATAAACATGGGGCAGAAGTTAGTCTTAATTGGGATTTATGAAGCATTAACATTGAATCAGACTGCCATAATTCTGCTCTGCATGGTTATCAATTCCTTTTCTTGAGGGTGTGACTAACAAGATAGGTGAGGGCAGAGTGGTAGATGTTTTCTACATGGACTTTAGCAAGGTCTTTGACAAGGTTCCACGGGGTAGACTGGTAAGTAAAGTTAGATTACTTGGGATTCAGGAAGAGCCTGGCAATTGGATACAAAATTGATTTGACAGTAGGAGACAGACATCGGCGGTGGTAGAGGGTCGGTTTTTGGACTGGAAGCCTGTAACCAGTGGTGTTCCACAGAAATCAGTGCTTGGTCTAGTGTTGTTTGTCATTTATATAAATGATTTGGATGACATTATGGGAAACATAGTTAGTAAGTTTGAAGATGACCCAATAATTGATGGTATAGTAGACAGTGAAGAAGGTTATCTAAAATTTGAAAGGCATCTTGATCAATTGGGTAAATGGGCTGAGGAATGGCAGAAAAATGCGCGGTGCTGCATTTCGGTAAGATGAACAAAGGCAACACTTAAACCAGTTAATGGTGAGGTACATTGAATCACAGATAGACAGAGTGATTAAGAAGGTTGTGGGGGTGACACCCATCCTGTCCATACACAGTGACCATACCTGCTTACACCAACACGGCCCATGTTTGAAAGAAACACAGTGGCCAACAAGGATTAGAACAAAATGGGACAGCCTGCTCTAACATGTCAGTGAAACACAATGGTACTTTCAAACAAGACTACTCCAAGGTCAGCAAAAGAGCCCTACCACCACCCATTTGAGATAGTTGTGATAAGAGAATGCCTAAGAAAAGACAAATGATTAACTCCAGCCTCATTAATGAAGCCATGATCATCCCAGTAAATGGATAATGCCAGGTGCAGGTCTCAGAGCATGAACCAGCTGAGATTAACAGCTGCAAAGACAACAGGTAAAGGATATTTTGTAGTAATTAGCTTTTTGCCTACAGTATTAAGGAGTAGGCTTTAGTTAAAGATTATTCAGATAACCATAGTAGTTTTCAACACATAACCAGCATATAACACCAGCAGTAAAAAAACTTAAACACAGAAGTGAAAGTTAATTAGCCTTAGGAAACACCTTATCTTATGCCCTGAGTAAGATAGCTTATTCACAACCCATTAATTACAACACGCTAACAGTGGAAGTAGCTGTACAACGTTACATATTATAACTAACTTTGCAATAGAAATTAACCTTTTGGCAATTAGTTAAAACCAACTGTCTTTTGTATTTTTACATATATAATTAGGACAGTGGGAAATATTTGAAAAGAATGACTGAATTTGATAAAGAAAACACATGTAATACAATGAATGATAGAGTGCAAGCTGTCCTTAGAGATAAACAGCTTGAGACAGACCTGAAAGAGCGTAGTCAGTAACTTTCAAATGCAAATGTGTAGGATGCATAGAAAAATACCAAGGTTTAGAGATTACAATGCTTGGTAAATGCCATATGGTCATGGGAGCCTGGGGCTGTCTGTAGGAATGCCCATCATTCATTAGGAGTGCCACAGGATTGGGTATATGGATTAAGCGGGAAGGCCAGTGACTACACTGTGTTTCATTGCCGTAACGGAAAGTTACAAAATGCTATATTGTCACTGTAAATATCAGAGTGTGCCATTGATCTCTTTTCCGATCTGAGCCAAAGATTAAGTGAAAAATTGTTTTGTCACGTCGAGGCCAGATTTGGGGAAGATCTTTTGGCCCTCTCCCTGGTTTAATTGGTGTCTGCTTGAATAAACATCTTCCACTTGCCTGAATCCTGCTTTCCTCCTGAGGTTTTCCTGACTGGGGTGGGGGGTGGGGTATGCTCCTACAAAGGTATCAAGCACATTTGCCTTTATTGCTCAGACCATTGAGTATGGGAGTTGGGACATCATATTGAGGTTGTACAGGGCTTTGGTAAGGTAAGGCCAATTTTGGCATGCAGTTTTACAGTGGGGAGGTGATGGCCTACTGGTATTATCGCTGGGCTATTAATCCAGAGACCCCGATAATGTTCTGGGTACTCAGGTTCAAATCCTGCCATGGCAGATGTTGGAATTTGAATTCAATGAATATCTGGAATTAAGAGTCTAATTATAATCCATTAATCCATTGCCAGTTTTTGGCAGAAAACCCATCTGGCTCACTAATGCCCTTTAGGGAAGGAAACTGCCATTCTTACCTGGTCTGGTCTACATGTGACTCCAGACTACAATAATGTGGTTGACTCTTAGCTGCCCTCTGGGCAAATAAGGATGGGCAATAAATGCTGCCTAGCCAGCAATACTGTCATCCTGTGAATGAATAAAAAAAAAGTTCTGGCCATTCTGCAATAGGATGAATTTATTAAATTGGAGAGGGTTCAGAAAAGATATACAAAGTTGTGGCCGGGATTGGAGGGTTTGAGTTATATGGAGAGCCTGGATAGGCTAGGACTTCTTTACTGGAGCATACGAGGTTGAGAGGCCACCTTATAGACCTTTGTTAGATCATGGGGCGCATAGATAAGGTGAATAGTAAAGATCTTATGCCCTAGAGGGTGTAATTTTAAGGTGAGAAGAGAAAAATTTAAAAGGCACCTGAAGGGCAACTCTTTTACACTGTGAATGGTTCGTACGTGGCAGGAACTACCAGAGGAAGTGGTAGGTCCAGGCACAGTTGCAGCATTTAAAAGACGTTTATGTAGGTACATGAATAAGAAAGGATATGGGCCAAATGCAGGCAATTTGGACCAGTTTAATTTGGGAAACTCAGTCAGGATGGAAGAGTAGGACCGAAGGGTCTGCTTCCTTGCTATATAACTTGGTGACTGTGTAAGTCTAATGGAACTAAAATGAGGATTGAACTATGGAACAATGGAACGGAGTGAAGTATGACATGGTTTCTTGTGTGAAACACCACTGCCAATATGATATGCTCTGAGTTCTGCCCTGTGCATTAGCTTATGTAACATATATCACAAATGTAAAGTTCTTGTTAAAGCAAATGTCTTGAAGTTTAATAATAACACTATATATTTACATTACTACAATATCACAGATTTATACCTAATCGTGAGTTACGTGCTTTCTGATGTTGCTGTGCATTACATACACACAAGCTATTGCCTGAACACACCACACTGACTCCATTGCGCTCATAGAGCAATTGAAGGTCAGACTGGTACCTTTCTACTGGGTCACATGTTGAGATGATATGTAAATGGCCTAAAGTTATATTTGCTATTCGGTTTGGAATCAATGCATTAACACAACAAGGCAAATACCATCTGATGTTTCACTAATCCATTTTGCGCTCCAGCTTAAGGCACATATTCTCCTTCATTAATTTGCATAAACTTTATCCATGTTGGAATTTAAGATAGTGATCCAATTTTATGGACAATATTCTTCATGAAATAACAAGTAATAATGAGCTTCAAATTTACTCATCTGAAGAATGTTGAGAGACAAGTAAGCATCAAATAAATGTATCTTTTGCCAACCTTCAGTACCAACAACATTCTCTCCACATCCCAGTTCTCTCCCAAAACATCAATCAGTTGGCACACACAGTGTGGATATTCAGAGTTGCACCTACAATAAACTGTTCCCCAAAGTAAAACATGAATCAAGTCAGAAACATAAGACGCTGGTGAACGGTTCATATGTGGAAGGAACTACCAGTGGAAGTGGTAGGTGCAGGCTCAGTTGCAACATTCAAAAGACATTTATGTAGGTACATGAATAAGAAAGGATATGGGCCAAACGCAGGCAATTTAGGAGTGCAGGAAACTCGGTCAGGATGGAAGAGTAGGACCGAAGGGTCTGCTTCCTTGCTATGTAACTTGATGACTGTGTAAGTCTAATGGAACTAAAATGAAGATTGAACTTTCAAGTCTAGTTCTCGTTTTCTATGTTAACCCTTATAGTAAAGTACCTTGCTATTCACTCTCAGGGAGACACAATGATCTATGTAACTCATTGGAGAAAAAGATATGGATGCTTTTGATTTGTGCTTAATTCAGGAGAGGTTGCCCTGACATGATCGAGATCTTTGATTGAGATCTCCTCTGTTGGCTAGTTACAGTGGCATCTCTGTCCAGATAGCTAATTAAACACTCACAAATTAAAGATGCAAATAACATTACAAACTGTTAACTTTCAGATGTTACATTAGTTTAGCATCAAAATTAGAACCATTTCTAGGAATCACCAAGTGTTTCTGCTTAACACTTATTGGGACTGCCCCTGAAGAAACAGAAAGTGTTTCACCTACGATGTTTGCAAATGAATTATATTCTGAAACTTAATTATTGTGAAGCCTATTTTTTTGCATTTAGGATGATGATTTACTACATTCCTGGCTAAACTTGAGATTTTTCAATCAGATTTCTTGAGCTTGCGCTAAAATCTGAAAACACAAACACACTGCAAACAAACTTGGAGCAAGAGTAAAATTATTTTATGCTCATCAGAAAATCTGCCATTGGCAAGAGCAGGACCCCATTTATCTTTGCAGGAGTCATGCATCTGCTCCCTTATTAATCTTTCCGAACAACCTTCAGTACCAACAACATTCTCTCCACATCCCAGTTCTCTCCCAAAACATCAATCAGTTGGCACACACAGCATGGATATTCAGAGTTGCACTTACAATAAACTGCTCCCCAAAGTAAAACATGAATCAAGTCAGAAACACAAGACGCTGGTTTTTGACAGTGGCGATGTTACAAGCATCATATTTGATCTTATTATGTCTTGAATCAGTTCTAACATTGAAACTAAACCTCAAAAGTTTTCTTAAATGAAGAAGAGATGCATCTGGTTTCTTGTAAAATCTAATCAAAAGTAACTCTAACAGAATCACAACACACATCCCTTTACTCAACTTATAGTGTTAAGGTAAAAAGAAAGCAAAGAACTGCTAATGATGGAAATCTGAAAAAGAAAGAAATTATTGGAGAACTTTCATAAGTTCTGAAGAAGGGTCATCTGGAAGCAAAATGTTAACTCTGCTTTCTCTCCACAGATCTACTGAGTTTCTTCAGTAATTTCTGTTTTTGTTATTGTTAAGGTGTTTGTCTCTCACTGGGTTGAAGCTTTTGAAGATTTAAAAGCCTTTCAGATTTCTAAACATGTGCGTTAATTCCTCCAAAGTCCCATGAAAATCTCCTATAACTTGTTACAGTCCAAAGATTGGAAGGTTTAAGTAACTATGTAACTTCAAAGAAAAGGATTACATTTTTAGAAAATTCAGAATCTGTCTTAGCAGAAATGTGCCCATTCTTTTTAGGGCCTACATTTTATCTAGTGCTAAAAGCAACTTCTGTAAGCTAGTTTTCACTTCCTATGAGTGTAATATGATTTGATATCCAAAACCTCAGGAGATACAGCATTGCTAAAGGAATGTTCTTAACTGCAATGTTCACTTCTTAGTAAACAAAGTTCATGTCAATCCTTACGTTGGTAGAAGATTTGTAAAAGACTGTCAGATGAGAGCCATTCCTTGCATTTATTTTCAATTATTGAACAAGACAAAAATTCAACTAAAGCAGATCTGGAGCTGTCGTATATTCCCAGATTGTGGCCTTGCTAAACTCTCCAGTGTACGGTACTGGGTAGTCAATATAGTTCATTACAATCAAGTCTCCTTTGTCTTATCTTTCTCCTAGGTCTATCCAGTGATTGGTAGTGGAACATGGACTACTCTGGAGTACCTATAGAAGAAACGCTATTCGTATAAAACAATAAGGTTTATTCATGACAGCAGCAAGTATTTGGTCAGGCACAATTACTAGGGCCTTAGGGAGCTGGTGCAGATAGGGGACAAAATGGCAGAGTGGTATTATCGCTAGATTGTTAATCCAGAGACCCAACTGATGTTATGGGGAGAGATAATGGGAACTGCAGATGCTGGAGAATCCAAGATAACAAAGTGTGAAACTGGATGAACACAGCAGGCCAAGCAGCTTCTCAGGAGCACAAAAGCTGACGTTTCGGGCCTAGACCCTTCATCAGAGAGGGGGATGGGGAGAGGGTTCTGGAATAAATAGGGAGAGAGGGGGAGGCGGACCCAAGATGGGTAGAGGAGAAGATAGGTGGAGAGGAGTGTAAAACGTCAGCTTTTGTGATCCTGAGATGCTGCTTGGCCTGCTGTGTTCATACAGCTTCACACTTTGCTGTCTTACGATGTTCTGGGGATCTGGGTTCAAATCCCACCATGGCTGATGGTGAAATTTGAATTCAATAAATACTGGGAATTACGAGTCTAATGATGGCCATGAAACCATTGCTGATTGTCAGGAAAAACCCATCGGGCTCACTAATGTCCTTTAGGGAAGGAAACTGCCATTCCTACCTGGTCTGGCCTGTATGTGACTCCAGACCCACAGCAATGTGATTGAATCTTAACTGACCTCTGGGCAATTAGGGATGGGCAATAAATGCTAGCCTAGCCAGCAACGCCCTCAACTTCTGAATGAATTAGAACAAAACTACCACTGCTCCCTCCAAATACTAGAGTAAAACTCCATGTTTCACAGAATATGTGTGACAGCAATAGAATGGTTGGAGCCAATGTAACAAGAACATTAACACGTTCAGAATCAGTATCTTGTATCACAGAAACTAGGGGATACATTTTACTGGAAATCAGAGAAGCAATTATTTTGCTGCATTTCAGGGACAGCTTCTCTCTGTGAGCCTGTGAATGTTTTCTCAAACTCGCCTCATTACCCATGCACCATGCCTGCTTGCTGTATCCTCCAACCCTCTGCAAGTAGAAGCATTTGTCATTGCCGGGATCACTTGGTATTCCCGGAACCAGCTTTAAAATAAAGTTACGTGCGAGGTTAAGCACTAACAATGTGAAGATGCCCAGCATGATTCCGGTCAATCACCGCAGCTATGGTGAACAAGAGAAATTTCCCCTTCCACTTTGCCGATAGGCATATGGAGGTTCTGGTAGATGGGGTGGTACAGGAATGTGTCATCCACTTTTCTCAGGACCAGCAGGGGCGAACATACTACCAGCCTGGTATAAGACTGCCACCTGGATCAGTGCTGTTTCCAAGGTCCAGAGGAACACCCAGCAAGTCAGGAAGATGGTCCATAACCTTCTACACTCCACTAGAGTAAATGCAGCCATTTTCTTTCTGTTGACTCACATCACTGTCTTTCTCTTCCACAGACACATCCCCCCAAGACTCCAAAAGCTACCGCACTCACCATCACATGCAATGTCTTCCCTCACTGACTCTTACCCAAACAACCCCCCTACATCGCTAACTCTGCATGCCCTCTGCAGCCCTGCTCACTCACTCGGGGAACTTCGCCACCTTTCCCCCACCTGCATCGGCACTAATAACCGTGCCAGGCACTTTCAGCCAACACAAACCCTCACTTGTCTCATTCCAGAAGCAAAAGCCCACATTAAGGCAGAAAGGGCCAAAGCAACTGGCAAGCTTCCTGATATTCTGCTCCTCATGTCCTGCCAGGGCAGGATGCTGACGCTGACCGTCCCAGTTAACACCATGCCCAAGGCCCTGGACTGATAACAGAGGCTTCCCTGGACAAGCTGTGCTACAATTCCTGACTCAAAGTTCTAACCATTGATTTATCAGTGGACAAATCGACATTGAGAATAGCCTCACAGCCAATCTCAGGTGATTTTTTCAACTTTCTCACCAATGGCCATGTCAAAAATTCTGCCCAAAAACTACAAATTTTGCATGGTCATTGTGGTGAACTTCCTTGACTTCCGTTCCCTCCATTATGTCTAGATGAAGATGGAGAAGTGGCCCCTTCTTTCTAACTTCGTCTTGGTTGGTCACAATAAATAAATGCTGTAATGCTTTTAAGCCGACAGCTTTCACACTTCAATTAAAACCTAATTCAAAAGAAAATAAAGGAGCCAATTACTGAGGATTTCTTGAGTGAAAGAAAGAAGGATTTTATCACCTACTAAACTGAAGGAAAGTAATAAAAATGCAACATCAAACACACACATGAAAACATATGTTTCTTTTTCTAAAACATGAGTATAGTACAGATAAGGAGAAGTAAGGCAACATAGTATAAACTATGGAGTATTTGATGTGTTAAATTCTTCACCTGAGACCTTAGTTCATCAGTTGACTAATTGTGGCGCTTGTAATGTGGTTAGCCAGGTCTGTCTCATAGAATATGAGTTCGCTGATGGGAGTTGTTAATCTGGTTCAATCAAGGAGCCCTGGCTAACAGATATAAACACGGGTGTCAGGCATACTGTTCACTCTGAGAACTGGGTCTGAGGCAGCTGGATCAGTGTCAAGGACACTCCATGTGTAAATAAAGGGTGAATTGGTGACAGGACAAGAACCTCTATGGAGGTATTTCTGCAGAAGCAGAATTTGGAGACACTTGTGTTTTGATGAATGAGTGTTTTCCCAATCCTAACTTGCTTTTTCACCTGCTATAATATTCTGCGGTGACAAGAGAGATCGGCAGAGAGAGAGAGAGAGAGAGAGAGAGAGTTCCAGCTTGTGTTGTCACAAATTCATTTTTTCTTTCTCTCTACTCTCCTGCACAAAAGCAATTTATAAAACATAATTCAATGTGCATTCCAGACTCTAGCTTTCTCGCCTTTCCAAGCTGGCTGACTGACAGACAAATGCAATAAATTACCAATACGTGGGGATCAAATAGGAAATGCAAATTTCTCGAAGCTCAGTTGCCTGATTTTGATGTCTTCAGATTTAAAAAAAGTTATTCAGTGCAATGGCTTCATTTATTTAACACTGGTCTCCCAAAGCTTGCATTAATCTACACCTAGATAACCATTACAGTCACTTTAGAATTATTTTCCTACCTTTTTAAAATAACTTTAGTTCATAGAAAGCCTTTGGTATAACAATCAGATGACGGATATTAAAACTTGATCATCGATATTTACCACTGTCGTAACATTTCCAACATCACTTATGATTCATGCAACGTCTATACCATCAATCATACTTCAAACTGCAAGAAAGCCAAACAATCACTTAGTGCACTGGGTTTCCAAGACAGGTTTAATACTCTGAACAGTTATTAACCAGATTATAAAGCTAAAGTCCAAAACATACACGGCATGTAAGTAAGAACCCATAGGGAGAAATATTAGCTTTACATTTATAAATTAGTCTGTTGAACATTTCTGAAACTTTTCAATTCCCTATTTTTTGATATTGACCTTCTTTATTTTAGATGTAAGATTCTTTTGTTACTGAATGTCAATGATCTTGCACCAGTGTATGTGCATTTTTTGTATTTTATGTCATGGATTCTCAACTTGCTCAGCTTTATTAGGTTTTGGTAATCTAGGGTTAGATATAGTTTCACAAGAAGGATAACTATTATTTTCTGCCTCTGCTTTGCCAAAGATAGGACTCAGGCAGCGACTTAGGAAAGCTGGCACCTAAATTGATAGGCTTATGTGGAACAGAAACTGCTCTGCAACATTTCTTTAAAATGCTACATTTACAAGTAAATGGAAAATACTGCTTTCAGTGTTGTTTTCTCAATAATTTTATGGAATATCAGTACTAAATTACACGCGTTAGTATTGAAAAACAAAGTAAAGTTGAAACCACAAGTTGTGCAGCTTACAGTAATGTTTTAAACATATTTGGAAATTTTCGACAAGTCAACTTTTGGTTGATATTTCACAGGGTGAATTGTGACAAAAACAGATGACATATTTGAACAGGTTCTCTGGTAACTTAGAATTTGATAAAATCTTACATGTTTGTGGTTTACAAGCCTGAAGCAATTTCTAGACTGTAGAGAACACAGTTAAATTATTTATTCAAAAAAAATTAATTAATCCTTTCCTGTCCCTCCTTCCATAAGGGCATTAATCACTTCCTAGGATAATGTTCCAACATCCAACAGGTCTCAGTCCCTCTTGGGAACTCAACTAGGATGTCATTACTCTTGAGTGAGCTTTGATAGTATTTGTTCCTAGGCTAACTGACTCCAAAGCTGATCCCACTTTCTTAAAGTCCCAACACGACTAAATTCCAGTTGGATGACAATCATCAGCAGATAATCAAGAACAATGTTCCCTCTTCTGATCTCTGGAGGAGCAAAAATCAATCCTACAATCACAACTAAATGCTTTCTTTGAGCAACAAATCTAACAAGTTGATGGGTTCTTTTTTCATCAGATAAACAATTTGTATTTCTATAATGTCTTTAACTAAAACATCCCAAGTGGGTTCTGAAGAGGTTAGAATTTGTAAAGTAGAACTACCTCAGTTGTATGGCTAGAGGAGGTCACAATGACAAGGAGGGGGAAGACATAGTGAGATTTGAAAGGAAGTATGGCAATTTCAGAAACAAAGCATTGTTGAACTGGAGTCAATATCCCTCAGCCAGTATACTTGTCAGAATTAGCCTTCAATACTTATTTAAAAGAGAACTAGCGAAGGGGCAATAAATGAGTTATGTCACATATTTTGCATTAGTGCAAAGAAGTTGCGTCTGTTCCATGATGTCAATTTTGCAGTGCCAATAGGTTTTGTTTCATTTGAATGTTGTATTAAAGAGCTATCTAGCTTTTGAGTGGATTTAGATCAACTGTAACCTGCCAATCATAGATATACAACTATGGAGTCTTCAGTAGCAGCATTTTTTAAATGCTAAGATAGAAGATTCATACAAATGATTTGTGAAAGAGAATGAATATGAATTAGCCTCACTTCAATATAGCAAGCAACTGGCAAACCGTCTGCACTTTATTTTGAAAATCTCACAGGATTCTTCAAATACAAGTATGGGTTTTTTTCAACATGATGACTACATTTTTCCTCGGCAGTGATTACTGAAACAGACGAAGTATTCACTCTTATAATTGTTATTTGTAGAACTTCCCTAATATGGTTGATCTGATGGCTGGGTCAATGAGTGATGATGCTGACTCATCTGACAGTTCTGCACTTCAGGATGGTCAGTTGCATGCTACATTGAAGTACTGACACTATAGTAATGTAAGAAACAAGATATCTGATTGGCTTGTAGCAAGGATACACTAACAGCAATATCCTAATGGCCTTTCAGATGTTGAATGTGGGAAGAAGTATTGTTCGGGAAGTGAGAAGGAACTCTTATTCAACATGTGACATGCATTCAACTCAGAAAGCAGTCAGGGCCTTGATGTCACATGTCATTTCAATATTTGGAACTGCAGCACTTCTTCAGTATCACATGAGATTGCTAGGCTTCATGCTGAAGTCATTTCCCTAAAGTGGGACCTAAACTTTAAACCTTCATAATTTGGAGGTGCAAAATGCTGCTCCTGAGCCAAAATTTATACCTTAAGCGAAATTGTCACAGCATTTGGGACTAGAAAAAAATATTTTCATTGCCCATGAATTCTGGCTAAGGAATGGAATTTTGTAGATGGCCTGAAATTCACTTCTATTTTGAACGTGAAGACCTGAGAAATGTTTCAGTGAAATGTGATTAGAAGGTGGGTAAAGAAATGGATAAAAATTTTTTATTAAAATCATATCACAGGAGCCACTTGAATTGTGGTGAATGACACGGCTTATCTGTTATGGTTGTGTTTCTAGAGTTCCTTTTCTCACCAGAACTCAGTGTTAATCTATCCATACAACTGAGGCCTGTTTGCTCTGGGGTCAACAAAACAAATACTAACTGGTCATGGAAAAATATTTCTGTTACATTCCTTGCTCTACTGAGACACAGTGAAGACTCAATGTTGCTTACAGTTTATATAAGGTGGAGTGATAGCATTCCAAAACCTCACCACATTCCTTTCAGCTGCACTGCCAATTGAGTCCCATAAGAGTTTAATTAAGGACAGGTACAGGCAAAGGCTATTATAAAGATAGTGTCCTGGGCCCAAACATCTTTTGCTGATTCTTCAATAACTTTCTTTTCTTCATAAGGTTAGAGGTGGACAATATTCAGCACCATTTGCAACACTGCAGATACTGAAGTAGATCATGCCCAAAAATAGTAAGATGTGGATGATATCTCGGTTTGGGCCGACAGGTGACAAGTCATATTCGCACCACACAAATTCCAGGCAGTGACTATCTCTAAAAGGAGAGATTCTAACCAATGTCCCTTGACAATCAATGGTATTTGTCATCACTGAATTCCCCACTGTTAACACCCTTGGGGTTACCATTGACCAGAAACTGAATTAGACAAGACATATAAATATTGTGCCTTCAACATCAGTTCAAAGGCTACGAATCCTGTAGCGAGTAACTGCCCTCTTGACTCCTAAAAGCCTGTCAACCAGCTACAAGTGAAAAACTAAGAGTGTGATGGAATACTCTCCACTTGCCTGTATGATTGCAATTCTAACAACACAGAAGAAGCCTGACACCATCCAAGACAAAGCAGCTCACTTGATGGCACCACATCCACAAACATTCAGTCAACTCCACCACCAACATTCAGTAGCAGGTGTGTCTATCACCCAGTAGATACACTGCAGTGAGTCACTAAAGCTCCTTTGACACCACCTTCCAAATCCATGATCACTATCATTGAGAAGCACAAGGGCGGCAGATATATGGGAACATCAC
The DNA here is from genome assembly GCF_030684315.1 of Stegostoma tigrinum. Taxonomy (NCBI): domain Eukaryota; kingdom Metazoa; phylum Chordata; class Chondrichthyes; order Orectolobiformes; family Stegostomatidae; genus Stegostoma; species Stegostoma tigrinum. The sequence goes on along the minus strand of NC_081367.1, from coordinate 16,307,524 downwards.
TGATTACAAATTCACTTCCACTGCAGGGGTGAGTTTTTGCTCTAAGGCAGTGGAAGGTGGAAAATCAAATGTTAATTCCTATCAGGTGTCCTCCAACAATTATTTTCGGGCCACGTTAGTTCAAATCATAGTTTGTTGATAAATGAGGCTCTTTAAAGGGCCAAAAAATGCACTCTTTATCGGGGTTTCTGGTTAACTCAAGAGATACAAACGGCTGAATATCTAGAGAAACAAAACAGATTTACAAATGGGCATTCTGGTTTTAGCTCGTAAGTGACATCCCTTCAGGAACAATGTCGCAACATTTCCTTTTGTTTTGTTTTTGATGGGCCTTCCTGTCTTTTTGAGGATTGAGTCACTTGGTCTCAACTCTGAGTCATTAGGTCAGTGGTTCAAGCCTCACACCAAAGGTGAGCGCAAAATCTAGACTGACATCCTACTGACAGAGTGCTGAACTGGTGGACGGCCATCTTTTGAATGAGTCTTTAAATACAATGAAAATAAAAGATTGCGCAATTGCTAGGTCGAGCAGGCCTGAAGGTAATCTTTCAAACCCGCATCAGATTAAAACAGTAAGCGGATTCTGATAAATTTGTTAAGCAAAGACCAAAAGAACTGTGGATGTTGTAAATCAGAAACAAAAACAGAAGTTGCTGGAAATGTTCAGCAGGTCTGGCAGCATCCGTGAAGAGAAATCAGAGTTAAGGTTTTGGGTCCAGAGGGCAGGAAAGTGGACGTGAGGAGTTTTGGATCAGCCATGTTCCTATTGAATGATGTAGCAGGCTCAATGGGCCGAGTGGCTTGTTCCTGTTCCTCAGAGGAAGGGTCACCGAACGCAAAACGTTCACTCTGATTTCTCTGCTCAGATGCTGCTGGACCTGCTGAGCTTTTCCAACAACTTCTGTTTTTGTTTCTGATAAATTTGTTGCTCGTGGGACTTTGTTCTGTAGAAATCAGCTGCCGCATTCCTTACATTACAAAAGCGACTCCACTTCATAAATAATTCAAGGTCTATAAAGCGTTTTGGGATCTCAAGCTATTGAAAAATACTTTATAGATGAAAGTCTATATTTCTCACTAAGGCTTGAGGGAATATGTGAAAGAGTGTTTGGTGTGGGAGGGTGTTTCTAATGGTTCAGGAGGCATACACAGCATATTTATCAATGAAATCTTTTTTGATGAATGTTAAAATGCATCAGGTTGAGTCTCACCAGAACTGGGAAATGACTGATTAATTTACTTTTACTAGCTACGGTACTGTAGCTTAATTAATAATGGTTTGAACCAAGATGATAACTCTCATGCAAACTTAGTATTTATGTCAAATGGCTGCCATTAGCCTTGAATTTCCTCAGCCTCCAAAAGGCCATTTCATTTGGCATGCTCAGGAAGAATAATCTATTGCTCAATGCAAACGTCAGCTTTTGTGCTCCTGAGATGCTGCTTGGCCTGCTGTGTTCATCCAGCCTCACACTTTATTACCTTGGATTCTCCAGCATCTGCAGTTCCCATTATCTCTGATTAAAATTTAAAATCATTCATTTCACGTTAACACTGAAAGGGTTCTATTTCTATTTATTGTGGTCTTATCGGATTCCTAACCATTAGGGGAATTAAGGGTTATGGGGCAAGGGCAGGAAAGTGGGTGTCAGGAGCGTTGGATCAGCCATGATCCTGTGGAATATTGTAGCAGGCTCAAGGGGCCGAATGGCCTGCTCCTATTCCTATTTCTTCCTCTATTTGCAGCATGGGGTTGTCGCCACATTTAAAAGGCCACTTTGTCAGACAGACTTGTTAAGACCTCTAGCACATTTGTGATAGTCCAGTCATTTACATTCCCTGTTCCTATTTCTTCTGGTCTTATTTAGAGATTCATAGAGACACAGTACAGAAACAGACCCTTTGGCCCAACTTGCCCATGCCAACCAAGTTTCCCAAATTAAACAAGTCCCATTTGCCAGCATTTGGCACATATCCCACAAAGCCTTTCCCATTCATGTACCTGTCAAAATATCTTTTAAACATTGTGACTGTACATGCATCTACCACTTCCTGTAGCAGTTCATTCCACATATGAACCACACTCTATATGAAAAAGTAGCCTCTCAGGTTCGTTATAAACCTTTCTTCTTTCACCTTACAAATATGCCTCTTAGTTCTGAACTCTCCCATCCTAGGGTAAAGACCTTTGATATCCACCCTATCTATGCCCCTCATGATTTTATGAACTTCTATGTGGTCGTCCTTCGGCCTCCCAAGCTCCAGTGAGAATAAATGTCCAGAAGTTACGTCATGTTTGAGCAGAAGCTTTAAATTAGAAATTATGTCTATTTAGGGTAAATGAACTGATTATTTAAGATGCATGTTGTGGACATTTTACAACAGTGTCTGATAATATCAAATATACAAATTTGCAATTTACAATTCCCCTCTAATATTGTACACCTTAGTCGTGATGTTCTGCAGGAATGGCCTTTCTTGTAGCAGGGCTCCTCCTACAGACAGTATTTTACATTGCAATGTAAAACCATTAATTTGACAATTTCCTTAGATCAAATATTATTTCTCTTAGCGTGCTTTGAATGTTGGTGCAAATATATATTATTTTACAGTATTTTTATTTTTAGCAAGAAAAATAGTAATATCCATCTGTCTGTGAAAAGAAACCCTTGTATAGATCAGCAACAAAAAAGTAAGGGTTGGATTTACCATCGTCAGTCCCAAACAGCATCAGAAGATAAATATGTTTTTGGAATGGAGACACTAGTGTTTTGCAAAAATTTTGCATAGATGACCAGTGAGCTGTATTTGAATATGGTTGAGAGATAACAGGAAACTAGGAGAATTCTTGGGATCTTTCACCACAAATGGAACCCCAGAGATGTTGAAGCATTCCCTCAATATTTCAATGAAATGTCAGTCCAAATTATGTTGTCAAACACTACAGAGGGACTTGGTCCTATTGCTTTCTAACTCTGAAGTAAGTGCTGCGATTGAGCCGAGCTAGCAAAAGAGGAATTAGCCAATTATCTATTGATAATGAAATAAAAACCGAAAGAACTGTGGATGCTGTAAATCAGTAACAAAAACAAAGCTGCTGGAAAAGCTCAGCAGGTCTGGCAGCATCTGTGAAGAGAAAAACAGAGTTAAAGTTTTGAGTCCAGTGACCCTTCCATAGAACTGATGGGGGCTAGGAAAATGTCAGTTTATATGCAGAAAATAGGGAGGTGGGTGTAAACAATAGGATAGAGCCCAAAGAGAGAGAAAGACAGTTGGACAGACAAAGGAGTTACTAATGATCAGGCTGGGAGGGTGATTAGTTGTTGTAATGGGGACTGTTAGTGGTTAACAACAGGGGGTGTGTAATGGCAGGCTATGTGGTAACAAGGCCTCGTGTGTGGGGTAGGGGGCATGGGACATGGGAGAGTTTAGGCCCTAAAATTATTGAATTCAATATTGAGACCAGAGGGCTGTAGGGTCCCCAAGTGCAAAATGAGGTGTTGTTCCTCCAGCTTGCATTGGGCTTCACTGGAACACTGCAGCAAGCCAGAGACAGAGATGTTGGCCAGGGAGCAACGTGGTGCATTGAAGTGGCAGGCAACAGGTAGTTCAGGGTCTTTTTTGTGAGCAGAACGTAGATGTTCTGCGAAGTGGTTGCCAAGTCTACGCTTTGTTTCCCCAATGTAGAAGAGACCACATGGTAAGCAGTGTATGCACTTCACCTAGAAAGTGTGTTTCAGTCCTTTGATACTGGAGAGAGAGGAGGTAAATGGGCAGGCGTTGCACCTTCGCCAGTTACAGGGGAAGGTGCCGTAGGGCTGTGGGGAGGTGTTGTTGGTGAAGGAAGTGCGTTTCAGGGTGTCCCGGAGGGAACAGTCCCTGTGGAAGGCAGACAAGGGAGGGGAGGGGAATATGTGTCTGGCTGTGGCATTGTGCTGAAGGTGGAGGAAATAGTGTCTGATGATTTTCTGGATGTTGTTGCTGGTGGGATGGTAGGTGAGGATGAGGGGAACCCAACTGCATTTGCGTGAGGGAAGAGAAGGGGTGAGGATGGAAGTGCGGGAGATGGGTCGGGCCTGGTTGAAAGGTTGTTTTCGCAAGTCTACCTATGTTTGAAATAATTTAAACGAAACATGAAACAATTCTAGTCTCAATCCACTGTGTGGGCCTATGGCACCATGCTAGCCTCAATTAGCGAGGTGGCAGTCTCAGACAAGAAAGTCAAACGATAGCTGAAGAATGTGATGGAAAGTTGACATGCGGTGGTACAATGGCACAATATAAGGGCTGAAAAATGTTGTTGTTTCACAGTAAAGGAAGTGTAAATCCGTCGTATCAATAAATGCTATTTTCATTGCTTTCAGTTTCAATTATTCTGCACATTGCAGCATGACATTTTAAAAAAGCCAAGGTACAACTGATTTTTGATGGCGCACTTGGAATGACTGGGTTACATTTGGACTCTTCTGCCTAGTTGTTTGTATATCATTTTCCAAAAGCTGAGTGAGCAGAAGTCCCCAACTTTCCACGATCGGCCCATTTGAATCGTTATTTGTCAGTTTGTCTTTTTGCAAGAAGACAGTGGGAAATCTGGCCACTAGATAAAAAAAATTGGGTGGAATTATAATGTAGAAAACATTCAAGGTTGGTGGGAGGTGGGGGATGACAGTGTTAAAAACTGCATAACTAATGATGCGTCAGGAACTGAATTCAGCTGATTGACTTCCAGATTTGACTCTGGGGTGTCAGACTTCCTGCACATGACCCCTTGGGAGAGGCAGCTTTTCAAATTAATAGCTCAATCAGTTGATATTGCCATACTGTTCTCACTTTAATGTTGCGTACAGTAGTTTCTCAGACTTCAGGGTACTCATCAGCAAAATCCTGGCAATTACATAATATCTATCAAAAGCACTGAAGTCATCTCAGTCAAAGGCATGAATGACTGTTCACTTCTTTCCTTAAAGACACAAAACAGCAAGTCATGGTAAATGCTCAGAGATAGTAGGAACTGCTGATGCTGGAGTCAGAGATAACACAGTGTGCAGATGGAGGAACACAGCAGGCTAGACAGCATCAGAGGAGCAGGAAATCCTGAAGGAGGGTCCCGACCAGAAACGTCAGCTTTCCTGCTTCTCTGATACTGCCTGGCCTGCCATTCAGCTCCACACCTTGTTATCTTAGACTCCAGCATCGGCAGTTCCTGCTATCTCTCACCACTATCTCCTCTGGGGCAGTTAGGGATGGACAACAACTGCTGGCCTAGCCAACAAAGCCCACATCTTGTGAACAAATGTAACATTAGAAAATCAAACACCATTCTTTTATCTTGAGATGATACAGCAAATTTCTAGTCACAAATATCAGTCCAACGTAAGAAATGAAATGTTCAAAGTCTGAGCTTGAGGGAGTGTGTGCAACTTTAAATTTTATGCCACGCTGTTTCTTTACAGCACAGGAGGAGATCATTCAGCCCTATACATTCATGCTGGATTTCCAAAGACCAATCCAATTCTATTTGCCAGCTCTGTACTCCTGAAAGCTTATTATCTTCAAGTGCCTACCCAGTTTGCTTTTTAAAATCTAGGTTATTCACATATGCTGTGTGAAATATTTTCCTCACAGATCCTGTGCTGCTCTTGCCCAAATTCTTAGATCAGTGCTTCCTGGTCCTTGTGCAATTTGTTAATGATAACAGATTTTCTTTATGTACTTTGTCTAAACTGATTGTAATGTTGTCTATCAAATCTGTGCCCAAACTCCTTTACCCCAAAAGAGAACAACTCAACTTCTCCCATCAAACCTTGTAGCTAAAATCCCCCACCTCACCAAATCTGAAGTCATTGACCTCTCCAGGGTCCCTGCATTCTTTGTAAATTGTGGTGACTAAAACTGGATTCAATATTCTGGTGGGCAAACAGCATCAGAGGAGCAAGAAGGCTGATGTTTTGGACCTAGACCCTTCTTCAGAACAAGGTCTAGGCCTGAAAAGTCAGCTTTCCAGCTCCTCTGATGCTGCTTGGCCTGCTGTGTTCATCCAGCTCCACACCTTGTTATCTCAGATTCTCCAGCATCTGCAGTTCCTACTATCTCCTCAATATTCTGATTGGGTTGAGTCAGACTTTTAAACCATCCAGCATAACATTTCTGCTTTTGCATTCAGTTCGTCTGTTTATGAAGCTCAGAGTCCCGTGTGCTTTACTTACCACCTCCACAATAAATCCTGCTCCCTTCACCTGAATCCCCAGGAGGTTCTGTCCATGCACACTGTTTAGAACTCTGCCACTTTGTTTACATTACCTTTCTGTCTGGCTTCTGCCCAAACTCTATCACCCAAAGCTTCTTTATGTTAAGCTCCATCTGCCCATTTTATTAGAATCTCTTTGTCTTTTCGCAGTGGGTTGATATCATCTCACTCTTTGTCATATTTCCAAGTTTGGTGTCATGGAAAAATGATGAAATTGTGCTGTGCATTCTAATACCCAAGTCACTTATATTCATCACAAGATGCAGTGGTCATAGCAAGTGAGACTTGGGAAAACCCAGGTTTACTATCTCTAGTCTCAGGAACAACCATTTACCATGACCTAGACTTACTGTGTGGAGCTGGAGGAACATTTGGTGAGCTGCCTTCTTAAACTGTTGTAATCCTTGGTGCTTAGGAACATCCACAGTGTTGTTAGAAAGGGTGAAGTGTGATGGGTAACGCTTATGGGTAACCCCATGATGGTCTAAGCAGTGGGAAATAACTTATAGAGCTGTGCCAATGTTATTTGCATTGTTCAAAAGCAAGATTCTGTACATGCTGGTAATCTGTGTAAAGACAAAACTGAAAATGTTGGTAATAATCAGCACATCTGATTGTATCAGTGGAGAAAAAGAAGAAAAAGTTAATGTTTTAGGCCTATTATCTTCCATGAGGATGGGAAAAAGTTGGAAATGTATCAGTGTTTAACAAGTAAAAGAGGGAACTCTCCATTTTAGGACAAGAACGTGGGTCCTTAATACAGTCATCAATTGAGTTGGTGGAATGTTACTAAGGCAGTCTTAGGTGCTAAGGCTGGAACAAAGAATGTGTCACAAAGCCCACAAAATGGCAGGCTTTAGACTGTGGAGGTCAAAAGCAACACATTTTATTTGATGGAGTTGCAACCAGGTAAGAAGGGGTGAATCAACTTGTGCCACACCATCTCAATAACAAAGAACAAAGAAAATTACAATACAGGAACATGGCCTTCGGCCCTCCAAGCTTGCACCGACATGATGTCCATCACAACTTTAGCCCCCTACCCTTCCGGACACAGTGTCCCTTCTATTCCCATCCTCATATATTTGCCAAGACACCCTTTAAAAGTCACTATTGTCATATCTGCTTCCACCACCTCCCCTACCAGCGAGTTCCAGGCACCCATCACCCTCTGTGTGAAAAACTTGCCTCGTATGCATCACCTTTAAACCTTGTCCCTTGAACCTTAAACCCATGTCCTCTGGTAACTGACTTTTTCACCCTGGGGTAAAACTTCTGACTGTCCACTCTGTCCATGTCCTTCATAATCTTGTAGACTTCTATCATTCCAGTGACAACAACCAAATTTTCTCCAACCTCTCCTCATAGCTCATGCCCTGCATACCAGGTAACATCCTGGTAAATCTCTTCTGTACCCTCTCCAAAGCCACCACATCCTTCTGGTAGTGTGGCAACCAGAAATGAACACAGTATTCCAAATACGGCCTAACTAAGGTTCTCTAAAGTTTCAACATTACTTGCCAATTTTTAAACACAATGCCCTGGCTGATGAAGGTAAGCATGCCGTATGCCTTGTTGACTACCTTCTCCACCCTGTTGCAACTTGCAGTGACCTGTGTACCTGTACACTCAGATCCCTCTGCCATTCAGCATTCTTAAGGGTTCTGCCACTTACTATATATTTTCCATCTGGATTAGACCTTCCGAAATACATTACCGGATTAAACTCCATTTGTCATCTCACTGCCTACGCCACCAACTGATTTATATCCAGCTGTATCCTTTGACCGTCCTCATAGCTATCTGCAATTCCATCAACCTTTGTGTCATCGGCAAACTTATTACTCAGACCAATTACATTTTCCTCCAAATCATTTATATATATTACAAAGAGCTAAGATCCCAACTCTGACCCCTGAGGAAAGCCACTAGTCACAGCTATCCATTCAGAAATGTTCTCTTCCACTGCTACCCTCTGCCTTCTATGACCAAGCCAGTTTTTAAAAAATCCACCTTGCAAGCTCATCTCTGACCCCATACAACTTTAATTTCTGTATCAGCCTGCCATGAGGGACCTTGGCAAAGTCCTTACTGAAGTCCATGTAGATAACATACTCTATTCTACCATCATTGATCATCTTTGTCACTTCCTCAAAACACTCAACCAAGTTAGTGATACACGACCTCCCCTTCACAAAACCATGTCACCTCTCGCTAACAGACCCACTTATTTCCAATAACAAGTATTTTTATTTCATTCTGGAATGCAGTCATATTTCAGTTCAATTAAAGCATAATATTAGTCAGAAATGATGTGGTAATTACAAGATTTATGAGAGCTGAGTGAATGCTGAGCATAAAGTTGATTGAGGCGGGGGGCAGGGATGATTATTTGATGAAGTTAGGAGCTTCACTAAGGATTGCTGATTCACAATCAGGGATGTAATGGTCAGACAGTATCATTTCAGAGCAAGGGTGAGATTGAATAAAGGAGCCAGATCTGGGGGGGAAATAATTTGGAGGACGGTCAGGAGTGGTGTTGGAAATGTGCTGACACCCATCTGTTGTTGAAATTTTCTCATCTTACTCCTGAAGGAAAGACAATAAGTTTTTGTTAAACCAGTGGATGATAAAGAAACTGGATCATTCAGTGACTCCAGCCATTATGATCCAGAATTTGGATAAAGCACAATCAGCTGTTTCATTTCTCTATCTCCATGTATATCTCTAATACCCTCTGGAAAATCTACGTCTTTAACCAAGGTTTTGGCCAAACCTCCTAATGTTATTTTCTTAGTTTAAAGTCTTTTTTTTGTGAAAATTCAACTCTTCAGCTCCTTGGGGCATTTTCTGATTTTAAAAAGATATAATGAAAATGGCCATGAATTTTATTGAAAGTAATATTAGGAATGTGAATGCCTGTGGGATGTGAAAGCGAGATCATGTCTGAGTGAGGGCTAGCAGCTTTTATTAAACATAACTACAAACAAGGTAAGACAGGGCAAACCTGAAACCCGACAGATGCTAGTCCCAATGCAGTATGATCTAATGTCACTCTGACATTTTTTTCTTAGGGACATGCCAAGCAGCTTTTCTTAGAGTAAGGTTACAATGAACCATTTATTCTCTGTGTATAAAACGGGCAGCCAATCCCACCAGGCCAGTTCTCCTTTAGACAAGTCACATTAAAGTTACCCCCGTGCATCCAAATTAAAGTTTGATATAAAGCTTCCAACCTATTTTTATAAAGTTAGGCTTCATCCGAATAGGTGCAGATCAAAATTTGCCTTATTTTGGAATATGCAAACCAGGTACATGATATGCATCATGCAGAACAACTCAATGAAAGGGCAGAGATAGTAAGAACTGCTGCTGCTAGAGTCTGAGATAACACAGTGTGGTGCTGGAGGAACACAGTAGGCCAGGGAGCATAAGAGGAACAGGAAGGTTGATGTTTTGGGTCGGGACCTTTCTTCAAAAATGGGGGAGGGAGAAGGGAGCTCTGAAATAAATAGAGAGGGGCGGCAGGACTGGGGAATGTAAGTGGGATGGTGATAGGTGAGTGGAGGTAGGCAGTGGTGGGGATTGGTCAGTGACGTGGGAGGTGCAGATAGGTGGAAGAGAAGACAGAAAGTGCAAGGAGGCGGGGATGAGAGGGACAGTTGTTCTCGGGATGAGGCCAGGTGTGGTGGGATTTTAAAGCTCATAAAGTCCACTTTGAGACCATTGGGCAGTAGGCTCCCAAGGCGGAATATAAGGTGCTGCTCTTCTGGTTTCCTGGTGGCATCGTTGTGACACTGGAGGATGGACATGTCGTGCATGGAATGGGAGGGGGTGTTGAAGTGGTTCGCAACTGGAAGGCGTTGTAATTTGTCGCGAACCGAGCGCCAATTCCTCCTAATTCCTCTGCCTCCACTGCATCTGCTCCCAAAGGTGAGATGTTCCACTCCTGAACATCCCAGATGTCCTCGTATTTCAAGGACCACAACATCCCCCTTTCAGGAGTCGAAAATATCCTTGAGCGCATCTCTTGCGTTTCCTGCACCTCTGCCCTCACACCCCTTCCACGGAATAACAACAAAGACAGAATTCCCCTTGTCCTCACGTATCACCCCATTAGCCTCCAGATTCAAAGCATCATCCTCTGCCACTTCCACCACCTGCAATCTGACCCCTCATATGAAGGTCATACTTCACTCTCCACCATTGCCTACTTTCCAGAGGGGCCACACTCTCCCTGACTCCCACGTCCGCTCCTCACTCCCCACCAGCCCCACCATCTCCAGCTCCTTTCCCTGCAACTGCAGGAAGTGCTACACCTGCCCCTACACCTCCTCCCTCACCCCCATCCCAGGCCCCAAGAAAGCCTTCCACATCAAATAGATGTTCACCCGCACATCCGCTAATGTGATACACTGTATCCGTTGTTCATGCTGTGGCCTCCTCTACATCTGGGAGACGAAGCGGAAGCTTGAGGACCGCTTTGCGGAGCACCTACGCTCAGTTCGCACGAAACAACTGCACCTCCTAGTCGCAAACCACTTCAACTCCCCCTCCCACTCCCTGGATAACATGTCCATCCTGGGCCTCCTGCAGTGTCACAACGATGCCACCTCAAAACTGCAGCACTTCATATTCCGCCTTGGGAGTCCAGAGCCCAATGGTTCCAATGTGGATTTTACGAGCTTCAAAAAAATCTACCCATTCCTGGCCTCATCCTATGATCAACCCTCCCTTTCATCCACAATTCCTTGACCTGTCTATCTTCTCTCCCACCTCACTGACCAATCCTCACCACGACCTACCTGCATTCACCTACCTTCCCCAGCCTGACACCCCCCCACCCCCATTTTATCTCAGAGCACCCTTCCCTTCCTCCATTTCTGAAGAAGGGTCCCAAACCGAAACATCAACTTTCCTGCTCCTCTGATGCTGCCTGGCCTGCTGTGTTCCTCTAGCGCCACACCGTGTTATCTATGAAAATGCCATGGCTGTGTCCTACAGTCTGTACCTGATCCAGGAAGTATGTGCATACATATTCCACAAGGTGGCAGCCATGGTATTCTTACAGTTCTGAACAAAGCAAAGAGAAACCATTTAGTGCGCTGTTTTGTTGAAAACTGATTGTGCAATACACCTTATAAATATTCCACGCTTTAGTGTTTTCTTTCAATTTAGCGATTCTCGATCATTTTAGTTGAAGGATGCCTTTTCAAAGGGGCTAGTGATAATAGAACCTCTGACACCCCAGATATAATGCTTATTGTAAAATGTCAAAAAAAGAAAATTCTGCATGCAAAGAGAGTTTTGACAATGTCTTAAATGAAGAGGCATTTACTTCCAGGTGACAGTCAGGTAATTTTGTCTGCTTCTCAAAGCACACTCTCGCTATCCTTGACAGAAGTGGAGTTAGCCAGGAGTTTGGAGAACGGAGGAGGTCAGGCAGAGCAGAAAACTGGAGGTGAACAGGAGCAGGACTACGTGGGAAACAGGAGCTTGGAAAAGGCAAGTCATTAGATTGTGGGTGGGGATAGCAGGTGCAGGAATCCAGAGTCAACATGCAGGCAGAAGGGAACAGCAGAACATGATTCTGATCACTCATTTAATGCGAGGTGCTGCGTTTTGCTGCAACAAATCAGTGCATGACATACACTTAATGGTAAGGTCCTAGGGGGTGTTGCTGAATAAGGGAGGCATTGGAGTACAGGTTCATAGTTTCTTGAAAGTGGAGTCACAGGTAGACAGGATAGTGAAGAAGGTATTTGGTACGCTTGCCTTTATTGGTCAGTGCATTGAGTTTAAGAGTTGGGAGGTCACGTTGAGGCTGTACAGGACATTGCTTAGGCCAGTTTTGGATTATTACATGAAATTCCAGTCTCACTGCTATAGGAAGGAAGTTGTGAAACTTGAAAGGGTGCAGAAAAGGTTTACAAGGATGTTGATGGGGTTGGAGGGTTTGAGTACAGGGAGCGGCTGAATAGGGTGGCGCTAATTTTGCCTGGAGCATCAGAGGCTGATACAGTTGTTTATAAAATCAAGAAGGGCATGGATAGGGTGAATAGCCAAGGTTGTCTTCCCAGGGTGGGGGAATCCAAAACTAGAGGGCATACGTTAAAGGTGGGAAGGGAAAGATATAAAAGTGACCTAACGGGCAACCTTTTCATGCAGAGGGTAGTGCATGTATGGAATGAGCTGCCAGTGGAAGTGGTGGGGGCTAGTACAAATACAACATTTAAATGGTATCTGGACGGATACATGAATCGGAAGGGTTTAGAGGGATATGGGCCAAATGCTGGCGAATTGAACAACATTAATTTCTGATATTTGGTTAGTACAGACAAGTTGGACCAAAGGTCTGTTCCTGTGCTGTACAGGTCTATGACTCCATGACTCTATTTACTCTTGACTATGGCGCAAAGGGTCAGCACTCTTTGCTCACCCATGAGACAGGTCCGACATCACAGGTGTCTTGAAAAGTCACTAGTTATCCTTCAGGATCCATGGAGCCTAGTTTGAGAATTACTGCTTTAAATACCTCACCCCTGCCAGTTCCTTCATGCCTTGATTCCCAGAAAGGAAATCTACTTTGTAATGTTTTTGTTTCACTGGTAAAATGAGTGAGTTAGCAATGTAGAAAGGATTCATTTTTCCAGTCAATTTTCCTTTCTTCCCTCCCAGCCAGACAAAAAAGATATATGTTCATAAGGTGTTAAAAGATTTAAGTTTCTGAAAGTGTTTCACTACCTCGGGATCAGAGGCAACAAAAAAAAACATGTATTTGGATGAAGGTTTCATCAAAGAGTGAGATTCTGAGGGATTTTTAAAAGGTGAAGAAAGGCATACAGTTCAGGAGCAAAAACAAAGTTGCTGGAAAAGCTCAGCAAGCTCAGCGTCTGTGGAGGGAAAAACAAGAGTTAACGTTTCGGGTCTGGCGACCCTCCTTCAGAACTTCCTCAGCGCCAGTTCTGAATCAGCTCTGAAGACAAGCAGTAACAGAAATTGTGACATTTAATACATTCCTTTTTTTGGGGGAACATTGCAGGTGGCAGCACAGCCAGAGTGCAATGGGATAGTCTCTTTATTCATCAAATATCATTATATACATATAGAATCACTAAAGCAGTTCAGCTCTTTGCAGTCATATATGGAGAAACAAATAAACATTGGAGTTTGACTCTATCCAGCGAACAGATCAAAGGTATTTCTTACTTGTACAAGACAACGTATTTACATATATTTGAGGGTTCGATAGCGGAACAAGCCCTCATTGTACTTTGGCCAAAAGATCTTACACAGTGGCCTTTCTCCACTGTGCTTTGGCAGCAGCTGTCCCAAACTTTATTGTATTCTTCCGCATGTAATCCTGGAGCTTAGAATGTGCCAGTCTGCCACACTCAGTCAAAGTTACCTCCTTGCTCTGGAAGACCAGCAAGTTTCGGGCAGACCAAAGAATGTTTTTCACTGAGTTGATGGTCCTCCATGCGCAGTTGATGTTTGTCTCAGTGTTCGTCCTGGGGAACGGAAGGTAGAGCACAAGAGTCCCACATCACAGAGATGCTCGGGATAAGCCTTGACAAAAACTATTGCATCTCTCACTAGATTTCTTTGCAAAGACACATAGCAGCAGGAGATGTGTGACAGTCTCTACTCCACCCCCCATCCCAGCATACAAACACAAGGGCTTTGAGGACAGTGTGTAGTGATACAGAGACTCTGGACGTGCATGGAGGATCTCACAGGTCATGCCCTTCTCACCACCGGCCAAGCAATGAAGACGCTATTGGGAAGCTTTGGTGATGAGATATTCTGCCAAATGACTTTGACAGTCTGTTCTGGGAACCACCCGACAGGATCCACCCTCCCCCTTGCCTGTAGGGTCTTGAGGATGCAACGTGCTGACCACTTCCTGGTGGATTTGTGGACAAAGATGATTTACTTTGCAAATTTCTTCACAAAGGACAGGTGATAAAGAATGGTCCAAATACTTGGAGCATTCTAGGCCAACAAGGCCAGACCCATCCATCACGACACTGGGGACAGGGTAATCCTTCAGTACATAGTGACACTTGGTGTTTGCGAACTGAGGGTCTATGTACAGCTTGATGCAACCACACACAAATTGCCATCACGGTGAGGGAAATGTAAGCTCAGCAGCATCTGTGAAGAAAGATTAGAGTTAATGTTTCAAGCATGATGACCGTTCCTTCGAACTCAGATGTTGCCAGGCCTGATGAGCTTTCCCAGCAACTTTTGCTTTCGTTCCTTACTTATGGCATGCACAGTCCTTTCTGGTTTTTATTTAGGATGAGAGCAATGTTGGGTATGTTCTTCAGCCCTTGTATATAGAGTCCCTGTGGACACAGTCCACCTTAGACCTCCAGATGAAGTGCAAGATAGATTGGGTGACTACACTGAAGCAAGTTCTGGGAATTACAGCAACACAAAGTGTACCTCACATCTGACATCCAGATTTTCAAAATGGAGAGGGAGCGTTACTCCCAAAAGTCAGGTGTCAGCCTCACCTTGGAGAAAGGCTCCTCCAAAGCTTTTTTTGCATGCCCCGGCCCCTCAGAACCATACCTCCAGCATCTTCAGCTAATGTGTCCTGAAGGTGAAGGGAATAAAGGATCGGTTGGCCCAGCTCCCAAAGAACATGGCCTCGCTCTTACCTTGATGTGCTTTGGCTCCAAAGCCAGTTCAAACCAGTCGCAGATGTTCATGTGTCTGCACACTGACAGCTGATCTGAGCAGAAAACAGCAACATTATTCACATACAGGGAGGCTTCAACCTGTGGGCCACCATGGCCTGGAATAAACACCCCTCTCAGGCTCGCATTCTTACTGATGGACTCAGCAAAAGGCTCTATACAACACACAAACAAGACAGCAGAGAATGGGCAGCCCTACCTGACTCCAGATTTGATCAGGAAACTTTCTGGTTCCCATCCATTCGTTGATAATACATTACTGATGTTGGTGTAGAGCTGTCGGACCCAATTGAGGATTTGCTCCCCAAAGCCCATTTTGGGGACATGTACAAGTGTAGTATCCCATCAGAGACCTTCGCCTGGTCCAGGCTGATGACCCACCCACCTTTCCTCTACGTGGGTGATCTGAGATCATCCTGCCCAGTACAGTACAGATTTGGTTGGGGTGAATCACTGATCACATATTAAATGTGACCCGGTTGGTGATGAGCTTAGACAGGATTTTGTGATCTACATTCTTCAGTGAAATTGATTGCCAATTTCTAAACTCCTCCCTCTCCCCTTTTGGCTGTTCGATGAAGGTGATGGTACCTTTCCTCATGGATTCGCACCTGCTACCCGCTAGACACATACTGTTGTACATCTCCAGCAGGTCCTGGCCAATCAAGTCCCACAGAGATGAATACAACTCGGTCGGTAAACTGTCACTTCTGGGAGTTTTATTCTTTTCCAAGGACTCAAGGACCTTGGTCAGCTCATCCAGAGACAACGATTGTCTCCCACGTGCTGTCTCTGTGATAGGCAACAGGATCGCCTGGGAGGCCGTGCTATCCATGGGCTTCATGTCCTACAGACAGGTATAAAAGGATTTGCTGATCTTCAGGATGTCAGACTGAGGTGATGTTACCGAGTCATCATCTTCCTTCAGGCTGCTGAGCACAGCGCTCTCCTTGTGTCCTTCTGGAAAACAAAATGTAAACACATCTCATCATGTTCCATAGTGCAGACCCTGGAATGGAAAATTATCTCGGAGGCCTCTGAGGTGCAGAGCGAGGCTTGTTGGCTCGTCACCTACTGGAGATCCTCTGTGACATTGAACCCCCATTGTCTGCAGAAGGTGTAGGTTCTGCAGGTATTTCCGGAGTTTGGACAGTTTTCGCCAACTCTCTCATTTTCTGAAGACCTTTGAGGATAAAGAACCTTTTGCCATTCCCCTTGGCTGTTTCCCGTCAGCCTGCTGGAGACTTCTCAGTTCTCCAACTCATGTCATCCCTTTTGAGATCCTCAATGTTCCCTGTTCTCAACAGGTTCTTGCGTGATTTCCACATTCCCTTGCCAACCTGCTGGACATCCTGTAGGTGCCAGTTGACCAGCAAGAGGCAAAGAAGAACAAAGAAGAACACTAGCTTGACATTGGTGAATCTGACCAAGAATGTGCAGGATGCAAACAGGAAACCTATGCTTGAGTGGATTGACCCGCCTGGTCACAACCAGGTGTATCTACACTGCGCTCCATCTGCAGGTGTGCTGAAGATGTCATGTAGCTTGGCGACTTTAACCATTTCCATTAGGAATCTGGGCAGAGTGTCCAGTTTGCTGTCAGTTCCTCCAAATTGTCCATCTGGATCGATGATGCAGTCGAAGTCACCGGCCAGAATGACCGGCCTGGACATTGCCAGAGCAGTGGAGCTATGGCAGGATGGTCAGCTGTTCGCCCTTCACCATGCACGCTTTACACATTCATTAATCTCAGTGGGAGTGTTTCTGTACATAACGTCTGCTATGAGGAGGTGCCCACCCATTAACTCCTTACCCTCAGAGATGGTGAGGTGCCTCCTCGCAGTAGAATACCCAGGCCAGAGGAATGGCAATAGCTCCCTTCCACCCTCCCCAACTCCCAACCAAATCGAAAGCCTGTGGGCCCGGAAGCTTGACCATCCCCTGTAGCGGCTGAGCCGTGGTATCCTGCACTCCTGCACAAACAGGTGGTCTCCTTTGACGTTCGCCATGGAAGCCAATGTGCAAACACATTATGTAGTGGATTTTATGCTAAACAGATTAATGCTGGCAATTTTACAAGCCACTGAAAATTTATAGAATTGCCCAATAGTCCCACTATCTGTTCGCGCGCAATCTTATTGCGGGGGGTCTCCCCGCACTCCTGTGGTGTGGGCGGACTGTTGGTGAACTGAAGTCACCATCCAGTTCCCCCCTGGGGGCATTGCCCTGACTCGGTATTGTCAGGGTAAGAACAAAGCCAGGCAGGCCTAGCAGAGGGGCTGTCATGCTCTGCTCCTGTGTTGCTACTTACAGATGCCCTGAGCTGTGGTGCTCTGGGGACACCCTGTTGCCAATGACTTGGAGGTAGAGTTTCAAGGGGCCTCTCAGAAAAAGAGCTTTGTTATTCATCCTATTCATATCCCTCATGATTTTGTAAACCTCTCTAAGGTCAATCCTCGGTCTCCAACGCTCCAGGAAAAAGAGCCCCATTTAACACAAGGCTAACATTATGAACAGCACATGCTTGTGACTGAAAATGGACAAGGAAGTGAATGGGGAACAATTCCCCCTCCCTTTCTTTTCCCCAAACAACTTCCCTAATAGTTAAAGGTACGAAGCCCAATTTTTACCTGTAAATGACAATGCTGTGAATCATGTTCGGCTCTTAACTATTTGGAGTTGTCTTAGCTCTAATTCACACCGTGTAAACCTTCATAAAAATCTTGTTCAGCTCCCTCTTGTCCGATTCAGTTCAGACTTCCTCTCAAACAAGAAAATTCAGCAAAATGATTTTTTTCAAGTCTGGACACAAGCCAATTGAGGGTTAGGCTCAAACAAAATGAGAAAATGCCACATGGCAAGTTGGAGAGAAGTGTAGGCCTAAGCATGCAATGCAATTGATAGAATATGCCTTCAGAGCTTGAGCACATGTGGTAATAATTTTTATTCACCACACCTACAAAGGGCCAGGTTATTTTTGGGCTGCGCAGGTTCATGTTACATTGTTATGTAAACACCGTTAGGATGAAATTAGTTTTGGATGGTTATGAAAAAATGGATGATATTGTACTGTAGGCTTTTACTTCCTCCTATTTTCCTTTTCTCTTCCAATCAATGGTCGCTGTGTGAAATGGCCGTAGACTCATGTTTGCCTGTTTTGCACTGCTGCAGAAGTTCGATGTCTCTGATGTTTAGAGTTTTCAGACCTCTCCACTGAGGTGCAGGGTTCCCTGACTGTAATTGTTTGCAGTAAAACCACATTGTTTGAGCCTTCTGCTCCACCAACACTCACAACACCACTTGAGCATCAGGATCGGCAAATATTCTGAAACCTGAATCATAACATTTCTACAGTGTGGAAAGAGACCATTTGGCCCTTCAGGTCTGCACTGACCCTGCTAACAGCATCCCACCCTAACCCTGTGACTTCACATTTCCTATGACTAATCCATCTAACCTGCATGCCTTTGGAGTGTGGGAGGAAACCCATGCAAACATGGGGACAACGTGCAATCTCTACACAGACAGGCACCCAAGGCTGGCTCCCTGGTGCTGTAAGGCAGTGTAATAGCCTCCTGGCCGCTAAAACACAGATAGATTGCCTGCTTGACCAAACAGCAAGGGATGCTGGGTACTTTGGCCAAATGAAACTCTGAAATCAGGAAGTCCACACACCAGATACAGTGCAAACATGGCAAGCAGTGTGCCAATGTCATTAGTATAATGTAAGAGGCAGCAGCTAGTCTGTACAGACACCTCCCAATAACCTATCCACTAAACAAAGGATAGAAAGGCATGGGGTCCAGCTGTGCAAAGAAACTGACTGTAGCATGCCACCTAAATGGATGCTTCTTATTTTGAACTATTAAGCGCATCTCCTACTTAGGCAGAACTACAGAAAGTTCCAGAAAACCATCCAAGAGGCATATGAAAAGAACAGAGTTCACGCACAGACTTTGCTCGTGAAACTGCCCTCAAAACCTCTGGAATCACCTGAGGCCTGCTGAGGAGATGAGTGATCACCCAATGAGAGAGACGAAGAATGCAGCTTTGCAGACCCAGGGACAGTGCCACAGAGAGAGCGCGACTGTGTAAATATACAGGAGACTTGGGATGTATTGTAACCTTAAGGGACCATAGTATTAAGGATTAGTTTCGTATGAACGACTATTGTAACTTTGCTCCTAATAAAGTTGGGGCTGTTTCTATTGTGTTCCAATTGATTTGACCACTTTGGTATTGTAGGACACCTGAACAAATTCACTCATAACATTCTGGTCATTCTGGTCTGTAGCTTATTTAAAGAGGAGCCAGACAACATTCGGCACCCTGTTAGGAGGCTTCAGTTTGGAGTGATCCCTAAGTTCCTCTGAACCAGAACTGTGAACCTTGCCTGGAATCTTGCATGTTCAGCCTGAGCTGGTTGTTGAGAGGACATCTGCCCCATGCGAAAGGCAGGATATAAAATGAATGCGTGAGATCCAGACGCTGACCACAACTGGCTCATCAACCAAGTGTTCTACATACAGAGCGAGCAAAGGGTAATGGGGTATGGAGGGACTGTGAGGAAGTCAGTCTACAGAGGGACACATATTTGCCTCTCATGTAGAAACCCTCGAGACACTTTGGATTCCTATACCAAACCTAGGGAGCTTTTATTTTAAACCTCTGTTGACCCCATCCGAGAGATGATTGATGGGATAAGTGTGAGGGGAGCTTTAATTTATTTATTTTCAGGGGGATGACATTTTCCTCTGAATTTGAAACCTTGTCCCTGTCCTGATGGGGTTGGAGCTGAGGAGATTTGAATTTGTTAACTTTGAGTTTGAATGAACAGAGAAAAGCTTACGCTGTATTTCAGCACCTCAGGACAGAGTTAAGGGAAAGTCATTTTTTTCTTTTAAGGGTGGAAGGAACTTTATTTTGAGTTCAGAAATGTTGAGGAGCCTTTGAGCTTCAAAGAATCGAGGAAGCTTTACTTCTAAGAGAAGTATGGTAAAGAACCAAGCAATAATATGCCCGTTGGCAAACTAGGACATGTATCCCCTGGTCCGATATGAGGGGACAATCTCAGACAGTACCTTTTTAAAGGTGGCCTGAATAGACAGAATTCCGTAGCAGAAATAGTTGGAACTGCAAATGCTGGAGAATCTGAGATAACAAGGTGTAGAGCTGGATGAACACAGCAGGCCAAGCAGCATCAGAGGAGCAGGAAGGCTGATGTTTCGGGCCTAGACCCTTCTTAAGACCTAGGCCCAAAACGTCAGCCTTCTTGCTCTTCTGATGCTGCTTGGCCTGCTGTGTTCATCCAGCTCTACATCTTGTTATCGCAGAATTCTGTAGCAACCTAACCTGACCCTGAACCACAGGCTCCATGGCCCAAGACAGAAGGCAAGAAACTCATAACAAATTGGGAAAGAAGGCTACTATGATAACCACAGCAACAGTAATAGCATGCAGCCTTGATGAATCCTGTAGACGATTAGCTGACATTGGATTGGAATGATTAGAAATCATTACTAATGAATTGGAAAAGGTTAAAACTCCAAGTTAAAGAGGCAGACAGCAAAATACAGGGAAATCGGATTGATATGGTACAGTTGCAGTCACATTTGTAAAGAGCCCATTATAGTGAGAGGAGGGCCATTGGAGAACAGGAGGCAGCCTCATCATACATTGACATGTTGGAAGAACAGTGTAGGGAGCTCCAAATAGCCATACAGGCGTTGTCCAAGCCTGCAATGCAGAGCCTGATTATGGAGCTTTCGAAGGGCCAGGAAAAAATACAGTCCATAGAGAATCAGCTGTCTGCCCAGAAGGGGATAACGTGTACCTTCGGGACTCCTACCCCCCCAACGAGAGAACAAGATCCACCCACTCCCACTCCACCTCTGCCCAACAGATGGGGACCCCCACCACCCTTCTCCCAGGTGGCAGCGCCTCCAGCACCCAACCCCCTACCAGACCGTGACCCGTACCCTGACCAAACATCACAGCCCATGAATCACCCAGCATCACACAGCTGGTGGTCACACTACATATACCACACCAACTCGAGCCACCCAACTGATGGGCATTGCTGAAAAAGTGACACTTTTTGATTCCACCTCAGGCCCATGTATATTTTTTGATAAAATCTACTGACTGGATGTGAGGGAGCAAGCCAAGTTAATCACCATGTGCTCCAGACAAGCCATCCATTCAGCCCTCCATGCGGACCAACAACACAGGAGGGGGTCCCTCGCAGACATGGAGGTAGCGGACCTTACTGTTGTCGGGCAGGATAGGGCAGGCCCCAGTGAGGCTCTGCACAAGTGCCAATAACAACAAGAGGAAGAGCCCACCAGCTTTGCCTGGAGACTCTGGATCCAATTTGTCCGTGTTTTCGGGGACATGACCCCCATACGTTTCTTAACAATGCGCCAGAGGAGCAATAGGTCTGCATCCTTGGCTCCCATACCGCAGAAAGATGGATGGATGTATATCTGTGATTCAACCCCTCTGAAGCCTCCTATAATGAGGCTTGAGTCCTCTGCAAATTAATTGCTGTATGGGAGAAAGACTTGAGGACACAACAGCCACCCGGAAGGTCAGCCTGTATAAGTGCGGTCCAGACTTCTTATAGCCCCCCTCCAACTTGGAGGAATGAAAAAAGGGGCAGGGATTACATCAAGGAGTCTGAGGCAGACTGTCCCTCCATACAAGTGCCCTGACCCCAGAAGAAGGGAACTCCCACAAATGAATCCCAAACCTGATTTGTGCTACCCCTAAACTCCTTCCAGAGCCAATGCAGAACCTGGCCAATGCCGTTTAACAGACCAACACCAAACATCTCAGGGAGGCTCAAAACTCTGACCCTGATTTATGACAGTTCTCCCAAGGGGTACAAACATTGGCAAACTAAACTTTCACTGAACAAAAGCTTCCTTCTCAAAGAAGGGATCAAAGTAGTACCCCTTATGGACTGCAACCAAATTACCTACCAGTTCCATGTTGCCCATGGCCAGCAAGGCATTGAGGCCACTAGAGACAAAATTAAAACCTCGTGTTAGTGGCCTAACTTGGTCAAAGATGTCAAATATTACGTTGACAAATGTCTCATTTGTGCACAGAACAACCATTATCACTACAGTAATAAAGGATACTTGAGACATACATGATCAGTAGAGGTGCCTTGGACTAACCTCCAAATTGACTTCATCAGCCCCTTATCTACCTCTCCTGGTGGCTTTAAGTACATCTTGATTATTATCAACACTTTCACTAAGTGGATCGAAGCAGTTCCCACACGTACAAACACTGCTAAGCTCACAGCCAAAAATCCTGACATAACAAATATTTACAAAATTGCCACGTTCCCCACAGCATGGAGTCCTATCATGGCACACATTTCACAGCCCAGGTCACGCAGGAAGTCATGACTCTGTTTGACATTACTCAAAAATTTCACATTGCCTACCACTCACACTCCAAGGGGGTAGTAGAATGCATGAACTATACTACAAGGAGTGATTATGAAAAACCACACGACAGAACAGCACTACATGGGGCTTGTCCTGTCCTTTGTATTCATGTTCGTTAGAAATTCAGTATCTAACTCCACCGGCCTCACTCCACTCTAATGATTCTATTGACAGGCTGAAATGTCAAAGATTTTGAACCCTGATTAGGACTGGACCTTTCAGAACCTAGTATAGACTCACTTACACATGAAGCTGCTTCCCGCACTCTCCTGGAAAACATCAAGCCTGCACCATTGGCTGCAGGTGTTAAAATTGGAACAAGACAAAAACAGAGTGGGGCCTGTTTCGATGCTAAAGTCATTCAGAGTATAATGTTGGACAACAAGTCATGCTTTAAGTGTACCAACCTGATTCTTTCCTTGCACCCAAAGTTTTGGGGCTTCACTCCATTGTGGATAAGGTAAGCCCCTCTGTCTATAAACATCTACTGGATACAAATTGAATGGTTGGTATCACATCAATCAGTTGAAGCCCTATGCCCCATAGAGCAGTTCCCACCACTTCCATATGCTTTTGGACACAATGCATCCTGGTACAAGCTTCATAGAGAGTCTATCCAGCAACACCTCGGCACTGACTGCAGGAATAAACCCTCTTGCAGATACCCCAGGACTGAGTAGGGTGCTGTGCTCCCTCCCCAGTGACACCCCAGCCCCTGAGATCAACAGGCATCGACCTGCCAATGATGCACAGTTATCAACAAGGAGGCTGCAGTGTCAACAGCGCACGGTACAGGAGCTCCTTCCTCATTATGGATGGTATGACACTTAATACAGTCCCGAAGATCCCGAAGTGCAAACACAGCAGCCAGGTTCCGATGACATTAGCATAATGGGGTGTCACGATAGCATAGTGGCTTGCATTGCCGCCTCACAGCGCCAGGGGTAGGGGTTCAATTCCACCCTCGGATGACTGTGCAGAGTTTGCACATTCTCTCCACATCTGCATGGGTTTCCAAAACTAGTCCAAAACTACCCAGGTTAGGCGGATTGGCCATGCTAAATTGCCCGTTGTGTCCAGGGATGTGTAATTTAGGTGGATTAGCTATGGGAACAGCAGGGATGGGGTAGGCATGTGATTTTGGGTTGGGATGCTCTTCGGAGAATCATTACGGACTTGTTGGGACAAATAACCTGTTTCCACGGTGTAGAGGTTCTGTGATAATGTAAAAGGCAACAGCTAGTCTGCATTTACACCTCCAACAGCTTATCACTAAACAAAGGACAGAAAGGCATGGGGTCCAGCTGCACAAAGAAACTGACTGTAGCATGCCAGCTAAATGTTTGACTCTTGTTTCAGCTATTAAGTGCATCTCCCTGATTGGCCAGAACTACAGAAAGCTCCAGAAAACCATCTAAAAGATATAAACAGAGGGTTCACCTGCAGACTTTCCCATTGCGACGTCCCTCAAAATCCCTAGAATCATCTGAGGAGATCACCTGATCATCCAGAGAGAGAGAGAGAGAGAGAGGAAGAATGCAGCTTTGCAGACCCAAAGACAGAGCCACTGGAAGAGAGCGCGACTGTGAAAATATGCAGGAGACTCGGGAAGTATTGTAATCTTAAGGGGTCACAGAATTAACGATTAGCTTAGTATTAAAAACTATTGTAACATTGTTCCTAATAAAGTTGCAAATTAGACAGTGAGTGAGGGAGAGAAACATAAACCAAGTAAATAAGGAAATATAGCAGGAGCTCATTTGGCTCTTTGAGACTGCTTGACCATTGAATGAGATCATGGCTGGTGTGTCATTTATTTCTATTTACCCACCTCCAGCTCATATTCTTTATCCTTTAGTTAACAAAAGTTTATAAATCTAATTCTAACAGTTGCTGTTTCTGTGGAGAGTTTGAAACTCTTAATACCCTTTACATGCAAAAGTCTTTCCTAACTTCATTCCTGAAAAGTTTGGCTCCAAATATATCCCCTCGTTCTAAACTTTATAATCAGCACAAAACATTTTTTGCTATCTAGCTCGTTTATGCATACTGTCTGTTTTCTGCCAGCCAGCAAATTTTCTACCCTTGCTAATGCATTACCCCCTACACCATAAGCATCTGTTTTGGTGCAATAACCTTTAATGCAGGAACTTGTTAAATATCTTCTAGAAATCCAAGTACAGAATGCCTACAGGCTACAGTGTATGTTACTTTTTGAAAACACTCCAATTAATTAATTAAACATGATTTCCCTTTGTGAAAGCATGCTGATTCTTCTCAATGAACCTGAATTTTTCTATGTGCCCAGCTATAACACCTTCCCCATGACAGATGTAAATCGAACTAGCTTATAATTTCCTGTTATCTGCCCCCTTTCTTCCTGAAAAGAGGGTTCGTACTAGTTATTGGAGATAATGGGAACTGCAGATGCTGGAGATTCCAAGATAATAAAATGTGAGGCTGGATGAACACAGCAGGCCAAGCAGCATCTCAGGAGCACAAAAGCTGACGTTTCGGGCTGATGAAGGGTCCAGGCCCGAAACGTCAGCTTTTGTGCTCCTGAGATGCTGCTTGGCCTGCTGTGTTCATCCAGCCTCACATTTTATTATCGTACTAGTTATTTTCCAGTCTAATGGAACCTTTCCAGAATGTCATGACTTTTGAAACATTAATAGTTATACATTAACTATCTTAATAGCCACATCTTTAGGGTGCTAGAATGAAGGAACTGAGGATGGTCAGCCAGTTTGCTCCGTGCCCTAGTGATCGCAGTTTCACTGAGAACCTCTCTTTAGCACAACCTGATTTACATGTTCATTGGAATTGTTTTTATATCATCTCCAGTGAAGACGGAAACATTATTTTTTCATGCCATCTGCTATTTTCTTAGCATCTACTATTAACTCCACATTTTCACTTTCTGGAGAATCAGTAATCACTTCTTTTCCTTCTTTAATACCTGTAGAAACTTGTGCTATTCATTTTTACATAACTAGTGTGATTTCCTCTCACACTCTAATTTTCTTCTTCTGATTAATCCTTTAGTTATTCTCTGCTGTTTTTTACATTCTGTCTTATCATATGACCAGCCACTCATCTTTGCACACTTGTATGTTTTCTTCCTTAACTTTTTGCTTTGCTCCACTTCTTTATTTAATGACCGATGAAGCTTTCTTCCCCTGTAATTTATTTTTAGTAGGTGCCTACTTATTCTGAAATATCTCCTTCAATGTCTACCACTGCATCTCTATTGGTTTATCCCTTAGTTTTCCAGATCACTTCAGCTACTTCAACTTCCATGCCTACAAAGTTGCCCTGGTATAAGTTAAAATATTAATCATGGCTGACCCTCCGACCTTTCAAATCGGATGCAAAACTCAATCATATTGTGTTTTTTACATACCGGTGTTCTGAGGCTGTTAATTAAAGCTGTCACATTACACAACACCATGTCATGCTGTCTGGTTGGTTTCAGAACTGGTTGCTCCAAGAAAGTATTTTGAAAGCAGCCTAAGAATTCTTCGTCCAGGCTATCGTTGTCAATCTGATTTTTCCAGTTGATATGTGGATTTAAATCACACATGATTACTGCCTTATCATAAGCACCTGATATTTATGCTTGTCTTCTTTGTCCTACATTGTAATTAATGTTTCAGGCCTGTAGACCAGTCACAGAAGAGACTTACTTCACTTTCTCATCCTCATCTCCATCCAAACTGATTCTACATTCTGATTGCCTGAACCAAGGCCATCTCTAATTACTGTACCAATGTCACCTTTGATCAATAGTGTTACTCACCCACTTGTACCTAGCTTCCCATTCTTCTATAGATAACAAAGTGTGGAGCTGGATGAACACAGCAGGCTAAGCAGCATCTTAAGAGCACAAAAACTGACATTTCGGGCCTAGACCCTTCATTACTATACATATTTCGGAACAGAGCCTTTGGCTTAGCCTTGATGCTATCTTTGCAACATCTATCCTTGATTGTTTATCTATTCCTAGGTTTAACCTCTCAGTCTCTTCCTGCCATTCTCTGAACTTTATTGTTCATAATACTGCTTTGCTTTCATGCTTAACTCGGCTCCTTGATCTGTTACAATGACCCACCTTTGATTCCTCATTCCAATTATTTAGTTTAAAGCCCTCTCTACTACCCAAGATATATGATTTACTAGATTTCATCAATGTTGGGGAGGTGATGGCCCAATGGTATTATCTCTGGACTATTAATTCAGAGAAGCAGATTATGTCTCCAAGACCCAGGCTCAAATTCTGTCATGGCAGATGGTGGAATTTGAATTCAACAAACATCTGGAATTAAGATTTTGATGATGACCATTGTTGGGAAAAACCCATCTGGTTCACTGATGTATTTTAGGACAAGAAGCTGCCATCTTTACCTGATCTGGTCTGCGTGTGAGTTCAGACTTACAGCTCTGAACAGCCTAATTATTATATAAAAACCAAAAGAACTGCAAATGTTGTAAATCATGAACAAAAACAAAGTTGCTGGAAAAGCTCAGCAGGTCTGGCTGTATCTGTGAAGGAAAAAACAGAGTTAATGTTTCAGGTCTGGTGGCCCTTCCTCAGTTCTGAGGAAGGGTCACCGGACCCGAAACATTAACTCTATTTTCTCCTTCACAGATGCTGCCAGACCTGCTGAGCTTTTCCAGCAAATTTGTTTTTGTGCCTAATTATTATTACGTCCTCACTCCTTGAATTAATTTTAAAAAGTATTGGTCCTAAAACAATTCAGGTGAAGACTGCTCCCGTGGTACAGCCTTTAATTTCATCAGTTTTAATGCCAGTGTCCACAAATTGGAAACCACTTCTCTTACACCAGTTTTCAAGCCAACTATTGATTTCACTTACCTATGATTGGTGCATGACTCAGGTAGAAGTCTGGAGATTATTATCTCGAGATTTTGCTTTTCAGTTTAGTGCCTAGCTCGTCATATCTCTGAGCAGAACCTTCTTCTCAGCCCTGCCTGTACAGTTGGGAACCACATAGACCAGGACAATTGGATCTTCCCCAGTCCAGCCCAAATTTCTGTCCAGTATGAGAAGATATACCAAAAAGATGCACAGGGTAGACAACAGAACCTGCCAGACTCAAGCTCTTGGCTGCACAAAACAGTGTTGATCCCCTTTATTATAAAAATCAAAAATCAGAAGGCACAGTCTCTCAAACAAGAGAATTTTGGAAGATATTAGTTAGGGATGAAAGCTCTGACTTTCACTATAATACCAGGAGAATGGGCTCATCTTTAGTTTGATCATTTCTGGGAAGTGAGTATTACAGCATTTATTTTCCATCTTTGACACCACGGGAGAAGGTGAGGGTGGTGAACTGACTTCTTGAACCAATGTAGCCCTTGGGGTGTGAGGAATGCCATAGTGTTGCTCAGTTAGGAGTTTCAGGACTTTGGTAAAGTTACTGTGAAGAGACAGCAATAAAGATCCAGATCAGGATAGTCCTGAGAATTTGTCACTCTTCGGTACTGTTGCCAAGACTAATTTGTCTGAGCCCCTCCCCAGTCTTCAACCACTGATGCAACTAACTAACATGTTGAAATAGACACCATCTACATACCACAACAATACAAAACCAGAAATAAGATTGCCCACTGTGACAGACCAGAACAGAACAACAGAACTTCAGTGGAGGCTACACAGCACTGATGATATCACCTAGAAGGGAGATGAAACATTTGCATGAAAACCAGTCAAGTGGGCGAACCAACCAACAACTCCAAGCTACAAATCTTTGTTAAAACATTAAGCCACTGCCCCTAATCCAAAGGCCTAGATCTGCTGATGTGACAGGGCTGAATGTTGAGACATTTAAGGGCAATAAATCCACAAATATGTGCAGTATTTGCCTAGGAAGTATAACTTTCACTGGCCAGAATGAATTCAAATGCCTAGGCCCTGACAAATTTGCCTTTGACGCTCATCTTGACATTGAAAATTTGAGCTCGGTGCTTGGAAATTAACATAGAAATATACCTCAGCACACTCCACTCTTAATGACACTCATGAGCTCAGGGTTGACTGTAATTAACAGTGGGAATGTTACTTGGAAAGATTAACAATGGATTTCAAACGAAAATCCAAACAATTAACACTCTCTCAACTCCTCCAAATTCCCCATCTAGCTCGATCACCTTAACATCCTTAAATTTTTATCAGCATGAGACGTAAGAAACAGTTTTTTTAAGAAAACCTTTAATAACTTTTAATTAAAGGTCACCATGTCACATTAAGCACACCATTTACTGATAGCGATTACTCACTGACATCAAAAGGTGAAGTTACTTTGTCATGCTATCTTGCCACTCTTGTTTGTGAACTGCTGCAATAATGCATACTCCTCTCTCCAAGACAGAGAGTCCCAGCTGCTATGCCAAAATATGATCATGTCATACAATTAGTTTCAGTGAGAGGTGGCCACTGACTGGAAGATATGTTTTTAAAATTATCAAAAATTACCATCAAAGAATAATTTTAAAATAAACATTAGTCATCCTTAATCTATTCCTGTATATTTTATCTTTGCTTCATACATTATGGGTCAGATTTTCCAATATCCAAAGAGTCATCAGGCCACTGTAGGTAGGAGTTGCACATGGGCACCTTGTGGAATTTCCATCCTAGCAGGCTTTAAAGGAATTGCTTGGGAAATTGAAGACTCTGCTCGCCAATCTCCTCTTGGAACCCTGTGAAAGCCTTCACTTAAACTGGAGGCTTCCAATGAAGTTAAGTCAATTGTTACGCCGGAAAAGTTGGCCTATGAAATACCTGAGTAACTATTTAACTGAGACACTCAACTTCACCATCCCCAGAATATTATTACCCCCAGATGCATGCAAGATAGCATGACAAAGTAACTTCACCTTTTGATGCCAGTGAGTGATCGCTATCAGTAAATGGTGTGCTTAGTGTGACACCTCCTGTCTCCACTCTGGGACTGAAAGTCCTGGCTCCTCCCATCCTACTGTGGATTTGTCCTTCTTTCTCCTGCTCTGAATCTGATTTCTTTTATCCCACCCATCAAACCTGACTATGCCCTGACTTTATCTCTTCCGGACCAGCACCCCCTCCTTCACTCTCTTTACCCACCGAGAACCAAACACCTTCTCCCCCTTCCAGACCTTCTCCCCTCCATTCTCCCATTCTGGACCCAATTTAACTCCAACTTGCTGGGACCTGGTCCCTTTTCTAACTATTGGATTTGCCTCCTGCCCCTGACCCAGCATCCACCCTCAATTCCGGTAAATGCAATAACATTTGCAAATACTAGGGAAATGACTAAGTGCCATATGTGTGATCTCATGTGATCAAAACTCTTGGAATATGGTAGCCTGGAGATTACAGCCCTAATCTCATTATAGCTTTGTCAGTGTAATCATTTTACAAGTCACATCCTTTCAACATATTATCATACCTTCACCATATGTATGGTACCGTTACCTCATGGTTATATCAATTGAGTCAAATCTAAGTTAACAGCATAGAAGGGGAACATTTGATTCAACAACTCCACACAACCTTTTGCCAAAGCAAACCAAAACTTATTTCATTGCTCCTCTTTCTCACCACACTCCCGCTTCCTCCACTGCTTCAAACATTGGGATAATTTTCTCGTAAGAAATGCATTGTTCCATTGTTCGAGTTATTCCTATGGTAAAGAATTCCATTTTCCACTAACTCTTAATATGAAGCTTGTCTTAGTGACAAGTTTGCAATTTTCCAGTACAAACATTTGACAAAGTTAAATTGATATTGTTAATAATTATTTAGTACGAAGCTTGCTGCTTGTGCTGAGTGAGTCCTGTCACACAGGAAAAAAACAGTAGCAAATCCAGGTACAGTAAGATCCCACAACAAAAAATAATAGTACAATGAGCACATAAGTCATTGGCACATTTTCCAATGCAATACAGTGTATTTTATGTAAAATATTTCCATGACCATTGGTGCCTTACATGAACAATAGCCTTGGGATCCAGACTCAGTATCAGTAATGACAGCAGCAGATATTTTGATCAAACGCCCCATACTCTGCTCAGGTCTATAAACTGATGACCTGGACAAACAATGGTGGGCACTTAAAGAAAGCAGATGCGCAGTCAGGTGAATATCAACTGACACTCTTAGCTTAACTCACTGATGTATGCCTTGCCTCAAGCCAAGTATCTTCACTTGATTTGACAATGCATGTATAATCCCTTTTAACATAACAATTGGATATGAATAACATGGTGCTGAAGAATCCAATAAAAAGTGTATTATAGCTCACTGTTTTATGTATAAATATTGCACTTATAGACACATCCAGATTCATATTAGGCTATTTTGGTTATAAAGAGCTGTATGCTTTCATTAACACTTCATGCTTCAAGTGGCCCCAGTTAGGATGGAGTCTGAGACCATTATACCCTCAGGTTACATGCTATCATGAGCATATCCCTTAAAGGAATACTGTTGTACTAACTATGAAACCTAGCACACCACTGACAATTCAAAGCTGCAAAATGGATGCCAAACCACAGTTAACTATTGTTCCATTTAACTAGTTCAAACATGGCAGGCAGGGGTTCATGAGCCACTTAGTAGAACAGGAATAAAACAAGATTCCAACTGTTATGAATGAATCTGGGATAATAGAAGAGAGATGACATACCTCCTCCTCCAACATCAGGTGGTAGGACTTAACCAAGGGCCAACACTTCATCTTGACAAAACATATTAGACTTGTTCCTAATATTGTCTTCAGCTGATATTGCTGTGAAAGTACTTTCAGGAAGGGAACTTTGGACAGAATGGAAATTCTCTCAAATTCTTTCCCGCTAGGCCAGATATTATGAAGCTAATTGGAGCTGATAATGGTTGATTCATTGCATATTAAGATTGAACTAAAAATTTTCCTGGTCCACGTATTTCAAATACACACAAGGTGATGAGGCATAGAGTGTGTAGATTATGAATTCAGTTTATATAGACAAATGTAGTGAAATAACTTCACAGAGTCCAGAACCCTGTCACCATCACTCTCCACATGTATTGTACATGATGCTGACCTAACTAGCTCAGAGCAGACTCCTGGACTGAACAGAAACCCTGACTCTTCTATTTATATCTGTCAGCCAGGGATCACTGATTGGACCCAGTTAGCAGCCCCAATCAGGGAATTCATATTCTATGAAGCCCACTTGCTGACCTCGTTCCAATCACTATATCCCTCACCCACTAAGTCCTGGGATGCAGCCCATTGTTTTTCCTGTGGCTGCTCCTGGGTGGTTAAGCGATAACCCTAACCCTAACATAGCCCTAACCCTATTGCAGGTCTAGTTCCTCCTACTCAGACTCAGATAAGGTGGCATGTACTGGATTTTAGCCCTCCTCTTGTGTCTGCAGCATCTTGGAGGAAACTCATTTTCTTCTTCTGGCAGTAAAGGTAGCAAGACTGCCTCATCTGCTGTATCTATCTCATTCTCCGAGGTTGCTTCGATGCTATCCAGGGAGGGAGAATCCCATAGGTACTGACAGCCTTTATGGATGTCCTGAGGGACCAGATAGGCTTACTTCTACCCCATTTGTGAGGACGTAACTTTCAAGTGGTCCATGTGTTTGTTCAGGACCAACCCTCCCATCCATCATAGGGCCTGACCTTGCATTGACCATGCCTCTTCCGCATGCAGGGCCATTCCTGTGGTTTCGACACCAAATTTTATCTGCTGATGTAAAAACAACCTCCCTCGTTTAGAGGAGCCTTGTGCCTGGTATTGGCATTCCTGATGTCGTTTCACCCTCCTTGCCAGGTCCAGGAAGATCAGATTTAAACTGATGCAAAGTTTTCTCTCCATTAGCGATCCTGCTGGAGCTATCCCTCCAGTTGCATTGGAGGTGATCCTACAAATATGAAGCGGGACAGTTTGGTATCTGGCGAAGCTATAGGCTTTATTTTAAGCCTGCTTTCAAACTTTGGACTGCTCTTTCCATCAGACCATTGGACGATGGATGGTATGGAGCTATCTGACATGCTGAATGCCATTCAACTTTAGGAAATACTCAATTCCATGCTCGTAAATGATGACCCGTTGTCTGTGACCAACACTTCCGTGAGTCTGTGTATGGCAAAAGATGCTCATGGCATTTCATTTGTTATCGCCTTATTTGTTTGAAGAATGGACTCTGTGCAGATCCGACCACTTTGAATGGCCTCCATAATGACAAAGGACATAGAGCTAATGAAAGGACTAGCATAGTCGATGTGTAACTGACACCAGGTTTTACTTGGCCATTCCCACAAATGTAGGGGAGATGCTAGCAGCAATTTTTGTCCTTGTTGGCACCCTGGACATTGCTCCACCAATGCAGCTGTTTCGGCATCCAATCCTGGCCACCAGTCGTAACTTCTCACCAGCATCCTCATTTTGGAAAGCAATGGATGGCCCTGCTGGATATCAGCAAGTATCTGGCAGTGACCTTTTCTCAGGACCATCACTCTTGGTCCTCGTAATAATATGGTGTACTCTGTGGTGATCTGGTCTCACTGGGTCCAGAAAAGTTTCAGTTCCGGTTGTGATGGCCCTTTTGTTTTTCCCATCACCACGGACTGTTTTAGTTTTCCGTGGACTGGATCTTTTTGTGTTAACAGTCTGATATTGTCAGCAGTGACTGGAAGGGTGTCCAGAAGGTATAAAACCAGAATGGACTTCTCTAGTGGTGGCACCGTCTGTAGTATATCTGCCAGTGGGAGACACCTCAAGGCATCCGTACCTGTTATTTAGCATCCTGGATGATGTTCCAACTTGGAATACACAGTCAGAAAAAGAGTCAACCACTGAATTTGACCTGAAGCCATGAGTGGCATGGCCCTGTCATTTTTAAGTGGCCCTAGCAGGGGTTTTTGGTCCATTACTATTATAAATTTACATCTATAAGGGTATTTATTGGAGGAACTTTCTCACACCAAGGATGACTACCAAAACTTCCTTCTCTAAATGGATGTATTTTTGTTTGGCATCAGCCAAAGTCTGGGTAGCACATGCTATCAGCTTTCCTCTGTGCTGGGCAAACAATGAGCCAACATTACCCCAATATGGTACAGGGAGACATTGCATGTCAGCAGAAATCTTGCTTGGGATCATCATAAGCCACCATTTTAGATGATGGTAGCTGATCCTTTGCTTCTCTAAAAGCTACATCTTGTCTGGGAGCCTGTTTCTAAAGCTGTCCCTTTTTCAGTAGCAGATTAAAGGATTCCAGGATGGAGGCCATGAATTTTCCATAACAATTCACCAACCCAAGAAAAAAACCTAAGCTCCTATAGACATGGGAGCCAGCACACCTTTGATTGCCGTCACTTTATCTTCCAATGGGTGTAACGCTGTCTTGTTGACCCTGAAGCCTAAGTAGGTTACTTTGGGTGCCTGGAACACACATTTTTCCCACCTAAGGTGTACAACCACCTTGGAGAAATATTTTGCCCAAGTTCTCTAAATGCTCTTTATTAGTCTTTCTGGTTGTTAGCCCATAATCTAGAGAAATGGCAACCTGGGGTAGACCTTGTAAAGTGTTTTGTGTTGTCTGTGGAAAATGGCAGACTTATGATACTCCAAAAGGTAATCTAATGTGTTGGTACAAACCCTTCTGGGTATTAATTGTAGCATACTTCTGGGAATCTTCACCTAATCACAATTGTAGGTGTGCATGGCTCATGTCCAGCTTTGTGAAGGCCTAGTTTTGCGTATAAATCATCTATGCCATGGATTGAGCATTTATCCAGCTGTAAAGAGCGGTATACCATTTGTCTGAATTATCCGTAAAGGCAAACCATCCCATTGGGCTTCACAATTGGCATGACCGACGGTGCCCATTCCAAAAACTGCACCAGTTTGATGCTTCCTTCACTTTCTCACTTCCCGACTTCTGTCTCTACTTTTGCACTGAAGGCAAATGGCACTGGTGGGCTTTGCAGAATTGTGGAATGCTTCTTTGTCAACATGTAAGATGGCTTGACCCTTTTGATAGCCCCAAGACCTTCCTGAAATATTTCCAGGCATTTAGTTCGGACTTCATTCAGGCATCCACTTTCTAATGGTAAAATGTTGAGCCATTCAAGGTTGAATCTTTCTCAACCAAGGTTCAGCTATCAAGCTTGGACCTGTGGCTTTTACTACATTCAGTGGTAAATGAACAAGCTGCTTCTCATAAGAGATCGGAACCGAATTTGTACCCTTACTGTGTAGTGGATCCCCAGAAAAGATTTTAAGTCTGGCTGAAGACTTGCATAAAAGTAAGGGTTAGAGTCTGATTTTTACGAAAGATTAATTCTGCAAATACTGATATGGCCGTGCTGGTATCAACCTGCATTCGACCTGGGTGATCATTTAACCAAAAGTTTGTTTTGATTGGTACTGATTTGCATGTTGTTAAGTCATTTGACTGTTCCAAACCAGCTGTGGGTGAATGTTCTAGGGTGTGCACTCTCCTGAATACCAGCCTATGAGTTTTCTTACTCAGTTTAGGTCCCGTGAGAGTCTTTTGCTGTCTTGAGTCCACATATTGCCACAACTACAATGGCCCGCCAGGCCAGATCCTCAAAAAAATTTTTCCGTTTGGCTGAGGTTTGGCTTTATTTTGTAGTTTTCCTGTGGGCTGATCTAGAGTCCTCTGCTCAGGATATATCAGTATATGAATTGTATCATTCACATCAGTCAACCTGTCTGGTATTTAGTTCCATTATTTTAATTTTAGTTTGAACAATGCTGGATTCAATGTTCCCTTTTGCTTAAGTGTAATGATGGGGTGGACGGGGTTTATGTTAAATAAATGACCAATCAGTGGTCATTGACTGACCATCACACTCAGCCACATCAGCAATTTTTTTAGGCAGACAGCACAACTTTCAGTGGGTCAATTGAGGGTATTAAGTGTGCCAATAATCCCACTTAAGAGCTTCATCCTATTCAGGTGACATTTCAGTGGTGGCAGCAGAGTCCCACGTTATTTTAGACTGGTAAGAAGCTGGGGTTTGGCCTTTATCAGTTGGTGTACTGAGCCCATCAATGGGCCCTCTCCCACATTCCCCTTCAAGCCCCTAGACATTCCTCCACCATCACTCCACCCCTCTGATAGGCGCTGCCAACATGGCCCCAGTGAGAACACGTGGGGACTCTGGCTGGGCTGGATTCAACATCACATATTTCCCCTTAGCTTTGTTGTAATGCCAGTGGAGACCACACTCCTGGCAGCTGTCTGAGGCAGAAAGTCCAGTTTCTGAGGAGCAAAGTCCTGCCTGATCTCAATTATGGCCAACTGCTTCACTTAATGGCTGTGTGTCACTTATATGGAGGGGTTGGGATCCCCTGCATAATGTTTAAGCCAAGGCATGGGCCAACAACTAAAACAACCTATTAAATCCAAACCCTAAGATAGAATCAATAATTTCTTCATTTTATACAGAAGAACAGATCATCAGGGAATGAGCCATAGGTATGTCCCTGTATTTCTTTTCCCTCATTGTTAGCATGGTTGACCTCCCTTGTAAACTTTTAGCTTACAACACTCTTAGTAGCACTATTCATGCACGTGGATGGAAAAGCCAGTCAGTCCTGCGAGGGTGGTCTGTAAATTTGTTTCTGGTCATTACCACAAAATGCAAAAAGGCGTGGAACCATCTAAAATTGTTTGACATAACGCCTCCATGAAAAGACATTTATAGGTACACCGAGAGGGCTGTAGAAAGCTCACTGTGTTCTTTTTGGTACTGTACTTTTTATAAAATCTTTTGTTGAGCAGCACACCCACCCAGCCCCCTCACATTGTCACTACAAGTTGCTAACCCAGATGTATGTTATCAAATACCACCTTCATCTATGGGACTTCACACAGGCTACTTTCCACATCAAGTTGCTCTCTCTGTGCCAGAAGGACAAGAAAGGGTGTGAACTGTGCAACTCACACAGCCGTCCGTCTTTCCTTCCCTTGCTTCCACCATCTCAGACAGATCATCTTACTTCGAAAATCTTCAACCCACATACCCACCACAAGAAACTTATCACTTCCTCAATCACACTCTGCACTGGTGAAATAAACATAATGCGCAGCTGAGTGGAACCCACAAAGTTGAATTAGATCTCTCTTGAACACTGTGCTGAGATACTGCTGATAATATCATTAATTTTTTTTAATCATTCACAGGATGGGGACATTGCTGCCTGGGCCAGCATTCATTGCCCATCCCTCATTGCCTAGAGGGCAGTTGAGTGTCAACCACATTGCTGTCAGTTTGACATCACATGTAAGCCAGACAAGGTAAGGACAACAGATTTCCTCCCTAAAGGCCATTAGTGAATCAGATAGATTTTTCCTGACAATGGTTTCACGGTCATTATTGGGCTTCTAATTCTAGATTTTTACTGAATTCAAATTTCGCCATCTGCCGTGGTGGGATTCAAATCCAGGTCTCCAGAACATTATCTGAGTCTCTGTATTAATAGACTAGTGATAATATCACTCGGCCATCACCTCCTCATTCTATCATTAACTCTAGCATAGCATGTGACACTTAACCAGTAAGGCCCATTTATAATTTATTTGTCATTTATTTCCCTAGCATCAAAAACCCACCACATACCTCCCAGGTCCACACATCTTAACACCACCTTGCGCACCACCGCTCCCCCCCCCAATCCCCCAACCTCTTCTTCTGTCTTATGGACCAGCAAGCATGCTTTTCAGTAAATACTGGCAAATAGCCATCGAGAATGGTCATTTTCCATTTGTGGGCCTAAGTATTGGTTCTCTGAATATGCCTTTACTAGCCAAACACGGACTTGTCACTTTGTAAGCATGTGTTTCAAGAATATTCTAGCTATTTTCCTTTTCCTGTAAAATGAATAGTAAGCTAACCAGTGTCCAGCTTTGGCCAACTAACAAAGCAAAGACCCAAAAAATTGAATGCGGGACCTTCATACTTTGTACAGTTTTGATTATATTAAAATCTCACTTTTGTCAACGAGACCAGGCCTGGATATGCTTGACCGCAAAGGGGGATGAAAAAGCTTCCTGATTTACTTGTAAAACTATGAAGTCTATGTAAGTCATATTTTTCGAGGTGCATGAGGGTAGGCTCCTCTCGGGCTGAAGATCACTCTTCTATGAAAGCAGAAAGGCAAGCTGACTGGATTTTGAATGAATTGTGTTATTGCACCTAGGAACAAATGAGGAAGAAGGTTTTAGGCAACAAGGGAAGCTTCAAACGTAATCATACCCACCTTTAGAAACATAAACCAAACCTGTCAGAGCCAGCCTTGAATGGACCACATTACAGGACAGGTGGACAGAAGAAAGAGTTGGCAATATGACAGAATCTCTTACTAACATACCCAGTCCGTAAGTAACTTTATGATATAAGTGGATTCCTTTGCCTTCATTGGAAAGTACTTTTACAAAGAGGTACCTGTGATTGGTTGTGTGGCTGTCATAGCTGGTGAGGATGAAAAACACTTCCAGGTCACTCATAAGCCAAACTTTCTTCGATAAACAATTTCTCTCCCCCTCTCTGTAAGACTGCGCATTCTAAATACTTACATTGGCTCTAAATTTTGGAATCCCTGTAGTGTGGAAAGCAGGCCTTTTGGCCCAACAAGTCCACACTGATCTATCAGAGCAGCCCAACCAGATCCATTTCCCTAATCTATGAATCCCTGAACACTATGAGCAATTTAGCATGGCCAATCCACCTAGCCTGCATATCTTTGGATTGAGGGAGGAAACTGGAGCACCTGAAGGAAACCCACGCAGACATGGGCAGAATGTGCAAACTCCACACAGACAGTTGCCTGAGGGTTGAATCAAACTTGTATCTCTGGCACTATGAGGCAGCAGCGCTACCCACTGAGCCACCATGCTGCCCTAGGTTTTCCTGCTCTAGTTTGCAAAAGATTTCTTTCTCTATTTCTGAAAGATGCCAGGGTCTTTGTGTGTGAACAGCCAGGAAACATTGCAGAATTACTTGATCCTCGATCCTAGTTTCACTCTCAATTTGACCATTTCCCAATGGAATCAGGCTCAATAACATAGCAGGAAAAGCAGGCACATGGTATTGCCTTGTTCCTGAGCACATTTCTATCCATTGCCACCTCTGACGTGTGGAAATGTTGGCAGTAACAAAACACAGTTCATTAATACTCCTGGAAGTGGATGTACTACACAAATCAAAATTATAAGCTGTAGGACATTCACAGAGGTATGGAGACAAACATTTCAAACATATTACCGTTGCAAAATATTGTCAGTTGCTACAAACAGAGTACACAAATAACTCATGTTATGGCATTTGTTCATTGAAGCATGTGCTTTGAACCACAATTTCCACCAGAAACTGCATGCAGACTGCATTGTAGTGCCACTCAAAGAAGGAAGAAAATAAACTGGTTTCAGGGTGACTATCAAAATCCTCTAAGTCCCATAGAAAACTCTGTGTAAATTTAGCATACTGGGATCCAATGCACATGACTGGTCAACCCTATGTCGGCGTTATATTTCTGGAAGAGGATACAAGGCATCTTTGAATTAGACTTACAGAATGGTTAGATGAGTGAGCAGCTTGGAATTTTGTTGCTGCTGTGTGGTGGATAATTCCATTTACTCGTCTTTGCAGAACTTGTTTTCTTTTGCTCAGTAGCAGAGAAGCATATATTGTAGGGTGAACAATAAACTGCCTCTTCTACCTTTAACTCTTTTACAAAGCACTTTCTCCTGAAACTAGTGTAATATGCCTTTGATTGAATTATTCCCAAGATATCCAGTGTCAAAAACGAGTGTCACTTATGAAATTAGCATTTAACAACATTTCCGATCAGTTATGTTAGAACTGAATGAAAGAACAGCTTCTAGGGACTAAATGGTTCACTCCAAATCATACCATCTTATTCCTTGAGTAACATTCACACCATACAAATTCCAGGCAATGACCATCTCCAATGAGAGACAATCTAACCACATGTCTTTGACATTCTATTGTGTAACTATAACTGAATCCCCTATTGTTAACACCTTGGAGTTTACCATTGACCAGAAGCTCATCGCATAATCACAATGGCTACTAAAGCAGTTCATGGGCTAGGACTACTGCAGCGGGCAACTCACCTCCTGACTCCTGTCCACCATCTGCAAGGCACAAGTCAGGACAATGACAGAATGCTCCTCACCTGTCTGGATGGGTGCAGTTCCAATGACGCCCAAGAAGATTGACATCATCCAGGACAAAGCAATCCACTTGATTGATGTTACGTCCACAAGCATCCACTCCCTCTGCCACCACCAATGCTCAGTTGCAGCAGGATATACATTGCTGTTCCTTCACTGTCACTGGAGCAATGACCTGGAATTCCCTCTCTCGGGCCATTGTGGCTCTACCCAAAGCACATAGACTGCAGCGGTTCGAGAAGGCATCTCACCATCGCCATTTCAGGACCAAATAGGTATGGGCAATAAATGTTGGTCAACCAGTAATACTCATGCCAATGAGTAAATAAAAGTAAAAGTAAATGTGGTGAGGGAACCAACAACAGGGAAAAAACATACTTGACCTCATCGTTACCAATTTGCCTGCTGTAGATGCATCTGTCCATGATAGCATTGGTAAGAGTGACTACTGCACAATCCTTGTGGAGACGAAGTCCTGCCTTCACATGGAAAATAATCTCCATCGTGTTGTGTGGCACTATTAGCATGCTAAATGGGACAGACTTCCACACAGATCTAGCAACTCAAGACTGGGCATCCAGCACTGTAGACCATCACCTGCAGCAGAACTGTACTCCAACACAATCTGTAACCTCGTGGCCCAGCATATCACCAACTTAATCATTATCATCAAGCCAGGGGATCAATACAGTGTGGAGATGGATGGACACAGCAGGTCAAGCACCATCAGAGGAGCAAGAAAGTTGAGGCTTCGGGTCAGGACCCTTCATCAGTCTTGATGAAGGGTTCCAACGCAAAATGCTGATTTTCCTGCTCCTCTGATGCTGCCTGGCCTGCTATGTTTCTCCAGGTCCACGCTGTATTGACTCTGACTCCAGCATCTACAGTTCTTGCTATCTTGGAGTTTTTGAAAGCTTGGAGATGAACCTTAGTTCAATGAAGAGTGCAGGAGGGCATGCCAGGAGCAGCATCAGGCATACCTGAAAATGAAGTATCAACCTGGTGAAGCCACCAAACAGTACAAAAGACATGGCTGAATCTTTCACAGCAATGTTCTGCTAGAAGTGCAGAGTAGATGATCCATCTTGGTCTCCTGCAATGGTCTCTAGCGTCACAGATACCAGTCATCTGCCAATTTAATTTGTTCCATTTGATGTCAAGAAACAGTTAGAGGCACTGGATAGTGCAAAGGCTATGGGCCCCGACAACATTCCAGCAATTCTACTGAAAACTTGTGCTCCATAACATGCCCACCCCCCCCCCACCCCAGCCAAGCTGTTCCAGTACAGTCACAACACTGGCATCTACCTGACAATATGGAAAATTTCCCAAATATAGCCTAAAAATAAAAGACAGGACAAATCCAATCCAGCCGATCACTGTCGCATCGGTCTACTATCGATCATCAGTAAAGTGAAGGAAGATATCTTCAACAGTGTTATTGAACAGCATCTGCTCAGCAATACCCTGCTCAGTGATGCCCAGTTTGGGTTCTGCCAGGGCCACTCAGCTTCTGACCTCATTACAGTCTTGGTTCAAACATTGACAAAACAGCTGAATTCTAGAGATAAGGTGGGAGTGACAGACCTTGATGTCAAGGCTGCGTTCAACTGAGTGTGGCATCAAGGACCCCTAGCAAAACTGGAATCATTGGGTCTCAGGGGGCAAATGCTCTGGTGGTTGGAGTCATACCTGACACATAGGAAGATGGTCGTAGTTGTGGGAGGCCAGTCATCTGAACTCCAGGATATCTCTGCAGGAATTCTTCAGGATAGTGTCCTCAGCTCAACCATCTTCAGCTGCTTTACCAATGACCTTCCCTCCATCCTAAAGACAGAAGCAGGGATGTTCACCAACGATTGCACAATTGTCAGCACCATTCAGAATTCCTCAGACACTGAAGCAGTCCGTGTCCAAATGCAACACGATCTGGATGATATTCAGACTTGGACTGAAAAGTGGCAAGTAACATTTGCGCCACACAAATGCCATCTATGACCATCACCAATAAGAGACAATCTAACCACGGCACCTTGATATTTAATGGTGTTATCATCGTTGATACCCCAACTATCAACATCCTTGAAGTAACCATTGACCAAAAACTCAGCTGGACTCACCATAGAAATGCAATGGCTACAAGAGCAGGCCAGAAGCTAGGAATACTGCAGCAGGTAACTCATCTCCTGACTCCTGAAATCCTGTCCATCATCTACAAGACACAAATCAGGAGTGTGATGGAATACCCCCCACTTGCCTGGATGAGTGCCGTCCCAATTACACTTAAGAAGCTTGACTTCATCCGGGACAAAGCAGCCCACTTGATTGGCACTACATCCACTCCTTCCACCACCGATGCTCAGTAGCAGCAGTGTGTACTATCTATAAAATGTGCTGCAGAAATTCACCAAAGGTCCTCATGCAGCACCTTCAAAACCTAAAAGAAGGACAAGGGCAGCAGATGTATGGGAACACCACCATCTTCAAGTGCCCCCCACAAGCCAATCACCATCCTGAATTGGAAATTTATCACTGTTCCTTCACAGTTACTGGGTCAAAATCCTGGAATTCCCTCCATAATGGGATAGTGGGACAACCCACAGCAGGTGGACTGCAACAGTTCGAGAAAGCAGCTCACCATCATCTTCACAAGGGCAACTAGGGATAGGCAAGAAATGCTGGCCAGCCAGTGATCCCCACATCCCACAAAGTGAATAAATAAAAATGAACACTGTCCCAGTGACAGTGGATAGTTAAGGATTGCCAAATTCTCAAGGCTGCCAGCATTTCCTGCTCCAGGCATTATTGGTCTGTGTAGTGTCTCCTGTGAAACAGAGAATACAGAAAAAGATCTCATCAGATTATGCCCTGCTTGATAAATTCAGGTCCTGCAGCGATGTTGGATTGAGACAAAGTTCCTTGAGATTCATTGCATTTGCAGTGGTGCGTCTTCAAAAAACTGAACAGGGTTATTGTGTGCAATTGGAGCACATAAATTCCCATGGCATGCATTCAGTTTATTGGAAGTAAAGTTGCAGCTTCAAGTAGGAATATTATTGGAAACCCATTGGCAAATGAAGAATTCAAAAGAATATAGGGAGATTAAGTAAATGGCCCACACTGTGGCTGCTGGAGGTCAATATACAGTTATGTGAGGTCATCTATT
Organism: Stegostoma tigrinum; assembly: GCF_030684315.1. Lineage (NCBI taxonomy): Eukaryota > Metazoa > Chordata > Chondrichthyes > Orectolobiformes > Stegostomatidae > Stegostoma > Stegostoma tigrinum. The sequence goes on along the minus strand of NC_081367.1, from coordinate 16,264,713 downwards.
ATCAATAAAGGCAGCTTGGAATAGTTTCTTAATGTGAAGAGCTAGAAACTGTGGGGAAGTAACAGGAGACTGCATCCATTGTACCCGGTGCGGCTTCCTCTACATTGGGGAAACCAAGCGGAGGCTTGGAGACCGCTTTGCAGAACACCTCCGCTCAGTTCGCAACAAACAACTGCACCTCCCAGTCGCAAACCATTTCCACTCCCCCTCCCATTCTCTAGATGACATGTCCATCATGGGCCTCCTGCACTGCCACAATGATGCCACCCGAAGGTTGCAGGAACAGCAACTCATATTCCACCTGGGAACCCTGCAGCCTAATGGTATCAATGTGGACTTCACCAGTTTCAAAATCTCCCCTTCCCCTACTGCATCCCTAAACCAGCCCAGTTCGTCCCCTCCCCCCACTGCACCACACAACCAGCCCAGCTCTTCCCCCCCACCCACTGCATCCCAAAACCAGTCCAACCTGTCTCTGCCTCCCTAACCGGTTCTTCCTCTCACCCATCCCTTCCTCCCACCCCAAGCCGTACCCCCAGCTACCTACTAACCTCATCCCACCTCCTTGACCTGTCCGTCTTCCCTGGACTGACCTATCCCCTCCCTACCTCCCCACCTATACTCTCTCCACCTATCTTCTTTACTTTCCATCTTCGGTCCGCCTCCCCCTCTCTCCCTATTTATTCCAGTTCCCTCTCCCCATCCCCCATCTCTGATGAAGGGTCTAGGCCCGAAACGTCAGCTTTTGTGCTCCTGAGATGCTGCTTGGCCTGCTGTGTTCATCCAGCCTCACATTTTATTATCTGGGAAGTAACAGGAGTTAGGTGTTGATGGACATAAATCTACAAAAGTTGGTTCAAAAGTAGCTAAGTGCCATTATTTCAATGAATGCAGAGGAGAAAGTTAAATATTGGATAGACAGAACCCCAACTGATCCCTAAATATGTTGAAGTCAGATAGAAGAGAAAATGCCTGTGGCTGTAGAGTGTACATGAGGAATATTTACATTGAGCTGTGGATGAAGTCCATTATTAATAAGTTTTACCGTAAATTGTACATTCCCCTCCACAGAGGCACAGTCTTAGGGCTGATCACTTCACATTCAGGAGGAGAAATGTTGCGACTCGAAGGTTTGCAAATTTCTACAATTTTCCACCTTGAGGGTTGTGGATGTTCCACCATTGAATGTATTTAAGGAAGGGATAGACAGATTTTGCCTCTCTAGAGATGGTCAGAGTGGGAGATAAAGTGGAATGAAGGCTCATGATCAACCATGTTTGTGCTGAAAGGTACAGCAACCTCAAGGGCTATATGGTCCGCTCATGCTTCTATTTCTTACACTGTTACATTCTATAGCTGATTCTGGACATGTCACACAGGAATTTAAAGACTGCAGCAAAGAGAAGCTTTCACACTGCCATAATGACAGCAATAGCCTGACTTCGAAGGACAGATCATCCTCCTTGATCACAACAACATTCTGTTGTATGCCTTTAACATTTTAAAACCACCCAAAGTACTTCATTGTCAATCAAAAACTGTTATAAGTCAGAACAGGAATATAAGGACAGCTAAAATCTTATTCAAACAGTTACATTTAAAGGATCACCATAAATGAAGCGGGAGAGGGAGAGAAGCTGAAAGGTTCCAGAAGGAATTTCAGATTTAAGGATGCAAAAGCTAAATGTGTGGCTGACAATGCTGGGGTAATATAAATAAGAACCGAAAGAGCTGTAGATGCTGTAATTCAGGGCAATGTTGCTGGAAATGCTCAGCAGGTCTGGCAGCAGCTGTGAAGGTGATCTGAAGTGTTCATTCTGTTTTTTTTTCCTTCACAGATGCTGCCAGACCTGCTGAGCTTTTCCAGCAACTTTGTTTTTGGAATAATAATGGGAAACGGGCATGGGAACACAATCGAAGGAGTACAGAGATCTAAAACATAAACAGAAATAGTTGGAGAAACTCAGCAGGTCAGGGAGCACTTAGGGAAAGAAAGCAAAGGGGACTTTTTGGGTCCAGTGACCCTTCTTCAGAACTCAAAGTGTAGAGAACTAGCTGGGTTGTAGAGGATGGAGGCAGCTACAGGAGTAAGGGCAAAAACATAGGAAATTTGAAAGAAAAGATAAAACAATTTTTTTTATATAAAAAGTCTTAGTGAGGTCGTAGTGCCCTCAACCTATAGTCAAGGAAGAAAGCCCCATTTTTGTAATGTTTCCATTCATATGACATCTTCTCAGCTACAATGATGAGACATATTCTGAGCTATTGATGATATGAGGCATGACAACAATTTGGGTTTTCTGGGAATGCAAACAGGAGGCTTATGCGTTATCAACAACAGGGTGTGTGAAAGGTCAGGGAGAATTATCATGTGGCATCAAAGTGTGCCACAAGGGGTTACTCTTCATTTTTATCTGCCTGTCTTGTAAGGTTTTATATTATAGTTTGGTTTTCAATTTTGTCTTTAAAGTTTGAAAGAACACATGAAAGTAGAAGAAAACTGACTGTCTTCAGTATCTTCAGGAACTGATTTTAAACCATATTTCATTTGATCAAATGGATGGTATATCTATTCAAATTTTACCACTAGTGGTTTCCCCCACCTCCAGTCTCTGTGATTAAGCATGACACTCTCTTTGCCAGCTTCCTGGTATCTCTGGCTGGTCATCAAGTGCTCTTTAATAAAGAGAGTGAGCTCAGTGGAGAAACTTTCTTCCCTCCTGTTCGACAATACAAGCAGCAGCTCAAGGTTATGACCTCAAAGATGTGAAAGGTGTGCTGTGACTCACAATGTGTGCTGATTGTCACCTTACCATCAAAATCTGCAGTCAATCCTACCTCAACCCTCAACTCTCATGTAATTCTGCTTCTGTTCTCCCCGAGATCCTGTTACCACTTCCATTAACATCATGTTGTGAGTCCCACTGTGTTCTTAGCAGGACATGAGATAGCTGTGAAAATGTATGTGGTGCCCTCAGCTCATTCAAGTTGCCGTAATCCCATAACAGTGTGTTATTTATGTAAGTCATTCTTCAGATTCAGAACATTATAAGGTCAATTGTTGCTTGGAGGTTGGAGGCTGAGCCAATGATAGAGAAAAAGAATTAGATTCACAGTGAATGTAAGGTTCATAGGCTAACATGTTGTAGCCCCAATTCTACCACTGATGCCCACATGGAATGGAGATAAGGAGAAAATTAGAGGGCGGTGAATTTGTGGAATTCACTGCCACAGAAGGCTGTGGACACCTGGTCATTGAGTACATTTAAGACTGAGATAGATAGTTTTTGATTATCAAGGGGATTGAGGGTTAAGGGGAGAAAGCAGGAGAATGGATTTGAGGAACTTATCAGCCATGATTGAATGGCAGAGCAGACTTGATGGGCCAAATGGCCTGATTTCTGCTCCTAAGTCTTGTGGTTTTCTGGTCTTTTCTGGCTGGTTTAAGAAAGAATCACATTCAGAAGCTAAGGGCATGGTGAAGCCACCATTTATTTTGCAACTCTTATCACCTCTGAGAAGGTAGCAATGACCTGTCTCCTTGAATCACTGTAATCAATTTGGCAGAGAAACACCCACAATGAGAGGGAGTTCCAGAAGTTTGATCTGAGGGAACAGCGATACATTTCCAAGTCAGGATGTGGTAAAATGGAAGAGAATTTGCAGGTGGAAGTGTGTCATGTGAATGGCCCCCTCGTTCTTCTGAATAGTAGAGGTCCCAGGTTTGGAAGGTGATGTCAAATGATCTTTGGTGAGTTGTTTTAATTAGCTTTCTAGATTTTGCTGCCACAGTGTACCAATAAGAGAGAGAGTGAATGTTTGTTAAGGTGGGTGGGACACCAATCAAATGTGCAGATGTGTCCTGGCTGGTATTGATCTTCTTTGGGGTTGGAACTGCACTTCTGACTTCTTAATGGTGGACAGACTTTGGGGAGTTAGGAATTCACCGCAGAATTTACAGCTTGTGACCTGCTGTTGTAGCTACAATCTTATAGTCATCAAATCATAAAGGTCCACATCGAGGCTGCACCTGTCAAGAGCAAATACCTTTGCCAGCACTTGGCCCATAGCCACACATACCTTGGCATCACAAAAGCATGAATAAATACTTGGAGTCATCGAGTCATAGAGGTGTACAGTACAGAAACAGATGCTGATTAGATATCCTAAATAAATCTCTTCCCATTTGTCAGCATTTTGCCCATGTCCCTCTAAACCCTTCCTATTCATATACTCATCCAGATGCCTTTTAAACATAATTGGACCAACCAACACCACTTTCCCTGGCAGCTCATTCCATATACGCACCACCCTCTACATGGAAACATTGCCTCTTAGGTCCCTCTTACATCTTTCCCCTCCCACCGTATACCTGTTCCCTCTAGTCTTGGACTCACCTACCCTGGGTAAAAGCATTGTGTATTTAGCCTTTCCATGTCCCTCATGGATAGGGTAAATAGATGACCTCGATAAAGTCACCCCTCAGTCTTTGACACTCTGGGGAAAATAGCCGCAGTATTTTCAGCCTCTCCCTATAGCTCAAACCCTCTAACCCTGGCAACATTCTTGTAAATCTTTTCTGAATACTTTCCAATTTCACAACATCCTGTCTGCAGCTGGGAGACCAGAATTGCATGAAGTATTTCAAAGTGAACCAATGGCCTCTTCAGCTGCAACATGACCCTGTCAACTCCTATACCCAGTGTACTGACCAATAAAAGCAAGCATACCAAACACCTTCTTCACTATTATACCTACCTGCTACTCCACTTTCAAGGAACAATGAACCCACATTTCAAGGCCAACATTCCCCAGAACCTTACAATTAAGTATATAAGTCCTGCCCTGATTTGCCTTTCCAAAATGCAGCACTTCACATTTATCTGAATTAAACTCCAATTGCCGATCCTCGGCCCATTGGTAAACTACTCCTCCAATGTCGGTGTCATCTGCAAACTTATGAACCATACCTCCTTTGTTCACATACAAATCATTTATGTAAATCTTGAAAAGTAGTGGACCCAATGCCGATCCTTGTGGCACACCGCTGGTCTCAGGCCTCCAGACTAAAAAGCAACCTTCCACCACCACCCTCTGTCTTAACCCTTCGGGCCAGTTCTGTCTCCAAATGGCTAGTCCTGGCTGTATTGCATGTGATCTGATGAGTCCGCCATGAGGAACCTTATTAAACACCTTGCTGAAGTCCATATTAATCATGTCCACTGTTCTGCCCGCATCAGTCCTATTTGCTATTTCCTTAAAAACTTAATTAAATTAGTACAATATGATTTCCCATGTACAAAGCCATGTTGACTATCTATAATCATCCATGCCTTTCCAAATACATGTAAACCCTGTTGGTCAGGATTCCCTCCAACAACTTACCGTCCACAAATATCAGGCTCATTGGTCTATATTTCCCTAACCTTTCCTTACCACCTTTCTTAAATAGTGGCACCACGTTAGCCAACCTCCAGGCTTCCAGCACCTTACCTGTGGCTATCAATAATATAAATATCTCAGCAAGGGGCCCAGCAATCATTTCCCTAGCTTCCCACAGCGTCCCAGGGTACACCTGATCATGCTTCCTGGGAATTTATCTACCATTATTCATTTCAGGCCATCCAGAACCACCTCCTCTGTGATATGGATATTTTTCAAGATTTCGCTATTTGTTTCCCCATGTTCTATTTCTTCCATATCCTTCTACTTTGTAAACACTGAAGCAAAATCCTTGTTTAGTATCTCCCCCATCTCTTGCAGTTCCACACGTAGGTGGCCTTGCTGATCTTTAACGGGCCTTATTCTCTCCCTAGATACTCTTTTGCACAATGTATTTGTAGAATCCCTTTGGATTTTCTTTAACCCTATTTGCCAAAGCTCTCTCATGTCCCTTTTTGCCCTCAAAAAGTCCCTCTTTAGTATACTCCTACTGCCTTTATACGCTTCTAGCGATTCACTTCGTCCCTGGTATATATATTTCTGACATATGCTTCCTTCTTTTTCTTGACCAAAACTTCACTTGCTCTCCTCATCCAGCATTCCTTGCACCTACCAGCTTTGCCCTTCACCCAAACAGGAACATACTGTCTTTGGGCTCTTGTTATCTCATTTTTGAAAGCTTCCCATTTTGCAGCTGTCCCTTTACCTGCGAACATCCACTCCCAATCAACTTTTGAAAGTACTTGCCTAATATCATCAACATTGGCCTTCCTCCAATTTAGAAATTTAACTTTTAGATCCAGTCTATCTATTTACATCACGAATTTAAAACTAATAGAATTATGGTCACTGGCCCCAAAAAGATGTGTGGACTGACGCATTAGTCAACTGCCCTACCTTATTTTCCAAAAGTAGGTCAAGTTTTGCACCTACTATAGAAGGTACCTCCACGTACTGAACTGGAAAATTTTCTTGTACTCACTTAAATTCTTTTCCATCCAAGCACTTAACACTATAGCAGTGCCAGTCTATGTTTGGAAAGTTAAAATCCCTTACTGTTACCCCCACCCCCCATTATTCATACGGATAACAGAGATCTCCTTACAAATTTGTTTCTCGATTTCCCACTGTCTATTGGGGGGTCTATAGTACAATCCCAGCAAGGTGATCCTCTCTTTTTTATTTCTCAGTTCCCCTCAAATAATTTCTCTGGATATATTCCTGGGAATATCGGCCCTAAGTACAGCCATAATATAATCCCTAATCAAAAATGCCACTCCCCCTCCTCTCCTGTCCCCCTTTCTATCCTTCCAATAGGATCTATACCCTAGAGCATTAAGCTGCCAGTCCTGCCCATCTCTGAGCCATGTCTCTGTAATTGCTATGACATCCAAGTCCCATGTTCCCAAACATGCCCTGAGTTATCTGCCTTATGTGTTGGACCTCTTGCATTGAAATAAATGCAGTTCAATTTATCAGTCCTACCTCAGTCTCTGCTTTGTCCTTGCTTGCCCTGACTGTTCAACTTGCTCCTTTTCACAACTGTGCCAGCCTCAGTCTGATCTCTTTCTTCACTATCTCACTGGTTTCCAACCACCACCCACTCCACTCCCTCTGCCCTTAATAGTTTAAAACGTCCTGAGCAGCTCTAGTAAATCTCCCCGTCAGTAAATTAGTCCCCTTCCAATTCAGGTGCAATTCATCCTTCTTATGTAGGGCACTTTACTCCACAAGAGATTCCATTGATACAAAAATGTGAATCCTCTCCTCTGCACCAGCTCCTCAGCCACACATTTATCTGTTCTATTCCCCTATCCCTACCCTCAACAGTAGCTCGTGGCACCGGGAGTAATCCAGACATTACTACCCTCGAGGATATCTTTTTTTATATTCCAGCCTAACTGCCTATATTCTCTCCTCAGAACCTCAAGCTTTTCTCTTCCTATAGCATTAATTCCAATGTTTATTATGACCTCCTGCTGGCCCTTCTCCGCTTTGAGAATATTCTGCACCGTCTCCAAGATATCCTTGATCCTGGCACTAGGAAGGCAACACACCATTCCGAGTCTTGCTTTTGGCCTCAGAAATGTCTGTCTGGGCCTCTGACTAGAGAGTCCCTGATCATAATTGATAGCTTGGAACCTGATGTACTCCTCATTGCATTAGAGCCAGTCTCCATACCAAAAACCTGAGAATCCATCACCCCCTTACATTTACCAAAACAGCATACTTGTTTGACATGGGGGTAGCCACAGAAGACTCCTGCACTACCTGTTTCCCTCTCCTGCCTTTTTTGGAGGTAATACATCTACCTGACTCTTTGGTTTATCTCCCTTCCTGCAACTGCCATCCATCACAGCCCCTAAGTCCTGTAAATTACTCATTGCCTCTAACTGCTACTCCAACCAATGCATGCACTCCAATAGGATTCGCAACCAAACACACTTCCTGCAGACATAGTCATCAGTAACATCGAAATTCTCTCTACTCTCTCACATCTGACAGGAAGAGCACATCACTCTACTAAAGGCCATTTTTACACCTTAACAATCTATAGATCCAGATATACCACAGTCTTACAGCTCTAAAAAACACTGCTCCTGGCTAACTTTGTACCTATGCTTTATATTTTTAAAATTGAATCAAGAGGTAGATCTCAATAAAACATATAATCAGAATAGAGTCCACTCTGCTCCCTATTGTAGATTTACAAAAAAACCTGTAAGATTACATTTTTAAAAAACCACTTAGCTGCTCCCCTACTGTGGGTTCCCACATAGGTTTTTTCAAGGTCGGCTGTGAATTTCACTGTTTTTTAACTTTTCTTAGATAAATCCGATGTCCAGTGATACTTGAAAACCAAACAGCAGAGGCAGTAGCTGTGCAGATTCACTGCTGGGTCAGACAGTGCAGGTTTATTCCTCCATTTGAGTCACTTCCATGTGGTCACTACCTTTGTCTGTCTTCACCCCCTTTAAAGTGCCATTGTTTTGAATTTCTTTCCCCAAAGCTCCAAAACAATGCAACAGATTATTAAGCAGTAATTACTCTTTCTAGAATTCGAGGAAATCAGGTGCAACACTGAAAATACTCCATCTTGGATTCTTGAATATTATGAGGATTTTTGCTCCTACTACCCTTATAGGTAGTGAGTTCCAGACACTTACCAGCCTATAAGTGAAAAAAAAAGTTCTTACATGCCCTCTAAATCTCTTGCCCCTTACCTTAAATCTATGCCTCCTGGTTATTGATCCCTCCACTAGGGAGGAATATTCATTCTTATCTACCTTACCTGTGCCCCTCATAATTTTATACATTGCAACTATGTCACTGTAGTCTCCTTTGTCCCAGGCAAAACAAACCGGTCTATTCAATCTCTGTTCATACCGAAAATCTTCCATTCCAGATAACATCCTGGTCCCATGGCATAAAATATGATGGACCACCAGTACAATCTGCACACTACCTACAACGGCTGAATAGTGTTAACTTCTGTTCGTAACTGCTCAGAACATCTTACAGTCGATGCTCTCATCCACAAAACCTGGACAACTTTCAGCTTGGGCCAGGAAGTAGCAGTAAGTGTGAGGCAATAACCATCTTGTTGACAGTTCAATCTAACCATCTACCCTTAATGTTTAATGGTATTATCAGCACTTAATTCCCCACCATTCACATCCTGAGGCTTCCAAATGATCAGGAAGATCTCCAGCACTTTACTTTCGTTCTTAAAGTGACTTGAAGATCTGAGTGTGATATTTAAATTTCTGATGGATTTGGAATGTCAGGAATAAAATTATTCCCATTACTCTGTGACTGGAGGGCACAAATTTAAAGTCATCACCAAAAGACAATCTAAGCTCTTTCTCCATAGGAATGTGGTATGGATATACGTTGCCTTGTCAGTAATCATGGGACATATACACAGTGTATAACAGTTTTTTGATTGGTTTCGAAGAAGGGTAAATAAATAAAGGAAGATAAAAGGCACGGAATGGAAATAGTTGGATGAATATTTCAGTGATGGGCTCAATGACCTTTACTGTGATGTACTCTTCCATCATTCTGAAAGGCCACAATATTCAATTACTCACCCCACTCAGAATAAGCACAAGTTATTAGGTAGCGCAAGTGGAAAAATCTCAAATTGCAGCAAGAGAATTGTGCTCATTTGAGGTTGGGAAGGAGTAAAGGAACCTTTCTTTGTCATTGAGATGCACTAATATCTGTCGTGGGAGTAACTAAAAATTTTTTTTAGACGTTTGTGGATCCAAGATGAGTGTTCCATTTCGCCAATACCTTTCAATTTGACAAACTCAAAATTTGATCTAAAAATAGCATAAGTAAAGAACTGGGCCACAAAATTGACCTCCGTGATATTCACAGCGCCTAGGGCTACAGAAGGCCAAGAGAAAGATTAGCAGCCAGTATAATACCAGTGACCTGCGGCCCAGAGAACACAACTTCCCCCAACAGGGCAGTAGGTGAGATTGTGTGTTTACAATGCAGCAAACACAGTGGACAGATTGCATGTCAGTCAACCTCTAATACTCATTTGATTAACATGCTGCCAACTTTGACTATGCAGTCCTGTTAACACCCTCCTAATCATCGTTGATTCAGCTCACGGTTAACAGCAAAGCTCCTTCCAAATCTGCAACCTCTCCAAACCTGTCATTTAATTATTCACCAATGGGATGTGGGTTTCTCTAGCTAGGCTCGCATTTACTGACCATCCCTAATTGTCCAGAGGGCAGTTAAGAGTCAATCAAAATTGCTGTGGGTCTGGAGTCATATGTAGGCCAGATCAGGTAAGGATGGCAGACGTCCTTTCCTAAAGGACATTGGTAGGCTCTTCCTGATAATCAGCTATGGCTTTGTGGCCATCAGTAGACCCTTAATTCCACATTCTATACTGAATTCAAATTCCACCATCTGCCACAGCAACATTTGAACCCAGGACTCCAGGACATGAGCTGAGTGTCTGGACTGGTAGTCATTGGGCCATTGTCCACCCCCCCCAAAAAAAACTAGACAAAACCAGGGTTGCAAATCTATGGGAACATCACTTTCTGCGAGCATTCTTCCATGCCACACACTAACAAGACTTGCAACTATGATGCCATTCCCTCATTATTGTCAGGTCAAAGTTCTTGAACTTTTTCTCTAACAGCACTGTGTGTATACCACAACAATGTGGTCTGCAGTGAATCAAAAATGTGACTCCCCACTGCTGTCTCAGGAATGATTAGGAATTGGTAACAAGTGTTGGCACTACTAGTACATTTCATGTCCTCTGAACAAATGTAAAAAAAATCCAGCTGAATATGTGAAACATCCACCTTTCAGAGAAGGTGTTGTTGAATTAGTTTTGTTACTATAGCCTGTGGAAATGGTTTAATGAGTTTGGATGAGTGGATTTTCAAGGGAATGATGCTGCACCCAGACGGTGAGTTCATAGGTACTTTCTCCTTATGAAGGGAACGGCTGCTTCAGTAAAGGAAATGGCTCCTTTTCAGATGCTTATGGAAATGAAGCACGGGACAGAGAATGGAGACAGAATTCAAGGAGGGGAAGGAGAAGTCCTTATCCGTTTAGTGCATTTAGAAGCATTCCTTCATCCTTCAGGTGAACCAGGAACATGAGAGACACCTGCATTTTATCACTTCCAACACTGAATTGAATTAGCTTTATTGTCACATGTACTCAAGTGAGTAGGGTGAAAAGTTTACAAGCGGCCACTTCTGGTGCCATATTAGTTGCAAGATACCTAGGCACAGATACTTAAGTATTGGTATAAAAGAGAAAAACCATCTCGCATAAGAATTCAAAGGAAAAATTAAAAATAAAAGTACTCAACTTACAATCCTTCCATGCCAGTCTGTGCTTGTATAAAGACACCAGACCACACCGGGTGAAGTCTCCAGATCACACCTTGTCCAGTGTCCGGAACACACCGGGGCCAGTCTCTAGACTACACCAGGCCAAGTCTCCAGAACACACTAGGTCCAGTCTCCAGAACACACCGGGCCCGGTCTCTAGACTACACCAGGTCCAGTCTCCAGAACACACTAGGTCCAGTGTCTGGAACACACTGGGCCTGGTCTCTAGACTACACTAGGTCCAGTCTCCATACCACACCATGGTTTGAAACTCAAAGCTTCGCCTCCAGTTCATGCCGGGGACTCAGCTCCCAGCACCAGCTTCCAGTCTGCATGTCACTCTCGCTTCCATTCCCAACCTATCCCATTTGAGTTAGTTTAAAAGTTTTCTTTTAAACTGTTTAAAAGTACTTACAGTACAGAACAAAGTACTATCTGCTTGCAGGATTCAGCTGAAACAAGCCTGATCACCTCCAGGTCTGCTCTACATTGCCCTGTTATGGGCCAGTTTGTTTTGTATGAGAGAGCAAGGCATATCAACGATTGTGCACAGGAATATATTTGGGGTGTTCATGGCTGCTATGCTGCAAGCTGGACCTTCATGGAAGCAGTTAGTGGCAACTATCAGGCTGAGCATCCATGATAACTATGTGGTAGAGAGATGGAGCTTTTGGGTGATGAACTGTTGTCCGATTTCCCAATGTGCAAACGGATAGGCTATAGACTCTGGTACATTGTATTGAGAGAGGCTGATGCAGTTACATGCAGAAGATGTAATGTGAAGGGATGTCCATTGATTATGTGAGATCATTGTACTTCTTCCAGCACTGCTGTCAGCTCCTCAGAGCTATGTTCTCCTCAGCCACCAGCTCCCTGTCACTTCTTCAGGTTTACTGACCTCCTGCCCTCAGTTTACTCTTCCTTTCCACTGACTGTATCAATGTCTCCTATACTACCTCAGAAAACCTATATTGACCATTGATCCATTTTGTACAATTTGCTCCTCCCTGTTTGCCCCTCCAGATAGTTTGCATGACTTCTGCACACTGAGTGCAGATTCCTTTTAAGAGTGTTAAACTCTCTTTAAGATGTGCAAATGGGCCAAAGCTAGTGCTAGCAATGCAAAGTGTTGGGTCACCTTCCAAACTTGTAGCCAGTTAGTTTGTATGAATTTGATGGAGAGTACTGGTATCATGGTAATGTCACTGGACCAGTAATCCAGAAGCCCAGGCTAATGTGCCAGGGGTATGTGTTTGGATCCAACCATGACGGATGGTAAAATTTGAAATCACTGAATTATCTGGAAGATAAAGCCAGCTGAACGGCGACCATGTAATCTCTGTCGAATGTAGTTAAAAGCCCATCTCATTCAGAAATGTCCTTCAGGATGGAAATCTGCCAACGTGATCTGGTCTGGCCTACATGTGACTCCAGACACACAGTAATGTGCTTTTTTCTTTACTGACTCCAGGCCGGTTAGGGATAGACATTCAATGCTGGCCTAGCCAGTGACACCCACATTCCATGAATGAATTAAAAAAAGAAATCTGAGTGGATAGAACTGGACCCAGAATGAACACTACCCCACATAACTGCAGTCAGGCCTTGATGTATACTTTTCCCATGTTTCGTTCAACAAAACATTTCATTTTGAATTTCATGTGGCTAGAAACCACCAACAAAACTTTCTGATATATTTCCTGTTGTCTCTAACTGCCTTCTGATAAGGGGGTCAGTACCTTTTAATCTACCGTGGTAACATGCTGTCAGTGGTTAATCCTCCAGACAGCTTTGCACTTCAGTTACAAGGAGTAATTCTTTTGCTGCAGTTATCTACTATGAGTAAAATTATGAGGTGGAATCTACACTAAAATTGTTTGATAGGTTTCACAGTATAAATGATTTAAAAATTAACATGTGCATAAAAAAGATTTTGAGACCTTGTAATAAAATTGACAATTATGAAACCCTAGAATTCTGCAGTTGTTGCACAAACATCTTAAACGATGCCCTCTAATGATTCTTGAATGCTTTTTAACTTTGTGTTCTGTGAGGCCTATTAGTGGAATTAACCCTTAAAATGCATGTACAATTTTATTACAACAGTGAATGAACTTCAAATGTACTTCATTGACTGCAAAGTGTTTTTGGAATATTCTGAGTTCAACAAAAACAGACCATTTTGCCCATCAAGTCCACACTGACCTTTTGAAGAGTATCTCACCCAGACCCAAAACCCCCTCCCCTACATATGTAACCTTGCATTTCCCATGGCTAATCCACCTAGCCTGCACATCCATGGACACTACGGGCAATTTAGCATGGCCAGTCCACATAACCTGCACATTGTTGGACTGTGGGAGGAAACCAGAGCACTGAGAGGAAACCCCCACACAGACACGGGAACAATGTGCAAAGTCAACACAGACGGTCTGCTGAGGACAGAATCAAACGCTGACACTGTGAAACAGCTGTGCTAACCACTGAACCATCGTGCCACTCTATATGCCTATCTCCCCTTTCTCATTCATTATAGGAAGAAGGCAACCCAACAGCTTTCAGTTGGAGTAATTGTGCTCTTCTTCTGGCAGCTTTCTCCTGTTTGGTGCTGAATAATGTACCAGAAATTGATAAGAACTGAATGTAGTGTTTAGCTCTCAGCCATTTAACCTGGCACCATTCTGAAAGTATCATTGGTACACACACTGCACTGGTTCAAGGCAAATTAGTCCTTTGTAGAGATGAAAAATGAATGGCACTTTGCCATCTCTGACCATATCACTAAATCAGTCTGAAGCCAGATTTAGTCATTGAAATATATTGTTTCTCCAGGTTCTTCTCATCTGTCATTTTCCTGACGGTGTTAACTCCTTTCTGTAGCGTACTCGACTCTTTAATCTCCTTTGAAATGAAACAGAAAGCCACTCTGTCGTATCAAACTGCACAAGCTGGAGGTCCATCACTTCCTTGGAATTTTAAGAATGATCTCTCCAGATGCCAGCAGTGAACAGAGCCTACTCAATAAAAATCAGCAATAGGAATGAGAGTTGATTTTTGTCTATCTTGTGCGAGCATGCAATTTTGGTTTTCCAATATTATCCAATCTGAGATGACATACCTCAGCACAGTCTAGAGATAACTATTTCAGACATAGATTAATGAGCACAAGAATACTTTTGATGTGTAAAACCATTCCCATTTGGAGCTACTTTGAAAATGCAAGAAAGTCCATATTACACAAGGTCTTGTATCGCTAAGAGAAATCCCATCACTGTGAACAAGATTTCAACATAAGGCCCAGGGTTGAAAGTTTATTATCTCAACCAACATCGCACCAACTTTTCAAAGTTTTAATACCTGCGTCAGAGGAACTGAAGACTGATCAAATATGGTATTAAACATGTCCATAATGTGTATGATAAAGATGACTAACATTTGAGGCAAAAACACTTTCACGCACAATCATAATGATTCATTCATTGGTGACCACTAGAAACTACACATGATCTTTCTCCATGGGAGCATCATAGAAACTGTGACTGCCATTTGTTAGCAACCAACAAACATTATAATACAGGGAACAGTTTTAGACAGTATTTCCTGCAGAATGCAGCCTTTGTGTGTGGTCACATAGCAACACAGGAAACTGTTTCTATAATTGCACAATAGAATGATGTTCCTGTGCCTGATGTGGGCAAGAAGAATAAACTTTTGCACTACTACGTTTACATACAAAACAAGATACTTGCAGCCCAATGAATCGAAATCAAAAATATATCTCTCATAGAACAATACATTATACCTTTCAAGAACAAAGTAAAACATTTTCTAATTAACTTGAAACCCATATATTGCCCATTTGAGAGCATCTTCTCAGTTTTAAGCTTTTCATGAAGCATTTAACCAAAATGTTGCTTTTCTGTTTGTGCAAAAAAAGCTAATTATTAATAAATTTTCTTTTCTATTTCAAACCACTGTAATTTACAAATGGATACAACAGGTAGAGAAACTGTGTTTAACATTGAACAGAAGTTTTGAGGGTTTTCAAAAAGTCTCCACTTAATATTCACACTATTGTGTTAGTCCATGAAAGTTATTAGAGATTCTGTTTTGGTTATACACAGAAGAATTGAACTCAGTTGCTTACTAAAAAGTCAGATGGAATAGACAAGGTGTATGCTCGCTTTGAATATGTGAAAAGATTATTTAACAAGGGGTTGAAAATAATCAAAGGAAAAGAGAATTGATTTAGTTTGGGAGATAGTAGGAACTTCAGATGCTGGAGAATCAGAGATAACAAGGTGTAGAGCTGGATGAACACAGCAGGCCGAACAGCATCAGAAGAGCAGGAAGACTGATGTTTCAGGCCTAGACCCTTCTTCAGAAATTTGCCAGGTGGGTGAAGCCAAGGGGGCATTGCCCAAAAATGACACAATCTTACATGTAGACCTCACTATGCCATTCATTAGTGATGTCAAGAAGCAATTTTAACGTACATCTGGAATTCTTTCCCCTAACTGCGTTGAGCATCAGGCAACTGAAAATTTTGAAACTGAAATTGTTCGGTTATTGTTAGGCAAGAGTACAAAGGCTGTCAAAATAGAGTTGAGTGACAGATAAAATGATCTAAATGAACAGTTGTGAAAGCTCAGATTGACTGAAGGTAATTCTATGTTCTTTTATTCGGAACTGCAGAGAGGAATTTTATCACATAACATTTTGTCGGCACTCGTTTGTTATTCTTTCAAGGGATGTGGCCATTGCTGCTAGATCAGCAAGCATTTTCTGTCCCCAGAGGCCATGAACTGGATGTCTTGCTAATTATTTTCAAAGAGCTATGGGTCTGCAATCACATTTAGGCCAGACCAAATAGATGGGAAGATTTTCTTTCTTATAGGGCATTGGTGAACCAAATGAATTTTTTCAACAATCAATGAAAATGCCGTGGTCACCTTTACTGAAATTAGCTGTCTATTTCAGATTTATTAATTTACGATCTATAAATTCAACTATCTTTCAGGGTGGAACCCACGTCTCCAGAGAATTAGCCTGGAAGTCTGGAATACCAGTTAGTGATATTAGCATGACATTACCATCTCCTCAAAAACAGTCAATGTATATTTCACCTAATTTCCAATAAACTGATCTAAAACAATAATTATTACCAGTTAAAGGGCTACATTCCACAATGTACTAATTCTAGTTGAAAAATAAACTTGAGCAAAAGGCAGTTTAGCACTGGAACAAAATGCCAGCAGATGTTTGATCTTTATTAAACTGAATAAAAAGGAACAAAAAAAGACGGTGAAAAGAAATAATTTTTAAAAATCTCATCTCACTTAAGGTCTTTGACAACAGTTAGGAAAGTAACAGACTAAGTCTGTCAGTGTGGTTCTGTTATTAAATTCTGCACAGTCTCCCCAAATTTTATACTCTTTTTGATGTATTAGTATAGTATTTAGCAACTATAGAGTAGCATCTAACAAAAGTGATTTTAATCCAAAACCAGCTTTATATTTGTGGGTTTTGTGGAGGGCAGAGATATGAAATATTATTACAGGATTGACAGTAATGGGTAATTTCTTACTCAAGGAATACATATCATTAGCACTGGTGGGAACACCAGAGTGGATCAGAAGGGTACACAGACAGTTCAACAGAATGCATACAATTAACTAGCAACATGCAATTTCTTAGTCAGTGGGTCGCATTCAATTGAATTGGCTAACTGGGCATTGTGATTCAGGACTACTATACAGTACATGTAGGCAGGCCGTATTAGAAGTAAACCATCTGGTCAAAGTAGATCTGCCAGGGAAGAGTGAAGAAAGGCAGGATTTGCAGTTTTATTGCTTTTTCATGTGGATGCCCCACATCACTTTAGACCAAATGAGGAATTTCTGAAGTACAGTTATAAGTTAGATATTGAAAAATATAGAAGTGAAGAATTTCTGCTCAGCAATGTTTCACCAACAGCAGTAGGTAACTATCAAACAGTCTGGTTTGGTTTTCAATGATATCAGGGATAAGTGCTGGGGAGAACCACCTCACTCTTCTTCAATTAGTAGGCTTACATCTACTTCAGATGGCAAATGAAACCTTGGTTTTAAAAACCTTCTGTGAGATGACACCTTTGAAAGTACTCCCCAAATAGTGCAGTGAATTGTCAGGCTGGTTTATGTGGTGTTTAAACCCACAATATTCTATGTCAGAGGCAACGTTGATATCACTGAGTGAAAGCTAGCACATTTACCATCTGCAATTCATAACTACCCAATTGCTTTAACATTTTTAGAACAAACCTCCTCCAATGTATGCAAAGGTAATTCATGAGGAAGCCACATTGTTCCGTATAAAAACCAAAAGAACTACGGATGCTGTAAATCGGGAACAAAAACAGAGTTAATGCTTCAGTCTGGTGACCCTTCCTCAGAATGGAGTTCTGAGGAAGGGTCACCAGGCCCGAAGCGTAAACTCCGTTTTCTCCTCCACGGATGCTACAGACCTACTGAGCTTTTCCAGCAACCTTGTTTTTGTTCCACATTGTTCTGTACTGTATTGCTGCATTAAAGAGATAATTGAAAATCTCCGTTGCATCATGCACAGCTAAAGGCTTTTCTTAATCAAATTCAAGCGGTTGCAGGGTGCAGAACATTACTGCTTCTAAATACACAGGCCACGCATTGGTTAAGGCATGTGATATGAATTATGTCCATATATTATAATAGTGATTACATTTCAAACGTCATTCTTGGGCAGCAAAGTTCTTTCGAACCTTTTAAAATCAAGAATGATCATCGACCAAAAGAAATGAAAGATGACAAAATGACAAGGGCCCTCTCCGATTCAATAAGATCCTGACAGAGCTGATTGTGACCTGTACTCTACATTCATGCAGTTGCCCCCAAGCATCAATGAAAAATTTGTCTAATTCAAGCTTGAATATTTTAAATGATCCAATCTCCACTGCCCACTGAGGAAAGAGAATTGCAGACACTAATGACCTTCTAAGAGAAGAAATTCTTCATCATCTCTGTCTTTAATGGACCATCCCTTATTTTAAAACTGTGCCCTCAAGTACTAACATTAAAAGGGGAAACATACTACAAATGTCCACCTGTCAAGTCCCCTGATGATTTTATAATTCCAATGTGTCACCTCTCGACCCTCTAAACTTCAAGGAAAGATTTAACATACTCAACTCTTCCTCATAAGACAACTGGTCATCACAAGAAGCAGCCGAGTGAACCTTCCCTGAACCATTTCCAATGTAATTATATCCCTCCATAAGTCAAGTACACTAG
Source organism: Stegostoma tigrinum (assembly GCF_030684315.1). Lineage (NCBI taxonomy): Eukaryota > Metazoa > Chordata > Chondrichthyes > Orectolobiformes > Stegostomatidae > Stegostoma > Stegostoma tigrinum. The sequence goes on along the minus strand of NC_081367.1, from coordinate 16,246,085 downwards.
AGGTGGTATCACCAAAATACGGTTGAGCTGTAGCAACACTTCCGCTACAATTAAGAGCATTATTTCATTTACTTTCCCATCACTTGCTGATTCCTCAGAGTAATTTTCTGTGATTCAAGTACCAGGTTTCTCAATTTCATTCAAACCACAAATATCAGCAGTTCCTCTGTACGTAAATAAAGTTCTGTATGTTTCCTGCCAAAGTGGACAAACTCACATTTACCAAATTATATTCCACCTACTAAATGTTTGCACACATACTCAACCTACCCATATCCACTGGCACACTCTTTATGTCCTCTTCATAATTAGCTGTCCTACCTATCTTCCTGTCATTGGCAAATCTGAACAAATTATATGTTATCCGTTCGGCCAAGTTATCAATATGGATTGTAAATAATTGAGCCCCAGCATCGATCTGCATGGTACCCCACTAATTATAGTCTGCCAACTTGAAAATGGCCGGTTAGACTAACAGTTGGCCACCAATCAAGTAACCAATGCACCAAAAAAAAATTTCCAAACTGTTCAGGCATGTTATGATACATCCCCAGGACACATGGCATTTTACCTTGTGACCCAGGCTTTTTTTGGCTTTTGTTAACTTGTTCATAGGATGTTAGCATCACTTGCTAAGCTAACACTTATTACCAATCCTTAACTATTCTCAAGAAGGTGATGATGTGCTGCCTTATTGGATCATAGCGATTATTGGGATGCAGGGGCACTCACAATGCTTAAAGGCAGGTAGTTCCAGAATTTTGATCTTGCTAAAGTGAAGCTAAGTACACTACCACTGCACTGCTAGACCACTTAAACCAATTTTATGTATGTGTTAATAGATTATCCCTGATAACTTAAGGCCTTATTTTTTATGTGGCACATTATTGAATGTTAGAAATCTGAATAGACCACGTCAATGGGAATCCATTATCCATGTTACGTGTCACTTCCTCAAGGAAATCCAATACATTTCTCAAACATGCTTTCCTTTTCTCAAAGCCAAGTTGACTCAGCCAGAGTCTGTCACAATTTTCAAAATATCCCATTATTAATTCACCAAAAATGCATTCAAGGGTTTTCCTTAAGATAGATGTTAGATTAATTGGTCCATAGTTTCCTGCCGCTGTCTCACTCCTTTCTTAACAGAAGTCTTATTTTTGCATTTGATCAATGTACTGAGATCTTTCATGAATCCAGGGAATTTTGAAAGATTATAATCAAGGCTTCCACTGGAAAGGAATTCCCCTTAAGACCATTAGATGCAAGCCACCAGGTCCAGGTAACTTCACATTCTTTAGTCCTGACAGTTTTTAAGGAATCACTTACCCATTGATCATGATTGTTTTAAATTCTTCTCTATTTTCCCTCTTGACTTTCAACTACGCTTGGGATGCTATTTTTGTGTCTTCTAAAATGAAGACTGAGACAAAATACTTGGTCAATATTTCCACTATTTCTTTGTCTCCTATTAATAATTTCTAAGTCTCATGTGCTAAGGGATCAACACTCATTTTAGTTACTTTTTTATTTATATTCTTGTACTTACGGTCTTTTTAAATATGCTAGTAGCTTTCTCTCATAACCTAATTCATATTTCATTTTATGATGTTGTATAGGCTTCTTAAAAGCAGCTCAAACTATTGACTTACAACTAAAATTCACTGTATTATATATGTTTTCTCTCAATTACAAATATCCTTAACTTCCTCAGCTGGCCACAGAGCGTGCATCCATTTCATAAACCTTTTCTTTCTCAATGAAAAACACTTTTGTTGCAAAAATGCTTGCCACTGATTGTCTACTAACCAAACTTTTAACCCTTGTTCCCTATCCGATGTCCTATTCCCTATGCTGCTACTTTCATCTCAGTGTGTAAATTAAAGTGCTAGTCCATGATCTTTTACTTTCCTCTTGTGCTTCAGGAATGCAAAATATCCTTTAACATTCAGACACCAGCTACGCTCACCTGGCAACCTTGCCTTTATAATGACCATCAGATAATATTGATTATTGATTTTTATTTCTGTTTGCCCTTTTGTACATCTGTTTCGTTACAAATGCTGTGTACATTCAGATACAAAGCCTTTAATTCTATTTTTTACATCAACCTTCCACATGAAGCCCACTGGTACACTCTTAACTTTGTACACTCTGTCCTTCTTGTCACACTTTGGTTATCATAACCAACTTCATCACCCTGTTCTATTGCCTTATCCTTTTTCTAACATAGTAAATGTCTCTTTCTGTGATTCTTCCCCACTCCCACCCTCCCCTAACCACACCCCCCCAATATTTTGTTAAAAGCCCAATCCACAGCCCTAGATGCTTGGTTCAGGTCAGGACAGTCCTAAAGGAAAAGTTTATTTACTCATCCATTCTAGTGGCAGAACAGCACAAATGGAAAACCATTCCTCCCACAGCAGTCTTTAAGCCATGTAACTCTCTGATCTCATTTATCCTTCACCAATTTGCTCACGGTTCATATAGTAACCAACAAATTATCTCTATAGTTCTGCTTTTCAATTTAGACCACAGCCGCTCATAATTTCCAAGAAGTTCTCTCCTCGCCTTATGCCTTTCGTACCATGAAGAACCACAACTAATGGATCTTCGCACTGACCCCTGTAAATTCCTCTGCAGCCCAGAGCTGTTGCTCCAAAACCTGGTTCAGGCAGGCAGCAAAACCTTTCGGATTCTTACCCTCATTTGCAGAGAGGAGTGTCCAACTCCCTAAATATATTCTGTCCTTCTGCAACTTGGAATTTGCAAAGTTATGAAAGTGCATTGCGCACTGTTCAACATTGCCATGGAGTGAGGTTGCAACATGGATTTAAATGAGGAACATGTACAAACAATGGAAAATTGAGAGGACTAAGCACCTCGGACTGCAAAGTATTCATAGCAACTTGTGCTAATTAAGTCCTATACACTGAATTGTTGAGGTCTCCATGGAGATGAGATTTGGTGTTGTCACATGGTAAAAGGCTGACGGCAATGACTGCAGACATATATAAATTCAGTCGAAACATACTATTCTGTTTAGATGATCAAGTGGTGAATATTTGCCACATACTCTAAAGCCTTTCCATGCTGAATAAAGTCAATATTCATTGTCATGATTGCCACCAAGAATGGCACAACTAAAGGGTTTCTGCAACCTTTGAAGCAATACTCCAAACATTAATTGATCATCATTAGGGGAAAAAAAATAAGGAGAGTGTATTGGTGGAAGCTGATTTCCTACTGTTTACACTCTGAGAACTGAGAGTCCTTTGTGGCTTTTAAAATGCATGCATTCTCACTTTCAACCAAAATCTGAAAAATTATCTTCTGCACCCTTTAGAAGCAGAATACTGTTAGCATTTGAAAACATGAACAACAGGTATGTTGTTTAAAATAAAACACAAACCCTTGACAAACTTTTCAGTCAGGTTCAGGAAGACCAAACAGTGGTTGATGCTATGAGTTCACATTACATTGGACAGGATATGCCTTTGATCAGTATTTGGTGTGGTGATACTCTTATGTTTATAAGTATTTTTCTGTGTACTGTGACAAAATTAAACGCAGGTTAAAAAAAAACACACATATTCACACACACACAAAACTCAACAAGCTTGAAAGAAAAAAAACATCCATTCAGCCTATTCAGTATCATCTTGTCCCTGGTTTTAAATTGAGAATTAATCAAGAATACAGACACGCATCATTTTCAAACATCAGCTTCGGTCTCGATTAAGCTTCTTAGTGTTTTGGGACTTCTCTAATTAATGTAAATATTAATGTGCAAAAAATAGTGGGAGGAAAAGACAAGCTTTCCTAGAAGCCAAACCTGCACTCAAGATATGCGGAACATCCTGGCTAAGCAATTGACACACAATCCCAGGATTCAAAACTGACTGGGCAGAGGTTCAAATATGTCTCCAGATCACCTGGTTATCAGAGTGGACAGAACCAGTGGGGTACTGATCCTCTAATCACAGGCTGGTTCCCTCTTGCATTTGTTACTGATAGGTTCAGGAGGGAGGAAGGATGAAGCTGGGACGTGAACAGGAAGTGGGGCTGCTGAGAAGGGGACTGAGCCCAATGTAGCAATGGGCCAAGGCTGGGGGATTCAAAGCAAGCAGGGCTGGGGATGTGGGGCTTGGTTGGGGGGAGGGGGTGTTTGATGTTCTGATGATGGAGAGGGAGGTCACAGGCCTGCAGGCTAGGAGAGAGGAGCTGCAAATGGGGAATGAGGGGCTGCAAATTGAAAAGTTGGAAAGATCAGGGCTGCAAAGGAGATAATGGGAACTGCAGATGCTGGAGAATCTGAGATAACAAAGTGAGGAGCTGGATTAACACAGCAGGCCAAGCAGCATCTTAGGACCACAAGGGGTCTAGGCCCAAAATGTCAGCTTTTGTGCTCCTAAGATGCTGCTTGGCCTGCTGTGTTCATCCAGCTCTACACTTTGTTATCTACAGCAAAGGAGATAAGCAGATTTATACTTTACCACAAGGGGATATTCAGGGACCAGGAAAGCTCAGGTAATGAATTCTTTGGAAATTAATGTAGAATCTCTAGATTAAGCTGCAAGAATTCAAGGACTATTAAATAGGAAACTGATAGTTCACTCTATTGTAACAACCACAGCATCAATTATACACCAAATCTTCATGATATGCAGGGGAATAAGGGCAAGGACTTCCTGCAGGTCGGAAAAAATATGGATTTCATTTCAATGTAACTGTCTTGTGTAGCACGAAGGGCACATGATAAAACCAGATAAGTCAATGGGAGAAAAAGAGACAGGGTCTGGGGTCAGTCTTGTGACTATACAGATCTGTAGGCAGCAAATCCACAGATAATGAAAAGTGAGTGTATAATTTAATATTGAACAGTTTCATTTCACAAAGGCTTGCAGTTGTGTGCTTTTAAATCTTAAAGGGGAGCAGAATACGTGAGCCAAGTCCCAGGATTGATTTGCCAGCCAGAGTCCAGAGCAGGAGCAGAGTGAACACGGGCCTAGTCCCGGAAGCAAGTCGCAGCTGGAGCCTGGAGCAGGCTGGTCAGGAGATGAGCCCAGGCCGACCAGGAGACAAGCCCTGGAAGCAAGTCCAGGACAGAGATCAGTGTTTGGAGGCAATAACACCTTGTGTTCTGCATCCCGGCAGGCATGGACTCAGTGAAAAAGAACTATCAGTTTACTTCTTTAAAGAGGCATTTTATCATTCTTGACTTCTAAAACTCTGTATTCCCAAGCTAGTTGTTTTTTAAACTATTTTTACTTAAAGTGCCTGTACCAAGGAACCCTGTAGCTAATAGGGCACCGAGAGATGACAACACAAACACTACTTTTTATTCAATAACAGGATGACGACATCACTGGCTAGGCAACATTTATTGCCCATCTTTGATTACTCAGAAGGCAGTTAAGAGTCAACCACGTTGCTGTGGGTCTGGAGATTCATATAGGCCAGAAATGGTAAGGATGGTAGTTTCCTTCCCTAAAGGACGTTAATGAGCCAAACGGTGTTTTCCTACAATCAGCGCTGCATTCCTTCGAGTGTACATGATAATGATGGCTATTCTATTCTATTCTAAACGGTGTTATATATATATATATATATATATATATATATATATATAATTATTTGAGTTATAGTAACTTTGTTAGAGGCATGGAGGTAATCATTTAGCTTTGAACTCACCAGTTCATGAAAAAGAATACTGAAGCTGATTTTCCTTCTGCACATCGTTACTTTATATTTGAAAAGTATTTGTTGTTAATTTTTTGCCTTGGGCTAATTTGAGTGCTGTGTGGTTAGAAAAGTAATGCTTACCTTGTGCGTTGTGGCTTTATCTGTAAAGGAGCAGTAATGATGATTGAGGATATTGATGAATTCTTCTAATTCTGCTTTTGTGACAATCCAAACCACCTCCCCGCCTCACCCGCGACCAATATTAACACAAATGCAGAAGCTGTTCTCACTTGGTGACTACATCATCTAATGAAGAAGTTGGTGTGACCGAAATGTTAAAAATAATACTTGAAAAATCTCAAACCTCAAAAAGCTTCAAATATACTGCGAATCCTTAAGATGAAAAGCTTGTGAAACACACTTCTAATCCTTATCCTCCAACATATAGAGAGTGAGATACAGAACAAATTGAAAGCTAATTTCGAGTTTGTTCCAGAAACAGTTTTATGTTAAGCTCTGTGTGAAAGGCTTCTGCACGTGGAACAGTCCCTCTTCTGCACCGACACAGGCCCCAAACCCCACCTCTTCCTCCGTTACATTGATGACTGTATCGGCGCCGCCTCTTGCTCCCAAGAGGAGCTCGAACAGTTCATCCACTTCACCAACACTTTCCACCCCAACCTCAAGTTCACCTGGGCCATCTCCAACACATTCCTCACCTTCCTGGACCTCTCTGTCTCCATCTCAGGTAACCAGCTAGAAACTGATGTCGATTTCAAGCCCACCGACTCCCACAACTACCTAGAATACACGTCCTCCCACCCACCCTCCTGCAAAAATTGCATCTTCTATTCCCAATTCCTTCGCATCCGCCGCATCTGCTCCCAGGATGAGGCATTCCACTCCCGCACGTCCCAGATGTCCACATTCTTCAAGGACCGCAACCTCCCCCCCACAGTGGTCGAGAATGCCCTTGACCGTGTCTCCCGCATTTCCCGCAACACATACTTCACACCCCGCCCCCGCAATAACCGCCCTAAGAGGATCCCCCTCATCCTCACATACCACCCCACCAACCTCCGGATACAACGCGTCATCCTCTGACACTTCCGCCATCTACAATCCGACCCTACCACCCAAGACATTTTTCCATCCCAGCCCTTGTCTGCCTTCCGGAGAGACCACTCTCTCCATGACTCCCTTGTCGGCTCCACACTCCCCTCCAATCCCACCACATCTGGCACCTTCCCCTGCAACCGCAGGAAGTGCTACACTTGCCCCCACACCTCCTCCCTCACCTTTATCCCAGACCCCAAGATGACTTTCCATGTTAAGCAGATGTTCACCTGCACATCTGCCAATGTGGTATCCTGTATCCACTGTACCCGGTGTGGCTTCCTCTACATTGGGGAAACCAAGCGGAGGCTTGGGTACTGCTTTGCAGAACACCTCTGCTCGGTTTGCAATAAACAACTGCACCTCCCAGTCACGAGCCATTTTAACTCCCCCTCCCGTTCCTTAGATGAATGTCCATCATGGGTCTCCTGCAGTGCCACAATGATGCCACCCGAAGGTTGCAGGAACAGCAACTCATATTCCGCTTGGGAATCCCACAGCCCAATGGTATCAATGTGGACTTTACAAGCTTCAAAATCTCCCCTTCCCCCACTGCATCCCAAAACCAGCTCAGATTGTCCCCTCCCCCTACTGCATCCCAAAACCAGCCCAGCCTGTCTCCGCCTCCCTAACCTGTTCTTCCTCTTACCTATCCCCTCCTCTCACCTCAAGCCGCATCTCCATTTCCTGCCTACTAACCTCATCCTGCCTCCTTAACCTGTCCGTCTTCCCTGGACTGACCTATCCCCTCCCTACCTCCCCACCTCTATTCTCCTCTCCACCTATTTTCTTTTCTGTCCATCTTCAGTCCGCCTCCCCCTCTCTCCCTATTTATTCCAGTTCCCTCTCCTCATCCCCCTCTCTGATGAAGGGTCTAGGCCCGAAACATCAGCTTTTGTGCTCCTGAGATGCTGCTTGGCCTGCTGTGTTCATCCAGCTCCACACTTTGTTATCTTGAATTCTCCAGCATCTGCAGTTCCCATTATCTCTGCCAATATTTATGTTTGCTAGCTGCCTCCTCTATCCATAAATATGTTTCTAACAGTAAAAAGAACACAGCTGTAACAACAATTCATACACCTAGCACCTCTGCTGATACTTTTGATTGCAACCACTTAAATCCTGTATTAATTAGTGAGAGTATTGTCCAATTTCATACAACAAAGTTTTAATGGAGAAAATTCTCGGCTTATCAGCATCATCAGACTGGCAAATGAGTTTCAGCTTCTGAAACAGTTCTGAGATTAACATTTTCAAGAGATGTTCGAATTCAATTAAAGTGTACTGGTAAAAATAATCATTATTTTGGATGCCCTCTTAACAGCTTAGCCACAATGATGCCATGGTTAAGGCAGTTGCTTAAATCTGGACAATCACAGACCATTCCGTGGTTTAATTTCAACAGCTGTTTCTCAGTTAATTGGTTCATGAAGTCGATTTATTCTGGCAGTGTTTCTGTGTGAAATTTTGTCAGCTCCCAGCTACAAGTAAAAGTCCATTTGGTTTCTGAGTCATGAATTTGGCCAAATTTGACAATTGTTTACTTACAAACTGTCTTTGTATTCCAGTAACTTGACTCTTTAATTTCAGTTCACTTCAAGTTAAATGTGTTCCTGCTGAAGGACTAACGAGAGGACACCAGTCCCAAGTAACTGATGTTTTGATCTCTTGGTCACTTTAAACTAACCTTCGCTGATCTTGTTGATCTAATACTTCATATATTAACTTCTGCTGTCTTTTCTTCTACTACCAGAGCCAGTCATAGCAAATAGGTCACACAGATAAACTAGATTATGACTGACATGAGATACCATTTGGATCTTTCTCAACCATAGTTTCTAATTCCACTATTAATTCTAACACGGGGTAATGTTAATGTTTTGTGCATCATTCCCACTTTGTCTGATTTAATTGCCAAAATCAGTGCTGTTTTATCATGAGATCATTGTGCAATTTTATTATCTTAGCCTGAACTTTGGGTTGAATGAGATTGATATTATTGCCAGATTTATCAACAAATTCTTCTATGATCAGGCATAGACTCGACACATCAATAGTAGTTTCCTTTTCTAGGTGCTTGTAGGAACCTATTCTTAGTAATACCACATAAGCAAAATGAATATAAAGGACTGAAGGCATAATTGACCCATGCCAAATTATTTCTATCAATTAAAGATTTTACAGCTGGGGTTAGACAACACATTCCATTCGCTCTCTACTAGGGTTAAGAAATGCTATATTTTCTGCATGTAGATTACTTGATACAATTTTTCCTCTTACCATCCTTCAAGGTCATGTGATCTAGAGGGAGAAATTGCCATGTCTCTCATTTGCTGTCATACCACTAAGTTTGTGGAAAGCCATCACTTGCAAAAACATTGTCTCAGTGGTCTGTCACCATCCAGTCCAATGCCTTCTCCTCTGGGCAGAGAATGTCCCAAGTGTTTGGGAAATGAGAGTGAACTTCAATATTATTGTCAAAACTAAATGATTAGTAGGGCTATCACATTTGACAGAAACAACTTGGGCCTCGGTCCTTGTTCTCAAATTGCATACTCATTTCAGGTAAAAATTGATAATCTATCAATTTGGTTAAATATTTGCTGCTAATCCAATGAGTTACATCTCCTCCCCTTATTTTTTTAAAATAATGGTGGATTTGTTCTACCAAGTGGCTCATATATAACATGCTGATCAGATTCAGAGCTGCATTGTATTAGCATCTTGAACTTTTTGAGGAACTTAGTCAACTCTCTAATATAATTGAATTATTAACTGGATTCTGACCAGATCCTCATATATTGGTTGTGGAGTTATTGCTTTGCTGGAAAATATTTTTCATTTTCTTGTTGGGTTTCTTTAATTCACTATTCACTGTAACTAAATTTAATCTATTACAAACCATTCATGTGGTATTGAGTCCCATCATCATATCACTGTTTAAACACTTCTCTTTCTTTGTGGGATCTGAATTGTGACCACTGCAGTAGGTGTACTGTACCACTTCTCCAAGTGTTTGTAATAACTGTCCAAATTTTTAGATTCTCATGAATCATAGAGTCCTACAGCACAGAAACAGACTCTTTAGTCCAACTTGTCCACGTTCATCAGGTTTCCCAAGCTAAACTAGCCTCATTTGCCTACATTTGGCCTATAGCTCTCTAAACCTTTCCCATTCACGTACCTGTCTAAATGTCTGTTAAATGTTGTAACTGTACCTGCTTTGATCACTTCCTCTGGCAGATTGTTCCATATACAGACCAACCTCTGTGTGGAAATGTTGTGCCTCAGGTCCCTTCTCATCCTAAATTTATACCCTCCATCTTTGAATTCCCTTACTCTGGGGAAAATACCTATTTCTATCCACCTTATCAATGCCTCTCATGATGTTATAAACCCTTTAACCTCGTATGGTCCAGGAATAAAAGAGCCACAGCCTATTCAGCCTCTCCTTATAACTCAAACCATCCAGTCTCAGTAAAGTTCTTTTAAGTCTTTTCTGTATCCTTTCCAAGTTAGTAATATCTTTCCTATAGAAGGGTGATTGTAATCATATGCAGTATTCCAAAAGTGATCTCACCAATTTCCTATCCAGCTACAACATGAAATTCCACCTCCAAGAATCAATGCTCTGACCATTGAAGGAAAGTGTACCAAACACTTCCTTCACAGCCTTGTATAGCTGCAACTCCACTTTCAAGGAACTGTGTACCTGAACCCCTAGGTCTCTCCATTTGACAACACTCCCCAGTGCTCTGCCATTAACTGTTTAAGTCCCGTACTGGTTTGCTTTACCAAAATGCAATACCTTACATTTTCCAAATTAAAGTCTATCTGCCACTCTTTGGCCCATTGAATCAGCTGATTAAGATCCTGTTGTACTCTTAGATAACCTTCTTCACTGTCCAGTACACCACCAATTTTGGTGTCATCCACAAACTTACAAACCATAGCTCCTGTATTCACATCCAAATTGTTTAGATAAATGATGAACAATAATCAAAGTATGTGGCATTGATCTCTGTGGCACACTGCTGGTCCTAGGCTTCCAGTCCAAAAACTGACCCTCTACCACCACCCTCTGTCTCCTACTGTCAAGCCAATTTTCTATCCAGTTGGCTAGCTCCCCCTGGATTCCATACAATCTAATCCTACTAACCAGTCTACCATGTGGAATGTTGTTGAATTTCCAGTGCCACCAGCACTCTTCCCCCTCACTCCCACTCACTATCTCCTTGTTGCTGCATTTTCAAGGTGCAAAAGAATTAGGAGTTGGAGGAGGTCATTGGCCTTTTGAGCCTGCTCCATCATTTGACAAGATATTGAATGACCTGATTGTGGTCTTAACGCCACTTTCCTGCCTGCCCCCAATAACTCTCTCAAATCCTTGCAGATCAAACATTTGTCTAATCCAATGATGCTGCCTGATTATGTTGTGATTTTCTAACTGTTCTGATACTCATTCCCTAATAATGTAATTTTTTTCCAAGGTCAGGTATTCAGCTAACTAAGCTATAGTTCCCGCTTTTAGTACTTGTCCATTCCTGATTAGTGATATTACATTTGCACTTTTCCAAACTTTGGAATCTTTTCAGTATCTGATAACAGCCAATGTATAATTTTCGCTGCAGCTATTTCTTTTAAGACCCAACGTGTGGGCTATCAGTTCCAGGACACTTGTGAGTCTTCAATCTCATTAGTTTTCCTTGTAGTTTTTTTTTCCCACAAGTGAACATGATTGTTTTAAGCTTATCCCACCTTTCCATGTGCTGGCAGAACTTATTTCTTCCAAACTCAATTCTACTTGTCTCCCCTTGACCAGCCCCTCCTCACTTATATCCATTAACAGTTTTGTTATCACACTCTGTAACCTTTAAGCAGTTTCCCTTCATGCAGTAAAAGACTACTGAGATAAAGATTGAAATATTCCATTAAAACTAGAACCAAGAGAGGAACAGGATGTATCGGATTTAAAAATCAAGAATGAACCCAAATTAACCATCAACGCATTGGCAAGAGCATACCTTTCTAATAGTGACCATAATATGATGGAATTTGATAATATTTGATTGGAAAATGACCAACATCTTAAATTTAAGGGACTGAAATGAATCAACCACAAGAAACTGGCCAGGACCAAATCCACATCAGAAAGAAGCAAGTATGTTTCCTCAGAAAACATTTGTGACAACCCAACTTGCCCAGGTATATCCAGTATACAAATATCAGGACAAATCCATCCCAGCCAATTATCATCCCTTCAGTATGCAGTCGACCATCAGTAAAGTAGCCGAAGATGTCATCAACAGGGCTATCAAGCAGCACCTACTCAGAAATAACATGCTCAGTGATGCCCAGTTTGGGTTCTGCCAGGGCCACTCAGCTCCTGACCTCATTACAACCTTGGTTCAAACATGGACAAGGGAGCTGAATTCCAGAGGTGAGACGAGAGTGGCAGCCCTTGATATCAAGGCTGCATTCAACCAAGTGTGGCATCAAGGAACCTTGGCAAAATTGGAATCAGTGGGTATCAAGGGGCAGACACTCTGGTGATTGGAGTCATACTTGGTACACAGGAAGATGGAACAGAAACAAAGATGCTGGAAAAGCCCAGCAGGTCTGGCAGCATCTGTGAAGGGAAAAAATACAGAGTTAATGTTTCAGGTCCAGTGACCCGTCCTCAGAATGCAAAACATTAACTCTGTTTATCCCTTCACAGATGCTGCCAGACCTACTGGGCATTACCAGCAACTTCATTTCTGTTCCTAATTTGTAGCATCCGTAGTTTTTTCATTTTTTACACAGGAAGCGGGTTGTGTTTATTGCAGGTCAGTCATCTCAGCTCCAGGAAATCTCTGCAGGAGTTCCTCAGGATAGTGTCCTAGGCCCAACTATTTTCAGCTGCTTCATCAATGACCTCCCCTCCATCATAAGGTCAGAAGTAGGCTTATTCACTGCCTATTGTGCAATGTTCAGCACCATTCTTGACTACTCAAATACTGATGCAGTTCATGTTCAAATGAAACAAGTGCTAGAAAATATCTAGGCATGGGCTGAAAAGCAGCAAGTAACATTCATACCAAACAAATGCCCAACTATACCCATCTTCAATAAGTGACAATCAAACCACTGTCCAAAACCAGGAAATGTTCGGAATCAGATGAATATGGACGACTTTCCACATCACACTTGACAGAGTGATTTACAGGCTCTAACTATTGTTCTAGGTGCAACCCGACCCTCATCCTTCATGTCCCTGTTTACACTGCACTCGCTGTCAAATCCATTAGATTTGAGCGTCCCCACCATTCTGATTTACCCCAAGAGCCCCAGGCCTACTATATAGCTATATCCAAAATTGTAATGCACTGGCCCCTCAACGAGATCAGGGTGGTGATGACCATCAATAAACACTCCACCCCTCCCTTAATCGCTCCACCCCTCCCAAAGTACCCTGTGCCCTCCCATGCTATATTGGCTCTCACCACTATATCAAGACTTGCTCTCTCCCCTCAATGAAGATAATCCCCTCCAGCATATTGGCTTCAATCTCCATGCTTGACCTTCCTAATTTCACCAATACATCATTGAGCCCTGACAACCCCCAATGATGTTAAACCCCCAGGAAAAAACTTTGTACCCACAGCCCCAGGACCCACTTAGTAGAACAACATAGACTGAGGATGGCCCTTCCCACTGACAGATTTCTGTGCAACTCCATGACTGATAAATAATCCCCAGGCTGGTTGGACCAGGCTCTATTGCATCAAGTGCCCCAACTAATTGTGGCCAAATGCTTTGAATAGAGATTAGGCAATTCTCTATGCTGAGTGCAGTGGTACACTCTGATTTAGACCCTTGCAACTGAGCCCAGGTTTATTCTACTTAGACTTTCAGACGTGGCCATTCAGTTGAAGCACATTGGAATACCACAGTGCCATACTGTAACATGTCATTGACTATTCAGTGTTGGAAAACAAAACAGGCTGCCTGACTTACTGTTTGCTCAAACAGACAGAATTACTTTGAACTCAAAAGCTCTGGATGCAGTGGCAATGCAAGGCAAGGCAGAAATGCAGCGAGCACCCAAGTAGGCACAAAACAACTGAGTGATAAGAAAAGAAGAAAGACCTTCCGGAGTGTGAGATATTAGGGAATGCTGACCAAGATGGATGCCCAGAAAAGATGCCAGCAAGCTGTATCCACCAGGTAACCACTCCAACTGCCCTATTGGAAATTAGCGTTATCCCATTTATCACCAGAACCTGGAAGAATCGCAAACAGTACATTATTAAGGTGAGCTCAGACAATAAAAGGATGTTAGTACATGCAAACAGGGCTCTTGCTGCTCACTAGCGTGATTTATAGCTAGCTGTTAGAATCTGAAGCTATAAATCAGACCTTTTATTCTGCAACGTCATGAATTTCAGTTTTTCATTTTTGCGTCTTTTAACAACTTTCTCACCATTGTTCATGTTATTCAGATTCTGTGAAAATTCCATCTAATACTTTTGGATGGGTGTTTCTTAAAACCAATCCCAGGATTGGGAAATACTTGATTGAATGCTGACACATTTCTGAAAACATTCTGCTTCTCCATGGGGCATGATTCTGAAGGCACAATATGTACTAAATTAAACGCAAAATGAAAACAATAGGATTCATATCAAATACAGCACAATCCTGTTTATATGTGACTGAAAACAGTGTGAAGTGTAATAGTACATCCTGTCTGCCTCTGCTATCATTTATTGCCTTTGTGACATTTTGAATGTAGTCTGTCACTTGTCCCTATGTGTCCAATGCAATTGCTTCTGTTTGCACTCCCCAGTTACTGTTTATCTGACAAGTTACAGGGAACTGGCAAAACTAGTTCTGGGTTTGATGGGTGACACACAGTGATTCTTGATCAATCACTTCACCTTTGTGTGACATTTTAACAATATTCTTGCTTCTCCTGTAGTTAATAATTCTGTTCACAGGTCTGGGAACCCTGTTTGACACTGCAATCAACATTTGCAGTGTCAAAACTAAGGTAGCATTAACATTGCATGCACTAATACAAAGTTAGTCAAGGCCACTCGTGGACCTGATGGACATTGTTATCTGGAATGAAGGAATTGCAGAGCTATCAAATAATTATTTTACCACAGGTTCACTGGAGTATTGGAAATAGAAATTGTATATCCACTAATTCTGGTTTGAACTCCAACAGAACCATTACTGGAACTGAAAACATCAAATCTTAAAGACCTGGTATCTTAATTAAAGTTCTTGAAGAAAGCACAGTAGGTTATAAATAGATCTCAGTATAATTCATCGAAGATTCTATGGATACAAAATATCGAGCTAAAGATCCAGAGGCATGGAAATTTACTGTTAAGAACTCTTCTTCACCTACCATCCCCTTGACCCCCAATTTACATCAGTTCCAAGCTAAGAAGTGACTTAATTTTAATATTGTCCTCCTGTCTTCAATTTTCTCCATTGCCTGTCCATCCCGATCTCTGTAATCTCCACCAGCTGTCCAAGGTCTCTCAGTTTCACTAATTCGAGTCTTTTGAATTCCCCCTGACTTTCATCACATTGGTAGCTGTGCCTTCAATCGGTAAGAGTTTATTGCAAGCAATTTTCTCTCAGAATTTCTACTTTCTTTCCTTTACTCCGAAGCCTTTTTCTTCCACAAAGTTTTGATATTTGCCCTACCTTCTTATTTGAGTTGATGTTTGAGTCTGCATTATGATAGAAGCACCTTCTTAACCCCAAAGGTTTCTCATAACTAGAAATTGTTGAATTCAAACCATCAAACTTTGAGCTCCATTTTCTAGTGAGCATGGCAATCATCATCTTGGTTGAATTTCAGGTCAGGAATGTGAAACTAGCAACAGTGGCACTTCCAATTCATCTTCCAAGAGCCAGACAATTAAGAAGCTATCTCCACTCAATTAACACTGGTGGCTGGTTTCTAGTTCCAATAAAAAGGGCCTTCTCCAATCCGTGAACCACCAGCAGGACTGGTAGTAACACCACAGAAGTGCCATCAGTGGGGTGGGAAAGGTACCAGTTGACAAAAAGCGAGCATTACCAGCAAAGCCAAGTCTGCTGCCTTTGCATTAGTGCCATTGCTGAATTATTGAACGTAATAACCTTAAACATTCAAATAAGTTGCAATTTGGACTTCCCACTGCAAAGCCAGCCCTGGTCAATTTCAGTTTCCTGAAAATATTAGGGGGAGCTTGTGTTCATCTCGGAAAATGGCAGATATCTGGCTTATTGTTATGAATGAATAAATTTATTATCACATGTATACAAGTGAGCACAGTGAAAATTTTAATTGCCTCATAATAATGCCATCTTAGGCACGAAGAAGCCTAGTGCGGGCGCTTAAGGTCAAATACTTAGGAACAAAAAAATTAGAAAAGTAGGGAAATAAGTATCGGCTCCCTACAACTTTAAGGCAGATTGCTGTTGAACTAATAGTCTGCCTACGAAAATAAATGGAAGTGGGAAATGTTGGGTTGTGGACATTGTGTTTATCTTTGCAAACTGCTTCATTCACCACATTATGACGCATCATCCTTCGGCACTTCCGCCACCTGCAACTCGACCCCACGACCAAAGACATTTTTCCCTCTCCGCCCTTATCTGCTTTCCAGAGGGACCACTCTCTCAGTGACTCCCATGTCTGCTCCATACTCCCTACCAGCCCCACCACCCCAGGACTTTTCTCTGAAACCGCAGGAAGTGCTACACCCGCCCCTACAGCTCCCCCCACCCCCTCACCTCCTTCCCAGGCCCCATGAAGAACTTCCACATCAAACAGATGTTCACCTGCACATCTGCTAATGTCATATACTGTATCTGCAGTTCCTGACATGGCCTCTTGTACAGTGCTGATAATTCACTACTGATATATCCCAAAGCTGAATATCAATTATCATTGGGGAATTAGTAAGTGTGCAAAACTGTAGGCAGCTGTAAAACAGAAAAATACATATGAACAGAAATTGCTGGAGAAACAAAACAGGTCTTTTAGTGGCAGAAATAGGGTCACAAATTCTGCTTTCTCGCAACAGATGCTGCCACACCTGCTGAATTTTTCCAGCAATATCTGTTTCTGTTTTTGTTTCAGATCTTCAACATCCACAGTTCTCCATCTTGTTTTAGAATTTGTGTAATGCTTGCTCACTCCATCAAAAGTCAAACTCAAAATGGAAGCCTATTAATTATACGATTAATATATATTGTTGACTTAACTTCATCAAATCTACTGTGTAACCTTGGACATTGCATTAGCCTATAGGCAGTTTCACTTTCTGTAACTTGAACATAAAAGAACTCCCAAACAAACTCCAATGAGAGGAACTGATGGCTACAATTTCACATTTTAGAATTTCTATTGTACCAGTTAAAACCCAAAGGCAACACAGAATTAATCACACATTAACAGACAAGGGATATTTCTTTTAAAAAGATGACATTCACTATAAACCATTGATGCAATATTTATGGCCCTTTAATTATTTTCACCAGTGGCGGCATTTATCCTAGTTACCTAGATACATATTTATAAAAACACTGAGAGGGTACATCTACAAACCATTTCTCATTCAAGTCATGCCAGCCCGGAAAGCATAATTTTCCAGTCTTCCTTTTCACCAGCCAATAAACAACACCCACTTTATAGTCCTCTGATACAAACATTTGAAACTTTAACATGCATGAGCTATTCACACTACTTTGAAATTTTGTTTGGCTTACTTACACATTGTCTCACCAAGTGTTTCTCAAGGTCTAGTCTCTTCCTATTGTTAAACAGAGAACTTAACCGTTTGGTAGACAGCTTTGCTATCATCTCCTCACATGAATTTTGTGTATGTTAACTCAGCTACAGCAGAGCAGGCTGAAATGTAACAGCATTTTGTGAGCTTTAATTAGCACTTGTTAAAAAAAATCATCACCATCGCAGAAGTCTAATCTCTCAGAAGTTATGAAATGATTAAGAAATCAATTTATTCCCTTTCCAGAGTTTCTTTTGGGATTGAAAGGAACCTCACAAACACAAGATTTTTCAAAGTGCAGCATTTGTTGCAATTTTTTTACTGTTACTATCAAAATCCAAAATGATGTTTACAATGATACTTCATTGTGAATGAATCATGATTCAGATTCAGTGGATTAATTATTCAGTACCAGCTCCATTTAACTGTAATCTTCAATAGCAAACTTTGTAGCATTGATTTCATAGCTGCATAATGTAGATTAATAAAATGGTGTCAGGGTAACGTGTGTCTAAGTGTGCTTTTAAAGGACTTGATATGGCAAACTACTTCATTTGATGCTGTAATGTATTTATGATGTTGACTGATTTGTATTAGCCAATGACACACGGCAGGAGGAGAATGTTTTCTGATATTCTTCTGGTGAAGGACTCTATAATAGACAGGATGCACCAAGGAATTTCCTGTGTAACTAGGGAGAGCATAATAGGGCTCCTTTAAGATCAAAATGACCTTCTATGTGTGGAACTGCAGGAGATCGGTGAGATACTAAATAAGTATTTTGCGTCAGTATTTACTATGGAGAACAAAATGGAAACTAGAGAACTTGGAGAAGTCAGTAGTGATATCTTTAAAAAGTATCCATAT
Source organism: Stegostoma tigrinum (assembly GCF_030684315.1). Taxonomy (NCBI): domain Eukaryota; kingdom Metazoa; phylum Chordata; class Chondrichthyes; order Orectolobiformes; family Stegostomatidae; genus Stegostoma; species Stegostoma tigrinum. The sequence continues at coordinate 16,227,636 of NC_081367.1, read as the reverse complement.
TACAGAGAGGGAGGTGCCAGATAAAAGTGGATCAGGTGCATTGCAGAACTTTGTGGGAAGTTAATGGAAGTGATTGCTGGCCACCTTGCTGAGATATTTGTATCATCGATAGCCACGGTTTAGGTGCCAGAAGACTGGAGGGTGGTAAATATGGTGCCATTATTTAAGGAAGATGGTAAGGAGAAGTCAGGGAACTAAAGACCAGTAAGCCTGATGTTAATGGTGGCTGAGATTTCATAGAATCCCAACAATGTGAAAACAGGCCATTCAGCTCAGCAAGTCCACACCGCCCCTCCGAAGAGCAGCCCACCCAAACCCAATACTGCTGCATTTCCCTTGTCTAAGCCACCTAACCCAAACATCCCTGGGCATTATGGGCAATTTAGCATGGTCAGTCCATCTAACCTGCACATCTTTGGGCTGTGGGAGGAAACGCACGCAGACACAGAAGAATGTGCAAATTCTATACCGACAGTCACCCGAAGCTGGAATTGAACCCGGGTCCCTGGTGCTGTGAGGCAACAGTGCTAACCACTGAGCCACCGTGCCACCCCAAGATGTTGGAAGGGATTCTGAGGGACAGGGTTTACATGTATTCGGAGAGGCAAGGACTGATTAGGGATAGTCAACATGGTTTGTACATGGGAAATTGTGTCTCACGAACTTGATTGAGTTTTTTCAAGAAGCAACAAAGAAGATTGATGAAAGCAGAGTGGTGGACATTGACTATTGGCCTTCAGCAAGGCATTCAACAAAGTTCAGCACAGTAGACTGGTTAGCAAGCAGAGATCACATGGAATCCAGGGAGAGCTAGTCAATTGGATGCAAAATTATCTTGAAGTTTGAAGACAGAGGATGATGGTGGAGGGTTGTCTTTCAGACTGGAGGCCTGTGACCAGCACTGTGCCACAAGGATCATTGCTGGGTCCACTGGTCATTGTCATGTATACAAATGATTTGGATGTGAATATAGGAGGAATGGTTGCAAGTTTGCAAATGACACCAGAATTTGTGGTGTAATGGACAATGAAAAACGTTATCTGAGTACAATAGGAAATTGATCCAATGGGATGATGGCAGATGGAGTTTAATAGATAAATGTGAGGTGTTGCATTTTGGTAAGGCAAATTAGGACATGAAATGTTCACTTAATATTGATGTCCTGGGGAGCTTTGCCAAACAAAGATACCTTGGGTTGTAGGTTTACATTTCCTTGAAAGTGGAGTCACAGGTTAATAGAATACTGAAGAAGATGTTTGGTACGCTTGCCTTTATTGGTCGGTGCATTGATTGTAGGAGTTGGAATGTCAAATTGTGGCTGGACAGGACATAGGTTAGGCCACTTTTGGAATACTGCATTCAATTCTGATCTCCATGCTATAGGACAGATATAGTGATACTTGAAAGGGTGAAGAAAAGATTTACAAGGGTTTTGCCAGGGTTCAAGGGTATGAGCTATAGGGAGAGGCTGAATAGGATGGGACTATTTTCCCTGGACCATTGGAGACTGAGGGAGGGGTGACGTTACAGAGGATTATAATATCATGAGGAACATGAATTGAATGAATAGCCAATTTCTTTTCCCCGGGATAGGGGAGCCCAAAACTAAAGGACATAGGCTTAAGGTGAGAGGGGAAAGATTTAAAAGGGACCTAAGGGGCGATATTTCCATGCAGAGGGTGGTATGTGTATGGAATGAGCTGCCAAACTAGTGGAGGCAGGTAGAATTACAACATTTAAGTGACATCTTGATGGGTACATGAATAGGATGTTTTTGCAGGGTAATGGGCTAGTTGCAGCCAAATGGGATTAGACTAATTTAGATTATCTGGTTGGCATGAATGAGTTGGACTTCAGGGTCTGTTTCCATGCTGTACATTCATATGAATCAGTTGCAAAACCTTGTTGCTGATGTGCAGCAAAAGTTCTACCAAATATGTCTTCAACAAGCACATGCACATGTTGAGCTCAGTATCCATCCTAACTTGTTACTGGTGGATTTACCAGATTGTTGCTAAGGTTGGCTGGCTTATTTTGAAGTCAATCAACCATCCTTAAAGATGATAGATTTCCAGTGTGGTCACTCAATTTAGTCACTTGTCACTGAGATTAGTGGAGTTATATGGAAATTAGTTTAATAACCTCAGTCACACTCTATTATCACTGATGTTGGTGGCATCGGCATCAACAGACTGCTACTGAGGTCAGTAAACTCTTGCTCAAGTTGGTAAACCATCACTAATACAGATTGAGTGCTGATGACGCCATTGGCCCTGCTAGTCACATTAGCTCTCATTTGCCCTGACTATTGCTAATGATGAACATGGAGTGTGCCTCTGAGACTGAGCATGAACACCTTGACAATATGGCAAAATGATGACTATCATCCTCTTGGACAAGGTCACAATTTCCTCTTCCTTACCACCTGTTTGAGGATGGACTGTGTTTTATATTATGCAGCACTGATCTACAAACGAATGCAGAAATTGCTGATGGAACTTAGCAAGTCTGACAAACAACAATGGAGAGAAAGCAGAGTTATCATTCTGAGTCCAGTGACCTTTCTTCAGAACATAACTCAAAAGTTCTACTGTTTTCTTTACACAGATGCTGCCAAACTTGCTGCGTTTCTGCAGTAATTTCTGTTTCTGTTTGTTTTAGATCTCCAGCATCTGCAGTTCTTAATTTTTTTACACTATCAATACATGTTGGTGACCTGGACTCAGCATTGAATACACATTATATTATTTCTACAGTGGAAACATGAAGGTGCTGGCGAACCTCTGAAAATACTTTGTTGTGATTCCTAAATCCTAAAATCTTGAAATTCCAGCCTAGATCCTGAATTTTGATCACAGGTCAAAAAGAAGTGGTGAGGCACATTGTAAATGCCTTAGTTCTTACTTCAGTGATTCTGCTCAAACCATTTGTTGTCTGATCCGAATACTGTCATTTTTCACCCAATAGCTCTTCAGTTAAAAAGGCAGAATTAACTGAAGAAGGAACTCAGTCAAGCGTACATTTCAACCAACAATTTGTTAGCTCAACCTTTTACAAATTCGCAACTCTTCCTTAAGGTTCCTTCCTGCCTGCTTTGATGCTCTGTAACCACAAAGCTGAAATAAATACATGTCCCTATTAAGAGTTTCCATCTCACAGAGGTAGCTACAGACCAGTCTGTTCCCTGAAGTCCAGGCTGACAAATAACCTTGAATCCCACCACGAGCATATGGGGAAATTTGAATTCAATAAAATTTGGAATTAAAAGCTAGCATAATGACCACTGTGAATTGTTGCTTTTAAAAAAAAATTCTTCACTAAGGTCTTATTGGGAGAGAAATCTGCTGTCAACACTCATTCTGGCCCAGAACCACAATAACGACTCTTAACTGTCCCCTGAAACAGCCTCGCAAGCCAGACTAGCAGTCAAACAGCTAAAAAGTCTAAGAAAACGTAGTAAGAAGAGGGCCACTCAGCATCAATTGAGACACTGGAAATGACAAAGATAAACCCAGCATTGTTAACTTTGCAAAAGCTTCCTTACTAACAGACAGAATAAGAAATACTGAGCATAGATGGTGGTGCAGTGGTATACAGAGGGAGAAATTAACCTGGTAGGAATTAAGAACGGAAGCAGAAATTGGTAGAAAAACTCAGCAGGTTGGGGAACATCAGTGGGACCAGTGACCCTTCTTCAGAAACCTGAAGAAAGGCCACTGATCTGAAACATTAGCTTTGTTTCCTCTCCATAGATGCTGTCAGATCTGCTGAGTTTTTCCAGTAATTTCTGTGTCTGTTTCTGATTTCCAGCATTTGCAGTTCTTTGCTTTTTTTTTGTCAGGGTGTAATCAATATTGACTCCAGATCCCTTGAAATCTCATGGCATCAGGTCGAACATGATTGCTACGCATTGCTGCAAACTATACCCTGCTTATCTCTGTCGGCACTCTTCCATGTTGAACATGACTTGGTAGAAGCACTGATGGTGACAGAGTGAGGGATTTATTATCCATAACCTGCTCAGTAGCATCAGCACTGAACCAAAACTGGTAGGGTACTGAAGGACATGGCTGCTAGACTATGTGTATGGCAAGTAACAAAGGAAACAACAAGGGAGGCCAGCCAGCCAGCCAGCCAGCCAGCCAGCCAGCCAGTCAGCTAGTCAGCCAGTCAGCCAGTCAGCCAGTCAGCGATGTATCCATTAGGATATCAGTGGGAGTACCACAGCATATCCTGTAGAGACAAAATCACATCTACATTTTTAGGACACCCTTTACTGCATTGTGTACCATTAATAACACGTTATTGGAACCACACCTAGGAAGATGGTTACAGTTGCTGGAAGCTCCCTCTCTCAGCCAAGTCTCCGTAATCGCAACAATGTCAGAGTTCCAAGTACTAACCGAAGCTCTAAGTTCATCTACTTTGCATATTATACCTCTCGCATTGAAACTTATGCATGTCAGGCCACCCACCTCTGTTCAGCAGCGTTTCCCTGCTTGTTCTTGTTTTATAACTATGTTTGCCTTGGTTTCCACCTCTCCCTCAATTTCTGCATCTACTACCATCCTTCTCTGGTTCCCATCTCCCTGCCACACTAGCTTAAACTGCCCCCCCAACTGCTCTACCAAGTACCCCCCCCAACCAAGGACATCAGTCCCAGTCCTGCCCAGGTATAACCTGTCCAGTTTGTACAGGTCCCACATTCCCAAATCAGTCCAAAATTCCATGAATCTGAAACCCACCTCCTCACACCATCTTTTCAGCTGCATGTTCATCCTACATATCCTGCTGTTTCTACTCAGACTGGCGTTACGGAGATGACAAAAAAGTCTACAAAAAGATATAGTTAAATGAGAAAGTGAAGATGTGCAAAATGACATGTAACACGGGAAAATGTGGAAGTGTCCATTTTGGCAGTAAGAATGAGAAGGAAACACATTCTCTAAATGGTGAGGCATTGCAAAGCTCTAAGATGCATAGGGATCTGGATATCCTCATCCATGAGCTGCAACTGCATGTATTTAGGAAAGCTTGTGGATTGTTATCATTTAATAAAAGGGGAATTGATAGTGGATGCAGAGTTCTCAAACATTTTTAAACGTGAGGTGGATAGATTCTTGTTAATCGTTGTCATTGTCATCACTAAATCCCTCACTATCGACATCCTGGGGATTACAACTGACTAGAAATTGAACAGGACCAGCCACTTATGTACTGTGATTACATCAGAAAAAAAAAACCTGGAATTAAAAGTTTAAAGATGAAAAGTCTAATCACGATCATTTTGATTGTCATAACAACCCATCTGGTTCACTAAAGTTCATTTGGGAGGGATATCTACCATCCTTCCTCAGTCTGGCAATGTGATTAGCTCTTAAGCCTACTGAAATGGCCAAGCAAGCCATTCAGTTGATGTAGTGCTAATAGTCTCAACAAAGGAATGAATTCAGCCGAATGACCTGATATATTGATGTAGGTGCTGGAAACAACAAGAAAAATCTCAACTCTGTCAATACTGAAAAGTCTATTTTACTAATACCTGGGGGTTACTGCCAAAATTGGGAATCCTTTCTCAGACACTAGTCAAGTAACAGCCTGACATGGTCACATTCACAAAATCCTTCCTTACAATGTCCCAAACAACAACACCACCATTCCCCAGGTATGTCCCATTCTACTGGCAGATCAAATCCAACTGAGATGCCTGGACATTGGCATTCAGTTAGACAAGTGTTTGCCCAGGAAGTCCTCAACATTGAAGTCTCATGACATCAGTCAAACATGTGCAAGGAAATGTCCAAGTGATCATCACTGATGAATCGGCTGATGAATCAATGTTGAACATGAATAGGAGAAAGCACTGAGGGTGCAGAGTATACTCTGGGCAGGGGTCTTCAACATCCATCACCAAGATTGGCTCAGCAGCACCAGAACTGAGACAGCAATATGATTTGATTTATTGTTGCCACATGCACTGAGATACAGTGAAAAGTGTTGGTTTGCATGCTATTCATGAAAATTGCACCACACAAAGTGTATCCGGGGAGCAGAACAGAGTGCAGAATATAGAGTTCTAGCTGCTGAGACAGAGAGAGAGAGAGATCAGAGTTAACATTTGAAATGTCTGTTCAAATGTCTGATAGCAGCAAGAAAGAAGCTGTTCTTGAATCTGTTTGTAAATGTATTCAAACTTTAATAATGTCTGCCCAATGGAAGATTGTATGAGACAGTACATTTTGGGGAAGGAGAGGTTTTTGTTTATTTTGGTAGCTTCCCAAGGCAGCAGGAAGTCAATGGGTGGAAGGCTGGTTTTTGCATGGGCCGGGCTGTGTTCACAACTCTCCATAGTTTCTGGCAGTTTTAGGAAAAGGAGTTGCCATTCTACACTGTGATGCATCCAGACAGGATGTTTTCTACGGTACATCTAAAGAAATTGATGAGTCAATGTGGACATATCAAATTTCATTTGTCTTCTAAGGAAGTAGAGGTAGTCTTGTACTTTCTTGGCCATTTCCTCAACATGGGTGGACAGATCATCGATGAACATCACTCCCAGGAACTTGACACTCGGCCATCTCCACCTCAGCACCATTGATGCAGACAGGGGTGTGGCCTCCACTGAAGTCAATGGCCAGCTCATTCATTTTGAAGGAAAATCAGAGTTAACATTTTGTGTCCATTGTGAGGAAGAGTCATCGCAACCGAGATGTTAACTCTGATTTCTCTACATGGATGTTGCCAGAACTGTTGAGCCTTTCCAACAACTTCTATTTTTGTTGTTGATGGAGAGACTGTTGTCTTTATAATATACCACAAAGCACTCAATCTTTTTCGAGTTCTCAAAGATGAGGGCAGAATTGAATAAGAGCCTGAACAACATTGACTATGATGAGAAAGGTGGCCGAATAATGTGACGGAACTATTTTGATTTCAGGAGCAATTCAGTGCAACTTCTAAGCAAGAAGTAGGCATTTGGTGAGATTCTCATTTACCAGTAGCAAGTGGTCTGCTAAGGGGGATTATTGCTTGTTAATGACCATATTAACTATGCATCCAACCTCATTATTATAGTTTTCATCCTACCACACACCGCACAAGCTAGATGCCAAAATGTTTCGATATTAAAGCCAGGGCAGGTACCGGGTACTTCAGCTTGTCACTAGCCCTACAACAGTCCATTTCAAGGCACACTCCATGAGCATCGGCCACAAGTACCCCATTTCCATAGACGTTGACATCTTTCACATGCTAACCTCTAAGAATCCACATCTCTGATCCAGTTGCAGAACACATAAGCACCTTAGTATTGCACCTTGGACTGAACTGTAAACGTTGAGTGGTAAACATTGTTTAAATGGACTTCAGTATAGCATCCAACAAGGTTCTGTAATGTAGGCTGGTTAGTAAGGTTAGATCTCGTGGGATATGGGGAGCTAGCCAATTTGATGCAAAATTGGCATGAAGGTAGGAAGAGAGTGGTGGTAGATGTTTGCTTTTCGGACTGGTGGCCTGTGACCAGAGGTGTGCAAAAAGGATTGGTGCTGGATGCACTGCTTTTTGACATTAATATCTATGATTTGGATGTAAATATAGAAGGTATGGTTAGTATGCTTGCTGAAAACACCAAAATTGGTGGTGTAATGGATAGTGAAGAAGGTTATCTTAAGGTACAAGAAGATCTTGATAAGATTGGCCAATTGACCAAAGAACGGTAGATGAATTTTGATTTAGATAAATGTGAGGTGTTGGATTTTGATAAGACAAACCAGGGCAGGAGTTATACAGTCAACATGGGGTCCTAGGGAGTGTTCCAAAACAAAGAGACATATAGGGTACAGGTCCATAGTTCCTTGAAAGTGGAGTCACAGGTAGACAGGGTGGTGAAGAAGGTGTTTGGCATGCTTGCATTCATTGGTCAGAACATTGAGTACAGGAGTTGACATATCACATACAGGACATTGGTGAGGCCATTGTTAGAATACTGCGTACAATTCTGGTCCATCTCCCATAGGAAGGATGTTGTTAAACTTGAGAGGCTGCAGAAAAGGTTTACAAGGATGATGGCTTTGACTTATAGGGAGAGGCTGAATAAGCTTATTGCAGCATTGGAGACTGAGGGATGATCTTATAGAGGTCTATAACATTATGAGCGGTGTGAATGGGGTGAAAACCATGGTCTTTTTCCTGGTGTGGAAGAGTCCAAAACTAGAGGACAAAGGTTTATGGTGTGAGGGAAAAAATTTAAAAGGACCTGAAGGATAACTTTCTCACATAGCTGGTGGTGTGTGTATGGAATGAGCTGCCAGTGGAAGTGGTGGAGGCTGGTACAATTACAACATTTAAAAGGCACCTGGATGGGTGTATAAATAGGACAAATTGAGACGGACATGGGCCGAATGCTGGAAAATGGGATTTAGTCAGATTGGGAGGTCTGGTCAGTAGGGATGAGTTAGGCTGAATGGTCCATTTTCGTGCTCTATGACTCTATGACTCCACAACTTGTCAGAAACAGCAACATGCATAAAGTACGGTGCTAACCTGCTGAAGCTACAAAACAGGACTACTTGCATATTAAACAGCATAGGCATAAATGATATAGCTAAGCAATTTTACAACCAATGGATCAGGCCTATATATTACTTCAAAAGAAGAAATTCAATAAAAATGTATTTATTTCAATTCAGTGACAATGGTAAAATCCAGGGTGATACATTTGCCACAACCTTCCTCCAAAAGCACTGAGAGGATGTTTCATCTTGGTCTCCCAAGGAAGTCTCCAGCATCACAGGTGTGAGCCTTCACCTAAATCAATTTACAACACGTGTTCTCAATAAAGGGATGGAGGCTCTGAATACTACAAAGGCCATGGATCCTGACCATATTCCAGGAACAATATTGAAGACTTGTGCTCTCAAACTTGCAGAGGCCCTAGCCAAGCTGTTACAGTGCAGCTACAGCTGCAAAACTGGTGAAATAACTGCACAGAGGCCGGTATCCTGAGATTAAGTCACACTTCATTTACTTGTGTGCGGTACACTGACTGTGGCCGACCAGCTCAGAGTCAGTCCCCTGAACTAAACTGTCCCCTCATTTTGAAGAGGCACGTGGACAGCTTTGGCATTCCTGTTGCCATTTTACCCTCCTCCCACACCCCTCCCCCCTCCCCGCCCACCTGTCTATAAAAATTAGGTTTAACCTGGTGCAGAGACTCTTTCCCATCAGCAACTCTGCTGGAGCTATCCCTGGTGCTGTGTGTGGTGCAGTTCTGTAATCATGCAGGAACTGGGACAGTTTGGTATCAAGTGACACTGTAGACTGCTTCTTTAAGCCTGTCTTCAACATCTGGACTGCTCTGTCTACCAGACCATTGGGCGATGGATGGTATGGAGCTGGCCTTGTGCTGAAAGCCATTCGACTTTAGGAAATACTCAAATTTCCTGCTGGTAAATGATGTTCCATTGTCCCTAACCGATATTTCTGGGAATCCATGTATCACAAACAATACTCACAGCTTCTCAATTGTCATCCCTGAGTTTGCTGAATTGAGCTTATGCACATCCAGCCACTTTGAATGGGGTATCCACAATGACAAGGAGCAATGAGCTCATGAAAGGACGAGCATTGACCTGCAATTGAGTTTAGAATCATAGAATCACTGTGTGGAGATAGACCTTTCAGCCCAACAAGTCCACACCAACCCTCAGAGCATCCCACCCTGACCCATATCCCTATAACCCACCTAATCTATACATACCTGAACAATATGGGTAATTTAGCATGGCCAATCCACCTAACCTACACATCTTTGGACCGTGGGAGGACAGCAGAGCACCCAGAGGAAACCCACGCAGACACAGGGAGAATGTGCAAACTCCACACAGACAGTCACCGGAGGGTGGAATTGAACCCAGATCCCTAATGTACTGTGAGGCAGCAATGCTAACCACTGAGCCACTGTGCCACGAGTGTTTACTCAGCCATTCCCACAAATGTGGGGCGACCGCTTGTGGCAATTTTTGCCCTCGTTGGCACTCCGGGAACCGTACCACCAACAAGTGTGTTGGCGTCAGAACCTGGCCACCAGACATGGCTTCTTGCTGGCATCTTCATCTTGGAAACCCCTGGATGACCCAGGGTATCTGACAGTGACCTGTACTCAGGACAGTCACTCTTGTTCCCCACTGTATTGTGGCCATACACTATGGTGATCTGGTCTCACCGGACCCAGAAAGGTTTTAATCCTGGCTGCAATGACCTTTCTGTTTCCCCTATTACCGCTAGATATTTCAGTTTCGCTCGGACGGGATCTTTTGTATTCACAGTCAGATATTGTCCACGGTGACTAGAGGGTGTTCAGGAAAAAAACAAAGTGGCCCGGTGGGGTATCTGCCAGTGGGATGCAGCTCAAAGCATTCACATTAGCCACTCAGCTTCCTGGACGGTGTACTAACTTGTACTTGTACATGCTGAGAATAAGGGCGGAAGGATGGCACCACCTTGCCTTCCTTCAATAGCGCTAGCAGAGGTTTATGATCTGTTACTAGAACAATTTCCCACCCACAAATGTGCTGGCAGAACTTCCTCACACCAAAGATGACCACCAAACTTTATTTCTCTACCTGAGCATATTTACATTGAGTATCAGCCAAAGTCTGGGAAACATTTACTATCAGGTGTCCATCTCCATTAGGCTAATGGTTGAGCCAACACTATCCTGAAACCACACAGGCAAGCATCACATGTCAGCACCACCTCTCCATTCGGATTGTAATAGGCCAACGCCTTAGATGACAGTAGCTGCTTTTTCACTTCCCTAAAGGCTACTTCTCAGTTACGCAACCATTTCCAATGCTGACCCTTTTTCAATAACAAATGTCCGGGTGCCAAGATGGAGGCCAGGTTACATATGAACTCCCCTCGCCTTGCCTTGCATTTGAGAATATATGTAACCTTCCTCGTCCCTGACTGGCATCACTCCACTTCTTTCATCCCGTTTTACTTACATGCTGATTGAATATGATATTGCTCACTTTTATGTCAACTGCCATTATATTTTGGTCTCTCTTTGCCAACATTATGTTCCACCTCACTTCTCTCAGCTTATTGTAATTAAGCTGGTTTGTCTCTGAAGAAGATAGCCCAGCTTTGCTTCCCTAACCAAGTGTTAAGAGCTGCTAAGGTAGTAACAGCCCACCATTGAATTCAAGCTGAAGCTATGGACGACACAGCCGTATCCTCTTAGTGCAGCCCTAGTAGGTGTTTGTGGTTTGTTATTACTGCAAATTTATGCCCATAAGGGTTTTAGTGGAAATTTCTTAAACCAAAGGTGACTGCCAAACCTTGCTTCCCTATCTGGGCGTATCTTTGTTTGGCATCAGCCAAAGGTCGGCAAGAATATGCTGTGGGGCAGTTCTCTCTGCTGGGCCACTGGTGAGCCAACATTACCGCATGGGGAGGTATTGCATGACAGCACCATATCTCGCTCAGGATCATAAAGAGTCAACATCTTAAATGATGATACCTGCTTCATGACAGTCTATACCCTGCCAATGAGACCATTTCCAAGGCTGACCCTTTCTCAATAGCAATTGTAAGGATGCCAGGATAGCGGGTAGGTAATGTATGAATTTTTCACAATAATTCACCAGCTGAAGGAAAGATGTAATCTCCTGTGTGGACATGCGAATCTGGGTACATTTGATTGCCCTCATGTGTATATTCCAATCGGTGTAAACTGGTTTTGTGGACTCTGTAACCCAAGTAGGTCACCTGGAACACACATTTCCCCTTTCTAAGGCATACTCTTGCCTGGGAGAAATGTTTAAGCACTATGTCCTAGTTCTCCAAGTGCTCCTCATTGGTTGTCTAAGAAATTAACACATCATTCAGATAAACGGCAACCTGGGGTAGCCCTTATGAAATATTCTCCAAGGTTCACTGGAAAAGGTTACAGGCTGACGATACCCCAAACGGCAGTTTTGTATATTGGTATGAAGCCTTATAGTTATTTATTATAGCGTACTTCTGGGATTCCTCATCCATTGGCAATTGCAGATAGACATGGCTTATGTCCAACATTGTAAAGGACAGCTCCCCCCTCTAACTTTGCATACAAGTCCTCTATGTGAGGGATCAGGTACTTATCAAGCTGCTAGAAGCAGTTTACCATTTGCTTAAAATCCCCACAAAGGCATACTGAGCCATCAGGCTTCACAGTCGGAATGACCGGTGCTTCCTATTCCGCAAACTGTACAAGTTTGATGATTTCTTCGCTTTCCAGCCTCCTGACTGCTGCCTCTAATTCTTCCCACAAGGCAAATCGCATGGGGCGGGCCTTGCAAAATCTTGGAATCACTTCCTGGTCAACATGTAAAGTGGCCTCGGCCCTTTTGATAGTCGAAGAACTTCTTGAAAAGAAACGTGGGCATTTCACTAGGACATCACCAAAAGCTATTTTCCGATTGAACCAGTTGATCCACTCAAGGTGAATCTTTCTTAACTAATTCTATCCCAATAGGTTTGGGCCCAAGCTTCTTACTACGATCAGTGGTAACTGCACCAACTGCTTCTTACAGAAGACCAGAACTGAATGCATTCCCTTAACCTGCAACAGTTCCCCAGTGTATGTTCTCAGTCTGGCTGAGGTATTGCACAAACCTGAGGGTCGGAGTCCCAAGTGAACCTTGCTAAAGACAATCACAGGTACAGCTTGCATCAATATCAACCTGAGTGGGAACTGCGTGACCATTTAACCAAATATTAATTTTTATCAGTTCTGATTTGGACGTCACTAAGCAATTTATTTGTTCCAACATACACATAGGGGGAATTTCCGGGGTGTGCACTCTCCTGTGTACAAGTTTCCTTGCTCAAGCCAGCCCTTGTGGGACACTTTTGCTGTCCTGAATCCGCGTACTGGTAGACAAGATGGAGGCCAGGTTACATATGAACTCCTCTCCCTTGTCTTGCATTTGAAAATATACGTCACCTTGCCGGCGCAGATCCTGAAGAACTTATTAGCTTCTTGGCTGAGGCTCAGCTTTGTTGTGGGGGTCTGCTGTGGACTGGTCCCTTTGCTCAGATGATGCCCTGTGTGAGGCTCTGTGATTGTCTACACTCAAGTGGTGTACCCCAAGCTCAGTCAGGCAGGTGAGGGAGTCCACTTCCATTGGAATACCCCTGTAGTTCCCATGCTCCAATTGCTGCATTTTCTAATCACAAAGCCGGTTGTAGTGCCTGTTTGAAGTCTAGTTGGGCTTCAGCTAGTAGACACTTCTACATGGTTACATCATTAATGCCACATACCACACGGTCTCTCGGCATCTCAGTCAGGGTTAACCCAAAATCACAGTGTGCTAGTTGTTTCAACCATGTGAAAAATCCCAGTACAGATTCCCCAGGTTCTCTAACAGCCGAATAAAATTGAGAGGATTGGAGGAAGTTTGTGGTCATAATATTCCTTTACCAACTCTGTCGGCTCTTCGAAAGTTTTAGTGTTTGGTATCTCTGGGAAAGCTAAGCCCCGTATAATCAAAAATGCCGCAAGTCGGCAAACAGTTAGAAGGATTATTCATTGTTTTCCATCTGACCAGAAAAAATATTGCATTCTTTCCACATACCAGGCTGAGTCTTTGACAGAGAGATCAAATGAGTCAAGCTTCCCGAATAAAGGAATGCTGCCAGAAATGCTTACACCAACTCCAAGATGACTTTTGCGAGCAAATGTTCTTCAGCTACGTATTGTTTTCTCCCGTCACCACTGAAATAACTCCATAGAGGCTGTCACTAAGTCACCCTTTATTGACTTGTACACCCTACACTGGCTGTGACCAGCCAGCTCAGAGTTAGTTGCCTGATCTAAACTGACTCCCTCACTTAGAAGAGGCATGCGGCCAGCTTTGGTGTTCATGCTGCCATTTTAACTGGCAATCAGCTCGATAATGTGGAACATTTCCCAAGTATGTCTTGCACACTAAGTGGAGGACAAACCCAACTTAGCCAATTACTGCCCCATCAGTCTACTCATGAACATCAGCAACATGATGGGAAGGGTCACCAACACTGCACTGGGAAGCAATAGAAGAAGAGGGGTTCTCTGCAAAGAGTCAGGCCCATGTAGGATCTACACCTTTCTCAATTTCATTGAAAAACAGTGAGCTGCTTACTGAAATGTGCCACTTAATGCAGGCAGACCTATAGCCTCAAAGGAGGGCATGGGTGGCATTACTGGTGGCTATAAAAGTGATCACAGTCTTGATCAACTTCACATTGCGTTCCTTTCTGGATGCAGTGGGGAACATGACAATTGTTCTGGGCCAGACCAGACTCCTCAAGAAGATAGCCTAGATCCCAGCTTTTATTACTTTTAAAGGCAAGTGTAAAGCATTGTGTTCTGGATGCAATGCAATTGATCCACTGATGGGCTTGAAGCAAAACACGCTTTATTCTTACAATACGGTTAAAATACAAACAAAAGAAAAAAGAATAAGAATACCTCAATTCTATTAGAAAACTTAACAACATAATAGATTATTTAACTACTAACCAGCAACTTTGTCTGTTTAATAACACCTTATAAACACACCCTGGCAAAGGCAAATTCAGTAAAATAGATTGTTTCACAGGCAATTCTCCAGCACACAAGAACGTAATATCAAGAGAGAGAGAGATAGACAGAGAAAGAGAGAGAGAACTCAAGTGTTTTACTCTAGCAGGGACAGATGTATAACAGTTTACAAACTCCAACAGTTTAAATGTTTAAACTAAACTCCTGGTTCTGTGTGAGTTCACCCCACCCCTTCATGTTGCTTCTGTTCCAACTTTAAGAAAAGAACAAGGCCTCACAAGCTGTTTGCCTTATTGGCTTGGAACAAATCACATAGCATCTTTGTCTCAACCTCTCTTCATCAAAGTAAAACAGGACAATATACACTTCTTGAAGCCATTGTATCACCACACCATCCTTGCATAGTTCATGATCAACTTCTGTACAATCAAAGTCACAGAACTGAACGCAAAGAATTCCATTCTTAGTTTTTCGAGAAAGAAGCAGGTAGAGACAACATATATCGATTTCTCACCTGGCAGTGATAGAACAATTTAGAATCAGCCAGTTGTGCTTGATTTGCCCTACATTCACAAGAATCCACTCCCTCTACCACTGGCTCTCCAAAGCAGCATTGCATATTATCTATAAGACAAACCACAGAAACTCCAAATTCCTCAGACCACATCTTCCAACCTCATGGCCACTTTCAACTAGGAGGACAAGAGTAGGAGATGCATGGGAACACTACCACCTGCAAGTTCCCCTCCAAGTACACACCATCCTAATATGGAAATGTATTGCCATTCCTTCATTGTGATTGTGTTAAAATCCTGAAATTCCATCCTCAACAACATTGAGAATCTACCTACAGCACATGGACTGCAGAGGTTAAAGAAGTCAGCTCATCACCATCTTCTAAAGTAGTTACAGACAATAAATACTGGGCTAGTCCCAGGCACTGATTTACACACCCCTTGGATGAATAAAATAAATGGGGAAAACATCTTTCCTACTTCTACCCTGTAAAGTCCTGTGAGAATTTTGTATGCTTCAATAGAATCACAACTCATTCTTCTAAAGTATTGGGTCCATTTACCTAAATTTCACTTTTTAAAATACCTGTGCCATACTCTGGTGAAGCTTCATTGCACTCCTTCAGCAGCAAGTATATTGCCCCTAGGTAAGAAGCTTAAAATGGTACACAATCCAAAAGTGTCGAATAGAAATAAGCTGTCATAAATTTTGCTTGTCACCTGGGTCCCTATCACCAGGAATAGGTTAATTGTACATTGCTATCCTCGTTATTAGACCTTAATTCATTTTTAGCTCACATACTATGAGGATAACAAAACCAATTATTGAATCGGCACAATTGAAGCAAACTTTGTAAATTATACCATTCTACCTACATGCAGCTGGCTGAGAAAACAAACCAAACTGCAGCATAAAAAGGTCTAAAGGATTTAGCTTTACACGTTGACATGTGAAAATAGAAACACCAGCTGAATTTTCAGGGATTGGAACTAGCATGTCACAATTGCACATATCACAACATACCTAAAACACAAACTAACAAAAGAACAAATCATTTTCATTCTGTAATTACTGATGGAAAATACAGTAAAAATATCGAATACACTCAGACCATGTGGCTATGAATGATGAATGCAACACAGTAGTGGTTTCTACACTCTGGAGGTGATTAACACAGAAAGCAACAAAAAAAACCCTGCAGCAGCATGACAATGATTTCTTGTTTGCAAAAAGTTCCAGCCAAAACTCCCCCACTTATTTGGAGAGTGGTATGATACTCAAGCAAACATGCTTAGGGAGATACCCACGTTCAATTTGGTCAGTACTAAATTACTACTTTCGGTCAAAGTTGAGTTGGGGATGTGGGAGAGGTGGTGGTTGGGCTGGCAATTGGCCTTTATATCTCTGGGTGTTGATGCCGAGGGGTGTATTAAAATAAATTAGGCATGCTTCCTGCCTCCTGACCAACATCTCGATTTTTTTTCTGAAGTAGCAGTAGTGGGTCCAGAGTGATAAGTAACTGCCACCCTACTGTGAGAATTATCCCACAGATTTGGGGACTCAAAGGGGCTTCTAAACATAAACTTTCCAGCAGCAAGACAAACATCACTTTCTTCCAGGAGGTGGCCTCACCACGGGCTGGTTCTTAGCTTGACATTATAACAGGGCAGGCGATGGATAGGTGCCAATTCAATCAGGTGGCACTGCAGCTGTATAAGATCAGCAGGCTCGCCGCAGGAGGCGGGTACTGATAATTCAAGTTGGGAACTGTGCGGCCACCCTTAATAAGGAAGTCTTCTCACTGGTCTGCACATGAAACATTAAAAATCCACAATGTCTATCTACAAGTGATTCATCATGAAGAGGAAATCCCTCTGCTGCATCTGTCTTGGCCAAAATTATGGTCTTGCATTCTTGTAGATTCCTGTTCAGATCACAGAGCTTTGGTCACCAATGCATGTCTGCCCAAAGTCTTCTGTAAGAACTAGCAGCTTAGCTCATGGTGGTTGGATGTAGTTATTAGGCTGGGGGTGAGATGAGGGCGTGGAATCTGCCGGGGGTGAAATTCTGGCAGTAGCTCAAATGTCACTTCCATTTGGGGCCCTGATAAGACAAATTGCCTGACAACATTCATGGACTAGGTAAGAGTTCCACTTCCCTTTATGAAACCGCTCCACCATTAATTCCACTATTTTTCTGGGCCCCCTCAATCATACTTCCAAGCCCACCACAGCATTATAATTTCAATTCAGCCCTATGCATTGGGTCACACATGACAAATAGAGAGTCGGGTCAGATACTGGAGGTCATCTGGTACCAGGGGAAGTAGCAATAAAATCAGAAAGCACTGGAAATACTCAGCAGGTCTGACAACATCTACGGAGAGAGGAAGTACGTTAACATTTCAAGTCAAATGTGTCTTCTCTTCAGAATGGCTGATAATTGAGTGTTCAGCGCATACTGCACCAAGCAGTAGAAGAGGTTTGTTGTGTAGTTACTGTTAGAGATATGGGGCTTGAAAATGCAATGGCCGTTGGGTGACGAAACGTTTTCTTTCTATGTAAGTGAAGTCAAGCATGAATGAGTGAAGGAAGGAAATAGGAAAGAGGGGTGATTGGGGAATGGATGCTGCCTGTTAATGGAAGGATAATAGTTAATGAAAAGTTACACGACACACAACACAAAACAAGTTGCTGCTCTAACGTCAGAGGGGTTGAGTAAAGAAGGAATTTAGCCAGGTAGTCAATGGCTCAAATGGAGATGGGTATCACAGTAAAACCACTGCAAATGAAGATCAAATTGGCACCTCAAGTGGCTCTGTGGCCTCCAGACCAATTTAAAAAAAGTTACAAGCTGTCAGATTCACACACGGTTGCTCTGGACAGTGCATGCTTGTTCAGGTGAAATAACCTAAACTGATCCAATAATTTAATAATTTCAATGTAAAGCCAAAGAATAACTTCTGCAGGTCCTCTACCATTATTATGTATTTTTTAAAGAAATGTATTATCCAAACACTGAAAGTGCCTTGCTTTTATTTATGGCTATTTGAGATTACAAGTTGGTAAGGTGCCAGCTCCTGAGGAAGGTCAACGGACCCAAAACGTTAACTCTATTTTTTTCTTTACAGATGCTGCCAGACATAATGAGCTTTTCCAGCAACTTCTGTTTTTGTACAAAGTTCACTGTAGTTCACCTCTATTCATAATTTCTCATTTTCACGAAAATATTATGAAAATTATTTTGATATCTTCACCCAGTGTTATTCTCTGCTGGATGTCTTAATCTGACATTGGAAACACCGAAGAAGTCAGTCACTTTAATGCTCCAACAGCTAAATAAGCCACGTGGCCAAAAATAGTGAGAACATACAAAATATCACTATTTAAAGATTGCTGCATAATGCATAATCAGCTGGTAAGATTGTGAACACCAGTTTCATTGTTCAATGGCTTTGTCCTGGACCTCCCTTTCTAACAGCACTGTGGGTTAACCCATCTTACATGGAGTCAAGTTCAAGAATACAAATCACCATGGCTTTCTCAAGGACAAGTCGGGGTGAGCAATCTGTACTGGCCTAACCAATGACATCCCTATCCTGTGTAAGAATTGTTAAAATCTTGTCTCCAGGTCTTTATGGCTTATGCAACTGCCACATAATAAATCCTGAGGCTAAAGCCTGGTACTTTCCAATATATTGAATGTCAAAGATCCGTTGGGCAGATGGTACGCACATTACACCGAATAACACTCAGAAGCAACAATCTATTTTGAGTTTAGATTCTTCAAGGCCTATTAACTGTTCTCAAGGGTCTTTCTTCATGACATGACACCTGAATAGCACTACCTGAATTCAACTCTGACATGAAATGGCTGCTGGGTGTTTGGAATTTTTCTTGTTCAAAAATATACTTTATTTAAAAAATTTGTAAACAGAAATGTATCCACTTAAACATCACAGGATTTAGCAGAAAATTTAACATCTCCCAAGACAATATGTTCCACTTAATTCAATTGTAATGGTCTAAATATTTACAAAATATATTCCATGTCTGGCACACAGCCTGAGGGTAAAATATTTGAATGTTTGGAGTATTTATAAGTCTCTCTTTACCTTGATTTCACTGTAAATATTTTTACTTTACAGAAACAGTACACATGGGTTGCAAGCACTGCTTTAAAGTTGCTGAAATCAGGCAGCTCTGCTCCTCTACTGCACTTGTTAGGTATCAGGGACACTATAACAGTCTAGGGAGAAACACAGATGATCACACAGTTTCACTTGAGGGTTAAGATTCAGCCCAACTGACCCTACAAAGCCTTCACTCCAAACCCTAGAGGCTTACATCATTGTTAGGAAATGTGGACTCAATATGAGTCAGAAACATCAGACATATTCACAGATTTGTATCCAACAGCCAACACACTGACTCCTCTAGAACCTGATGTATCCTGTTCCAATGTCCAGTAAATTTGGTATCACAGGAGTATACAGATAAAAGGGAATGGCTCTGAGAGTAATTGATTCAAGACCCCATGAAATGTCATGGCATCCTTGGTAAGGAGACTTTCAGATGATTGACTTTCCATGGTGAGCTGTTTAATCAGTGCTCCTCCACATCTAACACTACTTGGAACAAATTTTGAGAGTAACAATGCCACTGAACATACTCAGGATGAGGAACTTCAATGTTCATGATCACCAAGAGTGGATTGGCTGCAATACCACAGATCATGGTGACTGAGATCTAAACGATGTAACTGGTCTTTTGCCAAATTGTGACAGATTTGGCACGAGGTTCAAAAGCCCTATTTCAACTTCATCAGTCTGTTAGAAATACATGTGCCCATGTCAGCATTGGTGAGAGGCTGGCAAAGGGTCACTATCATTATGGTGATGATGCCCTGACTTCACACACAGAACATCACGCAAAATGTATATTGCACTATTACAGCCCAAAGAGAAACAATTCTGAATTTGACCGGCAGCTTAAAAAGGAACATCTATGAAGCTTCATGGACCTTCAGCAGCAGCATGATAGTCTACACCCACCACTAACCTTCTAATCTGGAATATCTCTTACTTTATTATTACCACAGCCAAGCAATAATCATTGGTCCAACAATAAGTGTGATAAGGCACATCAAGTGTCAGCAGCAACCAAGGAACAAGCACATGTAAAACACTGTAATATAGCTCAGTGCCAGGAACTGAAAATTGGGGTTGAAACTGAAGGTAGATGTAGTGGTGGGCCCCAGGGTATTAATGACTTTGGATGTGTAGCACAATTTTAAAAGTTGTGATGACAAAAAACTTGGAAGGGATCTGAACAATAGGGAGCACAGTGATAAGGGTTCAAGAGATGCTGATGGGCTTGCTTGTGGAATGGGCAAACATGTGAGACATGAAATTTAATGCAGAGAATTGTGAGGTGATAGGTTTCAGATGGAAGAATATGAAAAGGTAAGATAAAATTTTAGGCCAGGTGAGCTTGGGTCTGCTGCAATTATTAGCTCACAATTATTAGTTAACTGTACAGGTACCAGAGGAGAATTAAGTTTCCACAGCAGAATGTAAAATGCAGGGAAGATCTGACTGCTAAAGCTCAGCTGACCTTCAGATGAAGAGCCAAGTATATTTTCTGAACGGATTGGTCGTACTTTTGCAATGAGTATGGAAGCTTTATCGTTTGTTCCGTGTAGTTCTTAACAGGCAGGTCTGTGGTTTAGATGAGGGGTAGAGATATGTTAATGAGATATATTGATGAGTGAATCTATAGAAAATTAAGCAGTCAAGTGAAGAAAGAAAAATCAACTTTTTATGAGTGTGATGAAATAGAAAACAATTGAGAGCATCGACCAAATAAAGTCGCCAGGGATTTGTAGAAACTATAGGTTGTTCAGCAGTGAACATGAAGATAATACTTTCTGTGAAAAGTTATTTCAAGTGAAGAGAAATGTAAAGGAAACAGCTAAAAATAGGAACTGGGGCTGATGCACAAATCTGATCGCCTTATCAGAGTTTCCACAGGGGCACGGTAAGCCTACCTCCACAGCATCACCTCCTCTCATGGAATTTAGACAGAGGGCTGAACATCTGAGAGAATAAATACAAGCTGCTTTCAAAGATATTTTAGAATTTTCAACCTAGCCCGCCCTGAGGAAACCTGTTTCGAGAAAATGAAGCAAGTTCTTGTGGTGTTGATTTGTCTCAGTATTGTCACCTCGGTTATATTAGCAGGTAAGAGAGCATTACATCTCTATTATCCTGTTCTATTTACTGTCTGATTTTATGAAATCCTGTTACTTAATAAATATAATATAAATTACCTTTGAAGAATATAGTGATTTTTTTTCTCAACAGCTACAGAATGTATCCTGGTCATTTTTCATGTTTTACGAAGTTTTAATGTTATTTTCGTTATTTACTGAGTTTAATAGTATGAGACAGTCACTGGGATGGAATGAAGTTAGAGATATGTGCAGTACAACCTACTGTGATATTACTGAAAGAATAATTTTGTTTTAAGGCAGCAATAGCTGGTGGTTAGAGATGGTTAGCATGGTTACAATACTTCACTGTATGTTACGAAGCATGACGATTATAAAATCAACAAAACCCACAAGAACCACACAACCAGGGTTCTCTATTGGAATATTGCAGAAGGTTCAATGCTGTCTTACAATGGCATGTAGAATTATTACGAAGTGTTGGATTCAGCCTTACATTAATTTTTTAAATTAATTTTTAAAAACTGAATACACTCCAAGGTCAGAAATCACAGAACACCAGGCTACAGTCGAACAGGTTTATTTGAAAACACAAGCTTTTGGTGAGAAGCCCCCTCGTCAGGTGAAAGGGCTATACTCCAAAAGCTTGTGTTTTCAAATAAACCTGTTCGGCTATAACCTAGTGTCCTGTGATTTCTGACCTTATCCATCCCAGTCCAACACCAGCATCATGACTGTGAGTTGAGACTTTGTAGTCAGTGATGAGCAATGTGATAACATTGTTAATCAGAATGAGCCTTGCATCTTTATTATGTAGAATCATGTGATGACATTTAAATATGTATGACGTTTAAAATCTATACAAGTATATTACAGGAACATTCAAAATTGACATTACATAAGATGCTAAGCAAATATGTTTATTCCAATACTCTATGTTACGTTTTATAGCTATAGTTACAGTTAACATTTACAATGATTCATTATATAGCGACCTCACAGATCTAGGGGTTTAAATTATTCTTGAGTTGTTAGTAATATAAGGGCTGAAAGGTCTCAGATAGTGGCCTTTTCGCATTGTGCCTTTTCTGTAGTTTCCCCAAGCCTTGCTACCCTCTCCATATTGTCCCAAGTGCTGCAAGGTATCAGTCTGCAACACTCAGCAGTAGACATTTATGTTGACTGGAAGACCAGTAAGTTTCAGCCTGACCAAACTGCATCTTTCACTGAGTTGATGGTCCTCCAGCTGCTGTTGATGGAAGTGACTCAATTTTAGATTTCAGATAACGCGTGTCAGCATAAACAGTCAGGAGAAACAAAGTCAATCCTGCCTGCTTAAGTTGCTGGAGACTTTTCCTGTTCTTTCTTTAAAGCAGTAAATAACATGCCTTGAATTTTGATTTCCAGGCCCAACTCCAATACGGAAGAACTGCTGCCGGAAATACTCAAAATCAATCCCTGCCTTCAGGAACATTAAGGAATATCGCATTCAGGAAAATAATGGTCGCTGCAGAATTAAGGCTGTGGTGTAAGTATTCAGAACAGGGAGTTGTCTGCTGAATTCTGGCATTCTATCTCATTATTAAGAACATCTGTTGTTCCTAGTGAACACTAGAAGTGAACCTATTCTGTTCTTTTTCAGATTCACAGTAAAACGAAGGCAGGTCTGCTCAAACCCGGATGATAGTTTAGTGAAGGAACTTCTGAAAAAACTTTCCCAAAATGAACAAAAGAGATGAAGATATTGATTCCCTGTGAATGACATGGGCATCAGAATATTTGACGCTGGACGAAAGTTACCATAAAACGCCTTATAAGTTCATCTTTCAACATTTTATATACTTTTCCTTGTCATCAGAAAGTTCATAAAAGCAAGAAACTTTAAATACCCCAGCTAAATTTGTTGAATCAACATCAGTCAAATATAATACCACTTACTGTTGGTGCTGCTTTAACACATCACTGATTTACATCACAGCTTTTATTAATGCTACAAGACGTGGATTGGATAGAGTGTGCCTGTCTCCAAGGACAATGGACAATTTGTAGTTTCTTATTGATTAAGTGTTGAATTTCCCCCATTTCTAGATCTAATATTCTTACTAGGTTGACTGAAGGCAGTGGCCACTGTTGGCACATCAGTCTCTGAGCTAGCAGAAGATGTGTAACCCAGTAAGCAATCAGCATGGGTACACCCAGTAGGTGTGGCCATTCCAGTCCCTGGAAAGCCAGCCAAGTGATCAAATTCTGGTTTTGTAAAAAAAAACTTCCACTTCTCTGAAGCAGGGCAAATCTTACGTTAAAAAAAATAAAATTTTGAAAGTGAAATTAAAACCCTTGTAACGACTGATCCATAGAGAATTATCCTATTTTAGCCAATTGCACATATAAAATGCTAGTTTGTCACAATTATTAATTTGTAGATTTTAACTGTCATATAATGTGGTGAAGCTGAATATGTAACATAGAATTATAGATAAAGAAATCCATTGTTCACAAAACAAAAATCATTTACGACACCATCTTATATTAGACGGTCTTTACTGCCAGGCTTCATTTTTCTTTGATTAAGTTAACATATTTCAGAAAGAGATTGAATTAAAGCAGTGTGCCATTTAGTTGGCTGGATAAAGTAAAGTTGGTCTTCTTTCATGACTATATGTATAATAACTTTGAATCTGCACTGGAATGCACGTGAAAATGTTTCTTTTCAAATTATTCTTCGATACTACTTGTTCAACTTCATTGATAAAGTCAGGGAATGCAGTTAAAAAAATGAACAATATATGGCCTGAAACGTCAGCTTTTGTGCTCCTAAGGTGCTGCTTGGCCTGGCTGTGTTCATCCAGCTTCACACATTGTTATCTTATTATGGTATTATTTATTATGTTTGCAGTTTGCCTCAGTGTGATTTGGAATTCCAATATTGTTCCTTCAATCAATTGTCATTCTGGTCTGTTATTCGCCTTGTATCAAGTTGCCAGTTTACAGACTTCCCAAGTTTTTATGACAATGTGTACACTTAAAAGATATGCATGCACTGCAAAGAAATGTGAGGTTCTATTCCAAGCTTGAATTTTAACACTTGCACCTAATGTCTGCCAATTATTTCAACTACCTTTCTTAGTTGACGCATTGTGTTTAGAATCAATGTGAGAATCAAACTATTCTGTTGAATAGGAACTTAAATTAAAAGTTATTGAGTGGAATGCTTGCTGGCTGAATATGCTCATTTGTTTGGAAGTTCTAATCAAGAAAGAAGAACAGGCATTTACTGAGAAACATCTTATCCCTGATTTGGAATCCACTGGAAATTGAGGGGATCTGGGATACTGGCATTTCTGAAATCCCCTGTAATTTAATTGAACTGGAATATTCCATTCTGATGTCATTTTTCCTTTAGATGCATTACTTGATATTAATACTTTATCAAAGATATTAGCTTGGTTCAAAAAGAGCAAATGGAGGATTTTAGAATGGGGATTAGCAGCAAGACCAGCTGCTTGAAATGCCTGTACCATGTGGGAACTTCAGGAAGCTTCCTGTATCTTCAGGATCATATATGTATAAGAACGCTAGATGCTTGAACTCATGATTTCAGAGCTTCAAATGCAACATTTAGGAAAAATGGGGAGGATGAGAATTTCTGAGATTCCTGCCTACACAGGGAAGTAGGGACGAAATATAGAGGGCTACCTAGACAAATCAGAGGTGAAGGAGTATTTTTGGTGTATTCTTTCTCAAACCAGGAAACAGCTTTAGAGGCTGCTGGGTATGAACATATCTCAAAAAAAGTACAGCCCAGACCATGGCACCAATGGACAAAGACTACACAGAACTGAAAACATAAATTTTAAAAAGTGATTGCTCTAAAATATTCCATAGCCTGGGAATGACAAGAATGTCTGAATGTGGCATTTTATATACAGCATGGCATGTTGTCTCCCTGGTGCCATGGTCAAGGATATCACAGAAAGAGTACAGAATATTCAGCAGGGTTAAATGGATGAATCAGAAGCTGTGGTATACACCAACACCTATGATATAGAGAAAGTAAGCATTGAGGTCACATAAGCAAATTTTTGAGAGCTGAGGAGGAAGCCAAAAAGCAGGATCTTGAATAATTAATGGATTGTTCCAAGTATCATGCCCTACATGGAATAGAACTGTAAGTATGTGAGGAGAAATACATACCTTGACAGGTGGTGCAGGAAGGAAGCCTTTAGGTTCCTGGGAATCCTGCAACTTGGAACCTGTCCTGAGGCACTAGATATCCATCCAAGAGCATGCCATTAGGACTGGGGATGTCTGATAGTCTGAAAATTTGATGCTGGTGTCAGTCTTTGAGGAACCTCAGCTTTCAAATACAGATAGGGCAGATTCTACAGCAAATTTGAGGTGAATCATAAGAGCAGAAAACATGCTGAAGTTCAGTGGCATCTTATGATGTGGTGAGTGACATGCCTTAACCGCAAAGGTACACTACAGTGGGAGGACAGAGGTGCTCTTGAGAGTTTAAGAAGGGATATGCTGGTGGTAGACTTTCTGCTGGCAAATATGTGGGAAGAGATAATGCTGATATCCACCATACAAGGATTGCATTAAATCTCAAACACTGGGAATGTAAAACCATGCTAGGTTGGAAAAAGGCAGGAAGTGATTTGCCAAGAAAAATATGACTGTCAATGATTGGCTGACCACACAGCTTGAAAGCACCAGTTCTGTTCTTTCGAGATAGAAATGCTTACGGAACATGTCTTCATCATGTGCACTCTGTCTCCTGTCCTGGGAACATAACTGGAAGCAGACCTGCTTCTCACCTAAACATAGCATCAACTAACCCTGGGGAAAATTTCCCCTGGTTCAGATTTTGAAAGCTGACATTGAACATGCCTCTTGTTTCCAATCTCCTGAGGGAAAATCTGGCACAATATGTTTAGAAATGATTGAGTAGGGAAAAGGAAGGTGAAGTGACAATACTGATTAGGGAAGGCTTTTTTTGTACTAGGTAGGACTGGTGTTTTTAGGGGCATTGACAAAATACCTTTTCGTTAGACTCAAGGAGAAAACAATGTACTTTACACTACTGAAGATATTTACACAGCGTATGAGAGAAAGACAGTAGCAAATTTGCAGTTAAATCACAGATGTATGAGAATTGTACAGTCATCACATTGAAGGATTTTAATTCTCAAATATCAAAAATGATAATGCTTGAGGAACAATACAGGGGAGGAGGAATTTGTTAAGTGTATTAAGGAGAAATTCCTGGACAAAAATAATTTTGGCCAAACTGAGAATGATGTGCTACTGGGTCTGATGGAGGAATGGAGAAGCTGGTATGGGGCACAGGGAGTTAAGTATAAATGTCTATGGAGCAAATATTTGCTTAAGGACAATCATCATATGAAGATTTGGAATGTATAGCACAAAAGAAGATTTGCAACTATCTTCAGCCAGGAATGCCAAATGGATGATCCACATCAGCATCTTCCACAGCATCCTAGATGCCAGTCTTCAGCCAATTTGATTTACTGCACATGATTACAAGAAACTCTTGGGGGTACTGGATACAGCAAAGGCTATAGACTCTGATAGCATTCTGGGAATAGCACTGAAATGTGTTCCAGAGCTTGCTATTCACTTAGCCAAGTTCTTCCAAAACATTTACAAGCATCCACCTGGCAATGTAGAAAATTGCCGCAGATATGCCCTGTGCACAAAAAGCAGGACAAATCCAACCTGACCAAGTACTACCTCTTCAGTCTACACAGTCTTCACTCATCAGTGAAGTGATGGAAAGTGTAGCGATTGGTATGAGCTCAGGCAGGTGGACACCATAGGGTATGAGTTCCCTGACTGAGGCTGTAAATCTGGATCAATCAGGGGATCCTGGATGACAGATATAAATAGGAGAGGCAGAGACATGTGACTTGGGTTTACCTTAAGTGAGATGCTGAGAGAATGTTTTATATGTGGGATGATTGATATGACCATGCAAAACCACCAAATAGCTGAAGCCCAACAGGACTTCAAACAGAGACTACAGCTGTTTGGGTCTTTCCTTACGATGGTGAATTATTACAGGAAATTCATACACAAACTGGCCTCTTTGGTGGCACTCCTACAATTGTTACTGAAGAAGAGCCTGCTTTGGAAATGGTCTTGTAGCCAAAATGCAGCCATTAGGAAAGTGAAGAAGCAGCTATCATTATCTCAGGTGTTGACTCACTATGACACCAAGCAAGATGTGCTGCTGGCATGCGATGCCTCACCATACAGTATCAGGGTAGTGTCAGCTCCCCGGCGTGGCCCAGTGAACAGGGACACCCGACAGCACATGTTTTCTGGACATTGGCTGATGCCAAGTCCAAATAAAGAAGCAAAGTTCGGTAGTCATCTTTAGTGTGAGAAATTTCCACTCATACCTTGAGGCACATAAATTTATTATAATAACAAAACACAAGACCCTGATAAGGGCGACATAAAGAGGGCAGGGCTGTGCTGTCTATAACTTCACTGTAAATACAATGATGAGGTCTTACTCTCTTTGGAGCCCTTAACACTTGGTTAAGGAAATCAAAGCCAGAGCTCCTTGGATGGTGGGCGAGATAGACAATTTGAGTAAATGATAAAGAGGGTATATGACACACATGCCTTGTAAATTCTTCAAATGAGAACTAGGTTAATTAGAATAAGACTGTAAGACATAGGAGTGGAAGTAAGGCCATTCGGCCCATCAAGTCCACTCCGCCATTTAAATCATGGTTGATGGGCACTTCAACTCCACTTCCCTGCACTCTCCCCGTAGCTCTTGATTCCTTTTGAGACCAAGAATTTGTCGATCTCTGCCTTGAAGGCATCAAGGAACAAGTTGAGAGAAATGAATTGGAAAATAATGTCGTAAATAGAGAGCAAAAATAGAATGGCTGCTGGCAGATTTTACATTCAATAGTAATTTTGCATTCTTTGAACAGTAGTGTGAGAAACAGAAGAAATATTAGAACACCAAGACCCAGAAGGGCTACTGAAATAATTGAGACATTTGATTCAAGACACCAAATAAACAACCTTGGTCTCAGGTTTACTGCTGTCATTGTTCTTTTGTATCAGACACTAATCCCTCTTTAACTTTGTATCAGTGTCTGTACATGCTTGATGTCTTCTTTACTACTTTTTCTCGGTGTTAAGAATTGATAAAATAAGCCCTCTGACTTGGATTTTTTTTTAATTGGGGAGAAGTGAGGCCTTGTGCTTAAAAGAACCTGAACCTTTGTTGCTGCTAACCAGGCAAGTGAAAAGAACATAGGACATAGAATATTACAGCACAGTACAGGCCCTTCGGCCCTCGATGTTATGCCGACCTGTCATACCGATCTGAAGCCCATCTCACCTACACTATTCCATGTACGTCCAAAAGGATAGAAAAAAAACCATTTCCTCCTTGCCTGATTAGAACAATGGTATATTTAATTGCAGCTGAATTTTTATGAATTAATTTTAAATTTTTTCAAGGGAAGTAAGTTTGCAGATGACACCAAAATTGGTGGTGTAGTGGACAGCCAAGAAGGTTACCTCAGAGTACAATGGGATCATGATCAGATGGGCCAACGGGCTGAGGAGTTTAATTTAGTTGAAAGTGAGGTGCTGCTGTTTGGAAAGACAATTCAGGGCAGGACTTATATACTTAATGGTAAGGTCCTGGTGGGTGTTGCTGAACAGACACCTTGGAGTTCAGGCTCATTATTCCATGAAAGTGGAGTCACAGATGGAAAGATTGTGAAGAAGGCGTTTGACATGCTTGCCTTTATTGGTCAGTGCATTGAGTGAAGTAGTTGGGAGGTTATGTTGCGGCAGTACAGAACATTGGTTTGGCCGCTATTGGAATACTGAGAGCACTTCTGGTCTCCCTGTTATGGGAAAGATGTTGTGAACCTATAAAACGTTCAGAAAAGATTTACAAAGATGATGCCAGGGTTGGAGGGCTTGAGCTCTAGGGAGAGGCTGAATAGACTGGGCTATTTTCCTTGGAAAGTCGGATGCTGAGGGGTCGACATTATAGAGATTTATAAAATCATGAGGGGCATGGATAAGGTAAATAGCCAATGTCGTTTCCTTGGAGTGTGGGAGCCTAAAACTAGAGCACATAAATTTAAGGTGAGAGGGGAAAGATTTAAAAGGGACCTAAGAGGGAGCTTTTTCAGGCAGAGAATAGACCGTGTATGGAATGAGCTGCCAGAAGCATAGCGGAGGCTGGTACAATTACATTATTTAAAAGGCATCTGGATGGGCACATGAATAGTAAGGGTTTAGAGGTATGTGGCCACATCCTGGCAAACGGGACTAGATATACTTAGGGCATCTGCTGGACTGAAGGGTCTGTTTCTGTGCTGTATATCTCTATGATTTGAAGTACATTCTATCATAAAGGTGAACAAACCATAATCTGTCAGTATGTAAATAAGGCATAATGTAGGAGGTCGGGTAATGCCTATCAGGGAAAAGGAAGTTGATGTACACTTAGAAGTGCAGGTCAAGTCAAGAAGAGTTCCAAATGTTTATGTTTATTAAGGAACAGGTTGCTGACAGAGTGTTGATGGAAGTGGAGACGGTAGAGTTCATGTTGGTGTGCAGATGGATTGAAAGGAATTGGTGAAAAGACTGGCTCTGCCTAGAGTGGACAGGATATTGAGAGAGACGGCTTGCAACTGAGGCTGCCAGAAGATATTAGGATGGAGAGAGTGGAAAGAGTTGACTGAATATGTCAGTCAGCCCTCAGCATGGAAAAGTGCCAGGAATTTGAGACGTGACAAATATAACATCATTATTCAAGAAAGTGTGTAAAGACACGCCTCATCACTTCAAGCTCATTGTTTTAAAGTCAGCAGTGGATAAGGTGTAGAAATAGGCATTAGGGAAAATAATCAACAGGCATGTGATGAGTTTGGATGTTCTCCCCAGATACTTACTCCCAAAGCAACGTGACCCATCGTAGGGGAGCCTACCCACTGATAGGCTGATTGAAACCATTCAGTGGTCAATTAATGAGACATTAGTGACATCACACACACCCCAGGCCATGTACTGCTCCCACGGTGGACAGAAACTGGCACCAAGTATAGCAAACATCCTTTACAGCTTCAGCTGGAGATGGACCAAGAATTAGAGGAGTTATTTCCTTTGTGTATTCAATGGATCCATCAGAGTAACTCAGCCCCTTCCCCCCAGCTGCAAAAACCCAAACACCTCCACCATCACTATAAACATCCTCTCATCGATTGCTCCTCCTCCCTGGCCTATTGGCCCTACCCAGTCACCCCTTTTGTCCTTCTGACTGGGACATGCCAGTCCAGCCCCAATAATAGCCCCCTAATCTATGTTGTGCATCTCACCTCAGTGATAATCACTGCTGGGGACTGACTATAATTCTAGCAGTGGTCAACACTCTGTCCTATTCTGCTGGGTACAGGGAGCTGTTGGTTTTTTGACTGGTCAGCAGGACACCGAAGCAGAGTGTCCTCTCCATCTGGGTATGGAAGATATGCCTTGATCTAAATTTGTCAAATGCTGCTTAACACAAAATTCATTCTCAGTGCCCATGCCTCTTCTACTTTCCTCTGAGAGACTAGCTTTTTCAACACTACCCAAGTCTGAGCATCTGTTTGAGAGATGAATAGTCACAGGAGATTTCTGAATTATCTTCTTACATTTCTGACAGTTACCCATCTGTCTGACTTATCCTGCTGTGTAATCACTTCTCTAAATCTACTAGCCATCTAACTCTGTGTTTCTTCTATACTCTCAATGTTACTAAGTCTAAAAAGAAGCAGCTTACAACAGCACCTAATATGTAAAATAAACTACCTTTCTTTATCCAAAGTGTAAATATTAAGCATGCAAATAAAAGAATTTTTTAAAAAATGCATAAATCTTAAATAAAATCAACCACTTAGTTGAATAATCACATTAAAGGAATATTTCCGCACAATTGTCCCAGCAGACAGCTTACATACTCGTCCTAAAAAATACTCACTCCAGAGCTGTGCACATGTAGACCTCCCCAAAAGCTTCATTGGGAAGTTAGGGAGGAAATTGCAGGACCTGTGCAGAAATACTTGTATCATCTATAACTACTGGTGAGGTACCAGATAACTGGAGATTAGCTATTGTTGTACCTCCGTTTAAGAAGAGAATGTAAGGAGAAGCCTGGGAACTATATATCTGTGAATGTGACTTCAGTGGCTGATAAGTTGTTGTAAGTTATTTTGAACGATAGGATTTATATGCATTTGGAGAATCAAGGAATGATTAGGGATAGTCAGCATGGTTTTGTGCAAGGGAAATCATGTCTCACAAACTTACTTGAGTTTTTTGAGGAAGTAACTGAGAAGATTGACAAAGGCAGAGCAGTAGATATTTTCTACTTGGACTTTAGTACAGCCTTTGACAAGGTTCCACAGGGTAAACTATTAGTCAAGTTAGATCACATGGGATTCAGGGTGAACTTACCAATTTGATAAAGAATTGGCTAAATAGCAAGAGACAGAGAGTGATGGTGGAGGATTGCTTTGTCGGGCTGGAGGCCTGTGACCACTGGTGTACCACAGGGATTGGTGTTGGCTACAATTTTGTTTGTCATTTATGTCAATGTATTAGATGTGAATACAAATAGAATGGTTAGTAAATTTGCAGATGGCATCAAGATTGGAATTATAGTGGGCAGTAAAAAAAAAGGTTATCTAAGATTTCAAAGAGACCTTGATCAGTTGGTTCAATGAGCTGAAGAGTAGCAAATGGAGTTTAAGTTTGACAAATGTGAGGTATTACATTTTGGTAAAACAAACAAAGACTTATCCAAAAAAGAAATTGCCAGCCAGAACTTTTTTTTAAATCTTTCTCCTCTCTCCTTAACAATATGTCCCCCTTGTTTTGAAATCCCTTGGGAAAAGACACCTACCATTCATCTTATCTATACCCCTCATGGTTTTATAAATCTTTATAAGGTTACCTCTTGACCTCTTACACTCCAGTCAAAAATGTCCCAACTTATCCTGCCTCACTTATTACTCAAATCATCCATTCCCAGCTTCATCCTGGAAAACTCTTCTGAAGCCTTTCAAGCTCAATATAAGACAATGACCAGAACTGGACACGGTACTCCAGAACAGGGAGTATTTAGGTTCTTAAAAGTAGGGGCTTGGGTAGCGCTGAAGAACACAGAGACCTCACAGTTCAGGTACATTATTCTTTGAAGTTTGCACCATATAAAGATAAGGTGGTTGAGAAGGTGTTTAGCACATGTCCCTTCATTGCTCAGACTTTGAACATAGGATTTGGGACATTAAGTCAAGGTTATACAGGATGTTGGTGAGGCCTGTTCTGGAGTACCGTGTCCAGTTCTGGTCATTGTCTTATATTGAGCTTGAAAGGCTTCAGAAGAGTTTTCCAGGATGAAGCTGGGAATGGATGATTTGAGTAATAAGTGAGGCAGGATAAGTTGGGACATTTTTGACTGGAGTGTAAGAGGTCAAGAGGTAACCTTATAAAGATTTATAAAACCATGAGGGGTATAGATAAGATGAATGGTAGGTGTCTTTTCCCAAGGGATTTCAAAACAAGGGGGACATATTGTTAAGGAGAGAGGAGAAAGATTTAAAAAAAAGTTCTGGCTGGCAATTTCTTTTTTACACAGACTGTGTTTCATGCATGGAATGAACTTACAGAGGAAGCAGTGTATTCGGCTCAAGCTACAGAGTTTAAAAAACATTTACATAAGCACTGGAATAGAAAATGTTTGGAACGATATGGGCCATGCACACGCAGACGGGGCTAGTTTAGTTGGGATTATGATCAGCATGGGCTGGTTGGACTGAAGGGTCTGTTTCCATGCTGTATGACAGTATGGTTCTACAATGCTAATTAGTGGCAAAACTGGCCAGTAAATGACTATGAGGCATGTAGTAGAGTACGGAATGGACTTATGCTCATCCTTTACACCAATCAGGATGGGGATATTGACGCAGCATGAGTTTGTACAGGGAACAAATAACAAAGGAGCAACAATGGACCTTTACAAAACATCAGATTAGCTTTAGCTGGAATATAGTAGTTCTCAGTGTTATGCTTCAGGGATATTCATGGAGGCTTCAGAGGGTGTGTAGTAAAAGTTTATCAGAATGTCTCCAGGGATACTGGGCGTTCTTTGCTTGAAGAAGTTTGAGGGAGATTTTTATAGAAGTATTCAAAGTCCTGAGTGACCCACATTGAATATATGAAGAGAATCTTCTATCTGGTGATTGGCTCAAGACCCATAGGACTCCCAGTTACAGTGACTGACAAATGAGCAATAGGTAACATCAGACAAAATTCTGGAAGGTAAAATTAGAATCTGGAATGCACAGTTTGAAAGTGAGCTGAAGGCAGATTAATGCTTTTAAAACTGAATTGGATAAATACCAAAGAAAATGGAACCTCATAATTATTTAGGTTCTTAATATTCACGTCGATAACTGTCAGCTAATATTGAGCGATGCAACAGAAAATGATTAAGGGCATCAAGAAAATAAAACCACCAGGATTTGGACAAACTAAAACTTGTTCAATGGTGGCCACAAAGGCAATGTTTTCTGTGAAAAGTTGTTTCAAGTGAAGAGAAATGTAAAGGAAACAGCTAAAAATAGGAACTGGGGCTGGTGCACTAATTTGATTGACTTGTCAGAGTTTCCACATGGGCACGGTAAACCCACGTCCCCTCATAGAATATAGACAGAGGGCTGACCACCTGAGAGGATATATACAAGCTACATTTCAAAGAAGTTTTAGAATTTTCAACCTAGCTTGCCCTGAGGAAATCTGTTTTGAGGAAATGAAGCTGGTTCTTGTGGTGTTGATTTGTCTTGGTACCATCTACTTTGTTGCATTAGCAGGTGAGAGACATTGCATCTCTATTAATTTTTTATCTGAAGTCTTGTCAGTTAAAATAACCTTAGAATTGAGCTACTTGCAGATACATGGAATCTTGTGAAATTGACTGTGTCTACCCTGAGATTTGAAAGATTTCCAGCACCAAATTTCAGAACTTTTAAAATGCCACTTAAAGGTCTGTATTGTACATTGCAGCAAATATAAGTAACTTTTGAGTGAAGCATCTAGACAAATTTTCACCAGCAACAAAATATTTGCTCCTCCTCTATTGTGTTCTTTTATGGTTTCATCTCTTAAGGGATTTATTTGATCGAAAAATATGAGAAGTTGCTGGAAAGAAATAATGAATTGTGAAATTGAATATAGCTCATCTCAGTCTTTCATTATTGAAAAAAGAATTTTAATTTAATCTGTTTTATTCTTGGTTTCATGACTGCTTAGTTAGCATGGTTAATGCACTTCATTGTGTGTTGTGAAGCACAGTGATTACAAATAAGCAAAACCCACCAGAATCACACTATCAGTGTTCTCCAATATGACAATGTGGGTGATTCATTGTCCTTTGCCATTGGTTGGCTATTTAATGAATCAATAAGCTTGTACTGGCCAATGTGGTTTCAGTGAATATTCCCTTCAATTTGAGCACTAACAATATCAACATGGGCTATTTCAACTCTTTAGTGAGTGCAATAATGAGAGATAGCCATTGCAAGAGGCTCCTTAGGATCTTCACATAATCAACCTCGACTAAAACTGGAACATCAGATGTTTTTAAATGCTTGGGTTCATACAAATAAGCTGCCTTGAAATGCCATGTTAAATCATTATTAAACGTTGGGATCAGGACTCATCCTATTCTTCCAACAGTCCTATACTGAGTTTAAAAATTGCTCTTCAAAATCTGAGAACAAACAAGTCAAGGTTTTGTAATTAATGACAGAAAAGCATATTGTGTTATATTTTCTACATCAACTATACTCTCCCAGCTTTTACTGCACTCCCAATACAAAGCTGAATGTTGGGAGGTATCAGTCTACAACACTCAGTAGTGGACAATTCTTTGGACTGGGAGACCAGCAAGTTTCAGCCTGACCAAGCAGAATCTTCCACTGAGCTGATGGTCCTTCAGCTTCTGTAGATGGACATAACACAATTCGAGCTATCACGCAACATGTCCACCCATTGGAAAACTATTCTAATGGGCGGACATCTGAAAGGGAATGTTTGGATTTAAACATGTGATCAAAATAGCAATATTTTTTCTTGCTTTCTGTGTTGAAATCTGATTGAGGTACACTCAGTGTACTTGCACTTGATGGCTGAAGTTGCTGTAATGTTAGTTTGGACTTTCAGCTTTGAGGGTGCAGTTTTCTCCAGTGATCCCATCAGCTCTGGGTAGCCTTCCCCCATGCGCACGTGTGGAGTTTATTTTGCAGTGGCAGCTAATGTGTCACAAGTTCAGTTGATGATGCAGTCATGAGCCCTGCTGAAAGTAATAGCAACAAGGTTAAAAAATCAAATTGTAAGAGTTGACTATTTGCCTACTGTTGCTTTTGATTTAAATATGGTGCAAGTACACTGATAGTAAAATCAATTTGTACTTCTGCATATTTCAGAATTTACCAATTCAACTTGCAAATAATTGGCTGATATTGAATATGTCCCTGGCCATCCGTCTTTGGGAAGTGTGAGTGATGGTTGGCACGCAATGTTGCATATTCAAAGAATTTCCAGTCAGGAGAGTATAATGAGGCTATATATATATTTTTTTCACACGTTAGTTTTTTTTAAATGTACTTATAGAGCTATTTTCATTTCTTTTGTTGCTTCTCAGCCATTGACAACCATGGCTCATTTGGTAGCATTCTTCCTTCTGAGTTATGTTGTGGTTTCAAGCTGAATTTAAGATTTGAGTAAAAAGAAATCACGGCTGATGCTTTAGTGCAGTACACAGGAAATGCCGCAGTGTCAGAGGAACATCTTTTCAATGAAGTGATGAATCGAACTGTCTTGCCCCTCTGCTAGGCATATGATTTTGAAGCACTTACTCAAAGAACAGGATTGTTATCTCTGGTATTGTGACTAAGTTACATCCGACAAAAGAACTAAATAACTTGTTGAAGTGATTTTGTCATCTGTGCCAGCTTGCTGTGCACAAATTGAGTTGACACTGATGAGTTTTTACTCCTTCAGTGATTGCACTTCATGTTCAGGGTTGGCTGTAAAATGCTTTGGGAAGTTGTGAAAAATTCTGATTCAATCACTTCATAAATTGCTTCTGATAGTTGGATTATTCTTTTCATTGGATATCAGTATCATTAGCAAGATCAGTAATTGTAGAGACCAGGAAGCATGAGATTGTGGATGACAACAAAATTGATGGCATCATGGACAGTGAAGAAGATTACCTAAGATTACAAACAGATCTTCATCAATTGTGTCAATGGGCTGTGGAGTGGCAGCTGGAGTTTAATTTGCATAAATGTGAGGCATTGCATTTTGGTCAAAAGAAAACAAGGGCAGGACTTCTACAATTACTTATACAATTAACCTTGGCCCTGGTTAATGTTGTAGAACAGAGAGACTGAGGTGTTCAGGTATACCATTCTTTGAAAGCTGCATCAGGTAAATAACAGGGTTAAGAAGGTGTTTAACATGCTTGACTTCACTGCTCAGAACTTTGTGTGTCAGAGTTGGGATGTTACATGGAGATTATATAGGACATTGGTGAAGCTTCTTCTGGAGAACTGTAAGCAGTTCTGTTTGCCCTGCTATAAGAAGAGGAGAGGCTGGATAGTTTTCACTGAAACATAGGAGGTTGAGGGCTGACCTTATAGTGATGTAGAATATCATGAGGGGTGCAGATAAGGTGAATAACAAAGGTCTTTTCCCTCAGGTGGGCAGTTCAAAATAAGGAGGTACATTTTTGTGGTGAGAGGAGAAAAATTTAAAAATTACTTGAGTGGTCACTTGTTTACACAGAGAGTCGTTTATGTGTTGAATGAACTGCCAGGAGAAGTGATAGATGGAGGTGCAGTTACAACATTTAAAAGACATTTCAGTAAGTTCGTGAATTGGAAAGGTTTGGAGGGATGTGGGCCAAAAACAGGCAGGTGGACTGGCTTAGTTTGGTAACGTGGTCGGCATGGACTGGTTGGGCTGAGGTTTCTGTTTCCATGTTGTATGACATGACGATTCTATGTGCCAGTATAAACAGTCAGGCAAAACAAAACCAATCCAATGGTTCCACCTGATGAAGTTGCTGGAGACGTTTCCTGTATTTTTTTTCCCCTGAAGCAGTAAATCACATGCCTTAAATTCTGATTTCCAGGTCCTACTCCAATATGGAAGAACTGCTGCCTGAAATACTCAAAATCAATCCCTCACATCAAGAACATTAAGGGATATCGCATTCAGGAAAATAATGGTCGCTGCAGAATTAAGGCTGTGGTGTAAGTATTCAGAATAGGGAGTTCTCTGCCGCATTCCAGTATTCTATAGCATTATTAAGAACATCTGTCATACCTAGTGAACGCTGGAAGTGAACTTCTTCTGTTTCTTTTCAGATTCAAACTAAAATCAGGCCGGATCTGTTCAGATCCAGACAATAATGATGTGAAGGAACTTCTGGAAATGCTTCTGCAAAAAGAAAAGTAGAAGGTGTTGATTCCCTGTAAATGATCAGGACGTCTGAATGTTTGACATAGGAAGAAAGTATTCAAAAAGTGTATTTTTAACGTTCATCTTTCAACATTTCACGTCAGTTTTCTTGCCATCAGAAGGTTCATAAAAATACCAGTTAAATGTGCCCATTGCCCAACAATCAATAATCTCTTACTGCATCCTTTTACATGCTAGAGTCTTTACTACCAGGCTTATTTTTTTCTTTGACCATATTAACATATTTCAGAAAGAGTTTGAATTAAAGGAGTATGCCTTTTAGGTGTTTGAATAAAGTTATGCTGATCTTCTTCCATGACTCATTGTAGAGTAACCCTGAGTTTTTGCTCTGGAATTCACATGCAAATGATTGGTTCCTTCAAATTATTTTGCAATACTACTTATTTAACTGGATTGATAATGTCAGGGAATGCTGTTAAAAATGAGTGACATGTGCTGTAGTCTAGTTTGCTTGCAATTTGCTTCAATGTGATTAGGAATTAATAATGTTCATTAAATAGATTGATGCGCTGGTCTGTAATTTGCCATTTCGTGGTTTACAGGCTTCCTCAGTTTTTATGACTCCATGTAAGCTTAAAAGATAAGCATACACTGCAAAGAGATGTAATATTCTGTTCCAAGCTTGAATTACAGCATTTGCACCTTAAGTTTGCTAATTATTTCAACTGCCTTTCTTGGTTGACGCATAAATGTTTAGATTCAATATAAGAATCAAACTATTCTGTTGAAGAGGAACTTAAATTAAGAGTAATTGAGTGGAATGCTTACTGGCTGCTTGTGCTCATTCGTTTGGAAGTTTTAATCAAGAAAGGAGAACAGACATTTACTGAGGAAAACCTTATTCAAGATTTGGAATCCACTGGATGTTGAGGGGATCTTGGGTAGTGGCTTTTCTGAAATACCCTGTAATTTAATTGCACCACAACTTTCCATTCTGGTGTACTTTTTCTTTTGATGCAATAATTGATATTAATCATTTATTAAAGATATTTAACTTGGTTCAAAAAGACCAAACAGAGAATTCAAAGGATCAATATGTGGATAAGAAGCAAAGCTGCTTGGGACAGGCAAGCATGTCTGAATGTATCATTTTGTTTACTGAATTCATGTTCTCTCCCTGGTGCCAGAATGTTCAGCGTTATTAATTGGATGAACCAGAAGCTATAGTACACAGCAACACTAATGACATAGAGAAAGTAGACAATGAGGTCCCATTAATAAATTTTCAGGAGCTAGGGAGGAAGGAAAAATATGTTCCAATTATCATGTCCTACACGAACGAGAACTGTAAGTATACGAGGGGCAATGCACATCTTGACAAGGGTGCAGGAAGGAAGGCTTTAGGTTCCTGGGAATCCTGCAACTTGGGGCAGAAGACACCCATCGAAAAGCATGTCATTAGGGCTGGGGATGTCTGATAGTCTGAAAATTTGATGCTGGTGTCAGCCTTTGAGGAATCTCAGCTTTCAAAGGCAGATTGTGCTATAAATTTGAGGTGAAACTCAAGAGTAGAAAACATGCTGAAATGTAATGGCATCTTATAATGTGGTGAGTGACATGCCTTAACCACACCACAGTGGGAGGGCAAAAGTGCTCTTGACTGTTTCAGGAAGGAATAATCTGGTGGTATACCATATGGCGGTAAGTATATGGGAAGAGATAATGCTGACATCCACCACACAAGGATTGCATTAAATCTCAAGCACTGGGAATGTAAAACTAAGCTAGGTTTGGAAAAGACAGGAAGCAATTTACCAAGAAAAATGTGACTGTCGATGATTTGCTGACCATATAGTTTGAAAACATCAACTCTGCTCTTTAGAGGTACAAATTCTTATGGAACACGTTTTCATCATATCCATTCTGTCCTCTGTCCTGCAAGCTCAAACTGACAGCAGACCTGTCTCTCACATCATCAACCAACCCTGGGGAAAACTGCTCTGTTCAGATTTCGAGATCTGACATTGAACATACCTCTTGTTTCCAATCCCTCGTGGGAAAATCTGGCACATGTTCAGGAATGATTGAGCAGAGAAGAGGAAGGCAAAGTGATGATGTGGATTAGGGAAGAATTTTTTGTGCTGGGTGGGTGGTGTTTTTGAGGGAGGCACTGACAAAACACCAGTTGGTTAGACTTAAGGAACAAGCAATGTACTGTCACACTACTGAGGATATTAGCACAGTATGAGAGAGAAAGAGAGCAGCAAAATTAAAGATAAACCACAGATGTGTGTGAATTATGGGGTCATCACTTTGGAGGATTTTAGTTCTCAATTATTGATAGAGGTAATGCTTGAGGAACAATACAGAGTAGGAGAAATTTGTGAAATAT
This sequence comes from Stegostoma tigrinum, assembly GCF_030684315.1. Lineage (NCBI taxonomy): Eukaryota > Metazoa > Chordata > Chondrichthyes > Orectolobiformes > Stegostomatidae > Stegostoma > Stegostoma tigrinum. The sequence continues at coordinate 16,187,383 of NC_081367.1, read as the reverse complement.
ACTAAGGAAAACTTCCTGGACTAAAATAATTTTGGCCCAACTGGGAAGGATGCAATACTGGATCTGATGGAGGAATGGAGAAGCTGGTGTGGGGTGTCGGGACCAAAGCATGATTGTCTATAGGGCAAATATTTGATTAAGGATGATCATCATTCATATCATAGAAATCCTATAGTGTGGAAGGGTGCTATTTGGCCCATCAAGTCCACACCAACCATCTGAGGGGCATCCCATCCTCAACCACACCCCTGCTCCTGCATCTCCCATGGCTAATCCTTATACCCGACAAATCCCTGGATACTAAGAGCAAGCCACCTAACCTGCACATCTTTGGCCTGTGGGAGGAAACGAGAGCAACCCGAAGGAACACACACAGACACAGGGAGAATGCGCAAACTCCACACAGACAGTCGTCCAAAGGTGGAATCGAACGCAAGTCCTGGACACTGTGAAGCAGCAGTACTAACCACTGAGCCACCATGCCACAGTATGTTTGGACAAGAATAGCACAACAGAAGATTTGCAACTGTCTTCAGCCAGGAATGACAAGTGGACGAACCATCCCAGCCTCTCCCAATAGTCCATTGCATCACAGATACCAGTTTTAAGCCAATTTCATTCACTCCACATGTTATCAAGAAACAGTTGGAGGTACTGGATATTGCAAAGGCTATGGGTTCTGATAAAATTCTGACAATACCACATACCAGATGGTCTCTCAGTTAAATCAAAATTACATACCCCTCCAGATCGTCTTAACTTCGTCAAAAACCCCAATATAAATCCTAGTTCTCAAACTGTCAAATAAAACCAATAGCTTCTCAGAGTTAGAGGAGGCTTGGCAGCACGGTGGCTCGGTGGTTAGCACTGCAGCCTCACAGCGCCAGGGACCCGAGTTCGATTCCAGCCTCGGGCAGCTGTCTGTGTGGAGTCTGCACATTTTCCCCATGTCTGCAGCGTTTCTTCTGGGTGCTCCAGTTTCCTCCCATAGTCTGAAGATGTGCAGGTTAGGTGTATTGGCCATGCTAAGTTACCCATAGAGTTCAGGGGTGTGTGGATTATAGGGGGATGGGTCTGGGTGGGATGCTTCAAGGGGCAGTGTGGACTTGTTGGGCTGAAGGGCCTGTTTCCACTCTGTAGGTAATCTAATCTAATCTAATCTATAATATTCCTTAGCTAAATCAGTCAGCTCTTGGAAGGTTTTAGGATCTGGTGGCTCAGGGAAAGTTGAGGCTCCTCATAGCCAAAAAAGCTTTGAGCCCACAAGCAGTCACAAGAATTACTCATTGTATGTTGTCCTCCCCAATGTCATTTGCTGAGAAAAATAAAGCCTTCTTTCTACATATTGGACCCAGTCTTTGATGGCAGGTTCAAATGGGTCAAGCTTCCCTAATAGCGGCATAATGCCAGAAATGCTTATCCCAACTCAAAGACAATTGTTGAAAGCAAATCTCTTCCAGGGCATGTTTTTCGGTCATTGCCACTAAAATAACTCCATGAAAGCCAGAAATACTGAGAGACCATCTGGTTCATAGAACATAGAACAGTACAGCACAGAACAGGCCCTTCAGCCCACAATGTTGTGCCGACCATTGATCCTCTTCTATGCACCCTCAAATTTCTGTGACCATATACATGTCCAGCAGTCTCTTAAATGACCCCAATGACCTTGCTTCCACAACTGCTGCTGGCAACGCATTCCATGCTCTCACAACTCTCTGCGTAAAGAACCTGCCTCTGACATCCCCTCTATACTTTCCACCAACCAGCTTAAAACTATGACCCCTCGTGCTAGCCATTTCTGCCCTGGGAAATAGTCTCTGGCTATCAACTCTATCTATGCCTCTCATTATCTTTTATACCTCAATTAGGTCCCCTCTCCTCCTCCTTTTCTCCAATGAAAAGAGACCGAGCTCAGTCAACCTCTCTTCATAAGATAAGCCCTCCAGTCCAGGCAGCATCCTGGTAAACCTCTTCTGAACCCTCTCCAAAGCATCCACATCTTTCCTATAATAGGGCGCCCAGAACTGGACGCAGTATTCCAAGTGCGGTCTAACCAAAGTTTTATAGAGATGCAACAAGATCTCACGACTCTTAAACTCAATCCCCCTGTTAATGAAAGCCAAAACACCATATGCTTTCTTAACAACCCTGTCCACTTGGGTGGCCATTTTAAGGGATCTATGTATCTGCACACCAAGATCCCTCTGTTCCTCCACGCTGCCAAGAATCCTATCCTTAATCCTGTACTCAGCTTTCAAATTCGACCTTCCAAAATGCATCACCTCGCATTTATCCAGGTTGAACTCCATCTGCCACCTCTCAGCCCATCTCTGCATCCTGTCAATGTCCCGCTGCAGCCTACAACAGCCCTCTACACTGTCAACGACACCTCCGACCTTTGTGTCGTCTGCAAACTTGCTGACCCATCCTTCAATTCCCTCGTCCAAGTCATTAATAAAAATTACAAACAGTAGAGGCCCAAGGACAGAGCCCTGTGGAACTCCACTCACCACTGACTTCCAGGCAGAATATTTTCCTTCTACTACCACTCGCTGTCTTCTGTTGGCCAGCCAATTCGTGGGTTCGTGGGATTAATGATGTGACCATGAAGAAGCACCCACTAGCTGAAGCCCAAAGGGACTTCAAACAGGCACTACAACTGTCTTTGTCATTAAAAAATGTAGCAAGTAGAGCTTATGAGTTACAGGGTTGATACCCTAGCCAGTCTGACTGAGCTTGAGGGACGTCATCTGACTGAAGGTAATTGCATAGCCTCACTCATATCCTAGGTCAGCCCACAGCAAAACTCCAAAACAAAGCCAAGCCTTGGCCAAATGATTACAATTCTCTCGAAGATCCAGGCCAGCAGGCCATTATAGTTGCTACTGGCATGCAGACTCAAGACAGCAAAGGAATCCACTAGACCTGACTGAATAAGAGAACTCACAAGCACAGGCCATTACCCAGGAGATTGCATGCCCAGGAAAGCCCACCTACAGGTGTTTTGGAACAGCTCAATTGCTTAGCAACATCCAACTCAGAACTAATCAGAATAAATGTCTTGTTAAACAGACACCAGTTCTAATGATGGTTATTCTAATAAAGATTCAACTTGAATGGCTCGCCAATTTTTGCTCACAAAAAAGCTACCTGAGTGAAGTCCTAAGTAAGTATCTGGAAGTTTTTTAGGGAGGGTAGGGACTATCAAAGGGGCCAAGGCCACCTTACATATTGACCACAAAGCAATTCCATCAATCTGCAAGGCCCGCCCAGCACCATTTGCCTTATGGGCAAAAGTAAAGGCAAGAATCAGGAGGGTGTAAAAACAAGGAATCATCAAACCAGTCTACTTTACAGAATGGGCCGCATCGGTCATACTGATTGTGAAATGGATGAGTCGGTTCACCTTTCTGAGGATTTTAAAGAAACTAGACCACTTTTTGCAGCGTACCCAATCCCACACATTCTGGAGTTAAATGCAAGAATGGCGGGAGGTTTCTCCTTCCTGAAGCTGGTCATGAGTCATGTGTACCTGCAGTTTTGGTTGGATGAGAATTCCCAGAAGTAAGCCACAATTAATACCCATTTGGTTTTGTGCCCATATACAAGACTGTATTTTGGGGTGTCATTAGCCTAGGGGATTTTCCAGGGGATGATAGAATTAGAATTAGAATTGCAATTACAATCAGATTTTACTATCTCATGTGCTCAAGTACATTCCCAATGCCATCTTAAGTATTTGGGCACAAAGGAGAACATTTTACAGTGTCTACCCCAGGTCCCTGTTTATCTGGATGACACGTAAACAACCTGGAAGATCAGTATTTGGAAGTTTCTGCAAGGTGGATGTACAACTTAGGAGGGGAAAATGTGTGTTCAAGGCATTCCGAGTGACCTACGTAGGCCACAGAATTGCCAGACCAGGTTACACCTGTTGGAAGGTAAAGTGAGGATGATCAAATGTACCCCAGCTCACACTTTCATGCCAGAAACTTCCTTCAGCTGGTGAATTATTACAGAAAACTCAAATGTAAACTGGCCTCTATCCTGGCGCCCTTACAATTGCTATTGAAAGCAGGTCAGCCTTGGTAATGGTCATGATCCCGAAAGAATGCCGCCTTTCGGGAAGTGAAGCAGCAGCAATCATCATTTAAGATTCACCATAACCCCAAGTGAGACATGGTGCCAACACGCAATACCTCTCTGTGTGGTATCAGGGTAGTGTTGGCTCACCAGTGGCTCAGCAGAGAGGAATGCCCCATAGCATATGCTTCCTGAACTTTGGCTGATGCTGAACAAAGAAACAGCCAGAGACAGAAGGAAGTTTTGGTAGTCTTCTTTGGTTTGACAAATTCCCACAAATACCTTTATGAATATAAATTTGTAATAGTAATGGACCATAAAAGCTCTGTCAGGGTTACTTAAAGAGAATAGGTATGAGCCGCCCATAACTTGAGCTTGAATTTAGCCATGGGCTGTTACTCTCTTTTACGTTATTAATATTTAGTTAAGGGAACCAAAGCCGGGGGGTGGGGGTGTGGGACCGCTAGTGGTGGTGGTGGGGGGTTAGTCTCCTTGGCTGCTGAGGGTGATAGAGAACATGGGTAAATGATAAAGACGGGGCATGATATATGCCAGATAAATTATTCAATAAGAACCAGCTTAATTACAACAAGCTGAGAGAAGTGAAGTGGATAATAATGTTGGCAAAGACAGGCCAAAAATAGAATGACCGCTGTCATAAAAGTGAACAATATCATATTCAAACACTTAGTCGATAAAACATAATCAAAGAGGTAGAGTAATGCCTATCAGGGAAAAGGAAGTTGATAAACACTTAGAAGTGCAGGACAAGGCAAGAAGAGTTACAAGTATTAATGTTTACTAAGGAACAGGTTGCTGACAGAGTGTTGATAGAAGTGGAGACGATAGAGTTCATGTTGGTGTGAAGATGGATTGAAAGGAATTGGTGAAAAGACTGGCTCTGCCTAGAGTGGACAGGATATTGAGGGAGACGGCTTGCTGCTGAGGCTGCTAAAAGATATTAGGATGGAGAGAGTGGAAGGAGTTGACAGGATATCTCAGTCAGCCCTCAGGATCGAAATGTGCCAGGAATTTGAGACGTGACAAATGTGACATCGTTGTTCAAAAAAGTGTATAAAGACACGCCTCATCACTTCAAGCTCATTGTTTTAAAGTCAGCAGTGGATAAGGTGTAGAAATAGGCATTAGGGAAAATAATCAACAGGCATGTGACGAGTTTGGATGTTCTCCCCAGATACTTACTCCCCAAAGCAACGTGACCCATGGTAGGGGAGGCAGTGGGCAGTCTACTCACTGACAGGCTGATTGAAGCCATTCAGTCATCAATTAATGAGACTTTATGGGCATCCCACTTCACACACACCTCAGGCCATATACTACTCCCACAGTGAACCGAAACTGGCACCAAGTATAGCAAAATCTTTTACTTCTTTGGCTGGTGATGGGCTGAGAATTAGAGGTGTTATTTTCTTAGTATACTCAGTGAATCCATCAGAGTAACTCAGCCCCTTTCCCTTAGTTTCAAAACCCAAACATCCCCACCATCACTGAGTGTATCCTTCCATCGATTGCCCCTCCTCCCTGGCCATTCACCCTTTTTGTCCTTCCGAATGGGGCATGCCAGTCTGGCCCCCATAATAGCCCCCTAATCTATGCTGTGAATCTAGCCTGAATGATGATCATTGCTGGGGACTGATTATATTCCTAGCAGTGACCACACTTTGTATGGTTCTGATTGGAATAGGGAGCTGTTGGCTTTTTGACTGGCTGGGGCATCCTCTCCAGCTGGGTACAGAAGATACGCCTTGACCTAGTTGATGGCACTACTAGCCAGTGAATGACTATGCGGCATGTAGTAAAATACTGAATGGACTCACACTCAATATTTACACTGGGGATCAGGATGGAGACCCTGACACAGCATGATGTCCCGTCGGAAACAAAGGCAAAGGAGCAATGATGGAACTTTGTAAAACATTGGCTTGGCTTCAGTTGGAAAATTGTTTCTAGTTCTCAGCATTATACTTGAGGGTATTTATGGAGGCTTCAGAGGGTGTATAAAAGAGATCTATGAGAATGCCTCCAAGAATCTTGGGCTTCTGTCACATTAGATAAAATAGAAATACTGGGCTTTTTCTGCTTGAAGAAGAAAGATTGAGGGAGATTTTGATAAAGGAATTCAAAGTCCTGAGATACCCACATTGAATATATGACGAGAATTTTCCATATGGCGAAGGCTCAAGACGCATAGGACTCCCAGTTACAGTGAGTGACAAATGAGCAAAAGGCAACAGCAGACAAAATTCTGGAAGGCAAAATTAGAATCCAGAATACACTGTTTGAAAGCAAGCAGAAAGCAGATTGATGTTTCTAAAATGAAATTGGATAGCAACCAAAAAAAATGCAACCTCTAAACTATTTAGGTTCTTAATATGCTCATCAATAATTGTCAGTTAATAATGTATGGTAAAGTATAGAATGTTTGAGGGCATCAACAAAAGAAACCTACCAGGGATTCGGATGAACTAAAAATTGTCCAGTGATGACCACAAAGAAAATGCCTTCTGTGAAAAGTTGCTTCAAGCAAAGAGCAGCTGAACATAGGAACTGGTGCACAAATCTGATCACCTTACCAGAGTTTTCACAGGGGCATGGTAAACCCACTTCCACAGCATCACCTCCCCATACAAAATGTAGACAGAGGTTGACTACCTGAGAAGATATATACAAGCTGCATTTCAAAGGAGTTTTAGAATTTTCAACCCAGTCTGCCACTGGTGAAACCTCTTTCGAGAAAATGAAACAGGTTCTTGTGGGATAACAAAGTGTGGAGCTGGATGAACACAGCCGGCCAAGCAGCATCTTCGGAGCACAAAAGCTGACGTTTCGGCCTAGACCCTTCATCAGAAAAGGCTCTTGTGGGCCTGATTTATCTCTGTATCATTTTCTTTGATGCTTTAGCAGGTGAGAGGCATGACAGTTTTTTTTTCTGTATGAAATCTTGTCAATTAAGCTTACCTTAGAATAGACTAACTTGCAGATACTATAGGATCTTGTCAAATTGTCTGTCTCTAACTGAGATTGTAAAACTTTACTGAACAAAATTTCAAAACTTTTAAAATGCCACTTAAAGGACTGTATTGTAGATTGCAGCAAATATGAGTGATTTCTGAGTGAAGCAACTGGACAGGTTTTCAAAATATTTGCTAGTCCTTCATTGTGTTCTTCTCTGGTTTCATTTGATTGACAACTATGAAAAGTTGCTGGGGAGAAGTAAGGTAGCATAATGTATACAGCACATCTCAGGCTTTTATTGTTGGAAAGACATTAATTTTTTTGTATCTTTCTTGATTTCATGATTGGATAGTTAGCACGGTTAATACACTTCACTGTGTGTTGTGAAATATAATGACTACAAATTAGCAAAACCCATCATGCTATCAGTGTTTTGTATTAAAATAACATGTGTAATTTAACTTATCAGTTACCTCCCTGGCCTATGTGGTTCCAGTAGACTTTCCTCTCAATTCAGATACTATCAATACAAAGAGAAGATTATTTCAACACTTTAGTCAGTGCAATAATGAGAGATTGCCAATAACCTTTGCAAGAGGCTCCTTAGGATCTTCACACAATCAACCATGACAAAAAATAGAATCTCATATGTTCTAAAGTGCTTGGGTTCGTACAAATAAGCTGCTTTGAAATGTCATGTTAAGTCACTAGTAAATGTCGAGATCAGGACTCATTCTGTTCTAATAATCCTATAATGAGTTTAAAACTTGCTCTTTAAAACTGACCATAAACCAGGTCAAGGTTTTGCAATTAATGATGAAAAATATAATAAATCATATATCCGCAAGTTTTACCATACTCTGGCCTGCATGCCCAGAGCGAGGACAGTGGTCGGTGGCCTGGAGTGAAGTTGGAAAGGCTAACTTTCCGAGGCACATGGGAATGGTAGTCTGCAGGTCAGCATTGAAGATGACTAAAGGTCGAGAACCGGTGTATTCCAGGCAGAACACGTGGAAGTCCTTATAGAAAGACCGTAATGTCTACCTTTTTAGCTTTCTTTCTTATTTTCCTCACTTGTACGATGTATATCTGTAATAGTGTATCATTGTTTCTCTATTTTGTCTACATTTTGTGCCGAGGATTGTACTTCTTTACGTTGTACCAAAGAGAGCACTGTGTGTTGGCGACATTGTACACTTTTCACCGCACTCCTGTTCTTTTGTAACTTGAATATATGTGACAACAAACCCAAAGCTAATTGTAATTCGAAGTTTGATATAGCCCTGAATATGGAAGGTATCAGTCTGCAACGCTCAGTCGTAGACAATTCTTTGGACTGGAAGACCAGCAAGTTTCAGGCTGACCAAACAGCTGCTGTTGATGGGAGTGACTCAACTCTAGCTATCACGCAACATGTCCACCCATTGGAAAACTGTTCTAATGGGGTGGGCATCAGAAAGGAAATGCTTGAGTTTAATGCAACTGACCTGTGATCAAAACGGTAACACTTCTTCTTGTGTTGAAATTTGATTGGGTACACTAAGTGTGCTTGCACTTTATGGCTGAAGTTGCTGTAATATTATTTTGGTCTTCTTAATTTGAGGATGCAGTTTTCTCCAGTGATTCCATTAGTTCTGGGTGGCCTTCCCCCATACACACTTGTGGAGTTTCTTTTGTAGCTGCAGCCGAATGTGTCACAAGCTTAGTTGATGATGCAGCCAGGACCCCTGCTGAAGGTAATAGTAACAAGGTTAAAAAATCCAATTGTAAGAGCTAACTGTTTTTCTAGTACAATTGTCAGACAGAGAGACCTAAGGGTTCAGGTGTATAATTCTTTGAAATTTGCAACAGGTCGACAGGATGGTTATGAAGGAATTCAGCACGTTTGCTTTCATTGCTCAGACTTGGAAAATGGGCTTTGGGATGTCATGTTGAGATTTTACAGGACATTGCTGAGGTCTCATCTGGAGCACTAGTCCTAGCTGTTCTGCTATAGGAAGGACATTAATAAATCGGAGAGGATTCTGAAACAATTTTCCAGTATGTTGTTGTGAATAGAGGGTGTGAGTTATGAGGACAGGCTGGGTAGGCTGCAACTGTTTTCACTGGAGGTTGGAGTTTGATGGGGATTCTTATGGAAGTGTATAAAATAGATAAGGTGAATAACAAAGGTTTTTCCCAAAGGCGGGTGAGTTCAAAACTTGGGGGAGGGGCATATTTTAAAATAGGAGGGGAAAGATTTAAAAAGGACATGAAGGGCAATTTGTTTTTACACACAGAGTGGTTGGTGCGCGGAATGAACTGCCAGAGGAAGTGAAAGATGCAGATGCAGTTACAACATTTAGAAGACATTTTTCTGAGTACATGAGTAGGAATGATTCAAAGTAACATGGGCCTAGTCAGGCAGGTGAGACTAATTTAGTTTGGGAACATTGTTGGCATGGATTTGTTGGACTGAAACGTCTGTTTCCATGTTGTATGATTCTATGAAGCAATGTACTAGTATAAGCAGTCAAGTAAAGCAAATTCAGTCTATCGTTCCAGCCTACTTAAGTTGCTAGGTTTGGAGAAGGCAGAAAGCAGTTTACCAAGAAAAATATGACCCTGTCAATGATTGGCTGACAACACAGCTTGAAAGCACCATTTCTGCTCTTTACAGATAGAATCACTTATGGAACATGTCTTCATCATGTCTACTCTGTTCCCATTCCTGCAAACATAATTGAAAGCAGACCTGCCTCTCACCTAAACACAGCATCAACCAATTCTGGGGAGAATTCCTCTTGCTCCCAATCTCCTGTGGGAAAGTCTGGCACAATGTGTTCCAAAATGATTGCACAGTGAAAAGCAAGGCAAAGTGACAATACTGATGAGGGAAGACTTCTTTACGCTGGGTGAGGGTGTTTTTTTCAGGGGGCATTGACACAACACTGGTTGGTTAGACCAAGGAGCAAACAATGTACAGTCACATTATAGATGTGTAAGAATTGTGGTGTTATTATATTGGAGGATTTTAATTCTCAAATATCGAACAGGGTAATGCTCGAGGAACAATGTAGCGGAGGAGGAATTTGTGAAGTGTATTAAGGGAAACTTCCTGGACTAAAATAGTTTTAGCTCAACTGGGAAGGATACATTTCTGGATCTGATGGAGGAATGGAGAAGCTGGTATGGGGTGCAGGGAGCTAAGCATAAGTGTATCTGGGGCAAATATTTGCTTAGAGATGATCATGATATATACTTTTGGATAAGTTCAGGGCAAAAGAGGATTTTTAATTACCTTCAGCCAGAAACGCCGAGTGAATGATCCAACTTAGCCTCCTCCAGCGGTCCACAGCATCATATATACCGGTCTTCAGCCATTTATTTTCTCTCAACATGATATCATCAATCGATTGCAGATATTGGATACGGTAAAGCTTATGGGCTCTGATAACATTTTGACAATAGCACTTGTGCTCCAGACCTTCCTGCTCTCCTGGCATCTATCTGACAATGTAGAATATTGTCATGGGTATGTTCTGAACATAAAAAGCAGACAAATCCACTCTAGCTAATTACTGCCCCATCAGTCTACTCTTGATTATCAGTGATGTAATGGAAGGTGTCAGCAAAAGTACTATCAAACAGCATCTTCTCAGCAATAACCTGTGCCCTGTTTGGGTTCTGCAAGGGCCGCTCATCTGGCCTGGTTTCAGTTTTGAAAGGATTTAGTTGATTGACAACTGTGAAACCTTCCTGGGAGGAAATGATGCCTTATGAAATTGTAAATGGATCATCTCTGTCTCTGCCTATTCGAAAACAGTTTTAATTTATTTTGTTTTATTCTTGATTTCATGATTGAATGGTTAGCATGATTAATACATTTCACTACATGTTGTGAAGCACGGTGATTATCGATTGGCAAAACCACAAGAATAACACTATCAGTGCTCTCTATTAAAACAATTTCAGTAATTCATTGGACCTTTTCCACAAGTGGACTGCTTGTCTTATCAATAACCTGCTACTGGCCTATGTGATTTCAGGAGACCTTCCCTTCAATTTGAAATCTGCTAATATAAACAAGGTTTACTTCAACACTTCAGTGAGTGTAATAATGAGAGACTGCCAATGACCATCATAAGAAGATGCTTAGGATCATCACATGATCAACCTTAGCTGCTCACCACCCTTTCTGGGATGTGGGTGCTTTGGAGAGGGTACAGAAAAGTTTTGCCAGGATGTTAGATAACAAAGTGTGAAGCTGGATGAACACAGCAGGCCAAGCAGCATCTCAGGAGCACAAAAGCTGATGTTTCAGGCCCGAAACGTCAGCTTTTGTGCTCCTGAGATGCTGCTTGGCCTGCTGTGTTCGTCCAACTTCACACTTTGTTAGCTTGGATTCTCCAGCATATGCAGTTCCCATTATCCCTTTTACCAGGATGTTGCCTGGTATGGTGGGTTTTAGCTACGAATTGAGGATGGTAGACTGGGTTTGTTTCACTGGAATGCAGGAGGTTAAGGGGCGACTGAGTTGAAGTTTATAAGATTGTGAATGGTATAGATAGAGTAGAAAGTATGAAGCTTTTTTCCCCAGGGTGGAGGGGTCCATTACAAGGGACACAGGTTGAAGGTGCAGAGGGAGAAGTTTAAAAGAGATGTGTGAGGTATGTTTTTCACATAAAAGTTGGTGACTGCCTGGAACATGCTGCCAGAGGAGATGGTGGAAGCAGACACAGTCACAGCATTTGGGAAGCACCTGGGCGAATATATGAATGGGAAGGGAATAGAGGGATACAGATCCTATAAGTGAAGACAGTTTTTAATATGGTAGGAAAAAATGTATAAGTGCAGGTTTGAAGGGCCGGAGGGCCTATTTCTGTGCCACATTGCTCTTTGTCCTTTAAAACTGAAACTTCATATGCTCCTAATTGCTGGGTTCACGCAAATAAGTTGCCTTGAAATGCCATGTTAAATCAATAGCAAATGTTGAGATCAGGGTTCATCCTATTCTTCCAACAGTCCTATACCAAGTTTAAAAACTAATCTTTAAAACTGAGCATAAACCAAGTCAAAGTTTTGTACTTAAAGACAAAAAAAAGTCCCTCAATAAATTATACTTTCCAAGTTTTACTGCACTCCCTATCTCGTCCTGAATGTTGAGAGGCATCAGTCTGCAATGCTCAGTAGTGGACAATTCTTTGGACTAGAAGACCAGCAAGTTTCAGGCTGACAAAACAGCATCTTTCACTGAGTTGATGGTCCTCCAGCTGCTATTGAAGGAAATGACACAACTCTAGCTATCACGCAACATGTCCACCAGTTAGAAAACAGTTTCAGAGGAGGGACATCAGAAAGAAAATGCTTGGATTTAATGCATCCAACTTGTGATCAAAATGGTAATATTTCTTCTTGCTTTCGATGTTGAAGACTGATTGGTGTACACTCGGGGTACTTGCATTTAAAAGCTGAAGTTGCTGTAATGTTGTTTTGGTCTTAATTTGAGGGTACAGTTTTCCCCAGTGGTCTCATTTGTTCTTAAGTGGCCTTCCCCCATACACAAGGAGGTGGAGCTGGTGGGGGTGAAGTTTATTTTGCAGTTGCAGTGAAATGTGTTGTCAGTTCTTTTTTTAATGCAGCCTTGGACCCTGCTGAAGAGAGAGTTAACAAATCTAAACCATCTCATTGTAAGAGAAGACTATTTTTCTGCTATTGCTTGTGATTTAAATCTTGTGCAGGAATATTGGTTGTGAAACAAATTTGTACTTCTGCATACTTCAGAATTTACTAGTACAACTTGCAATTAATTGGCTGAGATTGCAATGTGTTCCCAGCCAGTCATCTCCTGGGGAGGCAAGTATGGGTGGTGGTTCTCAACTAACGTTGCATGGGCACAGATTTCTTGATCAGAAAAGTATAATGATGAAGCTGCATGCTTCATCACACATTTGCTGCTTTTATTTTTTATAAGGAACTACCTTGATGTTTTTTTTCTTTCTTGCTCCTCAGCCAGTCAACCATGGCCCATTTGATAGCATTCTTGCTTCTGAGTTGGGTTGTGGTTTCAAGCCAAACTCAAGAGATGAGTGAAAAAGAAATCAAGGTTGATGCTCCCCTGCAGTACAGAGGGAATGTTGCAGTGTCAGAGGTCAATGTTTTGCATGCAGTGATTTCAAACTGCTGGGCATATGATCTTCTGGCACTTTTCCAAAGAATAAGTCTGTTCTCTCTGGTATTGTGACCAAGTGACATCCTACAATACAATCAGATAACTTGCTTACGTGATTTTGTCATAGCCTGTGGGAGCTTGCTGTGCACAAATTGAGTTGAAACCGATGAATTTTCTCTCCTTCAGTGATTGTACTTCATGTACTGGATTGGCTGTAAAATGCTTTGGGAAGTTGTGATTATATACATGAGGGTAATGGATAAGGTGAATGGCAAAAATCTTTTCCCAAAGGTTGGGGGAGTTGGTGGTCATGTGGGAATGGCGTGGTGTTCAAAACGAAGGGCATATCGTTAAGGTCAGAGGAGAAAGATTTAAAAAGGACATGAGGGGTATTTTTATTTTACAGAGAGATTGGTTAGTGTGTGGAATGAACTGCCAGATGAAGTGGCAAAAGTAAGCAAAGTTACAAAATTTAAAAAGATATTTGGATAAGTACTTGAATAGAAAACATTTGAAAGGCTTTGGGCCAAATGCAGACAGATGGGATGAGTTTAGTTTAGGAACATGGTCAGCATGGACTTGTTGGACTGAAGGGTCTGTTTCCATGCTGCATGACTCTGACTCTACATGCCAGTGAAGCAGTCTGCCAAAGCAAAATTAATCAATCGGTTTGGCCTGGTTACATTGCTAGATTTAGAAAGGGCAGGAATCAGGTTAGCAAGCAAAATTCGACACCCTCAATGATTGGCTGACAATACAGTTTGAAAGAACTAATTCTGCTTTTGAGAGATTGAAATGCTTATAGGACGCTTTGTTGTCAGGTCTACTCTGTTCCCTGGCCTTGGAATATAATTTACAACAGACCTGTCTCTCACCGAACACAAACCTATGGAAGATTGCTACTGGTTCAGATTTTGAAAGCTGAAATTGAACATGCTTCTTGTTTCCAATCTCTGTGGGAAAATTTGACGCAATGTGTTCAGAAATGATTAAGTAGGGAAAAGGAAGGCGAAGTGACAATGATGTCTAGGGAAGGCATTTTTGTGCAGGGTGGGCAGAAATGCTCTTGACAGTTTCAAGAAGGAATATGCTAGTGGTATATCATATGGTGGTAAGTATATGGCAAGAGATAATGCTGACATCCACCACACGAGGATTGCATTAAATCTCAAACGCTGGGAATGCAAAACCATGCTTGGTTTGGAAAAAGCAGGAAACAATTTACCAAGAAAAATGTGACTGTCAATGATTTGCTGACCATACAGTTTGAAAACAACAATTCCGCTCTTTAGAAATAGAAACTCTTACAGAACACGTTTTCATCATGCCCATTCTGTTCTGTGTCCTGGAAGGCCAAACCAGCAGCAGACCTGTTTCTCACCTCAACACAACATCAGCCAATCCTGGGGAAAACTGCTCCTGGTTCAGGTTTTGAGATCTGACATTGAATATGCCTCTTGTTTCCAATCCCCCATGGGAAAATCTGGCACAACATGCTCAGAAATGATTGAGCAGAGGAATAAGAAGACAAAGTGACAATGCAGAATAGGAAAGACTTCTTTGTGCAGGGTGGGTGTTGTTTTCTGGGGGCACTGACAAAATACCAGTTGGTTAGACTCAAGGAACAAGCAATGTACTGTCACACTACTGAGGATATTAGCACAGTATGAGAGAGAAAGAGAGCTACAAAATTGCAGACAAATAATCACAGATGTGTGTGAATTGCATAGTCATCACACAGGACGATTTTAATTCTCAAATATCAAATGGGATAATGCTCAAGAACAATGAAAAGCAGGAGGAATTTGTGTAGTATATTAAGGAAATCTTCCTGGACTGAAATAATTTTGGCCAAATTGGGAATGATGCAAAGCTGGGTCTGTTGGAGGAATAGAGAAGCTGGTATGGGGTACAGGAAGCTAAGCATAAATGTCTATGTGGCAAATATTTGCATAAGGATAGACATCATATGAAGATTTGGAAAGTACAGCACAAAAGAAAATTTGCAACTATCTTCAGTCAGAAGTGCCAATTGGAGGATCCATCTCAATCTTTTTTAGTGGTCCCCATAGAGTGTTCGGGCAGGCTTGCCTCACCAGTGGCCCAGCGAAGAGGAACATCTCATAGTGTATGTTTCCTCATCTTTGGCTGATTTCAAATGAGGATATGCCCAAATGCAGAAGGGAGGCCTAGTGGTCAAATTTGGTGTGGGAAAATTCTACTACTACCTTTACGGATGTATATTTGTGATAGTATCAGACCACAAGCACATTTGAGGGCTATTTTGAGGACAGTACCATGCTGCCCATAGCTTCAGGTCGAACTCAGCAGAGGGCTGTTATTCTCTGATGGGCCCTTAACATTTAATTAAGCGAACCAAAATCAGGGCTCCTTGGATGATGAGAGAGATAAACAATATGAGTAAACAATATAAAGGTACATGATATATGCCAGCTAAATTCTTCAAATCAGAACCAGTTTAATGACAATAAGCTGAGAGAGGTGAAGTGGAAAATAATGATGGCTAAAGAGAACAAAAATAGAATGGCAGTTGGTATAAAAGTGAACAATATCATAATTTATCAGCATGTAAATGATGAAAAAGCTGGAGTAATGCTCATTATGGATAACAAAGGTGATAAACACTTTGAAGTGCAGGGCAAGGTATGAAGAGGTACAAGTGTTAATGTTTACTAAGGAACAGGTTGCTGACAGAGCGTTGATAGAAGTGGAGACGGTAGAGTTCATGTTGGTGTGAAGATGGATTGAAAGGAATTGGTGAAAAGACTGGTTTTGCATAGAGTGGACAGGATATTGAGAGAGATGGCTTGCTGCTTAGGCTGCCAGAAGATATTAGGATGGAAACAGTGGAAGCAGTTGGCAGAATATCTCAGTCAGCTCTCAGCACGGAAAAGTGCCAGGTGTGACAAATGTGAATTCATTATTCAAGAAAGTGTGTAAAGACACGCCTCATCACATCAAGCTCATTGTTTTAAAGTCAGCAGTGGATAAGGTGTAGAAATAGGCATTAGGGAAAATAATCAACAGGCATGTGACGAGTTTGGATGTTCTTTCCACATACTCATTCCCAAAGTAATGTGACCCATGGTAGGGGAGCCTACCCACTGATAGGCTGATTGAAACCATTCAGTGGTTAATTAATGAGACATTAGTGACATCACACACACCCCTGGCCATGTACTGCTCCCACAGTGGACAGAAACTGGCACCAAGTGTAGCAAAATCTTTCACTGTTTTGGCTGGCGATTTGCCAAGAATTAGAGGTATTATTTCCTTTGTGTACTCAGTGGATCTATCAAAGTAACCCAGCCCCTTCCCCCTAGTTTCAAAAATCAAATCCTCCACCACCACTAAAACCATCCTCCTATCGGCTGCCCCTCCTCCCTGGCCTATTGACCTGGCCACTCATCCTCTTTGTCCTTCTGACTGGGGCATGCAAGTCTGGCCCCAATAGTAGCCCCCTAATCTATACTGTGCATCTAGCCTCAGTGGTGATCACTGCTTGGGGCTGACTATAATCCTAACAGTGACCAACATTGTATGGTTCTGCTGGGAATAGGGAGCCGTATGTTATTCGTCTGGCCAGCAGGACTCCAGGCTGTGCGTCCTCTCCAGTTTGGAGTAAATGGCTATGAAGCAGGTACTAGAGTATGGAATAGACCAACACTCAACCTTTACACCAGGGGATCAGGATGCCGAACATGGCACAGCATGACTTCCCACAGGGAACAAAAGCAAATGAGCAATGATGGAACTTTGTAAAACACGGGCTTGGATTCAGCTGGAATATTGTATCTAGTACTCAGCATTGTATTTGATGGGTATTCATGGAGGCTTCAGATGGGGTATGAAAACAAATTATGAGAATGCCTCCAAAAATGTGGATTGATTAAAAAATAATGGCTTTTTTTCTGCTTGATGAAAGAAGATTGAACACCTTTATTAAAATCTCCCTCAAAGTCCTGAGAGATCTACATCGAATATACGAAGAAAATCTTCCATGAGATGATAGGCTCAAGACCTAATTTGACTCATTAACGGTGATTGACAAATGAGCAAAAGGCAACACCAGACAAAATTCTGGAAGGCAAAATTAGAATCTGGAATGCACTGTTTGAAAGTGAGCTGAGGGCAGATTGATGCTTTTAAAATGGAATTGGACAAATACTAGAAAAAAAAATGGAACCTCAAAATAATTTAAGTTCTTAACATGCATGTCAATAATTACAAGGTTGCTCGGCCATGAATGTGGACTTTATTGATTCTTGATCAAAACCTTTTATATTTCAGTGAAGTATCTACATGCATTTGGTTGCAACTTACAATTAAGTCAGATCAGGCGTTCAAGTCATGCTTTTAATCTTGTACTGGGCTTCAACTTTGGTTTCTAACAGAACAAGCCTTTATCCAAGTTTGATATAAAACTTTAGACCAGGTAAGCTTGGGTCCGCTTCAGCATAAATTCTTTGCTAACTTTACAGGTGCCAGACAATAATCTAGTTTTCACAGCATAATGTGAAAGGCAGTGGATGTGAGGATCTAACTTCTGAACTTGAGCTGACTTTCTTACAAAGAGCCATATATATTTTCTGAATGAGTGGTCATACTTTTGCAATGAGTATGGAAGCTTTATTGTTTGTTTCCTGTAGTCCATAGCAGGCAGATCTGTGGTTTAGATGAGGAGTAGAGATATGTTAATGAGATGTACCGATAATCACAGCTGCAGAAAATTAAGCAGTCGGTCAGCACTGCTGTCTCACAGCGACAGGGACCCAAGTTCGATTCCAGCCTCGGGCGACTGTCTGTGTAGAGTTGGCACATTCTCCCCGTGTCTGTATGGGTTTCCTCCCACAGTCCAAAGATGTGCAGGCAAGGTGGATTGGCCATGCTAAATTGCCTGTAGTGTTCAGGGGTGTGCGGGTTATAGGGGGATGGGTCTGGGTGGGATGCTTCAAGGGGCGGTGTGGACTTGCTGGGCTGAAGGACCTGTTTCCATACTGTAGGGAATCTAATCTAATCTAATTGAAGCAAGGGGAATCAACTTTTCTGAACACAATGAAATAGAGAACAATCGAGTGCAAATAAAACCACAAGCGTGGCTCAGATGTGAATAAAAAGATAATGTTTTCTGAGAAAAGTTATTTCAAGTGAAGAGAAATATAAAGGAAATAGCTGAAAATAGGAACTGGGGCTGATGCCCAAATCTGATCGCCTTAAACCCACCTCCACTGCATCACCTCCCTCATGAAAGTTAGACAGAGGGCTGACCACCTGAGAGGATATATACAAGCTGCACTTCAAGGAAGTTTTAGAATTTTCAATCTAGCCAGCCACCGAGGAAACCTGTTTCGAGAAAATGAAGCAGGTTTTGTACTGCTGATGTACCTCAGTGTTATCTCCTTTGTTGCATTAGTAGGTGAGAGATTATATGAAATCTTGCCAGTTAAACTAACCTTAAAGTAGACCAACATGCAGATACCATGGAATCTTGTGAACTTATCTGACTCTAATTGAGATTTGAAAGCTTTTCTGTGCCAACTTTCAACACTTTTAAAATATCACTAAAAGCAAAGTAACTTCTGAGAGAAGCAACTGGAAAGATTTTCGAAATATTTGCTCCTCCTCTATTGTGTTCTTCTGTGGTTAAACCTTTTAAGGGATTTATTTGATTGGCATGTATAAAAGGTTGCTGGGAGGAAATCATGTGTTATATTGTATACAGCATGACTCAGTCTCTTAGGATTGGAAAATCAATTTTAATCTGTTTTGTTTTATTCTTGATTTCATGATTAGATAGTTAGCATGGTTAATACACTTCACTGTGTTTTGTGAAGCACAGTGACTACAAAATAAGCAAAAGCCAACAGAATCACACTGTCACACTATTAAAACAATGTGGTCAATTAATCAGACCTTCTTCACAGCTAGACTATTTCATGCATCATTAAGCTTGTACAGGCCAATGTGGCTCCAGTAAGTTTTCCCTTCTATTCAGGCACCACCAATATAAACAAGGGTTATTTCAACGCTTTCGTGAGTCCAATAATGAGAGATTGCCGGTAACCATTGCAAGCGGCTCCTTAGTATCTTCTCAAAATCACCCTTGACTAAAACTGGAAGATCAGATGTTCTTAAATGCTTTGGTTCATATAAATAGGCTGCCTTGAAATGCCATGTTAAATCAATAGTAAAGGTTGAGATCAGGACTTATCCTATTCTTCCATCGGTCCTATACTGAGTTTAAAAATTATTCCTTCAAACTGAGCATCAACTAAGTAAAGGTTTTGTAATTATTGATGAAAAACACAATATATTGTACATCACTAATCTCTTTTTTATGGTTCAGCATATTATGTCCTGTATCTTTATTGCTTCAGAAGAAATTACAGGTTTACTTCCAGGGTATTCAGTGCACATTTACTTTTAATTGTTGCTTTTAGTAAAAAGGCAAACAGATGTCTTTTTGCATGTGCTTACTAAAGTAACAAGCTTTTAAACTCATGAAATGAGGGATGCGGTGGTGTTGTGGTAACATTATTAGATTGTTAATCCAAAACTTCAAGTTCTCAGGGACAGAAGTTCAAATACCACCATGGTAGATGGTGAGATATATATTCAATAACAATCTGGAATGAAAACCTAGGCTAAGATTGATTATGTAAGTATTGTGACTGTCACAAAGTCCATCTGGTTCAAGAATGTCCTTTACATCAAAGAAAATTTATTGCAGAAAATCTGCGGTCTTAATTTGATCGGGGCTACAGGTAACTTCAGATCCATCACAATCTGGTTGAATCTTCAGTGCTCTTTGAAATAGCTTAGCAAGCCACTAGGTATGGCTCAATGCGGAACAAGTAATGATCCGGCCAGCGACTTCCATCTACAGAAAAAAGCACTGGGAAATCCTTTCGACATTTCATTGACATTTGCAGAATCAAACCCTCAGACTCAACACAATCAAGTCGTCAGTTCTGAGAAAGAGTCACCAGACCGAAACGTTAACTCTGACTTTTTGCTGACAGACCTGCTGAGCTTTTCCAGCAACTTCTGTTTTTGTTCCTGGCCGTCAATCCATCAGTCTGGCTTCAATTTGGTCACTTCAGAGTTTTTCTTTCTTTCAATAAGTTAATGAATATTAGCCTTTTGTTTCTGATTTCAAGCACCTAGTAAATACTGAAGGACTGCTGCCAGAAATATTCTCAAAGGATCCATCCCCTCAGGAAAATCAAAGATTATGAATCTTAGGAAAATGATGGGCACTGCAAAATTAAAGCTGTGTTTTTAAGTATTCAATCAGTGGTGACATCTTTGGAATCTGGCATTACATATCGTTATTAAGAGCCTGCATCATGCATATTTAACATGATACATGTATGTGTCTTCTTTTCTGTCTTTTTTTCAGATTCAGTGTGAGAACAAGTGCATTTGCTCAGATCCAAACAATGATAAAGTGAAGAAACTTGTGCAAAAGCTTTCTCAGAAGGAAAAGAAGGGATAAAAATGACATTAAATGCTTGGTGGCTGTGGATGATGATGTGACTGCTGCCAGGGGAAGTAAATTTTCAAAATGTGTTTTTCTTTAAGCTCATTTTTCCCCATTACACATAGGTTTTCATGTCAGCAGAAAGTTCACAAATACCAGACAGGCCCAACCACACTATTGTTGAACTGATCCCAATCAAATCTGGTTTCACACTTTGCTGGAGGTGTTGCTTTTACACATGGCTAATTTACTAATTTGTATCTATTAATGTTACAGGCATGCATCTTGATGGACTGTGTCAGTTTCTATAAGGACAGTAGACTATTTGTATGTTATCAATGATTAAGAATTGAATGTTTCCCATTTCTGCACTTAATATACTCACCGGGTTTACTGACGACCAGTGTTGGGATATCATCTGCCTACAATAGCAGACTTGGGTACCTCTGTAAGGTAACTATACAAACTGTGTGAACACATGCAGGAAGTGTGCTCATGCCTCTTCCTGGGACCACAGCTAAATTATTAAGTTCTGATCTTACAAAAAACAATGAACAGCAGCGTTTTTGAAGCCGGGCAAATATTATTCCAATTAAAAATCTAAAAACTGAAAATGGAAGTAAAACTTCTGAAATTACTGATTCAAGACGAACTACCTCCACATCAATCAAATGCATTTATAAAGTATCATTTTCTTAAATCAACAACTTTATTCATTTATATCCTGTATAACATTATAATACTGTTCCACATAAAACATACAATTTTAACCAGAGCAAACAATTTCCAACAAAACAATTCTTTACCATATTTTCTTACATTTAAAGCATCTTTATTGTGTAAGAAAATGCTAACATATTTCAAAAAGAGATTGTATGAAGGCTGCATTCCTTTGAGGTAATTCTATGGAGAATCACACTGATTTTCTTTCATGACATAATATGTAGTAAACCCCGCATCCTTGCATTGAAATGCACAATGAAATGATTGTTAACTTTTTAAAATAAAACTTATTTTAATTGCATTTGTATTGTCACCCCAACCAGGGAATACTATTTGAAAAGTGACATATGCTATTATTTATTTTTCTTGTAATTTTCCAACATCTGTTTGTTGTGTTTCTACAATATATTTCTTAAATGGATTGTCTCTGTTGTCTATTATTTGCTATATCCACAGACTGTCTACATCTTATGATTTTGTTTCAGCTTAAAAGATACTTACATATATGCCACAGAGAATTTTAATATCCAAAAAGCAGCTTGAATTACAACACTTGCACCTTATAACCACCAACTATGTTAACATTTTTCTTCATCAATACACTGTGTCTAGCATGAATGCAAGCATCAAACAGTTGTGAAACATGGAAATTTAAAATTAAATGGGAATAAGTGGAATGCAACCTTGTTCCTTGCTATCATTTGTTTGGAAGCCTTATTGGAGGAAGGTGGAACGGGGAGGAGGAGAATAAATATTTACTTCTTATCCCAGATTTGACACTCTTGTTCAGTAGTGCTGAAGAAATATGAACTGGTAGAGGCGAGGCAGATCCACAGCAATGAAAATGCGGGTAACATCTGACCATCTAACTGCATCAGAAATCTCCCTTAAATGCATCAAAATCAAAAGGACGTCAATTAAAATTGGTAGTCTAGACAATGTAGGTTCTAAAAGAGATAAATTAAAATGTGGACGGGGAGCTGATACCAGCTGTTTGCAACTTGCAACGGTGAGGAACATAGGATACTTCACGAGTCTTTGGGATGATGTGTATGAGATTTATACAATGATGAGGGTGACAACACATTAAGGAACTACACTCTAGATCATGATAAATAAAAGACTACATATGAGGGAATAATGAGGAACAGACCCATACTTGTTCCAGAATATTCCAGAGTTAGGGTAAGAGGTATGCACTTTGAAAAGCTTCATTTTGTGTCCCATAAGGTGTGTTCCTCTCTGCTGCTAGAGTAAAAGATATCATGGAAAGGGCTCTGAATACTCTGTAAGGATAAAGGGATGAACCAGAAGTTATGCTAAATCACAGTACCAACAACACACAGAGAGCAGGTATCATGACCCCATGGTCAAATTTTCAGGAGATAGGATGGTGGTTAAAACCTAAGAAGTCAAACGTAGTAATCTCTTAATTATTTCCAAAACCATGCACTAGCAAGAGTAGAAATTGAAAGAGTGGAGCTTCAATGCATGGCCTGAGGCATGTCCATAAGAAAGGACTTTAGATTTCTTGGCTTTGGTGCCACTTTTAGGGGAAAAAGTATTGATTCAAAATTCACTGGTTGAACCTCTCCAGGGCTTGGAAGGCTCATGATCCTGACTTTTAGAAGTTTAGAACTTTGGTAGCGGTTTAGGAACCATGAATTTTTAGCAAATAGTGAGGACAGCAGTGTAACAATTGGAGTCTACAAAGTAAGATCACCTTGTGATAGTTTTTGGCATGTGGTGAGTTCCCTGCTGTATACAGAGCAGTGCACAATGAAGAAAGAATAGAAGTGTCATTGAAGGTTATAAGAAAGAGCTGTCCGGTGGTATAACATCAATTAAATATGATCAGTAATTTCCTATACACCAGGATTGCGTTAAGTCTCCAATATGAAGGATGCATGGCATTTAGTTTGAAAAAGGCAAAAAGAGGCTGACCAAGAATGTGGCAGTAATTGTTTGCTTTTTGCAAGCAATAATTCTACAGTTTTAGAAATGGGAACACTTAAGGAACCTTTTTTACAGCTGCCATTTCATCCTACCCACTCTGGTGGCAGACCACCTCTCTGTCTTTGCAGCCTAATTGGATGCAAACCTGTTCCTTAGTTAATAATGTCTCTAGCCTGGAGTATATTATTATCAGTGCTGGCTTCAGCTTCAGTTCATGACTTGGGTTAGAACCCAGATCCCTTGTCCTACACGAGAATTTGTCAAAGTGTGTTCAGGAATGATAGAAAAATGGAGGTGAAATGACAGTGCTAATTAGAGAAGACATTTTTGTGTTCGAAAGGGTGGATCTTTTAGAGATAGCAATGACTAGATTCATTTGATTAGATTTGACGAACAAGAATATTTGGTCACATTATGGGGATATTTTATAGGTATTAAATCATTAGTTAGTGTGTGAATGAGTGAGTGACAGACCAACCGATTGACTTAAGGAATAAATCTCTTGATAAATCACATAGATGTACAAAAAGTATGGGATGACAATATTGAAGCACATTCATTCTCAAACATCAAATGGCTTAATGTTTGAGCGAAAAGTTCAAATTGCAAAACTCCTTAATGAATTTTCCAACCCATTATAAATGAGGCATTGCTTGATCACTTGTGAGTAATGTGTCTCAGTGGATCCAGTAACTGTGAGGAGACACTTGGATAAGAATGATCAGTCACATCATAAACTGATATTAGTAATAGAATGGTAAATAAGGCATATGGCATACTTGCCTTTATTAGTCAGCGAATTGATTACAAAACTCAGAATGTCATGTTGCAGCCTTTGGTTAAGCCACACTTAAAATTGCTTTCAATTCTGGTTGCCACATTACAGGAAGGGCATGGAAGCTTTGGAGAGGGTGCAGAAGAGATTTACCAGAATGCTGCCTGGATTAGAGGGTATGATCTATAAGGAGAGATTAGAAAATCTCAGGTTGTTTTCTCTGGAGAGGCAGAGGCTGAGGGGATACTAGGCAGAAATCCAGAAAATTATGAGATGCGTAGATAGGGTTGACAGTCAGGACCATTTTCCCCAGAGTTTTATTGTCTAATATGTGGGGGAATGCATTTAAGTGAGGCGGGAAAGTTCAGAGGAGATGTGAGAGACAAGTGTTTTTTTTTCACACAGAGAATGTTAGGAGCCTGCAACATGCTGCCAGGGGTAGTGGAGGAGGCAGATACGATATTGGCAGTTATGGGACTTTTAGATTAAACAAGGAATGGAGAGATATGGACCAAGGGCAGGTAGAAGGGATTATTTTGGTATGGTGTTATGTTTGGCACAACATTGTGAGCCAAAGGGCCAATTCCCGTACTGTTGTCTTCTATGTCCTAATTGAGTAGAACAGACACAATGTAAGTAAACATTTAGGGACAGTAGGGACTACCGATGCTGGAGTCTGAGATAACAAGGTGTGGGGCTGGATGAACACAGCAGGCCAGACAGCATCAAAGGAGCTGGAAAGCTGACATTTTGGTTCTGGACCCTTCTTCAGAAATGTTCAGTAAACATTTCATTGTACATAACTCGAATATTGCTGATAAATAGAGTTTTCAAAAACCTTTTGATTGCATTCATGAGGAAAATTTTGTAAAAATTCTCAAGGAAAACAGGAAGAAGATATCACTGATAATGGGAACTGCAGATGTTGGAGAATCCAAGATAATAAAGTGTGAAGCTGGATGAACACAGCAGGCCAAGCAGCATCTCAGGAGCACAAAAGCTGATGTTTCGGGCCTAGACCCTTCATCAGAAAAGGGGGATGGGGTGAGGGTTCTGGAATAAATAGGGAGAGAGGGGGAGGCAGACCGAAGATGGAGAGAAAAGAAGGTAGATGGAGAGGAGAGTATAGGTGGGGAGGTAGGGAGGGGATATCACTACCGTATGAAAGGCAGTGCAGATTTATTAGGCCCGTGGATTCTGTTCAGCAGTGATGTTGCCATAGCGAATGTACCAATTAAAAACAGCTATGAGTTAACTGCCAAGCTTTGTTAAAATTTTAAACCTTGCTGTCTACTCTGATTCTTCAAGGAATTGCCCTGAAAATTGAAGCAGGGAATGGCTGTCAACTATTTTGTAGATTTGAAACAGGCGCTGTATGTTATATATTCTTTCAATCTGTAAAGTGCAGGGTCCTGTGTATTAACGTATGTAACTTGCAGTACATACAAGCACCACACTGTGATCCTGCCTGACAATCCAAAATGGGGTTGTCAGTATAATTCTTTACACACTTGGGACTATGTAGAAAATGATGCTCGATCACAGAATCCCATCCAATATTGAACATTAGATTGAGAGTTTTGTGAGCAAGAATTGGTTAAGGTACAGTTGGTTGAGACCATATGAAGACATATATTGTTTGATATGGCCTGCCAGTTTTTGAGATGTACAACCTACTTTGGCAATTTCCCTTAACAACCTAACATTAGAAATGAGCTAATATCAATGGGATGAAAAGGAACCAAGCCACAGTAAAAATGGATCCAAGACCGAAAAGAGAAACTTGATCAGGACAATGATCATCTCTAAGCAGGGAATATTTCAGCTAAACTAAGGCCCATTGCAATAAGGGTGAAAGGAAATAGAACCGAAGCCGGGGTTCCTTGAAAGATGTAATAAAAAGAACAAATATATACAGTGTATCAGGAGCATCAGATAAATCTTTCAATTAAGAGCAATGTCAATTATAATACATTGAGAGAAGAAGAGAAGGAAATAAGCCTGGCCAAAGAGAATGACCAATAGAATGACAGTTTATATAAAATTAACCCCATATTATTCTACCAGAATGCAAGCAAAACAAGTCAAGCTGCAGTGCCTCCTATTTGGAACAAAGAAGGTGATATATCTTTAGAGGCACAGGCAAGGCCAGAGTACTTACAAACAATAAGTATTGGTGTTTACTAAGGAAGCTGACAGAATATTGTTAGAAGTAAACATATTAGAGAATGGTGTGAAAATTGACTGGTGAAGATGGCTGTAAGACACATTGGCAATGCCTAGCCTAAATAAACTCCCTGAAGCCAATGGCTTACAGCTCAGCTTATTAAAGGTAATCAGGTTGAGGTAGTGGAAGGGCTTGCCAGAATGTTTCAGTCTTCCCTTGAGAGAGGAAGGTGCCAGAGAATTGAAGAGTGACAAATGTGACCCTATTATTCAAGAACATTCCTCATCCCTTAGTTTAACATCAGTGGTGAGTAAGATTTAAAATAATAATCACGGAAAATAATCAGAAAGTAGTTGAAGATATTTGCATTATTAAATCTGAAAGGCAGACTCTGCATGACTAATGTCATGAAGTTACAGAGAAAATTGTTGAAGAGAAAGCAATGAAAATTGATTTAACATATTACAGTGCAGTCAGCAATGAGGACAATACCACTTGATTGCGTCTGGACATAAACAGGCTACCAGAATAGTTGGTGCAGCAGGTAATTAAGACGACAAATGGAATATTGTCCTTCATTGTGAGAGGGACGGACCTTAAAAAGAGGGAGGTTATATTACAGCTGTATAGGATGCTGGTGAGGCCACACCTGGAGTACTGTGTGCAGTTCTGGTCTCCTTACTTGAGAAAAGATGTACTGGCACTGGAGGAGGCACAAAGGATGTTCTCTAGGTTGATTCTGGAGTTGATAGGATAGCTTATGAGGAGAAATTGAGTAGACTGGGTCTAAACTCATCGGAATTTAGAATAACTGGGGGGGGGTGTAGATCTTATAGATACATATAAAATTATGAAGGGAATAAATAAGATACAAGCAGGGAGTTTGATTCCACTGGCAGGTGAAACTAGAGTTAAGGGGCATAGCCTCAAAATAAAGGGGAGCAGATATAGGACTGAGTCAAGGATGAACTTCTTCAACCAAGGGATTATGAATCTGTGGAATTCTCTGCCCAGTGAAGCAGCTGAGGCTTGCTCATTGAATGTTTTTAAAACTAAGGTAGATAGATTTTTGAACAGTAAAGGAATTAAGGGTATGGTCAGCGGGCAGGTAAAAGCTGATCTGAGTCTACAAGAAGATCAGCCATGATCTTATTGAATGGCAGAGCAAGCTTGATGAGTCAGATGGTCTACTCCTGCTCCTACTCCTTATGTTCTTATGTAATGGGCAGAAAAATGCCAAATAAAATTTAATGCAGAAAAATGTGAGCCAATGCATTTTGGCAGAAAACATAATGCAAAGCAATACAACAATTGTCAATTCTGCAAAACGTACTGGGACAGAGTGCCCTGGGGGATCAATTGCTTTGAATTTAATTGAAGGCGGCAAAATATTTTTGAGGGAGTAATTACAAAAACTTATGGGATCTTGGGATTCATAAATAGAGGGTTTAGAACAATAGCACAGGGGTTCTGCTGAATTCTTATTAAGATCTAATTAGACCACGACTATTACATCATAGAATCCCTACAGTGTGGGAGCTGTCCATTTGGCCCATCAAGTCCACAATGACCCTCTGAAGAATATCCCATTCATCCCTACCCTATCCCTGTAACCCTGCATTTACCATATCTCATAGGCATCTCTGAACACTACGAGACAATTTAGCATGGCGAATCCACCAAACCTGTGCATATTTGAACTGTGGGAGGAAACTGGAGCACCCAGAGGAAATCCATACAGACATGGGGAGAATGTGCAAGCTCCACACAGTTACCCAAGTGTGGACTCAAGCCCAGTCCCTGGAGCTGTGAGGCAGCAGTGTTAACCATTGAGCCACCATGCCACCTCAGCTCTGGTCACCACATTTTAGCAATGATGACCTAGACACTAGGTGGGTGCAGAGAAAATTTACCATGCTATAAAAAGGACGACATATTTTAATTCCAGAGTTAGATTTCAGAAGCTGAATTGTCCTCCTCATTGCAAAGGAGATCAAAGGTGGACTTGGCAAAAGGTGCACAGTATTATGATATTTTTAGAGAAGCTATACAAAAACAAAACTTTAAACAAAGAACTGTTGGAACAATGATTAGGAAACAGAGATATAGGCAAGGGGAAAAAAGATGTCAAGCGATGTAGAAAACTACTTCTTTGATGCAGCTAATGCTAATGATTTGGAACTTATTGTCTATGAGGATGTTGTGAGTGGAGATGACGAACGATGTTTGAAGAAAATTGGATGAGCACTTGAGGGAAATAAATTTGCTGAGCTTCAGGGTTATAGTCGGAGGAAACGCTTGATTGAATTGCTCTGTAGGGAGTTCATAGAATCAATGAGTCGATTGGTCTTCTCTGTTGACACAATCACTCTGTGGCTACGCCTAGTTCGCAGCAAGAAACTGTGGGATCTTGTATTTTTGCAGTCATTGGTATAAATTGCAGTTCTGATGGGGTAAGAAAAGATGTCCTATAATTTCTTCATTTAAAAATAAACACTAATTGGTCCAAATGCATGATCATATTTGCAAAAGTCAATTTAATTTACATTACATGCAACTGATTTGTGAAGTATTCTGAGCAATAAAGTCAAGTTGTATGTGAAAGAAGTTAAACAGACGGAGCTGGTACAATTAGTATTCCTAGAGACAATAAGGAATTTGTCACTTTGTACCTTACTTTGTACCAATAAAAATCCCTCCACTCAGAGTTATCAGTATCTTTCAGCTCAGTTCTCTTCAATGCTAGCAGTTGAGACATTGAA
Organism: Stegostoma tigrinum; assembly: GCF_030684315.1. NCBI lineage: Eukaryota > Metazoa > Chordata > Chondrichthyes > Orectolobiformes > Stegostomatidae > Stegostoma > Stegostoma tigrinum. The sequence continues at coordinate 16,158,283 of NC_081367.1, read as the reverse complement.
ACAATTATCTGGTTAAAAAAAATCGACAGTACAGTTTCATATGCTGACCACTTCACCACAGCTTTGTAAAACAAGGTCATTTCCTCTGATTTCTCCAGTCTGCTCATGGTTTTTAACTAGCATATGCTGGAAAGTGTTTTCTATACAGTCACTACAATGAGCCTGTGTGATGAGTGTTAGTAATATGATAACATGGTAATCATATCTTCCATTTTAACAAACCAAGAATTAGAGGGCTCAAATTTCCCATTCGTAATTAGCATCATGAGAAGACAGATTCATGGTACCTGGCCTTCCATGGCTTGGAATGACGTTTTTCAAGCACCATTCTGCTTTTCATCTCATTGATTATGTATCCGGGCTCTACAGTTCCCTTCCTGTGAAATCATTGCAGCAAGAGAAACAGAAATGCTGACCATTACCTGACATTATTTAATATCCAGTTGCAAACAACATCAAACACTGTAGGTCAGCAACTGGACCTTCCACTGTGGTTGTGAAGTGTTATAACTGAGGACAAGGCCCAACAGGGAAAGCTGGTAAGTCAACAAAGTGTGGAGCTGGATGAACACAGCAGGCCAAGCAGCATCTCAGGAGCACAAAAGCTGGTACCCTGTTTCACTGATAAGGAGCTGGAGGTGTTAAGCAGGGTAATGAAGAAGAGAGCAGTGCTTAGCTTTTTAAGAGCAAAGGAAGTCACACTTCTAGACCCAGACAGCCCTGGTACAGATAACGGCCCAGGTCAGTTAAATGAAATGGACATCAGCTCCATGATTTTCTGCACTCCACAAATGCATATCTCACCATCTTCGCTCTGCTACCTCATACTCACAGAACTGCCAATCACTCTCACGCTGTCGCTGTGTGCACACCTTTCATGGGTTACAATGCTCAGTGCTGCATGCATCTGGATCATCCTCCCAAGCTACTGACACTTTTTATCCAAGCACTTCCAACTCACTGGGGATAGCTCGTCACACCATTTGCTTATGCATTGCCATTCACTGCTCTTCCAACCACTCTAAAAATACTCAATCCATCTTTCGTCTCTTCACAGGAAATGTTGTTCCATAACTGGGCTGAGGTGACCAAAAGCAGCAGGAGAGTGGCATATATCAGACTCATCACTCTTAACAAGGAGAAAATTCTGGAACTGGCTGGAAGAGTGGAGGAGGCAGAACCATAGTGGTAACGTGGACTTGGAATCCAGAATCCAAGTCTAAAGTTCAGGAGTCTTGGCTCTGAAACCCACCATTGCAGATGATGGTATTTGAACTCAATTAAAAAGGAAAGCCTGAAATTTAAAGCTAACCTAATGGCTATCACGTAACCACGCTATCCATCTTTGTAGAAACCTATCTGACGCACTATTTTTCAGCAAAGAAAATCTGTCTGGGATAGCCTATGTGTACGTTCAGACCCACGGCAATGTGGTCAACTCTTAACTGCCCTCTGGGTAATTAGGAATGGATAATAAATGTTGGCCTAGCACAATGCACAAACAAAAATTCCTGAGCCCTCGCATCAATCTGAACGAAACCACATGTCATGCCCAAACATGGCTTGGTGTGGAAGCTCCGACACTCTACAAGATATGACCAATGTTTGGTGCAAATGGTATAAATGCTACTTCTCTCTGCCGTTGAACTCATCTGGAACTCATTTTCTAACTGAATGAGTCTGAGCTGTAGGCAGGCAAGACACACAAATGCGGTAGATGCTGTCACCCAGGACAATCTTACTGCCCACAATCTCCCACATACTGAAGTCCAAATGCATGGCCTACTCAATTCAACAGTCACCAAGTTATGAAACACTGGATAAAAAGTTAAAATATTGCCTTGAGCGTGCACAAATTACTGTCAACATTAGAGGAACAAAATTGTACCTCTAGCCTCATTTGCCGCAATTTCCCAACTTTTGGAACTGTAATTTTAATGGAAGTAACATTACCCTTAATCTTCCAAGCAGGATTGGAAATCTGTTACCCCACCATGATCAGACATAAAAAAACAGATGTATACATTGCCCTAGTTATTTCTGAGCGCTCATTTGAGGGATGGAAGATATTTCAGGACCAACTCAGTGCAGTAATCCTCAGAAGTAGAAATACAGGGAATGTACATAGAGGATAGGTACCCTCTGTATCATACTAATTGCGATAGCCCAGTGTGTAAAAAGCTGAAGCACCCAGAACTGGCTGTCTATACCTTCTCAACGAAGTGCCTAAATAGTATAAAGGATTGAGTGTGTTGGTAAGTGGGTACTGTAAAAGTATATTAGGTGGCAGTGTGGCTAATCGATAGAATGGTGTGTAGTTAGGTGCCCATAGAGATAGGGTGGCAGGTAGTGATAAAATTGTGTTTGTTGGATGTCTATAGTGGTACAGTCTCAGTTGGTTAGATCCTATAGTGATAGAGTGGCAGGTGGTAGGGTAGAAAGCGAATTGCGGCAAAGATGGGGTGTTAGATTGGCTGCTAGTCAGGTCAGGTCAGGGTAGTTGAGGGTAGTTGATGAATAGAAGGGTTAGTCCCAGGAAGGGCTACCAGTGTGAGTGGTTTGGGAGTTAGTTGTAAGTAATCCAAAATTATGCTTGGCTTTGATCTATTCAACAGTTCCTGGATAACGCATACAAGTATGTTAATCAGAACTCTCTAAAACTTCTGACATGAGACCTGTGATCAGTGATGTTCCACAGGGATCTGTGCTGGGACCACGGTTGTTTGTGATATCTGTAAATGATTTAGAGGAAGGTGTAGATGGTCTGACTAGCAAGTTTGCAGATGACATGAAGATTGGTAGGAGTAGCAGATAGTGAAGCAGACTGTCAGAGATTACAGAAGAATATAGATAGATTGGAGAGTTGGGCAGATAAGTGGCAGATGGATTTCAATCCGGGAAAATGCAAGGTGATGCATTTTGGAAGATCTAATTCACGAGCAAACTATACAGTAAATGGAAAAGTCCTAGGGAAAATTGATGTTCAGAGAGATCTGGGCGTTCAGGTCCATTGTTCCCTGAAGGTGGCTATGCAAGTCAATAGAGTGGTCAAGAAGGCATACGGCATGCTTTCTTTCATCGAACAGAGTATTGAGTACAAGAGTTGGCAGGTCATGTTACAGTTGTATAAGACTTTGGTTCGGCCACATTTAGAGTACTGTGTACAGTTCTGGTCACCACATTACCAAAAGGATGTGGATGCTTTGGAGACGGTGCAAAGGAGGTTCACCAGGATGTTGCCTGGTATGGAGGGTGCTAGCTATGAAGAGAGGTTGAATAGACTAGGATTATTTTCATTAGAAAGACGGAGATTGAGGGGGGACCTGATTGAGGTCTACAAAATCATGAGGGGTATAGACAGGGTGGATAGCAAAAAGCTTTTTCCCAGAGTGGGGGACTCAATTACTAGGGGTCATGAGTTCAAAGTGAGAGGAGGAAAGTTTAAAGGAGATATGCGTGGAAAGTTCTTTACGCAGAGGGTGGTGGGTTCCTGGAATGTGTTGCCAGCGGAAGTGGTAGACGCATGCACGACAGTGTCTTTTAATATGTATCTGGACAGGTACATGGATGGGCAGGGAGCAAAGGGATACAAACTCTTCAGAAATAGATGACAGCTTTAGTCAGAGGATCTCGATCGGCACAGGCTTGGAGGGCTGAAGGACCTGTTCTTGTGCTGTAATTTTCTTTGTTCTTTGTTCTTTGAATTCAGAGGGTCTCGGGGAGCCAGGGACTTGCCCATCAGAAGTTCAAATTTCCTGGGAAATTCTCACATATTCCTTGTGTTGGAAATTTCAAAGATCTTATAGCACATTTTTCAGGGTATAGCTGGCTTCCAACCAATTGGAAATTTAGTGTGAAAATCCTATTGGAAGTAACTTCATTTCAGCAGAAAACCAAGTTTGCACATTTTGAGCACATGGAGGTGTGAGGGAACAATAAGAGGATTGTCCAGATAAACATCAAGTGCTGTTATATTAAACAAAAATTTCATGAACTATATGAGAATCAGTGCCAGCTTACTTGCAGTTACTACATAAGAATTCAATGTTGGTGGGGCCACAAAACAAGTAGTAAGGTTCCTCATACACTGAGAGTGTTTCTATTATCAGCTGAAACTTAGAGCAATTCAAATAAATGGAAATAAATTGTATCAATAAAATGCCTTTTGTGAACTAGGAAAATTCCAAAGTGCCGTACAGCCAATGAAGCCAATGAAATACTTTGGAGAAAAGTCACGATAGTAATGTAGGAAATGCATCAGCCAACCTGTACATAGCAAGCTCCCGCAAACAGCCATGTGATAATTTACTTACATAATTGCAGACTGAAATCTGTCTTAATAGCTTGTGTTTTTTTTGTTTTAGTTTTGGTTCTGACAGAATGGTCTTTCGCTGACACAAACAAACAAGGCTACAGATGCAGTATTAACAAAAAAAGAGAAGTTCATTACACCAAGGAAAATAATAAGAAGAAAATAGAACAAAAAAGCTACTTACCTATAATGAAAGTTTAAAGATTTTGAAACACAAGGCTAAACACAATCCCATTAATCCCAACAGCACTCCTTAATGATAGATACTCCTTGGACACCACTCATGCCTGCTATGCTTCACTGAGGAATGCATGCTGTAAATCAAGCCCCAGTATTCATGGAATTATCAAAAAAGTTGTGTTTTAAGAACTCCACAAAATTTTACAACTTATCTGTCTTTCAGACCCAGGTTGACAGAAAGCATGGTTAAGCTTTTGTAATTAACAAGAATATAAGACCGTAAGACCATAAGACATAGGAGTGGAAGTAAGCCCTTTCGGCCCATCGAGTCCACTCTGTCATTTAATTCTGGCTGATGGGCATTTCAACTCCACCTACCCGCACTCTCCCCCTGGCTCTTAACTCCACGCGAGATCAAGAATTTATCAATCTCTGCCTTGAAGACATTCAACGCCCCGGCCTCCACTGCGCTCCATGGCAATTAATTCCACAAGCCCACCACTCTCTGGTTGAAGAAATGTGTCCTCATTTCCATCCTAAATTGACCCCCTCTAATTCTAATGCGGTGCCCATGGGTCCTAGTTTCCCCGCCTAACGGAAACATCTTCCCAGCGTCCACCCTTTCTAAGCCATGCATTATCTTGTAAGTTTCTATTCGATCTCCCCTCAACCTTCTAAACTCTAATGAATACAATCCTAGAATCCTCAGCCATTCATCGTATGTTAGGCCTACCATTCCAGGGATCATCCATGTGAATCTCTGCTGGACACGCTCCAGCGCCAGTATGTCCTTCCTGAGGTGTGGGGCCCAAAATTGGGCACAGTATTCTAAATGGGGCCTAACTAGAGCTTTATAAAGTCTCAGAAGCATATTACTGCTTTTATATACCAACCCTCTTGAGATAAATGACAACATTACATTCGCTTTCTTAATCACAGACTCAACCTACAAGTTAGCCTTTAGAGAATCCTCGACCAACACTCCCAGATCCCTTTGTTCTTTGGAAAATATCTAGTTATTACAAATAAATAGATTCTGACTACAAATAAACAACTGCTTTATAAATGCTCATTATACACATACACACACACACACACACACACACACTTCAGCGGTTCCTGTTGACTGGATTCACTAAAATGATATGTTTATTGATCAGAATGTTGCTTTTCAATCGTCTTTCTCCAGATACCTTCAATTGTTTGTAGGAGTCAGAGTGACAGTCTTCTGCAAGTCTTTGACTTATCAATTAAAGACACAGCTTACACAAACATGAAAAGGAGAAGTAAATGGGCTACCTTCAGGCTTTTCACTGGAGATAAACGAGCCAATTCCTGCATTTGCAGTTCTGATTTCTTCCAACGATTTCATTCACACCCCAAACTGTTGTTATCCAAGAACCAATTACATAATTGTTCCTAGGCAGAAGGTCGTTGTCATTAATTACTGGTCACTAGCCCACAGACAAATCAGCTACTTATTGCCAGTCAAAGTGCTGTCAGTACATACAGCTTTGTTTGGTTTCAGATCATTTACAAACTAAGCACTCACTACAATTTGAACAACAGGTCTGCAAACATTACCTACACTGACTGTTTTCACTTTTAAGAAGTAAAGCAAACTATCTTCAATGCTTTCTTTTTAGAACAGTCCTTGTTCTATTTCAGTCAACAATCAAAAATACAGAAAAATAAAAAGATATTGTCTTTATACAACAGATAGAATTCCCTTCTCGGTCATGTCTATAGAGCTGTTTAGGATGGGGCAAACGCTAAAATTGTTGATGATGTTTGACAGCTGCATGACCTTGAAAGAGCCCTGTGAACATGTCTGTACATGCCAAAGCTGGCACAATCAATGTTTTTATTCTGTAGTTGTTATTTTTTTCTTCTGTGCCTGGCTGTTTGTTACACTGTTTAAGAGAGAGGGTTTCATTCCAAGTCGCAGGACCTTCCCACGAACTGGGATTGCCAACAGTGCCAGGAACAACCTCAATCTCCAGAATAGCCGTCAATCGAGCAGAAGGGCGTGAGGCTGATTTTCTTTTCCTTATTTTTTCATTCTTTTTATTTACTTAGTAAATGTCTCTTTCTTTTCTTGTTTTCTATTATTACTCCAATAAATTTATGCAAATTACAGCTGATGAGCCTTCTTGTAACCACATCCGAAAAAACCCACTTGGATGCATTCTGTGATCCAAGACAAGAGCTTAACTTTACCGGTGCTTCGGTTCCCAGCCTCAACAATCAGACAGCCTCTTCTATGAGACTTCATCTGACTGCACTTGAACTTTCAGAGATAGTAGGAACTAGAGATGCTGGAGAATCCGAGATAAACAGGTGTAGAGCTGGATGAACACGGTAGGCCAAGCAGCATTATAGGAGCAGGGAAGCTGATGTTTTGGGCCGAGGCCCTTCTTCAGAAAAAATCTGAAGATTTCTGAAGGAGGGCCTAGGCCCGAAACGTCAGCTTTCCTGCTCCTCTGATGCTGCTTGGCCGATTGTGTTCATCCAGCTCTTCACCTTGCACTTAGACTTTCTCAGGTTCAAATAACCACTTCAAATATTTCACCAATTATTTGTGGTCTGAATTTTTCAAACTAAACTCCATACACTGAGGTAAACTACTTATTAAAAGTTTCAAACTATCTGCCTTCTAAAGGGCAACTCTTTTACACATTCAACTTTACCAAAGACCACTGAAGAGCCAAACTGAAAAAAGGATTGCTATGCGATAGGCATTTCCACCAAGCCAAAAAAAACTGGAAAATCTTCTACGTGAAGTTTAACACATAACTATTTACTCTGTTCGCTCATAAAACTATGTAAGTAAAAAAAACTTGATGACCCACTTTCTCCTAAAATGTTTTAAAAGGCATCACTGTGGCGACAGAAATACTTACAAGTTAATCGTTACACGCCAGTGTATACACAGACCAAACCCACGAGCTATCAGTTCAAAATTCAAATGCTATTAAAACATATGTTATATATTATTGGATATTATGTATAAATCACGAACTTAACATCACACCTCCTCCAAAGAAGAATGCAAACTGTATCATTTAGAGATATTCACTACTCATCAAAAATTATCTGAACATTACTTCTCTGTTAGAGATAATGGGAACTGCAGATGCTGGAGATTCCAAGATAATAAAATGTGAGGCTGGATGAACACAGCAGGCCAAGCAGCATCTCAGGAGCACAAAAGCTGACGTTTCGGGCCTAGACCCTTCATCAGACCCTCTGATGAAGGGTCTAGGCCCGAAACGTCAGCTTTTGTGCTCCTGAGATGCTGCTTGGCCTGCTGTGTTCATCCAGCCTCACATTTTATTATCTATTACTTCTCTGTTAGCGAGTTTTGAGAAGATTTGTAGCTCAGGTTGAGGTTCAGGATGTAAGTTTGCTCGCTGAGCTGGAAGGTTCATTTTCAGATGTTTCGTCACCTTTTTTTTATTTGAAAAAATATACTTTATTCATAGAATGCACAAAAAATAAAACATTTATACACCTACCCAGTCATGCAAGACGCTCCGGGTTACCCGGGGGTACGTACACCAACTAAAGGCAAAAACAAAACAAAGAAGAAAAAAGAAACAAAGCAAAGAAAATACGCCGGCAGTCGTCACACCGCACAGTCCTCGTTGGCCCCCTGACCAGTTGGGGAAGGCGCCAGCTGGGCCCAGTTACCAGATAGGGCACTTTTTTCTATTCTGGATGAGCGGTTTCATATGGTGGTCTTTCCCCAACACACCTTGGCGGCGGCTGCCCCAAGCTTTAGCACGTCCCTCAGCACGTAGTCCTGGACCTTGGAGTGCGCCAGTCTGCAACACTCGGTCGGGGTCAGTTCTTTCAGCTGGCAGACCAGCAAGTTGCAGGCAGGCCAAAGAGCATCTTTCACCGCATTGATGGTCCTCCAGATGCAGTTGATGTTGGTCTCAGTGTGCGTCCCGGGAAACAGCCCGTAGAGCATGGAGTCCCGCGTCATGGAGCTGCTCGGGATGAACATCAACAAATACCACTGCATCCTCCTCCAGACCTCCTGTGTATAGGCACACTCCAGAAGGAGGTGATCGACAGTCTTGTCGCCCGACCCCCCGCAGCTGCCTCGAGGGCAGCGTGCGGTGACGCAGAGATTCCGGGCATGCATAAAGGATCTCACTGGCAGATCCCCTTTAACCGCTAGCCAAGCAATGTCCTTGTGCTTGTTTGAAAGTTCTGGCGATGAAGCATTCTGCCAAACGACTTTGGCAGTCTGCGTGGGGAACCACACAACGGGATCCACCCTCTCCTTTTCCCAAAGCGTCTCGAGGATACTACGTGCTGACCACTGCCTGACGGCCTTGTGATCAAAGGTGTTTCTTTTCAAAAATTTCTCCACGAAGGACAGGTGGTACGGAACGGTCCAACTACTCGGAGCGTTCCGCGGCAACGAGGCCAGGCCCATCCTTCGCAACACCGGGGACAGGTAGAACCTCAGTAAGTAGTGACACTTGGTGTTTGCGTACTGAGAATCTACGCACAGCTTGATGCAGCCGCACACAAAGGTAGCCATCAAGGCGAGGGTGGCGTTCGGTACGCCCTTTCCCCCATTTTCCAGGTCTTTGTACATGGTGTCCCTGTGGACTCGGTCCATCCTTGACCCCAAAATAAAGTGGAAGATGGCCCAGGTGACCGCAGCAGCACAGGTCCAGGGAATAGACCAGGCCTGCGCCACATACAACAGTACCGAAAGCCCCACGCACCTGACAACCAGGTTCTTACCCGTGATGGAGAGGTACCGGAGCGTCCACCTGCCCAGCTTCTGCTTCAGTTTGGTGATACGCTCCTCCCAAGTCTTAGTACACGCCCCAGCTCCACCGAACCAAACACCCAGCACCTTCAGGTAGTCTGTCCTGATGGTGAAGGGGATGAAGGAGCGGTCGTCCAGGTTCCCGAAGGACATGACCTTGCTCTTACCCCTATTGACTTTGGCACCCGAGGCCAGTTCAAACAGGCTGCAGATGTCCAACAGCCTACTCACCGACCGACGATCGGTGCAGAAGACGGCGACATCGTCCATGTACAGGGAGGTCTTGACCTGAAGGCCTCCGCTGCCTAGGATACTCACGCCCTTCAGGCTCACGTCCTTCCTGATGGAGGCGGCGAAGGGCTCCACACAGCACACGAACAAGGCAGGAGAGAGCAGGCAGCCCTGCCTGACTCCAGATCTGATGGGAAAACTGTCCGATTCCCACCCGTTGATCGAGACTGCGCTAACTATGTTGGTGTAAAGCAGCCGGATCCAATTGCGAATGCCCTCCATGAATCCCAATTTGGAGAGGACATCCCTCCTGTAAACATGAGAGACCCTGTCGAAGGCCTTCTCCTGGTGCAGGCTGACGAGGCAGGTGTCCACCCGCCTGTCCTGCCCGTAGGCGATCGTATCCCTGATGAGCGCGAGGCTCTCAGCGATCTTTCTGCCCGGCACAGCACAGGTTTGGTCAGAGTGAATCACCGACTCCAGGAGAGACCTGACCCGGTTGGCTATGACCTTGGCCAGGATTTTGTAGTCCACGTTGAATAGTGAAATGGAACGCCAATTCTTAATTTCTTCCCTCTCCCCCTTCCTCTTGTAAATGAGAGTGATGATGCCCTTCCTCATGGACTTGCACATTCCCCTGCCCGAAGCGCACTATCGTACACCTCCAGCAGGTCCTGGCTGACCAGGTCCCACAGAGCGGAATACAGCTCGACCGGTAAGCCGTCGCTCCCGGGAGTCCTATTCCTCTCCAAGGACTTGAGGGCTCTGGTCGGCTCGTCCAGGGATATTGGCCGGTCCAGCCACTCCCTCGTGCCATTGTCTAAGACCTCCGGGATAGACGACAGGAACGACTCGGAGACCGTGCTGTCCATGGGCTTCGCGTCGTACAGTCCGGCATAGAAGGATCTGCTGATCCTCAAAGTGTTGGGCCGAGACAACGGCACCGAGCCGTCGTCCTCCTTCAGCCTGCTAAGGACAGAGCACTCTTTGTGCACCTTCTGAGAGAAGAAACGCGAGCACGTCTCGTCCTGCTCCCCGGAACAGACCCTGGACTGGAAGATTATCCTGGAGGCCTCTGCGGTGAAGAGTGAGGCTTGCTGGCCTCTCACCTCGCGGAGGTCCTCCGTGACATCGACTCCCATCAACTGCAGAAGGAGCAGGTTCTGCACCCTTTTCTGGAGTCGCGACAGATTTCCCCGCCTCTCTCTCGCCTTTCGAACACCCTTGAGGACAAAGAACCTCCTGATGTTCTCCTTCACCGTCTCCCACCAGTCGCCCGGAGATTCAAAGAGGGGTTTCACGGTTCTCCAACCAGCGTACTCCCTCTTAAGCTCCTCAACATTCTCTGGGGTCAACAGAGTCGTGTTGAGCTTCCACATCCCCTTGCCGGCCGGCTGGTCATTCTGTAAGTGACAGTTGGCCAGCAGGAGGCTGTGGTCAGAGAGGAACACTGGCTCGACATTGGTGGACCTGACCGAGAATGCCCGTGACACAAACAGGAAGTCTATCCTTGAGCGAATAGACCCGTCTGGCCGCAACCAGGTGTATCTCCACTGCGCTCAGTCTGCAGGGGTGCTGAAGACGTCAAGCAGCTAGGCGTCCTTCACCATGCCCATCAGGAATCTGCACGTGACATCCAGTTGACTCCCCCCACCACTGTCCTAACGCCGGACCTCCCATCTGCATCGATGATGCAGTTGAAGTCTCCATCTAGGATGACCGGCCTGTACGTAGCCAGCAGGGATGGAAGCCGCTGCAGGACGGCCAACTGCTCACTCCGTACCACTGGGGCGTACACATTGATCAGCCTCAGGGGAGCGTTCCCGTAGGTGACATCAGCCACTAGGAGGCACCCCTCCCCAACTACCTCCTGAACTTAGGATGTGGTGAAGTTGCACCTCCACAGCAGAATAACCAGGCCCGAGGAGCGACAGTCGTTACCCCCCGACCAGATCGAAGGCCCACAGGTCCAGGCACCCACCCATTTCCAGTACCTGCTGAGGTGCGGTATCCCGCACTCCTGCAGAAACAGGAGGTCTGCCTTGACGGTGGTCAGGTCGGCCAACGTGGACACACATCATGCGGTGGACTTGATGCTGTGCACATTAATGCTCGCAACACGTACCCCCATTGTGGGCAGTGACTGCAGTACCCTCCCCGAGTCCAAGGTGTAGCCCCTCCTTCTGTCCCTTCATGCCCATTGCCCAGGTGAACTGCTGGACGCTCTCCGGGCTCAGGAAACCGTCTGTGCTGCCTTCTGGGTGGCATTCTCCCTTCGGGGGTACGGAGGCAGGAGAGTCCGGCTCTGGGTATGGCTGGGGACACACTGTTTCCTCTTTCCCACCTGAAAGTTCCGGGGGGCCCTCCAGGGCTCCAGTGGCGCATGGCTGGGTGTCGGAGGGAGCCTCAGGACACCTCCCGTCACCTGGAAGCCGGGTGCTGCTTTCCTTCTCCCTTGAGATCTTTAGCTTCTGCTTTGGGCGGGCCTTCTCCGAATCTCCCTCGTCAGAGGAGCTCTTATAGCCCCCCTGTAGCTGCCTCTTCCCGCCTGATGGTTGCGGTACCTGGGCCCACCGGCGCGTCTTCCTCCTCGCTTTCCAGACCGTCGTCCACTCCCCTGGGTCACCTGTCGCTGCCTCCATCGACTCCGGGTTGTCAGTGGGGAGCGGAGCCTGCAGGGGCGCTTTGCTGGCCTCAGGTCCATCCTGTGGGGTTGGGCCCTCCTGCATGACCTGGCCCTCCTGCACATTAGGGGGGTCCTTGCAGGGCCCTGGTGCCTTCCTCTCCTCCAGAGGGGCTTGACCCGCATTGCCCCTGCCAGCGACCTCAGCGCAGGTGGTTCCCCACTGCGGGCATGCCCTATAGAGGTGGCCCGCTTCCCCGCAAAGGTTGCAGCTTTTCTCTCGTGGGCAATCCTTTGCAAGGTATCCCTCCTCCCTGCAGTTCCTGCAGATGGTGGCTTTGCAGTCGGCCGCCACGTGACCTGACCTACCACAGGCATGGCAGTCTTTAGGTTGCCCTGCGTAGGTCAGGTAGCCCTTGCTCCCGCCGATCGCGAAACTGGACGGTGGGTGTATGACATTCCCGTCCGCGCCCATCCTCAGCGTCACCTTGACCTGCCTCTTACTGGTCCAGATGCCAAAGGGGTCCATGATGTTGGTTAGGTCCCCTTCCACCTTCACGTACCTTCCAGGGAAGGTCAGGACATCAACTGCTGGCACATGTGGGTTGTACATGCGTACATTCACCATACGGCTCCTCTGCGCTGGCATCACGAACAGCGGGACAGCGGTCAATACAGAGAGGGGGCCCTCACCTCCTTCCTCCTTGAAAACCTCCAGGAAGCGCTCGCAAAGCTTGGCACTCCTGAAGGTTACATCGTAAAAACCTCCTCTGGGGAAATCCTGCAGGCAGTAAATGTTCGCAGCAGCAAACCCACAACAGTCCAACAGGACCCTCTTCACAAAGAAGATGCGGTCCACAGTTGCACCTTCATCCACCTTCTTCACGGAAATGCGAATGGTGTTCCGGACCCCCTGACCTGGGGCACGAGCACTTGCCGCAGCCATTGTTGCAGGTTGGCTGCTCCCCTGAGCCAGTGTTAGGCCGAAGCCAGCATTAAGATCCACCGGTTACATGGGTGCACAGCCAACCCGACGTCCTCCTTCCATCTCCATCACAGCCGCGCTCTCCACTTCTCGGTCCACAAAAGAGTGGGTCTTTGTTTTGTTCTGGATGTGAGCTGGTTCACTGAGCTGGAAGGTTTGTTCCCAGACAATCCGTCACCATTCTAGGTAACAGCATCAATGAGACTCCGGTGAAGCGCTGGTGTTATGTCCCGCTTTCTATTTATCTGTTTAGGGTTCCTTGGGTTGGTGATGTCATTTCCTGCATTGGTGATGTCATTTCCTGTTCTTTTTCTCAGAGCGTGGTAGATGGGCTCCAAATCAATGTGTTTGTTGATGGAGTTCCGTTTGGAATGCCATGCTTCTAGGAATTCTCGTGTGTGTCTCTGTTTGGCTTGTCCTAGGATGGATGTGTTGTCCCAATCAAAGTGGTGTCCTTCCTCATCTGTATGTAAGGATACGAGTGATAGTGGGTCATGTTGTTTTGTGGCTGGTTGATGTTCATGTATCCTGGTGGCTAGCTTTCTGCCTGTTTGTCCAAGGTAGTGTTTGTCACAGTTCTTGCAAGATATTTTGTAAATGACGTTCGTTAACAAGCAAAACAAACGTCATTTACAAAATACCTTGCAAGAACTGCAACAAACACTACATTGGACAAACTGGCAGAAAGCTAGCCACCAGGATACATGAACATCAACTAGCAACAAAACAACATGACCCACTATCACTAGTATCATTACATACAGATGAGGAAGGACACCACTTTGATTGGGACAACACATCCATCCTAGGACAAGCTAAACAGAGACACGCACGAGGATCCTAGAAGCATGGCATTCCAACCGGAACTCCATCAACAAACACATTGATTTGGAGCCCATCTACCACGCTCTGAGAAAAAGAACAGGAAATGACATCACCAATGCTGGAAATGACATCACCAACCCAAGGAAATCTAAACAGATAAATAGAAAGCGGGGCATAACACCAGCGCTTCACCGGAGCCTCACTGCTAATGTTACCTAGAATGGTGATGAAACGTCTGAAAACGAACCTTCCAGCTCAGCGAGCAAACTTACATCCACTACTTCTCTGTCGCATAAACTGTTGGAACATATTGGTGTAAAATAAACAATGAATTGCACAGCAGCCATATCTAATGAGCCCACACACTTTATATCACTTGGTGTTTTTCACATGTGTGCTCAAAGTGTCTGTCATAACATTTTCTTTCCCAGGTGCATGAATGATTTACAAATTGTGCAGATAGTGAATTAAACTCCACAAAAATTATTGCAAGTTTTTATCCTGAATATTTTCAGCAAAATTGTGGTAATTATAAATAACAGTTCCTTCCAAATGTTGATGCAAACCTGAAAATGATGAAGTAAAAAACAGAAGGTTCAATGTCTCTTTCGCCACTGTAGAATATTTTTGCTGACATGTTGTTAGTTTCTTTGCAAAATAAGTGACAAGCCATTTGATCTCCCTCTCATCATCTTGCAGTATAAGCGGCTTCTACACTGATGTTGGCATCAATAGCCAGCTTGAATAATTCCTCATGATTAGGAATAGCTAATACCAATGTGCTTGTCAACACAGCTTTCAAGTTTTTAAAGGTGCTTTGGCACTTTTGCATCATTCAATTTTTTTTCTTTCCCTCAACAAATTTATTAAGGTGAAATGACAGTGCTGAAGCTCAGAACAAACTTGCATAAAACTCAGTCAGCCCAATATACAGTTTTACATTTTATCCTACATATGTGGAAATTGAGATAGCCTGTACTCTGACTTCTCAAAATAATGTTTGGTCTAGTACCACAAGGTGGCTGAAATAAGTAGCCTTTTTAAAGTATTGGCAAAGATCTGTAGCTTGAGTTGTGGGTATGGTTAGTGATTTGCTCGCCCAGCTGGTTTGTTTTTGTTCAGGTATTTTGTCACCATGCTAGGTGACATCATCAGTGGATGAAGCAATGTTATTCTACTCCGCTTAGAATTTATTCGTTCCAATTCATCCAACGAATATTCACAAGAATTAAAGGCCCCATTCCCACATGATGCAGAACCAATGTGGTTTACAAAATACCTTGCAACAACTGCCACAAACATTACATCAGACAGACAGAAGGGAAGCTAGCCATCAGAATACATGAACATCAGCTAGCACCAAAACAACACCACAAACTCACCCTAATATCTGTTCACTCAGGAAGGGAAGGCCATTAGTTTAACTGGAACAAAGTAGTCACAATAACCCAAGCCAAACATAGACGTGCAAGGAAATTCCTAGAGGCAGGGCTCCCCACCATACTTCAATCAACAAACATATGGAATTGGACCCCATGTACAAACCCTTACAGATCAAAACCAAAAATGACAGTACTTACCACAATGGGCCGGACAGTATAAATTCCAAGTGAAATAGAATAACATCGCTTCATCAGAGGCTCCATTGATGATGTCACCTAACATGGTGATGAAACATCTGAACAAAAACAAGCCAGCTCGGCAAACAAGCCAACAACCTCAAGTAATCTTTATTTTGTTAATTCCCTCTTAGCCATGACCATATTGGCTTTCTGTAACTGATCAACTAGTTCAGTAAAATTGCAAAAATTGTTCTTCTCAGGTTTGGTGAAAAACAATTATAAACACAGTTAAATCATCCTTCAATTACGTTATTGGTTAATCATTGGAATATTGCTGGTGCATTTTTATTGCAAAGGAACGACTTTTCAATGGTCACGCAAACTGATACTTCTTTGGTTCCATCAGTTAACAAAACTTGCCCTATCCTTTTAGCAAGTAGATTTTTATCATAAATCATAAGCATCTAATTTGTTTAATGCAGTCCTCCAATCTTAGAATGAGAATTGTTTTTGTTATCATAGTGACTTCACAAATAGACAACACAGAATTTTTGTGACATATTCGGTTTCATCATTATCGTGATAGGTTTGCTCCAGTTATAAGTCAAGTTCCATTACGTCACAGCCAGCATGAAATTAATATCTTCGCTCATTTGACAAAATCTCTCTGGATTAAGTCTGTAAGGTTATTGTTTCACATGCAACACATTTCCCCACATTAACATTGTCAACAGCCAAAAACTATTCTTCCTGGACCATTTCCACAAAATGATTTGTAATTCTGTAATAGACTCCATAAGGCAAATTGATAATTTTCTGGAAGATAAAACATGATACTATCTGACCTTTTAAGTACCTCTGTGCTTTCCAATCTAATTTCTGGAAGATGAACATTTGCATTTTCCATTCCTGATTCATTCTCCAATTGTTCTGAATTTTTCACTCCCTACTTCTTTCAATATTATTAAGTACATATGAATGGTCAAATAGTCATTCAGGAAACCTTACACAAATGGAACTGAGGACATGTAGAAGTCACTTCTTCAGGACAGATGAGTATTAGAGAATATGGCACCTTGAAAGAAACAATGTGAAAGTCGTTGATAATGGTGCAGTGATAATGGGAACTGCAGATACTGGAGAATCCAAGATAACAAAATGTGAAGCTGGATGAACACAGCAGGCCAAGCAGCATCTCAGGACCACAATGGTGCATATGATTTTACTCCATTTTATGTAGGTATGATAAATTTGGTATTGTTTTTAAAGATTAAACACTTCTTTTTGCCTTCTGTTGACCTCTTGCCATGATGCCAGTTAGGCATTGGCACTGTTTCTGCTAGGTCACTTGCAGCCCTCTACTGAAGACACTAATGGACAATGAAGGTGCCAAGAAAAAGGGAAAACAAACAGAGAATTCACTTCTACATCTCTCTCCACACCAACCACCCCAACCCTGACTCTATCTCTATCGGTTACAACAGTTTCCAAACAGACAGAGTTGATTAAACCTGCAATACTGGGGCTGGAAAAGTGAACGAACAATGCTGGGTGCAAAGTGGGGAACAGAAAAAGCTTTGCTGAGAGTGTGGGCTGAGGCTGTGAGCTTGAGGCAGGACTCATTGTAGGTGTCAAGTTACGCTGTGGAGCTTTTACAATCTGACCTAATGGTGGTTGGCTTCCTGCCACAACAGTATATTGAGTCAGAAAGCTTGCTCAGTGGAGCCTGAGGTTCCCTAATGTACAATAGGGGAAAGTTGAATCATGTTGACCTTTTTTCAGTTTCACCTTTTCTCCCACAATGACAGGAGACTCAACTCGAGATTGTAGTCCTGTAACCTCATGCCTCCGTTAACTGTAATCTAAGTAACTAATGATTTTCTCAAGAGTGTAGTTCAAATCAATGAATATCTAACCCAACTTAATGTACTGACAGCAGAATACCTCTTCATGAAGGGCATAATAAATGATTAGTTCTGTCCCTCTCACAAAGCACGTCTACGGAAGCATTCCAACAGGAATCATTGCATATGACACTGACAGCAGTAGCAAAGGTAGACCAATAGGCCCTGGAGACGGTTCACCATTCTGCAAGATATTGGCTGATCTGTTTGTGTTTCAAATTCCACATCCCCATCTACTCCAACAACTTCTGATTCCCTTGCCTTACAGGAATCTCTCTCTGCCTTCAAAATATTCAATCAACTCCTAATGCCTTCTGAGGCAGAGTGTTCCAAAGTTGCACAAACATTTCAGAGAAAACAAAATTCTTCACATCTCCCTCCTGGAGGACTGACTCCAAATTCTAAAACAGTTTGGACTGTCCACAAGAAGAGATATATTTTTCATTCAGACCAAGTGAGAACCTTTCAGGATTTGATATAATTTCAATCAAGTCACTCTCATTCATCTACAACTCCAAGAGAGACAAGCCTAGCCTGTTCAAGATCTCTTCATAAGACAACCTGCTCATTCCAGCCATTAATCTGTTGATTGACTTGTTGTCATTAAATCAAGGAATGTGGGCATTATCAGCTGGGTAGGGATTCATTGCCTTTCCCCATCTGTCCTTGACTAGGTGGTGGTGAGCTTTCTTCATGAACCACTGCAATCCATATGCTGTAGATACAATTACAATGCTTTGCAGGGAGGAGTTTGAGGACCTTGATTGAGCAACGCTGAAAAGTAGCAAAATTTTTACGAGTTGAGATGGTGAATAACTTGGAGGCGAACTAGCAGATGGTGTTGTTCCCATACTTCTACAGCCTTTGTCATTCCCGATGATAGTACTTGTAGGTTTGGAATGTGCCATCCAAGGTGAATTTCTGCAGCACATCTTATAGATGCTGTTATTGAGGGTCAGTGATGGGAAGAGGGAATGTTTGTGGATGTGGTGCCAATCAAGCAAGTTGCTTTGGCCTGGATAGCGTAAAGCTTCTTGAGTATTGTTAGCTGCATTCAATCAGGCAATTGAATATTCCATCACACTCCTGATTTGTGTCTTGTAGACTGTGGACAGGCTTTGGAAGATGACAAAATGTAGAGCTGGATGAACACAGCAGGCTAAGCAGCATCAGAGGAGCAGGAAGGCTGACATTTCGGGCCTAGACCCTTCTTCAGAAATGGGGGAAGGGAAGGGGGATCTAAAATAAATAGGGAGAGATGGGGAGGCAGAGAGAAGATGGACAGAGGAGAAGATAGGTGGAGAGGAGACGGACCAGTCGAAGAGACGGGGATGGAGCCAATCTTCAATGCCTTACACTTCAAGACCCCAAAAGGCCTCAAATTACTCTATATTCATAATTCTTTTCTATGTTTACCTTTGTACATTTATCTGTGCCTGTGCCTATGTGTGAGACAGAGAGAGAGTAAATGTGCATGTGCACCAACAAGAGAGAATGAGCATGTGTGAGAATGAGAGAGACAAAGAGAGAGTGTGCGCAAATTTGTGAGTGTGCACGTGAGAGAGAAAGAAAGAGACACACTCCCTTACACACTTTCTATGTGAGTTTTTCTTTTATATTCATTCACAGGATGAGGGCATCACTGACTAGGCCAGCATTTACTGCCCATCCAGTTGTCATAGTCCAGTAGTTGCATGAAATCCAGATGGCAATTTCCTTCCCTAAAGGATATTAGTGAACCAATTGGGTTTTTCCCAACAATTCATGGTCATCATTAATAAAACATTTAATTGCGGATCTTTACTGAATTCAAATTCCACATCTGCTATGGTAGGATTTGAACTTGAGTCCCAGAACGCTATCTCAGTTTTTGGATTACAGTCCAGCAATAATATCATTAGGCCAACATCTCAGCTCAGTGTACCTGTGTCTCTGAATGTAGGCCCTCATAATTTCGTAGAGGCTGTACGCTTGATGTCAAGAGATAGTAGGAACCACAGATGCTGGGGAATCTGAAATAACAAGGTGTAGAGCTGGATGAACACAGCAGGCCAAGAAGCATCAGAGGAGGAGGAAAGCTGATGTTTCAGGCCTAGACCCTTCTAAAGAGTGTCTAGGCCTGAAACGCCAGGCGTCCTGCTCCTCTGATGCTGCTTGGCCAGCTGTGTTCATCCAGCTCTACACCTTGTTATTACACTTGATGTCAATTTTTTTTTAATTTTTCTCACAGTCAGTTGGTAATACATTTGGTCTTTCCACAACAATCAACTTACTGCAAGGTGTGAAAGATCAACAGATACTTAATTAGAGAGAGAGAGTTCATAGAGTTGAGTTTTTTAAACAGCATGGAAAGAAACCCTTCAGCCCATTGTGTCTGCACTCGTTGTAAAACATCTATATATTCTAGTCTCATTGTCCAGCCTTTGGCGGTGGTGTTTCAAGTGTTCATCTAAATATTCCTCAAACATCTACCACCCCATCAGACACTGAGTTTTAAATACCCATAACATTCTGGGTTAATTAAAAAAATCCTTAAATTCCCTCTAAACCTCCTGCTCATAACCTTAAAGCAGTGGCCTCTGGTTATTGACCCCTCAATAAAGGGGAAAGCTTTCTCTTAGATATCCTCGCTATCTAAGCACTTCATAATTGTGTACCCCTCAGTTAGTTCCCCCTTAGCCTTCTCTGCTCTAAAGAAAAAAATATCCAGCCTATACAATCTATCTTCATAGCTTCATACCGGGATGGGCCTGGGTGGGATACTCTTAGGGTCGGTGTGACTTGTTGGGCCAAAGGGCTTGTTTCCAAACTGTAGGGATTCTATGATTCTATGGAGCTAAATCGTTCCATCCCAGACAACATCCTGATAAATCTTTTCTGCATCCTCTCCAGTACAATCACATCCTTCCTGCAGTATGCTATGGAGAATAATAAACAATGATTCACCTCTGGCCGAACTAAAATTACATGCAGCTCCATCATAACCTCCCAGGTTTTACATTCAATGTAGTGACTTATAAAGGCAAGTGCCTCACATGCCTTCTTACTCACTTTAATTCAAATTTATTGCGCGTATTCACGAAAAGGTAACCCACACAGATAAATGAAAAGCAAGTCAAATCCAAGGAAGGAGTGTCAGAATAAACAACATTAAATGGATTGATCTATTGACTTTTGAAAGTGTTGCAATAAGGACAACAGAAGATCATAAGATTTCAAGAAGTAGGAGTAGAAGTAGGCTAGAGACACACACAGGCCTGTACCGTTATTCAGTAAGAAAATAAACACTCATCAGCCACGCCACTTTACTGGCCAATTCCCATATTTCTGGCTTCCCTTACATTCTAGGCAGTATTCTGGCTGATTTGGACCAGAACAGAAGCAGGAGGCCAAATCAATAACATCAAGGAGTGCAAATTACCATCTCACCTCCAATTCCTGTGTCTCCAATTCTCACATGTGCAAATTAAATGTAGTTAAGTACTTGTTATAAGATTAACTCTGCAATATTATCCCTTTTGTTTTGGGCGGACAATGTCGACAGCATTTTTTTGTAATTGCCCGTCCCTAATTACCCTGGAGAGGGTGATGATGAGCTGACTTTTGGAACACCCAGTGGTTTCAATGCCCCAAGATCTGTATTGCACCATTAGGAACAAAGTTCCATGATTTTGACCAGACAAAATGATGTACTTTAAATTCAGGGTAGTGGGGTAGCTTGAGGGCAATCACAGGGGTTGGTATACCCGTGCATTAGCTACCCTTATTCTTGTCCTTCAGGGAATCAGAATGTCGACAGTGTGGAAGCAGGCCATTTGGCCCATTGAGCCCATATTAACCCTCGAAAGAACAGCCCACTCAGACCCAAATCCCTACCCTATCCCTGTAACCCTGCATTTCCCATAGCCAATCCACCTAGCCTGTACATCATTGGACTATGGGAGGAAACTGGAATATCCAGAGGAAACCCATGCAGACATGGAGAGAACTTCACACAGACATTTGCCTCAGGGTGGAATTGGGCACGGATACCTGGTGCAGTGAGGCAGCAGTGTTAACCACTGAGTCAGCATGCTGCCCTTAGTTTTGGACATTTTTCTCCTTTATTCATTCACAGGATGAGGGTGTTGTTGGCTAGGTCAGCATTTATTGCCCATCCCTAATTACCCAGAGGGCAGTTATGAGTCAACTACATTGCTGTGGGTCTGGAGGCCAGACCAGGTGAAGATGGCAGTTTCCTTCCCTAAAGGACATTTGTGAACCAGATAGTTTCTCCAACAATCAGCAATGGATTCATACTTTGGTAGAAGCTGTCAAAGGAGCTGTTTTGAGTTACTGAATTGCCTCTTGCAGATGGTACACACCATTGCCATTGTATGTTAATACTGAAGATAGTTTTTTTAAAAAATTGCTACATGGGATGTGGTAATCAGTGGCCAGGTCAACATTTAATACCTATCCCTAGTTTCCCTTTAGGCAGCTAAATATAAGCCACATTACTGTGGAGCTGGAGTCACATGTAGGCCAGACCAGCAGTTTCCTTCCCTAAAGCACAATGGTTTTATAGTCATCATGAGACTTATAGTACCAAATATTTAGTAATTTCAAATTCTACCATTTGCTTAAGCCGGATTCTAACCTGGCCCCTAGAACATTACCTGACTCTCTGGATTAATAATCCAGAGATAATCCCACCAGATCATCACTCCCCCGAATGTTAAAGGTGGTGGCTTAATTATCAGTCAAGTAGACTACTTTATCCTGGTCTTCAGCTGGTCCAAAGCAGACAAGTGATGATCATGTAAGGGGAAGAAAAGTTTAAAACAGCCAGAGTTCATTTTTATCATGGATGTAAGGCTTTGAAGTTTGATTTAAAACAGTCTGTTAGAAGTCAGTTGAGGACTTACCCTTAGGAGGATCAGCGTATTTAACACCCTCTTAACATGGCACTGGCATCTGACCGAAATTGCTTGGACTCCAGCCGAGTAGAGAGATTGGAGCTGGAGTCTTTCCTATTTTTCTCCATTTTGACCACCCAGACCTCTGGTTTCCTTCTGACATCTCAGGTTGAATGGTAAAAGTGGCAAATGGTGCAAATTCTTTGCCTGAGGATAAATAGCATTCTCTGTAATGTTTGCCTTGACTGCTTGAATTCTACTTTCAATTCCTGCCCTCTATCAATTTTAATTAGCTAGCTTCTGTATCAATAGGGAAAGTCACTCCCAGGAAAATCTCAACTGCTCTCAATTTTCCAGTGGAGGTCAGTTTCTGACACTGAAACAATCTTGGTTCCCAATTCACATCTCTATGATAATAATGCAGTCCTGATATCCATCAGCATGAACACTGAACAGACTCGACCACAAGGAATATGCATCTTCTGGACTACAGAATTCCAGGGGTCTAACAATGTGTAGAGTGAAAAATTGTCTCATCATTTTCAACCAAATTGGCTGACCCTTACCTTGAGGCCACGACCCCCAAATTCCTCAGTCCCCAGTTAGGGGAAACAGAATCTCAAACAATCGCAACAAGCCCTCACAATATCTTAGAAAATTGCCTTGTAAATGAAAGGAAAAGTGTATTTTATGAAAGAAATTGTGGGAGCACTGCATGTAGGTTGATGTTAAAAAGATGAAAACAACAGTGATCAATGAATGTGCCCTGAAGGGATGCAAATAATGCTCCCCCAGGGATCATTGCTCTTCTTACTACGTATAAAATTAGTGCAGACTTCAACAACAAAGATATAAAGCTATGAAAATGTGAAAATTATTTTCAAAGACGGTGGGTGGTTAACATTGAACAAATTAAGAAGGATGTAGAGAGACTGAGCAGCTAATTACACTTGCTGGATTCTCTGATCAACATGTGGCAAGCACTTTCACCACAATCAAAGGAACATGTCCTCCTCCCTTCCCCCTCAGTCATAGCACTGGTGCAAAGTTTCCATTTCCTATCGGTTAAATATTGGATGCAGTCCAACGTGGGTCTCCACAAGGGCCGAATGTCACAGTGCCCAAAAGTCTTTCCACTTTCATTGCTCATCCTCACCTTATCACCCACTGGAAATGCTCAGTGCTTATAGCCAGCCTCTTTGTGAGAATCATATTAGCACCTTACTTGCCACAGTGAATGTAAAATGGTTCTACTCCCCTCTAATTAATGGACTAATGTATCACTTGCCCTGCTACAAAACCAAAAGCTCAGTTCAAGTTCCAATTTGCAGTACGGTTATTTAGGGGATGATACATTTTCCTTATCTGCTCAATGGGTGTCATGTAATGTAAATTCCTACTTTGTAAACATAACACCTCTCGTAGATCAAAGAATTTTACAAATTGTTCCGGAGTGTTATCTAATGGCTACCACTAGACACTAAAATTAAGAAAATAATGTCACTTAAGAGCATTTTCAGAGCTGGATGATTTCCATTTGGCGGGTTTAAATGAAGTAGGTAAGATTATTACAAGTGCTTTAACTTCAACCTTCAAAATCTACTGGAAGTTCGGGAATTGCTCCTTTAGAATCTCGATGTGCATCACTGTTTCAGAAAAGGCAGAAGAAGAAATGAGAAAACTACAGACTAGCATCCTCTACTGAAAACATACAGAAGTCCGTATTAAAGGCTGCCTGAGCATCTTGAACATGTTCAGCTGATGTGAGAGAATAAGCACAGACTTGTAACGGAGTAGGTCATGCCTGGTCTATCTCATTGGATTGATTTTTTGAAGAGTTGAGGTGCTTGACAGGGAAATATCTATAAATGTCTTTCACGTGGTTTGCCAGATAGCATTTGATAAAGTCAGTCATAAGAAATTATTAGCCAAGGTTGAAACTCATGGGATAGAAGGAAATTGGCTGAAAGGCAGGTAAGAGATGGCCGAGATAATAGATAAATTCTGTAGTAGGTTGAAACTGCTAAGATATCCACCAAGAACTTATTAGGGTATCAGTAGAAAGATTATATGAAAGTAGGAGCAGAACAGATGTCGTTGAGGTGTCATGAGGTGATACAGAAAATGCTTAAAATGTTGTGCTCTGCTGTATTCCTTATCTAAAAGATTAGAAAACAAAGATTTAGAAGCCTTACTTCAGCTATACAAATTCCTTTTTAAATCATATCTCAAGTATCGTGAATAATTCAGCCAATCCAGCTGAGGAGAAACACAATGGCCTTGCAGCCAGCACAGCATAGGTTTACCAAGATAATGCACAGATTCCAATAATGTGAGGGGATGATCATGAATTTGGGTTGCATTCTCTGGAATATGGAAGAATAAAAGGCAGTTTGATTGAAATTTTCAAAATATTAAATTGGGAATATTAAGGCAGACAGAGAGAAATCATTTCTGCTAATTCACAAATCTAAGATTAAGTGTCAGACCCTAAAAGTTAAACCCAGACTATCAAGGCAGAAGGTAGCAACTGTTTCAATACTCAAAGGGCTGGAAGGAATTTGGAACCATCTTCCATCAATGCCAATTGATTCCAGATCAATTGTTAATTTTTGACCCAATTTTGGTAGATTTTTGTTAACCTCAAGAATTAACAACGTTTAGATTTTCTCAGCCTCAAATAATCCCTTCAGGTTATTGAACAAACACTTTTATTTAGTCACTTAAAGAAAACTCCATACAATGAGGCAATCTGTTTATTAACAGTTTTAAACCATCTTCCTTCTTCAAGAACAATTGTATTATACATACAACTGGTCCCAAAACTTCAGAAATACCTTCAAAACAAAAAGGCTTTCTTCAAGCAATGGGTGTTTCCTATAGACTAAAAAAAAGATTTTACCTGAAAGCTAATGCACCACACTGTTTACTCATTCACTCCTAAATCTCACCTAAGGAAAATAAAACCTCTTTCCTGGAAGTTTCTTCCACTTTCCTGTTACATTGTACAAGAAATCACCATGGCTAAAGAAACACTTGCAAGTTAATCTTAAATCCCTTCAGAGACATAGATCAGACCAACATGCTACTACCTCAACTTAAAAACTCTAAAGTATATAAATCCCACGCCTTACATCACAATTGTAGCAAAAGCTGTTAGAGATATAGAGATATTTATTATATTTCCATTCAACTTGGATCCTGAATCCGCTTGTGGCAGGTATTAAGTGAATTGACATGCCATGGTGAAGGATGGTGAATGGAGTTACATGAATTAGCATTGCTGAGTATAAGGAGACATAGGAAGGTAAGGATGCATGGCAGTGCATGGAGAGACATGACTTGGCATAGATGGAACATGGAAAGTGTTTTGATGAGGCTTGAGGAATAGAAATTCTAATATTTAGCAAAACAACAGAGATGAAGCCCCAGAGAACCAAATTGTGCCTTTTTCAATATCTTGCTGTAGCACTCACAGTCTGTGGCCACCCTCAGTCTGCAACGAAGGAGACATGGTGAACTCCAGCTCGCAATAACATCATCTCCCAAAAACTGAAATCGCATCGTTTGGGGCAATATCACCAAAGGTGATGCACCAAGATGGCAAATTTCCTGACTCTGGATTATCACACAAGAATGAAGATCCAGCCTTAAATTATAATGCTGCCATCTTTTTATTCCTCATGATAATTCTTCTATCTCTCTTCAGAAGCTTCATTCACTTTCACTAAATTCTTTTGCTTTACATAGCTATTGAAGCTTTTTACTTTGAAGACTCTTGTGAGTTAACTCAGGAAGCATATTTAAAGAAGGTCCGAAGTCACACAACACCAGGTTACAGTCCAACATGTTTATTTGAAATCACAAGCCTTCTGCACCTTCATCAGATAAAGTGTAGAGAGGCACATAGGCACAGAATTTATAGCAGAGATCGAAAGGTCATACAGGTGGCGTTAGAGAAGTGTCGACAGGATGAATAATAACTCTGCAGGTGATCAAAAGTGTCAACAGCAGAAATAACAAGTGAAAGGATGACCTATAATACAATTAGCTGCAGAAGAATAATTACAAAAAATTAAAAATGATGTGGTGTTGGAGACAAACCAAATGGCTGCAAAAAACATAAGAGGTATTAGAGTCAAACACTGAGGATCGAACCAAAATAACAAGTAGTACAAAACTGTACAAACTAATTAAGGTAGAAAGATCTTAACAAGTTATCAAGGTGATGGTGTCAAAACAGGACAGTAAGGAAGATTGTACAGATACAGATCAGTGTGGGTGGGGTCACATGTAGCGTGACCTGAACCCAAGACCACGGTTGAGGCTGTCTTCATGGGTAAGGAACTTAGGTGTCAGTTTCTGCTTGGTGATTCTGCATTGTTGTACATCTTGAAAGCCACATTGGAGGATGTTTACTGAAAGATCGGAAGCTGAATGCCCTTGACCACTGAAGTGTTCTCCGACTGGGAGGGAGCATTCCTGTCTAGCGATTGTCGCGTGGTTTCCATTCATCCATTGACATAGTGTCTGCATGGTCTCACCAATATGCCAAGCCTCGGGGCATCCTTGCCTGCAGCGTATGAGATAGACAACATTGGCTGAGTCACATGAGCACCTGCCGCATACATGGTGAGTCGCATTCCCATGTGTGACAGTACTATCCATGTCGGTGATTTGACATGTCTGGCAGAGATTGCCATGGCAGGGATGTGTGGCATTGTGGTCAATGTTGCACTGAAAGGCTGGGTAGTTTGCTGCAAATGTCATCTGCTTAAGGTTTGGCAGTTGTTTGAAAGTGAGAATTGGAGGCATAGGGATGATGTTGGTGAGATGCTTGTTGTCATTGATGACATGTTGAAGGCTACAAAGAACATAGCGTAGTTTGTCCACTTCAGGGAAGTACTGGACGACAAAGGCTACTCTATAGGTTGTGTCCTGTGTCTGTTTTCTGAGGAGGTCATTGCATTTCTTCACTGTGATATGTCAGAGCTGTTGATTGATGAGTTGAACATTGTATCCTATTCTTATGAGGGCATCTTTCAACATGTTTATGTATCCATCGCATTCCTCCTTGTCTGAGCAGATCCTGTGTATACACAGGGCTTGTCCGTAGTGGATAGTTTCTTTAACATGTTTAGGGTGGAAGCCTGACAAGTGCAGTATCGTGAGGTTATCTGTCCGCTTGCAGTAGAATGGGGTACTGAGGTGCCCATCCTTGATGGAGATGTGTGTATCCTAGAAGAGACTGATTCTGAAGAGTAGTCCATGGTAAGTCTGATGGCAGGATAAAACTTGTTGGTATCATTTTATCATGATTTTAGGTGATTCCTTGCTATGAGGCCAAAGGAAGAAAATGTCATCAATGTATCTGGTGCATAGCATTGGTCAGAGGTCCTGTGCAACAAAGAAATCTTGCTCGAAATTGTGCATGAAAATGTTGGCATATTGGGGACTCAATTTTGTCCCCATGGCTGTTCCATGTGTTGGGATAAAGAGTTGTTTATTGAAGGTGAAGACGTTTTGATCGAAGAGGAAGTGGACGAGTTGTAGGATGGTGGCTGGAAATTGGCAATTGTTGACATTGCTGCAACAGCCTAAGTACTCAATGTCATCATCATGAGGTACGCTGGTGTAGACTGCCGAAACGTCTATTGTCACACGGAATGTTCCTGGTTTGACTGGTCTGTGGGTACTGAGCTTCTGTAAATGTCTCAACAGAGGCTGGGTGTTCCTTGTAAGATGGGTTTCAAGACATAGCCAGAGATATTCTCATACAGGTTCCCATTGCCTGATACGATGGGACATCCAGGCGTGTTGGCCTTGTGTATCTTCTGAAGGCAGTAGAAGTCTTCTATGTGAGAAGAATCCCAGATAAGAGTTTATTGGATTCTTCAAAGGTCCGGATCAAAGGTTTTGATCAGTTTCTTGAGTTGACGGGTGTGTTCTTTGGTTGATTGGCAGGTAGTGTCTGTAGTGTTCCAGACTGTTCAGTTGTTGGTATGCTTCTT
This sequence comes from Stegostoma tigrinum, assembly GCF_030684315.1. Taxonomy (NCBI): domain Eukaryota; kingdom Metazoa; phylum Chordata; class Chondrichthyes; order Orectolobiformes; family Stegostomatidae; genus Stegostoma; species Stegostoma tigrinum. Next base: position 16,129,957 of record NC_081367.1, on the reverse strand, counting down.
TGCAGTAGTCTGCTCTATTCTGTCTGAACAAGATTTCTCCTTTGTCTGCTGGTTTAAAGACAATGTTGCAGTTGCTCTTGAGAGTATGGCATTGCATCATGCTTGTGTGATGTTCTGAGCGCCACTCACACCATTCATGTGATCTTTTGATCCCTCTGTTATAAATTCTGTGCCTATGCATTTTTCTACATTTCACCTGACAAAGAGGAAACAATCCGAAAGTTTATAATTTCAAATAAACCTGTTGGACTATAACCTGGTGTCATGTGACTTGCAACCGTGTCCATCACAAGCTCCTCTGCATCAGATTTAAAGAAAACACTTTTAAAGTCCTTCTATTCTGCACTGTTCTATTTGCACCACTTTCTATATTGTTATGAGCAAAGTGTTCAGTATAATCCAAACATCCCTTCCTTAGCCAAGGGAACGGGACTTGGGATTAATGCTTTTCCCCAGTGCACGAGCAGAATGCAAGAATATTGAGAACTAAATGAAGACGGAAATACGATTTACAGAAGAAACCATTTGCATTTTGTTGATAAGGAGAATGAAAAATTCATCCTCATATAATTTAAATTCTTATTATTCATGCTCACTATTAATTGTGAAAAAAAATTTAACTGAATTTGATACTTCAAGTTAAGGTTTTTTTAAGTCCTTGACTATAAGTCCTTTGACTCAGATACTTTAGAAACTTTTAAGTGACTCTTGGATAGGCACATTGAAGATAGTAAAATGTGGGCAAGCAAGGTAGATTGATCTTAGTAGGATAATAGGCTGGCACAACATTATGGGCCGAAGGGCCTGTACTGTGCTGTACTGTTCTACGTTCTTTGTTCTATAACTTCAACTCATGATTTTGTTGACTGAATTTTTGCTATAAATGTTACCTGCAGTGAGCCACAAATATGAATTTGATCATCTTAAGGTCTTATGATATAATTATCAAAAATTAGGATAATTGCATAACAAGAAAGTCAGTCAATAAGGCAGCCTATTATGAACAAAGAACAATACAGCACAAGATCAGGCCCTTCGGCCCTCCTTGCCTGCCCCAACACATTTGCCCTTCCAGACTAAATTGCGTTTTCACATACAGGATCAATAGCCCTCTATTCCCTTCCTATTCATGTATTTACCCAGGCGCTTCTTGAATGTTGCTACAGTGTCTACTTCCACCATGTCCTCTGGCAGTGTGTTCCAGGCACTCACCATCCTTTGTGTGAAAAACTTGCCCCACGCGGCTCTTTTAAAGATCTCCCCCACACCTTGAACCTGTTTCCCCTCGTAACTGACCCCTCCACACTGAGAAAAAGCCTTACACTTTACATTCTATGTATGCCATTCACAATTTTATATACTTCTAACAAGTAACCCCTCAGCCTCCTGAGTTCCACTGGACATGAACCAAACTTTGGTCAAAGCTAAAATCCCCCATACCATGCAACATTCTAGTAAACCTTTTCCTAACCTTCTGTAAAGCATCTACACCCTTCTAGTGTGGTGACCAAAACTGTACGCAATATTCCAAGTGTGGCTAACAAAACTTTTATAATGTTGCAGCATCACTTGTCTATCCTTGCACTCAATGCTGCTAGCAATGAGGGCATGCATGCCATTGGCTTTTTTTGTTACCTTATCTATCTGTGTTGCTTCTTTCAGCGATCTATGGACCTGCACACCCAGAACCCTCTGCAATATCAATACTCCAAAGGGTTATGTCATTCAACGTACAACTTCTACCTGTACTTGACCTTCCAAAGTGCATCACCTCATATTTGTCCAGATTAAATTCCATCTGCCATTTTTCTGCTCATGCCTCGAGCCTCGAACCAATCGATATCCTCCTGTATCTTTTGACAATCCCTCTCACTGTCCGCAATTCCACCAATCTTTGAATTGTCCGCAAACTTACGAATTAGACCAGCCACATTTTCCTCCAAATCATTTATGTAGATCACAAACAGCAGAGGTCCCAGCACTGATCTGTATGGAACACACTAGTCACAACCCTCCATTCTGAAAAACATTCTTCTACCGCTACCCTCTGTCTCCTATGATCTATAATGTGGAGGTGCTGGTGCTGGGCTGGGGTGGACAAGGTCAGAAGTCACACGAACCAGGTTATAGTCCAACAGGTTTATTTGAAATAACAAGCGTTCAGAGCGCTGCTCCTTCATCAGGTGAAGTGAAGTGACTTCACCTGATGGGGGAGCAGTGCCCAGAAAGCTTGTGATTTCAAATAAACCTGTTGGACTATACCCTGATATTCTGATCTAAAGATATTTTCCTAACCTTCTGATCATACTCTTGCAATAAGTATGGACACTTTGACAGTTAATGCTGTGTAACTCTTTGGAAACAACACTGTGATTCAGATGAGGTGCAGTGATATGCTGAGAGATAAACAGTTAAGCCAAGTTATAAAAAATTAACGAATCAAATCATGCAGAAAGAAACAAAATCTTTATTCTGGCATAAATGCTAAGAAATTTGCCATTAACCAAAGTTTCACTTGCAAATAAAAGCAAAAGATAGTTGAAATGCTCAGAAAGTAAGGCAGCAACTTCAGAGAGAAAAACAGATTTAAAAGCTTGGTTATTAGCACGGACAGATTAGGTCAGGCTTGGGAGGAAGATAGCTGAGTGGGGGTGTCTCTGCACCACTGAAATAATTTCAGAGCAAGTCCACCCCACCTTAGCTAGCTCACCCCACATTGAACTTTTAGGCAACCGACCCCTAACTAATTGATGTCCTGTTCCATAGAGCTACAGCCTTGCCCAGTGGCAGGGCTGTTGTGAGCAGTGGCCACAGAATGTGACTTTCTGTGATCGATTGTGCTTCTATCTAGTGCCAGACTGACAGGGTCCAACAAGTCAGTATGTGGGACACGTTGGGCAAAGGGAATGGGCTTGGGGAGGGAAAACAGGGAGGGCGGTCGGGGAGAAAGCATACACCCTCTGATTGACAATGGAGAGATCAGGAAGGAAGCAGTCTGTCTTTCACCATCTAGTAACCCACAGGTTTAGATATGTCTGCCTACATATTGGGCAGAGGCCTCTACTTCCACCTGTTAAAGATAAGCTGCGGGGGATGCAACTGAGCATTGATTGTCCACTGGAGATGCTCAAGTGGATCCAGAGATCCTACATTAAATCATTTCAGAGATAGTAGGAACGGTAGATGCTGGAGAATCAGAGATAACAAGGTGTAGAGCTGGATGAACACAGCAGGCCAAGCAGCATCATGGGAGCAGGAAGGCCGACGTTTCGGGCCTAGAATTTCTGAAGAAGGGTCTAGGCCCGAAACGTCAGCCTTCCTGCTCCTCTGATGCTTCTTGTCCTGCTGTGTTCATCCAGCTCTACACCTTGTTATCGCTACATTAAATCACGTTGACTGGCAGTAGGCATACCGCTGATAACATGGCATTCTATTTTACTAGTCCACTTCTGCATTTTCCAACCTATAAGCGCCCTTATAAAGTTCAGCCCCAGGTTTCTACTTAGGCTACAAAAGCTTGTTTTTAAGCTTGTTTGTCTTCCAGGAGTGAACTGGCTGCCCGCAGTTTACATTAAACCCTGAAATGTGACAGTCATAAGCAGATTTGGGTCAGCTTTTACATTGCAAAGTGTTAACATCCTGAACATAACTCATCCATATTACAATTATCCCAATATTTCAGGTCAATGGCTTTTCATCAGAACTGGAAGTTTATAAGTGAAAGTTGCAAGCTATAGTTAAAAGATATATTTTAAAAATATTTTAAGGAGTACGAAGAGACTGGGGAAAGGGGGTAAGGGTAGAAATAAACTTGTAACTTAAAATTATTCACTCCTATTCAGGACAGTTACTGAGTTAGTGCCTTCTGTGAATCATTGACTCAAGTCTGCGATAATATAAAAGGAAACAGATAAAATGGAGCGAGAGATAATGGAGGTGTACAAATCTGGTCAACTTTTCAAAATTCCATCTTTAAATCTCTACCTCTTTTCACGGGATTTGGACAGGAAGCAGACTGCCTGAGGGGATATAAATCCGAATTGCAATTCGAAAAGTTTTATATATTGTTGGATCTATCCCACCTCAATCGGGACATCAATATTGACCAAATGAAGTGGATTCTTGTGGTGCTGATCTGTTCCTGTGCCTTCACCTTGCTGCTGGTAGAAGGTGAGATGCCACTGTATCTATTTATTTCTTCATCTACTTTGAAGAAACCTCTTTATTAAGCAAATATTTTAAAAAGTTTGAGAAATCTACTAGATTATCTAGGCTTCAAAAGGATCTGAAAATTGCTGGTCATTGAATTTTGATAGTTGTTACAATGTCACTTCAAGCAATGTAACGATTGATGCTTGTTTGCACGATCACTTTTAAGAGAAGGAATTGCTTTTCAATGGCAACAAATGAATCCCAGTCTTTGTTTATGGTTTGCTGTGGAATTTTTTTAAAAATTGCATGTCTTTGGCACAGAAACATCCCCTTCAGTCCAACTAACCCATACCGACTATGTTTTCCAAGCAACACAAGTCCCACTTGCCTGCGTTTGGTCCAAATCCATCTAAAATGATTGCGTATCTATCCAAATGCCTTTTAAATGTTATAACTGTGCCTGCATGCACCACTTTCTCTGGCGGTTCGTTCTACTCACAAATGACTGTCCGTGTAAACACATTGCCCCTCATGGTCTTTTTAAATCTTTCTCTTCTCACCTTAAAAATGTGCACCCTAGTTTTGAACTCACCCACCCTCAGGAAAAGACCCTTGTTTTTCCCCTTAACTATTCCCCTCATGACTTCATAAACCACAAAAATGTCACCCATTAACCTCCTACACTCCAATGAAAAAAGTCCCAGCCTACTTTTTATAACTCAAGCCCTCCAGTCCTGGCAACAACTTGGTATTTTTGTTCTGAGCTCTCTCTAATTTAATAATATCATTCTGATAGTAGGGTGACCAGAAATGTGCACAGTACTCAAAAAGTGGCCTCACCAACGTTGTGTACAACCTCAGCATGATGTCCCAACTCCTATACTCAATGATCTGAACAATGAAGGCAAGCGTGCTAATTGCTTTCTTAACTACCCTTTCCACCTATGATGCAGTTTTCAAAGAACTATGCGTGTAAACCCATAGGTCTCTCTGTTATACAGGCCCAACCCAGAGCCCTACCATTAACTGCATAAGTCCTGCCCTTCTTTGTTTTACCAAAATGCACTATCCCATGTTCATCCAAATTAAACTCGAAGCACCACTCCTTGGCCCTTTGGCCCACCCGATCAATATCTTTTTGAAACCTTAGGTAACCTTCTCCATTGATGACTATACAACCAATTTTTGGTGACATCTGCTTTCTAGCCATGCCTCCTAAGTTTTTATTCAAATCATTTATATAAATGACAAACAGTAGTGGACCCCGCACAGGGATTAAATATTTGTTACACTGTAAACTTATAACAAGTTAATTCCTTTTCATTATTAGAAAAGCAAATATAGTTTTGAATATTAATACTTGGTGGCTAGAGAAACTCCACCGTTTAAAAACACATTGATTCCATATTGACAAAACCAGAAGAACTATATTAACACAGTTCTTAGAATAGTACTGGAGGATTATTGTACTTTTTTCACTTATATACTAATTAAATTATTAACAGTTCAATGCAGGTCTGTGTGGTTCCCTTCAGGACACCTCTCTAGTTGCCTCAACAAGAATTATTACAAACAATTCTTATGTGCTGTAAAGAATGGCGACCAAGGACCAGTGCAAGATGTTAATGGAATGTCATTGGGCAACCATAAATAACATTGAAACATCAAGTGTTTTACAGCATTTAACAGCATGTGTGAATACTGTCTAACAAAGCCAACTAGACTGACACCTTTCCATGCTGTACAGCTCCATGACTCTACGACTAACAAAACAATGAAACAAAAACTCATCTTGCAACTCCATTCAGTCCTACGTTAAATTTGATCATTGTGAATTAAAGTGACATAAACCAAGTTGGATATTAGTAATGAATGATTAGCAATGTCACAGAAAGGCATCAGTAATCATGTTCATTTTAGCTCCTGTATTCTTTATTAAGTAGATTGTTCCAAAGCATATTTGTAAAATTGACTTTTAAATATTGCTTTATAACACAAGAGAAAGCAAGATGGATGTTGACCCATGCTCATTAAGATGGAAATCACATCTTAAAATTAATTGTGTGAGAGACAGGCTGAGGGCAATTTAGCACTGAAATACAGTCCAATTTCAGATTGTCTCTGTGTCAGTGTCACGTGGTCAGACAGCACAATTAGCTGCAAACTAAACCTCCCTTTGCTCTGTGGCTGCAACTTTACTGCAGCAGTATGAGTCATCTTGTTCTGCCACAGCAATAACAGCAGAATAAGATCATAAGGTATAGGAACAGGAGTTGGCCATTCGCCCTTCAAGCCTGCTCCAACATTCAATTGGATCATAGCTGCTCTGACATTACACACAGCCACTTTCCTGCCACTTCCTTGATTCCCCGATGGATTCTATTTAACAGACCTGCTGTGGTCTGACTGCTATTATCAGTTCAATTCTTGAGGAGTGTAATTTTGTGTGCGTGATCATGCTCACAGATTTGATCTGAGTTGACACAAAAGATGTTACATAGGAACCTTACAGTTACCAAACAAAAAAAATTACCTCTTCAATGTGGTCTTAATGTACTTGCTCCATATTGTTCCTTACACCAGTGAATTAAATGCCTTTTATTTTCAGTTTCCAGATGCTTCAGCAAAAACAAAATGCTGTAGGAAGTCGGTAAAGACAGCCCCTGACATAAGCACTATCACTCAGTACAAATTACAGAAAATTACCAACAGTTGTAAGAAAAATTTTGCACTGTAAGTACGCAGTACAGTTGTCATCACCCAAAGTCTGACATTATATACCATTTCCAAGAACATGTCTCTACTTAATTAGCACTGAAATAAATCTGTTTGCTGTTTATTTCAGATTCAAAACAAACGGCAAATGGATCTGCATGGATCTAAAACATTCACATGTAAAGGATCTGGTGAGAAAGGTAGCCAAGAAGCTGAAAGGATAAAGGTGATACCGATTGCTTCATGACGACATCACAGACCGATGAAAATTTCTAAAAAGTTTTTCTCTTAATTGCCTGCTTTTCTATATTTTGTGTGAATTTAAATGGAACCAGAAAATTATCAAACTTAAAGAAATGATCAAACACACAATTTTTTTTAAATTGATGTCAGCCAGATTTGATGCTGTGCGTTATTGTTGGCAGTGCTTTTACATTAAAGATTTACTCATTTTGTCTTTTTTAAATGCTCCACACATGACAGTTAATAGGGTGTGTACAACCTCTGTGTAAACAACAAACAGCTGTATTTTTTAAAAAAACTAAATGAGAATTGAATTTTTCACACAGCCTCACTTAGCTCACTCACTTAGATGGTTGAAGATAGTGGCCAGTGCCGGGGGTAGGATTCTTTCTGCAGTGGCAGAAATTGGATACCTCAAATTAAGTAATTTTGTAAGCACACACCAAGGGATCTTAAACAATTCCCATGGTAGATATCTGGTAGGCATCACAAGCAAAGCATCTAATTTGTTTTCCTTATTATCCAGTCTTTATGAACCAGGATAAACCTTACATTTTAATAAATGTTTCATACTGTAAATTAATGACTTATACCAATGCAGATCTATGTAAAACAGAAAATCATAGCCAAAGTAAACAGTTTCCAATACAATGATTCTTTACCACACCATCTTACATTTAAAGCATGTTCACAATCAGATAACGATAAATCATTATTATCTTGTTATCATATTTCAGGAAGGACTCGAATAAGCCAGAGCCACTTTAAGTTCACTGGGGAGAATAACGCCAACTTTCTTTCATGATGTGATGCATAATAAGAGACTTTGCATTGTACCGCATATTGAGATGATTGCTGAATTAAATTATTGTTTAAAATTAAAGCTTTAATGATACCCCAAAACCAAAGAGTGTTTTTCAAGGTTGACATTCTGTTATTTACTTGCTTTTATCTCTTTCAGATTTCTAATATAGTTTGTTGAGTAGACGGTCTTTGTGGTGCATTATTTTCTATAATCTAAAATCAGTATTTGCTTCCCTGTATAATATAGGAGGAGCAGTAGGCAATGTAGCTCCTCCAGACTGCTTTGCCACTTGGCAAGGTCATTGCTAATGTATAATGGCCTTAACTCCATGTCCCTTCTTTCCCCCTTAACCCACAGTTCTTTCTCAATCAAAAATCTGTTTAACTTAATGCCCAATCTGTACTGCTTGCAAAATTTCTCCTCAACTCCATTTTAAGTAGAGCTCCCTGTGTATTGAAACTGTGTCCCCCACTTCATGAAGGGAAATTTCTGCTCAGTAACTGCCTTGTCAAGCTCTCTCAGGATCTTGAGATTTAATAAGGTTAGATCTCATTTTCCTAAACTTCAATCAGTAAAAATCCAACCTGCTCGATCTTTCCTCGTAAAGCAACTCCATCTCAGGAACCCACATAATAAACCTTTTCTGAGCTCCCTCCAATGCAAGTAATCCCATCCTGCCATTAGGTGATCAAAGCTGAACACCTTAGGTACAGTCTAGCGATTCTCCGCATATTTGTTATGAGACTTCCTTACATGTATACTCAATTTCCCCCCTTTGCAATAAAAGTCAACAAACCATTTTGTCTCCCGATTACTTGCCAAACCTGCATGCTAAATTTTTGTGATTGACATTTAAGAATATGCAGCTCCTTCTGTACAGCAGCACTTTGCATTCCCTCTCCTTTTAAACTATACTCTATTTTTCTATTCTTCATGCCAACGTGGAGCTCCCATTTTCCCAGATGATATTTCATTTTCCCATTCAATTAACTGATCTGTATTCCTTTGCAGACTCTTTGTGTCCTCCTCATAGCTTGCTTTCCCGTCCATTGTATCATCTGCAAAACTGGCAACTGTCAGCATCTTCATCCAAGTCACTAATAAAGGTTGCGTAACTTCATTTAAGCTCAAAAGATACACAAGGAATTTCAAAACCACATTATCAGCTTAATTTGTAAAATTTGCAATTCATGTCTAGCAATTGCTTCAATAACTTTTTGCAAACAAATTGTATTTGCAGTGCAAGCAAGACAAAACAATTCTGTTCAACGGGAACTTCAGTTAAATGTAATTAAGTGGAAGGCAACCTGGCTGCTTGTGCTCATTTGTTTCAAAGCATTAAGGGGTAGGAGAAGTGTAGAGTGAGAAAGGAGAGGAAAGATCCATTCTTATCAGAGACTCGCCATCGTCTCTTAATGTGGCTGAAGAGAGAACGCTGACTGCTGGGAGGTCAGGTCGTGGCAATGCTGAAAAACCGTGCCAAGTAACATCATCAGAATTCACCATTTTAATATCCTTTCCTCTTTAGGCCAAACCAGTGAACTGAAGGACTGAGTATCTCTTGGTCACTGTCACAAAGTGTAGCCCTTAAGAGAATAAAATGTGTTGTTTTCTGCTTGAGAAAAAAATACTGACTGGTCCAAACAAATGATTATCCCTTCATAAAATTTGTTACATGTGTGTACAACTGATTACTGTCATTTTTTAGTACCAATATTGAACTGTAGCCAAATATAACTAAATACTATCCAGTGGTATACTATGTCCAGAGACAATAATATTGTTGTTTACTGCATTAATAATGATGTTATCTCCCCATAAGAGTATGAAATGAAGAGCTGTGGATGCTAGAGATCTGACCTTAACTCCACATACTGAGAGAAGTGATTATTTTTCAAGTCTGCTATTTCTCTTTCACCATAACAGCTTTGTTTTATACATAGAAACTATTGTTTGGTTTAAAAGCCTACCATGCAATCTCATGCACTGACACTGCACCATAGCAGCATTTTTTAAAAAGGGCATTTTCTCACAAAACTGCAATTTGTTTATGTTTTCTAACCACCACAAGCTGCAAAGTGGTTTCTACATAGTTCGTAATTTCCCCCTTCAGTCACTAAGTAATTCAAGAGTTATGGGAAAATGTCAGGAAAGCAGTGTTATGGATTATCAGATCAGCCATGATCTCATCAGTTAGTGGAGTGGACTCGATGGGCTGAATAGCTATTTCTGCTTTGACACCTTATTGTCTTATGACAACGCTCTGCAATGGAAATATCACCAAATGCACTGAATATTGATAACAAAAGATATAGGGCTGGCAAGTTCTATGATCTTATTCCACAAGGTTAAGTGCCAACATCATCTCTTCTCAAAAGGCAAGGCAGGGCGAATCAAGGCAGGGCAAGGCAGAGATGCTGTGAGCATCAAAGTGGCATAAAACGAGTGAGCTCCTAGAACCTGGAATGTGTTTCCAGTTAGCCTGGATCTGAAAAGATTGATAACTTGGGAAATTGTGAGTACTTTAATAGTGGGTTTTGAGAAGATTTGTAGCTCAGGTTGAGGTTCTGGATGTAAGTTTGCTCGCTGAGCTGGAAGGTTCGTTTTCAGATGTTTCGTCACCTTTTTTATTTGATATAATATACTTTATTCATAGAATGTACAAAATAATAAAACATTTATACACCTACACATTCATGCAAGCCGCTCCGGGTTACCCAGGGGGTACGTACACCAACTAAAGGAAAAAACAAAGAATAAAACAAAAACAAAGAAAAAAATACCCCGGCAGTTGTCTCCCCGCACAGTCCCTGTTGGCCCCCTGACCAGTTGCGGAAGGCGCCAGCTGGGCCCAGTTACCAGGTAGGGTTCTTTTTTCTATTCTGGACGAGGGGTTTCATACAGTGGTCTTTCCACACCGGACCTTGGCATCCCTCAGCATGTAGTCCTGGACCTTGGAGTGTGCCAGTCTGCAACACGCGGTTGGGGTCAGTTCTTTCAGCTGGCAGACCAGCAGGTTGCGGGCAGACCAAAGAGCATCTTTCACCGCATTGATGGTCCTCCAGACGCACTTGATGTTGGTCTCGGTGTGCGTCCCGGGAAACAGCCCGTAGAGCACGGAGCCCTGTGTCACGGAGCTGCTCGGGATGAACATCGACAAATACCACTGCATCCCCCTCCAGACCTCCTGCGCATAGGCACACTCCAGAAGGAGGTGGTAAACAGACAGTCTCGCACCCCACCCCCTCCGCAGCCACCTCAAGGGCAGCGTGTGGTGGCGCAGAGATTCCGGGCATGCATAAAGGGCCTCACTGGCAGACCCCCTCTCACCGCCAGCCAAGCAATGTCCTTGTGCTTGTTTGAAAGTTCTGGCGATGAAGCATTCTGTCAAACGACTTTGGCAGTCTGCGTGGGGAACCACATGATGGGATCCACCCTCTCCTTTTCCTGAAGGGTCTCAAGAATACTACGTGCTGACCACTACCTGACGGCCTTGTGGTCGAAGTTGTTTCTCTTCAAAAATTTCTCCATGAAGGACAGGTGGTACAGGACGGTCCAACTACTCGGAGCATTCCGCGGCAACGAGGCCAGGCCCATCCTTCGCAACACCGGGGACAGGTAGAACCTCAGTAAGTGGTGACACTTGATGTTTGCGTACTGAGGATCTACGCACAGCTTGATGCAGCCACACACAAAGGTAGCCGTCAGGGCGAGGGTGGCGTTCGGTACGCCCTTTCCCCCATTTCCCAGGTCTTTGTACATGGTGTTCCTGCGGACCCGGTCCATCCTCGACCCCCAAATAAAGTGGAAGATGGCCCGGGTGACCGCAGCGGCGCAGGTCCAGGGAATAGGCCAGGCCTGCGCCACATACAACAGTACTGAAAGCCCCTCGCACCTGACAACGAGGTTCTTACCCGCGATGGAGAGAGACCGGAGCGTCCATCTGCCCAGCTTCTGCTTCAGTTTGGTGATACGCTCCTCCCAGGTCTTAGTACACGCCCCAGCTCCACCGAACCAAACACCCAGCACCTTCAGGTAGTCTGTCCTGACGGTGAAGGGGATGAAGGAGCGGTCGTCCCAGTTCCCGAAGAACATGACCTCGCTCTTACCCCTATTGACTTTGGCACCCGAGGCCAGTTCAAACTGGCCGCAGATGTCCAACAGCCTACTCACCGACCGACAATCGGTGCAGAAGACGGCGACGTCATCCATTTACAGGGATGTCTTGACCTGCAGGCCTCAGCTGCCTGGGATAGTAACGCCCTTCAGGCTCACGTCCTTCCTGATGGATGCGGCGAAGGGCTCCACACAGCACACGAACAAGGCAGGAGAGAGTAGGCAGCCCTGCCTGACTCCAGATCTGACGGGAAAACTGTCCGATTCCCACCCGTTGATCGAGGCTGCACTAATGATGTTGGTGTAGAGCAGCCGGCTCCAATTGCTGATGCCCTCCACGAACCCCAATTTGGAGAGGACCTCCCTCATGTAAGCATGAGAGACCCTGTCGAAGGCCTTCTCCTGGTCCAGGCTGACGAGGCAGATGTCCACCCGCCTGGCCTGCACGTAGGCGATCGTGTGCCTGATGAGCACGAGGCTCTCAGCGATCTTCCTGCCCGGCACAGCACAGGTTTGGTCAGGGTGAATAACTGACTCAAGGACAGACCTGACCCGGTTGGCTTTGACCTTGGCCAGGATTTTGTAGTCCACGTTCAATAGTGAAATGGGACGCCAATTCTTAATTTCTTCCCTCTCCCCCTTCCTCTTGTAAATGAGGGTGATGATGCCCTTCCTCATGGACTTGCACATTTCCCCTGACCGAAACGCACTATCCTACACCTCCAGCAGGTCCTGGCCGACTAGGTCCCACAGAGCGGAATACAGCTCGACCGGTAAGCCGTTGCTCCCAGGAGTCTTATTCCTCTCAAAGGACTTGAGGGCTCTGGTCAGCTCGTCCAGGGATATCGGCCGGTCCAGCCAATCCCTCGTGCCGTCGTCTGAGACCTTCGTGTTAGACGACAGGAACGACTTGGAGGCTGAGCTGTCCATGGGCTTCGCGTCATACAGTCTGGCATAGAAGGATCAGCTCATCCTCAAAATGTCGGGCCGAGATGACGTCACCGAGCCGTCGTCCTCATTCAGCCGGCTAAGCACAGAGCTCTCTTTGTTCATCTTCTGAAAGAAGAAATGCGAGCACGTCTCGTCCTGCTCCACGGAGCGGACCCTGGACTGGGGGATTATCCTGGAGGCCTCCGCGGTGAAGCTCTCCAACCGGCGTACTCCCGCTTAATCTCCTCGACGTTCTCTGGGGTCAACAGAGTCATGATGAGCTTCCACATCACCTTGCCAGCTTGCTGGTCATCCTGTAAGTGGCAGTTGGCCAGCAGGAGGCAGTGGTCAGAGAAGAACACCGGCTCGACACCGATGGACCTGACCGAGAACGCTCCTGACACAAACAGGAAGTCTATCCTTGAGCAGATAGACCCGTCTGGCCGTGACCAGGTGTATCTCCGCTGCGCTCCGTCTGCAGCGGTGCTGAAGACGTCGAGCAGCTTGGTGTCCTTCACCGTGCCCATCAGAAATCTGGACGTGACGTCCAGTGACTCCCCCCACCCGCTGTCCCCATGCCGGATCTTCCATCTGCATCGACGATGCAGTTGAAGTCTCCGCCTAGGATGACCGGCTTGGACGTAGCCAGCAGGAGTGGAAGCCGCTGCAGGACAGCCAACTGCTCACTCGTTGTGGGCTGGGGCATACGTGTTGATCAACCTCAGGGGAGCGTTCCTGTGGGTGACATCAACCACTAGGAGGCGCCCCCACCACCTCCTGAACTTGAGAGATGGTGAAGTTGCGCCCCTGCAGCAGAATAGCCAGGCCCGAGGAGCAACAGTCGTTACCCCCCGACCAAATCAAAGGCCCACAGGTCCAGGCACCCAACCATTTCCCGTACCTGCTGAGGTGCGGTATCCCGCACTCCAGCAGAAACAGGTGGTCTGCCTTGACGGTGGTCAGGTAGGCCAACGTGGACACACATCTTGCTGTGGACTTGACGCTGTGCACATTAATGCTCGCAACTCATACCCCACCAAGCAGTGACCGCAGTACCCTCCCTGAGTCCAAGGTCCAGCCCCTCCATCTGTCCCTTCATGCCCATTGCCCGGGCGAACTGCTGGACACTCTCCTGACTCAGGAAACCGCCCATGCTGCCTTCCGGGTGGCTTCCCCCCGTCGGGGGTACGGAGGCAGGAGAGTCCAGCTCTGGGTCAGGCTGGGGACACGCTGTTTGCTGTTTCCTGTCTGAAGGTTCCGGGGGGCCCTCCAGGGCCCCAGCGGCACGTGGCTGGGTGTCGGAGGAAGCCTCAGGACACATCCCGTCACCTGGAATCGGGGTGCTGCTTTCCTTCTCCCTGGAAATCTTCAGCTTCTGCTTTGGGCGGGCCTCCTCCAAATCCCCCTCGTCAGAGGAGCTCTTATAGCCCCCCTGTAGCTGCCTCTTCCCGCCTGGTGGTTGCAGTGCCGGGGCCCGCCAGCGCGCCTTCCTCCTCGCCTTCCAGACCGTCATCCACTCCCCTGGGTCACCTGTTGCCTCCTCCATCGACTGTGGTTTTTTGGGGGAGGAGCGGAGTCTGCAGAGGCGCTTTGCTGGCCTCGGGTCCGTCCTGCAGGGCTGGGCCCTCCTGCCAGACATGGCCCTCCTGCACACTAGGGGACTCCTTGCAGGGGCCTGGTGCCTTCCTTTCCTCCATGGGTGCTTGCCCCACATTGCCCCTGCCAGTGACCTGGGCGTAGGTGGTCCCCCGCCGCGGGCATGCCCTATAGAAGTGGCCCGCTTCCCCGCAAAGGTTGCAGCTTTTTTCTTTTGGGCAATCCTTTGCAAGGTGTCCCTCCTCCCTGCAGTTCCTGCAGATGGTGGCTTTGCAGTCGGCCGCCACGTGACCTGACCTACCACAGGCATGGCAGACTTTGGGTTGCCCTGCATATGTCAGGTAAGCCCTTGCTCCCGCTGATCGCGAAGCTGGACGGTGGGTATACGATGTGACCGTCCATGCCCGTCCTCAGCGTCACCCTGACCTGCCTCTTACTGGTCCAGATCTGGAAGGTGCCCATGATGTTGGTTACATCCTCTTCCACCTTCACGTACCTTCCGAGGAAGGTCAGGACATCAACTGCTGGCACATGTGGGTTATACATGTGGATGGTCACCATACGGCTCCTCTGCACCGGCATCACAAACAGCGAGACAGCGGTCAGTACGGAAACGGGCCCTCACCTCCTTTCTCCTTGAAAACCTCCAGGAAGCGCTCGCAAAGCTTGGCGCTCCTGAAGGTCACATCGTAAAAACCTCCTCCGGGGAAATCCTGCAGGCAGTAAATGTTCGCAGCAGCAAACCCACAACAGTCCAACAGGACCCTCCTCACGAAGAAGGTGCGGTCCACAGGTGCACCTTCATCCACCTTCTTCACGGAAACACGGATGGTGTTCCGGACCCCCTGGCCTGGGGCATGAGCACTTGCCGCAGCCATCGTTGCAGGTTAGCTGCTCCCCTGAACCAGCGTTTGGCCGAAGCCAGCATTAAGATCCACCGGTTGCAAGGGTGCACAGCCAACCTGACGTCTTTCTTCCACCTCCAACACAATTGCGCTCTCCTCTTCTCGGTCCACAAAAGAGTGGGTCTTTATTTTGATCTGGATGTAAGCTGGCTCACTGAGCTGGAAGGTTCGTTTTCAGACAATTTGTCACCATTCTAGGTAACATCATTAGTGAGCCTCCGGTGAAGCGGTGGTGTAATGTTCCGCTTTCTATGTATGTGTTTAGGTTTCCTTGGGTTGGTGATGTCATTTCCTGTGTTGATGTCATTTCCTGTTCTTTTTCTCAGAAGGATGGTAGATTGGCTCCAAATCAATGTGTTTGTTGATGGAGTTCCGGTTGGAATGCCATGCTTCTAGGAATTCTCGTGCATGTCTCTGTTTGGCTTGTCCTAGGATGGATGTGTTGTCCCAATCAAAGTGGTGTCCTTCCTCATCTGTATGTAAGGATACTAGTGATAGTGGGTCATGTTGTTTTGTGGCTAGTTGATGTTCACGTATCCTGGTGGCTAGCTTTCTGCCAGTTTGTCCGATGTAGTGTTTGTGTTCGTTTTGCTTGTTGTCTGTATAGGGTCTTTTAAGTTCATT
The DNA here is from genome assembly GCF_030684315.1 of Stegostoma tigrinum. Taxonomy (NCBI): domain Eukaryota; kingdom Metazoa; phylum Chordata; class Chondrichthyes; order Orectolobiformes; family Stegostomatidae; genus Stegostoma; species Stegostoma tigrinum. Next base: position 16,113,871 of record NC_081367.1, on the reverse strand, counting down.
AGCTGCTGTTTTAGTGTGTTGGTGGGTTTGTGGGCTACCATGATGCCAAGAGGTCTGAATAGTCTGGCAGTCATTTCCGAGATGTCCTTGATGTAGGGGAGAGTGGTTATGGTTGCATGTTTGGGCACGTACATTGGACAAACAGGCAGAAAGCTAGCCACCAGGATACATGAACATCAACTAGCCATAAAAAGACATGACCCACTATCACTCGTATCCTTCCATACAGATGAGGAAGGACACCACTTTGATAGGGACAACACGTGCATCCTGGGACAAGCCAAACAGAGACACGCACGAGAATTCCTAGAAGCATGGCATTCCAACCAGAACTCCATCAACAAACACATTGATTTGGAGCCAATCTACCATCCTCTGAGAAAAAGAACAGGAAATTACATCAATACAGGAAATGACATCACTAATCCAAGGAAAGCTGAACACATAAATAGAAAGTGGAACATAACACCAGCGCTTCACTGGAGGCTCACTGTTGATGTTACCTAGAATGGTGACAAAACATCTGGGGTCAAACCTTACAGCTCAGTGAACCAGCTTACATCTCGAACACAATAAAGACCCACTCTCTTGTGGACCGAGAGGAGGAGAGTGCTGTCTTGGAGGTGAAAGGAGGACGTCGGGTTGGCTGTGCACCCTTGCGACCAGTGGATCTTAGTGCTGGCTTCGGCCTAACGCTGGTTCAGGGGAGCAGCCAACCTGCAACGATGGCTGCGGCAAGTGCTCGTGCCCCAGGTCAGGGGGTCTGGAACACCATCCGTGTTTCTGTAAAGAAGGTGGATGAAGGTGCACCTGTGGACCGCACCTTCTTCGTGAAGAGGGTCCTGTTGGACTGTTGTGGGTTTGCTGCTGCGGACATTTACTGCCTGCAGGATTTCCCCGGAGGAGGTTTTTACGATGTGACCTTCCGGAGTGCCAAGCTTTGCGAGCGTTTCCTGGAGGTTTTCAAGGAGAAAGGAGGTGAGGGCCCCCTCTCTGTATTGACCGCTATCCCACTGTTTGTGATGGCAGCACAGAGGAGCCGTATGGTGACTGTACACATGTACAACCCGCATGTGCCAGCAGTTGATGTCCTGACCTTCCTCGGAAGGTATGTGAAGGTGGAAGGGGACCTAACTGACATGGTGGACCCCTTTGGCATCTGGACGAGTAAGAGGCAGGTCAAGGTGACGCTGAGGATGGGCGCAGATGGGAATGTCGCACACCCACCGTCCAGCTTCGCGATCGGCGGGAGCAGGGGCTACCTGACCTATGCAGGGCAACCTAAAGTCTGCCATGCCTGTGGTAGGTCAGGTCACATGGCGGCCGACTGCAAAGTCACCATCTGCAGGGAGGAGGGACACCTTGCAAAGGATTGCCCACGAGAGAGAAGCTGCAACCTTTGCGGGGAAGCGGGCCACTTCTATAGGGCATGCCCGCGACAGGGTACCACCTACGCCCAGGTCGCCAGCAGGGGAAATGCGGGGCCAGCCCCCCCGGAGGAGAGGAAGGCACCAGGGCCCAGCAAGGACCCCACTAATGTGCAGGAGGGCCAGGCCGTGCAGGAGGGCCCAGCCCTGCAGGATGGGCCCGAGGCCAGCAAAGCACCCCTGCAGGCTCTGATCCCCCCCGACAACCCGGAGCCAATGGAGGCGGTGACAGGCGACCCAGGGGGGTGGACAACAGTCCGGAAAGCGAGGAGGAAGGTGCGTCGACGGGCCCAGGAACCGCAACCGTCAGGCGGGAAGAGGCAGCTACAGGGGGGCTATAAGAGCTCCTCTGATGAGGAGGATTCGGAGAGGGCCCACCCGAAGCAGAAGTTAAAGGTCTCGAGGGGGAAGGAAAGCAGCACCCCGCTTCCAGGTGACGGGAGGCGTCCTGAGGCTCCCTCCGACACCCAGTCAAGTGCCGCTGGAGCACTGGAGGGCCCCCCGGAACTTCCAGGCGGGAAGGAGGAAACAGCACGTCCCCAGCCTGATCCGGAGGCGGACACTCCTGCCTCCGCACCCCTGACGGGGGGATGCCACCCGGAAGGCAGCACAGACGGTTTCCTGAGCCCAGAGAGCGTCCAGCAGTTAGCCCGGGCAATGGGCATGAAGGGGCAGATGGAGGGGCTGGACCTTGGACTTGGGGAGGGTACTGCGGTCACTGCCCACAATTGGGGTACGAATTGCGAGCATTAATGTGCGCAGCGTCAAGTCAACCGCGAGATGTGTGTCCACGTTGGCCTACCTGACCACCATCAAGGCGGACCTCCTGTTTCTGCAGGAGTGCGGGATACCGCACCTCAGCAGGTACGGGAAATGGTCCGGCGCCTGGACCTGTGGGCCTTCGATCTGGTCGGGGTGTAACGACTGTCGCTCCTCGGGCCTGGCTATTCTGCTGCGGGGGCACAACTTCACCATCTCTCAAGTTCAGGAGGTGGTGGGGGGGCACCTCCTAGTGGCTGATGTCACCTACAGGAACGCTCCCCTGAGGCTGATCAACGTGTACGCCCCAGCGGTACGGAGTGAGCAGTTGGCCGTCCTGCAGCGGCTTCCACCCCTGCTGGCTACGTCCAGGCCGGTCATCCTAGGCGGAGACTTCAACTGCATCATTGATGCAGATGGAAGATCCGGCGTGGGGACAGCGGGTGGGGGGAGTCAACTGGACGTCACGTCCAGATTCCTGATGGGCACGGTGAAGGACGCCAAGCTGCTCGACGTCTTCAGCACCCCTGCAGACGGAGCGCACCAGAGGTACACCTGGTCGCGGCCAGACGGGTCTATCCGCTCAAGGATAGACTTCCTGTTTGTGTCACGGACGTTCTCGGTCAGATCCACTGGTGTCGAGCCGGTGTTCTTCTCTGACCACTGCCTCCTGTTGGCCGACTGTCACTTACAGGACGACCAGCCGGCCGGCAAGGGGACGTGGAAGCTCAACACGACTCTGTTGACCCCAGAGAACGTCGAGGAGCTTAAGAGGGAGTACGCCGGTTGGAAAACCGTGAAACCCCTCTTTGACTCTCCAGGCGACTGGTGGGAGACGGTGAAGGAGAACATCAAGAGGTTCTTTGTCCTCAAGGGTGTTCAGAAGGCAAGAGAGAGGCGGGGAAAGCTGTCGCAACTCCAGAAAAGGGTGCAGAACCTGCTCCTTCTGCAGTTGATGGGGGTCGATGTCACGGAGAACCTCCGCGAGGTGAGGGGCCAGCAAGCCTCGCTCTTCACCGCGGAGGCCTCCAGGATAATCTTCCGGTCCAGGGTCCGCTCCGTGGAGCAGGACGAGACGTGCTCGCGTTTCTTCTTTCAGAAGGTGCACAAAGAGAGCTCTGTGCTTATCCGGCTGAAGGAGGACGACGGCTCGGTGACGTCGTCTCGGCCCGACGTTTTGAGGATCAGCAGATCCTTCTATGCCGGACTGTACGACACGAAGCCCACGGACAGCACGGCCTCCGAGTCGTTCCTGTCGTCTATCACAGAGGTCTTAGACGACGGCACGAGGGAGTGGCTGGACCGGCCAATATCCCTGGACGAGCTGGCCAGAGCCCTCAAGTCCTTGCAGAGGAATAGGACTCCCGGAAGTGATGGCTTACCGGTCGAGCTGTATTCTGCTCTGTGGGGCCTGGTCGGCCAGGACCTGCTGGAGGTGTACGATAGTGCGCTTCGGGCAGGGGAAATGTGCAAGCCCATGAGGAAGGGCATCATCACCCTCATTTACAAGAGGAAGGGGGAGAGGGAAGAAATTAAGAATTGGCGTCCCATTTCACTTTTGAACGTGGATTACAAAATCCTGGCCAAGGTCATTGCCAACCGGGTCAGGTCTGTCCTGGAGTCAGTGATTCACCCTGACCAAACCTGTGCTGTGCCGGGCAGGAAGATCGCTGAGAGCCTCGCGTTCAACAGGGATACGATCGCCTACGTACAGGACAGGCGGGTGGACACCTGCCTCGTCAGCCTAGACCAGGAGAAGGCCTTCGACAGGGTCTCTCATGCTTACATGAGGGACGTCCTCTCCAAATTGGGGTTCGGGGAGGGCATCCGCAATTGGATCCAGCTGCTCTACGCCAACATCGTTAGCGCAGTCTCGATCAACGGGTGGGAATCAGACAGTTTTCCTGTTAGATCTGGAGTCAGGCAGGGCTGCCCGCTCTCTCCTGCCTTGTTCGTGTGCTGTGTGGAGCCTTTCGCCGCCTCCATCAGGAAGGACGTGAGCCTGAAGGGCGTGACTATCCCAGGCAGCGGAGGCCTTCAGGTCAAGACCTCCCTGTACATGGATGATGTCGCCGTCTTCTGCACCGATCGTCGGTCGGTGAGTAGGCTGTTGGGCATCTGCGGCCAGTTTGAACTGGCCTCGGGTGCCAACGTCAATAGGGGTAAGAGCGAGGTCATGTTCTTCGGGAACTGGGACGACCGCTCCTTCATCCCCTTCACCGTCAGGACAGGCTACCTGAAGGTGCTGGGTGTTTGGTTTGGTGGAGCTGGGGCGTGCACTAAGACTTGGGAGGAACGTATCTCCAAATTGAAGCAGAAGCTGGGCAGGTGGACGCTCCGGTCCCTCTCCATCGCGGGTAAGAACCTGGTTGTCAGGTGCGAGGGGCTTTCGGTACTGTTGTATGTGGCGCAGGCCTGGCCTATTACCTGGACCTGCGCCGCTGCGGTCACCCGGGCCGTCTTCCACTTCATTTGGGGGTCGAGGATGGACACCGGGTCCGCAGAGATACCATGTACAAAGACCTGGGAAATGGGGGAAAGGGCGTACCGAACGCCACCCTCGCCCTGACGGCTACCTTTGTGTGTGGCTGCATCAAGCTGTGCGTAGATCCTCAGTACGCAAACACCAAGTGTCACTACTTACTGAGGTTCTACCTGTCCCCGGTGTTGCGAACGATGGGCCTGGCCTCGTTGCCGCGGAACGCTCCGAGTAGTTGGACCGTTCCGTACCACCTGTCCTTCGTGGAGAAATTTTTGAAAGGAAACACCTTTGACCACAAGGCCGTCAGGCAGTGGTCAGCACGTAGTATCCTCAGGACCCTTCGGGAAAAGGAGAGGGTGGATCCCGTCGTGTGGTTCCCCACGCAGACTGCCAAAGTCGTTTGGCAGAATGCCTCGTCGCCAGAACTTTCAAACAAGCACAAGGACGTTGCTTGACTGGCGGTGAGAGGGGCTCTGCCAGTGAGATCCTTTATGCATGCCCGGAATCTCTGCACCACTGCACGCTGCCCTCGAGGTGGCTGCGGGGGGGACGAGACTGTTGATCACCTCCTTCTGGAGTGTGCCTATGCACAGGAGGTCTGGAGGGGGATGCAGTGGTATTTGTCGAGGTTCGTCCCGAGCAGCTCCGTGACGCGGGACTCCATGCTCTACGGGCTGTTTCCGGGGACGCACACCGAGACCAACATCAAGTGCGCCTGGAGGACCATCAATGCGGTGAAGGACGCTCTTTGGTCTGCCCGCAACTTGCTGGTCTGCCAGCTGAAAGAACTGACCCCGACCGAGTGTTGCAGACTGGCGCACTCCAAAGTCCAGGACTACGTGCTGAGGGACACGCTAAAGCTTGGGGCAGCCGCCGCCAAAGCGCGGTGGGGAAAGACCACCGTATGAGCCCCCTCGTCCAGAAAAGGGAAAAGAATCCTATCTGGTAACTGGGTCCAGCTGGCGCCTTCCCCAACTGGTCAGGGGACCAACTGGGACTGTGCGGGGTGACGACTGCCGGGGCGGTTTCTTTGCTTTGGTTTTTTTTTCTGTTTTGTTTTTTTTTTCCCTTTAGTTGGTGTACGTACCCCCGGGTAACCCGGAGTGGCTTGCATGACTGGGTAGGTGTATAAATGTTTTATTTTTTGTACATTCTATGAATAAAGTATATTTTTTCAAATAAAAAAAAAGGTGACAAAACACCTGGGAACAAACCTTCAAGCTCAATGAACCAGCTTACATCTGGAACACAATAAAGACCCACTCTCTTGTGGACCGAGAGGACGAGAGTGCGATCTTGGAGGTGAAAGGAGGACGTCGGGTTGGCTGTGCACCCTTGCGACCAGTGGATCTTAATGCTGGCTTCGGCCTAACGCTGGTTCAGGGGAGCAGCCAACCTGCAACGATGGCTGCGGCAAGTGCTCGTGCCCCAGGTCAGGGGGTCCACAACACCATCCGTGTTTCTGTAAAGAAGGTGGATGAAGGTGCACCTGTGGACCGCACCTTCTTCATGAAGAGGGTCCTGTTGGACTGTTGCGGGTTTGCTGCTGCGGACATTTACTGCCTGCAGGATTTCCCCGGAGGAGGTTTTTACGATGTAACGTTCAGGAGTGCCAAGCTTTGCGAGCGCTTCCTGGAGGTTTTCAAGGAGAAAGGAGGTGAGGGCCCCCTCTCTGTATTGACCGCTGTCCCACTGTTTGTGATGCCAGCACAGAGGAGCCGTATGGTGACTGTACACATGTACAACCCGCATGTGCCAGCAGTTGATGTCCTGACCTTCCTCGGAAGGTATGTGAAGGTGGAAGGGGACCTAACTGACATCGTGGACCCCTTTGGCATCTGGACGAGTAAAAGGCAGGTCAAGGTGACGCTGAGGATGGGCGCAGTCGGGAATGTCGCACACCCACCGTCCAGCTTCGCATTCGGCGGGAGCAGGGGCTACCTGACATATGCAGGGCAACCCAAAGTCTGCCATGCCTGTGGTAGGTCAGGTCAATTGGCAGCCGACTGCAAAGCCACCATCTGCAGGAACTGCAGGGAGGAGGGACACCTTGCAAAGGATTGCCCACGAGAGAGAAGCTGCAACCTTTGCGGGGAAGCGGGCCACTTCTATAGGGCATGCCCGCGGCGGGGTACCACCAATGCCGAGGTCGCCGGCAGGGGAAATGCGGGGACAGCCCCCCCGGAGGAGAGGAAGGCACCAGGGCCCAGCAAGGACCCCACTAATGTGCAGGAGGGCCAGGCCGTGCAGGAGGGCCCAGCCCTGCAGGATCGGCCCGAGGCCAGCAAAGCACCCCTGCAGGCTCCGACCCCACCCCCGACAACCCGGAGCCAATGGAGGTGGTGACAGGCGACCCAGGGGAGTGGAAAACAGTCCGGAAAGCGAGGAGGAAGGTGCGTCGACGGGCCCAGGAACCGCAACCGTCAGGCGGGAAGAGGCAGCTACAGGGGGGCTATAAGAGCTCCTCTGACGAGGAGGATTCAGAGAGGGCCCACCCGAAGCAGAAGTTAAAGGTCTCGAGGGGGAAGGAAAGCAGCACCCCGCTGCCAGGTGACGGGAGGAGTCCTGAGGCTCCCTCTGACACCCAGTCAAGTGCCGCTGGAGCAACGGAGGGCCCCCCAGAACTTCCAGGCGGGAAGGAGGAAACAGCGCGTCCCCAGCCTGACCCGGAGCCGGACCCTCCTGCCTCCGCACCCGTGACGGGGGGATGCCACCGGGAAGGCAGCACGGACGGTTTCCTGAGCCCGGAGAGCGTCCAGCAGTTAGCCCGGGCAATGGGCATGAAGGGACAGATGGAGGGGCTGGACCTTGGACTTGGGGAGGGTACTGCGGTCACTGCCCACAATTGGGGTACGAGTTGCGAGCATTAATGTGCGCAGCGTCAAGTCAACCGCGAGATGTGTGTCCACGTTGGCCTACCTGACCACCATCAAGGCGGACCTCCTATTTCTGCAGGAGTGCGGGATACCGCACCTCGGCAGGTACGGGAAATGGTCCGGCACCCGGACCTGTGGGCCTTCGATCTGGTCGGGGTGTAACGACTGTCGCTCCTCGGGCCTGGCTATTCTGCTGCGGGGGCGCGACTTCACCATTTCTCAAGTTCGGGAGGTGGTGGGGGGGTGCCTCCTAGTGGCTGACATCACCTACAGAAATGCTCCCCTGAGGCTGATCAACGTGTACGCCCCAGCGGTACAGAGTGAGCAGTTGGCCGTCCTGAAGCGGCTTCCACCCCTGCTGGCTACGTCCAGGCCGGTCATCCTAGGTGGAGACTTCAACTGCATCATTGATGCAGATGGAAGATCCGGCGTGGGGACAGCGGGTGGGGGGAGTCAACTGGACGTCACGTCCAGATTCCTGATGGGCACGGTGAAGGATGCCAAGCTGCTCGACGTCTTCAGCACCCCTGCAGACGGAGCGCAGCAGAGGTACACCTGGTCGCGGCCAGACTGGTCTATCCGCTCAAGGATAGACTTCCTGTTTGTGTCACGGACGTTCTCGGTGAGGTCCACCGGCGTCGAGCCGGTGTTCTTCTCTGACCACTGCCTCCTGCTGGCCGACTGTCACTTACAGAATGACCAGCCGGCCGGCAAGGGGACGTGGAAGCTCAACACGACTCTGTTGACCCCAGAGAACGTCGAGGAGCTTAAGAGGGTGTACGCCGGTTGGAGAACCGTGAAACCCCTCTTTGAGTCTCCAGGCGACTGGTGGGAGACGGTGAAGGAGAACATCAAGAGGTTCTTTGTCCTCAAGGGTGTTCAGAAGGCAAGAGAGAGGCGGGGAAAGCTGTCGCAACTCCAGAAAAGGGTGCAGAACCTGCTCCTTCTGCAGTTGATGGGGGTCGATGTCACGGAGGACCTCCGCGAGGTGAGGGGCCAGCAAGCCTCGCTCTTCGCCGCAGAGGCCTCCAGGATAATCTTCCGGTCCAGGGTCCGCTCCGTGGAGAAGGACGAGACGTGCTCGCGTTTCTTCTTTCAGACGGTGCACAAAGAGAGCTCTGTGCTTAGCCGGCTGAAGGAGGACGACGGCTCGGTGACGTCGTCGCGGCCTGACATTTTGAGGATCAGCAGATCCTTCTATGCCGGACTGTACGACACGAAGCCCACGGACAGCACGGCCTCCGAGTCGGTCCTGTCGTCTATCACAGAGGTCTTAGACGACGGCACGAGGGAGTGGCTGGACCGGCCGATATCCCTGGACAAGCTGACCAGAGACCTCAAGTCCTTGGAGAGGAATAGGACTCCCGGAAGCGACGGCTTACTGGTCGAGCTGTATTCCGCTCTGTGGGACCTGGTCGGCCAGGACCTGCTGGAGGTGTACGATAGTGCGCTTTGGGCAGGGGAAATGTGCAAGTCCAGGAGGAAGGGCATCATCACCCTCATTTACAAGAGGAAGGGGGAGAGGGAAGAAATTAAGAATTGGCGTCCCATTTCACTATTGAACGTGGACTACAAAATCCTGGCCAAAGTCATTGCCAACCGGGTCAGGTCTGTCCTGGAGTCAGTGATTCACCCTGACCAAACCTGTGCTGTGCCAGGCAGGAAGATCGCTGAGAGCCTCGCGCTCATCAGGGATACGATCGCCTACGTACAGGACAGGCGGGTGGACACCTGCCTCGTCAGCCTGGACCAGGAGAAGGCCTTCGACAGGGTCTCTCATGCTGACATGAGGGAGGTCCTCTCCAAATTGGGGTTCGGGGAGGGCATCCGCAATTGGATCCGACTGCTCTACGCCAACTTCGTTAGCGCAGTCTCGATCAACGGATGGGAATCGGACAGTTTTCCTGTCAGATCTGGAGTCAGGCAGGGCTGCCCACTCTCTCCTGCCTTGTTCGTGTGCTGTGTGGAGCCCTTCGCCGCATCCATCAGGAAGGACGTGAGCCTGAAGGGCGTGACTATCCCAGGCAGCGGAGGCCTTCAGGTCAAGACCTCCCTGTACATGGACGATGTTGCCGTCTTCTGCACCGATCGTCGGTCGGTGAGTAGACTATTGGACATCAGCGGCCAGTTTGAACCGGCCTCGGGTGCCAAAGCCAATAGGGGTAAGAGCGAGGTCATGTTCTTCGGGAACCTGGACGACCGCTCCTTCATCCCCTTCACCGTAAGGACAGACTACCTGAAGGTGCTGGGTGTTTGGTTTGGTGGAGCTGGTGCATGCACTAAGACTTGGGAGGAGCCTTTCGCCAAATTGAAGCAGAAGCTGGGCAGGTGGACGCTCCGGTCCCTCTCCATCGCGGGTAAGAACCTGGTTGTCAGGTGCGAGGGGCTTTCAGTACTGTTGTATGTGGCGCAGGCCTGGCCTATTCCCTGGACCTGTGCCGCTGCGGTCACCCGGGCCACCTTCCACTTCATTTGGGGGTCGAGGATGGACCGGGTCCGCAGGAACACCATGTACAACGACCTGGGAAATGGGGGAAAGGTTGTAACGAACGCCACCCTCGCCCTGACGGCTACCTTTGTGTGCGGCTGCATCAAGCTGTGCGTAGATCCTCAGTACGCAAACACCAAGTGTCACTACTTACTGAGGTTCTACCTGTCCCCGGTGTTGCGAAGGATGGGCCTGGCCTCGTTGCCGCGGAACGCTCCGAGTAGTTGGACCGTTGTGTACCACCTGTCCTTCGTGGAGAAATTTTTGAAAGGAAACACCTTTGACCACAAGGCCGTCAGGCAGTGGTCAGCACGTAGTATCCTCAGGACTCTTCGGGAAAAGGAGAGGGTGGATCCCGTCGTGTGGTTCCCCACGCAGACTGCCAAAGTCGTTTGGCAGAATGCCTCGTCGCCAGAACTTTCAAACAAGCACAAGGACATTGCTTGGCTGGCGGTGAGAGGGGCTCTGCCAGTGAGATCCTTTATGCATGCCCGGAATCTCTGCACCACCGCACGCTGCCCTCGAGGTGGCTGCGGGGGGGACGAGACTGTTGATCACCTCCTTCTGGAGTGTGCCTATGCGCAGGAGGTCTGGAGGGGGATGCAGTGGTATTTGTCGAGGTTCGTCCCGAGCAGCTCCGTGACGCGGGACTCCGTGCTCTATCGGCTGTTTCCGGGGACGCACACCGAGCCCAACATCAAGTGCGCCTGGAGGACCATCAATGCGGTGAAAGACGCTCTTTGGTCTGCCCGCAACTTGCTGGTCTGCCAGCTGAAAGAACTGACCCCGACCGAGTGTTGCAGACTGGCGCACTCCAAGGTCCAGGACTACGTGCTGAGGGACACGCTAAAGCTTGGGGCAGCCGCCGCCAAAGCGCGGTGGGGAAAGACCACCGTATGAGCACCCTCGTCCAGAAAAGGGAAAAGAATCCTATCTGGTAACTGGGTCCAGCTGGCGCCTTCCCCAACTAGTCAGGGGGCCAACTGGGACTGTGCAGTGTGACGACTGCCAGGGCGGTTTCTTTGCTTTGTTTTTTTTTCTGTTTTTTTTTCCCTTTAGTTGGTGTACTTACCCCCGGGTAACCCGGAGCGGCTTGCATGACTGGGTAGGTGTATAAATGTTTTATTTTTTGTACATTCTATGAATAAAGTATATTTTTTCAAATAAAAAAAAAGGTGACGAAACGTCTGAAAACTAACCTTCCAGCTCAGCGGGCAAACTTACATCCAGAGTACTTTAATATTTGTGACAACTCCATTTCGAGATTAACTGACAAATGCAACATTTGCACCCGGATATTCCAATCGTTTCGGTACAGGATTATTCAGCATTCCAAATCTTGGATATGAGTATTGCTAGCAAGCATTCATTCACACCTTTGAATTGAGTAGCTTTTTTGGCTATTTCAGAGGGTTGCTAAGTGTCAGCCATGCTGCTGTATACTAACATTTAAATTACAAGCAGGTCCTGGCCGACTAGGTCCCACAGAGCGGAATACAGCTCGACCAGTAAGCTGTCGCTCCCGGGAGTCTTATTCCTCTCCAAGGACTTGAGGGCTCTGGTCAGCTCGCCCAGGGATATCGGCCGGTCCAGCCATTCCACAGTGCCGTCATCTGAGACCTCCGTGATAGACGACAGGAACGACTCGGAGGCCGTGCTGTCCATGGGCTTCGTGTCGTACAGTCTGGCATAGAAGGATCTGCTGATCCTCAAAATGTCGGGCCGAGATGACGTCACCGAGCCGTCATCCTCATTCAGCCGGCTAAGCACAGAGCTCCCTTTGTGCACCTTCTGAAAGAAGAAACGCGAGCACGTCTCGTCCTGCTCCACGGAGCGGACCCTGGACTGGAAGATTATCCTGGAGGCCTCCACGGCAATGAGCGAGGCTTGCTGGCCCCTCACCTCACGGAGGTCCTCCGTGACATCGACCCCCATCAACTGCAGAAGGAGCAGGTTCTGCACCCTTTTCTGGAGTCGCGACAGCTATCCCCGCCTCTCTCTCGCCTTCTGAACACCCTTGAGGACAAAGAACCTCTTGATGTTCTCCTTCACCGTCTCCCACCAGTCGCCCGGAGATTCAAAGAGGGGTTTCAAGGTTCTCCAACCAGCGTACTCCCGCTTAAGCTACTCTATGTTCTCTGGGGTCTACAGAGTCGTGTTGCGCTTCCATGTCACCTTTCTGGCTGTCTGGTCGTCCTGAAAGTGACAGTCAGCCAGCAGGAGGCAGTGGTCAGAGAAGAACACTGGCTCAACGCCGGTGGACCTGACCGAGAACACCCGTGACATAAACAGGAAGTCTATCCTTGAGCGAATAGACCAGTCTGGCCGCGACCAGGTGTACCTCCGCTGCGCTCCATCTGCAGGGGTGCTGAAGACGTCGAGCAGCTTGGCGTCCTTCACCGTGCCTATCAGGAATCTGGACGTGACATCCAGTTGACTCCCCTCACCCGCTGTCCCCACGCCGGATCTTCCATCTGCTTCGATGATGCAGTTGAAGTCTCCACCTAGGATGACTGGCCTGGACGTAGCCAGCAGGGGTGGAAGCCGCTTCAGGACGGCCAACTGCTCACTCCGTACCGCTGGGGCGCACACATTGATCAGCCTCAAGGGAGCGTTCCTGAAGGTGACGTCAGCCACTAGGCAGCGCCCCCCCACCACCTCCTGAACTTGAGAGATGGTGAAGTTGCGCCCCCGCAGCAGAATAGCCAGGCCCGAGGAGCGACAGTCGTTACCCCCCCCCCGCCCCCGACCAGATCGAAGGCCCACAGGTCCAGGCGCCGGACCATTTCCCGTACCTGCTGAGGTGCGGTATCCCGCACTCCTGCAGAAACAGGAGGTCCGCCTTGATGGTGGTCAGGTAGGCCAATGTGGACACACATCTTGCTGTGGACTTGACACTGCGCACATTAATGCTCACAACTCGTACCCCCATTGTGGGCAGTGACCACAGTACCCTCCCCAAGTCCAAGGTCCAGCCCCTCCATCTGTCCCTTCATGCCCATTGCCCGGGCTAACTGCTGGACGCTCTCTGGGCTCAGGAAACCATCCGTGCTGCCTTCCGGGTGGCATCACCCCATCGGTGTTACTGAGGCAGGAGAGTCCAGCTCTGGGTCAGGCTGGGGATGTGCTGTTTCCTCCTTCCCACCTGGAAGTTTCGTGTCGTGTTCATGTATCCTGGTGGCTAGCTTTCTGCCAGTTTGTCCAATGTAGTGTTTGTCACAGTTCTTGCAAGGTATTTTGTAAATGACGTTCGTTTTGCTTGTTTGTCTGTATAGGGTCTTTTAAGTTCATTAGCTGCTGTTTTAGTGTGTTGGTGGGTTTGTGGGCTACCCTGATGCCAAGAGGTCCGAGTAGTCTGGCAGTCATTTCAGAAATGTCTTTGATGTAGGGGAGAGTGGTTATGGTTTCTGAGCCCGTTTTGTCTGTTTGTTTGGGTTTGTTGCTGAGAAATCAGCAGACTGTGTTCATAGGGTACCCGTTCTTTTTGAATACGCTGTATAGGTGATTTTCCTCTGCTCTGCGTAGTTCCTCTGTGCTGCAGTGTGTGGAGGCAAAACAACATGACCCACTATCACTCGTATCCTTACACGCAGATGAGGAAGGACACCACTTTGATTGGGACAACACATCCATCCTAGGACAAGCCAAACAGAGACACGCACAAGAATTCCTAGAAGCATGGCATTCCAACTGGAACTCCATCAACAAACACATTAATTTGGAGCCAATCTACCATCCCCTGAGAAAAAGAACAGGAAATGACATCACCAATGCAGGAAATGACATCACCAACGCAGAAAATGACATCACCAACCCAAGGAAACCTAACCAGATAAATAGAAAGCGGGACATAACACCAGCGCTTTGTCGGAGGCTCACTGATGATGTTACCTAGAATGGTGACAAAACGTCTGAAAACTAACCTTCCAGCTCAGCGAGTAAACTCACATCCAGAACCTCAACCTGAGCTACAAATCTTCTCAAAACTCGCTAACTCATAATCCCTACTTCCATCCATTTAGCATTTACTTCTCCCTGGCTGACTGTTAGTAATCTCTTTATCTGTTTCCCTTTCTCTCTCTCTCTGGACACCATGTCCCACTATTCATCCCATTCTCCCACCACAAACCCCAAACCCCATCATTACTATATATATATATCACCTGTTCAGTTTTCAGTTTTGATGAAGGGTCACTGGATTTGAAACGTTACCTTCAACATTTATTCCCTTCATCACCAGTGCACAGTGTGTATCATCTGCAATATGTGCTGTAGTAACTCACCCATGCTTCTTTACCAGTGACATCTTAAGCCACACATTCTACCACCAAGGGTGACAAGGACAGCAGATGCATGTGAGTGCTACTTCTAGCAAGATCACCTCTACACCATACACCATCCTGACTTGGAATTTTATTGGCATTCCTTCACCATTACTAGATAAAAATCCAGGAACTCTCTCTCTAAATGCATTGCAGGTGTATTTACACCCCAGGGGCTGCAGTGGTTCAAGGTGGCAGCCAATTATCACCTTTGCAAGGTAATTTAAAATGGTTAATACATGTTGGCCAAGTCAACAATGCTTAAATCCCATGAACAAACAAATACACCTCTCTGGTAATTAATGAAAGATGATTCAAGTAAGTTTATAAAAGACAAGACAAGCCTGAAAAACTAAATTAAATAAAAAGTGCATGAATAAATAAAATGCAGTGCAGTGTCCTACTCATTTTCAATGGTATTGAAGAGGCCACTTTGCACACTTGTGGATAAAGTTAAACAATGAGGCATTAAGGAGAATGTGCAAAAATTTCCAAGAAGTCAGAAAAACTGGAATTGAGTAAGTTTTCGAGTTGGGGTTAGATCATGTGGCGAGAAATTTCTTCTGCCACAGAGTGGTCAGCCTGTGGAATTCTGTGCCACAGAAAGCAGTCAAGGCCACGACAGTGAATATTTTCAAAAAATTAGATTAAGTTCAGAGGCTAAAGGGATCAAGGTTTTGGGGAGGAAGTAGGAATAGAGTGCTCAGTTGGATGATTAACTATGATCACATTGAATGGTAGAGCAGATTCAAAAGGCTGAATGGCATAGTCCTGCTACTAGTTTCCAAGCTTCTATGCACAAACTAAAAATACTCCAATTAGGAGGAAAGATGGATTTTGAAAGATAAAGGGAGGGGACAAAGGAAGTAGAAATTAAAATAGAATAGGAAATGGAGTTCTATGGCAAAATGTCTAGTACAAACAAAAATCGAGAAGAATGCAGCAATTCAAAGAAGTTGAAAAAGATGATAAAAATGAGAGTATTAGTGTTGATTTGAGTGTAATGTTAAAGCAAACCCAAAGATATTTCATTTACAAACTGAAAGATTAACAGATAATTGAAGGAATAATGGGACTGAATAGTACTAAAATGGGCATCATCTTCTGGAGACAGTTGGCATAACTGAGGTCTTAAATTCAAATTTTGAACTTGTCTTCATCAAAGAATAAATTAAGTGAATATCACAATGGAGGATAAGGGTGTAGAGATATTGGATAATATATAAAAAAAAGAAGACAGGAAACGGTAAAAAGGTCGTTATCACTGAAAATGAACAAGTTACCAATGCCAGATCACAAATCATAGGTTCTCTACAGTGTGGAAACAGACCATTCAGCCCATCGAGTCTATACCAACCTCTGAAGAGCAGCCCACCCACCTACTCTATCCCCGTAACTCTGCATTTCCCGTGGCTCATCCACTTAAGTCAGCACATCCTGGAGACTAGGGGCACTTTAGCATGGCTAAACCACCTAACTTGCACATGTTTAGACTGCTGGAGGTAACTGGAGCACCCAGGAGAAACCCACGCAGACACAGAGGGAGAATGTGTAAACTCCACACATTCACCCAGGCTGGAATTGAACGTGGGTCCCCGGTGCTGTGAGGCAGCAGGGCTAACCACTGAGCCACATCCTGCTGCCCAAATGTGATATATCCTTTGTTATCAAGGGAACTTGAGGTTGACAGAATCCCTGGCCACAATTTTTAAATCCTCCTTGGATTGAAGAACAGATGCCGAGGATTGCAACTGTTACATCTTTATTCAAAATGAAAGAAGGATATTTAATCAGCCTAACAGCAGTGGTGGGAAATCTACAGGAGACTGTAATCCGGAGCAAACTTTGCAGAGAGAGGTGATAATAAAGGATAGCTAGAATGAATTGCTTTAAAGGAAATTATGTCTGAGAAATCCAATTAAGTTATTTGATGAAATAACAGAGAGGTTTGAGGAAGGTAGTGAGTAGATGTCATATGTATGGATTTTCAAAAGGCATTTGGTGAAGTATAACATAGCCAACTTTTTGGAAGATACAAATATATTTTATTAAAGGGTCAGGAATAACTTGGCAAGTGGATTGGAAATAGAAGCAACAGTGAATGGAAGTTTAATTGGCTAGATAGAAGTATGTGGTGTTTATCATTGGGGCCATTCTCTCTTTCTTGCTTTATGAAATAGGTTCTGGCTTGGCTATTGGGAAATACAATTTTGAAATCTGTGGATGATACAAGTCTTGGCTAAATTGCTTATCATTCTTTTCACACTTTACAGATTAAAGTGCATAAATAGCGAGCAGTATAGCAGCAGACAAGAGGGCAATAATTTAATGCAGAGAAGTGTGACGGGATACTCTTTGGATGGATCAGCATCAAAAGCAGTGTAAACCTAAATGACTTCAGAGATAGTAGGAACTGCAGACGCTGGAGAATCTGAGACAGCAAGATATAGAGCTGGATGCACACAGCAGGCCAAGCAGCATCAGAGGAGCAGGAAAGCTGATGTTTCGGGCCTAGGTCTGAAGAAGGGTCTAGGGTCGAAATGCCTGCTTTCCTGCTCCTCTGATGCAGCCTGGCCTGCTGTGTTCATCTAGCTCTATACCTTGTTATCTCTAAACGTAAATGATAGTATGTTACTGGTGCAAGAGTAGAGTGACCAAGGGATGCATGTAAATAGATTGTTCAACACAGCAGGGAAAATTGAAAAAGGTAAATAAGAACATGTACCAGGATGAAACTGTAAATGAAAGAAATCAGTTGTGTGGACAGATTACATAAGGTGGTATTCATCTCCTTAAAGATGAGAATATAAAGGCAAGAACTAGTTAGGGTGTTCAAATTCTGAGGGATTTTTAACAAAACAGGCTAGGAAAATGCCCTTCAGTGATAAGTGGCTCAGTCAGAAGGGATCATAGATGTAATACTGATGATAGAGCTGGAGAAGAAACATGATGCAATCTCTTCATATAAAAGGATTATTAATACATGTAATTTTCAAAATATGAGATGAAAGTCCAGATCTATTTTTTTTTAAAAAATCATTCAAAGTACGAGAGCATCTCTGGCTAGGCTGCATTTATTGCTCATCCCGAGTTTCCAGAGAGCAGTTAAGAGTCAAGCACATTACTGTGGGTCTGAAGTCACATGTAGGCCAGACCAGGTAAGGATGGCAGTTTTCTTCCCTAAAGGAACATTAATGAACTAGAGATGTTTACCTGCCAAACTGACATCAGGCTTTTAATTCCAGATTTTTTTCTTTATAATGAATCCGAATTCCACCTAAATGGAACTCAAACCCAGGTGCTGAGAGCATTACCTGGGTTTCTCAGCTCAGCAATAGTTCCACAAGGCCATCTGCTTCCCAGTGAAAGAGGCCTGAGTGGAATCTCCTCTCACATGTGGGGATCTCTCCCAGTCAAAGAAAAGGGCTGGAGTAACAGTCCATGTGGGAAATTGATGCTCAGGAAACCCAGAAGCTGAATTGGGAATTTGGAGGACCAGGGTCCTGACCACCATTGAAAGTCGTGTCTAAGTTATCGAAGCCTGCAGATAGCAAAAAAAAAGTTGCCTACTTAATTGTGGAAAGAAAATGGATAGAGTTGGACCTTGAGTTGATAGATTTTTTTTAATGAAAACTCAAGTGACCAGAATCCAGGGATGGGCAAAGAACAGGCTTCAAAGGTACTGAAGTACAGCATCATGAAATTTAATGATTGGGAGGAGCTCATTATAGTTGTTCATCAAGTCAGAACTGTTTTGTTTCCTCATGCTTTAATGATGAGGTACAGCAGTAGTGTAAAAGGAAAGAAAAGGAAGCAAAACCTAAAATCCCCAATCCCACAATTTCCCGGGACTCCTTCTCCATGACTTCAAAGACTATTCATTCATAAAGCTAAAATCCACTGCCAAACCTCATGACCCTGAGAAGATATAGTACTCAATTCAAGGAACACCAGATGTTGGCCTGGAGTAGGTTATGTGAAGAAATTATGAGAGAAAAATTATATGAGGGACTTGGGCACTAAATGGTCAAGCTTTTGCAGGTGCACTGTAACAGATGCAGGGGTTTTGATACGTGGCTTTTAGAAGTCAACTGGATAATATTTTAAAATGAGAAAACAAAAGGAAAACGTATCCAGAATGATACAAAACAGTGGGATCTTTCAGAGAGCTGGTGTAAGCTAAATGAAACAAATGGTCAATTCCTGTTCAGCAAATTTCCAAGATTCCCTGACCTAGATGTAGAAAGAACCTTCACTACAATCTAAGGAACCTGTACTCCACCGACCCTCAAATCATTCATAGAAACATTGCAGTGACTGAAATTTCCATTTCCCCGGCATATACATTGGGTGCGCACTATTGTGAGTCTGAAAACGAAACTGCATTTGCATTAGTCTCACTGGAAGGAATCTTATCTGGCGATATTTGTGGATGTGAGTTTGCTCGCTGAGCTGGAAGGTTAGTTTTCAAATGTTTTGTCACCATTCTAGGTAACATCATCAGTGAGCCTCCAGTGAAGCGGTGACGAAACGTCTGAAAACTAACCTTCCAGCTCAGCGAGCAAACTCACATCCAGAACCTCAACCTGAGCTACAAATCTTCTCAAAACTCGCTAGGTGATATTTGTTGCACAACCATGGGAGAAGTCCAAAAAGGCCTAACTTATCATCGGGAGTAACTCGTTGTGCCTTCAATAAATTTGAATGGCGAGGAAGGTTTCACACTAGGCAAGTTGCCAAATGAAATGGATGGTAGCTTTTTAAACAGCTTATTTGCACCAATCCAACTCAACAATATCCACCTTCCCATCTTACCAAACGGGCCAAACAAAGTAGATGTGAAAAAATCTGCACATGGCAATGTGAATGAGTTCCTGGCAATTTCAGATCACCTTTGCACAAGAGGACCTCCATGTTGGACACTAAGGACCAACATCTCAGGGGGCCATCCACACACATGGGTAATAGCAAGGCCCATCCAACGTGTGCTAAACTCGAAGAACACTCATGTTCCACTTAATAGGCTATTTCTGTACATTGGTGCTGTGACTATAATTGTGACACCATTGCAAGGACACTATGAGCTCAGACACATGCACTGAGCTCACAGACTGGCCCAGGCTCCAACGTTCAAACCATTGAGAACAAAATGGATGAACATAAAGCTAGGCTCACATTGCATAGAGAATTGAAGGACTGCTTTTTGCTGTGTTTCTCAGAGACATGGCTCACCCCTGCTGCACCTTGCAGCCCAAGAGCTTCACTGTTCACCCGCTTGGCATCCTCAGGCAAGGCAAGAAGTGTTGGGGTCTACCTCCTGGTGCTCAGATGTGACGACCCTGGTGAGACATTGTTCCCCAGACCGAGAAAATTTAACAGTGAAGTGTCGTCCATACTACCTGCCGCAAGTTCACCTCCACTATCCTGACAGCGGACTACATCCCATTTTCAGAACATTCTCATGCAGTCTCCCATCAGTTTGAACTGAGGTAAAGTTGTATTGCAGATGCTCTGCAACTCAGTTGTTTTGTTACTACCTTTAAAGACAAGGTCACTATAGGGCTGCACTCTGATTAGAGAGATGACTGGTAGTGGCTTAACCTGAGGGTCATCACACTACAGGCAAAGGAAGAGGTTGAGAAGGAGAAGCTCAGCCAGTGCAATATTGAACCCATGCTGTTAGCTTCACTTCACTTTGCAAACAAGCCATCCATTTAACTGCACTAACAGACCTCCACCTACTATCTGTAATGTCTACTCTGAGAACTACGTTATCATTGTATGCACAGCATTGGGAAAACAAAATGTCATGTTAAGGCACTGTTACCACCCATTTATTTTTATTTGAAACCATTTAATTTTTGCTCCAAAGAGTACTGTACTTTACTGCAGCTACTGACGTGTATTTTCTGACTTTTTTCTCTCACAGCTACTTTAGTCCGCAATACAGGCAGTTAGTTTCTTAATGGTATACTGTTCATAACCAAAAGCAGTACTGCAAAATGTGATGACTTATTGTACAGTATAATACCTTTTACAAACTTATACATGTGGTGTTCTAACTATAAGTTTCATCCTATTTTCTTTTAAAAGTTGTTCCGTCATGTTACAAGTAATAGAACAGGACAGCAAAAGCAAGGGTCTAAAAATTTACGATCTTCATCTCACGTCTGTTGTTGTGTGAAGATGCATTAATGCTTAGAGGGCTTAAAAATACATTGGTTTCGATGTTGCAATAAATTTGCTGTAAATATGGAATATTTAAGGCACGGGAAGATGATCCCTGATGTGCCAAATGTCCTTTAACTCTTTTTGTGTTATTAAACAACGTGGCATTCTGTGGGTTTGCAGAACAGGATTTGTTTCATCAAATTTGTTATAAATCAGTTTCAAATGGCTTGTATTGGGCACAGATCCCAGTTAAAAAGTTTATTCATGCCTTCTAAAAAAGTGTTAAGCCTCACAGAAGCTTAAACCAGATCAGTGGCATAATAACAAGATCCGGACATAACAATAAAACATGATGTTAACTTGCACGTTACACTCTTGAGAGCTTCATCCAGGAAGGTCTTGACAAAATTAGTTCCTTATGCAAATAAAGACATCATAAGTATTCATGACCTCAGTGCAAACAGCAAATGGAATCCAGTGACTTTACAGTACAGCACGAGTCACGGAAACTCCAGCCTCAAAACCTCTAGAAACTTTCTCTTATATTCTATTAAACTGTGATGATAGAGCTGTGCTTTAGAGTTGAGAATAAGGAGTTTCCAGTAACCACAAACAAATGATTCAGTTTGTAGATCACATAACTCCTATCAACTGCTCATTGCATGTTATCTGAACTCTGAGGAGATGGAAAAAAAATGTCCACAGGCCATAGTCACTAACCGTTAATGTTGTAGACCAGGACAATAATGTAGATAAAAGCTCCTCAGGCAATTCTGAAGCAAACTCAAAATGGCATTTATTCAAATGTAATGGGAAGAACTTGCATTTAATAAACATTTTCTCAGATCTCATTACAAAGCATGCTGCATCCAATTATTAACTTTGAAAGTCTAGCCTGTTGTAACTGCAGAAATATGACAGCCAGCTATTAGACTCCGCAAGCTCCACAATGGAGTCCATCTGTTTGAGGCATCATTGAGAATTAAATCATTGTTTTGGCATGCATAACTGTCCTAAATTTTTCTTTCTCTGCTGACATTTCCTGAGGAAGTCTGTAGCGGGCAAAACCAAGTTTGGATCAGGGCCTCACACAACACCAGGCCTTATTTGCAAACGCATTGGGCTAAACACTACCATATAAGAAAAGGATGCCTCTTTTTTGTATTCACCCCAAAATGATGGTCAAAAATGTGCGCATCCTTTCTGCCCACCATACAGCCACTGCCCACGACATAAATAATTTGGAAATCAGTACTGAAACCAAAACAATACCTTTGTAACCATCTCGCACTTCAAGGTTGGACTGTCTTTTTGATAAATGTCATTAGAAAATTTACATATTTTAGACTTCATGTACTTCTCAGCCATACAATGCACTGGAGGTCATTTATAAAGAGAGTACAATTTCCATGACTTTTAATCACCAGCAAAGCACACACTGCCCCTGAGCAAAATACCCAAGTTCAATATAACTCATTGCATTAATGCGAGTGATTTCAGACAGGACATCATTCATGGAAGCATAACATTAAAAAGTGAGTAAAACTGTACTAGTTTGACAGGGGTGTTATTATGAAGCGTAATCTGTCATGGTGCAAGTGGAACTCATGTTAATAGACAGTCATTGTCATATAAAAGTTGGCACAGACACATCAGCCTGACTATAGTACTAACCAAAAGGCATCCATGACATTTTCTTGGACCATCCATCTTTTCACTTTGGTCCCTCTCCAAGTTGGCAATTATTCATAGCTACTGCACTAAGTGGAGTTGATTTTAATTAGTGTTAGATCCATGGCAATGCATATGAAATGGCCTTTCCAGAAAATGCTGACATCATCCTGTGTTCAATGTTTGATTGCATACTATTGCAATATATGAATTCTGAAGTATCCCATTCAGTCATCTGTCTCTCCCCACTGGCCTCTCCTCTTTTGCCCCTACTTCTGCCCTCCTTGCCCTTTCTCCCCCACCACGTGCACCACTTCAATCTCCTTCTCTCTCTCACCCATATCCTCCATACGTCTTTCCCTCTTTCCCTCCTGTGTATAGCCCTAAGAGATGCTCTTTCTCTGCCCAACCTAATCCACTCACTCCTCTCTCCCCCTCACCCACATCCATTCTCCTCTCTCTCTCCCTCCCCCTCAGTCCCACCTCTCTTCCTTATCCTGCTGCCTCTCTCTATCCACTGTCATCCACCTCTACTCCACACCCATTTTCCTTCTAACCCAGCCTGCTCACTCCTTTTTCCTCACTTCCACCTGCAACCCCTTTCTCTTACCTCTTGCCCCAATTCAACCCCCGTCTCTCCATCTTGTTCATTCTCTGCACCCTTACCTCTCTCTCACCCCTCCCTCTCCTCAAACTGTCCCTCTCTCCCAACCCTTCCTGCTTTAATCCCTGCTGATCATACCCCTTGGTATCCTTCCCCCCCAAAATCTGCATCTCTCCCTCACACCCCCTCATGCACACCCCTCCCATCCTCTAGATTCCCCATATCGCTGTTGCGACTACATCCTCCTTCCATCCCCACATCTCCCTCTCCCACCCCCCATCATCAATAACTCTCTGTCTTTCAACTGTAAGTGCATCTTTCTCTCCACCACACCCCCATCTGACTTCACCCTGACATTAAAACCTTTCCTTTTTCCACTCTAACCCTCAGTGTCAAACATCTCCCTCTCCTTCCATCCACCTATTCCCATCCTTTCTCCTTCCTGCTGGCTCTCTCCCTCCAGGAATGCTGGAGTGGGGTGAAATACACTGAGATACTTGGAATTCCATCCACCACAGAATCCATGACAAAGTCTCAGGTAGCGGGGGTAGGTTTTACCAACGCCAACACTCCACAACTGCCACTTTTAAAGGGTCTTTCCCTTTGGAAACCTGAGCACTTTCCTGTTTCAGGACATAGATGCCTTCATTATCAAAATCAAGGCAGACTGTATATGTGGCATACTCAGCCTATTTGCCTTGATACTGAAAGACTCTTTAACAAAACAATTAGAATGGTCATTAAAGTTTCTGAGTTATCATTTGATAGAGTGAAAGAGGGCAGAAGTACTCCATCCAATTCCACAGGGCTACTGGGATCACTACCAACCTCACATTGTGTTCACCCTTGACGGTAAGTACCTGGTCGGTAAGGGACCTGCCCTGAGCCAGGAGCAGCAAGTGAATAGAAACGAGTTCTGGGAGTCCAAATGGCTCAGTCCAGCCATGGGGATGAATGCTTGGCTGCCTTAGCAAAGATAGACTGCAGTGTCTGTTCGCTCCTGTCATGGGTGAATACGGCCAAACCAAGGTCAGAAATCACACAACATCAGGTATCATATAACAGGTTTATTTGAAGACACAAGCTTTCAGAGTCTTGCCCCTTCTCCTGGTGCCAGTGAGACAGGTGGCAAAAGATCAAAGGATCATAGAATTGATGCAAATGTGTTGAACAAACCTAAAATGGCTGTTAAATATTTAATCAGTTAGAAATGATTTCTATGCAAATCCTGGAATTTCTTTCAAGTCACTGTCATGAGATAACTGAAGATTTTATCAGTATACCAGAAGTGACATCTCAGGTCAGACAGTGCACTTTAGGTGTGAGGCCTTGTTTAGAATCTGGCTGTATATCAACTCTGAGTCAGATTGGTTTTATTTCCAAAGTAGGAATTCATAAAATACCACATTGTCTCCAAATTGTGTGCTTTTTGAACAAAATAGAATATATCTGCAACTGCAAATCTACAAATGCAAACTCACCTCATAGAGTTATATGTGTGTATGCATGAGTGTGCGTGCATATGTGTGTGTGTGTGTGTGCATGTGTGGGTGTATATGTGTGTGTGAGACAGAAAGAGGTGTGTGTGTGTGTGTGTGTGTGTGTGTGTGTGTGTGTGTGTGTGGTGTGTGAGCATGTTTGTGGGACAGTGTGTGTGTGCATTTGTGCGTACGTAGGACTGTGTAGTGTGGTGGGCTCACCTGAAGTACAACATGAACCCAAGATCCCAGCTGAGGCTATCATCATGGACACTGAACTAGGCTATCAGCCCCTGCTCAGCAACTCTGTGTTGTTGTGTATCCCAAAGTCCGCCTTGGAGGGCTTTTACCTGATGATCTGAGGCTGAAAGCCCTTGACCACTGAAGTGCTCCCCCTCTGGGAGGGAACATCATTGCTTGAGAACACTTCAACAGTCAAGGACATTTGGCCTTGGATCTTTGGGTAAACAGAAGCTGATTTCAACCCTCACACACAAACGCACACATGCATACACACTCTCTCTCGCTCAGTATTCACGCACACACATACACACATGTCTATTGCAGATTTATAATTGCGGATGTATTCTATTTTATTCAAAAAGCACGCAATTTGTCGGCAGTCAATGTGACATTTTATAAATTCCTACTTTGGAATTTAAACCAACCTATCTCCAATTGATACAGAGCCAGATTCTAAACAAGGTCTCACACCTAAAATGCGTTGTCTGACCTAAGGTGGCCCGCTCTGGTACACTAACAAACCCTTTATTTATGTTGGGGCAGTGATTTGAAAGAATTCTGGGTTTGCACATTAATCCTTTCTAACTGATTAAAGATTTAACAGCCATCTTAGGTTTGTTCAACACAATTGCATCAGTTCTATGACCATTTGATCTTTTGCTTATAAATTCTGTGCCTGATGCCACCTCTCTCACTGGCACCTGAAGAAGGTGCAAGGTTCCGAAAGCCTGTGTCTTCACATTAACCCGTTGGACTATAATCTGCTGTTGTCTAATTTTTGACCTTGTCCACCCCAGTGAAATACCAGACGTCCACATCATTACAGCCAAGCCAAATATAATCCTTATCCAACTGTTAGGGTGGCCTGTATGGTACAGTACCAATGACAATGAGGCGTCCAGTGGTCACAGTCACAAATATAAGCTTGTACCAGGACGTGTAGTTGAACAAATATATTCATTGGAGAAATCAGGAAGTTGCTGTTCCTGCTTCTCCAGAACATCCAATATTCCAAAAGGTTCACCATTGAAGCATATGGGATACCGTGAAGCTGCTGTATTTGTGTGATCAATACCCACTTAACTATCCCAAAAAGTTGGCTTTATCAACTTCAGTGTAAATTCTACCTATATTCTCTGCAATATAAAAGAATAAAAGGTGAATCTCATTGAAACATTCAAGATAATGAAATGGCTTGACAAGGTAGAGAGAGGTAGTGTTGCATCGCTGGGAATCAAAAACAAGGGACAGAACTTTTAGGATGACTTGATTATTTAGAACAGAGATGAGGAGAAATGTCTTCACTCAATGGACCCACCTTTCCTGGTGGTCCTGAGGTTCTTTTCATTCAAACACAGGATTCAGGTTTGACTGGCTAGCTCAGTATTTATTGACCATCCATAACTGTAAAGAATCAATCACATAATCATCAGTCTGCAGTCACATGTAGAACAGACAAGGTAAGGATGGCAGTTTCCTTCTCTGAAAAAAAAGAGAACCAGGTGAGCCAGATAGGTTTTTCCAACAATTGACAATGCTTTCATGGTCATCATTCAGTGATTTCTCTTAAATAATTCCTGATTTTTGTACTGTAATTCAAATTCCAACGTCTGCCATTGCAGGATCTGAACATGGCTCCCCAGGATATTACCTGGGTCTCGTGATTAATCACAGAATGCCTACAGTGCAGAAAAAAAGCCAACCTATAAAGTGTGTACCAACCTTCCAAAGAACATCCCACCTATCCTCAGTAACCCTGAAAATGTCTGGGTCAATTTAGCACGTCTAATGTGCCACATCTTTGGAATGTGGAAGGAAACCAGAGCATGTGGAGAGAACCCCCAAAGACACAGGGAGGATGCTCAAACACCAACCACACAGTGGCCCAGGGGCGGAATTGAACCTGTGTCCTGGGCACTCTGAGGTAGCAGGGCTAACAACTAAGCCACCATGCTGCACCATGCCTGATAGTCTAGGGCTAACACTTCAGGGCCACTGCCTCCCCAAGACCTCAGAGCTGATGCCTTTCAGATTGGGTTGGCCATCAAAAAGCCCTTAGGCCCCCAGTAATCAACGAGCAGGCTCACAGGGGGATGATTTGCAGGCCGCCTGTGGTAAAATTTTTGAACAGGTCCTGAGGCTGGCATATACTTTCTTGGCACCCACTTTTACCTGTGATTCAGTGATTCAGATGTCGACAGTAAAATTCAAGCCTTTAATTCCATTTTCTTTATACAATTAGTCACTGGAGATAAAGATTGTAATTTACATACTCTATTTTCGATGAGCACTGATAGCCTCACTGTTCTCCAGGCCACTGTCTCTGTTAGGTGAGGAAATTATCTCGTTTGAATGATTGCATAGATGTTAAATCAAGGTTCTGCTCTATGATACCCAGGAATTTGTCCTGTTCAGAGATAATGGGAACTGCAGATGCTGGAGAATTCCAAGATAATAAAATGTGAGGCTGGATGAACACAGCAGGCCAAGCAGCATCTCAGGAGCACAAAAGCTGACGTTTCGGGCCTAGACCCTTCATCAGAGAGGGGGTTGGGGAGAGGGAACTGGAATAAATAGGGAGAGAGGGGGAGGCGGAACAAAGATGGAGAGAAAAGAAGATAGGTGGAGAGAGTATAGGTGGGGAGGTAGGGAGGGGATAGGTCAGCCCAGGGAAGACGGACAGGTCAAGGAGGTGGGATGAGGTTAGTAGGTAGATGGGGGTGCGGCTTGGGGTGGGAGGAAGGGATGGGTGGGAGGAAGAACCGGTTAGGGAGGCAGAGACAGGTTGGACTGGTTTTGGGATGCAGTGGGTGGGGGGGACGAACTGGGCTGGTTTAGGGATGCAGTAGGGGAAGGGGAGATTTTGAAACTGGTGAAGTCCACATTGATACCATTAGGCTGCAGAGTTCCCAGGCGGAATATGAGTTGCTGTTCCTGCAACCTTCGGGTGGCATCATTGTGGCAGTGCAGGAGGCCCATGACGGACATATCATCTAGAGAATGGGAGGGGGAGTGGAAATGGTTTGCGACTGGGAGGTGCAGTTGTTTGTTGCGAACTGAGCGGAGGTGTTCTGCAAAGCGGTCTCCAAGCCTCCGCTTGGTTTCCCCAATGTAGAGGAAGCCACACCGGGTACAGTACCCAAAACCAGTCCAACCTGTCTCTGCCTCCCTAACCGGTTCTTCCTCTCACCCATCCTTTCCTCCCACCCCAAGCCGCACCCCCATCTACCTACTAACCTCATCCCACCTCCTTGACCTGTCCGTCTTCCCTGGACTGACCTATCCCCTCCCTACCTGTCCACCTATACTCTCTCCACCTAATATAATAAAATGTGAGGCTGCATGAACACAGCAGGCCAAGCAGCATCTCAGGAGCACAAAAGCTGACGTTTCGGGCCTAGACCCTTCATCAGAGAGGGGGATGGGGAGAGGGAACTGGAATAAATAGGGAGAGAGGGGGAGGCGGACCGAAGATGGGGAGTAAAGAAGATAGGTGGAGAGAGTATAGTACCTGTACACCTGCATTCCACATGGAGATGGCCTCAAGGCCCTCCGCTTCTTCCTGTCCCGCAGGCCCGACCAGTCCCCCTCCACCGACACTCTCATCCGCCTAGCTGAACTCGTCCTCACACTCAACAACTTCTCTTTTGACTCCTCCCACTTCCTACAGACTAAGGGGGTGGCCGTGGGCACCCGCATGGGCCCCAGCTATGCCTGCCTCTTTGTAGGTTACGTGGAACAGTCCCTCTTCCGCACCTACACAGGCCCCAAACCCCACCTCTTCCTCCGGTACATTGATGACTGTATCGGCGCCGCCTCTTGCTCCCCAGAGGAGCTCGAACAGTTCATCCACTTCACCAACACCTTCCACCCCAACCTTCAGTTCACCTGGGCCATCTCCAGCACATCCCTCGCCTTCCTGGGCCTCTCAGTCTCCATCTCAGGCAACCAGCTTGTAACTGATGTCCATTTCAAGCCCACCGACTCCCACAGCTCACCATCAAACCCGCAGACAAGGGTGGCACAGTGGTAGTATGGCGCACTGACCTCTACATCGCCGAGGCCAGACGCCAACTCTCCGACACCACCTCCTACCGCCTCCTCGATCATGACCCCACACCCGAGCACCAAACCATCATCTCCAACACCATTCACGACCTCATCACCTTCCCCTGCAACCGCAGGAAATGCTACACTTGCCCCCACACCTCCTCCCTCACCCCTATCCCAGGCCCCAAGATGACATTCCACATTAAGCAGAGGTTCACCTGCACATCTGCCAATGTGGTATACTGCATCCACTGTACCCGGTGCGGCTTCCTCTACATTGGGGAAACCAAGCGGAGGCTTGGGGACCGCTTTGCAGAACACCTCCGCTCAGTTCGCAACAAACAACTGCACCTCCCAGTCGCAAACCATTTCCACTCCCCCTCCCATTCTCTTGATGACATGTCCATCATGGGCCTCCTGCACTGCCACAATGATGCCACCCGAAGGTTGCAGGAACAGCAACTCATATTCCGCCTGGGAACCCTGCAGCCATATGGTATCAATGTGGACTTCACCAGTTTCAAAATCTCCCCTCCCCCCACTGCATCCCTAAACCAGCCCAGTTCGTCCCCTCCCCCCACTGCACCACACAACCAGCCCAGCTCTTCCCCCCCACCCACTGCATCCCAAAACCAGTCCAACCTGTCTCTGCCTCCCTAACCGGTTCTTCCTCTCACCCATCCCTTCCTCCCACCCCAAGCCGCACCCCCATCTACCTACTAACCTCATCTCACCTCCTTGACCTGTCCGTCTTCCCTGGACTGACCTATCCCCTCCCTACCTCCCCACCTACACTCTCTCCACCTATCTTCTTTACTCCCCATCTTCGGTCCGCCTCCCCCTCTCTCCCTATTTATTCCAGTTCCCTCTCCCCATCCCCCTCTCTGATGAAGGGTCTAGGCCCAAAACGTCAGCTTTTGTGCTCCTGAGATGCTGCTTGGCCTGCTGTGTTCATCCAGCCTCACATTTTATTATCTTGGAATTCTCCAGCATCTGCAGTTCCCATTATCTCTCTCCACCTATCTTCTTTTCTCTCCATCTTTGGTCCGCCTCCCCCTCTCTCCCTATTTATTCCAGAACCCTCACCCTATCCCCCTCTCTGATGACGGGTCTAGGCCCGAAACGTCAGCTTTCGTGCTCCTGAGATGCTGCTTGGCCTGCTGTGCTCATCCAGCCTCACATTTTATTTGTCCTGTTCACACAGGTTCCAGATCCCTTGTCGAGAGTTCTGCACCAAACTGCTTTTTGATTTACAGATTCTGAGGCAAAAGCTGTCAGAGTGTCTGTGGGTAAACGTATTAATGATGAGCAGCTACACATTCACCACTGGCCACAAAATCCACGTCCGGATGAGTCCCTTGTGCTGAGGCATAAATAGCACCATCTGGTGTGTGAGTTGGGTATTTGCCTGAACCAGCGTTGATTCATCAGTCATTCTAACAGCTTGCTCTAGAGCAACTGGAAAGTTTTCCGACTAAAGAAGTTCTCAATTTAAAACATAGGGGTTGAATTTCCTTGAATGCTGGGGGGAGTTGGTGGAAATGGCCTCTGATATCCTAATGTGACTTTGGTGGAAATCCCAGAGAAACTAAAGATGGTCATTTATTTCAAAATTCCCACAAATTATCTCCCAAAATGTACAGTGGAGGCAAAATAATTGGGCAAAAACCCCCAGGTAAATTCCAGATGATTCTCTTTGACTTCTTGTTCATAGATGGAGGTAATTTTCGATGGCCAGTGATCAGGTATACGATCTGTGTTCCATTTTTCTCTGTTTAAATCATGCTAGTCAATAGACTCACCAAAGAGTTGACATGAGGCCTTGCCTCTGAGGAAGAAAGTGCACCTGAATAACCTTTGCTTTCATCTGTAGTTGCCTCACTTAATACAACAGCAACACACAACTCACTTCACTGCAACAATACCTTGCATTCATGTCGCTTCGTTAACATAGTAAAAACAACCCAACATGTTTTACAGTGAAAACAAAGTGTGGAGCTGGATGAAAACAGCAGGCTAAGCAGCTTCTTTGGAGCTTTTGTGCTCCTAAGATGCTGCTTGGCCTGCTGTGTTCACGCAGCTCCACACTTTGTTATCTTGGATTCTCCAGCATCTGCAGTTCCCATTATCCTGACACATGTTTTACAGTGATGTCCTTCAAGAAAAGAGGGTGACCCAAGATTGGAACTGTTTAGCTAGGTGACATACAGCTTGGTTGAATATATACAGGTAATTCTGCTATAATGTGTGTTTTGTTAACGTGAATTGGCTGTAATGGATTGATGAGTAGAGGATGCTGTTTGGATAATGCAAACTTTCTGCTGTACAGGTATAGCGATTTTCTATTGCAATTTCCCTAGTAAGCAGTTTTCCATAGCATGATTTTCTGTAGAGCGAGGCCCCATAAGAACACAACTATTGCGTTACCGGAGAAATACCTGTATAAGTGTTAAGGAGCATTTTAAAGGAGGGAGGAGAGTTGGAATGGGAAAGGGGTTTGGGCATTCAGCCAAAGCGGCTAGAAGCCTGGGAGTTTTGGGGAGAAAAAGAGGGGAATGTTGTACAGACAGTATTCCTTGAAATTTGGCTGCAAAACCCAACAGGGCTTGAAAAAAGGTGCAGAGATCACTAAGAGTGATTTACTGCAACTATTGCTACTGAGGCAGGTAGAACATCCTCTGTTTGCTGTTTGCTCAATTAAATAGATTATCACGTGCTGAATAGCTACATGGCTGAGTGGGGTACAATTGAAAGAGGCTGGCGAGACCATTTTGGCTGCTGGTAGCTATTCTAATAGTGAGGTTGGACTGGAAAAGGCAGGATGTGGGCTTTATGATTTTTTTTAATGTGGCAATGGGCAGTTTGGTCAAGAAAAAGGAGAGATGTCATCTATCTACAGGCAGTCAGGTTGGCAGCACAGCTGCCTCCCAGCGCCAGGGACCTGGGCTCGATTCCACCTTCGGGTGACTGTCTGTGTCGAGTTTGCACCTTCTCCCTGTGTCTGCGTGGGTTTTCTCTGGGTTCTCTGGTTTCCTCCCACAGTAAGGAGATGTGCAAGTTAGGTGAATTGGCCATGCTAAATTGCCCGTAGGGTTCACTATGTGTAGATTAGGTGGGTTATAGGGATATGGGTCAGGGTTGGATGTTTGAGGTTTGATGTGGACATGTTGGGCCGAAGGCTCTTGTTTCCACACTGTAGGGATTCTATACCAATTCCCAGTGTTATTACAATCTTGCAGTCAATGCCAGGGATTATATGCCTGGATGCAGTGCCATCAAAAGTTCAACAACCGTACACAAGTTGACAAGACATGTTCAAAGGTCAAATCTCCATCTACTGCAGCACTAACCCCACACACATCCAGCAATCTCGCAACAAGGGCTCTAAACTAACATGCAACAACTTGGGACCCTCTTGTAGTGTCCCTAACACTGAGCCAGGAGGCCCAGGTTCAACCCCCATTCTCCAGAAGTGAGTAATAACATCTCTGAACAGGTTCATTTGAAGAAAAAAGGTTAAAAAGATTCAACCTCGTCTCTTCACTGTCACTTACACGCAGCACTAACACACCAAAATCTGCATGGGTTGTGGAGTGTTCACTCTTATTTAAATCAGACAGCCACATTGCCCTGATGCCCTTCGCACCACACTCAATGACTCACCTCACTCTAGCTTACAGGGCAATGCGACACACTGCAACAGCTAACACAAGGGAATAGATGTGCATGTCTCTCACCTCCTTGCAGGAGATACGTTTACCAAGTGGTCATGACCGAAGCAATAATCAGCCCTATCACCAAAATCATCGAAGGTCATGGTATACACAAATCTTGGTTTCTGAGGCAACTGACTTGCAGGAGTAAGACCGGCTACATGGAGCACCTTGTTGAGATGGTGCTGCCTGACATGAGATTTTCGAGGCTGGGGTGAGGCAGTTGCACTTTTATCCCATTGAGAAACAGCAACGTTCCTGTGTACAGCAGCTACCGTGTTAACACTGCCTGTGATCATATTGAGGAGAAGGTAGACAGAAAGCACACTGAGGAATGCACAGGAGGTGATTAGTAGACTTAGGTACAGAACAGTGACTGGTTCAATTTATAAAGCTAGTTTGGAATATATGTTTTGTGCTGGTTTTCATTCAGCATGTAGGTAGGAGGATGTTGAGCTCTGTAAGTGATTTTGAAGTGATTTATTAATTAGCTTATTAAAAAGCAATTGTTTGAAAGTGATAAGCTAAATAGGTAGGACGATGATGTGAAGCTTGACAGGTAAGAACTGTTTATCATGTCTAGAAGATCTCCACAGCAGGCAATGCCAGTTTTCTACTCTTGGGTTGGAGAATTGGGAATCTGTTCCATGGCGGAGATCAGAAATCGTCATCATTTTATGGAGCTGACCTCATGTCAATCACATCTGGCCAATTACCAAAGAAAGCCAATACTCTCCCCATCCATCAGTTTGTTCCCAAGCCAACTTTCAGCTCATCTTTTACTGGGCGCCATCTGTTAACTGCTGCCAGATGCTTGACAGAACTAGTGGGCACATCCTATTGGCTTACCCATACCCGTAGCAAACCCTACAACAAGAGATCTCAACTTGGGAACCACTCAGAGCACCACACTCCTCAATATCTTCGTTTACGTGTGAGCCTGGCAACTAAGTACGGTTTTATTTGGAAGAGAGAAGAGAAACAATTCCCAATCAAGGTGTAACAAGATAATGTCAGCTAATCCTACAATTTTTTTTAACATTTGTAGTAATTATAACAAGTCAGCCAGATGAACCTCAAAGAACATGAGTTGTGGCTGTTAATCTAGTCCACTCAGGGAGCCCTGGCTGACATGTATAAACAGGAATATCAGAGATTCTGAGTTAACAAGGTGCAGAGCTGGATGAACACAGCTGGCCAAGCAGCATCAGAGGAGCAGGAAAGCTGATGTTTCGGGCCTAGACCCTTCTTCAGAAATGGGGGGGGGGAAGGGGATTCTGAAATAAATAGGGAGAGGGGGGAGGCGGATAGAAGAAGGACAAAGGAGAAGATAGGTGGAGAGGAGACAGATAGGTCAAAGAGGCGGTGATGGAGCCAGTAAAGGTGAGTGCAGGTGGGGAGTTAGGGAGGAGATAGGTCAGTTCAGGGAGGATGGACAGGTCAAGGGGGCAGGATGAGGCTAGTAGGTAGGGGATGGAGGTGGGGCTTGAGGTTTGAGGAGGGGATAGGTGGGAGGAAGGACAGGTTAGGGAGGTGGGGACGAGCTGGGCTAGTTTTGGGCTACAGTGGGGGGAGGGGAGATTTTGAAGCTTGTGAAGTCCACATTGATACCATTGGGCTGCAGGGTTCCCAAGTGGAAATATGATGTGCTCTTCCTGCAACCACCAGGTGGCATCATTTCCCCAATGTAGCAGACGCCACAATGGGAACAGCAGATGCAGTATACCATATTAGCAGATGTGCAGGTGAACATCTGTTTGATGTGGAAAGTCTTCTTGGGGCCTGGATTGGGGGTGAGGGAGGAGGTGTGGGGGCAGGTGTTGCACTCCTGTGGTTGCAGGGAAAAGTACCAGGTGTGGTGGGGTTGGACGGGAGTGTGGAGCTGACAAGGGAGTCACGGAGAGAGTGGTCCTTCCAGAAAGCAGATCAGGGTGGGTCGGAAAAAATGTCTTTGGTGGTGGGGTCGGACTGCAGATGGTGGAAGTGTCAGAGGATGATGCATTGGATCCGGAGGTTGGTGGGACGGTACATGAGGATGAGGTGGATTCTGTTTTGGTTGTTATTGCGGGGGCAGGGTATGTGGGATGAGTTGCAGGAAATGTGGGAGACATGGTAAAGGGCATTCTCAACCACTGAGGGGGGGAAGTTGCGGCCCTTGTAAAACGAGGACATCTGAGATGTCCGGGCATGGAATGCTTCATCTCAGGAGCAGATGCGATGGAGGCGAAGGAATTGGGAATAGGGGATGGCCTTTTTGCAGGAAGGTGGGTAGGAGGACATCTATTCTCGGTAGCTGTGGGAGTCGGTGGGCTTAAAATGGATATTGGTTTCCAGATGGTTGCCAGAGATGGAAACAGAGAGATCCAGGAAGGAGAGAGAGGTATCAGAGATGGTCCAGGTGAACTTAAGGTTGGGGTGGAAGTGGATGAACTGTTCAAGCTCTTCATGGGAGCACGAGGCAGTGCTGATACAGTCATCAATGTAACGGAGGAAGAGGTGGAGTTTAGGGCCAATGTAGCCACGGAAGAGGGATTGTTCCACGTAACCTGCAACAGGCAGGGATAGCTTGGGCCCATGTCGGTACTCATGGCCACCCTCTTTGTCTGTAGGAAGTGGGAGGAATTGAAAGAGAAGTTGTTGAGGATGAGGACGAGTTCAGCTAAGCAGATGAGGAGGTCGGTGAAGGTGGACTATTCGGGCCCGGGGACAGGAAGAAGCGGAGGGCCTCTAGGCCATCTGCTTGGGGAATGCAGGTGTATAGGAACTGGATGTCCATGGTAAAGATGAGGGGGTGGGAACCAGGGAATTGGAATTTTTGGAGGAGGTGGAGGGTGTGGGTGGTGTCACGGACTTAGGTAGGGAGTTCCTGGACCAAGGGGGAGAAAATGGAGCCCACATAGGTGGAAATGAGTTCGGCGGGGCAGGAGGGGAAATGATGCCACCTGGTGGTTGCAGGCGGAGACAATGGGTCAACCAGGGCAGGTGGGTTTGTGGATTTTGGGGAGGAGATAGAAGCAGGTCGTGCGGGGTTGGGGTACCATGATGTTGGAGGCTGTGGGTGAGAGATCACCTGAGGTAATGAGGTTGTGGATGGTTTGATCAAGGGGGTGGTAGGACAAGGTGTCGGAGAGTTAGCGCCTGGCCTGGGTGATGTAGAGGTCAGTGCGCCATACTACAACTGCGCTTCCTTTGTTTGCAGATTTTATGGTGAGGTTGGGATTGGAGCGGAGGGCTGCACATTCTGCAGGGGAGAGGTTGGAGTGGGTAAGAGAGGTGGAGAGGTTGAGGCAATTGATGTCACGGCGGCAGTTGGAGAAGGAGGTCGAGGGAGGGTAGGAGGCCTTGGGGTGGTGTCCAGGAGGAGGGGTTGTGTTGGAAGCAGGAGAAGCAGTCAGTAGAGGGAGGGTTAGACTCAAGGTTAAAGAAGTAAGCACGGAAGCAGTAGAAAAACTGCTCAATATCCAAGCGTGACCGGTATTCGTTGATGTGTGGGTGGAGGGGGACAAAGGTGAGCCCTTTACTGAGGACTGACCATTCGTCCTCAGTCAGGAGGAGGTCTGGGGGGATGGTGAAGACCCGGCAGGGCTGGGTGCTGTTGTCTCCTCTGGAGCTGCTGGCTGTGGAGGCGATGGGTGGAGAGATGTCATGTCGGTGGAGGGCGGAGCGACAGACAAAGGTGATGACCATGGGTACCCACATGGGCCCAAGCTATGCCTGCCTCTTTGTAGGATATGTGGAACAATCCCTCTTCTGTAGCTACACTGGCCCTAAACCCCACCTCTTCCTCCGTTACATCAATGACTGTATCAGCGCCGCCTCATGCCCTGATGAGGAGCTCGAACAGTTCATCCACTTCACCAACACCTTCCACCCCAACCTTAAGTTCACCAGAACCATCTCTGATACCTCTCTCTCCTTCCTGAACCTTTCTGTTTCCATCTCTGGCAACCACCTAGAAACCGATGTCCATCTCAAGCCCACAGCTACCGAGAATAGATGTCCTCCTACCCACCTTCCTGCAAAATGCCATTCCCTCTTCCCAATTCCTTTGCCACCGTCACATCTGCTCCCAGGTTGAGGCATTCCACTCCCGAACATCTCGGATGCCCTCGTTTTTCAAGGACTGCAACAACCTCCTTCAATGGTCATTGTGGCCTACTCTATATCAGTGAAACCAAGTGGAGGCTAATGGACTGCTTTGGGGAACGCCTACGCTCAGTTTGCACTGAACAACTTTACCTCCCAGTCGAAAACCACTTCAACTCCCCTTTCTGTTCCTCAGTCGACATGTCCATCCTGGGCCTCCTGCAGTGCCACAACGATGACAACTGAAGGTAGCAGGAACAGCAACTCATATTTCGCTTGGGAACCCTGCAGCCCAATGGTATCAATGTGGACTTCACCAGCTTCAAAATCTCCCCTCCCCCTTCAGCATCCCAAAACCAGCCCAGCTCATCCTTGCCTCCCTAACCTGTCCTTCCTCCCACCTATCCCATCCTCCCACCTCAAGCCCCACGCCCCATCTCCTACCTGCTAGTCTCATCCCGCTCCCCCCTTGACCTGTCCATCCTCCCGGACTGACCTATCCCCTCCCTAACTCCCCACCTACACTCACCTTTACTGGTTCCATCCCTGCATCTTTGACCTGTCTGTCTCTTCTTCACCCATCATCTCCTCTATCCATCTGCTATCCGCCTCCCCCTCTCTCTATTTATTTCAGAAGCCCCTTCCTCTCCCCCATTTCTGAAGAAGGGTCTAGGCCCGAAATGTCAGCCTTCCTGCTCTTCTTATGTTGCTTGGCCTGCTGTGTTCATCCAACTCTACACCTTTTAATCTTAAGGAAGTTGGATCAGCATCAAGGACTCTCCACGTGTCAATAAAGGCTGACTCAGTGAGGGGATACTGGTCTTTGTGCAGTTATTTCACATTTTTTAGTGTTACAATCTTTAGGGTACCACCCATTGAACGAGGCTTAGTTCAAGTCGCTTTTGCCAACTCTGAATTACATTAAAGATCTGATTGATCCTGAATGAAGCTTGTCCAGTTTTGTACACCCAAAATCGTTTTCAAAACAAACATTAGCAATAGATATAGATTAAAACAGGTCCTTCATCAGCGAGAGGTTCGAGTTCATATCATGTCTGTCTACATAACAGCAGTTAACACACTCCTGCAATAAAATTGAATAACTTCGAGGTTCTTTGACATGAAACAATAAATGCAGCTACTACTTTATCGTAAACACAAAGGAATTTTTAAGGACTTGCAAAAGTAGCATTAGGAGTCCAACATTTGCTCAAAACACTAATTGAAAATAAACTTTTCCTTTAATTGTCTACCCTCCATTCCAAATTATATTATGTTGATTTTTCTTTAATGTAAATTTAGTAATATTTTGTTAAACAGACAAATGTCATCAATAAAGCCTGATTATGTTTTGGACAGTGCAATAAGAAGCAAGCATTGTCAATGTCTCTCACCAGGAACATAATTACTCAGTTTGGTTTAAACTTCAATTAACGCAGTACATTAAATGTAGCGGAATGGGATATGAATATATTAATAATGGTAACGTAAATGAGGCTACACTATCAGCAGAGCAGGAGAAGCTTGTGATTAAACTTAAAAGGGAAGCAGAAGACAATCACTTTATTAGATTTAGATTTTATTGTCATGTATACTCAAGTACAGTATTACAGTGAAAACTGTATAATGTACGCCACACATGGTGTCATTTTAGGTTCAAAACAGAAAGAGACCAGAGTTAAAAAGTTAAGCAAAACCTTCATTGAATAATCAGAAAAATAAAGAAATGAGGTAACAGTTAATACAAAAGTCCTTCTCAATTTAAACTAGAAAAATAAAGAAATTAAGTTAAAAGTTCAGTGGACTTTGATGAGCCCTCCACTTATCTTGCTCTCCAGGAGACCTCAGCTGCCCGCTCTCAACCTCCCTCACCGCTTGTCCATAAGGTCCCTCACCAACTTTTACAGATGCACCATTGAAAGCATAATGTCTGGGTGTATAACGGCCTGGTACGGCAACTGGTCTGCCCAGGACCGTAAGAAACTACAGAAGGTGCAGTGCGTAGCCCAGTCCATCACAGAAGCCAACCTTCCATCCATGGACTCCATTTACGTGGCTCGCTGCTGTAGAAAGGCTGCAAACATCATCAAAGACCTATCACACCCTGATAATTTTTTAATAATTTCTTCTGTCAGGCAGAAGATACCGTAGCCCAAACACATGCACGAGCAGGTTCAGGAACAGCTTCTTTCCGGTCGTTGTGAGACTGTTGAGTGGACTCTAGTCTCAAATAATGTAACCTGCAATGTAACATGTATGTACTTGAGTATTTTTGATCTGTACATCCTTTGCTTGCTGTGATCTGCCTGTACTGCTCATAAACAAAGCTTTTCACTGTTTTTCGATGCACATGTTAATGAAATCAAACTCAAATCAGTATTAACTTGCGAACAATTACATTGCTTTGTTTGTGTTTGACTAAGGGGATAACATCGGCCAGGACACCTGAACTTCACTGACATTTTTCAAATGTTCTTGCTATTGAATCTTAAAGTGCAGTGTAGGCCTGATTTGATTCCTTATCCAAGAGTTTACAGTTTTGACACTAAAATCTCTCTCAGTGTAGCATTGTCAGATTACACTAGTTCCTCAAGTCTTGGGGTTGGGGAGACAAATTTTAATCTATAGCCTTCTCACTCAAAAAGCAAATGACCTCTAAGCGAAGGTTTTAAACACAGATGGACTTGTAACACATTTCTGTTGAGTGGTCTTTCTACTTCAGATGTTTCAGTATTTCCTGTTTTCTACTCACTATTGAATACCACTGGAGGAGTTTCCTTATGGGTGCTGCGTCCTCACCAGGATTCAAAGTAATTAGTTCAACAATGGCCATAAAAATGAAGCTTCTTTTCCTGGACTAAACTAGCCCCTGAGTATAGTTGTCACTACAGCATTATAGAATGGTTACAGTGAAGAAGGTGGCCATTCAGCCTGTTATGACTGCATTAGCCTTCTGTAAGAGCAACTCAGTTCATCCCACTCTCCCACCCTTTCGAAGCAGCCCTACAAAAGTATGGGCAGATGAGGACATGATTTAGATGCAAGCAATGTTTCAGGTTGGTATTACATACACAGGTTTTGAAATGGCTAAATGAAATGGAGCAACATTAATGAGGTAAAATTTATTTTTCCTGTCCAAGGAACTACGCGCTGGTTCCAATTAAAACATGGGGTAAAACACAAAAAAATTATGGCCACTTTAAGCTTGTGGAAATGTGATGTAGTACCACATCAATACCAGCAAATGGCACTGTTGTGCTTTGGAAACTTGATCACACAGGTAGCGCCCCTCACTGACAAGAGTAGAGTATTGTAAGACACCAGGATCCATTCTTGCTGTGATAACAATGAAACCTACACAATTGAGTGGCAGTTTATAATCAGAGTATTACAAATGCAACTTACAATCTTCCTGTTCGCCAATTAATTAGATAATAACAGAAGAAGCTGTTTTCTTATAGGATTACCTCAGAAGTGGGGAATGTCTGGTGTGATCAATCAATTTCCAAGCAGGAAATTAGACCATAAGAGAGAGGAGCAGAATTAGGCCATTCAGCCCATCAAATCTGTTTCATTATTCGATCATGGCTGATATGTTTCTCAAATCCTATTCTCCTGTTTTCTTCCCGTGACCTATTTATCTGTCTTAAAAACACCTAATGACATGACCTCTGAACCTTCTGCAACAATGAGTTCCACAGAGTCACCGCCAACTGGCCAAAGAAATTCTTCCTCTTCTCAGTTCTAAAGGGCCGTGCCATCACTCTGAGGCTGTGCTCTTGGCTCCTACTCTCTCCTACTCATGAAAATGTCTTCTCCGTGTCCACTCTACCCAGGCCTCTCAGTATTTTCAAAGCTTCAATCTGCCCTCATCCGCCAAACTTCATCAAGTATGGACCCAGAGACCACAACCACCATATGACAAGCCCTTCATCCCCAGGATCATTCCTGTAAAGCTCTTTTGGACCTCCTCCAAGGTCGGCACATCATTTCCCGGATAAGGGGCCAAAAACTACTCACGATATTCCAAATGAAGTCCAACAAGAGCCATATACAGCCCTAGCAGTCCATCACTGCTACTGTAATCTAACCGTCTCAAAATGAATGCTAACATTGCATTTGCCTTCCTAACTGCTACCGAACCTAAATGTTAACCTTAAGAGAATCCAGAAATAGGACTTCTAAACCCCTTTGTGCTTCAGAATTCTGAAGCCTTTCCCCATTTAGAAGAGTCTCTGCCTTTACTAATCCTACCATAACCTCGTACTTTCCCACAAACCTCCAGGTCCTCCTCATAAGAACATAAGAAATTGGAGCAGGAGTAGTGAAACATCTGGCCCATCAAGACTGCTTCACAATTCAAAATCATGGCTAATATTTTCATAGACTCAGCTCCACTTACTCACCTGCGCATCACAAGCCTTAATACCTTTGCTGTTCAAAAATAAATCTATCCATCTATCCATCTATCTTTGCCTTAAAATCATTCAATGAGGCAGGCAATTCCACAGATTCATAACCCTTTGGGTGAAGAAGTTCCTCTTTGACTCAATCCCAAATCTTATTTTGAGGCCCTCTTGTTCTAGTTTCACTCGCCAGTGGAAACATCCTCCCTGATACTACCTTATCTGTTCTCTTCTTAATTTTATATGTTTCGAGAAGATCCCCCTCATTCTTTGAAATTGTAATGAGTACAGTCTCAGTTTACTCAGTTTGTCCTGATAAGACAAGCCTTTCAATTCCAGAATCAATCTAAAGAGCCTCTTCTGCACCCCCTCCAGTGCTATTATATCCCTTCTCAAGTAAGGAGACCAAAACTGTACACAGTACTCCAGGT
The DNA here is from genome assembly GCF_030684315.1 of Stegostoma tigrinum. Classification (NCBI taxonomy): domain Eukaryota; kingdom Metazoa; phylum Chordata; class Chondrichthyes; order Orectolobiformes; family Stegostomatidae; genus Stegostoma; species Stegostoma tigrinum. Next base: position 16,072,664 of record NC_081367.1, on the reverse strand, counting down.
TGTTTTTTCTTTATTCATTAACAAGATGAAGGCATCATTGACCAGGCAGTATTTATTGCCCATCCCTAATTGCCCAGAGGGCAGTTAAGAGTCGACCACATTACTACAGGTTTGGAGTCACATATAGACCAGACCAGGTAAGGACGGCAATTTTCTTTCCCTAAAAGGCATTAGTAAACCAGCTGGGTTTTTCCCAACAATCAACAACGGATTCACAGTCATCATTAGATTCTTGATTCTAGATATTTATTGAATTCAAATTCTACCATCTGCTGTGATGGGATTTGAATTCAGGACTCCAGAAAATTCTCTGGGTCTCTGGATTAATATCCCAGTGATTATACCACTAGGGCATCACCTTCCCTTCTAGAGATGGCCTCACCAGCACCTTATACAGCAGCAGCATAACTTCCCTAATTTAAAACTTTATCCCTCTAGCAAGAAGGATAATATTCCACTTGCCTTCTTAATTACCTGCTACATCTGCAAACCAACTTTTTGTGATTCATGCACAAGGAATCCCAGGTCTCTCTGCACATGGACATAATCTCTGTAATAATCACATCAGAGTAACTTATAACTATGTAATGAACTATTTCTTGCCCAATAGAAAACCTCTGTTAATTAGGCCAGTAAGTGTTTTTCCTCAGCTGCACTAGACCAAGCAGTTGCTCCTACACTTAGAGGATGAAAGCTAAATCTATCTATCATGTGGTGCAGACTATGCATGCAAAATGATGAGCAGCTGTGGGTATTGCATTTTCTGGCAGTGGTGGAGGTCAGCATGTTCAGACTTAGCTTTAAGTTGCCTGCTCAGTTGGACATCAGCAGTAGGGCACAGCTGTTCATAAGGAAATAACAGAAGAAATCCTAGTGACAAGGAAGAATCCACAACCATTGGTAAGAACATTTCAGAACTCTTGGGGACCAACTGCAGCAGGAGAATTAGCAACCGCGAGAACGAGTAACTCCGAAAGCAGAGACAGGTCATATCATGCAGGAATGATAGACAGGTGGCTATTGGTGAAGTTAAAATCCCTGGCAGCAAACGGAAAACTTAAAACATATGCAATTTTAGAGGCTGGCAAGCAATGAAAAATAAAGGTGTTGACTACTCAGATCAAGCAATACCACCACAGCAGATGGGCACCATAGAGCACAGCTATAGCAAGTGCAATTAGGGGCTACAAGAGCAAATTAGCCTGAGGGTATAGACTGGGAACATCACAAAAGGTTAAAGTAACAACCAGGCAGATCAGAAGTCTAAGGAGCACTAGTATAATGGAAGAAGAAATTTAGAAGACTTTACGAAAGCCGCAGAAAACGTGAATAATCCTTCATTAAAGCTGTGTCAAAGGCTGCAAGCTTTTATTTAAACCATGGGGAATGGGAATCATTCAGGAAAATACCATGAAATAAACAGGATCATTATTACAGCCACAAGCTGTCAGAACCATTCAGAAGAAAACCATTAAAGAGTGGGATACATTTTTAAAGCCACAAATAGCAGGAGTTCTTTAGTAAACCCATGATTAAAGTGACACTTTTTATTAAAAGCATCGGGATTCATTCAGTAGACGAGTTCAGGAAATGGAAATCATTAAAGACCACAGGCATTAGTACTCATCCACTGAAGCTGCAAAAAGATGGGAATCATCAATTTTAGCCTGAGGGTCAGAATCCTGTATTTTGGCCTACAGGTGATAAAACCTATAGAACAGCAGCACAGTAAAACTATTAACTGAAGCTTAAAAGCCAGTTAGGCAGTGAAGCTATTAAATCACGTTAAGACAATGTAGCATCAGAAATTATATTGCCTAAAAAACTTAATTTCAGAGATGAGTCAAATAGAACACAATTGGACACTTAGTGAAAACAATTCTTAAGATACAAAAAAAATCTACAAGTTAGATACTGCATCAGGAGCTGTACTAGCAAAGTCCCTTGTATATATAATAGGGCACATGGCTGTTAACATAATTTGCAAATGTGTTAGAGAAGGAGTAGAGACTTTTGAAGTAGTATTGAAAGCCTTTAGCAATAACTAACTTCAGAATAAATAAAATTCTTGAAAGAACAAGATTTGACAACCCAAGGAGATCACAGATAATTTAGCAATTTTTACAAATTAGTGGAGAAATGCAAATACGATGATTTAAAGTCACAATAAATAAAGACAGAATTATTGTCAGAATTGTTGGTGAGCCTTTGTCGGGTTTTTTTACAAACAAAAGAAGATTAGACTCTATGGAATGCCATTCAGATGGTGGTTGAAGCAGATGTCTAGAGGAAACAGAGATCAATCCTAAAAGGAGAAGATAAAATTTGGCATTAAAACAAGTCAGAGAACCAGTACTAAAGTGTAGCAAGCACCAGACATAAAGCCTTTGTTGTGAAGCACAGACTGTGCCCAGCTATTTAAAAATGGATGTTTTATCAATAACATAATAGGTCACTTCCACAAAATATCGCAAAGTATGACACAGAAAACATTTAGATTTAGACATTATTGTCATATGTACACAAGAACTAATAGACAGGAGTACATTGAAAAGTTTTCAATGCCGTCACACACAGTGCCATCTTAGATACAAAAACTTAAGAACAAGGCAGAAAGAAATAAGGAACAAAGTTACTTGTTAAACATTACAGGCTTCCTAGAATTAAGTTGAAAAATAAAAAAATAAAGCTAAAAGTTCAACTATAGCAGTTTGTATTCAGTGCTTAGCCATGGTGGGACTGCACTTCCTATAAAGGCTCAATTTCTTCTGCTTTAGCATGCTTTTCCCACACTGACTCAATCTATGCTGCTTTTGTCATTGCTGCAGATGTTGGGCAAATCCCCCAGCACACTTTGGGTTTGCTCCTTGGATCTCAATCCGCCAAAGTTCCAATCCAGGCCTTCAGCCACTGCAACATTCTCATAGCGCCAAAGTTTGAAAATCTACAGGAGATAGAACTGTCTACAATAGAAGAAAGAAACAATAGTATTCTAAGGGGAAATAAATTATCCAAACCTTACCCCATTTTGACAAGCTTATACTTTTGCTAATGGTCACTTGATGAATGTTTTCCACTGGTATTAACATTGAAGCCAGCCCAGACTGCAAGAAATAGCAAAGATTAATAAAACATAAATAATGATTTAGTCAATGAGCTAACTCTTTAACATGGGGCAACATGATTTGGCGAATAAACACTGAAGTATTAGATGCAGAGGTGACTTGGAAGAATCAAATTTAAATAATGGTCATATCAAGCAAGGGATACAAACTATAGACAGAGGGAGTGAACATGTTGGCTTCACCAATACTGCAGTTAATCAGTCCCCTTTAGGATGACCCGGGCTGACAAGATTTGTAATGAACTTGGATGCATTCAGATGGAAATGTGCCTTGTAATATTGGCAGGCACTGTTTTGTAGTCCGTGTCAGGCCATGTGCCCAAACAAATCTATTCTCTCCGTACTATCAATCTTGAAATATCTAGATTCCAACCACAGTGACTTTATAATCCAACTGAAAGGCCTGTAAAATTCAAACACAAACCATGCATTGGTATTCAACAGCAGGTGACAATTGCTTTTGCCCCAATAACTACAAATGATCAACTCCCAAGAGGCAATATGTGTCAGGTTTAGAGCAAAAGATTGCATAGACTGTTATCTGAAATGGTTGAAAATATAGATTAGATAAAAACTGTAGACCAGAACAGATGTAAAACCAAACAGGGTCCAGCTTAATTCTAAGCAAAGTTGAACACTTGGCATGAAAAATATTTTGTTTTGAATGCCCCCAACTGGAGGATAAGAAATCACATACTAGTACACGATTTAAGTTCTTCCAACAGCTTCAACTAGTGGGCTTGCTGCTTTCCATGATTCAGAAGTCATTTATAGCTTGTGTTTGAAAGCAATGCCTGGAAGGAGTAGAGTAAAGCAGCATGTGGCTCACTTCCCAGAAGAAGCCACATTCTCAGAGGGAAATTACAGCTCAGAGTTTGGTCTTCTTTAGCTTGAGAATCCACTAACCCCGAGGATGCTTGGCACAAATGGAAAGGGAGCCGGTCACCATTACTGTAAATGCCATTTCCTCATCGTAAATATGTGGAAACAATATACCAATGTTTGAAGATATTACCTTGTCCAATCTGGGGTAGAAGAATTAATGATTACTTTTTTTTAAACAGTGCATGAGGTTTATAAAATACTTACATTTGTTTCACTATTCATCCTTTCTTCAAATGCTTTCAATGTCAAGTTTAGAATCTGTGATTGTATATCTTATTCATCACAAAACAATTCAGAAACAGGGTATCTGAAATTTAGAACTATTTATATAACTTAAAACATTTTCAATCTCATCAAGGAGCAACTTATCTCAGCTCTCTTGAATTTTCCCTGAATCAGGAGTCAGTCAATTGACTAGGGGAGGCTATGGCCTAGTGGTATTGTCACCGGACTGTTAATCCAGCGACTCAGATAATGTTCTGGGGACCAGGGTTCAAATCCCACCATAGCAGATGGTGAAATTTTGAATCCAACTAATATCTGGGATTAAGCATCTAATGGTGACGCAGAATCAATTGTCAGAAAAAACCCTCTGGCTCACAAATTCCCTCTAGGGATGGAATCTGCCATCCTTACCTGGTTTGACCTACATGTGACTCCAGACCCACAGCAATGTGATTGATTCTTAACTGCCCTCTGGGCAATTAGGTATGAGCAATAAATGCTGGCCTAGCCAGTGTGTGCGCTCATCCTGTGAATGAATAAAGGAATTGACTCACTAGCTTCACCCAAAGGATAAAGCCATCAAATACAAGGATTTGTGATCAGACAACCTTCATCAAGTACTACATTCAAAGCTAACAATATATAGTGATTGCCAATCACTCCAACATTCACTGGGAAATGTTCTCTATTTCACATCGTTTCATAAATTCCATGTAAATAAACCCCTCACAATCCCACAAAGTTGCATATTGCATCTATCTGTCATCATAATCACTGGGAGCTGAATGCACATAATGAACAGTTGCTTACCGGTGCAAGATTATTCTATTTTCTTTCTCTGGGTGTGTCAGAAGAATCCAATTGAGAATCCATCATATCCAAGTGCAGCAGCATTTCACAACACACCATAATCATGTTCTTCCTTTGCATCATTGCTATCTTCTATAATGCATTCATCCCTACCAATTTTGCAAACAAGCTGCAAATTAGGTGGTACACAGGAGTCAAAATACAAGACATGAATTACGTAACAACATTCTCAGAAGATTGTGGGTTCAAGTCCCAATGTAGAACTCATGTACAATCATTTATTGACAGTGCAGTACTAAAAGAGCTCTGCATGGTTGGAGATGACAGTCTTTGAAATAAGCTATTAAAGTGATACAATAATTCAAAGAACAGGGAAGTTATCCAGAGCTAAGAGATAACAAGTTGTAGAGCTGGATGAACACAGCAGGCCGAGCAGCATTAGAGGAGCAGGAAAGCTGACGTTTCGGGTCTGGACCTTTCTTCAGAACCTTGTTATCTCAGATTCTCCAGCATTGGCAATTCCTACTATCTCTGAATCAAGTTATCCAGAGTGTCCAGATAACATTTGTTCCTCAATTAAAATCTACAAATATAAATGTGTTGGTTCATTGTCACATGGTGATATTTGGGCGATTGTGGTGAGCAACTTTTCTGTCTGATTTCTAACATTACTACAATGACTAGACTTCAAGATGCTACAACAACTAACAAGTCTTTAGGATGGCTGATGGTTTTAAATGGCTTTTAGTTTGGTTCCAATTTGAATAGTATTCAGATATCTTGTCAGGTAATTTGTAGCCTGTTTTAGATTTGGAATCCGTTCCTCTCCCTATGAGTAACTAAGCCAGCGCTTCCGAAATCTTATCACATTGTGACCCCATTTCAAGCCTTGAAGATTGTCACCAACCCTTGGAGCAAACTGTCAGAGTAGAGAGGGATGTGTGACCTCAAAATTTCAGTTTGCAACTCTACTTGGTGTCCTGATTTCCACTTTGGAAGTCCAAGGACTAACGTCTATTCTAAACAATTACAAAAAGGCATCTTTTTCTTATACATCCTATTATCACTCTCTTCTCAAACACTTACTCATGACTACTGATATCACTGATAAATCATTATACACATTATCCTACAGTGAAAGACACTATGTAAATATGCAATTCTTGCTTTTTTTTATTTCAAATAAGCAGCTGCTGGGAAAGAAGGAGAAGGAGATTACTGTCAGGAGAGAGGGGAAAGGACAGCTTGTCCTCCACCTCATTTTCTGTCCTTGTGATAATGCCTTTAAACAGACTCAAGTGCTGAGTAACCAAACAGTTGGCACTCATGCAAAACCTGGAAGAAAATGTTAAAATCTCTTCTGAAATTGTGCATAAAGTGCAAACATTTGCAAGCACATTTATAGTTGGCACTTCCAGTGCAGCATTTGAGTGTTACCTCCACATGGAAAGGCAGCAAGCCTTGGCTTTTACTATTCATTTTGATATGTAGGGAAATTAGCCTCCAGATCTACTCGGTTGTGACAACTGCAATAAATATCTGCCAAATAAAAATCTTGCGAAACCTACCAATCCAAAGATAAATGTCTGGTCAGCCCCCAAGCAATTCTTCAGTGATGCCACACAAGGAGACTGATCCACTGTGAGGTTTAGTCATCACAGCACTAAACATGCAGTCTGCAGCCCCGACATCTGTTTCAAAAGCTCCAACCGCTTTAATTGCAATTATGGGGGCTGTCAAGGACTTTAATTGGTGCTCAATATTACTTCTCTGGCTTTCTCTCTTGGCTGCTATAAGCAATGTAGAGAGCATGACAATTGAAAACAAGAGATTGTATGGAGCTCCCAAACCATCTGCTAATTTTTATGTGGAATGAGAAACAGTATTGCTGCTGTCATCCTCAAATGCAGAGAAATTAGCCCCAGATCTATATGATTGTGGTAATGTGTTAAAGACTTGTCAGATAAAAACCCATCTGTTTAAGAAAGGAAGCAGCGATAATCCCGGAAATTATTGGCCAGTGAGTCTGACATCTGTGGTGAGGTAGCTGTTGGAGAAGATACTGGGGGACAAGTTACATGTACATTTGGAAGAAAATGGACTGGTTAATGACAGGCAGCATGGTTTTGTATGGAGAAGGTTATGTCTCACCAACCTGACTGAATTTTTTGAAAAGGTGGCAAAGATAATTGATGAGGAAAGGGCTGTGGATGTACGTTAGGTTAACTTTAGTTGGGCATTTGATGTCCCAGATGGCAGATTGGTACAAAAACAAAAGTCACATGGGATTCGGAGTGGGTTGGCTGGATGGATAAAAAAGCTTACATGGTCATAGAAGACAGAGGGTAGCAGTGGAAAGGTGTTTTTCAGAATAGAGACCAGTAACTAGCGGTGTTCCACAGGGATTAGTCTTAGGTTCTCTGTTGTTTGTAGTATATATAAATAATCTGGAAGAAAATGTGGGTGGTCTGATTAGTAAGTTTGCAGAAGATACTAAAATTGGTGGAGTTGCTGATAGTGCCAATGAATATGAAAGGTGCAACAGGATATAGATAGATCAGCGACTTGGGCACAGAAATGCCACATGAAGTTTAATCCAGACAAATGCAAGGTGATGCATTTTGGAGGATCAAAGTTAGGTGTAAATTATACTGTAAGCGACAGAACCGTTAGGAACTTTAACATACAAATGGATCTGGGTGTGCAGGTCCACAGTTCCCTGAAAGTGGCAACACAAATAGCCAAGGTGAGTAAGAAGGCACAGGCATGCTTGCCTTCATTGGCTGGGGCATGGAGTACAAGAGTTGGCAAAACATATTGCAGCTACATAGAACACTAGTTAGTCCACATTTGGAGTATTGTGTGCAGTTTTGGTCTCCACATTACAAGAAGGACATGGAGATTTGGACAGAATGCAGAGAAGGTTCACCAGGATGTTGCCTGGTCTCAAGGGCATGGATGAGGAAAGGTTAAAAAGACTAGGCTTGTTTTCACTGGATAGATGGTGGCTGAGAAGAGACCAGACTGAGGTCTACAAAATTAAGAGAGGCATAGACAGGGTGGATTGCAGGATGCCTTTTCCCCAGGGTTGAAGTTTCAATTACACGGGGGCACAGGTTCAAGGTCAGAGGGGGAATGTTGAAGGCAGATATGGGAGGGACGGTTTTTACACAGAGGGGAAACAGCCTGAAACACACTGCCAAAGGAGATGGTGGAAGCAGACATATTGGCACCATTTAAGAGACATCTAGGTGGATACATGAATAGCGAGGGAATTGAGGGATACGGATCATAGGTGGATTGAAGGTTTGTTTTCTAGTTTAATTAGGGCATAATGGTTGGCACAGGCTTGAAGGGCCGAAGGGCCTGCTCCTGTGCTGTATTTCCCTTTTGTTCTTTAGTTCTTTTGTAAGTGTTCTAATTCTGACAAATGTATTTGGCGGAATGTAAGACAGTGCAGGTATCATTTGATGGCTCTTCAGCAGCATTGAATCATAAAAAGCTGCTGAGCAGGAGGAGGCCATTCACCTTCTCTCTTGCCTGTGCTATCCAAATAGTCCTACAAAAGGTGCAAGTTTGAACCACCCACGTCAGGGCAGTTGTCAACTGTTCAATAGTTGATCTACTGAGGTTATATTCTGCAGATCATCTACCACTGCTGATTCCTTTGACTGAGTCCATTAATGAAGAGAATTTCAGCTGCAATATTGATAATCATAATGTTCACGTTTTCACACATGTCTCTAAACTGATCAGTAACAAATCTCTCCTATTACCAACTGGAAACTTAGCCAGTGCCTCGCACTTGGTCCCTATCCATTTCTCTAAGACTCTATCTACAATTACATTTTTGTCTTTGTCACAAATTAAAGTTGAAAGAATAAATCTGGTTGCCATGGCCATATTATTTCTGTCTTTGTCTCATACCTTTATATTTATGACAGTTGCCTCATTAAAGTTTGCCAATGGAGGGCTTTACAATATAAAATATGGTGGTGCCGATGAGATATTTTATATATTTTATAATTTGGACTTATCACTTCAATGAGAACCGTAGACATTCTTAGGAAATAAACTAAAAGAGTTGCGGAGGCTGGAAATCAGAAACAAAAACAGAAGTTGCTAGGAAAGCTCAGCAGGTCTGGCAGCATCTGTGATAGAAAGCAGAGTTAACATTTTGGGTCCAGTGACCTTTTTGTATAATGAATCACTGAACCTGAAATGGTAACTCTGCTTTCCCTTCACAAATGCTGACTGACCTGCTGAGTTTTTCTAGCAATTGCGATATACTCTTCATCAATCACATCTGCATCCTTTTGCAGGGCTCCTTAACACTAAGGGTGAGTAAATTGTGAAGCTGTAAAACAATTCGTATTGTCTCTTTTTTTCTGTCTGATTCTCATTATTTTATGCTCCTCTAACATTCTGATTACTTCTGGTGGATTTTGTCAAGGTTATAAAATAATGCCCTGATTAGATAAACTGAAGATCCACTGATTTTAAAGACTATTGTTTTATCATACTCTATGTCCAATTTCATTTGTGCCTATTTCATGGAAAGCTTACTTAGTATAGTAAATGTATGTCACTAGGAAAAGCGTTAGCACTTATAAAATATATTACTCCACTCAGTTTTGCATCTTTTTAGTGAGGTCTGTGTTCTTATCCCTAAACATAAAACAAGTAGAATTTTCATATTCCCTAACTTAATTTCAATCTTAAAAAAACTGCGGATGCTGTAAATCAGAAGTTTCTGGAAAAGCTCAGCAGGTCTGGCAGCATCGAAGGAGAGAAGAAATGTTTGCACTGATTTCTCTCCAAAGATGCTGCCAGACCTGCTGAGCATTTCTAGCAATTTCTACTTTTAACCTCAATCTTCACTGTTGAGTGAATCCAGATAACATTTTAGCTAAACTGTTTCACACACTGTTGAGGAGCATGCACCAACGCTGCACAGTTAACTGAATCTGCAACTAATACACACAACACCAAACTAAAGCTTCTTGTCACGAGTTCAATTCTGGCAGACCGATCACTATCATTATCTTCAGCCTCTGAATATTCTGTGTCCTTTGTCACTTCACGGACTCTACTGTTACATTTTGAGCAATTGATTGCATAATGATATTTTAAGCCATACCTCAAATATTAGTTAATGCTCCCCAAACATTCTTCAAATTCACTCATTCATTGTCACTTCCCTTTATTCATTAGAGCTTAGAAAAATGATGGATACCCTAACTGAACATATAGGATTCTGTGGAAACTTGGCAAGGTAGGAGTTGAGAAGTTGTGGATATACTTACAGCATAACAGGACACTCATTTAAAATTGAAGTATGAAGGAATTCTTTTTACAGAGAATAGTGAAGGTCTGGAAACCTCTACCCATATTTCTGAAGTAACAGAGGATTGAGGAGCTAGCACAAAAGAGCAAAAGAAAAGTTGAAGCCTGGGTGAGATCAGTAATGATCTACTCTAGCAGCTGAATGGCATATGGCTGTTCCTATTTCTTGTGGCCCGACGCAAATGGAGGAAATATGAAGGTGTCCCGAGTGAAAGTTCAGTTGTTAAAAATGCTCTGCAGCTTCAGGTGACTTTGGCTCAGTGAATAACTATTACATGAAATGGCAAAAAGAAAGACTATCGTTCCAGATTTTATTCTGGGATCTATCTTGCCCAGTAGTTGCTACCCTCTGACCCTGGGCAAGGGCCCCACTTCATTCTGGCTCCAGACAAGATAGCCAAAATTGTTCAGCTCCCTGATAAGGAAAAAGGAACTACTTCCCCTTCTTCATTCACCCTGCCCCTCAGTTAGTCACAATCAGGTTAATTTGAAAACAGACTCCTTCCTTTATGAATGTCTACTCCCAGACACAAATAAGCTTATATTTGAAAAGATGCCAATTTAGAATTCAGGAAAATATTTCTGAGTTAATAAAATGTGAGTTTATTAATTACTGAACAAAATATAACCAAAATCAACACAGATTAAAAATAAGTAACAAATCCAAAAAGATAAAAGTTAATGAAAAGTACAGTGTGTGGATCAGTTTCTGATTTGTTCACAAAGAGTGGGCAATTGAATGTTGTGGCTGTTGCAGTAGAGGTTATTGGTTGTATTGGCATGGGTAGCTGTTCAGTTGATTTCAAGATTCTTAGTTTTGCACATTGATTGAAATTCTGTTGTTCTGCTTCTTTTCAATCAAGACTGAATTCCGTAATTCAGGGTGAGAGACAGAGCTTTTGTGCTGTCTTTCCTCTTGTCTGGGTTGTTTGCATGCTGATGTATAGCACTCAGAATTAGAGAATCTTTGCTTGTTATATTAACATGAGAAGGGAGTTCTTCGACTATGAACTTCACAGCATGCTGTGAACAAACAAAGGCTGGTACTCATGGATACCTTTATCCCACTTATTATCACGAGTACTCTCCAATATGTTCAAACTGGACTTGTGTATACTTCAAAGGGAAAAACACAAGTCGTATCTGAAATTTAGGACATAATTCAAATGGAGTAGCTTGCTGTTGAGCATTGGATCAGCAGCACTCATTATCATTGTAGTTCCTGGAAGGCACAGCCCCAGTCTTTTTTAACTTGCCTCTTTCCCATTTGGTGGATTCTGGTTTGAATGTCCCTTCACATCTTTCAGTGTGATATTTCATGGGTCCTCTCTCCAGAGGGCCTCTTAATTTAGCGATAATGGGAACTGCAGATGCTGGAGAGTCCAAGATAATGAAACGTGAGGCTGGATGAACACAGCAGGCCCAGCAGCATCTCAGGAGCACAAAAGCTGACGTTTCGGGCCGAGACCCTTCATCAGAGAGGGGGATGGGGTGAGGGTTCTGGAATAAATAGGGAGAGAGGGGGAGGCGGACCGAAGATGGAGAGAAAAGAAGATAGGTGGAGAGGAGAGTATAGGTGGGGAGGTAGGGAGGGGATAGGTCAGTCCAGGGAAGACGGACAGGTCAAGGAGGTGGGATGAAGTTAGTAGGTAGGAGATGGAGGTGCGGCTTGGGGTGGGAGGAAGGGATGGGTGTGAGGAAGAGCAGGTTAGGGAGGCAGAGACAGGTTGGACTGGTTTTGGGATGCAGTGGGTGGAGGAGAAGAGCTGGGCTGGTTGTGTGATGCAGTGGGGGGAGGGGATGAACTGGGCTGGCTTTGGGATGCGGTGGGGGAAGGGGAGATTTTGAAGCTGGTGAAGTCCACATTGATACCATTGGGCTGTGGGGTTCCCAAGCGGAATATGAGTTGCAGTTCCTACAACCTTTGGGTGGCATCCTTGTGGCACTGCAGGAGGCCCATGATGGACATGTCATCTAAAGAATGGGAGGGGGAGTGGAAATGGTTTGCGACTGGGAGGTGCAGTTGTTTATTGCGAACCGAGCGGAGGTGTTCTGCAAAGCGGTCCCCAAGCCTTCGCTTGGTTTCCCCAATGTAGAGGAAGCCACACCAGGTACAATGGATGCAGTATACCACATTGGCAGATGTGCAGGTGAACCTCTGCTTAATATGGAAAGCTATCTTGGGCCTGGGAGAGGGGTGAGGGAGGAGGTGTGGGGGCAAGTGTAGCATTTCCTGCGGTTGCAGGGGAAGGTGCCGGGTCTGGTGGGGTTGGAGGGGAGTGTGGAGCGAACAAGGGAGTCATGGAGAGAGTGGTCTCTCCGGAAAGCAGACAAGGGCGGGGATGGAAAAATGTCTTGGGTGGTGGGGTCAGATTGTAGATGGCGGAAGTGTCGGAGGATGATGCGTTGTATCCGGAGGTTGGTGGGGTGGTGTGTGAGAACGAGGGGTATCCTCTTTGGGCGGTCATGGCGGGAAATGCGGGAGATGCGGTCAAGGGCGTTCTCGACCACTGTGGGGGGAAAGTTGCGGTCCTTGAAGAACTTGGACATCTGGGATGTGCGGGAGTGGAATGCCTCATTGTGGGAGCAGATGCGGCGGAGGCGGAGGAATTGGGAATAGGGGATGGAATTTTTGCAGGAGGGTGTTTGGGAGGAGGTGTATTCTAGGTAGCTGTGGGAGTCGGTGGGCTTGAAATGGACATCAGTTACAAGCTGGTTGCCTGAAATGGAGACTGAGAGGTCCAGGAAGGTGAGGGATGTGCTGGAGATGGCCCAGGTGAACTGAAAGTTGGGGCGTCCATCATTCCCACGATGAGGCATTCCACTCCCGCACATCCCAGACGTCCAAGTTCTTCAAGGACCGCAACTTTCCCACAACAGAGGTCGAGAACGCCCTTGACCTCATCTCCCGCATTTCCGGCAACACATCCCTCACACCCCGCCCCCGCCACTACCGCCCAAAGATGATACTCCTCATTCTCACACACCACCCCACCAACCTCCGGATACAATGCATCATCCTCCGACACTTCCGCCATCTACAATCCGACCCCACCACCCAAGATATTTTTCCATCCCCACCCTTGTCTGCTTTCTGGAGAGACCACTCTCTCCATGACTCCCTTGTCGCTCCACACTGCCCTCCAACCCCACCACACCTGGCACCTTCCCCTGCAACCGCAGGAAATGCTACACTTGCCCCCACACCTCCTCCCTCACCCCTATCCCAGGCCCCAAGATGACTTTCCATATTAAGCAGAGGTTCACCTGCACATCTGCCAATGTGGTATACTGCATCCATTGTACCCGATGTGGCTTCCTCTACATTGGGGAAACCAAGCGAAGGCTTGGGGACCGCTTTGCAGAACACCTCCACTCGGTTCGCAATAAACAACTGCACCTCCCAGTCGCAAACCATTTCCACTCCCCCTCCCATTCTTTAGATGACATGTCCATCATGGACCTCCTGCAGTGCCACAATGATGCCACCTGAAGGTTGTAGGAACAGCAACTCATATTCCGCTTGGGAACCCTGCAGCCCAATGGTATCAATGTGGACTTCACCATCTTCAAAATCTCCCCTTCCCCCACCGCATCCCAAAACCAGCCCAGTTCGTCCCCTCCCCCCACTGCATCCCAAAACCAGCCCAGCTCTTCCCCTCCACCCACTGCATCCCAAAACCAGTCCAACCTGTCTCTGCCTCCCTAACCTGCTCTTCCTCACACCCATCCCTTCCTCCCACCCCAAGCTGCACCTCCATCTCCTACCTACTAACCTCATCCCACCTCCTTGACCTGTCGGTCTTCCCTTGACTGATCTATCCCCTCCCTACCTCCCCACCTATACTCTCCTCTCCACCTATCTTCTTTTCTCTCCATCTTCGGTCCGCCTCCCCCTCTCTCCCTATTTATTCCAGAACCCTCACCCCATCCCCCTCTCTGATGAAGGGTCTAGGCCCGAAACGTCAGCTTTTGTGCTCCTGAGATGCTGCTGGGCCTGCTGTGTTCATCCAGCCTCACATTTTATTATCTTAGCCTCTTAATTTACATCTGGAACCATTACTTGCTGTATCATCCCTCTTTTAAAAACAAAACATTCTGGAATTGTAAATGTCCTCAGGATTTTGTAGTTCTGATCCTTGGTCATGACACCACTTAATTCTGCCACTGGTCAGATTCAGACTCGGAAACCATTAGCTGCTAATCATAGATGGGCAATATTACACTTGTTTCCAATTATTCTTCACAAAGGCTACTCAGGTATTTTCAGATGAAAGGTTAATATGTTCTCCGTTTTCAACCTTTACCTTTATAAACTATCATCTGCTACCATGTAATGTATTTTGCAACCATTTGTTGAAAGAGACCAGGTGTCATTCTTTACTCAGTTTTAGATTTACTCACAAATTGAAACATGCCAAATGTATAGCTCTTAACTCTGCAAGCCACCGTCAATTTCAATAAATGTCTCTTTTGATGTGCACAACTATTCAAATAATGCAACACTTAACCCTAACTTATACTTGTAACGATTCCAACCAACCTATCTTAACCATTGTCCCCCTCTGTCACTACCTCTGAACTGCTTCTGGGGGAATGTGCATGATTCACTCCACAGCCTGAAGTGAGGATGGTCTGTGCCTGGGCCAATGATATCGAGACAGGCCTGCTATGTTGGGAAATTTCCCAACTTGAGCTGATCAGTTCGTTAACGGAATTCCAACCTTTACAATCTCATGGCACTACTTACGTTTTGTTTTTGATAGTCCCATATCTAGACACTTGGGGGTGGATGTGTTGCTGCAAATAGTCTTATTGGCCTTGAATAAATGGGTCTGGGGCAGGGGAGAGGGGGATAATGATACAGGAAATGTGCAAGTTTTTAGTTCGTAAAAAATAAGAATAAACAGCAGTGAGGATAACAAAAACTTGAACAGAACTCATAATATTGCTTAAACATAAAGAGTTAAAACATGGATGAAATCAAAATCCACATTTCTGTTGGGTTACACCCCAGCAAAGGAACAACACTAGTCTGAGAAAAAGAAAAGAAAATTGATGGTAGCGTTGTAAAATAATTGTTTTTGAAAAATAGCTCCCAGACTTGCTTAGAATACAACACTAAAGTCCACTGAAGAAACACTATTCTTATTAAATTTGTTGAAGGAACACTGATGTTTGTGCCATCCTCAGAAACAATGTTGCAGTTTATCACTGTTCATGTGATTGCATTCCATAGTTAACTAAAACTAAAAAACTCTCCCTGTGGGCTACAGTAAAACATTCCCAGCAATAAAAAAGAAGGCTAACACTGATTCATCGACAGCAGCTAGCTTCCGGAAACCAATTTAAAAGAACAGCCTAAAGGCAGTTAAACCAGCTAGTAAGAATCAGCAGATACAACTTCATAAGAATGGATCCATTTAGATTGAATAATATCTTTTTCTCAAAACAGAAGCTATGCTACTCCATCCTATTTTGATGAATGCAGATACTATTTATGCCTACAAGCTCACAAAAAAGGCTTTCCCTTTTCAATCAGATAATGTAAGACTGAATCACAAACCAGAAGTAGCTCAGTTAAATTGCGCTAAGGCATTAATGACTATTTCATTGCATTAAAATTGATGAGCCGGGTTAATTCTTATCCATCATGAACTCCAGTGGAATTTTGATAGAAAGCGGATCAAAACTAGGTCTTTATCTTTATCTTTCTCTTACACACCCATGGTATGCTCCTCTTCATTTTCCATGCTCCAATTAAGAGCAGTGCCCTGTAGTGTTTCTTGCCCATGGCAATTAACGTTGGTTTATTGGCGGACTCAGGATTTGACACTGTGAGCTCCTCAAACCTGAGGAGTTGTACATGAGTGGTGGTAAGGTTGTGGTATGGGAGCAATATCCCAGTGTTTGTAGGGAGGGAGCCTTCCCTGTCTCTTGGCCTGAGAGAGGTGCCCACTTGCTGCATTGAATTTCAAGTCCACTTGGAGAACCTTCTATCCATCAAACCTGACTGAGGTCTAAGAAAATGCTCCTAACAACCCTCTTTTAATCTCTTTTGGCCTTTTTAAATCTTGCCTGCCTTTGATGAGAATACAGTGGATTTTGCATCTGAGCAGCAGCAAGTCCCACCTGTGGTGCTGATCCCACTCTCAACCTAACATGAACAATTAAAGATTCAGCATCCAAGAAAATGTGCAATGTTAATGGCAATTGTGTGCCCTTTCACATTGCTGCAGCAGAGAGGTGAAACTAGCTTGTTATTTCACTTGGTACAATACCAACCCAAGAGCCTTTGATTATATTCCACACACTGTTGTCTCTTTATACCATGATGTTCCTACCACCCCATTTTTATGTCGTGGTAGTCCAATTGAAAAGCTACTGCGAATAACTTGTGAGCCTGGACTCGATACAGGAAAACTTCTGTGCCCGAAGCACAGAACATTTGTTCAAGTGTAGTTGACCCATAATTTCTAACCACGAATTTCATTTCACACCTAAATTTCCAAATAGACTGCTAACAGGTGAGCCATGCCTTTAATTTATAACATCACCCAACTAAAGTTTTCCAAAGAAGTTGAGTTAAGTGTCTATTGAGGGGGGTGCAAAATGGTAAGTAAGATGGGGCAGTGCTTATTTCATGTAGCCAATCTGCAAATAGTAGTGTTTTCTACTTGGGGTGCACATTCATATCAAACCCAAAGAGGTGTCATTGAAGACTTGTCCACTTGTTTAAGTTGAAGACAGATAACACATGCTATTGTTGGCAAATTACAGTAGGCGGTAGATTCCTGGCTCTCCTTATGAAAATTACACTCTCCAAGTATGAACAACCTGTCTGATACAAAACAGCTATGATATTGGCAGACAAATTAGAAGTTAGCCAATCTATTGCTAGCTCAAGCGCCTGTTTTCGTGGCTAAAAGTTGTTCTAAAATTATCCTTCCTCTATCATTACCATTGGACCATTTTTGATTTAGTGATGAGTATCGGACACCATGTCAGGGGCAGCACCATTGCAAACACACACACCTAAAGCTGTGCTGGCCAAACTGGCAAACGAAGAGGACTCAGCTACATGCATTCTGAACAATGAAAGCAGTAGGTCCTCTCACACTCAGGCATGAATGCTAGAGGAAAATCGCATAGTGAACTGAAGGAGGAGACTTCTCAAACACCTCCTCTTTAATGTTTACATGGAACATTACAGCACAGTACAGGCCCTTCGGCCCTCGATGTTGTGCCGACCTGTCACACCGATCTCAAGCCCATCTAACCTACACTATTCCATGTACGTCCATATGCTTATCCAATGATGACTTAAATGTACCTAAAGTTGGCGAATCTACTACTGTTGCAGGCAAAGCGTTCCATTCCCTTACTACTCTGAGTAAAGTAACTACCTCTGACATCTGCCCTATATCTTTCACCCCTCAATTTAAAGCTATGCCGCCTCGTGCTCGCCGTCACCATCCTAGGAAAAAGGCTCTCCCTATCCACCCTATCTAACCCTTTGATTATCTTATATGTCTCAATTAAGTCACCTCTCAACCTTCTTCGCTCTAATGAAAACAGCCTCAAGTCCCTCAGCCTTTCCTCGTAAGACCTTCCCTCCATACCAGGCAACATCCTAGTAAATCTCCTCTGCACCTTTTCCAAAGCTTCCATATCCTTCTTATAATGCGGTGACCAGAACTGTATGCAATACTCCAAGCGCGGCCGCACCAGAGTTTTGTACAGCTTCACCATAACCTCTTGGTCCCGGAACTCGATCCCTCTATTAATAAAAGCTAAAACACTGTATGCCTTCTTAACAGTCCTGTCAACCTGGGTGGCAACTTTCAAGGATCTGTGTATATGGACACCGAGATCTCTCTGCTCATCTACCCTACTAAGAATCTTACCATTAGCCCTGTAAGTACCACAGAGATGAGGCTGAATCATCAACAGCCATCTTTTGTCAGAGATGCTGATTTGCTTATCTATCTTGGTCTCATCACAGATGCCAATTATTAGCGATTAATTCTCTTCACATGGTATCAAGGAACAGCTGAACAGATTGTCAGCAGGTAAGGATGTTGGACCCTGATCACCTCGTGGCAGTATTCCCGAAGATTTGTGCTCCAGAACTATCCATATCCCTAGTCAGGCTGTTCCAGTACACCTACAACGCTGACATCTACCAATAATGTGTAAATTATCCAATTTTGTCCTGTTCACAAAAAACAACTAATTATTAATCCCAATGAATCAACTCTCAATTATCTGTAAAAAGCTGGAAGAGGTCACTGACAGTGTTGTCAAGGAGCAACTTAGGCATCAATAACTGCTCATTACTATCCAGTTTGGGCCACTTAGCTCCATATTTTATTATAGTTTTGATGCAGACATGAGTCAAAGAGCTGAATCCCAAAGGTGGGTATAGAGTGAATGCTCCTGAATGAAGACAGTATTTTACTGAACACAGCATCAAGGAGCCTGAGTAAAACTGAGAATCTAATGCCTGACATTTAGCAGCATTATTATGCTGCAGGTCACCTTTAACTGGAAACTTCACTGAATCTATTATATATGTCCTGTGGTTAAGTCTGATATTGGAAATGCTATGGTAATTCACTGTATTCCGAAAGACTTGTTCACCTTCTACAAGGCACAGGTCAGGACAATAATAGAATACTTCACACTTGCCTGCACGAGAACAGTTCCAACAATATTCAAGAAGATTTATACAATCTAGGATGAAACCTTGATTGCCACCATCTTAAACATTCACTCCAACAATGAACATTAGTTGCACTCCTTACAAGATGCACTCTAGCAACTCACCAAACTCCTTTGATAGCATATCACAAATCCCTAGCTTCCGCAATCTACAAGAGCAAGGATAGCAGGAACATCTCACCTGCAGGTTCTCCTCCAAGCCACATATCATCCGCCTTGGATTATATCCCCGTTCCTTCATTATTAGTGCGACAAAAGCTTGGAACTCCCTCCCTAAAAGCACTGTGAGTATACGTACACCACATGGACTACAAAAGTTCAAGAAGCCGTCTCATTATCAGTCTCTCAAGGGTATTTAGGGAAGATGAGAAATACTGATCAACCCAATGATAAAGCCTGTCATTCTCTGAATGAATCGAAAAGGCTCTTGGAGCTCACATGAAAGACCAGAGACTCTCAAAGACCAGAACATGGCTCTAAATCACATGAAGTTGAATGAGGTATAAACTTGCTTTGGCAGGTTTTTATTCTGAATCATTCAAGAACAGTTTACCTTGTGCAGTTTTACCATAATGCTGCATTGCTCCATTTAGTCACATTTACACTGCAGCAAACATTTGTTTCTGGGTTAAACCTATACATAGTTTATTTTACAGTATTATACCATAATGGCAACTGTTATCGTGAAATGTTATCCTGTTAAGGAATGACTTTATGATATTGCTGGCACAAGATCATTCCCTAAGGGAGGTGCGCAGGGAGAGTTAAAGGGGTGGGGTCAGTGCAGATTGCTTGCTGGATTGTGTAGTATCATGAGAATAGATGTGTCACTTGAGACGGTGTTGCAACAGCGGTATCAAATCAAGAAACTGAAGAAAGGGTGCAATAATCTATACTCATGAGAAATATACTAGAGAATCCATATTAGCATAAGCAAGTTTGCAAAATCTATCAAAGTCAAACCGCAGTCACTCTAAGGTAAGGGAAACCATTAGAGGCCACATACCACCAACAGAGACAAGGAGCTTACTCTCCAGAATATCACAGGTCTTGGTATGGAGACTCTTTTTAAGTTTCTGGTAATTGGCTGTCAGGGGCAAATATTGCACTTTATACCGGCTGCAGATGTGCACGATTTACTATTATCTTATTTGCTTGAACCATACACCTGTAACTGTGTATAGGCAAAACTACACATATGTATTTGAATAAAATTTAAAAATCCCAAACTTTTGCTAGACGCTGCAAGAAAGTTGATG
Organism: Stegostoma tigrinum; assembly: GCF_030684315.1. Lineage (NCBI taxonomy): Eukaryota > Metazoa > Chordata > Chondrichthyes > Orectolobiformes > Stegostomatidae > Stegostoma > Stegostoma tigrinum. The sequence goes on along the minus strand of NC_081367.1, from coordinate 16,052,291 downwards.
TAAGACAATAGTGTAAAGTTTTATTACCAGTAACAATTGAGTTGAGCTGGTGACAGCAGGGTGGGAAGTGTTTGGGCTCCCATTCACCTGGCCAGCCATGTTCTTCTTTGTTTTATTTCCTCATTTCTCTTTTGTATCGAAGTTCAATTTTTCTTCTTTTCTGTGCCTGCAGAGGAGAAACGTGTTTATGAGGACCTGTTGCGATGGCGGTAGTGTGGTTGGATTCAAATGTCCATTCCACTTAGCCATAGTGGCCACAGCTTTATCAGTGGGTCTAGTCTGTCCCTCCTGGCTATGGCGGCAATGCAGTGGATTTGATGTCGACTTCGGCAGTGTCAGTGCGGTGGGTCCAGTCCAGAAATCCTTGCTTTGGCAGCCTCAAGGGTGGCTTCGGTGGTGGCGTCCCTTAGCCACTTCATAAACTCAGGAGCCACAGAGGGAACAAAAGATGAATTTTGTTTTAACATTGTCTCAATTATTTCTTTTCATAATTTCTGAAATTAAAATGATGTTGAATTTTGGCAACTTACACTTTCATTAATACAAGGAACAATAAATTGCTGTTCTATCCAATTCCATGTGGAAATATTAACTTGCTTTCTTCAGTTTGCTGCTACTTCCAGGTTTTCAGTTTTTTGTTCAATTTCTAATGTCCACAGCATTTTTATTTTCATTACTGTTTATTTCACTACCATACCCATTCCAGGAATGCTTGTCTTGAAAATGTGCTTCTCTTCCCTCAGATCAGACTTTTTCTTTATCTCTCTTTCATCTTCACCACTTTAATACTTTTCATGCTTGATCAGATAGCCAGCAGACTCACTTTTGCAGCTTCATTCTCATCACATTCTCTGGCTTGAAATTATCCTGGGTCTAATTAACATTCCACCCTTCATATTTTGAATCTACCTATTATTTAAAAGTATTTTCAAGGTTTCTCAAACTAGTACTCTTGCAGAGCTACACTCAATGCCATATGTTACCCTGTGCAGCAAGGGAAGCCAAGACAGAATTACACACGGTAAGATTGAAATATGTGTAAATTGGGATAGTTGCAAACCTTTCCTCAGAAACAAGAATTTTTAAAAAATGTTCCAGAATCTAATAACCTGTATAATATATAGGTGTCTTGATAGCTATTCCAGAATCTTATATCAGTGTAACCTTCTGGAGTTTTAGACTTCACACTTGGATGTGCTTGATTTGTAGATGTGTTAGAATCTTCAGTGGCATGCTAAGTGTTCTGATAATCTTCCACCCCATCATTATGCGTGCTTATTTTTGTGTGTGCAGTTTGTTCACCAATGGAATATTCCACAGGTTGGCAAGTTGGCTTCTGTTTCTCATCACTCTTCTTCTATTCAATGTTGTGATTTTGCAGAATTGAGGATCACTTCTCATTTAGGAAACATCTATAGATGACAACGTGCCCTCTGTAGGTCCTGTAGGATTCTGACATTGTGTCTATATGCAGATTAGATAGCCCTGCACTTGTATTTCAGTTGCACACTTTATTCTCCCTGTTTTAAAGGAGTTTGCCCTATATCTCTGAGAGCAAGGATAGGTGAGGGCTTAGCAGGTTGTTCTAACTTGCCTTCCAAACATGATCCTGCTGGTGACAGTAAGCTTTGGTTCAGTTGCATTACCGCTAAGTTTTTTTCCTTTATTCATTTACAGGATTGGTGCATCTCTGGCGAGGCAGCATTTATTGCCCATCCCTAATTGCCCAGAGGGCAGCTGAGAGTCAACCACATTGCTGTGGGTCTGGAGTCACATCTAGGCCAGTCCAGGTGAGGATGGCAGTTTCCTTCCCTAAAGGACAGTAGTGAACTAGATGGGTTTTTCCTGACAATCAACAATGGATTCATGGTCATCACTAGATTTTTAATTTCAGATATTTATTGAATTCAAAATGCACCATCTGCCATGGCGGGATTTGAACCCGGGCCCCAGAATGTAATCTGGGTCTCTGGATTAACGGTCCAGTGATAATACCACAAGGCCAGTACATCCCCTATATTTGGTACGGGTCTGTAACTTTTGCCTTTTATCTTGGATCAATTTAATTCTGTCATGTCTAGAAAGTTAACATGTTCCACGCAGCTTTAAGTTTAATGAAGCTGTAATGGTTATTGAGGATATTGATGATTTTTTTAAAAATTCTGCTTCATTGTGAATTCAAATTCCCAACACAACTACATCCATACAGAAGGTAATGTTACTATGCAAGTGCATCAAATAGTAAATGAGTCAGTGACAATGAAAAAGGAGCTCCTGAAAATCAAAAGCATAGACCCTGAAAATCAGAAGTCCTTGAAACAAATAACTTTGGCTCCTGCTTGACAGTATGAGGATGATTGTTACAGAGGCAGCAATCTGTGTCAAAGATTTGCCTCCTTTACATTGCAGTGGCACCATTGTACTGTATGTTCAAGATGAGCTTGGCTCTCCCAAGATCTACCTTACAATCTGGACACTAGATTTGTCTAAATTTGTACAAAAAGATCTCAATGAACGGGAGTGAGATGCAGTACCATATAGGCTTTTTGTTTATTCTTGAATTATGACCACTGCTGACATTTACAGTTGCCTTGAGAAATAGCAATGGGTATTTTTCTTGAACTGTTGCAGTGGAGCATTTTGATTCAACTGAGTGGATTTTCAAAGGGCAGTCTAGAATCAACTAGATTAATATGAACTTGGAGTCACAATAAGACCAGAGTGCACATGAAAAGTGAGTTTCACCCCCTGTCACTATGAGCCATTTAGATTTTTATGAAGAAACCAACAATTCTTTGGGGTCAGAGATAATGGGAACTGCAGATGCTGCAGAATACAAGATAACAAAGTGTGAAGCTTGATGAACACAGCAGGCCAAGCAGCATCTCAGGAGCACAAAGGCTGACGTTTCAGGCCTAGGCCCTTCCTCAGAGAGGGGGATGGGGAGAAGGTTCTGAAATAAATAGGGAGAGAGGGGGAGGCGGACTGAAGATGGATAGAGGAGATAGGTGGGGAGGAGAGTATAGGTGGGGAGGTGGGGAGGGGATAGGTCAGTCCAGGGAGGACGGACAGGTCAAGGAGGCGGGATGAGGTTGGTAGGTGGGAAATGGAGGTGCGGCCTGAGGTGGGAGGAGGGGATAAGTGAGAGGAAGAACAGGTTAGGGAGGCTGGGACGAGCAGGGCTGGTTTTGGGATGCAGTGGGGGAGGGGGAGATTTTGAAGCTTGTGAAGTCCACATTGATACCATTGGGCTGCAGGTTCCCAAGCGGAATATGAGTTGCACCTTCGGGTGGCATCATTGTGGCACTGCAGGAGGCCCATGATGGACATGCCGTCTGAGAAATGGGAGGGGGAGTTAAAATGGTTCGCGATTGGGAGGTGCAGTTGTTTATTGCGAACCGAGCGGAGGTGTTCTGCAAATTCTTTGGGGTCACCTTTACTGACACCCATTGTTTTATTTTGGGGATGTATAAAAATACAATTGAAATTCTTGAAGAGCTGTCATGGAAAGTGAAATGATGTTCTTTGAAAAAAATTAAAGTTCTTATTCCTTACTCAAAAACAGTAATGTCTTAATCCACAACTGTAACTCAGGCTGAACTACTAGGCAGCTTTTGAGCTCCATTTTTTTTCAGAGTGGGCTGTCTAAGATTGTGTCATGAATGTTCATAAATGATTCATGACAAGCAGCACACTGAAAAGTGTATGTAATTATAGGAACCACACAGTCTAAATGAACTGGATAATGTGTGTGTAAATAACAGGCCTTCAGCAATACTGCCAATGGACATTTTACTTTGCTCTGTTCTGTCAAATTTCTCAAAGCAGTACATCACAGGATCACTGACAAGTTTGTTTGGAACAGATAATCTAATTTGCATGATCCTGTAACACAGGCTATTCTCTGCACTGTGATAAGTCCATTGAGCTTTAAGTAGCCTTTAATTATATTTTGAAGAATGTTCTCATACCAGCGCCTTATATTATTTAACAAGTAAATAAATTAGTCCACCAATCTCATTACTGTCCCAATGGGCTTTGCCTGACCAAGACTAAATAGTGCTTCTATTTCTTTTCTTCTTCTGCATTAATACAAATAAAGAAAGGCCACCTTTTTAATATTGTATCTTTCATCATACAATGATGTGTCAGTGCCAACAAAACTCAAGAAGATTTATACCATCAAGGATGAAAACTTTACAGTACAGTTACACTCTTCTCCTTATATCTCAATATATCAATTGGTTAGATTGACCACATATGTCCGTCAATCATTCTTTGTGCGGGAAACTAGATAATGCATGGTATAGATAGTAGGGTATATGTTTTTCACCCATTGGCTTGTGGAATTCCTTCTGCCAGCTGGAAATCAACAGGATTGGGAATGAAAGTCCAATCATTATACTTAGCACTTATTTCCTGCAACCAGAAGGGTCATTAATAACATAAGGGGGGCCTACAACGTACACAAACCTCAAATACCATATTAACCGAAACAAAAAAAAGCAAATCTTCCTCCCTGGTAAACCTGTTGATTACCCAACTTCAGGCAGTGCTGCCCCAGGCCTGGAAAACAAAATTTTGGCTTTTCATTTGCGAGCCTAACTTCCTCTCTATCCTGCACCCAATGTCTCCCCTCTCCGGAGACACAGGCGTTGTCGGTGCGTTAGTGAAATCAGCTAACTCCTCACAGTCAATATATTCTTGAGTAATATTAAAAGCATTTTACACCTCAAGATATTAAATAATAGTCTGTTAAGTGTTGTATCAATAACAGGTAAAAAATTTAAAATGTTCGGCCCATAATGTTTCATTCCAATATTTATGTAAAATGCATATAAAAAGAAATGAATGTGGATGGCTGTGGGGCAACTATGTGAGAGGGGGACTAGTTGCTATCACAGCGAGTTAGCCTAGAAAGGATGGGACAAATGGCCTCTTTCTGCATCATAGCCATTTCATAATGCTGCGATTTCAGGATTATTTGGATTTGGCTGCAGCTGGGAGGTTTTGGGGTGAGTATTATGGACTAAGTTGCCTGGAACTGGGATAGTTAGAGCTTTGTACTTTGAATTGACTGTTGCAAAGACTGATTGAGTTTGTTGTGTTTATTGGGTTGCTTGCAGAGGATCACTTTGGGTTTTGTATGTTGAGTGCAGAGACAGTTCCAGCTCATGGTGTGTACATTGGGTTGGTTAGATTAGGAATAGGTCAGGCTTGTAGTTTATATTAAGTTGCTACAGGGCTTGGTCGACTGTGGTCGAGAGAAATAAATAACTCAACCATGGGTTCATATTGATTTCCCATCACAAAGAAGCAGAAGAACCTCAATCTGTCATGAAGGCATTAAATTGATTTTTGTGTGACCACTATGTGTCTAATTTAGTGTGGAATTTTAACTGAGTTTTGTGCATTAAACCTGTCAGTTATAAAAATGATGCCTGTTAACAGAAAACAAGGTTTGGAAATAAGACACCTGCTACTTGCAGGCCTGGCAATAAATAGCTCAGCGTGAAGAAGATGTGAGAGAGAAATTGTACGATGAGGCAAAGATAATAGGCTATAAAATGTGTAACGTGGAAAGTAGACATTAATCTTTTTAGAAAGCTGTTACTTTTGTCAACAAACTATGTATCATCCAAAGACCACACTTATCCCCTGAAAATTGTCAACAACATTGCTCAGCAATACATTTCAGACTCCAACATCCAACATTAGGTTTCCAACATTAAAAAAAAATGACCAAGTTGTTAGCCATCAAGCAATGATGATGTAAATTTCTGACTGTAAAGACAAGGAATTCATTTCTAGTTTGAAGAATTTGATGATCAGACCAACACTGGAAATCAGGTTAGTGATCACTTTGTTTAGGGCATAAGAGAGCAAATACACAGATGTAGAATATACATTCAAAGATAGATATAAACATGCACATTAAGAACAGCCTTCAAAATCACAACACCTTAAGATACAGGAACAGAATTAGGCCATTCAGCAATTTGAGTCTGCTCCACTATTCAATAATGGCTAATAGCTTCTCAACCCTACTCTCCAGCCGTCTCCCTGCAACTCTTGATCCCCTGACTAAAGTAGAGCCTATCTATCTCTGACTTAGCGACACTCAGTGACCTCATGTCCATAGCCTTCTACAGCAATGAGTTCCACAGATTCACCACCCTCTGGCTGAAGAAATTCCTCCTCATTCCAGTTCTAAAGGGTTGTCCCTTCACTCTGAGGCTGTGCGCTTATGTCCTAGTCTCTCCTGCAAGTTTTCCCACATCTACTCAATCCAGGCCTCTCAGCATTCTGTAAGTTTCAATGACAGCTCACCTCATCCTCCTAAAGTTCATTGAGTACAGACTCAGAGACCTCAACTACTCCTCATTTGAGAATGAAAGTCATTCTAGAATCATTTTTGTAAACCTACTCTGGACCTCCTCCAAGGCCAGCACGTCCTTCTTCAGATATGGAGTCCAAAGCTGCTCACAATATTCCAAATGGGTTTGACTGGACCCTTGCACATCTACAGCATCACACCTCTTCTCCTGTATTGTGAAAGAATATTGTTTCTGGAGTATGGACAGAAAAAAATGGATGCTTCACTCCAATGAGGTAATCTAAAATATCATGATAGAATTTATGGTAATATCTTCAATAGAATAAGATCCTCAGATAAAAGTCAAATAATGCTAAAAATTAAAACAATTTGCAGTTGAAAAAATATGTCTACAGGCAAGGAGTCAAATGTGAATTTGTTTATGCCATTGAATACACAATTCCCCAACCCCATAACATAGTGTGAGAGGATTGGCCTATTTAGTAGGACAGTGGCCAACAACTTAGTGTGCTTTTTTGCTTAAATTATACATGGTCACAATTTCTCCATTCAGTCATGCAGGACTTAAACCATTTTATTATTAATTTGTATTCTGCACAGTGTGTGTTTCTTTCTCAATCCTAAAAAAGGATTAATTATTGCAAAAATAAATTTATGAGGCGTAAGTGAAGAATTCACATGTGAAACATAAAAATAATTTGAAATTGTAAATTCTTAATAACATTTACCTTTACAATTCTGTGGGGTATCTTTCAGCTCCCTCATCCCGGCTCAAATGCTGACCAATAAACCCAGCAAATCATAATATTAAACGCTTTGTGTCAATCTGTCAAAGTCACAGAATGAAATGATTTAAGCTGCTGCGATTAAATACCAAAATCAGACAGGAAATGGTACTCTGTTCTCAAGGTTCCAATTGGATGGTTTCCATAAAATAAAAACCAAAAGAACTGCTGATGTAGTTTTGAGGAAGGGTCATAGGACCTAAAATGTTAACTCTGAATTTTTCTTCACAGATGCTGTAGAGTGCGGGAGTGCGGGAGCCGTGGTTTACGAAGGAGGTGGAATCTCTGGTCAAGAGGAAGAAGAATGCTTATGTTAGGATGAGATGTGAAGGCTCAGTTAGGGCACTTGAGGGCTACGATGTAGCCAGGAAGGACCCAAAGAGAGAGCTCAGAAGAGCCAGGAGGAGACATGAGAATTTGTTGGCGGGTAGGATCAGGGGAAACCCTAAGGCTTTCTATAGGTATTTAAGGAATAAAAGAATGACGAAAGTAAGATTAGGCCCAATCAAGGATAGTAGTGGTAAGTTGTGTGTGGAGTCAGATGAGATAGGGGAAGCGCTAAATGAATATTTTTCAACAGTGTTCACTCTAGAAAACGACAATGTTGTCGAGGAGGATACTGAGATACAGGCTACTAGACTAGGTGGGATTGAGGTTCAGAAGGAAGAGGTATTAGAAATCCTTCAGAAGGTGAAGATAGATAAGTCCCCTGGGCCGGATGGGATTTATCCTCGGATCCTCTGAGAAGCCAGGGAGGAGATTGCCGAGCCTTTGGCATTGATCTTTAACTCGTCATTGTCTACAGGAATAGTGCCAGACGACTGGAGGATAGCAAATGTGGTTCCCCTGTTCAAGAAGGGGAGTAGAGACAACCCTGGTAATTTTAGGCCAGTGAGCCTTACCTCAGTTGTTGGTAAAGTGTTGGAAAAGGTTATAAGGGACAGGATTTATAATCATCTAGAAAAGAATAAATTGATTAGGGATAGTCAGCATGGTTTTGGGAAGGGAAGGTCATGCCTCACAAACCTTATTGAGTTCTTTGAGAAGGTGACCAAACAGGTTGATGAGGGTAAACTGGTTGATGTGGTGTATATGGATTTCAGCAAGGCGTTCGATAAAGTTCCCCACAATAGTCTATTGTACAAAATGCGGAGGAATGGAATTGTGGGAGATATCGCAGTTTGGGTCGGAAATTGGCTTGCAGAAAGAAGACGGAGGGTGGTAGTTGATGGGAAATGTTAATCCTGGAGACCAGTTACTAGTGGTGTATCACAAGGGTCGGTGTTGGGTCCACTGCTGTTTGTCATTTCTATAAATGACCTGGATGAGGGCGTAGAAGGATGGGTTAGTAAATTTGCAGACAACACTAAGGTCGGTGGAGTTGTGGACAGTGACGAAGGATGCTGTAGGTTGCAGAGAGACATAGATAAGCTGCAGAGCTGGGCTGAGAGGTGGCAAATGGAGTTTAATGCAGACAAGTGTGACGTGATGCACTTTGGTAGGAGTAACCAGAAGGCAAAGTACAGGGCTAATGGTAAGATTCTTAGCAGTGTGGATGAGCAGAGAGATCTCGGTCTCCATGTACACAGATCGCTGAGAGTTGCCATCCAGATTGACAGGGCTGTTAAGAAGGCATACAGTGTTTTAGCTTTTATTAATAGAGGGATCGAGTTTCGGAACCAAGAGGTTATGGTGAAGCTGTACAAAAGTCTGGTGCGGCCGCGCTTGAGTATTGTGTACAGTTCTGGTCACCGCGTTATAAGAAGGATGTGGAAGCTTTGGAAAGGGTGCAGAGGAGATTTACTAGGGTGTTGCCTGGTATGGAGGGAAGGCCTTATGAGGAAAGGCTGAGGGACTTGAGGCTGTTTTCATTAGTGAGAAGAAGGTTGAGAGGTGACTTAATTGAAACATATAAAATAATCAGAGGGTTAGATAGGGTGGATAGGGAGAGCCTTTTTCCTTGGATGGTGACGGTGAGCACGAGGCGGCATAGCTTTAAATTGAGGGGTGAAAGATATAGGACAGATGTCAGAGGTAGTTTCTTTACTCAGCGAGTAGTAAGGGAATGGATCGTTTTGCCTGCAACGGTAGTAGTTTCGCCAATTTTAGGTACATTTAAGTCGTCATTGGACAAGCATATGGACGTACATGGAATAGTGTAGGTTAGATGGGCTTGAGATCGGTATGACAGGTCGGCACAACATCAAGGGCCGAAGGGCCTGTACTGTGCTGTAATGTTCTATGTATCTATGCTGCCAGACCTGCTGAGCTTTTCCAACAACTTCTGTTTGTGCATGGACTCCACGTTGTTTTCAAATGACTGTTTTAGAGGAACAAGTAATAATGCTGCAACTTCGCATACTTACTCAGGTTGCAAGGGAAAGCTAAAATTAAAAACACTTTATAATTTTCAAAAAGCAATTGCTAAATTCAGTAGATGGGTTGGATGGATGAATTAATAATGTTTAATTCAGTACGTTCATAAAATCTGAATAATGAGGAATACTTTATATGAAAGTCTCATACTTGGAACTCTATTTAACAGGCATTCACTGGGATCAAATTGGGTACATTTCTATTATCAGGCAAAATATGTGACTACTTTAAATAGATGGTGTTTTTATTTGTTTTGTTCAGCTGAGAAAATCAGGAACCTATCACCATTTCTCTTGGGTTTCAACCTCGGTAAATAAAACATTCTCCAGGCTCACTTGGTCAAGAAAGAATGCAGATAAGGGAATCACAGACAGCTCCATTGATACATGTTGGAAACAATGGGAGAATTTCTTATTTGCATGTAAGTGTTTCATCGTGTTCGAATCATGGTGACCAGTGTGGCCCATCGCTTGAAACAGCTTTCCTCATTCAATCTTGCATTCTTCACCTCAGTAACTGTGCAACCAAATTCTTGAGTGCTTTTCTCCAGGAAATCACATGACCAGAGAGGTGGAAGTGCTCAGCATCACCAGCACCTTGCACCATTCATGCCACTGGCAATGTATTTGAAACCTCGCCAGAGCTGTGTCCCAGATGCAGCAGGACACCTAGTCGTGAAGAGAGGAAAATCAATGGCCGTCTGCACTCCACAAGAGTAAGCCCCACCCATCTTCTGTTTGTTACTTCACACATAGGGGGCCACCACTCACTCTAACTCTGCTACTGCATAAATCCCTCACTAACATTCATGGGCAACTAATTCTCACTATTTTATGCATCATGTCCTCTAAACAGCTCTCATCCAAATTACCCATCCAAATCATTAAGCCTTCCTGCCTTCTGCACTTGTCCTACTTAGCTACTGTAATGATTGTGACAAAGTCAGCCAGCTGGACTTCATAGAATATGAGTTGCCTGATTGGGGCTGTTAATCCGGTCCAATCAGGGAGCCTTGGCCGGCATATAAGAGAGAATGGCAGAGACACTGACACTCTGGTGCCTGACTCTTTATAGGGCAGTACTATCATCATGTTCATGTATAAATAAAGGGTGACTTGGTGATGGTATATCACATCTGTGGAGTAATTTCACCTACCACCTCTGCTGTTCCTGGATCACCATCTACTGCGCTTCCATCCACTTCCATCATGCTCAATCTCTTGCTTTGTTTTATTTCAGTAAACTCTCCCCCACCACCAGACTGATGTCTCAACTGACCTACCTATAGTTGCTGGACTGCCTGCACTTAACATGACCTTGGCCAAATCTGGAAAGTGCAGGCTGAGATCCCCAGATTCTGGATCAAATGCCTAATGGACTGTGGCCAGTTCATTGGATGAGAAACGGAGAAGCCCTGTGACAGACTCGCCCACCTAAATGACTGTAATTCCTCGTTGTCTCACCAAGGACTGCTATCACATCTAGCCATCTGCTTAATGCACATGCAATGTGTTTGCTGCATAAACTGTTGGCAAATGCTGCAGGTGTGACATTGATAGGGCGCACTGACAGACAGACACATGTCCATCCCCTGAACTGTTTATGCTCACCTTTATCATAAGCTGCCTGGGACTATCTCTGTGCTAAAATATCAAAGCAAGCTATCAAGGCTGAGGGCCTGTAACTGAGAACTAAAGACTGTGTGTGTTAAGAAAGCAATGGGACTCAAACAAAGGACGGGGTGAGAGAGGAACTTCAAAACAGATGGTCAGAGACAGAGCTAGACTTAGTGCAGCTGATTGAAATTGGTTCCTGGTCAACTTCAGAGAAGGGAGTCAACTGTTTAATGAGCCTTTGGTAAGTGGTTGTTCTGTTCCTAACTTTCAACATGGCATGCAAATTGGTGGTAATGTTAAAAAGAAGTTCTGTAAACAGTTGAATAAAATACTAAAATAATTAATGATGGCAGGGCCAGTGCTGTTTCAAGGCTGCGGCATGTGAGAGCTCATGGATATCATTATGATTTATGTCAAATATGTCTGCAGTCAGTGTTTGAAATTCAAGCAGCTTCAGCTTTGCGTTTATTAGCTGGAAGTTGAACTTTGGACACCGTGATGTGTTACAGAGAGGGGAATATTGCCCAGATCCTTTGTGTTAGGGGACAGTCACACCACTCGAAGTTCGGTCTTCTGATTTATCCAGTGGTCATAGACAGGCGGACATAACTGGGAGAGAAGCAGGTACGAGGCCCCAGAAGAGAGGACTGCAGAAGTTTTGGCCCCTGCAATAGGTCTGACATTCTCCCTGTCTGTGTGAATAAGAGCGAGAGGTTGCAGGGTGGATGAGAAAATTGACCATGGCACTCCGGTATAGGAAACTATTCAAGTGGCTGAAACTATAGTAGCAATATAGTAAGGAATAAAGCAGTGATAGTAGGGAATAGAGTAGTATGGAACACCATTCTCTGCAGCAATGATTAGGAATGCAGGCAGCTGTGTTGCCTGCCTGTTGCATATGAGCTCAACTGAACTTTCTGATTCAATAAACAACATTTTTCACCAAGCTAGCCTTTTATCAAATTTATTTAACTAAATGAAGTTTACTCCTGTACGGTAAACAAAAGGATTCCTGAAAAATAAGCTGCTGCGGACATGTCCAAGTGGGAAAGGCATTGAGGGTGCCCATCATCACAATTGTTACCTCACCATATTATTTACCAATCTGCTTCACTCTTTCTCTGCTGAAGTTATTGTTACCTTTCATTCAGCCATTCACTGCTACAATCCCTGCCATTATAGTACATGGAAATCGTGCTGACTAACTTACAGAATAACCTAGAAATCAAGTTTACAGCAAGTTGCAATCTTTTTCTTCTTTAATTAATACATTTAGTACTCAAACTCATCATTAAACACATTCCTGTCCTAAAATTCCCAGCCGCCCTAGCTCTATGAATTAAGTATGTCAGGTTTGGCAGAACTGAGTCTCCTATCTACAGTAAACTTTCCTACACTTGTACAAAGTAATCCATAGGGTGAGCATGTCCTGGAGTGTGACTGCTTCAAAATCTTACTGCTGTTCCTAAATTAATCAGCACGAGCTGATAGTCTTGGATCAATTGGTGAAATCATCCAAACGAAAAGAAATTAGTGACGTTGATCAATGGCTTAAAGAACTGATTATAAGACTGCATTTCAATTTAAATAAGCCACTGAAATGTGATGCAGAATAGATGGGGCCTGATAGTGCAAATATTTTAGTCTACATTGCTTCTAAGGAATCTACTGTTTCAAAGCTATCTGCTGGACACTGACTTACAATTTCACGGGGCTATTACAAGGTTTCAAGCATAGTGTCCTCTGGGATTTCAAACAGTCTGCAGAGGGATATAGGCAGGTTAAGCAAAATGGCAAAAACATAGCAGATGGACGATAATGTGAGGTTATGCACTTGGGCAGGAAGAATAGAGGATCTGAATATTATTTAAATGGGTAAAGACTACAGAAAGCTATGTCCCTGGGGAATCTGGGAGACCTCATTGCATAAATCACTAAAAGCTAGCAGCAAGCCATAGGGAAGGTAAATGGAACGTTGGCTTTTATTTGAAAGGGAATGTAGTATAGAATAGGGAAATCTTGTTAAAACTATACAAAGCACGAGTTGGACCACACCTGGAATACTATGACCAGCTTTAGCCCCCTTATCTAAGGAAATTTACTTGCATTGCAGGCAGTCCAAAGAAGGCTCACTGGGTTGATCCTGTGAACAGAGGGATTGTTTTATGATGAGACATTGAGTAGGTTGAGCCAATAACCACTGAAGTTGAAAAAAATGTGAGGGAACCTTATGAAACATACAAAATTCTTAGGAAGAAAAGAATCAGAACAACTACAGATGCTGGATATTCAAAACAAAAACAGAAATTGCTGGAGAAACTCGGTTGGTCTGGCAGCATCTATGGCAAGAAAGCAGAGTAGGTCCAGTGATGCTTCTGCAGATCTCTTAAGGGACTTCAGGGTTATATTTTTTCCCTTTGTGGGAGAGTCCAGAACCAGAGGACATAATTTCAGAGCAAGGGGATATTCAGTAACGTCAGAGATGAGGAGGAATGTCTTCTTTGACAGGGTAGTGAATCTGTAGAATTATTTCGTGCAGAAGGCTGTCAATGCTGGGTTATTAAGCATATTCAAGACAGAGAGAGGTAGATTTTAATCAGTGAGGGAATCAGCCATGATCTCATTGAATGGTGAAGCAGACTTGATGGGTTGACTGGCCAACTTCTGCTACATGCCGTAAGTGAACTCACCGAACAATACTTATTACATTAGTATGGCATCATGTCTTTGCACAAATGTCATCATCGTATTCTGCAGATCAAGTGACATAAGACAGTAATTATGGGAAGAAAGTCCTGTTATTGTCAAGGACATTCATCAACTGAAACTAAGAATACAAGGGATGATACAAATATCTCTGAATTATTAGATACTGCAGCTAATAATTGCATCTTACATCTTATATCTTATTTCAAGCATTTGGGTTACTTTTCACCATTACCTTGATAAATTAAATGTGAAACAACTTAGCAAGACAGCAGTGTCCCTTTAAAACCTTGATGACAACACATAATGCTGGATTCATCCAGAATATTTTATTACTGAACATTTGCACTTGAAAGTAGTAAAGTAGTACTGAATTTATTCTGATACTGAGTCTGCTTTGTAAATGCAGCTTTTGCAATTATGCTGTAATGGATTTATTGGAATTTCTGAGAATGAAAGTTCTTGCAGCAAATGTAAAAGTACTCCATTGTGCAGAAATATGAGTTAGTGTATACACCTAGCTAAAATTAGCATCATTGACTGTAGAAAGCACTTAGCATTGCAGTGATTTTATCTACAGAATATTTCCCGAGACAACACAGAACAAGAGAATCAAGGCCAGGTATAGCTTTCAGGTGAAATGGGATGGGAGGACAACTGGATCCAACTTCAGCCCCCTTTGTGAGTCAATCATTGTATCCTTCTATTAATATTTCTCTTCTAAATTCCTAAGTCTACATATGGACGTGCTATATAAATTTGTCAGATTGTTATTTTACCCTCCAATCCGTGGTTGCATTGCTGATATGTGTGCCTATGTGTGCATAAAATGCAGAAACACACAATTTAAATATATAAACATCTGATATCGTCTGGTAAATGCTGTATGCTAAAAAAAAACCTCATTCCCAATGTTATAAATTATCATTTGCAGATCTTATTTTATTATATTAAATCAAGAATTTTTAATTAAGAATTTTATTGGCATTGATGTGGATTTTCCTGCATTTAAAATTACACAAATTATTGATTAAAGTTTCAGTGAGACATATTGAGAGTCAAGAAATCTCTGTACAGCTAAGGGACTCATTTGGAAATGTGATAGCAGGAAATAATCTGCAGGGCAGGGCATATAGGACAATGGTAAATACTGTTCACTAAATGTTAACCTGATGGAAAGAGAATGTCTCTTAAAATGTACATTAACTTTCACTTAGAGTGTCACTGATGAGTGATGATTAACGTTAAAAGAAAGATTAAGCATGTCATTTGATGTTTATGTATGGAGGAATTTATTTACAATTCTATTGTTAGTGGGGTGTATTGATGTTTATTTTATGGAGCACCCATCTGATACAAAAAAAACATGCAAAGGGCCAGCTCCCCTGTGTCATCATGTATGACCCAGACATCAGAAAACATCTTTCCCTTTACATTCCCAGTTGTGAACTATATCCCTTCTCAAATGGACCCTATCAACTAACAGTGCCTTTTGCTGGGTGTCTTCATTCACCTCAAATGCAGATGCCATTAGGAACAGATAGGTGGCAATATATCATAGACAATCAAGGGAGATGTTCAGATTAGAGGATATTATATAAGATGGCAGACAGGTGTGGAAATAACAGTTAGGTTGCATCTACAATATCAAACTGGATGCAGTGAGTTGGATATCACAGTGCTCGAGTGTTCTTACAAGTCTAAGAGGAATAATGGTGAAAACTGAGATGATGTCCCTATTTTTGAAGTGTATCCAGTGGTCGATGAAGAATTGGTACAATGACAAGCTTCATTCAGGAAGGAAACAGCCTAATGGTATTATCACTAGGCTGTTAATCCAGAGACCCAGATCAAGTTCTGGGGACCTGTGTTTGAATCCCACCATGGCAAAATTTAATTCAATAAAACATCTGGAATTACAAATCTAAATGATGGCCATGAATCAATTGTCAGGAAAATCCCATCTGGTTCACTAATGTCCTTTAGGGAAGGAATCTGCCGTCCTTACCTGGTTTGGCCTACGTGTGACTCCAGACCCACACCAATGTGGCTGACTCTCAACTGCCCTCTGGGAAATAAGGGATGGGCAATAAATACTATCTGGCCAGCAACGCCCTCATCCCATGAATGAATAAAGGCAAAAAAAACTCACTTTTATCTGAAGTTTGCATTTTCTATCCTAAAACGTGTCTATTTAAGGTAATGTCAGATTGAGGGAAGCATCTTAGATGAGTAAAAACCACTCATACTAACTATGATGCCCATCTTATTACTGATCCAGAGCGAGTGCAGCAGTGGTCCAATCCGAGGCTGAATGCTCATTCAGAGTGTGTAAACATAGCAGCTGAATTTCTGAAATAAAAACAGAAAGTGCTAGAGAATTCAGCAGATCTGACAGCATCTGTGGAGAGAAAAACACAGGGTTTTTGTTTTGAGTCAAATACCGTTCTAAAGAATAGTCATATTGGACTGAAAGATTTAACTTGACAGAGACTGGACCTTAAAGCCAGTACCTTAGACTGCTAGGCTACACCACCACTTTGAATTGCACCATGGGGTTTGCTTGCTGCCAACATCTGCCTAAATAGGTCGGTAGCACATGAGACTCCTAATCTTAAGATCATGGGTTTGATCCCTACGTCTTTAGGGCAGCACACTTACTCTGTGGATAGCACTGCTGTCTCATAGCGCCAGGGGCCTATGTTCAGTTCCAGCCTCGGGTGACTATCTGTGTGGAGTTTGCACATTCTTCCCCTTGTCTGCATGGGTTTCCTCTGGGCAGTTTCCTTCCACAGTCCAAAGATGTACAGGTTCAGTGGATTGGCCATGCTAAATTGCCCAATAGTGTCTAGGGATGTGCAGACTGGGTGGGTTACCATGGGAAATGCAGGGTTACAGGGTGGGGGTGGAGATGGGTTTGAGTGGAATGCTTTTCAGGTGGATGGTACAGGCTCGATGGGCTGAATGGCTTCTATCTGTGCTGTAGAGTTCCGTCTCTGTTAAGTGTGGTGATCCACAGGGCCAAACACAGAGAATGTTGAGGAAAATCAGGTCTGCCTCTTCATGAGAGAAACAAAGTTAACGTTTCAAAGTCCAGTGTGACTCTTCTTCAGAACCCATCTACTGGACCTAATGGTTTAGTGTGGTAAATTAAAATGATTTCCTCCTTTAATGAGAAGAGGCTTTCAAAGAGTCATTGAGTCTTACAGCACACAAACAGGCCCTTGTATGGAATAAGAAGTAGTTTATTGTATGTTTGCAACTGGTTGCAAGTTACAATGGTCTGTATTCCACTACACCACCTTGCATTGGATGGGAAAGAATGACAAAAGCCGAGAGAGAGCTCTTTAGTGATGCAAGTAGCAGCATAAACTGTTTATAAAGGTTCATGTTTGTCTCAAAGCCATCCCAATCATACCTTAGAATACTTCAACAGCTGCAAATCACTACTTGACCAGTCTGAACACCTACTGAACAAAATGTATTCCATTGACTGAGCATCGCTAATGAGCGCAATGAGTAATGATTTTGAAAAGCAAGTGATATGGGGGATCAATATTCCAATTAGTTCTCACTTTAGAATTTACTGAAAACCTCATATATTTCAAATAGGGAAGTGTGATTCAGGAAGAGTAATGGATAGATGAAAAAGACAGGCTTGCACTTTGATGATCCCTGCAATGACCTCACAACATCTCAAAGTACTTTAAGTCAAAGATGTTTAGTTTTGAAACCCAGTAACAAACCAGTTGCAATATGCAAAATACAGTTACCCATTTGTTCAACGCAAAGTCCCAGAAATTGCATCCAGATAATAACTGGATAGTTTGTTCTATTTTAGTGATTTTGTTTCCAGGGATAACTATTGACTAAAATATCCTGGAGGTCTCCCCTCCTCTTCTTCAAAACAGTGTCATGAGATTTTTTTTTGGACAAAGGGGATCATGATTTTAAGGTGCATTCAAAGATGGCATCTCTGAAAAAAATCCAAGGGCTAATATACAGCCTCTGGAGTTGGAAGTAGAACTCATGGCCTCAAAATCAGTGACTGACCGTATATGATCAAACACTGGCAGCATCTCAGGAGCACAAAAGCTGACGTTTTGGGCCTAGACCCTTCATCAGAGAGGGGGATGGGGAGAGGGTTCTGAAATAAATAGGGAGAGGGGGGAAGGGAGGTGGACCGAAGATGGATAGAGGAGAAGATAGGTGGAGAGGACAAGAGAGTTGCAGGGAGAGAGATTCCCTGAGGTTGGTCTGGAGGGAGGAGGGTAACTTCTTCAGGTTAGGCATCCCCGGAAGAGGCTTCGCAGTGAGGTTAAAATTGTGATCAGAGATAATGGGAACTGCAGATGGCAGAGAGAAAAGTCCGAGCTCAGTCAACCTCTCCTCGTAAGACAAGCCCTCCAGTCCAGCAGCATCCTGGTAAACTTTCTTTGCACCCTCTCCAAAGCCTCCACATCTTTCCTACAATAGGGTGACCAGAACTGGACACAATATTCCAAGTGTGGTCTCACCAGGGTTTTGTAGATCTGCAGCATAACCTCGCGGCTCTTAAACTTGATCCCCTTGTTAATGAAAGCCAAAACACCATATGCTTTCTTAACAACCTTATCCACTTGGGTGGCAACTTTGAAGGAGCTATGCACTTAAACACCAAGATCCTGCTGTTCCTCCACACTGCCGAGAATCTTGCCTTTAATCCTATATTCAGCATTTAAGTTCAACCTTCCAAAATGCATCACTTCGCATTTATCCAGGTTGAACTCCATCTGTCATTTCTCAGCCCAGCTCTGCATTCTGTCAATGTCTGCCTGAAGTCTGCAATAGCCCTCGATACTATCAACGGCACCTCCAACCTTTGTGTCATCAGCAAACATACTAACCTACCCCTCAACCTCCTCATCCAAGTCATTTATAAAAACTATAAAGGGCAGAGGCCCAAGAACAGAGCCCTGCAGGACACCACTCAGCACTGCCCTCCAGGCAGAATACTTACCATCTATAACCACTCTCTGTCTTCTGTCAGCCAACCAATTCTGTATCCAGACAGCCAAATCACCCTGTATCCCATACCCCCTGACTTTATGAATGAGCCTGCCATAGGGAACCTTATCAAATGCCTTGCTGAAGTCCATGTACACCACATCCACTGCTTGACTCTAGTCAACCTGTCTCGTGACTTCCTCAAAGAACTCAATAAGATTTGTAAGGCATGACCTGCCCCTCACAAAGCCATGGTTACTCCCTTTAATCACGCTATGCTTTTCTAAATAGTCGTAAATCCTATACCTCAGAATTCTTTCCAAAACCTTGCTGACCACAGACGTAAGACTGACTGGTCTGTAATTTCCAGGGATTTCCCTATTTCCTTTCTTGAAACGAGGAACAACATTTGCCTCTCTCCAATCTTCTGGTATGACTCCCATGGAGAGTGAGGAGGCAAAGATCTTTGGAAGTGGCTTAGCAACATCTTTTCTCACTTCCCGGGGCAACCTGGGATAAATCTGGTCTGGCCCTGGGGACTTATCAATCTTAACGTTTGCAAAAATTTCTAGCACATCAACTTCCTCAATCTTGATCTGGTTCAAGCCTGTTTTTCTGCTCCTCAAAGTCCTCATTCACAACAAGGTCCCTTTCCTTAGTGAAAACCAAAGCAAAAAACTCATTTAGGGCTTCCCCTAGATGATGGACTATGCCCGGGGTTTATGGTAATTTTGTACTGAACATTGTCAAAATCCTAGAATTTAATGGCATTGTGGATGTGCCTACACCATACGGGTGGCAGCAGTTCGAGAAGGCAGTTCACCACCACCTTCTCAAGAGCAATTAGGAATGGGTAATGAATGGTCGCTAGCCAGCAACTGGGAATAGGTAATAAATGGTGGCCAGCCAGGAACTAGGAATGGGTAATAAATGGTGGCCAGCCAGCAACTAGGAATGGGTAATAATGCTGACCAGCCAGCAACTGGGAATGGGTAATAAATGCTGACCAGCCAGCAACTCCCATAACCCATAAGAGAAGAGATAATGGGAACTGCAGATGCTGGAGATTCCAAGATAATAAAATGTGAGGCTGGATGAACACAGCAGGCCAAGCAGCATCTCAGGAGCACAAAAGCTGACGTTTCGGGCCTAGACCCTTCATCAGAGAGGGGGATGGGGGGAGGGAACTGGAATAAATAGGGAGAGAGGGGGAGGCGGACCGAAGATGGAGAGTAAAGAAGATAGGTGGAGAGGGTGTAGGTGGGGAGGTAGGGAGGGGATAGGTCAGTCCAGGGAAGACGGACAGGTCAAGGAGGTGGGATGAGGTTAGTAGGTAGCTGGGGGTGCGGCTTGGGGTGGGAGGAAGGGATGGGTGAGAGGAAGAACCGGTTAGGGAGGCAGAGACAGGTTGGACTGGTTTTGGGATGCAGTGGGTGGGGGGGAAGAGCTGGGCTGGTTGTGTGGTGCAGTGGGGGGAGGGGATGAACTGGGCTGGTTTAGGGATGCAGTGGGGGAAGGGGAGATTTTGAAACTGGTGAAGTCCACATTGATACCATATGGCTGCAGGGTTCCCAGGCGGAATATGAGTTGCTGTTCCTGCAACCTTCGGGTGGCATCATTGTGGCAGTGCAGGAGCTCTTCCCCCCCACCCACTGCATCCCAAAACCAGTCCAACCTGTCTCTGCCTCCCTAACCGGTTCTTCCTCTCACCCATCCCTTCCTCCCACCCCAAGCCGCACCCCCAGCTACCTACTAACCTCATCCCACCTCCTTGACCTGTCCGTCTTCCCTGGACTGACCTATCCCCTCCCTACCTCCCCACCTACACCCTCTCCACCTATCTTCTTTACTCTCCATCTTCGGTCCGCCTCCCCCTCTCTCCCTATTTATTCCAGTTCCCTCCCCCCATCCCCCTCTCTGATGAAGGGTCTAGGCCCGAAACGTCAGCTTTTGTGCTCCTGAGATGCTGCTTGGCCTGCTGTGTTCATCCAGCCTCACATTTTATTATCTTGGAATCTCCAGCATCTGCAGTTCCCATTATCTCTGATACTATTTTAACCTCACTGCGAAGCCTCTTCCAGGGATGCCTAACCTGAAGAAGTTACCCTCCTCCCTCCGGACCAACCTCAGGGAATCTCTCTCCCATTGCAACTCTCCTATAATCTCTTCGGCCTTGAAACTGCTCGACCATGTCCTGAAGCAAACCAGGTACCACAGCCACATCACCTTTCTCAGCACCTGCCTACGGAACCAGATCATCCCCAAGGGACTACAGTCCACATTTCAGCCTTCCCAATTTGGCCCCAACCGTGACCACCTCTACACCCAGAATATTCAGACCCTTCAGAAGCGGTTCTCCCTGCGAGTCCTGAAACAGACACTCGCAGCCATGCGCCGGCACCTCCAGGCACTGCAATCCAGCCTGCCCCAGCTCAGAGCCTCCCTCTCCCAGACCTGCAAAGGACCCCTGCTGTTTTTTATCCTCCGCAGGATCCACAGACTGAACACCCAGTTCCACTCAGCTTTACTGGACACCAAAAATCGTAAGTACAACCAACTCACTGGCCCCTGCCACCCACAAGAGGATTCCTGCGCCTCCCATATCCCGACTCTGTCCCTGCCCCTCCCCCACCATGCACCCGCCGCCATTGACCATGAGGACACGGCCGGAGACCCCACCGATGACGTCACATCGGCCTCCGCCGGCCACAGAACTTCCGGAACCGCTGCTGCAGTCACCACCTCCACGTCCAGGTACTACAGCCCACACACCACCCTCACCTCAGCTGCTGCCGCCCACCCCGATCCTCCCACCGCCGACGGAACCCCGCCCACGGTCGACGCCGACGGAACCCCGCCTACGGCCGACGACATCATCGCTCCGCCCACAACCTCCACAGCCTGTAACCCCAGAGGACACAGCCACCCTGAGCCCTGCCGAATCTTCACCATCCCCCCAGACCTCCCACTGACTGAGGACGAACGGTCAGTCCTGAGCAAGGGGCTCACCTTTGTCCCCCTACAACCACACATCAACGAATACCAGTCACGGTCGGACATAGAGCAGTTTTTCCGCCGTCTTCGCCTGCATGCCTACTTCTTCAACCGGGAACCCAACCCTCCTTCCACTGACCCCTTCACCCGCTTCCAACACAAGTCCTCCTCCTGGACACCACCCCCAGGCCTCCTACCCTCCCTCGACCTCTTCATCTCCAACTGCCGTCGAGACATTAACCGCCTCAACCTCTCCACCCCTCTCACCCACTCCAACCTCTCCCCCGCAGAACGGGCAGCCCTCCGCTCCCTCCGCTCCAACCCCAACCTCACCATCAAACCCGCAGACAAGGGTGGCGCAGTGGTAGTATGGCGTACTGACCTCTACATCGCCGAGGCCAGACGCCAACTCTCCGACACCACCTCCTACCGCCTCCTCGATCATGACCCCACACCCAAGCACCAAACCATCATCTCCAACACCATTCATGACCTCATCACCTCAGGGGACCTCCCACCCACAGCCTCCAACCTCATTGTTCCCCAACCCCGCGCGGCCCGTTTCTATCTCCTTCCCAAAATCCACAAACCTGCCTGCCCTGGTCGACCCATCGTCTCAGCCTGCTCCTGCCCCACCGAACTCATCTCCACCTATCTGGACTCCATTTTCTCCCCTTTGGTCCAGGAACTCCCCACCTATGTCCGTGACACCACCCACGCCCTCCACCTCCTCCAGGACTTCCAATTCCCTGGCCCCCAACACCTCATATTCACCATGGACGTCCAGTCCCTGTACACCTGCATTCCGCATGGAGATGGCCTCAAGGCCCTCCGCTTCTTCCTGTCCCGCAGGCCCGACCAGGCCCCCTCCACCGACACTCTCATCCGCCTAGCTGAACTCGTCCTCACACTCAACAACTTCTCTTTTGACTCCTCCCACTTCCTACAGACTAAGGGGGTGGCCATGGGCACCCGCATGGGCCCCAGCTATGCCTGCCTCTTTGTAGGTTACGTGGAACAGTCCATCTTCCGCACCTACACAGGCCCCAAACCCCACCTCTTCCTCCGGTACATTGATGACTGTATCGGCGCCGCCTCATGCTCCCCAGAGGAGCTCGAACAGTTCATCCACTTCACCAACACCTTCCACCCCAACCTTCAGTTCACCTGGGCCATCTCCAGCACATCCCTCACCTTCCTGGACCTCTCAGTCTCCATCTCAGGCAACCAGCTTGTAACTGATGTCCATTTCAAACCCACCGACTCCCACAGCTACCTAGAATACACCTCCTCCCACCCACCCTCCTGCAAAAATTCCATCCCCTATTCCCAATTCCTCCGCCTCCGCCGCATCTGCTCCCACGATAAGACATTCCACTCCCGCACATCCCAGATGTCCAAGTTCTTTAAGGACCGCAACTTCCCCCCCATGGTGATTGAGAATGCCCTTGACCGCGTCTCCCGCATTTCCCGCGACACATCCCTCACACCCCGCCCCCGCCACAACCGCCCCAAGAGGATCCCCCTCGTTCTCACACACCACCCTACCAACCTCCGGATACAACGCATTATCCTCCGACACTTCCGCCATTTACAATCCGACCCCACCACCCAAGACATTTTTCCATCCCCACCCCTGTCTGCTTTCCGGAGAGACCACTCTCTCCGTGACTCCCTTGTTCGCTCCACACTGCCCTCCAACCCCACCACACCCGGCACCTTCCCCTGCAACCGCAGGAAATGCTACACTTGTCCCCACACCTCCTCCCTCACCCCCATCCCAGGCCCCAAGATGACATTCCACATTAAGCAGAGGTTCACCTGCACATCTGCCAATGTGGTATACTGCATCCACTGTACCCGGTGCGGCTTTCTCTACATTGGGGAAACCAAGCGGAGGCTTGGGGACCGCTTTGCAGAACACCTCCGCTCAGTTCGCAACAAACAACTGCACCTCCCAGTCGCAAACCATTTCCACTCCCCCTCCCATTCTCTTGATGACATGTCCATCATGGGCCTCCTGCACTGCCACAATGATGCCACCCGAAGGTTGCAGGAACAGCAACTCATATTCCGCCTGGGAACCCTGCAGCCATATGGTATCAATGTGGACTTCACCAGTTTCAAAATCTCCCCTTCCCCCACTGCATCCCTAAACCAGCCCAGTTCATCCCCTCCCCCCACTGCACCACACAACCAGCCCAGCTCTTCCCCCCCACCCACTGCATCCCAAAACCAGTCCAACCTGTCTCTGCCTCCCTAACCGGTTCTTCCTCTCACCCATCCCTTCCTCCCACCCCAAGCCGCACCCCCAGCTACCTACTAACCTCATCCCACCTCCTTGACCTGTCCGTCTTCCCTGGACTGACCTATCCCCTCCCTACCTCCCCACCTACACCCTCTCCACCTATCTTCTTTACTCTCCATCTTTGGTCCACCTCCCCCTCTCTCCCTATTTATTCCAGTTCCCTCCCCCCATCCCCCTCTCTGATGAAGGGTCTAGGCCCGAAACGTCAGCTTTTGTGCTCCTGAGATGCTGCTTGGCCTGCTGTGTTCATCCAGCCTCACATTTTATTATCCATAAGAGAACATTTTCAAAAACAAAAATAACAAAACAATGGTGATTGATTTAGAAGCTGGTCTAAAAAGTCAGTAAGTCAAGCCAGAAGATATCAATGCAGATGACACAAAGACCAGAGTGAGCACCCAGGGGTAGATGTGAGGAAGTAGAATTTGGAAACAATTATAGCATCATAGGAATGAATATGTTCATAATGTGGTGTATCACTGACATTAACAGTCACAAAATATTGTGACTCTCAGAAAAGAGGAATTAAAGAACTGTACTACAGAGCTGTGAACCATACATTGGAAAGAGCTGAGGGTCAGATAATAATTACTCCTAACTTAAGTAAAAACAGAGTCGACAGCCTCTGAGTAGGGACAGTCTAGTTAAGTACAGCAACCACAATTATGCAATTCAGGTCTTCAATGGCCAGAGACCATATTTGGCAGAATTTGGAAGGGTGAAATAACACAGGATTGTGTCCATGCAAGTAGCACAGTCTATAGTGACAGCAATATCAGTAACAAATTATCATTGAGGTCCAAGAAGGCTTAGTGCGATCGGAGATTGTGGAAGACCAGAGTCTGACAGCAGTAGAAGCACTCGTGATGTGAAATGTGAGACCGCGCACCTTGGAATCCTCAGAAAGCTGAAACTGGATTACTGAAGGGAACAAAGTTTCAATTCTGATCATGAATATTCTTCATTCTTTAAAAAACACAAAATTCTTGGCACCACTCCCTGCCAAAATAAAACACTGAACTAAAATTGATAGCTCTATGATTTGAGTGCATAACTACTGAGAGACAACATTCCTGAGCCTTCACAGTTCTCTCATAATATTGCACAAGGGACATGTACCCTTGGAAATCAATCCAGTCAGAAAACTTTACTGCTCCCATGCTTGCCATACATAAGCACCGCGTTCTGTCACCCATAACTTTAAAAATTTTACTACAAATCACTGACATTCAGAATTTCTTTAAAAGCCTATTCAGCATGCAGATGATTAATGGGAAACATTCATCTCCTGCTCTGGATTACTGCAATATTGCTTATGCTGAAGCTTTTCCTTCCCACAGGAAAGGGTAAGACATATACTATTAATACTAGTCTCATGCCAATCCCTTGCTTCGCACTGATTCCAGCTAAAAGGCCAGGAGGTGATGTGTTCTCAGATGCATTTACATTATAGCTGCTAGTCTACACCAGTTGAGGATCCAGCAAGGCAGTATTGCATTGATCTTGATTCTCACTTGACTGTCTTTCCCCAGGGAGTGTTACATCTAAGTCTGGATATGTGTACACACACAAATCTCTCTCCCAATAGATAGAAAGGTAAATACTTGGAGAGTGAACTGGTAAAATATTAGCTTTCTAAACTTTGAAAACATAAGGTAAGCTAAGAATAAAAATTACCCTGAAGATCCAACTGCACCTTTTAAATGAATGATAATACCACATTGTAGCTATACACTATGGCCAACCAAGGGTGATGTAAGATCACTTACTTTGGGGACTATCATTCATTTGACTATAGATTAAGAACAAGCTCTGAATCTGGCTCTACAGCATCATTTGACTGCTTACAATTTGTTTAGGTCTTTCTGCTTCTGTATTTTATTTTATTTTAAGGTAAATCTGGGAAAGTAACTTAGCCAGCATAAAATAGCCCATCAATACAATAACTTCTGTCAACTAAGAGAAGAGGTATCCTGATAGGCTTTTTATTGCCCCACCAAGATATAATTTACCGTGACTGGGATTAATAATATAGCAGCCAGAATGAATAATACTGTACCCAGGATTAGTAGCACAGACACGACTGAGATAAAGTACATAAATGTTGCTGCTAAAAGACGTGTTTTAGCATCAGACTATTGTTTTCCACTCATATGAGGAAAATTTGCCAGGACAAAGTTTGAAACAGACACACCAAATAAGTGTGAACATCATAGCTTTTAATCTACTGATTTTTACTTAGAAGCAATGGATATTATCAAAGATATGTGATCTTAACACCATTGAGGACTACTATCTCATTAGGGAGAGATGACTGATGGTGGTTTAAGGTGAGGCTCACAATTCCTTGAGTGAGGGGAGTGTTTATGAAGAAAGCGCCTTCATTATAACCTCAGTTGATGTGAGAATGGAACTATGCTGTTAGTGTCAGTATACATTGCAACCTAGCCAAAGAGCTAACTAATCCCTGTAACACCATTAAACATTGAATCCCTAACAAGTTAAAAGGGCTTGCCACAAAGACGTATGAAGATAAGATAATAGTAGCTTTAGAAGTTGACTGATTTGTGATTGAAAGCTGCCAGTGTTTATTGCATTCTCAAAATAGGTTTGATTCAGATTAAATCAATTCAATATAATAAGTTTTTGAATGTATTTTGAAGACAGTAAATTTGCCTACACCCCCAATAAAAATTTCACTAATCCACACACCACTGTGAATCCAGATTACTTTAAAATATAATTTGACTTACTCTCATAATCTGAGGTTTGTGAAAATCTGAGGCCTGTGTCTATCTGCCTTAGAACTTTCAGAGCAAATGCAATGACTTAAATATCACTTCAGGAACACTTTTCTGTACTATTTGTGTATCTAAATGGCCCAGCTGCAGTGTAGAATACTGTCTGTACATTGTGTTACAATCTGTCCTCAGATGCTGTTCCCAACTTATTACAGTTCAAGATGGGTATCCCAAATCATCAAACTCCAGATAAGAAGGAATGAACCAACTTCCTTTATTTATTGAGACAGTAGGAACTGCCGATGCTGGAGAATCTGAGATAACAAGGTGTAGAGCTGAATGAACACAGCAGGCCAAGCAGCATGAGAGGAGCAGGAAGGATGACGTTTTGGGTCAAGACCCTTCTTCAGATATGGGAGAGGGGAAGGAGGTTCTGGAATAAATAGGGAGATGGGGGTTGGACAGAAGATGGATAAAGGAGAAGGTAGGGTGAGAGGAGACAGACAGGTCCAAGAGGCGGGGTTAGAGCCAGTGAAGGTGAATGTAGGTGGAGAGTTAGGGGGGGATAGGTCAGTCCAGGGAGAAAGGACAGGTCAGGGAGGGGGGGATGAGGTTAGTCAGTAGGGGATGGGGCTGGGGCTTGAAGTGGGAGGAATGGTTAGGGAGGCGGGTACTATCTGGGCTGGTTTTGGCACGTGGTCGGGGGAGGGGAGTTCGGGAGGGGATAGGTTGGTCTGTGGAAGACAGACACGTCAAGGAGGCAGGAAGAGGTTAGTGGGTAGGAAATGGAGGTAGGGCTTTTGGTGGGAAGAGGGGATAGGTGGGAGAAAGTACAGGTTAGGGAGGCGGGTACGAGCTGAGCTAGTTTTGGGATATGGTCAGGGGAGGGGAGATTTTGAAGCTTGTGAAGTCCTTCATTTATTTGCTTGCACTCTCCTTTCCTCAGTTGCTACCAACAGGTTAATTATAAAGTACTCCTCCTTTCCCTAGTCTCCCTATTTATTTCAGAACCCCCTTCCCCTCCCCCATTTTTGAAGAAGGGTCCAGGCCCAAAACAGGTTAATTATAAAGTACTCCTCCTTTCCCTAGTCTCCCTATTTATTTCAGAACCCCCTTCCCCTCCCCCATTTTTGAAGAAGGGTCCAGGCTCAAAACGTCAGCCTTCCTGGTCCTCTGATGCTGCTTGGCTTGCTGTGTTCATCCAGCTCTACACCTTGTTATCTCAGTTTCTCACACACCAGTTTTTTTTTAAAAGGGCCCAATTTAAGTAGACTTTCTTGAATGAATGAAAGCATGTTTAATTGATACTAACTGCAAAGAGAAATAATAATCCAACAAATATTTACACAGGTGAGAAATAAGAAGAGAATATTAAAGGCTAAAAGTTAAAAAGATACTGGATCAGTTTCTAGATTGTTCACAGATAATAGGTAGTGGAGCGTTAGTAGTTGATCAGTCGATTTTATGATTTTTAGCTCGGCAGTTTTGTGGAGATTCTTTTGTCCTGTTTACTTTTGAAACAACTTGCTTGTTGGTTTGCAGAACTTTGAGTGAGAGTTAGGTATCTGCAATGGAGTGGTGGCCACTGATGGTTCTTTACAGCATACTAACACTCAAAGAAAGGCTAGGACACATGGGCTCTGTCCACTAGCACACACATACCAGGATTACAGATTGTTTTCTCTCAATCTCTGTTCCTGTGTATTTGAGCAAGTAGAAAACACAAAACTTGCCTTTCACCCAGACTGCTGTCTTTTCTCTCATTGTGACCATAGCCTAAGATACTCACACGAGATAACAGTTCCATTAGTAGTGCACTTCTTCCTTTGAATCATCCTTGCTACAGTTCAGATGTGGCATTCCAGGTTTCTCCCCTGAAAGTGATGAAATTTATGTGTGCAGTCATCTTTAGGCTGCATTTCCTCATTTTAAAAAACACACACAGGTTGCTATTAAAAGGTCAATGTGTCTGTAGATGATCTGGGGTTATGATTTATGATCATGACAACTGTAACCTTGAAAAATCACCAAGTTTTAGAAAAGAGGTGTGTTGAGAATAGAGGAGGACTAGAAATTGAAAATATATTAAACTTGGTGATCATTTATTGATTTTATGTCAAAAGCTTTAAAACAATCATGGTTTATCTAACAGAAATATTCTATATACTGTTAAAATGAATGTATAATTGAAATCTAGAGCTCCCTTCTCAAAAGGCTGTGGAGATTAGATGAACATAAATTTTCAATTTGAAATGAGTAGACTTTTTTGACAATAATGAAAAACATATAGAGCAAATGCAGGTAAATCAAGTTGAGGAACAGATCAGTTTTTGGATTTACTTGACAGCACCTTCCAAATCCATGATCTCTAAGAAGGGTGACGACATGTTATACATAGAAACACCACCACTTGCAAGTTCTCTCCAAGCCACACACCACTCTGACTTGGAACTATATCATTAGTCCCTCACTGATACTAGATCAAAAACCTGGTACTCCCTTCCTAACATCACTTGAGTAAACTAATACTATATGGATTACAGCAATTGAAGAATGTAAAGTTCAATTGGGAGCAGATAATAAATTCTGCTGAGCCAGAAATGGCCACCGCCTACAAAAGAATAAATATCTAAAAGAACCAGTTCAAGGGGATGAATGGCCTATTCACACTTTTAAGAATCTATGGATGTGCGCAGCAACAAAAAAAAGTATTAGCATTATAGGAGGGTAAATGTTGGGTCAAGATCAGACAAAACTAAAAGATAGAGCTCTGTTGAATCTAACAATGTTAACTGGTCCCTTTTCCGATCTTACAGTGCTATTTATGGGAGCAGGAATCTGACAGTGCTATGAACAGACATAACAGGATCTTGCAGTCAAATCCCTATCTCAGAGGCAGGAGACTCCCACCTACTCTGCAGGCGTGTAGTAACGTCTCTGATCAGATTGATTGGAAAATATGAACAGAGATACCAGGGTATCAAAGTGGTGCCCTGTGATATACAATGACATTTCATGAGAAACTTTGGAGATTTGAGTTGACGTTTTTAATCTTGCATAATGCTGAGCTCCAGTCCCTGCATTATTGTTGTGATGCAGTGTTAAGCAGAGTGCTGGCAATTTCTAAAGGGTGACAGAAAAATTAGATGAAGTCTCTTTGTTCAATCTTCATGGTAACTTTGGCCTTGTCTATGAAAGTTGTTGTTCACTTGCCTTGGATTGGCACTTGGTTAGAGGAGACTCATGAAAAGGGTAGGGAATACTTGCATTAGTACAGGCGAAGGTCATTCAGTCTCTTGATCCTGTACCACCATTCAATTAAATCATAACTGAGCTGTATCTATACTCAAAAACACTCATATTGGTTCCCTTGCTCTGAATGTACTTTGGTAGCTCTGTTAGCATTACGCTGAATCTGCCCGCATCAAAATTCTTTGTGATGTGAAGTGCCCCAACTGGATGCAATAGGGTCTTACCGCAAGTGGGTACAACTGTCACGTAACTTGCACACACATTTGTAATCTAGCCCTTGTGAAATGAAGACTAGAATTGCATTAAACTTTTTCTACCATAATTTTACACCTGCCCCCCAGCTTTGAATGATTTCTGCATTAGGACTCCTACACTCCCACTTATCCACAGTTTTTAGCTTCTTGCCATTTAGAAAACACACCGATCTAACTCACTTAATCAATCAATGTCCCTTTGCAACTGTCTGCTGCCATCTGCACTATTTACCGCACCACCTTACTTAGTGTATAAACATACTCCAAAATGACCCCACAATTACCAGCCTCCCATCTATGTGGGAGTTTCATTCCTTAAAAGATTCAAACAATATGATCAAACCATCACAGTCTGCTTACAGGAGAAACAAACCGAAAAATTTGCAGCAAAGTGTATTATGAACAGAAAATATAGAAGTATGCTTTCAAGAGCACTGCTATCATCACAGAAATTCCTACCTCACTAAGAGACTGTGGCTACAAGATTAGCCACAATAATCCCTTAGGTATTGTACAGATAAACTGTAGAAACATTTTGAATGCATTCATGAAGACAATGTTCCACTTGTCTTCTCAAAACTCTTAAAGCTTACTGGTTATTGAGTGAAGACCTGTTCACATGTATAGAATTCTATCCTGATGGCTTAGCGGCAGGGTTGCAGCCTACAGTATTATATAACAGAGGTTCTTGTGGTGCAATAGTAATGTCCCTATCTCTAAGCCATAAGACCTGGGTTTGAGATCCATCTGCTCCAGAGGTATATAATAACATCTCTGAAAAGGTTGATTATAAAATACATCTAACATAGATCTTAAAAACTGCATTTCATTATTTACACCGATTCATGCTGTGTAAGTAGCTTTATATTATTAATCATTTTTGCACTAATTCAAGAAAGAAACTACAATATTAGATTCTTCCATTTCCTTCCATTGCTGTTCAGTATTTTGTTCCAAGTATTATCATGAGAATTAACTGTGTAAGGACTATTACAGAATAATAGTGATGAATAATGTATAAATGGATTCTTTTCCTTGAAATTAAATTGCCTTAACAGTGCGAAGGAAAATATCGCATTGATTTACACATAATAAATATTTCATTTTAAAAAGCCAATTTTCTACTGTTTTCTCCAGCTCGTTGAAATAGTCAACTGAACTGAAAGGGAAAAAGGCATTATATTATTTTGGCTAACATAACAAATTGTGGAGCTGGAGGAACACAGAGGGTCAGGCAGCATCAGAAAGCTGACATTTTGGGTCAGGAGCCTTCTTCTTGCTCTTCTGATGCTGCCTGGCCTGTTGTGTTCCTCCAGCTCCACACTTTGTTACCTCTGACTCCAGCATCAGCAGTTTTTGCTATCTCATATTCTTTTGGCTGGTTGGAAAGTAATAAAATCTATTTCTTGTAGAACTCCCAGACAAACAAAGACAAACAATGTTCAAATATTCAAGATAGGGAGAAATAGATGTCTAGACAGTAAAGACATCAAAGCTTATTGGGACATTGTGAGAAAATTATGATGACATAGATGTAGAATGAATAAATGAGTTTGAGAGGCTAAAGGCATGCTCCTGTTTCTATGCTTCCTCGAACTCTCTGGGTCACATTTTGTTGTTGAATTTGTTGTGTATGTTACCTTGTATACCTTCTAAGAGTATGGGTTCTTTAGAGTTTGCAAGATCTTGTGCATATGATGGTTGACATCTTCTGGTCCAACCAATAGAAGGTGTGCGGTGAACAAGATGTAACTTATTGTATCTAGGCATGAAACATCAGCTTTCCTTCTCCTAAGATGCTGCTTGGCCTGCTGTGTTCATCCAGCTCCACACCTTGTTATCTAAGATGTAACTTACTGCTTCTCTGCAACTGCTTACTGGCATAATAGGTTGTATATTACTACAAACACCATTGGGAGGACCTAATCTCAGATCTATTTCCCGTGGATTACTATGTTGCTATCAAAGTGCTCATGATATAATTACAATAGATGATGCTTATTGAACTCAAAGATTTTTTAGAACCATAGACATCAGAAATGAGGATATCCTAATTCCAAACTATCCTGTAGTGAACAAATGTCTTATTTAAATTGAGATAGTTTTATTGCATCCTGTCCTGTTACCCTCCTCCATGTGACTGGTCACCAGTTTGATGCTTATGTAACATCATCAGTTGGTAGTCATAACTGAAAATCAACAAATAATGGAACATTTTTTCATAAATCATGAAAGTAAAAAATGTTGGTAACGTGCCACTTTGTTTTTTGGGTCATGGATGCCAGGAAAAAGAACAATTAATGTGCTAACTCTACTGAGCTGTGAATATTTCACTTCAAAAAAACTTATATTGGTCCTGTAGTGATTGTTACGAGGTCAGCCAGCTGGACTTCATAGGGTAAGAGTTCCCTGACTGGTGCTATTGAACTGGTCAAGTCCTGAATGCACTCTGCTAGCTAACTCTGAAGAGGCAGTCATGAAGTCAAGGACTTTTCACGTGTCAATAAAGGATGGCTTGGTGACAGGATACGTGCCTCTATGGAGTTATTTCAGATTTTTTTTCTGTTGAAGAGTTATCAAAGAACTCTTAAGCATGGTATCTGTCCACCAATAAGGTTACCTATTTTACCTCCGCAATATTATCCCAACCTTTAATGTTTCCTTGCCACATCATCTCTCATCCTTGAAAGTTGCCACCCAGGTTGACAGGGCTGTTATGAAGGCATACAGTGTGTTAGCTTTTATCAATAGAGGGATCGAGTTCCGGAACCAAGAGGTTATGGTGAAGCTGTACAAAACTCTGGTGCGGCCGCACTTGGAGTATTGTGTACAGTTCTGGTCACCGCATTATAAGAAGGATGTGGAAGCTATGGAAAGGGTGCAGAGGAGATTTACTAGGATGTTGCCTGGTATGGAGGGAAGGTCTTACGAGGAAAGGCTGAGGGACTTGAGGCTGTTTTCATTAGAGAGAAGAAGGTTGAGAGGTGACTTAATTAAGACATATAAAATAATCAGAGGGTTAAATAGGGTGGATAGGGAAAGCCTTTTTCCTAGGATGGTGACGGCGAGCACGAGGGGGCATAGCTTTAAATTGAGGGGTGAAAGATATAGGACAGATATCAGAGGTAGTTTCTTTACTCAGAGTAGTAAGGGAATGGAATGCTTTGCCTGCAACGGTAGTAGATTTGCCAACTTTAGGTACATTTAAGTCGTCATTGGATAAGCATATGGACGTACACGGAATACTGTAAGTTAGATGGGCTTGAGATTGGTATGACAGATCGGCACAACATCGAGGGCCGAAGGGCCTGTACTGTGCCGTAATGTTCTATGTTTCTATACGTCATGATCCTTCAAGCACACCCCATGGAAACATCAAACCACCGAGAATTTTGCCAACACATTCCATCTTGTGCAATGTCCTGCTTACATATAACTTCTGACACTCAATGATTCCCAATTGAAATTGTAATGTTCATCTTCATATAAAATGTCTCCATTGCCTTGGGTTCAATATGTGTGGCATGTAGAGCAAAGTGCCATGTACATCTTATGTAGGTATTTAGCATTTCCCTGGCAATGAATGAAGATGCCACATGATTATAATTGACTGTAGTTCATTTCAGTTTCATAACCAATTATGCACACAGGATTCCCTTCTGGCAGGTTTGACCAGGAGGCAGAAAACCCAGGAATCATCCCAAACACAATTCAGACTCCAATGAGGATGTTTCTGAATGAATGAAGATGTGCTAATTGCCTAATCACATTCATAGTAATGTTGAAATATTGTGATAATGACTGCAGTCTACTTTTGTGCCAACGTCAATAATTGCATCGCCAACAACTTTGCAGATATTCTTGTATTTATACCAGAACTCAATAATGCATCAAGCAGACAAACAGATTGGCAAGAGTTAAAAATAATGACTGGGAGTGAAATAAGTGGAAGTTTGTAGGGAAAAATTTATTTACAAAATATTGATGCGTTTTTTTTGATCATTTGTAGAAAGTCAAGCAACTTAACCCATCCATAACATATTCCTAATGGAATAAATTATATAAATAAGACCAGTTGGATTCTGTCAAAATTACCCCAATCATTTGATTGCTGTTGATTTGAATTATATGATCCTTCTCAATTGAATTACGTTGAACACAATAAACAAGTAGCAAAGACATTTATTAGAGCAATTTAGCCAGTAGGTCTAGTAAAAGATGATATTTAATGGGGAAAGCACGAGTAAATTCTGAAGAAAATCAAATGTCCTGCTGAACTTATGCTAATTTACTGCAGAGCCAAATCAGTGTAGAATTATAAAAAGGATTATAGAGCCAATATCCAATTACATAGACAGGAGAATCTAGGAATAAATAAGAGGCTTTGAGGACAGTGAAACAGTTCTTTTTAAAAAGGGTAGTGTATTTATAGTTACCAAACCAATAGAGATCAGATTTGAAAATAGATTGTTTTTGGTCATAGCTACAGATGTCTATCTAAAATGGATACGTTATTGAAAATGTCAGTAAGGATTAACACAGAAATTGCTGGATGGACAAAGATCAAGGTTCATTATTCTTTATCATTAACAGTCTTGAAGGAAAGTGAGGCTAAATCTCAATCCAAATTTTACAAGAAGAAAGCAAGAAGATTGCCTCTTTTGAAGTGAGTGCAGAAATCTTCAGTGGGCCTTTCAATATCTTACTACAAAAAAAAACAAGCTGAATTAGCTTGCAAGTTTTGAAAAGTAACCAAAACAAGGTACTATGGCCACCACCATTCAGAAATGATAAGTGAAAGATTTATCTCTGAGAATGACTAGTGTTGAGAAAAATACCTCAAAGGAATGGGGCATACTTATGAATAGTCTCCACTAAAGTAAATAATTTGAAGAGTGATGTGTTTTGTAAAATAATTCTTGAACAATGTAATAGACCTGAGTATGTAACCTGCATAACTGTAAACCAATATCATTTGTTTCATTGTTACAGAGATAGTAGGAACTGCTGATGCTGGAGAATCTGACATAACACAGTGTGAAGCTGGATGAACACAGCAGGCCCAGCAGCATCAGAGGAGCAGGAAAGCTTGATGTTTCGGGTTGGGACCCTTCTTCAGAAATGGGGGAGGGGAAGGGGATTCTGAAATAAAAGGGAGACGGGGGAGGTGGATAGAAGATTTTTAAAGGAGAAGATAGCATGAGAGGAGACAGACAGGTCCAAGAGGCAGAGTTAGAGCCAGTGAAGGTGAATGTAGGTGGGGAGTTACAGGGGAATAAGTCTGTCCAGGGACTCCTCTACATCAAGGAAACCAAACGGAGGCTTGGGGACTGCTTTGAGGAACACCTATGCTCTGTTCGCAACAAACAACTACACCTCCCAGTCATGAACCATTTCAATTACCTCCCCAAACCCCCACTACTCGGACGATATGTCCATCCTAGGCCTCCTGCATTGCCACAATGACGCCACCCGAAAGATGCAGGAATAGTGTCTCATATTTTGCTTTGGAATCCTGCAGCCTAAGGGTATCAATGTGGACTTCACAAGTTTCAAAATCTCCCCTCCCCCGACCACATGGCAAAACCAGCCCCACGAATCCCCACCTCCCTAACCATTCCTCCCACCTCAAGCCCAAGCCCATCCCCTACCCACTAACCTCATCCCGCCCCACTGACCTGTCCGTCCTCCCTGGACTGGCCTATCTCCCCTAACTCCCCACCTACATTCACCTTCACTGGCTCTAACCCCGCCTCTTGGACCTGTCTCACCCTACCTTCCTCTTTGTCCATCTTCTATCCGTCTCCCCCTGTCTCACTACTTATTTCAGAATCCCCTTCCTCTCCCCCATTTCTGAAGAAGGGTCCCAACCCAAAACATCAAACTTTCCTGCTCCTCTGATGCTGCTTGGCCTGCTGTGTTCTTCCAATATCACACTGTGTTATCTCATTTGTCTTATCATTTTTATTAAGATTTAAATTTAGTTTTTTAATGGAGTAGAAACTTGTGGTACAGTTCAACTGGCTAAAATCAAGTGATCAGATTTCTTTTTAAATGCTAACAGTCCCTCACTGGAACATAATATCTGAGAGGACAGGCAGCACCTCAGTTTAACATTGCTTTGTGATTGTACTTATGACAGTGCAGCATTCGTTAGTACTGAACTGTGTGAGTCCAGACTGCTGTGCTCGAGAGAGTTGCAAGCTGGAAACCTACTTGGTGAAGCATTGAACTGCAGCCAATCTTTCCACACTTTTGCAAGCGTTTATTTGCAGAACTACACATTACAAATTTACAGCTTCATTCTCCACCAAATATAGGCTGTATGTGTCTATATAGAGGACAAGTGAATTCACAGTTGTGCCTAACCATTTCTTAGCGGTACAAGCACACAAAAGCTAGTGGGAGTGGAACCCACCACTTTCTCACGCCGAGGCGAGAGAGCTGACTGAACTACCACTGGCTTGCAAACATGTGGAGAGCTGTCAAATAAGTTCAGTATAAAGTAAGGACTTTCATAATCTCAACAAAGTGATTTACAAATTATTTTGAAAGGATGTAATGTACGAAATGTGGCAGCTAATCAGGACACAGCAAGGTTCCACAAATACAATTTGATAAGGAGAAGATAATCTTTTCTTTAAAGAGATGAATAGCTGAAGATATGAACATAACTGGATGGGGCATATTTCACTATGTAAATCAGCTCCGTTTATATTCACATACATCTTCTAGTCCTGTGTAAAATCTCAACAGAACATGAAACAAAAGAAGAGCAGACATGCAGAGAGAAAGTATAGCTACACAAATGCTCAGCCCGGTTCCGACAGTGACAAGTCACCGAATGTATACGGTAGAGCTATATTTTAGTTAGAAGGACAATATAAAGATATTGTTAGGGGTTACTTTGAAACTATCCTGACTGCATTAGTTCATGATTTAATTCATGGGTTTTAGAATAAATCAATTCCTAATGCAAAGAACACTTCTAGAGGGATGATCCAACATCTGTGGTTAACTGAAGAAATTCTTTAAAAAAATCAATGAGAAAGCATATAACTGCGCAATGATAAGTGTCAGGTCAGATATTTGGTCAGAATATAAGAGAAAATACAGCAGAGAATAACTAAAAGATTAATCTGGAAGAACAAATTGGAATATGAAAGGAAGCTAACTAGAACTGTAAAAATGGAAAATGAGTTTTTTCAGGCATTTAAACACAAAAAGAATAAGTAAATTGAGTGTCAGTCCTCTAGAGAGTGAGAAAGGAGTTATTAGGAGATCATAAGGAAATGACAGATGAAAGGAACAATAATTTGCTTCTGTTTTCTTTACACAGGATATAAAATAAAACTAAGTAATTCCTGCAAACTAGGAGAGGGAAGGAAGACCTTAAGACATAGGAGCTGAAGCCCCAATTTGGCCCTTCAAGTCAGCCCCCCCATTCAATGAGATCATGACTGATCTGATAATCCTCAACTCCATTTTCCTGTCTTTTCCTCTTAAGTCTTGATTTGTTATTGTTCTAAAGTCTGTTTTAGCTTTGAATATACCGAACACTAGAGCATCTACAGACTTCCACATCAAAGAGTTCCACAGATTCATCATCCTCTGAGAGAGGGAATCCTTCACATCTGTGATTTAAATCAGTGAGCCCCTTCTTTGAGATCATTTCCTCTGGCCCTAGGCTGCCCCACGAGGAGAAGCAATTTCTCCGGGTCGACCTTGTCAAGTCCCGTAAAAATGATCTGTTTAAGTAAGGTCACTTCTCAACTCCAATGAGTACAGGCCCAACATACTCAACCTCCTTATACGAAATTCATTCCATACCTGGGACCAACCTAGTGAGCCTCCTTTGGAATGCTTCCAATGCCAGTAAGGGGATAAGGGGACCCGGGAATGAAGGGAGGAATTTGGCGAAATTATAATCATTAGTGAAGCAGCAAGAAGCAAACTGGTGGAGCTGGGTAATGACAAGTTCGCAGGTCCTGATGGACTTCATACTCAGGTCTTGAGGGCTGTGGATGATGAGATAGTAGACATTTTGATGTTAATTTTTCAAAATTCCCTAGATCCAAGAAAGGTTTCTACAGACTGGAAAACAACAACTTGTTAATAAATAATAGCTCATTTATTAAGAAGGGAGGGAAGCAGAAAACATAAATCAACTGGTCAGTTAGCTTAGTCTGTCATGTGGAAGATACTGGGATCATTCATTTAAGCACTTCTAAAAACTGAAGACCATCAGGAAAAGTCAATATGGCTTCATGGAAGGGACATCACGTTGACTTAATTTATTGGATGTTTTTGAAGGAGTAGCATGCACTGTAAATAAAAGGGAGCCTGTAGATATTATACACATGGATTTTCAGAGGGCATTTAATAAGGCACTACTTCAAAGTTTATTGCAGAAAATAAAAATCCATGGTACACAGGGGAACATGTTATCATGGATAGAAGGTTGGCTGGCTGGTGGAAAACAGAATAAGCATAAATGGATCTTCATCCAGTTGATAGCATATAACACATGGAGTCCCACAGGAGCCTGTACTGGGGCCTCAACATTTTACTGTTTAAATCTATGACTGAGGTGAGGAGAACAAAGGCATGGTAGCTAAATACAGCAGGAAGGTATGTTGTGAAGAAGACATAAGGATTTTGCAGATGGATATAAATATATAGTGTGATTGGGTAAAACTCTGGCAGATGGAGTATAATGTAGGGATTGTGAAGTATCGGAGGGAGTTCACTTTGGCCGGAAGAATAAAAGGAATGATAAAACAAAGAAAGTTTTAATTTAATGGAGAACAACGGGGAAATGTTGATGTGCAGATCGATCTTGGTATTGTAGTGCAAGTGTCGCAAAATTTATCATTCAGGTACAACACATAATCAGGAAGGCTAATGTGATGCAATACTTAATTGCAAAACAAATTGAATACAAAAGGAGTTATGCTTCAGTTATATTGGCATTGTTGAGACCATATTTTGAATGTGGTCTGCACTTTTAGACTCAGTATTTTAAGGAAGGATGTAACTGCATCGAAGGTGATTTGGGGGAACTTGATTACACTGATGCTTAGAATGACTAGGCTGCCTTTTCAGATAAAGATGAGGGGAAATGTTTCTTTCTTTCAGACCTTTGATTGACTTTGGAACTTTGTACCTCAGATCACAGAGGAGGTGAAGTCATTGAATGTTTTTGGAAGTAGTTGGGAGCATAGTATTCAAAACACAAACAGATCAGCCCCGATCTTTTGAAAGACAGAACAGACAACTATTTTGAATGTTTATATGTAACCTGAGGGAAGAAATTAATATGAACGATCAGCTTGCATAATAGCAAGACTGCCTGCAACCGTCATTTTGCCTCCAATTTTATCTCTCCATGACAGCGGCTATGGTCAACTAATGTCACGAGCTTTGTTATTCACTACAGAAATATCTTCAGCCAATATAGGAAGAACATTATCAGCACCAGGGAAGGTCACTCTCCTCACAACATTTCTGCCTTCATCTACTTCCAGAGCAGCACAGGGATTAAATGAAGTGCAAACCAATGAGCTTTTCACAGACATGTTAAACAGGTTATTGGTGCATTATATGTGTTTCAGGCTTCTATTTTAATATGGAATGTATATGGAAGAGATTATATTTCATCAATTGATTCTTTTCCCTAAACAAGCATATATTAAAATTGTAAAGATTTGATGAAAGATAGGAAAATCACTAATGGATCAGGCATTGAAGTGATTTTCTAAAAGACTGAAAGCAATAAGTTAGCCTGTCTCGGTAAACAATAAATTGCATACGCATTATGGGAGGTCACTGGTCCCATCAGCTCACTCAGCAACCTACAAATAGTGCCAAGGAATCTTTTATATCCACCAGAGAGAACATGTCAAGCCTTGGTTTAATGTTTCATAAAAAGACCATACCTTTGTCTTTTAAGTACAGTACTGCTCTGATATATCAGCCTATGTAATCAAGCCACTAGCTCAGTGATCGTATAGTGCAATAATTCATCTTAGTTTCTGCCAAAACCAATTCAAAGAAATAAGTTAAAGATTTTTATCATAAAGGTGGTTGCTTTTAAGAATAGAAAGCCTGATTACTAACCTCTCCTTAGCAATTAGTCCTATTTTGCATCATATTTAGATATTGCAGTATACTTCAGTGGCTCAGGAATATAAAACAGACATTTAGGCTTAACTGCTTTATTACCTAGTACCTACTGTCACATGTACTGGGAGATTGCAAAGCGAAGTTATCAGAGCAGGAGGAACTCTCCAATGTTCCAATGAGCTCCCTCACCGTGTTGAAACTGAATTCAAACTGTTTGATATTGCAGTTATGTGGTACCTCACCCAGCAAAAAAATGCATACCAGTAATGAACATAAGTATTGAAAAATCCTTTTTTCACTGGTTTGCCTCCAGATGTGATCACTGGGGCTTGAAATAATTATTATGGAAATGCTGATGAAAGTTTTTGCTATCTCTCATAATTTGTCAAGGCCCCATGGATTGGGATCAATGCAAGTCCTGGTTCTAGAGCCCAAACACAGAATATTCAGAACCATTGCTCTGATATATGCATGCATTTTAAGGAAAATGTCAAACGGTAAAACCTCATTGTAATGTATTCCTTACAACCAGCAAAAAACTTATCACTGGCCTTTTGAAGGTGATAGGGACATGACGATGATGTTGACTTACCTTCTGCTTGAAATTGACATGCCATGGGCCAAAAAAAGGTAATCTGTTATGCAGACCATGTTTCCAGGTGACATTTCAAACATTCCCTCTGAAATAGAGCAAATCACAAAAAGCTGAAAGGCTCTTTCGCAAGACCTTTGATTGATTCTATATAGCCTCTCAGTTCTTCATCACAGCGAGCCACACACTAGATTATGCCTCATGAGTGAACTTGGTGAACTTTAAATGTAATCAAGTAGGGCTCCTTAAAGAAACAAAAACTTGCAAAATCCATTTTGAATCTGTGTGTTGAATTGAAAAGATATTTTAAATTAATGTATCTGTTTCATCACCTTATGGTAGTGACATTCCTGGGATCTCCCTCTATCACCAGGCATTAACTTTGGCTGATGATCTGCAGTTCTCCCAGTTATGTGATCTGTCTGGAGTTCTGCTAATCATCCACTGAGGAAATAATTCACAAGTCTACCTTTCAGGCATAAACTGGAAAAGATGATAGGCCACTCAATAAATAGGGAATGGTCAAAGGATGCACACATGGCTGCTCCAGTTAAGGCTAAAGAACTCAATATAGAGTGGCAATCAAAACTGCCTTTGTCTCAGTTATCCAACAGTTCATCTTTGTCAACAGTTCCATATTCCAGAATTTAGAATAATCTGCCATTTCCCATGAACATTCTTTAAAAAGATGTATGTTGCAGGATCTGAATAACTACCACAAGTGTATAGAACATAAAAAGCTGAAGATATATTTGGTTGTGAACATGATCTACATCTAGCTTGCTTTCTTAGCCGCTCTGCATCAGTTCCCAGATTACAAATGATGAATTGGTTTGGTCCTTTCTCTCTTTTGCTGCTTCAATTTGTAGAAGCGGTCTGTGTACTTTGCACACCATAAGACTATGTGTCTTTTGCAGACAAACTCTAACAAAAGATTATTTATTTGACAATTACTTAAATACAAAGCTTCAATATCCTTCCATGATATGTTGTTGGCGTAAGTTACCATATCACAACAAATCTCTTCTAGAAACTAATAAATGAAGATGCACAGGGTACACTGCACTTCCTTCATTTAAAAAAAAGGTATAGTGCCATTTATTAAAATTATTAAGGCATTTATGTTTTAACTTGAATCTATTGCGACGTTCCCTTATTCATGATTTTAACCACCAAAATTATTGCTTCCATCTCTTCCTTATTTTCCACTCATGTTTATTCATTCAGTTTGGGAATCCTCAGAGCATCTTTAAACATAGATTTGTCAAGGTATGCGAGCTTGTACTCCATATTGATGAGATGAGCAAACATACGGGCCATCATTCATTTCTAATATCTCCTGGGATTAATAATGTGACAGCAAATAATAGCAAAGCTGCTTTAATTTTGGCTCAGGTTCCAAGAGAAAATAAAACAAGTCTACAAGCTAGCTCCTAAACACTAATTCCACCACTGATATTCCCTTATTACAAAAGCAGACTCAAAAACCAGCTACAAACCATTCCAATAATACTACCAAGTGGTCTAAGGAGCTGGATTTAGCTGTAGAAATGAGCTTTGCAGGTACAATTCCCTTGGAGTTTCCAACAAAATAAAAACATTCAAAATTGTAAAGAGTATTGATAAAAGAGAAACTGTTTCAAATATTTCAACTTTAAGATCAGTAATCAGAGATCACAGATTCATTGTCAAAAGAGCAGGGGCAAGTTGAAAAATTATTGTTATTTAGTAGGTTATTATAATCTAGAATGCACTTCCTGAAATAGTTTTGGAAGCAGATTCATCAAGGTTCAAAGAGGAAATGAATATATTAATTAAAGGAAAAAATTGTAGGGCTATTGGGACTAATAGGTTAGCTTCAACAAAGAGTTTACGCAAACAGAGTGAGAAGAATAGTACCAGAGATAATAGGAAGTGCAGATGCTAAAGAATCTGAGATAACAAGGTGTGGAGCTGGATGAACACAGCAGGCCAGGCAGAATCAGAGGAGTAGGAAGGCTAATGTTTCGGGCCGAGACCCT
This sequence comes from Stegostoma tigrinum, assembly GCF_030684315.1. NCBI lineage: Eukaryota > Metazoa > Chordata > Chondrichthyes > Orectolobiformes > Stegostomatidae > Stegostoma > Stegostoma tigrinum. Next base: position 16,009,198 of record NC_081367.1, on the reverse strand, counting down.
TCTTCAGAAAGGGGGGAGGGGAAGGGCGTCCTTTTTCAGAACCCACTGCTGTGTTCATCCAGCTCCACACCTCATTATCTGAGAAGAATAGAGTTTTTTGGGCTCAGTTTCTCTGGTTCTACAACTACTTCAAACAATAACTTAAGTGCAAGAAAAACCTTTCTTATTACTCAGAACTGAGACAGAAGTACTGTTCCGACACCAAAAAAATTCCTTCTCCATTGTAAGAATTATTCTATAAAAGACATTAATTTAATGGCTTGGCTCTTCTTTTCTCAGTAGGTGGTAATGCTGAATTGTTCACTGTTGAGGGCTGCAAAGGCTCCTCAGTCTCTCTGGCAGTGAAAAACAGAAAATGTGTCCATGGCCTCAGGAAGAGTGTGAATGATGATCCTGAAGTTCTGATTCATAAAACAGGAGACACCAGTATGGGAGAATTTTGACTTATTGGCCATTTGTTAAGCAGGTACATTAATAGATATGGATCAAAAGCAAACACATACAGTTAGGCTGCAAATCAAGCATGATCTCATCAAATGGTGAAACAGGCTGGAGGGACCATCTGGCCTAGTCCTGTTCCTACGTAATTGTACCCTTTATTTCATACTGCCTCTCCTCATTCTTCTTCATCTATCAGTCCACACTTCTCAACATTAAATTTAATTTGCCATGTGCTCACCAATGTCTTCAGCCTGTTTACATCCTCTTGAAGTTCATCAACATACTGAGGGAACATAATACAGTCTAGTTTTATGTCGATAGTAAATAGAACAAAATAAACAGTGGTCCAAAGACTGACCTTTGGAAACACCACTGTATACAACTCTCTAATCCAAAAACACAATTGACTAGCATTGTGTCCATGTTGCCCTATCTCATGTACTTCAACTTTGCTCAGTACTTCTGTTATCATTTTATCATACACCTGTTGGAGATCCAACTACAGTACATCATCAAAATTCTCTGCTGCCTCATTAAAAATTGAAACAATTTATTTTAATGTGGTTTGCCTTTAAAGGCAATGAGAAGAGGTGATGGCATTTTGGCATTGTTGTGAGATTAGTAATCCAGAGACCCAGCTAATTGTTTGGAAACCCTGTGTTTGAATCCCATCAAATGGTCCCATTTCAATTTAAGAACAATGATCTAGAATTGAAAGTCTAATGATGAAATCATTGGGTATTTCTCAGGTACACTAATGTCCTTTAGGAAAGGAAACTGCTGCCTTTAAATGTTTTATATGTGACTCCAGACCCACAGCAATGAAACTGATTTGAAGTTGCCTTGTAGAACTGCAAAATAAAATGCTGAATGAAATTGGACAGACCACCCGTCATCAATCAAGGCACCAGAAAATCCATCCTGTTGATCCTAGCAAGTCCATCTCACTGATTTTTCTGGAGTATTACAAAATTGGGATGGCAGTTACGGTATCTCAGACAACACCATCCTTGCATCAATCCATCATTATCAGAGGTGGCATCACAGTGGTATATAGTCGGCAGGCAATCACTTTGTGAGATATCAACCTTAACTCTAGACTCCTTGGAAACTCTTGGCATCAGGATAAAGTTGGACAAGAAAACCCAATAATGACTTACCACCCTCCCTTAGCTAATCATCACTCCTCCATGGTGAACATTATTTCAAGGAACCATTAGGGTGACAGAATCTACTTCAACATCCATCACAAACGGCACCACTACTGAGCTGGCAGAGTCCTCAAAGGCTTAGCTGCTGGACTCGGTTTGCAGCAAGTGGCAAGAGAGCCAACCAGAGGGATGACGATATTTAATTTCATACTTCCTAATTTACCTGCCGCATCTGTCCTTGAGGATGTAAATTCACTGGCTGTCTCATAGAATCCTATGTGGACCCATGCAATGTCACACCTGTGCAGAATCAGGGAAACTTCGAAATAGGAAGACTAAAGAGGAAGAGAATACAGAGGCTGACTCGCTAGCTCTCTCTCAGCAGGAGGCCAGCTCCTGTGAACATGTTTGTATTTTATCCTTCAAGAAATATTCTTAATTTGGTGTTTCCAACCAATAATTCAAATATGATTACAGTATGCTAATGACTACTCATCTTCACAAAACTGATTCCCAAAAATAAGCAAAAGTAATAATAATTATTATTGTGGCAGCACAATCAAAGGAAACGGTCAGTATTTCAGCCAAGATGAACATTGAATTTTTGTGAACTTAACATGATAATTTCAAGATATCATTATAGTAGTGAGCTGTGCTGGGAAGCCTATAGACTCAGAAGGCTTACAATACTTCGACATCCCTCTAAATTGTCAACAGTTCACATTCCAAGGAAAGCAACAACTTCCACATTACATTAAAGCTGAGTTAGAGCATCATTTGTAACAGTATACTTTGCTGGTAAATATTGCAAATATTCCAGTTAAATTTGTGTTCAAAACTTAATTTTTAGTGATACTGTGCCTGAAGCAAGATTCTATATCATAATAAATCCATTCAATAAAATTGTAAATTGCTCCATGAAGCTGCAATTTTTAAAAAAGTGATTAGATTCCCTACAGTGTGGAAACAGGTCCTTCGGCCCAACAAGTCCACACTGCCCTTTGGAATATCCCAGCCAGACCCATCCCCCTATAACCCACACACCCCTGAACACTACAGGCAATTTAGCATGGCTGATCCACCTAGCCTGCACATCTTTGGGCTGTGGGAGGAAACCGGAGCACCTGGAGGAAACCCACACAGACACGGGGAGAATGTGTAAACTCCACACAGACAGTTACCCGAGGCTGGAATCGAACCTGGGTTCCTGGCGCTGTGAGGCTGCAGTGCTAACCACTGAGCCTTGTGCCGCCCTAAGTGTCTGAGGATCTCTGAACAAAGCAACTTGTGATGGGTTTCATTTCAAATTCTAATCCAGGACTCTACAACTGTAGTGTCTCCCACCCGCCCTCCTCCTCTAACCTAGTTAATAAGGTAAGGTTCATTCTAAACTTTCTCTATTGAATATAAGTTTGTTATTAATTTGTTATTATTACTTGAAGTAAGCTTTCTGCTTTAGTATTGAGTGGGTGTTCAGATAAGTGGGGTATGGATGCTAGGGCAGTTGCTTGCTCCTCCTGCAGAATGTGGCAGTTGGGAGATGTGGCACACGTCTCCGCTGGCTACATCTGCGGGAAGTGCACCCAGCTACAGCTCCTTGAAAACCGTGTTAGGGAAATGGAGCTGGAGCTGGATGAACTACGGATCATTCGGGAGGCAGAGGGGGTAATTGAGAGGAGTTATCGGGAGTTGGTCACTCCTAAGGCTCAGGACGAGGATAGATGGGTTACAGTTAGGGGGAGGAAAGGGGACAGACAGACAGTGCAGAGATCCCCTGTGGGCATTCCCCTCAGCAATAAGTATACCGTTTTGGATACTGCTGGGGGGGATGACCTACCAGAGGAAAGCCATAGTAGTCAGTTCTCTGGCACTGAGCCTGACACTGTGGCAAAGAAGGGAAGGGGGCAGAATAGAAAAGTACTCGTGGTAGGGGACTCTATAGATAGGGGAATCGACTGAAGATTTTGTGGGCAAGATCGGGATTCCCGGAAGGTATGTTGCCTCCCTGGTGCCAGGGTCCGGGACGTCTCCGATCGGGTGTATAAAGTTCTAAAAGGGGAGGGTGAACAGCCAGAAATCGTGTTACATATTGGCACAAATGATATAGCCAGAAATAGGTTTGAGGATATAAAAAGTGATTTCAGGGAGTTAGGATGGAAGCTGCAGAGCAGGATGAACAGAGTAGTGTTCTCTGGTTTACTACCGGTGCCACGAGATAGCGAGGTGAGGAACAGGGAGCGGGCGCAGCTGAACACGTGGCTACGCAGCTGGTGTAGGAGGGAGGGCTTCAGATATGTTGATAATTGGGATGCCTTCTGGGGAAGGTGGGACCTGTACAAGAAGGACGGGTTGCATCTGAACTGGAAGGGGACCAATGTCCTGGGTGGAAGGTTTGCTCGAGTAGTTCGAGAGGGTTTAAACTAGTATGGCAGGGGGGTGGGAACCTGAGCTGTATACCAGGGGTGAGCGTTGATGCAGGTGAGGCAGTAGCAAGAGGTAGACCAGCTAGTGGGAAGGATTTTCCTGGGAAGGAACCAAGGGATCGGTTAAAGTGTGTTTGCTTTAATGCAAGGAGTATCAGGAATAAAAGTGATGAACTTAGAGCATGGATCAGTACCTGGTGCTATGATGTTGTGGCCATAACAGAGACATGGGTTTCTCATGGGCAGGAATGGTTGCTGGGTGTTCCAGGGTTTAGAACATTTAAAAAGAATAGGGAGGGGGGAAAAAGAGGAGGGGGTGTAGCACTACTAATCAGAGAGGGTATCACAGCTACAGAAGCTTCCTTTGTCGAGGAAGATCTGCCTACTGAGTCAGTATGGGTGGAAATTAGGAACAGCAAGGGAGTAGTCACCTCGTTAGGGGTTTACTACAGGCCCCCCAATAGCAGCAGGGAGATTGAAGAAAGCATAGGTCGACAGATTTTGGAAAAGTGTGGACGTAGTAGGGTTGTTGTAATGGGTGACTTTAACTTTCCCAATATTGATTGGAGCCTCCTTCGAGCAGAAGATTTGAATGGAGCTGTTTTTGTAAGGTGTGTTCAGGAGGGTTTCCTAACGCAGTACGTTGACAGGCCGACGAGGGGAGAGGCCATTCTAGACTTGGTGCTCGGAAACGAGCCGGGGCAGGTATCAGATCTTGTGGTGGGAGAGCATTTTGGTGATAGTGACCATAACTGCCTCACATTCTACATAGCTATGGAGAAGGAGAGGATTAGGCAGAATGGGAGGATATTTAATTGGGGAAGAGGAAACTATGATGCGATTAGACATGAGTTAGGAAGCATGGACTGGGAGCAGTTGTTCCATGGTAAGGGAACTATAGACATGTGGAGACGGTTTAAGGAACAGTTGTTGGGAGTGATGAGTAAATATGTCCCTCTGAGACAGGTTAAGAAGGGGTAAGATTAAGGAACCTTGGATGACGAGAGCGGTGGAGCTTCTAGTGAAAAGGAAGAAGGTAGCTTACATAAGGTGGAGGAAGCTAGGGTCAAGTTCAGCTAGAGAGGATTACATGCAGGCAAGGAAGGAGCTCAAAAATGGTCTGAGGAGAGCCAGGAGGGGGCACGAGAAAGGCTTGGCAGAAGGAATCCGGGAAAACACAAAGGCATTTTACACTTACGTGAGGAATAAGAGAATGGTCAAAGAAAGAATAGGGCCGATCAGGGATAGCATAGGGAACTTGTGTGTGGAACCTGAGGAGGTAGGGGAAGCCCTAAATGAGTTTTTTGCTTCTGTCTTTACGAAAGAAACCAACTTTGTAGTGAATGAAACCTTTGAAGAGCAGGTGTGCATGCTGGAATGGATAGAGATAGACGAAGCTGATGTGCTGAAAATTTTGTCAAACATTAAGATTGACAAGTCGCCAGGCCCGGATCAGATTTGTCCTCGGCTGCTTTGGGAAGCGAGAAATGCAATTGCTTCGCCACTTGCGAAGATCTTTGCATCCTCGCTCTCCACTGGAGTCGTACCTGAGGACTGGAGAGAGGCAAATGTAATTCCTCTCTTCAAGAAAGGAAATAGGGAAATCCCCGGCAATTATAGACCGGTAAGTCTCACGTCTGTCGTCTGCAAGGTGTTAGAAAGGATTCTGAGGGATAAGATTTATGACCATCTGGAAGAGCATGGCTTGATCAAATACAGTCAACACGGCTTTGTGAGGGGTAGGTCATGCCTTACAAACCTTATCGAGTTTTTTGAGGATGTGACTAGAAAGGTTGATGAGGGTCGAGCTGTGGATGTGGTGTATATGGACTTCAGTAAGGCATTTGATAAGGTTCCCCATGGTAGGCTCATTCAGAAGGTCAGGAGGAATGGGATACAGGGGAACTTAGCTGCTTGGATACAGAATTGGCTGGCCAACAGAAGACAGCGAGTGGTAGTAGAAGGAAAATATTCTGCCTGGAAGTCAGTGGTGAGTGGAGTTCCACAGGGCTCTGTCCTTGGGCCTCTACTGTTTGTAATTTTTATTAATGACTTGGACGAGGGAATTGAAGGATGGGTCAGCAAGTTTGCAGACGACACAAAGGTCGGAGGTGTCGTTGACAGTGTAGAGGGCTGTTGTAGGCTGCAGCGGGACATTGACAGGATGCAGAGATGGGCTGAGAGGTGGCAGATGGAGTTCAACCTGGATAAATGCGAGGTGATGCATTTTGGAAGGTCGAATTTGAAAGCTGAGTACAGGATTAAGGATAGGATTCTTGGCAGCGTGGAGGAACAGAGGGATCTTGGTGTGCAGATACATAGATCCCTTAAAATGGCCTCCCAAGTGGACAGGGTTGTTAAGAAAGCATATGGCGTTTTAGCTTTCATTTGCAGGGGGATTGAGTTTAAGAGTCGTGAGATCTTGTTGCAGCTCTATAAAACTTTGGTTAGACCGCACTTGGAATACTGCGTCCAGTTCTGGGCGCCCTATTATAGGAAAGATGTGGATGCTTTGGAGAGGGTTCAGAGGAGGTTTACCAGGATGCTGCCTGGACTGGAGGGCTTATCTTATGAAGAGAGGTTGACTGAGCTCGGTCTCTTTTCATCAGAGAAAAGGAAGAGGAGAGGGGACCTAATTGAGGTATACAAGATAATGAGAGGCATAGATAGAGTTGATAGCCAGAGACTATTTCCCAGGGCAGAAATGGCTAGCACGAGGGGTCATAGTTTTAAGCTGGTTGGTGGAAAGTATCGAGGGGATGTCAGAGGCAGGTTCTTTACGCAGAGAGTTGTGAGAGCATGGAATGCGTTGCCAGCAGCAGTTGTGGAAGCAAGGTCATTGGGGTCATTTAAGAGACTGCTGGACATGTATATGGTCACAGAAATTTGAGGGTGCATACATGAGGATCAATGGTCGGCACAACATTGTGGGCTGAAGGGCCTGTTCTGTGCTGTACTGTTCTATGTTCTATGTTCTAATCTAACTAAATCTGCATGATCTTCAGTGAAATACTAAAATAAAAAAAAGCTCTTTCTGAATTTCACAAAAGTGCAACAGAATGTGCGTTTACACAAGCTGGACTTGGAGCTTAACACAAACTTATATGTGCTTCTCTACTGATTTCATGTATTAATTAAAGCTGGGTTATACAATTGCTTTTAAGTGGGAATATTGTGGTGGGGTTGTTGGTTGAGGTAAAGGCCAGGACTTGGCTCAGATTTTATGTTGATGCTCCAGTGCAGTACTGAGAAAGTGCTTTGGAACATTTTCAGAGATGTAAGTTCAGATTTCAGGTTCTTGTTCAAGTATACATTAAGATTCCTGTGCTATTATTTAAAAGAGAACAGTGAATGTTCATGATATTGTGGACAACATTTCTTTCGTAAGCTCCAAAAAAGTGAATAGATCATTCACTGTTAAAACCAGTCACGTCCATATAGCAGTCACTGCTCTCCTGAAGAAATCAAATGATGTCCTAAATGCAATTATTTATTTTATTTTGTGATACTGTCTAGCATGAGAAATAATTGTATGTCTTCTTATACATGAATAAAGACAGGTTATATATTCACCATATACATTTTACAAATCTTGCATAACTGCTAGTTTAATTTTTACTGTCTCCTTCATTGGATTTCTTTTAACCATATCTAATTCTAGACTTATTTCATAACGAACATAAAAACCTGCAACCTGACTGCCAGGATATTTTAGATCTTATTACTACAGTTTGAGCAATATCACAAATTATTCCTTGGATCTTAAATGTTCATGCTTTACATTAAGAAAATGAATCCGAAGCAGTTTCAATCAAATCATAAATTAACAACCTCCTAATGTGTATCTATCTGAAATTTACTTCTATCTTCTACCAATATTCTCTATCTGTGTGGAAAGGAGCTAATGGGTCTGTACAGTCCACTCAGCATTGATCACAATGATTTTCAATATGATTATGATATAAACTGTATGCCAGCACACTAAGATGTTCCAACTTCCTGTTTTCCTCTTAAGAACGGAAACTGCCATGGAGCAAACTGCACATCAGCCTAAACAGGGACACACATTATGAATGATAAGCACGGGGTAATACAATACCGTTTTGGCACTCAGGTTGTCATTCAGAATAACAAGGAAATAACTAATACAAAAGAGAATCATTTCTGCACTTGCCTTGGACATCCTCTTTTGTTGACGGAGCTGCAATATGCAGTCAATTTGTAAAGCAAAAGTATTTTTCCAGCATTTTTGTGAATAGAACAGAATGTTTGTGATTTGGATGTTGACAACTCATGCATGTAGGGAATTCCAATTGTTGCATATGTGCAAGTGGTGTACAGTTAAGTGTCGTGGCATGTGTATTTGCAGTAACGTTGAACTAAGTCTTTGTGGAGTTAAAGTTAATAGCAAAGTAGATTACCAATATTGACTTACATTCTGGTCACGTGCCATCCTTACACCACCCAATACCCACATCCAGAAGAAGTGAAAACAAAATTGTTGTCCACCTCCTTGCGGAATGTGCCTTTGCAAACAAGGTCTGGAGACAGATGCATTGGTTTTTGTCAAGGTTCACTCCAAGCTGCTCCATAATGCAAGGTTCTGCGTTCTGTGCACCATTTCGCAGGAACTTATGACAAGACAAACATCAACTGCATCTGGAGGACCATCAGCTTGGTTAAAGATGCCCTATGATCTGCCTGAAACTTGCTGATCTTCCGAAATAAGGAGGTGACCTTGATCAACTATTGCAGACTGGCACATTCCAGGGGCCAGCCTACATGCTGAGGAGGTGACTAAAGCTTGAGGCAGGCACAGCAGAGACACTACGGAGAAACATCATTGTCGAAGGCCTTTCAGCTACAGTTCACTGAGGCAATGGCAACAGTCAGATACTTTGGGCTGAGCAACTTAAAAAATAATATATGTTGTAAATCAAGCATATTGAAAATCTACTGACGTACCTCAGAGTGAAAAATATTTTATAGACAACTTTGCATTTATTGCAAATTTTATAATTTACAATTTGAAATATTTTGCCCTCTGGCTGCATACCTGATATAGAATATATTTTGTAAATATTAAGAATGTTACTTTCAAATGAAATGGAAAATGTTGTCCTGAAAATGTTGAATTACCTTGTAATATTCTAATATTTAAATAGAAATATTGCTGTAATTTCCTTTGTCTAAAAAATTTATGAATAAAGAGTATTTTTGGAAAATGAAGCCCTAGAAAATTTCAACCATATATGAATTGTGATAGAAGCAGCAAGGATTCTACAAAAGTTATGACTTTCGATACTGTCCAGATAAAACAGGAGGCACAGCATGTGTCAAATCATAATGCCTAGCTTTGGTGTCCCGATCCCTATTATCGCAAGGGTGAAGTGTGTATAACAAGCATGCTCTGATAAACTTACCCTGTACTTTGCAATGGTTCAGTTATGACAACATTGGAAGCCAAACAGGTATCAACTTTGCACGTGTTAATTTGAAGATTGCTGAAAAGTGAGACAGGTTGCTGAAGCTTTTTGTCTTGCACTCACCAGGCTCAACACAAGAAAACTAAATTTCACCCAATCATAACATTTATTCTACACGATAAAAGGTTGCTGATTAATTGGCAAGTCAATTCTGTTAGACTGAAGCTTTGCCACCAAGAATGCACTGGTGGACAATAGGCTCCTCAAGCTCCAGCATAATTCAAAAAAGGCATAAGGCTAGATCATAATCATTTTGTTTGCAGAGAATGGCTCCCTGTGTACAAATATATATTGTTTCCAGCATAAATGAAGCATGTTATTATCTTAAATTAGATGTTAGTATAGCTGTTAGCATCCTCAGAGTTGTTCAGGAAGGATATAAAAAAATATGGAGGAGCTGATGGATGTGATCCCTTTGATTTTATTAAATGGTGGAACCCATTTCTGTTCCTATGAAAGTTGGATAGGTAGGCACAGGTTCAAATTCTAAACTCATCTTCAGACAAAAGTAATTATCACTTTGCCCAATGAGCACAACATTCTAAGAGTTCATCAAAATACTGCACGCTGTTGTGACAGTGGATCTAAAATTGTTTATTTAATTATTCCTGGTGTATGAAAGTGAACTGGCCCAAATTAGCTTCCTCACGTCTTTTGATCTGATGCTCTTGTGAACAGAAGTAGCTATAATAAGTTAACAAGATGGATTTCAGTAACAGATTCAACAATTCTTCACTCAAACTCCACTGTTTACATATTGCTATCAGTACAAAATGAAGACGATTTATTGCCAACAATGTGTGCCTTGAACAGTTGTTATAAAGTTAGAAGGACACAGAAATAGGCCATCAGTATGTCAGTTCTGTAAAGTTAGTAAGAAATCCAAGCTATTTATAGTTGGCGGAGCGAGCAAATGGCTGACAGATGAAGTTCAGTGCACAGAGGTATGGGATGGCATGTTGTGTAGGAAGAATATTGGCAGACAATAGAAAATAAAAGGTACAAATCCAAAAGTGGTCTATGAGCAGAGGCACCTCAGTGTGTTTGTGCATTAAAGATGGCAGGAGTGAGAAGGCAGTTATTAAAGTGTGCAGCATCCTAGAATTATTAATAGAGTGTACAATGCAGAGCAATGAGATTATGCTGAATTTTGTGTGTATTGTGTACAGTTCTGTGTGCCACATTTTAGGAAAGATGTGAGGAATTTGAAGAGAATGCAGAGGAAGTTTATAGAAATGGTTCTGGGGATGAGGACTTCCAGTTATGAAGATAGCTTGGAGAAGTTAGGACTATTCTCCTTGGAAAAGAGAAGCTTGAGAGCCAAAATGAACAAAAAGAATGTGGGTGAAATTCAGCAGGTCTGGCAGCATCATCACTTCTGAAGAAGAATCATATTTAACTCAAAATGTTTACAAATTTCTCTCTTCACAGATGTGGCCAGATCTGCTGAGTTTTTCAAACATCCTTGGTGGTCTGTTTCAGATTTCCAGCATCCGCTGGAATTTGGTTTTATTTTGGCTTTATTCGAAGGTTGAGATCAAATTTGACTGAAATATTCAAAATCAAAAGAGCTCTGGACAGAATAAGTAGGGAGAAACTATTCTTACTTTTGAAGGGAGTGAAACTGAGTGGGCACAGATTTAAAGTCATTAGGAAAAGTAGTATAAATGATATCAGGGAAACATTTCAATGCAGCGAATGGTTAGGGTCTGGGGTACACTGACTGATAGAACAACATTCAATTCAGGCATTCAACAGGGAGTTAGATTTCTCTTTGAAAAGGAAGAATGTTTCATGGAAATGGCAAGAGAATAGCATTAGGTCAGCTACTCATGCAGAAATTTTCCTAGTTTTCGTTCTTTAGCAGCTCTCATTTTAAGACAAAATTTCAGTGTCTTGGATGAGGTAATGATCACCAATTCAAAAATAGCTGTCTCAGGTTAATAGGACTTTGCCATGTCATAAACATGAGATAAATGGAAGATGATTTAATCTCACATTTAGTTTCCAATCTCACTAATTTCACTATGGGACAGTGCCAAGTAAGAATCAAACAGCATGCCCATTGGGCAAGGCTGATAATCAGATGTTAATTGGCCCAAGGTTTTTACGTCTATTCTTGCAGTTGGCTCAAGGAAAGATCAATGGACCCATTGGAACAGGAGGCACACTTCCTGGCACACACGGTGCATGGCCTGGAGGAAAAGAATAAAGTAGAATGGGATGAAATTGGTTTTGGACACAAACGCGAAAGCTGATTGGTATTGTTTCCACTGAATATGAAGGGAACACTAACATTTGTTAGTGTTTTAAGTAAACGGGCTGCAATTTGGTACTGGCTATTTCACACTTCGGGTGTTTGATTATGGTCTGGCTGTTGACACACCACATTGTAACATGCAGCAAGGAAGTCTTTGGTCTGTTAGTGATGAATCAGTTATTCTCATCCAAGCCAATCTAAGGATCATACCATAGGTTCAGCGTCATGGAGCTGGGGTCAGGAGAGTGGGCCAGATTTTAGAAAAGAAATATTTAAAGTCAAAAATTTACTCACTTGCAACCAACTGCTCTCTGCTACCTGCTGGAAAATGCATGAGGGCATCTAACGTCGAAAGGTGCAGTTTACACAATGTGTGCTCACCGAATACAATAATCCGCCTCAGTTGAGACAATGCACTTGAGCAGTGGTACGCTTCCCGTGTGATTTAACACTGCCTACACAAGGAAGATAATTAAAAAGATAATTAAAAAGATGGACAAAGTCATCAATGAGTAGACTCTAGTTCATTAAGTGCATGCACTGCAATGCACAGATGGCGCAAGCAGATTCAGCAGTTTGTTTCAAAAAGATAATTGGGTACATACTTGGAAAGGGAAAAAAAAACATCTACAGGGCTGCAGGGAAAGGGTAGAGGAGTGGGACTAATTGGGCAGAACTAACAAGGACTGTGCACAAACATGGTGGCTGAATGGCCTCTTTTGTAATCAAAAATTCAGTGATTATTGATAGGGGGAGGGCACCACGTACATCCGGTTTACTGCCCAACCATGATCATTGTGCACTGAAAAAGTGATTAGGAATGCTAATCATTTTACTAATACTTCTAAGGAAGGACAGCACATATTCCCTCCAGCGTTTAGTACCACTACCGCCTCCCACTTAATTGGCATGGAGCTAACAGTATGGAGTGAATGAAGCCCGGTCCAATTTTGAACACGGATAGGTAGGGTCTGCCTCTTCCATCCCTTAACTCAGCCTTGTTACTGCACCCAGATTTTATTGTAGATAACTGAAAACAAGTACAACCATTTATTATGCTTTTTTAAAAAAATCACGATTGATCAAATACGCCGAACGCTGCAGTTTAGCCTTTTCCCTGGAGCAGTGAGCTTAGAGATTCCGTCTCTCGACAGTCTGAAAGCTCAGCTGTCTTAAGAAATAATGCAGTGTTAATCACTAAAATTATCCTGCGTCGTGCAGAATTATACCCAGCACCTTGAAAAGGAAACGATGCGATGCAATGTACCAATGAACTAAAGCTGTGCTGTCGAGAAGAAGCGTACAGCAAAAAATCCGAAACATTTCCCAATCACTATGTTTAAGACAACCTGTAAAGGAGGGTCAGCCGTTTCGGATCTTAACACGACACGCCTCAACCTGTACCTTCCCCGTGTGAAGGGTTCAATCCTCAAGTCAGCTGTTGACAAATTGAATTGAGCGCTCAGCCCATTGACACTTCAACAACAACTCAGAACCTGTGCTGATCGTTCACTTCCTACAGCCCCTGGACCACCCGCAGGAACTCGAGCTGCAGTTGCAAATAAAGAAGATGCAGTAAATACCCGGAACTTCAATTTAATGCTATCAATGTTGTGAGCGGATGTTTTAGTCGCATTTGCCATACCGGTTAGTAAGGAAACTGAAATTGTCCTGAAGCTGTTCACTTTATGGAATCATACGACAGGGGACTGGGCAGAGATAGTAGGAACTGCAGATGCTGGAGAATCTGAGATAACGAAGTGTGGAGCTGGATGAACACAGCAGGCTAAGCAGCATCATAGGAGCAGGAAGGCTGATGTTTCGGGCCTAGACCCTTCATCAGAAAAATATTCTTTAAGTATGAAATAACTTGAATTTGGAATCCTGATTTTGTTTGGTTTCTAAAGTGAGCCACATCACATTCCCCATCGAGCCGGAAACCAGAGGGGCTGCCTTTGGTCGATTCACCTCAAGGTCATCCCAGGATTATTGACTAAAAGCAAAATACTGCGGATGCTGGAATAAAAACAGAAAGTGCTGGAGAAACCCAGCAGCTCTGTGAAAGCAGTTAACAGTCCGAGTCTGTAAGCCGTTTCTCCCTCCCCAGATGCTATCAGACTTGCTGAGTTTCTCCAGCACTTTTCGCTTGCCAGCATCCGCAGTATTTTACCGCGACGACAATGCGCTGCACGTAGGATGTCCCAACTTCATTCTTTTTAAGATATTACACAATCGACGGCCGAATGAGTCAGTGTGTATTTTTTCCTGTAAAAACACCCCAAGGCACGATGAATATGTGCAGAGGAATTTTAAACACAAAATGTCACTTTAATGCAATATTAAACAGAGCTGACAGTCATTTTACACGAAGACCCAATTGGAGTTGTTAACAGGATTCGAAGGTGCAAAACTGCGTTTATCCTGTGCTTCAGAATAAATCAATTTACTTCTCCGGATAAAACCGCTGCTTAGTGACCAACCTGTTCGGACAGAGCACACATAACGCTGGGAGCGGGGAGACACGAACACGGACGCTCTCATGAAGCAGAGGTGCCCTTTAAACGTTGTCACCCATCAGCACCTATGAAGTTTGTTAGCTAAAGATCGCAGGGAGCTGACGAGACCAAGTCATTGAAAACGGAACCAAGTCATTGAAAACGGAACCACACATACAAAAACAAGCAGTCGCAGTTGTATTTAGGGGAGTAACGCTCATGTGAAACAAAACAAAAATTTATGTTCAGAGGATGTCTCTTTAACAACCTGTTAGCTCGCCCCAAGAGACATTCTCTGACAGCATACAAACACACAAACACCGTAAAGTCACTTCCCCAACATGGTCGAAGGATTCTTTTAAAGAAAAACTCCAAAGATGGCTTCACATTTGTAAAATAAATTGAACTGACTTGATTGATTTATTTTCTTAAACCTTGTAAACGTTATGGTAAAATATGTGCAAAAACGAACGATGATTATCACAGGCGCAGAGTCGGTGCGGATACGGGATTTGGGAGTGAGGATTTCAGTTAATTCAATAAGCCACTGCGCTAACAAGGCGAATGCACAGAATTACATAGAGTTCATCCAACAGCTTGCTCCGCGCTTAACAGGACCCAGCTATTGCCCTGCCTGTCTCTCGTGTGCTTTATCTTTAAGCGCACCTTCTCACATTGTGAACATCAGTGCATTGCTAACGTGGATGTTAAAGCGGAGCTGGGGCGAGGAGGAGGAGGAGGAGGAGGTGGTGGTGGCAGTGAGGGGGGAGGGATGCCTCTTTAAGGTGGTGGCTGAGTGAGATCGCGCTGTTTGCCTGCCCTCTGATTGACAGAGGAGACGTTGACTTGGTGTTTCCTTTGGCAGCCTCTCTGCTCCCATCTCTCTCTCTATTCCTGCTCAGCAACTTTAAAGAGGGATGCAGACCATAGCGGACTAAAATGGCTCTCCACCGGTGGATTTATCTCTTGTTGCACACACTCCACTTCATCCTCACCAGCGATGCCGCTAGGTCTCATCCAGCTAACGAGGGTAAGTTTCATTTTGGGCGAGTACTGCAATTGAAGCGGAGAGGGTGGGAGAGAAAGTTATTGCACGGGGATTTGAAATGCTTTATGGTGAGTTTTTGAGACGCATAATCGCTGGAACATTTTCTGCGTGATGTGTTGGACTGGGACAAATAAAATTGCAAAGGAAGGAAAAGGGGAGTGTGAATTGTGGTCTGTATGATGACGCTGGATTCGAGTTGCTTTGACAAATCTTGCGGGGAATTCTCCGTCTCATGCTTCCTTCTCGATACAGATATAATCCAGACCATTAAGCTGGGTTGTAGGACTAATAACTTGCTGATGGAGCAGCAAGTTTAGCAGATGCAAGGAAGAAGTAACCTTAACGATAGGATATAGCGACAACTTGCTTTGGGTCATTTCCCTTGAGAACAGCTCTCACAAAATATATTTACCGACACGGTTGCGATGCTGCTTAATAGCACCACCTGGGATCGTGTTAATGGTTAGGTAGCGACGATGCGTTTAGATTTCCACCATTAGATAGGTTTGGGCCAGCGTATGGTTTTTCTACACGTATGCAGTGAATAATTATTTCGCTCTGCGTCCGCTGAAAGTTGCTTGTCAGATCCTAAGTGTTTTTCTGAAACAATCGTCTTAATTTATACGATACCTGGCAGGGGACACTTTTTTTTTAAAAAAGTTCTTTTGGTGCACAGTGGCTCAGTGGTTAGCACTGCCTGTCAGGGACTTGGATTCGATTCCACCCTCAGGCGACCTCTCAGTGGGTTTCCTCCCACAGTCCAAAGATGTGCAGGCTAGGTGGATTCGCCACGCTAAATTGTCCTGTAGTGTTGAAGGTTGTGTGGGTTAGCTGTCGGTAATGCTGGAATAGGGTAGAGGGTGGGTCTTGGTGGAAGGGTCTTCGGAGGGGCGGCGTAGGGTCGATGGGCCGAACGGCCTGCTTCCACGATGTCAGGACTCTTGTTCCGTAATGAGTCGTTCTCCACTACCCCAAGTGAAACACCAGGTGGCAGTCTTTCTCGTCTCGGGTTTCGCCGCTGCTGATTTGAATTAAGATTTAATTCCGTTCTGCAAACTTCTTAATTAAGGAGTTTTACCACGATCAGCCTCGTTTTCCCTTCACCCCGACCACTTTCTTTTCTTTATAGTAACATCGCCCTTTGTCAAACTGGGAAAATGTGTAACATTTTAAAGCCTTTCCTATAGACTTGTAAACGTTTAACTTTGCGCCAGCTTTTTTGAAAATGGTCAATGTTGGAGACATGTAGATTGAACATACAAATAGTACAGCGTAGAAACAGGCCGTTCGGCCCACCCGTGTTTGCGCTGACCATGGTGCCATTCTGAATTAATCCTCTCTGCCTGCACGTGATCTCTATCCCTCTGTTCCCTGTCCTTGTGCCTGTCTGAATGCCCCTTAAAGGTTTCCCTGGTATCTGCTTCGACTACCTCCCTTGACTGACGAAGGCCAGCCACTTCGTGTAGTCTGGCACTGAAAGGTGTTCTCAAAGCGTTGAAAACCCACTCTCCCACCCCCTCCCCTCCTTTTTGGGAATAAAATGAACTGACTCCCTGTCATCCATGATAAATCTCAAGTTCCCCACCTGAGATAGTGAGTTTTATTGGGACGCTATTTTCCAGAGGTTTGGGCCGTGTTATTATCGTCTTGCTATTGGACGGTTCTTGTGCAATGGTAGTGTCCCTACCTCTGAGTCAGGGGTCTAGATTCGAGATCCACCTGCTCGAGGGGTGTGTGCCAACATCACTAAACAGGCTGGCTTCTGTGCATGTGGACATCCCAGTGTTTTAATAAGGGGTGAGTGTCACAAATAAGTTCAGTAATGAATCCATCCTGTAGCCACACATTTCCAGCAGGGGTCACTAGACAGCATTGGAATCAGCTCAGCCTCCCACTTAACCAATTCTCTACATACAATACCGAGGCTCGAAAGCCAATTGTACACAGGGTAGGATCATCCTCAAAATGGGGCTGAATATCTTTCTCCTGCTCCCACTAGAAACAACTATATTTTTAAACTGCAGATTCTGACTTGACTTTCGCCACATTTACGTGAACAATATCTGCAGTGCCCTCATAGACTCATGTTTATGATTAAGCGATGTGGGGAACGTAAAGTGTGTATTTCTGTTGTTAGGCTTCACAGTAAGCTATTTTTGGAAATGGTTTATGTTTAACTGAGTTAACCTTTTCGTTAAAGAAAGTGTCTTCTTTTTCTTTTAATC
Source organism: Stegostoma tigrinum (assembly GCF_030684315.1). Taxonomy (NCBI): domain Eukaryota; kingdom Metazoa; phylum Chordata; class Chondrichthyes; order Orectolobiformes; family Stegostomatidae; genus Stegostoma; species Stegostoma tigrinum. The sequence goes on along the minus strand of NC_081367.1, from coordinate 15,991,669 downwards.
TTATGACCCCAGAAAGAATGATGCCTGAGAAGATAATTCGGTACAATCAGCCATCAAACCTGCCACCTTACTGGTCTGTGTGGCTTATCAACACGCAGGATGCTTTTATCTAGCTCTCTGATTGAGGTGCTCTGCTCTCTGGCACACGGCATATTTAGACCAGCGCACTAATGGAAAGAATGGATCAGTCAACCTTTTGCATCAGCTAACATCTTTAGCAAGAAAGGCTTTACATTTATACAGAGCCGTCCCACTTGTTGGCTGTAATGGGCTTTAGAATACTCTGTGAGCACTTTTAAAGTGTCAAGTCATCATTGGGCTGTTCTCTCATTGGAGAGAGATGTCTGGTGGTGATTTAACCTGAGGGTCACCATGCCTCGGGTGATAGGAGAGGTTGAGAAGGAGAGTCCTTCACGGTAACCTCAGCTGGTGTGGGGAAATGTTGGTATCACACTGCTTCACAACCCAACTGTCTAGCCAACTGAGCTAAAACGACTCCTTCAAACAGCAACGACACTTTGAATGTGGGAAATATGGCAGACAATTTTCTGCACTGCAGGGTCCAAACAGCAGTATGACAATGGCCAGATAAAATGCTTCTTAGATGATGTTTAAAGAATAAGTGTGACCAGGCCGCTGGGGAGAAGTCATCTGCCCACCTTCACAATAGTACCATAGGTTCCCTTTTGTCCACGTAAAAAGATCTGTCTGGGCCTCAGCGTAATAGCTCATCTGAAAGATGACATGCCTGATTCTCCCAGGACTGCACTGGAGAACTAGCCCAGATTTCAAATGCAATTCTTCTGTCATGCATGTGGATAATAGAGAAGACAAAGAATAGGTTTGCACAGGACTACTGGCAGATCACAAATGATGAAATATTGACCTTACAGGAAAAAAAAGTCAAAATTTCAAACTTTGCAGTATTTTACCAGTAATAAAAAGTGACCTGATGGGTCAAAAGGAGATCCGTCAATATTTAGAGAGAATTAGGGGCAACCGGAGAAGAAAGTGAAATATTCAGAAATAGTTTGGCTGTCAATATCTTTTCTCATGAAACATTTTTTAAAGGTTCCACAAATGTTCCATGTCCTTTGATCTCTTAAAGCTGAAACTTTGTTGGAGATCTCCAACTGTGTGAAACTTGATGGAATCTCATGAAAGAGCAAATGCAGCTGCAAAAGAGAAAGAAAATGAGCAGCAGAATAAAGAGGAGTAATAGAAATAATGCTCTTGGGGATGGGAAGTAAGAGATGAATGTGGTACTTCTTTCCAGCGTACTCAAGTATCACAACACTTTGATTTTGTTTATTGAACTAGGACATTTTTTGTCTTTGTTTTGCTGTTGTTGATAATTAGAGGAACAAGGGTTTTTTTAAAATTATGGCTCAAAGGTTAGCACTGCTGTCTCACAGTGTCGGGAGCCTGGGTTTGATTCCACCTTTGGGTGTGTCTGTGTTGAGTTTGCATGCTCTCCCCGTGTCTGCGTGGGTTTCCTCTGGGTCCTTCAGTTTCCTCCAAAAGTCTAAAGATGTGCAGACTAGGTGGATTGGCTATTCTAAATTGCCTGTAGCGTTCAGGGATGTGTAGATTACGTGAGCCAAGGGCGGGGGCGCGGGTGGTGGGAATAGGGAATGGGGGATGGGTCAGGGTGGGATGCTCTGAAGGTCAGTGTAGACTTGTTGGGTCAAAGGGCCTGTTTTCGTGCCCAATGGTTCGATGATCTATACCGAGCATATGTGCATTGACGTTCCTTTCAGCTCACAAACCATGAACTTATAGCAAAACAAGCAGATAATGTCAGCCATTGACTGAGCAGTTTCTTGTGTCCAGTCGTCAGAACTTTAGCACCAACCTGCTCTGGAATATTCAGTTGATTGGATTTGGACCTATGTATTTATTTGTGTTCCGCCATGGCCGCATCAGATGGAGAGAAGACTTAACAGGTCATTTTTATCTAGTTGTATATGCAATACTCAACTGCACTGATATCAATGAGGTAGCGCTGTGACTTTGCAGGCAAGGCTTTTATTTAACTGTTCCTTGAAGATGTTGGCTTTTGTCACACCCAGGCTAATGTGCAGAAGTACACCCACTTAGGTAAAGGATGGGTGTGCCAACACAAGTTGTTCACCAACAAGAGCCAGTGAATAAACCTGAGGAGTCTGGCTTATCGTTCCCTCTTGCTCATCCTGGGAGCCTGCTGGCCAGGTGTAATGTCCCTGCTGTGGAGATCAGCTAGCTCAACAGACAGCAAGAGAATCAATTCAGGCCCAGAAACAGAAATTCCTGGAAAAGGTCTGGCAGCAGCTGTGGAGAGAAATCAGAGTTAACGTTTCAGGTCGAGTGGCCCTTCCTCCAAATAGTTCTTTCAGTTCTGAACAGTTCAGGGACTCTGGACCTTGTGACTGTTCTTAGTACTTGAGGGATGTCTTTACCCACAAAGGCATTAGAAAAGCTCTCCTTATTTCTGAGGAAGGGTCACTGGGCCCAAAACATTAACTCTGATTTTTTTTTCTTCTTCAGATGCTGCCAGACCTGCTGAGAATTTCCAGCAACTTTGTTTTTTCTCTCCCTATTTCTAATTCCCTTCACAAAATGATCGTTATAAAATCATTGAATAACACAGCATAGGTTAATTATGTTTATGCTTTGCCAGATATATAGCTGATTGCAGCATTTTGACAATAACTCAATTTATAAAGCAAAGATACATAATGGATCTCTTGTATGTGGGCACCAAGTCTATACAGGAGATGTTAGTACAAGTAATTTAACAAATGGTGAAAGTGGTATTTTTCAAGGGAGGGTCTTAAAGGAAGAGGGGGGGTCAGTAAGGCAGAGGACTTTAGGGTACAAACTCAGGTAAGAGTGGCTCAGTATCCCATTACACAGTGCAACCTCACATTTAATTCTCCACGATGATATGACCTACCAACATAATGTTAGGACTACACATGGCCATTCCTTTCCCATGAATATCACACAATTTAGGTTTCTAATTGGATGCCTTGTTCTGTAAAAATGATTTCATCATCATACCAATTATAAAATGAAGACAAGGAACAGCTCCGCGTATGAAGCACGTCACATTTAGCTGATGTGATTTCTTCTTAAAGTGCATTGGCGTCTCAATATAGTCAATTATGTAAGTGAACTCTAATACGTGTGCTTCTTATAAAATAGCCCCTTTATGAATAGGAATACTGTACCTAAGTTTTTAAAATTCGTAACTGTAATGTGCTGTCTATAGATCTTCAAAAGATTATGTTAAGGGTGTTGAATTTATTTATTGAGATGCCAAGATGCTTGCGTCAATGCTCACGGATACACTCAGACTTGTGCACAAGCCTTAAATGTTGCCAGCCCTGTTTTCTTTTAATCAAGCTATATCATGGCAACTGTAAGGAAGGTGAGACTTGAACTCAGGCTTCCCTGCTCAGAGATTGGGTGAAGGGTTCTTGTGATCATTCTCCCCATGCACACCCCTGCCCCCTCGTGCTAATCTCCTTGAACATAATTTAAACATAGATCACAGATAACTTGGCTCCTCCAAACGACACACAGCTTGAGCTAAAAATGTTGCTTGTTTCTCACTTCTGTATGTAACAACTTGGCAAAACAAGAAATGAGCATATAGATTAATAGGGGTTGAAGCAGCAAAATCTTGCAGATACTATCTGTTTTGAATAAGCGAAATGGCCTGGTTAAAATTGTATCACAAACCAGCCATCCAGCCAACTAAGCTAAATTGCCCCATTGTGTCAGAGTGCTGCCAATAGTGTGAATTCAATTCTTGTACCAGCTGCGATCACCACAAACGTTCTGTTTTCTCAACTTTGTCCCCTTGCCTGAGACATAGTGACCCTCCGGGTTAAATCCCCATTAGTTGTCTCTCTAATGAGAGAACAACTGTATGGTCCAACAGGAGTATGGTGACTTTTTAGCATCAGCTTTTTACTACTTTAATGTGGGGGTGGCATTGTGGCTCAGTGGTTAATTCCAGCCTTGGGTGACTGTCTGTGTGGAATTTGCACATTCTCTGTGTCTGTGTGGGTTTCCTTTGGATGCTACAGTCTCCTCCCACAGTCCAGAGATGTGCAAGTTAGTTGGATTGACCATGCAAAATTACCCATAGTGTCCAGGGGTGTACAGGCTGGGTGAATTAGCCATGGGAAATGCAGGGTTACTGAGATAGAGTGGGTCTGGAGGGTCGGTGTGGATTCGATGGGCCAAATAGCTGGCATCCACACTGTAGGAATTCTATGATTTTGAAACTGTACATAGAAAAATACAGTGCAGAACAGGCTCTTTGGCCCTTGATGTCGCACCGACTTGTGAACTAACAATGTGGATGGTGGGGGTGGGGGGGAAGAGGCAGATATATATGCCAAAGACAAACCGTCCATTCTTCAAGAATGAATCATAGTTAGTTTGATTTGAAATAATGAGTGTTAATTAAATAAATAAGACATAGTTGTAAAGACCTGTTCACATTCTCAGCATGTCACAAAGCACCACGTCTTGTGTCCAGCAAAACAGTACAAACAGCAAATCGCTAGTTTTGTTGATGTTTGGTTGAGATAAACATTGAACAAGCTAATGAGTTTTGAGAAGATTTGTAGCTCAGATTGAGTTTCTGGATGTGAGTTTGCTCGCTGAGCTGGAAGGTTAGTGTTCAGACGTTTCGTCACCTTTTTTTTATTTGAAAAAATATACTTTATTCATAGAATGTACAAAAAATAAAACATTTATACACCTACCCAGTCATGCAAGCCACTCCGGGTTACCCGGGGGTACGTACACCAACTAAAGGAAAAAAAACAGAGAAAAAAAAAACAAAGCAAAGAAACCGCCCCGGCAGTCGTCACCCCGCACAGTCCCAGTTGGCCCCCTGACCAGTTGGGGAAGGCGCCAGCTGGGCCCAGTTACCGGATAGGATTCTTTTCCCTTTTCTGGACGAGGGGGCTCATACGGTGGTCTTTCCCCACCGTGCCTTGGCGGCGGCTGCCCCAAGCTTTAGCACGTCCCTCAGCATGTCGCCCTGGACCTTGGAGTGCACCAGCCTGCAACACTTGGTCGGGGTCAGTACTTTCAGCTGGCAGACCAGCAAGTTGCGGGCAGACCAAAGAGCGTCTTTCACCGCATTGATGGTCCTCCAGGCGCAGTTGATGTTGGTCTCGGTGTACGTCCCCGGAAACAGCCCGTACAGCACGGAGTCCCGTGTCACGGAGCTGCTCGGGACGAACCTCGACAAATACCACTGCATCCCCCTCCAGACCTCCTGAGCATAGGCACACTCCAGAAGGAGGTGATCGACAGTCTCGTCCCCCCCGCAGCCACCTCGAGGGCAGCGTGCGGTGGTGCAGAGATTCCGGGCGTGCATAAAGGATCTCACTGGCAGAGCCCCTCTCACCGCCAGCCAAGCAATGTCCTTGTGCTTGTTTGAAAGTTCTGGCGATGAGGCATTCTGCCAAACGACGTTGGCAGGCTGCGTGGGGAACCACACGACGGGATCCACCCTCTCCTTTTCCCGAAGGGTCCTGAGGATACTACGTGCTGACCACTGCCTGACGGCCTTGTGATCAAAGGTGTTCCCTTTCAAAAATTTCTCCACGAAGGACAGGTGGTACGGAACGGTCCAACTACTCGGAGCGTTCCACGGCAACGAGGCCAGGCCCATCCTTCGCAACACCGGGGACAGGTAGAACCTCAGTAAGTAGTGACACTTGGTGTTTGCATACTGAGGATCTACGCACAGCTTGATGCAGCCGCACACAAAGGTAGCCGTCAGGGCGAGGGTGGCGTTCGTTACGCCCTTTCCCCCATTTCCCAGGTCTTTGTACATGGTATCCCTGTGGACCCGGTCCATCCTCGACCCCCAAATGAAGTGGAAGATGGCCCGGGTGACCGCAGCGGCGCAGGTCCAGGTAATAGGCCAGGCCTGCGCCACATAAAACAGTACCGAAAGCCCCTCGCACCTGACAACGAGGTTCTTACCCGCGGTGGAGAGGGACCGGAGCGTCCACCTGCCCAGCTTCTGCTTCAATTTGGCGATACGCTCCTCCCAAGTCTTAGTGCATGCCCCAGCTCCACCAAACCAAACACCCAGCACCTTCAGGTAGTCTGTCCTGACGGTGAAGGGGATGAAGGAGCGGTCGTCCCAGTTCCCGAAGAACATGACCTCGCTCTTACCCCTATTGACTTTGGCACCCGAGGCCAGTTCAAACTGGCCGCAGATGTCCAACAGCCTACTCACCGACCGATCGGTGCAGAAGACGGCGACATCGTCCATGTACAGAGAGGTCTTGACCTGAAGGCCTCCGCTGCCTGGGATAGTCACACCCTTCAGGCTCACGTCCTTCCTGATGGAGGCGGCGAAGGGCTCCACACAGCACACGAACAAGGCAGGAGAGAGCGGGCAGTCCTGCCTGACTCCAGATCTAACAGGAAAACTATCTGATTCCCACCCGTTGATCGAGAGTGCGCTAACGATGTTGGCGTAGAGCAGCCGGATCCAATTGCGGATGCCCTCCCTGAACCCCAATTTGGACAGGACGTCCCTCATGTAAGCATGAGAGACTCTGTCGAAGGCCTTCTCCTGGTCCAGGCTGACGAGGCAGGTGTCCACCCGCCTGTCCTGTACGTAGGCGATCGTATCCCTGATGAGCGCGAGGCTCTCAGCGATCTTCCTGCCTGGCACAGCACAGGTTTGGTCAGAGTGAATCACTGACTCCAGGACAGACCTGACCCGGTTGGCAATGACCTTGGCCAGGATTTTGTAGTCCACGTTTAAAAGTGAAATGGGACGCCAATTCTTAATTTCTTCCCTCTCCCCCTTCCTCTTGTAATTGAGGGTGATGATGCCCTTCCTCCTGGACTTGCACATTTCCCCTGCCCAAAGCGCACTATCGTACACCTCCAGCAGGTTCTGGCCGACCAGGTCCCACAGAGCAGAATACAGCTCGACCGGTAAGCCGTCACTTCCGGGAGTCCTATTCCTCTGCAAGGACTTGAGGGTTCTGGCCAGCTCGTCCAGGGATATCGGCCGGTCCAGCCACTCCCTCGTGCCGTCGTCTAAGACCTCCGTGATAGACGACAGGAACGACTCGGAGGCCGTGCTGTCCGTGGGCTACGTGTCGTACAGTCCGGCATAGAAGGATCTGCTGATCCTCAAAACGTTGGGCCGCGATGACGTCACCGAGCCGTCGTCCTCCTTCAGCCGGCTAAGCACAGAGCTCTCTTTGTGCACCTTCTGAAAGAAGAAACGCGAGCTCGTCTCGTCCTGCTCCATGGAGCGGACCCTGGACCGGAAGATTATCCTGGAGGCCTCCACGGCGAAGAGCGAGGCTTGCTGGCCCCTCACCTCGCGGAGGTCCTCCGTGAGATCGATCCCCATCAACTGCAGAAGGAGCAGGTTCTGCACCCTTTTCTGGAGTCGCGACAGATTTCCCCGCCTCTCTCTTGCCTTCTGAACACCCTTGAGGACAAAGAACCTCTTGATGTTCTCCTTCACCGTCTCCCACCAGTCGCCTGGAGACTCAAAGAGGGGTTTCACGGTTCTCCAACCGGCGTACTCCCTCTTAAGCTCCTCGACGTTCTCTGGTGTCAATAGAGTCATGTTGAGCTTCCACGTCCCCTTGCCGGCCGGCTGGTCGTCCTGAAAGTGACAGTCGGCCAACAGGAGGCAGTGGTCAGAGAAGAACACCGGCTCGATGCCGGTGGACCTGACCGAGAACGTCCGTGACACAAACAGGAAGTCTATCCTTGAGCGGATAGACCCGTCTGGCCGTGACCAGGTGTACCTCTGCTGCGCTCCGTCTGCAGGGGTGCTGAAGACGTTGAGCAGCTTGGCGTCCTTCACCGTGCCCATCAGGAATCTGGACGTGACGTCCAGTTGAATCCCCCCACCCGCTGTCCCCAGGCCGGATCTCCCATCTGCATCAATGATGCAGTTGAAGTCTCCGCCTAGGATGACCGGCCTGGACGTAGCCAGCAGGGGTGGAAGCCGCTGCAGGACGGCCAACCGCTCACTCCGTACCGCTGGGGCGTACGCGTTGATCACCCTCAGGGGAGCGTTCCTGTAGGTGACATCAGCCACTAGGAGGCGCCCCCCCACCACCTCCTGAACTTGAGAGTTGGTGAAGTCGCGCCCCCGCAGCAGAATAGCCAGGCCCGAGGAGCGACAGTCATTACCCCCCGACCAGATCGAAGGCCCACAGGTCCAGGCGCCGGACCATTTCCCGTACCTGCCGAGGTGCGGTATCCCGCACTCCTGCAGAAGCAGGAGGTCCGCCTTGACGGTGGTCAGGTAGGCCAACATGGACACACATCTCGCGGTTGACTTGACGCTGCGCACATTAATGCTCGCAACTCGTACCCCCATTGTGGGCAGTGACCGCAGTACCCTCCCCAAGTCCAAGGTCCAGCCCCTCCATCTGTCCCTTCATGCCCATTGCCTGGGCTAACTGCTGGACGCTCTCCGGGCTCAGGAAACCGACCGTGCTGCCTTCCAGGTGGCATCCCCCCATCAGGGGTGCGGAGGCAGGGGGGTCCGGCTCCGGGTCACGCTGGGGACGCGCTGTTTCCTCCTTCCCGCCTGGAAGTTCCGGGGGGGCCCTCCGGTGCTCCAGCGGCACTTGACTGGGTGTCGGAGGGAGCCTCAGGACGCCTCCCGTCACCTGGAAGCGGGGTGCTGCTTTCCTTCCCCCTCGCGACCTTTAACTTCTGCTTCGGGTGGGCCCTCTCCGAATCCTCCTCGTCAGAAGAGCTCTTATAGCCCCCCTGTAGCTGCCTCTTCCCGCCTGATTGTTGCGGTTCCTGGGCCCATCGACGCACCTTCCTCCTCGCTTTCCGGACTGTTGTCCACTCCCCTGGGTCACCTGTCACCGCCTCCATTGGCTCCGGGTTGTCGGGGGGGATCGGAGCCTGCAGGGGTGCTTTCCTGCCTCGGGCCCATCCTGCAGGGCTGGGCCCTCCTGCATGGCCTGGCCCTCCTGCACATTAGTGGGGTCCTTGCTGGGCCCTTGTGCCTTCCTCTCCTCCGGGGGGGCTGGCCCCGCATTTCCCCTGCCGGCGACCTGGGCGTAGGTGGTACCCCGCCGCGGGCATGCCCTATAGAAGTGGCCCGCTTCCCCGCAAAGGTTGCAGCTTCTCTCTCGTGGGCAATCCTTTGCAAGGTGTCCCTCCTCCCTGCAGTTCCTGCAGATGGTGGCTTTGCAGTCGGCCGCTATGTGACCTGACCTACCACAGGCATGGCAGACTTTGGGTTGCCCTGCATAGGTCAGGTAGCCCCTGCTCCCGCCGATCGCGAAGCTGGACGGTGGGTGTGCAACATTCCCGTCTGCGCCCATCCTCAGCGTCACCTTGACCTGCCTCTTACTCGTCCAGATGCCAAAGGGGTCCACGATGTCAGTTAGGTCCCCTTCCACCTTCACATACCTTCCGAGGAAGGTCAGGACATCAACTGCTGGCACATGCGGGTTGTACATATGTACAGTCACCATACGGCTCCTCTGTGCTGGCATCACAAACAGTGGGACAGCGATCAATACAGAGAGGGGGCCCTCACCTCCTTTCTCCTTGAAAACCTCCAGGAAGCGCTCGCAAAGCTTGGCACTCCGGAAGGTCACGTCGTAAAAACCTCCTCCGGGGAAATCCTGCAGGCAGTAAATGTCCGCAGCAGCAAACCCACAACAGTCCAACAGGACCCTCTTCACGAAGAAGGTGCGGTCCACAGGTGCACCTTCATCCACCTTCTTTACAGAAACACGGATGGTGTTCCGGACCCCCTGACCTGGGGCACGAGCACTTGCCGCAGCCATCGTTGCAGGTTGGCTGCTCCCCTGAACCAGCGTTAGGCCGAAGCCAGCATTAAGATCCACTGGTCGCAAGGGTGCACAGCCAACCCGACGTCCTCCTTTCACCTCCAAGATCGCACTCTCGTCCTCTCGGTCCACAAGAGAGTGGGTCTTTATTGTGTTCGAGATGTAAGCTAGTTCACTGAGCTTGCCGGTTTGTTCCCAGATGTTTCGTCACCATTCTAGGTAACATCAACAGTGAGCCTCCGGTGAAGCACTGGTGTTATGTCCTGCTTTCTATTTATCTGTTTAGGGTTCCTTGGGTTGGTGATGTCATTTCCAGTGTTGGTGATGTCATTTCCTGTTCTTTTTCTCAGAGGATGGTAGATGGGCTCCAAATCAATGTGTCTGTTGACGGAGTTCTGGTTGGAATGCCATGCTTTTAGGAATTCTCATGTGTTTGGCTTGTCCTGGGATGGATGTGTTGTCCCAATCAAAGTGATGTCCTTCCTCATCTGTACGTAAGGATACTAGTGATAGTGGGTCATGTCGTTTTGTGGCTAGTTGATGTTCATGTATCCTGGTGGCTAGTTTTCTGCCTGTTTGTCCAAAGTAGTGTTTGTCACAGTTCTTGCAAGGTATTTTGTAAATGACGTTTGTTTTGCTTGTTGTCTGTGTAGGGTCTCCAGCATAGCATTTACCACAGCGGGCTCTCCTTTTCAGGCAAAGCTCTATCTGCTTTTCCTTCAATAGTGTCAAGGGTTCTTTTACATTTATCTGAGGTGGAACCTTGGTCCAATGGTATCTCCAAAGTCAGTACCTTCAATAGTGCAGCATTCCCTCAGTATTACGCTCAACCGCAATACTGTTTATTTTCTCAAGTCTTTCTGTAATTTGACTCAAGGGATGAGTGTGCTGCCATGGAATCATGTCAAATAATCACGGACCTTATCCTCAGTATTTTTTACCTTCCTTCTTCCATTCATGCCACACAAAAATTACACATCTGTGCTAGCCTGGCATTTACAGCTGTGCAAACGCTAGTTTAGGATATTACCATTTTACTACTGGGACTGAGTTTGAATGCAACCCAAATCGATTGAATTCCATTCTCAGCTGTCTGGCAACAGTTTTCATAGATTCTTTAGTGAAATGAGTCTGGGCAGTTTCAACTCATTTCCCAGTGAGCACCTCCATATAAAACCTTAATCCAACACTAATTATCTTTAATTGGATAATTCCATGTCTGCAAAGGGCAGCCTGCTGTGGAGATTGGAAATTCTATGCTGGAGACTGAATAATAGGTGTAGTTTGCTAAATTAATTCTACTGCAATACTGACCGGTTTTCAAACTGAGATCTGAGTCCCTGTTAGCCCACCTCCCTCCGCTGCACCCCAAACCTCCAACAGAAAACAACTATAAAAATTGCAATGGCACCTGGAGCCGAGTAAATTTTATTGTCAAATTTCTGAATTCGTTGATGTTATAAACTGGTTCTATTAATGCCAGATATTAATAAACAAATGATGCAGTTACCCCTTTTAGGAACTGGATTTTTTTTTCTCCCCGGACGTAAGGACAGGTGTATCAACAGAAGTCTAAAAATCCACTGTGCACACAGAGCTGTCTGAATTTAGAAATGGTATTTACGCTAAAAAAAAACAGTGCAATAGGGATCTTAAAGGCACTATTAAGCATGTTGGGACTTTGTTGTGGCCATTTCGGAGACATGGATAGAGCAGGGACAGGAATGGTTGTTGCAGGTTCCGGGATTCAGATGTTTCAGTAAAAACAGAGAAGATGGTAACGGGGGGTAGGTGTGGCATTGTTGGTCAAGGACAGTATGACAGTTGCAGAAAGGATGTTTGGGGACTCGTCAACTGAGGTAGTATGGGCTGAGGTTAGAAATAGGAAAGGAGAGGTCACCCTGTTGGAAGTTTTCTATAGGCCTCCAAATAGTTCCAGAGATGTAGAGGAAAGGATAGCAAAGATGATGCTCGATAGGAGTGAGAGAGACAGGGTAGTTGTCATGGGGGACTTCAACTTTCCAAATATTGGCTGGGAACACTGTAGTTCGAGTACTATAGGTGGGTCAGTTTTTGTCCAGAGGGCTTCCTGACACAGTATGTAGATAGGCTAACAAGGGGCGAAGCAACATTAGATTTGGTACTGGGTAATGACCCTGGCCAGGTGTTAGATTTGGAAGTAGGTGAGCACTTTGGTGATAGCGATCACAATTCTGTTATGTTTACTTTAGTGATGGAAAGGGATAGGTGTATACCACTGGGCAAGAGTTATAGCTGGGGGAAAGGCAATTACGATGAGATTAGGCAAGATTTAGGGAGCATAGGATGGGGAAGGAAACTGCAGGGGATGGGCACATTAGAAATGTGGAGCTTATTCAAGGAAAAGCTTCTGTGTGTCCTAGATAAGTATGTACCTGTCAGGCAGGGAGGAAGCTGTAAAGCGCGGGAGCTGGGGTTTATGAAGGAAGTGGAATCTATGGTCAAGAGGAAGAAGAAGGCTTATGTTAGGATGAGATGTGAAGGCTCAGGGCGCTTGAGGGCTACGAGGTAGCCAGGAAAGACCAAAAGACCGACCTCAGGAGAGCCAGGAGGAGACATGAGAAGTTGTTGGTGGATAGGATCAGGGGAAACCCTAAGGCTTTCTATAGGTATTTAAGGAATAAAAGAATGACGGAAGTAAGATTAGGCCCAATCAAGGATAGTAGTGGTAAGTTGTGTGTGGAGTCAGAGGAGATAGGGAAGCGCTAAATGAATATTTTTCAACAGTATTCACTCTAGAAAATGACAATGTTGTTGAGGAGAATACTGAGATACAGGCTACTAGACTAGGTGGGATTGAAGCTCACAAGGAAGAAGTATTAGAAATCCTACAGAGGGTGAAGATAGATAAGCCCCCTGGGCCGGAGGGGATTTATCCTCGGATCCTCTGGGAAGCCAGGGAGGAGATTGCCGAGCCTTTGGCATTGATCTTTAACTTGTCATTGTCTACAGGAATAGTGCCAGACGACTGGAGGATAGCAAATGTGGTTCCCCTGTTCAAGGGGAGTAGAGACAACCCTGGTAATTATAGGCCAGTGAGCCTTACCTCAGTTATCAATATCAATAAAATACAGCACAGGAACAGGCCTTTCGGTCCACCAAGCCTGTGCCAACCCCTAATCCTTACTTAGACCCTCTGTTCGTGTGTCTATCCAGATAAGTGTTAAATATTGCCATCACGCCTGCTTTCCACCACCTCTGGTGGCAGTGCGTTCCAGACACCTACTGCCCCCCCGCCGTGTGAAACATCCTCCCCTGCACGTCACCCCCAAACTTTGTCTCCTCTCACCTTGAGCCTCTTGTGGTTGACCTGTCCAACCGAGAGAGAGAAAGCCTCTGACTACCCACCCTCTCTGTGCCTGTCATAATTTTGTAGACCCTCCCCCAAGCAAAGCCAGTTACAGCACGATAGCGGGCCCTCCGAGCCCACGCCAACTAAAACCCCCCCTCCTGGTAAAGTGTTGGAAAAGGTTATAAGGGTTAGGATTTATAATCATCGAGAAAAGAATAAATTGATGAGGGATAGTCAGCATGGTTTTGTGAAGGGTAGGTCGTGCCTTCTTTGAGAAGGTGACAAAACAGGTTGATGAGGGTAAACCGGTTGATGTGGTGTATATGGGTTTCAGCAAGGTGTTCGATAAGGTTCCCCACAGTAGGCTATTGTATAAAATGCGGAGTAATGGGATTGTTGGAGATATAGCAGTTTGGGTCGGAAATTGGCTCGCTGAAAGAAGACAGAAGGTGGTAGTTGATGGGAAATGTTCATCCTGGAGACCAGTTACTAGTGGTGTACTGCAAGGGTCGGTGTTGGGTCCACTGCTGTTTGTCATTTTTATAAATGACCTGGATGAGGGCGTAGAAGGATGGGTTAGTAAATTTGCAGACAACACTAAGGTCGGTGGAGTTGTGGACAGTGACGAAGGATGCTGTAGGTTGCAGAGAGACATAGATAAGCTGCAGAGCTGGGCTGAGAGGTGGCAAATGGAGCTTAATGCAGACAAGTGTGAGGTGATGCACTTTGGTAGGAGTAACCGGAAGGCAAAGTACTGGGCTAATGGTAAGATTCTTAGCAGTGTAGATGAGCAGAGAGATCTCGGTGTCCATGTACACAGATCCTTGAAAGTTGCCACCCAGGTTGACAGGGCTGTTAAGAAGGCATACAGTGTTTTAGCTTTTATTAATAGAGGGATCGAGTTCCGGAACTGAGAGGTTATGCTGCAGCTGTACAAAACTCTGCTGCGGCCACACTTGGAGTATTGTGTACAGTTCTGGTCACCGCATTATAAGAAGGATGTGGAAGCTTTGGAAAGGGTGCAGAGGAGATTTACTCGGATGTCGCCTGGTATGGCGGGAAGGTCTTACGAGGAAAGGCTGAGGGACTTGAGCCTGTTTTCATTAGAGAGAAGAAGGTTGAGAGGTGACTTAATTGAAACATATAAAATAATCAGAGGGTTAGATAGGGTGGATAGGGAGAGCTTTTTTCCTAGGATGGTGACGGCGAGCACGAGGGGGCATAGCATTAAATTGAGCGGTGAAAGATATAGGACAGATGTCAGAGGTAGTTTCTTTACTCGGAGAGTAGTAAGGGAATGGAACGCTTTGCCTGCAACGGTAGTAGATTCCCCAACTTTAGGTACATTTAAGTAGTCATTGGATGAGCATATGGACGTACATGGAGTAGTGTAGGTTAGATGGGCTTCAGATTGGTATGACAGGTCAGCACAACATCAAGGGCCGAAGGGCCTGTACTGTGCTGTTATGTTCTATGTATATATCACTAATCTTTTTTTATAGACTTAATATTGGGGATTTGAGGTTTGTTCAAATTGATAGAATAGGGATTTAAGCGTAATACTTGCACCATTTTCCCCTTCCTCTAACGTTTCTGCTAATTCAATTAACCCAATTAAATTGGTTAATTATTTTAAATTATTCAAGGATAATTTTTTTCCAATTACAGAAATACCTACCTTAACAACCAGCAATGCATTTTGATATGATAGTGCACAAGAAACTTGAACTTTTTAAAATCATCTTAATAATACTTATTGTTGTTGTTGTTGCTGTTTTTATTACCCTGCTTCTATGTCGATAGAGTCCGCATCACGTATCTTGGATGTGGCCCAAGTTTATGTTCAACTGGGATAGGAGGAGTGCACTGACATCAGTAGCAGGCAGAGTAGAAGATTCTTAAGAAAATGATTTACTCTCATTTGGAAAAGAATGGACTTATTAGTGATAGTCAGTATGGCTTTGTAGAGGGGAGATCTTGACTCAAATTTGACTAAGTTCTTTAAGTAAACAACCAAGATGATTTGGGGGTAGTATATATAAATCATATGGATGAAAATGCAAGTGGAAGAATTAGCAAGTTTGGAGATAATACAAAAACTAGTGGCATTGTGGATAGTGAGGAAGGTTGTTGAAGGATACAGCAGGATATAAATCAGCTGAAAAGTTGGACATAGAAATGACAGATATTTTAATCCAGAGAAGTGTGAGGTTATGCATTTTGGGAGGCCAATGCAAGAAGAAAGTCTACAGGACCCTTAGGAGTGTTGATGCACAGAGTACCTCGGTGTGCAAACTCCTAGAAAGTGGCAACACAAGTGGGTAAGGTGGTAAAGATGACGTACAACAGGCTTGCCTTCATTGGTCAGTGCACTGAGTGAAGAAGTTGGCAAGTCATTTACAGCTGTATAAAACTTGAGGCCACATTTGGAGCAGTGCATACGGCTCTGGTCACCATACCATAGGAAGGAGGTGGAGGCTTTAGGGATATGCAAAAGTGGTTTAACAGGATTTTGTCTGGATCGAGGTGTATTGGCTATGGTGA
Organism: Stegostoma tigrinum; assembly: GCF_030684315.1. Taxonomy (NCBI): domain Eukaryota; kingdom Metazoa; phylum Chordata; class Chondrichthyes; order Orectolobiformes; family Stegostomatidae; genus Stegostoma; species Stegostoma tigrinum. The sequence continues at coordinate 15,975,967 of NC_081367.1, read as the reverse complement.
GAGGTTGGACAAACTTTGACATTTGAGGCTGAGGTCGGGGGTGGGGGTGAGGGGAGGTGACATGACCTGAGAGAAGCTCACAATTATGAGAGGTATGTTTAGGGTGGATAGTTAATCTTTCTCCCGGGGTTAAAATGTCAAACACTTGGGGGGCTAAGATTAACGTGAGGGAGGAGAAGTCTATAGAAGATGTGTGAGCCATGTATTTTTTTAAACACAGAGGGTGGTGGGTGCCTGGAATGCGCTGCCTGCAGAAGTAGTAGCAGCAAATACAATAGCAATGTTTAAGGGGCATTTAGACAGACCAATGAGCAGACAGGGAATAGAGAGGTACAGATCATGTGCAGGCAGATGGGATTAGTTTAGAATGGTGTTGAGGTTGGTACAGACATCATGGGCTGAAGGGATACTGTCCTATCTTCTATGTTCTATGTCCCTAGTCCCACTATGCCATTGGTTACAACATACGTTTAGAAATATTTTGCCTCGATCTCAATATGTTCAATTGTAAGTTTTATGTATGTCAGACTTTGAACAAGATATCTATTAAACATATTTCTTGTAATAAGCATGAGATTATCCACTGACTTATGATGAAACACAACCCATTCAATGAAAATGCAGAATTGGTTAATGCACACTTTAAAAGAGAAAGCATTTCTTAATTCAAACAGTCTAAAATACACTTAAATGCATACGTACGGATATACTCAGGTAGTGGGGAACAAAAGGATTTCTGTCTGCACAGATTCACTCTAAAAGGAAAAAAAAACACTCTTTTGCTCAGGATGATTATTCTTGAAGGTAATATTAGTAAAGCATAGAATGTTCTAAATTTTTGATCTGGTGGTCTTGCATAAATGCTCAAATAACCAAACCGGGTTTTTGGCAGACAGTTTGCTCAATAAATGCATTGCTGAGAAATTCACGCACTCTTCCAGAAGAACAACCTGTTTCATGCTGAGTGCACCCACAGAGATGTTTCAGAAACAGAAGACAAAAGCTGGACAATAAAATGTGAGGCTGGATGAACACAGCAGGCCAAGCAGCATCCCAGGAGCACAAAAGCTGACGTTTCGGGCCTAGACCCTTCATCAGAGAGGGGGATGGGGGGAGGGAACTGGAATAAATAGGGAGAGAGGGGGAGGCGGACCGAAGATGGAGAGTAAAGAAGATAGGTGGAGAGGGTGTAGGTGGGGAGGTAGGGAGGGGATAGGTCAGTCCAGGGAAGACGGACAGGTCAAGGAGGTGGGATGAGGTTAGTAGGTAGCTGGGGGTGCGGCTTGGGGTGGGAGGAAGGGATGGGTGAGAGGAAGAACCGGTTAGGGAGGCAGAGACAGGTTGGACTGGTTTTGGGATGCAGTGGGTGGGGGGGAGGAGCTGGGCTGGTTGTGTGGTGCAGTGGGGGGAGGGGATGAACTGGGCTGGTTTAGGGATGCAGTGGGGGAAGGGGAGATTTTGAAACTGGTGAAGTCCACATTGATACCATATGGCTGCAGGGTTCCCAGGCGGAATATGAGTTGCTGTTCCTGCAACCTTCGGGTGGCATCATATGGTATCAATGTGGACTTCACCAGTTTCAAAATCTCCCCTTCCCCCACTGCATCCCTAAACCAGCCCAGTTCATCCCCTCCCCCCACTGCACCACACAACCAGCCCAGCTCCCCCCCCCCCACCCACTGCATCCCAAAACCAGTCCAACCTGTCTCTGCCTCCCTAACCGGTTCTTCCTCTCACCCATCCCTTCCTCCCACCCCAAGCCGCACCCCCAGCTACCTACTAACCTCATCCCACCTCCTTGACCTGTCCGTCTTCCCTGGACTGACCTATCCCCTCCCTACCTCCCCACCTACACCCTCTCCACCTATCTTCTTTACTCTCCATCTTCGGTCCGCCTCCCCCTCTCTCCCTATTTATTCCAGTTCCCTCCCCCCATCCCCCTCTCTGATGAAGGGTCTAGGCCCGAAACGTCAGCTTTTGTGCTCCTGGGATGCTGCTTGGCCTGCTGTGTTCATCCAGCCTCACATTTTATTATCTTGGAATCTCCAGCATCTGCAGTTCCCATTATCTCTGATACAAAAGCTGGACATATTGTTTAAGTGTCTTTGCCCCAACTGATTCCAAACAGAGCCAAACCTCCTTGACACACGCTGTTCAAAAACAATTTCCATTAAAAGTCAGGTAGGTGACATTTGAGAAGTGGGTTCATGTAGTTGCCTGAAATTATTTGATTTCCACTAAGCCTCCTTTTTAAAATTTGAATTTAAAATCCAAGGTTCTCTCAATAACTTTTTTTTAGACGACAAAATCTAATCCATAACTTTGTATAGGACTTGTAATAGATTCACTTTTCCACAATTTTTAAACTCAGGTCCTCAGGAATGATGAAGTAACTTCAGGACATTAAGATCAAATAAGAACATTGGTAATTAGATTTCCATCTTCGCCTTCCATAAATTCTGCGAGGTGTGCTGGGAGGAATTAATTTGATCCATGTTCCCTTTTGGATTTGGAATGGATCAGTAAAACATTGGAATTCTGAACAAAATAATTTTAAAGTGTCTAATCCTAACTCAAGCAGACTATAATTTCAAATGCATTTTGTTATTTAATTAATTTTCAATTAATGATAGATAAAGTGAGAGATGAAAGCAATTAGCTGAAATAAATTGGACAGAAAGATCATCAGATTAGTTAGTGCACAGAAAATGTATGATGTTCAAACAGGATGTGATTACAATACAGACTTCTGTAAGCAAAAAGAATAAGTGGTGAAAACATTAAGGCAGATGTATATGAACTTTGTTAATGAAAGATTAATAAAATGAAGCTCAGTTTAGATTCCAGTAACATGTCAAGGTTGCAAATTGTATGAATTGGTTTGGAACAATGATATGGTGGAAGATAATCCATTGGCAAGATGTATATCAGAAATAAATGGAACCAAGGACGAATGCTTGGGAACTTTAGAGCAGAAATAGAGAAAGGAGCATGGGGAATGATTGTAAGAGATGCTCTGATTTTATTCCGAAATAAATATGGAACCTCGTGAAGGCAATGCCATGCACCTGGCCAGGAGGAGATCACTAGTGAAGCCCTATTAACATTGTGGAAATTGCAAAGAGAGATAAAGCAACACTTTTATACTAATCGAGAAAGCAACATCAAAAGCCATGGAAGCAATTTTGCTTGTTTGAAGAAATAAAGATAGGCTGGAGGAACTTAAACAATGAGTTATGATTGGGATACATTAAAATGCTTCATGCTTTAACAGCTGAATGGAGTCAAGCTGGATTTAGTCTCCAAAGTAAAGCACTAAGATGCTTTCCTTGAAACTCCTTACTTAAAGCATTTGAGCTACGCACGTTCTCTTAGGCTCTGGTAGAACTTCTGCCTCCACTCTCTAGGCTGGCTTTCTCTCCTTGGTGTTTTGTTGAGGTTTATTTTGTGTTCCTCAAGAAGCAATTCTACTGCTTCTTTATCAATGTGTTACGACTTTTTCTGATTATCCCTTGATCTGTTTCAACCCGATATGTTCTAGGTTGCCTTGTTTACTATGATCATTATTTCTCTCTGTTTACCCCCTCTCTATGCTATGCACTCAAATGATTCTATCCCTAAATGACCCTATGGCCTTGTTGGAAATAGATTGATGATAAATGTGGTTCATTTCTTCTTTGGCTGTACACCACACTCTGGAGTCTGAAATTTGTGATCACTACGCTGACTGCTGAATTATCAGGTGATGCTGTGTAATTCCCAAATAGGTTGCTCAAGAATTTCAAGTCCCAGCGCTCCTGGTTTTACTTGTTTCTCATTGAAGACCGGGAAATCATTTATGAGAATAAGATGTTAAAGTGACTGAAAGTACTGTAGTTTGACATTATTTAGTGTATAATCTGCCATGGTTTCTGTTTTTTCCTTATTTTGATACATTTCTCTTCTCACATTTGTACTTCCCAGATTTCTTTCATATTTGTCCCAGCCTGAAAATGTCTGGCAACTTCTGACCTGCAGGTTTCAACCTTTTTCTATGACTTGCACTTCAGAGAATCAACAGCGCAGAAATTGACCCATTGCATTTGTGCCTGACAGAAGAAAATCACCTAATTAATCCCATTTTCCTGCACTTGGCCCGTAGCCTTGTGGATGCACAACCAAACACTTCTATTTCCTCTGCTTCATTTACTGGTATTATTGATGGTCTGTTTTCTGGTATTCCTGCATGTATTCAGTTGTTGATTCATACTTCATTCGTCTCAATCTGAAATGTTTAATCACAGATGACAATTTTAGGTTTGTTCTTCTTTTGAAGGCAAAATGACCAATGGCTCATGGTTTGTTTTTGTTTTAAACTGCAAGCTACTTATTCAATTTAACACCAGTAGTGAATCGTCCATATAAATGTCTTAAATACTCTACATACATACCAGAAGGTTTACTGAAACTACAGCAGCTTGAATTAACATCGAACCACTCCTGAAAGAAGAAACATTTTTGAGATTCCTGTGAGGTACCTTTAGAATAATTGACAATTAGCCAAAGAAGACAATATTGAAAAGGTCAATGAGAAACTTGGTCAAACAGGGTTTTGTAGGGGCCTTTTTGTAGGCACAATAGAAAGGATGAGGTTGAAGCTTGTGAGCTAGATGGCCATTAGCGCGGCTGGCCGTTAGTGAAGCACTGAAGGAATGGGAGAAATGTAAGAAGTCAGAGTTAGAGTTTGTGGAAGACCTGATGACTTCTGACGTTCCAGGCATTGGTGAAAGAGTCCTATTGCACGAGTGGAATTTGTGGGGCATTATTGACATTTCTAGTTGTATTTGAATGTTATAGTCCATGGCTTTGTGAGCTATCTCCCTTTTTGTATACTGATTGCTGTTAATTTTCTTCTTGAAAATAAATCATTCCCTCTGCAAAAGTGGATAAACAAAGGTTGAGTATAGAATTCATCAAACTACACAGTTCATCTCCAGCACCATCTCTGATTCACTTTCGCTTTTCCAGCTCCATGCTGTCTTTCACCTCGGTAACAAGTAAAAAACACTTACCTCACAATTTTGATGTTATTGGAATAAATTTGTAACACAGGTGACAAATGATGTATTCTCTTGAAAATTAGACCATTGGTTAATTGGAGATTTGTTTAAACTTAGTTGGAGAAAATCATTCCAACGCTAGCTAGTAATGAAAGCCTTGTGGACACGAAGTGCAGGAGTACAAAGTGCTAACTTATAATGGTGTGACTGTATGAGGTAAGGCTGCTCAGCTCAGACACACTTATCACAGAGGAGCCAAAGCATGGTGTCAACTAACAGTTATTCAGAGGTGCTTTAATGCTGCTAACCAAAGCAACTTTCTGCTACTGATCTATAGTATGCGTATTATATCACACAATATTTAGCTGCTATATTTTGACAGACAATGCTTGTTCAAATGTGTGAATTTTAAATCAGTACTGTGCTAACTTCTAAGTGCATTGTTTGTTTATTATTGACCTAATGATCATCATTTCTAGCATATGCTGCTCAGGTCAGTAACAGCATGTGGGAAACTAATATTTAGAACTGAACAAGTCATTTATTAAGAGACCTTGCTTTTTATCACCATTTTCTGGAAAGTAAGACTTTGATCTCTCTCAATATCCAGCAATTCCTATGTTTGTAGGTTATGAATTTTCGGCCCTTGGAGTATTTGCAGTTCATTAATTACGGGCAAGAGCCATCCACGTGAGAGGATGCTTTTGGGGAGATGGTGAAGTAATGGTCATGTCACTGGACTCTAGGGCTTCCAGAGGCCCAGGCTAATGCTGCACAACTGGTGAATTTTAAATTGAATTAATAAATCTGCGATATAAAGCTGATCTCTAATGTTGACCATAACCACCGCCATTGATGGACCTTTGCTACCCAGCTGCTTAGTATTGCCCTTTACCAAAGCAAATCTTAACCTGTCTGGCCCTTATATGATACCAGACCCACAGTAATCTGTTTGACTTCTGACAGCCCTCTGAAATGCAAGCGAGATTTTCAATTCAAGCAATCAGGGATGCGCGAGAAATGTTTGTCTTGCCAGCAACATGTACATCCCATGAAAATATTTTTTATTTCAACAATTGCTATGGATAGCGATAACACGGTGTGAATCTGGATGAACACAGCAGGCCAAGCAGCATCAGAGCTGCAGGAAAGCTTGACGTTTCAGGTTGGGACCCATCTTCAGAAGAAGGGTCCCGACCCAAAATGTCAAGCTATCTTGCTCCTCTGCTACTTGGCCTGCTGTGTTCATCCAGCTTCACACCGTGTTATCTCAGATTCTCCAGCATCGGCAGTTCCTACTATCTCTTATTATGGATAGAGTTTGGTTCAAATGCATGCAAAGAGTTCTGAAGCCTTTTTAAAAAAAAATTATGAACAAATTCTCATCAAAAAACATTTGAGTTATGTGTTGTAGGATTTGTAAGAAAAATCAACATGCCCTGAGAAAACATGTTCCACTCGGTAGTCTTCTTTTAGCACAGATGCATTCGGTGTCAGGTGTGCAACCTAAAGCAGAACATTTCAAATTGGAATTCAGACAATGAAGCCCATTTATTGTTAATCAGGCTAATCTGAAATTGGGCCTCAGAAACATGCTAGAAACACATCCACTGTAAAGACAACTGGTAGTATTGCTATGGATGTTCATCCTCTAAACAAGTCTTGTTGCCAACCATTACAAACAGTCAACATGTATTGCCCACCAAAATGAAATCTTTGGACGGTATTGAAATCTGAACTGCTTGTTATCATTAAATGAAGTATTGACTTTAAAACGTTTAATTTTATGAGGCAAGCCATTATTTGGCCAATTACTGTATATTGCTAATAATAGGCTTTAATGCTGTGCATCAAACAGTTTAAACTACAACAATGATTAGAATGTAGTAAACAAATCCAACTTGATTTTTGTTCAACTCAAAGGCATCTAGTAGGGTTTTTAAGAGGCTGTATGTTTATGGCAACATCTCCGATTAGAATCCCTAAAGTGAACAGGCATGTCATTTAGTGATAATGGGAGATAATAAGATGTGAGGCTGGATGAACACAGCAGGAGCACAAAAGCTGATGTTTCGGGGCTAGACCCTTCATCAGAGAGGGGGATGGGGAGAGGGAACTGGAATAAATAGGGAGAGAGGGGGATGCGGACCGAAGATGGAGAGAAAAGAAGATAGGTAGGGAGGGGATAGGTCAGTCCAGGGAAGACGGACAGGTCAAGGAGGTGGGATGAGGTTAGTAGGTAGATGGGGGTGCGGCTTGGGGTGGGAGGAAGGGATGGGTGAGAGGAAGAAGAGATTAGGGAGGCAGAGACAGGTTGGACTGGTTTTGGGATGCAGTGGGAGGAGGGGACAAATTGGGCTGGTTTGGGATGCGGTGGGGGAAGGGGAGATTTTGAAGCTGGTGAAGTCCACATTGATACCATTGGGCTGCAGGGTTCCCAAGCTGAATATGAGTTGCTGTTCCTGTAACCTTTGGGTGGCATCATTGTGGCACTGCAGGAGGCCCATGATGGACATGTCATCTAAAGAATGGGAGGGGGAGTGGAAATGATTTGTGACTGGGAGTTGCAGTTGCTTATTGCGAACCGAGCGGAGGTGTTCTGCAAAGCAGTCCCCAAGCCTCCGCTTGGTTTCCCCAATGTGGAGGAAGCCACACCGGGTACAGTGGATGCAGTATACCACATTGGCAGATGTGCAGGTGAACCTCTGCTTAATGTGGAAAGTCATCTTGGGGCCTGGGATAGGGGTGAGGGAGGAGGTGTTGGGGCAAGTGTAGCATTTCCTGCGGTTGCAGGGGAAGGTGCCGGGTCTGGTGGGGTTGGAGGGGAGTGTGGAGCGAACAAGCGAGTCATGGAGAGAATGGTCTCTCCGGAAAGCAGACAAGGGTGGGGATGGAAAAATGTCTTGGGTGGTGGGGTCAGATTGTAAATGGTGGAAGTGTCGGAGGATGATGCGTTGTATCCGGAGGTTGGTGGGATGGTGTGTGAGAACGAGGGAGATCCTCTTTGGGCAGTTGTGGCAGGGGCGGGGTGTGAGGGATGTGTACGGGAAATGCGGGAGACGCGGTCAAGGGCGTTCTCGACCACTGTGGGGGGAAAGTTGCGGTCCTTGAAGAACTTGGACATCTGGGATGTGCGGGAGTGGAATGCCTCATCGTGGGAGCAGATGCGGCGGAGGCGGAGGAATTGGGAATAGGGGATGGAATTTTTGCAGGAGGGTGGGTGGGAGGAAGTGTATTCTAGGTAGCTGTGGGAGTCGGTGGGCTTGAAATGGACATCAGTTACAAGCTGGTTGCCTGAGATGGAGACTGAGAGGTCCAGGAAGGTAAGGGATGTGCTGGAGATGGCCCAGATAAGCTGAAGGTTGGGGTGGAAGGTGTTGGTGAAGTGGATGAACTGTTCGAGCTCCTCTGGGGAGCAAGAGGTGGTGCCGATACAGTCATCAATGTAACGGAGGAAGAGGTGGGGTTTGGGGCCTGTTTAGGTGCAGAAGAGGGACTGTTCCACATAACCTACAAAGAGGCAGGCATAGTTGGGGCCCATGCGGGTGCCCATGGCCACCCCCTTAGTCTGTAGGAAGTGGGAGGAATCGAAAGAGGAGTTGTTGAGGGTGAGGACGAGTTCGGCTAGGGCATGTCATTTAGCCCACTGAGCCCACACCGCCCCTCCAAAGAGCATCCCACCTCGACCCACCCTGTCTCTGTAACCCTAGTCAACCCACCTGCCAGCACATCCCTCGACACTGCGCAATTTAGCATGGCCAGTCCACCTCACCCACATATCTTTGGACTGTGGGAGGAAGCAGAGGCATGATAAGGAAACCCATGCAGGCATGGGGAAAATATGCAAACTCAAAACTCCTGAGGCTGGAATCAAATCTGAATCCCTGATGCTGTTAGGCAGCAGTGCTAACCACTTTATTTTCAGCAGAGATAATGGGAACTGCAGATGCTGGAGATTCCAAGATAATAAAATGTGAGGCTGGATGAACACAGCAGGCCAAGCAGCATCTCAGGAGCACAAAAGCTGACGTTTCGGGCCTAGACCCTTCATCAGAGAGGGGGATGGGGGGAGGGAACTGGAATAAATAGGGAGAGAGGGGGAGGCGGACCGAAGATGGAGAGTAAAGAAGATAGGTGGAGAGGGTGTAGGTGGGGAGGTAGGGAGGGGATAGGTCAGTCCAGGGAAGACGGACAGGTCAAGGAGGTGGGATGAGGTTAGTAGGTAGCTGGGGGTGCGGCTTGGGGTGGGAGGAAGGGATGGGTGAGAGGAAGAACCGGTTAGGGAGGCAGAGACAGGTTGGACTGGTTTTGGGATGCAGTGGGTGGGGGGGAAGAGCTGGGCTGGTTGTGTGGTGCAGTGGGGGGACCGCTTTGCAGAACACCTCCGCTCAGTTCGCAACAAACAACTGCACCTCCCAGTCGCAAACCATTTCCACTCCCCCTCCCATTCTCTTGATGACATGTCCATCATGGGCCTCCTGCACTGCCACAATGATGCCACCCGAAGGTTGCAGGAACAGCAACTCATATTCCGCCTGGGAACCCTGCAGCCATATGGTATCAATGTGGACTTCACCAGTTTCAAAATCTCCCCTTCCCCTACTGCATCCCTAAACCAGCCCAGTGCATCCCCTCCCCCCACTGCACCACACAACCAGCCCAGCTCTTCCCCCCCACCCACTGCATCCCAAAACCAGTCCAACCTGTCTCTGCCTCCCTAACCGGTTCTTCCTCTCACCCATCCCTTCTTCCCACCCCAAGCCGCACCCCCAGCTACCTACTAACCTCATCCCACCTCCTTGACCTGTCTGTCTTCCCTGGACTGACCTATCCCCTCCCTACCTCCCCACCTACACCCTCTCCACCTATCTTCTTTACTCTCCATCTTCGGTCCGCCTCCCCCTCTCTCCCTATTTATTCCAGTTCCCTCCCCCCATCCCCCTCTCTGATGAAGGGTCTAGGCCCGAAACGTCAGCTTTTGTGCTCCTGAGATGCTGCTTGGCCTGCTGTGTTCATCCAGCCTCACATTTTATTACTTTATTTTCAGCACTTGTTTTAAGTTCATTGCTCAGAATTAAATGAAATTTCTCCATTTTTGACCTTGTCTGACCACGCGTTAAATTCCAATTATTTGAGAGATTTGTGCAAGCTTTGTGCAGTTTTCAGAGATTCTGTCTTTCCTTACAAAGAACTAAACAGTTTGATTTTCTTTGTTTGCAGTTACCCTCTTGGATTCCATGTCAGCTCCTGGAGACTTGGGCTGGGTTGCATATCCTCCAGAAGGGGTGAGTATACAGTATTCCTCTTCTTTCAAGTAAGTTGCCTCACAAGGACAAAGCTGTTCAAGTTTAACATGTAATATTTGGTTTGAATCCTTTTGCCTTGATAACTACCTTTTACGCACTTCTAACAAAATTGCACGTTCACAGAACCGCAGAATTGTCATGGCACTGGAGACTCTTCAGTCAAGCATTATTTCCTGGAGTCAATCTCTTGCTTTTCTCCCCACACCCTTACACACTATTCCTATCCAAATAAACCAGCCTCCACTACATTTCCACCCCTAACTACTCTCTGTGCATGAGGTGTTTTTATTCCCCATACATCATCCTTCCTTTCTTTTTTTTTGCACATCACTTTAAATTTATACTCTCTCATTTTTGTTCCTTTAAGCAGAAACAGGTTTTCCTATCTAGTCTATCCAGCCTGTTCCTGATTTTAGAAAATCTCTACCAGATCTCCTCTAAGCCACCTTCTGTCCAAGAACACTCGCAAATTCTTCAGTCTTTCCATGATTCTCATTCCTGGATCAAGTCTTGCACTCTTGCCAATGTATTTACATCCTTCTTACAATGTGGCATCCAGGACTGTACAAAATATTCCAGCTGAGGTGTAACTAGTCTTGACTGCTTGAAAATTAATGCAGTGACCTAGCCACTCGAACTGCTTTGCTTTCTCTGTGATTTGCCTAGCTTAATGTGTTTGGTCAGCATTACGTCATTTACTGTAAGGCAGTTGAAGTGACAGTAATGGGAAATATATTTGCCTGTTGATCAATCAAAGAGGAGACTTGGAGATTTAAAGTTGTGGGATTTTGGTTGTAGGAAGGGAGGAGAAGAAATGATGAAACGCTATTTATTTTCACTTCTCAAAAGGTCTTTTGTTACCAGATTTTGTTTAAGCCAGGCAAGTTAGAAAGGAGAAGGGTCCAGACCTGAAACATCAGTTTTCCTGCTCCTGTGATGCTGCTTGTGTTCATCCAACTCTACACTTTGTTGTCTCAGATTCTCCAGTGTTGGCGGTTCCTACTATTTCTAGAAAGGAGAAAGATGTGGAGTTACAAGAACAGAGGAGGTATAAATGGAGAGTGTGAGGCAGGCATCGTCGCATGTAGCTGCCATCCAAAAAGAGGACAGAGGAGGTTAGGATTGTGTACAGTGTACAGTGTACATGAGTACAGTGAAAAGTTTACAAGTTGCCACATACAGTGCCATCTTAGGTATCTGTGTACAGATACTAGAGTACAAATTCTTGGAGGGGGGGGATGGTGTGTGGAGATAGAAATTCACAGTCCAGCATTACAAGCATAATGATGATGATTTCATTTATAAATATAAAGAAAAGAAACAAACTTCTTTCCTTTTTATAAAAAGAAAATTTTAAGACAAAGTCCATTTCACAGGTCCAGGACTGAGGAGCGCCCGCCCGCCCACCACCCCCCATCCCCCCACCAGCAAACCCTTTTAAAATCCCAGGCCAGACCCACCACAATGCCAAGGAAAATGCCACATGGAGTCACAGACTGAAGCCGCCAAAAGGAGACCCAATTTAAGTGTGGAAGGCTGTAATGTGCCTAATCAAAAGATAAGATGTTGTCACTCAAGCTTGCTGCTAGCTTCAGTAGAACAGTGGGACAGACTGAGGAGATGTAAATCAGGGCGGGTGTGTGGGAAGGAGAATTACTGTGACAGTCAGTCCAAACTATGGGACAACTGATTGTGATGTTGTTTGAAAAAGGCAATCTGCAGTTACATTGTGAGTGTCTCAATTTTTTTTGTCTGGTGACATTGTGCAATCACAAAGAGAGTTCCTGTAAGATCAAAATAGGGCACTGCTTCACAGATGGCAATTTGTAGGAGAATTTAAATACAGCAGAGCTAATTTCAATTTTTGATCTTCCCCAGCAGTGACCCATTCTTATGCAGGCATTCAGTGAGTGTTACCTGAGTTTGTAGGAAGTATTTGTAAATTTCTTGGCATGAGTGCTAACCTAATGGGTTACGTGGTAAGCCTGTTGTAGAGGGTGCCCAATTTTTCTTTATGTTGATGTTAGTGAAGAAAATCTACTGCACCAATGGGAAAATTACCTCATTGTTTTGGTATAAGCTTTTCTTTCTCAATCCCACTTCTTTGCATGTGTGTTACCCTCATGTCCTTGTGTACTGTCGTTTGTCTTTGTGTAGGGTGCGAACAAAAACTATGATGATGATGATGAGGATAAAAGCAAGAGCTACAAATGATGGAAATCAGATACAAAATAGAAAGCAAAAATAGCCAGCAAAACTCTGCAGGCGTGGCACCATCTGTGAACAGAAAGCAGGGCTAACATTTTGGGTCCAGTGACTAACATCTAGGCAAATGATGGCTTTTATACAGAAGGTGGGGTGAGGGGAGAGGAGGGATGGGAGAAAGCAAACAACAGGTGGAGCTAGAGGCTAAAAAGAGAAAAACAGTTGGAAAGACAAAAGAGATAATGGGAACTGCAGATGCTGGAGATTCCAAGATAATAAAATGTGAGGCTGGATAAACACAGCAGGCCAAGCAGCATCTCAGGAGCACAAAAGCTGACGTTTCGGGTCTGGACCCTTCATCAGAGAGGGGGATGGGGGGAGGGAACTGGAATAAATAGGGAGAGAGGGGGAGGCGGACCGAAGATGGAGAGAAAAGAAGATAGGTGGAGAGAGTATAGGTGGGGAGGTAGGGAGGGGATAGGTCAGTCCAGGGAAGACGGACAGGTCAAGGAGGTGGAATGAGGTTAGTAGGTAGCTGGGGGTGCGGCTTGGGGTGGGAGGAAGGGATGGGTGAGAGGAAGAACAGGTTAGGGAGGCAGAGACAGGTTGGACTGGTTTTGGGATGCAGTGGGTGTGGGGGAAGAGCTGGGCTGGTTGTGTGGTGCAGTGGGGGGAGGGGACGAACTGGGCTGGTTTAGGGATGCAGTAGGGGAAGGAGAGATTCATCTCTTCATCTCCAACTGCCGTCGAGCTCTTCATCTCCAACTGCCGTCGAGCTCTTCATCTCCAACTGCCGTCGAGACATTAACCGCCTCAACCTCTCCACCCCTCTCTTCCACTCCAACCTCTCCCCCGCAGAACGGGCAGCCCTCCGCTCCCTCCGCTCCAACCCCAACCTCACCATCAAACCCGCAGACAAGGGTGGCGCAGTTGTAGTATGGCGCACTGACCTCTACATCGCCGAGGCCAGACGCCAACTCTCCGACACCACCTTCTACCGCCCCCTAGATCATGACCCCACACCCGAGCACCAAACCATCATCTCCAACACCATTCATGACCTCATCACCTCAGGGGACCTCCTACCCACAGCCTCCAACCTCATTGTTCCCCAACCCCGCGCGGCCCGTTTCTATCTCCTTCCCAAAATCCACAAACCTGCCTGCCCTGGTCGACCCATCGTCTCAGCCTGCTCCTGCCCCACCGAACTCATCTCCACCTATCTGGACTCCGTTTTCTCCCCTTTGGTCCAGGAACTCCCCACCGACATCCGTGACACCACCCACGCCCTCGACCTCCTCCAGGACTTCAAATTCCCTGGCCCCAACACCTCATATTCACCATGGACGTCCAGTCCCTATACACCTGCATTCCGCATGCAGATGGCCTCAAGGCCCTCCGCTTCTTCCTGTCCCGCAGGCCCGACCAGTCCCCCTCCACCGACACTCTCATCCGCCTAGCTGAACTCGTCCTCACACTCAACAACTTCTCTTTTGACTCCTCCCACTTCCTACAGACTAAGGGGGTGACCGTGGGCACCCGCATGGGCCCCAGCTATGCCTGCCTCTTTGTAGGTTACGTGGAACAGTCCCTCTTCCGCACCTACACAGGCCCCAAACCCCACCTCTTCCTCCGGTACATTGATGACTGTATCGGCACCGCCTCTTGCTCCCCAGAGGAGCTCAAACAGTTCATCCACCTCACCAACACCTTCCACCCCAACCTTCAGTTCACCTGGGCCATCTCCAGCACATCCCTCACCTTCCTGGACCTCTCAGTCTCCATCTCAGGCAACCAGCTTGTAACTGATGTCCATTTCAAGCCCACCGACTCCCACAGCTGCCTAGAATACACCTTCTCCCACCCACCCTCCTGCAAAAATTCCATCCCCTATTCCCAATTCCTCCGCCTCCGCCGCATCTGCTCCCACGATAAGACATTCCACTCCCGCACATCCCAGATGTCCAAGTTCTTCAAGGACCGCAACTTTACCCCACAGGGATCGAGAACGCCCTTGACCGCGTCTCCCGTATTTCCCGCAACACATCGCTCACACCCCGCCCCCGCCACAACCGCCCTAAGAAGATCCCCCTCGTTCTCACACACCACCCTACCAACCTCCGGATACAACGCATCATCCTCCGACACTTTCGCCATTTACAATCCGACCCCACCACCCAAGACATTTTTCCATCCCCACCCCTGTCTGCTTTCCGGAGAGACCACTGTCTCCGTGACTCCCTTGTTCGCTCCACACTGCCCTCCAACCCCACCACATCCGGCACCTTCCCCTGCAACCGCAGGAAATGCTACACTTGCCCCCACACCTCCTCCCTCACCCCTATCCCAGGCCCCAAGATGACATTCCACATTAAGCAGAGGTTCACCTGCACATCTGCCAATGTGGTATACTGCATTCAGTGTACCCGGTGCGGCTTCCTCTACATTGGGGATACCAAGCGGAGGCTTGGAGACCGCTTTGCAGAACACCTCCGCTCAGTTCGCAACAAACAACTGCACCTCCCAGTCGCAAACCATTTCCACTCCCCCTCCCATTCTCTAGATGACATGTCCATCATGGGCCTCCTGCGGTGCCACAATGATGCCACCCGAAGGTTGCAGGAACAGCAACTCATATTCCGCCTGGGAACCCTGCAGCCTAATGGTATCAATGTGGACTTCACCAGTTTCAAAATCTCCCCTTCCCCTACTGCATCCCTAAACCAGCCCAGTTCGTCCCCTCCCCCCACTGCACCACACAACCAGCCCAGCTCTTCCCCCCCCCCACCCACTGCATCCCAAAACCAGTCCAACCTGTCTCTGCCTCCCTAACCTGTTCTTCCTCTCACCCATCCCTTGCTCCCACCCCAAGCCGCACCCCCATCTACCTACTAACCTCATCCCACCTCCTTGACCTGTCCGTCTTCCCTGGACTGACCTATCCCCTCCCTACCTCCCCACCTATACTCTCTCCACCTATCTTCTTTACTCTCCGTCTTCGGTCCGCCTCCCCCTCTCTCCCTATTTATTCCAGTTCCCTCTCCCCATCCCCCTCTCTGATGAAGGGTCCAGGCCCGAAACATCAGCTTTTGTGCTCCTGAGATGCTGCTTGGCCTGCTGTGTTCATCCAGCCTCACATTTTATTATCTTGGAAAGACAAAAGAGTGGGTACAAGTCAGCCTGAGGGAATGAAAAGCTGCTACTGAGGACTAATAGTCGCTGACAATGTGTTGTGTGTAGTAGCAGACTGTGTGATGACAAGGCCTAGTTTTTGGGAGATTGGGTAAGAACATGGGAGAAGGTG
Source organism: Stegostoma tigrinum (assembly GCF_030684315.1). NCBI lineage: Eukaryota > Metazoa > Chordata > Chondrichthyes > Orectolobiformes > Stegostomatidae > Stegostoma > Stegostoma tigrinum. Next base: position 15,960,113 of record NC_081367.1, on the reverse strand, counting down.
CCTCCAGCCCTCAAGTTGTTGAACTCAATATCGAATCCAGAAGGCTGCAGAGTTCCTGAGTGGAAAATGAGGTGCTGTTCTTTCAGTTTGCACTGAGCTTCGCTGGAGCGCTGGAGCACAGCAGGAAGCCTGAGACAGCTGCTGGCCAGTGATCAAAGTGGTGTGTCGAATTGGCAGGCAACTGGAAGCTTTGGGTCATTTTTGTGTATAGAATGCAGGTGGTCTGTTAAGTGGTCACCCAGTCTGTGCTTTGTCTCCCTAGCGTAAGAGGAGACCACATGTTGAGCAGTAAATACAATAGACTAGATTAAGTGAACTGCAGGAAGAATTCTGCTTCACCTACAGAGTGTGTCTAGATGTTGCAAGGAAGGAGGAAGTGAGCGAGCAGGTACCTACACCTTCTGTGATTGCAGTGGAAGGTGTCATGGGGAGACATTAAAACTGGAGGAAAAGTGGATCAAGGCATCATGGAGGGAATGACCCCTGTGGAAGGCTAACCAGGAAGGCAAGAGGAATGTGTCTGGTGGCAGAAGTGGGGATAATGACCCTCTCACATGGATGTTTGTGGAAGGGAAGGGAAGAGAAGAGTTGAGGGCTGAAGTGCAGGAGATGGATTGGATCAGGCTGAGGGTCCATCCCCACTCTCCTCACAACCTCCATCCCTGTAACTGGATTCTCTACTTCCTGACCCATAGAGTGCAATCAGTAAGAATAGGTGACAACACAACCACCACCAGAATCCTCAATATTGGTGCCAGGCATGGCTGCATACTCAGCCCCCTACTATCCTCCTTATACACACACACAAACATGTGGCCAAATTCTGCCCTGACTTCATTTATAAGTTTGCCAACAACACCACCATTGTAGGGTGAATTTTAAACTACGATGAGACAGGATACAGGAAAGAGATTGCATGCTTAGCAGCACATTGTAAAGACAAAAATATCTCAATGTCTGCAAAATGAAGGAGCTGGCCATTGGCTTCAGGAAGTGGAGTGGAGGCCAAGTCCCTGTCTGTATCAATGGTGCTGAGGTGGAGGTGTTCGAGAGCATAAAGTTCCTCAGACTGATGATCACCAATAATCAGTCCTGGTCCAACCACATTGACGCAAAGGTCAAGAAGGCACACCAGTCTCTACTTGCTCAGGGGGCTAAGGGAATTCAGTCTGTCCACAAAGACTTTTACCAACTTTTACCAACTTTTACAGATGCACCACAGAAAGTATCCTATGTGCCTGCGTCACAGTGTGATTTAGCAACTGCTGTCCCCATGACCACAAGAAGCTCCAGAGTTATGAACACAACACAGCCCATTATGCAAACCAGCCTTCCATCTGTACTTCCCACTGCCTTGGGACCAACGTAATCAAAGATCTCTTCCAGCCTGGTTATACCTTCTTCCATTGGGCAGAAGATATAAAAATTTGTGTACAATTACAAATACATTCAATTTCTTTCATATTCAAAACAGCACCCAAGTTTCCAGCTGGTCCTTGGCACAGATGTGGCTGGAGTATTTTTTTTTGTTGTTTTGAACAGTATAGATTGAAGGAAAAGTTAATGGAACTATAATACTTAGGATGAACGTAGATTGGAGAGGTGAAAACCAGGAGGCATAGATTTAATGTAATTGGAAAGAGAATTAGAAGAAAAGATGGGGAAGATTTATTACTCCGAGTTAATGGGAATGGGTTCTACCTACAGGCTCAAGACAGGGAGGGGAGGTGGGGCTGAGTAGAAGAAGTCTATTGTGGCAAGCTGGTGCAGATAGTGGTTATAGGGGATACCTGTGAGACAGACCTTATTTTGGAGAGCAGGATATCCACGTTCAGGCTTTCCCTTGCTTCTGAATCCTTCCATCAGCTTCAAACTTGCAACCAGTTCGGAAAACAGCCTTTAAATTGTCATTAGTTGCCCATCCACGGGCCTTACTTGGGCAAGATGGCTGGGGTGTCAGGTTGGATGAGAGGGTAATGGGGAAAGTCACCTGAGGTGAGCGTTCCATCATGATAATGTTACTATTCTAATCATTCAGATAACCAGTCAAATTTAAATTCCATTCATATGTCTGGTCTGAGAGTTAGTCTTGTAATTTTGACTACGGTTACTACCAAAAACCCATCTGGTACATTAAATGTCCTTTTTGGCATGAGGAGGAATTTCTTCAGACAGAGGGTGGTGAATCTGCTCAACTCACTGCTGCAGAAAGCTGTGGATAACAGCCCATTGAGTGTGTATTTGAGACAGAGAGGTTCTTGATTAGTAAGGGGATCAAAGATTAGGGGGATGGTGGGGGTTGAGAAATAGACCTGCTGTTATCAAAAGTAGAGAAGAGTTGAGAGGCCAAATGATCTAATTCTGCTCCCATTTCTTATAGTATGGAAATCTACAGTTCTTACCTGGTCTGGCCTACATGTATTTGCAAACACAGCAATACAGTTGAGTCTCAACTGCTCTTTGCAATGGCCTTGAAAGCAGTTCAGTTCAATGGCACTTCAGGATATGCAACAAATTAGTGACACCCAGATTCCATGAAAGAATTAAAATGAAATTGTGGGATCTCTGCCTACAAGCCTGTAATGGGGAAACATAGGGTTTTGCCACTTGACTGTGGCCTTAACAAAAATCTGACTGGTATAGTATAAATCTTTTAAAAGAAAAAAACCAGCACATTTTGCTTGATCTGGTCAACACGAGAGTCTGGTCCACCATGGCCTTTATCTGCTTGAATAGCCAATTTTGATTGTGTCTCTAATTTTAACAAAACATTATAAAGTTCTATACAGAGACATTAAGAAACAAAATTTCGATACTAAGCCAGGTAAGGAGATGGAAAAGATGAGCAAACTCTTGAGAGCAAAAGCATGGTTGAGGATTAGGTTGGAGTAAGAGAGCTCTAGGGAGGAAAACAGTAACAGGAAAAGAAAAACTTAAGCGACTGAAAGCATGGAGATGTATCAGAGTGATGAAAGTAGAGGACTGTGATGGGATAGTACAGAGATCTTGGAGGGGTGTGGTACTTGCAGAGATTACAGAGACACAGGGAAACAGCCTTGAGGTGATTTGAAAGCGTGAATGAAAATTTTAACCTGAGGCTTTGAGAGACAGCATTGCCGAAAGAACACGGTAATGATTCGATAGGGGGCTTTATAGAGGTCAGGATACAGGCAGAAGAGTTTTGCGTGAGCTCCAGTTTAGTGCGAGCCAGCGGATGTTAAGGAGATGGTCAGAGTGAGCTTGTTCTTGGAGTAAGTATTTGGCTGAAAGCTTATCCACAGGGTCAAATATGACTTAGTTGTCAATGGGCTGTTTTAGCCACAGTCACCAGGGAGATAGATGGAGTCAATCACTGTGTTCAAAGCGGTTAGGGATGGGCAATAGATGTGGTCTCAGAAACCGCCCACATTCCCTGGAATATGTCTGCTTAAGAAAGCTTCCTGGAATAGCTGAACAGAAAATGTTGCAATCATGAGGCTTCCGTGGCTTGCATTGCTACAATTATATGTCTGGCTGTTTAGGAGCTGAAGATGTTTGCCCAGATTTTAAGGAGCAGTTTTCAGCAACAAGTGAGTGCTGGGGTCTCAAGAATCCATTGGTAATGCATGTTTGTGGAAAGGTACACATGTCAGAAATTTTACCAGCATATCAGTGATTTATGTTCGCAATAGAAAAGGAGCAGAATAAAATACAGACATGAATCATCTGTGCTAATATTTTATCAAAGTATGTGAAGAAACTCTAAAATGTTATTTTAACAGCAAAGATTTAATGTGATTTGGTGAAAGATGTCTCTGTGTGGTCACAAGTCTTATATTTGCCTGGAGTGTTAGAGTAATTTAAGGCCTACGGTTTTCAATAAGCTTAGGCCATTTGATGGTTTGGAGGATTTTCTGCAAGCTTCTGCTTCTAAGATGAGTATACTTGAGAGAGGTCATTTATATTTTTTCATTGAGCAATGCACATTTTTTTAAAAAATCCTGTAGTTTATAGCATCATTCATAGCCTGAGGATATCTCAAAATACCTTGCATGGGAACAGGCATAGCCTGCTCTGCCATTCAATGTGAGCATGGCTGAATGATCAGTTCAATGCCTTTTCATCACTTAATCCCCATAATTCTTTACGCTATTGATAATCAAAAATTTATGAACCTGTACTTTAAATCCACTGAAGGACTGAGCTCCTGCAGCCACCTGGCACAGACAGTTCCAAAGGTTTGCCACTCTGAGTTCACAAATTTCTCCTCACCTTGAGCCTAAATGGCAGCTCCTGTTAATTTTTCAACTATACAGCTGGTACGAGACTTCCAAAGCGAGGGGAAAACTCCTTTCTTGCCATTGCCCCGCACACCTCTTCAGGTATTTTGTTTCAATGAGGTCCCACCTCCCACTCTTTGAAATATGGGAGAATACAGACCCAGTTTACCCAAACTCTTTTCATAGCATAAACAAGCCATCCTACGAACAACTGCAGTGAACCTTACTGTGGCACTTTCCTTGATGACAATAGTATCTCTCGAGTCAAAGCCTCTGTTGTAGTTGAGCAAACGTGGCCTTCAATTGCACACAACACGTTCCCACAAGTAGCACTGAAATAAGTGACAAGATTATTAGTTTATGGTTTGAAGCTTGGGTCCAGGATTTGGAGGACTGCGGATTGACCATCTGTTATTGATCTGAAAGAGAGTACCTCTGACAGTGCAACATTCTTTCAGTGCTTCACAGGATTGAAAACTCTTGTATGAGAGCAGGCCTCTGAAGTTGTTCTTGACTCCCACAACTTCATTGCTCCACGATGAAAGTGAGACCCCTGGCACCACCAAAACAGCCACATTACAACTAATGTATAAAGATATGACCTTTTCCTATTCTGCTGGCCACTCGGGAATTATGCTTACAAGGAATCTGCCACACCAAAAACGACTATAAGTTCAATTTCAATTTGTTATCAGAGAAGAAGCAAAAATGACCTTTCTACTGCCGATGACTAAGCACAGTAGCCAAAGTTTATGAGCCTTCCTTCAACTTGGAAGCTGAGCATCTAACTCATAAACTGAGGCTACACCAAACTCCCATTCTGTCAGCAAATGCCATGATCTACAAGTTTTTGAGTCCATCTTCTGTTTTCTCCTCTCTATCTTGGGGGAAAAAAAATACCTGGTAAAAAAGCATATTGAAGAAACAAACCATTTACTGAGAACTCAGTTTGTACAAAGTTCTCTCCTGCTGAAGATACCAGTCAACAATTTAAACAGATGTGGTCTCGGTCAAAATCTCTTGCCTCCCAGACACTAGAAACTTTTAGATTTTGTAACCGTTTCTTTTCTAACCCCCCTCCCCGTTTACACCAAACTGGGTGCTTTTTATTAAAACTTTGACCAGTGTATCTGGGTGTTTGCTGCAGTGTTTTGTCTTTTTTTTCTCATAGTTTAAGTAGTTAATATTGAAATTCATCCTCCATTCACTCAAAAGAACCTTTGAGTTGGCCACAGAACTCTGATACTTTCCACCACTTTACCCAAAATGTGGTAGTTGCATGCTGAAAGAAATAAAAATCATTGTTGCAATCAACTGAGATGGGGTTTACAAACATGGGAGCTAAATTCCCTTCTTTTACCTGGTCATAACAGGTTGTAAAAAGTAATTTGTAACTTTCACAATTTACTTCAATTCTAGTCTTCCATCCCAGTATTTATGCAGTGGGATTAATCCTCCTTCCAGAACATAGAGAAATGATCCCTCCTTTCTAGAAAGCAGCAAATACATGAAAAAAAAGTGTTCTTTAGCTTCCCTCCTTTTCCATTCCCAAAAGAATACAGGTGGATTATTCTGGGTCACTAAGAAGCTTTTAAAGATTGGAAATTAATTAACTCCTATGTCAACTGGGACTGGTACATACATAGACAAATCTACCTGTGTTCTCAATCAGCTTCAGCCACTTTGCACAATTGTAACCTTTTGATAGACTCAAAATTTCAACTTCCATTGTTTCCTTTCACTGGAGATTTATAGAGGACACTCCTGTATTGCTTCATTGTGTTACTGTAAGTTTCAAGAGACTGCTGAGGCAAACATTGTGATTATTTTGTTTTTCCTTTTTTGGTAGATTGACCAAGTGATCTTTCCTGTTGTGTCAGATGGGCAGTGAATGTTAGCAAGCTATTCATTTAGGGAGACTTTCATAGCTGAGCCCAATTTGATTCACTGTACATCTAGATATGGACACTTTCAGTCATTTTTTGTGGATGTGTGGAGTGACTGATCTGTCCAGTATTCACTTTGGCTTAGTACGTGTACTCTTGCCATTTTTGAGTCGGAGATTTTTTCATGTCCTACTCCAGATATTTCACTCTTGAGACAAAGTTCCAGGCTGACACAGCAGCATACTACCAAGGGAGTGCTGCATTGCAGCAGGCAGTCGTGTGGGTGAGGTATTAGGCAATATTTTGCCTAGAAGTCAAGTAGAAGTCTCCATCACACCATCCACACTTCAAATGTAAGCATTTATCTTTGGAATTTCCTTACATCCTGAAAGTAACAATATAAACATTAGTCATTTGTTCTTTTGCTAGTGTGGGGGTTCTGAAAACTAATCTACTATCCAATTATCATCTCAGTTAAGGAAGCAAACTCTGATGTTCTTGGCTGTAGGTCTTTACATTACACTGGTTTGTGACTTTACATTCTCATGCACAATGTGACAACAGTCCAGACTGCAGGACAGCTTTGATATAGTGTGGGATCAATCTCAATGGCAATTGACTGTGAAATTGAAACTTAACATGCAGAAATTATGGTGTTGCAGTTTCCAATGGCCAATACCTTGTTTGGTATGGGTGAGAAAAGAATATAAATTAATCCCCTTTTGCAGCATTATCCTTTATACATAATGATCTTAGGATCATGTCGTATTACAACACAACAGCACAAAACTGCTAATGAAGAGGTATTGTATTTGGCCACACTTCAGAAATCACTCCTGCCTGGGATTTTTACAACACATTGTTTTATCTTGGGTTAATTAAATAACACTTATTCCTAGCATGTATTCATTGAGACCATTCCCATTTTTACTCATAGAATAGAAGGGAAATGATGAGCTAGTTGGATTAACAGACCAGTGATAATACCAAGACCCAAGTAATGTTCTGGGGACCCAGGTTCAAATTCAGCCATGGCAGATGGTAGAATTTGAATTTGATAGACTTCTAAAATTAAAAGCCTAGTGATGGTCATGAATCCAATATAAAGTGTTGCAGGAAATATCTGTTTGGTTCAGCCATGTGCTTGAGAGCAGGAAACTTCCATTCTTACCTGGTCTGGCCTACATATGACATCAGACTCATTGCATTAACTGTCCTATGGGCAATGAGGATAAGGGTTCGAGGAAGCATTTGGATTTGGATTGCTCAGTGTTACTTATAACTTTGGTATAGTTAATGATGCCAACATCCTGTGAATAAACATTTTTAAGAAAAGAAAATACACTTTGGAAATTGTGTGTAAAAAGAGTTCAAAAGTTTCTGTTTAATCCAAAGTATCAGTTGATGTTATTGAAATGGCATCTTGCACAGGCCTAAATGATGACTATGCCCTTTACTGACATCAATGCTTCATCTTCAACCATGTGCCAACTATCATCAGAATGGAATTTTTGTGAAAATTACTTAAGAGGCAAAGTAGTTAGCTTAGTACAAACTGTTTTATGTCTCACCGCTAGTATGCAGTATACCTTTGAAAGACACACACAGATTCATCTTGTGACCTGATGGTATAAAGGTCCTTTATCCTGCTGTGGCCAATTGCAGCATGACATGCTGAGGGAATCTCACAGACGTTTGTAACTGACTAGTTGCAGTACTTGTATCTACCAGGTGTAGTAATAAATGTCTGTTGAATCTTTCAGTACAATGTTCCCCATGTATAATTCTTACATTACAGGAGCTAATTCAAGTTTTGCTTTATCAGATACAAATACTCTGCTTGAGATAAAAAGCCTTCACTGCATCTACAAGAGACAGTGAAGGCAGGAGCAATCATTTCTCTTTTGCTTTCTGAGTCAAAAACGCAGACTAGTTCAAGATACACAAAAAAAACTTTGCTGTAATCAGCCTCCAAGTTCAAAGGCAACATGCTTGGCTTGCTTCCACTGAGGGGTATTGTTGCAGTGTATCTACAGACATAGTGACGATAAATAATCATTTACTGAGTAGGCATCAAAGGTTGACAAGTGCAGCACCAGTTACACAATAGTATTGAGCAGCCACTGCAGTTTTCTGTCTCAGCTTCTGCCTTCAGCATCCAGAACTAAAGTGCAATTCTAACAATGTTCCCCTTTTTGCTTTGTCTGTTTTCAATAAGTCCGAAACAGATCCTGTCTGGCAGTAAGACAATTAAGCAGCAGGGAGTTGGAGGAAGTGTCGGGATTTGGATTGTTCAATATTACTTATAATCAAAATCTAGCTGCATGTTGACTTTTGAGCGTGCCAAATGATAAACTTTTCATTTTACGGCTTCTCATTTTGGCTAGTCTGCAAAATATTGAAAGCCAGTTACTAAGTATCTCAAACTCTGTTAACATACATACTGTACTGTACATTGATTAGAATGATCTGAGTTCACCATAATCCAAAATTAAGAACCAATCAACTGATTTTTGCACGGATTGTTTATGGAAACTGTCAGCTGTGGCTCAATTGCTAGTGCTCTTGCTTTTTGAATTGGAAGGTCAGGAGCAAATCTAGGCTCATGCTTCAGTGCAAAATGTTGTGGAAATGCTTTACATTCAGAGGTGCTGTGTTTGGATGTTAAAGGCCTCCTACTTCCTTTCAGGTGGATGTGAAAGAGTATCCCGTGACCACATTTTGAAGAAGAGTAGTCACCTGACCAATGTTTATCCCTCAAATTAACATCATAAAAACAAATGCTCAAAATGCAGTTTGTGGTAATTTGCTTTGCATCCCACTATACACAACAGCTCCTCTTCCAAAGTGCAAGATAAATGCAAATCATTTTCGTTTTTGCAATGCCTTCATTTTTCAGATGATTGCTGCAGTTGTGCTCTATAGATCTGCTCTTTCCAAATTTGGTACATTTCTAATTATATAGCACGTGACTGGTTAGATGGTGATTGCAACACAGGACATTTATATTTCTTTCTTTCATATTTACAGCTGTGTTAGACAAATGGATAAAGCTCAAGTGCTAAAGTGCTAAATTTTGTCAATGTACAAGACCTTGGTTAATGTCTTAGTTGGAACATTATTCCTACTTTTGGTCCCTTAATATTTTGGGAGAAATTAAAACTGTTGGGAAGGATGTAGAGGATGGTGACAGGGATAAATCTGCATGTAAAATGCTTTAATTGCCCAAATAGATTCAAGTTTGGTCGCTGTAGTTCAGAAAAGTATGTGTGGGCTGAGTTGGTTGTAAAGTAGTAAAAGAATGCAACTGTGTTCATTTAGATTAGACAATGTAATGGTGTGGGAAAAGCTGGATAGTTCAGTAAAATGCCTTTGTAATTTTTCAGGGTCATTGGGCCTGAAACATCAACCCTGCTTTCTCTCCACAGATGCTACTAGACCTGTTGAGTTTCTCCAGCTGTTTCCAGTTTAGTGGCTGAAAACAATCTTTTGTGATTCTGGGACCTCTGGAGATTACAGAGGTAAAACATTCACTCGGCATTTTGGCTGAAAGTTCTTAAAAATACTTCAGCCTATCCTTTTCCACTGATGTACTATATTCCTCTATTTTTGTGGATGGAGATATATGTTGAGCTTTATCATTCAGTAAGTTATTTAATTGCTCACTGTCGTTCATGCCAAGGATGTGGCAGGATTGCAGGATTTAGATGCAAGTCATTGTTTGGGGAGTTGCTCAACTATCACTTGTTGTTTATGTTGTTTGGCACAGACAATTCTTTGTGTAGCTTCAGCTTGCTGACTCTCATAGGTATGCCTGGTCCCTGGCATGTTCTCCTGAACTCTTCATTTACCAAGGTTAATCCACTGACTTGATAGCAATAAAAGTGTACGATTCTGTGGCTGCTCATGGTACACAGTGTCTCAGCGATGTCCATTCTTGAGTTGTTCAATCTATTGAAGTCTGTCCCATTTAGCACGGTGATAGTGTCACACAATGTCTTTCCTGGGACTCTGCAGGAAGCTAGGGAAGAGATTGATGGGCCCCTTGCTGAGATATTTATCATCGACTGCCACTGGTGAGCTGCTGGAAGACCGGAGGTTGGCTAACATGGTGCCACTATTTAAGAAACACTATAAGAAAAAGCTAGGGAATGATAGACCTGTGAATGTTATGTCATTGGGCAAGTTGATGGAGGGAATTCTGAGGGACAGGATTTACATGCATTTGGAAAGGCAAGGATTTTTAGGGATAGTCAACATGGCTTTGTGATGGTAAATTATGTCTCATTAACTAAATTGAATTTTTTGAAGAGGTGACAAAAAAGATTGACGGCCGAGCAGTAAATGTTGTCTATGTAGACTCCAGGAAAGCATTTGACAAGGTTCCGCATGTTAGACTGCTGAGTAAGATTAGATTACATGCTGGGTCCACTGTTTTTCATCATTGGTATAAATCATTTAGATATGAATATGAGAGGTATAGTTGGTAAGTGACCAAGGACTAGCAGATAGAGTTTAATTTAGACAAATGTGTGAGGTGCTGCATTTTGGTAAAGCAAATCAAGATAGGACTTGTGTAGCTAATGGGAGGCTTCTGGGGAGTGTTGTTGAACAAAGAGACCAAGGAATGAGTTGCATAGTTCCTTGAAAATGGAGTTGCAGGTAAACAGGGTGGTGAAGAAAGCATTTGGCACATCTTGCCTTCATTGGTCAGCCCATTGAGTATGGGAGTTGGCATGTCATGTTGCAGCTGTACTGGACATTAGTAAGATAATAAAATGTGAGGCTGGATGAACACAGCAGGCCAAGCAGCATCTCAGGAGCACAAAAGCTGACGTTTCGGGCCTAGACCCTTCATCAGAGAGGGGGATGGGGGGAGGGAACTGGAATAAATAGGGAGAGAGGGGGAGGCGGACCGAAGATGGAGAGTAAAGAAGATAGGTGGAGAAGGTGTGGGTGGGGAGGTAGGGAGGGGATAGGTCAGTCCAGGGAAGACGGACAGGTCAAGCAGGTGGGATGAGGTTAGTAGGTAGCTGGGGGTGCGGCTTGGGGTGGGAGGAAGGGATGGGTGAGAGGAAGAACCGGTTAGGGAGGCAGAGACAGGTTGGACTGGTTTTGGGATGCAGTGGGTGGGGGGGAAGAGCTGGGCTGGTTGTGTGGTGCAGTGGGGGGAGGGGATGAACTGGGCTGGTTTAGGGATGCAGTGGGGGAAGGGGAGATTTTGAAACTGGTGAAGTCCACATTGATACCATATGGCTGCAGGGTTCCCAGGCGGAATATGAGTTGCTGTTCCTGCAACCTTCGGGTGGCATCATTGTGGCAGTGCAGGAGGCCCATGATGGACATGTCATCAAGAGAATGGGAGGGGGAGTGGAAATGGTTTGCGACTGGGAGGTGCAGTTGTTTGTTGCGAACTGAGCGGAGGTGTTCTGCAAAGCGGTCCCCAAGCCTCCGCTTGGTTTCCCCAATGTAGAGAAAGCCGCACCGGGTACAGTGGATGCAGTATACCACATTGGCAGATGTGCAGGTGAACCTCTGCTTAATGTGGAATGTCATCTTGGGGCCTGGGATGGGGGTGAGGGAGGAGGTGTGGGGACAAGTGTAGCATTTCCTGCGGTTGCAGGGGAAGGTGCCGGGTGTGGTGGGGTTGGAGGGCAGTGTGGAGCGAACAAGGGAGTCACGGAGAGAGTGGTCTCTCCGGAAAGCAGACAGGGGTGGGGATGGAAAAATGTCTTGGGTGGTGGGGTCGGATTGTAAATGGCGGAAGTGTCGGAGGATAATGCGTTGTATCCGGAGGTTGGTAGGGTGGTGTGTGAGAACGAGGGGGATCCTCTTGGGGCGGTTGTGGCGGGGGCGGGGTGTGAGGGATGTGTCGCGGGAAATGCGGGAGACGCGGTCAAGGGCGTTCTCAATCACCGTGGGGGGGAAGTTGCGGTCCTTGAAGAACTTGGACATCTGGGATGTGCGGGAGTGGAATATCTTATCGTGGGAGCAGATGCGGCGGAGGCGGAGGAATTGGGAATAGGGGATGGAATTTTTGCAGGAGGGTGGGTGGGAGGAGGTGTATTCTAGGTAGCTGTGGGAGTCGGTGGGCTTGAAATGGACATCAGTTACAAGCTGGTTGCCTGAGATGGAGACTGAGAGGTCCAGGAAGGTGAGGGATGTGCTGGAGATGGCCCAGGTGAACTGAAGGTTGGGGTGGAAGGTGTTGGTGAAGTGGATGAACTGTTCGAGCTCCTCTGGGGAGCAAGAGGCGGCGCCGATACAGTCATCAATGTACCGGAGGAAGAGGTGGGGTTTGGGGCCTGTGTAGGTGCGGAAGATGTCCAAGTTCTTTAAGGACCGCAACTTCCCCCCCACGGTGATTGAGAACGCCCTTGACCGCGTCTCCCGCATTTCCCGCGACACATCCCTCACACCCCGCCCCCGCCACAACCGCCCCAAGAGGATCCCCCTCGTTCTCACACACCACCCTACCAACCTCCGGATACAACGCATTATCCTCCGACACTTCCGCCATTTACAATCCGACCCCACCACCCAAGACATTTTTCCATCCCCACCCCTGTCTGCTTTCCGGAGAGACCACTCTCTCCGTGACTCCCTTGTTCGCTCCACACTGCCCTCCAACCCCACCACACCCGGCACCTTCCCCTGCAACCGCAGGAAATGCTACACTTGTCCCCACACCTCCTCCCTCACCCCCATCCCAGGCCCCAAGATGACATTCCACATTAAGCAGAGGTTCACCTGCACATCTGCCAATGTGGTATACTGCATCCACTGTACCCAGTGCGGCTTTCTCTACATTGGGGAAACCAAGCGGAGGCTTGGGGACCGCTTTGCAGAACACCTCCGCTCAGTTCGCAACAAACAACTGCACCTCCCAGTCGCAAACCATTTCCACTCCCCCTCCCATTCTCTTGATGACATGTCCATCATGGGCCTCCTGCACTGCCACAGTGATGCCACCCGAAGGTTGCAGGAACAGCAACTCATATTCCGCCTGGGAACCCTGCAGCCATATGGTATCAATGTGGACTTCACCAGTTTCAAAATCTCCCCTTCCCCCACTGCATCCCTAAACCAGCCCAGTTCATCCCCTCCCCCCACTGCACCACACAACCAGCCCAGCTCTTCCCCCCCGACCCACTGCATCCCAAAACCAGTCCAACCTGTCTCTGCCTCCCTAACCGGTTCTTCCTCTCACCCATCCCTTCCTCCCACCCCAAGCCGCACCCCCAGCTACCTACTAACCTCATCCCACCTGCTTGACCTGTCCGTCTTCCCTGGACTGACCTATCCCCTCCCTACCTCCCCACCCACACCTTCTCCACCTATCTTCTTTACTCTCCATCTTCGGTCCGCCTCCCCCTCTCTCCCTATTTATTCCAGTTCCCTCCCCCCATCCCCCTCTCTGATGAAGGGTCTAGGCCCGAAACGTCAGCTTTTGTGCTCCTGAGATGCTGCTTGGCCTGCTGTGTTCATCCAGCCTCACATTTTATTATCTTGGAATCTCCAGCATCTGCAGTTCCCATGATCTCTGGACATTAGTAAGCCTACTTTCAGAATACTGCATACAATTCTGGTTGCCCTTCTCTAGGAAGGATGTTAAACTTGAGAGGGTGCAGAAAAGATTTACAAGGATGTTGCCGGGACTGGAAGGTTTGAGTTATAGGGAGAGGCTGAATAGGCTGGGACTATTTTCCCTGGATTACCAGAGGTTAAGGTGTGTCATTTTTGCAATTAATTAAGTCCTGAGGGACATGGATGGGGTGAATAGCCAAGGTCTTTTTCCCAAGGGTGGGGGGAGTTCAAAAAAAGAGGGCATAGGTTTATAGTGAGCAGGGAAAGGCTTAAAAAGGACCTGAGGGGTAACGTTTTCATGCAGAACGTGGTGTATGCATGGAACAAGCTGCCAGAGAAAGTGGTGGAGGCTTGTACAATTACAAATTTTAAAAAGCATCTGGATGGGTATATGAACAGAAAGGGTTTGGAGGGATATGGGCCAAATGCTGGCAAATGGGACCAGGTCATTTGGGGCATTTGGTTGGCATGGAAGAGTTGGATCAAAGGGTCTGTTTCTGTACTGTATGACTCTATAATATGATTTAATGTATTGTCAGTATTTCAAGGCCCCTCAGACCCTGGGGACCTATCTACCCTAGTGATTTTCAAAACACCCAACATCACCTTTTAAATCACAAAATGCCCTGGAAAATCAATATATAGAAGATCAGAACATTATTAATGTTCTTTCCTTAGTGAATACCAATGTGAAGTAGTCATCAACGACCTCACCCACTTCCTCCTAGCTTCATGCATAAATTTCCTCCTTTGTCTTTGAGAGGAACTACCCTTTCCCAAGCTACCCTTCTACTCCTAACAGGTGTGCAAAAAATGCCTTGAGATTCTTCTTAATCCTACTTGCTAGGGATATTCTATGGCTCCTTTCTATCACCTAATTCCTTGTTTAAGTTCTTTCCTGTTTCCTTTGTGGATCTGGAGTCACATTTAGATGAAACCAGGTCCTCCCCCTAAAAGACAAGAATATTGTTTTTTTTCTGACCAATGCTTTAACAGTCGTATTTTGGTTCCAGTGTTTTTCCTTATTATATTCAAATTCCTTGGATTCAAATCCGGCTTCCTGGAATAATATTTGGGTCTCTGGATTTCTAGGCTAATGATAAAACCAGTATGCAGTTGCCTCCCACTTTATATTTGCTTAACTTTATACCTCCCCTTTCTTTGCTCACTGTTCATTGACTAACGCATTCTTCTTCTGTTTATAAAATGGAACATTATTAAAATTGCAGCCTAACCTTATATTTCAGTGATATTTAGAGTGGAACTTTGCTTAAATGTCGTGAGGTTTTCATTGCTTCACACTTGCCTTTCCTTGGCCTCAAAGAATCCACGACATAAACTTCATGGTTGTGAAAATGCTCAAGTGAGCACTAAGATCTCCTCAAATATTCTTCAGCCACTAAAAGAAATCCTTTGGGACTGATCATAGATTGAAAGTAGACCCTTTGTTGGTTACCATCTATATTTTTAAACAATATATTGGACTTAACTGCTACTACTGATAGTTCCCAATGTCTTGTCATACTGTATATTATTAAAGACTGGTATTTTTTTGAAAACTTGTGTTTTACTTGTTGGTTTCATCATAATCAACTACAGTTATGTTCAGCACTTTCATCTCTGTGCTGGAGTATGTCTCCCTTCTGTCCTTGAACTATGCATCGGCATTCCTGAGAGAATATTTAGTCCTGCTTCGCTTGTAATGCAATTTTTAAAAAAAATGTTACCGATAGCTTCTCTGCAGGACTCCTAATAGGTCTGTAGATCATTCCCTGTCGCAGACAAGCCATGGGCAATACTATTGTTTTAAAATAATGATTGTGCCACCATGTGTCTGTAAATATATCTCATTTGACATGTTAGGATTCAAAAAAAAACAGCATTGCCTCTTAATGTAGTCAAGATTCAAAAGCCTAGGACCATAAATCAACTCCCACTTACTAGACTGAATAAAGAATGAATGAATCTTTATGACTACCTATCTTGACAAGAAAAGGTATAAATGTACCTTGGATGATAGTGAAAGATGAGTAGCATGTAATATCTGCCAGTTGAACCTCCTGTGCAATATTCAGTGCAAATGGCTTCATTAGAATGGAATATCAAGTCGGGCATTTAACAGGATATTGATACAAAACTGCCTGTTTAGCACTACTGCCCAACTGGCCTTCACTGTGTAACCTTACCCCTGTGCAGTGTAATAGGATGAATTTTTGGAAAAAGAAATAAGTAAATCTAAAACCAGACAATGTATAGCCTGATTTTGGCACTGCCCTTTTAAAGCTGTCATTTAATTTGGCAGACCACCATCCGTGATGAATACCTGCATTACCGGGTGCTGAGCAATGCAATAGGTAAACTGGTTTACCTGCATTAATGTAGGCATAATGGCAGACCTGAAAAACAAGTCTAGGCCCAAAACGTCAGCTTTTGTGCTCCTGAGATGCTGCTTGGCCTGCCATGTTCATCCAGCTCCACACTTTGTTATCTTGGATTCTCCAGCATCTGCAGTTCCCATTATCTCTGAAAAAATGCAGTTGGGAGTTCACTGTGGTTCTCGTTTTAAATATCAATGTAACTCTGTTTAAAATGACATGTTGAATTACAATCGATGTGTAATTAGTACCATCCTGATAATGCTGTTAATATCAAAAGCAACCTTTTGTGAATCTGTCTACTGTATTAGCTTTAAATCCAGACTTCACAATGTGAATTTCTTTCTCATCCCACAGATTAAATTAATAACATCTAAGATTGCCCTAAAAGTCTCTGAATCCATTAATTCTTGTATTTATTTGCTGGTGAGACAATGTTCACTTTTTCTGGTTTTTAAAGACATATCTTAAGTAGCATTCAGCTAGTGAGTGTGACTTTGACATTGAGTGTGACCATAAAATCAGTGGAATACAGCCTTACTGAAGAAAAAGAAATGCATCATTTACATCAGATGCTCCAACAGATCACGGCGAACACGTTTTTCAGCTGCTTCTAATGGGAAACTGGGTGGAAGAAATAAAAGGTTGGACTTTTCCAAAATGAAACCACATTGAACTCTTGGAGCATTGTATGTTCTGAAAACTGGTTGTTGTATTGCACCCGTCATACACAAAGTGTTTAGATCACATTACAAGCACAAGAAATTGACACCCATATTTAATAAATAATATCCTGACAAAAGATCATTGACCTGAAGTGTTAAGTCAGCTTTCCTTCACAAATACTGCCTGACCTGCATTTTGTTTCAGATTCCCAGTAGCTTCAGTATTTCACTTCCATTTAATTCAATGGGCAAGTGGCCTATTTTCTTTAAATGATTTAAAGAATGGGACTCCGTCTTGTGTAATCTAAGAATCACGTTATCAGTCTTCTACAAAGAAAATCTGAACATAAATGTTATCTTTATAATTTGTGGAGCCTTCATCTATACCCTTATGCGATATGTTGATTGCCTGAGTCAAGTAAATTATCTTTTTGGCTCGCGGCAACTAAATTATAGATTAGTTTCAGGAGATGACCACTTGTGTCCTTGCTCCTGTCTTAGGAGATATCTCCCACGTGAGGGGATAACTAATAAAAACCAAAAGAACTCTGGATGCTGTAAATCAGAAAAAAACTTAAATGTTGCTGGAAAAGCTCAGCAGGTCTGGCAGCATCTGTGAAGAAGAGTCAGAGTTAACATTCGGTAACTGGACACAAAACATTAGCTCTGATTTTTCTTCACTACCAGACCTGCTGAGATAAATATTCAAGATTAGTGCAATGTTTGATTCTGAATTTAACTACCAACACCCTGTTCCACTCCCTTCCAGGTCTAAGAAATAGTACACTTCTGCCAAAGCAGGGGACCGACCATTTGGGATAATGGGAATTGCAGATGCTGGAGAATCCAAGATAAAAAAGTGTGGAGCTGGATGAGCATAGCAGGCCAAGCAGCATCTCAGGAGCACAAAAGCTGACGTTTCGGGCCGAGACCCTCTCTGATGAAGGGTCTAGGCCCAAAACATCCGCTTTTGTGCTCCTGAGATGCTACTTGGCCTGCTGTGCTCATCCAGCTCCACACTTTGTTATCTTCACCAACCATTTTGGGGTAGTTTTCTGCCAAGATTGGGATTGTGTTGGTCTGACATGAAGGTAAATTAACGTCAGAGAATCCCTCAGACTAAAACAAAAATAACTTGAACTAAGCCACGGTTGAAGATAATCTACGATGTGCTTTTACAATAGCGCCAGCCTGGTGTTATGGACTTCAATAAAATCATAATTGTAGGGTCTGCAATGAAAGGATGAGTATGTCTCTCTTACTGTGTGTGGCTTGTTTGTCAGGGAGTTTCTTTCAGCTATTTTTTTCCACAACAAAGAGAATACAAGTTGCTTCTTTGTTATTGTTGAAACAGCTCTTGTGTTTTTGTTCCCCTTTTGGCTATCACAAAGGCTCTCTTAGGGCAAAAATGTACAAGATTTGATTGCAAAACATCACTAACACTCCTCATGCTTGATGCAGAGGTTTCTAAACAAACAATTTTAGCACTTTATCTCTACCAGACATATAGTCCAATGTAGTGTGTGATGGGCATACAAGATATATATTTTTATTGAAGTTACAGCATGGAAATAGGCCATTTGGTCCATCCAGTCCTACTATGTACTTGTGCTTTTCAAATGGCTTTCTGTTTCTAGCCCAATCAGTGGAACATCCTTTTACTCTATCGTCACAAGGTGCAGAACAACTATAAAAGGGCAATCCAGTTATCAACATGGAGCCTCAAATGTACTCGCAGTATAACATCTCCCCAGTTTACTCCAAGAGTTTAGAAGCAAATAGCTGGACTTGCCTAAATTTAAAAAATGCATGATCAACATCTCAATGTAATTTTGTTGATAATTTTTCTGAAACAAAATTTATTTGTGAAACACAGAAACTTAAGATTAACCATGATTTGTTGTTTGAATTAAAAATATTCAATGTTTTTGGAAGGAGGTATGCAAACAAATACTTCTCCCCAACAAATGCACCAGACCGTGTTGTTTTAATTTTGAGTTTTCTTAATTGTGGACTGAAATGAGTAAAGAAGTGCTTGAAACCAGGAAATATCAAGATTGTTACATACTTTGAAAGCAAGTGATTTAATACTCATTGTGAACACTTGGCACAGCTGTCAGTAGCAGTGGTTACAGACAAACTGGAACCAAAGGTTGTGTTCAAGTGGAGCTCTGGTCAGCAGCATGCAATAGATTGGTTTGCATACTAGTGACCAGTTACCCAATGGCAGTGGTCTTCTGCCTGCCAAGAATAATGTGATTGGTTCTCAAAAAGCTCAAGAGCTTGACGCTGTGGGTAGCATCGAGAGTCCCTTCTGTTCTGAGCAGTAAAAGCAACTAAAGGAAGCCAGTCTGTTTTTTTTTTCTTTTTTCCCCAGCAGTTGCTATAAGCTGTGACTTTTAGTCATAAGTCTAAATGTTAGTCTAATTGAACCAGCCACCCTGTGCCTTTGTGGAAGCATCCAGAAAAAAGGAAGCCTGAGAAACAGTGATAATAAAATGTGAGGCTGGATGAACACAGCAGGCCAAGCAGCATCTCAGGAGCACAAAAGCTGACGTTTCGGGCCTAGACCCTTCATCAGAGAGGGGGATGGGGAGAGGGAACAGGAATAAATAGGGAGAGAGGGGGAGGCGGACCGAAGATGGAGAGGAAAGAAGATAGGTGGAGAGAGTATAGGTGGGGAGGTAGGGAGGGGATAGGTCAGTCCAGGGAAGACGGACAGGTCAAGGAGGTGGGATGAGGTTAGTAGGTAGATGGGGGTGCGGCTTGGGGTAGGAGGAAGGGATGGGTGAGAGGAAGAACCGGTTAGGGAGGCAGAGACAGGTTGGACTGGTTTTGGGATGCAGTGGGTGGGGGGGAAGAGCTGGGATGGTTGTGTGGTGCAGTGGGGGGAGGGGATGAACTGGGCTGGTTTAGGGATGCAGTAGGGGAAGGGGAGATTTTGAAACTGGTGAAGTCCACATTGATACCATTAGGCTGCAGGGTTCCCAGGCGGAATATGAGTTGCTGTTCCTGCAACCTTCGGGTGGCATCATTGTGGCAGTGCAGGAGGCCCATGATGGACATGTCATCTAGAGAATGGGAGGGGGAGTGGAAATTTTTTGCAACTGGGAGGTGCAGTTGTTTGTTGCGAACCGAGCGGAGGTGTTCTGCACAGCGGTCCCCAAGCCTCCGCTTGGTTTCCCCAATGTAGAGGAAGCCGCACCGGGTACAGTGGATGCAGTATACCACATTGGCAGATGTGCAGGTGAACCTCTGCTTAATGTGGAATGTCATCTTGGGGCCTGGGATAGGGGTGAGGGAGGAGGTGTGGGGGCAAGTGTAGCATTTCCTGCAGTTGCAGGGGAAGGTGCCGGGTGTGGTGGGGTTGGAGGGCAGTGTGGAGCGAACAAGGGAGTCACGGAGCGAGTGGTCTCTCCGGAAAGCAGACAGGGGTGGGGATGGAAAAATGTCTTGGGTGGTGCGGTCGGATTGTAAATGGCGGAAGTATCGGAGGATGATGCGTTGTATCCGGAGGTTGGTAGGGTGGTGTGTGAGAATGAGGGGGATCCTCTTTGGGCGGTTGTGGCGGGGGCGGGGTGTGAGAGATGTGTTGCGGGAAATACGGGAGACGCGGTCAAGGGCGTTCTCGATCACTCTGGGGGGAAAGTTGCGGTCCTTGAAGAACTTGGACATCTGGGATGTGCGGGAGTGGAATGTCTTATCGTGGGAGCAGATGCGGCGGAGGCGGAGGAATTGGGAATAGGGGATGGAATTTTTGCAGGAGGGTGGGTGGGAGGAGGTGTATTCTAGGTAGCTGTGGGAGTCGGTGGGCTTGAAATGGACATCAGTTACAAGCTGGTTGCCTGAGATGGAGACTGAGAGGTCCAGGAAGGTGAGGGATGTGCTGGAGATGGCCCAGGTGAAATGAAGGTTGGGGTGGAAGGTGTTGGTGAAGTGGATGAACTGTTCGAGCTCCTCTGGGGAGCAAGAGGCGGCGCCAATACAGTCATCAATATACCGGAGGAAGAGGTGGGGTTTGGGGCCTGTGTAGGTGCGGAAGAGGGACTGTTCCACATAACCTACAAAGAGGCAGGCATAGCTGGGGCCCATGCGGGTGCCCATGGCCACCCCCTTAGTCTGTAGGATGTGGGAGGAGTCAAAAGAGAAGTTGTTGAGTGTGAGGACGAGTTCAGCAAGGCGGATGAGAGTGTTGGTGGAGGGGGACTGGTCGGGCCTGCGGGACAGGAAGAAGCGGAGGGCCTTGAGGCCATCTCCATGCGGAATGCAGGTGTACAGGGACTGGACGTCCATGGTGAATAGGAGGTGTTGGGGGCCAGGGAATTGGAAGTCGTGGAGGAGGTGGAGGGCGTGGGTGGTGTCACGGACGTAGGTGGGGAGTTCCTGGACCAAAGGGGAGAAAATGGAGTCTTTAGATAGGTGGAGATGAGTTCGCTGGGGCAGGAGCAGGCTGAGACGATGGGTCGACCATGGCAGGCAGGTTTGTGGATTTTGGGAAGGAGATGGAAACGGGCCGTGCGGGGTTGGGGAACAATGAGGTTGGAGGCTGTGGGTGGGAGGTCCCCTGAGGTGATGAGGTCGTGAATGGTGTTGGAGATGATGGTTTGGTGCTCGGGTGTGGGGTCATGATCGAGGGGGCGGTGTCGGAGAGTTGGCGTCTGGCCTCGGCGATGTAGAGGTCAGTGCGCCATACTACCACTGCGCCACCCTTGTCTGCGGGTTTGATGGTGAGGTTGGGGCGGGAGCGGAGGGCTGCCCGTTCTGCAGGGGAGAGGTTGGAGTGGGTGAGAGTGGGTGAGAGGGGTGGAGGGGTGGAGGGGTGGAGAGGTTGAGGTGGTTAATGTCTCCACCCCTCTCACCCACTCCAACCTCTCCCCCGCAGAACGGGCAGCCCTCCGCTCCCTCCGCTCCAACCCCAACCTCACCATCAAACCCGCAGACAAGGGTGGCGCAGTGGTAGTATGGCGCACTGACCTCTACATCGCCGAGGCCAGATGCCAACTCTCCGACACCACCTCCTACCGCCCCCTCGATCATGACCCCACACCCGAGCACCAAACCATCATCCCAACACCATTCACGACCTCATCACCTCACGGGACCTCCCACCCACAGCCTCCAACCTCATTGTTTCCCAACCCCGCACGGCTCGTTTCTATCTCCTTCCCAAAATCCACAAACCTGCCTGCCCTGGTCGACCCATCGTCTCAGCCTGCTCCTGCCCCACCGAACTCATCTCCACCTATCTGGACTCCATTTTCTCCCCTTTGGTCCAGGAACTCCCCACCTACGTCCGTGACACCACCCACGCCCTCCACCTCCTCCACGACTTCCAATTCCCTGGCCCCCAACACCTCATATTCACCATGGACGTCCAGTCCCTGTACACCTGCATTCCGCATGGAGATGGCCTCAAGGCCCTCCGCTTCTTCCTGTCCCGCAGGCCCGACCAGTCCCCCTCCACCGACACTCTCATCCGCCTAGCTGAACTCGTCCTCACACTCAACAACTTCTCTTTTGACTCCTCCCACTTCCTACAGACTAAGGGGGTGGCCGTGGGCACCCGCATGGGCCCCAGCTATGCCTGCCTCTTTGTAGGTTACGTGGAACAGTCCCTCTTCCGCACCTACACAGGCCCCAAACCCCACCTCTTCCTCCGGTATATTGATGACTGTATCGGCGCCGCCTCTTGCTCCCCAGAGGAGCTCGAACAGTTCATCCACTTCACCAACACCTTCCACTCCAACCTTCAGTTCACCTGGGCCATCTCCAGCACATCCCTCACCTTCCTGGACCTCTCAGTCTCCATCTCAGGCAACCAGCTTGTAACTGATGTCCATTTCAAGCCCACCGACTCCCACAGCTACCTAGAATACACCTCCTCCCACCCACCCTCCTGCAAAAATTCCATCCCCTATTTCCAATTCCTCCGCCTCCGCCGCATCTGCTCCCACGATAAGACATTCCACTCCCGCACATCCCAGATGTCCAAGTTCTTCAAGGACCGCAACTTTCCCCCAGAGTGATCGAGAACGCCCTTGACCGCGTCTCCCGTATTTCCCGCAACACATCCCTCACACCCCGCCCCCGCCACAACCGCCCTAAGAAGATCTCCCTCGTTCTCACACACCACCCTACCAACCTCCGGATACAACGCATCATCCTCCGACACTTCCGCCATTTACAATCCGACCCCACCACCCAAGACATTTTTCCATCCCCACCCCTGTCTGCTTTCCGGAGAGACCACTCTCTCCGTGACTCCCTTGTTCGCTCCACACTGCCCTCCAACCCCACCACACCCGGCACCTTCCCCTGCAACTGCAGGAAATGCTACACTTGCCCCCACACCTCCTCCCTCACCCCTATCCCAGGCCCCAAGATGACATTCCACATTAAGCAGAGGTTCACCTGCACATCTGCCAATGTGGTATACTGCATCCACTGTACCCGGTGCGGCTTTCTCTACATTGGGGATACCAAGCGGAGGCTTGGGGACCGCTTTGCAGAACACCTCCGCTCGGTTCGCAACAAACAACTGCACCTCCCAGTCGCAAACCATTTCCACTCCCCCTCCCATTCTCTAGATGACATGTCCATCATGGGCCTCCTGCACTGCCACAATGATGCCACCCGAAGGTTGCAGGAACAGCAACTCATATTCCGCCTGGGAACCCTGCAGCCTAATGGTATCAATGTGGACTTCACCAGTTTCAAAATCTCCCCTTCCCCTACTGCATCCCTAAACCAGCCCAGTTCGTCCCCTCCCCCCACTGCACCACACAACCAGCCCAGCTCTTCCCCCCCACCCACTGCATCCCAAAACCAGTGCAACCTGTCTCTGCCTCCCTAACCGGTTCTTCCTCTCACCCATCCCTTCCTCCCACCCCAAGCCGCACCCCCATCTACCTACTAACCTCATCCCACCTCCTTGACCTGTCCGTCTTCCCTGGACTGACCTATCCCCTCCCTACCTCCCCACCTATACTCTCTCCACCTATCTTCTTTGCTCTCCATCTTCGGTCCGCCTCCCCCCCTCTCCCTATTTATTCCAGTTCCCTCTCCCCATCCCCCTCTCTGATGAAGGGTCTAGGCCCGAAACGTCAGCTTTTGTGCTCCTGAGATGCTGCTTGGCCTGCTGTGTTCATCCAGCCTCACATTTTATTATCTTGGAATTCTCCAGCATCTGCAGTTCCCATTATCCCTGAGAAACAGTCTTTTGACCATCACAAAAATTTGTGAATAACAAGCACTGCTTTCTCAGTTTTCTCTCTGAATATAACATTCATGCTTATGATTTCCCTATCGGGTGTGGGTGTGGACAGGCATGTAGATGTGTGTGTGGGGTGGGGGGGGGGGTGTTGTAACAGGGAGTATAAGGAGATTAGAGTCGTAAGTCATGTTACATGCTGATGGCTTGTAGCTTCTTGCGTGTAGCAAGAAACTATTTACTTGAATAATTTTTATTAATTTATAGAATCTGGACATGCTTTCTATAACCTAGGTCAAGAAGATGAGTGAGTTGAGATACTTCGTATACATTTTAAAATCTTTTTGTGACGTTTAACTTTTTTGTGCCCGCTCCAAGAAGAGCAGGGGTTGGACTCCAGCATGCAACAACACCCCCCCCCCCCACCACAACACCCCTCCCATCAGTTATGGCAACATTCATGTCGTAACTGTTTGCTTTCATATGTCACAGACTAATGGTTGCAGTACTTGTGTTGTCAGCTTCTCTTTGATGTACTTATTCACAGGATTTGGGTGTCATTGGCTAGGCCAGCATTTATTGCTTAACTCTAATTATGAGGCATTTAGGAGTCAACCACGTTGCTGTGGGCCCAGAGTCACCTGTGGGCTGGACCAGGTAAACAGGTTTCTTTCCCTAAAGGACATTAGTGAACCAGATGGCTATTTCCTGACATTTGGCAGCGGTTTCACCACCAGACTCATCATTCCAGATTTTTATTGAATTCAACATTGGGATTTGAAACGGAGTCCCTGGAGCATTCCAGGATCTGGGTCACAGGGTTAGTAGATTCGTAAAGCACAGAAACAGACCCTTCAGTCCAACACGCTCAAGCCAACTAGATATCCCAGTCTGACCTCGCCCCATTTGGCCTTTATCTCTCCAAACCTATTTATATACCCAGCCAGACATCTTTTTAAATGTTGTAATTTTACCAGCCTCCAACATTTCCTCTGGCATCTCATTCCATACAAGCACCACGCTTTGTGCAAACAAAGTACCCCTTACGTCCCTTTTAAATCTTTCCCCTCTCACCTTAAACCTATGCCCTCTAGTTTTGGAAAACACCCAACCTCGGAAAAAAGATATGCACCCTATCTGTTCCCCTCATGACTTATCTACAGAAAACATCATTTGGCCTTCACCTCTCATACACTCTTTTAAATTTGCTGATCAGCTGTTCTAGTTGCCTCTGCATATACACAGGTAAGTTGGAACATTCATTAGCCAGACCTCAACACTCCCAAGTTTGTTCCAGCCCTTATTAATTGCCATTTAATTTAAGGGAAAAAATCTCTTAATTCCAAGAAGAATTCTTGTTCTTAAGGAAAAAATGTTAATTAACACTCATAATCCTCAATACTTACTGACCAAGCACAATTCTCACTAGCCCGAGTCTCCAGAGTAATGTGTTAATTGTGTATTTTCCTAAAATAGCTGCTAGCAATTTGACAGGTGAAGGGAAGTTTCTACCAAGTCGGCCCACATTTCAGAAGGTAATAAATTGCTGTCAGCTTTGAGCTGTGAGAGTGTGCAGTCCACACTAAATTGATATTCTAATATTCTGCTTCAAGGTCACACTATTGATGTTAAACAAATGACGATTGTGAGTGGACAGCCTTGGCATCACTTTAAGAATGATTTTTCTCAAAGAAAATTTGTACCCACCCACGTCGTTTACTGGAAATTGTGAACTATTCAGTTGAAAGGTTTCAATGGAATAATTCCATGTTTCCGCCACACCCAGGGAATCTGGTGGCCAGCTAGTTTGAGCACAGACCAAAATAAGGTCAAGAACATCTCAACAAAGGGAAGGATTTGTTTTGTTTTCAAGAAATTGCAAATGAATAATGCTTGCGACAGAATACCTGGTTGCAGGGAATTGGCCTAATGATAAATCCTAGAATACCTCTTGTAAACCACTTGGCCAAAATGCTGTGTGAAATTTTAAAGGTGATGTCAGGTCACGTGACCAATAACTTGAAGAATACAGTCGATTTCAAAGACAAACTTAAAGCAGAGGTGAGGAAGAGAAGTTTGGGAAGAAAATTCTAGGGGTTTTGGGCTTAAAGCTGGAGCCAATGCAACCATTGATGGAGGGTAAAGAAGATAGGTGGAGAGAGTATAGGTGGGGAGGTAGGGAGGGGATAGGTCAGTCCAGTGAAGACGGACGGACGGACCCTGCAGCCTAATGGTATCAATGTGGGCTTCACCAGTTTCAAAATCTCCCCTTCCCCAACTGCATCCCTAAACCAGCCCAGTTTGTCCCCTCCCCCCACTGCGCCACACAACCAGCCCAGCTCTTCCCCCCCACCCACTGCATCCCAAAGCCAGTCCAACCTGTCTCTGCCTCCCTAACCGGTTCTTCCTCTCACCCATCCCTTCCTCCCACCCCAAGCCGCACCCCCATCTACCTACTAACCTCATCCCACCTCCTTGACCTGTCCGTCTTCCCTGGACTGACCTATCCCCTCCCTACCTCCCCACCTATACTCTCTCCACCTATCTTCTTTACTCTCCATCTTCGGTCCGCCTCCCCCTCTCTCCCTATTTATTCCAGTTCCCTCACCCCATCCCCCTCTCTGATGAAGGGTCTAGACCCGAAACATCAGCTTTTATGCTCCTGAGATGCTGCTTGGCCTGCTGTGTTCATCCAGCCTCACATTTTATTATCTTGGATTCTCCAGCATCTGCAGTTCCCATTATCAGTGATGGAGGGGTGAGTGCAGTAGGTAAGAAGCGGAAGGAAGATGAGGCCAAATTTGGAGGATCCAGAGTTTTGGAAAGTTGCTGGGGCTAAATGAGGTTACAGGGATAAATGGGCCATGACCAAGGAGACATTTGAACACAAGAATGAGAATATAAACTTTCCAAAGTTTTAAAACATAGGCACATCTTGAGGTAATAAAATGTGAGGCTGGATGAACACAGCAGACCCAGCAGCATCTCAGGAGCACAAAAGCTGACGTTTCAGGCCTAGACCCTTCATCAGAGAGGGGGATGGGGAGAGGGAACTGGAATAAATAGGGAGAGAGGGGGAGGCGGACCAAAGATGGAGAGGAAAGAAGATAGGTGGAGAGAGTATAGGTGGGGAGGTAGGGAGGGGATAGGTCAGTCCAGGGAAGATGGACGGGTCAAGGAGGTGGGATGAGGTTAGTAGGTGGATGGAGGTGCGGCTTGGGGTGGGAGGAAGGGATGGGTGAGAGGAAGAGCAGGTTAGGGAGGCAGAGACAGGCTGGACTGGTTTTGGGATGCAGTGGGTGGAGGGGAAGAGCTGGGCTGGTTGTGTGGTGCAGTGGGGGGAGGGGACGAACTGGGCTTGTTTTGGGATGCCGTGGGGGAAGGGGAGATTTTAAGTCCCCACCTACACTCTCCTCTCCACCTATCTTCTTTTCTCTCCATCTTCGGTCCGCCTCCCCCTCTCTGCCTATTTATTTCAGAACCCTCACCCCATCCCCCTCTCTGATGAAGGGGCTAGGTCCGAAACATCAACTTTTATGCTCCCGAGATGCTGCTGGGCCTGCTGTGTTCATCCAGCCTCACATTTTATTATCTTGGATTCTCCAGCATCTGCAGTTCCCATTATCACTGGCACATCTTGAGGTTTGTCTTACCTCATCCCTTCTTTTCTTAAGAAAGTACATGAATCATGCAGTGATTATAGTGTGTGTTTGCAAGATGTGTGAATTAGTTCTTGGTTAGGGCAGAAAACAGAAGTGTTTTGGAAACAGAACTGCATAATAAGCCCATTAAAAAATGAAGGGTAAAAGAATAATTAACATTTCTGATAGCCTTCATTTGAAATTGGGCATAAAAAGAAACCTTTAAATTATAAAGTGAGGAACCCTACAGTTAATTATCTCAGTGAGTCTCCTCTGTGACTGGAATTAGCATTGCCTAACTCATCCAAACGTTCTCTTCCCCAGCCACCGTGTCCATTTGTACAGCCCTAGTAGGTGGCTAGCCTTTCCTGTGGTTTACAATTCTAATGATGTCTCAACATGGTAGTAGTGAGAGGTTTGTCTTCTGGTGAGTGCACAGCAACAGACTTTACTGAGCATAACTGTATGCAGAAGATGGTGAGAGAATACTCAGTTCTGAAGAAGAGTTGTACCAGACTTGAAGCATTAACGCTGTTACTCTCTCCACAGATGCTGCCAGCCTTGCTGGGTTGTTTGTGTTCTCTGTACCTGAGTAACTTTCCTGTCATGTATTTTGTAGTATGTTTGATTCAACTTGTAGAAATAAAAATCTTTGAACATAATTGCTGCTCTTCATGTTCATTTCCAGTGCTTCATAATTGTTACCTCTGTTTAGCTTGAAATGGTTTGATGAGGCCCCACACAAAAACTATGGATGACTAGTTCAAATTGGTTTTTATATTCCTGGGGTATGC
This sequence comes from Stegostoma tigrinum, assembly GCF_030684315.1. NCBI lineage: Eukaryota > Metazoa > Chordata > Chondrichthyes > Orectolobiformes > Stegostomatidae > Stegostoma > Stegostoma tigrinum. The sequence continues at coordinate 15,931,696 of NC_081367.1, read as the reverse complement.
ATTATATTATTGAATATTGGCTAGTGCAGGAACAGGCTTAAATGTAAAGCTTTTGGACTGCTTACAAGGGTTCCCATGCCTGAAAGAATCTTTAACCTCATAACTTTTGTCATGCAGTTTGGATAAAGATGTCAGCAAAGCTTGAAATTACTGAGGAATAGCTAAAATGTTGTAGTTAATAACATTTTTAAAATGAATTTCATTAACAAATGACCTACATTAGTTTATTTTACTGAGGTTGCGGCATTAGATTTGCTTTTTTTACTGGTAATTGAGAATGGCCACCTTTCCCGAAGATGCAGGTCCTCCATGCACAGTTTATGTTTCCTCATTGTACATCCCCCTAACAACAGATCTTGGTTCAGAGTCCTGTGTTGTACAACTGCTGAGATGAACTTTGACAGAAATCACTGCACTTTTCCCCAGACCTTTCTTGCAATGGCTATTTTGACAAGGAGTACATAACTATCTCTATCTCACTACAGCCATTGTGAGACATTGGGCGTATAGGAACTATGTGTTGGGGAGGACCCTTCTCACCAGCACCAGTCAAGCTGTGTCTTGGTTACTGGTTGTAAGTTCTGGTGATGAAGCATTCTTGCAAATGACTTTGATGGTTTGTTTGGTGAGTTAACCGACAAGATCAAATATTTTCACGGTCTATTAATCCTCAAGGATGTTATGTACTGATCACTTGCTGTTACATTTGAAATTAAAATTTTTTCTGCACAAACCTTTCCTTGAGAGTCATGTGATGAACCACTTAGAGCATTCAGCACCAATTCGCCCATCTTCTGCAACAGTGGTATGAGATGCTGTTGGTGTTGCTGTGCATGGTGCAAATCTGACCTATTCCTCAAGCTATCTTCTACTTTAACTGAAGGCTAAAAATAGATCATTCTGCAAGGATACCATGATAAAACGTGCTCAAAATAACACTCGGTTGATGGCCACCATTTTTATGTGGCTGCATTAAGTTCTTCTTAAACTCTTGGTATGCAAACACCAAGTGTCACTACATGTTAGCTGCTAAATCCTCAACCAGTGTCAAAAATGAAGTCAAAACATCTGAAAAGCTCACAGCTGGAACATTCACTTGACCTTGGTTGAAAGGCTGAGATTGAGGTGGCGATAACCTTAAATAGCTTGAGCTTTCAGAGCATGTCCGGTAGAATAGTCCACCAGACTTTCATCTGTAGATACTGTACTTGCAAATAGATTTAGTAATCAGTTTTAATTGTCTGTGCACTCAGGTGGCTGATTCTGTAGAATGCACTGTTTCCAAGATCATTTCATCAAAATTATGCCAGAAACATTCTGGATGTGGGAAGCTTTTTAGTTGCAATGGGATATGGTTGTATGTACATTTCTAGGATGTAAATAATTGAAAACATGTTGAATAATATGCATACGATTGAAAATATGTGCACTTCTACTGGATATTTTCATGTGGTGCATAAGTCCAGCAGAAAACCTATGCCACTACTACGTTGTTAGTCATTTTTCTATGAGCAGCAGTCGGAATTGCATTCTTTAAGCATGAACAATTGGGTTGTCCTCTATACAGAAGTTATGGAGGATTTTAAAAATCAAAGTCGGGAGATCGTTTCTATTTCAGTACAACATATAGTGACTTCAAGCAATATTCTGGCAATTTATTCACCACCAGCATGATCCTACCAACAAAGACTAAAACAAACCTTGCCTAAAATTGGTTTACATTGTTTGACTTGACTTACAGAAAGATTCATTAAGGTGAAACATGAAAATATCTAATGTGTTTGATATGGATCAAGCAGAAACATACATCACACAGTCTTCCTATGATGTAACAAATAATATATTGCTTTGTCAGAAATATCTCTCTAACAAGAAAACTGTGGCATATTGCAAAAGATAAGCGGTTCTGTACACTTGTTTGATACTTTTGTACTCTCAGACCTTACTTACCGCTGTGCATTCTTGATTGCAGTGGGAAGAAATCAGTGTTATGGATGAAAGGAACACGCCGATGCGAACATACCAGGTCTGCAATGTCATGGAAGCCTATCAGAATAATTGGTTGCGGACTAGTTGGATTCCCCGGGATGGAGCCCATCGTATTTATATTGAGATTAAGTTTACGCTCAGAGACTGCAACAGTCTGCCAGGTGTTCCAGGAACATGCAAGGAGACCTTTAACATGTATTATTATGAGTCTAACAATAACAATTTGTGGTATATTAAGGAGACTCAATATATAAAGATTGACACAATTGCTGCTGATGAGAGCTTCACCCAGGTGGATGTTGGTGATAGAGTGATGAAGTTAAACACTGAGGTGCGAGACATTGGATCACTGACAAAGAAAGGCTTTTACCTCGCCTTTCAAGATGTGGGTGCCTGTATCGCTTTGGTATCAGTGCGGGTCTACTACAAAAAGTGCCCTTTAACAATTCGTAACCTTGCAGAATTTCCCGACAAGGTGACTGAGGGAGACTCCTCTCTGGTGGAAGTCCGAGGCTCCTGTGTCAATAATTCTGAGGAGTACGATGTGCCTAAGATGCACTGCAGCGCTGATGGAGGATGGTTGGTGCCTATTGGACGATGTGTCTGCAAACCAGGATATGAGGAAAAGAAGGATACCTGCCAACGTAAGTACCTTTTGCTTCTAATTTGGTTGGTGTGCATGATGGAATATAACAGGCATGGTCCACTCTGGACAGGCAGAATTATTGTTTCTGACAAATGTTTCTTGTGCCCTGTGGAGTTGAACTGTGATAGAGGCATTATATAAATGCAAGCTATGTATGACAACAGAGATGTAAAAAATTGACAATTGGTGCTTTACTGGATGGTACACATGCATTGAAATGTTCATTTTTCTTATGAGAAAGTCACAGAATCACTTCATGCCAGAAGATTAGTGGATGTCTTCTTCCTCCAGTGCAGCTGCAAAGATGAACATCTCAAACATTGCAAAATTTAATTTTGGTTTTGAGCAGATTCACCTTGAAGTTGCTAACAAAATGAGCATTACTTTTCCTACTAGATTACTAATACTGATGCTATTGCTTCCTGATCAAGTTTAAGGAAATCCTTTAAAATGTGGTGCTCTTTTTAAACATGTTCTCAAGTGTATTGCAATGGTTAAAAGACAACTTTTGAGTTGACATTTGGTCCTATCCAGCTGTTCTAAGATTTTAATTTTCACCCCACCATAAGCTTTGTTTTAAATATCAAATGATGTATAGGCAAACTTAATTTAAAAAGTGTAACTTCCTGTGTTCGGGTGCCTTTCAGAAAGCAAGCCATTTTAACAAAAAAAAATTAGTAAAGGGGAAGGTGTGATAGTCTTTGAAGTTCTACTTTGAAACTCAGCTGTGTAAGAGCTATTGAACAACTGCAGAATCTGGGATTAGTAGTGGTTGATGGTCTCAGTCCCACATAGATGATGTCTCTTCCTGAAGTGTAAACTGTGTGAGTATATCTAATGCCAGTTTCTGCTGCACACATATGATTTCAACTGGCTCTTGCAGATTTGTTGCTATGCCTTAGAACAGTTCGTCAAGTGAGGAGTCATTGTTTTAGTGGCCTATTACCCGTTGCTTAACAACTGGGTGAAACTGAACCATTGCCTGCATGAATAGACAGATTCTGAGACTTAGAGGCACACAAAATTGTAATGTCTCCAGGCCTCTGCTACGCACCATGCATTCTAACAAAAATAGCAAACTCCAAGTCTACAATTTGTGTCAGAAGAAGAATATTCTTTTGAAATTTTCCACCCTTGGAATATTGCACGACCAACAGCTTAACTCACAGACCAATTATTCATTCATGTCATCTGGTCTGACACTGAGGGGGAGGCGTCATGAGATCAAGAGCAGGCCATTTATTCCCCTGAGACTCTTCCACTTCGACCTTGGCTGATCTCTGCTGATACTACTTTCTTTCTCTGTTCCTTTAATAATTATTCTCCAATTCTTAACCACAAAACAGTTCAATTATTAAACGGTATAGAGTAAAGAATTGAAGACTTAGTATTAATGGAACTGAGGGAGAAAGACTTATCTTGGAAAGCATTACAAAAAAATGTGAGAAACCTCCACCACCAAGTGTGCGTACTTTGGATCAAATCAATTCAAAATATTGAATTCAAACAATTTAGCATTACTACCTACAATTTTTGATTTTATCACTTTATACCATGCATGAAGAGGAATTAAGGTATCTGTGCCTTTTTATTTGGTTCACCTGACATTGTGGGCCTCAATGCAAATAAGGGACAGTGAAGAAGCCTATCAGATAATTTCTTCAGACACCTTCAGGGGTTTTCTTTGGTTGTAACAGTTGTATAAAGCAAAGTCAGATATCCTTCAGAGAACCAGTTGGATATTTAGCAGCACAAGCAGCTTTCTCCTGTGTGCCAAGTAGACCTCAGGATGACATTTAAACAATGGCAGGAATCACTCATGAACTGTGCTCATTTAAATAAACCTGCTATCGAGGTTCCTTGCCTATCACTATAAGGAGGACTTTAATAAGGCAGATAACAAGAGTATAGATTTCATCTGTTACGTGACAAGAGTGAAAGCATTGTTATGGTTTTCTGAATCCTTCTTGGATATGAGATGAAGGACAGCAGTTGGAATAAGTACAACTGAAATTGTAATAAATTGACTTGCCCGCAGACTCTGTATTTCTGAATCTGGAATTAAAAGTAAATCCTACATTTAAAAAGCAGTAATAGCAAAATGAGAGAAACATCTGGAAAAGATTCTTGAATTATAGTCATGTTTATTGTAGGAATTATTATAATAATGGTTTTCAATAATAATGACTTTCTAAAGGAGTTTAACACGTATCTAAAAAAGAAAACAAATGCAGGGTAATGGAGAAAGAGGAGGCAGAGAAAATGACAGTTATTTGTGACAGAATAAACGAAATAATGTATATAATAAATTGGGGTTATAGAAACAACGATAATAGGGTCACCAGCCAATGCAAACTCGGATTGTCCAGATGGAAATACAACAGAATCCAAGTAGAGTAAGTAGAAATAATTATTTCAAATTCATTAAGAATTGTGCCAGGGAGGGCTTGCAGCTAGTTCTTGATTCTTCTTGTTAATGATCTGATTTAGCAGCGCAAACAACTACTCTGGAGTTTCATTGTGCTTAAGTCATCACTGATAAGGCATAGGACATAGCTATCTGATTTTAAAAAAAATTTTCAAAGGATTAACTAAACCACCTCAGCTAGGAATCGCAGACACCCCAGTTTAGAAAAAAATAAACAGTTAGAAATTCAACTTTGAATTCGCTACCTAGTCTGCCATCTGAAGATCATCTCAGCAAGCTTGGTGCCCACCAAGAGGCCCCCTGTCCCCTGCAGGAATATCCCAGTGGTGTTTCTCCCTGCCCTTGTCTCCCCTAATTATCCACAGAATTGGATTTTATTGACTAACTGTTGCCAGGACGCAGGCAGCTTTGTTTTGCTTGCCACTTCCAGCAAGATGCCTGGAGTTGGGAAGGTGTCAGTCTCAACCTGAGGTTGACCTTTCCAGTTTTCCTACTGCTGCTGCCTCAAAATTGGTCTTCGAGGGTCGAACAAGATTGCATCTTAAGTGTTAGATTCCATCAGGTACCTAGTTTGAATGTGTTAGTCTTTTTGTAAAGAATGAGGTTTTTTTTAGCTTTTAGAGAGAGCTTCTTAGACAAGTAATTACTTATTAGGTTTTTGAGAAAGATTCTGAGAACAGTAGACCTTCCAAGTGCAAGTTGATGTCGTCTGTCAAACACGTGCTGGGGATGCTACTATGAGTGACTTAAGGTCATTGTAGGTTGGATGAATGAGGTGATTGTGATCCTGCAGGTTACGCAGTTATAATGGTTCAATCCCTGCCACTATATGTCATTAGTGGTTGTGGAGTGATTTATGCGTTAGCAACATATTCATAATGTATCATATTGAATTCACTGAAGGCATGAATGCAGATAGTTTGAGAAGAAAGCTAAAGCGAATTTGGGGTAGTCAACAACTCAGAGGATGCAACAAAAAAGAGAATAGGAATCAGCGTTCTACTTTACAAATTGGCTTTCTAACAATAACATTGAGAAAGCCTTTTTTACAGCTGTTGTTTAAAGTTCTCAATTCCAATGAGTGGGTTATACACGTGAATAAGAGACATCTGGTGAATGAGATCAGGTTGCATGTTAGTGTGAATTAATGATAAATCAGTTACTTTTGTGATGAGCAGAGCTGTAGAGTGTTGATCAAGAAATATGTATGAGTGTAATGATTTGCAGTTAATTATTCTGTCATATTTGAAATGCTTGTATGGAAGAGAAGTGGCAATTTCTTCCTCTGGAGCCGTGTCTTCTGTTAATCAAAATATATTGCTGTCTTTATTCCCCCTATGGACAACTCGTGTATTGTCACTGAATGTACAGTTAACTTCAGCCACTGAGCTGTTCCTACACTGTGGGATCAATTTTCATTCCTGGGTCATGTGTGCAGAGATGGGAGAACTCTGTGGATCCAGCCTCTAAAATAGTCTGTCTTCAAACCCCATTTTGGGATGTCTGTTGGATGTGGACCAGATTGGGAAGATGTGAGGAGACTGCTAATTTCTGAGGCAGGCTGGGTGGAAATAAGAAAATGTTGGGTTGTGGATGTGGAACATAGGATTTTGGGCATTGTGCGGCTTTTTTGCCACAATGGGTTCGCTGTGGTCATTTTTAACAGCCCCACCATTGAATTACATTGAAATTTACAGAACACATCATTCAACCCATCTTGTTAGCAGTTGAGTTTATGACCCACACAGCCCTCCTTCCACCTTCATTGATGTCATTGATATAACTTTCTATTTCTCTACCCCTGAAATCTAACTTCCCCTTAAGTCTGTCTTGAGCTAGGATTAGCTAAAACTTGGCACAGGCCTGTATTCAAACTGTCGACTTTCCTACATGTGATGGTAACGTTGATGGGTGGCTGAGACAAAGTCTTGGGATTTCTTCTGGCATTTTGGGATAGGGAACTGCAAATTTTGCTGTCCTCCTCCATCATCCACTGAGCACAACTAGTAAATGCACCAGTGTGTCTAGTGGGGGCAAGGTCACTTGAAATGTCTCACACAGCACCATAGTGCAGACTTGCACATGATAAATAATCAGGTAAGTGTTGTACAATCTGGAGCCAAAACCCCAATACAATTTAATGCCTTCAAAGAAGGAAAAAATAATAATGGTAATAATAATGATGTCTAATCCCTACACTGGCTTTTGAAGCTGAAGAAATGAAGCAGCTTTCCAATACTGATGCACCCTTCTGATTTAATAACCACACTCAATAATACCACAAACATTTAGACTGTTTTCAGCTTTAAAAGGATCCAAGATTTAGCTGCCAATAAACTGAATTCAAAGCGCAATGTGCACATGGAGCAATGCACTAAAAAAAAACCGAAGCTGTCTGCTGGTCACACGAAAACTAGAATTTAATTGTATTGCTCTCACTTTTATGTACAGTGACATATCCTAATTTATGTTTCAGGCTTTGTTCTAACTAATTATTTGCAGCTAATTATAAAGAATGTTGAAATGCTTCTAATAGAGAAACTAACTGTTCCAGTTTGAGCTTATTAACTAGGGAATTTGCTTGAACTGAACAAAATAAAATGTCTCTCCAATGATATCCTGGATAAGCTGCACCTTCCTGTATTTAAACTCTTTGGAGGATAAGCAACATCATTTTTGGCCATTGCTCCAGCCTCCAAACGCTTGCCACAAATTTAATGCCACTTTCCAAGCAATCTATTCAGGTTGAATTGTCTTCAGCTGAAGTGTTTCATTCAAGCTGAGCTGAGGTTTGTGCCACATATCCATGCACTAGATTGCACAGGCCATCTGCTTTCACCATCACAACCTTCTGACTCACCAAAGACCGTCCACCATCTACAAGGCACAACTTGGGAGTGTGATGGAATACTCCCCACTTGCCTGGGTGGGTCCTGCTCCAACAATGCTCAAGAAGTTTGACAGCATCTAGGACAAAGCAACCCAATTGATTGGCACCACTACTACAAATACCCACTCCTTCCACCACCAATGCTCAGTAGCAACAGTGTGAACAAGATGCACTGCAGAAACTCGCCAAAGATCCTTACTCAAGACCTTCCAAACCCTCAACCACTTCCATCTAGAAGGACAAGGGCAGCAGATGCTTGGGAACGTCACAACCTGTAAGTTCCCCTCCAGGCCAATCAGAAAATCATTCCAAATAGTTTGCCATGATCAAATAGGCCTTTTTTTCGAACTCAACTTTCCAAAATATGGAGACAGAGATACCTGCAGTGATGTTATTTGTCTGTGTGCTTGGCAACTGTCCATCTTTTTAATTCAAATACGAAAAACAAATTCAGTCTTGTTCAAACAAAATTCTTGTGTAATTCTACTGCCTTTGCCTACGACTATATTAGAACTTGAACTGAGAAAGTTGTGGAAATATCAGCCCTATTTATTTGAGCATCTTATCCTGGTGAGCCCTATTTGCAATTTTCCATTAGATTGACTCGCTGAATAGTGAATATTTATAGAATGAATTATCACTTGAAGAAATGTCTGGATTTTCTGAATTAGAAGAAATTGGCTCGTTCACCAGGCTTGGTTGTGGTACTGTTCTCCACATCTCTGTTGTGAATTTGTTTGCTGACTTGTTACTTCTTTGCTGCCCCATGTGTCAGACTGGGAGCACATACCCTAGGTTTTGCTTCTTGCTGTTTCTACGTGCCTGTTTCTTTACACAGGTGGCCAACCTTGTGCAGGTTTCAGCCTTGGAAGGCCATACTTACTCAAGACTCTAACGGATTTGGTTACAAAATAATGTAACATAGCTTATATTCTCTAGAATATTGAAGATAGTGGTGTGATCTGATTGAGGTTTCACTGATTTTAAAAGGAATTCCTACATGGAGTGCGTTTGAAGGACAACCGCTCACCGAGGGTCCTGCAGAACCTTCCAGTTTGAGACCTCTACAATCTAGACAGACAAGGACAGCAGATATGTCGGGAACACCACCACCTTCATGCACCCTTCCAAGCTACTCGCCATTCAGACTTGGAGATGTGTCAATGCTCTCTGTCTCCCTCGATCTCTCTGCATGGACTGCAGTGGTTCAAGAGGAACGTTTTGCTTTATGTACTCTGATCAAGAAACTCACTTGGAAATGAAGAGTCTGTTCATTTTTGCAGTTGATATGGAAATGGTGGAGGTTCATAGAATCCCTATAGCATGGAGACAGGGTCTTTGGCCCAACAAGTCCACACTGATCATCCAAACAGCATTCCACCTGGACCCATCCCCCTACTCCCTGTAACCCACCCAATCTGCACATACCTGAACACTATGGGACTTTAAGCATGGCCAATCCACCTAACCTGCACTTTTTTGGACTGTGGGAGGAAACCCACACAGACATGGGGAGAATGTGCAAACCCCATACAGACAGTTCCCAAGGTTGGGAATAGAACCCAGGTCCCTGGTGCTGTGAGGCAGCAGTGCTAATCACTAAGCCTCCGCGCTCTGTATGAGGTCAGTCAGCTGACAGCATGAGTGAATTTCAACAGATCATGAGAAATGGTGGAAGTAGCCATTTGAATTTTATCAGGATCATGAAAGATCTGATGTGACTTTACACCATTCTCTGCTTGATCTTCTCCCTCACTTCATAACAACCTTAACTCCCTGGTAGATGCAAAATTGAAAGATTAATGATGCTCAGAGGGAAGAAGGTTCTCCTCATCTTTTGGGAGATACCTTGTTTTTTGCACTGTTTTCCCCTAGTTCTAGATTCCTCCCTTCCCTCAGCATCAATGCTGTAAGGCCTCCTCAGAATCTTGTGTATTTCATGAAGATTCCCCTTAATTCCTCAATATGCCAACGAGTTTAGGCTCATGCATTTCAACCTTTCTTCTTGTGACCACACCTTCTCTGAACTGCCTCCAAATGCAAGTATATCCTTCTTTAAACAGGAGACTAATACAGTATGTATTACCCTGGATGGGCCCTCATCAATGCTTTAGAAATTGTAACCAAACTACACTCCTGTTATAATAAAATGTGATTCTGGATGAACACAGCAGGCCCAGCAGCATCTCAGGAGCACAAAAGCTGACGTTTCGGGCCTAGACCCTTCATCAGAGAGCTCTTGGATTCTCCAGCATCTGCAGTTCCCATTATCACTGATACACTCCTGTTATGCCCCATCCCCTCCGTATAAATGGGACTTGGATGGAGGTAGCAAATCATCTGATGTAGCTTCCTATCAGTACTGCATTATAATGCAAAATGATCTAAGTATGAGGGTTTAGATACTTTGAACTTGTTGCAATTTTAATTCAATTGTGATAGCAAAGTAGAGCAGCTTCCCTTCTTGTGAATTTTGTTCAACATACTGTATGGGTTTCAGTGTCGAGCAGGAATGCCTGAGGTTGTCTTTGGCTCAGTTATAGGACTTAAACTCCATTGTCATCTTCTGCCACTATTCAGTAAAGCATTAAGGGGTCTTACTGTCTTATAAATGGGCTGGATGGGATGAACAACAATGGTAGCATTTACTGGAATTTATACAATATGTAATGTGATGGATTTGCTCATGAAGATCTTGAGGCAATGTTATCCTGAAAGATGGAACTGTGTGACAGAAGATTCAACGTCTTACTGTTTAAATGCTGCAAACGTTGCATTCTTGTAAAGATCACAGGGGATCTGCAGTCCACTGCCAAGCTTAATGCCAGCTTACTTTCCATCAAAAAATGTCTGTGTTCTGCAGAATAGTAATTGTGATGACAAATCTTTGTCAATGGCTTGCATTATTGCCTTATTTTGGGCCATATATCTTATAATGATTTAGTATGGAAAACCGCTGACAACCACATTAAATCGAGCTGTTAATTACATGTCCATTATAACCGTCTATCATTTTTGTTTTTACTGGAGGCAGGCATTTAAACTCTCCCACATCTCCCAGGAGATGCAAGCTTTTATGTTTAAAAGTATGATGCTTTTAAACCCTAGGCTGTAAACAAAAGGTCGCAGACTTTGTGATTAAAGTATCTGTGAATCCCATTTTTTTTTGTTCAGACTCTGATGTATGGCAGCAGCTTTAATATAAAAGGCCTGTTCAATAACAAGGGCTAAAGAGCTTCTTAGAGCTATTAAAGCAAGCTTTGTGTTTGATTGACACCTCTGTTTGAATGCGATAAGGTGTGAAGTTGTTAAGCAGCAGGGGCCTGTTTACTAAAAATAGAGTGCATTTCCAATTCCAAAAGACAGCATTAGCCTGGTTATAACTGTAGTGTTTAGTTTAAGCAACACTATTCCGATTCTATATGTATCGTATGCCTGAGCCTAATAATTGACTGCTGAAAATGTAACGTGCAATCTTGCTTGTTGGCTGAACTTGCTCAATATAAAGGGCAGGACAGTGGTTTAACACACTGCCTTATCTCTCGCTCTCTCGCTCTCTCTACTGAACAATGCCCATATGGATGACTCTACCCCTCAGTTCCCATCCTGCTGCAGCCCCCACACACAATATCATCTTGGCTTTCTATATCATAACAGTAAGTACATTTCCATTGACTGCAAAGTGTCTTGAGACAAGCTGTGATCATAAAAGGCACCACATAAAATACAATTCATCACAATCTTGCTGTGAGGAAGTTCTTCCCTGTGATGTTAGTGCTGTCCTGCATGTTATGGTGCACATCTTGGTACCTTTGTATTTCTAAATGATATCGGTTGCTTTCTGTGATATTTTGAATTAAATTTAATGTCCAGTGTTCTGAGGAAGGCAAATGATTGACTGGCTGTTACTCATAGAATCGTAGAATCTCTGTGGTACAGAAAGGTCATTTGGCCCATCAAGTCTCCAACAAATGTTCCACTCAGACCCAGCCCCCAGCCCCAACCCATGCCATTCCCTTTAACCCCTCATTTACCATGGCTAATCCACCTTATCTGTGTAGGAACAAATTACTGCAGATGCTGGAATCTGTACTGAAGACAACAAATGCTGGAGCTCACAGTGGATCAGGCAACATCCATGGAGAGAGGGCGAGCTAATGTTTCGAGCCTAGATGAAGAGTCATTAGCTTGCTTTCTCCCTGTGTGGATGTTGCCTGACCACCTAACCTGCATGTCTTTGGACTGTGGGTCTCCTGGCACTGTGAGACAAAAGTGCTAACCACTGAGCCAATGCACTGCCCTGTTACTGTTGGCGTAATGGCTGATAATAACAGGCCAGTTATCACTCAGTACCATCACATCAGGAAATGTCCAGGGAATCTAAATGCGGGATTCTGGAGAATGAATAGTACAAGTAGAGATCTGCTGGGAAGAGATGTTTGGGATCCCTTGAAGTCCCTGCCAATGACTACACTGGCCAAGCAAACAGTGTCATTGAGACCAGTAATGTATTTCAATCCATTTCTGTTCAGTGCATTCCTAGGCACAGGAAAGAAAAGATAACAAGGATCACTACTAATATCCTGTGCGTGTGCTTGGGTGTGAGGAAGAAATTACACTAGATCTGGCTGTGGTTCTTCCTGCAATAAAATAGCATGCTCAGACAAGGTTCAAATGCAAAGCCAGTTCTCAGCATTAGGCTACTTACTCGTTCTGCTTTGTTATTTTAAACAGTGCTAACAGTTGTAGCAATTGCAGAATCAGATCATTTGTTGTTAACTAGTTCACTTTAAGATTCTGTCAGAGAGTGGTGATATTATGCAACATTTTTCATTGTATTTCTAACAAATACATGTAACAAATACACATGACAACCAATCAATGATCAATTAAACGTGAGTACCCAGTCAAATCATTGGGTACATTCTTTTGGACACAAACTGAATTTACCAAACCAGTCCAACAGAAGAAACGGATGTAGAAAATTTCACTTTTAAAAACTTCTGCTGTATTAGTTAAACCAAAAGCAACAAAAAAGTGAACTAACTGGCAAATTGTATTCTGTACAAACTGTAAACTACACTTTAAATCACTACATCCAAAATAAATTTGACCAGTTTGTTAAAACTCCTCCTAGCACATAGTTGACAGCATGTGCCAGCAGCCACTCTAGCGACAACATGTTGTTATGAAGTTCAGTCATTCTTAGTTATGCAGGATCTGAACTAGTCTCTGAATATTATTTAACTGCATCTGAGATTCATGGATGTGATTATCATCAACAAGGTGCATTTTGATAGAGCCTGTTTTGTTCAGGTCATGTTGGTACTGATGGCGTAGCTTTCCCAGAATCCTCTTCATCCAACCACTCAATAACTCCTCAGCTCACAGTACAGTCAGGTGTAGTAATGAAAAATTGCCTTTGTTTGCCTGGATGCCTCTCACAGCTATTTAGATATTTGTCCTTTCAGTTGACTCGCTCTGATAGCTTCGGCAAAAGCCCCTATGTATGAATTAATCCTGTTGGTTATAAACTGGACTTTCTAGAGCTGTGCTTTTTCTGACCACAGTCTGAAATTCAATCTCCCAGCCTGTTTATTCTCCCCAATTAGCTTCAATTTCCCTGGAAACCGAACCGTAAGATGATTTCTCAGATGTCTGATGTCATTGCCAGGAAGTCCAATTAACCACTGCTCCCTTCCAGAAATCTGGAGATATAATTTTCAGTTGGGAAATATCTGGAAAAAATACAGACTTTAAAACAGTGTTTAGTGCAGATCACAGCTTGTAAGTGCATTATACAACACTGTATGATTATAAGATTCATTATTATTGAATTTGTGATTCATTGTAAGAATTGAGGAACCGCATTTTGCAATTCCAGCCTGCCTATGGCAAACACTGGCTCTCAAAACTTCGACTAATTCTACCTTTCACAAAATTACAATACACAAAGTTAGTCTTCAGATTACATGGAGCCAAGCAGGAAACAAGTCCATCACAGTCCCTCCCAGTGATTCTGTTACCATGGCTAAATGACCCAATTAAATACCTCTGTCACTTTGTTACCATTCAGAGTGGTGAAGTAACGTATTCTTACCTCTTAAAATGTAAATGAGTAGCCATCCTTCAACTTGGCTTGCTTCTAGCTAAACAGGTGCTTTTGAAGATGTTTGGATCCTCCATATGCTGATGTTGTAGAGTACAATGTACATGAAGTACATGGGTAGTGTGAACTCATATTTTCTTATTCATTGAGAGTTTGCACTGTCTTGGCAGATGGATGAAATACAGGAATGAGGTGGTAATGAATCAGACTTACAGAAAGTTTTGCTCTTTCAACTCATTAAAGATATTAGCAGCTTAATCATGGGGACCAGCAAGATTCCAGACTTGTCAATCTTTACTGTGTAAGCGATTATAGTTGGGTGGCAGTTAAAGAGTAAGTCAGTTGTTTTTAGGACTTCCTGCTCATTACTGTTATCTGCAGTATGTGCCATGATTGGATTGGCTGTGTGCCCATCAATCATAAAGCCTTTTGACTATTACATAGTGAGATTATTTCATGAAGGTGAGATAAGCCAATGAGACTGGTTGCTGCTCCCCAGCTATATTTCAGTATCTTTGGACAATGTTTAGGAAAACATTGAGGTTGGGAATGTGCAGAAGAAAGGACCTGCCAACTGGTAGAATTATGTTGCATTTTTAACACACAACACACTGACTGACTCAACTGAACTGGGATAGTGTTTATGGTTCATAGGAGCCTCCTCTCTACTTTATCTCACTTGATCAAGATTTCCTTTATTGTCACGTATTTGTCTACGCTTCCTTTAAATGTTGCATGGTTGCAAGGTTTCTTTCTGGATGGAAAAATTTCTCCTGAGTTGGATTTTTTTCAGATTGTCTTACATTGTCATCTCCAGCTTTGAATTCCTCCACGTTCAGCAACATTACAAGAACACAAGTGGCACTGAAGAGTAATGAAACACTACTTGTAAACCGCACCATCTGTATATAATAAATACTACAATAAAAGTAGTGCTTATGCAGGCAATTGTTCAATCAAACAGAATACTCAGTTGAAAAACACAATGTTTGTGCTGCGTTCCTATTCAGTGGGTTTTCTTTGTTAGTGCTTGTGGGAAAACTTTGTGAGCAAAGTTAGGACTCATGGAATAAAAGGGACAGTAGCAACAGGGATATGAAATCAGCTGAATGAGAAGAACCAGAAAGTAGCACTCAATGGAAACCAAAAGAACTGCAGATGGTGGAAATCAGAAACAAACACAGATAATTTGATTCTCGTCCTTCCAGAAATTTCTGGGTTTTTTTGTTGCTAATAATCAGTGGATTTGCTTTGGGCTGGCTGAAGTCTTTAGTGGAGTTTCCTGGAGGTCAGTGTTATGATTCCTGTTCATCCTACTATATATGCTACTATATAAGAGATGGATAGAGCTCTTAAAGATAGTGGAATCAAGGGTTATGGGGATAAGGCAGGAACAGCATACTGATTGTGGATGATCAACCATGATCATAATGAATGGTGGTGCTGGCTCGAAGGGCCGAATGGCCTACTCCTGTACCTATTGTCTATATGTTTTGTTGAACAGACAAAATGTCAATGTTTGTGAACGACATATGTCTTGGAAGTATTATTTGTTGAGAAGGATAGTGTAGACCATCAGAAGGACATGGACAGTTTGGACAGGTGAAATTTAATGTGGAGAAATGTAACATGATTCATTTTGACAGGAAGAACATGGGAGAGACAATTATAAGCTAAAAACATGCTGTGTTCTAAGCTTTATAAATAGGGACACCATACAATTGCAAAGGCTTTGTGTTAGAATTGTATGGAATGGTGCTTTGGCTTCAGTCAGACTGGAAATGATTCACAAGAATGGACCTCAGGGTAAGGTCTGTTATGTAGACACATTGGAGAAGTTGGGATTGTCTTGGGAAAGAAATGATTGAGAGGAAATTTGATGGATATTCAAAATCATAAGGGAGTAGATAGGGAGAAATTGTTCTCATTGTTGGAAGCTGGAGAAATAAGAGGGCATAGATGAAGAGTAATTTGGAAAAGAAGAACATCTTTAATCAGTAATTAGCTAATGCCATAATGAATGGCTCAAATGTTCAATTGAGCCATTCAAGAAGGAATTGGATTATTGCCTGAAAAAGAAGAATCTGCAGGTCAGTGGAGAGAAGACAGGAGATGAATTGCTCCACTGGAGAGCCAGCACTGACATGGCAGGCTGATGACTTCCTTCGAAGTCGTTGCCAATCTGTGATGTGTTGTTTTGCCCATTTACATGTAATGCCAGTCTTCATCGAGCATTGCAAAACATAAATCATTGACTTCAACAAATTCAGACCATGAACTCTTGTTCTCCATTTTGGAATTTTCTTCCAACAGTGCCTGTAAGTATTAATTTTTATTAAAATTCATTCAGAGGTGACTTTTATTCTTTCTTCACATCTGCTCTGGACCAATTTCTTGATGACAACCACTCCTTTTGCCTTTTGTTCCACTTGCCTCCTCTCACCTTTTAACAGCGGCACAAGCCATCATCATTCCCGTTCTCTTCAGTTCTGAAGAAGAGCCCATGGGATTTGAAAGGTTGACTCAGTACTTCTGCATAAAGGCTGCCAGGGCTGCTTTGTTTCTTTTGGATTTTCTGTTTCATTTCATATTGACAGCATCTACAGTATTTTGCTTTTGTTACAATATAAAAGAGCCCGTCTCCAAACAGACAGAATTATCTCTCCAGCTTTACTTACTGAAGCACAGCCGGCAACTTTAGTCTGATGGCTTACTAATGGACCCTCACATGCAAGCCTCCATGGTGCTGCCTGCAGTTACACTGGAAAGTGCTTTGCAGTGAGTGGTTTCAAACAAGTTCTCAACATGTGAAAGATTAATGTGTGTTACATTTTATAAATATAGTTGAGATATCTCATGACTAGGTGGTGCCATGGAATTGGGAGGTGGAGACCAAGGGATAACAGCATCAGCGATCTATTTCTTGAGCTGTGTGACCAAGTCACTAAAAACCCTAATTACACTTCAAAAAAAAGTTACACCTTAAGTTGATTTTCTATGGGGATTCACTATGGCAAAAACTTACACAATTCATTTGGCATAGCCATTTCTTTAAAAATAGCTATGTTGAAAGCATTGAAAGCTGGTGTGTTTGGACACTTACATTCAGCATCAATTAATAGGCTCATGATTATCATTGCAAAACACAGTGATGCAATTATTGAATGAGGCAGCTGGCTCAATTCATCCATTCACCTGCCTATGCTTCTCCAGTGTGGAAGTTTGCTATTCATCACTAAGCGATTTGGAGGGATGTCAAATGCTAGTTTGTAACATGTTAGTCAGTGACTGGCAAAATTAATCCGAGGTTTAGGGAAGATTGTATGGCAAGAAACAATAACTTGGGTGGATGCACGTGTTTCACTGTCGAGAAAAGCATTTTTAGGATTTCTTTATATACTTGTAAATGTTAGTAAATCATTAACCCATTATTTTCTACCTCGCATTACCCTTCCTGTAAAGTTTTAATGCATTGTTAAAATGTGCTGATCATAATCACAATTATAACAGCAATATCAATCCAACATTTTGCCAAGTTTTACTTATGCTTTGGTCTTGAACGTGAAAAAACAAATTATTGTGATTATGTGGGGCTCCTTTGTGAAATGAATTTGGTAATCTCAAACCAATTCTCAATTAGCATTAATCCAGGATTTAAATAATTGATAATTCCGCATAAATTGGTTGACAATTACCAAATTAAATGGTATAATTTAACATAAGAAACATAAATGTCGCTAATTCTGCAAATGAGAGATTTGGCTCTACTGTACCTGATTTATGTTTGAGTCCATGCTAAGTGGTAAATATACAATATTGGTTACTTCCTCAACACTCTTAGTTCTCTCTTGAATCATCACAAAAAACACTTGTCACAACTAAAGAATTTGGTTTTGGGAAGGGAGAATGCATTTGTTAACATGGGCCACATGAGGAGCTCTATATAAGAGGCAGCACAGTGGCTCAGTGGTTAGCACTGCAGCCTCACAGCACCAGGTTCAATCCCAGCCTTGGGAAATTGTCTGTGCAGAGTTTGCACATTCTCCCCGTGTCTGCATGGATTTCCTGCAGGTGCTCCGGTTTCCACCCACAGTCCAAAGATGTGCAGGCTAGGTGGATTGGCCATGCTAAATTGCCCATAGTGTTCAGGGGTGTGTAAGTTATGGGGGATGGGTCTGGGTGGGCTGCTTCAAGTGGCAGTGTGGACTTGTTGGACCGAAGGGCCTGTTTCCACACTGTAGGGAATCTAATTTTAAAAACTAATACGGCTAACTAGCTAACTAACATATTAGTGAAAAATGGCAACAACTAGTCAGCAATTTCATCCAACCTCCCTGAGATATGAACATTAATATTGACTCAATCAAGTCATTCAGTTTCCATTCCCTAAAAATGGCAATTAGTCGTTAAACAATAAAATAAGCACAAATTTGCAGATTTCCTGAATGAATTTTCAAATTGAGAAATGGAAATCATTATTGATCAATACAGGTCTTCAGGAATAAAAATGTATAAAGTAACCCATTGTTAATTTGGTGGTTTGCCAGTGCATAGTATTCCCATTGCCTGGGTCTGTTGCCGGGCATCCATATTACAGGATGTGTGCTGGATTAGCATTCTGAATCTGCAGATAGCCATTGGAAACTCAGCTGGGATTACACAGTCTAGTTTCACTTGTGATCCTGCACTGCCTTTATAACAGACATCGGTCCCCTTGGATCTGGCATTTATTAGTACTGTGAGGTAATCCTGCTGAAGAATGAATACATAGTGATGAAAGTGAAAATGTTACTGGGGCACAGGTGATCAGGGAAGGAGGAGGGACTGTTCTTCACTGAGGTGTGTGAGCAGACCTGTTGCCATGGCAATGCATTGGCAATAGCTCTGATACCCTTCAACATGGGACTGACTGGTGCTGCCACTGACAAAGAATTCTATTTCCTTCTGTGGCGCATATTCCTACATGAGTGGTCTTCGCATCTGTCCGTTCATCATGGTAGCAAGGGGGTCCTAGTACACCAAATCATTTTGCTTTTCCTGCATGGAAAACCTTTCGAAGCGGCACACTGATTCAAGCATGGGAGCTGTGGCAAATCAGTCATCTGTTTATTAGAATTCAACTGCACTTGGGTGGGGGATGCGGGGGGAGAGAAGAAAGTTTGCATTCTGATGTGAGTTTGGCATATTGATTTCCTTTCATTGGTTTGAACAAATTGCACTGTAAAGAACAGAATGAACAGAGCTTGACAGACCGTAAAGGAATGGGGATGGCATTTAAGATAAATTTTGGTCTCTTCTAATCAATAGTTTTGCAACAGAGGCTACACATCAGAGCCTGAACATTTGTTACATTTCACAATGGCAAGGGATCAAAGGAAAGAGAGAGTCAGAAAGAGTGCTTGAATACGTGAGATTATTACATAACAGACATGGATGCAGTACATGCTCCTAAAACATTGTTCCACTGTGACCCATTTTGAGGCTTGAAATCCTCACAGTCCTTCAATGAGGATTAAGAGGGTGAAAGAGGGCTTTTGAGAGCATAGCTGTTCTAACTGGGTCAGAACTCCATACTGTTCAGGATATCATTGCAGCTCTCAAGCCCACTTGATATCCCAGCCCCCACTTTTTGGGAAGCCCAAGATGACTACTGTTGAGGAAGGTCACCTGCTATGTCATAGTTTCAAAAGATTGTGCACTCCCCTTCCCTTACCGTGACTACTTAGAGTGCCAGAGTTTTTGAATCTTCTGACTCAGATAGCATGAGTCAATTGCCCACTGATTCAAGAAACTGATGAGATTGTACCAAAGAATTGAGCTCCATTTAAGTGGGTAGTTTAGTATTCTACTTCTATTTGGGGTGAGTACGGAAACAAAATATTTCTTTCTTCTCGATTCCTTGCTGTTAGTAATAAGAAGCCTTTTATAAGCATGGGAGAGTACTCAACCAAAAGTAGAATACGCAGATACTGGAAATCTGAAACAAACAGTATGCTGGAGAAACTCAGCAGGTCTGGAAACATCTGAGGAGAGAAAAAGAGGATTAATGTTCAGAATTCAGTATGAGTCTCTTTTTCAGAATCCAGCTGGACCTGTTTCATATATGTCTGACTTAAACTTCATTTGCCATTTCTCCACCCAACTTTCCAACTTTCTATATCCTGCTGTATCCTTTGATAAATTTCTTTACTATTCACAACTTCAGTAATATTTGGTTGTCTGCAAACTTACTAGTTGGACTGCCCACATTTTCATCCAAATCATTTATATATTTTACAATCAACAGTGGCACCAGCACTAATCCTTGTGGAACACCACTGGTCACAGTCCTCTACTCAGTTGGTGGTGGGAGGGGGGGGGGGGTGGTGTGGCGGGGAACACTGCTCATAACTACTTTCTAATTTCTATGAACAACCAGTTTTGTATCCAACTTACCTACTCACCACGGATGCCAAATGACTTAATCTTCTAGACCAGCCCACCATGAGGGACTTTGTCAAACGCTTTAGTAAAGTCCATGTAAACACAATCTAGATTGGAAATAGTTGGGGCCAAAGACTGAATACTGTGGCACCTAATTAGTTACATCATGCCAATCTGACCCATTTATCCTGTTTTCTTTGGCCAACCAATCCCTTAACCAAGTTAATAATTTACTCCTAACCCATGTATATTAACTTCTTGTGTTACACCTTACCAGATACCCCCTCAAGTACAGAATTGCAGTAAGCTTAGGGTCTGCAGAATCCTCCATTATCCATTTTGCTTGTTACATCTTCAGAGAACTCTTGCAAATTAATCAAACACAACTTATCCTTCATAAAACCATACTGACTGAGAGGGACGGGTTTTTGACTTTAATTACTTTCTTAGTAAAGGATTCTAACATTTTTCCAATGATCGATATTAAACTCACTATAGATTCCTACTTTCTACCTCACTCATTTCTTGAATAGAGGTGTCACATTAGCAATTTTCCAATCCACTGGAACCTTTCCTACACCCAGAGCATTTTGAAAAATTGTAACCAGTGGCTTCATCGTCAATGATGCTGCTTCCTTTAAAGACTCGAGAATATTATGTCATCAAGCTGGAGTAATTGTCTGCCTCAATTCCAATAGTTTGCTCAGTGCTTTTTTTCTCTAGCAGTGGTGATTGATTGAATATCCTCCCTTTCTATAACCCCTGAATGACTTGGTACTATTGGGATGGTACTAGTGTCCTCCACCCTGAAAACTGAGGCAAAATATTGATTTAGTGACTCTGCCCTTTCTGTGTTTCCCACGATTAATTCTCTAGTCTCATTTTCCAATGGTCCAACATTCACTTCAGCTGCTGTGTGATAGTAAGAACTGCAGATGCTGGAGTCAGAGACAACACAGTATGGAGCTGGAGGAACACAACAGGTCAGGCAGTATCAGAGCACAGGAAAGTTGACATTTCGGGTTGGGAGCCCTGTTGTGTTCCTCCAGCTCCACACTTTAACTACTGTGTTCCCTTTATTATACACTTAGGTGAGCTTTTGCTAACTATACTAGTAATTCTTTCATAATTTACATTTGCTCTCTTTATTACTGTTGTCGTAAGTCTGTTGACGTTTGGGAAAATATTAATCTTCCAGTTTACCACTGACCTTTTAAAATATGGTATATCTTACTTTTTGAATTTGTTTATTTTTAACTTGCTTGCTGAGGCATACATTTTTTCCCCCCTCTTACAATGTTTCTTCCTTTCTCGAATGTATTTTAGTTGGGAGGAATCGAACACCACCTCACAGATCTGCCATTGCTCATTAAATTTTAGTCTTCCTGCCCAGTGCAACAGGGCAAAATCTGTCCTTGTGTCTATGTAATTACCTCTGTTTAACTCCAGAACAGAAGTTTCATGCATTCTCCTTCAAGTTTTCCCTTGGCAATTTGATTAATCAAATCTATGTGGATATGAAAATCACCCATGATTATGGATGTGCCTCGCTTATTTATCCTCAATATTTCTTTGTGCTGTACCCCACTGCGGAACAATTGTTTCAGGATCTATGGATAAGTCCCACCAGGAGCATATTCCTTTGCCATTTCTTATTACTATCCAGACTGATTCTATGTCTTGATCTCCAGTGTCTCTATCATTCCTCACTACAGCATTGATCTCATCCTTTACTAACAAAGCTATACCACCTCCTTTTCCTTCCTGACTTTCCTTTCAAAACATTGAGTATCCTAAGATATTCAATCTAAAACCTGGTATCCCTGCAACCACATCTCCGTAATCTCTATATAATCATAGCTATTGGTCTTTATTTGTGGTATTAACTTATTAATTTGATTCCAAGTGCTTTATGCAATCAGATACAAACCTTTTAAGTTATTATCAAATTTCCCTCCACCTTTATGATTCCTTGGCGTGAATAATATTCACAGATTCTGTGCCTTCTTTTTGCTTTCTGGTAGTAATCAGCCTCATCATTAACCTGTAGTGCTGCCTTCTCTCTTGACTTTGATTTTCCCAACCCTGCCACTACTTTGTTTAAAGCCCTATCTATAGCCCTTATTATGCAAATCATCACAGCTCTGATCTCAATAGGATTCGGGTGGAACCCATCCCATTAGAACAGTTGCGTCCCGCCCAATGGTGCCAATGTCCCATGAATTCAAACCCGTTTCTGCCACATAAATCTTTGAGCTATGCATTTACATTTTTAATTATGTTGATCCTGTGCCAGTTAGCTGATGGCTCAGGTAGTATACTGAAGATTTGTTACTTTTTGTTTGGATTTGCTGGTTATTGATATAATAATTCTTTGTGTGATTAAGAACATGTGATTTAGGTGTAAAAATACCTACGTGTTCTTTCAGAAGTTTTGTAAAATGTGGTATGAGTCACTGAGAGATATGTGAAAATATTGTCAAAGCCAAAGCACGCTCTGCATAAATCTTCCTGATTTTGTTTCTCTGTGAATTTCAAAAGGCCAGTGTTCGACCTTTGAAGCTGACCCGTCGTCAGTTTGTCAAAGCGAGAAGAGAAAGCTTTATTCATAAATGGTATTAACATTTGTGCGTATTGTACAGCTAAAAGTGCTTTCTTTCATGAGCTTTTGTACAGAATGACTTGATTCCACCAGTTCCAGTTGGTTGAATATTTACTCAGTCACCTGTATGTTAAACTGGATTTACATAATATTATCGAGAATCATAGATTAAAAAGAATCATAAAGTGCCAATCTTGGGTAACATCAAACTCGTCAAGTGCTTCCCCTCCCTTTGCCTCCTCGCACTGCAATCTTTCCAGTTGACAGTGGTTCCCCCGAGACAGAGACACGCACAGGAAATGACTCCTGTTGACATGCCTGGCACCTCGCAATGCAGCTACCTTTTAACTGCGGACAGTTGAACACTTGTGTACAGTCAGTGAGAAGATGAAATGGTGAGTACTGGTCTTTTTGAAAATGGGACAGGTGACGAGCTTTCCTATGAAAACTGCTCTTCCAGCGAAAAACTGAGTGTGACAACATGACTAGCAATGGTCCTTCCTCTCTCTTCAAAACCACTGCCAAGGAGGTCACTAATGAGAGTGGAAATCCTCTCATTTGATGTTAACCTATATTTAACAGCCTCTCCACCCACTTTTCTATATCATGCATGTCAGTCATTGGCACACAACTCTCTCATATGTTTTAATTTTGGGAGTTAACTGTTGGATAAATAATTGGATTCAGCACATGGTTAGGTCAGGTGCTGGCCCTTGGCATATAAACATTGCGATAGGATAATTGATTAAAATTCATCAAACCTTGTTAAATTTGGAACTGATGCCTCCAAATCATTATTTTAAGATAAAAAGTTGAAATGGGGGCTTCTATTTGAATACTTTCAGTACAGTTGAGTTTAAAAAGGATGCAAGTTTGTGCATGGAGTAGGTGAAACATACTGACTGGTAACCCAAGCTGGATTCGACCCAGTTTGGGTTTGATTTCTCAAAAGTTAATGACAGTGGCAATAGGCACACTGCAACTGAGTTCAGCTTTCTGCCATTAAAGGGGATCATCATGCTAGATTGCCCTCCTTCACATTCAGTGCTCGCCTTCTAGAAATACCACTGCGCAGATTCGGTTTGGTCAGATCAGATCTGACTGTGATGCCTCCTCCTTGCTGTCAAATGCCCTACAGATACCAACTCGCAAGGATCACACATGAGTAATTGTCATTTTGAAGAAGGAAGACAGAGTGACTGCCCCATGAAGAACTTTGCCAAGATGAGCAGACACAGCTATTGGGAGAAGGGGAAATAAGTGTAGTGTTTCAGGAAGGAAGGACAACAAAGATAGCAAAAAATTGTATTTATATCGCACTTTAAATGCTATGAAATGTTCCAAGCACTAACATCAAAGCACTTTGCAGGAGCAAAAGTCACAACATGGTGTGGAGCTACTTGAGATATTAGGTTAAATGAGCAAACGCTTGGGGAAAGAGGGAGGATTTACTAAGTACTTTAAAGGAGGAAAGTAATTTTTGAGAGCTGAAGAAGTGTACAGAGTTAAGTCCAAAGCTTAGGGCTGGCCAGATTAATCATGGGGTCGAATGATCATTTCTGGCAACCTGTTTGAGATCCATTCCAGTGTTGTGCATCTTGAGACCTATAATGTATTATTTTAATTTGTACATCCCAAAGAAAATGCTTCCATCTGCATGGTACAGCTTTAAATAAATAGCTGGATTTCTACACTAATTTCTTCGTGAATTGAATAATAGGGCATGATTTAAAGATTTGGAAACCTGTAGCAAGCAGGGGGATTCATCAAAATGTCTGAATGCAAGTGAATGCTGACATTTCAGAAAAATTGTCTCCAGTTACACTGCAGAGAGGGCAGAAGCAATGCTGCACTAAAGAAATGTATTTTTAAACAATGCCTGGTTAAGATTTCAGTTCAATGACATAGATTCCCAACAGTTCTGATTTCCTAAATGACATGTAATGAATTTAGCCATAATAATTGAACACTTGTACTCTATTTAGTCAGGTTCCATTTGTAACAGCTCCGTTTCTTCACTGAGGAGACCTGCTGGTTCCTGAAAGCTGTCCTAATTTGCTTCCAATAAAAGACCTTTGATTGTCACAGGGGGTCATGACATCTGTCTCTGTCACAAAAGAGCTGTTTTCCGAGTTGATTCCTAATATTCTGTATAACTCCTGCTCCTGGTTTCACCCATCTCTGGGGCTAGGATGGTGTTGATGGAGGGTGGGAAAAGGAAGAGGATTACATTGGTAGGGTTTACACATTCTCAATAGAGTGCGGGTAGATGAAAATTCTCTAGTTGTCTTTCACACTTCCTGGCAGCAAGTAGAAGTCCTGTAACTAGCTCCCTGTCACAATTGCAGAATAGAAGTGATGACCGAGATACAAAATTAACAAAATAGATGGAGAGAAAGTTACTAGTGAAGAGTAAAGAGGCAGATTCCAGAATTAGTGAAAATGAGCTGCATCGACACTGTCAAAACTGTAAATGAGGCTTGAAAGCCAGCGATGATGTGATACAAGGTCGGAAGGTTGGGGAGCTTGGAGAAATGAACACAAATAAAGTAATGGAAGGAATAGAAGGCAAGAAAATATGGGGAGCCAAAGGGGATTTGTTTGAAAGGCAGCGAGGTTTTAAGAAGATTGCGGGAATTTCCTTTTTCTCAATGAATTCCCTTTGAAACCAAGCATTTCAAAAAGTCTGGGATGTAACAGTTAGATATTTTGAAACCTCAAATCCAACAAGCCTTTAATATACCCATGATGTTTAATAAGAAATTACGGCTCCTGCAACTGCAAGATTTCTCTCCAGCATGAGCTCTGACAGCAGACTGTTAGCCGATCTGAAAAAATGACAGTACAATTAGACACTGGGCTTTCGACTGTCATAATGCTGAAAGCTTACCTGAAGGAAAACCTGCATAATTCCTTTGAAGATTCAATTCAACTCTGTCAGCAGTGTAGCATTTTATTTCAATAAGAACCCATTTTCTTTGGACAGCCTTTCTTTATATGTGCCTGCAGTGTATATATGAGGCAGTTATATTCTGAAGACTAAAATTCCCAAATTGATTCATTTTGCATTAAGTAGTCTCGGTTCACTGACACATTTATAAAGGTGGCACAGAAGGGAGCTAGTAATTTTATTCTAAAACACTTTTTGCTATTTATTTAGTCGGACGACAGTGCCGTAAATGTCATAAAGCTCAATCAAGGTTCTTGTCCCCAACGAGTAATTAGCGTAGAATTTAATGAGTGATTTTTTTCCAGAGGTGCTTCTCATTAAAAGTCAAACCACTGTAATAAAACTGCACCTTTCTTTGCACAGACATCAGCCAAATAGAGAGAAAATATATTTATCCATACCACGGATGTTGTTGTGACTAACACAAGACAATAGTTTAGACAAGTTATCAGGTCTGACAATGTATGAGAGATCAATGCAGACACACAGTCATTAAATCATTGTGCCTCAGTGATCACATGCATATTGATTCTCCTACATTGACCGACTCACTGACTCTTTCTATAAATTTGTGGAAGATGAGCTGATTTTCTTCTGGTGTTGCAGATGTAGCCTGGGACCATCAACACCATTTACTCAGAAGCCAAATTGTAATGTTTTAACTGTGATTCCAGTCTATCTGTTTTAGGTTGTTGCCTCTGCGGGGAGAAAAATCAGCTTTGAATTCAATCACAACTTTTTTTGACATGAGCAGGTTGAAGACTGTCAGTTTCTCTTAAATTTTCAGAGAGAGATTTAGAATCAACAACTTGTAAAAGGAGTTGCTTACAAAATCAAGTGTGCAGGATTGCAGAAGATGTTGTATATGGGTCTGAAAGGATTAAAACTGAGGAGTGCCATAAGCACCCCCTTATATGACAATATCATACAGACTTGTGGGCGGAAGAACTTAAGATATTGAAGGAATGAAACTTAGCATTCATCTTCTTCAAAGCCTGTCCAACAATGTCTATTATATCAATGTGTCTGAAACTAGTTGCTTCTTCTACTACTTGGTGAGCTATTGCATCATCAACTATACTCTAGTTTATATAAAGAATTGTATTTGATTATTCAGTTTCCGATTTAGTATCTAATCTGGAGCTCGTCCAAATGTCAGAAATTATTTTCTCCAAGATGTCCAATACTGTGACTTTTTTCTTTTTGTATATATTTGGCCTATCTTGGAAATTAAGTTTTCCCTGCAGTATTATTTCTAATGTCATTTAATCCTAAAATGGCGACATAATTTGCTTGCTTAACCGACTTTTTAATTTTGCAATAATTATGGTCCTGCTGCTATACTTGAGAGTTTTCCTGCTGCTATACTTGAGAGTTTTCTTGTGAGTTATGATTACAATGGAGGAATTCCAGCTTCTCACATTTACAATAGAGGATTCCCGGCCTACATGGGTAAAGTGAGGGATTTCTGTCTTTTTCACTTTGCCCTGTCAATTCCCACTGTTCACAACTTCAATAACTGATTCCAATTTTAATCATAATTTTAAAGAAAGATTCCCAATCCTCATTGTTTCAATAAGTAATTCCTGCCTTAAATCTTAGATCTTGTCTGCTGCTGACTTGTGCTCTACTAGCAGATGCCAACAAATAGAGACTATCATTTCACATCACTGCTCTCCATCTAGTTTAAATGGTCCAATCAAGTCGACACCTTTGCCTACCTTGTTCTGAGCATGTCAGCACTGTCTGAGATGCTGTTCATGAAGAAAATTGCTGCTACTATCCTCTTGAAGGAAACTACAGGACTTGCTTAGTCTTGTATAGCAGAGATTAAAAATAATTTTGGTCTAACTAGCAAAGTCTCTCGTAGTTAACAAGAGATAAATTATTGTAAGTTACAACTAATTACAGGGTACATTAATATGATAGTGGTGCTTATGGCATTCCTCAATATTAATCCTTTCAGACAGACCCATCCATATGCAGGAGGACTGAACTATGAACACTGGTTTGTCACATTGCTGGAGACTTGATCGTGTGATATTCGATTCAGTCATGTGATGCTTGGCATTCTTAGGTGACATTTATCCACTGGTTGCAAATGTTGTTACAAGTAACCAACTATATATCTCAGTATTACTAAGTTCAGAATTTAATATTGAAGGAACACACGAAAAAAAGATAACAAGTTTTTAAGTAGAAATTACCTCTCTGGTGTGTCTTTGGTGTCCACCTACATGAAAAAGATCTGGTGCATTTAAGAACATCACCATGTACCTTTTTGACTGCAATGTTTGTGTAAGTTGGAGTTTGTGAAATGCAGGCTCTAAAATAATAAAATCTCAATGATCGTAATTTGACTCTCTGGCCTCCCAGGGATGGCACGGTGGCTCAGGAGTGAGCACTGCGGCCTCTCAGCACCAGGGACCCGGGTTCAATTCCAGCCTCGGGCGACTCTCTGTGCGGAGTTTGCACATTCTCCCCGTGTCTGCGTGGGTTTCCTCTGGGTGCTCCGGTTGCCTCCCACAGTCCAAAGATGTGCAGGCTAGGTGGATCGGCCATGCTAAACTGCCCGTAGTCTTCAGGGGTGTGTGGGTTATAAGGGGATGGGTCTGGGTGGGATGCTTCGAGGGGCAGTGTGGACTTGTTGGGCCAAAGGGCCTGTTTCCATACTGTAGGGAATCTAATCTAAAAACCTCCAACCATAAAGGCCTGCTTCAGGGAAGTGAAGCTCCATGCTCGGAAAAGTACCAAAACAGCCTGACTCCAGCACAAAACACATTAAACAACAACACACACGTTGGCTGATGAGAATGCCCACTGATAGCCGAGCTTTGTACCCGTGAAGACAGCCTCAACCATGATCTTGGGTTCATGATATGCTACATGTGACCCCACCCACACTGTCCTGTGCATGTAAAATCATCCTTACTGCCCTGTTTTGTCACCATCACCTGGATAAATTATGATCCCTCTACCTTAGTTTGTACAGTTTTGAATTACTTATGACTTTGGTTTGACCCTCGGCATGCAATTATACCTCTCATGTTATTCCAGCCATTTGGTTCATCTCCAGCACCACCTCAGTTTTATCTTTTTTTTAATTATCTCTCTGCCTCGTTTAATCAGATTAGAGGTCATCCCTTCGCTTGTTTATTCAGCTGTTGACACCTTCCCCTCACCGTCTAACACTTCAGATCAGGGACGTATTGTTCGGCACTTCACTTGCACCATTTGTCTGGCCTTTTGATCTCTGTGCCCTCGATCTCTCTCTGCCCGTAAATTCTGTGTTCTGGGTACTTCTCTCGCACTTCACCTGATGAAGGTGTTACATTCCGAAAGCTTGTAATTTCAAAATACACCTCTTAGAATAAAACCTGGTGTCACGTGACTTCTGACTTTCTCTCTTGTGTTAATGCATCAGATTCCAGGGGGAAAAAAGAGCATCTTGGCACAGATAGATGACATCAACAACAGTTAACGTTCCAGTATAAAGGTCCTTGCTCACCTTCAGCAATCACAGTGTAATGCAGGCATTACAGTGGGTAGTCATTTTAGTCAACCACATGTAGTGCAATGGTCATGTAATGAACCGTCATATCAGTAAGGATAGAACATAGACTACGTGTGAGTCTGAAATAACATAACAGTGGAAATAGTTCATGTTTTCAAAATACTGTCTCCACAAGAATCCAGACTTTACGGTAGGTATTACTTGGGCCAATACATAGAGAATCAGTCAAACAATATCAAATTTTGCAGTGATGTTTGACACTAGAAAAGACATTTCTCTCTCTCTCTCTCTGTCGTTCTCTGTGCTTCTGTGTGCCTGTCTCTCTCTCTGTCCACTCTGTCTTGCTTTCGCTAATGCTCTCTGTCGTGCTGACTGTTGCACTCTCTCTCTCTCGCGTTCTCTCTCTTGTGGTCACTGTTGCGTGCACTTTCTCATGCTGCCTCTCTTGCCCTCTCGCTTCTGCTGTCTTTCTTGCGCCGTTTCTCTTGTGCTCTCCTCACTTTCGCTCGCGCCCCTCATGCTCCTCGCACTGCATCCCCATGTCGCGCCACATCCACCCTCCTGCGCTGTGTCCCCCTCTCTGCGTCTTTCTGTCCCGCGCTATTTCTTTCTCTTGAATCCGAATTTCTTTTTGGTGCGCTCTCTCTCGAGCTTTCTCCCTCCAAATGCTCTCTCTTGCAGGCTTGCTTTCTCGCAGTCACCCTCTCGCACTTGCTCTTTCAGTCACTCTCTCTCGCTCTTTCTCTTTCACTCTGTCCGTGTCGCTCACTCTCTCGCATTCTCTCTTTCATCCTCTCTCGCTTTGCCTTTGTGTGTCCCTCTCTTGCCCTGTCTCGCTCTGTGTCACTCTCTTTCTCTCGCGTCTGTTTTCTCATGCTGTCTGTTGTGCGCTCTCTCCATCTGTCACTCCCTCTCGGTGTCTGACACTGTCTCTGCCTCTCTCTGTCCCTGTCCATGTCTCTCTCTCTCTGTCTCTCTCTCTCTGCATGTCCCTTGCTCCCTCTCTCCTGGTGTGTGTATGTGTCGCACTGTCTCTTTCTCTGTGTCTCGCTCTATCTCTCTGTGTGTCTGTCTCAGTCTCTTCTGTGTCTCAGTTTCTGCATGTCTGTCTCTCTCACTGTGTGAGCGCGCACCTCTTGGTCTCTCCTATTCTCTGTCGCACTGTCTGTCGTGCTCTGTCTTTCTAGCGCGCAGTCTTGTCTCTTGCAGTTCTTCCCTCGCGATCTGCCTCTCTCGCACACTTTCTCTCTTGTGCTCTGTATTTTTCTTTCACACTCAGTTCTGTTCCCGTTTCTCTCGCGCTCTCTTTCCTACGCTCTGTTGTTCTCTCGTACTCTTTCTTTCTCGCTTTCTGTTGTGCTATGCCCCTAACTCATGCTCTGTTGTTCACTCTTGCACTTCTTTCTCTCCAACAATTTGTCTCCCCCCGCCGCTGCTCTGTTTCTCCCCCCCCCCCGTTGCTCTGTTTCTCCCCCCCCCGCTGCTCTGTTTCTCCCCCCCCGCTGCTCTGTTTCTCCCCCCCTGCTGCTCTGTTTCTCCCCCCCTGCTCTGTTTTCCCCTCCCATGCTCTGTCCCCCCCCGCTGCTCTGTTTCCCCCCCCTCTCCATGCTCTGTTTTTCCCCCCCCCCCGCTGCTCTGTTTCCCCCCCTCCCCATGCTCTGTTTTCCCCCCTCCCCATGCTCTGTTTTCCCCCCTCCCCATGCTCTGTTCTCCTCCCCCTCCCCGTGCTCTGTCCCCCCCCTCCCCGTGCTCTGTCCCCCGCTCCCCGTGCTCTGTCCCCCCCCTCCCCGTGCTCTGTCCCCCCCCTCCCCGTGCTCTGTTTTCCTCCCTCTCCCCGTGCTCTGTTCCCCCCCCCCCGTGCTCTGTTCCCCCCCCCTCCCCGTGCTCTGTTCCCCCCCGCTCCCCGTGCTCTGTTCCCCCCCCCTCCCCGTGCTCTGTTCCCCCCCCTCCCCGTGCTCTGTTCCCCCCCCTCCCCGTGCTCTGTTCCCCCCCCCTCCCCGTGCTCTGTTCCCCCCCTCCCCGTGCTCTGTTCCCCCCCCCTCCCCGTGCTCTGTTCCCCCCCCTCCCCGTGCTCTGTTCCCCCCCGCTCCCCGTGCTCCGTTTTCCCCCCCTCCCCGTGCTCTGTTCCCCCCCCTCCCCGTGCTCTGTTCCCCCCCCTCCCCGTGCTCTGTTCCCCCCCCTCCCCGTGCTCTGTTCCCCCCCCCTCCCCGTGCTCTGTTCCCCCCCTCCCCGTGCTCTGTTCCCCCCCCCTCCCCGTGCTCTGTTCCCCCCCCTCCCCGTGCTCTGTTCCCCCCCGCTCCCCGTGCTCCGTTTTCCCCCCCTCCCCGTGCTCTGTTCCCCCCCGCTCCCCGTGCTCTGTTCCCCCCCCCTCCCCGTGCTCTGTTCCCCCCCCTCCCCGTGCTCTGTTCCCCCCCCTCCCCGTGCTCTGTTCCCCCCCCCTCCCCGTGCTCTGTTCCCCCCCTCCCCGTGCTCTGTTCCCCCCCCCTCCCCGTGCTCTGTTCCCCCCCCCCCGTGCTCTGTTCCCCCCCCTCCCCGTGCTCTGTTCCCCCCCGCTCCCCGTGCTCTGTTCCCCCCCCCTCCCCGTGCTCTGTTCCCCCCCCTCCCCGTGCTCTGTTCCCCCCCCTCCCCGTGCTCTGTTCCCCCCCCCCTCCCCGTGCTCTGTTCCCCCCCTCCCCGTGCTCTGTTCCCCCCCCCTCCCCGTGCTCTGTTCCCCCCCCTCCCCGTGCTCTGTTCCCCCCCGCTCCCCGTGCTCCGTTTTCCCCCCCTCCCCGTGCTCTGTTCCCCCCCCTCCCCGTGCTCTGTTCCCCCCCCTCCCCGTGCTCTGTTTTCCTCCCCCGTGCTGTTTCCCTTGCCGTCTCTGTCTCTGATGCACACTCTTTCTCACTTACGCTCTCTTTATCGCTCTGTGTCTGTCACGCTCTCTATCTCTCTCTGTGCCTATCTCACTCTCTCCCTGTCTCTGCATATCTCTTGCTTCCTTTCTCCTGATCCGTGTGGTATGCAGTCTGTCTCTGAGTCTTGCGCTGTCTCTGTGTCGCGGTCTCTGTCTGTCTCAGCTTCTGTCTGTCTGTCTCTCTCTCTCACTCTTCCCCCTCTCTGTCGCTGTCTCTTGCTCCCTGTACCTCGCTGTGTGTGTGTGTGTGTGTGTGTGTACACCTCTTGCTCTTTCCCCTTCTCTCTGTCACTCTCTCTCTCTCTGTGTCTTTGCCGTTTGTCTGTGTTTCTGTCACGCTGTCTGTCATAGTCTGTCGCTTGCTCTTGCAGTTTCTGCCTCGCACTCTCACCGTCTGTCATGTACTCTCGCGTTCTCTCTCTCTGTCTGTCGCCCACGCTCCCTCGCTCTCCCTCCCTCTCTCCCTCCTTCCCTCTCTCCCTCCATCTCTCGCTCGCTGTCCCTCCCTCCCTCGCCCTCCCTCGCTCTCCCTCCCTCCCTCTCCCACCCTCGCTCTCCCTCCCTCCGCCTCTCTCCCTCTCTCGCTCGCTCTC
Source organism: Stegostoma tigrinum (assembly GCF_030684315.1). Classification (NCBI taxonomy): domain Eukaryota; kingdom Metazoa; phylum Chordata; class Chondrichthyes; order Orectolobiformes; family Stegostomatidae; genus Stegostoma; species Stegostoma tigrinum. Next base: position 15,898,659 of record NC_081367.1, on the reverse strand, counting down.
CCTCCCTCCCTCCGCTCACTTGCCCTCCCTCCCCTCTCTCCCTCCCTCCCTCCCTCCCCCTCTCCCCCTCCCTCCCTCCCCCTCTCCCCCGCCCCCTCTCTCCCTCCCTCCCTCGCTCTCCCTCACTCTCTCGCTCTCCCTCCCTCACTCTCTCGCTCTCCCTCCCTCGCTCGCCCTCCCTCTCTCGCGCTCCCTCCCTCTCTCGCTCGCTCACCCTCCCTCTCTCGCTCGCTCTCCTTCCCTTCCTCCCTCCCTTGCGCTCTCTCTCTCCCTCCCTCGCTCTCCCTCTCTCGCTCCCTCCCTCCCTCCCTCGCTCTCCTTCCCTCCCTCACTCTCTCGCTCTACCTCCCTCTCTCGTTCTCCCTCCCTCCCTCGCTCTCCCTCCCTCTCTCGCTCGCTCTCCCTCCCTCTCTCGCTCTCCCTCCCTCCCCCTCTCTCCCTCCGCTCGCTCTCCCTCACTCGCTCTCCCTCCCTCTCTCGCTCGCTCTCCCTCCCTCGCTCGCTCGCTCTCCCTCCCTCCCTCTCTCACCCTCCCTCTCTCACCCTCCCTCCCTCTCCCTCCCTCTCTCACTCGCTCTCCCTCCCTCGCTCGCTCTCCCTCCCTGCCTCTCTCCCTCCCTCTCTCGCTCTCCCTCCCTCTCTCGTTCTCCCTCCCTCCCTCGCGCTCTCTCTCTCTGCCTCCCTTGCTCTCTCTCTCTCCCACCCTCGCTCTCCCTCCCTCCCTCCCTCTCTCGCTCGCTCTCCCTCCCTCTCTCGCTCTCCCTCCCTCCCCCTCTCTCCCTCCGCTCGCTCTCCCTCCCTCGCTCACTGGCTCTCCCTCCCTCTCCCTCCCTCTCTCGCTCGCTCTCCCTCCCTCCCTCGCTCACTCGCTCGCTTTCCCTCCCTCCCTCTCTCCCTCCCTCTCTCGCTCGCTCTCCCTCCCTCTCTCGCTCTCCCTCCCTCCCCCTCTCTCCCTCCGCTCGCTCTCCCGCCCTCCCTCCCTCGCTCTCCCTCCCTCCCTCCCTCGCTCGCTCACCCTCTGTCCCTCGCTCTCCCTCCCTCTCTCGCTCGCTCTCCCTCCCTCGCTCTCCCTCCCTCGCTCACTCGCTCTCCCTCCCTCTCTTACTCTCCCTCCCTCCCTCGCTCTCCCTCCCTCCCTCCCTCACTCTCCCTCCCTCTCTCGCTCACCCTCCTCCCTCTCTCGCTCTCCCTCCCTCCCTCCCTCGCTCTCCCTCGCTCTCCCTCCCGCTCTCCCTCCCTCCCGCTCTCCCTCCCTCCCTCGCTCTCCCTCGCTCCCTCGCCCTCCCTCTCGCTCGCTCTCCCTCTCTCGCTCGCTCTCCCTCCCTCCCTCCCTCCTTCGCTCTCCCTCCTTCCTTTGCTCTCCCTCCCTCCTTCGCTCTCCCTCCCTCCTTCGCTCGCGCTCGCTCTCCCTCCCTCACTCACTCTCCCTCCCCTCCCTCGCTCGCTCGCTCCCTCTCCCTCCCTCCCTCTCTCTCCCTCCCTTGCTCGCTCTCCCTCCCTCTCTCGCTGTCTGTCCCTCCCTCTCTCGCTCTCCCTCCCTCTCTCGCTCGCTCGCTCTCCCTCTCTCGCTCGCTCTACCTCTCTCGCACGCTCTCCCTCCCTCCCTCCTTCGCTCTCCCTCCGTCCTTCGCTCTCCCTCCCTCCCTCTCTCGCTCTCCCTCCCTCCCTCACTCTGCCTCCCTCCCTCTTTCGCTCTCCCGCCCTCCCTCCCTCGCTCGCTCTCCCTCCCTCCCTCGCTCTCCCTCACTCTCTCGCTCGCTCTCCCTCCCTCCCTCCCTCGCTCTCCCTCCCTCTCTCGCTCTCCCTCCCTCTCTCGCTCGCTCTCCCTCCCTCCCTCTCTTGCTCGCTCACCCCTCCTCGCTCGCTCTCCCTCCCTCGCTCGCTCTCCTCCTTCGCTCGCTCGCTCTCCCTCCCTCGCTCTCTCTCCCTCCCTCGCTCTCCCTCCCTCCCTCGCTCTCCCGCTCTCCCTCCCTCGCCCTCCCTCGCTCACTCTCCCTCCCACTCTCGCTCGCTCTCCCTCCCTCGCTCTCTCCTCCTCCCTCACTCTCCCTCTCTCGCTCGCTCTCCCTCCCTCTCTCGCTCGCTCTCCTCCCTCCCTCGCTCTCACTCCCTCCCTCACTCACTCTCCCTCGCCCTCCCTCGCTCACGCTCCCTCCCTCCCTCCCTCGCTCTCACTCCCTCCCTCACTCACTCTCCCTCGCCCTCCCTCCTGCTCACTCTCCCTCTCTCGCTCGCTCTCCTCCCTCCCCTCCCTCTTTCGCTCTCCCTCCCTCCTTCGCTCGCGCTCGCTCTCCATCCCTCGCTCGCTCTCCCTCCCTCGCTCTCCCTCCCTCGCTCTCCCTCCCTCCCTCGCTCTCCCTCCGCTCTCCCTCCCTCCCGCTCTCCCTCCCTCCCTCCCTCGCTCTCCCTCCTCCCTCCCTCCCTCGCTCTCCCTCCTTCCCTCGCTCTCCCTCCCGCTCTCCTCCCTCCCGCTCTCCCTCCCTCCCTCGCTCGCTTGCCCTCCCTCTCGCTCGCTCTCCCTCTCTCGCTCGCTCTCCCTCCCTCCCTCTTCCTTCGCTCTCCTCCTTCCTTCGCTCTCCCTCCTCCTTCGCTCTCCCTCCCTCCTTCGCTCGCGCTCGCTCTCCCTCCCTCGCTCACTCTCCCTCCCCCTCCCTCGCTCACTCGCTCGCTCCCTCTCCCTCCCTCCCTCTCTCTAACTCCCTCGCTCGCTCGCCCTCGCTCGCTCGCTCTCTCTCCCTCCCTCTCTCGCTCTCCCTCCCTCTCTCGCTCGCTCGCTCTCTCCCTCTCTCGCTCGCTCGCTCTCCCTCTCTCGCTCGCTCTACCTCTCTCGCTCGCTCTGCTCCCTCCTCTTTCGCTCTCCCTCCTCCTTCGCTCTCCCTCCCTCGCTCGCTCACCTCCCTCCCTCGCTCGCCTCCCTCCTCCTCGTCCTCCCTCCCTCTCTCGCTCGCTCTCCCTCCCTCCCTCGCTCGCTCTCCCTCCCTCCCTCTCTCACTCGTTCACCCCCCTCGCTCGCTCTCCCTCCCTCCCTCCCTCGCTCTCCCTCCCTCCTTCGCTCGCGCTCGCTCTCCCTCCTCGCTCACTCTCCCTCCCCTCCCTCGCTCACTCGCTCGCGTCCCTCTCCCTCCCTCCCTCTCTCTAACTCCCTCGCTCGCTCGCCCTCGCTCGCTCGCTCTCTCTCCCTCCCTCACTCTCGCTCTCCCTCCCTCTCTCGCTCGCTCGCTCTCCCTCTCTCGCTCGCTCGCTCTCCCTCTCTCGCTCGCTCTACCTCTCTCGCTCGCTCTGCTCCCTCCCTCTTTCGCTCTCCCTCCCTCCTTCGCTCTCCCTCCCTCGCTCGCTCACCCTCCCTCCCTCGCTCGCTCTCCCTCCCTCCCTCGCTCTCCCTCCCTCTCTCGCTCGCTCTCCCTCCCTCCCTCTCTCGCTCTCCCTCCCTCCCTCTCTCACTCGTTCACCCCCCTCGCTCGCTCTCCCTCCCTCCCTCCCTCGCTCTCCCTCCCTCTCTCGCTCGCTCTCCCTCCCTCCCTCGCTCTCCCTCCCTCCCTCGCTCACTCTCCCTCCCTCGCTCGCTCGCTCTCCCTCCCTCGCTCTCTCTCCCTCGCTCTCTCTCCCTCCCTCGCTCTCCCTCCCTCGCTCTCCCGCTCTCCCTCCCTCCCTCCCTCGCCCTCCCTCGCTCACTCTCCCTCCCTCTCTCGCTCGCTCTCCCTCCCTCACTCTCTCTCCCTCCCTCGCTCTCCCTCCCTCGCTCGCTCTTCCTCGCTCGCTCGCTCTCCCTCCCACCCTCCCTCGCTCTCCCTCCCACCCTCCCTCGCTCTCCCTCCCTCCCTCTCTCGCTCGCTCTCCCTCCCTCTCTCACTCGCTCTCCCTCCCTCCCTCGCTCTCACTCCCTCCCTCACTCACTCTCCCTCGCCCTCCCTCGCTCACGCTCCCTCCCTCCCTCGCTCGCTCGCTCTCCCTCCCTCTCTCGCTCGCTCTCCCTCCCTCGCTCTCCCTCCCTCGCTCTCCCTCCCTCGCTCTCCCTCCCTCGCTCACTTGCTCTCCCTCCCTCGCTCTCCCTCCCTCGCTCGCTCGCCCTCCCTCCTGCTCACTCTCCCTCTCTCGCTCGCTCTCCCTCCCTCCCTCCCTCTTTCGCTCTTCCTCCCTCCTTCGCTCTCCCTCCCTCCTTCGCTCGCGCTCGCTCTCCATCCCTCGCTCGCTCTCCCTCCCTCGCTCTCCCTCGCTCCCCCTCCCTCTCTCGCTCTCCCTCCCTCCCTCCCTCACTCTGCCTCCCTCCCTCCTTCGCTCTACCTCCCTCCCTCGCTCTCCCTCCCTCGCTCTCGCTCGCTCTCCCACCCTCGCTCTCACTCCCTCCCTCACTCACTCTCCCTCGCCCTCCCTCGCTCACGCTCCCTCCCTCCCTCGCTCGCTCGCTCTCCATCCCTCGCTCGCTCTCCCTCCCTCTCTCGCTCGCTCTCCCTCCCTCCTTCGCTCTCCCTCCCTCCCTCTCTCGCTCTCCCTCCCTCCCTCCCTCCCTCACTCTGCCTCCCTCCCTCCTTCGCTCTCCCTCCCTCCTTCGCTCTCCCTCCCTCCCTCACTCTGCCTCCCTCCCTCCTTCGCTCTCCCTCCCTCGCTCGCTCACCCTCCCTCCCTCGCTCTCCCTCCCTCTCTCGCTCCCTCTCCCGCTCCCTCTCCCTCCCTCCCTCCCTCCCTCGCGCTCACTCTCCCTCCTCACTCGCTCTCCCTCCCTCGCTCGCTCTCCCTCCCTCGCTCGCTCTCCCTCCCTCCCTCGCTCGCTCGCTCTCCCTCCCTCCTTCTCTCGCTCGCTCACCCTTCCTACCTCCCTCGCTCTCCCTCCCTCCATCGCTCTCCCTCCCTCCCTCGCCCTCCCTCGCTCGCTCTCTCTCCCTTGCTCGCTCGCTCTCCCTCCCTCCCTCGCTCGCTGTCCCTCCCTCGCTCGCTCTCCCTTGCTCGCTCTCCCTCCCTCCCTCGCTCTCCCGCTCTCCCTCCCTCCCTCGCTCGCTCTCCCTCGCTCGCTCGTTCTCCCTCCCTCCCTCCCTCGCTCTCCCTCCCACCCTCTCTCGCTCACTCTCCCACCCTCCCTCGCTCTCCCTCCCTCCCTCGCCCTCCCTCGTTCACTCTCCCTCGCCCTCCCTCGCTCACGCTCCCTCCCTCTCTCTCTCCCTCGCTCGTTCGCTCTCCCTCCCTCCCTCCCTCCTTCGCTCTCCCTCCCTCCCTCCTTCGCTCTCCCTCCCTCCTTCGCTCTCCCTCCCTCCTTCGCTCTCCCTCCCTCCTTCGCTCGCGCTCGCTCTCCCTCCCTCGCTCGCTCATCCTCCCTCCTGCTCGCTCTCCCTCTCTCGCTCGCTCTCCCTCTCTCGCTCGCTCTCCCTCCCTCCCTCCCTCCTTCGCTCTCCCTCCCTCCTTCGCTCGCTCGCTCTCCCTCCCTCGCTCTCCCTCCCTCGCTCTCCCGCTCTCCCTCCCTCCCTCCCTCGCCCTCCCTCGCTCGCTCTCCCTCCCTCGCTCTCTCTCCCTCCCTCACTCTCCCTCCCTCGCTCGCTCTCCCTCGCTCGCTCGCTCTCCCTCCCTCCCTCTCTCATTCACTCTCCCTCCCTCTCTCGCTCGCTCTCCCTCCCTCCCTCGCTCTCACTCCCTCCCTCACTCACTCTCCCTCGCCCTCCCTTGCTCACGCTCCCTCCCTCCCTCGCTCGCTCGCTCTCCCTCCCTCGCTCTCCCTCCCTCGCTCGCTCGCCCTCCCTCCTGCTCACTCTCCCTCTCTCGCTCGCTCTCCCTCCCTCCCTCCCTCTTTCGCTCTTCCTCCCTCCTTCGCTCTCCCTCCCTCCTTCGCTCGCGCTCGCTCTCCATCCCTTGCTCGCTCTCCCTCCCTCGCTCTCCCTCGCTCTCCCTCCCTCTCTCGCTCTCCCTCCTCCCTCTCTCACTCTCCCTCCCTCCCTCCCTCGCTCTCCCTCCCTCCCTCCCTCCCTCGCTCTCCCTCCCTCCCTCGCTCTCCCTCTCGCTCTCCCTCCCTCCCGCTCTCCCTCCCTCCCTCGCTCTCCCTCCCTCCCTCGCTCGCTCGCCCTCCCTCTCGCTCGCTCTCCCTCTCTCGCTCGCTCTCCCTCCCTCCCTCCTTCCTTCGCTCTCCCTCCTTCCTTCGCTCTCCCTCCCTCCTTCGCTCTCCCTCCCTCCTTCGCTCGCGCTCGCTCTCCCTCCCTCGCTCACTCTCCCTCTCCTCCCTCGCTCGCTCGCTCGCTCCCTCTCCCTCCCTCTCTCTAACTCCCTCGCTCGCTCTCCCTCCCTCTCTCGCTCTCTCTCCCTCCCTCTCTCGCTCTCCCTCCCTCTCTTGCTCGCTCGCTCTCCCCCTCTCGCTCGCTCTCCCCCTCTCGCTCGCTCGCTCTCCCTCTCTCGCTCGCTCTACCTCTCTCGCTCGCTCTCCCTCCCTCCCTCCTTCGCTCTCCCTCCCTCCTTCGCTCTCCCTCTCTCGCTCTCCCTCCCTCCCTCACTCTGCCTCCCTCCCTCTTTCGCTCTCCCGCCCTCCCTCCCTCGCTTGCTCACCCTCCCTCCCTCGCTCTCCCTCCCTCTCTCGCTCGCTCTCCCTCCCTCCCTCGCTCTCCCTCCCTCTCTCGCTCGCTCTCCCTCCCTCCCTCTCTCGCTCTCCCTCCCTCCCTCTCTCACTCGCTCACCCCCCTCGCTCGCTCTCCCTCCCTCCCTCCCTCGCTCGCTCTCCCTCCCTCGCTCTCCCTCCCTCGCTCTCCCGCTCTCCCTCCCTCCCTCCCCCTCCCTCGCTCTCCCGCTCTCCCTCCCTCCCTCCCTCGCCCTCCCTCGCTCACTCTCCCTCCCTCTCTCGCTCGCTCTCCCTCCCTCGCTCTCTCTCCCTCCCTCGCTCTCCCTCCCTCGCTCTCCCTCCCTCGCTCGCTCTCCATCGCTCGCTCGCTCTCCCTCTCTCGCTCTCCCTCCTTCGCTCGCTCTCTCTCCTTCACTCGCTCTCCCACCCTCCCTCCCTCGGTCGCTCGCTCGCTCGCTCTCCCTCCCTCCCTTTCCCTCCCTCCCTCGCTCACTTGCTCTCCCTCCCTCCCTCCCTCGCTCTCCCTCGCTCGCTCTCCCTCCCTCCCTCCGTCCCTCGCTCGCCCTCGCTCTCCCTCCCTTGCTCGCTCTCCTTCCCTCGCTCGCTCTCCCTCTCTCGCTCTCCCTCCCTCCTTTGCTCGCTCTCCCTCCCTTTCCCTCCCTCCCTCGCTCGCTCTCCCTCCCTCGCTTGCTCTCCCTCCCTCTCTTTCCCTCCCTCCCTTTCCCTCCCTCGCTCTCCCTCCCTCGCTCTCCCTCGCTCGCTCTCCCTCCCTCCCTTTCCCTCCCTCCCTCGCTTGCTCTCCCTCCCTCCCTCGCTCTCACTCCCTCCCTCACTCACTCTCCCTCGCCCTCCCTCGCTCACGCTCCCTCCCTCCCTCCCTCGCTCTCACTCCCTCCCTCACTCACTCTCCCTCGCCCTCCCTCCTGCTCACTCTCCCTCTCTCGCTCGCTCTCCCTCCCTCCCTCCCTCTTTCGCTCTCCCTCCCTCCTTCGCTCGCGCTCGCTCTCCATCCCTCGCTCGCTCTCCCTCCCTCGCTCTCCCTCCCTCGCTCTCCCTCCCTCCCTCGCTCTCCCTCCCGCTCTCCCTCCCTCCCTCCCTCGCTCTCCCTCCCTCCCTCCCTCCCTCGCTCTCCCTCCTTCCCTCGCTCTCCCTCCCGCTCTCACTCCCTCCCGCTCTCCCTCCCTCCCTCGCTCGCTTGCCCTCCCTCTCGCTCGCTCTCCCTCTCTCGCTCGCTCTCCCTCCCTCCCTCCTTCCTTCGCTCTCCCTCCTTCCTTCGCTCTCCCTCCCTCCTTCGCTCTCCCTCCCTCCTTCGCTCGCGCTCGCTCTCCCTCCCTCGCTCACTCTCCCTCCCCTCCCTCGCTCACTCGCTCGCTCCCTCTCCCTCCCTCCCTCTCTCTAACTCCCTCGCTCGCTCTCCCTCGCTCGCTCACTCTCTCTCCCTCCCTCTCTCGCTCTCCCTCCCTCTCTCGCTCGCTCGCTCTCCCTCTCTCGCTCGCTCGCTCTCCCTCTCTCGCTCGCTCTACCTCTCTCGCTCGCTCTGCCTCCCTCCCTCTTTCGCTCTCCCTCCCTCCTTCGCTCTCCCTCCCTCGCTCGCTCACCCTCCCTCCCTCGCTCGCTCTCCCTCCCTCCCTCGCTCTCCCTCCCTCTCTCGCTCGCTCTCCCTCCCTCCCTCTCTCGCTCTCCCTCCCTCCCTCTCTCACTCGCTCACCCCCCTCGCCTCGCTCGCTCTCCCTCCCTCCCTCTCTCGCTCTCCCTCCCTCCCTCTCTCACTCGTTCACCCCCCTCGCTCGCTCTCCCTCCCTCCCTCCCTCGCTCTCCCTCCCTCTCTCGCTCGCTCTCCCTCCCTCCCTCTCTCGCTCTCCCTCCCTCCCTCTCTCACTCGTTCACCCCCCTCGCTCGCTCTCCCTCCCTCCCTCCCTCGCTCTCCCTCCCTCTCTCGCTCGCTCTCCCTCCCTCCCTTGCTCTCCCTCCCTCCCTCGCTCACTCTCCCTCCCTCGCTCGCTCGCTCTCCCTCCTCGCTCTCTCTCTCCCTCGCTCTCTCTCCCTCCCTCGCTCTCCCTCCCACGCTCTCCCGCTCTCCCTCCCTCCCTCCCTCGCCCTCCCTCGCTCACTCTCCCTCCCTCTCTCGCTCGCTCTCCCTCCCTCACTCTCTCTCCCTCCCTCGCTCTCCCTCCTCGCTCGCTCTTCCTCGCTCGCTCGCTCTCCCTCCCACCCTCCCTCGCTCTCCCTCCCACCCTCCCTCGCTCTCCCTCCCTCCCTCTCTCGCTCGCTCTCCCCTCCCTCTCTCGCTCGCTCTCCCTCCCTCCCTCGCTCTCACTCCCTCCCTCACTCACTCTCCCTCGCCCTCCTCGCTCACGCTCCCTCCCTCCCTCGCTCGCTCGCTCTCCCTCCCTCTCTCGCTCGCTCTCCCTCCCTCGCTCTCCCTCCCTCGCTCTCCCTCCCTCGCTCTCCCTCCCTCGCTCACTTGCTCTCCCTCCCTCGCTCTCCCTCCCTCGCTCGCTCGCCCTCCCTCCTGCTCACTCTCCCTCTCTCGCTCGCTCTCCCTCCCTCCCTCCCTCTTTCGCTCTTCCTCCCCTCCTTCGCTCTCCCCTCCCTCCTTCGCTCGCGCTCGCTCTCCATCCCTCGCTCGCTCTCCCTCCCTCGCTCTCCCTCGCTCCCCCTCCCTCTCTCGCTCTCCCTCCCTCCCTCCCTCACTCTGCCTCCCTCCCTCCTTCGCTCTACCTCCCTCCCTCGCTCTCCCTCCCTCGCTCTCGCTCGCTCTCCCCACCCCTCGCTCTCACTCCCTCCCTCACTCACTCTCCCTCGCCCTCCCTCGCTCACGCTCCCTCCCTCCCTCGCTCGCTCGCTCTCCATCCCTCGCTCGCTCTCCCTCCCTCTCTCGCTCGCTCTCCCCTCCCTCCTTCGCTCTCCCTCCTCCCTCTCTCGCTCTCCCTCCCTCCCTCCCTCCCTCACTCTGCCTCCCCCCTCCCTCCTTCGCTCTCCCTCCCTCCTTCGCTCTCCCTCCCTCCTTCGCTCTCCCTCCCTCCCTCACTCTGCCTCCCTCCCTCCTTCGCTCTCCCTCCTCGCTCGCTCACCCTCCCTCCCTCGCTCTCCCTCCCTCTCTCGCTCCCTCTCCCTCTCCCGCTCCCTCTCCCTCCTCCCTCCCTCCCTCCTCCCTCCCTCTCTCCTCCCTCTCTCGCTCACTCTCCCCTCCCTCACTCGCTCTCCCTCCCTCGCTCGCTCTCCCTCCCTCCCTCGCTCGCTCGCTCTCCCTCCCTCCTTCTCTCGCTCGCTCACCCTTCCTACCTCCTCGTTCTCCCTCCCTCCATCGCTCTCCCTCCCTCCCTCGCCCTCCTCGCTCGCTCTCTCTCCCTTGCTCGCTCGCTCACCCTCCCTCCCTCGCTCGCTGTCCCTCCCTCGCTCGCTCTCCCTTGCTCGCTCTCCCTCCCTCCCTCGCTCTCCCGCTCTCCCTCCCTCCCTCGCTCGCTCTCCTCGCTCGCTCGTTCTCCCTCCCTCCCTCCCTCGCTCTCCCTCCCACCCTCTCTCGCTCACTCTCCCTCCCTCCCTCGCTCTCCCTCCCTCCCTCGCCCTCCCTCTCTCTCTCCCTCGCTCGTTCGCTCTCCCTCCCTCCTCCCTCCTTCGCTCTCCCTCCCTCCCTCCTTCGCTCTCCCTCCCTCCTTCGCTCTCCCTCCCTCCTTCGCTCTCCCTCCCTCCTTCGCTCGCGCTCGCTCTCCCTCCCTCGCTCGCTCATCCTCCCTCCTGCTCGCTCTCCCTCTCTCGCTCGCTCTCCCTCTCTCGCTCGCTCTCCCTCCCTCCCTCCCTCCTTCGCTCTCCCTCCCTCCTTCGCTCGCTCGCCTCTCCCTCCCTCGCTCTCCCTCCCTCGCTCTCCCGCTCTCCCTCCCTCCCTCCCTCCCTCGCCCTCCCTCGCTCGCTCTCCCTCCCTCGCTCTCTCTCCCTCCCTCACTCTCCCTCCCTCGCTTGCTCTCCCTCGCTCGCTCGCTCTTCCTCCCACCCTCCCTCGCTCTTCCTCCCTCCCTCTCTCCCTCGCTCTCCCTCCCTCCCTCTCTCGTTCACTCTCCCTCCCTCTCTCGCTCGCTCTCCCTCCCTCCCTCGCTCTCACTCCCTCCCTCACTCACTCTCCCTCGCCCTCCCTTGCTCACCGCTCCCTCCCTCCCTCGCTCGCTCGCTCTCCCTCCCTCGCTCTCCCTCCCTCGCTCGCTCGCCCTCCCTCTGCTCACTCTCCCTCTCTCGCTCGCTCTCCCCTCCCTCCCTCCCTCTTTCGCTCTTCTCCCTCCTTCGCTCTCCCTCCCTCCTTCGCTCGCGCTCGCTCTCCCATCCCTTGCTCGCTCTCCCTCCCTCGCTCTCCCTCGCTCTCCCTCCCTCTCTCGCTCTCCCTCCTCCCTCTCTCACTCTCCCTCCCTCCCTCCCTCGCTCTCCCTCCCTCCCTCCCTCCCTCGCTCTCCCTCCCTCCCTCGCTCTCCCTCCCGCTCTCCCTCCCTCCCGCTCTCCCTCCCTCCCTCGCTCTCCCTCCCTCCCTCGCTCGCTCGCCCTCCCTCTCGCTCGCTCTCCCTCTCTCGCTCGCTCTCCCTCCCTCCTCCTTCCTTCGCTCTCCCTCCTTCCTTCGCTCTCCCTCCCTCCTTCGCTCTCCCTCCCTCCTTCGCTCCGCGCTCGCTCTCCCTCCCTCGCTCACTCTCCCTCTCCTCCCTCGCTCGCTCGCTCGCTCCCTCTCCCCTCCCTCTCTCTAACTCCCTCGCTCGCTCTCCCTCCCTCTCTCGCTCTCTCTCCCTCCCTCTCTCGCTCTCCCTCCCTCTCTTGCTCGCTCGCTCTCCCCCTCTCGCTCGCTCTCCCCCTCTCGCTCGCTCGCTCTCCCTCTCTCGCTCGCTCTACCTCTCTCGCTCGCTCTCCCTCCCTCCCTCCTTCGCTCTCCTCCCTCCTTCGCTCTCCCTCTCTCGCTCTCCCTCCCTCCCTCACTCTGCCTCCCTCCCTCTTTCGCTCTCCCGCCCTCCCTCCCTCGCTTGCTCACCCTCCCTCCCTCGCTCTCCCTCCCTCTCTCGCTCGCTCTCCCTCCCTCCCTCGCTCTCCCTCCCTCTCTCGCTCGCTCTCCCTCCCTCCCTCTCTCGCTCTCCCTCCCTCCCTCTCTCACTCGCTCACCCCCCTCGCTCGCTCTCCCTCCCTCCCTCCCTCGCTCGCTCTCCCTCCCTCGCTCTCCCTCCCTCGCTCTCCCGCTCTCCCTCCCTCCCTCCCCCTCCCTCGCTCTCCCGCTCGCCCTCCCTCCCTCCTCGCCCTCCCTCCGCTCACTCTCCCTCCCTCTCTCGCTCGCTCTCCCTCCCTCGCTCTCTCTCCCTCCCTCGCTCTCCCTCCCTCGCTCTCCCTCCCTCGCTCGCTCTCCATCGCTCGCTCGCTCTCCCTCTCTCGCTCTCCCTCCTTCGCTCGCTCTCTCTCCTTCACTCGCTCTCCCACCCCTCCCTCCCTCGGTCGCTCGCTCGCTCGCTCTCCCTCCCTCCCTTTCCCTCCCTCCCTCGCTCACTTGCTCTCCCTCCCTCCCTCCCTCGCTCTCCCTCGCTCGCTCTCCCTCCCTCCCTCCGTCCCTCGCTCGCCCTCGCTCTCCCTCCCTTGCTCGCTCTCCTTCCCTCGCTCGCTCTCCCTCTCTCGCTCTCCCTCCCTCCTTTGCTCGCTCTCCCTCCCTTTCCCTCCCTCCCTCGCTCGCTCTCCCTCCCTCGCTCGCTCTCCCTCCCTCTCTTTCCCTCCCTCCCTTTCCCTCCCTCGCTCTCCCTCCCTCGCTCTCCCTCGCTCGCTCTCCCTCCCTCCCTCCCTTTCCCTCCCTCCCTCGCTCTCTGTCCCCTCCGTCGCCCTCCCTCCCTCGCTCTCCCTCGGTCTCACTCCCTCCCTCCCTCGATCTCGCCTGCAGGTTCTGCCTGTCGCGCGCTGTGTCATGCTCTTTCGCTCTCTCTTGCACTGTCTCTCTCGCTCTTGCTGTTTGTCTGTTTCTCTCGGTCTGTCTGCAGCTCTTGCACTGTCTTTTCTCACACTTGCTCTCTGTGTCACTTTCTGTCTGTCTGACAGACAGAAAGAGAGAGTCTCTCGCTCAGTTTCTCATGCTATTTCTCCCTGCGCTGTCTCTCACGCTCACTCTTTTTTGCTCTCTCTTACTCTGTCTGTGCTCTGTGTCCATCTCTCACTCTCGCTCACTCATTCTCTCTCTCTCGGTCTGTCTGTGTCTCTCTGTCACAGCCTTTCTTTGTCTCTTATGCTCTGCCTCTCTTGCGTTCCTGGTCTCACGCTGTCTTGCTCTCTGTTTCTCTTTCTCCCCCTTTCTCGCTCCCGTCTCCTCTTTCTATGTCTCTCTCTCTCTCTCTCTCTCTCTCTATCCCCTCTCCCAGCTGCCTCTCTTTGTGTGTCGCTCTCTCGCGCTCTCGCTCTCTCTCACACCACCCTCCCCACACACACTCCCAGTAACTCTGTCTCTGTTTCCATTTCAGGATTTAGAGAATTTCCAAGTGATTTGTTGTCTTTGACGCCTTGACCTATGATCTTATCAAATAGGCTATTCCTACCCTTAATTCACATGTTTGTATGTTCAGTTGTCATCCTCACAACTGGTGGCGAAGTGATGTTTCTGAACAGCGTGGAGGACTACAAGACTCAGCTCATGTAGCCTGATTGGAAACCACAAGAGCTGATGTATTATGCATGCACCAAGCGGACAGGACCCAATTATTTCCCCCACCCTCCCAAAGGCCAGCAGGAGCAGTTCTGGGAAACCAGTTAGCCATTCTGGTACACTCCAATGTAAGAGGAAGGGAATCCTCATCAATGGGTGAGACTAACTAGGTAATCAACAAGCTGGCACAAGTGTTGTTAACTAAAGGTTCTCTTTTGCTCTGAGATGTCAAAATTCTTCTCTCTCCTACAGCTTTGCAATGCTGCGTGGTGTGCCTTGCTCTGAGCCTTGACACAAATATAATGGTTGCAATATTGTGCAGCACTTTGTTTTCTATTGAAGCTCTAGTTAGAGCTTAACGGTACAATTTGTTAAAGATTCTACCATGCTGTGGCATATAGGAATGGCTATCTGGGTTATGGCTTGGTGCTTCACTGGAACATTTGTGAGTCAGACTGAGCAGATGCTAAATACTTCCTTGGAACAGTGGGAAGTAAGTGAGAAGACTAGTCTTTTTGAGCTGCTGTAATGAAGCAATATCTTGGTCAATCTTGTCTTAAGTTTGTGTAGGACATTGAAACGTTTTCAAAAGTGAAAGTTTGAATTATTAATGTTACTTTTGTTGGAGTGAATGATACCATATTATTCATTCTAGACTTTCTAATGGGTTTTTAAACTAAATAAAAATGGCAGTGATTATCAGATCTTTGCATCAGTTAATGATAAACTCTCCCATTAGTAACCAGAAGCGCATGTGCTTTTTCTTCTGTTGTGTATGGGAAACTAGCAAAGTGCTTTCATTTAATCTCTAGTGAACATAAAAATGGCTAATTTTTTTTAAAATCACAGCTTGAACTTCATTGTGTTTTCAAATCCTCATTCATTAACGTGATTCCCTGTCCTCCTGTGAAAGAGGTTACATGCAGGACAAAAAGGTAGCTTATGGTACCCACAGGGCACACGTCTTGTTCAAATCTATATTTCACAAATATAAAGAGGAACGTAAATGATTATTTTGAATACCTCTATGCTTGACTTGGCATCTGATGGGAAGCAGAACTTCAGTTCTGTTGTTGAAAATAATTGCCTGAAATGGGAGGCTTTGAAAGGCACATGTATACTTTTTACCCTTCCGGAGAATGTGTTAGCCATTATCGCGTTAAATTCTTTTCAATAACCTGAAATTGACATGAAATACACAGAACAAAATTCTCGCATTATGTTTGTGACAATGAATGGTATCTTCCCTTGTGCAGTTTATGTTCAGCAGTAAATGTGGAAGTGAACATCTTTAGGAGACAGGTTGGCTTTGCTCACACAGTTAGACTGTTCTCAGTTTCTCACGCAGGCCTGCATAGCAGCAAGGGTGCGCAGGAAGTCCGTGTCCCCACTGCTACCTTAGGGAGCCAAAGGTCAAGATGCTGCATTTAAAGCATTCACTTTCTACATGCTAGGAACATGACTCAGGCTCTCAAATCTCCTCTTTTAAACTCCAGCAGGTACAATCCTAGCCCATCATAATTTCTATTTTAGGTATTAGCCTGACGAACCTTCTTGGAAGTGCTTCCAATGCGCTTACACCCTTCCTGCAATACGGTGTACAATACTGTGCACAATACTCCAGTTACAATCTCATTGGTGCCCTGTATAAATGAGGCATAATCCCCCTATTCACTTTGTGTCAAATTTCCTAATTACTTGCTGTACCTGAATACTAACTCTTTGTGATTCATGCACAAGAACATCAGATCCCACTGCACCTCTGAGCTCTGCAATCTCTCACCATTTAGATAATCTTTTTCTTACTGTCAAAATGGGCATTTTCACATTTTCCTACCTTGTACTCCATTAGTCAAATCTTCACCCACTCGCTGGAGCTATCCAGATCTTTTGTAGCCTCTTTATGTTCCCTTTGCAAAATGCTCTCTTGCCTATCATTGCATAAGCAAATTGGACAAATGCACCTTCTGTTCTTTCATCCAAATCAGTTATATAAACGGTACTGAGGTGAGATCCCAGCACTATCCCCACCACAGCAATCTGTACATTTTGCTAATCAGAAAATACGTTATACATCCTGCTTGCTTGTTGTTAGTCAGCCAATCTTCTCTCTTAGTCAATATCTCACCCCCATACCATGAACTATTATTTTCTGCACATACCTTTTAGATACAGCACAGTATCAAATACATTCTGAAAATCTAATTACTGTACATTGGTTTGACGACGGATCAAAACCCGGAACAGTTTATAGATTTTGATTTTACTTTTAATTACTGTTTTTAAAAGCAGGGCTAGTTTAGTAACTGGCAAAGTCCTGTATGAAACCCACGGAAAGTAAATTGCCAGGGGAACTACGAAAAGGAAGATGAAACAAGAAAAAATAATCATGGATAATGCAGTGTGGAGCTGGATGAACACAACAGGCCGGGCAGCATCAGAGGAGCAGGAAAGCTGACATTTTGGGTTGGGACCCATCTTCAGAAATGGGGAGGGAAAAGGGAGCTGGGAAATAAATAGTGAGAGGAGAGGTGGGGTTAGGGAAGTTAGGTGGGATGGTAATAGGTGACTACAGGTAGGGAGCGGTGGGAATTAGTCAGTGAGGTGGGAGGAGCGGCTAGGTGGGAGAGAAGGTGGACAGGTTGTGTTAGGTCAAGGAGGTGGGGATGAGAGGGAGGTTTGGTCATGGGATGAGGCCAGTGGTGGGGAGATTTTGAAACGGGTAAAATCAATCCATGTTTAGGCCATGGGGCTTTTGACTCCCAAGATAGAATATGAGGTGCTGTTTGCAGGTGGTTTCATTGTGACACTGGAGGAGGCTCAGTTTGGACATGCTGTCCAGGGAGTGGAAGGGGGCGTCGAAATGTCTTGCAAATGAGAGGTGTTGTCGTTTGTCGCAAACAGAGCGCAGGTGCCTGACAAAGCAGTCTCTGAGTCTCTGTCGGGTCTCACTGATAAGGAGGAGGCCACATCTAGAGAAGTAGATGCAGTAGACAAAGTTGCTGGATGTGCAGGTGAAGTCCTGTCTAATGTGGAAGATTTGTTTTGTGCCTTGAATGGAGGTGAGGTGTAGGGGCAGGTGCCATTCCTGATATGGAGTTGGTGGGGTGATATGTGACGACACTGGGGATTCAGTGTTTGTATTTGTTTTGGGGGGGGGTGGAGTGTGAAGGCAGAAATGTGGGAAACGCAAGAGATGCTTTTGGGGGCATTTTCGATCACCCGAGTGGAGGAGGTTACAGTCCTTGAAAAAGGATGACATCTGGGATGTGCAGGAGTGGAATGCTCCATCTTGGGAGCAGACGTGGCGGAGTCAGAGGAATTGGGATTAGGGGATCACATTCTTTCAGGAAGGTGGGTGAGAGGAGGTGTAGCCCAGGTAGCTGTGGGAGTCGGTGGGCTTGAAATAGATGTCAGTTTTGAGGCGGTCACCAGAGATGGAGAGGCCCAAAAAAGAGAGGGGGTATCAGAGATGGTCCAGATGAACTTGAGTTTGGGGTGAAAGGTGTTAGTAAAGTTGATGAACTGTGTGAGCTCCTTGAGGGAGCAGGAGGCAGCGCTAATACAGTCATCGATGTAGCGGAGAAAAGGGTGGGGGAGAGTGCCAGTGTAACAGCGGAAGAGGGACTGTTCCACATATCCTACGAAGAGGCAGGCATAGCTTGGGCCCATGCAGGTTCCCATGGCCACCCCTTTAGTCTGTCAGAAGTGGGAGGAGTTGAAGGAGAAGTTGTTCAGGGTACAGACAAGTTCTGTTAAGCGGATAGGGGTGTTCGTGGAAGGGGACTGGTTGGGCCTGTGGGAGAGGAAGGAGCTGAGGACTTTTAGGCCATCTGTGTGGGAGATACAAGCGTACAGGGATTGGATGTCCATGGTGAAGATGAGGTGTTGGGAGCCAGGGCATTGGAAGTCTTGGAGGAGGTAGAGGGTGTGGGTGGTGTCCCGGAAGTAGGTGGGGAGGTCCTGGACAGGGTGGGGCAGAAATAGAGTCAAGGTAAGTGGAGATGAGTTCGGTGGGGCAGGAGCAGGCAGCGACAGTGGGTCGGCCGGGGCAGTCGGGTTTGTGGATTTTGGGAAGGAGATAGAAATGGGCGGTGTGGGGTTGGGGAAGGATGAGGTTGGAGCTTGTGGGTAGGAGGTCACTTGAGACGATGAGGTTATGGATGGTCTAGGAGCTGATGGTTTGGTGGTCAGGGGTGGGATCATGATCAAGGGGGCAGCAGGAGGAAGTGTCAGAAAGTTGGTGCCTGGCCTCAGCAATGTAAAGGTCCATGTGCTATACCACAACAGTGCCTGCCTTACCTGTGGGTTTGTTAGTGAGGTTAGGGTTAGAGCAGAGGGTTGCACGTTCTGTGGGGGAGAAACCAACCTCACTATCCAATGTACCATCCTCCGCCACTTCCACAGCCTACAATCCGACCCCACAAACAAAGAGGTATTTCCCTCCCCACTCCGATCTGCCTTTCGTAGGGACCACTCTCTCCGTGATTCCCTCATCTGCTCCACCAGCCCCCGCACCTATCCCTACACCTACAGGAAGTGCTACACCTGCCCCTACATCTCCCCGCTCATCTCTATTCAAGGCCCAAAACAAACCTTCTGCATCAGACAGAAGTTCATCATTAGCACATCCGCTAATGTGGTCTTTTGTATCTGCTGTTCACAATGTGGCCTCCTCTACATTGGTGGGACCAAGCGGAGGCTCAGAGATCGCTCTGTAGAGCAGCTGCGCTGTATTCACGACAAACAACAACACCTCCCAGTCGTGATCCACTTCAACTCCCTCTCCCACTCCCTGGGTGACATGTCCATCCTGGGCCTCCTTCAGTGTCACAAAAACACCACCCACAAACTGGAGGAGCAGCACCTCATATTCCGCCTCTGGCGCCTACAGCCCCATGGCCTGAACATTAGAATTCACCAGTTTCAAAGTCTCCCCATCACCTGCCTCATCCTGGTCCAACCCTCCCTCTCATCCCCGCCTCCTTGACCTGACACAACCTGTCCATCTTCTCTCCAGCCTATCCGCTCCTCCCAGATAACTGACCAATCCCTACCAGCACTCACCTAAACCATCCCACCTATCTTCCCCAGGCCCACCCCTCCTCTCTCTATTTATTTCCCAGCTCCTTCCCCCCTCCCCCCTTTCTGAAGAAGGGTCCCGACCTGAAACGTCAACTTTCCTGCTCCTCTGATGTCGCCTGGCCTGCTGTGTTTCTCCAGGTCCACACTGTGCTATCTCTGACTCAACGTCTGCAGTTGTTGCTATCCTGAAAATAATGA
Source organism: Stegostoma tigrinum (assembly GCF_030684315.1). NCBI lineage: Eukaryota > Metazoa > Chordata > Chondrichthyes > Orectolobiformes > Stegostomatidae > Stegostoma > Stegostoma tigrinum. Next base: position 15,880,207 of record NC_081367.1, on the reverse strand, counting down.
GGGGATTGATTATTTCTCCCTTCTCAAGAGGAAGCCTCATTTTGCAGACGTGTCTGTTTTCCTGTGCACGAGGACAAGGGCTTGAAAAGCCCGTTCTGTACAGTTCTGGAGTGGACTAGTGGGACTGCATGCTGTTGTGTGTACCAGCCTGCACTCGAGCATTCGTCTATGGTTACAATCTCTCCCCTAGTTATCCCTATGCTGTGGGAAGGCCCATTCTGTCTGAGCATTGACAACAGCTTTTATAAAAAAAAGGAAATGGGACAAAGGAACCACTGTTAACCTCCAAGACTAAGAATGTGAACAAATCTACAATACGAAGATTGTGAAACTGACTACTCAGCTCCCAGTATCCATCCTTTTAGTTCCATCCAGAGCATTGGCCACAATACTTCTCACCAACAGTACAATATTTTGAACTCGCCTCTTAGTTCTACTCTTTGTGTATATGTTAGTGTTTATTCTTGCATTCAGTAACGAATAAACTCACTTTGTATTTGATAATCCATGGAAACCTGGTTAAATTGGCTCCTTTTAAAATGCAAGTTCATTTTGGTTCAGGGGGATAGTATCCAGAAGGGAACAGACCCTTAAACTAACCTTGATGCAACCAACAGAGTGGCTGGATAAGTAAAGAAGGAGCCAAGTTGTTCCTCCTCACCAAGAAGTGTCTCACTTTGGGCTACCCAGACTGGAACCAGAATGAATTGGGGAAACATCGCCTGAGGTCTGGTCATAACAAATAGTTGTTGAGGGGTTTGATTCCAACTTGCACCCACGGAAGAAATAAAAATAAAATTACAGTTGGCATATTGTCAATTTTGAAATTAATTTTAAATAGAGAAACTAAAAATGGCTTTCTTGAGTTTGCACCACTACAGTATAGAAAGGTCTGCAGAAATAAGGGCAGTTACTTTCGATTATTTAGAAATTCTGTACCCTTACTCAGCTATTATATTCACAGAGACTCTTGGGTTAGAATTTTGCCAGAAAAGCCGAAATTTTAAAAGGGGTGACCGACTGTTTACAAAAGGAAACCGAAGCAGATAAAACAAATACATCAGTGCTAGAGAGAGTCAGTTTAGAGCGTTGAAATAAATATTTCCAGAGAAAGAAAAGGTATGAGAGGGAACAGAACAAGTAGAGATGAGCGAGCATTTCTAGAAAAACTGAGAGAAAGGGAGGTGGAACCAAGTCAACCTGAGCTGAGGAACAAGAACTGCCTGGTGTTTCATGTTCAATTCCTTTCATAACAAAGGATAACATTCTGTCAGCCATCTTCATTGCATGGTGCAACTACATACTACTTGTGATTCATACATGAGATCACCTCATTCCATCTGCATCTTAGAATTCTGCAGTTATTCTCCATTTGAGTACTTGCCAAAATGAAGAGTTTCATTTTATTCCCACATTTAATACAATCCGTATGCCAGATTTTTACCAACTCAACCTATCGATATGTGTCCATGTCTTCCCTTGCATTGCCTGCCCAACGCACTTTCTTAATGATCTTCATATTGGCTGTAAATTTTGCCGCAATGCCTTTGCTCCCCTCATCTAAGCCGTTGATAAAAATTGTATAAAGCTGAGGCCCCAGCACAGACCCCTACAGGACTCCATTCACTGTTTACTGCCAATCAATAAAGGAGCCATTTGTCATATATTGTCGTCCGCCAGCCAGTCAATCTTCTATCCATGCCTGTGCATGACCCCCACTCTGTGTTCTTCTAATTTATATACTTTGCACAATAACCCTTAACGTGGCACATGGTTAAATGCCTTCTGGAAATCCAAGCGTAGTATGTCTGCAGGCTCCCATTTATCCGTTGTAGATGCTGTGGTTCAAAGAACTTCAATAGGTTAGTTAAATACTATTTCCCCTTTGCAAAACCATACTGACTCTTCCTGATTATGAAGTATTTCGCTGCGTGCCCAGCTTTAACCTCCTCAGTGATCGATTCTAACACTCGCCCCAGGCCAACATCAAGCTAAATGGTGTACAGTTTTCTGCCTTCCTGAATAAATGAGGTGTATTTCCAGTCTGATGGAGATGCAAGCATCTTTGACTCTGTTAGCATTTTGAATCCGATGACCGTTCCTCAGAATCGGACCCAAAAACATGAACCTTGATTTCTCTTCTCAGATGCTGCCAGACCGACAGAGATTTTCCAGCAACTTCTGTTTTTGTTCCTGATTTCCAGCATCCATGATTCTTTCAGTTTTTATCGTGGTTCAGTTGGTTTGACAGCTGCTTCACAATGCAGGGTGATGCCAACAGTGTGGGTTCCATGCCAGCGCCAATTGAGGTGTGGTGACCTTTGGGTTAAACCTTCACCAGTCGCCTCTGTCTACTGAAGGACCAGCCCTGTGGTTTGGCAGTTTTAACTTCTCATCTTTACTGAAATCCTCCGTAAATCAGGGCGTAGAATTTTTTTTTAGCATTTAGGAGTTTGCCAATTTGAACGATTTTAAACAAAAACAGAAAACAGAGCAACCCAGCAGGTCTGACAGCGTTGATCGACAGAAAGTAGAGTTAACATTTCAGATCTTCAGCATCCACAGTTCTTAGTTTCATTTGAATGACCATGCGATTCATAGATACCATGCCAAGAGTATGCAAGCCATGTTCGCCCTGAATGTAGAATCTTTTCACAAGACATTGGTGAAGACTGCATCTGGAGTGCTCTATATCGTTTTGGACCCCTTACTTGAGGAAGGAGGTAATTGCATTGGTGGTAGATCAGTGGGGGTTCACCAGATTAACTCCAGTCATGGCAAACTCCTCCTACGAGGAGAGATTGAACAGTTTAGGCCTATAGCAAAAACAGAAGTTGCTGGAAAAGCTCAGCAGGTCTGGCAGCATCTATGAAGAAAAAATCATTGTTAACGCTTCAGGTTGAGTGGCCTGTGTTCTGAGGAAGGGTCACCAGACCCACAATGTTAACTCTTTTTTTTAAACAGATGCTGACAGACCTGAGCTTTTCAAGCAACTTCTGTTTTTGTTCCTGATTAACAGTATCTACAGTTCTGTCGGTTTTTGGCATAGGCCTATACCTGGTCATGTCTATAAGACAGAGAGGAAATCTGATTGAGGTATTTACGATGCTAAAGGGGATTGACAAAGTAGATATAGAGTGTACTATTGCCATGTTTAGGAAATCTAGAATGAGAGGTCGTAGTCTTGGGCTGAAGGACTGTAGATTTAAAACAGAGAAAAGAAGAAATTACATCTCTCAAAGTTCATGAATCTGTGGAATTTATTACCTCAGTGTGGAGGAGGCTGGGTCATTGAATAAGTTTAAGGAGGAAACTGATTTTTAATTAGTTACGGGCAGGAAAGGAAAGTTGAGGCCGAGATGAGATCAGCCATGACTGTGTTAAATGGTGCTGGCTCGAGCAGCTGAATTGGTTGCTCCTGCTTTGTGATCTTAACATCTTAAAATAAAGTTGGGGTGTTGAAAAGGAAGGACACCAAACATCATTTAAGTTTATCCCATAAATATGAATGCAGTTGCTGATGGACCAGTATTCCCTCTAACCTTTTTTGAGTATTCATTCTTTAACAGCATGGCCTTTTTAATTTTTCTGCGTGGTCCTACATGGACAGTACATTAAAAGGGCTGGCCTTAGGAAGGGTGGCGCTGTATTGAGGGTTCCTGCATACTTTAAAAAGGAACTTTGATTGGATCAAGGTGTAATCTTTAAAAAAAAGTGAGGCATTTCAAGGCAGCACACCTCAAGAAGGGTAAACTCACCTTGGAACGAGTGTGGTTTATTTGAATTACACTGGGTTAAAGGGTTGTTGATAGGTTGGGCTTCAATTTTGTTGAAAATCGAAGATTAAGGGCTGTTCTGATTGAAATGTTTTAAGTTTAATGGTTTTACAGTGTAAATGGTGAGACAAGTTTAAACATACATACAAATGAATGAATTTGGAGCAGGAGTAGGTTGGTCATTCCTTAGAACCTATTCAGCCACATGGATAAGGTGATGGCTGATCTTTGGGGCGGCCAAGTGGCTCACTGGTTAGCACTGCTGCCCCACAGCGCCAGGGACTTGGGTTCAGTTCCAGCCTCAGGTGACTGTCTGTGTGGAGTTTGCACATTCTCCCCGTGTCGGCGTGGGTTTCCTCCGGGTGCTCCGGTTTCCTCCCACAGTCCAAAGATGTGCAGGCTGGGTGAATTGGCCATGCTAAATTGGCCATTGAATCCAGGGTTGTGTAGGCTAGGTGAATTAGCCATGGGAAATACACAGTTACAGGAATAGGGTAGTGTGTGGTGGGTCAGGGTGGGATGCACTTTGGAGGGTCATTATGAACTTGGTGGGCTGAATGGCCTACTTCTGCTGTGTAGGGAGTCTATGATGCTATAATCTGATTCAAGTCTTCCATTTTGTACTGTACCCCCAATGTTCTTTGATTGTTGACCAACAAGGGAATCAGTCTAACTCAGCAATAAAAATATTCAATGGCTGTGCCAGTCTTGTGAAGAGAATTCCATAGATTGAAGAATGTAGGAGAAAAGCAGAAATTCTCATGACTGTCTTAAATGGGAGACTTCTTACCTCTGAAACTCTATTTTTCTGCTCTGGTCTCTCTGGCAAAAGGAGAAGGGTCCTTCGAGAAGGCTATCCTGTCAAGGCCTTCGGTGTAATATACGTTTCAGTAAACCCATCTCATTCTTCAAAACTCTAATACCTGTCCAGCCTTTCTCAAGGGACAGCCCCTTCATCTGAGGAATTAGTAGAGTGAGCCTTCTTCACGCTGTTTCTCATTTGATTATGTCCTTACTTTAGTAAAGAGATCAAAACAGTGAAAAATCTTTCCATCTGTGATCTTACCAATGCAACTATAGTAAAACTTTTCTCCTCCTATATTCCATTCTTTTGCAATAAACAAAATACTTGATTTGTATTCCTGATCACCTGTATAGTGATAGTGACATTTTGTGATCCATGTACCAGGGTACCCAAATTTCTCTGCATTGCATAATTTTGAAATCTCATTAAAAATCAGTAACAACTGCATCTAATCAGCAGTTCTTTTTCAAAAAAAAAGTTTGAAGCCTGTAAGCGTCTGGTGACTTATCTAGAGCGCAGTGCTTCCATGAAGAGGTTTGTGAAATTTAAATGGCCTAATACAGACTTTTGTCATCAATCCAGTTTTATACGATCATCAAAAGCATAGTCAGTTTGTGATGTTATGTTAAAATCAAATCCCTGGTGTGTCATCTGGCACTTCATTTCCGGAATGTAGAGGTTAAATGTAGATTTACCCATTTCTTGTTGAACCAGGGTTCCTCATGTATGCAGTAGCTTGCTGGATCTATCTGACACACCCACTAGTACCGCAAGTATAATTCCTTCAAATAATCGCCAGAGACAACTACGAGCAATCTACCTTTCTCCCAGCTGTCTCCAGCTGTCTGTCACTCGCCAAACAATCGCAATTTAAGAGTGTATTTTCACATTTGCCATTCTAAGAAAAAGAAACACCCACACATATACAGTAACTTGATTTTTACAGCGCTACTCACAAGACCTCGCTAAATGGAGTCAAAATTTCAATTTGAAATGTTTTATTAATTTGTTTATTACTGCATTTTGTCCTCTGAAACAGCAGAGAATTCAACAACACATGATATATTATTTTATCATACCTATTGAACTATTTCGACTTCTGTTGAAATCAGTTTTAGATAAAATCACCAAATGCCTCAAAAGTATGCTTTTCACCTTGCTTTAGATTGGATGCAGTGTTAGACTCTGGCATTCCCAAGGACTAAGCTGTGTTGGATCTTAATTTCACATGAGAAAAATATGATAAAACATTTTCTGGGGGCTCCAGTGCATATTAGAATTGATTCTACTTCATAAATATTGATGGATTCGGCCGAATCAAATTAAGACTAGAAGAAGAGAGAGAGTTCACCTCAAGCATACATGGAGCTTTTTGAGTACATTTTCAAAACATGCTTGAGTATTAATGCAAGCTCTTCCAGCAGCATGTGACATCCACTGAGAAGCTCAGACTGCTGTAGCGCAAGTGCTCCAGTTCTGCTTTTCCCAACGCTGGAAATGAAAGGTGGGAAGGGTTGTGTGTCACTTGAGATGCTTTCTGCTCTTCATTCTCAGCACTTTTCAATTATTAAAGCAGCCAGTCAACAAATATTTGTGTCTGATTTTAGAGATTGCTTGCCCAGGGTGTTTGTTTAAAAAAAAGGAGAGGGGTGTTTTATTCCCAGCATGCATTTCTGTCAGATACCAGTTAATTAAGAAAGCAATACTTCATAGTTGCCCATAATCTCTCTATTTCTCTCCCTCTAGCTCACACACAGACACACAACACACACACACACACACACACAGCTCTGAAGTGATTTATTTCCTTTTACTGCCTTGACTGGGAAGATATCTAATTCACTTTTTTTATTGGCCATCAAGATTAATAGCAGTAACATGTTTATGTCAAATCTGTTGGAGGCTAAATTTTGGATAATTTTGAGTTAAGGTATCCATGTACCGGAGAAATCAGTTTGCATCAATCATATAAAGGTTTGCAAAACAGAGTGGTGCTGCTATCGAAAGAGGTGTTTCTCTTCACCCTGAACAACACTTTTTCACTTTGCCCCTCTGTTTCTAACTTCTCTTCCTGTCTTCACTGGTGGTAGTGTCTTTGTTTTCTCCCTGTCTCCTTGAGAATGAGGCAAAAGCAACACAAAGCTTGCAGCCCTTTCAAAGTTGCCCTGAAATTGATTGGCTCTCCGGCCATTTCAGTGTGCATTTACAAATCAACCACATTGCCATGGGTCTGAAGTGACATGTAGGTCAGACCAGGTTAGAATAGCAGATTCCTTTCTGAAGGGCATTAGTGAACCAGAAGGGTTTTCACAATAATGCTCAAATTTGGCACCAAACAGTGTGAACATTGAAAGTCCCAACAAGTACTTCCACTGCATGATTCCAGGAGATGGAGGCTGAACAGGCATAATTATTGAAGAGTGGAAAATTGCGAGGAAAATCGCAATGTATCTTAATGGACCAGATAGCATGAACTTTACTCAATATACCATTTTGTCAAAGTATGGGAAAGTTTAGTCTTGGGTTTTAAATGAGTAAACAATATTATGGTAGCTGAGATGTCTTTACAATGGTATCAAATTCATAGCATTCTTCCCAGTTCTCTCATACTTCAGAAAGTCAAGCGAGCGAACACCATGGAGGCAAGTCTTTTTACTACAGTGGAGGTGTTAAATTATGATTTCGGGAAAAGAAGCTGGGAGGTGTGAAATACCCTGTCACACTGGGGAAAAGTGATTTTCTATGATTATTTGATCTGCGATTTCAACTAATTTCAAAGTCAGAAGTTGGGCTAAAATGTAAGAATTTGTGACAGCAGAGCACATTATTGAGTGTTAATGTTAGCAACAAACCTGCTTCATATCCTGAACAGTGAAGTGTACTTTCTCCGCTGAAATCTGTGTAGACATTTAATTTCAGCTCTGACCTATAGGTGGCACATAAAAGAGGATTTCAACTTTAAAGTCAAGGCTGAAATTGACTATTTCAGTTGGATTTCTTAAAAAAAAATTCAAATGTAAGTATATCTGGAATTGTAAAGCCAGGATAATGAATAAATTGTGTAAATTGGTCTTTAGATTCCTTTTAAGTGTCGCATGTTTGAGGGACACGATTTCCTTCATCATAGAGGGCTTTACAGTCATCCTATCACAAATAACGATCCAGCATTTACTGAACAGTGCAGATTATAATGAAAAGTGTCATGATAGAATATGTTAATTCTCAAATTACGGTATCACAGTATGATACAGGGCAGAAGGAAGTCCTTCAGCCCAACATACCTGTGCTAGTTTTTGAGCTACCTGATTAGTCCCACACATCCCGTTATTTTCCCATAGTCCTACAGATCAGCGTCTAAGTCAAAGTCTGCTTTCACTGCCCCTGCAGAACATTTAGATTGCAACAATTCTCTGTGTTTTTTAAAAAAATCACGTTGCCTCTGGTTGTTTTATTGACTGTCTTAAGTCAGTGTTCTTCAATTGTCAAGCCTCCTGCCATTGGAAACAATTTCTACTGATTTACTTTCTCAAATGTTTTCTTCACATTTCTTCTTAACATTCTCTCAGCTCTAAGAGATCAAGCCTTGCTTCTCAAGATAACAAGGTTGCCTCAACCTTGCATCTTGGTTTTATTCTCTTTATTAATAAAACCGCTGATTAAAATGCTTTCGTAGCAACTATGTTGACTAGTCCCTTCAATCTTCAAAGCTCTGTCTACAAACTTTGAAATTAGTTGGAATCGCAGATCAAATAATCATGGAAAATCACTTTTTCCCAGTGTGACAGGGTATTTCACATCTCCCAGCTTCTTTTCCTGAAATCATAATTTATCACCTCCACTGTAGTAAAAAGATTTGACTCCATGGTGTTCGCTCACTTGACTTTCTGAAGTATAAGAGAACTGGGAAGAATGCTATGAATTTGATACCATTGTAAAGACATCTCAGCTACCATAATATTGTTTACTCATTTAAAACCCAAGGCTGAACTTTCCAATATTTTGTCAAAATGGTATACTGAGTAAAGCTCATGCTACCTGGTCAATTAAGGCCCATTGCGATTTTCCTCAAGTTTCTCGTTTCCTCCTTCCTGCATTCTCTGCTTGAAGGCAGGTCTGACTCATAAAACATGCGATATCCACCAGTAGCATAGTAAAGGTTCACCCTACGGAAATGAGGATTGAACTGTAAGCTACTGGTACTAACTTGATATGCACCAGCCATCCAGCTAAATGACCTCACCAGTGTCTAAGGAACCCAAGTTCCTGTGGCAGTGTATGTTTTTACCTGCAAGTTGTAGCCTGGAGCTATTGTTGACGAGGATTCATCACGTTGATGACCTGCAATCTCTCCCATTCTTACTGCATTGCGATGTATTGGAAAGGGTTGCAAGTCGATAGTTCCCTTTTATGGCCATGTTACGAATGCACCTTCCTTAACTACTGGGTCTCACACGGGAACAAAAACCCAGAGCGTTTGGCTCAGAGGCAGGAATGCTACTCCACCACAAGTTCAGTCACTCTTTAAAATTGTACCATTTAGTTTACACTGCTTTCCCTTAGCTTTCCAAGTATGATGTGTCACTTCACACATGAACTGTCTGTCTTTGCCCTTTTGAAGTCTTTTACCACCCTCCACATGATTTACTCTGAGCTGAATCTTTTATACAGCACCAGTGCTGCAAAGACTCTCCTACCATGACACAGGTGAGTATTTGATGGAATCCCTACAGTGTGGGAACACAGCCTTTAGCCTAACAAGTCTACACTGACCCTCAGAGCATCCCAACCAGACTCATCCCTCTATAATCCACCTAATCTACACATCCCTGAACTGTGGATAATTTAGCATGGCCAGTCTACCTAGCCTGTGCATCTTTGGAATGTGGGAGGAAACCGGAGCACCCGGAGGAAACCCACACAGACACGGGGAGAATGTGCAAACTCCATGTAGACAGTCCCCCTAGGCTGGAATCGAACCCAGGTCCCTTGGCGCTGTGAGGCAGCAGTGCTAATCACTGAGCCACTGTGCTACCCCATTTCTTTTGGATCTGCTCATCTGGACTATCACGGGAATATGCATTCCAGTGTGACTGTCCTTAGTCAAGTCTTTAAATGAATATCAGCGAGTCGGTGGGTGAATAGGTTACCCTGCTCAGTGAGGTATCTGGGACTCGGGGATAATGGAGTGATAAGGGTAATGTGGTTGGCTCAGGTCAGGACCTTTAGAGTTAGGAGGGAGGTAATTGGGGGAGAAGGGAGGTAGCAGGGTGGGCCAGTTGTGAATAACCCAGGTGTTAAGATCAGGTTTTAACCTGCCTAATGCTTTCTGGGTAATATCCAGGTAAACATCACGGATCTAGTCGCAGGCTAAGATTCAGAAACCTACATGCAGAGTTCTGAGGAGCAGGGGAATTGATCATTAGAAGTTTAAGATTCCCAGATATTTCCTATGTAGGACCACATATCCAAACATCTGTGTAGCCATGATGTGCATTTTGTGGAGACCAGAAGATTTTGGCCTGCATTTGAGTTTGATGCCATCTAGAGGTTTGAATTCAGTCCTGTATACCAATATGCAGGTCATTCATGTATATGAACAGGAGCAGTGGTCATAATCCTGACCTTTCCAACACCACCATATACTTCCCTCCAGTCTGAGAAACAACTGGTCACCATGGCTCTCTGTTTTCCATGCATTGGCCAAACTTTTAAACATCTCACTGTCCCTTCAAACTCATGGACTTCAGTTTCATGAGCAAATCATTACCTGAAACAAGATTGACGAAGGCAGCCTGGACAGATGTACCTGCAGAGGTCAGCAGCGCAAGAGGACTTTGCTCCACTGCTGTGAGAGGATAAATGATCTGTTGTCCTCTGCCAGGCTAAGTACCATTCTGTACTGAACGCTTCACGCTCCTACAAGTTGAGTTAATGTTGTAAGGTTAGCACTACAGGAGACTGTCACACAGACAGTTGGCTGCTAGAAATCTTCATCAGATATGTCATAGTCAATTAATGTCTGTCACTTCGTTGTAGCTATAAATGGAGCATAATGGGCACTACCGTGATACTGTTGCTCTCACGGCTGTCAGAGTTCACTCTTAAAGGAGCAACAACACTGAGCAGCTCATGCACCATTAGGTCATTGACCTTTCATTACACCTTGGACCATGTCCATTTCTGAGAGCTTTGCTCTAAAGGTTTGCATATGACAAGGGCACAAGCACAAAAGAGCATCTTCAGCCCCAGTTGCCTGAGCTGTTCAGGTTTGCTTGCATCAGCCAGTAGGAATGCCTCACTTTGGGCAGACTTATTGGCCCAGTCAGCCTTCACCCCTAACTCCCTCTGTTGTTTAAGAACAACAGGCTTGATTGCATATGACTAAGACATTTCATGTGCTGATCAACATAGAGGCTTCATCCCTGAAATTGCACATGTTCATACAAAGAAATGGCCTGAAAGAGCTAAGTTGAAGATGTTCGTATTTGAGAGTTTGGAAAGTGAAGTCTGCCCGAATAGGAATGTACCTAATCTATTTATGTATCTACGTAGGCATGCTTGCGGATGCCTGTTTTTTTCTCCGTCACCTACTATCAAGATTGCACCATTGGATGGAATTCCAATGGGACAGTGAGCTGATGAGTATCCATGAAATGCTAATAAATGCAAAACAGGTTCCTGACCATAACTGTCAACATAATCGTCTGCATGAAAAGCTCAAAGATTTTAAAACCAAAAGTTTACTGCGCTGTGACGAAATTGAATTTTTGTGTCTTATCCAATTGAGTTCCTCCACCAGCTTTCTAACAGTTCCAGGTGGGCATGGAAATTTCCACCCCTTCTCACTGTCCCATTATAAAGACTTCTGTATTCAGATCAACAATATGCATGTTGATGTATGTGCGCTCCAAACTCACTCTAAATAGCCTTACAGTAGCTTCCAGTCCCAGTCTTTCCTAAAGTCTGTGTTGGGCTCTATGATTGTTTAGACTTTTCTTTGGAACATTAAAGGAATGAGGGGACGTGGGAGCAGGTGGAACTGAGGTGAAAGATTATGACACTTTCGGGATATTCTTTCCTCTGATTCTGTGTCTCATCGCTACACTGTTTCATCCTGGTGGCTCTTCCAGATTAGACAATACGATGAAATACTGACTGAATGAATGTAACCTGCCCAAAATCACATGTATTAAAAATGTCACTGAGCCACAGTCATTAATACACGTTGGTGGGGTAGTGGCTATGTACTCAAGGCAACACCCCAGTTTGATCCCAGTTCTGGGCTACGCTATGATTTTGGGCAGTGGGGGTGGAGACAGACGTAGTCTTGTCTGGGACCTCTGAGACACAAGGTCAGTCAGACCTTCTGATTTGTCTTTTGTGGCTACTGGTGGACTGCAGACATTATTGTCAGGGAAGGACAGTTTGTGACAACTGCGTGATCAAACTGAATGTTGACAGACAGAGGCACTGCAGTTAGCTTCAGTATCCTGGGTTAGAGGTGGGAAATGAATTCCCAATCCTGATCCACAATTAGCATCCTGGATGTGAGATGATGATGGGGTCTGGTCCAGTTATTCGCTGCCCCATCGTTGAATAACCTGATGCAATTCAATGTCCAGATTTACTTGAAGAAAAATCTACTTGGCCCAAGTTCCAAAAGATGATCAGTATGGAGAAACATGATATAAAATACAAAAGCATGTGAGCACTCGTGCTTGTTCTAACATTCAGTGATGTTCCACCTCTGTACCAATTTCTCACTCTGTTCTCACATCCCTTGCAATCCTTTAATGTCCAAAACAAGTCTGTTGAACCTTAAAGCCAACCACAGAGCAGGAAAACAGAAACTTCCCTCTTCAGCAGAGAACACCAAATGTCATAAGTTGTGAAATATTGTGATTATAATGTATTTGATTAACACCCTCCAGTGGGAAAAGTGAAGGCAACAGATTGTGCATGTCACTCTACAATGTGCATGTTTCCAAGTGGCCGTCAACATTAACATTGATGATATTCCATCGGCTTCAATACAAGGAATAGCAAGTGGACTTTGATGTTTTTGTCTCCCTTTCCAAGTGTCCCAGTGGGCCGTGATTTTACAGGTTTCTAGATGCCAGTATTAGCCGCCGACATTTCTATTTGCCTGAACGTTTTCATGTCACCGTGTGAAATCAATAGAATCAATTGTAATGTGTTACTGGTTGGTTTCTCCTCTTTCGGGGAGTGAGTGATGACTGATAGCAAGGCTCTGGATTAAATTGCAACAATTAGTCTTCCTAGCCTTGGACAGTCAGGCACCTTCTGCCATTATTTGTGACTATATCAAGTGTCAGGATGGGAGCACCTCCTAACCTCTTCAATAATTTGGAGCTAGAAGTGCAATTACTGCACTGCATTGATCTGGTGAATAACAGAAAACCTTTCCAAAATGATACAGCTGGGGACTGGGACGTGGGGGCAGGTTGTGTAGTTTTGTACAGTTTTTTATTAAAATTTAATCACAACATTCCAAGAAGTGTATTTTTTAGCAAAGTCATTATTACTAACCGTAGGTACAGCCCCAGTTTGTTTTGTTGTTTCATACCTTAAAGTCGCATCAGAAAATGCAGTCAGCTTGGTTCATGTAAAATTATCTCTCCAACACCAACTAAAAGAGCTTTAGAAGACGTGACATTAAGTGACTGTAGTTCAGAGCTCATTGATTTGGAAGGTCATGGGTTCCCCTTTCTTTTCTTCACTGATGATCTACACATCCTTGTCGAGGAGCAAAGGTGATGAATCAATTTTACATAATGCTGCCTAGATTTAGCGACAATCAGTTTCTCCCAATCTGGTACAACTGTGGAAACAAAGTTACCTAAATAATGCCCACTATGCACAATGCTCGGCTGGTATTATTTTAATATGTGCCCGTTCTTCGAGAAATGGATTTTTGCACCAATCTATCTGAAGGAAAACGACAAAGACACAAGTTTGACCTGACACTGCAGTTAGCCTTTCAATAATTCAGTCTCTCTCTCTGTCTACAAGCGGAAAAGCCTTACAATCAATTTAACACACAGAACTGCAGCTATGTGACATTCATTTATTTCCAAACCAGAATGAAGATCAAAATTTGTAGTCACAAGAGATGTTAGCCTGTCTTTGGCCAGAGAGGTGAGGAAAAGGTCAAGCAGGGCTTTGAATTCTGATGGCTGTTTAGTGGTGCTCGCCAAACATTATTTGTGTGTAGACATCTGTCTAGAACAAAATCAACCTGAGCCTTGATTTCTACATGACTGACTGATCTACAGCCGTTGAGTGTCTGGGCCATACACATTAAGTGCAGAGTTAGTGGGGTCCCAAGGATCCCTCATCAGCCATTTATACAATTCATTTTATAGCATCCCATTTATTTCACAATGGCTACATACAGTTTTTATAATGCACAAGGCAAATTGAAATCAGAAGTTCCAGTTTTTAATCATTAGACAACTCCAGTGTCGATGTCTGTTAATATTATGTAATATCATGTGGATGAAGATATTATCTATACAAAATAAATATTGTGCAAAATATTTATTTTCGGAGTCAACTGGCATATTATTTAAGAAAAATCTAACCTCTCGTTCCACAGGAATTTGAAATTGATTGAAAGTATTTGATTATAACTTTAGATGCTTCAGTTACACGGTGCTAGGATGCACACAGCAAGAATATAAGCTTCCAATTCAGAGTATACTTGATATGTCACTTCAGCTTTGTTCTGGTCATTTATGAATGGTATATCAGTGAGGCATATTCTAAAGCAAATCAAATACAACATCATTGACTTAGTAATTCTATTTGAAAACTGTAGGCTGGATCTTCCAATCCATGGCAGAGAATAGAAATTAAATATACAGATTTTATTTTAATCATTTAGTTGGCTCCGGACATAAGATGCAATGAGTACCATGCCCAATGGTTGGCCCTACTCCCAACTGACCAACAGCATGGGAGCTGTTGAGCAGCCCCTCCACCCGTGGGCCAATTCGTGCACCTAAGAACTCAATTCATGGTGATTTAAGGGACACATTGTGCCTTGGTTTGGATAGAACCAGTCGTAGGAGAGACCCCAGGTGAAATATTCAGTCCATATTCTTTCACTGATGGAGGGCAAGAAGAGAGGTGCTATCTTGAGGGCAGCTTCTGGTGAGCCGAGAGGGCCCCTTAAGAACTTCATGCCCCCACTGGTACCTCTGTCTACATCCACCATTCTCACTCAGTTCTGCCAGCCTGGCCATGGTGAGTTCTTAAGACTGGTCCCTATTCCAATGCTGCAGGAGTGGCATTGAAAACAGCTTGTTCCTGGATTTCATTTGGAAGTAACTGAGCGACACCCTATTTACCACGCCTTTTACTTGATTTCTTTAGGGCAGTGCATGGATGACACGGTTTTCTATCTTGTGCTAACAGTTGAATGGCACTGCTATCTGATAACTACTTTCCATCTTCTCCTGTCACAGCTGATAGGCCAATAGAAAATGGCTTCTTAAGTGTGTTTAGATAGAGTGCAATGATTTAGAAATCTGTCCTTGTGGTGGTAGATCGGGATAGCCTGTACTTTCGTTTTGCAGACTCAAGTTCCTATTTCCATGGCAATAGAGTAGACATGTGGAAGAATTAAAACTGAAAAGTTGAGGTGTGTGGTTGTGACTGACAGGAGTTGGATCAGGGACATTGTCTTCACCAGGTGGGATATGGAACAAGTAGTAATGAAATCTAATCTCCTGCCTCACCTTGTATGACTGTTCGACAATGGAGCCTCAGTACTGTGGAGCAGAGTTCCAACTTTGAACTTCTGGATACATCATCACCATATACACATTCACAGTATGACCGAATTGTCAAAGTACAAGCATCATGGCCATGAGCCATCTCCCCCCGTGTCCCATCCCGATCACTCTGCAAATGTTCCCTCTTTAAATATCATCTAATGCCCTCTTAAATGCTTCAACTGAATCTGTCTCCACTACGCTCTCAGGTAATGCATTCTAGACCTACTGCATTTGTTTGAAAAGCAAATACTCACATCACATTCATTTATTTTGAAAGCCACTTTAAATGTCTTCCTTTTCATTCTTGATTCTTTTATAGGTGGTGATGTTTTTCTCTCTATCTGCTCTGCCTAGACCCCTCATGATTTGGAAACTTCTGTCAAATTTCCTCTTCGTTTCTCCACCCCAGAGAAAACAGTCCCAACTTCTGCAGAGATAACGTGAACTGCAGATGCTGGAGAATCCGAGATAACAAGGTGTGGAGCTGGATGAACACAGCAGGCCAAGCAGCATCTTTGGAGCAGGAAAGCTGACAGTTGTAATTGAAACTTTTTATCTCGCATATCTAAATGACAATGACAAGTTCTACGTAATTTCTGAGTCATTGACTGATATCGTCTTGAATATCCACTGAAAAGGTTCTGTCTTCATGAAGAAAGCACTTGACAAATCTGATTACAAGCATGTCATTCGCTGGTGTAATTGGCTATCACATTGCAAATCAGCCGTATGTGATCCAAGTGGTTTGAAGAACAAATCAAAATGGGAGAAGCATAATATTACTGGTCTGCTGCTCATGAGATCTGGGCCTTGGTTGTATTATTTCCATTGCTTATTTGTCTCAGCACATAGAAAGCACTTTTGTGATTTTTTTTTCCCCTTGGGCCAGCTGTAAACAATGTTTATTGGAGGTTTCCTTCACATTAGATGGTTTGTATTACAGGGGGACATAACCTTCAGGCATCATTGGGCTTTGTACGTTTATCACAGAATCCCTACACTGTGGAAACGGGCCATTTAGCCCAACAAGTCCCCACCACCCTCCGAAGAGCATCCCATCCAGACTCGTTCCCCTACCCCTGATTTCCCCATGTCTAATCTACCCTGGGCACAGTAGCATGGCCAATCCACCTACCCTGCACATCTTTGGACTGTGGGAGGAAACCAGAGCACATAGAGGAAACCCACACAGACACAGGGAGAATGTGCAAACTCCACTTAGACGGTTATCCAAGGCTGCACTCGAACCCAGGTCCCTGGTGCTGTGAGGCAGCAGTCCTAACCATTGAGGTACCGTGCTGCCCATAAATTTATTTTGCCACATGGGGGCTCCAAGCCTGCCTCAGGACTTTTTTTCTGAAATGATGGTTCGCCAACATTGTGGCTCATCTGGACACTGAAATTATTAATCCAAATTAAAGTCATGCCTCAGGTTAATAGCACATCGTCTGATCTCAGGAATGCTGTCATAGTTGCCTTGAAGCGGATATGTTTGGATGTTCTTTATGACAAAAAAAGGCTTGAGCAAGCATTACACAAAGCCTGCACCAAGGAAACCCATGCACTTTATACAGTTACAGACTACTTAGTGATATTTATGCTGAGCGTAATACTTCCATTTGCCCTTCCCCATTGGTGATGCTCTTAAGTTTCACCAGCCAATGAGGTTAATGCAAATAATTAGGTGGCTGAGTGCTGTGTGATGTAATATTTACCCACTTACTTGCAAAACATTAATTTCAGTTCTTGATGTGTGTTAGTCTGCCTGAACTTGCACACTGGTTGTGTGGTCCAATTAGCTTCAGCACTTTGACAGTCTACATTTCCCATCCCTAATCCCCGTTTCATAACGTCAACTGAACCCTATTGTATTGTAACGGCCTCTGACAATCTGCCAACTTTCACTCTGTAGCTTCTTCTATGTTAGACATCACACGTCACCAGGTTATCGGGGAAAAATGTATGCACAGTTGACATGCACAACCCCAACCAACAGAAGTCAGTGCCTTGCTGAAAGGGCGTTACAGGAGGAAAAGTTTCATGTTCAGCTCTAAAAGCTGAGTCAGGTGAAAATCATTGGTTTTGTCAAAAGCATTGACTTATTCCCAGTACAAACAAGGTGGACTGAATGGCCTTTTATGTACCATAACAACTCTGACCTTTTATCTAAGTGATTGGGATAATGTTTTCTATTCAGAGGGAAACAAAAGTTGGGGCTGGATCCAAGTCCCAGACCAATCCCATGATGAAGGGAACATCCAGGCATTAGCATATTGATGGAGGAGACTTTTTCAACTGGCATGGCAGCAGGTTACCAGTCCAGCTAAGGGCAGTGGCTTGTTCTTGAAACTGGAAAGAGGCCATTCAGTCCATCCTGTCTGCACTGGCTCTTCAATTGAGCATTGTTACCTCATCCCAATCTCCTCCTTTCTTCCCTGTGTATTTGCACATTATTTTTATCCAAATAATTGTCCATTCCCATGTTGAATGGAAGACCCCTGATGCCATGAAGATATTGCATTCTGTAGTTAAGACTACACACAAAAAAAGGATTTACAGGGATCCTATTTTGTTTGGGTGAATGGTTAAAGATGATCCTTTAAGCAGCCAACCACTTGTTGAAAAACAACATGCTGTAAAACCTCAGTCTTGCAGCAGCCATGGAGAGAGAAACAGTTAATATTGTGAATCCAATATGTCTCTTCTTCAGAAACAACCTTTGTGACATTTATTTTAAAAACAGTCCAGTAGTGTTGCATGGATTTGTTTTGAAATGGGAACAAAACTAGAACTTCCTTCACTTTTATTTTGATCATCAAAAACAATTTTGAAAGCATAGTAAATTGGCCCAGTACAGAATATACTCAGACATGGAAAGTTATGGAAATTGGACTTTGTGTTTCATGCTGTTTGAGATCTAATTTACAATTAGTTTGATCATGCCTTGCACGTTTAAGCAAAACAAAGATTGCTACCTAACGTGGAAAAAAGAAATGGAATGATCCCAAAGCTGCCTTTACGGTGATATGCCATATGTTGGATGTTATTTAGCTGTTTTTCATTGTTCTTTTTGCTTGTATAATGTAGTGATAATTAAAACTCCAATTGAAATTACTTGTGAGTGGAAGGTTGATTTGGCTTTGAAGGAGTTAAGATGTTTATGTGAGAAACATGGGATTCAGTCCCCATAATATTGGTTTCTATGCTAATGGCGCTGTTAATAAACATGATTCGCATCTTGTCGCTCCAGCAGGTGCCCTCAATGGATTCCCAGCTGTGGGCATGTGGTTTTCATAATGAATAATTTCACAGTTGTGAATGAGAATGCGATGTTAATAAACAACAGTGGTGAAAGGCTATTATCAGACTGATATTGGAGACTGCTGCAGTGATTCCAAAATTGTCTGCATTTTTTTTTAACCAGTTTGGTTCATTATGCTTAGT
Source organism: Stegostoma tigrinum (assembly GCF_030684315.1). Taxonomy (NCBI): domain Eukaryota; kingdom Metazoa; phylum Chordata; class Chondrichthyes; order Orectolobiformes; family Stegostomatidae; genus Stegostoma; species Stegostoma tigrinum. Next base: position 15,861,380 of record NC_081367.1, on the reverse strand, counting down.
TTCTCATCGGTTTGGACGCTGAAGGGATCATTTAACCAGATAAGTGAGAGATGTCAGTCCGAACTGAAAATATGCCCTTTTATCTGAAACTGCTATGTTTCACTCATCCTAGCGTTTTCGTACAAGTTGAAAATATTTATTTTATCCATTGTTGTTTTTACCCCTCCTGCGAATACTGCAATAGTACGACGTAGTCCTGCTTTCCGTGAGTGAAATCCTCTGTCCTTGTATGTTGAACAGTTAATGTGGTGGGTTGTGAGATAGAGCCATTGAGACTCTCAGTACAGATGGAGGACACTTGCTAGAGCAATATAAAGCCATTCGCACTAACTTGTTGACTTCCCAAAGCACTTCATCTTCCTCTGCTTTAGCGTTGTAAGTCAGTCAAGAACATTTTAAGCCACCAGAGAAACTTCTGAATATCTTCTGAACACCACTTCAATCTCTCCTTGTCAGAACTAAATTGAAGCATTTAATGCACTCAATTTTATATATTTCTGGTACTTAAGTGAAACTTAGGCCATGATAACATAACATTCAGACGGTTGACCGTTCTATGGTACAGTGGAATTTTGCCAGGAACATTTTATCGTTTAAAACCTGTATAGATGATGTTAATGGTAGTGAACATGGCAGAAATATGGTTGCCCAACAACCTTGCAGCAGAAAATGGATATTACCTGGGCATGTTTCATTCATCTAACAAAATGAGCTTGGATTTAAATATCTGTCATGTGACCTTAACAATTATCAGAGGAGTTTTATATTTTTGATGTCAGCAGTTAATTCTTCCACATAACTCACCAATGTCATCAACATTATCATCTTACTTATAACAGTGGATTATTTACTATGACTACAGGCACCATTTGGACTATGATGCTATTAAGAAATCAGTTTTGACATGATGCATTAAGTATCTTTAATCTTTTTGTCCCTCTCTCTCTGTCTTCTTTATTTCACGTTACTTATTACCTGATTTTCATTTGAAAGTAAGTGCAGTGTATCAGGATCTGAATTTCCACTTTTCTTGAAAATGCTTTTTGCATTCTGCAAAGCTTGCAGACTTTAAACAGCAGTAATCTGACATTGAACCTCGGTCTGAAATCGAAGCCAACCTGAAAGGCTATCCCTACAAGTTTAATTCTCATCTGTGTTCAACTGGACAACCTAGGAGTTCGATGTTTGCTTCTTCACATTCAGTCCCGTGATCAGAGTCTCTAGCTCCATTTATAACCTGAAGTGAATGTATGGTGTGCCAGGTTTGAGGTAGTTGAGGTGGGTGGAGGTTGTGAACGGAAAGCAATGGAGAGAAAAACACACACTGTAACGCCAATGTTAGTCTAGGTTCCAATAACTCCGAGGCTAAGTTAAATGTGACCATACTGACTCCCAGATAAATCCCTGATAATGATTTCAGATATGGGAACAGAAGAAACCCCATCGGGAATAAGATAGATAGGATCTGAGCATGAAAATAAATGTATGGAAGGCTGTAAATGAGGGTAGAGAGAGCTGGACCAAGGGAGGCTTAAGGTCCAGGAACAGCCATTGCTTTTCATCCATAAGAGAACTTTCAGGAAATGTAAATCTCTTATGAATGCTGACTTTGCTTGGCTATGTTGGCACTGAGCATTGCAGATGCAATTCCCCTTTAAAATTCTATTAGGGCCTGAACTAGATCATCCCCAAAATAGCAGAGTTAAGATGATGGTCTAAATCTGGCATCCTGCTCAGTGTTAGACCCCACTCTGTTATTGTGTTAGTTAATGCACGTGGAGATTTCTTCATTACTTGCAATACGTTGCAACTTGTACATGATTAAATAGAGCTATCAAAAGAATCAGGGAATCCTCTGTCAAACTTGTGAAATTGTTTAGTATTGACTCATTACTTTTCTGAAATTAGTGCTCATCAACAACAGAATCTTATGATATTGCCTTTTGAATATAGTTAAGTTAGTATGGCCAATTCTCTGTATGAGCTAAATAGACATTTCCAAAAGATATTCACAGCACTTGCCTGTTTTTGTGTCACGGGGGGCGAATCGGAGTTTTTTTTTGAAAGTTATTGTTGGAAATGAACGTACTAATCATACCTGGTCACCATTTTGAAGATAAGTTGGATCGGTGGCTCTCATTTGCCAGTATTTTAAGGTTTTTTTCTCCTTCTTATATAATTTCTTAAGTCATTTCAACCCAGAAAACCAATGTAGTTTGACCGACGACTTAGACAAAGTAGACCAAAGAAATTTTTCATGACTGTGTAAGCCTATGTAGGTTTCTCAGGTGATGTAAGTGACACTCTGTGACAATGGCATGTCTAACAATGATGAGTCACGATACAGAAGGAAGACAGAGAGCTTGATGATGTGGCACAATAAAAACAATCTGTCTCTCAATGTCAGCAAAACTAAAGGACTGATTGTCAACTTCAGAAAGAAAGGAGAACACGCCCCCATCTACATCAACGGGACTGAGGCTGAGAGAGGGAAACGCATCAAGTTCCTTGGAGTGATGATAACCGATGACCTGTCCTGGACTTCCCTCGTAGATGAGACTATCAAGAGAGCACAGCAACGCCTCTTTTTCCTCAGGCGGCTCAGAAAATTTGGCATATCCATGAGTTCGCTCACCAACTTCTACAGATGTGCCATTGAAAGCAGACTGTCCGGTGCATAACGGCAACTGCTCTGCCCAGGGCCGTAAGAAACTACAGAAGGTGCAGTGCATAACCCTGACCATCACGGAAGCCAACCTTCCATCCATGGACTCTTCTGTGGCAGTGAGCCATGTAAGTAAGGTGGCCACATCAACAAAGACCCATCACACCTTGATAATGACCTCCTAAAACCTATTCCATCAGGCAGAAGTTGCAGAAGCCTGAAACTACGCATGAGTAGGTTTGAGGACAGCTTCTTTCCGGTCGTTGTGAGACTGTTGAGTGGACTCTAGTCTCAAATAATGTAACCTGCAATGTAACATGTATGCACTTGAGTATTTTTGATCTGTACATCCTTTGCTTGCTGTGATCTGCCTGTACTGCTCATAAACAAAGCTTTTCACTGTATTTTGATACACGTGACAATAAAATCAATCAATCAGTCTTTTTGCAGTGGTTCACTACTGCAGTAAATAGTTGCACAGGACTACTGAGAGCTAGGGTTGGTGAGGTGCTCTTGGAAGAGTGATTTTTAGCAACAAATTTGGAGCAGAGGGCTTGGAATGTTAACACTTCATTGTTATGATCCAGCTATGTTATTACTGGACAAGTCACCTCCCAGGCCTGGCTTGATAGATCATATTTCGATTTGTTTTGGTTTTAACAAAGTGACCTCTTGCTGAAACATGAACATGCAGTGCTGTAGATTTAGCTTTAATGATAAAGCAGTTTATTAACAAAAGAAATAAAGGTAAAGTAGAAAATCCAAACTGTAATGACTTAAAGGCTATGATTTTTGCCTTGCAGTTTAGAATTATATTTGCACTATTATTTAAGCCAATATCTGTACCTCATCAATGAGGTTACTGCCTATGTAGTCATTTACTAGCCCTAAAACAGTGAACTTTCACTGAAGTATCCTTTTAACAAGAAAGGCCATCAAACATCTAATGCTCCTGCCAATTTTTAAACTAGGGGTATCTTTTTAGAACAGGCATAGTTGCTTGCAGGGTTCTAATGGAACTGAAGCAAATGTGTAATGCACAGCGGTGGTAAATATACAGATAGAAGGCTGCCTGTGGGGAGAGCTTGCTTTCACTTTGAAGAGATAAAGAATGGCTGCTGTAAGCATTTTTGTTAAGATCTGAAATTGGAGAGCAGTCTGGATTAATAAGAGCTATGTCAGTTGATTTTGAGATTCTGATGGTTTGTGCTTTCCTGTGAAAGTATCATAATACAAAGGTCACAGAAGAAAAGCTTTTTGCCTTCAAAGTTGCAGGCGAGCTGCAATTTCATCCACAAAATGGAAATGTGCACGCTGTCCCTGATGAAGTCAAACTCTCCTCTGCCTGTTATGATTTACTGAAAGTCAATGATCAGTTTAGACACATACAGGGGTGCGTGTTTGGAAGTACCAGGAGACCACAAAGTCAGCAAATTCGATGAGAAACTTGACTTCAAATTATTTACGCAAAAGTTTGGTCAGTTTGGATCACTGGATAGCTTTAATTGAAAGCAATATCTCAGCAGTGAAACAAGTACAGGGACTGAGAATGTGTTGGATTAAGATTTGACTGCCTTTAATTATTTACCTTAATTTATTGGGCTGTTCAGACTTAACTAGAGTTGGCTTTGAAACAACTGTGCATTGCACCAGCTGGTGCTGGTGCTGGCACTGAAAATGGATCACTTCAAATCGTGTTACCATGTGTGTGTGCGCACTGCAGGACATTTATTATTTACTTGTTTTGCCATATGGTGAGTATGAATTTGTTTCTCTGCCTTCTACTTAACTTCTGCAAGTCAGAGGGCAAACAGCAAGCCTTCTTTTAGCTCCCCGTGTTGTAGTCAGCTGCCCTGAAGGTGTGTGAACGTGGACGTGGCTGCGTATGGGGATGTCTGGGATTTGTAAGTCAAGTCGTTCTGTACTGAGAGGTGCAACATGGAATATGGCCACTGATATTGTTCACACTTCCAAATCTCTGACATACTGGGAAATGTGCCAGGCAGACAACAAGTGCATCCCGCAAGGTGGGAGGGATGAAAATCTCTTTGTCAAGATCTTGATGTCTGAGCGAAATACCTCAACAAAAATATCAAAAAAAAGAGCAACGTGACTGCAGAAGCCTCAGACAGATTTCAAATGAGTGGTTTTGAGCCAAGCGCGATCTTGCATTGTATATTGGATGATGGAGTGACCAACTAGATCATAATTACTTTCTGCAATGAGACTCATTTAGTGAGAGATCACAGAATGTCAAATGGTTCAAGCTCCCTGCAGTACTGTTTGGAAGCAACGTGCGCTCTATTTAGAAAGGGTGACACGGTGGCTCAGTGGTTAGCACTGCTCCCTCACAGCGCCAGGGACCCAGGTTCGATTCTATTCTCAGGTGACTGTCTGTGTGGAGTTTGCACATTCTCCCCGTGTTTGTATGTGTTTCCTCCAGGTGCTCCAGTTTTCCTCCAACAGTCCAGAGATGTGCAGGTTAGGTGGCTTAGCCATTCTAAATTGCCTGTAGCATCCAGGGTTGAGCAGGATAGGTGGATTCACCATGGGAAATGCAGAGTGACAGGGATAGGGTGGGGCATTCCTATGTTCTTTGGAGGGTTGGTGTGGACATGATGGGCTGAAAGGCCTGCTCCCACACTGCAGGGATTCTATGAATTGTAAACCTTACAGTTGCATTTCCCATAGAGACAGATTATTTGCAAAATTAATTCTAACTTCTAATTAGCAGCAGAAAGGATGAATTAGTTTTTTCCATTCAAACACTAGTTTCTATCTGCTCTAAGGGAGTACCAGCCTCGAGTTTCTCTCTCTGCCTCTCTCTTTTTCACTCAAACTCACACTATCTTTCTCTCTCTCTCTCCCTTACTGTCTTTCCTCTCTCCTCGCTCATACTCTACTCACTCTCACACGTCCTCCTTTTCCCTCACACTCATTCACTTACACTCTGTCTCTCTCTGTCTCTACCCTGCACAATGAACAAAAGGGATTTGGATATTTGCAGGGAAATAGTGTTGGTGAAATTGATTGGATAAAAGACCAAGAAATCTCCAGGTCCTGGTAATTTACATCCCAGAGTATTTAAGGAAATGGCTCCAAAAATAGTGGTGGCAGTGGTCGTCAACTTTCAAGATTTCATAGACTCAGGAACAGTTCCTACGAATTTGAAGGTAGGTAATGTAACCCCAGTATTTTGAAAAAGAAGGGGGAGGGAATACAGAGAATTATAGACCAGTTAGTGTGACGTCACTAAAGTGAGAAAATTCTAATATAAAAGATTTAACAGCAGAAAACTTGGAAAACAGTGCCAGGATTGGATAGAGTCACCATGGATTAATGAAAGGAAAATCAAGTTTGCTATATTGCCTGGTATTTTTTTGAGGAAGTGATCAATAGAGTTGATAAAGGGGAGGCAGTAGCCATGGAAAACTTGATTTTCAAAAGGCTTTTGATAAGATCCGACCTAAAAGGTTAGCATGTAGAACTAAAGCACATGAGATTGGGAATGGTATACTGACATGATTGGCCGACTGGAAATAGAATAAAGAACAAATAAAATTACAGCACAGGAACAGGCCCTTTGGCCCTCCAAGCCTGTGCCAATCGAGATCCTCTGTCTAAACCTGTCATCTATTTTCTAAGGGTTTGTATCCCTTTGCTCCCTGCCCATCCACGTACTTGTCCAGATACATCTTAAAAGACACTAATGTGTCTGCATCTATCACCTCCGCTGGCAACATGCTCCAGGCACCCAACACCCTCTGCGTAAGAAACTTCCCACACATATCTCCTTTAAACTTTCCTCCTCTCACTTTGAACTCATGACATCTAGTAATTGAGTCCCCCACTCTGGGGGGAGAAAGCTTCTTGCTATCCACCCTGTCTATTCCCCTCATGATTTTGTAGACCTCGATCAGGTCCCCTCTCAATCTCCGTCTTTCTAATGAAAATAATCCTAATCTACTCAACCTTTCTTCATAGCTAACGCCCTCCATACCAGGCAACATCCTGGTGAACCTCCTCTGCACCCTCTCCAAAGCATTCACATCCTTTTGGTAATGTGGCGACCAGAACTGTACACAGTACTCTAATTGTGGCCGAACCAAAGTCTTATACAACTGCAACATGACCTGCCAACTCTTGTACTCAATACCTCGTCTGATGACGGAAAGCATGCCGTATGCCTTCTTGACCACTCTATTGACCTGCATTGCCACCTTCAGGGAACAATGGACCTGAACACCCAGATCTCTCTGGACACCAATTTTCCGCAGGACTTTTCCAGTTACTGTATAGTTCGCTCTTGAATTAGATCTTCCAAAATGCATTACCTCGCATTTGCCTGGATTGAACTCCATCTGCCATTTATCTGCCCAAATCTCCAATCTATCTATATTCTGCTGTAATCTCTGACAGTCCCCTTCGCTATCTGCTACTCCACCAATCTTAGTGTCATCTGCAAACTTGCTAGTCAGACCACCTACACCTTCCTCCAAATCATTAACGTATATCACTAACAACAGTGGTCCCAGCACAGATCCCTGTGGAACACCACTGGCCACAGGTCTCCAATTTGAGAAACCCCCTTCCACTACTACTCTCTGTCTCTTGTTGGCTAGCCAGTTTTTTTTATCCATCTAGCTAGCACACCTTGGACCCCATGTGACTTCACTTTCTCCATCAGCCTGCCATGGGGAACCTTTATTGAACGCCTTACTGAAGGCTATGTATATGACATCAACAGCCTTTCCCTCATCAATCAACTTTGTAACGTCCTCAAAGAATTTTATTAAGTTGGCAAGACATGATCTTCCCTGCACAAAACCATGCTGTCTATCACTGATAAGCCCATTTTCTTCCAAATGGGAATAGATCCTGTCCCTCAGTATCTTCTCCAACAGCTTCCCTACCACTGACGTCGGGCTCACCAGTCGATAATTACCTGGATTGTCCCTGCTACCCTTCTTAAACAAGAGGACAACATTAGCAATTCTCCAGTCCTCCGGGACCTCACTCACGTTTAAGGATGCTGCAAAGATATCTGTTAAGGCCCCGGCTATTTCCTCTCTTGCTTCCCTCAAACCTGGGATAGATCCCATCTGGACCTGGGGACTTGTCCACCTTAATGCCTTTTGGGATACCCAACAGTTCCTCCCTCCTTATGCCGACTTGACCTAAAGAAATCAATATGAAAATTTGGAATGAATGTTTCTTTTCCCAAACTGCAGGGATCAATGCTTGGACCCCAGTTAATCATAATGTATGTTAATAATTTAGATGAGGGAACAAAATGTAATATCTTCAACTTTGCACGTGACACATAGCTGGGCGGGATGGGTGAGCTGAGAGGAGGATGTTTCATTGTGATTTGGATAAGTTGAGTGAATGGGCACATGCATGACAAATGAAATATAATGTGGATAAATGTGAAGTTATCACGCAAAAAGCATGAAGGCAGGATATTATGTGAATGACAATAAATTGGGAAAGGGAGAGGTAAAAATAGACCTGGGAATCTTTGTAAACTAGTCGCTAAAATTAGGCATGCAAATATACCAGGTGGTGACAAATGTAACTTGTATGTTGGTTTTCATAGAGAAAAGATTCTAGTACAGGAGCAGGAATGTCTTGCTGTAATTATAAAAGACCTTGGTGAGACTATACCGAGAGTATTGGTCTTCTTATCTGAGGAAAGAGGCTATGGAGGAAGTACATCAAGGTTTTCAAGACTAACTCCTGGGATGGCAAGACTGATGTATGATGAGAGGTTGGATTGGGTAGGATGACATTCATTGGAGTTTACATGAATGATGGGGATTATGAAGGAGGCGCATAGGAAATGTATTTTTTTTAAATTGGCTGCTTCAAAATCTCCAACAACTTCAAAACCTGACGGTTTGAGAGTCCAATCATATAATAATTAATTTTTAAGGGAGCAGATGGCAAAAATACCATCAGCATCTTGTTAAAGTGATACTTACTCTCGAAATAATGAGGGTTAACCCCTTGTGCCGATATATGGTTATACTGACCACCAAAATGCAGCAGCCGCATGGCATTTCATCTATTTTCAAATGGTGAACAAAGCCAAATACATGTCTTTTACATGAAGCTAATGGGAAATGCAGCATATTCTGGTTAGCAACCTTGGATATTAACTTTTCACCATGCTCTTGCCCCTTGCTTGAAGTGGTCATGTCAATTATGTGTAAAATAGTGGTGTAAACAGTTGGCCTCACGGTCATTATGAGGGCTGAATTATATTTTAGGTATTTCCAAATCGTGCAGTTTAGGAATGTTATTATACACCTCTGTAGCAGGACATGATTGCACCACAAGAGCATTCACCTTTAATCATAGTATGTTGTATGGATGGTTGACAATTTAAGTATGAAAACCTCATGGTGCGGGCTGACTTTGCATTTGAACTGCGTGATTGGCAATGCTTCATTCTGGAAAACCATCTGAGCAACTACTGTTTTGGAAGTGCTGATAATTGTATGTCCTCTTCACGCGTAGTCTGGTAGCTAGGGAGTACAATCAGGGCTGAAAGATATTTGAGCAAAATGTTTAAGGATTTGTTTAAATTTGTTGCAGAAATGAGCTCTCAATTCTCGGAACTTATTGCCATGAGCTCCAGAAACTGATCTAAAAACTGCCAATCGAGTGGCTCAGGGGGATTGAGCACACAGCTGGTGCCACACAGCCAAAGTATGAATCAAGATCTAAACCCTCCTCAGTATGGCAATCACAGGAACGAGACCACAAACAGGGAAGTTCTACCAGCAGCAGATCAATCCCAGTGAGATAGTCAGCCAGCAGTTAAAGTGGTGTGGATTGGGGGTGGGATTGTTGGAGTTCATGTTTTATAACATTCTGCACTGTTTTCATTTACATGTTTTGTTGTGAATTGTCAGTTTTGGTTCTCATTCTCTCAGACATTCTAGCCATAAAGCCATAAATAGAGTTGGGTGGCAGTGCTAAACGTTTTCAATGTGGCTCACAGCTATCTTAGTTTTTGTATTTGACAGATGTATATCTTGCTTGAGATCCACGCATTGAGAATCCTTTACAGAACAGCGATGCATTTTCTTGATCAACATTGTTTCCTCACTAGTACTACTGAAAGAAGACTGAGTGCAGGAGTTATTTTTCTCTGCATGATAATTATGCATATCAAACGGCTATCAATGGTGTGACAGCAGTAATCATAGGTCTTTGGAACTTGAAGTGTGTAAAACCTTTACAACATGTTGGAGAGGTATGTATCCTACGGTGCTGCACAGAAACAGGTTTCATTTGTTTCGCAGGTTCTGGATCACTTTTTGAACTGAGTCCACTGGTGAGAATTGTGCCTGCTGTCGGAAGTGACAGACAGTGGTTCTAAATATGGCTTCAAAGTTAAAATGGACAAATACAAAATGAAAATGGCTCCAGCAGGAATAGAAATCAGGAGATATGTATAAAGGTCTTGTGTATTGTTGTTAGTTATTCAACATGATGGGCTGTCTCAGGATCTATTGAAAATTAAACATGTTCCTAAGTTGAATACCGGACTTCATGACTGTGCAACTCGCCCAGAATAAGGCATTGTGTTGACTGATGGATATGCTTTGATTTGCATAAGAAACAGTTTTATTTGTGCTTGAGGAGCCACTTGTGTGTTTCAGGCTGGCTCACTACTATGACAGATCAGCTGACCTACTCCTTCTATTCTTCAGAGCAGAACCCATGTCACTGCAATGGACCAAACAATAGCTGGAGTTTTCTGTTTCTTTTAGGTGTAACGTTAATGTCAGTTGTTGTTGTAACAATGTTTGATCTTTACATACTGGTGAGTTGACTTATGCATTGATTTTTGGAGAGCGTTGAACAGAGATTTAATAGAAATGTTCAAAATAGTGAGAAACTGCTTTCATTGGCAGAACAGCCAAAATATGGAGAACACATATTTAGGAAAATTGGTAAAAGGGACGAAAGGCGAGATGAGAATTATTTTTACGCAGTGAGTTATGATTTCCAGGGAATGTGCTGTCTGAAAGCAGATTCTTTTAAAACTTTTAAAGAGAACTGGATATATATTTGGAAAGGAAAGATTTCAGAGGGCCATGGAGAAAAAAGCAGAAAGTAAAACTAATTGGTTAATTCCTTCAAATAGCTGCAAGAGGCATAATAGATCAGTGGTCACCTCTTGTGCCAGGAGATCCAAATGATTCCATCAATAACATACCCCAAAACAACTTGAGCTCATGTTGGCACTCTTGATGTGAGACTTGGGCAGCAACAAAATAAATCACAATCTTTCTGACAGTTTTATGTCTCCAGCCATTCAATTACAGCAGTTTATAACCTACTGAATGACAAAAATAATGAGAGAGTGCAGCCTTCACCTTGAATAATATGAAACTAATACGGTCAGATTTTTACATTGAGACTTTATCTACTGTCCTTGGTGTTATCGTGTTTTGACTGAACAATCCACTTGAGCATTTTAGCGTTTTAATCAAAACACACGATACATGTTTGGAAAGATATGGCAGGAAAATCATTCTGTCATCATCACCATTGTTTATAAAGAATTAGATTCAGCGTAAGGGGACCAGTAGGGGTGTTTTTTTTCGCTAAGAATCTCTTTTGAAATCTAAATGTCCTGATGTCCCTTTGTGGGTTCAGTAATTGGTGTGGTTCTATGCCATACTATTTGTGAGTCTATCCGAATGAAATCATATCCTACTAGTCTTGACCTTCAGGCTGAAAATTGTATGCTATCCTCACCTTTGTACTCCACTTCGAGTGGCTGTGTCTGCCTGCAGGAATGATAAATAGACCTTTTACTGTCAAGAGTTGAAAACGTCTTGATTTGCAGAGATCAGCTGTCCACATGCTAGAGTCCAAGTGAGAAAGCTGAATTAAAATTCTTCTAGTTCCTTGCTTTAAAGGAATACATCTCATTGTTTTCGGTTTTAGAACCGGGCGGGCATTACACGTAGCAGCACGTGCCTCTTTCACATCAAACACAAATAGCCGTGAATAGATTGAAAAAGTGGAATGACTGAAAACTACCTTTGTCTCTCCCAGCTTATTAACTGTGATAAATCTGTACCTACCTATGTCTCTGTAATAGTGCTTACAGTTAACTCTTGATGAAAGAACACAGAAAATTTTGCAGCATTTAAATTAGTATGCTTATTTGCAACTAAAGAAGCTTTCCTTCCTAATCATGGCTCAATGATTAAGTCAAAAACAGCGCCTAGTTAAAAATTTACATTGCCAGTTTTCAACTGTCCAAACAGAATTAAAATGGAAACAGCTGCCACAGTAGATGGGTAGTTTTAATTCACAACATACGGTGCCAAATGCCAGGCTGGCATTTTTAAAGGCAGGAGGGCATGGGTGGGAGTTTACTTACGGGCTGTCAGATTTCCCAGCGAATAACGAGGGCATACCTTGCTCCACAGATGACATGAAGCTTTGTGCTTTGTGAGCAAATGCTGAAAGCGAATGACGAGTATGAATTATTTCAGTGAGCACGAGCTGCAACACATATTTCTCCTGAGGGCTATATGTTCTCATCTACCCACTCTCGAAGTGCACACAGGCAAACAACTAAAGCCTAAATAACTAAATGAAAAAAAAATTCTCCAACTTCAATGAGAACTCCTGCAATTGTGAAGAGTCAGCATTCTACCCCACTTGAGCAAGATCGTCCAGTCCTTTTGTGGCAAAAAGGGCAAGTAGCTGGAGAGAGGAAGAACCGCAGGCAACACAGACTATTGGCCACAAGGTAGAAGTGAACGTTACGCTGGAGCAAGGTCAGTGAAGACCCACACAAAATATACCTCTTAGTCAAAGTCCCCAACAAGAGACCGAGGTTAAGTAGCTGGTGATCGTCGTATGCCACATTGCATTAGACTTGGATGCTTAATACTCTCAGTATTACACTTTGTAAACTAAGCTTCCCTGTGAATTTCCTGTGTCTTCTAAACAATGAGGAAATTGGGAATTGGGGTGGTGGATGATGGTATTTTTGCTGGAGTGTCAGAGCATATACTTATAAACTTCAGGTTCAACATTTACCATGATGGGGTTACTGGGAGACCAACATTCTAGGGGTTACCATTGGTCGGAAATTCAATTAGACTTAACATATACATAAATACAGTAGCCGCAGGGGTGAGACAGAGGCTAGAAATATTGCAGCGAGTAACTCACCTCCCGAATTTCCAGAACCTGTCCAAAAGTCAGGAGTGTGATGGAATACTGCCCACTTGCCTGGATGAGTGCAGCTCCAACAACACTGAAGAAGCTTGACACCATCCAAGGCAAAGCAGTCCATTTGATTAGCAACACATCTACTACCTCTATCACGGACACTCAGTACCTGCAGTTTGCATTAAATACAAGGTGTACTGCAGAAATTCACCGAAGATCCTTTGGCACCTTCCAAAAACCTGACCATTTCCAACTAGATGGAGAAGGGCAGCAGATACATGGAACACCACTATCTGCAAGTTCCCTTCCAAGACACTTACCATCCTGCCTTGGAAATATCTCTCCGTTCTTTCACTGTCAATTGGTCAAATTCCTGGAATTCCCTACCTAACGGTATTGTGGGTCAACCCACAGCAGGTAGACTGCAGTGGTTCAAGAAGACATCTCACCACCACCATCTCAAGGGCAACTGTAGGTCTCCCAACAACTGGGGTGACAATAAATGCTGGCCAGTCAGTGACACCCATCCCCATGAGAGAATGAAAAAAATTTGCTCCTGAAGCACTGCACTTCCATCTTACATGAGGATCTGATGAGCTGAGCGCAGAAGCCATGGTCAGGAGGCCAGTCGTTTTTACACTCGACTGTTCCATGGTGAGTGGACTGAGCACTGTCACTGCCGACGAAAGTGCAAATCGAATTAGAATTAGGTGGCTCTGTCTCCTCGACACTGAGCTCCTGCACTGCAATGAGTTCAATCTCCACCACCCCCCTCTCCCCACATGTGATGTCACCCCAGTTGTTGGGAGACCTCAGGCTGCCTGCTATTGATGTTGGGAGACCCCCTGCCACCATGCTGGCTCAATCTCCTCTGCGCTGCACAAATTCACGCTTCACAAAAAGGTAAGTAGATAAAGTAAAACAAAGAGAAAGAAGGGGGAAAGAAAAGTGGGCAGAGCAGATGAGCTCCAGGCAAGAGACTGCATGCTGCATTGCTACTCCATCACCATCTTAGATCCCTGTATTAAATTGCCTTGGTATTTAGTCTTATGGCACTGCATTACTGTATTTAGGCCTTTTATATTACAGCTCAGCTTTGGGAAAGGGGGTTTGAAAATGCGTACCCCTAATATAACTTGCAATTTCCATTGTCAGTCTCCCTGACCATGACTGTGCAATACAGGGCACCCATAATCTAATTTTAAAGTGCAAGATTTCTATATGCTGTCAAGGAAAGGTGTGTGAGTGATGATGCCATGATGTAGCATCATGCCTTTTCAGTACTTTTTTTGGCCACAGTCAGACTAGAGACTACAATTCATTGGAAACAGGCTTGCTTGCCACTAGTCCAAAAATAGAGCATTGGGAATTGATTGGTGAGGTTGGGTGAGCATCTGGGGAGAAGAAATTCAACTTTAGTAGGATGAAAAATAAGCAAAATGTATTTTGCCACCCAGTAGCATACATTACTGAAAATATTGTTAGTATTGAAATCCTGTTTTAAGATGCACAAGTTTGGCTTGTATGTGTCATTGACAAGTTTACTAGTTCTCCTGTCCAATTTTATTTTCTGTTGATTTCAAAACAAATAATAATTGGCTGTAGTGTAAAATAGGCAACTGATTCCTCATTGTCCATTTTGTGCTACCGCTCCAGCAATTTATGCCCAGACACTTTTTTTTACAGAACTTGGATCTGTTTATGGGATACTCAAACTACAGAGACAGCAACAGTTCATGCTCGAGATAAAGCTCCTGAGGTGTACCAGTAATGCCCCAAAAGTAGATGGATTCACTTGCAAAAGTGAATGCTTCTGTTTCAGCCTTCAGTGCTCACAGACCGTGGATCTGCAGTGTACCCTGGTTGACGTTAACCAGTGAGTAGGGTTCTACACATTCAGTTGAAGGGGCCGTTGATGGAGTCATATTTTATTTATATATAGAACACTTTTTTTTTGTCGTACATTTAATCATGAAAGATAGAACTCAAAGTGAAAAATGTATTGTACAGCTGCAACAACCATTGCAGCAGAGATTCTAAAATGGCTTGTAGCAGCCTCTTAGCCTGCTGAGAATTTTGCTGTATGGTTAGTAGCAGTTATTTTACAAATAGGACAGTGCTGTGTCATTGTTGCTTTTTTTTTCAGTAAAGCAGATGGAGGGTTAATAGCCAGAGAACACAGGTTTAAGATAATTGGTAAAAGAGCCAGAGAAGATGAGGGGAATTTTGTTTGTACACTTTGGGGTGACAAACCAGTGGAGTACCGAAAGAATGCTGCTCTGTCAAGTTAAGATGTGACATTAAACTGAGTAAAAGTGGAAAGAACTACGGATGCTGGAAATCTGAAACACAAACAGAAGTTGCTGTAAAATCACTGGACCCGAAACATTAACTCTGACTTTTCTCCACAGATGCTGCCAGGCCTGTTGAAAGTTTCTGGCAACTTCTGTTTTTTTTGTTTATTTCCATTAAACTGAGCCCTAGTCTGCCCTCTAAGGTGGAAGATGATCCCTTGGCACTACTTCTAGGAACAGCAGGAGAATTACTCCAAGTCTCCTGCCTGCTGGTTATCCCACCCTGTCTGTAATATCTGGTCAATAACACATTGCTGTTTTTGGGACGTTGATGCACTCTGCTGACAAAGGCAAGGTGGTGGGAGTCTGGACAATGGACCTCTATGTTGCAGAAGCCGATCACCAACTCTCCGACATCACCTCCTACCTCCCCCTTCACTACGACCCCACCATGGCCCATCAAACCACCGTATCCCACAGTCTCCATAATCTCATCACTTTGCAATGTGTTCGTTTGGACTAAGAAATCGTAGTTTTTCCATCAGCATTGTCTCCCTGAATTGATGTAGTGCCTATAAAATGTTAATAGATCCCAAGGTGTCTTTGTGGGACCCTCATGAGGCAAACTTTGATACAAAGCCAAATGTGGAGAAATCAAAATGTAAGTTTTCTTTTATGCAAACAAAGAAGAGAGGAGTAAGGAGGAAGTGAGGATAGAGGAAGTAATTCCAGAGTTAGAGTATGCACAGATGAAGGGACGTATGTCAACGGTGGGGCAAAGAAAATTGAAATATGCAAGTCACCAGAATTAGAGGAGCATAGAGTTTTAATGCTAGAGAATGCAGAATCACAATATCCGTCTGAAGGAAGCAGTGCAAAGCAATCTCGTGTTTAAGAGATGCCGACACCTGGGATTGTGTTCTGTCTCATGATCAGTGTGGCTTTAAGTGACATGCTTGTGACATCATGACCGTTTCAGACACAGAGGTATAAAGATCTCTCACACTAGCTTAACTGAGGTCATCACTTCAAAAATGGTACACTATTGAAAGCGTGCTGCTCTGTTTAACTAACTAATTCAGTGTTAGCGCAGGCACTGATACGCTTATGAATGTAATGTTTGTATATTATAGCTACCTGTAATAAATGCCTTATGGATTCTTCGAACCATGATATTTATGCCTAGATCATTATGTTATGAGTGATAGCATAAACATTGCTGCATCAAATAAGAAGATCTGGAGGAAAAACCCACATCAGCTGGTACCCAAGTCTACTAACATCTCCTTGGGTAGAAATACTGTCACTAATTATTCTTCTCCTTATCTACAGGGTTAGTAGTATTAAATGCTGAAGGGCTAATCACTCAAGTCTTTGGTGGAAGAGCACATACTAAGTCTAGTTTCATTACATTTTGACTACCGAGAACAGATTATGTTGTCTTAAGACTGGCTAACTATACAACACGTAGAAAGAGACATTGGGATCTCCTAAGATGTATCAGTTGAAGCTAGCTTAGACAGCATTAACAGTAGAAGTAAAACTGACAGACAGTAACAGACAGCTAAAGCTGACGGCTCCATACCTTACATTTCTAAATATTTTCATGTCCAATTAGTACTGAGGGAGTACTGTATTGTCAGTGTGCTGCTTCTCAGATGATACTTAAACTGTGGCCTCATCTACCTTCTCAGGTGGGTTTGAAAGCTCTCACTGCACTGTTTTAAAGTGGAGCTGGGAAACTCTTCCCCCATTTCATCAGCCAATACTTAACTTTCAACCCCCAATACTAAAACAAGTTAGTTACTATCAGTGATAATGGGAACTGCAGATGCTGGAGAATCCAAGATAACAAAGTGTGGAGCTGGATGAACACAGCAGGCCCAGCAGCATCTCAGGAGCACAAAAGCTGACGTTTCGGACCTAGCCCCTTCATCAGAGAGGGGGATGGGGTGAGGGTTCTGGAATAAATAGGGAGAGAGGGGGAGGCGGACCGAAGATGGAGAGAAAAGAAGATAGGTGGAGAGAGTATAGGTGGGGAGGTAGGGAGGGGATAGGTCAGTCCAGGGAAGACGGACAGGTCAAGGAGGTGGGATGAGGTTAGTAGGTTAGAGATGGAGGTGCGGCTTGGGGTGGGAGGAAAGGATGGGTGAGAGGAAGAACAGGTTAGGGAGGCAGAGACATGTTGGACTGGTTTTGGGATGCAGTGGGTGGAGGGGAAGAGCTGGGCTGGTTGTGTGGTGCAGTGGGGGGAGGGGATGAGCTGGGCTGGTTTTGGGATGCGGTTGGGGAAGGGGAGATTTTGAAGCTGGTGAAGTCCACATTGATACCATTGGGCTGCAGGGTTCCCAAGCGGAATATGAGTTGCTGTTCCTGCAACCTTCGGGTGGCATCATTGTGGCACTGCAGGAGGCCCATGATGGACATGTCATCTAAAGAATGGGAGGGGGTGTGGAAATGGTTTGCGACTGGGAGGTGCAGTTGTTTATTGCGAACCGAGCGGAGGTGTTCTGCAAAGCGGTCCCCAAGCCTCCGCTTGGTTTCCCAGTTACTATCATGTTGCTCTTTGTTGAAGCTGTGGCATTTCCTATAGTGGTGACTATATCTCAAACATACTTCTGCATTTGCAACGTATTGAAGTTGAAAAATGCACAAGCTAAATGTGGTTATTTTCTCTTTATACTGGTGGGAGTAGCATGCTTGCTGACAACTCATTTTATAAATTGAATTTCTCTTTACAAAGTACCGAGGGATTTGAACAAACTGTTGAATGTATTTTAAACTTGGTTGGATGCCCAAGAAAATATGAGATGAAACAAGTATGAATTTGCATGGGGGTGGACTGGACCAAATGGTGCAGGTCTGAGTTTTGACTCAGTGCTTACCTTCTGTTTTTGGAAACTTGACTGGCCCCAAGCGGTTAATTTTCACCCCACACCGTGCAATGGGATTGATGAGTGATCCTGGCATCCAAAAAGTAGTTGGATACAGAAAGCAATCTGTAACTCTATAAGAGTGAAACCTAGCTATCTGCTTTGTTAACATTTCAGGACTGCAGCTGAAATTGTGGACAAGATTGTGTTCACTGTGCATTATTAAAAGTGGAATTGATATTAAAGCTCAGCGATTTGGTGAAAAGTGGGTAGTTGGACTGTTAGTAATGAGTTGGTTCCATTACCAGTTATGAATGGCCCTTTTTAGACCTTGTTAGAATAATGCAGGCAGATGCAGTACCATCTAAAGTGTGAGAGAACCTCACTCATTTCTGCAAGTCAGGACCCAATACTGTCTTAAGGAACGAAACTGATGCCCTTACCCAATCTGGTCTAAACATGACTCCAGACCCCCAGCAATGTGGTCGACTCTTAACTGCCCTTTGGGCGATTAGTGTTGGGTGATAAATGCTGGCCAAGTCAGTGATGTCCACATCCTGTGAAGGGATTTTTTTTAAAATCCATAGGGTTTGGTGGGGTATATAACAGGGAGCTAATTTGCTCTGAGGAAGGGTCAGCAGACCCAAAACGTTAACTGTTTTCTTCCCTTCACAGATGCTGCCAGACCTGCTGAGCTTTTCCAGCAACTTTGTTTTTGTTCCTGATTTACAGCATCTGCAGTTCTTTCGTTTTCTAATTTGCTGTTCCTTGCGTTGCTATCTCCTATTTCTTGCAAGTATATTGGCTTTTTACAGTTTTCTATCAAATGCATACAAGAGGCATCACCGTTATCTGAGCTTGAAAAGGCATGCTACTCCTGCCAAAAATATACTTACTGTATTCTCTTCCGATGTTGGATCAACCCCCAATATTATAGGGAAATGTGTTGAGCCTTCCAGACCAGATAGAACATAAGGAGGCCATGGTCATTTAGTCCATTGAACCTGTACTGGCTACAAATGATTCACCCAGACAGCTTTCCCTGCTCCTTTCCCACAGCTCAGTCTTTTTGACTCTTCCATTGTTTATCTGATGTGTATTTGTTTCAACCGCCTTTGCAAGCAGTCCATTCCAGAATATAATAGCTTGTTAAGATAAATCTCCACTCTCGTTCTTCTGCAAATGTTTTTCTTCTGGTTTGCACTGTCATCTCCTAAAACTGAGCAATGCACTAATCTCTCCCTGATGTAACTGTTATTCTGTGGAAGATGATACTTGTCTTAATACTTGAATTATGCCAAGGGTGAAAATTTTGATTAAAATGCTTTGGAAGCAATTTACCATATACTTAACTATAATTATGGTTGCTGTTCAAACTGACCTCAGTGTCAATTCACAAAGGCACAATCAAGCATCCCGACCCCATGATGCCTTGGGTATGATTGGGGCAGTTCAAACAGAGACTACTGCTTCATTGATTTTAAGTGTGACACAGACAAAAGGGTCATTTTAAAAAGGCTCCCTGACAGTTTTAGGACCAAGTTCAACACAACACAAAGGGACATTTTTGGTGGTAAATGAATGTGTTGTTTGATTTCAGCCTTCTAAGTGACCAGTCAAGCTTTTGTTGGTCTAAACTCCCATGACCAAGGTGATCATTTATTTTGACCTGTCACTACATGGATATTGTGAGTGAAAAATCATCATAGCACAGAATACTTACCATGAGATCTAGATGAACCTGTATTAGAGACACAAGAATGTGAGTATATATTCATGTTCAAAAATGTGTACAACCCTTTCAGATAAAAAAGCACAGCATTCTGCTTTTACACTGTACCAATAACTCAAATCACAAAAGAAATTGTAATGTACTAAAGGTAATGACAAAAGTCTGGCTATGTAACAATGATAGACAAGATTCACTGCCCCATAGAGCCTGGTACACACAGCTGTTGTGCCATGTATATTGTGATATATACACTCGCCACCCAACCCTGAAGCCATGTGATCTCTAGAGTCAATAAAACAGATTAAAAGCCGAGGCTAATTATGGGGAGAATGTATGGAAAATTTGTCACTGTCCTCCAGTCAATCAAAACAAATCTGGGAAATCAGGATGATATGTAGATTCTGTCCACTGTGCAGAGTTGATCTCCTCTCCAAGCAGGTTAGGCTTGAAGGAATTTAGTGAATTCGCATTGACTGGGCAAGCAGGCAGCCTATTTCACACATCCATTATTCTTTAGGAAAAGAATTGCCTCTTAACATCTTAACCTAATTCTGAGATTATAATCCTGGGATATCCCTAACCTCTTCAGTCGAAATGAACATTGTCTATCTTTAAATTAAAATGCATAAAATTGAAAGCATTAAGAGATCTAACTAACTGATTAACTGATCTGCTAGAGAGTTACTGAGAGTGGTAGCTGTAATTGTACACTTATCTTGCTGTTATAAGGCTGTGGAGTCAGGCTCCATTCCAGAGTTGAAAATGGGCAGCACAGTGAGGTTCAGTGGTTAGCACTGCTGCCCCACAGCATTAGGAATGTGGGTTCAATTCCAGCCTTGGGTGAATGTCTGTGTGGAGTTTGCACATTCACCCCAGGTCTGTGTGACTCCACCAGGTGCTTTGGTTTCCACCCACAGTCCAAAAATGTGCAAGATGGATGGATTGACCATGCTAAATTCACCCATAGCATCCAGGGATGTGTAGGCTAGCTAGACTAGCTGCGGTAAATGTAGGATATGGGAAACAGGGTCTGGGTGGGAAGGCCTTCAGAGGGTCAATGCAGACTTGAAGGCCTCTTTCTGCACTGTAGGGAGTCTATGATATCATCCAGGCCTGAGATTTTGAAGTTCTGAGTGGGTGCTACACAGTTGGAGCTGGTATATTTCAGAAGATTCCTGAAAGAGAACATCTATTTGCACTCTTGGGAGGTTGTAAAATATCTAATGGTTTTATTCAAAGAGAATTGGAATTCTCCTCAGTATCATGGTCAATGCGTATCCCTCAAGCAATGCATTGGGACAGATTTTCTGATCAGTAACTCATCATTGTTCTATCCTTTGATCCTATTTCCTTTACTGGGTCTAATGTTATGCTCTAGAGGAACAACCCTGTTGAATCTTAACAAGAACCTCTTCTTAACCATATTAAGAACCACATTTCTTAACAAGATGTAGTTTATTGCCTGAAAGCAATAAGGTGCAAGTTACGAACTTGGTTAGACATTGTTACTGTGACTATCAGGAGACATAGACAAACCTATCTGTCCTCTTTACGAGCTCAGTTATCTGGATGGCTGGTTTATGATGCAAAGCGATGCTAACAGTGTGAGTTCACTTCTTTCACTGGCTGAAGGATGAAGGATTGTCCTTATCAACCTCTTCCCTGGCCTGAGGCATGGTGACCCTCAGGCTGAGCCACTGCTCATCAACCCTGTCTCTCTAATACGAGAACAGTCCAATGGTCTGGGAAGACCATGGAGACTTTACCTTATACCAAAGATATTTTCTCAATTTCCCCATCCAAGTCTGTACAGGATGGAGTTTAATACAATCTACAGCATTACCCTTTCAGAACTGCTACCTATGTACCAGTTATTTATGGGAGTTTAAGTCTAGGCCCATGTGCAATTCTGCCTCAGAAATACATCATTGCCTGCTTTGGATGTGCTGAGGTCATGACAGAGTCTTAAGAATGTAAGTTCATTTCTTCATTCCTTTACTTAATAGTTTGCCCTTCTATTAAATAAAACCTGCTAGTGTTGAACAGCAACTAAACTGTTAGCTCTTCGTTCAATGTTTTAAGTCTTAAAATTGCTTTATTATGCTTCGTGGAACACAATGTTGTTTGCTTTCAGTCTGTTCAGAAGATGAAGTGCTACATTTTAGAGGGAACAAAAATAAAGATCTTACTCAGAGGAAGGCACAATTTGGAAAAAAATCTTAGCTCACCATTCCAAAGTCTAGCCTTTGTGACTCCAGTGAATGATCTTTATCATTCTCCTTTGAAGCCACCAGAGGGAGCAGCATGTAACATTGCTTGATGTGGATGGACAAATCATCTATCCAGTCAGTATCTCTCATATATCCCTGTGTTCTGCCCATCAAAGTTTCTTTGACACAGGCAAAGTAAATTAACTACTGTGATTGTCAGTGGTTTGTAATGTCTGGACTGAAAGTTACACATTGACTGGTTATGCCTTTCAACAATGCGTGTAAGGTCATGTAACTGAGCTGATGTTCTGAACAAATTGGCCATGAATGGATTAATGTAATAGAAGCCAAAGTTGCTGCAACCAAACTTTAATCATGGATAGCCCTGGGGCAATGCCAAATTCTCTCTCTGTCACTGTCTCTGTCTCTGTCTCTCTCTCTCTGTCTCTCTCTCTCTCATTAGCCTGGATCATCATTCTGAAGAAGCGAATAGGCCCGAAACGTCAGCCTTCCTGCTCCTCTGATGCTGCTTGGCCTGCTGTGTTCATCCAGCTCTACACCTTGCTATCTCACACTGCATTGAGATGGGGTTCAATTTTTTAATGCAGAAATGTTGCCAATCTGCATAAATGATCACTTCTTAACAACTAGCTACACTTGAAACCAGCTTGAAGCTGGGAGAGTTTTATAATATTACTGTCTTCACAGAATCAGAAGGATCTGCATTCAAACTCCCCGGATTAATCATTTGGCTGAAGATTTAGTGCAGTACTAAGGCCAGATGTACTGGTGTTTGAGTTGGCGTTAAACCGTTCATGTAACATTTTCTTAATTTTTGTCTGAAAGTAATGTATGAAGTCTGTCCTTGAGCCCTGATCAACATTTACTCCTCAAATAGCTCCACCTCAAATAATAATCATTAACTGGTTACTACTGGTTTTGGTAACATGCTGTGCTCAAATGTTTATTTTTCTTTAAATATACTGATTGCTAATGGTGATGCAGAACTTTAGTGGTGAGGCAATGGTACACTATGTGTACTGTACCTGCTGGCAGGTCTGTGGTTTGTTATGCACTAGTGTTCTTCTGTTTCCTTGGCAGAATTTATCCGTAGTGATTTGTTATTGTCTTCCACTCTCAGGGTCAGGGCAAGGAGGCGGATCCCAAGTCTGTCACAGCAGGCATGTCCTGAACCCACTCTGGTCATTGAATTAACTCTGATTAGATTAGATTAGATTACCAACAGTGTGGAAACATGCCCTTTGGCTCAACAAGTCCACACTGCCCCTTTGCAGCATCACACCGAGACCTATCCCCCTATAACTCACACACCCCTGAACACTATGGGCAATTTAGCATGGCCAATCCAACTAGCCTGCACATCTTTGGACTGTGGGAGGAAACTGGAGCACCCGGAGGAAACCCACGCAGACGCGGGGAGAATGTGCAAACTCCACACAAACAGTTGCCCAAGGCTGGAATCGAACCTGGGTCCCTGGTGCTGTGAGGCTGCAGTGCTAACCACTGAGCCACCATGCCACCCCACACCAGTTGGGGGCTACAAACCAAGAAAATATCCATGGTCGAAAATATAATCATTGAATCACCCAACCCCTGGAAGGTGAACTGGCAGCGTTATGTGATGTACATTCATTGAATTTTAATCCTTTTTTTTAAACCTCACCGGTTGGTTGCATAGGATACAGGGCAGCTCAGTTTTCAAACTCAGTTCAATGCTTCTCTCTAACCCAGCGTGACTGGTCGGAGACTTGCAGTAGTGAACAGCATCAGGGGTGGGGCTGCAATCAATAAATTAAAGCAATTCTGAAAATGCTGAAGTCTTTATTATTTGACTGAGTTTGTTCTCAAGACTACCTGCATAGAAAGACCAGTGACCAATACTAATAAGTAGGTAATCAGTTGGCATTAAACGTGTAGCGACCAAACAGAAGCCAGCCCCAAAAGTGGTGATTATAAGCTATACTTTGCTCTGTTCTTTGGAGAAATGCTTGGTTTTAAAAAAAGGCTAAACTGTGATTTTCAATGTTAGGGATGGAGCTGAGGTTTAAATAAGTCTCTTTGTATTCAGTAGGATATTAGCATGACAGCTGCTGAATAGTGCCCATTAATACCCATTCAGTATCCAGGCTGGAGAAGAATTCAATGCATGGTTTATTTCTAGCTGTCATTTACAAGAGGTTTTAGCATAGCACAAAACAAATCCCAAGCAGAAATCCAAACTAATCACAAATTACATGATTTCTAGTAAAAGTGTCATTTCTGTGTTAGAAATATTAACACACAACAGAATAGGGAAGAGAATAAACAATACTGTAAGCAGTTCTGACTTGCAATGTTTACGTTTTATCATCAGTAGTCTCTCTAATTATTGGCAGGAACCAACAATTTAAGGAGATGTTATAAATAAATGGCTTTGGCTCACATCACTGACAGCAAGTGTGCAAGCCCAGCGTTGTCACATTGGGGGTGGTCATGTTCATATGTGCCTCAGGTAAATAATTTGGCAGAATTACCCACGTTCAGTGAAACTGTTTTGCTATCATATTAGCATATGGTCTTTTCCCCAGCTGATGGACGAAGGAAGCTCTTGGGAAGTGGATACTTAACATGTACAAGCCTGTGGGCATCCTGTAATTTGAAAGTGCCACCAGATACTGGAGAAGCATTGCAGCTCTCTACCTTGCTCTCACTACAGTCGTTCTCTCCTTGGACTGATAATGCTTCAATAAAGCTTCATAAGCAACACCTCAATTTTCAGTTAGGCTCTATACCCTTCAAAACCCAATATTAATTTCGACAATTTCAGATTGTAACCTCTACTTTGTTTCATTCTAATTTCCTTTTTTGGATAGCTTGTGTTCATGATTGTGCAATTGATATTTCCTCCTGGCACAGCTTTTGTTTCTTGACACTTCTACTACTTTGGCCTTGCATTGTGAACCCATTTGTCACTTAACCTCTTCTGTTTTCCCCCCTGCACAGGTAATCCCTTTTGCTCCCTTTCTCACCCTGCCCATTTCTCTTGCTGAAAGACCATTACATTTACAACTGTTCCAATTCTCCTGAAAGACTGTTGACTAGAAATGTTGATTCTGTTTCCCCCTCCACAGATGCTGCCAGATTTGTTGAAATTTGTGTTTTAGTGCAGTAGAAACTGTTCCTTCGATGGAAATAACAAGACTGGAAAAAAGGAGTTGGGGAGTCAATTTGCAATCAATTAGAGAGAGAGAGACATCAACTGATTTGATTTGGCCTTTCAGTTCAAACTGTTTTGAGTTTGTTCTGGTCAGATACATATCTAAGCCACAGCCGTTCATTCTTTGTCTTGGCATCTGAGAGTTGCAACTTTTAAGAGATTCTGAAACTCCACACTCTACAATATGCCCTCCTCTTGGTTCATCATATCAAAAAGACACATTACCCAGTGACTGCTAAATTTTATTACAAAGTAAAAGCCATGCTCCATGAGGAATACTTTTGAACAAGCCTTCTGATGCTGATGCTAAATATAGTTAGGAGGAAGTGGGCTGAATTTTTCACCTGGGAGTTGGGAAACAGAATGGAGTGAAGTCTCCAGATCCTGACACCTGCCAAAAAATCACTCATTCGAAGGAGTGCCCCCTTGTTTGGCATGCAACCAGATTTTTGGCCCAGTGAACGGGAGAGGGGCATTTTGAAGCTGAACAGTCAGTCATAGGTCTTCCATAGAGGACTAGAAATGGAAGGTCAGTATGTGAGAGGTAAATCTTCCTAATTAAACTGAAAGTTCAGCAGCCTGTCTGTCACTGCAAGGTGTGGCATAGGGAGGAAGTCCTTGTTCAAGGCTTTGTTTCTCTCACTCAGTCTGGCCCCTGGCCTGCCACTTAAGAGGGCACCTCTAGGTCCAACTGGCTCCCACTGCTTAGAGAACTGGCCTCCTTTAATTGCCCTTAACTAAGCTCCTAATAAGTCAAATGAGCCCCTGTATGTTGATGTGTGGCTCTGAAAGCAGTAATGCCACATCCTCTAAAATAGCCTGGAGGCAGATGGGCATGAAAAACCAACACGAAGATCATCAGTCCTTCTGGCTTCTGATCTAACCCAGTATTGCTTACCACTGAGTTGTCTGGTCAAGACCAGTGACAATGGAAAATTATTCATAAGCTCACGAACTATCTTTCTCGGAGTTGTATTTGCAATTTTGTTTTATTTTTCTCCTTTGCCTTTCTCATTGCTGACCCATCAGAGCTTCCAAGAATGACTCATAAGAAATTATGGTAGCTGTTTGTGTTCAAATGGTGACCTGTTTTGATATATGTCATTCTGAAAGCTAAACAAAGCTCTGCATCATTCAGCGAATTTGTGAGCTTGTAACTCTAAATGGCAATAAGTGTCACTTGCAGCATTTGCCCAGAGTCAATAGCTCTCAGTTTAGTTTAACAGCTGATAGCAATGGATTAAGAAAATTATAATAATTTCTTGAAATGTTCAACATTGAAAAATCCTTACAAGGAAAATGTTCTTGCTGCTCACTTTGTGGAACGTTTTAAGCAAATGGTTTGTCTGAGCATTTAGAATCCATGGGTGAGGATCCACAAGTATCCACTCCTAATTGACCGGAAATGTATCACAAAGAATTGTGCTCAAAATGTATTTGACAGTATTATCTTGTGGTACATTTGTGCAAGATTCTGCTTTGTGTTTCGCCCTGCTGATGTGAAGCAGGATTTTGTTCATCAAGCTGCTTTTTGTTACTGAATTAGCTGAACTGATTAGCACCTTTACCACTGGAGCTCAGACTTAGTTTTGAAAGCATCATCACATGACTTACTGCCACTAATAGCCCTAACTCCACATTCTACTCACTCGGTGCCCTATAAATCAAGCTTCTTTGTGCAGAACCTCTCCGATGCAATATGAAAATAACATCCTTTGTGATCGGATTCTGACATGAATATCAACTATTTATACAATCCCCTTCTTGACTCTTATAATATCTATTAAATGAAATCAATGATAAGCAAAAAATTAAACCCTTTAATTTTCTACAGCTGAATGCAGTGACCAAATTGATATTTGATTTCTGGAGATCCCAAAAAATCTGGAGTGTTGGCAACTTTGTTGGCTACATTCAGATTATCAGCATGAAATGCAGGGGGAGGTCATTACCTAGTGGTATTAACACTGGACTGTTAAACCAGAGATCCAAATAATGTTCTGGGGACCTGGGTTCGAATCCTGCCACCACAAATGGTGGAATTTGAGCTCCCTGATTATCTGGAATTACAAATCTTATGATGACTGTGAATCCATTGTCAATTATTGGGAAAAATCCATCTGGTTCACTAATGTCCTTTAGGGGAAGGAAATTGCTATCTGACTCCAGACCCATAGCAACGTGGTTGACTCAGAACTGCCCTCTGGGCAATAAGTGCTGCCTAGCCAGTGACCCCTTCATCCCATGAATGAATAAAGAAAAATAAAAAAAATTCCATTCTCTTTCCTGCAGGGATTTGCAATTTATCTAGATATTAGCAATTGCTTTTATGGTCTTTGTGGGATATTACTTAGAGGTTCGTATGTTCTTCGAGGGGCCTCGAAACCATTAAGCAGAGCCACTCAAATAATTGTATCTTGCAAAAGCAAAGATTCACAATTACAGGTCACACAGCACCATAATAGAACAACAGTGGTTGTCACAATGAGTAAAAGAAATGGTTTTGACGGTGAGGAGTAGGGCATTGAGACAGCCCATTAAAGACTGGGTATCCCTGCCAACTAGGAGGCAAAACAAAAACATGGAAAACTCCCATACGTTGCACACTTATCACTGCAAAGGCTTGCACCCAGTAACAATTGAGTTGATATGTCTAAAAAAGGTGATAATCTCTAAAAATGATCAGATGGCTTTCATCTAGGCATGTAATTTTGCAAAAGGGAGAGTTAATCCCAAGCATCTTTATCCACATTTTATTCATCATTACAGTCAAAGCTTTCAGTTTAACTTGTTGGATCAATCTTTTGATCCGAGAGGACAATTTTAAAAAAGGCAAATGCCGAAAATTTCCATGCTTCCCAGACAGCCTGCTCAAATCTCAAGCACCTTAAATCAGTCAAGGTAAAAATATGTTTTTTTTAATGTATTCTCTTCAGTCCTGTAGTCAGTAATTTAAAGAGGATAGAGACTAGCAAATAAAAAAAAAGAATGTGAATAGATGTCTCGAGGCCTTGGTGCCTGTATTCACCTTTTGTTGATTGTAAGTTCTGTGAACAATCTAATATTCAGCAAAGAATATTTCATGTCTGCAAATCTACAGGAGGCAAAAGTGCTTATCATCTATTTATCAAGGTCCTTTTCTTGAGATAACGATTGAATTTCATCTTGTACTGATACTCTCTCCCTTCCTTTCGTTCTGCCTGTTGGATGATGATTACCATTGTAAGCAATATTTTCTGGCCTCTTGTGCAGATGAATTGAGTCAACCTCTGATGTTTCACTTGCCTGTTCTATCAAGTTGCAGAGTCTTTACTGCCAGCCTCATCTGTTGCCATATGATCTGAATCCACCAGATTGGCAGCTTATACTACATGAAAAGTCCTCATTCCTCATTTGATTTTGGAAAGGGTAAAAGATGAGAGAAGTGTAAGTTGTAATGGTGGGGTCAGGATGTGCAAGAGGAGGAAAAAAAAAGTTGGATACATCAGCAGTGGGAGTGATTTCTTCCTGTGTGTTAGTTTCGGGACTACTCATACAAAGGGCACAGAGCTGATATATGTTTGGCACAACAAAGCTGCCATGCTTGAAGGGAGCATTTACAACTGAGGTTATGTTTTGCTATTCGTGAATTTGAAGAACAACTTCCATTTATGTGGTGCTTTTCAGTAATCCAGTAATGCTTCAAAACACTTCACGAGCAATGAACTGTGTTTGTTCATCATTGTATTTGAGTAAAATGGTTTGAATGTCAATGACCTTGGGTTCAGAATTGCTTATGAATTCTGCCAGCAGGATTGGCTTCAAATGGTGAGCACCAAAAGGATAATTAGTCCCTAGGTCTTTTGTTTTTTAATCAGGTGGCAGATTTTGGGTTTCATGTCAATTTACATTTGAGGGGTTGATGGCTGGTTTCGCCTGCAGCTCTTAAAATTAGTCCTGAGAAGACTCAAAATGAGAAAAGATTCCCAGACTGAGACAAATTGCAATTCTATTGCATTCCCCTTAACAAATTTCTTAAAAAGTTTTTTAAAAAGCCTTTTTTAGAAGTCAGATTTTATCTCACAGGCAAGCTTATGAAATTTGTGTTTTCTACCAACATCTGGTGTCTCAGACTTCATTGACTTGGCAAACTACTGATGCTGACAGAGTAGCGCCCAGATCCTGCCTATTACCAAAGGAAAAATTGATCACATTAGCAAAACAATACCAAATTGTTAATTCATTAGTGCTGTACAGCATGGAAACGGACCCTTCAGCCCAACTCGTTTGGGTATTGCATTCTCAGTAGCCTTAGAAGTTCTGAGGAAGGGTCACTGGACTCGAAACATTAACTCTGTTTTTTCTTCCACAGATGCTGCCAGACCTGCTGAGCTTTTCCAGCAACTTTGTTTTTGTTCCTGATTTACAGCATCTGCAGTTCTTTCGGATTTTATTTATCCTTAGAAGTAGCTGTGCTGACTTGTTTTTGTTGCTGCTTGGCCTTCTTAATCTCTTTGGCCGACGTTGAGTATGTGCTCCTCCGGCTTATGACTAGCCATAATCCCAACAAGATTGTTGGTACTTCACTGCATGGCAGGAACACTTTTTTTCTGAATTGCTTCAGCCCTCTTTGTGCTTGCACTTGTACATGACAGTGCAGTTGGTCTGTCAGGGGACTGTGTTGGAGAGGAATGCTGACCTACATTTTGAATTCAGAAACTGGAAGAGCATCCCATTAAAGATAATGGGAACTGCAGATGCTGGAGAATTCCAAGATAAAATGTGAGGCTGGATGAACACAGCAGGTTTTGTGCTCCTGAGATGCTGCTTGGCCTGCTGTGTTCATCCAGCCTCACATTTTATCTGAGCATCCCATTAATCCTGGCATGGCGCTTCCCATCACCCTGGCAATGTATTATGTGCACTGTAACTCTATAACTGCACAGTTCGACCTTCGTGTCAATTGCTAAGGTGGTGAGGGAAACCCTGTTAGCTTTGTGTTTCATACTGATGCTGACAGAGAATCACACCCCACCCATCCCACCACTGCCCCACCCATCCCACCACTGCCCCCCCCATAATCCCCAGATCTTGCCTTTTCACAAAGGGAAAATTGATCACAACAGCAAAACAATACCAAATTGACTAATGAATTAACATAGAGCTGTACAGCATGGAATCTGACCCTTCAGTCCAACTCGTAAGTACTGACTAGATATCCTAGATTAATCTATTCCCATTTGCCAGCATTTGGCCCATATCCGTCTTAAACCCTTCCTATTCAAGTGCTCAGCCAGATGCTTTCTAAATGTTGTAATTGTACCCAGCCTCCACCACTTCCTCAGGCAGCTTGCTCCAGGTAAGCACCACCCTCTGCCTCAAAAGTTTGCAAGGTTTTTTCTAATTGTATTGGAACAAAAGGAATACCGGAAATAGATCAGTGCAATATTTGATTTATGTGTACTGTAAATTGTTTACAAAGTAGCAAAGGTTGTAATTTTACCAGTTGTTTGGATATGGTTGGAAGCTGGGAGAGTTGGTAAAGGGTGTGAGAGTTAAAGGGAGAGAACCCTTGTTGCCTGGGTACGCTCTTAGTGCTGGCCTGTCAGTTATTGGCATCAGATAGAAACGCCCGGTGAATGAGACATAATGGTCCAACTCATCGGGTACACTTCAAAATGGAGCTCTGGTATGACTAGAACATTTATTTCCAAATACTATTCACTTCTAACTTGTTTTTTCCCCCCGTCTGTGATTGACAATCATTTTGCCAGGGTACTATCATCATATGGTATGAGAAGAGCCTTTCATTGGGTGGGAGAACATCAAGCTGCAGCAAGTCAGTGATTTCTGGTGCGGAGAGGCTGGAGCCTTTCTTTTGAGCCTCCATGTGCTGTGGAAGAGCTCACTGGCTGTAATGCCTGCTGACTGCTTTCTTGGGATTCTCTGCCGCAGAAACCGGTTGAGGCCAAAACAACGAATTTCTCAAAAAGGCAATATAATTCTTAGGGCTCAAGAGATCAAAGACAATGGGACAAAAGCAGGAACAGACTACTGAATCGGATGATCAATCATGATTATGTTGAATGGTAGTAGACTTGAAGAGCTGAATTGCCTACTCTTGCTTCTATTTTTAATGCCAGCACTCTCATTGGGCTGGCAGCACAGAGAGGCAGAAACGAAAGGACCTATTGGAAGCTGTTTCTTTGGCTGCTGCCAGTAAAATGCATAGTAATGTTCTGCCATCTGCCTGCACCATTGCTGCTGATGGTGAAAACTTAAGAGTCCTTCACGAAAGTTTTCAATTGAGGCTTTGATGGAAATAGATGATCCTGTGTACAAATTGGACGCTACCGTTTTTTACATGAGAATACTTTCGAAGTACTTCACTTGTAAAGTATTTTGAGATTTCTAGTAAGAGGTTCTGTCTCCTTGCTTTTTCCATTTGCAAGCTCTTTCATGAAACACAATCACATAGACAGGTATAGCGTTAAAGACCTGCCAAATGGCCATTTCTAATGCTTGTGAATAGCTGCTTCATGTTAACCTGCATTGTGTTGTGATTTGGCAAACAGACTCCAAACCAGGATTCGTTCGCAACCCGGGGACTGCCTGCATAGAATAACTGTAACAAATTGGTTCTTTTTATTTCACTAGAACTTTGCGAATAGGCAAACAAAAATGCAGAAATATAGTTTTGCTTTTACTGAAAATTTATTGATTAAACCACTCCACTAGTTCACTCTCCCAGACCCAGCTGTTCCTCCCTTATATATTTGCATAGCATTTCATCATTGAATAGCATCACTTGTTTCTTGTCTAGCCTTGATGGAAAAAGGAACAGTATAGATTAGTAATACTTGGAAACGAACATACCTGAGTTCCAGATAGAAGTGTACAAGATAATTGGAGCAACATGTATCATTTGCCAATTTTACTATTTTTTTACAATTTCTGGGAAGAATTGAACATGCTCAAGTGTGAGCAATTTGTTTCCAGTAACCGAGGAGTCTCAAATGACGAATGCTGGATTCAAAGAGGAATGCAAGAAATTTGGAACAGACAGCAAGAGAAAGCTGTGTACACACAAAGTTGTGAGGCTGAGGAACTCTCCACCAGATTTGGCAGGTGAGCTTGAAACAATGTCAGCATTCAAGATTAGACAGAATGGATTGTTGAAGGAAAATGGTGCGTAAAAGTGGGCTGTGAAGAAATTGCTATATAATTTTTTGTGTATTGATGAGATTAGTTGAAGAGGGAGGTTAGAAGACTTGTTTGGGGCATGTGCACAACCCATGAATCTGTGGAACTAAATGGCCTGTTCTGTTCTCTAAATTTTTTTACTCAGTCAAAATATGTCTTTGCTGGCAAGACCATAATTTACAGTCAACTCCTAATTCCCTTTTTAGTGGTTTCTTAAGCCATTTCAGCAATCATTTAAGAGTGAGCCGCACTGCTGAGGCTGGAGTCATATACAAATCAGTCTTTGTAAGGAGGGCATTTTTTCTTTCCTGAAAGATACCTATGAACCAGGTAAAATCAAAATCTAGTGTTTTCATGGTCACCCATTATTGATACAAACTTCATTTTTCCAGCTGGTGTTGCTAGCCCAGCCACATAACTGCAATGCTATGCCATCCTCAATTTAAAGATAACAAGGACCTCTGCCAACTGAAAGGCCCTTAACAATCTTGGGATTAGAATTCCCTCTGCTTTGGAAATGGCTATATCTCTGCCAGGAGAGAATTCCAACGACTACACACTACATCCCTGACTCTCAGCAATTTTCAAAAGTTGGATCATTTCATTTATTTTAATTGGGTTCCCTGTCTTCACCAATGGAAAGGTATGGAGTCAGCCTTCAGAGGGATTGGGGATTTGGTTGGTTGTAGAATGCTTTGAATCAAATGGTTTGGCTTTTCAGTCTTAACTTCATATACATTCTTCTAATCAACATAATACTGAATATAAGAGATATCAGCCGACTTAATTAGTAAAGCCCACGGTGTTGGAAATAGTATATTAGCGTACATAGAGGATTGACTAATTAATTGAAGGGAGAGGGTTGAGATATGGGAGACATTTTTCAGGATGTCAACCTGTGACCAGTGGAGTGTCCCAGGGATCAGTGCGGCGGCCACAGCTATTACCCAAAAATTAGGTAGGAAGGCAAATAGTGACAAAGGGGAGATCTTGCAAAAACTATACAAGGCACTAGTCAGGCACCAACTGGAAAACCGTGTACAATTTTTGCCACTTTATCCAAGGAAAGATATACTGGAGGCAGGTCAGGGAATGCTCACAAGGTTTATCTCGGGGATCGTGAGAGACTATCTTATCATGAGAGGTTGAGTAGCTTGGGCTGTACGCATTGAAGTTTAGAAAAATGAGAGGCCACATTATTGAAACAGAGCTTCTTAGTGAACAACAAGGCAGATGCAGAAAGGTTGCTTCCACGTGTGGGATTGTCTGGGACCAGAGGGCATAATCCTGGAGCAAAGTGTTACCCATACAAGACAGAGATGCAAAGGATTATTGATTGTGGTTTGATATAGCTGAGTTCTTTCTGAAACCAGTCTAATATGCTTGATTCTTCTGTGCCATGGACGGTATTGCAGCCATGTTTCGGCAATACTAGGTCAGGATAATTTTCTTTTTCTAAAGGGCCTGAGTGAACCAGCTGAGTTTTAATAACAAATTAACCAAAATGGTCATTTTTTATGTACTTGTTCCCGTTTTGTCTTAACAATATTTTAAAATTGAATTTAGGTTCTGAATTAGTCATATTGGGATATGAACAAATTATATGAATCATTGTCTAGATCTTTCAATTATTAGTGCAATAACGAAGCCACTACACAACCCTTTAATAAATGTGAGCTGAACACAATCTTGTCATCATTTTCAGTTTGTATGGCAGTTGGACCAAAACAAAGACTTGCAAATACTCTTTTTTTTAAGGTTGGAGAAATTTAAAATCATTCATAGAGCATTAAGTGCTTCCTTGAAAATTAAGCAAAAATTTTGAGTTGGACATGATGATATTTGCAGTTTTCACATTTCCTGCTTTGTTGAAGTGTTTGTCTGGAAAAGCTTCTTTTTGAGAAATATCAGTGATCAGGATCTATTTGGGGGACCCCCTGTTTGTGTACCTTGAGGAGTCCGTAGAATCGGGATGCGTTAGATTCCCCTGGCTTCATTTTTTGGTAGACTGCCTTGCTGACGTCTTCTGAGTTGAGAAGACATTACCCAACAACAACAACAGTACACAAACTGGGGTCCCCCTTGGACCCATTTTCTTACTGCCAGGTACACCAACATTTATACTTGCAAAAGAATTAAACAGAAATTGAAATACTTTGTAGACAATGCTATCCACTCCATCCCCTTCACCTTCAATGCAATGTATACAAACAAATCAATGGAACACCAATGAAATCCCCAAAATCATGACTGATTGCAGAAGTGGTAATGCAAAGGTTGGAACAGACAGTACTCCCCACTGTACAACCCAAACTTTGAGTCCGATATGTAGATGACAACTTCGTGATTATTAAACGCACTAAACTGGAAGAAACCTACTGACACATAAACAACGTCCTTACTGCGATAAAGTTCATGAAAGAAGAAGAGAACAATAATTGACTTCCCTTCCTGGACATAATGGTAGAATGCTAAAAGAACAGGGAGCCCCAGACTAGCGTACATAGAAAGACCACACGTACGGACTTAATGCTTAATTACAGTAGCCACCACTCCAATGCCCACAAACAGAGCTGCATCAGGACACTGTTTAAATGAGCCACAACACATTGCAGCACCCCAGAACTATACAAAGCAGAACAGAGCTCCACCTATAATGGAACCTTCAAAAGGAATGGATACCCAAAAATCACAATCTGCCGTTACCTCGGAGACAGACCACAACAGGAAGACACAACGTGACCAGACTCACTAATCACCTGACTGTACATCAGGGACACTTCAGAAATGGCCATAAGACTACTCAGACCCCTCGGCATCAGAGTAGCCCACAAACTGACAACTACCCTACGACAGCTACTGACAGACGTAAAGGATCCCATACCCACAACTGGCAAAAACTAGGGTAATTAACTAAATACCATGTAAGGACCATGAAAAACACTACATAGGCCAAACCAGAAGAAAACTGACAATACAGATACATGAACACGAATTAGCCGCGAAGCGACACGACCAATTCTCACTGATCTTACTACACACAGACAACAAAGGACACGAGTTTGACTGGGACAACACATCCATCATCGCACAAGCCAATCAGAGAGACACCAGGGAATTCCTGGAGGCCTGGTATTCCAACTGAATCTCCATGAACAAACACATCGATTTAGACCCTGTGTACAAACCACTGAGAAACAAAACTGAAAGTAATACCAACCACCCCAGCAAACCGAGGCATATAAATAACAAGACAGAACACCGATGCTTCACCAGAGGCGCACTGACAATGTTACCTAGCAAGGTGATGAAATGTGTACACCCACACCCACTGGCTCCGTGAGCATGCCTACAACCTCAATATATGTTATGAGCTAAAAAACAGTAAATCATGGTAGATCTGCAAAACAGATCCAAGTTTTAATTCCTGCAACAGGAAGCTATCATTTACTTGCTGAAACTTTGGGAGCTCATGAATAATAGTGCAATTTTATTTTTAAATATTCAGTTTTTATGTTACAATAGGCCCAGGAAGATATGCCTTTGGATAGGATGAAAATGCAAACTGTATGCAATGTAAGAGTCCACTGTCCCAAAGGACCTTTGAGTAATGGTCATTATGTATGTCACGGCCTGAGACCCGAGCAACAAACTGATCTCCACCAAATCTTTCCCAATTGCCTGTACAGATGCCGCTAATCATGTTTTTTAATATTAATAAATGATTAAGCTTACCTTGATGCACAGTTCTCTTCAGAATTATGAAACACATAACCAAATTAAAAATAAATTACTAATCAAGCAGCTCATCTCTGGCAAATAGTTTGCTCTCCTTAGCTGCTGTCATCACTTTGAAAGTTGTCATCATCATAGCAACGCACACACTGTTCCATGAATAAAGATTAAGGGCCACCTAGCTTCAGCTTTACTGTCCCGGTAGTTGCATGGTACAATAGTGATGGAATTGTTGACTAATTTTAGTGAACAATCTCGGCCAATTAGTCCACATGAGACTGAGTTGGCATTTTTGCCAACCAAGTCCTTCAAATTTATTGGACAAGAGCTTAAAGGGCCAACTAATGTGTGGTTTGTGCTGGAACTTTTAGATTCTTGGTCATGTGCCAATATGTGTTCAAGGGAACATTGCAACAGACCCAAACATCATAGGAAAAGCACAGTGGTGGCAAGATTTGGGAATTACATCTATAAAGACGTGACATGTAGCATATGTTACATCTCATATTACTTATAGTCAGTATCCCAGAATTCTATTTTGAAAGAAATTATTAAATTTATGTTAGAGGAATCAATACTATCTCCTGCCATGGTCTCCCCTGAGAAAATGCTTCACAGATTGACCACTCTCTGATTGAACTATCATTTTCATAAATTAGTTTGGATCTGACCTTCAGACATAGGCTGTGCTGTTTGGTTCTGCTGTCTGGGCAGGCTGATAAAACTAGTCACCTGCTAAAGACTAACCTTGACCCCTAAATCCTTTTAAATGTCCCTCCCCAATCTCCAATCTCCCTTCGCAAAGTCCTTAAACATCTGCCTCCCATACCAATATGAAATTTGACATCTGCTGAAACTGACCGAAGTGCTTTAGTCGTCTTGGATACTCTGTCACTTTCCAGTTTCTAAACACCACATCTTCCTTTAGCACCTTTCCTCTGTTTTCCTGCACATTGAACTAGAAATGCTTACTTCCAACTGCAGCCAGAGTAGGTCGAGCAATGGGGTTTTCTTGCTATGCTACAGGTGTTACCTTTGGAGTTACCGAGATCTGCTCAGCATCTCCAAAACTTGAGTCAGGTTTCATATATAGAGGATATCCAGCTGTACCTCTCAAACACTTGTCATGATATTTTTGACTGCAATTGAAAAATCCCAAATCTAGTCCCTCTTACCAAAAGTCCTTGAGCGACCTGTGGCTTCATCAATCTATACCTACTCTCCGTGCAACTGAACGTTTCAATATGTCCAATTTGATTTCCACCCCAGCCCCTCTTTGTGACTATAAGCCAGGATGCTGCTACCCAGTAGGCTTGACTGACGAGCCCAAGCTTTTGATTCGTCAGACTAGAGATTAAATAACATGCTTATCTGAATGATCACAAAACAACTTCACAATTTAAATAACATCCCAATATCTTGGGAGCGGGTGACCTGAACCCTGTCTGGCTTTTGTTTCTTTTCTCATTTATGGGCATTGCTGGCCATGCAGAATTTATTGCTTTGTTGCTTTTGAAAAAGTGATGGTGAGCTGCTGCCTTAAACGACTGCAGTCCATGTGCTGTACACAAAATCTATTAGGGAGGGAGTTCCAGGATCATGACCATGTGACACTGACGAAATGGCGATATATTTCTAAGTCAAAATTAAGCGTGGCTCGGAGGAGAAATTGCTGATGGTGTTTTCATGCAACTGCTGGCCTTGTCCTTCTAGTTGACATTGGACATGGATTTCGAAAGTCCTTTGTAAGGAGCCTTAATTAATTTCTCCAGTGCTCTTAGTAGATAGTACACACTGCTGTCACTGGTGGAGGGACTGAATGTTAGTGGATGTATTGCCAATCAAGGTGGTGGCTTTGCCCTGGAAGGTGTCATGCCTCTTGAGTATTTTGAGCTATACTCATTTAGGCAAGTGGACAGTATCTCATCACGTTCCTGACTTGTGCCATGTTGATGGTGGATAGATTTTGAGTAGTCAGAAGATGAGTTGCATACTGCTGGATTCCTAGTCTCTGACCTGCTCTTCAGTCCACTGTATTCATATTGCAAGTCCAATTCAATTTCTCAGCAATGGTAGTCACCAGAATGTCAATAATGTGGTATTCAGTGATGGCGATGCTGTTGAATATCAAGGGATGATGGTTAGATTTCCTATTGTTGGAGGTGGTCATTGGCCTGGCACTTGCATGATTGTTGGTTGCTACTTGTCAACCCAAACAGAGATGTTAGCCAGGACTGCTTCAGTGTCTGAGGAGTTGTGAATGGTGCTGCACATTGTGCAATTAATGGCAGACGACCCTGCTTCTGACCTTGTGATGGGTGGAAGGTCATTGAAGCAACTGAAGTTGGTTGGACTAAGAACACTACCCTGAGGGACTCCTGCAGTGTTGTTCTGAAACTCTGTCCCATTTTTGGAACTGGCCTCTAGGTGTTATTAAGAGGACCTCACAAGAACGAGCTAGTTGAGTTTTGCTGTTGTCTTTTCTGGTGCCTGAGTTGGTGTCAGGCAATATATACTGATCCAAGATAACAAAGTGTGGAGCTGGATGAACACTGCAGGCCAAGCAGCATCTTAGGGCACAAAAGCTGAAGTTTCGGGCCTAGACCCTTCATCAGAAAAAATTTTCTGATGAAGGGTCTAGGCCTGAAACGTCAGCTTTTGTGCTCCTGAGACGCTGCTTGGCCTGCTGTGTTCATCCAGCTCCAGTCTTTGTTATCTTGGATTCTCCAGCATCTTCAGTTCCCATTATCTCTATTATGTCCTGATCCATTCCTTTTTTCTTATGAGACTTTCTGGTAGTTTGATACAACTGAGTGACTTGTTATGCCATTTCAGAGGGCAGGTGAGTCAACCATATTCTTGTGAACCAGACTGGGTAAGCACAGCAGATTTCCTTCCCCAAAGGACATTTGTGAAACAAGTGGGCTTTTACAGTTGATAGGTTCATTGTCATCGTTAGATTTATACATTCCAATTTTTCAAAAATTCAAATTTCTCTTTCTGCCACACTATGATTTGAATCTGGGCTCTCAGTGTACCATTTGGGTCTCTGGATTATTGGTCCAGTGGCAATACCACTATGCCATCATCTCCCATTATATCATGTAAGGTAAGATGGGCTGGAAATCTCTGTAAATATGATTAAAATTTTCCTGTGACTCTAAGCTCATTGGAACACCCACTGAGGGAGGTGAATGTTAAAATACTGCCTACATATTGCAGTTGTTTCCAGCCAAAACTTCCAGCTTCCATAAGCTCCAACCCATTCAAAGCACTGCTGCCTATAGTCTATCCTACGTCAAAAGGTGCACAGATTAATCCATGTATACACTCTTCACAGTGTGTAACTATTATTCCAGTGTTATAGATCTTCCATGGCTTATCTCTCCAGTACTAAAACACTTTGCCCTCTTTTGCCTCCTCATCAAGTTCTCCTGACTCTGCCCTCTTAATATATTAGACCTTCTGTTACCAGCGCGATATTGCTTTCTATTGACTTGACCATGCATTTTGAAATTTATTCACTCAACCATTCCACTGCTCTGCCTTCCTATCCTCCTGGTCTGATACCTGAAGAAGGAGTGAGACTCCGAAAGCTTGTGTCTTCAAATAAACCTTTTGGACTATGACCTGGTATTGTGTGAATTTTGCCCTTGTCCTCCTCCACAATCCTATTGACCAAGTCTCCCACAGCTAATGTCTGCGGTTTTAGCTCAGCATCCATTTTGCATCATTATGCTTCTCTGAAGTACCTCGGGATGTTTTTGTTTCCCCTCTATTAATGCTGCTGGATAAATGCAAGTTGTAGATGGTAACTATGGGAACCACTGAGCACGCAAATTTGATATTTAACAGTAATTAGCCACTTGACTTTTGTAGAAGATCGTGTTTAGAGGGAAAATGAATGCGCTATTTGTGTAAAATTTGAACTTCTATGTATTTCTCAACACATTTGAACTTACTTCTTTTGGATTCCTCGTGTCATCATTTTGCCCACTTGTTGGTCGCATCTGTTTTCTTAAACAATGGCTAGTCTGTTATCCTTCACCTATGTTTCCCTTTGCCTGAACTGCCTTCCCTCAGTGCCACCCCCATACCCGTTTCAATTGCAAGCCAAATACACAGGGAAGGAATTATAAACAAAAACCGATAAACAAGGCACATTTTTTGCAATGACAACTTCATCTGTCTGCTATGTATGATTTTGGAGTTCAGTGGGTGTGCAGGTAGTAAGACAATGTGTAGTGTAGAATGAAAGGAATGCTGTACAGTTCTGCCATTTGCCTGTGTAATTTGCATGTAGATAACTTGATACAAAACATTAGACACTGGCAGTAATGTTCTTCCCAGAGACCTCTCACCTTTAAATATTGGTCATTTGGAATTAGTATAGGCTCAAGTCTTGTTTGTAATGAGTTTTTAAACTGGAAGATAAAGGGTTTTTAGCTGCTCCTAAATGGAAATCATTAATTTCGCCAAACCCATTTTTAAAGGTATGTTCTGCCAGAACTCATCTAAGACATTAGTCAAATCTAATTACACCAAATCTGTCTTGCTAACGCTTCTCCATCCATCAGGTTTTAGAAGTAGCAAAAGGCTGTTAATCCTGCGGAAAATTTTCATTCAGTCACAGAAAAGAGGCTCCACTTTAGCATTACGTTGAGATAGAAGCTGTTCCAAGGAACTGCTTGGTACCCTATTCTCTCCTTGAATAAATTGTCATTGCTTTTGAAGTTGCTATGGAAATGTACCTTTTTTCCCAGTGCAGAGTAGCTGTCAGAGTGCTTTTTCAAGAGATGCTTTGTAGAAAGTACTTCAAAACAAGGCATTTCTACGTTGATAAGCCTGTCCGTTTCTGACGGGTGCAGCGAGATGAGCTGGGATAGAAATGGCTTCATCAGGGAATTATCTGCAAACTCTACTTGCTGGAAGCAGGCTTCACCCCTTGGGACAAGAGCTCTTAATAAAAAGCAGCCATGGCAGAACTCAGAACACTGTGACAGAAATAATAATATGATCAGCAACAGAAGATTAATATTGCCAGTTGTATTACCTTAACATGATGGATTGCATAAACTAGACAATATCATTTACTTTTTCTCTTTCTATTCCTACAGAGCTCTTGTATTAATTTGTGGATAATAAGAATTGCTGACTGATATGCTGTGTGAATATTTATGTCTTTCAGTACCTGTTAAAGGGAGCCCGTCATTTTGGCGACCTTTGTAAATAAAACCATTCACTCTACAACAGTTATCATGGCTGTATCTCTTTTATTCTGTGGTTTGATGCCACACTGTGACTTTGGCTGATCAAGGAGAAGGCAAAGTCAAGAACCATCTCAGACTTTGACTACCAAGTAGCAATATTGATTACACATTGATGCTAAATGCTTCCCTACATGTTAATCATAGATATACCAGGCTCAGACTTACAGTTACATTAGATAAGGACGAACCTATTTTCATTGTGGTTTCGTATAAATGTGCTCCTAAGATCTCTCTCAATCTAGAGTTTTTAGTCTTTCTGTTGGATTTGAAATCTGCCCTAACTGTGATATTTGTGCTCAGTCATGCTCAGGTCCTTGACATCATTGCAAGGTTGCTTCAGGGTCTTGAAGCCCTTCCAAAAAGTAACCTTTGCGCTACATTTCTAGATGCAGCACAGATTTCTCTATAGGTAGAGTCATGGAGTCATAGAGCTGTACAGCATGAAATAGAACTTGTCGTCCAACGTGACCAGACCAACCAGATATTGTATATAAATCTAGTCCCATATCACTCTAAACCATTTCCATTCATGTACCCATCCAGATGCCTTTTAAAAGTTGTAATTGTACCAGCCTCCACCACTTCCTCTGGTAGCTTGTTTCATATACACACTACCCTTGGGTCCTTTTTAAATATTTACCCTCTCATCTTAAACCTATGCCCTCAAGTTTTGAACTCCCCTCCCTTGGGAAAAAGTACTTGACTAATTACCCTATTCATGCCCCTCATGATTTTATAAACTTGTATAAGGTCACCTCTCGGCCTTTTACGCTCGACGGAAAAAAGCTATGACCTGTTCAGCCTCTCGCTCAAACCTTCCAACCCTGGCAACACCTTTGTAAATCTTTTCTGAACTCTTCCAAGTTTCACAACATCTTTCCCCTATCTGGGAGATTAGAATTGAATGCAGTATTCTGAAGGTGGCCTAACCAATGTCCTGTACAGCCTCAATATGACTTCGTAACTCCGATACTCAATGCACCGACCAATGACGGCAAGCATACCAAATGCCTTCTTCACCACCCTGTCTACCTGTAACTCCACTTTAAATGAACTATGAACCTGCACTGCAAGGTGTATTCATTTGGCAATACTCCCCAGGACCTTAGTCGTGAGATCTTGTTGCAGCTCTATAAAACTTTGGTTAGACCGCACTTGGAATACTGCGTCCAGTTCTGGTCGCCCTATTATAGGAAAGATGTGGATGCTTTGGAGAGGGTTCAGAGGAGGTTTACCAGGATGCTGCCTGGACTGGAGGGCTTATCTTATGAAGAGAGGTTGACTGAGCTCGGTCTCTTTTCATTGGAGAAAAGGAGGAGGAGAGGGGACCTAATTGAGGTATACAAGATAATGAGAGGCATAGATAGAGTTGATAGCCAGAGACTATTTCCCAGGGCAGAAATGGCTAGCACGAGGGGTCATAGTTTTAAACTGGTTGGTGGAAAGTATCGAGGGGATGTCAGAGGCAGGTTCTTTACGCATAGAGTTGTGAGAGCATGGAATGCGTTGCCAGCAGCAGTTGTGGAAGCAATGTCATTGGGGTCATTTAAGAGACTGCTGGACATGTATATGGTCACAGAAATTTGAGGGTGCATACATGAGGATCAATGGTCAGCACAACATTGTGGGCTGAAGGGCCTGTTCTGTGCTGTACTGTTCTATGTTCTATGTTCTATGTTCTATATCCTATTGTTTTGCTATGGCCAACTTTAATTACATTTCATGCTAATTTTACAATCCATTATTTCCTTTGGGTTGTTATAATCTCCATACTTACTGGCAATATTGTGAATATAACAATGTATTTCCTCCAGTAACTCTACTGAGGTAGGGTTTCTAGAAAACATGATAGAACCAACGAAACAAACAATTGGACAATTTAATCTTTATTTGACCTTGGGTAGTTCCCACTCACTGCCCTATCACCTGAATTTACTTTTCCAGTACTACACCTAATTTGATAGGGTTTACATGAAATATTGAAAGAGTTACATTATGGACTACCCTAAGATGCATCATACTTT
This sequence comes from Stegostoma tigrinum, assembly GCF_030684315.1. Taxonomy (NCBI): domain Eukaryota; kingdom Metazoa; phylum Chordata; class Chondrichthyes; order Orectolobiformes; family Stegostomatidae; genus Stegostoma; species Stegostoma tigrinum. The sequence goes on along the minus strand of NC_081367.1, from coordinate 15,817,963 downwards.
TGACGTGAGCTAGAGTGAACATTTGTGAGCTGCTAACCCATTTATGAAGTTACATTAGTCTCATAATTGAAGTCAGTTGCAAAAAAAAAGACAAAAGATGTGACTGGTAAAGAATTTTAAAACAAATTCTCAGAACATTGAAAAAGAGTTCACTACTGATACAACTAAATCATTGCATGTAATAAATGGAAGTGGGTGAGTGGAAAAATGGCAGATCTGCAGGGAATATAGAACGAGGCAGTCATGTACAATGATAATTTTAATTAACAGTGGTTTGCAAAAGAGTGTCAGTATGGAGATCTCCTCTTGAGGGAAATGTGGAGGGAGCAGAAAGAGATTAACCTAAGCATAGTTGGGTGATAGATGTCACAGAGCAGCTGTAGATGAGATACCTTGGCTATGTGAGCATGGCACATGAAACACAAAGCTGGCATACCATAACAGCAGATCTCCTGGCAGAAGTAGCTACAAGAAGCAGCAGTCGCAGCATTGAAAAAACACTTATTTTACAACTTGGCATTAAAGATGGATGCAGCTACTGCTATAATACCAGTAATTTTTCACCATATGGAGTGTGTGCTGTGCAGATAAGCATCAGTGTTATTGAAGCCAACAGGAGCAATATGGCTATGACTTTGCACATGAAAGAACTAATTTCTCCTTTGATTCTACTGCTGACCCATTTGTAATTCTGTGTCAAAGCTGAAGTGACTAATAAAGTATGGAGCGAATTCTGAAAGTGGGAAAGGCAGCAATCTCCCAGTCAGATTCATGACACAGCTTCAGATCGAGAGTTCAGCCTGTGGCAATTTGTTTAGCACCAGAAAGGTATACAAGTTTTTGTATAATGTATAGTATCTACCTGCGTCCCTAGGTCAGATGTCTATCTGTATGGCATACCTGAACTGCCAGTGACAAGGTCCAATGTCCTAAGACAGTTAGAAAATTAAAAGCTTGAATGAGCCAAGAGTGACTCAATGTTATGAAGCAAAAACTTACAATCGATGTTCCACATTTCTGAAGAAGGGTCCAGACCCGAAACCTCAGCTTTCCTGCTCCTCTGATACTGCTTGGCCTGCTGTGTTCATTTAATTCTACACCTTGTTATCTCGATCTCAATCAATGGATGCCATTGTGATTGGAAGCCCAGTTGTAGGTTCTGCAGGATTCTGTACTGAATTGTTTTCTATTTCTGGATTATATCAACAATTTAGACTTTTTCCCTACAACAGGAATAAGACATTTACACATGATACAAAAACTTTTTGTATAATTGATTGTGAGGAAGGAAGCTGTAGACCACTGGGATCTGGAGAAATGTGAAGTAGTGCACTTGGAGAGGACAAACATGGCAGGAGAATACACAATAATCGTAGGATTCTGTATAGAGGAATAAAAGGACCTTGGAGTGCATGTCTGTCCCTGAAATTAACAGGACAGTTAGATAGCAGTAGCACAACAATGGACAATGATTCTTAGTTGCTTTCACCGTAACCACGTGAAATTACCAGATTGTCTGAGTTGGCAGTGAAGGAAATCACTGCTGGGCATCCCACCACCTATCTTGGCTTTCTCCGCTCTATTGAGGTCTGTTTTCTCCTGGAATGAGACAACAAGAGATGAAAGAGACTGCCACAGCATTTAGTGCTTTTGAAGGTGGCCGACATGTGGTAAGATGTCCCAAGTAAGTGAGTAGGCAGTGCAAAACCCATGCAGGGTTTGTGGCATGGGGTTGTGGTGCATATGTAATGAGGTGAGTTTGGGAAGACAGAACGAGAAAACCTGCTGGGCCCTAAGCAGAAAGGTCACCTATGAAACACTCCAAAAGTTGACCACCAATTTCTGGCCCTATGTCTTTATTCAAGGTGCTGGTTGACACTAGAGGAAAAATACAGCCATTACTGCAAACGTAAATCTTCTACACAGCAACTGGCACCATCACCAACTCCAAACAGTGGCAGCCACTTAACTTGAACAATCCACGATTTCCTATAATCCACTTGCACTCAACTTCCACTTGTTATGGGGAAGCACGGAGAAAGATGACAATAATAAATCCGTGTATCTTTCTGCAGCAGGTGACTCAATGTGAAATAGTATTGAATGACATGTTTTGTATTTGCTTCAGAGTCAGTAGCTACAATTCCCACTGCTAAATCTGAAATTCTTACCAGCAATTATGCTTCTATCCTTTCTTAAGGATATAAAAAGCTGGATTTGAGGGGAGTATTGGTAAATTTTTGCTTAAAATTATGCGGAATTGACAGCACAGAAAGAGCTTTTGATCTAACTAGCTGACGGCAATATCTAGGCCTTACAGGAGCCTTCTCTAAGTCTTCCTCACTTCTCCTCCCCCATTCTCCCCCTCCACCCCCCCAACCTTGTTATTTGCCTATTGAGGTTACTGTTAAATACGTCTATTCTACTCAACTCAAGTTTCTATATTTAAGTTACTCTCTGGTTAAGAAATGTTTCTTTAAAGCTCCTCATGGAATTGACAAGTGACAATATTACGTTTACGGCCCTGAGTTTTGGGCATCTTCATAAATGGAAACATTCCCTCCATGCTTTGTCTCTTTATTTTAGCATACACTGAGGGAAACATTTCTTTTCCTTTTATCCCCTATTCCAATGAACACTAACATTGCAGCACTCTCACCTGCCAGAAAAGACCTGAATTCTTTTGTGCTTTCATTTGTCATTTGTCATTTGAGAAACCTCTCCATTCCCATGAACACGGGGAAACTGAAGAGCACTTCAAAGCTGATGTACTTTCAAGATGACATTTCATGTTGACCTCTTGTTATTTGCTTATGCTTGCAATGCAGACCTGTGAGGGCAGAGTTGCAGCTGAGATTTGCTCATAAAATACTTGCTCCAAGACTCGGGTTTCTGTGACTATCACAGGCTGCCACTTGTATTTGCACAGCAGAACATGCTGTGTTATGCTTCAGTGTTGACCCAGGTTTATTTGAACATGTTGACAGCTGCCCACAGCACTCAAGTCAACATTGTGGCATTGCACTCTGAGCAACTCCTCCATCACTGCAACATTTCAGGCATGCAGAGTAGCTCGAAGTAAATTATGGTTTCTTGAACAAATCTGTAAACCTCTGATTATTAACTTCTACACAGTTTTTTTTCCTCCAAGTTATATTTGAATATGCTGAGTTGCTTGTGATTTCAAGAGAAGGCAACTCCAGGGGAAAAGTGATCACTTTATGGGGTCTTCGGTGGTGATTTTATAGGGAAGTATGTGTTTACAGCAGGTGTATTAAAACTGAAGGGAAGGAATATCTCACCGAGTTGACAAAGGGTCATACATTAAATCTAGCATATGGGTTCTTTATCCATCTCTGAGCTAGTTTGGCAGTTAATGGGTGTGGTCCTAAATTTGGGTGCCAACTGGGTGTTGAACTCATTGTCTGCCATTTTCCAGCACACGCAAAGACGACTGTTGGAAGATATCTGGAAGCACACCCCCGCATATTGGATCAATAGTCATCCATAAGTGGTCAAGTGCTAGCCAAAGTCATTTCTCAATCCCCCCCCACCCCCCACTTTCCCACCACTCATCCCAAAACCACCAAGCCTGTCTATTCTGACACACGACCAATCCACATCAGGCATCAGGGCCTTCTAACCTGATCTTGCTGATCCAGCATCCTCCCAAACCCAACAACTAACACTCTGTTAAACAGCTGCAGAGAAAGATGTCATCCAGTCCCTGGTTATTTGACCAGGGGTGGTTAGGGACCTGAATACTGCATTAAATCCAGTCTGACCTGTAAATTTATTAGACTAAAATGCTCCTTAGCAATAGCTGCAGTCAGTGACCTAATATTTTCATAGAATGTAGCCTGAGGAGAGATTTCATCTTTCTTGCTTACAATGGAAATGGAAAACTGGTTCATATTACATGCTAATAGTTCAGGATGGTGACAAGTGAGCTGCACCTCCACAAGGTGCCATAGGTAGAGCAGGATGTTCATGACAGCATGATACTACAACCCAATATTCATCTTGTCGGGCCATCACTTAGCGGGAAATAATGTATTCGGTGCCTGGCCTATGTCTTCACATCTCCAGGCCTCAACACCTTTCTGGTCAATCCCTTTCAGAATCTAGCATGTTTATATGACATCAACTCACATTTCTTCTAAACCTCAAGAATGTAGACCCAGCTTACTCATCCTGTAATAATAACACACAATTCCAAAGTCAGGAACCAGCATGGTGAAACTTTGATATGCACCTTCCACCACATATAGATCCCCCCATTTGATGAGAGACTATAATTATACGTATGCTCTGAAGATGATCCCAACAAAGTTCTATACAACTGTGGCAAGACATCTTTATTCTTGTTCACTGATTACCTAATAACAAAGGCCAGCATGCATTGTCCCACTGCGTGCTTGCTTTCTGTGTAAGTGAACTTTTTGTTTTCCCCAATAGAATCGGGATAGACCTGGAGACAACTATTGCCTGTGGGCTCTAACGAAGAGAAAAACTACCTGCCAATTAGAGTTTATAAAAAAGATGCCACATGCCTTCTTTTGAAAGATTTTCTGTTTGGCCTGAGGACACACTCTGCCGCAGGCAAGGTGTGATAGAGAAGAACTTATTAAATTTGTCTCCTCTTCCAAATCAGACAGGACAGAGCCCCGAACTGTATCGGAAATGTTGGAGGTGTTGAAGTATGTACACACACGTACCAGCTATAAAATGATATTGGATTTATTCCTCATGATTTGATACCCTAATCTGAACATGTCTTTTCCTGGTAACCTTCTAATGCTTTATCAGTAACAAATCACATTAAAATATCATTGCTAGAATAAGAAGGAAAAATGACAGGTTGTTGAAAGTGAGTTATTAAGTGAGCAGTTAATTGTAGATATTTTGGTGACATAATATTGTGTGACTTAAACTGTATGTTCCTTTTTGATATGTTGCGGACCCAGGATGAACTAACTGTCTTACACTATTAAATGTGCATATTTTACACGATATACCACTTTAGTCTCTACTAAGTTGAAAACAGGACTGTCAGAAGTTTTGGAAATGCTCTGAAGTAGAACTAGGGGAAAACTGGAAGGATCTTGCAATGTTATCACCATTTGAATATTACTCCTTGTTTCTGTGATAGGAACTAAAACAATTTGATTGCTTGAGAAATATAAATTTGCACCTGTGCTTTGATGGTCCTTTGACCGTATTACAAAACTGAAAGCAGCACATAGCTATGATTCTTACCATGTTTGTGAAACATTTTCCTAAAATCTCTAAGTACCGGACCAGCATATTAGCCTCACCAGAGAACAAGCAAATGAAAAACCTTCATCTTCCAATACACAGCAGAAACAAGTGATTCTTAATCCGTTATACATTCTGCTGCATACTGGTGTACCAAACAGAACGTGATACCACCAATCTCTCCCCAACAAAACCGAAAGAAAGAGTTACGCTTAGTAAGTATTTTTTCATAATCTGAAGAGTCCCCAAAATGTTTTGTAATCAATGAGATGCTTGTGAGCTGTGGTCACTATTGCAATGTCAATTGTAAACACAGCTAAATTGTACATAGAATGCTCCTACAAGCTATTTTTTCCATTAGTGACTTTCCTTGACATTACAAGAGGACATTAATTGGCTGCAGGCAATCACTCATTGGGAGGATGCCTCGTCTTGCAAGAGCTCCCAGCCAATCAGATTGGCTACCGGGAGCAGCCACCACACCTGAGGCTGTACTGTCCTAAGTTCCTGTGTCCTAGCTCACAGGATAGGTCCAAGTTGAGGTCTCACAGCAGGAAAGGAGAGGAGGATTGGTAATGAGTGAAGAGAGGAATGGAGGTCATTAATGGCAAGGCTGAGGGGAGCGGAGGAATGGAGCAGTTGGCTTGTCTGTGTGTGGGTGATTGTTGGAGGGGATTAGATGGTTACCCATTCTCAAAGTGGGGCTGGGATTGGAAACTCCACTCCTCTGCCCAGAGTCTGACCCAAAGTCTGGGGAGAGTGAACCGCGGGCCATGTCCTCCTCTCAAGCCTTCATTCCACCAGCAACAAATGTAGTAGTGAGAAGTAGTTGTTAAAAGGTCAATCATTTTTCATTGATTGTCACACTGATACTAGCCCTCACTGCCACTGTTTCACCCAGTATATTTGCAGACAGTTTGGTGGTGAGCAGAAAGTAGGCAGGAAGACCATCAAGGGAACTTTACTCCGCTACCACCTGCAAAACCACTGCTGGAGCTCTAAGTTTTTTTGCATAGAATTAGATGCTTCAATTTTCTATGAGGAACTGAATCTCATGTGGTATTCTTTTCCAAGACATACAGTATGATTTTTGGGTGATGCTTAAATGGCTTAAAATGCTTTCATTAGGTGTGGGGATGATTTAAATGGGTTTGGAAAGTAACGTTTTGCAGGCACCACTGAATATGCATAAATAAAGCAGTGACAATCTGTGTGTAGTTGGTACTTGGGTAGTCGCAGTGAAAGGGAAAGGAATTGTGCAGGACTGTTAAGAGTAAAGTGAAAATTGGCGCAGTGAATGTTTCGTGCATTGCAGTCCTAAAAATGTAGAGTGTGCAAAATGTTCTGCTTAGAATTTGGATTGGCGGTGTTAGACATAAAGGGGGGGGCAGCAGAAATTGAAACAAAGACCTCTTCACAGAGAAACTGAGGAACAAGCCTTGGAAGAGAAGGGTATGGAAGAGGATTCCAAAAAATAAATGGAAGAAAGGCTTGAAAACTGCAAACAAATAACACTTCTGAAAAAACTAATGGCTCAGCAAATCCAGCATAGAAAGAATGGGATGGGAAACTTGAAAAAAGTACAGTCAACAGGAACAGGATATCACTCAAAAATCTAAGAAGGCATTATGGCTTCCCACAAAGAAAGTCATTGGGGAATAAAGCTTGCCAGACGGCATCACAAACAGGACTTCAAAACAAGTTAATGGGAATTGAAAAAGAAAGACGAAACATTACACAGGGATTGGGAATGAAGGGAACAGAATGCAAAATGAGAATGACCAACAGAATACAATTTATCTTCAAAGGCTTTCAAAGTAAATGCAGGCAACAGAGTTCATCATAACTAAAATATATTGGAATTATCTGGACCCCTTTTGAAAAGGGAAATGAAGAGAGTAGCACGTGGAAGTTGGCCAAAAATATGACCATTAAAGTACAGTTATGGCTGAAATTGTTACTAAGGGTTTCTTTCAATCTGGAGCCAAACTTGAGAATGAGTTAGATAAAAGGAAGAGGTATAAGTAGAGTAATGGATGTTCATATGAAAGAAATCACAGCTCAATGGGATAAATAAGAAAATTGAACCCCAAAAGTAATAGCATTACAGAAAGTCATGATGGGAAAATGTTACAGGAAACATCATACTTATGCCAAGTGCTTTCTATACGTGAGAATTTAAATATATTATCCACTGGTCTTCATCTTGCATATGTGAAACTTACATTGTTGAATCAGAGGATATGTTGTTTTATGACAGTGGGATGCTATGCCAGATAATTGGTCTAGTATGTTGTCTACAGTTTTGGTCTCCTCATTTAATGAGAAACCTATTGCATTGGAAGGAGTTCAGAGGAGGCTCACTCAATTGATTTCTTAGTCCAAAGCTCTTGTGTTTTAATTAAAAGGTCAAGAAAGTTGGGCCAGTACTTGTCGTAGTCCAAAATAATGGGAGCCAATCGTATTGAAATTCACAAGATTCTGAGAGGCTTGACAAAATAGATGCTGAAATGATGTTTCCTCTTGTGGGGGAATCCAGAATTGGATGGCTTAGTTTACAGAATAAGGGTTTGCCCATTGGCCCTATTTCTTAAGCTCTTAGAATGCTCAATCTGTTCACAATGGCTATTGATTGGTAATAGCTAAATTAGCCAAATTCTGTTTCATCAAAATGACCAAGTGTAATTAGGAGAGAGGTGCATACAACAAGTAAGGCTGTCAACTTATATTGCAATTGTGTTTCAGATATAAATGACTAGAGATTTAGATGTATTACGGTATAGCATTAGTGCACTTAAGTAAAACAATAGGCAATGTATGCAGTTTAGTCCTGTTTTGACTTATGTATACACTGTGCTCCTTTAGTAAGCCTGCTGTATAATAATGCACAAATTGATTGGTGTAATAGAGATCAAAGCACTAAGTAACAATAGCTATTTGTAATTATCAGGAAATACAACCCAATGGTGAAGGTACTGTTTTTGTCATCCTACTGTGTAACTGGGCATATATCTGAACCTTTTCCTCATGCTCTGGCCATAGCACTCTGGGCTTATTCATTCAGATAGGAACCAAGGACCAAACTGTCATGGAAACTGGATGCACGGAGGCAGCAAGGCCTTGCGTTCTGAAGCCCAGCAGGCATGGACTCATGTTGGAAAAGGACAATAACTTGAGTGCTTTGAAGACACTTTTCATTCTCATTCTGGACCTCTAAACTCTGTATTCCCGTGCTAGTCTTTTCTTTTCACTATTTCAGTTCTGTGACAACACTTAAAGTATTGATACCTGGGTACACGTAACTAAGATGGCACTGAGAGGTGCCAGTACAATTGTTTCACTGCACTCATTCAAGTGCATGTGATGATAAAGGCTATTCTATATAGAAAGGGTCTTAGTCACCATTGTTTTGTGACTGTAGCGACGTATTTCAGTTGTACCCCAACTCCACACCTTTTCCAAAGAAGCCTTCCTTTTCAAGTTTGGAGTGACAAAACTGCATTATTTTTACCTGGTGCATGTCAAATTTTGCTCTTTATTATGGACGAGTGTTTATGTATATAATTTATCAATGGATTTTGAACAAAAACAAATAAGTCTTATTATACTTATTATTATTATTATTCTTATTATCTTATTAAGACTTATTATTCTCATATGAGAGTCTTTGAACCGTCACAAAGAATAAATGATATTTGGTAGGAGAGGTAAATGCAATGTAAGACAATGACAGGGATAAACCACTGTTGCTGACGTTAGCTTGTCAAACAACTGATGATGACACAGAGTAACGCTGCATGGCTTGATCCACGACAGTCCAAAGTTCAATATGTGGCCCATATTGAATGTGCTGAATTTAGCCAGTTTGCTGCAAGGGGAAAGAACATAGTCCTTTTAAAGTACAATTGCTAAGAAATCTTAGTAATGGCTCATGGAACAAAACTCATCAAAGTAAAATCTCCAGGTGAGAACACATGCTAAGTGACAACAAGATAACAAAGTGTGAAGCTGGATGAACACAGCAGGCCAAAGCAGCATCTCAGGAGCACAAAAGCTGATGTTTCGGGCCTAGATCCTTCATCGGTCTAGGCCCGAAACGTAAGCCTTTGTGCTCCTGAGATGCTGCTTGGCCTGCTGTGTTCATCCAGCTTCATACTTTGTTATCTTAGATTCTCCAGCATCTGCAGTTTTCATTATCTCTAAGTGACAACAAGTTTGAGCTTAAAAGCCTATTGATATCAAAGAAGACATAGAGTGCTTTTTAATTTATTTCATTACACATGAGGTCAATTTGGAGAGTGATGACTATTTCACAAGACTACTGATGGATTTCCAGTGAGCCTTGCTGGGTCCTGTGCTGCTTTTTAATGGCGGGGTAGGAGCCAGATTGAAAGGCCCTCTGAGTTTTTACAACAAGCCTGGACGACTTTATCTCCCAGTTCAGTGATTTATTGAGTTCAAAATTATATTATTGGAATGGTGGGGTCTGATCTTATGGAGCAGGGCTGTCTGCCTATTTCATAGAACATAGAACATAGAACAGTACAGCACAGAACAGGCCCTTCAGCCCACAATGTTGTGCCGACCATTGATCCTCATGTATGCACCCTCAAATTTCTGTGACCATATACATGTCCAGCAGTCTCTTAAATGACCCCAATGACCTTGCTTCCACAACTGCTGCTGGCAACGCATTCCATGCTCTCACAACTCACTGCGTAAAGAACCTGCCTCTGACATCCCCTCTATACTTTCCACCAACCAGCTTAAAACTATGACCCCTCGTGCTAGCCATTTCTGCCCTGGGAAATAGTCTCTGGCTATCAACTCTATCTATGCCTCTCATTATCTTGTATACCTCAATTAGGTCCCCTCTCCTGCTCCTTTTCTCCAATGAAAAGAGACTGAGCTCAGTCAACCTCTCTTCATAAGATAAGCCCTCCAGTCCAGGCAGCATCCTGGTAAACCTCCTCTGAACCCTCTCCAAAGCATCCACATCTTTCCTATAATAGGGCGCCCAGAACTGGACGCAGTATTCCAAGTGCGGTCTAACCAAAGTTTTATAGAGCTGCAACAAGATCTCACGACTCTTAAACTCAATCCCCCTGCAAATGAAAGCTAAAACGCCATATGCTTTCTTAACAACCCTGTCCACTTGGGTGGCCATTTTAAGGGATCTATGTATCTGCACACCAAGATCCCTCTGTTCCTCCACGCTGCCAAGAATCCTATCCTTAATCCTGTACTCAGCTTTCAAATTCGACCTTCCAAAATACATCACCTCGCATTTATCCAGGTTGAACTCCATCTGCCACCTCTCGGCCCATCTCTGCATCCTGTCAATGTCCCGCTGCAGCCTACAACAGCCCTCTACACTGTCAACGACACCTCCGACCTTTGTGTCGTCTGCAAACTTGCTGACCCATCCTTCAATTCCCTCGTCCAAGTCATTAATAAAAATTACAAACAGTAGAGGCCCAAGGACAGAGCCCTGTGGAACTCCACTCACCACTGACTTCCAGGCAGAATATTTTCCTTCTACTACCACTCGCTGTCTTCTGTTGGCCAGCCAATTCTGTATCCAAGCAGCTAAGTTCCCCTGTATCCCATTCCTCCTGACCTTCTGAATGAGCCTACCATGGGGAACCTTATCAAATGCCTTACTGAAGTCCATATACACCACATCCACAGCTCGACCCTCATCAACCTTTCTAGTCACAATGTCCAAATTTGCAATTGAATTCTAGTCACAATGTCCAAATTTGCAATTGAATGCGGGTCCTAATCCCACATCACAATGGGTGCAGTAGCTCTACACAGACTTTAACAGGATTGGCCACTGAGTGGTCGGAGGATGAGTTTGACATCCAATTAAGGATGGTGAGCATCTGTCACAGATGGAAAGCTAACTGCAGGCTCTGCGGCACAGGACAAGCTGTAGCTGGATTCAGTAGATAAGCGAAAAAGAGGGCACCTCTGTCATGTCTGCTCAATACTTATAAATTGTTTAAAATTAAAAATGGCCACAGCTGCCGGACTCTGGATATGGAGGGAGATCTCTTCTAGCCACAGCTGGAACCAAATGGGTTTGATAGGTTGGGTTGGGGGCTTAAATTATTTTGGAGTGCTGACCCCAGTCCCCAAATCTCCTATTTCCATTGCGTCCGCTGTACTGCGGATGTTCAGGGAGTGACACAGACCCACTGTCAAATTGCAGTCAGCAACAGTTTGTTTTGACGTTTTAAAATGAATTGAGAAACTACCCATTGCTTGTAGAAGGATATTAGGTAGCTGTTGTCCAACTGATCTGCTGTGGGTGGAGAACGACTCCATAGCAGTACCTCCCCTTGACCTGAGAGTCACTGGTCCATAATCACCAAGGTGCGATGCCACGAAGATTGCCGTACACAGGACCATGCTTCGTTCTGATGATATTATACCCTGACAACGCCCATGATGAGACCTATTGAGTGAAAGTGACCAACTGAGCAAAGTACTGAAGGATACTGAATCCTTGGACATTCTCAAAAAGGGTTGGTGCTTTGAGGAAAAATTGTAAAAGAAAGACGAGGAAAATTAAAGCAGAGATGAAACAAAAAAAAAGACAAACCAATTTGGGAGAAAAAAATGTGACAATATCAAACATGTGACAAAGCATGACTAATTGCTCGAACGTTGTTATTTGTCTGTTACATTAACAATAAGTTTCTCCTTACCATATAGTTTACTAAGTCTATCTCACAATTTGTTCGCTAATTGAAGTATCATTGCTTCCCTGTTATTTGCTATTCACTCAATAAGATTTCAATTTAACTCCAATAAAAGAATAGTCAGTCCCCTTGTGATAAGAATGTTGCTATAATTCATAACGTAAACAAAAAGCCATAAATACACTCCAAGCATATACTGCTCAATCGAATAAATCGTTGTGTTGGTTGAGTTCTTTGTGCTCCATCTCTCTCTCTCAAGACTGTATGCAACACAGGGTATTAGTTCTAAAAGGTATTGATTGGTAAAAACAAGACTTACTCGCTGAGGCATTAATATTTAATCAGTGTCTCCCATACAGGAGAAAGCAGTTTGGAGCCGTTTCAAGTTTTTGTGCAGTCAAGTGCTAAACCTTTGTGAGATCTTAGTTTAGTTTGCATAATTGATTAGTCTGACTTTGCTTGGATGAGGAGAGTTTTGATTGATGTGATCTGACTGGGACAATGAATTTATCGTCTGTTTTCGGAATTTAGAATTCACTGGCAAGTTGTCAGGGTTTTTTTTGAGATGTGCTGCTGCGGATACAGCGTTGTAGTCCTGATTGACTAGAGGTCACAGGGCATTGCAAAACTGAATACTTCCTTCTCTTATTCTGAACACAAAATCCACAGACCATTGTATCATTCAGCAGTCTATTTAAAGGCTAAAGAAGATTTATTCATCTGCTGTGCTAGAGATTTTTACATTGAAGCCTTCTCTGTTACAGAGGCCTATTAAGTCCCATTTGACTGGAGTGCAACTTAACTTCGATTGGAAAGTACCACCTCCCCTAAAGAAGAAAAACCACTTCATTTATTTCAATTCATTCATGATCCACCCTATTCCTTCTCATCGTTATAAGTACAAAACAACACTGCAAGTTGAGCATGCTGCAAAACTGTTTCAACTTCACACTGATTCAGTCATGAGAGCATGATATGATGATTAGGTCACAGGGCCTAGTAATTCAAAGGCCCACACTAATGCTGTGGGGAATGGGTTCCTAATCCAATATGGCAGCTGGTGAGGTTTAAATTCAATTAGCACATGTGGAACACACAGTTATTTTCAACAAAGGTGACCATGCTGACCATTATCATCTGTTGTAAATTATCCATCTGGTTCAGTAATGTCCTTTAGCGAAGGAAGTCCACTGTGGGTCTGGCCTACATGTGATACCAGCAATGCAGTTGACTCTGAAATGGCCTCTGCTCAAGCCTCATGAGTTAACAAATGCTTGCTTTGCCAGCAACACCCACATCTGTCAAAAAAAAAGATACAGCTTATGGAGTCTTAAGTTGCAAACCAAAAAGTTGAAAGGTCTCTGAAGAAGATCAGAATGGTATGTTCTATTTAAGGAGCTCATGTCCCTTCACCAGGTATGTATTTAGGTAGGAACTCCATGTTTAGACTGTACATTGTATCAGCAGCGTAGGTGTGAATTAAAATTGAACAACAATATTTTATATACAGTGCGGTTATGGGTCTAAGTCTAATTTCTAATGTTCCTTCATTGTTGGTACCTTCTTGCAGAAGGATGTTGAAAGCTTTTATTCAATAAATTAGACATTGACTCATATGATAACTAAGGAAGAGTTGAAGGATAGAAATACATAGAATTTTGCCAGAAGTACCCCATTTGTCTCTGCAGGATGCACTTATCTTTCTGTTCCAGACACACATTCATCTAACCCTATCAGCATATTGTTTTAGTCCTTTCTCCTTTGTGTGGTTATGTGTTTGTGTGGATGACCAGGAATCTCTCTTGTTGTTGTTACTGTCAGCCATTAGTATGTGTTGGATGGATTTACAAGTTGACAGTCAACTTGTATGGCCTTTTTATGAATGCCTGTTTTTTTGGGCCATCAAGTTTTGGACTGGGACTTGATCTCGGAACTTGTAGCTCAGAGACAAGGACGCAACCCACTTCGTCAAAAGATCTCTTTTTAAGCAAGCAATATATCAAAAACCCTGTCACTAAGGTTGACTGATAAATGTTGCTTCACCTGATAATATGTAAGTGGTAAATTATCTGTACCCACTGTAAACTGAGGTAACATATTATTTTGACCTTCATTCATCTGTTTAATAATATCAAGCTTAGTAACATGTATCTTGCAAATACATAGCAATGTTATCAGCATCTTTGAAATGGAGAAATCAGAAAATGAAATTGGTGTCCAACAACAGACCCCAGGTTATGCTTCCCACTGAGAGCATCGAATTTAGGTTACAATCTCAGACAAGACCCCCTGAGTTTGGTTACGAACCTGGATGAGACCATTGTATTCTGAGAGACCTGGAAAGAGAATCGGGTATTTTTTTTGTTTAAAAGTTCAAGATCCCAGGTAGTTACTAAAAGAATAAAGTCAGAAGCATTCACAAATTTGAATAAACTTACAAAATTGCAAGTGTGAATCAAGCCAAACAGCTTTTACTTTAATATACAAACTTAACATGAAGTAAGTATGAGTGACAGACAAACAATGAATGAATATCCCTCGGAGCTCCTCAGATAACAGATATGGTCAAGACAGAGCCTATGGTCTTCTCAGTAATACGCCTAGATTCAAGTGACAGTGCTGGTCACTAAATCGCAATAAAACTAAGCTGGCGCTGCCCTGGGTTCATTTGAGCTCCAATACCTGTCCCTCGCAAATGCTGCCTGGGGGCTTCTTTCATCTTCAGCTGTGCTGAGTGATCAGTGACTCCCAGGACTTCTCCCGAGTCCTAAAGAGTGACCTCCAGCCATTTTTTCCACAGTTTCTTTCAAACCCCGACAATCCAGAGACTGCTAACATCAACACCTCGACAGGCTGGAACATCTTTTCATTCATCCCAAGCTCATGAATGAACAGCAACCTGAAAGTGGTAAACTTCTGTTTCAGAAACAAAAAAACAGAGTAGCTGGAAAAGCTCAGCAAGTCTGACAGCATCTGTGAAGAAAAATCAGAGTTAATGTTTCAGGTCTGGTGACTCTTTGTCAGAACTGATGGTAGCTAGGAATATGTCGGTTTACATGCATAAGAATTGCGGGGGAGGGGTGTTAGGGAGTAAACGATAGGTGGGGATTATGCCCAGAGAGAGAAGGGCATTTGGACAGACAAAGGAGCTAATAACAATCTGGCTGGGAGGGTGAATAGCTGTTAATGGAGACTGTTAGTGGCTAACAATAGGTGGTGTGTAATGGCAGACTGTGAGATAACAAGGCCTGGTGTGTGGGGAAAGGGGACTGGGACACAGGACAGTTCAGGCTTTAAAATGATTGAACTTGATATTGTGTCTGGAGGGCTGCAACATCTCCAAGTGAAAAATGAGGTGTTGTTTTTCCACCTTGAACATTCTGTTTCAACTGCTCCTGACTCATGTGGAGTCACCTTCTTTGGCTCAGTCTCATTGGTTTAAGATTAATGTTGAAGTGCAGTTCAATGACCTTTGAACTGTTTCAAGTGACCTGTCAAGAGTCTCTCAGAAAGCCTCTCAGTTGTTCCTAAGCACGATCGAAAGTAGCAACCATTCTGTGACATAATTTTCAAAGCTAACTAGCTCTCCAGAACTGCAGACCTTAGAATGTATGTTGACGCACAGAAACACAAAAATGGATTTGGCATGTTGAGTTTTCTGGTCATTAATCTATAATTTTCATTTAAATTTGGCTCCAGCTGTCTCATAATTTGGCTCAAATCACTGAGAAGTGGCCTAGTGTCAAACAACTCATTTGGAAACAGCAGTGAATGTCACCTTTTAAATTTAAAAATAACTTCTGTCAGTAATAGTGTTTAAGACAAAGCATATGACCAATACCTGTTCATTGGTACCTGGCAATGCTGTCCTGTAGCTTTTGATGTAAGATGTAAAACATTTCTAAAGTGACAGTAGACAATGTAAATCAATTGATCTCACAATACACACACAGACTGGAGAACACTAAAGCACACTACTTTTCAAAGGCATGTTCATACGTTTTGGTAACAAATGACTGGGGGAGTGGAGGAGCTGTGCGTTATAAAAGGTAATGATTTTTAGAGTTAATATTGAAATGCATTGATCTCCACAACATCTGATTCATGGTCTTTTGGTTGAGAAACAGTTTGCCTTACTCCAGATCCTGATGCAGTCAGATATGATCTCTCTGGTTCCTGATAGATGTAATTATGCCTAAACAGTTAAAATTAATGATGTACTAAAATGGTGCTACTGCTGAGATATGCCCCTATTCCTGGCAACAATGCCATCTTAGAACCACAGTCATGCACCTGGCTGAGGATTGGCAGCTTGGAAGTGCCCTTAACCCTGCATGTCATGGGTCAGCATGCGCTGACCACTTCTCACAGCACATCCATTTGACACTTCTTGCACATAAAACTGCACGTTCATGCACTTATCACTGTTTAGTACCAGACCACACAGCTCACCTGCCCTTAGTCACAGCCCATCTTACAACCCTCCTCAAGGCCTCTTGGGGTGCACTGGTAGTGCCCCTCCCTGTGAGCCAGGAGGCCTGCATTCAAGTTCCTTCTGTTCTAGTCGAGTGTCATAACAAGTAGGAACAAGTTGATTTAAAGTGTCTACAACCATCTCAAAGTCACTGCACTTCTTTCCCCAACACCTCAAAACATGGACTTCCATTTGCAAGTGCCAAAAATGAACAAAAATCAAGCAAACACTAGCTGCATTTACCTCCCAGAACAGAAAGGAATAGCTTGCATGTTGAGCGCCATCCGTTTTACAGTCAGTAATTGATCACAAGCTCTGATCTACTGCAATCAGGTCCTATCTGGCTTGTAGTACCTGACGCTACTTCACTTAATCACATTCTAGGGGTTTTGTGTGTTTCCCTACTCACTGTCCTTAACTTCCTTGAATGGCTGCTCCTGGTGTCCCAGTTCACCAGCATCCATTACATCCAGCAGGTCTGGGAGCATCTGTGAAGAAAAGATCAGTGTTAATGATTATTGGTCTGGTGACTGTTCCAGACCTGCAATGTTAACTTTGATTATTTTCTTCACAGATGCTGCCAGATGTGCTGAGCTTTTCCAGCAACTTCTGTTTTTGTTCCTGATTTACAGCAACCTCTGATCTTTTGGTTTTTATCCATTACATCCCCTCTTTCCCTGCTGCAGCATACTAGGATTATGTGGTGCACCCTGACTGGAGTGCAATGCAAGGCTGCACCAGGATGATCCAAGCAGTGGAACTTCATTTTCTGTAAACTTATCATCTGCTTCACCATAGCCCTTGCTGAAGAATGGACCTGCATTGTATTGACACTCTGCCTCAGTCAGGCCACTCTGTAATGGAGTCATCGCCATGGTCATAGTAAGTTGCCCTAGAAATCTGGTAACCATCCTTATAACTATCTGGACTCTCTACTGCAGCAGGACCATGAGCTCTCAAGGATCTAGGTATCATGGCAGCTCCCAAGATAGCAGGTGCAAACAGCCAAGAAGCCATGTCAATGACCACAGATGACACACACGTTCGTGTAATGGAATCCCTTTCCTACTGATGAATTCAGCCACGTTATGTTATGGCCCTGTCAACATGCTGTGTGTACAGTCGATTGAGCCCTGCACCTGGGAGATGTCAGTTATATTTCTAAAACCTAGGACCAAGTGTGCCCTGTACTACAGATAATAGACAGGCCTTGAACTCAGCACAGAAAGGAGAATTATTCCGGTCTTAAACCACCAGTGGTTGCTAACTAAAAGATATGGCTTGCTGGTATCAGTTATGTCTGAAAATTTGACATTGAGGAATATTTTTGTGTGAGAAAATGTTCTTTTTTTGCTGGGAACTGTATGGATGTTGTGTGGGGAAATAATATCATGATAAATTGTTTAAGGGTAAAACAGTAGCTGCAGCCAGACTTGAAATCAGTGGCAAGAAACTTTAGTTGTGATAGGTAGCTTTTAAATAGTGAGTTCACTCTCCGCAGTGTTCATTTTGATGAAGTCATGACCCTTTTGTACAAGCAGCTTGTTAAAAATTGAGACCAGTCATGAAGATGCATTAGCATATTGTATCTGCTGTTGAATACACCAAGGAGAAGCAGATAAATGTGAAAATACTAGGGATGAAGGATAAATCCTTCGGGATTCCATAGATGGCAAGAACTAAGGAAAAGCTATTGCATTCATTGACAGATGTCAACTAAACAATATTTCTCGATTTACCTTGTTAGTTCTTTTACTTTGTTCAACTTAGGTGCTATTCACTTGCACTTCTCACCCAGAGGTAAAAAACAATTTCAGCAAAGTCGCCCTCTCAGTGAAAAAGTTTCCTGTACAGTCAGCAAGTTGATGTGGTTATGTCATAAAAATCATGATGGCAGTGCATCTTCCCACATAGAAACTCAATCAGATTTTGCAGATTTTGACAGAAACAAGAGAATCTTTATCAGTAATAAAAAAAACTTGCAGATTATGCAAATAGGCAGATTCTGAAGATTACATACATAAATGTGTACATAATATGACATTGTACAGAGATACTGTGACTACTTACATTGCACAATGTCAAGCATTAAAAAATTATCTGGTATCTTGCTGAGTCTAGATGTAAGTCAGGATCTAACTAATTCGAAATAACTTTGAAAATGTCACTGGACAAGACTAAACTCCAAATTTATCCAAACGATTTTAAGAGATTAAGAGCTAACAAGGTGTAGAGCTGGATAAACACAGTAGGCCAAGCAGCATCAGAGGAGCAGGAAAGCTGACATTTCGGGTCTGGACCCTTTTTGAAGAAGGGCCCAGACCCAAAACCTCAGCTTTCCTGCTTCTCTGATGCTGCCTGGCCTGCTGTGTTCATCCAGCTCTACACCTTGTTGTCTCAGATTCTCCAGCATTGGCAGTTCTCACTATCTCTGAATCAATTTTAAAAGGTTTTTTTTTAAAATGACAGTGCTCCGCTGTCCACATGGTAAAGGTCAAACCTCAAGTTAACTCAGAGGCTGACCATGACCCCTTACTCTCTCTGTAGAAAGTTGAATCTTTTGAGGCCAATTTTAAGCCATGTGATTTTTCTTACTCTTGTCAGGAAGATCGCTGACCTGAAATGTTAACTGTTTCTTGTCTCCACAGTTGCAGCTTTACCAGCTGTGCGTTACCAGCTGATGCAGCATTTTGCTTCTATATTTTCAGAGTGTATGGATTTAAAATATTTTCAGTCAGAGATTTGGACAGTGAAAAATATCTTCCGTGAGTTGATAAATAAGTTTTTTCACGAGGAAGGGGTTTGATATATTCCTAACTAACAATTATCTCTTGTCTGCCTTCAGATTGTCGCCAACCCTTAATGTTTTGAGGCTTCAATGAGGCCTAGCTGTTGTTCTCCCTTTAGTCCCACACTCAATGGCTGTTAAATCACATGTGAACATTGACAATGAGTGTTAGCAGGCTATCCATTTACGATGAGCACTATAACTCAGTTGCATTATTTGCTCAATTGTTATTCAGTACACAATCTCCAGTAAAGACTGCTGATACAGAGAGCCTAACTCATTTTCCCTGTAACCAAATGTTGCACTCTTTCACTGTTTTGGCTGGTTTGTACTGCCCACAGGCAGTATGTCAATTGAGCCACCAGGATGACTCATCTGCTTATGAATTCCTCTCTCTTTCTCCAGATCCACCGTTCTCCTGGCCTTACTCCCATCTCTCTACCCTCACTTTTCCTTCTGCCTTTGGTCTTGTGTTTAGTATTCAGCATCCAGACTGTTCCGGCACATGGTGCACATTTGTCTGTGGCCCTGACTTACTTAATATATGCAAATAGATGCTGACATACCTTTGGCCATTTTCTTTGTAACAAAATGTTGCATAGTGTGAAAGGTCAAGTTGTGTTAATGTTATTCATGCTCCAAGAAGTCAAGTATTTCATATGCTGTAATCAAAATGGTCTGCAAAGATCACAAATTGATTAAGGTACTTAAAATACACCAGGGATGGTTTAATGAAGAAAATAATGAAGTTCAATAATTACGTAAGTCATCAAATTCATGTTATTTTAAAAATCTGAGATCAAATGTCACTGTGAAATAGTGAGATTTATTAAGCCTTCTTTAAATAACACACGCTTATTTCTTTCCCTTCACTTAATAGCAGACATCAGCCATGTTTCCTAACAGCTCCAACTGGTGTTGGATCATGGTCTGATATAATTTATAATAATTGAGTTTCTCTACGATGGAAAGTGTAGATGTGGACAGGGTTGAACTTTCACCTCAGGATTGGGACAAAGGAGCTGTGACTGTAAACCTATCCCCAGTTGGTTTGGGGATAATGGGAACTGCAGATGCTGGAGAATCCAAGACAACAAAATGTGAGGCTGGATGAACACAGCAGGCCAAGCAGCATCTCAGGAGCACAAAAGCTGACGTTTCGGGCCTAGACCCTTCATCAGAGTTGGTTTGGGTTGTAGGAGAGGGGAGGAGAACAGTCACTGACCTGGAATATTGACCAGAGCACCCACTTAGCAAGGAAGCAAGTTCCCTGTCCTGCTAAGGACAGCGGGCGGGCTTTCAAAGCTGGAGAACCAATCAGATTTTCCAATTACAGAGCAGCACATAGCTGCAATAGAAAGTATGTAACGGGCAACGTGCCTCACCAGTATGGTGTCCTTTCAGACATTATTTCAAAATCATAATTAAAAAGTACCTAAAAAAGCAAACCTATCACTTTGATTGCTGGGGAACATGGAAGGAAACCTCTTTAAGAAGGCTACTTTTGCTGTACCCTCACTAAGACAGGTACAGTGGGCCTATAGGCCTGCCTAGAGGACAGACACCTTGGCATGCTAATGCTAGTTGCCTGCTTCCTGGCAGTTGGCCTGCCCCCAATCATGTCAGCCAACTGCCAAATTAACACCTCTAATCAGTACTTAACAAGGATCTTAATGAGAGATAATAGGAACTGCAGATGCTGGAGAATCCAAGATAATAAAATGTGAGGCTGGATGAACACAGCAGGCCCAGCAGCATCTCAGGAGCACAAAAGCTGATGTTTCGGGCCTAGACCCTTCATCAGAGAGGGGGATGGGGTGAGGGAACTGGAATAAATAGGGAGAGAGGGGGTGGCGGACCGAAGATGGAGAGAAAAGAACATAGGTGGGGAGGAGAGTATAGGTGGGGAGGTAGGGAGGGGATAGGTCAGTCCAGGGAAGACGGACAGGTCAAGGAGGTGGGATGAGGTTAGTAGGTAGATGGGGGTGCGGCTTGGGGTGGGAGGAAGGGATGGGTGAGAGGAAGAACAGGTTAGGGAGGCAGAGACAGGTTGGACTGGTTTTGGGATGCAGTGGGTGGAGGGGAAGAGCTGGGCTGGTTGTGTGATGTAGTGGGGGGAGGGGACAAACTGCGCTGGTTTAGGGATGCAGTTGGGGAAGGGGAGATTTTGAAACTGGTGAAGCCCACATTGATACCATTAGGCTGCAGGGTTCCCAGGCGGAATATGAGTTGCTGTTCCTGCAACCTTCGGGTGGCATCATTGTGGCAGTGCAGGAGGCCCATGATGGACATGTCATCTAAAGAATGGGAGGGGGAGTGGAAATGGTTTGCGACTGGGAGGTGCAGTTGTTTGTTGCGCACTGAGCGGAGGTGTTCTGCAAAGCGGTCCCCAAGCCTCCGCTTGGTTTCCCCAGTGTAGAGGAAGCCGCACCGGGTGCAGTGGATGCAGTATACCACATTGGCAGATGTGCAGGTGAACCTCTGCTTAATGTGGAATGTCATCTTGGGGCCTGGGATAGGGGTGAGGGAGGAGGTATGGGGGCAAGTGTAGCATTTCCTGCGGTTGCAGGGGAAGGTGCCGGGTGTGGTGGGGTTGGAGGGCAGTGTGGAGCGAACAAGGGAGTCACGGAGAGAGTGGTCTCTCCGGAAAGCAGACAGGGGTGGGTATGGAAAAATGTCTTGGGTGGTGGGGTCGGATTGTAGATGGCGGAAGTGTCGGAGGATGATGCGTTGTATCCGGAGGTTGGTGAGGTGGTGTGTGAGAACAAGGGGGATCCTCTTTGGGCGGTTGTGGCGGGGGCGGGATGTGAGGGATGTGTTGCGGGAAATGCGGGAGACGCGGTCAAGGGCGTTCTCGATAACTGTGGGAGGAAAGTTGCGGTCCTTGAAGAACTTGGACATCTGGGATGTGCGGGAGTGGAATGTCTTATCGTGGGAGCAGATGCGGCGGAGGCGGAGGAATTGGGAATAGGGGATGGAATTTTTGCAGGAGGGTGGGTGGGAGGAGGTGTATTCTAGGTAGCTGTGGGAGTCGGTGGGCTTGAAATGGACATCCTCCCACTTCCTACAGACTAAGGGGGTGGCCATGGGCACCCGCATGGGCCCCAGCTATGCCTGCCTCTTTGTAGGTTACATGGAACAGTCCCTCTTCCGCACCTACACAGGCCCCAAACCCCACCTCTTCCTCTGGTACATTGATGACTGTATCGGCGCCGCCTCTTGCTCCCCAGAGGAGCTCGAACAGTTCATCCACTTCACCAACACCTTCCACCCCAACCTTCAGTTCACCTGGGCCATCTCCAGCACACCCTCACCCCCTTGGACCTCTCAGTCTCCATCTCAGGCAACCAGCTTGTAACTGATGTCCATTTCAAGCCCACCGACTCCCACAGCTACCTAGAATACAGCTCAGCCCACCCACCCTCCTGCAAAAATTCTATCCCCTATTCCCAATTCCTCCGGCTCCGCCGCATCTGCTCCCACGATAAGACATTCCACTCCCGCACATCCCAGATGTCCAAGTTCTTTAAGGACAGCAACTTTCCTCCCACAGTTATCGAGAACGCCCTTGACCGCGTCTCCTGCATTTCCCGCAACACATCCCTCACACCCCGCCCCCGCCACAACCGCCCAAAGAGGATCGCCCTTGTTCTCACACACCACCCCACCAACCTCCGGATACAACGCATCATCCTCCGACACTTCCGCCATCTACAATCCGACCCCACCACCCAAGACATTTTTCCATACCCACCCCTGTCTGCTTTCCGGAGAGACCACTCTCTTGTGACTCCCTTGTTCGCTCCACACTGCCCTCCAACCCCACCACACCCGGCACCTTCCCCTGCAACCGCAGGAAATGCTACACTTGCCCCCACACCTCCTCCCTCACCCCTATCCCAGGCCCCAAGATGACATTCTACATTAAGCAGAGGTTCACCTGCACATCTGCCAATGTGGTATACTGCATCCACTGTACCCGGTGTGGCTTCCTCTACATTGGGGAAACCAAGCGGAGGCTTGGAGACCACTTTGCAGAACACCTCCGCTCAGTTCGCAACAAACAACTGCACCTCCCAGTCGCAAACCATTTCCACTCCCCCTCCCATTCTTTAGAATGACATGTCCATCATGGGCCTCCTGCGGTGCCACAATGATGCCACCCGAAGGTTGCAGGAACAGCAACTCATATTCCGCCTGGGAACCCTGCAGCCTAATGGTATCAATGTGGACTTCACCAGTTTCAAAATCTCTCTTTCCCCAACTGCATCCCTAAACCAGCCCAGTTCGTCCCCTCCCCGCACTGCACCACACAACCAGCCCAGCTCTTCCCCTCCACCCACTGCATCCCAAAACCAGTCCAACCTGTCTCTGCCTCCCTAACCTGTTCTTCCTCTCACCCATCCCTTCCTCCCACCCCAAGCCGCACCCCCATCTACCTACTAACCTCATCCCACCTCCTTGACCTGTCCGTCTTCCCTGGACTGACCTATCCCCTCCCTACCTCCCCACCTATACTCTCCTCCCCACCTATGTTCTTTTCTCTCCATCTTCTGTCCGCCTCCCCCTCTCTCCCTATTTATTCCAGTTCCCTCACCCCCATCCCCCTCTCCGATGAAGGGTCTAGGCCCGAAACGTCACCTTTTGTGCTCCTGAGATGCTGCTGGGCCTGCTGTGTTCATCCAGCCTCACATTTTATTATCAAGGATCTTAATGAGCCCAGTTTCTTGCCTGCCTTGTGGGAAGGGGTAGCCTACGCAGGCCCTGCATGGTTGTCAGCCCAAAAAGCTGACCGTTTGGAGTAGACTTTAAAGGCTGGCACATTGGCCAACCTCATTGTTTTTGAGACCTGCCTAGTTCGGGGTCCTGATATGGGCAGAACCTAAAGATTCAGCCTGTGTTATAAGTAGCGAGTGATGAATCACTTGCAGCCAAATTGAGTGCGTCGTGTAATATATCAGTCTGCCTCACAGGGGGATCAAAGTAAGTAACTGTCAACTGGAAATCTCAATCTCACTTGTAAGGCCTCACTGGCGTTTTGTGCTATAGGTTCCCCATGGCCATGCTTCTATCCTGAGCCTCATTTGGGAAAGAGAGAGTAAATAGTCTTTGAAGTTTGACAAATGGCGAGGCATTATTTAAGAACATACAGGTCGACTGAAGCTGAGCTCCCCTGTTTTTCTTATTTTCATCTGAGTAAAGTCACAATGATGAGAGCATTACATTGGGTTCAGTTCAATAACAGAATGAATGCTACTTTTTGTCTGGTTGTAAAACTCTCCGTTTCTCCGAAACCATTATTTCCAGAAGAGTCAGATACTTGAAAAATGAAAATAAACTCTCACTTGTGATCATCTCAAGTGTCTGTGTCATTTAAAAATCAAACTAGAGTTAACTCCCTTTTGGAGTGTCACATCTTAATAATGTCGCACTTCATATGCCGTGTCAAAAATCCTGCATGTGAAAATTTCCAATTAACTGAATAGCCATTTTCTGTTCAGTTATCAAATATCTGATCAACTGAAAATGAATGCATTAGACTTTTAAAAAATACCATTAAGGAAGAAATAACGAGCTGGAAATTGAGCTGCAAAATTCATAATTTCTTTTCTGAAGTTTTCTTGTGTCAGCGAGGAATGTTGAACATCACACACTGACACCCAAAACAGTCTTCTGAATATACATGATAAAATTGGTTATTTCCTGGTGGAAATGCTTGCAAAAATTTTTTTGTACACAGCCCCAAATTGGCCTTGGGCTTGTATCTTGGGCTTAAGTTGGAATTTTACTATAAATGCCTTAATGCAAAGTAAATATTGTGCTGGTGACATGGAAATACTTCACTGGCATTAAGCTCATGCTCCAGTAGTATCTACCTTTCAACTCAACCATTCTTGGAGCATCTGATAAAAAGCCACATCACGTCTTAAACAGGCAGGTCTATAAAATCAATCTTTTATTCAAACCATTCCCTCTTGCACTAATTTTATTTTATCTAATATTAATACTTCCTCTTATTTTTCTATCTGTGTTAGAGCAAAGCAAGATTTTCAACTTAACATTCTGAATATGATGATGGAGTTTTGTTTCAGGTTATACTTGATACACTGAAGTGAATGATGTACTCTTGCTCTAACACATTCTCTCAATTTGTGTTTCTAGCATGTCGACCTGGTTTCTATAAGGCCTCGTCCATGGATGCGTACTGCATGAAGTGTCCACCTCACAGCTACTCATATCAAGAGGGCTCATCCCAGTGTACCTGTGAGAAAAACTACTACAGAGCAGAGACAGACCCCAAGGCTATGCCCTGTACAAGTAAGTCAATAAATATACATAACTAACACTGAAAAGGCCATAAACCAACATTCACACCATACAAATGCCAGGCAATGATCACTTCCACTAAGAGACAGACTAACCACCACCATAATTCACTCAATATAGTGTTACCATTGACCAGAAATTCAACTGGACTCACTGTATAAATACTTGACTGCAACAGCAGATTAGAAGCTGGGAATACTGCGACGAGTAATTTGCCTCCTGACTCCTCAAAGCCTGTTCACCATCTGCAAGGTACAAGGCTCAAGTCAGGAGTGTGATGGAATACTCCCCACTTGCCTGGATGAGTACCGCCCCAACAACACTCAAGAAGCTTGACACCGTCCAGGACAAAGCAGCCGGCTTGATTGGCACCACATCCACAAGCATCCACTCCCTCTACAACTGACGCTCAGTAGCAGAGGTGTGCAGTATCTATAAGATGCAGTGCAGAAATATGCCAACGATCCGTAGATAGTACCTTGTGAACCTGTGACCATGTTCAACTAGGAGGATAAGGGCAGCAGATACATGGGAACAGCACTAGCTGTAAGTTCTCCAAGCCACTCACCATCCTGGCTTGGAAATACATTGCCATTCCTGCACTGTCACCAGGTCAAAATCCTTGAATTCCCTTTCTAACAGCAATATGGGTCTACCTGCAGCGGTTCCAGAAGGCATCTAAACATCAGTTTCTCAATGCCAACTGGGGACCGGCAATAAATGTTGTCGTGCAAATGAATCAATGAAGGATTAAAGAAGGTTTCGTGGAGATTTGTAAGTGTTGTCATGAGTGTAAAGAAACCATAGCTTTTTTTCCAAATCAAACTGGTCAGAGATGCTATTACATATCTCTGGTGCAGGTGGGATATTGAACCTGAACCCCCTAGCTCAGAGGTAGGGACACTACTTTCGCAACTAACAAGCTCCTTAATTGATCCTTTACTTGTACACAATATTCTATGTGCAGTCTCATTGAAGTTGTGTACAATTACAGTTGACCTTTTTTAAAGATTTGACCTATTTTTCTAATCTACCTGTTCAGCGTTGTTTTTGCACACCTTTGGAGCTACCTGAGGGTACAGGGATAGGGGCACTACCACTGAGCCACAAGAGGGCCCAAACAATATCTTTGGCACACCACCAGCTTTTAAATGCACATGGTAACACTTAAATGGGACGGCATGATGGCCCAATGGTTAGCACTACAGCCTCACAGCGCCAGGGACCCAGGTTCGATTCCAGCCTCGGGCAACTATCTGCGTGGGTTTCCTTCGGGTGCTCCGGTTTCCTCCCACAGTCCAAAGATGTGCAGGCTAGGTGGATTGGCCATGCTAAATTGCCTATGGTGTTCAGGGGTGTGTGGGTTATAGGGGGATGGGTCTGGGTGGGATGCTTCAAGGGGCGGTGTGGACTTGTTGGGCCTAAGGGCCTGTTTCCACACTGTAGGGAATATTCAAAAAAAAGTCATTAACATTGAGCAATCCTGTAGCATTTCTTCCACATCCGTATCCATCAGTCAGTTTGGAAATGTGAAGTATGTTGGAACCATGGAAGATTCCAAGATGGTTTGCAAATTACAGTGTTTTTGTCTCCGTTCGCATTTGCTAATGTTTTCAGTTTTGTTTGGCACAGCACAGTTGAACATGCAATCAATTTTCAGATTGGGTGGTTCCAAAATTAAATGCTCAGACAGAGTGATTGATTTCACAAGAATGTGTTAGAGCAAGAATTGATTTTTTTTCAGAAATGAAGCTAAATATTCATTAGTGTGATTATAGCCCAGTAATCTATGCATTAATTGTTACTGATTATCAGGTTTCATTCATCCTGTTGGTCAATATTATGATGGGTATATTGCTATTGGGATCTGCTCTACCTTTGTTTGTTTGCTGAGCTAGCACCGTCTCAAAGCGCCAGGGATCCGGATTTGATTCCACCCTCAGGTGACTGTGTCTGTGTGGAGTTTGCACATTCTCCCAGTGGCTGCATGGGTTTCCTCTGGGTGCTCTGGTTTCCACCTTTGCCCAAGGATGTGCAGCTTAGATGGATTGGACATGGGAAATGCTGGGTTGTGGGAATACGATAGTTCTGGTTGGGATACTATTCCAGAAAATCAGTGCAGACTTTGGCTGAATGTCCTCTATCTACACTGTAGGGATTTTCTGTTTCGAACTGAATCCAGCCTCATTTATTATGGGGTAGATTTGGAGTTCTCCAGATCTGGGAGGAGAGAACCTTTTATTCCTTGTGATTATTGTGCTGGCAATTGAATATCCACTGGTGAAAAGATACATTTGGATATGAAGCATTTCACTGTCCATGCTCATACCCATGTTCCCAGCACTTAATGAGCTATAATTTAGCATAAATCCCCTTCTATCAAAAACATAGCCTTGAATTCTGGTACAAAGTGTGAGTCTGGCTAATAGGTATTCTTCAGAAGCAAACAAAAAAGGCATGCTTGTGAATTAATGAAAGGTGATTAAGATTGTTAATGATGGACGCTCCAGTTCTTCTTGGTTATGCTGCCTATACTTTCATGATCCCATTGGTAAAATCTGGCAATGAAGAAAACTCCATTTTTTTTGCTCCTTCTGGATTTTTCTCTTCCTATGACTCTGTTGCTGGAGTACAATTCCACTAGTGATATTAACAGCTGACTCTTCACTCAAAATGCCAGTATATTAACTCTGGAACATGTCACCACTGAGCCTGGCCCCATCCCCATCTACAGAAAAGACCAAACGTCTGCATTTTTCAGGGCACATAACGTATCAATTCCACCACCTTCACCCAGTCTTCATGGTTCCCAAACCCCTCCATGGCAAGTTATCCACCTCCACCCACTCACAAAACCTGTGTCAATCTATGAAATTTCAATGTCCATTCACCCATTATGTACTCTGAAAAGAATCAGCAAAGCTTACAATAATAGGATGTGCTAAAGCACACAAAAAACCTGAGAGGAAAGCCAGGCTTTATTATACATTCTTGGTTGACAACCCAGCAATCCATTGAAACATATTACACATGAAATCATTGCCTGATTCACAGCTTTGGCTCTCTAATCACTTTGGTCAATTGCACAAAGCATATTTACACATGATAACAAATTTTTAAGTGCTTGTTGTATCAGCTATTGATATCCCTACAACGTTGCTGGAAAATAGATTTTTTAAAAAACAATACGGGACAATATATGATTTCATGACTATTAATTGTTTTCTTTTAACAACCTATTATTGCTGTAGAGTTCACGGGTTCAATTTAGAATATATACTTGTGATGGGCATAAAAGTACCATAGCTGTTCTGCCCTCCATTCTTAAGTTATCAGTGGTGAATGGCCAGCGTAGAATGGCATAGATGGGGACAGCAGGAAGGAGGATTGAAGGGTGAGGATTAGAAGGATTCATGTTTTCATGATAAATAAGATGAATTCCCTGAGCACTGACATGAAAGAATTGAGAATTGAGAATTCAGCATCCAGCTATCCCTCTGACTGTGCTTTAATTCTTTATGAGATGCAGGAGTAGGGAAGTGAAGCCTTACGCCTGTAAGCACATGACCCCCAGTTTCCTGGAACTCCCTCCCTGACAATACTGTGGGATTGTTCACACAACAGTGAGCTTTTGTTTTCAACTGTTGCTATCATTACAACCTTCTCAATAAATGGCAATACCTTGATTTGAAAATAGAATACAAAACTACAGGCAGGATTGAGAATCCCTATTGACTGTCTTTTTCTTTATTAACCTGTGACATTGCGAGCATGGAGTATTGGCCCAGTGAAAACTGGGTGTCTTGCCGTAGACTCGGAACTGAAAATGCATCTTTCAGTTGTTAACCAGATAGCAGAGTGCCTTTATCCAAGGAGGCATTAGGGAGGGAACATGGGGACAGTTAGGGGAAAATGCACTTCTAGACTGATTTTACCCTTAAACAGCCATTGAGTTTTTTTAATCGTTCCATTTGCAGAAAAAACAGTTGGCCTTTTCTGAGCATTGAATGTCCAAGCTCACAATGTATTTGTGATGATCAATGGAACATAAAGGAAAAAATAGCATCAAAGCTTCCAGAATAGTTCCCATTATCTCAAAGCTCCCAGAACATTAGATTAACCCATGCTGTAATTTCACTCTGATATTCACATTTGATCAAGATACAAACAAGCAAATGTCCCTCCATCTAACTGAAGTTCTCCTGGGTGACCAACGCAGCTCTTGTTTCTAAAATAAAAAAAATTAAGCTGCAGACCAAATTTCAAATAATGCAGATTTAATTGTGCCTTGTGGTATGTGCCATACATTGGTTGCAGCCTGTAGAAATTTAACTTTGTACAACTGGCTGCATTTTCCCTTCCAGTGAGCTACTGCTGTTAAAGCTTGAGAAGAATATTGTCTGTCAGCTCAGCTAAAGATAGTAGTCACTTTGTGACTGCAGCGTAGCACAATTCAGTAAGACAACTCTTACTTCCCATTAGGTGGCTGACACAAAGGCAGGTCAGTTTATAACCTCAAGTAAAACCCAACACCATCCGTACTGCAGTCAGGAACTGAAAAAAAACTGCTGAAAGCTAAATGAGATGTCACATAGAAAGCTCTATTTAATTATACCATTAGCGAAAGGGCTGCAAGCTGCTGATAAATGGAAATTCATACATTTAGCTTAATCGTTCGGTCTGACTGTACAACAGCATTTGTAATACCTCGTTCATTCTAAGAGTGCTTTATATTCACGGAGAAGGCAGATTTTCAATGTCTCAGCAAAATGCAGCAAAACTGCATGATCTGGTATTGTTCTCGCATTTAAGCCATAAACTTGAATTCACACCCTCAAACAAATTGCAGATTCATCTTCCATTGAGCACAAATATTCTGACTGCTACTTAATTAAGGTGTTTTGTGTTCTAGGGTGAGCCTATCAGGACCTTCTCAATGATTGTCTTCCATTTTTTAAAAACAATTGTTTCAGAGTACATTGGCCTATGAAGAGCAGCAGAAAAGAAAAGTCTCTATGCCAAATAAGATATAAGCTGTTATTGTGACTGAATTAATTATTCCACTGGTGTTGCTCAAGGCAGGCCAGAGGCTGGAGTGTTTCTTCAGTTTTATTTTCCTTAATACTTCTATAGGATGTGGTTATCTCTGGCAAGGCCATCATTTGTGGCCTGTGTCCTTCAGGTGAGGGGCCAGCTATTCTGATGGCCAAACAGTTGATGGAGCAGTGCAGATTGAGATTGTGCACCAGGACCCTGCAGAATCCCAGGCACAGCAGACTCTGTGGGAACTTCTTGTGAAATTAAAGATTCTGATGGACAATGTGCATGTATTTGGAACTATAAAAAAGCCCCTTAATATCAGGGAATTTGAAGCATTTTGCTTTTGTTATGGCTATAGTGGCCCAGGAAACTTTTGACAATTTATAACATAATCTAACTATTAGGCTGAGAGATAATGGGAACTGCAGATGCTGGATGGGCTTGAGATCGGTATGACAGGTCGGCACAACATCAAGGGCCGAAGGGCCTGTACTGTGCTGTAATGTTCTATGTTCTATGCTCTATGAAACGTCAGCTTTTGTGCTCCTAAGATGCTGTTTGGCCTGCGGTGTTCATCCAGCCCCAGCTCCAAGATAACAAACTGTGGGGCTGGATGAACACAGTAGGCCAAGCAGCATCTTAGGAGCACGAAAGCTGATGTTTCGGGCCTAGACCGTTCATCAGAAAAATCCTGGAGACCAGTGACTAGTGGTGTACCGCGAGGGTCGGTGTTGGGTCCACTGCTGTTTGTCATTTTTATAAATGACCTGGATGAGGGCGTAGAAGGATGGGTTAGTAAATTTGCAGACGACGTTAAGGTCGGTGGAGTTGTGGATAATGATGAAGGATGCTGTAGGTTGCAGAGAGACATAGATAAGCTGCAGAGCTGGACTGAGAGGTGGCAAATGGAGTTTAATGCAGACAAGTGTGAGGTGATGCACTTTGGTAGGAGTAACCGGAAGGCAAAGTACAGGGCTAATGGTAAGATTCTTAGCAGTGTAGATGAGCAGAGAGATCTCGGTGTCCATGTACGCAGATGCTTGAAAGTTGCCACCCAGGTTGACAGGGCTGTTAAGAAGGCATACAGTGTTTTAGCTTTTATTAATAGAGGGATCGAGTTCTGGAACCAAGAGGTTATGGTGAAGCTGTACAAAACTGGTGCGGCCGCACTTGGAGTATTGTGTACAGTTCTGGTCACCGCATTATAAGAAGGATGTGGAAGCTATGGAAAGGGTGCAGAGGAGATTTACTAGGATGTTGCCTAGTATGGAGGGAAGGTCTTACGAGGAAAGGCTGAGGGACTTGAGGCTGTTTTCATGAGAGAGAAGGTTGAGAGGTGACTTAATTGAAACATATAAAATAATCAGAGGGATGGATAGGGAGAACCTTTTTCCTAGGATGGTGACGGCGAGCACGAGGGGGCATAGCTTTAAATTGAGGGGTGAAAGATATAGGACAGATGTCAGAGGTAGCTTCTTTACTCAGAGAGTAGTAAGGGAATGGAACGCTTTGCCTGCAACGGTAGTAGATTTGCCAACTTTAGGTACATTTAAGTCGTCATTGGACAAGCATATGGAATAGTGTAGGTTAGATGGGCTTGAGATCGGTATGACAGGTCGGCACAACATCAAGGGCCGAAGGGCCTTACTGTGCTGTAATGTTCTATGTTCTATGCTCTATGAAATGTCAGCTTTTGTGCTCCTAAGATGCTGTTTGGCCTGCGGTGTTCATCCAGCCCCACACTTTGTTAACTATTAGGCTCACATCTCAACACACAAGCATACAGACTCTCTGTCCGAGACACACACACACTCTTGCGCCTTCTCTCCCACACTCGCTCTCTCACACACACTCGCTCACTCACACTCGCTCACTCACACTCGCTCACTATCTTGCACATGCTCTCACACACACACACAGTCTTGCTCTCTGTCTCTCACACACGACACACACACGCACAGACTCTCTCTCGCTTCACACGCACACGCGCGCACACAGACTCTCAAAGACAGACAAACACATCGACACCCAGATGTGCACATGGACGCACAGATAAAGATACAAATCCTTCCCAACGATGCCTTTCTGTACTCCTTACGCCCCACCCCTGCATGCCTGACAAGCCCAATAGCCTCCTCTGCTGCTAGTCACCTCTTTCCATGCCAACTTTGGCCACCCCCTCACCCGCTGACCCTGACACCACTCTCTGGTCAACTCTGACACACCCACCTCCCCAAACACTTTGTCACTTATACGAACCCTATTCATCTTGTGCCCTACTAAACTGGCACCAATGCACACTACCCTCTTATATTCTGACATCCTGCTTAGCTGCCACTTTGGGACCCGACCCATCTTTTACATATTTTATCCCTTTACAGCAGCTGTCAAAGTGTCTGGCTGTGCTGCTAACCTTTTCTGTCTGAGAATATAGCAAGTGACTGCTGTAAAAGAGGGCATGGTTTAAAGTTCCCCTGACTATCCTGCACCACTGGGACCTGTGTGGATATTAGCTGTGCACTTCACTTCTGAAGGAATTGGGATCAGAATTTCCAGCTAGAAAGGTGGAGCTCAGTGCTAATGTAAAAAAAACATGAGTCGAGTGACAATTTGGCTTTGATTACCACTGCGCAAAATGTAGGCCAGAATTTCAAGTCAATGACCTTTCACCAGAGCTGGGAGAAGTTGGAGATGTAACAAGCTTTAATGAAGTACAGATCCAGAGACAAACTGTTGTGTGGGGTGAGAAGGAAAGGCTGATACAAAGGCAGAGTTCAAATCAGCAAACTTGCAGCAAACCTGGAATAAATTTTGGATTTTATTAACCACTATGACTCATAACAATACTTTTACCTCCTGTCTATGAGAAAAGTTCAAATAATCTATCATTTGCAGAATTATTCTTTATAAATAGGCCATTTGGCCTAGCTGCTCTACGCATGCACATATGGCTCACGTAAAACCTTTCCCACTACTTTCTTTCAAAAACTATCGGAAACAATTCCCATTGCTCTTTCTTCTCCATCTTTTCTCTGCCTGCGTACTTAAACTGTCACAATGTTTAAAGTGGGTGGCTGTTCTAGGATCATGCCATACGATAGGGAGACGCTAGGAATGTGGGGTGGGGAATGAATGTGGAGGAGGGTGTTCATGTTCTGAAATTCTTAAACTTGATGTTGGGCTCAGGATTCACATTTTTGTTAGCACCCCACCAAGCATTTATCTCCCTCTTGGCTTGCCATCGGTAATCCATTTGTATGCCTCTCCTTTCTTTCTCCTCCTTTCTTGGCATCCCCTCCATGTATTCTGCTCACTGTTTCCCCACCCACCCCGTCATCAGCATAAATACCACTCTTTCCCAGTCGCTGTCAATTGTCACAAAGGGTCGCTGAAATCGAAGTGTTAACTCTGTTTTTCTTTTTTACGGATGCTGCAGACCTTGTTGAATTCATCCAGCAATTTGTTTTCTGCTTCAGATTTCTAGTACCCACCCACAGTTCTTAGTTTAATTTTACATCACCTTTGTCCACTGGTGGTGTGGTGGAATGCTACTGTATACCCCAAAAGATTTCATAGAATATGATCTTTGGCCCAATATGTCTGTACCATTCATCAAGCATCCATCTATTCAACTCCCATTTTCCAGCACTTGGCCCACGGCCTCGTATGCTGTGGTGAGAATAGAATGACATGGAGCATACAACACAGAAATGATCACTGCCTTTATTTACATCTTCTGTACTCTCCTTTGCCTGACCCAATCAGGATAGCTTTCTGATTTTTCAATCTAATGTAACAGTTAATATCACTTGAAAAGCTGAGCTCTGGAAGCCACTCCTTTGTGTGTAGGTCTCCGATATTTGGAGCTTCTCGAGTTCGGACTGCAGAAACTTCACTGCTTACACCCGCTATGTTTGATAGCTAAAAAACGCTCCCTTCTCAGTGTCACTGCTCTTCAGGTTAGGATACAGAATCTAGCAGTTGCTTTGCAGAGTTGTTCTGTCCATTTCATCTTAAAAGGCAGGACTGGTTGACCATGGGACAGTCTTTATTCTTAATTCACTTGTGGGAAATGGGCATAATTAGCTGGCCAGCATTTATTTCCCAACACTAGCTGCTCTTGAGAAGGTCCTCCTCAGCTGCCTTCTTGAACCACTGAAGTCCATGTGCTGTAGGTAGACCCATGATGCCCTTAGGCAGGGAATTCCAGGATTTTGATGCAGCGGCAGTGAGTGAAAGATGATATATTTCCAAGTCACGATGGTGAGTGGCTTCATTGGGAACTTGCAGATGATGGTGTTCTCATCTACCTGCTGCCTTTGACCTTCTAGATGGAAGCGACTGTAAGTTTGGAAGGTGCTGTCTGAGGATCAGTGGTGAATTTCTGTAGTGTCTCTACTGAGCGTTGGTTCTGGAGGGAGTAGATGCTTGTGGATGTAGTACCAATCAAGCAGGCCATTTTATCCTCAGTGGTGTCAAGCATCTTGAGTGTTGTGGGAGCTTCACCTATCTGGGCAAGTCGAGAGTATTCCATACACTCCAGACATGTCTTGTCAAAGATTTTAGGGAGTCAGGTGGTGAGTTACTTGCTGCAGTATTAATTTTATGGCCACCATATTTGCATGGTGAGTCCAGTTGAGTTTCTGCTCAATGAAACCCCCATCATTTTGATAGCAGGGGATTCAGTGACGGTAACACCATTGAATACCAATGGGCGGTGTTTAGATTATGTCTTATTGGAGATAGTCATTGCCTTGTATTTGGTATGAATTTTACTTGCCACATATCAGCCCAAGCATGTAAATTTTCCTGATCTTGTTGTATTTGGACATGGACTGCGGGGTTATGAATGGTGCTGAACATTGTGCAATCTTTGCTGACCTTAATAAAGGGAAGGTCATTGATATAGTAGCTGAAGATGTTTGGGACTGGTACATCATCCCGAAGAACCCCTGAAGAGATGTCTGAGAATGTTGCGTTCAAGTTCTTTCTTGCCCCATAGAAGTCCTTAAAGCTACTGACCTGTAGCTGCTAAGAACTGACTTTCAGTGATTCCTATGTAGATCAGTCATTAGGCTGCCTCACAAAGCATTTCATGAAGGAGACCTTAGCAAATGCATGTGCTAACCTTTGCAACTCTGAAATGATATCAGAGTCCTGATAAGCCATGTTAGTCCTTCCAGCAAAGCATCCAATTGGATTCTGGTGCAAGCCTTGGCCAACCTGTTTCCCAACCCAAGAAAAAATGGGAACAGGCCAGAACTTGCTGATCCAAAGGTATTGAGCCTTGTTCAGTTACTTTGATCTTGCTGCTGTCCAATGCAATAGGGATGGCAAGAGCAAAATCAGCTCTTGCATCAGCTGTTGAGGAGAGGTGGAACTATGCCTGTTGTAGATCAAAAGAAGTAAACTGAATTGGACTGCAAGCACAATAAAGTAAAATTAATCAACTTAAACAAGGCTGTATCCTAAACAAAAGTCGTATTTATATAGTGCCTTTAATCAATGAGTAACAGATGAAAGGGTTACAGAGAGCAGGCAGGAAGGTGGAGTTGAGGCGAAGATGAAATCAGCTCTAATCGTATCAAATGACAGAGCAGGCCCGAGGAGCAGCATTGCCTGCTCCTGCTCCTAGATTTCATGTCCTTTAAAAAAATGACATAGCAGCCCAGCTACTTTACAGCAACAAAATGAGACCATAAAAGGACACTAATCCTAACAGGAGATATTAGTCCAACTGGACAGATGCTTGGTCAATAATATTTATAGGAGTTTGATAAAGGAGTTATAATTGTCTGGTTAAAAATGGCATCGTAGATACTTGAGGTACACACAAGTTATGTAGAAACCATGAGATCCATCACAATTTCTCCACCTGAGGCCATTTCCAACTATGTCTTGAGTCAAGGGCCTTTTGCTCTGCTGTCTGTTAATTATGCATCATTGGTATTTATTTGCATGGAGGTGTTGGGTATAAACTGGGCATTCACTGTGCCTCAATAAGAAAGAGCAAAATAATTTCTTCTGGCAAGTGCTCATGTCCCTGCCCCTGGGGTAGAAAGTCCATGTTCATATCCCACTTGTGCCAGAGGTGTGTTACAATATATTTGAATAGGTTGATTAAATACATTTATAAATAAGAGCAGTCCAAACTGAGGTTTGTAATCTGCATTTCTGTAAACAGACCTTTAGGTAGAGTGTGCAAAGATTAGCTCCAATTCTATCCTTTACCACCTGTCCTACTGAAAATACTTTCTCACATTGTTCCAAAAATTCATTTCATTTATCTGACAGTGTGTCACTTTGTTTCACTGCCTTATCTCAAATTAATGTGGTGGACTGGATTTGTTCATTCAGTGTAATTTGATATTTTGATAAGATAATCTTATAGCCACCTTCCTTCATAGTTTAGAAGCCTTAAATTTTTTTCAGTTCTCAAGCCTCAAATCTTGGCTGCCAGGCATTAAATTGTCAGTTCTCTAACACATCGGCTCTCTAGTTTTCTAACAGTGACTCTTCTGTCCCACTTATCTGACTGAAAGGAGTTAACAGCAAAACGTAGCAGCAGACAGTGATAAACTTGTGTTATGAAGTTGCTTGACTGATATTTTTGGTTGTTAAGTCATTCTCCCTCTACCAATGTAGATCTGTACAATGTACAAATCTAGGCCATCATATCAGTAACTTGTCTGCATGGGCTGCACATTTGATTTGCTCATTTTCTATGAGAATGTGGACTGGTATTTGCTCCCTCTGGTACCAGCGTCTTGGAAAGCATCTCAGCAAGACTCTTCTTAATGCACTACCAAAACCTAAAGAGCTGCCCCACGCACAGTCCTGATGCCAAGCTGCCAGTTGTAGCTCTGTACATTAGGTGTCCCTAATGATTTATATAGGACTATCCAAGTATTTAAGAACAGATAAATCTATGGGAGAGGAAACTGTGAACTTTATTAGTTAAGGTCAGAAATCACTTGACACCAGGTTATCATCCAACAGGTTTCTTTGAAAACACAAGCTTTCGGAACTTCAGTCCTTCTTCAGGTGTTGGTGAAAGAAGTAGTATCAGACACAGAATTTATAAGTAACAGATCAAAGGTTCTCACTATTGATGAGGATGTATCTGGAGAAAGACTGAGGCTCTGAAAGTTTATGTTTTCAAATTAACCTGTTGGACTATAACCTGGTTTCAGAGATAGTAGGAATTGCAGATGCTGGAGAATCTGAGATAACAAGCTGTAAAGCTGGATGACCACAGCAGGCTCAAATTCTGAAGAAGGGTCTAGGCCCAAAACGTCAGCCTCCCTGCTCCTCTGACACTGCTTGGCCTGTTGTGTTCATCCAGCTCTACACCTTGTTATCTCGGACCATAACCTGGCGTTGTGTGATTTCTGACCTCACGCAAACCCCCCAGTCCAACACTGGTGCCTCCTCATCTTTGTTAGATAAATGAAATGAGAAAACTTAACTATTTTATCAAGTACATAAAATAAATTTTAAAAACTCAAAACTGATTGTATTCACGTATTTCTATTCAAAATAAGATAATTGATATAACAGAAATATAATAGAAATTTATTTGTTAAAACAGAGCTATTTAAAATTGAAATGTTAATTTGTTACATAAAGGTCGTGATAAAGTTGAGCTTTGTAGTGAGTGTTTCATTATCTGTGTTGTTCTTTTTTTCTTTAAAGAAGCATTTATGCGCCAGGGGTGTCAGTGAATTTTTGCTGAACCACTAATACTCTTGACTGATGAACAAATTAATCAGAGAAGAGCCCAGGCATGCGTATCTGTAAGGAATGGATTAATCAAAGTGAGCAATATAATTTTCATTTAATGAGCTGAGGAAGTCACAGTTCCTATGGTATGCAAAGATTTTTTTTTGGTATTTTACTTTACCTCAAGGAAATCCAGAGTGTGACCAGGGAAGTGGAGATGGGTAGCTGCAGAAACTAAACAAAAATCATCGAATATAAAAAATAATACCTTTCTATTTTAAACAATGAGCTCCTGCTTTTTGCCCAATCTCATAAAAATGCTTCAGCCTCTCACAAGAGATTTTACATGTTTTGGTTTTGACAAGTAAGCATTCAACTTGACGGCAGTTTTTTTTTCACATCAATGTCATCTTGTCATTTGTTATCTGTGAAGATGCTTGGATGTTGAAACGTTAACTTATTAGCCATTTTTGCTAGGGATTGGAAGATTTTGCAACTTTTATGCTGTGGAGTTATGGATGCTAAAACGTTGAGTATATTCCAGCCTGAGATTGAGAGATAATCAGTTTATAGTACACTAAAGTAGTCACGGGAGATGGAGATAGGGCGAAGTAGTGGAATTCAAATAAATGGTCAATGTATGGTCTTCCTGAAATATAGAATAGCCTTAAGGGGCAGAATGGCCTACTCCAGCTCCTATTTCTTACTAATAACAAACATGAAGAGAATAAAGTACTGCAAACATTGGCCACCAACATCAAAAACAGGAAATTGCAGGAAAGGAAATACATGTTTCAGCTGTTGTGATAGAGAATGCAAACTCAAAATATTAAATCAGTCATTTCCTACTTCTTTCAGCCCTTCTTAATGTTAACATCTTTTAAAATAACGAACAAATCATGTGCATTTATAAGCCTTTTAAATTGCATTACTTTTTGCCCCTGAGCCTGGATTTAAAGCTTGTGATTGACACTACTTTGGAGTCAAATCTTTATCTTAATTATTAATTATAGTTTCTCTAATGTAAAAGCAGCTTATTAGTACAGACTGCATACAGAAAGCTTTGTACCATGGAGGAAACATTAGCCTTTTACATACACCATACCAGCGTCAGAATTTTATTAAGACATTTTCATTAAAAAGGAAAGGTCCTGGCTGTACAACTGAGGCTGAAAATTACTCTTAAAGAGCACCAGCAGTTTTGAAGTAGTTTGAGATAGCAGGAACTGCAGATGCTGGAGAATCTGAGATAACAAAGTGTAGAGCTGGATGAACACAGCAGGCCAAGCAGCATCAGAGGAGCAGGAAGACTGACGCCAGTAGTCTTGTTTTTATGTAAACGGACCACATCCCTCAGTATGAACAGATAAGCCAAGGATGAGACGCCTGTGGGTTTTGAATTGACTTTTGGGCTGTCTGAGAGAATAGATTACATTTTGTATCTTCAGTTTTGAGGGTGAATTTGTAGGGCATTACTAGTTGTCATGCACACCAGATATCTGGCAGGCAAAGCCAATATGATATTGAGACAATGCCTAATATTATGTCTGAATGGAAATCACACTGGGGCAATTTCCTTATGTTCACAAATTGCCTTATGTGTGGTTACTGCAGGGACATTGGAAGGGAATATTTAAATGGACTAAAGAACAACTTGTTTCACTGCCTCAATCCATAAATCAACACTAAGTGTCCGTAACAAATTATCTTGACACGTGCTTTTATTTTTCAGCGTGTGATCGATCTATCAGACTTTGGATTGTTACTCTAAACCTTCAGATCCTTAATGGGAATTCAGCCTGGTAGCTATAACTCTACGTCTCCAAACCATGACTGAATCCCGGAGAGATTTGTCAGTGACAGGCAGGAATGTTTACCACTGTGCTGGGTATAATATCATTAATGTCTAAACTATGGCACTGGCTCAAAATACCCAAAGTATCGGGAGGATGACATTCTCAGTTGTTCCCAAATGTTGAAGTCTCCTGTCTGGAAAACAATGCTAATATGATGCTGAGAAGAATTGAGACCATTGTTCTCTTTTCTGTGCAGCTGCAGAAACACAACAATGATTGCATTCACGTAGCAACCTCAATGTAAAACATCTCAGATTGTTTCACAGGAGTTTAATGGAGCAAATCTTTACACTGAGGCACGTAGATAATATGACACGTGAAAACCTGGCAAAAAAATTGGAGAGGCTCAAATCAGCGAAGAGTTATAAAGAGTCTAAGAGGGTTAGGGAGGGAATTTCAGATTGTGGGGTCTTGGCAGATGATGGAGCAGTTAAAATCCAGGAGCCTCGATAGGTTGGATATCATGGGAGTGCTCTGGGAGATAGGGAGAGGGGGAGGACATGGACAAATCGGGAAACATAGATACGCATTTTAATGAAGTCATTGTTTGACTCGGAGCTAACATAGATCAGTGAGCACAACAGGAATGACAGACAAACTGAATATGGTGCAGATAACAACATGGCTGGCAGATTTTTGGGTGACTTCAGGTTTATGGAGAATAAACTGGCAGACCAGTTGGGACTTCAAGAATCTTCAAATCTACAGGCAATAAAAGCAGGTGTGAGGGTTTCAGCTGCAGGTACACTGAGGCAAGGCAAAGTTGTTGTTGTGGACCTAATTATTCATTGTGAAGGTGCAGATACATGATCAGCAGCTCATCTTAGAGCCAGAAGTTTCATAGGATTTATTCACCTACTATCATGTCAACCTGGGACTTTAAGAACACTACCGTCAGGCCCATTTTGCTCTTTCACATTTCTCCTTTTAAGTGTGGACAGTGTAAGCATGCACAGAGTTTGTGTGTTATTGGGCTGTGAGAAGTCAGGATTGTGTGGTATATTCATATTTAGGCACATGCATGGGGTACATGTGCCCATCTTAAAGATAGACACCATGTGGGCGACACAGGTGACTACAATGCTGACTGCAGGTAGGGAATCAAGTTAAATGTGTGGTGAAGCTATTGACATGAAATTTATGGCCAATAAATTTCTTGTGATCTGTATTTAAATATAGTAGCTAATTTGTGCATATCAAGTTCTCACAAGTAGCAGTAATCCTAAAATGTTTGAGTAATGAGATTGGTTGAAGGAATGATATGAGTTATATTTGAAGCTGGGATTGCTCTCATAGAGCTACAATCATAGAATCAAACAGCACAGTAGAGTCCCTTCAGCCCCTTGAGCCTGCTCTGACCTCTCTGCACTGATCCCACCTTCCAGCACTTGACCTCCCCAGCCTTGAATGTTATGACACTTCAAACATTCCTCAAAGAGAAGGGTGGGGCAGATCTGATAGAGCTGTTAAAAAATCACAAGGGGCCTCAGCAGACTGGAAACTGTTCCACTTGGCAGAAGGGTCAAAAAGACCAATTTAAAGTGATTTGCGAAAGATGCAATGGCGACACAAGTTGAAAAGCTTTCTTGGCAGCGAGTGGTTGGATCTGGAATGCGTTGGAGGCAGTTTCAGTCACGGTTTTTGTGTGGGAAGTAGATGAGCACCCAGAGAAGAAAATAATCGCAGGGCGAAAGTGGCTGGATGTGAGTGCGAGATACTCTGATACTCTTCCAGTGAGCCAGCACAGGCACAATGTGCTGAGTGTCTATGTGATTCTTTACATGCAAGTATTATCTCAGAATCTTTTTAATCAAGCTACTTAAGTAAAGACTGAAATCATGATGTGATTAGAATCTATTTCCGAGGTCATGCCTCCAATGTTGAACTGTTTTAAGGATGAATTAGTATCTGCTGATGATTCTTCTCAGTCAATTTTAGTTGATCATCTATACCCAAAATGCTCTAACGACTATGACTACCAGTGCAAGGGAAAGTGGAGGGTGTTGGAATATCTTCAAGAGTTTTGTATGAAGCTGCACAGTTCCCTTCTTGCAGAACCTATGGCCTGAAGGGAGAGACACTCCAATTGTCATTCAGGTCGCACAGTTTGCTTCTTAAGTCAGTGAATGTCTTATCTTCAATTTGACCCAGAAATTCTCTGTTGCTGTACCAACATGCTGCTGGTATTTCCTGTGAAAATATACAACATTCAGCAGAGTTTACAACAGATTGTTGGCTATCAGAATTTTTCGCACATTCACTCAAGTGTTTGCCTCCATCATCTTACTTTGGTTCTTCTGGTGGCACGGAAGACTTTTGAAGAAATATTATTAATTTATCTGTGAGAAGTCCAGGTCTGGTTCTACCTAAATGATGGAATCTTACTCTAGACCCAATTAATAATCCACAGAATTGTCCAGTCAACTTTCTGTTTGACACGCATTACATGCCTTTCAAAAACAAAATCCAATGTTTTATATGGGGCTAATTTTTACTTGGCACAGTTTTGTCCAATAACAGACCACTGTTTCTATTGTCTAGTGTAGTAAGATGGTTTCAATAAAGGTGCAACTGATTTTCTCACTGTTTAAAATACATCCAGAGTGTTCTTTGAGCCAAAGTCATGGATAATTGAATCTAATTTTCTACTTAGGCTGTAATTTTCAGAGTCTTCACATAGCCCATTTTTGGCTGTTATTTTCAGCCTCTGTGCTGTTTCTGACAGTGGAAGCAACCGATTTCTCAGATGGATCGCAGGTTTGCAAAATCTTATTCTCTGTGCAAAAAGTACATGTTAGGCCACTTTCCAATGTAAACAAGGTGATTTGCAGTGCACTGGTAGCCAAGGTAAACAATCGCTTCTGTACAATGTAAATGTG
This sequence comes from Stegostoma tigrinum, assembly GCF_030684315.1. Classification (NCBI taxonomy): domain Eukaryota; kingdom Metazoa; phylum Chordata; class Chondrichthyes; order Orectolobiformes; family Stegostomatidae; genus Stegostoma; species Stegostoma tigrinum. Next base: position 15,774,908 of record NC_081367.1, on the reverse strand, counting down.
GTTTTAGCCAGGATTGGAATTTGAACTCTGACCTGCCACTTGGGGATCTGTTGAAGTTTATAGCTGCTTCGGCTTCATCTTCTGGTTTTAATGTTAAACCTCAATCACCAGAAGTACCTTGATAACAAGTGTCCCTGCTCGTCAACAGTTTGTTAAAGGGTGTGACTGACAACAAAGTCTTTTGGCTTTCAAATCATAAAAATGATGCTTTGCTTGATAATATCTAGTGTGGAAGCACTGTGAAAACCTATCATCTTTTTGGGAAGGCTGTATTTAAAGATTCCTGTATAATTAACTTAAAGGGTCTGTACAGTCTCTTAGCTGACAGCCAACTGGATGAGTTCTGTTCCAATTGGCACTATGTCTAACTTCGAGAGTCACTGCACTGTTCCCTAGCATTTGACTTAAGACTGGAGAAAATTTGTGTCTTTCAAGCAGCAAGTCGTGTAGAAAAGGCAAATCTGGAAAATCACTTCAAATTGATCCATAACAAAAGGACAAGATGCTTAGATTCAAACCTGTGAAAAGAATGATGTAGGACCGATGCAATGTGCCTGTTGAATGCTGCTCTTGAGTTGAACAGTGGGGGGGGAGAAAAAAGAATAATTTTAACATGTTAGCTGATGCGACGGGGAGATTGCAGTTTATTTCTGAACATGACCAAGAACATATCCTTTGGTTGGAAGTGTGGAACTGAAATATTGCCAAAAGGAGGCGAGAAGTCATAGCTCATGTCTGGCCTTCATCAGAACTAGGAACAGGTATTTTTTTTAAATAGACACCAATTTGTACAAGATGATAAAAGGTTGGGCCATCATTGACATGGGGCTTACAACATGAACAGTTAATACTCAGTCTTAGTTCTCAGACCATGCGAATAAACTTTGATTATTCCATGGTTTTGCCTTGGGACTCAGAGTCTGACTGGCTGCTCTGAGACTTAAGATTGACAGTTAACTGTTTTTGCTGTGTTTCCATGCCAACAATGGTTCAACTCATCAACAACCCCCCTATCTGTTAATGCTGCAGAAATTGGTAACTTTTTTTTCATGTCTCTTTTATGTGCCCTAGACCTGATGACTGCAAGCTTTGACTTCTTGTCTCCATTTGGTGATGTTTAAGGTACATTCTTTATCGCCCTCATGTTACAGTTACTCACCTGCTTTGTCTTGTTAATTGTTCAGGGCTCACATGTCCCACTCCTTACAATGAAATACAAAATTCAAGGCTGGCACAGTAGCGCAATATTGAGGGAATGTTGCACTACTGTAGGCACTGACCCTTGGATCTGACAGTAAACAAAGTGCAGGATACTTGTCCCTGGTATCCTTGTCACGATCTACTCCTGGAATTCACATTTTTAAAAAAAAGCAGATTTTCTAGTTATTGTGTTGCTCCTTATGAGAGCTTGCTGTGTGCTACATTTCACTTCCAACACGTTGTCATGAACTACACTTCCATGAGCTGTGAAATGCTTTGGGATCTTCTGACTCATGGAAGATACTAGATAAATGCAGGTCTGTCTCTCTTTCAGAAATCAATATCCGTTTAAACTGAAATGATGCAAAATTTACAGAGAGAAAAGGAAGGGAAAGTTTTTGTAGAACTCCAGATGCTCAACAGTGCCAGCTCTCACTAAATTATGTAGTAAGAGGTTATATTCTATAGAGGAAACAGATTTGCGAAACTGGCACATCCACTTCAATACCTAATGGATATGTAAGAAAAAAAGCTTGTGGAAACAGAATGAGGGAGACCTGAGCTGTTCGGAATCTTTGAGAGAAAATCTTATATAAATGATCCTCTTGTGATATTCCACATTCATTCCATCTACCTGTTATTTTTTTTGAATGTAAGATGTATTTTTCTATTTTTAGTGTTTTCATGTGCTGAGTATCGACTGATTGTAAGGGGGGTAAAAAAGCACTTTTTCTTAAGAAAAGTAGTCAATTAAGTTAGAAATAAAAAGCCTTCAGTAAGGCTGTAATTCTAAGCATTTTTTACCACCAAACTTGCAAGCTTTCCTCAAACATACTACGTGCATCAACTTCCTCTGCATTCCTGCAGCAGACTCTTGCTTCCACTGGCATTCCCTTGTGTTTCCCCGTCATAATTTTTTATCCTCAGTGAAGTGCCTGAAAGTACAGATGAAACAATTGGATACCAACTGCAGGCTCTAAAAATACCAGTCAGGAATCCTCAGGAGAGCCTAGACGATCTGAATATGTATAAAGAACCACATTTTCCTCCTTTTATTAAGAGGCACCACTTTTGGCAACATGTCTTTAGACGCCCCGACTCTCAACTCTTAAGTTCTGGAATGCACTTCCTAAACTTTTACACCTTTTAATCCTATTTGAATGTTAGGTTTTGTCAAAGCTTTTGGCCATCTTTCAAAACGTCCTGGAGTCATGTTTTTGTCCAACTTTGATCTCAAACACAACAGAATATTTTATTATGTTATAAATGCTCAATGAATATGATTTTTTTTGTTGCTGTAGCAAAGTGTTCAGATAGATCCACACCCTCTTCTCCAAGATTTCTAGGGTTACTTAGAGTTGTGTCACAGTTGAAATCAGTTGCACGTCTTGACTTAGGTAAGAAAAGAGATAAGACAGTCGCAAGCAATGTCCACATTTGTTGCTCATTCTCAGTTGCTCTGGAAAAGGTTGTGCTGAGATACTGCCTTCAGCTGCAGTTCATCTGGTGCCGATACACCGATGGTGTTGTTAGGAAGGGAATTCCTGGACTTTGACCCAGTGAATCCGAAAGAACAGCAAAATACTTCCCCATCAGGATTGTGCATGGCTTGGATAGAATTTGAAAGTTAGTGGTCTTCCCATCTGTCTGTTGCATATGCACATCTAGTAGTGGATCTCACAAGTTTGGAAGGTGCTGTCAAAGGAGCCTTGGTAATGTGTTGCAATGCTTCTCGTGTTGTACACGTTGTGTTACTGCTGGAGGGAATGAATGTTCAATATCACGGAAGGGGTTTTGATGAAGCTGACTACTTTAACAGTGCTACAGTCTGCTTCTGAAGTGTAATCACTGTCATAATCTGGGGAGAAAGAAGCAGCAGCAATTTTAGCACAGCAAGGTCCTACAGCAGCGCTGAATTAAAAGTAGCAATTAATCGAGGAATAAATGTTGTCTGCGACGCTGGAAGCATTTTCCTCTTCCTCTTTAGACATGTGTCCTCTTTGTGCCAAATTCAGAGAGCAGACTGTGTCGCTTTAACCTGTCATCCTGAAGAACATTAGACAGTTCAGTACAGCTTCAGTATTATTGTCCTAGTGCATTAAAGTGTTGTCTTTTCCTGACATCTCAGCCAATATCTTTTCCTGACATCTCAGCCAATATCCTTTCCTCAGCCAACACAAAAAAACAAACTGACTGCCATCTCTCTGTGTTTTTATTTATGTGTCCAAATTAAGTCAACCCCTTTTCAAAATGACAATGACAGCAAGGGCTGATCCTGCCCATGTGAGGCACTTTGGAATATTTGAGAAATTTGATGAGTATATATGTGGGACCTGTAAGGACCAGGAAATGATGCTTTGAGGTAGTTACATGTCAAAGCCCGTGTGTGCTATTCTTAGGCAGGAATAGCCTATTTATTTTAAGTAGGTTACGCCTGCCTTAAAAGTAGAGGAGCACTCTTGCTTCTCTCAGCTTCTCTTTCAGGTAAATAATTTCCAAACAAACCTTTCATTTCTGCAAAAAATCATGTACAAGCTATCCATTAGGCACCATGTAAACCTGGGTTTTCTGAATGCAGCCAGCGCCACTGCCTCAAGGCAAAAACATTATTGTAGATGGAGCTTCAAAGAGGTTGTAAGGTCCTCAAATAAGATTCCAATTCTACTTATCAAATTTCTTTTCTTCTTCACCAATAGGATTAGAATTAACTTCCTGCCGCACTGGGATTCTGTTGTGTAATTTCATAGGTTCCACACAGTGTACCTGTGACAGTTACATCCTACTCTGTGGCATTTCAGTATAAAAGCTGCCTGCTTTGCTTTTAATCACTTTCTCAATGAATGGAGTCAGTGCAGTGTGTTCTTTCAATATGTTCTATGTATATACTGTACAGTAACATTGGCAAGCACAGAACACAGGTAATGAGTCAGTATGTGATCTTATAGTCACATAAATAGCTGTTAATTAAACTTCAAGTCCTCCAACTCAACAAGAATGCAATCCTTTTGGTATATGTTACTTGTGTTAACATGCAGGGCCGCACTCAGTCCATAGATTGGAAATGACATCTGACCCAAGAAATCATGCCCTGCTTAATTGCCTACTTCAAGTTTGAACAACAGAACCAAGAATTTTCCAGACCCCTGTTTCTGCCACATTTGTGCGCATGTAAAGACATTTCCAGTGGCACACTTAAACAAAAATGCATTTAAGAAGGAGTAAAGTGGAAACAACGTGATCCACAATAAGTAACTCAGGGGGATCTGAATATTAGTCAACTCTCAACTGACATTACACTTCAAAAGAAAAACCAATCTGAGCATTAACTGAATTTCAAGATTTGAGAAACCAGTCCATCTTTATAGCTGCACCCAAACTTCATATTGTACACTGTACATGATGTGAAAGACCTGCATCAAACTAGGCATTCTCAGTCTGCATAAGTGCAGACACAGCTACAGAATATCAGGCCTTTAAACATGTAAAGATAAAGAAGCGGGGCCGAGTGGGAAATTCACAAGGACCTGCCAATCTGTAAACATTTTTCATCATAGTTAATTTGCAAGTGATCTTGGGAGGTTCATTTTTACTAAATTTGGAGATAATGGCTTTATAGTCTTCATTAACGTAGAACATTACAGCACAGTACAGGCCCTTCGGCCCTCGATGTTGTGCCAACCTGTCATACCGATCTGAAGTCCATTAAGCACATCTACACACAAGATGAATACCTTGTGAAATAGTCAACAACTTTGTAGTCAGTATTTAATAATTTATTCGAACATACAATCCATGACACTTTCCAGTTATTAATAAAAATTGCAAAAATGCAGTTTAAAATGTCACCTGTTTTCTGTATGAGATATTAGGTATCATCTACAAGAAAATGTAAAGGAACTTGTTTTTTAAGAGTGTTCACGTGGGATCTATGATGTCCATGCATTTTTCATTCAGTTTGTTTTCTCCCCTATGTTAGGACCTCCGACAGCACCAGAAAATCCCATCTCCACAACAAATGAGACCTCCATCATCCTGGAATGGAGCCCACCAAGGGACAGCGGTGGCAGGAATGACATTACTTACAATGTTCACTGCAAGAAGTGTGCGGGGGACAGCAGAAGGTGCAGTGTCTGTGGTAGCGGTCTCCACTTCATCCCCCGCCAATTTGGATTAACATACACAAAAGTTCTTGTTACCAATTTGCTGCCCCATACGAATTATACCTTCAACCTTGAAGCTTTGAATGGAGTCTCGGAGCTGAGCTCCAGGCCTAAGCAGTATGTCTCTATCAATGTCACAACAAGCCAAGCAGGTGAGTGGATGTCTGTTGCCAATTGTGAAACATTACTTTGAACTGGGTTGCCATAGACTTGATTTGAAATGTGCCATTTCTAGGAACAGACTTCTGTCTGGGGTCATTAGTCATAGAAAAGTGGAGTTTACCTCTGTTTTTGGTAAAGGAAATATTTTGGGCTTTTGCTTTAGAAAAAAACAAGTAAAGTGATCAATGTTCAGTTATATTGCATAATAGGAACATAAAAGATAGAACAGGATTTTCTGTCACCATTTTAGGTTGTGTAGTGGAAAATCTTAGGAGACAAATCCATCCAGCTTTGTTTCTTTCATTCTTCTCTCAAATAGTTCCATATTGGGTTTATAATGAAGCAGTTTTAGCCTTCAAGTAAGGTCAAATGTCCTCTTTATTTTAGCTCCTGTCAACTTATACCATGAGTCTCAGCAAACCATGTGAGGAATTACAGACAATGCTTATCTTATTGTTCATTGCTCTTGATCCCACACAATTCCATTTTCCGTTGCACATTAAGTAGGAATTAGAATCTAAGGCTAATTTTCTTTTCCTTTGCCCGGAGATGGTGTAACCTCACGTGAGCACCCTGACTGAAAATCAGCATGGTCTAAAAGCGAAATTAGTGTGATTGTTGTGAAAGTGTGTTTTACGTTTAAAAGGAATCCGATTTTGTCTTCCTCTCAATATTCTGATAACAGCGGGTAATCGTGGGTAATAGTGATACAATTATTCCCTGTAATCTCAGTCTCTGTCTCTGGAGATGCATGTATTTGGTTTAGAATTTGAGTTTGAGACAGTCAGTCTAATATGAACAATTTCACGGGTTACATTTTTTGCCACTGTGAAAATCAAGATTGACTTGACAATTTGTGAACTTGTGCCAAAGGGATTAGTCAGTATGTACTTGAACAATCAGAGCCAAGCGATTGCACTGCTAATGATCCACAACTCTAATCACTTTGCACAGTTGTAATTGCTCCTCTCTCAAAGCTATTCATTTGTAGATCCACTTGTGTGCTGTAAGAGCAATGGCAAAATGAAGTGCTTACTGCACAGTTGGAAAATACTGTAAAACCATATGGCTGGTTTTCTTTTAGCTACAATGCATTTTTATTCGATTAATTTCGAGGCTCGAGTGCCCAATGTATTCCCAGATGTACTTTGATGGAGGAAGTATGTCAGTCTTGGCAGGGTTTTCCAGGGAAGGGAGAGAGAATTACATGGAGGAATTTCATTCAAGGTCATTCTTATTTCCAGTAGATTAACCTTGGCCCCATTGCTGCCCAGAGGGCTGATTGATTCATCCACATTCCTGATGAAGTGAAATAATGTGGATGTGAGGGAAGGGAGGAGGATGTGATTAAAACAGCAAATTTTCATCAAGGAAATGAGATTACTTTGAAGAAAGCAGTCTGATTGATGGGATGTTTAAACCAAAAATTAAAGGACACCTCAAACAAACAGGACGTGTTTATCCTTGAGCTTCAGTGAAATAAACACCCAGTGTCTAATTAACAGTTAGATTCTTTCTTTTCCAAACCGCATATTGTTTGGGCCCCTTCTTGCTGAGGTCCCAGGCTTGGCATTATAAAATAGGATATTTGCTGGCTTCCTGGATAGCTAAGCTTGCTAAATCCAGTGAGACCCGAGATTCAATTTGTGGTCTGTGCTACATTAGCTAACACAAGCTACAGTGGCTGTGATGGCTCAATACTCTCTCAAACCCTTGTGCAGAGGAGGAAAAAATTAGCCTGCACACCCATCACTGATTGTCTGTCGTCTGGCCTCTCTCTGCAATTAATAGTGAGAAAGCGGGACTTGCTACTATTCCCATCTCAATACTGTAGTATAAAGGGAAAGGTCACATTATTAGGTGGCACAGTGACCATGCAGAAGCAGAAACACAGGTCTGCAGTGCCACCTCACTCTTAGAAACATCGGATCAGAAATAAAGATGGCACTGCCCATTTAATCACACTGCAAGTTAGTTTATAACCAAAATCTGATCCAGGGTGGAGTTAGCCCTCAGCCTGCAGGAAGTAAGAGGGACAGGACCAACAGTGGCGGAAATGCAAGCTCAGAAGCACAACCTGCCAACTTGTGACTCCATTTTGCAGAGAAGTATAACTGCTTGTTTTCATTGTTACAAAGCTGCCATTCTTGGCAGGCATATCCTGGCACAGAAAGCACAGTCATTACCGGTGCCATCTGCACTCACACACAGATGGCCATCTAGGCACTGGCAACACCCAGAAAAGTAGAAACCTAGAAATGAGGAGCAGGATTAGTCCATTCAGCCTTTGAGCCTGCTCTGCCATTCAATATGGTCATGGCTGGTCCTCCAACTTGATACCCTGTTCACTCTTTGATCTCTTTCATCCGAAGAACTGTATTTATCTCCTTTTTGTTTTGTTATCCCTACAGTGTGAAAACAGGCCAAATGGCCCATGGAGTTCACAACAAACCTCCAAAGAACATCCCTCCCAGGCCCGCGTCCCTACCCTATCCCTATATCCCTGCATTTCCCATGGCCACTCCAGCTATCCTACACATCCCTGGACACTTCAGGAAATTTTAGCATGGCCAATCCACCTAACCTGCACATCTTTGGACTGTGAGGAAGAAACTGGAGCACCCAGAGGAAACCCACACAGACATGGAGAGAATGTGCAAACTCCACACAGACAGTTGCCTGAGGGTGGAATCAAACCCAGGTCTCTGGCCCTGCAGAGCAGCAGTGCTGCCCCCGTTCCTTCTTGAAAATATTCAGTAGAACATAGAACATAGAACATAGAACATAGAAAAGTACAGCACAGTACAGGCCCTTTGGCCCACAATGTTGTGCCATGGAATAATCCTAATCCAAAAATAAAATAACCTAAACTACATTCCCTCAAATTCACTGCTATCCATGTGCATGTCCAGCAGTCGCTTAAATGTCACTAATGACTCCGCTTCCACGACTACCACTGGTAAACTTTTCCATGCGCTCACAACTGTCTGGGTGAAGAACCTCCCTCTGACGTCTCCTCTATACCTTCCTCCTAACACCTTAAAACTATGACCCCTCATGGCAGTCAATCCTGCCCTGGGGAAAAGTCTCTGGCTATCGACTCTATCCATGGCCTCCCATTACCTTGTACACCTTGATCAGGTCACCTCTCTTCCTCCTTTTCTCCAGAGAGAAAAGTCCGAGCTCAATCAACCTCTCCTCGTAAGAGAAGCCCTCCAGCCCAGGCAGCATCCTGGTAAACCTCCTTTGCACCCTCTCCAAAGCCTCCACATCTTTCCTATAATAGGGCGACCAGAACTGGAAACAATATTCCAAGTGTGGTCTCACCAGGGTTTTGTAGAGCTGCAGGATAACCTCGCGGCTCTTAAACTCGATCCCCCTGTTAATGAAAGCCAAAACACCAAATGCTTTCTTAACAACCTTATCCACCTGGGTGGCAACTTTGAGGGAGCTATGCACTTGAACACCAAGATCCCGCTGTTCCTCCACACTGCTGAGAATCCTGCCTTTAATCCTATATTCAGCATTTAAGTTCGACCTTCCAAAATGCATCAGTTCGCATTTATCCAGGTTGAACTCCATCTGCCATTTCTCACCCTAGCTCTGCTTTCTGTCAATGTCTCGCTGAAGGCTGCAATAGCCCTCGATACTATCAACAGCACCTCCAACCTTTGTGTCATCAGCAAACATACTAACCCACCCCTCAACCTCCTCATCCAAGTCATTTATAAAAACTACAAAGAACAGAGGCTCAAGAACAGAGCCCTGTGGGACACCACTCAGCACTGACCTCCAGGCAGAATACTTACCATCTACAACCACAGTCTGCCTCCTGTCAGCCAACCAATTCTGAATCCAGACAGCCAAATCACCCTGTATCCCATACCTCCTGACTTTATGAATGAGCCTGCCGTGGGGAACCTTATCAAATGCCTTGCTGAACTTCATGTACACCACATCCACTGCTCGACCCTCGTCAACCTGTCTCATGACTTCCTCAAAGAACTCAATAAGATTTGTAAGGCATGACCTTCCCCTCAAAGCCATGCTGACTCCCTTTAATCACGCTATGCTTTTCCAGATAGTCATACATCCTATCCCTCAGAATTCTTTCCAAAACCTTGCTGACCACAGACGTAAGACTGACTGGTCTGTAATTTCCAGGGATTTCCCTATTCCCTTTCTTGAAAAGACGAACAACATTTTCCTCCCTCCAATCTTCCGGTACGACTCCTGTGGAGAGTGAGGAAGCAAAGATCTTCGCCAGTGGTTTAGCAACCTCCTTTCTCCCTTCCCGAAGCAACCTAGGATAAATCTGGTCTGGCGCTGGGGACTTATCAATCTTAATGTTTGCCAAAATTTCCAGCACATCAACTTCCTCAATCTTGATCTGTTCAAGCCTGTTTTCCTGCTCCTCAAAGTTCTCATTCACAACAAGGCCCCTTTCCTTAGTGAAAACCGAAGCAAAAAACTCATTTAGGGCTTCCCCTATCTGCTCAGACTCCACGCACAAGCCCCCTATGCTATCCCTGATCGCCCCTACCTTCTCCCTGATCATTCTCTTATTCCTCACGTATGAGTAAAATGCCTTTGGGTTCTCCCTAATCCTTCCTGCCAAGCCTTTTTCGTGCCCCTTCCTGGCCCTCCTCAGTCCACTTTTGAGCTCCTTCCAAGCAAGCCTGTAATCCTCTAAAGCTGTGCTAGACCCTTGCTTCCTCCACCTTACGTACGCTGCCATTTTCTTTTTAACAAGAAGCACCTCTGTTCCCATCATCCAAGGCTTCTTCATCTTACCCCTTCTTACCTGTCTCAGAGGAACAAATTTATACATCACTCTCAACAACTTCTCCTTAAACAGCCTCCACATGTCTGCTGTGCCCTTTCTGTGGAACAATTGCTCCCAATCTGTACTTCCCAACTCCAGTCTGATAGCGTCATAGTTTCCTTTACCCCGGTTAAATATCTTCCCTTGGTAACTGCTCCTTTCCCTTTCCATGGCTATGGTAAATGTAAGGCTGTTGTGGTCACTGTTGCCAAAGTGTTCTCCCACCGCAAGATCTGACACCTGTCCTGGCTCATTGCCGAGCACCAAATCCAAAATGGCCTCCCCCCTCATTGGCCTGTCCACATACTGAGTAAGGAAACCCTCCTGAACACACTTGACAAAAACAGCTCCATCCAAACCATCTGTGCTAAGGAGGTTCCAATCTATATTGGGAAAGTTGTAGTCACCCATAACAACAACCCTGATACGTTTGCACTTTTCAACAATCTGCCGGCCAATGAGTTCTTCGATCTCCCTACTGCTATTTGGGGGTCTGTAGAAAACCCCCAGTGAGGTGACTGCTCCCTTGCTGTTCCTAACTTCCACCCATACTGACTCAGTCGATAAACCTTCGTCGGCAACCTCGGCCCATACCACCTCAGTAGACGAATCCTCATCAAAAGTTCTTTCAGCCACGGTTATACTGTCCTTCAATGTTATGGTCTCAACCACTTTCCAAGACACGGAATTCCACAAGCTGACTGCTGTCTGGGTGAAGAAATCTTTCCTCATTTCAGTCCTAAAAGTCCTTAAACCTAGACTGTGATCCCTGGTTTTGGAGCCTTTGGTAATCGGGAAATGAAAGATGATTAGGTTAATGATGACTGTGTAGGTGGTAATGCTGCTGTGCCATTGCCAGAATGAACCCTTGGAACTGAGAGTCCAAGAGGAGCAGAGGAGAAACACTTTACTGAAGAGCTAAGTTCAATACAATGTGTATTGGAAAGAGAGGTATAGTATGGCAGAAATTGTGGGAGAGTCACTCAAAGGTTAAAGACAGGATAGAGGTACAAGGATTCAATGTAATCTCTGAGAACCCAATGCTCAGAAGATCCCCCAGGTGTATCAGATCCACAAGAGAAGAATGAGACAGGCTTGAGGCTATGAACGGAGCACAGATACAGCAGTTGTCGTCTAAAGCAATGGTCACAGCAGTGTACTGTCAAAGCAAACACCATTGTTCATGTGGGGAGGCCAGAAGAGAGGACAGGGTAGGGGCTTATACCATGAAGACAGGGAGCTGGTTGAAAAGTCCAAGATGGTCCTGAAATTGGCCTTGGTTAAAGCTAAATCAGAAATAGTCGGCCCACTGAGAGGGCTGCTATCTTCTTTGAAGTGGACCCTGCTGATTTGAGATGTTGCTGTAGAGCCCAACAACAACTACTATTTCTGACGGTTTAGTGAATGAACCACAGTGAAGCACCTGATCCCAGAAGGAATTCCTGTTGCCTTTGTAACTGCCCATGCTGGGAAAATGAGTCAGAGACTCTGGTGGATTTTCAGCATAAGCTTTTATGGTAACAGTATTCTTGGCAGCACCAAGGAGCTTGCTCCTGTGTTCTTTGCCTTCCTTGTTTGGATATTTTAGGATACTGAAGGTCCCAATGAACGCATGAGATAGGTGTGAGTGACTCAGAGATAGCAAGAACTGCCAATGCTGGAGTCAGATAACAGTGTGGAGCTGGATGAACACAGCAAGCCAGGCAGCATCAGAGGAGCAAGAAAGTTGACATTTCAGTCAGGACCCTTCTTCAGAAAATGTGACAACTATGTTGTGAATTGAAGCCTCGCTTCCACTAGAGTGTCACATGGCATATCACAGTGTACTGCCTTGCACAACTAATAAGACATGACTAATGATATCTGTTCATAGGATCTTGGGGCGAGAAAGCAAAGACTGGAGCAAAGTTAAGTAAATGTGATTGATCTGGATCTGACAGACAGGATAAATATTCCTTTTATTAATGGAGTAATATACAATACAGGCATGTTTGTCTCATGAATAGATAACCAAGGAAATGTATCATTTAACTAATGGTCTGACTTCATCTCTGTTTAAGTGAATGTGATCCTGAAGGAAAGAAGGAGTAAGGATAGTATCACTCTGGCTTGGCAGGGACCAGACCATGCTAATGGTGTCATTGTGGAGTATGAAGTTATCTACTATGAAAAGGTCAGTATTGAAAACTTCTCAGAATTCCTGATTAATACATAATCATTGACTAAATAATATCCAAAAAGTAGCAAAACATGTTCAAGCACCAAGGCACCTCTCTGCAGAGTGGTGGGCCATTGTTCAATCCCCTGTACTATTCAGTCCCAAACTGAGCCATGTTCTATGGGGAGACAATGAGTGAGACAAATCAGCCACAGAAGGAGAAATGGTTATTGCTAAAATCATGGGAATGGATAGATAATGTGGTGTTTAATTTGTGCTTCATAAAGGGGTCAAGAATCAAAAGCACAGATTTGAACTGCTTTGTAAAAAGTACAAATGGTGAGGTGAGAAAATCTTTTCAAGCAGTGAGTAGTTAGGGAATGGAATGTATTATCTATAAGTGTGGCTCTAGTGTGGGGCAGGTTCAACTGAGGCATTCAAGATGGTATTGGATCATTATTTAGATAGAAATAAAATGTAAGGATATGGGGAGAAAACAAGAGATTGGCAGCAGATAATGCGGCTCATTTTAAAGAGCTACTGCAAATGTAATTGGGTCAGAAAGACACCCTCCTGCAAGGTAACATTATGGGTTATGTGTTTAAATTTGCAGGAGTCCTAATTGTGTGAAGGTGAGATACAAATGTGAATGTAAGGAAAACATCCAATTGGAGATTTTTGATCAGTGAGTGATAGGGATGCAGTGCATTGAACAGAATGAGAAACTAGTGGTACATTGTAAGAAGTAGCATTTGACAAGATATTTGATGTCTTGGATCAGTTTAGTGAGATAATTGAACATTTGCTGCAGCATTGCATCTAGATCATTCACACTAGATATCTGTGTGATATAAAAGCCAAGAGAACTGTGGATGCTGTAAATCAGGAACAAAAACAGAATTTGCTGGAAAAGCTCAGCAGGTCTGGCCTCATCTATGAAGAAAAATAAGAGTTAACGTTTTGGGTCCAGTGCCCCTTTCTGTGCAATATAATTTGCTTGAGCTAGTGGCTTTTGGGTTTTGGTCAGTGCAGCTGAAGGGGTTTAGCAATGAACTTGTAGTTATTTCTGTAGCTGTGATTATTTATTTTTTAAAAAATGTTGAGAAAGACTGTTCCTAGTGATTAATTGAAATTTGTTTACATTGAGAGAGATTTACTGAGTGAGAACCATAAACAGTTGTGCAGTAATCTTTTAGTTTAGAAGGTCAGAGATTAATCCTCTTTCCATCTTTCGATAAGATTAAACATCCGTGAATTGGAAAAATTGTTTGGGTTTTAGTTCTACAGAAATTTTGGGTGAGGCTGGATGCATGAAACAGTGGTTCTTAATAATAGGAGATAGTTTGAAACAGTTAAGAAATAGGCTACTCCAGTGTGTAAGCAGCTTCATTTAAAAGTTTCAGACCAGAACTATTTGGTTTTAATCCTGCAAGTATTATTTGAAGCTGAGAAAGCCTAAGCTCAGAAATTCTAAGCTCAGTTGTATGAAAGCACGAAGAACAGATTATCAGATTTTCAAGTTAGGATTTAAAGCCGCTGTTAAACCTGAAAAATATGAAAGAGAATCTTTTCAGTATTAATGCATTTGGACTTCACTGCATGCTTTAAAATCTTCACTTCTGTGTTATATGCAAATAGTTTGGTTTATTCCATTTTATCTTCATTTCTTCTGTGTTATAAATTTCTGTTTTATTGTTAAGACCCAACCTGCAGAATTGCATGCCTATATATAAAGTATGATTCCACCTTATTAAAACAAAAAAAAAGATTGATTAAGCCAGGTTTTGGCCTAGGATCTGACATCTCCAGTAACAATATCATCTGCTTTGAAAACAGATGAATACTTGCTGGAAATAAATTGGAAAACCTCCTGGGATTCAGTGGGCAGAATTGCCTCTCCCTGTGCTGTAAGGACTCCAGGGCTATCCAACACAATTTGCCCTCCCTATATGTAGATTAAGCTAATGGACGGGTGCATGAATAGGAAGGGTTTAGAAGGCTATGAAGGGTCTATTCTCACACTGTATGATTCTATGCATTTATGCACTCCTAAGCTGAACAACAATTAACTCTTCTTTCAATGGCTTTAATGCCATTTATTATGAAATGGATCTGCTGTAACGTTTCAAATTTTTAAAACTCGTCTGTGGGATGTGGGCATCACTGGCTGAACAACATTTATTACCCATCCCTAATTGCCCTTGAGAAGGTGGCAATGAGCTGCCAACATTTGCTGAACCGCTGCAGTCCACCTGCTGTGGGTTGACCTACAATGCCATTAGGGAGGGAACTTAAAGATTTTGACCCAGCAACAGTGATGGAACGGTGATATATTTCCAAGTCAGGATGGTGAGTGGTTTGGAGGTGAACTTACAGGTGGTGGTGTTCCCATATGTCTGCTGCTCTCATCCTTCCAGATGGAAGTGGTCATGGATTTGGAAGGTGCTGTCTGAGGATCTTTGATGAATTTCTGCAGTGCATCTTGTAGATAATGCACACTACTGTTAGTGAGCATCAGTGGTGGAGGGAGCCCAGATTTGTGGGTGTGATGCCAATCAAGTGAGCTGCTCTGCCTTGGTTAGTGTTAAGCTTCTTGAGTGTTGTTGAAGCTGCACCCATCCAGGCAAAGTGGGGAGTATTCCATCACATGCCTGCCTTGTACCTTGTGGATAGTATAGTGTTCTGGTTTGCAATAGAATTTGCTGATTTAAGGTGGTTCAAACCACCAGACATGCTAGGATTTAGACATGGGCTTATTTAGGAAATGTGAAGTGAAGAAGGCAGTAGACATGTGTTTCAGGGCAAAAAAATCTTTGTGTTTATTGAAAATACAAAAGGTAAGTATAATACAAGAAATGTAGGTAAATGCAATAAACAGGGAAATTAACACAGTCAACGATAGCAGATAGGAATACAATTAAATACACTATAAGCTAAATTAAATACTGTTAGAACCTAAAATCTAACAGTTTTAATCACTGAAACTTTAATTGGGCTTCCTACCCGTGGGCTCCCAAGCACTGCCACCACCTGCATTCTACCCCTTTCTAGACAGGTGGGAACTTCTGAGTCTCAGGAGTTTTAGCTCACCAGTGAGGAAAACATGGTTTTAAAGTATGCCCAGTTGCTGAAGTTCTTGCCATCGCTTCTCTTGGTTCAGACGAGGTCCAGGCCTGGAAGGTCTTGTTTGGATAACGCTTTATTGGCTGCCCCCCCCTCCTCCCGGATAACAAAATGTGTAGCTGGATGAACACAGCAGGCCAAGCAGCATCTCAGGAGCACAAAAGCTGACATTTCGGGCCTAGACCCTTCATCAGAGAGTCCACTTTTGTGCTCCTGAGATGTTGCTTGGCCTGCTGTGTTCATCCAGCTACACACTTTGTTATCTCGGATTCTCCAGCATCTACAGTTCCCATTATCACTGATACAACCCCCCTCTTGGATGTTCTTTGTTGTAATTATGCTGTTGGGTTGGCTCCCCAGTTCAGCCTGTCTGTTTGGTCTGTGTGCTTCTTGGTTCCAAAGCTGCATGTTGGGGATGGAAGCCTGTGGTGAAGCTGTTTGTGCAGAAGCTTGTTTTAACAAAAAGGCATTCCCTCAGGTCAGACCAGGGCTGGCCGTTACACCCACTGTTTGCCCTGTTATCTTCCCTCAAATCTGTAGTTTTCGTTAAGCTCTTCATGGTGTCTTCTGAAGTTAATTGATCAAGGGTTAGCATATGTGTGAATGGATTTTGTTTGAGGTTGAATGTCAGGTATCTCTGTAGGCTCTGCACTAACTGTGCTGGCTAGCCTGAGGTGTGAAAATTATTTTCGGCTGGGTTTGGTTTGATTGATTTTTCTTTTAGAGAGCAGGTGTAAATTAGGATTCCAGGCTGAACAAAGGTTTCACAGCCACCCATGTGTTTATGTATTTTCCCCAGAGCCTAGCCTGGCTGTCCTCTTTACTCATAAAAGTTTTGAAAAATCCAGGATCTTGTCCAGTTATTTAGACGATGGGAATTTTTGCTCGATCCCACAATGGTGGACAGATTTTGGGAAGTCATGTGGCGAGGGGAGTTACTCAGCACAGTATTCCTAACTTCTGACCTGCTGTTGCAGCCATTGTGTTTGCATGGCAAGTCCAGGCAGGTTTCTGGTCAATGTTGACCCCCAGGATATTGATAGCAGGGGGAATCAGTACTATTGCCAGAATGCTAAGAAGGCCCATAGCCTTTGCAGTATCCAGTACCTCCAACCATTTCTTAATGTAAAGTGGAATGAATTGAATTGCTTGAAGACTGGTGTCTGTGATGCTGGGGACCACTGGAGGGGGCTGAGCTGGAGTAGCCACTCACTACTTCTGGGTGAAGATTACTACCAATGCTTCAGCTTTACCTTTTGTATTAATGTGATGGGCTGTTCCATCATTGAGGATGGGAATCTTGGAGTCCCCTCCTCCAGTGACTTCTTGAATTGTCTACTACCATTCACAACTGGATGTGGCAGGACTGCAGAGCTTAGATTTGATCGTTTGGTTGTGGAATCGCATAGCGGTGTCCATCACTTGCTGTTTGGTATGTAAGTAATCCTGTTTGTTGGCTTCACCAGGTTGACATCTCATTTTCAAGTATGCTGCTCATGGCACACCCTCCTGAACTCTCCATTTAACCAGGGTTTATCCCTGGCTTGATGGTAATGGTTGAGTTGTGTATATGCCAGGTTACAGATTGTGCAGGAGTACAATTCTGCTGATGGCCCTCAGTGCCTCATGGATGCCCAGTCTTGAGTTGCTAGATCTGTGAGCCAGTCTTGGCTGTGGACATTGAAATCCCCCACCCAGAGTGCACTGATTCATCAGCTGAGGGAGGATGGTACATGGTAGTCAGCAAGAAGTTTCCTCGTCCATGTTTACCCTTGAAGCCGTGAGACTTAATGGGGTCCGGAGTCAATGTTGAGGACTGCCAGGGCAATTTCCTCCTGAATGTATATCACTGTGCCACCATCTCTGTGGGTTCTGTCCTTCTGGTTGGTCAGGACATATCTAAGAATTGTAACGGTGATGACTGGGACATTGTCTGCAAGGTATGACTAAGTCAGGCAGTTCCTTCAACAGTCTGAGAGACATCTGTCTCAATTTTGGCACTAGCTCCCAGATGTTAGTAAGGAGGACTTTGCAGGGTAAAGAAGGCTGTCTCTGCTGCTGACTTGTCTCCTACCTCGGTCGATTGTGAGCGGCCTCTCCGGTTTTATTTCTTTGTTGAGACTTTGGAACAATTCTTAGAACTGAGCGGCTTGCTATGCCATTTCAGAGAGCAGTTGAGAGTGAACCACATTGCTGTTGGTCTGGAATATCACATAGGCCAGATCGGGTCAGGAAGGCAGATGAGTTTTACTGAAAATCAACCATGGTTATTTGGTCATCAGTAAATTCTTAATTCCAGATTTTTTGTCTCAGATTCAGATTCCGCCATCTGCTGCGGCTGGATTAACAGTCTCGCTGCAAGACCAGTCCATTCCTATGAAACTACCGGAATCTGCTAATCTGATTCTCAGAAAGATTGTGTTTCTCTTCCTAGATGCTGCTGGTGTACCTGATTAAGAAAGACACGAAGCTGACAGCAGAATGTCTTTTCATGTTCCATTTTTGTCATGGAACTACCCCAGCACTACCCCCGCAAGCCAGAATTGTACAAATAAAAACCATATCTCAACCCAGATTACTTTACTGAGCATCCTAATTGTCGCAACTATTCTGTGAGACGATCCCTTTCATCCCGTTGAAATTTTATTGTGTGTTGTTTCTTGACTTCTGACGAAAAGGAAGAATTATCTTGATTCTGACAGATATCCTATCACCTGGAATCACAAACACTCCTGCAGCCAGTGATAAACATCTCTGTGTCATTCCAAGCAGAGTGATAGAACTAACGTTTCATTGGGTATCAGGGAGCAGGGTGTTTGGCCTTTCTGTTTTACCAAATGCTAATTCTAAAGGAAGGTGCCAGCTTTATGAAGAAGTACAAGTGCAGGGGAGGATGTGTGGATTGGCACGCACTGGGTGTGAAACAGCAATAGTGAGACACAGGCTGGTGAATCTGCAGTCAGCTTCCATTGCATCCAGATCAGAGATAGAGCAAACAGGCTATGATTTATTTTGATTCCCAACTTGTTTTATATGACTTCAACCAACTTTGTCTGTGATGGGATGAATTCCTGAGGCCACTCAAGTCAGGAAATGAGGTGCTAAGACCCCCCAAAGTAACAACAACAGCTGCTGTGTCAATGGCAATAATTTTTAGTGCAGGCTGGAATGATTGTAACAAAGTCAGCCAGGTGGACCTCATAGAATGTGAGTTCCCTGATTGGGGTTGTTAGCCTGGTTCAATCAGGGAGCCCTGGCTGACAGATATAAACAGGAGCGTCAAGGGTCTGCTCCGACTGACAGCTGGCTTTGAGTTAGGTACGTCTGTGTCATGTATTGTGCATGTGTAAATAAAGGATAATTTGGTGACAGGATACTGGCTTCTTTGGTGTTATTTCACAGGCTATTTTTGGAGAGACAAGTTCAAGGCCCAGAAAGACTAATAACCTCCACAAAGTCAGAGGTCCATTTGACCCTGCAGAAGTCTGGTTTGGGATGGGTTCAGGAGACCAATTGGGACTTTGCAGACTTCCTCCAGCTTTCTGAAGTGGCAGGGGCAGATCAATTGCTTGGACATGGGCACCCGGGCAAAGATTCATAAATGTGTCAAATGCCCTTGTTATTTTTATCCAGAATGTGGGGGAGATGGTATGAAGTGAGAATGGATTACTAGTCTAGTGACAGAGGCTCAGGCTAAGACACTGCAGACATAGATTCAAGTTGTATCCTGGCAGTTAATGGTTCTTAGATTCAATTAACAGAAACTGGAATTGAAGGTTAGTTTCATAGTGACAATGAAATTATCACCAACATCCTAGAAAAGCTCATCTGGTTCACTAATATCCTTCAGGGAAGTAAATCTGGTCTGCCCCATACGTGATCCGTATCCACACCAAATGTGTTTGGCTCTGTCCTCTGAAATGATCCAGAAAGCCATTCAGTTCAAATGCTGGCCTTGTTGATGATGCCCATATCCCATGAAAGGATAAAGAAGAAAGATCTCCGATATCTACCGGGGTTGGGGGTGACCATTACCCTACAGATGTTTCAGAGCAGAAGGAGTCCAGTCACTGTACAATAATTGCACCTTTTATGTTCATTGCAACAGAATCAAAAGGACCAAAACTACACAGTTTTAAGAACCAAATTGAACAGCATGACAGTGGACGGTCTAAAACCAGGCACGACATATGTGTTTCGGGTCAAGGCTCACACTAGCGGAGGACACGGCACTTATGGTGGTGAAATTGAGCTGGAGACCAGTCAAGAAGGTAAGCACAGAAAAATCAACTGACAACAAACCATATTGATGACAAAACATGAAGATTATAGCACAGGAATAAACTGAAGCCAGCAATGACCCTATTTGCAGTCATTGACAGCAAAGATTCTGGAGGAAATATTCAGAGATTTGAAATGAGCACATTTTTGGGCAGATGCAGGAATTACTTGACATGCAGTGGTGATGATGACAATATTGTAGGTGGGTACATCCCTGCAGCTTTAAGGAATTTGCAACTGCAATACAAGTACCCTGTTGAGATTTGTCACGAGAAGCAGTGCTGCTTTGAGTTAAAATGCTCATAATGCACTAATAATAAAGGTAGCTTTTGAATGACCAAGAGGGAAAGTGTCTTAAACTCAATGTCCTTGAATACAGATACTGTGAGTCAAAATTACAAGAATTCATAGCATGTTGATACACTTGTTCAAAGGCATAGCATGACTGGCAATCGTAAAGGTATAATGATTATTCTCTGGAGTGGATTATTACGTTTTTATTCCCAGCTAGAGAGAGCTAATACTTGATCAGACAATGATAATGGTGTTCACTTCTGAAGGCTCGGAGCTTTTTTCTATATACAACAGGACTATGAACCAACATTATAAAGAATAACTTTTACAAGCGTTCGATAAATCCTGAGTCATTTTTAAAGCCTTCACTGACCAAATCTGTTGGGCCGAAGCTATGTTTGATTTGATTCTTGCAGAGCTAATCACAGGCTGGCTGTGTTAATCTTTGAGTTGCAAAGAATGAAAAGATCTGTGAATCTGTGCATGTGAGTACATATGTTTGGACTCTACAGAAAGACCATTGAATCAACTAAATAGGCTTAAAGGTCCTGAAATACCAAAGAAGAAGCTCCTAATAAGCTTGCTTGTTTTAATGCGAACATATGAATCAAGAGTAGGAGAAGGCCGTTTGGATCCTTGAGCTTGACCCACCATTCCAAAGGAACATAGCTGATTTGATTCATATTCCTTCATACCTCCAATAACCCTTGACTCCCTTGAGTCAAAAATCAATATTCCTTTGCCTCAGTGGTGTTCAATGACCCTGCATTCACCACCCAGTGGATTCCAAAGACACTCAACCCTCTGAGAGGAAAAGTCTTTGTTTCCTCTAGAGAGGAATATGGAAGCTAGAGAACTTGGAGACATAAATAGTGATATCTTGAAAAGTGTTGATATTACGGATGAGATGGTGCTGGGTGTCTTAAAATGCACAAGGGTGGATAAATCCTCAGGACTTGATCAGATGTACCCCAGAAGTTTGCAGGAAGCTAGGGAAGTGATTGCTGGGTCCCCTCGCTGAGATATGTGTATTGCCGATAGCCACAGTTGAGTTGCTGGAAGGCTGGAGGTTAGCAAATGTGGTGTCAATATTTAAGAAGGTTGGAAAGGAAAAGCTAGGGAATTATAGACAAGTGAGCTGACATCAGTGGTGGATAAATTATTGGAGTGGATTCTGAGAGACAGGCTTTACATGTGCTTGGAGAGGCAAGGACCCATTAGTCCGCATGGAATTACACATGGTAAGCATGTATCGCTGACTTGATTGAGTTTTTTGAAGAACTGGCAAAGAAGATTGATGAAGGCAGAGCAGTGGATGATGTCTGTACAGATGTCAGGAAGGTGATCGACATGGTTCTGTACGGCAGACTGGTTAGCAAGGTTAGAACACTTGGAATCCAGGGAGAGCGAGCCAATTGGATGTAAAATTGTCTCCTAGCTTCAAGACAGAGGGTGATGGTTATTTTTTCTGATGAAGGGTGTAGGACCGAAACGTCAGATTTTCTGCTCTTAAGATGCTGCTTGGCCTGCTGTGTTCATCCAGCTCTACACCTTGTTATATTAGAGGGTGATGGTGGAGGGTTGTGTTTCAGACTGGATGCTGGTGACTGGTGGTATGTTGCAAGGATTGGTCATGAGTCCAGTGCTTTTTTTTCCATTTATATGAATGATTTGGATGTGTATTAAGAGGTGTGGTCAGTAGTTTGCAGACAGCACTAAAATTGTTGGTGTATTAGACAGCGAAGAAGGTTATCTCAGTGTACAATGGGGCCTTGATCAGATGGGTAAATGTGCCGAGGAGTGGCAGATGGAATTTACTTTAGATTAATGCAAGGTGTTGCGTTCTAGTCAGACAAACCAGTACAGGACTTATACACTAAATGATAAGGTTCCAGGAAGTGTTGCTGTCAAAGAAACCTCAGGGTGTGGGTTCATAGTTCCTTGGAGGCGAGTTGCAGGTAGACAGGTGTTTGGTATGCTAGCCTTTATTGGCCAGTGTACTGGCTGAAGCAGTTGGGAGGTCATGTTGTAGCTGAGCAGGACATTAGTGAGGCCACTTTTGGAATACTGCATTTAGTTTTGGTGTCCCTGCCTCAAGAAAAGATGTTGTTAAAGATTTACAAGGAGGTTGCTAGGGTTGGAGGGTTTCAGCTCTAGGGAAAGACTGAATAGGCTGGGCCACTTTTCCCTGGAGCATCTGAGGTAGAGGGGTGACCCTACAGAAGTATGGAAAGGGTGAATAGCTAAGGCCTTTTCCACAGGGTGGGGGAGTCCAATATTAGACGGCATAGGATTAAGGTGAGAGAGAAAAGATTTAAAAAGAATCTAAGAGGCAACTTTTTCACGCAGAGGGTGGTGCATGTATGGAATGTGTTGTTCAAGGAGATGGTGGAGGCTGGTACAATTACAACATTTAAATGGCATCAGGATGGGTATAGAAGGATATGGGCCAAATGCTCGCAAATGAGATGAGATTAATTTAAGATATCTGGTCGGTATAGACGAATTAGAATCAAGGGTCTGTTTCCGTGCTGTACAGATCTATGACTCCCTCTTAAACAAGAAGGCCCTTGTGTTGAACTCAATCCCCTGGTTGAACCTTCTCCACAGGGGAAACATTCGGCACCCACCCTATCAGGTCCCCCTCGGGTTCTTGTACGTTCCAATAAGATCACTACCCGTTCTTCCAAAGTGCAATGGTATTGTTCCTCACGAGATAACAACTGTCTGTTGATGACTGGGGTGGTGGGCGGGGCTGTCAGGGTGAGGTCAGTGAAGAGTGCATTTCCTTTGGGAAATGTGAGTTCAACCCAAATTGTGCCATTTTTCTTTTTTAAGGAATCAAATGGGGTGAGAAGAAGATAAATTATTTGAAGGGAGGAAATGTCCTTCTGTTCCTAATGGAGTCCTTTCAGAGACCTCAAACTTACTCAAGCCCAATTACTAAGCAAAAGTCTTTGACGAGCTATATGAATGTATGGATAACGAGCAACAGAGTGGTTCCAGACAATAGCTATACACCTAGACCAACTACACCTGAGGCCATTGAGTATTTCACAAAAGAGAGATTAACTGAGAGAGGGACAGAAATGCTATTACTGTGGAATGTTTGAAGATTTTCTGGCATTATTGGAACATGTAGAACAGTTCAGGTTTCCCCTTGCATCTGACAGACGGTCAATATCAACTTGTCACAGTGACCAGGTCACCTCAGTATGTCAACATGGCAGCTAATAAATAATCAGAACAACAAAGATCTGCAATCTTGTAGTATTTATATCTTACAATGTTTGTAATTCTATTTCAGAGAATACACTGTACAACCTGTGCACTGTTTTTCTTCTTTTTTAGACATGCTAGCTATCGGTGATCCAAACCAACCCACCATCATGGCAGTATCCGTTGCTGGGGGGATAGTGCTCCTGATCTTTCTTGTTACCTGCTTTGTCATTAGTGGAAGGTAAAACAAATTAATTGCTTGTCAATTTGTTCTGCATCGCTTTAGAAGTGTAGATTTAAGCGACACTAATACCCACTGTTGTACAACCCTGTCAACCCGTACTGTCATATTGTGATGCAGTATTTTTAGTGCTGAAGCAGAAAGATCATTTGTTGATTAGGAATGCCCATGAGGTTAACTCAAGTCTCAGAAAGCAGCTATGTCGAGCTTTAACACAAATAAGTAAACAGATGGGAGCGCATCATAGGTAAGTTCAGTAATGAGGGAAGTTGAAGGAGAGAGAGCAAGACAGAAATTGAGACAATGACAGCTCCGGAAGAACGTCTGGAAAAATAGGAACAGGAGTAGGCCAGTAAACCCTATGGCTGAATGGATTGTGGCCTCAAATCTACTGTCCTACCTACCCAATATCCTTTCATTCCTTTGTCAGTCAACAATCTATCTACATCTGCCTTAACAAACATTGTACCCATCCCTGCACATCTCTTTAGGAGAGACTGTTGTAGACACATGCAATTTTCTCAGGGAGAAGACAATTGCATTATTTCCATCTGAGACATGCCTTAAAGATCTCCCCCAGTTCTAGTCTTTTTAACAAGGGAGACATCTGTTCAGTATTCAACATGTCTAACTCCCCAGAATCATATAATCGCACGTCCCATTCTTCTCATCTTCACGAGAGACCTAGCATTTCCAACCAAATCTCATGACATCCTCCCTCCGCCCCCTTCCCCCACCCTCATTCCAACTATCAGTTGATTGCACCTTCTCTGAATTTTATCATGCACGCATTTCTATTCTTAAACAAGAAGTCTGGAACTGTAGGCAATAACTTCAGATGTAGTCTCGTCAACACCCTATACAACTATAGCAAAACATCCCAATTTTTGATATTCCATTCCCCTTGTAATGAATTACAACATCTACCTTGTTATTCTAATGAACTGCTGTACTTGCATACTACCATTGAACGATTCATGTACCAGGACATCTATGCACTTCTACAGTTCTGTGACCTCTCTCCATTGAATCAAATGCTGCTTTTCTACTCTTTCTGCCACAGGGAACATTTTCCACTTTATAATTGCCAAAACTGGTGCATTCTCACTTAACCCATCTGTATCCCTCTGCAGACTACATCCTTTTCATTGATTTCATTAGACAATTGGCTGTGAATGTAAGGATGCTCCCTGTTAAAGCTGTAAAATGTCAGTCATTAATTCCAACGCTATATTGGCAGATATTCCAGTGTGTGTTTCTGTTAGGAAAAATATCCAAATATGAGAAAGCGTAGATAGTGAAGTGGCAATTTGGCAAGTAAGTACATTCTTATCATGATCCACAAAGGACCTGTCCCATCTTGGAATTTTATCCATTTAATCTGTTCAAGGGCATTACCAGAAAAGCCCTGCAAAGTGAAGCAATATGTCAAAACTCCCCACTGAACATGTAGCTATCTGCATAATTCCCCTCTTTGTTACTGAGCCTCAGTGACAAAAAAGGACATTTATCATGGAAATTCACAGTCATCTAAATCAGTAGACTTTTCATTTCAGACGGTGCACATCCAATGGATACCTGTGGGTATTCACATGCTGACATTTCCTCTGAAATGGTTTCTTGCAAATGGCCAAATTGGTTTTGATATGTGCTCATCCTGGCACTTTGGTGAAGAAACTTTCAGAGCTGTGCTGTCAATAGCTGCTTTTCTTTGCAATTCAGCAAAAAGGTTTTCACAGCTAGATTGAAAATGAAAGCGTTATGAATCAGAGACACTAAGGCATTTTCCATTCCCACCCTTGTCTGCTTTCCAGAGGGACCATTCACTCCGTGACTCCCTTATCCACTCCACACTCCCCCGCCCCAACCCCACTACACCCCTGGTATTTTTCCCTGCAACCACACAAGTGCTACACTTGCCCCCATGCCTCCTCCCTCATCCCCATCCCAGGCCTCAAGAAGACTTTCCACATCAAGCAGATGTTCACCTACACATCTGCCAGTGTGGTATACTGCATCCGCTGTACCCGTTGTGGCATCCTCTACATTGGGGAAACCAAGAGGAGGCTTGGGGACCGCTTTGCAGAACACCTACACTCAGCTCGCAATAAACAACTGCACCTCCCAGTTGTGAACCATTTCAACTTCCCCTCCCATTCGTTAGACGACATGTCCATCCTGGGCCTCCTGCAGCGTCACACCGATGCCACCTGAAGGTTGCAGGAACCGCAACTCATATTCTGCTTGGGAACCCTGCAGCCCAATGGTATCAATGTGGATTTCACAAGCTTCAAAATCTCCCCTTCCCCTATTGCATCCCAAAACCAGCCCAGCTCGTCCCCGCCTCCCTAACCTGTTCTTCTTCTGATCTATCCCCTCCTCCCACCTCAAGCCACACCTCCATTTCCTACCTACTAGCTTCATCCCGCCCCCATGACCTGATCTTCCTCCCCAGACTGACCTATCCCCTCCCTACTTCCTCACCTATACTCACCTCTACTGGCTCCATCCCCGCCCCTTTAACTAGTCTGTCTCCTCTCCACCGATTTTCTCCTCTATTCATCTTCGATCAGCCTCCCCCTCTCTCCCTATTTATTTCAGAACCCTCCTCCCCTCCCCTTTTTCTGATGAAAAGGTCTAGACCCGAAACGTCAGCTTTCCCGCTCCTAAGATGCTGCTTGGCCTGCTGTGTTCATCCAGCTCCATACCTTGTTATCTCAGATTCTCCAGCATCTGCAGTTTCCATTATCTCTGACACTAAGGCATTTGATGTGTGACCTTCATAGGGAGTGGATACCTTCTCATTATTTACTTTTAAATCCAACGATAATCAGTTAGTCTACAGATGTCACTTTCTTCCTCATGTTGCCTGTATGTTAAATCCAGAGGTTATGTTCCATCAGCATAGTTAGCAGTAACAAGCACTTTTGGAGTCGACATCTTTATTGCCAGCACCTCGTGTGTTTGGTTAAAGTCTGTGATGTAGAATTTAGTTTAACCTCTCACTGAGATGGACACAGGGCAACAAGTTTGCCATTTTTATAATGTAATCTTTGTTTAAAAGGAATACCAGCTTGAATATTAGAAGGATTGGGATGTAGCCAATAGGACTTTCTCTGGCTGTAATGACATAGATGTTCTTCGTTGAGGTACATACAGAGAGTATAAATAAAGCCAGTGATCTAGGTGTAAATACATTATGGTTTTCTGTTCGAGCTGTTTTTCCACTGTGATGCATCAGAGATTTACATTTCAACCTGAAGCTATACTGCAGTACAGTTTGCTGAAAAGTCATCAATTTATTTGACAGTTTACACCTTGATGCCTGCTGAGAAATGAATAAAAATTGTTAGTTTTTAATTTGACAGCAAACACCTTCACTAAAGTCTATTTGGGTTTAAGCATGCCATTAATTAAAATATTAAATAGCTAATTTCTTCCCAGATACTTAGAGTGTCTGGTAATATTATACATCAATATGAGAAAAATGTCAATGGAGGTGTAATAAATCCTTTCATTAAAGCTCATCCAGGTGTCCCTAACTTGTCTCTCTTTCCATCTGAATGGAGACTCGGGTACTCAGCCTAAAAGTCTCAGTCAAATAAGAGTCTGGGAATGGATAACATAATGGCATTGTCCTTCACCAAGTTTCAAATCAAAGAATAATGTTGAATATCTTGTTCTGATTGATATTATGTCAGGTCCCTAAATGAATGGTGCCACAGAAAGAAAAGAAAAACTTGCATTGGAGCACCAGACAACATTCTGGCAGCATTGTAAAAACACAGACTGCCTTGGTTCTAAAAGGCCCCCAATCACCAAAGATGGATGGATATAATTTGCAGCCACGCAATGATGCACACATCTCCAGAAATATCTCACCAAGGAAAGGCAGAGGGTTCCTTCTTCCTTGACTAACATTAAAAGCACAATGATGAGCTGGGGGAGTCTTTAGCTGCGTACATAAAAGGGATTGAATAAATCACTGTGATAGAACACTGTCCTTCCAAAACCAAGATGGAGATGGTTGGTTAAGCCAGCTGGTGGGATGGAACGATCCTGGGATTTAAATACAAAAAGACCAAAATAGAGCTCGGAAATGGAAAGCTGTCATAGGTGACTGGTAATTGCACAGTGAAAGAAGCATTTTAACTTGCTGCATAAAGCTATTGTGATGATACTGTGGCTGGAAGAGGTGTATTTTGTCCTTTTTTTTGAAGGGAGATTTTAAGACCGAGGTGACGAGCTGTTTTTGTCGACAGCTTGTGAGACCTTTGCATTTTTTTATTTTAAAAAGTTTGAACAATAGAAGCAGCCTGATTTGGTGGGGTCAAGCTGTCACAGAACCAGGATTCTTCAGTTTTGTTCTAGTTTTTCAGTAGCCGCAGTTGTTGCTGGGGTTTCAGCTGGGTTTGGAAGTGGGAGACATCTCTCACTGTATACACTTTCTCAGAGCTGTCTCTTGATGCTTTTCCTTTTGGGTTGCTAGATTTGCAAGTGAAACAATCTGTTTTACTAACTTTGCCAAGGGTCTGAGATACTACGTTAGAGCACTAACTAAACAGAATAATAGGTTTTTTAAAAGATTTTTTCAATTTTGTCATACTTGTTTTGCAATTTAACTATAGTATATGAATAAATTGTGCTCTCCAAATCTGGTAGTTTATTTCTGCAAATTGCATTTGGAGCAATATGCCGGCACTTGCCTTTAAATAAAAAGCTGGGAGGCTACAGTATCTTCATAATACATCCTGGAGACGGGGGCGAGGGGAGGTTGTTCTGTTAGTCTGGCCCACAATAGTATGCACAAATGTGCCCAGATTCTGACTGCTATGTATGTTGTTCTTCCAATGGAACCTGCTGCATATCCATAACATGTGGCTCACAATGCTGGATAGTATTTTGGCAAGACTGGCAGCAAGTAGGCACATCTGGCAGAGGAGTGCAGACTAAGAAGATGGTTGTACATTTAGAGTTGACTTGGAGCCAATGCTGTGTCTTGAGAATTAGAGGCCTAGCTAATCCCCTGTGTTAAATACACACAGCAGCGGGAAGGATACTCAGCAATGCTTTCAAAAGGCATCTTCAGTGTCTACCAGTAAGTTGTTGATTTTTGTGTGAGTGTAGTGTGGGTGTGGAGTATTGTGGGTGTAGTGTGTGTATAGTGGGCATAGTGTGCATGTAGGCCTGTGTAGTGCATGTGTATAGTGAGGGTGAGTCTAGTCAGTGTGGTGTGTGAGTGTCAGAGATGGGAACTGCAGATGCTGGGGAAATCCAAGACACCAAAGTGTGGAGCTGGATGAACACAGCAGGTCAAACAGCATCTTAGGAGTACAAAAGCTGACGTTTCAGGCCTAGACATCTAGTCTAGGCCCGAAATGTCAGCTTTTGTACTCCTAAGATGCTGCTTAGCCTGCTGTGTTCATCCAGCTCCACACTTTGGTGTGTGGGTGTGTCTTGTGAGTACAGTATGTGTGCTACGTGTTGTGTGTAGTGTGTGTTTCGGTAAGAGTGACGGAGAAATAACCAGTTACACACAGCTGAGTCCACCCCCTGACCAGGACATGAGATCAGATCCCGTCCAGCGACATCCAGGATAGTGCATCTTTTCATATAAGTCACATTGGACATGTCCTACACATCTTCCATTCTGCGCTCTCATCCTAAGTACCAAGACTGATGGAGTTACCCTTATAAATTCAGTGATAGTCCTCATTTTCAGCACATCCAATTGTATTTAATACAAGTGGGAATAAAAAAAACTCACCTCCTCCTCACTCTAATTACCCGTGGAACCTTTATCACTGGGATGCAGGAGGAAATAAACTGGACACAGTGTCTCAATCCCACACTTCCACCCTAACTTTCATATTCCAGACTCACCTTCGCAAACAGAGCCCAGTACTCGCTTGGTGTCAATGTGAATTTGCAATCATCTCTATTCAAATTTGGAATGAAATTTAGACTTTGTGTTTGGCTTTATGAGAATATAAAAGCATTTTTTTTCTCAGCTGGCAAGCCATCAATTATTACTGTCACATGTGGTTATGTCTTACTTTGACCACAATCTCTCTGTCAGAAGTGAAGCCCAGTTTTTAAAATTTGCAATGACAAATGTCAGACAAATCCTCATTACTGTTTACTGCCTTTAAAGTCTTCATATTTTCGAAGACACACCAGGAATTCTTTAAATCTAATCATAAATATTCTGAATTCTGAGATGAATGGTACAAATTAACTTTCCAATTCATCTTCTGTTTTGTAACACCACATCACGTTCAAAGAGTTGATGTTACAATTTATTGATTAAAACAGAAGACTGCAGATCTTAATGCTACAATTCATTTAGAACTGTCACTATGGCCACCTGGTACTTTCATTGATTATTCCAGTGCCACTTAACTAAGTCTGGAGCAGGATCAGCGTGGATTGAAATAGGTACGTCCGTGATCTTAATGCCTCAGATCGTCATCACCATAAAGGGTGCACGGAATCCAATGTACAGCGATAGGAACATAACCTCATTGTGCTCTGTTTGATCTACATCACTTGCACAAGTACATTGTATAGAGGCACATTCTGCAAAACCAAAGACATTTTCAAATAAATGACATCTTATTGTGAAGAGGTTTCCAAAGTTATAGGGTTATAGACTTAGACCCTTCAGTTCAACTTGTCCATGCTGAACAGATATCCTAAATTAGTCCAGTCCCATTTGTCAGCATTTGGCCCATATTCTGCCAAACCCCGCCTATTCATGTACCCATCCAGATGCCTTTTAAGTGTTATATTTGTACCAGCCTCCACCATTTTTGCTGGCAATTCCATCCATACACGCAACAAATTCTGTGTGAAGAAGTTGCCCCTTAGGTCCCTTTTTAAATATTTGCCCTCTCACCTTGAACCTATGCCCTCTAGTTTTGGACTCCCCTAGCATGGGGAAAAGACCTTGTCTATTCACCTTTTCCCTGACCCTCATGATTTTATAAGTTTCTATAAGATCACCCATCAGCCTCCAACACTCTAGATTATTCAGCCTCACCCTATAGCTCAAACCCTGACAATATCCTTGTAAATCTTTTCTGAACCCTTTTAAGTTTCACAACATCCTTTCTATTCCAGAATTGAACATTGGTTAGGCCACTTTTGGAATACAATGTCCTATCCCTGCAACATAACCTCCCAACTACTCCACTCCATGCACTGACCAATAAATACAAACATACCAAATGCCTTCTTCATTATCCTGTCTACATGCGACTCCACTTGCAAAGAACTATGAACCTACACTCCAAGATCTCTTTGTTCTGCAAAGCTCCCCAGGACCTTACCAATTAAGTGTATCAATCATGCCCTGATTTTCCTTTCCAAAATGTAGCACCTAATTAAACTCCGTTTGCCTAACCTTAGCCCATCTGATCAAACTCCCATTGTACTCTGAGGTAACCTTCTGCACTGTCCACTACTCCACCAATTTGGGTGTCATCTGCAAACTTATTAATCATATCTCCAATGTTCATATCCAAGTAATTTATATAAATGATGCAAAGCAGTGGACCCAGCACCAATCCCTGTGGCACACCACCGGTCACAGGCCTTTGGTCTGAAAAGCAACCCTCCACCCTCTGTGTCCTATCTTCAAGCCAGTTCTGTATCCAAATGGCTGGTTCTCCCTGTATTCCGTGTGATCTAACCTTGCTAACCAGTCTGCCTGCAGAACCTTGTCTAACATCTTACCTGAGCCTATGTAGATCACATCCACCATTCTGCCCCTATCAATCCTCTTTGGTAGTTCTTATAGAAACTCAAAATTAGTGAGACATTATTTCCCACACACAAAGTTGACTCCCCCTAATCAGCCCTTGATTTTCCAAATACATGTAAATCCTGTCCCTCAAGATCCTCTCTGACAACATGTACATCACTGATGTCAGACTCAACAGTTTGCAGTTCGCTGGCTTTTCCTTACCATCTTTCTTAAATAGTGGCACCATGTTAGCCAACCTCCAATCTGCTAGCACCTCAGCTGTGTTTGTGGATGATACAAATATCTCAGTAAGGGCACCCAACAATCACTTCCCTAGCTTCCCACAAAATTCTAGGGTATACCTGATCAGATCCTGGGGATTTATTCACCTTTATGCATTTTACCATGTCCAGCACCACCACCTCTGCAATTTGGACAGTTTTCAAGACGTCGCTGTTTATTTCTCCAAGTTCTCTATCTTCCACATCCTTCCCCACAGTAAAAACTGATGCAAAATACTTGTTTAGTATCTCCCAAATCTCCTGTGGTTTCACACATCGGCAGCCTTGCTGATCTTTAAGCTGCCCTGTTGTCTCCCTAGTTACCCTGTTGTCCTTAATGTATTTGTAGAATCCTTTTGGATTCTCCTTAACCCTATTTACCAAAGCTATCTCATGTCCCTGATTTCCCTCTTTAGTGCCTTTATACTGTTTCAAGGATTCACTTGATCCCTGTTCTCTATATCTGATCTATGTTTCCTCCGTTTTCTTGACCAGAACCTCAATTTCTCTCGTCATCCAGCATTCCATACAGCTATCAGCCTTGCCCTTCCCACTAATAGGAACACGCTATTTCTGGACTCTTGTTGTTATCTCATTTTTGAAGGCTTCCTACTTTGCAGCCATCCCGTTAACTGTGAATATCTGCCTTGCCTCCCAATCAACTTTTGAAAGTTCTTGCCTAATTCCATCACAGTTGGCCTCCTTCAATTTAGAACTTTTAACTTTGAGATCCAGTCTCTCCTTTTCTGTCAGTATTAAAGAACTAAGATAATGCTCCACTGCTAACACCTCAGTCACTTGCTCTGCCTTACTTGCCAGAAGTAGGTAAAGTTTAGCACCTTCTGCAGTAGGCACATCCATATACTGGATCAGAAAAGTTTCTTGTACGCACTTAAATTCCTCTCCTTACAAGCCCTCAACACTATGGCAGGCACAGTCTAAGTTAAAATCCCCTACCATTACCTACCTATTATTCATACAGATAACTGAGATCTTACAAATTTGCTTTCCGATTTCTCACTAACTACTGGGGAAGCATGTACAGTACAATCCGAATAAAGGTTCTCATCCCTTTTTTTCTCAGTTCCATCCAAACAATTTCCCTGGACATACTTGCAGGAATATGTTCCCTTAGTACAACTGTCATGTTATCCCTAATCAAAAATGCCACACCCCCTCCTGTCTTGCTTCTCCACCCCCACCCCCCCCCCCGTCCGCTGCCCCCACAACTCCCCACCCCACCCCGAACTTTCTATCCTTCCTATACCATCTATACCCTGGAACATAAAGCTACCAGTCCTGTCTATCCCAGAGCCACATTTCGGGAATCGCTATGATATCCTAATCGCATGTCCCCAATCATTCCCTTGCCAGTGAAAGCAATCAGCCACATCTTGTAAGTGTGACCACTTTTCGAGCAACAACGACATTGATTCACAAGTTCACATCATTTTGATTTTTACAACAAACTCCCCATAATTTATTTCAGGTTCAAGTGCAAAGCAAATGCAATGTGCACCTCTGTTATGAGGATGGGGATTAGAATGACATCTCTTATCAATTGCTAGGATTAGCTTGGATCATGACAGCTTTGTGACCGGGGAATGTTTCTTATGATGACGGACAGCTGGATTATAAGCCTTCTCTGACACAAAACATCATGAATGCGATCCTGCACAATATACATAGCAAACATATGGATTCCTACTGACTACATTGCAATTGGCAGACCACAAAACCAAAATCAAGCAAGTGTCTCGCTAGTTCACCCAGTAATTTATTGCATGCACATTCTGAAAGGGCCTTTAAACAGTTTTTGATAATGGGAAGTCTAGCTGGATTCTTTGAGCCATATTTATGTACAAATCTCCCAGTCAGATCGTCTGATTGTTAAAATTCAGCTGCAGAGGAAACACGTAACAGAACCAAAAAGATTAGGAGAACGGATTCTTTGGCCTTTGTCCTTCTCTGACACATTAGAAGTTCTCACAGTTTGCCTGGATGAGCTAACTGACTATGATGCTATAGTATAGTCAGCCATCTAACATCAGCGTGCAAGAAGGAATGCAATGATTGTCAAGGACAGCATAATGATGAGGATTTACACTGTTCTCTATGGCACAGAGTGGAGGTCCCATGTCCTTGGAGGTGACCTAGGGCGAAGGGTCAGAACATCTGTTCGGGACCGGAGAGGAACTTGCAGTGTAAGGGGGAGGATTCGAGCTTCAGGATCTGTTTGAGCCAGTTTGAGCAGCTAAGAGCTAAATAAGTTAAAAAAGCAGAATCTCAACAGGTCCTAATCTCAGCATTTTTATCTGAGCCATGTACAAAGCCATACAGGTCAAATTGCATCGGACAGATGAATGCATCACTCAAACCGTGATGTAGGAGGACTATGATCCAGTTGAAGGGGCATTGGCACCAATGCTGAGAAAGTGGGCTCTGCACTTATGAGGCAATCTCCATCTGAACTATGCAAGAGCTGATATTCTCACTGACTGTATTGCTGAGAATTAAAACGGAATTTAAAACTAAACAGTGCGGCATAAGATCAAACTTCAGAAGATTTGGTTAATCAAAGAGGAGACTTATTGCCAAAGAAATCACTATAGAAAGTATGAATCCAACAATCAATCAACATAGAACCAATGGAATTTGCAAAAGCACTGTATCTGAATGCATATAACATGAGAGCTTAAATAACAATAAACCAGTCTGGTCTGGTAGCTAGATCAGAGACATGGCTGCAGGAGGACGTGCGTTGGATTGAGGAGCTTGAAATGGTACAGAATATTCAAGAAGAATAGAAAATTAGGGTTTATTTTCTTGTTAGGGGTTGTGCGGGTGAGTTGCAGCTCTGGCTGATAACATGATTAACTAACAAAGAGAAAATAATGACCCAAATTCAGGAAAACAAGATGCTGAAGCAGTCTGGTCAATAAAAAATCCAAGAAGTTACTTGTGACAATTGTGTACAGGTTTCTTTACAGTAATAATATAGTAGGGTGGAGAATAAAGGAAGTCAGAATGGCAATAATCATCAGAGATGACGTCTACATATCAAATGGAGAAGTCAGAGGGGCAAAGGTAGACTATATATGGAGCCCATGTAATGTTTCTAAGAGGAACAGACTAGTGAACATACCAGGTCAGAGAATCACAGTGCCAAAATCTCCTCTTCAACCACCACTCCACAGTCCCCAGGGACATGCCCTGGAGGAACATGGGCAGATTCCAGATCCAGTTCTTCAGGGACCCTGGAGACTCTGAAGGATGGCATAGAGACAAGAGATGCTGGTCTTAGGATGGATACCCATTCACTGACAAGTTATTCTGGGAACATCGCTTGCTATGACAGGGTGGAAATTCAAAGTGAAACTCATCCTTTGGGTGGCAGTGGCAATTACTGTGACAGGTTTAGTCAGGTACAGCGAGAAAACTCACTCGGCCTGAAGGCGTGAAATAATCCACTGAACTTGAAACAACTTCAGCCCAACAATACAAGATTCAGCCCATGACATCTAAATTATGAGAGATTGCAGAGCTCAGATGCATCAGGCTCTGGTGACCCTGAATGTGAATCACAGAAGGTGACTATGTAGGTACCACAAGTAATCAAGAAAGCTAATAGAATGTTATTAGCTATCAGGAGTCATTAAGTACAACAAATTGGGAAGTTACGCTTCTGTTATACAGGATACTAATGACATCCTATCCTCAGTACAGTGTACAGTATCAGTTAGCTTGTTTAAGGAATGATACACATGCATTGGAGACAGTTCACATAAGATTTAACCGATCTCTCCCTGGAAGGGGGTGGGTGTGTTTGTCTTGCGAATCAAGTTTTGATTGGCTAGGTTTCCATCCCTTGGAATTCAGCAGAGTGGCAGCTGACCTGATTGTAACAAAGATGATCCTGAGGGGCCAGGATGGCTTCAGATTTGGAGGGAACTTTGGGTAATGGGAAAACGGGGAACTAAGGGCATCGCAGCTTAAAAATCGGGATCACCAGTTTGAAACGGAGATGGGACACCAACAAATTGTAAGTCACAACTCTCTTCCTGCAAGGTTTGTGGAAACAGAGTTCAGATCAGACTCCCTACAGTGTGGAAACAGGCCCTTCGGCCCAACAAGTCCACACCGCCCCTTGCAGCATCCCACCCAGACCCATCCCCCTATAACACACACACACACACACACACACACACACACACACACAAACACACACACACACACCGCTGAACACTATGGGCGATTTAGCATGGCCAATCCACCTAGCCTGCACATCTTTGGACTGTGGGAGGAAACCAGAGCACCCGGTGGAAACCCACGCAGACACAGGGAGAATGTGCAAACTCCAAACAGACAGTCGCCCGAGGCTGGAATCGAACCCACGTCCCTAGTGCTGTGAGGTTGCAGTGCTAACCACTGAGCCACCGTGCTGCCTCAAAGTTCTTGATTCATTTTAAAGCAGGTATAGTTAGAACATAGAACATTACAGCACAGTACAGGCCCTTCGGCCCTCGATGTTGTGCCGACCTGTCATACCGATCTCAAGCCCATCTAACCTACACTATTCCATGTACGTCCATATGCTTGTCCAATGACGACTTACATGTACCTAAAGTTGGCAAATCTACTACTGTTGCAGGCAAAGTGTTCCATTCCCTTACTACTCTCTGAGTAAAGAAACTACCTGACGTCTGTCGTATATCTTTCACCCCTCAATTTAAAGCTATGCCCCCTCGTGCTCGCCGTCACCATCCTAGGAAAAGGCTCTCCCTATCCACCCTATCTAACCCTCTGATTATTTTATATGTTTCAATTAAGTCACCTCTCAACCTTCTTCTCTCTAATGAAAACAGCCTCAAGTCCCTCAGCCTTTCCTTGTAAGACCTTCCCTCCATACTAGGCAACATCCTAGTAAATCTCCTCTGCACCCTTTCCACAGCTTCCACATCCTTCTTATAATGCGGTGACCAGAACTGTACACAATACTCCAAGTGCGGCCGCACCAGAGTTTCGTACAGCTTCACCATAGCCTCTTGGTTCCGGAACTCGATCCCTCTATTAAGAAAAGCTAACACACTGTATGCCTTCTTAACAGCCCTGTCAACCTGGGTGGCAACTTTCAAGGATCTGTGTACATGGACACCGAGATCTCTCTGCTCATCTACACTGCTAAGAATCTTACCATTAGCCCTATACTTTGGCTTCTGGTTACTCCTACCAAAGTGCATCACCTCACACTTGTCTGCATTAAACTCCATTTGCCACCTCTCAGCCCAGCTCTGCAGCTTATCTATGTCTCTCTGCAACCTACGACATCCTTCGTCACTATCCACAACTCCACTGACCTTAGTGTCGTCTGCAAATTTACTAACCCATCCTTCTACGCCCTCATCCAGGTCATTTATAAAAATGACAAACAGCAGTGGATCCAACACTGACCCTTGCGGTACACTACTTGTAACTGGTCTCCAGGATGAACATTTCCCATCAACTACCACCCTCTGTCTTCTTTCAGCAAGCCAACTTCCGACCCAAACTGCTATATCTCCCACAATTCCATTCCTCCGCCTTTTGTACAATAGCCTATTGTGGGGAACTTTATCGAACGCCTTGCTGAAATCCATATACACCACGTCAACCGGTTTACTCTCATCTACCTTATTAATAAATCCTTGTTTGGCAAGGGTGAAGGGCTGTCAGGAAAGTGGGGGAATGAAGATAGCGATTAGACCAACTGCGATCTTACAGAATGGAAGACCAGGCCCAAGGAGTTAAACGACCTACTTCTGCGCATTCATATGCTTATATCAGGCTAACACTTTCCATCTTCCCCAGGCTGGACCTCTCAGCTGTCACGGCACGACTGATTTTTACCCTGCCACCCAAGTGAAAATTATGTCAGATAATCCCTGACTGGACACACAGAAATAAATTCACAAGCCCCTGTGGTTTACCTATTCCTGACTATGTCTTGTGTAACATGTTATTGTACAATACATTTACATTGCTGCGGTTTTGGTGGACAACCCTGATAACCAATGCAGCCTCACCTCTCTCAGACTGGGCTTCATCGGTGGAGTGCAAAACCCAACAAACTAAATTTTGTTTCACTTTTGTACTTGCTTTGTACTGCAAAATGCCATATTATTGTATGCAAACCTCATTTGGAATTTATTGCTATTGATGGTGTTTTTGTGAAATCAATGCACTGTATTTAATGTTTCTCATTTTTACTCCAAAATAACTTGGTTGCCAGTAAAGAACAGGTAATTTACAGCATGCATTAAATTGTTGACTACATTTCTACAAAATCACATACTAGACCATTCTGAATCCCGAAAATTTTCAAATAGTTAAAAGCCGTCCATTTTTTCCCCCAGATAATCCTGAAGCATTCACAGTATACCATGAGTAGGTATCCAGTGTTCTACATAATGAATACAATACTATTGCAAATAGTGTGCAAATGTCCCATGCTCCAATATCATACAATTACATATCACATCTTGTGATATCACAACTGAATGCCACATATTCAATTGTCATCTGATCTCTGAGCATGTGCTGTCCTTAATGGAATACAGTCCTAACAATTCCCTATCTGCACTCCTGAATACTTGAATGCTCCCAAGCAATTTGCACTCTTTGCCAACATGTTCCAGTACATCTCTGACATTGGCAGCTTTCTAAACATGAAACATTGCCCACACACAGCAGCAGAAGTCCACCCCCACCAACTGCTGCCCCATCAGTCCATTCTGAATGGTCAACAAAGTGACCAGACACTTACTTAACAATAACATGCTCACTGATACTAATCTTAGGATGAATGAGGACTATTTGCCCACAAACAGATGATGGCCCTGGTCCAGACATGGGCAAAAACATGTGAATTCAATATGTGAATCATTTGTTGCAGAATTCCCAGCCAGTCATCTGTTTTTGCAGCCACTGCACACCTTGTGGCTCTTGTGTTATGAACCTTTCCTTCCTTTTAAACTTTCATCAGCTCCAAACATTTCAGGTAGCTGTAGCCTGAAGGGTTAACAGCCAGGTGATAATAACTAGACTGGATCACCAGTGACATGAGAGCACATGGGACTGGGATCAAAGGAATGTTGATAAACATAGGTAAATGATGCTTGTTCACATTACTATGATGTGCAGTCTTCATTTGTCTGATATCCACAGAACCAACTCTGTGACATTCCTCCATCATCACTTTAGCCATGGACTACTAGAATAACACAGATATAAATTTGCATTTTACACAGTATGACACATTGCTGCAGAACTACATTTAACTATTACATTGAATTAATTTCAAAAGTCGATCATGTGCAATTCAACTAATTCTGAGTTTGAAATTACCTCGGTGTTTCTTAAAGTGTATAATTTCTGATAAACCCCGAGTGGTATCCACAAATAGCCTCCTATTCTCTGACATCACTCATAAAGTAAGTGCTTTAGGCAAATTGTGACTAGCATACTAATCCTACTTTCTACTCCTGGGAGTTTTGTTAATGAGAACATCGCATAAAGTGCCAAAGTCGGCTTTATTTTCGTAATTAGATTTGGGATAAACAGATGACGAGTACTTCAATGTTAACTTCTAAACTGTTGCAACGAATATGTAATGTCAAGCATTCTGAATGCAAGGTTTTTGCTAATTTTGCTTCCAAAGCCTGCGCCCTTTAGTGAAGACCGTACATACGTATGAGTCGACACCTCATATGTAGAAGCTATGCTTAAATACATGCAAGCATGAGAAATGGGATCAAGAATAGACCAGTCACCCCCTTGAACTTCGTCCACCTGTCTGTAAAATAGCAAGTGATCTCCATTTCGCTTTCCCATCATTCTCCACAGATGTTGCTTTGCTTTTTGTGCAAAGTCCCATTGCTCTCCACCTCAAATGCAGTCACTGATTGAGCACCTTCAAAGGTGGAGAATTTCAAATAATGTAACCTTCAGTGAGCAGATTCCTCCTTCTGTCAGACTTAAGTGGCAGCATCTTATCCTGAGAGCAGCAGTCCCTGTTCTTCATCTCCAGGCTGTGGAAAACAATCTCAGTGATTCTCACAATGATTCGATGTCATGTTCCTCTGAATTCCAAAATTTACTCAGCTCTCACCCTTTAAAAATATTCTGCCTTTTCAGTCATCTACCAAAGTTGATAATTTTATGTTTAGCCACAATGAATTCCAACTGCCATTGTCTTGCCCAACCAGCCTTGTGTGCTTTTACAGAACTTATCCTCCTTACAGTTGATGTTCCATCCTAACTCTGCCTTCAGTTAATTTGGACACATTACGTCATTTCCTTTATCTCAGTCATTGACATAATTCATAATTAACTAAGCCCTAAACGCTGATCCTTGCGGCCCAGTGACATGCTACCGTTAGAAAGCTGACAATTATTTCTGTAATTTTCAGCCTGTTATACAACTCATGGAATCTTTGTTGTGTAGAAAGTTACCGTTCAAATCAAGCATCTACCGACCTGCCAAACAGCGTCTCACTGAGACCCAAACCCCCAGCTCTATTCCTGTATCCCTCATCTAGCTAGCCTGCATATCCCTGGCCAATCCATACTGCCCCTCAATTAACCACTCCTCGATCCATGCAATTATCTTACTCCCGTTCCCACTAACCCATGGTTTTGTGCAGACACATTGCCATAAATTGTGATTGTAGCATGAGGTTGTTGACTTGGCTCACCCAGCTGGCTCGTTCTTCTTCAGACATGTTGTCACCATTCTTGGTGACATCATCAGTGGAGCCTCCGATGAAGCGGTGTTATTCTACTCTATTTGGAATTTATACTGTCCAGTCCTTTATGGTTGGTAGTGTCATTTCCAGTTTTGATCTGTATGGGTTTATATATGGGGTTCAATTATGTATGCTTGTCGATGGCACTACAGGTGGAGAACCATGCCTCTAGGAATTTCCGTTGGGAATTTGGCTGGGACAAGGTAACCATTGCAGCCCAAGCCGAACATCGACATGCACAGAAATTCCTAGCAGCTCAGTTCTCCACCCATAATGTAATCAACAAAAGTATAGAATTAGACCTGCCCTACCATGCATGACCATAGAGTTGAGCTTAAGTTTTAACTGTCCTTTCTCGCGCATTTCACATATCTCTTAATACTCTGAGACACCATGGCTTTCCAAACCTGTTTAAAAAAAAGAATCACATGCAGTCTTCTGTGCCAGAAAATTCGAAGATTAGAGCCTTGACAGAATCTTTTTTTCAATGATATTGTCTCTCAGTCTACCAAACCCCAGACAATAGAGGCTAAATTCAATCAACTTCTCATCAATGAGCATCTCTCTTACTGTGGGAATCTATCGAGGAATCTTTCTCAGTCCCACTTTTAATGGGACCGTATCAATCCTTACATCGAGGTCATGGTCAACGACTGTCAATTTTGTGGTTTAATCAACCAGAGAAGTTAACTTATTTGAATCTGATCCATTTTCATCCAAATTGTCAAATTGGTTTCATCAGGAGTCTGTTCTTTTGTTTCTAACATGAATACGCTGTTTACCGATAATCACTTTACTACATTTTAGGTCCAATAAACTAGCTAAATACATGCCATCAGCAGAATATGGACTTGTGTAATGTGATGCAGATCATCAAAAAATTATTCAACACCCAAAATATAAATGTGAAAGATTCCATTGTTGCTGATCCATTTTCCTATGCGTAATGTTGAATGTAATGTATTGTCATCACTAACTCCTTTGAAAAGTTTAGCCTTGAGTTAATTGATCTTTGAGTTGTGTAACCGGAGAGATGTTCCACTACACAGTGTGCAATCAAGACTTACGTTGTCACTAAACTGCCAAGAATATCCAACAATTTGGCATTAAATCAACCAAAATGGCCTAGGTATTATTTTGACAGGTATTGATCTGTCACTGTACAAAAAGAACACCAGTATCCATTTTCATTGTATGATTTTAATCAAAATTCTGTGAACAAAGAAATGTTGTTGACTTATAATGATAATGGGAACTGCAAATGCTGGAGAATCCAAGATAATAAAATGTGAGGCTGGATGAACACAGCAGGCCCAGCAGCATCTCAGGAGCACAAAAGCTGATGTTTCGGGCCTAGACCCTTCATCAGAGAGGGGGATGGGGTGAGGGTTCTGGAATAAATAGGGAGAGAGGGGGAGGCGGACGAAGGTGGAGAGAAAAGAAGATAGGTGGAGAGGAGAGTATAGGTGGGAAGGTAGGGAGGGGATAGGTCAGTCCAGGGAAGACGGACAGGTCAAGGAGGTGGGATGAGGTTAGTAGGTAGGAGATGGCGGTGCAGCTTGGGGTGGGAGGAAGGGATGGGTGAGAGGAAGAACAGGTTAGGGAGGCAGAGACAGGCTGGACTGGTTTTGGGATGCAGTGGGGGGAGGGGAAGAGCTGGGCTGGTTGTGTGGTGCAGTGGGGGGAGGGGACGAACTGGGCTGGTTTTGGGATGCGGTGGGGGAAGGGGAGATTTTGAAGCCCACCAACCTCCGGATACAACGCATCATCCTCCGACACTTCCGCCATCTACAATCCGACCCCACCACCCAAGACATTTTTCCATCACCACCCTTGTCTGCTTTCCGGAGAGACCACTCCCTCCGTGACTCCCTTGTTCACTCCACACTGCCCTCCAACCCCACCACACCCGGCACCTTCCCCTGCAACCGCGGGAAATGCTACACTTGCCCCCACACCTCCTCCCTCACCCCTATCCCAGGCCCCAAGATGACTTTCCATATTAAGCAGAGGTTCACCTGCACATCTGCCAATGTGGTATACTGTATCCGTTGTACCCGGTGTGGCTTCCTCTACATTGGGGAAACCAAGCAGAGGCTTGGGGACCGCTTTGCAGAACACCTCTGCTCAGTTCGCAATAAACAACTGCACCTCCCAGTCGCAAACCATTTCCACTCCCCCTCCCATTCTTTAGATGACATGTCCATCATGGGCCTCCTGCAGTGCCACAATGATGCCACCCGAAGGTTGCAGGAACAGCAACTCATATTCCGCTTGGGAACCCTGCATCCCAATGGTATCAATGTGGACTTCACCAGCTTCAAAATCTCCCCTTCCCCCACCGCATCCCAAAACCAGCCCAGTTCGTCCCCTCCCCCCACTGCACCACACAACCAGCCCAGCTCTTCCCCTCCACCCACTGCATCCCAAAACCAGTCAAACCTGTCTCTGCCTCCCTAACCTGTTCTTCCTCTCCCCCATCCCTTCCTCCCACCTCAAGCTGCACCTCCATCTCCTACCTACTAACCTCATCCCACCTCCTTGACCTGTCCGTCTTCCCTGGACTGACCTATCCCCTCCCTACCTTCCCACCTATACTCTCCTCTCCACCTATCTTCTTTTCTCTCTACCTTTGGTCCGCCCCCCCCCCCCTCTCTCCCTATTTATTCCAGAACCCTCACCTCATCCCCCTCTCTGATGAAGGGTCTAGGCCCGAAACTTCAGCTTTTGTGCTCCTGAGATGCTGCTGGGCCTGCTGTGTTCATCCAGCCTCACATTTTATTATGTTGTTGAGTTATATGTGCTTTGTCCCAACAATTAGTACCTGCTTTCCTTTGTGAAACTTAATACACTGAACTAGGCAGTTTAATTCTTTCTATTCATACCCATGCGAATCACTGCCATTACATATGCTCACTTACCTACCGTTATGAAGCATTCCATACATTGAGGAATCTGATAGCAAATCAAGGATGAATTTAAAATCATTGAGAAACTTAAATCACAACATAGAACAAATGCCAAAGCATCAGTTTGACAGGTTTTCTCTTTAAATAATGTAAACTCACAAATTTCCTATTTTGTGCCTTTTTTCAAAATTTCAACTTGTGTCTACTAATTATTTTGTTGGCTTCTTTGGGATTAGACTGTGTACACAATATTCCAATTGTGTAAACTGCAAGAGATGCCAAAGTTCCAAACAATATAGAATGAGAGTTACATGATCCAAATCCTGGTTTACAATTGTGCTATTCCCTAGTCTTCTGGCATCACCTAAATAGTTATCTGAAGTAAACAGTACAAGCACTGTTATTGCCAATTTCACCATAAAAATGAGCTCACTCAAGCATC
This sequence comes from Stegostoma tigrinum, assembly GCF_030684315.1. Classification (NCBI taxonomy): domain Eukaryota; kingdom Metazoa; phylum Chordata; class Chondrichthyes; order Orectolobiformes; family Stegostomatidae; genus Stegostoma; species Stegostoma tigrinum. The sequence continues at coordinate 15,731,083 of NC_081367.1, read as the reverse complement.
AGACTTGGACTCAAATTCTGTTCCCACAGACACTTTTCTACTAACATGTGATCTTCAGGTCACTAAAGTCAAGTCATAGCAACAGCTGCTAACTTAAAGCCATGGCTTAGAATATGACTTCAATGACAAGACAGCATCAATTGCATCTGTTCATCTGGTGGTCATTAACTATAACAGATGTCCGGTAATGACAAGATTCATCAGAAAACGTTTTCCTTGAGAGCATGGGATGTGTGATTGTTAGACCATGCAGATATTTCTCTTACAGCAACCTTAAATTTGAAGTCCTGTGGAAGTGCTAATGAATTTACAATCAATCAGTCTTTACATCAAACTATGACAGTACAATAGCCATTGTTGGAAAGCAGAATACAGATAAAAACGATTTCCTAATTGATCAGGAGATTGGAAACAGAACTTCTGAATTTCCTTTCCAGAAATTGTTCGAACAACATGGCCCTGAGATGTAGGTCTGACCTGCACCTTTTCTTTGAAGTGAATGTACAGGTGAAGAGGGTGTGCGATGGACAGAGAGAAAGCTAGAGACAAACACTGAGATATGTTATCACAGTATGTAGTCTTGTTCTGAAAGTTGCAATTCCTCAGTTCGAAACGTGAGTTGGAAAAGTAAAGTCAATCTAATGATTTGATCAGCTTCAAGAGATTGAATCTCATTTCATAGCAAATCAGTGCTGATTGCAGTTGTTTAGAATCTGTAGACAAGCAAACTTGCGATGTCAGTTTGACCTGATGGCAATTGATGAAGTTTGAAGGACAACGTGCAACTGAGCCATGTTTTGGGAGCCAACTACAGAAACAAAGGCAATTGTTGAGCCACTGGACCTGCCTAAAGTGACTCACTAGAAGAAAACATGTAAACATTTGCTTCAAAAAGGCAGTTTTGTTTGAAACAAATGGAGTTCGATACACACAAACGCCAAACGCCATTTAGTGAGGTGCCTAGAAATTTCAGGATACTTTTCCAGTAGATAATCTGAGGTAAGTTCATCTGTAAATCAGCTTTTCATCATTTGTGCCAAATATTTAGGATTATCTTTGTTACAATTTAAGCCCCTCTACATTGAAGTTGTTAATGCTTAAATGACATGATCGATTCAAACTCAGATGATCATGTAATTCAAAATATTCTAAGTGATTGAGAATGTTTATTTCTTAGGCAAAATATTTGCAATGCATTTTCTATTCAGGCATCATAGGCAGCTCCATTAGTTCAGCTAAGTCTATTTATCATGTTTCTCTCTCCACAGATGCTCCTGAAAATCTCCACTACTGTCCCATTTTGTTCCACTAGTTTACAATTGAAACTTAACCAGTTTTCCAGTACTTGACTCTTAAACAAGAGAGTTTGGGAAACGACACGCATTATGCCTCATCACTCAAACCCACATTGCTCAGTCAAGTGAGATCTGTCCCAAACTTTAGACTGGCTAATTACAGGTCTGCAGAATTACCTCCAGAGCTGTATATGCAATTGATAAACAGAGTTTCCTTGCCACTAGATAATGCTGCTTAATGGTAGATTTCCTTTATTCATTCACACCATGGGAGCACCGCTGGCTGGACTAATGTTTATTGCTGACCACTAGTTGCTCAAGAAGGTGATAGTGAGCTGCCATTTTGAATCGTTGTGGTTCATATGGTGTACGTCGACCCACAATGCTGCTAGAGATGACATTCCAGGATTTTGACCCAGTGACACTGAAGAATTGACGATATATTTCCAAGTCAGGATGTGAGTTACTTGGAGGGAAACTTGCAAGAAGTGGTAATAGCATGCATCTGCTTGCTGTGGTCTTTCTAGATACGAGTGCTGATGGGCTTGGAATACAATGTCCAAGGAGCATTGGTGACTTTTTGCACTGTATCTTGTGTAAGATGCCTCATCAAAGGTTACTGCAGAAAATATAAGCTCATTGTGCAGGGGGCAACATATTGATGGATAGAAAATTGGCTGTCTGACAGAAAGCAGGAAAAGATTTGTGAGAGAGATAATGGGAACTGCAGATGCTGGAGAATCCAAGATAATAAAATGTGAGGCTGGATGAACACAGCAGGCCAAGCAGCATCTCAGGAGCACAAAAGCTGACGTTTCGGGCCTAGACCCTTCATCAGAGACCCTCTCTGATGAAGGGTCTAGGCCTGAAACGTCAGCTTTTGTGCTCCTGAGATGCTGCTTGGCCTGCTGTGTTCATCCAGTCTCACATTTTATTATCTAGGAAAAGATTTGTCTCTTTTTGAGGCTGTCATGCCATTGCAAATGATGCTTCACAGGGTCAGTGCTGGGGCCTGGACTGCTTACAATTCAGAATCAATGACTTGGATAACGGAACCAAATGTTTGACAGTTACATTTGTTGATGACGCAAAAATAGTTAAGCAATGAGTTGTGAAGAGGACATAAGGAGCATGCACAGGGAAATAGAATCATCAAATGAGTGGGCAAATGAATAACAATGTTCTGAAATTATTGTGAAATTATTTACTTTGGCAGACAGAATAAACAAAAAACACATGATCTAAATGGGGGAAAGTTGCCAAGCTCCACAATTCCGACAGATCCTGGTATCCTCGTGCAGTAATCACAGAAGGTGGTATGCAGGTACAGCAACTACAGCAAGTAATCAGGAAAGCTAATAGAATGTTATGTTTTCCGGCAAGAAGCATTAATGCAAGACGAGGGAGGTTATTGCTTCAGTTATACAGGATTTTTTTTTACTGCCTGGCACTTGTATGGCATGAATATCACATGCCACTGGTCAGCCAAGCTAGGATATTGTCCAACTCTTGCTGCATTTGGATATGGACGTCCCAGTATCTGAGAACTCTCAAATGATGGCAAATGTTGTACGATCAGCAGCAAAAATCCCCACTGCTGACACTGGTGACGGACAAAAGATTATTCATAAAGTGACTGAAGATGGTCGAGCTGAGGATGTGCCCCTGATGATCTCATACAGAGATGACCTGGAGCTGAGATGACTCACCTCCAAAACACTACAACTATCTTCCTTTGTGCCATATATGATTCAGAACCCACAAAGAGTAGCTTGTAACATAGATTGTGAAATATTTTTTCTCTTCCTGTATTTTATTTCACCCAATATTGGTTTCAGAAACTGCAATTTAAATGTAAGAATAAGTGAAACTTTGCATCAGTTGTACCTTCTACACGAGTTTGACTCTTTAGATCTGTGATATCAACACATTTTAATGTGCTTCCATCTGTGTCCAAACCAATGTCGAAGACTTGAATAAGGAATGGAGCCTACAAAAAGGTTTTTATTGTTTTGATAATCTAGCCTTACTGTGAGATGACAATTTGTAAAATCTAATACCAATGTTTTAATTGCATCTCAGATTCCCCTTAACAGCAGACTATTCTTAACAATTTTGAAAGCCACCTCTGTATTCTACTGGATAGCACAATCAACCTAAACCAACACAGATTTCCAACCTCATTGTTTTATCGTCTGAGAAATGTAATGATACAAAGCTTGTTTACATTTTACAACATTCTGTCAAATTTCAGGAAATTCCAAATTTATAAAAACATGAAATTAATATTAATGCTTATTTTTGGAGGACTAGCAGCAATTGTCATGGAATGGCCACTTTTGGTAACAACAGACCATTAAGTTGGTTTGACTAAAAACAAAATCTATGTATTTCCAAGAGCCGTTGAAGATAGCAGCAAATGTCATTCAAAGGTTGTGCAAATGTGCTGTGGGCATCATTACAGCTTTCCCACCACAAAGAATGTCATACTTAAACTGCACTGCTAGGAGGAAAAGTAAGTGTCCTGATATCCAGGTTGTTAGCTTTGGAATATCCAATATATTAGTTCTGGAGATAGCAGGAACTGCAGATGCTGGAGAATCTGAGACAGCAAGGTGTAGAGCTGGATGAGCACAGCAGGTCAAGCAGCATCAGAGGAGCAGGAAGGCTGACGTTTCGGCCTAGATTCCTCTTCAAAAAAAATAGTTCTGTTGCTTTGAAAAATTGATGGAATGGCCATATGCTGTCTAGATGCACTTTCATATTTAGCCACAGAGAACCAGTTAAGTCCCGTTAAAGATCCGGTGTCCGTGGCTTCCTGCCTTTATGTGGATTTTTCATCATGGTGTACAAAAGTCTCATGTATGCACGTATCAGAGTTATATTGCAAGTCTTTGCACAACTCATTATCACACTAAATATAATGCAGAATATTCTCATTAAACAATGGCCAATAATTCTCCTGTATCATTTGAAATGACTAACATTCTTTATGTTAAAACAATGAAGCACTTTGGACAAAACAGCTTTAAACGGAGGCCACATTTAACCTCACAGGTAAACTTAAAAGAGCAAGGAGGGGAGTTGTCTCCATTTCTCACAAACCCAGCACCCAGAGCTCATCGCAATGCAACAATGGCCAAACTGTTCGTGAAAGTTTGCTGTGCACGAATTGACACTGTTTCTACACGTTGCAACAGTGGATAAAACTCTAAGGACTCAAAACTGTAGTAAAGCACGTTGGTGTTTCCTGGGGATGTGAAAGATATTTGAGCGAAAAAAAACAAGCAAATCACAAATTATTTACCTCACCTCATTCAGATCTCAAATTTATCATTGGAATTGTGAAATTTCATTTTGAATTTACAATAAGTAAAGATTAGCTGCAATGTCATTGCAAATAATGGCTCAATTGAAGAAAAGCACAACACAAATCTACAACCAAAAAAAATCACTGAATCTCTACATTGACAAAGAGGCCATTTGGCCCAACCAGGTCTCCACCGACAATCAATCAGGAGCCCACCCAGATCTATCTTGACCGCATGGGGTTTTTCCCCCAACACCTGACCCACCTAACCTACACGTGGTAATTTTACTGGAGAATGGCCAATCCATCTAACTCCATGTCATTGGACTGAAGACAACGGAGACTGGAGGGCCTGGTGGAAACCCACAAAGACATGGAGAGACAGTGTGCAGACTGCATACAGACAGGCAGACTGTCACCCGCGTCTATAATCGAACCCAGGTCCCAGGCACAGTGAGGCAGCAGTGCTAACCATTGTGCCATCCATCCCAACCCTAATCTAGGTTTCAGTTTCTATGACAGATAGACCTAACAAAGGATATTCACTATATTAGTCTTTGTTTAACTAACACTGATGACTAATCTAGCTCCAGCATATCACAGTATTGACTCCAAAGTTAATTCAACTGATCTGTCTGACCAAACTGTTGTCTCTTCTCACTAAAGGCCTAAACTCTGCTTTTCAAGAATGTGCATCTGTAAAATCCAGAACAAATCAAGCTTCCACAGCTGTTTCATGCACACTAAACACGTCAAACCATTTTTATATACTGAGGAGAACAGCATAACAATTATAAAGAAATTTTGACATAATCTCCAATTACTCCCGAGCCTGATTACATGCCATTTGTAAAAACCTGAGGAAAAGAACTGCTAACACTGGTTAAACATTTCTTTTGTGCATCTTTTACTTGCATTCAGTCCATGTCTGCGATCTTGCCATTTGGAGGATCTTAATTATTTCTGATTATTCACTAGAGGCTGGAACTGAGACATGACAAGAGGTTCAGTTTGTGCTGTTTTCTGCTAATATGCGCATGATTTCACAGTCAAAACACACAACTATTTAAAACCAAGATATAAGATGCAGATACAGGACCAAACATCATCAACAGATGCAACATAGGAGGCCGTTCACCTCATTTTACAGTTTCTTCTGTACAGCCAATTAATCCCATTGCCTTGCCCTTGCCCACGTTCTTCCCATCAAGTATTGATCCAAATCCTTTTCTAATGTTACTATTGAAGTTTCTTCCATCACCCTTGCAGCAATGCATTCTAATTCACAACCACACAATTATTTCCTCACATTGCATTTTGATCTTTTGTTATACACCTCGAAACAACTTTATCTAGTACACAGTGTTCTACCACTGGAAGTAGATTCTTTCTTTATTTAGTATTTACAAACCTATTTGTGATTCTGTACACCCCTGTGAAGTACTCCATCATTCTTCTTTGCTCCAAATGGAGCAGCATCAGCAGGATCTGGGTGTTGGGGAGAAAAGACAGTGAGAAATAGGAACAGGAGAAGATTGAACGGCTCCTCACGTCTGTTTTGTCATTCAATGGGACTGTGGCTGATCCGATTCCTCACGTCTACTTTCCTGCCTTTTCTCCTTAACTCTTCATTCCCAGACTGATCAAGAATCTATCTTCTCTGTCTTATCGACTTCAGGCTTAAATATACAACAAGGACTTGACACCCACAGCTCTCTGTGGCAAAGAGTCCCAAAGACTCTGGGCCATCTGAAATAAGAAATTTCTCCCTAACTCAGGCACAAATTGGCACCCCTTGATTCTGAGACTATGCCCTCTGGCTCTCGATGGTCCCGAGAGGGGAAACATCTCACAGCATTTACCGAATCAAGCCCCTTAAGAATTCATTATGTTTCAATCAGATCGCCTCTCATTCTTCTAAATTCCAATAAGTATAGCCCCAACCTTGTTTAGCCTTTGCTTATGAGACAATCCCTCTGTACCAGGAATCATCCTGGTGAATCTGCTCTGAATTGCCTCAGGTGAAATAATAGCTTTTCTCAGAAGAATTGGTAGGAAAGGTCATGGGAGAGGAAGATAATCAAGTGGATTGCTGTCAGGAAATCTGTGCTGCCATCCCACCAGCAATGAGTAGGAAGGCCTTTCTTCCCTGCCACCAATTAGAACCTCCTGATCGTTAACTAAAGAATACAAAGGAATTTTCATGCTAACTCTGCAATTATCTCCATTCCTGATGGGCATGGTAGATTTCCTTCTTTAGCACATTGCTCTCATATTTCAGTTAAAATTTAGTTACCTAGATCAAAGTGAAGGAGCCAACTGAGGACAAAATAAGGCATTTTATTTCCTGTTTTCCACCTTGCTCCCCACCAAAAGTAAAAATGCAACATCGTACATATACACAAACACAGGCAAGAAACTTACAAGCAAGGTGGAGGGGAGGAGTGCGTTATAAATAGAAAGTAAAGACAATTAACTTTCAATCTCTTAGAGTCCTGGAGTTATGAATGATCTGAGTCCTGGAGTTATGAATGATCTGAGTCCTGGAGTTATGAATGATCTGAGCCCTGGCCTTTTGGCTGCTGTTTTGCTTCTGCAACTGTAGCAAATTTTGGAGACATTGAATAACTGTTACTGAGAAATCAAAGATCTCTCACTACAAACTAGCTTTTGAAACTGAGAAACAGGAAAAAATAGATGAGAGGCAAAGAGAACATCTTCCAGTTCCTGTTCAGAATGTCTCTCCTATCGCTTAGAAACAGCTTTTGATGAAAGTCCACTTACATATGCCTGCATATGATTTTTGTTTTCCCCAAGTTGAATACTCTGCTGATAGCCTGTCACTTCACTACACAACTTCCAGAAGGATGTAAATCAACCAGGAGATAAAGATCTGATTTTGTGCCTTTTTTAATTCAGGGTCATTTAAATAAGGACAACTGCTTTGCAATTCTGTGGAAATGTATTACTGTAACTCCCTTAAGTTGTATCTGTGATTTATGTGTGCACATCATAATTCTGTTACTGCTGAAGTCTATTACTATATTATAGTAATAGTTATTACATTTTCAAGTTTTGCATCATCTGCAAATTTTGAAATGCTGTGCATACCTAAATCAAACACAACAATAATGCTAATACTAACACTGAAAAACATGGCCATGCATTTCTCTCTGGGAGAGGAAAATAACAATTCAGCACTGCTGTCTCCTTTACATCATGGACATTTTTGTAGCTACACAGCATGTGCCACTTTAATCCCAGGAACTTCAGCTTTGTTACCAAGTATCTTGTCTGGCACTTCATCAAATGCCTTTTAAAACTCTCTATTCACAATATCAACATCAACTATCTCTCTCAATTACCAGAAGGAACTCCAAAAATCAATTCAAATATGATTTGCTTTTAACAAATCAACAATAACTGGCATTAAGATGCAATATACTGAGCAACAATTTACCTCCTGAGTTACCCCACTGAAGACCTTACACAGACAGGACTGTACTTATTTGCCTTACTCCATCCCCTTTTTTTAGGAGCGATGTAGAATTTCCCCAGTTCTCAGCCATTACTCCCATAATGGAGGAATGGAACATATTCACTTTGGAGCTATTCCACGAGGACAGAATGATTATTTTTTCACTTGGAGTGAAAGGAGCCTGTTTTAAACTTGACATTCACTTTGTCATGTAAAATGGTACTGATTCCAGGTCACCTAATTGAAATGTAGACCAAGTTGAAATTTTCCTTCAGGAACCAGACTCATTTGCTTGGCTTAAATCAGATGCTAGAGTCAAGTCAAAAAGCATTCTGTGATCATCTGGTCAATTGCATTTGTAATTTCTTATCACTTGAATTCTGGAGGTGAGAGGGGAAGAGTGACTGCCTTTGACATCAAGACAGCATCTAGCTCTGTGATGTCAAAATGCCCTCGCAAAGCCAAGGTTTATGCGAACTAGGGGAAATCTCTGGAGTCATACCTGGCACATAAGAAGATGGTTTTGGCTGCTGAAGATCTGTCATTTGAGTCCAAGTACATCCCTGGAGTTCCCTGGGGAAATTGTCAAGGTTTGACCATCTTCAGTTTGATTAATCCCCAATCCTCCATCATAAGGCCAGAAGTGTGCAATTACAGTGAATATTACAATGTTCGGCAGTGTATATGATTACTCAGATGTCCAAGCAGCCTATATGCATATGCAGGAAGATTGGGACAACTTCCAGCCCTGAGTCGATACGTTGCAAGTAATTGTAATTTGTGCTGTTCAAGAGCCGAACAACGACTTACTCAACAAATGAAAATCTAGCCATCTCTGCTTGACATTTCATTAAATACCATCACTGAGTTCATGGCTATCAACATCTTTGTGGTTATCATTGACTAGTAACTGAACTGGACTATCCATCTAAATAAGATCTCCCACATGTTAAACACTTGTTTCTGGTATTGTTGATTTTGAAAAGAGTTTGGTTAGCTACAGCATAAACATCTAACACTCTATTTGTCAAACATAGTAATGGCCCAGTGGTATTATCAGTGGACTGTTAATCCAGAGACCCAGATATTGTTTTGGGGACCTGGGTTTGATTCCCACCAGGGCAGATGGTAGAATTTGAATTCAATAAATATCTGGAATTAATGGTCGAATGATGATGGTGAACCCATTGTCAGTTGTCAGAAAAACCCATTTGGTTCACTGAAGTCCTTTAGGGAAGGAAACTGCCATCCTTACCTGGTCTGGCCTACATGTGACTCCAGACCCACAGCAATGTGGTTGACTCTTAATTGCCCTCTGGGCAGTAAATGCTGCTAAGCCTGCAATGCCCTCACCCCATGAATGAATAAAGGAAAAAAAAAGTTTCCAGAAGTGTAAGTACAAAATAAAATTTCCTCCATGCTGTCCCATCAACCATTCCTAGCAGAGCTATCACAAGAAATCGGACACAAGAACACAACTCCTTGAATGCTGTCCCATTCGACAATAAAATCTGTTTTATTTGCTTTTAGAAACTAGACTATGGTTTCCTCCATCAACAAGCAAATCATAGAAGTATTTTGGTGGTAGCTTAGTTTTGAAGCTTAGCTAGTTTCTCACACTGAAGAAGTCTCAAATATTTATAGCTGGTAGGGAGGAAAGAGAGTGTAATGTGGGCTTGCAGAACCTGAATCTAAACTGGAAGAACTAAAATTAAACTCAGATGGTACAAATCTTATCTGGGATAAAGTCAATTCAAGCCTGTAACAAACTTTGGAGACAGGGAGAAAAAAATGTAATGTTTCAACTTAACTGTAAACATCTTCCTTTCAAGTACTTAACAGCACTGCATATGCATAATATTATTTCAAAGAACCAGGGCTGGGCTTCATCACAACGTGCTTTTTGACTTGACTCTAGCATCTGATTTAAGCCAAGCAAATGAATCTGATTACTGAAGGAAAATTTCAACTCGGTCTACGTTTCAATCAGGTGATCTGGAATCTCTGAGGAATTTCACTCTCCCGCCCTCGCTGATTGGAAGTTGGGTGGGGTGGGGTGGGGCTATGTGAGAAAGATAGGTCTTACCCTGGAATTAATTGCCTTGGCTGGGGGATTTAGCACTTTATGTGACTTGAACTGCGTGTGGAAGCAGAACTTTCCATCACAGTGGGGAAGGAAAGCTGTCAGAAAGCACAGGGATTAATAAATCCTGTCAGCACATTACAGAGACGTATTGTCAACTCTATAGAAAAGCTGAGACCCCATGACTAAAAGTCTATATATTGATCTATCTGCATAGACAGAAAAGTGGAATACATAACTATGGATACGCAGCATGAGCGAGGATGCTCAGTTACAAAGGATTGTTCTCATGAATAACAATGACCGCTCATTTTGCAGTTCACTATGAAATATATTATTTATAAAACATGCATTTAATAAAATATTCCAAATGAAATATTGAATAAATTATGCAATGTGTTATACCTCATTATTATTTTTGCACAATCAGTTCTAGTGCTGACTCGTGGAAACACTGACAGTTCATTTAATTCCAAAACTTGTGTTTTTACTTCTGTAGAAATTACTTTTTTTTAAGAAAAGATAAGTTTAACAAATCAGATAGCCAGGTTTTTCAGTCTCACACATCTATCGTTGCAGATTTAATCTCAGTAAAGTAAGAACAAAATGCAACAATGTATCATAGTCTATTGTTGTGTTTAATTCCTTGCCTCTTGATACATTGTCCCATTGCAACCATTTCTCTTCTCAACCCAGCCAAGGCTATAAGCACCAACCCACTCTCTCAATTCTGCATGTGAAACACTTACCACCGAATGAATGAGAGCATCACAGCTCATCTGTCCTCTGATTGTCCCTTGCTTTGTTACATACTGAGGTATGACTTTGATCACTGCAATATCCTTTTGAAATATCGGAACCTACTGTGAATGAAAAAAATGTATGTATCCTGTTCATGTGACAGGAAAAGCACAAGGCATATTTTAAGATTCTGTGCTCTTCCACAATTCTACCTTACTTTAAGAAAGGTTCCTATGTGAACTTGCAAAAGCTACAAACAGGACAAAACACACCCATTGTCGGTAAATGATGAGATTGCATATTTCAGTCTGTGGATTATTTAAAATCATGATGTTTCACTTCATAACAAACTAGTTACTATAAGCCTTCGATGCAGAAAATAGATAGCAAATTTGTGTTTAATCAATTTCCATGGAATTGATCACTCTGAATCAGTCAGCTACTCAGTAAATATGGCCTTAATGCTTGGGATGGGTAGAAAGAAGCTGCGGTAAAATAGGCAGCAGCATTAAGATAAATAATTCCATTAAAAGAACATTACAACCATTATAGATCATCCCAGTTCCCGTTGTACAACAACAGAAAACAGTGGCTCTCTGTTTGACCTTTAACTAAGAGGGAAAGATCGACAGCAAGACAAATTAAGTAATTATTAAGATACTGCAGTGTTCACTGAGTTAATAGCTTCATATTCACTGTGCCCTGATCCTCCCCCTTAGCTCTGAAACTGTTCCTATGCTCATCATGAAAGATGACTTTTCAAATTCGATCTGGATGGACAGGACCTCACTGCAGTCATATTTTGACTAAAACAAGTTCAGATGCCTGCTCGAACATGTTAGGAAGACCCCGACACCACCACGGACAGTGTCTGGTAGAAAATCATTGCTCCACAGCTCCTGTTGTGTTTAAAAAGGGGAAATACAAAGACACTTACTGCTAATTTCAGATTATCTTCTGCTTCGGGGAAACAGAGGATGCCTTTACTTCTTGTATTTTGAAGAAAATAATTAACCTGAAACCGCAGGAGAGGTTGCCTGGAGCCATTCTTCCTGAGTTCTCTGTCCTACAGATAATCCAATCATGTGTCTTTCAGAATTGAATTAAACCTTTTGGTATGAGATGTCCATACTAGCTGTGACTCTCTACCCTATAGCACGTTTGGAACAGAGAAGAGGCCGTTCAACCTTTCCCACTTGTTCTACCATTCAATTACAAAGAGACATTTGCATTTCTGTCACTCTTTCCACAATCACAGACACCTCAAAATGCTTTGGATCCAATGAAATACTTTCAAAGTGCAAGTACTGTTGCAAAGTAAAGAATTACAGAAACCAATTTGTACCTTACGGTAGATGGCAAACATTGCAATGTCAAAAATGACCAGATAATCTGTTTTTGCAACTTTGATGAGGGGGGAAGAAATAACAGTTAAGACACCAGGAATAAATCCCTTACTCTCTTCAAAATACTGTCATGGGATCTTCCTCACTTTCCTGCGAAGGTGAGTCTGGAACAAAATTAATATTTATACAAGGAATAACACCCTTAAACAGTGTAGCAGTCATTGCTACATGGGAATGTCAGCCTCGATGCTTGTGCTTAAATCCTGGGTTGGGATCAGAAACTGGAATCTTGAGGCAAGAATGCAATTAACCAGATCACCACTGACAGATAATTAGATCGTGGCTAATCTTCACCTTTGGCCTGTATTTGCATCCAGACGATGTGTTAATCTGCATAAGAAGAAAAAAAATCAGACCTGAGTCATTGTGCTCTTTTTAGGGAGACTGTTGCACAGTGTATGAAATGGTGCTGATTAATTTTTCTAAATGGACCATCCGACATTTTAAAGTTGTGGTTTCCTGTCTGGCTCCAGGACCATGTCTCATTGTGGACACTATACTCGATCCCTTTATCTTTTTAGAATCCTCAGTTAGAGCACCGTTTAATCTTCCATACAAGAATCGAGTCGAGTTTTCACAATTAACTCTTTAAGCTTGGGTATCATTGTGGTGATTGTGAACTGCACCCACTTCTGGACTTGGTCAGAGTTTTCAGTCCCATTGAAATCAATCATTCTCCATTTGAAAGAAGTCAATTTGAACAATGATTTCTTTTTCCCCACATTGTTCAACTAGCTCGCTTTATGCCCTGTTCGGACAAGCAACTAACATCTTTTTAGAATCGTGAATGAAGTTTATCATCAGAAGGTAATTTTTTTTAAAAACAAAAACATCATACTGTGAATGTGAGCATAGCTGTAAAAACAGCCATTTATTGCCCTCCCTCAGTAGCTGTAGATATTGTGGACCTTCTTGGACAATTGGCTATTCACTGACTCAATAAAATTTTATTTATTTCTGTAGAATTTACAGACAATACAAAGGATCATGAGCATAGCATTTGTGAGAGCTGCAAGGGTCAACTATATAAGTGTGGAATGTGATCAGAGATAATGGGAACTGCAGATGCAGGATGTGTTCATCCAGCTCCACACTTTGTTATCTTAAGTGTGGAATGTTGCTGTTTGAAATCAAGATCATAAGCATTTGCTTGAAGGTTTACCTGCTCTTCGGGGGGTGGGGGGGGGGGGGGGGAGAGAGAGAGAGAGAGAGAGAGAGAGCGAGAGAGGGAGAGGAAGGGGAGGAGGGGTAGGCAAGTCTAGGCATATCAATAGATGTAATCCTGAATAAAACAAAAACACAAATTGCTGGAGAAACCCGGGTCCATCGGCATCTTTGGAGGGAGCAACAGTTAAAGTTTCAAGTCTGGTAGCCCTTCTTCAGAACTGATCACTGCACTTGAAACATTAACTGCTTCTCCCACCATAGGTGCTCCCTGACTTGCAGAGTCCTACCAGCAGTCTCTGTTCTTGTTTGTTTTAGATCTTCAGCATCTGCAGGTCATTGCTTTATAATTTTGGAATCCTGAATGCTCATTGCACTTGGAGATAACTGCAATTAATCATAGAGATAATGGGAACTGCAGATGCTGGAGAATTCCAAGATAATAAAATGTGAGGCTGGATGAACACAGCAGGCCAAGCAGCATCTCAGGAGCTCCTGAGATGCTGCTAGGCCTGCTGTGTTCATCCAGCCTCACATTTTATTATCTTGCAATTAATCATATGTGAGTTTACATGTTTAGGAACAGATTCTGAAAGGAGAGTATAGGGTGAGTATTAAGAACAGTATTCAAGAGCAATAGGAAGGGAATGATTTAATACACCAATGATCTGATATTTTGCTGCTTTGTCACCAATCATCTCTAATACAGAGAAACCGTTCTCATTTTAGACTAAAGCTTTTGTTCATTGGCCCATCTATCCAGGGTATTAAATTCCATACATCTCAGCCAGTCTGCCTTATTGATTTACATACAGAAGCAGTGCATTGCAGGAATTTCTGGTAGGGTTGTTGTGAATGGCAGAATTCATTTGAAACGTTTTGTCGAACAAAAACAGTAATTGATTAGAATGAAATTGAAACATTGAAAAAAAATTATACCATGGGATGATAGATTAAGTCAACATTTGCAACTTGGAAGAATTCTTCTAGAAACAAGTGCAACTTAACACTGCATATAAAGCGCATCATGGCTAAGCCATGGTGAATATAAATACTCTGACTTGTCTCAATTGTGAGGCATCAAAAGCTATATGTTGCTTACCATTACATGCAAAGAAGGCAGAGCCAAACACACTTTTTCAGGATGCAAAATATTTTTAATGTTGTCTTTTTGATAAATCCAGTTTGTTCTTGTGCCTTGCTATCGATATTTGTGGCATAATAGAATAAATTGCCTTCCACCCACCTTTCTGCCCCCAGCCGAGGTAGCAAGGAAACCATAGGAAGGTTAAATGAAGTCATTTTGGAAACAGCTAATGACAGCAGAGGATGCCCCACACAGGCCTTCATACCCTGGAGAAGTGGATCTGAACTGGGGTGGTTAGCCCCTTCGCTGCATATTCCACCCAGTCATAATGGAACATCCCACGACCAAGTCATCCTCGATGAAGAGCCAGATTCAGGTTAAAAACTTATTGGCCTTTTCCATTTTCAGCTAGGAATGTGCTGACAGCAGCCAGGAGGAATTCTTGAAATAAATACAGAGGAACTCTGATGGAAGAGTGATTCCTGGAAGCTGAAGGTAGACACAGCCACTTCATTTTTTTGTTGCTATTTTTAAAAGAAACAGCATTGTTTGCTGTTTCCGCCTATATTTTGTGGATAAACGCTTCAGTTGGGTGGGAAGTGGGAAGACTTATAAAACACAGTCAAAATTCAGACAGACATGAAGACATTTATAAACAGAAAACAGGGTTTGACTTTATCTTGGCCCTTATGACCCTGGCCTTGGGCCCGGTGCGACACAGCACATGTTCCTTCCTCTGTGTACCAGTTTTCAGGCACAAAACAAGGTTATAGGCCTTTGTATTCAGAAGGACTGAAGAGTGGTCACATGCTAACATGCGATCATAGAGGAACATTGCTGCAGAAGGTCAGTTAGTCAGGCTATTCCCTTATCGTGTTTCTCTCATGACTAGCTACAAGTCCAGGCTGGCAGGCAAGTCCTTCAAGCCTCAGTTTGGTCTTTTGAGACCCTCATTGTGATGGACATGGCAACCCCTGCCCTGGCACATGTGGTACATACTGTAATAGGCCACTTAAACACAAACTGGACCAAAACTACAAAACAGAGATTCTTGCTTCCATTGGCAATGAACTTTAAATGTTAATTGAATACTATTACTTTAGGAGACAATTTATTCGAATAGTTTATGTTCAGTGTTTCAAATCTGCCAGAACATTGTTATGGAGCTGAACTTCTGACCTCTCAACCACTCTAGGCCACTATTGTCCCTTGAACCAGTGTTGGCAATTATCTCGTCTCCCAGACACAAAGATCTTTCTTGCCTCATGGCCTCTTAAGCTCAGGGATTTTGATAAGATGGTTCACCGAGGTTTCCTGCAGCTGTTCACCCATTCCACTTCCAATTCAGAACTCTCTAACCACCGTCATGGACTTCATTCTGTACTATTCAACTTCTTGGCTCTTTGCCATTGCGACTATCTCGGACTTTGCCTCAGCTCTTTGCTGCGGGCCTGATTTTCTCTCAGTTTGAAACTGTTCAGACTTAGAGCTGCTGCCCCGTTGCTTGGATTAGGTATCCGACTGCTCTATACCTGTTCAGATTCTTTTTCCATCAGTTCTGAGGCTACCAGCTGATATGTTCCACGAGTCCTTGACTTTTTTTCCTTCCTACTTTGCAGCTTACCTCACTTTGTCTGATCTCATATCTCACCTTGCCAATGGCAATGCTTTATGCAGGAGGACCCCAGAGCAGCCAACTACTTCCCCTTCCATGTGGGCTCCTCCTTCTGTTGGAGGCCTTGCTAAATTGCTTGCTCAATTTTTAATCCCAGTCTTGTTCAAATTGGCAGACTATCAATTCAACAGCTGACAGAGGGCGATACAATTAGAATGAGTTTTTGTTGGGCATTTACTCAAGTACAAAGGTACAGAAGTACAGTGAAATCTGTACAATGTTACTCCACCCTAGATACAGAGTACCTAGCTACAAACCTTAGGTACCAAAATAGATTAGAACCAAAAATAGAGCAATGAAGACAAAAGCTGAAAGTTCTACATTAGCTCTTCATCCTATAAATTAGGAAAATAAAGAAATGACAGATGGTTATCAGATGAAAATTAAGGATTCCAAGCTGGAACTGTACGTGAATGAGGGTGTCTGTTTTGGTCAGTTGGCTAGACTGCTGGTTTGCGATGCAGAGTGACCCTTCATCAGAACGGATTATCAGAAGGTTACAAAGTGTGAAGCTGGATGAACACAGCAGGCCAAGCAGCATCTCAGGAGCACAAGATGCTGCTTGGCCTGCTGTGTTCATCCAGCTTCACACTTTGTTATCTTGGATTCGCCAGCATCTGCAGTTCACATTATCTCGAATTATCAGAAGGGTTGCCCTAGCTGAAACATTAACTTTGTTTTCTCCGATGCTGCCCGACCTGCAGAGTTTCTCCAGCCATTTCAGTTTGTGTCATGCTATTTCTTGACTATTCTGTGAGATAGGTCGTCCAACCTCCCAAACATCAGCAAGGGGCTTTCATACAGTTGACTGGAATAGATGTGCCATTTGCCTATTGTCATTCAGTTTTTGGGTCATAGCCTAGTAGATTGAGTTTTTATTTTAAATTTTAGGAGTGTGTTACAAAAGAATTGTTAGGCTGTTTCCGAGTGTGGTTAAGAGTATTGTTGGCACGAGTAGAGAGTCACAAATTGATAAGGATATTACATTTCCTTTCCTTAAGGACATCAGTAAATCGGATGAGTTTTTACGACAAACTGACAGTTCCATTGTTCTGATCCTTTTTAATGGCTTGTATTAGGCAATCTCTGTTAACATTTGTCTTGGCCTTAACACAAATCACTTGGTTATGCCTGAGAAGCTGTGCTAGTTATTTTCTCTGCTTCCCTCCTCTGCTGAAATGATGACTCCCTACTTGGTTTGTGAGCATCTGTGAGACTATACTCTAAATATAAGTTTGGGAATGTGAGGTTATAATCTACTGTTAAAATCAATCTGTAAACATAGCTTGCAACTTGAAATCTTTTCAATTTAATTTTATTCTTTCATCTCATTCTTTGGCAATTGGGGACAAGGAAAAAAAAAAATTTCCAAAGTATTTCTGCTCAGTTCTACTGCATTGTTGCAGTAAGAAGTCACCGTAACCTTCTAGCGACAGAACAGAGGGAATTTAGCCAACAGGACATGCGTTGTGCACAATTGTTAGTTAAACTGTACATATGAAATTAGAGAAAATTATTCACTGTTGTTCTCAGCAGCACAGTCTGTCCCAATATCATCTGCACTGCATATTTTTCAGCTCTGAACAAAAGATGTGCTTTGCTCCTGCTGCAGATGACACCCTTGCCAGCAGTAGCATCAAGTAAATGGCATGGAGATATTGAGATTGGGAGGTTGTTGAAAGCCACTTTTGAGACCTGATCTTGCCAGAACATAGAAAAAGCAAATGCCACAGACATAAACATGACCACTAAATGTGACAATGGCCACATCTACTAGTTGTGGAAAGGATGAAGAGTTAGCCATTCAACTTGCTGACTGTTGTCTATGTACAATACATACATGCCATTGCAAAGGAAGTCTGGAGAGAAATGCAATGGTTTTTGTTGAGGTTCATACCGAGCAGCTCCGTGTCACAGGACTCTGTGGTCTACAGTCTATTCCCCGGGACGCACACCGAGATGAACATCAACTGCATCCTGGGGTCCGTCAACTTGGTGAATGATACTCTTTGGTCTGCCTGAACCTTGTTGATGTTCTACAGCAAGGAGTTGACCTGGACCAAGCATTGCACATTGGCACATTCCATGGTCCAGGAGTATATGTTGAGGGACACACTAAAGCCTGGGACAGCTGCTGTCAAGGTGTAGTGGGGAAAGACCCCTTTCTGAGATCCTTCTGTCAAAGTTAAATAGGGGACCGTTCTGATATTAGACCTCCCCCAATGTCTCAGATATATGTAAACATAATCTTGTCCAACCAAGAAATGCCTTTCGTTTGATTGTTGGTTAGAGTCACACTCCAGTGTTAGCTGGTTCTTTCATATGCAATTACACAGAACAGAACTGCTTTGGTGATGATGTATATAAAGATATTTTATGAATAAATTTATTCCTGAAACATAAATAAATGTCCGCCAATGGGAAAGGTCTTGCAGCTAGATAAGAATAACTGGGGAAAAAGATGTAAAAATAATGGGCAGAAGAGTTGGAGAGAAGCTGAAGAAAGCTTGCTGAAGGCGTGAAACACACTGTCAGAGGTGACAATACAGGTAGAAACCCTCATCACATTTGAAAAGCGTTTGAACATGCAGTTGAAGAGCAGTAACCTGCAGAGCTGTGAATCAAGAACTGTAAAGTGGGTTGAATCTGTTTTCCAGTTAACATAGACACGATCGACCAAATGGCCTCGTTTTGTGCCGCACATTTTCTGCATTTCTAAAACATCATAACTTGTGAAACTTCAGCTTAAGTACAACAGCTTGTCTGTTTCCTTGTCACTGTGAAATTTTGCACAGAACACAATAATATTAGTCTGCGCAACATGACCTGAAATGAAAGCGGAAGTTGCTGGAAAAGCTCAGCATGTCTGACAGCATCTGTGAAGAAAAGTCAGAGTGAATGTTTCGGGTCCAATGACCCTGCCTCAGAATGACCTGAAATTGACACTGAATGTCTTCATTTGGTGCTCATCTTCAACCAGGGGATTGCAGGCATTTCTGATACAAAGCCAATTTCCAGCAACACCAGGATGACTGAATTCCCATTTAGGGAATATATTGACAAAGTGACATTCAACAATAGTTAGAAAAACTGGGCTTTTTTCCCCCCAACACAAATATTTTCAGAGAAATTCCACAAGTGGCAATGAAAGAGGCAAGCAGTTGTCCTCAATAAGTATCCTCACAACCATTAGGGTCTAACAGCAGAGGAGGAGGAAGCCATTCAGCAGACCTTATTAGTGATGGCTGTCCAAAAGTGCCAACTATTCACACCAGACTGTTTCTGCAGAGCAACAAACAAAATCTAGCAGCAGCCTCTGCTCTGAATCTGTGTATTAAGACCCGAGGGAGGATAGTGCTCAGAATCAAGTGCTTCCTTTTCGATTCCTTTAGCATGAACTATATCTTCAGGTGGAAGGGCCTTGTTCCTCTCCAGCTTCTTTGATTCATATGCAGTAATTTTGATAGCTGCTGGTATGAACGTTCTCCTTAAAGAGCAGATATATTTAAAGCTTACTTAGTAGCATGGCAGGTGGCCTGTTAAATACAAAGGGCTTAAACAAGACAATAAAACAGGAAGTTGGCCACCGAGAAGCTCTGTCAGTCAGGAGAATGAAGGATATGAGATGACTCTGTGAGGAATATTCCAGTCCAAGGACGTTGTCTCCCAATGTTTTCACATTCATACCAAAGGACATTGCTCATAATATTGACTGTAGCTGATCAGTACTTAATGCCCGTCATAAAACGTTCATCACAAATCATGGCATTTAAAAATATTGTTCTTCCTGTGCCTGCAGTAATGCAGCAATATGACTGGGGAAAAATTCGTTCATGGCACATCAACATCACAAAGGGTGATGGTATAGACTTTGCTAAAATTATCATGATTCCTCAAACCTTCATCTCTGTTCAGGAATTCAACAGTGCATCATGAACATAACAGTTCTGCCTTTTCCAAATGTTTGAAATGATAATTTTCAATAGAAACTTTCCATAGTATCATATAGCACAGGGGAAAGTCATTTGGTCAACCATGCCCGGTCCATCTCTTTGAACGTGTTATCTACTTAGCACTGTCCCCTAGTCTTTCCATGTAGTCCTCCAGAATTTTGTCTGTTAGAAATATCTAATTCTCTTTTGACAATTAATAATCAAATTGTTTACAGCACCCTTTCAAGCAGTGCTTTCCAGATCCTAACAATTAGTTACTTTAAAAAAATCATCTTCTACTTGATCTTTTGCCAATTAGTTTATGGTTATTTTCACCAGCAGCAATTAGCCGTACACCTTCATCTGCAACTATCTCTCCTTTTATTTGCTTAAAATTGTTATCTAATTTTATCAGAGATAATCGGAACCGCAGATGCTGGAGAATCCGAGATAACAAGGGGTAGGACTGGATGAACACAGCAGGCCAAGCAGCATCTCAGGAGCAGGAAAGCTGGTGTTTCGGGCCTACACCCTTCATCAGAAATGGGGGAGGGGAATAGGGTTCTGAAATAAATAGGAAGAGAGGGGGAGGCGGATCAAAGATGGATAAAGGAGAAAATAGGTGGAGAGGAGAGATCCCTTGAGGTTTGTCCGGAGGGTATCTCCTTCAGGTTAGATACCCTTAGAAGAGGCTTTGCAGTCATAATTTTATACTGGCTCTCCTCATTCTTTCCATTAGTATGTGTAACCTTACGCCTCTGTGCATTAAATTTCATCCACCATGTGCCAACTCATTCCACCAATCTATATCCTCTTCAAATCCGTAACTATCCTCCACACTAGTTGCTACATTTTCAATTTTTTAATCTACTGAACCAGAAATTTTGTCAGTATATGACCATGTCCAAGTCAGTAATTTATCAAGCAGTGGTATGGTCCTCTGGCAGATTTTTCCTTCCTCAGTATTTTTTTCTAAATTGGGCTTAGGGCTTCCAGTGTGGGAAACTTCTGCCAAACAGAATTGGCAGACTTCCACTTCTGGTTACGCAGGCTGCAGTGAGGCAGTGTTTGGGAAGACTATTGAAGACTGTGAATTTGAGAGGCTATGTCCTTGATGGTAAAAAGTTTAATGCTTGCAAATAATTTTACACTCCAAAGGTGATACTGGTTTAGTTACTATGGAAACGGTTGAAGGTTGAATGTGATACAGACCCAAAGCAGGTCAACTTACAGACCAGCTGTATAGTGGAATCCCAGTGGACTGAGTCGGAAGACAGTTGAGAGTACTCAATTCTCTCACACACCCTTATGAAATGGCACTTTCTATTTTTACAAGTGAGCACTGTAATTCTTGTGGAATTACATAAATTATGTTGGTAGCACAAAGCAATTGACTAAACAAAGCAAAAAGTCATAGCAATGAATAATGAGAGAGTCAACAACATGCACTACCCAATGTAAGCAGGTCAATGTTACTCTTGCAGCATTAGCACACCAAGAATCTATACAAAGCAAGAGGTCCAAAAGGGAAGAGAAATAAATAACTAGCATTACACTGCAGGCTACAAATTCAGGGTATTCTGCACCTGGCCCCACAGCCAGCAAAGATTCTCTCATCTCACCAGTCTGTGAGCTGAACGCAAGCCAGGAGGTGATAGTATGCAAACTCACAATCTTGGTTGGGAAGGTGGGGTGGCAGGAGGGTAAAAATGGTATCTCTGAGAAAGAGAAAAACGTCTCTGGCAGAAAGAGAGAGAGAGAGAGAACCAGAAATTTGGAGGCTTAATTACTTGTGGCAGCTGTCTCCCCTTTTGCTTTCATATCTCTGCAGCTACAAACTCTCATCTTGATGTTGAAAAGCTGTGGTCAGGACAGGAATAGAAAAAAATGCATGCTTGCTTCCGGATATTGATTTCTTCGAATGCACAAAACATGAGTCCAAGATTCCTTTACTAATTGTAAGAGTAAAATGAGCACAGCGTTATGCTCAATCTGCTGCTCACAGCCAGACTATTTAAATGATAACTTTCAAAGGATTGGGTGTGGCTGCAAAGGCAGTGTCTGTTTCCCGTCCCGAATTGCCCTTGAACTGTGTGCCTGTCTAGGCCATTCCAGAGGACAATTAAGAGTTAGCCTTTTTGCTCTGAGTCTGGAGTCACAGATGGACTGGACTAGGTACAGGTGACAGATTTCCTTTCCTAAAGTCATTTGTGGTAGACAGCCAGATTGGTTTTAAAACAATAATAGCACAGTCACCATTACTGGGACTAGCTTGTAATTCCCAAAATTATTTGAATTTACATCTGTCATGGCAGTATTTGAACTCATGTCCCCAGAGCATTAATCTAGACCTCTGATGTACAGCTATAGTGATATTACTACTGTGCTTCTCAAAGCCATATATATGAAATGCACAACACAATTTGCACACAGCAGGGTACAATGCCCTGATAATATGTTTTTGTCAGTGATGTTTGTTGGAATTTAAACCGAAATATTGGCGAGGACACTGGGTGGAACTTCCCTGTGCTTCTTGAAGTCCTCCTGAAAGAGCAGGCAGCAGATTTGATATCTCATCTAGAAGACTTGCTCCATTCAAAGATGTCAGCTTTGTTTGTCCAAATCTTGGGAGTGGGGCTCCACTGGACCCTACAGGTCACCCATAAATAGCAGTATAGTAGCCACAGTTTCAATTCGCTGAATCACTACTCTGAGGAAACAGGCCATTCGGCCCAACAAGGCCACACCGGCTCTCCAAAAGACAACAACCCAGACTTACCCACCTACCGTATCCCTGCATTTCCCATGGCCAATCCACCTAGCCTGCATATCTTTGGTCCGTGGGAGGAAACCCATACAGGCACAGGGAGAACGTGCAAACTCCACACAGATAGTCATCTGAGGCTGGAATTGAACTCGGGGTCCCTGGCACCATGAAGCAGCAGTGCTAACCACTGGGCCAAAATGCCGCCCAATAACTTATTATTAGTAACTTAGTGTAATGATACAATGGAATAAACAATTTCATCAAATTATGTAAATTTAACAGCACAAAAGGCAGTCATCCAGCCCATCATGTCTACATTGCTGTCTTTCAATGTGTGTCGCTAGTATTTACTTTTTAGTTTGAGTACCTTCCTAAAGTACCAAAATTTCTTGAAGTGAAATAACAAATGATTAGAAAGTCTGGAGATGCTCTTTGCATATTCAATATAAATTCTTTGGAGTATGGAGCATTTACTTTCAGAAGCCTCACTGACATCATCTAAACAAATATAGATTCCTCATCAGAGACAATAGGAACTGCTGATGCTGGAGAATCTGAGATAACACGGTGTGAAGCTGGATGAACACAGCAGGCCAAGCAGCATCAGAGGAGCAGGAAAGCTTGACATTTCGAGTCGGGACCCTTCTTCAGAAATGGGGGAGGGGAAGGGGATTCTGAAATAAATAGGGAGACAGGGGGAGGCAGATAGAAGATGGATAAAGGAGAAGATGGGGGAGAGGAAACAGACAGGTCAAAGAGGCGGGGTTAGAGCCAGTGAAGATGAATGTAGATGGGGAGTTAGGGAGGGGATAGGTCAGTCCAGGGAGGATGGACAGGTCGGGGTGGGGGGGGGCGCAGGATGAGGTTAGTGGGTATGGGATGGGGTTGAGGCTTGAGGTGGGAGGAATGGTTAGGGAGGTGGGGACTAGCTGGGCTGGTTTTCGCATGTGGTGTGAAGTCCACATGGGAACCCTGCAGCCCAAGGGTATTAAAGCGTAATTTTTTGCTTAGGACTCATCGAATTACTTCAGCTATAAGTACTTGATTATTTCTCAACATTGCTGCTACAATATAGAAGTGGACACTTGATAACTTGTACAAATGGATGTGGCAATATTTCCATTCGCTTCTATCAAATTACAGTGTCCATCACCCAGCCTTGTAGCACCATGTATAAAATTGAAAAGAATGCATTGTGCGGTCGGAGAATTTTTTTTTAAAATCATGCATACAAAGAGGTGAAATGACATTAAGAGTAAAACTTGAGACAGTACAGGTGGTCTCCAGGGTGTTCCTAAAATTGACAACAAACTATTACACAGTGTCGTAACTAGGATAGAAATGAATGATTTAAAATTGCCCAGGCTATTTGACACCATAAGGAAACAGACCTTGAAATATTATGTGACAGTAACATATTAGGAAGGACGGACCAGCATTCTGCTGCATGTGAGCAATAAATACTTACAGTAAATGGGATACGAAGGTGTGAATGAATAAATTGAAATAATCATTATCTTTGAAGAATATTATGCAGGCATATGTTGACTAGATTTAAAGTAAATACCTAATGGATTTGTGGAAATAGGCCAATTCTTGTATGGATCTCCTATTTGGCCTAGTTAGAGGGAGAATTATGTTCATTCTCACAGATGAGCAAATCAGAGTCAATTAATAACAGAAAAATAAAAACTGAATTCTAAAGAAAACAAAAGAAGCCAGCACAATAAAATAACTAAATACATCACAGTGCAATGAAGAATGTGAGTGAACCAGAAGTGTAGTTTTTATGCAATGATAAAAATTGCATCAATCAAATGACCAACTATTCTCAAATTAAGGCAACTAATCAGAGACAAAAATATTCAACATCTGGACAAAAGATACTTAAATGGAAAAACAAACTCGCTGATGTGGGGACCCGGCGACAGCAATTCCACTATAATTAGGCAAGAAAATAAACAAAATGAAAAGTGCCTAGTTTCACATTTTAAAATGGAGTGTCTTAGGCTGCAATGAGGCCACAGATACCTTTGAGCATTTAACATGAATAACACAGCTGTTTATTCATAACCAGACACAGGCGCTAAAAGTAATGGCTTGCTACAGTCAATTTCCACAAGGTCAATTACAAAGTAGAGCAATTTCAAAGTAACGTCAGTCTTGTATGCTGTCCAAAACCACAAACTGATAGGAAAGTGTTAATAAAGCTAAATGTAGGAACAGGGAGCGTGACCACTTCTTGAACTTCAAGCAAGCTGAAGTTCATGAGTCATAAAAATAGCCACAAACAGTAAGTGCCTAAAAGTGATGGAGAAGTATGCTGGTGTACTTAAAGAATTGGGACAGAAGCAGAAGATTCAGTGGACACAAGACACGGAAGCTATTGTGTACGAGAACTGAAAGTGACAAAGAGCAATCATTGCCAAAGTTAATTTTTTTTAGCTTGAACTGATGGAGAATTCTGTTAAAAAGAGCTCACTTTCAAAAGTCACAAAGCTTTTGAGCTTGTCAGCCAAAGACAACTTTGCTGTAAAAATAGATCAAAAGCTACTCAGAAGATGAAAATCTAGAACGTTGGCAAGAATTGTCCTGTTCTGGGAAACAATTTTAGCAAACTTGTTGATGTGAATGTCTTGTATGCAAAGCAGACAGGCTTGACGAGTGGACTGACTCAGTAAAAGTGCACATAGAAACTTGAAATTATATATGAGATGCTGCTTAGAGTCAGAAAATAATACAGCACAGAAATAGACCCTTCAGTCCAACTTATCCTTGTCAACCAGCTATCTTAAAATGATCTCGTCCCGTTTGCAAGCATTTGGCTCATATCCTTCCAAAAGCTTTCTATTCATGTACTCATCCAGATGCCTTTTAAATGTTGTACTTGTATCAGCCTCCACCATTTCCTGTGGTAGCTCATTCCATATACCTAACATTCGCTCCATGCCCCTTAGGTCCCTGTTAAATCTTTTCCTCTCACCTGAAGCCTATGCCCTCTAGTTTTGGACTCCACTACCCTGGCGAAAAGACCTTGGCTATTCACCCTATCCAGGCTTTATAATCTGACATTCCAGAGGTAAAAAAGCCTCAGCCTCTCCCAGTGGCTCAAACACTGCAACCCTGGTAACATCCTTGCAAATCGTCTCCGATTCCTTTCAAGTTTAATTTCTTTCCTATAGCAAGGAGACCAGAATTGAATGCAGCGTTTTAAAAGTGGCCTAGCCAATGCCCTGTACAGCTGCAACATGATGTTCCAACTCCTACACTCAATTTACTGACAAATGAAGCCAAGCATGCCAAATGCCTTCTTTGATATACATTCATTGTGGATTACTGTCCCATTTTTTGACAACGATTAAGCCAATTTTAACCACAGTGTAGAGCCAAGGAGAAAATAACAGAATTGTTCAAGCAATAGAAGTATCACCTCAAACACAATACTTCCCATTTTTGTACAGTGAGTCATGTTTTTTGCTTATGCATTACTCTGAGCAGCTGGCCACTTAATTCAACAGCTGCTTTTGTCGGTTGGATTTTGCTCGCCTAGATATGCGAAACCTGACATCTGTTGAGTAGAACTGGTAGGAGCAGGTTTGAACCTTGTGTCTTTCTTTGGATAACCAGGAAAAGCCTTTTCAGTAGTAAGACAATCCTTTATAATGATCTTCAGATGCCTTTCAGGGAGAAGCACAGTAATGTTATGGCACAGAAAGTGGCTACTTGGTTCATTGTACCTGCATTGTTGTCTGAAAAAGCCTTGTGATTTCGTGCCATTCTAAGTGTCTTTTCCCTCAAATCCTTGAAAATTTCAGTCATCCAAAACCATAACTGTTCAATGGGACATGCTTCACACGTAATTCCTATCACATTTTGCTCATTTACAAATCATTTTAAATCTCTGTCCTCTCATTATCAATCCCTTTTATGAGTGGAAACAGTTTCTCCTCATTCAGCACAATCATGATTTTGTAAACTTCTAATAGACTGCCTGTTCACTTTCTATTCTCCAAAGAGAATAGTCTCAACATCTCCAAGCTAGTCTCACAACTGAAGCTTCTTCTTTCTGGAAACATATTTGTAATTCTCTTCTGCAGTCTCTCCAATGTGTTTAACCCTTTTGTATTGTGTGGTGTCCAGGATATACTTGATACTTCAGCTGAGTTCTAACATGTTCAGTATAATCTCCTTGATCTTGTACTTGGTGCTTCTGTTATGCCCAGATGTTGCATGCTTTATTAATTGTTCTGTCCACCTTGTCCTGCCACTTCCAATCATCTGCAAAATGACAACCAGATCCCTCAGCTCTTACAGAGATAGTAGGAACTGCAGATGCTGGAGAACCTGAGATAACAAGGTATAGAGCTGGATGAACACAGCAGGCCAAGCAGCATCAGAGGAGCAGGAAGGCTGATGTTTCTGAAGAAGGGTCTAGGCCCGAAACGTCAGCTTTCCTGCTCCTCTGATGCTGCTTGGCCTGCTGTGTTCATGCAGCTCTATACCTTGTTCCCTCAGCTCTTGCACCCCTTTAGAATTGGACCTGTTATTTTGCTCAGTCTCTCCCTGTTGTTCTTACTAAAATGCCATCACCTCCCATTTCGCTGCATTGAACCTCATCTGCCAGCTATCAGTCCATTCCACCAAACTGTCCATATTCTTTTGAAGTTCTATGCTACCCTCCTCATAGTTCACATTATTTCCAAGTTTCATTTCATCCAAAACAAAAATGAAGTTTATCACCCGTACCTCAAAATTTAGATCATCAGGACACAGCAGGAAATCTGAGGATCTCAATAATAACCTTGGGAAGCTTCATGACAGACCATCCCCCAGCCTCAAAACTGTTGAGTAACTGTAGCTCTGTTTCCTGTCACTCAGCCAATTTTGAATGCCTAGAGGACTGCCTACAGCAGATACTGTGTCAGTTGGCAGTGGTGGGTCCAAAGGGAAAGGGGTGGTTGGAGGAGAACCTGGGGTAATACGATTTAGCGCAGGCACCTGTAAGATTCCTCACGTCAGTGTTTTAACATATGACAATAGGGGCATGCAGTTTACTCTGAACCAACAAGATCACAAATAATCAGTATTTGTGAATCAAATAGAATTTATTGAACAAGATTTTCAACATATTTAAGAAATTAGCAGTGCTGACAACATACAAGTTCCTGATCGTCCAAGGTCCAGGCAGGATTTCTTGAATATTGTCAGAACAGACAATTTTTCTCTCATCTCTGAAGGTGTGTCATATTAAAGTCTGCCTTGGAAGAATCACACAGATAAGCCATGGTAATACTATGTCAAAGACTTTTGAGTTTCCAATTTTTGTTACTTATTACATGGGTTGCTTATTTTTCATGAGGTAATCATTTAAATTACCTCTTTCCATTAGTTTAAGATGGGGGCCACCTGATGTCACCCCAGCGCGGTAACTAGAGACATGCAGGCTAAACAAATGTCCATCTCTAAGTCTCTATAGCTGGAAGCATTTGCAAGCAGAGACATTTAAATATCAGACGATCAGACGTTTTAAATGGATGAAGGTGTGATGATTAAGGGATCAATATTAAGTGTGAGCCATAAGCAATAGGTTGTTGATGGATGACTAATGCAGATATGTTGGTGTCAAACAATATGAGAGTCTAGTGGTGCACTTCATACAATGTGGCACTGAAAGATACACTCACTGACTTTGCCCACTTCTCTAAGGCTGGTGAACCTTTCTCAGTCCTGCAGCCAGGATCTCCAGATCTTGACTCCTGCTGTCAATAGTTCTGTTTGCTACCACAGCTTTCACAGTGGCAGACCCAAGTGTCTCCTGGTGCCCTTTGGATAGGCTATGTTTGTGTTCTCACCTTCCTACATAAAAGGTGCCTACTGCAGGCAGCATCGGACTATGCTCCCTCTCCTTCCTGTACTGCCATGATTCACTCTTCTTCCTGACCAATTTGTTCCTTAAACAATTGCTGAACTTGCAACAGCCGGAATGTAGCACCCTTTTAACAGGAAGAATCTAGATTTAGAATGTCCAGACTACAAACTCAGGTTCTATGCTGAGGTGTACAGCAACTCAAAAGTGCTGGCTGCATGTCTGCAATCATACAAATTAACAACCACACAAAGCTGTCAGAAGCAGTGGGCATGGATTCATCATTTATTTTGATCCTGCACTGATTTTTGGCACTCTGCGGATTTAATGTTTGCTGCCTTTTGAATAAGGAACAAAACCACAGCCCACTTCTGCTCTCTTCAATTCTCATAAATGATTTAGTGGAAGTACTCCAAGAGGAGGGAAATTCCTCATGTCCTGTACAACGTGGAATCTGATGCCAAAACTGCCCCCCTCAAAAATGGACTGTGTGATCACAATCTCATTTTGTCCTCAAATATTACAAAAGTAATTGCCCTCCACAAATCAAAGGAAAAGCATTTTAGGATCTCCTATGTTTGTGGAATGCATAATATAAATGGAAATTATTTATTTGTTTATTTACTGTCTGTACGTCTAAAATATGTCTCTCCCAAGTCCTTTGTGTACATTATCCTTTACCCTCTCTTTTTTTTGCACAATTTCAGAAAAAGCTCCCTGTTTTTCCACTGCAACTATTGTGCTCCTAAGAATGGGCAGAATAAAAATGAATAACGCATCAGGGACAGATTGGCAGCATTTTTGTTGCTATCTGCAAGCCATTTTCTGCTACATTATTTACTCCCTTCCAGCTGTCTCGATCTGGCTGCATTATTTAGTTACTCCTGGTTGACAACATGGCAGATGGGTGTGTGGAAAAACTAATGAATGGGTGAAGGCTTAGCCATCATTTTGGAGTAATTGGCAGAATTTCAGTTGGTATGCAAAGGGATTTAATCTCTCCTATTGCCCACTACTTAACATCATGTGTGAGCAGTATTTAAAATGTATCAGTTCATTTATTTGTAACAAATTAATAGCTATATTGAAAGTAGCCCACAAAGAAATTTCATAAATGTGATTTAGAGTATACTGCCAGAAAGACGTTTTCCCAATTTGCAGTATAGTCCTCCTGGGATGAAGAAGTGATTGAAATTGAAGTACTTCTTATTAATGAGTTAATGATTTTCAATTTCACTTTAGAATGTTAACAGAGTAAAGGATCTTACATATCCCTATGTGTCACAGTGCAGTTATCAGAAACTTCAAAACTCTAAATATCTTCCATTCATTGACAGAGAATGTCCTATGGCAATGTGTTATATCTCGCCCATCTTGTGACCCAAAAGCAGCCTTTGTCGTCATCTCAATGACAATACGAGCACAGCTTGGAGCCATGCCTTCCTCGATACCTTGATAAAATCTACATTCCTATACAAAGGGTTGATGGAAATATGTTTAAGTGAATTAATATTTAGTCACTCACAATGACAGAATTTCAATTCGTTGAATGAAACTTGCCAAACAACACCTGAAGTCATATTGTGGCTTCATTTAAGGGCTGAGTCAGTAACTTTCACATTAATGCATTGTAAAGAAACAGCTCATTCTAAAGAGTGTTGATGACGCTACAGGGGAGATTGGTTTTTATCAGAGCTAAATTCAATTGAAGCTAATGTATACACACACATGGACTAGAGAAAAAATACAATCAGGCTGGGTAATGACTACTGATATTTGGTTTCCTGACACTGCAGGGTCGAATGAATCTTCCTTGCCAGTTCTTCTGATAATGTTACCCAAGCTTGCTATCTATAAAAAGCACTTAAAACTTTAATAGAAATGAGAAAAATAATACTTTAGCTCCTACTTATTCAGACATGGCATTCTTCAAATGGAGTAAGGTTTGGAATGATAATGAGAACACTGACCTGGTGGATTTTCAATGGAAGGATTCTTCCTGAACACACCACAATGCCCTATGGGAACTTCAGTGAGGACACAATAATCGACCTCAGCGCATTTTTGTCCAGGAGAGGAAATGACACCAACCAGTGATCACACTCCTGCTCACTTATGCATGGATATGTCAGAGAGTGCAGGCATATGGTCATCAGCTGAAGATTGGTGATCACTTCGCTATGAAGCTAAATAATGTTGACACAGAAAAAGGGCAAAAAGAATGCCTCTGCTGTGGTTGGTTGGCTTGCCGAGTTGGTTTGTTAGTTAGTTCGCAGACGTTTCATTACCCTGCTGGGTAACATCATCAGTGCAGCATCCGATGAAGCGCTGTTGTGTTTACCCATCTCATATCTAAATGCTGGGGTCCATTAGAGTTGGTTACCTCATTTCAGGTTTTTCTTCACAGTAGTGTAATTATAGGGTCTAGTTCTGTGTGTTTATTGATGGCTGTCTTGGTAGAGAACCAGCTCTCCACTAAAATCACTATTCCATCCTTCAGACAACTTTTTTCATCAACATTATAATTTTAATCCATATCTGAACCCTCCTTCCCTCTTATTAGATCATAGCTTTCTGTGACATAATGCCCTCATGGACTGAGTAGACAGTAGGACCAATGTGGTTGAAATGGGGTCTGTCTGAAAAGAAGAGCTCCATCTTTTGTACCATTGCTTCGTGACCTGTAACTGGCCTTTCCACACCACACTTTCAGCCATGTATTTAAACCTCTAATCTGTTTAGGTCTATTCAAACACAATTTGGGTATTATTACCAAGACTATTATGTTTTGAGGGTCTGATTTTAGGTTTTATCTGAGCTCATCAAAATCCTTCGGGAGAAACTTATTCCTCGTTCTGCCAAGGTCATTGATTTCTAAGTGCACCACAATTATAAAATCTTCCTCTTCCTTCACCAAGCGGAGATGTCCCGATCCTGAAAATGAGAAAGCAGTGTAGCCTTCAGGCTCCTCGCTCACAGTCACAGAGAACAGTATCTATCTTCTGACTGTACCTTCCCTTATAATTACCATATTTCTTTTTGGTTTCTGACCCCCTGTCCTTTGGTGCCCGTTCACGTTGCAGTCCTCATCTCATCCACACTTGTAGTAAGAAGCCACTACCTGTAGGACAATGGCAAAGGCAAAGCCTCCTCCATCATTGCATTTTATGGTCACTTTCTAGCCAAGTTAGCTACAATGTCCTGCCCCTGACTGTTAACTAAATACAACATCAGCTAGTGTATGGACTGTAATGCTCTTCTGAGCCAGAAAGTTCCAGGCAATTCTCACCTGCCTGGATGCATAGGAATATTTCTGCTCAGATCAACAAATCTGAGCTTTCGTTCCTGTACATGCAGAAATTGCAGATCATGTAACAAACTCCTACATGCAGTTGGTATGGCAAACCTCCTGTATTACTCTATATATATTTAATCCACTAGTCTTACATAATCAGTTCTCCTGGTTTACTTTTAGTTTCTTTTAAGACATTGACTGAATGAGCTTATCTAAATAAAGCTATTTCTGTGAAACGCAGCGCAGTAGCTCAGTGGGGCACCCAGTAGATATGGTGTACTGTATCTCGATTTCTAAAAGGCATTCGACATGCCGCACAAAATGCTGCTGCAAAAGATAAAAAGGTACTTGGTGTTATGGGCAATGTATTAGCATGGATGGAGGATTGGTTAACTAACAGGAAGCAAAGCGTGGGGATGAATGTGTGCTTTTCTGGTTGACAATCAGTGACTAGTGGTGCACTTCAGGGATACATGCTGGGACCGCAATTGGTTACAATTTATACCGATGATTTGGAGTTGGGGACCACGTGTAGTGAGTCAAAGTTTGTGGATGGCACTAAGGTGAGTGGTAGAACAAAGTGTACAGAGGATTTAAAGTTTGCAGGGGGACATAGATAGTTTAATTGAATGGGCAAAAGTCTGGCAGATAGAGTACAATGGTGATAAATGTGAAATCATCCATTTTGGTGGGAATAACAGTAAAAAGGACTGTTATTTGAATGGTAAAATTTGCAGTATGCTGCTGTGCAGAGGGACCTCGGTATCCTTGCGCATGAATTACAGAAGGATGGTTTGCAGGTGCAACGAGTAATTAAAGCAGCAAATGGAATGTTGTCCTTCATTGCTAGAAGGGTTGAGTTTAAAAACAGGGAGATTATGTCACAGCAGTATAAAGTGCTGGTGAGGCCACACGTGGAGTAGTGTGTACAGTTTTGGTCTCCATCCTTGAGAAAGGATGGACTGGCACTGGAGTGGGTGCAGAGGAGATTCACGAGGTTGATTCCGGAGCTGAGAGGGTTGTTTTATGAGACTGAGTAGACCGGGATTATATTCATTGAAATTTTAGAAGAATAAAGGGAATCTTGTAGAAACAAATAAAATTGTGAAGGTAATAGATAAGATAAAAGCAGGGAAGTTAATTCTACTGGCATGTGAAACTAGAACAAGAGGGAATAACCTCAAAATTAGGGGCAACAGATTTAGAACTGAATTGAGGAGGAACTTCTTCACGGAAAGGGTTGTAAATCAGTGGAATTCTCTGCCCAGTGAAGCAGTTGAGCTTTAAAAACATTCAATGAGGAAGCCTAAGACAGATAATTTTCTCAACAGTACAGGAATTAAGGGTTATGGAGAGAGGGTGGATAAGTGGAACTGAGGCCATGAAAAGATCAGCCATGATCTTATGGAATTGCAATGCAGGCTCGAAGGCTGTGGTTTTTATGTTTGTACTGCTGCCTCACAACGCCAGCGAGCCGGGTTCAATTCCAGCCTCAGGTGACTGTGCAGAGTTTGCATATTCTCCCCGTGTCTGTGTGGGTTTCCTCCGGGTGCTCCGGTTTCCTCACACAGTCTAAAGATGTGCAGGTTAGGTGGATCGTCCATGCTAAATTGCCCGTAGTGTCCAGGGATGTGCAGTCTAGGTGGATTCACCATGGGAAATGCAGGGTTACAGGGATCGGCTAGTTCTAGGTGGGATGCTGCTTGGAGGGTCATTGCGGACTTGAGGGGCTGAATGGCCTGCTTACACACTGTAGAAGTTCTACAATCCTAGTCCTAGATTGTATAATATGAAAAAAGGTTGTTGTAAGGTTTCCTAGCTTTTGATAAACCGCTGGCGCCAAGTGCTAAAACACTAGCAAAATGTAAAATTCTTACTGCATTAAACTGCAAGTGATTACCATACACTCAAATAACATCACAAACTTTGCATATCCTCTGTACTTCCGACTTCTGTCATTGGGCAATGTTGTCTTCTATTTATTCCAAAGGCACTGTGGCTACATCAAAGCAAAACAAGACCCGGATGAGGAAAAAATGCAGTTCCATCATGGTCAAGGTAAGATTGAAATAATAAGTTCACATGAGGTCATACTTTGTTTGAACACAATAGGTAGGAAATGATCCAATTAAAGTCAATGAGATAAAATATTGGTCGGTGTGTGAATCCAGTGTTATGGGCAAGCCATAAGAACACTTCTTCTGTTTTCCTTCTTTCAATTCTCATTTGACCAGGACAGGTTTTTAAGAATATAAACGTATGGGGTGTATTCAACTGTCTGTATTAAACTGTATTTAACACAGACAGACAGACAGACACACACACACACACGCACACACGCACACACACACACACACACACACACACACACACACACACACACACACACACACACACACACACACACACACACACACACACACACACACACACACACACACACACACACACACACACACAGGGTTTATAATTTTGTTTTAAAAATAAAGGCAGTTCTATGTCTTGTATATGTAGTACTTAACACCCAAACTAGAAATAATATAAAAACAGTTGGACCCTCAGAAACCCATGCATTCAAGAGCTCGCACATAGAAGGTACAAAGTGTAGGGTATGGTTAGGCAAATGTCCGGTTATCTTCAAAGCTGCTAAGCCAGTGTTTTTTTTAAAAAGTGCTGCTGTTCAATCTCTTTAAAGTGAGTAAGTATTCTCAGCCCAATTTAAAAAAAAACTTTTTTCAATTTAAAATTTGGTGTCATAACTCCCACCTTAAATATAATCCAATTTTTTTTTGAGTGTAAATAGTCAGGTTAAAAGTTGTTCTCACTAAATATCAAAAAGTGAAATAATGTACATTTGAGGTATAATTACAACTGCTCTGAAATACGTTAATACAGATCCTTTCTCACAATCTGCAAGTTATTTTGATAATAAAGCCTCTTGAACACTTAATAAAGTCATTTAATTTGAATGATACAGCTAGATTATGAAATGCACCTTTTGAATCTTGTGATTTTGATAAGACAATTTGCATGTCTATGTTTTATTAGCTCAATACCTTGTAAAAGGAGGCCTCATTATGAACAGTACACCCGTTCTGATGACCAGCTGTTTTTCCCCTTCAACAGTCAGATTGCCTGGGAGTAGAACTTACGTCCATCCACACACCTATGAAGACCCCAATCAAGCTGTTCGGGACTTTGCAAAGGAAATTGATGCATCCTGCATCAGGATTGAAAGGGTTATAGGTGCCGGTAAGTAAGCTGCACCACAGGTAAAAGCGAGATAACAAAGTGTGGAGCTGGATGAACACAGCAGGCCAAGCAGCATCTTAGGAGCGCAAAAGCTGACGTTTCGGGCCTAGACTCTTCATCAAAAAAGGGGGAGGGGGTGAGGGTTCTGAAATAGATAGGGAGAGAAGGGGAGGCGGATCGAAGATGGATAGAGGAGCAGATAGGTGGAGAGGAGAGATCAGGTTAAAAGGGGTGGGGGTGGAGCCAGTAGAGGCGAGTGTAGGTGGGGAGGTAGGGAGGGGATAGGTCAGTCCGGGGAGGATGGACAGTTCAAGGGGGCTGGATGAGGTTAGTAGGTAGGAAACGAGGATGCGGCTTGAAGTGGGAGGAGGGGATAGGCGAGAGTAAGAACAGGTTAGGGAGGCAGGGACGAGCTGGGAATCTAGTGAGGAGAAAGGGCAGCTGTTTCACTTAATTCTTTTTAAAGGTGTAGAATCCAAAGAGGTGGCTTTTAGCTACCAAACCTGTACCTCTTGCTTTGCTCAATGTCAAATGGCCTCCTTCTGCATTCTAACAATTCCATAACCATGAACCTATGTTTCACTAAAGCCCGGCTAATAAGCCTAGGCAGGCTTTTTTGAACATTTAGGGTAGCGCCATTTTGATGTTGTCCTCACGTGACATGAACACACTGGTACCTTCTCTGATCTCCCCATCCTTGTTCCAGTGGCCCTGAAATAAATTTAGGTGCCCCAGCTGATACCACCTGACTTTAGCTGAAGGGACTGATTTTTAAACGTAGCCTGGTCCGGATGGATTTGATCTATTCAGCTGATTGGAACTTTTCTTTGAACACCCCTGTGCCCCACTTGCTGTTGCATTGTAAAAGCTGAGGATTCTACAGACATTTGAAGAGCCAGGCAGAGATTGAAGGAGAAGAGGCACAATGAATAAAGTTTTAAAGACTAGATTTACCTCAAAAGACCTATTTTGAAAGGCCTACCAAAATGCACACCCGAAATTCGATCTTGTTCTCATGATGAATTCACAGATTCACGACGTGGCAGGTCATGTTCAATTCCCATAGTGGATACCATCTACATACTTATGGAGTCAATAGTCTGTAGGTTTACGCTGATTTCTGAATATTTTCTGAATGCGGGCATCACTGGTTCTCTCAGCATTTTGTTACCCATGTGTAATTGCCCAGAAAGCAGTTCAGATTCACATTGTTGTGGATCTAGAGTCACATGTAGGACAAAAAGGGTAAGGATGACAGTTCCTTTCCCTAAAGGGTATTAATATTCACTGGTTTTACAGTTTGGCAGATTGCATTACATATGAACATGACAGAAATCTCATTCTCTTTTTCCTTTAATGGCCAGGTGAATTTGGTGAGGTTTGCAGTGGACGTTTAAAATTACCAGGGAAGAGAGAGATCTACGTGGCCATCAAGAGCCTTAAAGCTGGTTATTCAGAGAAACAACGCAGAGACTTCCTGAGTGAAGCAAGCATCATGGGACAGTTTGACAACCCCAACATAATCCGCTTGGAAGGGGTAGTTACAAAGTGTGAGTGTTTCTAACTGATTCATGACTCAGAATATTAATCCCCGGTTTCAAAGTTTGGCTCTTCAGCAATTAGTCAGAGATTGATTTCACAAAGTTGAAGAACTGTGATATAGCCAGGGAGTGTGCTGCATGGAACAAGCTTCCTTTAATGGAAATGAATCAGGACTGTAATTATGTCAGTGCAACCCCCTGACTTCAAGTAATTTACTTGCATTTGAGCTCTGGGTACTACATAGCACTGATTTAAAAGGGGGATTATCATGTCTTTTGGGAATATTTGGGATAGCCAGGAACCACCTGCTCTATAGATTGTGCTGTCAAACCCCACCAACGGTGTTAGCAGCTGCACTTTCCATCCTCCGTCTGTTGCGTGCCAGATCGGTTTTCTTCTCTCTGGCCCTTTCTTGCCCTCAGCTGCTCCGAAGATTTTCTTATCTTGCAGCAGTATTATAAATCTCTAGGAATTAAATGGTTAATCTTCAACAACTCAGGAGAAAAAAAATCAAAGGGACAATAAATTGCTCGATATACATACTTTATAGATGTATGCTTTTTGATTGCTTTGCTATGAAAAAAGTAAGAGAAATAAATTATGTTGTTTATGTTGATGGAACAGTTAGGAGTGGAAGATTTTCTGTTGAAATGTCTAGTGATATGTCCAATAATTTGGAACCCTGCCAATTTGAGTCCAGTGCTTCACATTGGGATGTGAGCCTCATTCAGGACTAGTTAGGTTCTGATATTTCAGTCCAGAGGAAGTGGTGGATGTGGGTACAATTACAATGTTTAAAAAGGAAATTCCCAAAGAATGATACAGGGTGGGCTTTGAAATCTCCATTTGTGCCAGAGGGCAGTGTTCAGTAGCATCCAGGGAAATTCCTGCCCCTGAGAATGTAACCTTTAGTTGCTGGGTTTTTTATGTGACTTGACTGATAATCCAGACAATGGATACTCAGTCACAAGAAAGTGAACATGCTCCCACTACCTGTATCACCAAGCAGTAGATATCTAACATCCTCCCTAAAATCGGTTACCAATGCCTAGGCACATGCCAAACCTCCTCATTCTCAAGGTTGAAATGGAAATCTAACACTGGAGACTTCCCAAAGGCACAAACTGCATTGCAATCTCTTCAGTTCCTGTTCCCCTATCAACACCTTGTGATGGTTTTGTTTCATCACATTCACAGGCAGTAAAGCTGAAAATGCCTGCCATATATGAAAGCTGAACTGCAGGAATTAATACTTCAAAAAAAACCACACAACTTTATCTGAAGGTCTAAGGCAGATAGAATCAAATTCCATATTGCACAAAAATAATCTTCTTAGAATCACGTGAATCAGGTTCCTCCTCTGGGGCAAAAAACCCACTAGTGATACCAAACACATTTGCAGTAGTTTATAGTCAGAATTAATTAAAATTGAACTTCAGTCACTTATTTTTTTCAGCTTGTTTAGTTTGTCTATTGCTGAATATTTATTTTTCGTGTGCTGATTAATGAACTGTAAACAGATTACAGGGCCAATCTCAGAGGCCTTTTGGCATGTAGACCAAAACAATTATCATTCAGGCTAGGCTTAGTATCGGTGATTCTGATTAATATTAACAATTCAAACAAATATAGCTAATTAAATGGATTGAACTTTGTCATGATATCATGAATATTCAATTGAAGAAGCACATTTAAAAGGATGAAGAGACATACATCATACGAAAATATTATAAATGTGCCACAGAAAGGTTACTGTGATCAAGCAATAAAATTAGACAGTCTTTTGCACAATTAACAAATATGACGTTTTCAAAGTGACAGACAAGGTTATTCACAATTAAAAAATCTTGAAATTTCTTGATTCAGAGCCCAGGCCCTCTATCTCATGCAAAGTTTGACGAGGGAAAAGACAGGCCAAAAGCACATCTTTTAAAAAAAGAGAGTTCTCATTGGTTTCCAAGGCACTGACATCCGTCAATGGAACAAGGAAAAATTAATTGATCTTTCATGACTGCTTCTTTCATGGAGAACAATAGGATTAAGCAATTGCAGAAAGCCTCTGCAAATTATCTTCCCAAAACGCTACGTCGACCAAGGCTCCAAAATATCGCTTTCTTTGTTTCTCGAGGCAGACTGGAGTTACATAGCACACAACTGAAAAAGACAGTTTTAATGGCTTTGATCAATTCCAACTGAAACACTAAACTTCCTCTCCTTTCTTTGGGGATATTGATGTTTTTTAAGCATTTCCTGGTTTCTCCTTCCAGATTTCTAATGCTTTTAATCTTTTAAAAATTTAATTCCACTATTTAACACTGCTTGGTTGATTGCTGCACATCTTGTGGGCATGATGGAGTTAAGTTGATGGATTTGGGAAGGGTTGGTGGGTGTTACAGGTGAATGTGGAACAGAAAGTCCAGAATTGGCCAATTTGGTATAGAACAGCAGTAGCAACATACTCCAATTTCATGTTGCTGTTATATTAGGCTCAAAATAACTGCACAATAAGCAATTTTAAACCTATCCACGTGAACTATTTGCAGATACTTTGAGCACACATGGACTTAGAAATTTGGCCAACTTTTCTGGGAGCATGCAGGACCACTGTGCTGCACTGGCCTCTCCCCCTCTCTCCAGTTTCTGCCATCATCTTTCAGTCAGGAGCTGTCATGATCCATTTGTCCTTCAACACACTTCATTTCCTTTAGAAGCAAAATAGGTAATGATATTACTGCAACAGCCCAGAATCGGTTAACAAAAAAAAAAATCAGCCAGCCACAAGCGCAGAAACACAACTCAAAATTTCGATTCCTCCCACTTCCTACAGACTAAGGAGGTGGCCATGGGCACCCGCATGGGCCCCAGCTATGCCTGCCTCTGTGTAGGTTACGTGGAACAGTCCCTCTTCCGCACCTACACAGGCCCCAAACCCCACCTCTTCCTCCGTTACATTGATGAATGTATCGGCGCCGCCTCTTGCTCCCCAGAGGAGCTCGAACAGTTCATCCACTTCACCAACACTTTCCACCCCAACCTTCAGTTCACCTGGGCCATCTCCAGCACATTCCTCACCTTCCTGGATCTCTCAGTCTCCATCTCAGGCAACCAGCTTGTAACTGATGTCCATTTCAAGCCCACCGACTCCCACAGCTACCTAGAATACACCTCCTCCCACCCACCCTCCTGCAAAAATTGCATCCCCTATTCCCAATTCCTCCGCCTCCGCCGCATCTGCTCCCACGATGAGGCATTCCACTCCCGCACATCCCAGATGTCCAAGTTCTTTAAGGACCGCAACTTTCCCCCCACAGTGGTCGAGAACGCCCTTGACCGTGTCTCCCGCATTTCCCGCAACACATCCCTCACACCCTGCCCCCGCCACAACCGCCCAAAGAGGATCCCCCTCGTTCTCACACACCACCCTACCAAACTCCGGATACAACGCATCATCCTCCGACACTTTCGCCATTTACAATCCGACCCCACCACCCAAGACATTTTTCCATCCCCACCTCTGTCTGCTTTCCGGAGAGACCACTCTCTCCGTGACTCCCTTGTTCGCTCCACACTGCCCTCCAACCCCACCACACCCGGCACCTTCCCCTGCAACCGCAGGAAGTGCTACACTTGCCCCCACATCGCCTCCCTCACCCCTATCCCAGGCCCCAAGATGACTTTCCACATTAAGCAGAGGTTCACCTGCACAACTGCCAATGTGGTATACTGCATCCACTGTACCCGGTGCCGCTTCCTCTACATTGGGGAAACCAAGCGGAGGCTTGGGGACCGCTTTGCAGAACACCTCCGCTCGGTTCGCAATAAACAACTGCACCTCACAGTCGCAAACCATTTCCACTCCCCCTCCCATTCTTTAGATGACATGTCCATCATGGGCCTCCTGCAGTGCCACAATGATGCCACCCGAAGGTTGCAGGAACAGCAACTCATATTCCGCTTGGGAACCCTGCAGCCCAATGGTATCAATGTGTACTTCACCAGCTTCAAAATCTCCGCTTCCCTAAACCAGCCCAGCTCTTCCCCTCTACCCACTGCATCCCAAAACCAGTCCAACCTGTCTCTGCCTCCCTAACCTGTTCTTCCTCTCACCCATCCCTTCCTCCCACCCCAAGCCGCACCTCCATCTCCTATCTACTAACCTCATCCCACCTCCTTGACCTGTCCGTCTTTCCTTGACTGACCTATCCCCTCCCTACCTCCCCACCTATACTCTCCTCTCCACCTATCTTCTTTTCTCTCCATCTTCGGTCCGCCTCCTCCTCTCTCCCTATTTATTCCAGAACCCTCACCCCATCCCCCTCTCTGATGAAGGGTCTAGGCCCGAAACGTCTGCTTTTGTGCTCCTGAGATGCTGCTGGGCCTGCTGTGTTCATCCAGCCTCACATTTTATTATCTTGGATTTTCCAGCATCTGCAGTTCCCATTATCACTCAAAAAGTACAAACTGCACTATATTGTGATCCACCCAACAACACAGCTAGGTCTCCTGAGCATATTTCCCTGTAGCAAACATGGATTTGTTTTTTTCTCCCCCCTAAGGAGCACTGTTTCTGTCATAAGACTGCTGGGAGATTGCCTCGGCCCAGATTTTCATGACAGTCAAGACAGGAAGCCCGCAATAGAAAGTGACTCATTGTCTTTCCCATTGATTTAAGGCAGGCCCTTTGACGGTTAGTCGGTCAACAGTGATAGTTTTAGACATTGGAAGATGATGAGCAAATCAAATCCCTGCGTCAAGCTGCCATCCTCCCTCCCCAACTCCCATTCTTCCTGTCTCTTATGGTGAAGACAGTGGGTAACATTGCCAGACAATTTCCTGCAGAGAAGTTTCAACAGGGATTTGAAGCTCAACGATCTTTGAAACCTACTGAATTATCTTCCATTTTAGAAAATGCATACTTTAGAAATACAATTTTTGTTCAACGTGAACTACGGGTTAATGTCTGTTTCTTCTTTCTTGGTACCAAGCAACAAAAAGCATCTAAGACCACACTTATGATTACTCTTCAGTTACCAGTTCGTGCTCCCGAGAGCTCTGGGATTTGGACTTATACACTTAATGATAAGGCCCTGGGGAGTGTTGCTGAATGAAGAGTCCTTGAAGTGCAGGTTCATAGTTTCTTTAAAGTGGAGTCACAGGTAGATAGGATAGTGAAGTCAGCATTTGGTACGCTTGCCTTTATTGGTCAGTGCATTGAGTACAGGAGTTCAGAGGTCACATTGCAGCTCTGCAGGACATTGGTTCGGCCACTGTTGGAATACTGAGTGTGATTCTGGTCTCCCTGCTGGAGGAAGGATGTTGTAAAACTAGAAAAGGGTTCAGAAAAGATTTACGAGGATTCTGTGATAATGGGAACTGCAGATGCTGGAGAATCCAAGATAATGAAGTGTGAGGCTGGATGAACACAGCAGGCTCAGCAGCATCTCAGGAGCACAAAAGCTGACGTTACAGGCCTAGTCCCTTCATCAGAGAGGGGGATGGGGTGAGGTTCTGGAATAAATAGGGAGAGAGGGGGAGGCGGACCGAAGATGGAGAGAAAAGAAGATAGGTGGAGAGGAGAGTATAGGTGGGGAGGTAGGGAGGGGATAGGTCAGTCCAGGGAAGACGGACAGGTCAAGGAGGTGGGATGAGGTTAGTAGGTAGGAGATGGAGGTGAGGCTTGGGGTGGGAGGAAGGGATGGGTGAGAGGAAGAACAGGTTAGGGAGGCAGAGACAGGTTGGACTGGTTTTGGGATGCAGTGGGTGGGGGGGAAGAGCTGGGCTGGTTGTGTGGTGCAGTGGGGGGAGGGGAGATTTTGAAGCTGGTGAAGTCCACATTGATACCATTGGGCTGCAGGGTTCCCAAGCGGAATATGAGTTGCTGTGCCTGCAACCTTCGGGTGGCATCATTGTGGCACTGCAGGAGGCCCATGATGGACATGTCATCTAAAGAATGGGAGGGGGAGTGGAAGTGGTTTGCGACTGGGAGGTGCAGTTGTTTATTGTGAACCGAGCGGAGGTGTTCTGCAAAGCAGTCCCCAAGCCTCCGCTTGGTATCAATGTGAACTTCACCAGCTTCAAAATCTCCCCTACCCCCACCACATCCCAAAACCAGCCCAGTTCTTCCCCTCCCCCCACTGCACCACACAACCAGCCCAGCTCTTCCCCTCCACCCACTGCATCCCAAAACCAGTCCAACCTGTCTCTGCCTCCCTAACCTGTTCTTCCTCTCACCCATCCCTTCCTCCCACCCCAAGCCGCACCTCCACTTCCTACCTACTAACCTCAACCCACCTCTTTGACCTGTCTGTCTTCCCTGGACTGACCTGTCCCCTCCCTACCTCCCCACCTATACTCTCCTCCCCACCTATCTTCTTTTCTCTCCATCTTCGGTCCACCTCCCCCTCTCTCCCTATTTATTTCAGAACCCTCACCGCATCCCTCTCTCTGATGAAGGGTCTAGGCCCGAAACGTCTGCTTTTGTGCTCCTGAGATGCTGCTGGGCCTGCTGTGTTCATCCAGCCTCACATTTCATTATTTACGAGGATTCTGTCAGGTTTGGAGGGTTTGAGCTATAAAGGGGAGGCTGAATGGTCTGGGGTTATTTTCCCCTGGAGTGTTGGAGACTGAGCGATGGCCTTTTATAAAATCATGAGACACATAGATATGGTAAATAGGCAAAGTCTTTTCCCTGGAATGGGGTGGGGGACTGAGTCCAGAACTGGTGGGCAGAGGTTTAAGGGAAGAGGGGAAATATATGAAAAGGGACCCAAGGGGCAAATTTTTCACACAGAGCATGGTGCGTGTATGGAATGAGCTGCCACAGGAAATGGTGGATGCTGGTACAGATTAAACATTTAAAAGGAATCTGGATGGGTCTTTGAATAGGTGGGATTTAAGAGGGATATGGGCCAAATGCTGGCAAATGGGACTAGATTGAGATACGATATGTGGTCAGCAGGAATGAATTGGACCGAAAGGTCTGTTTGTGTGCTGTATGTCACTATGACACTATGGTGGAGAGAATTTCCAGTTGACTGTTCCTACAGCATGTAAGTTAAGTAGGTAATTGGGACTAATTGATTCATTCATTGACTGGGGAGATTAAAACGAAGGGAATAATACCAGGGTCTTGCGGCAAATAACGTATCCCTACCTCTGGGTCAAAAAGATCAAGTCTCGTCTTTGGATATGTTGGTAATAGAGATGTGTCAGAACAAACTTAAAGTTCAATTTAAAACAAGAGGAGCAGATGGATCTGGTGTGTGCAAGCAGCTAGAAGAATGAGTAGATCATATTCACAACAGCAAGTGTCTTGGTTTCTGTCTCACCAATGGGTTGAAGTGCAATTTGGCATTTACTCTCTCATCAGGAATTAATCAGAGTCATTTTCTTTCAAATAAAGAGCTGTGTCATTTAAATATCTTGTTTGATCAAAACCATTCTAGCCAGATTTAGCATGTGTGCAATAGCCAAGGATATTGGCTGTCGGAGGTTTGCCTAAAACTTGTAATATTTCCAGATTCCACTGCCATTTCCTGGTGTTTTATTTACTTGTAATAATGATGAACTAAAAGCAGAATGCAACACATCGATATTATCCTTTGAGAGGCAGACTATCCTTTTAAAACCCTTTAAATAATTAAAATGCAAAACAATGTCAAAGAACATTGCATCATTGTACAGTCAAAGAATACAACACAGTCAAAGACCATTCAGTGTGTAGTTTCTGTGCCAGCTTCACCTAGAGTCATAGAGTCAGAGATGTACAATATGGAAACAGACCTGTTGGCCCAACTCATC
Organism: Stegostoma tigrinum; assembly: GCF_030684315.1. Classification (NCBI taxonomy): domain Eukaryota; kingdom Metazoa; phylum Chordata; class Chondrichthyes; order Orectolobiformes; family Stegostomatidae; genus Stegostoma; species Stegostoma tigrinum. The sequence continues at coordinate 15,686,390 of NC_081367.1, read as the reverse complement.
TGTGCCAACCAGGTATCTTAAATTAATCTCATCCCATTCACCAGCATTTGGCCAATATCCCTGCAAACCTTTCCTATTCATGTACCCTTCCAGATGCCTTTTAAAATGTTGTCATTGGACAGTCCTCCACCACTTCCTCTGGCAGTTTGTTCCATACACGCACCACCCTCTGCTTGAAAACTTTGTCCATCAGGTTCCTTTTAAATCCTTCCCCTCTCACCTTAAACTCACGCCCGTCTAGTTTGGTGTCCCCCAACCTGGGGAAAAGACCTTGTCTATTTACTCAATCCATGCACTTCATGATTTTATAAACATCTGTAAATGTCACGCCTCAGCCTCTGACACTCCAGAGAAAGTAGCCCCAGCCTATTCAGCTCCCCCCATACCTCAAACCCTCCAACCCTGGCAATATCCTTGTAAATCTTTTCTGCACCCTTTCAGGTTCAACAACATCTTTCCGAAAGCAAGGAGACCAAAATTGAAAGCAGTATTCCCAAAGTAGCCTAACCAATGTCCTGTACAGCTGCAACATGACATTCCAACTTCTATACTCAATGCACAGACCAAATGAAGGCAAGTGTACGAAACGCTGCCTTCACTATCCTGTCTACCTGTGACTCCACTTCCACGGAACTATGAACCTGCACTCCAAGGTCTCTCTGTCCAGCAACACTCCTGTTCTGCCCTGATTTGCTTTACCAAAATTGAATAACCTGACATTTATCTAAATTAAACTCCATCTACCACTCCTTGGCCCATTGATCCATCTGATCAAGGTCCCATTGTACTCAGAGATAACCTGCACTGTCCATTACACTGCCTATTTTGGTGCCATCTGCAAATTTAATAACCATTCCTCCTATACTCATATCCAAATCATTTATAGTATTGAGAAAAAGCAGTGGATCCAGCAATTAGTTTCATTTCTCTGCTCTTTCTCATGGTCCTGAAAATCTTAATTCCCTTCAAGATTATATCTAATCCTGCTTTGAAAGTTATTGAATTTGCTTGTACTAATCTTTCAGGCAACACATTCCAGATCGCAGCAACTTGCTGTGTTAGAAAAAAGTGTTTTCTCTTGTCTCAAGCATTTCCTTTGCTGGTCGCTTCCCCACTGCCTTTGACCCTTCTGCAAGAAGTCTCTCCAAGTAACTAAAGCCACTTGTTTCAGCTACCATTTTAGTGAATTTCAATTGCATCTCCCCAAGGCTTTGACATCCTCCTGAAATGACTTCTAAAGGTTGACCGTATCCTTGTTGTTATTGTTCTATCGCAGCCAATTTCTGTCTCCTAGTTCAGAGCAAATCCGAGTCAGGTAGGCCAGAGCAGAAGTGCACGGAGCTACAATTTTGAATTTCCCCGATGATTCCCACGGCCGACCATTTTCAGTGGATGAGGAATTGTGCTGGGTTGTGACCCGACTCTCAATTAAAATGAAACTCTCAGTGCAATTAGGAAGGAAGTTCCGAGATTTTGATCTGATGACAGTGAGGAGATGGCAGTACAGTTCCAATTGAGGATGGTGTGTGGCTTAGCATAGGGTTGACCCTGCTGTTGGTGGTGTTCCCATTGAAACTGCTGCCCTAGTCCTTCCAGATGGTAGAAGCCCTGAGTTTGAAGGTGCTGCTGAGGGAGTCTTTGAGAGTTCTTGCAGTGCATCTTGTGGACAGTGCATACGGCTGCCAATGTGCAACGCTGTTGGAGTGAATCAATGATTAAGGTGCAAGGAGGTGGGTTGCTTATCTTGGATGGTGTTGAGTTTTGAAGCTACACCCAAGCAGGCAACCGGGTGATAGCCCATCAGGCCAAACATGCTCCAGCCTTACAGATGTGGGCAGATCTCGAGGAGACAAGTAGTGAATTATTCACCATAAAATTCCCAGCCTCTCGTCTGCTCTATCAGCCATCGTATTGTGAACCATATTGTGCCACCATCAGGCTAACTGAGCTAATACAAGCTCCTAGTTTGGTCTGCCCGTTTCTCACCTGTAACAGCCCAGTAAGGAACCTGGAGTTGTTTCTGGCATCACTTTGACTCTTTTTAAATTTAACACCTTAAAAGAATTCAGCTTGCTTCGTAAAAAATGAAACTGAGGAATTTTCTGTCACATTTACTCATCCGTTTTGTATTTCAATTTTAGGGCATGATTTAAGGCTAACCATATATTCCTCTGAATTAATGATGTTCTGTAAAATGTAGTTTGTATTGAAAATTGGATAGATTGGCTATTACAGAAGGATTACAGCAAAGTGCCACACACCGCATACAGGAGTCAACACTGACATCACACGACATGCTTTCATACCCTGCACACACTACTTACATGTGAGATGTAAATAATCTCTAAAAAGGAGTTGTTCCATTCATATTACATTTAAACCACACCACACCACACTATGTTCACTGAACAAATTTCCTGCTTTGAATACAGTTTGCTCTGCATCCAGTTTCATCAATCTCACACCACTTTCTATGCCAGAGATGATACGGAGGTGAAAAAGGAACTACTTTAATTCATATTGCACCTTTCACAACCTCAGGATATCTTGAAAGAAGCTTTACAATCAGTAAAGAATTATTTTTTAAAAAGTGCAGCCAGAAATAGTAATGAAGAAACCAGCAGCCAATTTGCACGCGGCCAGCTCCCACGTTTTGTGATGTTGCTTGGTAAATATTTGTAAATACTCAGTCAAGTACAAATAAATGAGTTGGCAACTTTCAGAAGGAAATTAAAGATTTGCATTGATACAGCACTTTCCATTGACTACAAGAAGTCTTTAAAACGCTTTGTGGCTAATCGAGTATTATTCTTTTGAAGTGTTGTGAGTGAAGAGGCATGTCAGACAACTTTGTGCACAACAATTGCACCCACAAAACCGGCAAAGTACTAAATTCCTGATGATTTGTTTTTGTGATGTTAACAAAAGGATGAATATTGGCTTGAATGGATATCTGGCTGCTCATCATCAGACTAGTGCTTATAGAACCTTTTTACAACCACCTGAGAGCATAGAAAGGGCACAGTTTAATGTCTCATTTGAAAGACCATAACGTCGACGGTGCAGTAGTTCCTCGTGATTGCATTGGAGTGCACCATGACTTTTGGAAGCCTTGGGAGTGAGATTTGAACCCACAATCTGTTTACAGAGGAGGGTGCTTACCAAGGAAGGTCTACTTTTAGGAGATAACTTCCAATTGTGCATTGTTTTTGGGGGGAAAAAAATCGGTGTCCAGGGCTCTGGTGTGCCAGAAAACCTCAGGCATGTGCCATCAGCTTCTCATTCATTCAAATCTAACGGTGGTCTATTGCAAGCAATGCAGCTGCTCAACCAATGGCTTAAGCGGGCAGCAAGAGCAGAAGCTCAGAAAATCACCCACGTAGCAACCTAAACCAAAGCATGTACAAATGCTTTACAAAGAGCCGTCCACAAGATGACATGGAGTAAAGCATGCAGTCATGTGAAATTATCAAGCCTCGTTCCTCTTCTCTCATGCCTAAGTTGAAAATAAAGCAGTTCCTGGGAGTTTGACTACACTGCACTGCCAAAACATGCATGATTTTCCTGTTTATTCTAAATCAAACAGGAGATCGCAGAAAATGCAGTTAATGGCCTATAAAAGAATTCTGTTCCGTCACCTGGATTTGCTGGCAACTTCACTGCCACCACCGATGCTGCACAATCATGGGATGGATCACCTCTCCAAGATTTAATTTGAGTCCGTGCAGAATGAGGCAAACTGTAATGAACAATATGCACAGTTAGCATAATTGAATCACTGGATTAAGTCACTGCGAAACGCTTTGTCCGTATTGTAAATTTCTATTAGCAATACAGTGCAAGGCTGTATGTACTGTATCAGCAGCTTTTGAATGAATTGCTTCCTTTGTAGAAATGTGAATCCAGCTAGCAAGTGCTATCTCTACTGTTTGGTGGCACGGATAATCATGACTGATAAAAAATTCAGCTGCATTTCAAAAAGCCAAGAGCACAGGCATTGTCAGGCTGGGAGTTATTCCCATCACATGGGCTGCTGGCACAAACTGATTTGCCAGCAATTTCCCTTGGAGTGAACTTGCGATGACTGCCTGACCTCACACCAGCTTGGACGTGCCAGATCGATGTCACAGCTCCACACTTCAAGCTCCACCTCATACTGGAGGTAGCAGGCAGGCCTCAAGCATGCATAAATTTGATCGACTGTTTCATCAATCACCCTGATAACTATGTCACAGAACCTAACCTCAAGCATCGAACCTTTCAATCATTTCCTACTTTGCAAGGGAGCTGGCCAAGAGGCTAATGGATATTTAATTTCAGGGAGAAGCAGCAGATTTGGTTCATCTTTTAAAGCGAAGAAATCATTTAAAACTGATGATTCACTTCATGTGATGCATACCTTCAATTACGTACAACGCGATCCTAAACTTCAAATTCCGGCAGTCTTGCTTTGAACTTCTTGATCGTCCATGTTTCTGATATAAGCGCAGTGATATTGGCCAGGGTTCAGGAAATAACAGTGATCTTTCATGGCTGACAGAGCCTTTATTTGCGAATGCAATAGTTAGATAACTATTTCTTGTAAATTTAGCTGTAACTTTGTATTTAGATTTCTGCACCTGTTTTCTGTCTTGTCTTTATAGAGATGTATTAGAGAAGATCTTAGAGTGGATGAGGTATTGATTCATTCCTCGCTCAAAATATGTTGACTCAGTGTATTCTCAGTGGTATGCAAACTGCAAAATTATTTTCAATTAGCACCAACGTAGGATGGAAAGAAGTGTTGTTGTACCTAACAGATGACTCAACATCGGAAAAAGGGATCAATGCTTCAAGTGAAAACCATTCCAAGCATGTGGCATGACCAAGGGGTTAAAACTGACCACTTGTTCCAGTTGTAGAATTCCAGATCCTTTTTCAATCTTAATCTTATAACTAACATTGTAAGAACAAACCCTGTGTCTGTTCTTTGGAACAGCTATCCCTTTAGTCAAACTCTCCCCTTAGCCTTTTAATTTTATCTTTTCCAGATATTTCATCTAAATTGCAATGGAAATCTATTTTTGATCTTCCATCAGCACTCCAGGCAGCAAATTCCAAATTGGAACAACCAGCTGTGTAAAAGAATGATTTTCATTGCTCCTTGGTTGTTCAGCCAAATACCTGAAATCATCCTTTAGTTATTGATCCAAGAGGACAAATTAGAAATACCGTGCACAGTTCAACCTTGCGGTGCAATGATCAGGAAGATTCAGATTATCTTCAGTGAAAGGTTTAGTTCAGTACTCATGTAGATGCCACCATCGTTTAAGCTCATTGTGTCACTATTTATTTGGCATTTATTGTTAAGTAAGACAGCAGGACATTAAGATTTAAAATGCAATTTCTGGCAGGGCATTAGGCGAAGTACTCTGTCAATGTTTACTATTTTTCATTTTAATGATGACGGCAAAACTGATTTATTTATTTTGCTGAAGCATTAGATAATTGGTTATGTTATTTATTACTCTAGAATCAGTTTCTGTTTTCACTGTTAGAACAATAATAATCTTAAGGTAATGGTCCTCGCCATAACTCTGCCTGATATAATGCACATTACCTCACTTATAGCAGAGAAGCGAAACACCTGATACACCACAAACTTACTGCTGTTTCGTGCTGGTTTGTTTTTTCTCTCCAAGTATTAATTTAATATAATTCTGACTTTTAATGTTCAAGAATACTCATACAAATATATTATTACTAATAAATGGAACCAGAGCCCCCACTCCCCAATGCACTCTTCCCCATCATATCTTATATTATACCACAACCTTACTTATGCCACTTGCAATTCATAACATTACATTTGGGAGTAACTCAACGCAATGTGTTTCTCTCAAGTATTTTCTAATTCTGTAACCTGGGAGTGACACTAATTGTGTAGTCCAAATGTGATGTACTTCAGATCTCATTACACTTGGAACAATCCAGCTTTAACCATGGTACTGGTTTCCCATATTTTGGTGACTTACTAAACAGGAAATGTGCTAAATAGAAGAAAGGGCTTCAACTAGAGGGAAAACCTGCTACTCTAGCAACTCCATCACTTCATCACCGGTTAACCAGAGACCTGGAAGTAGCTGCTAACCTCCTGTAATGGTTAGATGGCGGCACTCAGCACTTGGGTACACAAGACGAGGGCAGGAGGAGGAGGCAGAGTAAATTGGATCTACACTTTCTGGAGATTTGAAGAATGAGAAATCATCACATTGTTATGTGCGAGATTGTGAACGGCTTGACAGGGTAGATACCGAGGGATATTTCCCCTCTGGCTGATGAATTCAGACGATGTGGAAAACAGCCGCAGAATAAAGGGCCAATAATTTTTGACTGCAATAAGGCACAAGCCCTACCCTCAAAGAGGGTTGTAAAACAGTTTTCAATGCCCTATCACGGAGTGTTGTTAAGACTGGGATGATGAGATCTATAACCTCTCAGGCAATGCAAGAATAAACAGAACAGACAAATGTGGAACTGAGCAGATGATTAGCAATGATCTTATTGAACAGCAGTACGAGCTGAAGCAGAGTGTTATGCCTCATCCTGCTCCTAGTTTTTATGTTCTTAGTTGATAAGCAATAAAAACAAACATTGTAGCAGCAACAGCAAAAATTGAAATTTTTTTTTAAGTAAGAGGGACAGTTTTGAAAAAAAGGCATAGATTCCCAGCAGAGAGCCTTGTTTTCTGGCAAAAAAACCCTTTAATTTTCCCTCCATTAATTTTCCGTAGATGGAGAAACCATAGGAGGAAGCCAGAATATTTGTGATGTGCTTCTGGCAAACAAAGCTCCCCTGCTGCCGGCCTCTCACTCATGGCATCAGCCCCAAGGAATTATTCAGTTAAGGAGTTGGCTCGATTATTAATTTTAGTACAAGATCCTCTGACCTTGAGTTGGCTTCATGAGCAATACCTCTTCCTGATGCACTGTTAGTAAGAAAGCACTGGGCTATTTAATAACGCTATAAATATTTACAGCCCTTCGAAAACCTTGATATATATATTTTATGTTCTTTCCACACTTCTCTTGAATGTAAAATGAGGAAAGATAGGATTAGTTGGCCAAGGACAGTATATAGCACAGATAAATCAACCATGATACCCTTTGCACTGCACCCTGCCACAGATAAAAGATGCCTGAAGAATAATAAAGAAGTCAGAGGCTCCGTTTCCACGGTTTCCGGACACCTGTGGTTGATACGTTGACATTGTGTTTTCTCACTGTTAAGTCATTTGGGTATTTTAATAATTTGTAAGTGCAGGTGCTCTGTAGCCTTTGTGTAGCAGCTGACATATTGAAATGAGGTTACAGCTCTCATCAGGGCCTCCCTTCACTGCTTGTGCTTATGATTGGACCAATCCATCAAGCCCATCATCTACAGGCCCACAAATAAGCTAGACAAGAGCTCATTAACATTCATGATGTTATGGACATAAGAATTCTCAGTAGATTGTCAAGGCTAATTATCTGCTGACATTTATTGAAAGCTTTGATTCGTGCATAATGTAATGAATAGAAAGCATGTGTAGGATGACAGGAAGGGAAGCCAAGCCATACAGTTTTCTTTGTAAGATGTCACAGAATGAATGCAGGCAACTCCATCAGTATTTGCTATTGTCTTGATGAAAGTCAGATGGCAAATGAATAAAAAGGCAGAAATGATTCGCTTTTAATTCATCTTTGTCCTGGTTCTTGTAAAATAGCCTCAGTAATCCACCCATTAGCTTTGCAGATGTTCTTGTAGCAGCGGGTGAGACTCCAGGACCATGTGTTACCTCCCTGGTGGAAAGGCTTAGGATGTCTCTGTGCAACCACAGGACTTTGAGGGGGTATGGGAGCAGCCAGATGCTCTGATCCATATTGGGATCAATGACGTAGGAGAAAGGGAAATGAGGCCCTGCAAATGGAGTTCAGGGAGTTGGGTAGAAAGTTGAAAACTAGGATCTTTTGGACTTTAATTTTGGGATTACTCCCTGTGTCACGAGCTTTTGAGGTTAGAAATAGGAAAATCCTACAGCTAAGTATGTGGCTAAAGAGCCGTTATGGGAGGGGAGGGCTTTGGGTATGTGGATCATTGGGATCTCTTCTGGGCCAGGTGCAACCTGGACAAGGAAGGTGGGTTGGATCTACACTGGAGGAGCATCCAATATGCTGGTAGGAAGATTTGCTGGTGCCACGAATGAGGGATTAAGCAGGTCTGGTGAGTGATGGGAACCGGAGCAGTACATAAACAAGTAGAATTACCAAGGAGTCAGGACACTAAAACCAACAAGGCTAGAGGAAGAACAAATAGAGCAAGGTTAGTGAACACAGCAGTACTGGCAGTCCGAGGTGCATTTGTTTTAATGGGAGGAGTGTGACAAGTGAGACAGATGAACTTTGAGCTTGGATTAATACACTTATATTTGACTTATTTGAGAGAGGGAGAAAACTGATAGCTTCAACGTTCCAGGTGAGACAGAGAGTAACATAAAAAAGAGGTGGGGAATTTGCATTACTCATCAGGAAGAATACCACAGCTGTACTGAGCTGTACTGACACTTGGCAGAACTCATCCACTGCAGTCATAAGGGGTAAACATCAGGAGTGAGGAGGGTGCAATCACTTCAATGGGATTGTACAACAGGCCTCCCAGTAGGTGATAGAGGAGCAGATACATAGACATGGTAAAACAGAAACAACAGGGCCATCGTGATGGGTGATTTTAACTTCCCTCATGTTGACTGGGACTCACTTCCTACCAGTAGCTTGGGTGGTGGAGAATTTGTTCGGTGCGTCCACGGCAGCTTTTGAAACATTATGGAAATAATCCAAATATGAAAGGAACTACATCAGACCTAAAATTGAGGAAATGAACTCGGCCAGGTAATAGAAGTTTCAATGGGGAGAAATTTTGGGAAAGGTGACCATAATTCTACAAATTTTAAGTAACTTATGGATAAGGACACAAGTCGTCCTCAGGGGAAAGTATTAAACTGGGGGAAAGCTAACTACCACAATATTAGTCAGGGACTGGGGAATGTAGGTTGGAGCGACTATTTGAGTATAAATCCACATCGGTCACTTGGGAATTGTTTAAGGGAAATCTGTTAGACTTTAGGGCCAGCACATTCCTGTAAAAATGAAGGATAAAGACAGCAAGATTCAGGAAACTTGGATGACAAGAGAAATTGAAAACTTAGTCAAAAAGATAAATGAAGCTTATATAAGGTTTAAGAAACTGAAGGCTGACCAAACCTTCAAGAAATACAAAGTACTAGGAAAGAACTCAAACAAGGAATTAGGAGGGCCTAAATGGGTCCATGTTTGTCTAAGTGTCAGTAAATCATATTCCTAAGAATATTCTTCAATAATTATCCAATGAGTGTCTTGGTTAAACAGCATTAAGGAAAATTCCTAGGTGTCTTATATACATATATAAGAAGCAAGACGCCAGCTAGGGAAAGATTATGTTCACTCAAGGACAAACGAGGGAATATATACATGGAGCCTGAGGAAATGAGTGAAGTTCTTAGTGAATACTTTTATGAGTATTCAATAAAAGGAGAAGTACATGGTGGATGGTGAGTCTCAGGAGGGGTTATATTAATATTCTAGGACATGTCAAAATGTAAAAAAAAAAGTGGAGCTGTTGGATGTTTTGTTAAGCATTTTGGTAGACAACTCCCCGGGACCTTATGAGGCAGGCAGGTGAGAAATTGCTGGGGCATGGTATGAGGTCTTTAGTCCCCTTCAGTTACAGCAGAGATACTAGATGACTGGGTAATAGCCAATGTTGTTCCTTTACGTAAGGAGGTCAGTGATAGGGAATTTATTGCAAAATATTCTTAGGAATAGGATTTACTCACATTCAGAAAAATATGGACTTATCAGCAACAGGAAACATGGCTTTATGTAGGGAAAACTTGTCTTACAATCTTGATTCAGTCTTTTTTGAGGAAGTGGCCAAGATGATCGATGAGGGCAAGCTGTAGACGTTATCAATATGAACTATTTTTGGCAAGGTCCCTCATGGCAGGCTGATACAAAAAGTGAAGTCTCGGTCAATTTCTAGAGAGCTAGTAAGATGGATACAGAACTGACCTAGTCATAGCAGTGGAAGGGTGATTTTTTTTTCCAGTTTGGAGATCTGTGATATCCTATGAATGTAATTGGGCTGATAAATCAGTTTGCGCATGACACAAAGCCAGGGGGAGCTGCAGCCAATGAGGAGGATTGCCAAAAGATACAGCAGGATATAGATAGGCCAGAGACTTGGGTGGAGAAATGGCAGGTGGAACTTCATCTGGACAAATGTGAGATGATGCATTTTGGAAGATCAAATGCAGGAGAGAAGTACACAACAAATGGCAGAACACTTCGTAGAATCAACGTATGGAAGGCTCTAGACATGCACGTGCACAGTTCCCTGAAGCTGGCAATACAATTGGATAAATGTAGCTAAAGACAACATACGGTGGCATGCTTACCTTCATTGGTCAGGGCATGGAGTACTAGAATTGGCAAGTCATATTGCAGCTGTATAGAACTTTAGTTAGGCCACATTTGGGGCGTTGCATGTAGCTCTGGTTGCCACATTGCCAGAAGAGTGTGGCGGGTTTGGAGAGAGTACAAGAAATCGTACACCAGGATGTTGCCTGGTTTGGAGAGCATTAGCTAGGAGGACAGATTGGACAAATTTGGACATTGAAGGAAGAGGTAAGGCCCGATACATGTTTACAAAACAACGAGAGGTTTTGAGGATTTAAGTACAGGAGCAGAGATGTCTCGCTGCAATTATACAGGGCCTCAGTGAGACCACATATGGAGTATGCGTGCAGTTTTGATCTCCGTATCTGAGGAGGGGATGTTCTGACTATGGAGGAAATGCAAGTAAGATATACCAATCTGATTCCTGGGTTGGCGTGACCGACGTATTGAAGACAAGTTGGTTTGTTTAGGACTATAGAGATAACGGGAACTGCAGATGCTGGAGAATTCCAAGATAATAAAATGTGAGGCTGGATGAACACAGCAGGCCAAGCAGCATCTCAGGAGCACAAAAGCTGATGTTTCGGGCCTAGACCCTTCATCAGAGAGGGGGATGGGGTGAGGGTTCTGGAATAAATAGGGAGAGAGGGGGAGGCGGACCGAAGATGGAGAGAAAAGAAGATAGGTGGAGAGAGTATAGGTGGGGAGGTAGGGAGGGGACAGGTCAAGGAGGCATCCCTTCCTCCCACCCCAAGCCACACCCCTTTCTACCTACTAACCTCATCCCACCTCCTTGACCTGTCTGTCTTCCCTGGACTGACCTATCCCCTCCCTACCTCCCCACCTATCTTCTTTTCTCTCCATCGTCGGTCCGCCTCCCATCTATCCCTATTTATTCCAGAACCGTCACCCCATCCCCCTCTCTGATGAAGGGTCTAGGCCCGAAACGTCAGCTTTTGTGCTCCTGAGATGCTGCTTGGCCTGCTGTGTTCATCCAGCCTCACATTTTATTATCTTATTTAGGACTATATTCACCTGAGTTGAGAAGAATGAGGGGCGTTCTTGTAGAACCCTTTAAATGTCTAGCAGGATTAGACGGTAAATGCAGGAAAAATATTCCTGATGACCAGGGAATCTAGAACCAGAGGTCATAATCTAAAGGATACCAGGTAGGACAATTAGCACTGAGGGGAGAAATTTATTCATCCAGAGAATGGTGAGTCCATGGAACTCTGCCACAGAAAGCAATTAAGGAGGTTTGAGAGGAGTTAGATGGTGCTCTTTAGGCTAAAGGGATCATAGGGTATGGGGAGAAAGCGGGAGCCGCGTACTGAGTTGGATGATCAGCCATGAGCATATCAAACAGCAGAGCAGGCTTGAATGGCCTACTCCTCCTGTTTTTGGTGTTCCTGGATTACACTTCCCTTATGCTGAACTGTCTGCTGTTGGCTCCCTGAAGGGATATTTTGTCATGTTCATCACTTATGTCTATAATGACAGCATTTGACCAATATGGCATCAAGACGCCCTGACAAAACTGAAGTCAGCGGGAATCAGGGAAGGCTCCACTGGTTGGACATATAACTAACACAAAGGAAAATGGTTGTGGTCTTTGGAGACTTCTGCGGGAGTTTTCAGACTAACTATCCTGAATTGCTTTGTCAATGCATCACTTTCCATAGTGAAGCCAGATGTAGGGATAACTTTGCAAACAAAATGGGACTAGTTTAGTTTTGGAAGCTTGGTCAGCATGAACGAGTTGGAGTGAAGGGTCTTTTTCTGTGCTCTATGACCCCCATGGCTGATCAGATAGCATGGATATTTGGAATCTTTTCTCCCCATGGTAGAAGTGTCAATTACTAAGGGACACAGGTTTAAGGTGAAAGAAATTAGTTTTAAAAGAGATGTGAGAAGCAAGTGTTGTTTAAACACGGTGGGTGTTAAGAGCCTGGACTGTGTTGGTCATGGTGGTTATGAAGGCAGACACAATAGCAATGTTTAAGACGCATCTTGACAGATATCAGCAGGAGGAGACCAGAGGGAAAGAGACTGCGTGGAAGCAACAGGTCGTTAGTTTAGAAAGGCTTTTTGTGTCAACGCAGCCTTCCTGAGCTGAAGGGACTGTTCCTGTGCTGTACTGTTCTTGGTTCTTAAGCAGCTGAAAGTTGTTTGCGAACTGGCGAATGAAAATTCAGTTGTTTCATAAATACATACAAAAGCACTGACAACTTCCATTAGGGAGGCTAAATGTGTGGCCGATAGTTAGTACTTGAGTGTATCCAACATTTTGTAAATTGCTTGGGATGAGCTTTGGATTGTATTCGGACTCTGAATTTACTGCATTGGTGTTCACCAGCCAGGACTTGGACAAAAAGGCATGTGTCCAAATTACCCAGACAACTGCTTTAAGGAAATAGTGCCATACGGATTCTGTGGAATCTTTCTACAATTTCATGACACCACCTTGGCAATAATTCGTACATCAGTACTTTCTGGTGGCGATTGCAGGGAAATGACTAACAAAGATATTTAAATAAAACTTATCCATGCACTTGACATTTTGTTTACGATGTCTAGGTTATGCGGTGTCTTAGTATCTGCTTCCCCAAGGTATTAATTTTTCGAGAAATCCAGTGATTATATATTCAGGAGTATATCCAAAGTAGCTTTTTAATTTTTTAAATGGCAAAAAAATGCATAAGCTTTCCTGGCAGTCTCAGAGTCTATACAACCAAGTGTTGTCTTTCCTTAGCAGTCTAAAGGGATCTCTGTCTGGAATTGGAGATAGCAAGAGCTGCAGATGCTGGAGTCAGAGATAACACAGTGTGGAGCTGTAGGAACACACAGCGGGCCAGGCAGCATCGGAGGAGCAGAAAAGTTGACATTTCCCTGACCCTACACTCATCCCTGGAGTGTCTGGATAACAAGGATACTTATATTAGGCTCCTACGTATTGACTAGAGTTCTGCCTTCCATACCATAATTCCAAACAAACTCATCTCTGAACTCCAAGATCTGGGTCTTGGTCTCAGTCCCTGTCCCCACCACCCCCCAACACCGCCATAACTAGATCCTTCACTTCCTGACCCATAGACCGCGATCAGTAACAACAGGCAACAGCACCTCCTCCACCATAGCCCCGAACACCGCGCACTCAGCCTCCGACTATACTCCCTGTGCACTCAACTGTGTGGCCAAATTCTGCCCCAGTTCCATTTACAAGTTTGCTGATGACACCACTGTTGTAGGGCAGATCTCAAACAACAATGAGATAGAATACATGAAAGAGATTGTTGTCTTTACACCTGGCCTCGAAGCAATCAATCTTTTCATCAACATCAGGAAAATGAAGAAACTGGTTATTGACCTCAGGAAGTGGAGCGGAGGGTGCATCTCTGTCTGCAGCAGTGATGCTGAGGTGGAGATGGTTCAAGTTCCTGGGAATGATGATCACCAACAACCTGGCCTGGTCCACTCATGTTGACATCACAGCCAAGAAAGCACATCAATGTTTCTATTTCCTCAGGAGGCTAAGGAAACTTGCCACAAGGATACGTACCAATTTTTATTCCTGCACAATAGGGACCATCCTATGTGGATGCATCACAGTCTGGAATGGCAACTGCTGTTCAAGACCACAAGAAACTGCAGAGAATTGTGAACACAGCCCGTCCATCACAGCCATCCACCCATTGACTCCATCTGTACTTCCCACTGTCTCAGGAAAGCAACCAACATAATCAAAGACGCCTCCTACTCCAGTTATACTCTCTTCCACCCTCGTCCATCAGGCAGAAGGATATAAAAGTTTGAGTACGCGTATAAACAGATTCAAGAATAGCTTCTTGCCCGCTGTTATCAGACTTTTGCAACAGACCTCTCAAATGTTAATGTTGATCTCACTCTGTCTGCATCTTCTCTGCAGCTGTAACACTTTATTCTGCACTTTGTATGGTATGATCTGTCTGTATGGCACACAAAACACCACTTTTCACTGTATCTTGGTACATTTGAAGCAATAAATCAAACTCAAACCCACATCTTTCCTTGCCTACAAAATTCCCCCTGTATTTTGATCTAAAATAGGTTAATGTATTTTTAGACATAAAGCTCAGGTAACACCACAAAGTGAAGTGCTTATTGCTGATACTGGGAGTTTACTATATCTCTCACACATCAAGTTGAAGTTGACCATAAAATGTTTTGCACCACTTAAACTAATATTTAATATCAGAAATGTATTGTTACTCAGGGTTACAACATTTGCAGTTATTGAAGTTTGTCAGTTACTGGTACAGGAGGTTCTCCTTTGACCAGTTTATACTTGTTATCCAAGATGGTATTGATGAGGTCTTCTTTCATGTATTGTTCAGAGCCATTAACTTCACAGCAACTTGATAAATTGACTGTTGTTTCAAACCAGAATTAGTTAGATGTAAATTTTGAATGTGCTGGTATCTAACAAAAAAAAGACAATCCTGCTTTTTGCTTCTGCAGTTTAGACTATTATTCCATTGGCTTCAGGATTATGGTGATCACAATGTCACTGGGAGCTTTTTCTTTCAAAAAAAAATGCTCATTCAAAATCATCAATTCTGTATCTAATCTGCCAAGTACTGGGATGATAGAATATGATTATGCTGTCAGACTTGCAATAAAACTAGACCCAAACACTCATTTTGTATTATTTTATATTCACTGATCTTTTCTCCTTCCTTTAGGCAAACCTGTAATGATAATAACGGAATACATGGAGAATGGATCTCTGGACTCATTTCTGAGGGTAGGGCCTGTTTTATAATTAATACTCTGGTAACTTGTTACTATTGAAGTGGTAATGATTCACCCAATGGAGAAACTCTGCCTCGGCACTTCTAACACATGGAGGTGAATTGCTATGAGCACTTTTATTTCTAGATTAGTTTGCTTGTCCAGAACAACATTTGGATGCATATACATAATGCTCCCCCTGCCTAGTTGCTTTCCCGAATGCTGAATGCATTATCACATGTTGTTATCATTGCAAATTATTAAAATGCACTGTTGCAAGTGGTGACATTATCTGGAATGCAACACAAAGTACATTCAGCCTATGCCCCTTCTGGCTTACATGGAAGTTAATTTCAGTCATATGATAACTGCCGCCTTGTAATCATTCAGCAACAAGTTTGGATACCACCTTCAGTCTGATATTGCTTCAGGTTTCTTCATACAATCTGCTGCCTGGAAAAGCTGCACACTGACATCAGGCAGCCTGGCATCACAATGACTTTAGGTCATGAGTATCGCTGTACAGCAATACTACAAACTCTGTCCAGATTAATAATCGTATTCTATTTTTTTCCACGATCTTGAGTCATGAAATTCGAATGAAGTGGCTTTATGGAAAACAAAATTCAGCAGATTTCAGACACACATTGTAAAATAAAACCCACTTTGCTCCAACTACCAAATGCCGACTGTAAAATAGGGAAGTATAAGCTTTTTAACACCAAAAGGAGATTTGAAGCATCACAATCCAGATACAAGACCCATGTACATTTTAATGGGGAAATATTGGGGAAACCAAGCGGAGGCTTGGAAACCACTTTGCAGAACACTTACGCTTGGTTCGCACAAAAAGACTGCACCTCCCAGTCGCGAACCATTTCAACTCCCCTCCCATTCCTCAGACAACACGTCCATCCTAGGCCTCCTGCGTTGCCACCTGAAGGTTGCAGGAACAGCAACTCATATCCTGCTTGGGAACCCTGAAGCCCAATGGTATCAATGTGGACTTCACAAGCCTCAAAATCTCCCCTCCCCCTACTGCATTCTGAAACCAGCCCAGCTCATCCCTGCCTCCCGAACCTGACCTTCCTCCCACCTCAAGCCCCACCCCCATCTCCTACCTAGCAACCTCATCCCGCCCCCTTGACCTGCCTGTACTCCCTGGACTGACCTATCTCCTCCCTACCTACACTCACCTTTACCGGCTCCATCCCCGCCTCTTGACCTGACTGTCTCCTCTCCACCTACCTTCTCTTCAGCCCATCTTCTATCCGCCTCCCCCTCTCTCCCCAGAACCGAAGGAGGGTCTAGGCCCGAAACATCAACCTTCCTGCTCTTCTGATGCTGCTTGGCCTGCTGTATTCATCCAGCTCTACACCTTGTTATCTCCACTTTTTAACGGTACTGAATTTTAGGCTCAGATCCAGTTGGGAGATGTTGTCAGTGAATTTGGATGACAAATCTACATTAGCTGAATTCATAACATTGGGCACCTAGAGCAAAACTGAATTTAATAATATTATTCCAGTGCATTCAGGGGTACCATACAAGGTGTGAAACTTAACCTCTCAGTGCAGGAGTGACGGGAATCCCAGAGAGAATAGTCAAGGTCACTGAACAAAACTAGCAGAGGGTTTAGGAGTTGGTTGATGGGGCATCCAAGCTCATTGCCCGATCAAGTTTTATGTTTTTCATTTGGGGGAGATGAGGGACTTAGTGGATTCTTGATGTACCTCAGCTGATAGGCAGGCTCTGAAAGCATTTCAGACATTGGAGAAAGAATGGACCTACTCCATTTTGGAAGATGATGTAGAAAGCTAAGTTGGCTATTTTAAGACGTAAAGGCAGGATTGCAATTTAAATAACAGAATGTATTAATTTTAAATAACTCAAGACCATGTGCTTTTGAAATTTACTTAGTATAATTCAGAATGATTCATATTATAAAGTTTTGCATTATTAGCAGTGTGCTGATTACAAAATCAATAAATTTATTAGTGAATGAGAAATTGATCATTGCCTCCTTGTGCTACCAACTATGCAAGTGCTTCTCCTCTTTCATTTACATGATAGGCGATCAGACTAGTTTCTGGCACTCAAGTGACTGCTTGATTCAGTTCAGAGTGGGGGCAAGGGCATGATACGATTTGATCTGGTAGCTGCTGCAATTTCCATAGCTCAGCTGGACCATTTTATAAGACGACAAGACATTACTCTCAAGTTTCACTTGGTTCAGCTAAATGTTTTTGAATGAGAGTTCCTATGATGCCTGTTGTGAAAGTTCACAATCAATGATTTTGCAGACTTTTTTTTGTATACACAATGTTTTGCGTAGATAGATGTCAGAACGGTGATAGGTTTCTAATAAAAATGATGGTTATTATACACAGTGTATGAAAAACGTGATGTGACGATGAAATACAATTTACTTCAGAGGTATCATTAAACACTGGGAATAAGAGTCACTAATTTTTAATTACACTTAATATTGCTACACAAGTGATAATTAAATCATAAGGAACTTGACCTATCTTCTCTTGACCACCCCCTTTTCAAGGACAATTAGTCAGTTGCCAACAAATGCTGTTCATGCCAGGACAGTTAGGTCAATTGGTTGGATGGCTAGTTTGTGACGCAGAGTGGTACCAACAGCTTGGCTTCAATTCCTGCACCTTCTCAACCTCTCCCCTTGCCTGAGGCATGGTGATCCTCCTGTAAAACCACTGAGTGGTCTCTCCCTGATGACAGAGCAGCAGTCCTGATGAAAGGTCTCGACCCAAAACGTCAACTTTCCTGCTCCTCTGGTGCTGCCTGACCTGCTGTGTTCCTCCAGTCCACGCTGTATCAACTCCAACTTCCAGCATCTGTAGTCTCGTTATCGCCCAGTGCTATGGTCTGTCAGGACTGTGGCGACTCGACTTTTACTTTCTCACTGACAAGGCGTTCAGTGAACAAATGAAAAGAATAAGTCAGCAAAATGCCAGTTGTATCTGCCTGTGAAGTTAACTATATCTTGGCTGGTCTAATCACCCATTGTAAAAGGATATAAAAGTGCCTCTTGTGGTGCAATAGCAACCTTTGAGGCAGGAGGCCCAGGTTCAAGTCCCACTTGCTCCAGAGATGTGTGTAATAACATCTGACTCAGGTTGTTGTAGGAAATATCTGAAGTATAAGAACTCAAACTAAGACTTGTGAATTCAACGTATCAAATATTCCTTGATAGCTTTTGTGTGTATAACATTGCAGTTGTTTATTCCCAGCAGTGCAGATTTCTTTTTTTGAGCCTCCTTGGTTTGTTATCTGAGCGCTCATCGATGATGAGAGAAGGAAAATCAGTCAAATTATTATGAAGCCCTGTTAAGGCCATCTCTTATACTATAAGCAGAAAGAGACACCCGTCAATTATTCAGTTTGACCACCACATTAAAGTGAAGTGATTTCATGTACTCCAAATGGCGATATGAAAAATGGAACTGGAGGAGGAGAGGTCTGGAGGGCACCAAATTTTGTTCAAGAGAGGGCTTCTATAAAAGCTAGTGAAACAGAGGAGTTTGAAAACAGGATTCCAGAAAGCAGACATCAAGCGACCTAAGATGT
Source organism: Stegostoma tigrinum (assembly GCF_030684315.1). Taxonomy (NCBI): domain Eukaryota; kingdom Metazoa; phylum Chordata; class Chondrichthyes; order Orectolobiformes; family Stegostomatidae; genus Stegostoma; species Stegostoma tigrinum. Next base: position 15,667,512 of record NC_081367.1, on the reverse strand, counting down.
GACTGACAAGAGTCATAATCGAGACCACGTTTACACACAGGCTACAGTTACAAAAAAAATTGGAAATTGGGAGTTTAATTGAAATTACCATCTGCAGCACTGTTTGATAATGGCCAAAATTAAAGATCAATATTTGATTTTCTTCAACTGACCTTTAATAGCTTGAACTTTCCATAAGTCCAAAATTTGTTTCAAACAAAAAAGGAAAAACACCAGCTCAAATTGGCTGCAGTGATTCTCTGACCATAGGCAGCAACATAACCAACATTCAGTCTGAACTGAAAACAATATACATCAAAATGACTGAAACCAGTCACTCAGATCTGTATCCACTACACGATTTACAATCTTCTGCAAGTTTCACATACTGGGATGATAGTGGCCTGAAGATTCTCCAGTTTAGGAAAATAATCAGACTGGATGTAAGAATACACAGGCACCAGATTTTCAGCAGAGAGGGTGCTAGCTAGTGAGAGAAGGAAATAGATTTCTGGCCGAAGTCTTGAAAGGTTTGCTCTTTCTCTCTCTCTCTCAGATTCTCTCAAACTCTCAAAACATCAATATGGAATAATATGTATTTGTGGAGAACTCAAAAGGGATCAACAAATTTTGATCCTGCGGAATTTAAAAAAAACATCAAAGTAAACAATTGTAGTCTCAGGCTAAAATCTAACACTTCAAGAACCCCAAGAAATTCTTAGTACTATATTAATACTATTCATCATAGACTGTGAGTCATTCAGCACAGAAGCAGAACCCTTGGTCTAATTTGTCCATGCCAGCTAGGTTTCCTGGACTAAATTAGTCCCATTTGCCAGTGTTTGGCCCATATCCCTCTAAACTTTTCCTGTAGCTATACGTCTCCAAATGTCTATTAAATATTGCAACTGTATATGTATTCTTGATTCCTCTTTTTGGACATTCTGCCATTTTTAAACATTGTACATTTTTTGATGTTGCATTTTATTATTGTTCTTGATGGTAGTAAGTAATAAAATTCCTCTTTCAGTCAAGAAAACCTGCTCCTTAATTGTGACCAGGCTTCGTGTGTTTTGTGTGTGTTCCAGCTACTAGCTGAAAAGAACTAAACATCTTTGTTGCAGCCATCAATGGGGTTGAAAAGAGAGAATGGCCAGCGACGTCCTTATTACCTGGCTTTAAAGAGGATACATGTAAATTACAGCCAACATGGTAAAATTACGTTGCCTAATTCAAGCCAACTGCAAGCTTCTTAGAATACTTTGGTAATGCTCATTCCACCCAGTTTAATTTTCTTCCGAAAATTAACAGAAGCAATTAATAGCTGAAAGATTCTGCCACAAATGAGTTTCCTTCCCCTCCCAAACCCTATCTTGAAAATGGACTGCTGTGCAAGACTTTATTCCTGGAGAGATTTGCTTTATGGTTTTGCAGCAATCTTCCATTCTGTTTAAACTGAAACTCCTGTCATAAATGGATGTGGTGTGAGATTCTCTCAGGATATAATGGGAAGTCAGCTCAGAGCTGATTGGAGAAAAACTCCTGCTGTCTTCACGTCTGTAGACATTCATTGTTCAAACAATGTCTATATTTAACTCAGCTTTAATATGGATTTATTCCTTTCTCTCAGGATTGCTACTTAATAAGACAATCAAATTGATAATGATATTTTATATTTATATTTAGAAGCGTGATGGACAATTCACAGTCATCCAGCTTGTTGGAATGCTCAGAGGAATTGCCTCAGGAATGAAATATCTTTCAGACATGAACTACATACATCGGGACCTTGCAGCAAGGAACATTCTCGTGAACGGCAATTTTGTCTGCAAGGTCTCAGATTTTGGATTGTCAAGAGTTCTGGAGGATGACCCAGAGGCTGCCTATACAACCAGGGTGAGTGGACACATCAAGCAGCATTCACTGGCACTTCAACACTACATTTATGAATAGTGCTAGCCCTGGCTTAGTGATAATCACACTCACTTGGAAGATGCTGGGTTCAACCCTCACCACTGAGAATCAAAATCTTGATAGTTTCCTTCACTACCTCACTGGAAGAGACAGTGTAGTGTACTTAGAATAAAAATGATAAATGGTGAACTCTGTCATCAACAGTCCCATGCTGTCAGGACTCTTAAAAATAGGACAGAGAGAGCAGTATTAGAGAGCTAGAAATACTATGTTAGACAATAAAATGCAAATTAAATGTTTACATTAACTTCTGAGTGTTCAAAATAGTCATTCTTTTGTAACGTAGAATTGGAGATGGGGCAGACTTCAAGGGTGGGCAGTCTGGTTAAAGAGAGCAGCCTCAAGAATGTAGTATCGACATCCAAAACCTCAAGGCTTCATGGCAGGCAAAATCCATGAGAGTGGAATAGCACTGGAGTGAGACCATGAGAGCAGGAGCTATTGTATAAAACAGGCTATAATAATTGACGGTGCCTTCTTTAACAGAGGATGTTGAACAGAAAGCCCCATTTTCCCCCTCAGTTGGTCATAAAGGCAGCACAAGAACAATGAAGAATTTTAGGTTGCTGCACGGTTGTGAAAGGCATTACATAAATGCAAGTCCTCTCTCTCTGTCTTTCATTTGAACTTCTCCCTGCAAAGTCTGTAAAATTGCCTTCAGTTTGGAAGGTATAATATCTGGATTGGCTTGGTCATCTCAATAGCTGTCTGCCTAGTTTTAGTAGTCAAAAAAAAAATACCCATGAGACTTGTGGTCAATCTGGAGTTTGGAACTAAGACTCTCCAATTAATAACAAACTTTTTATAAATATTTAATTCTTGGAACTTTTAATTATTCATATCTAGTAAACTGATGTGGACACAGAATCAGAGAAGCTTACAGCAGGGAAGGATGCCATTCTGCTGTCTGTACCCAGAAACTGATTAGTGGAAAGAGCTGTCCAGTTTAGCCTCATGCTCCACGTGTCAAGTTGCCTTTGAAAGGACATGTGGAATATGGTTGCCAACTCAAGGTGAAGTGGTTCCAGGTTTTGTTTTCCCTCTCCGAATGCAGAGACATAACTGATTGATTGATCCTTCACTGAGTGGTGCAAGGAATGTACTTATTCCACCACTATCCACCTTTTAAGCTAAAACGGAAGCAACAGCAGGAAGACAGCTCTGGTTTAAATTCCTCTATCTTGCAAACCCTTTTACTCCCGTCAAGCTTCAGTTAGAGACACTTGTAATGTGAAAACCTTTGCATATTTTGTTGTACAGTAGCAAGATGCTTCTGACTTCTTCAGAATCACATTCTTTCAACTACTACGGAACCTGCTTCCATCACTCCTTGAATTGGCAAATCTCACAATCGTTCTTCTAGATTTTTTGATAATTGTCTTGTCAGAGTTCTCATTACTGATCAACTTGTAACACAAAACAGTTTCCCCCTCCTTCAATCAAAATCCCTCATTTTCGTAATCTGTTAGTACATAGACAAGGTTAAGATCAAACTCAAGTAGAGGAATCCACCTTCAGCAATCTTTCTCAGCCCCTTGTAACATCCTGGTGAGTGTTCTCTGCAAGATCTTGGTATCATTTCCAAAAGATGGAATCATACACAACACTTCAGATAAGGCTACGGAGATTTACAAAGGCTTAACATAATTTCCTTGTTTTTAATGTAGACAAACCCCCACTGATAATGCAAAACACCCAGTTCATCCTCTTAACTGCTTTAGTACCATTTCTTCACTGCCATTTAGTCAATATCCAAGATTTCCCTGTGTAATTATGAAATTATATGCACACACTGTTAATCATTTTACATTCATCTTTCTTTGCTCGTAAATTCAGTGACTGTGTCTCAAACTCATGCTTGCATGTGCCTTTAGGGAGGAAAGATCCCCATCCGATGGACAGCCCCAGAGGCAATTGCCTACCGCAAGTTCACTTCAGCCAGTGATGTATGGAGTTATGGGATTGTTATGTGGGAAGTTATGTCATATGGAGAGAGGCCTTATTGGGAAATGTCCAATCAAGATGTAAGTGACAAAAACTCATGATCTTGTTTCAACTTTGTACACACACACACATCGCTACAAATGTCTCACACTTAAAACATGCAGCAATGTTGTAAAAACATAAGAATGTCTATTGTACTCTAAGTTTGGCCTCTAACAACTTTCTGCCTTCCATCTCTGTGAAAGCATTGACATTTTGTGGAGATTCCGATTATGGTCTGGCCCTAAACATCTGTCAGTTATTTACAGAGTGAACTTCAACAGTTTTGCATTCACAGGCCATTCAACTGAACGAGACACTGCAACAAATTTGAGTTTTAATTGCAGCCAATGCCCATGTACCTTTTACGACGTTTCCAAGTTGGGAATCATCAACTGACATCTTTGACAGTTATCACTCTCACTCATCAAGTGACACTGAAACCAACTAGAGCACCTTTATTATCTTATGGACTGAGAAAGCAAAATTCCAGTCTTGGAATGTATCAGAGACCGAGCCAGAAAAACTCATTAAGACATTTGTTTTGCTGTGGAGTACCGACCAGGAAAATACCATTTAGCTCATCAACCACCACTGGCACTTTATCTCCAAATTAGGCAGACAGTTGGAAGGCAAAACCTCCAATGAGAGAAGCCATTTTAAAACACCTCCCTAATATATTGTTACTGCAATCAAGTTATTGCATTTTAATCAGTGAGTCCCAAACAGTGGGTTGCACAAGTAGTCATTTTGAGTAAATGATTATTTCTAACGAGTTTACAAGTTGTATTCAGTCAAACGGAATCTTGTTACCAAATACCAAGAAAGTATAGATTACCAGCCTCCTCCATAAATTATGCATTATTTTATAGTGAAGAACCAAATAAGAGGGAACAGCTCAGACATGGTCCCAAATGGCCTACTTGAGACCTGCAAAGTGGATTCCTAGAATAAACAACTAAATTCTGTTACAGAGAAGAAATTGAGATCCAGTGGGCCAGACTATTTTCATCCAAGCTGTATTTAATCATTTTGTATACCTAACAACTGTTGCAATAATTAAACAACTGTCGACTAACAATAATCACACTATTTTGGAATTAATTCAGGTTATAAACAAACAGTCAAAACAAAGTACTGCGAGTGTTGGGAGTAAAAACTCAGCATCTCTGGAGAAATGCCAATGTTGGTTGACTATAATCGCTCTCCATGGATACTACCAGGCCTGAGTTTCTCCATGACTTTCTATTTTTGATTTATTCCAAAGAGGGTTTCCTCCAAAGCTGTCACAATGATTTGCATAAACTGATCTATTTCTTCCTCTCAGTCCATGTTTGTAAAATAATTTGTGCACAACGTTCAAACTATTGCTGTCACTGATTGAGATGATGTCAGTGCGTCATTATTAATTGTTCCCTGAGAAGATCTATTTTAATTCATAATCCGGCTATTACCGTCATGATCTAGCAAAAACATATGCATTCCCCTGAATTACAATTGGAGGTTAATCTGAGCACAGTCACTGAAAGCTAACTGACTGTCCTTAAGGTAACAAAGCGTGGAGCTGGATGAACATAGCAGGCCAAGCAGCATCGCAAACGATGCTGCTTGGCCTGCTGTGTTCATCCAGCTCCATACTTTGTTATCTCGAATTCTTCAGCATCTACAGTTCCCATTATCTCGGACTGTCCCTAAGGATTGACTAGGAATATTCAACACAGCTAATAGTTTCTTCAAAAATCAAAAAAGTACCTCATGATTATTCATATCACACATTATTCAGGCCTGCTGTATTGTCTGTTAGTCTTGTTTAGCTCTATTTGTGGCCTGTGAACCATTATCATTGGACATTACTGCATGGTTTGTAAAATAATTTGTGAACAACCTTCAAACTATTGCTGTCACTGATTGAGATGGCATCATTGGTGACATTACTGCAAGCACTAGAAACTGTGGGTAACAAACGTTTTGTAAGTAAAAGCCAGGGTAAAACTGTTGCATTTTCTGCAGGTGATTAAAGCAATTGACGAAGGATATCGCTTGCCAGCACCAATGGATTGCCCTGCTGTCCTTCATCAACTGATGCTAGACTGCTGGCAGAAAGCACGTGGAGACAGACCCAAGTTTGGTCAGATAGTGAACATTCTTGACAAGCTGATACGAAACCCCAGTTGCCTCAAAACTCTAGCCAATGATGCAGCTTGGTAAGATTTAATCGACATTAAATGTGAAAACACAAAACCTAGCTTCAAAAGGCCAGATACATGATTAAAAGAAACTCATATTGACATGCTAGGAAAGGTTTTGGGCTCCTATTCACCAGAATTTCTTTTCCTGTGTATCTTCAGGTCAGGCAATTCCTTACAAGACCCATGTACTCCAGACTCATCAGCTATTACGACAGTAGATGAATGGCTTGACGGTATCAAAATGGGCCAGTACAAGGAGAACTTTACTTCAGCTGGTTACACCACACTGGATACTGTTGTGTACATAAACAGCAGGTACTGTATGAGTTGGTAAATTATTTTTAATTTACTAGGATACTGAAAATAGTACTGTTTAATTTGCGTGGGTCAGCATAATTAACCTTTGATTTGATAACTAATTCCTGTTACACTATAACTTACCGAATTTATCCCTTCTTCAGCTAATCATACTGGGCACGATTACAAATGCAGCCCAGTGCAATTCCTCGCTTTAAGAAAGAAATGAAAACAAGTTTCAAAGGCTGCAAGAAACAAGGCGAGGGAATCAAAAACTGCTTCGCAAGGTGTTTTTGACTCGATTTAACCTGGCAAAAATGCAATTTTGTTCCAAACCCAAATAGGCCTGAGGGGGCAAACCTTTTGATTCAACACAGCTCTGTTACTATGAGCAGTTCTTTTCTTCCCATGTGATTTCTTTTTGCTCATCTGGAGATGAAGTTTTGAGATTAGTTGGTTAACCAACTGCCAGAGAGAGTAAGTCCTGGAACTGACATCTGGTTAACCAAAACAATTTAAATTTCAATTGCCATCAGGCTTCATTCTGCCTCAACAATTAGCAACCATGTTTACCAAAGCATGTTTCTCATTTCTTCAGAGAAAAAGTACTGTAGATTTGAACATTTTAATTACACATATCTTGCTAATTTGTAATGAATATTCTGTGGATGAGCTCCTATTATTCACGTTAAATTACTTCCCTTTGAAGAGATTTCACTTGTTGGGTTCCAATTTGGCTATACGTTTAATTTAAGGCAAATATGTGCTTTCTGTGCTATTTTTAGTGTCCTTGATGAAAAAGTTTGAACTTTGTAGCAAAAAGAAATGCGCACGACAGATCTTCTCCCTTAAATTTTTCTGTAGTAACAGGCAGAGTGGCACGCAGACCCACCTGCGATCTCTGCGGACATATTCGATGCCAACCTCTAATTAGTTCCCCTCTACACAGAGACCAAGAATAGCCAATTCCAAAGATATATTACATCCTAGAAGAATTTATTGTTTTCTTGAGATCATAAGCAAATATACAATAATTATGTGTCCCATGCCAAGACAATCTTTCCCCAATACATTTCTCATCACTGACTAGAATTCTTATCTCAAAGCCCTCATTTATTAAATTTGCCTCACAATGCTGCATGCACTTTTACACTAAGAGGTTTTGTCTCGACCCTGTGCCCTGCTACTTCATTTTGCACCTTTTTTTTAGGAATCACTGCTTGATTTAATTGACCCTAACTTCAATCCCCTCACCAACCTTATCATGGACATTGAAATGGCCAACAATGCAAACAAATAATAGTTAAATGTTAAGTGATATCTATTGGACTTTGGGAATTCATGTATGAATATTTTTTGTTCTTCAGTGCCAAATTCTTGTTTCAGTGTGCCGAAATATTCAAAGTAAAGTGCCAGAGAGTTGGTATTGCCCTATCGAATTAGCACATCATTGGGAAAAAGCATGTAAAAAAAAAATGATATGGCAGACTGCCCTAATATGTCACTCTAACTGATTCTTTTTGGCCAATATCTAGTGACCTCTGCAGAATTGGAGTGACGGTGCTCGGACACCAGAAAAGGATCCTGTGGAGCATTCAGAACCTTCACACCATGGCCAACCAGGTGCATGGAACACACATCCAAGTGTAAACAGACTCCTTGCAACTGGGCATTGTGAGTTGGACTGTCAAAAAAAAAAGAGCCTACCAAATGCTTGGCTTCCTTCCTCTTGTCAACAGTTCTTTTATCACAGGTAAAAACAAAACAGACTTTCTTGAGAACACACATGCACCATTCATACAGCATGCGACTGTCTTTCTATTGAAGAAAATATTCATTATTGGCACATTCCAGTCATACTATTTTTTGAGAAAGGAATAGATAAGAAAAAATGTGAAAATGATAATCAAGGTTTACCAGAGCAAAGTATAGTTTCCAAATCAGAGATGTTTTTGCACTCTAGTGGAATCTTTATAATAGCCAGCAACAGTGATCTGTCTCCTAGTTATAGTTCCGTTTATATTTCATCTGACCACTTCTAGAGGCTGCCATCTTTACCTGGCTGAAAGCAGCCGAAAAATCACAATAAAGATACAACCCATACATTTCTCATTGTTTCAGTGTCATGACATCCTCTGTTAAGAGGTAAACACATTTAGATCATTGGGATTACACTGGAAATCCAGTTTTGACACAACCTGAATTGATAATCCCCAAATATCCACTGATTGAGTGAAAGTCGAACTGTCTGCCATAGCTCAGGTAGTTGAAAATCTTTTATATTCACTTTTAAATTAGGAAAACATGGAGGAGGATTCAAAAGACACTAGAAAGAAGAATGGGAAGAAATGGGAGGTAAACTGGTAGTTATTGATTAGGCAATGTCAAGTGTGAATCTTGCAGCTTTATTACTGAGTATGGGATTTGCCCTGTTCCTCTGAATCAAACAGCAGATTAACTGACTGAGCCAGGTGTAGGCAGCGGATGAAATTAATCACTGACAACAAAGGGGGAAATAAAAAAAAACTGAACCTTGGTTATTTTATACAATGAGCCCATGGATTCAAATCTACATTTCCAATTTTGTCTAATTCCCAAAATGCAGTTTGGATACCAGTTTCCGCAGGTTGTGTTTCACTTATTTTAAACGAATGGACTGGAAAACAAATTGCTAAATGAGAGGGAGCTGTCAAAAAGAAAGAACAAATGGAAACAAGTGCCAGGATCGCAAAGTCCATCAGTGATGACAAAGGAGAACTATGAAAAATAGTTGTTTGGATTCACACTGGGTTTTCTGCTTTAAATCTCAGAGAGGTGGAATGTGATTTTAGAGCCAGTATAAAGAGAAAGATCTGATTGGATCATTAAAAACAAGAATAAATATTTGCCCTTGACATAAAATAAACTCCCATCTATGAACAGATGTTTTTTTGCTCAGCAAGTGCAAGACTATGCTTTATAACATGTACGGAGTTTTGGAGTAGTTAACATTTTCTATATTGCATACAAACAATAATGATTTGACAATAGGTTTACACTGACTTCTATTTTTTCCTCCATTTACTTTATGTTGACTGAATGTTCAAAAGTGAAGGGAGAAATTCTTTGATAATTTGCTACCCTCCAAACTGTGTTCAATTTAATAGTTTGTTGGACACCTGACCAGATTGGAGGAAATATCTGTGGGGATGCTCACTGCAAGTAGGAGAACTGCAAAAATTGAATTTACTCAGCTCTACACAGTCAGTTCAGGCATGATTTCGTCTTGATTTTAAAGTTATAGCCATTGCATCTCCCTATACTGTAATCGCACAAAGTAGGAATTAGGGCATCAAATAAACCTTTGACCATAGCTCCAAGAAAACTGCTAAGTCTCCTCATTACAAAATATTTGGGAGTGTGGATAGCCTTTCCATTTCATATTTTCTTCTTACAAGTGAATCAGGATGTGCCAGATATCTATTCAAAGTCTATTATATTTGCACAAAAACATCTAATTAGATTACAAGCAGCCAGGAGTCAATAGAAAGACCAAAACTTCAGCTGGGAATTGCAGGGACTGCTTCTATTGTGCAAAAGACCCTCTTACCTACTTGTGACCATCATGAGATTCCTTGAAATCTGCCTTATCATGGAATAAACTCAGTTTCTGAATTGCAGAATAAATGCTCGAACTTTCAAAGGGCTGTTATAGATTGAGTCAAAACATATTTCCGTCAATGAATAAAACTGTCTCATCGATGTTATCAGCCACATTAACTCATTTAATTACAATTATCATTGAGAAATACTGAAATGCCAAGCGTACCTATGGAACTTTACCAACTTTAGGCAGTTTTAGAGAAAATAGAAATCATACACAAGTAGGAAGTTTAAATTTTATTAACATACCTGTGTTTGCTTCATATGTGACATTTTCTCAGATTGTTATTATGCTGTGGTTTGAAAATTAAAGGTGGGGGGATGGTAGGTCTATGCATATACAATTTCGTTATGTATAACAGACAGAGGAAGTCTTCCTGTGTAAAAATAATTTTCACGTCCCCTGGCCTAAGTTGTACCTATGTCTAATCATTTCCAAGAATACAGAAATGAAATGACACATCCAGAAGGAAGCATATTTCTGATGACAACATTGTGATGGTTTGGGTCAAGAAGCAGGTTCAAAAAAATGCAAAATAAAAGACAAATGTTTATGTGAATTGAATACAACCATGGCGTTTGTCAGCATCCTCTTTGTGACAAAGCGTATGCCATAGTTGTGTGCAGATTTCAAGCAGAAAACAATGATAACCAATTGTCTTTAACTCCATTTGCTAGACTTTTTGAAAAATTTGTGAGGAATCACTTTCAAAATCCTTACAAGGGAGTGATCTTTTCAATTGCGTTAAAGTGGCAATTAAACGTAAGGCAGTTTTGATACCCAGGAAGGAGTTGCTATCTCTGGAATCTTATTGGCATGACAATATGCTGACAATGTGTAAATGTGCATGCAAGAAAACATGTAGGTCTACCAGCTGCTGGGAGCACTTAGATCTGAAGCTTTCTGCAGGCCATATGTGGCATGCTGTGGCCAAGAAAGAGACCTCTGAAATCCAATGGAGTGTTTGGCAATCTCATCTTTTCACGCTGATTGTATAACTAAACTGTCGTCATGTGACCTTCTAAATCGAACCTGGACCAGAGTGATTAGAGTGACCAAGTGTTGCTGCACATTCACATTGTTTGTTGGAATAAGATGACAACACTTCAGGTGCAGCATACCCACACTATGGAGAAATATACAGCAACATTGGTATGAAATAAAGAATGAGTGAGAGGCTATCAAAGTAAAAGATGCATATCAAAACAGTTTAAAGAGGAAGTAAGGTGGTTCAATTCGCTGATAAATGAAGTAGTTTCACAATGTGTTCACCTAATTCAAAGCAAATTAACAGAGATAGGCTTCAGTGTAACTTTACTTGTACCAGACTTTAGACAGCTTAAAACCCTCAGTACAAGAGGTTTTTAACAGTGCACGACTACCATTTTGTAATAGCACCATGTTGACGGTAGAACAAAAGGAAGTGAATTTTGTACCATATTGTAAAAAATGTACAGTGTGACTGACATAAAAGTATAGAATGTTTATAGTTGTGAATTTTTAAATTACTAAACTAAACCGGCTCCATCACTAAGAGCAGAGTGACCAAACAAAACTGCTGCGGTGCCATAGGAAAAGTTTGCAAATTTGTGAAGAAAATAACATTCATGTTAGTACAAGGTTAGCAACTGACCTGTGTGTTATAAAGTTTTGTTTAATAATATACTTAGGGCTGTGTCAATCAAATGATTGTAATTCAAGTAACAAATGAAAACGGGAACTTCAATGTAACTGGTGAGCCTGACATTGAAACAGCTGCTATATGTGTGGTTCAGTACACCAGATCAATTCTCATCTGCACTACAACAGTGGCTATACTTCAAACAAGTGTTTTGGTGACTGTAAAGCACTTTGGGATCCGCTAAAACAACAGCATTGACGGTTCCGTCGAGTGTTCTTTGCAGACCATGTTGTACATGAATTGTAATGCAAAAATTATTTTAACCCTCTTCCCTGGCTCAAAGCACTCCACAGCCATCACCATTCTACAAGGCATAATGTTCCGCTCCCTAGACATGGTAAAAAGGGGAAATAATTGGGCGAATTTGCTGTGTAGAGAAACTCAGCCCTTTCTTGCCACCTCTGCAATTAAATGCTGAGTAAGGGGGGCCCTGGGTGACTTGGAGATTTTTTTTTGGAAGAAAGTTAACCTGTTCAGGAATATTATCACACACCTTGAGAGCAGGCTGGACTTGAACTCGAGACTCCTGGTCCAGATAAAGGGACACTGCCATTGTGCTACAACACCACTCAAAGCCTACTACATGTGACATTCCCAGGCAGTCTCCCATCCAAGTGTGAATCAGGCCCAAGTTTGCTTAGTTTGAGATCAGGTGAGATTGGACATTTTCAGAACAGAATGGCCGTAAGCCATGGGTAATAATTAATACCTTTATATGGTCAATTGATAGAAATTTAAATGCCTCGGCTCACCACCTCCCTGATTACTTGGCAGGCAATAAACGATCCCTGGGAAACCAGGATGGTCAGCTTGTCAATTTTTGGAAGTCTCTAATTTGGTACAATTCAGAGGCACAGATTGAGGAGGGTAGTGACCTCAAAGCCACTGCCACCTCCTTTCCCTGATCTCTGACATCACTCTCCTGGTACAAAATAATAGCTCTGGTCACTGGATCCCCTGGATTAGGTCTTAACCAGAGATCATTGGGACCTCACCTATGCATTGCCTACCAGTTTATGGTATGGAGTTCTCTCAATGGTGAGGATAGAAACACAAGATGCTTTCCCCAATACTTTGGCCAAAAAAAAAGCCACCTTCAGTGAGTAGATATTCTACTGGGATATTCCAAGTTAGGAAAGCAGATAAAGTGTTACAATCGCCTTTGTGCCCTGGAATGTGATTGTGGGAAAACTTAAGAACATCTATGCATCCCAATGCTGTTTAATGCCCAGCAACACCTAGAAAATGTGCATTAAAGGTGAAGCTTTGATCAGGTTTGACTATAAAAGAAGATTGTTGTTCATTCATTCTCAGCCTTCTGTATGACAATAGCATTTAGTTGAAGGGAGGTAGAATGGTGACTTCCTGTGAATTTGTGCTCAGACTGGAGACATCTCTGCCAAGATGGTAGGGGAATCCCTAATGTAAGTGCCACTTCAGTAAAAATAATTCTTTTTTGTAACCCTGACAACTCCTTAGCAAGATTAACGTTTATGGTGGGTGCTGTATCCCAAAGTGCCTAATGGCTCAGAAGGTTAGGACCAGTTTAATGGCTGTTTCAATGTGATTCATGCATTATGAAATTCTCTATTGCATCATCAAAACAGTCAGTTGGTACAGCCCTAAATGCTGATGAGCCTGTTTTCAGCCTGAATGTGAGATATGAGACTATGGCCTTTTTACCATGTACGTGTTAATTTATGCTTCTTAATTTGTGGTCTTGGTTCTCTGTTTACTGTATCAAGTGACCATTGTTCCTCAATTTTGCTTCAAGGAGTTCGCTGGTGGCACATCAGCTTTGTTTCAATTTTTATGTCGCTGTAATAAATATGCAAATATTTTTGATTTTTTTTCACCTACAAGTCTTCAGTCTCCAAGTTATTGAACCTTGTTTCAACAAAGTGGAGGAAAGCTTCACTTTCCACCTCGTGTTTAATGTAGAAATTTTCTAGTAAATAATTTGCTGGCAAGATAAGAGCTAAGGACACCAATCAATGCTAGGGATACTCATTTTATATTTTCCTTCAAAAAGACATAAAAGTTGTTGCTATTGGAAATAAAAATGTTAGATTGGTGAAGAAGGGATGACTTGATTGCTGCATATTGAATGGCTTTATCTGGTACTCATTCTGTCCCAGAAGCTGTACGCATAAAGTGATATTTGATGCACAAAGTGGAAATAACTTCCATTCCTGAGCAAAGCTGCAATGTACAAATAATGTGGAGAAAAACATAATCCAAATCAACAAAAAAAAAGGTTAACATACAACATTATCTGATATTCTCATCCACGTATGTAGTTCCTCAAATGTTCCCACTTATGCAACACATGTTTAGCTGGGAGCACTTCCTTCTTTGGCATATCCTGGTCAAGCCTATGCCAATGAACTTTAATGATCAAGATGTCCCACTTGAGTGACTCATCCCTTCATTTGTTTCATTCCTGTACAGAAATCAGGAGGAGATCAGATTGAAGCTCACCAAAATGGCAACAAAGACAGACAAAATTTCTAAGCACCCAAACCTGTGAATCTTTCAACAGTCCAAGGATGTCCAGGTTAGGTGAACTGGCTAAGCTAAATTGCCTGTAGTGTCCAGGGGTATGAAATTGGGTGGAATAGCCATGGGGAATGCTGGGTTACAAGGAAAGGAGGCGTGAGTGTCTGGGTAGAATCCTATTTGGAGGGGCAGTTTGGGTTTATTGGGCCGATTGGCCTGTTACCACACTAAGGATTTTATGATTCTATGAGCTCTGTATTATCGGTGCTCTTTTATCCATGAGAAACCCTAGCCCTATTGGGGAAACCTATTGTGCCGGAATAGTACAGAACTCTACTAGTTCAGTTCACAAGTGTGAAAACATACTCAATAACTGCAGTGACACTGAGCCACACCTGGGATATTCTGAGAATACCAACCAAGAGAAACATTTTGGAAAAAACATTGAAGGCAAATCCATAAGGATTTCTTAACCAAGAAGATCTAAAGACAACACACATCCTATATTCATTTACAATCTTTTATTTGCAATTTATAGAAGAACTGAAGACAAATTGCTTTGGAGATTAATGGTTCTGTAAACATAAATTGGAGTGTACAGTTGGCCCCACATTTCTTCAAATTCACTTCAGTCAAAATTATCTCTGCAGTAATCATGGGGATAGGGAGCACCACAAAAATCTCTTCAGGAGCCAATTTGCCTATGCCAGAACATGATGCCTGGTGTGTAAACAAGCACATATTCAGCACACCAATGATATTCTGCTATGTTGGAGCTCCAAGTGCCACTTTTAAAATAGCGTATTCCTTCAGAAAGTTCTAATGGTCTTATTTGTTGAAATCAGGAAGGCTCCATATCAAGTTAACAATTTTGCGATCTATCAACATCTGTACTGTAAATGTGGAGGGCGAAATGGTGTGAATCCGGAGTTAAATCTGGGTTAATATGCAGGTGTCCAAATAAGATTGCTGCCATTTTAACAGCAGGCTAGCTTTTGGACAGCAAACTGCGTCTCACTTAATTGGCTGTTTTGATAAATCACCATTCCTCATGGTAAATACTAATTTGTACCCATCTACCACCATTGGATGGAATCCAACATTAGCCATTAATCTACTTGAATTGCGCAGAATGACCTGTCAAAGACAGGCACAAATTCTCATTATCGAATGGCAACGATGAACACATGTTGGGCCGCTGGTCTCCATCCACTGGAGCAACTTCATCGAGATCAAGAGATAGCATGCACTGCAGATGCTGGAGTCAAAGGTAACACAGTATGAGCTGGAGGAGCAGGAAAGTTTACATTTCAGGTCAGGTCCTGCCGTGTTCCTCCAGCTCCACACTTGTTCATCTTCATCAAGACCAAATGGGGCAGTTTTCACAACCTAAATGCATGTGGTCTGCAAAAGAGGGGAAGAACAAACAAATGAGAAAAGTCAGAAATTAGACCCAACACACAAACCCACCAATTTAATGAAGGTAGGAAATAAATCTGGCCACGGAAAGGAAGCTGATCTTTCACGAATTTCGCAGACTCCAGGTCTTCATTTTAAAAGTGACTATTATTACCACCAAGTTGGAAAACAAGCAGGTGGTAAGAGGTATGACAGGTGAATTTATAATGGAAGTATCTTCAGCATGGCTTGTGGCTGAGGAGAAACAAGATTATTGTATCTGAACAATGTGTGCTGACACATCACAACTGGACTCCATAATTCCCTCCAATTTCCCATTTCTCCCCCTCCACCACAACCGGCAACCCCCTGAAAGATCAGAATCTCTCTCTCCGCCATGACCACAATCTGTCCTGTTAGGCCGTCAAACCAGCTCAACTTGATTTTCATCCAACACGTAGCCGGCTCATCTATCAAGTTAGCTGCGGGCGATATTGCTACATAAAAGGTTTAAATATGCTATCCGATTCGAAATCTCTGGGAAACCAATTCACTTGCTGTGTTATTTGTCTAAGTCCCAAAAGCTCTGGTGACTTTTGTTTGGGAGAAAAATAGAGGTAGATGTCTTTGTAAGTGTGTGAGGGAGGGTTTCAATGGATTTCTCTCAGAACTGACACGAGATCAGGTGTGAATTTTTTTGCAAGAAAATTGTTCCCCTAAAAGTTCTTGGCTGCATTATTTTGAAAAGGTCACCAAGAGTTCACTGGTCCATCTTGCTAAAGCTCTCAAAACAAAAATGTAATAGCATCAAAAAAAAAATTGTAGGTGCAGAATTTAACACATGCAACACAAGCTCAGACTTTTCAGAAAGCCTAATATTTTCAACGTGTCACTGTGCTCACCATACCAAGCACACTTCGTGCAACCTCTAACTGCAGACAATGATAGAAGAGAGCTTGACACTTCAGGTTAATGCTTTTGTGATGACTGAAAGACTCTTTACCACCAACACGTTGCAACATATAATGGGAAGCAACTTAAATAAACTCCATTGTTCCCCTCATTTTCACAATGATCTGGCAACGTGTTGGCTTTCTATATTTCATGAGGATGTCAGGAATTTCATAACTAAATGCAATCATCACCATTAGATGAGAGTTTACAAACCAGAATGGATTTGAAGCTCTGTATAACCCCATCTCAGCTGACAGCTTTGTGGATAGTGGTAAAACTACCAAACAGCCTCATTTGCTTAGCTCTAGTATCAATGGTGGCTCAAGAGATTTAGCAGTCTTGGGAGGTACACATTGTCAAACACAGGCAAAGATGAACGATGATATGAGTGGGGAGAATGGAAGATGGCATCAGCAGGAACCTTGATCTAAAACATAGCTGGAAGATGCTCTCTCTCTCCTAATTAGCTGTACAAAAAAGAAAATTCACTCATTGTCCCAAGGATTATTGGTCTGCCCCCAAAACCCCTAAGAATCTGACTGCACAAAAAGATGCAGTGCATGCTGCCGTCAATCCCAGTCAAATTTAACAAAAGAGGTTCCAAGACAAGTATTAGGTCCTGCACTCACGTCTTTGCAATGGGCCAACATTAGTTCCAGGTACATTCGGAATGTCAGAGGAACTTGCAACAATGAGGCAGGTGGTATGTTTCTGATTCTGTACTGTGGAGGCTAAAACTTTCGAAGATGAAGGCAAAACAGTGTCTGTAATTTTACAGAAATAAAAATTTGATCTCTTGGAACACATTCACGTTAATGCATTTGAAATTTATCAAAAGCTTTTAAAATAGTAACCAAAAGAACTGTGAATGCTATAAATCTGAAATAAAATCAATGTTCCTGAAAAAGCCCAGGAGGTCTGGCAGCATCTGTGAAGGGAAAAACAGAGTCAATGTTTTGGATCCTTCATTTCTAAGGAAGGGTCACAGGACCCGAAACATTAACTCTGTTTTTTCCTTCACAGATGCTGCCAGACCTGCTGAGCTTTTCCAGCAAGTTTGTTTTTGCTTTTAAAATAGTAATTGTCAAATAACTCAACCTTTTACAGTACATATTTGTTTAAAAGAAAAATGGAACAATCAGAACTGCAAAAGTCCAGAGACCTTACAGGCTTTATGGATAAGAAAAACCAGCAGAGAACGCATGTGATTTGGTGGAATGCAAAGGAGTTTAATGATAAAGAGGGTGATGGGTCCAAGGCAGGACTGGATTGCTGTGGAAGACAATTAGAAAATGAAGCAAATAGAGCATTTTTAAAAAGACAGTGAATCACGTATCTTGATATAGGGGTGAAGTTATGACACTGTATGCACAGTTGAATGTACAGGTTCTTGGACTAAGTTTGTGACAAGTGACACTTTGTAAGTGTGACGTGGTTCAGCAGCACCACATTGCAGTTCCACTTCACCCTCTGGCTCATTCGGTTCTGAGGAAGGGTCACAAGACCCAAAACATTAACTCTGCCTTTTCTTCACAGATGCTGCTAGATCTGCTGAGCTTTTCCAGCAACTTCTGCTTTTGTTTGTGACACTTATAAAAAAGGACAGTGTTCAAATTTATACATAAAAGCTGAACAACTCTGCATGAAACATTGGCTGAAACTAATGAACTAATTGGCCTATTGTGGAAGAAAGTAAAATCTCCTTCTCATACTTGAGCATAAAAGTGTTGATTGAAGACACTTTGCCCGACCATGAGTCCTGACAACTATACAACAAAAACAACACTTTGGATTTGAGAAATCAGAACCAAAGCAGAAATTGCTGGAAACATCTCGGCAGCCTGGCAGCATCTGTGGAGAGAAATCAGAGTTATTGTTTTGGGTCCAGTGACCCTGTCAAAGTCAATGCCATTTTATACCATGCTAAATTTCAGGGGCAAGTGGAAAGATAATGAAATACACAGAATGAGAATGCAATAAGAAAAGCAGAAAATTCTGCAAAAACACAGGAAATCAAGCTGCGTCTATAAAGGGAGATATATATTTTAAACAGCCTGCACTTGTGGCTTTGGCAGATAGTGGAAGTCAGAAAAATTCCTGGCTTTGTAAGCTGGCCCTGGGAGAAAAAGTGATTGCAAAGACAAGATCTCCAGGGATTAAATGTGGACTGCAGCTGGGTGGTCACCTGAAAATTTCTAAAAATGGTTACAGCGGAGAAGTAGATCATTTCAACAATCATTCCAGTGCTGGCTCTCGAATTAGCCCTATGTAAATTGCTCATTTTTCTGCCTTTTCCCTGTAACCCTGAACATTTTTCCTCTTTACCTGACCATCTAATTCTCTTTTCACTGCTTTAATTATATTTAAATTGGCATCATAAATTCTGGCAATACATTCCAGACCATAACCATTCACTTTTCTCACATCACTTTTGCTTCTTTTGCCAATTACTTTAAATCTGTGCCCCTTGCTCTCACGCCTTTTGAGTGGGATTAGTGTCTCCTTAAATCCAGCTCCTAGATTGTTGACTGCCTTTGCTTCAATACCCAGGGAATAAAAGCCAGGCAAGAGATTTTCCCTGGAGCTCAGGTGTTTCAAGGCCTAAAATTTTGTCAGAGTTCTCAGGATAGCTGGATGATAGTTCAGGAAATCGTTCACACATGGTCAAGGGTTCTGTCAACCATGGTGGAAAGGAATCTTCAGAGAAAGAAACACCTAGAACGCCTATCTCCTGATCGCAAATCCTCTGCTGCTGAAACCTCTTTCTGGCTTTGTTGATTTCTGGACTTGATTACTACAATGAAATCTCAGCTGACCGATCATGTTCAGTCCCCTGTAAACTCAATGTCATCCAAAACTCTGCTACCTCAGATTTAAATCACAGCATGTTCCCTGTTTTTCTACTATCTTTGTACTTGTTGACTTACATGTGCCTATATTCCGGTTTATATTTTAACAAACTCACCCTGGTTCTCAAATCCCTCCTTGCCCTTCATGTCTAGGATATTAATGCAGCCCACAAACCTCCAAGATATCTACAATGCTCTAATTCTAGCCTCTTTGCATTCTCAATTATAATTGGTCTACCATTGATAATCACAACTGCAGTTGCCTATGCTTCAATCTCTATAATTCCATTCTTATAGCTCTTAGCCTCTCTCCTGCAATTTCCTTCTTAAATACCAATTTTAAAGCCTACTTCTTTGATCAAGGTTTGGTCATAACTGCCTTAATAATTCCTTACGTGGGCTTGGTGCCATACTCTATTTCAGAATATTCTTGTGTTGAGTGTTGGGATATTTTATTCCATGATAATAAAAATAAGCTCTTGTTCTTGGTATTAAAACAAATTGTTATTGAAGTGAATTGCAAAGGTGATGAAAGAAGGAAGTTCAGGGAAATGCCAGGAAAAATAACTAAATCACAACCTTTTCCATTGTCTGTTCAATTTCAGCAGCTTTTCTGGTAAAACAGTTTCTTTGCTCATAATCGAAATGTTAAATTTAAAGTGTTTTCTGCAGTCCGATTATCTCACCTCCCATATAACTATGCTCTTCACTGGCGTCACCACAGCTTTAATATGTATGATTACTAATTTCAAGTTGTCACTTAAAAAAAAAAGGAATCATTACACTGAAATCCTTATTCTGAAAATGACTCAGTTAGCCAGTTAAGACCAGAAAAGTTGACAGAAGCTGGCAATGACTAGAACAGATTTAAACATTGGAGATTTTAACTGCTCTACTTCAGAGCAAAAAATTTAAAAAAATGCAATATCAAAACTATTGCCTCAAAAAGCAACATGTAAACTATCAAGTGTAAATCCAATAAATTATTATAAAACGAATGCAAATACTGCAAATGCTGGAAATATAAACTAAAAGTGGAAAATGGTACAAACAAACACTCAGTTGGTCAGATAGCATCTTTGAAAGGAGAAAAGATTGAACTTGCTTATCCAGAAACATTAGAGACAATATTCCCAACATGTCAGGGAAAAGACATACAGCATTTGGGAGAACTGCCGTTTTATCTGCCACCTGATAATAGTAAAAATACGATGGTATAAGACTGATGAGCATGACATATCATGAAAGCAGACATCCTGATCAGAGTAGCTACAAGCAGCAGTCATAACACAGGATATTTTGTTTTCATTCATTCGTAAAATGTGGAAATTGCTGGTCAGGCCAATATTACTGCTCTTTCCTAATTGTCTTCAAGAGGATGGCAGCAGGTGATTGGTGAAGGTGTTCACAACTTTAAAAAATGAACAGGTTCCAAGATTTGATTCCATGGCAGTGAAGTAATAACAAACTGAATACTGTCCGACTTGAATGGAATTAGAACGCATTGGTGCCCCATACACCAAATGCTTTGAAAAGTTCTTATACTCTTTTAGATGGAAAATTTAAATGATGGCAGGAGTAAATGATTAAGGTAGTGGATGGATTACTGAAGTGACCTGCCTCGCTTTCAAATGGTACTGGGCTTCTCAAGTTTTGTTGTAGCTGCATTCATCCAGGTAACTGAGCAGTGTTCCATTAAACTGATGTGTGCATTTTAGACAGTAGTCATTTCTGATCTCCAAAATATTAGATGGTGGGGAATTCACCAAAAAGTAAAATTGGTAACTGTCAGGGGGAGGTAATTACATTGTCATTTTTGGAGATGATCATTCCCTTGGCATTTGTGGCACAAATGTTGCCTGCTCCTTATCAGCTATTGTGATGGCAATGGTTTACAATCCACAATTACTGACAAATGTATTGACCATTTAAGTACACATTTTGTGATTAAGACAAAGGACATGCAAGCCAATGCGTGGCTGAGAATTCAGTAGCTGTCTGGAAATTTCTTTTGTGGATTAGCGTCCTAAGAGGAATCATGGTACATTTCACCTGAAGTGCATTAAGAGAACTTCAGACAGCAACATTTCAGAAGGAGGAGACCATTTCACACATTAAAAAATCTGGAATATTGATTGCCTGTGGCTTCAGACATAATGAGGGGCTGAATGCCCTCTCAGCAGCAGATCACCTTTTATGGCTTCGTGCCCAGTGGAGCAGACTTGTTGCGAATTGAAGGAATAGCAGTTCTGGTTGAAAGAGGTAGTTCTGTTTTGTCCTTCCAGGAATACACAAGAAGTGGAGTTAGAAAGCAACTGCAACTCCTAGTTTATATGTCCAACCTTGCTGACATGTTTGAGTTCTATTGTGCAGAAGTGTGCTGTGAAGAGCATGGCTGAAAACTTCCACCAGACAACCTTGCTCATGCAGATAAAAATACACACACACACACACACACACACACACAGTCTCTATTTCTAAGATTATTGTAAATATGTCAAGACAGCAAAGCCATTGGTTGAAAGGAACTGGATAAACTCCATAACTAATCATCTCCAACAATTACTGAACTGTCAAGATCAGCACTTTGGGAATTGCCTACTTTCATGGCCATAAATGTTTCAAAAGCGATTCATTGTGGATGACCAATGGCTGGTTCACATTTTCTTTGTTGATTTTGTGTGTTTTTGGATTCATTTAATTTCTAATGTGTGCATCTGCGCATGTTGTATTTTATGATTTTTTCCTCACATTTTAGTAACAATAAACTCACAAAGAAAGCCCAGTTACCGTGATAATGGGAAATGCAGATGCTGGAGAATCTAAGATAATAAAATGTGAGGCTGGATGAACACAGCAGGCCCAGCAACATCTCAAGAGCACAAAAGCTGACGTGTCGGGCCTAGACCCTTCACGTGGCTGTCTTTTCAAAAGGAGACCGGAGTTTATGCTGCCTTTAGGATTTCAAAAAATTTCATATAAAATATGAGTGAGGGAAGACATTTAAGTCATCCTTAATTGTGCAAGCTCCAAAAGCCCCCATCCCACCAACTTCCAATGCTCAATTTCAGAATAGAATTATTTTTGATGAGGTTCCAAGGTTTGCACGCCCATGATTCAAACATATCCATTGATCACATGCAAAAACTAAACCTGGAGTTTGCCTTGCATTAGCTCAAATATATGTCAGTCAACAATTTCCACACTGTTTGCCATCTTACATACTACCACAACCTCTTTTATGGTGAAAGAAACAAGTTTTTTTTTTCCCCCCGTCACATCTCCAACAAGAAACATCCTCGTGTTTTTTCCTCAGAACTGCCTTCGGCTTTAAAATTCCTCCTGTTGAGTTCTGGTCACCAGAACTGAACTTCTTCAAAAACAGCAGAACTCTCAAGTTCGAGCGTGGTTGCTCTGATGCTTTCAAAGTCCAAACTACCCGAGTCATGCCATATGTTGCCAGACTAGTACATAAAATTGGTCTGTATCAGTGCCAAGTATACACAACCATATTGCATTTAATTACACATCGGATGTAACCTCAATAATACGCCAGGGGATTTTCGTGGTTGGAAAAATGTTGCCAGAACATAAATAAATTCAGACGGTTAAGTCTCAGAAAAACAAGCTTTGATCTCTGAATAGACAAATAGCTGGACTGTCAACCCTCTCCCCCATATGCCTGCTCTGAAACCTTATTCATGGTTCAAGAACAAGAGAACACTGATTTAAAGGTTTCGGAGAAGAGATATAAGGGTGTGCAAGGAAAACCCTTTCTCAGGAAAATAACTTGGAGGGCAACAAGAATACTGCAGGGGAATGGGATTTCCTGGATCTTCAGAAAAAACAAGTGACTCTTGTGGCCCCAATTTTCATTCTCAGGTCATGTAAGTACAGGCAGTAGAATTCCCTAGCGAGTTTTGAGAAGATTTGTAGCTCAGGTTGAGGTTCTGGATGTGAGTTTGCTCGCTGAGCTGGAAGGTTAGTTTTCAGACGTTTCGTCACCATTCTAGGTAACAGCAGTGAGCTTCCGGTGAAGCGCTGGTGTTATGTCCCGCTTTCTATTTTTAGACAATCTTAGACATAACACCAGTGCTTCATCTACGTGATGTTGAGAAAAGCTCAGGAAGCTGCCACTTCTCAAATGGGCTAAGCAGAAAGCCTGCCATTGGGCTGTCAAAAAACAAATTTAAAAAAACTATAAAGCATTCCTCCAGCTTTCACCCCTGAAGTCCGTCACCCCATATGCTCCTTACCTATCCCATCTATGCCACGTGGCATCCTCTACCCATTCCCAAATGGCCCCTCAAATCCCCTTTATCCAACTTGGCGCCTACTTCCACCCATCATGCTAACCCCCTTCATTCATGCCACCTCAGTTCATATCCACAAGTATCCGCATACAGATACAGCCCTATTACTTGAATTTCTATATTGTGGACTACATCCCATTGCACAAAGCATGGGCATTAATTAAAAATAAAACCATGCTGGCTGGTCTTGACATGTTGAACAGTTACAAGGGGTTTTAGATATCTTCCACGCACAACTTTCTCCACAGTTAACCATCCTAAACAGCATTTTAAATCTCTTCTTTCCGACCCAATGTCTCCTGGAACTATACCCAAGGGACACCTCATCTCTCCCAAGGGATCATGTCTATCCTAAAGTAATGTGTCGGGGTCAGACCAGCTCAGAACATGTCCATTTTATACAGTCCTAGTTTTTACTCAGTGGGGTTATCAAGGTGGCATTAAAATGGAGACAGTTGACCATTTAAATGAGTAGCTGCGTCCACATACCTGAAGCCCACGCTAACTCTACCTCCACTTCTATAGTACTGGTATAAATTAAGAGCTTCACATTATCACACTAAATTATTATAACTGCGTCACCAGAAGCCACAATACAGTGCACAGAATGGAATCTAATAATCTCATTCTTGTTTACCGGAGTTGTTTATCACCTATTTCACAATGCAGAACACTTTTACACTCCACAAAACCATACTGACTGTTTTCTTCCTGTAGCAGAAATAAAATACACAGTCAAACTGCCAACAACCATAAACAGAGAGAACAGCTTTCTTTGTTCTTGGATGGATTCTGACAGACACTACACCCAAGACATTACCGCTCTTGTCTGCCATCGATTTCAGGCTTTGAACATATGCAAATTGTTCATTTTGAAAAAGATGCTTTGGAAATTCGACAATAAAAATCAGCACCCTGTCAATGAAAAACTGTGGAACTATGTCTCTCTATGTCTCATATCAGAAGCTTTTAATTGCAGCATTTCTCTCTGAAATTACAGGAACTTAAATGAAACCAAAAGAAAATGATAAATTGATTTGATTTTGCGCTGCACTGTTTGCTCCAAACCATGTCCAAGTTTCACCAAACACTGATCATGGACACAGTCAATTTCACTGAATTGTTAGCAGTCTTATTTCTGCCTGACACACTTGTAGGCTTTGAGCTTATGCCTGAAAGGCAACAGTGTCTGCATCATGTATGCGCTTGCATGCGCGTCTGCACGTGTGCGCGCGCAGTGGTGTGACCAACGTGGTAACTTGACAGCCTTGAACCAATTGACTGGAGTGGTAGGGCAAGGGGCTGAATGGCTGTATCCTGTTGTTCTTTCTTATGGATGGGATGCACTCAGATCAGATCTAGGGAACAGAGGCTCAAAATAAGATTGCTCACTTTCTAGATGGAGATGAAGAGAATTTCCTTCTCTCAAAAGACTCATTAGTCTGTCAGATTAAAGGCCAGACATATCCAACACAGCCGATTACGACTCCATCAGTCTCCTCTTGATCATCAGTAAAGTGATGGAAGGTATCATCAACAGTGCTGTCAAGCAGCACCTGCTCAGTGATGCCCAGTTTGGGTTCTGCCAGGGCCACTCAGCTCCTGACCTCATTACGGCTTTCATTCAAACATGGACAAAAGAGCTGAATTCCAGAGGTGAGGTGAGAGTGACAGCCCGTGATATCAAGGCTACAGATCGACCAAGTGTGGCATCAAGAAGTCCCAGCAAAACTGGAATGAATAGGTATCAGGGGGCAAATGCTCCCGGTGGTTGGAGTCATACCTGACACATGGGAGGATGATCATGGTTGTTGAAGGTCAATCATCTCAGCTCCAGGACATCTCTGCAGGAGTTCCTTAAGGTAGTGTCCAAGGCCCAACCAGCTTAAGCTGCCTCATCAATGACCTTCCCTCCATCATAACATCAGAAGTGTGTGTTCGCCAATGATTGCACAATGTTCAGCACCATTTGTGACTCCTCAGATAATAAAGCAGTCCATGTTCAAATGCATAAAGGTCTGGACAATATTCTGGTTTGGGCTGGCATGTGGCAAGTGACATTCATGCCACATAAATGCCCGGCTATGACCATCACCAATAAGAGACAGTCTGACCACCACCTCTTGACATTCAATGGTGTTACCATCACTGATTCCCACACTATCAACATCCTGGGGATTACCATTAACCAGAGACTCAACTGGACACACCACATAAACACAGTGGCTACAAGAGCAGGCCAGGAACTGGGAATACTGCGGCTAGTAACTCACCTCCTGACTCCTCAAAGCCTAACCAAAATTTACAAAGCACAAATCAGGAGTGTGATGGAATACTCCCCACTTGCCAGGATGAGTGCAGCCCCAACAACACTTAAGCGTGACACTATCCAGGACAAAGCAGCTGCTTGATAGGCACGACATCCACAACCATCCATTCCCTCCACCATTGACGCTCAGTAGCAGCAGTGTGTACTGTCTACAAGATGCACTGCAGAAATTCACTAAAAGATGCTTAGACAGCACCTTCTATGCCCACAACCGCTTCTATCTAGAAAGACAAGGGCAGCAGGCATTTGGGAACACCACCATCTCCAGGTTCCTCTCAAAGCCACTCACCATCCCAACGAGGAAATATATTGCTGTTCCTTCAGTGTCGCTGGGTCAAAATCCTGGAATCACCTCCCCAATAGCACTGAGGGTCAACTTACAGCAGGAGGACTGCAGCGGTTCAAGGTGGCAGCTCACCACCACTTTCTCAAGGGCAACTAGCGCTGGGCAAGAACTGTGGCCAGCCAGTGACACCCACATCTCATGTATAGGGAAAAAAAATGTCCTTCCTCAGAATAGCAGAGGATGGGTCAATGAATTTATTCAAGGCTAAATTAGATAGATTTCAAGGTTTATGAGCAGTGCAGAGTGTAAAGTGAAGTTGAGACTGCAAACTGATTGGCCTTGGTCTCAGTTAATGGCAGATCAGTCTCGAAAGGGCTGAATGGCATCATCCTGTTCCAATAAAGGAGACAATGGCCCCAGTGGTGTAATTGCTAAATTATTAATCCCAGAGACCTTGGTAATGTTCTTGGGTCCCGGACTTGAATCCCACCACAGCACATGGTAGAAATTAGAATCCAATAAAAACCTAGAATTAAAAGTCTACTAATGACCATGAATGCGTTGTTGGAAAACCCATCTGGTTCACTAATATCCTTTAGAGAAGGAAACTGCCATCCTTACCTGGTCTACCCTACATGTGATTACAGTCCCACAGCAACATGTGTTTGACTCTTAACTCTCCTCTGTACAATTAGGAATGGACAACAATCACTGGGCCTTACCACCAATGACCTCATCCCATGAGTAAATAAACATGAGATACACCTGTCAGGTCAAGTGATCAAAGACCAGGAAGTCCTCTTCAATTGGTCAATACAATCAAAGAGAAAGGATTTAAATATTCTCATTCCTCTTCTAGATATTTTTGTGTGGAATTCCCATTGTAATAAATGACCACTGCTGGATATGGATCTGCTATCTTTTCTTGGGTTATTTACTATCATAAATCCTTCTCAATTCTAAAAAGCTCTATAAACTAGTATAAATAGTGAAAGGTTAAACACACTAATAAAAGTCTAGAGCAGAGAAGACACACTCGAGTAACAGGAAGTAGTTTATTGCAGAACAGTAAGATAACAGGCCATGCCACTTTAAGACTGGCTACTTTAATTAACACTATGTTAAGAGACATTTTTATGAGATGGTAACCAGGCCTATGCCACATGGTTTTAGACAGTAGAAGTGAATAACTAGACCGTCCCAGAGACCCAGCTATTTATATCAATGGGTGAGCTATTCAAATTTAACCCTTTCAAGCTACCTGCTTATAGGACAATTACAGCTGAAAAATGCCTGTTGCATCTATCTAGATGTGCAGTTAGTGTGGTTCAGGAAAAAAACAAACCTTCTGTTTGATTGCTTTACAATATGATTGAAAAAATCCTGTACATACAATTATATTTAGCAAAAACAAAAGAACTATGTGCTTCTGTTCTTTTGGAACATACTTGCTACACTCTTTGGAAGGGGAAGTCAAGAGACAAATAATGGGACTACTCCACCTGTTCTGCCATTTACAGGGCAAGGTAAAAATGGGAGACAAAACAAACCGTTTGAAAAACAGAAGTACACAGACCAGCGAGGAGAGAGAGAGAGAGAGAGAGAGAGAGAGAGAGAGAGAGAGAGAGAGAGAGAGAGAGAGAGAGAGAGAGAGAGAAAAATCATGCCCTTTGCCAAAAATAGGTCTTTGATATAGATTGGAACAGAATCAATCAATACTGAACATTAGGTGTGTAAGGTAATTGGAAGAACTGAAAAGGGATGCAGAAGAGCCAGTTCCTCAGATTAATGAATCCAAGACAAGGAGGCATATTGTTCATGTCAAAGACAAGCTACTCAAAGTACACTCCCTTATTGAAAATAATCATGAGAATTGTGGAATTCTGCCAGGAAAGCTTTTGCGGCTCAGTGAATTGAAACTTACACAAATCGGGTTTGATAGATTCTCATTCCGGCAAGCGTAGCAAAGATTTTCAACAATTTGTTCAACTCTGATGTGGCCTACATTTATTGTCCATCCTAAATTGGCCTCAAGAAGGTGCTCTTGAGCTGATGTCTTAAAACGTGGCAGGCATTAAGGTATTTTTTTTAATTCCTTCAAGGAATGAGGGTGTTGCTGATGTCACCAGCATTTATCGCCCAGAGGGCAGTTAAGTATCACCCACATTGCTGTGGGCCTGGAGTCACATGGAGACCAGGCCAGGCAAGGATGGCAGTTTCCTTCCCTAAAGGACATTAGTGAGCCAGATTGGGGGAGGGTAGAGCACTGACAGGTCAAAACTTCCTCTGAGCTGCATTGCTGCCATGCACCTTCTGCGCTGTTGCTTAGTGTGTTGATGCACAGTTTCTGCGTATAGAGGGACATGGAAACTCACCCTATGGCCCAACCAGTCCACGCTGACCATAACCAAAAACTAAACCAGTCCCACCTACTGCACTTATCTGGATGGGCACGAGCAAAGTACATGAATAAGAAATGTCTAAGTGTCTTTTAAGAACTTTATAACTGTACTCACATCAACCACTTCCTCTGGAAATTCATTCCAGACATGAGCATGTAAAGGAATTGCCCCTCATGTATTCTTTTTAAAATCTTTCTACTCTCACCTTAAAAATAAGGCCCCTACTCTTGAAATCCCTCACCTGAGGGAAAGACATCTATATCCATCATTATTTTACAAACCTCTGTAAAAGGTCATCCCTTAACCTCCAGTGAAAAAAAGACCTAATCTATTGAGTCTCTCCGTTGAACTCAGACTCTCCATTCCTGGCAACGTCCCAGTAAGTCTTTTCTGAACCCTCTAGAATAATAATGTCCCTGTATAACGGGGCAACCAGAACTAGTCAGCACTTCAGAAGAAGCCTCACCAATGCCGTCTCCAATTTCAACATGACATCCCAAGTCCTATACTCAAAAGGTCTAAGCAATGAAGGCAAGTGCGATAAACACCTTCTTAACACCCTGCCTAAATGTGATGCAAACTTCAAAGAATTATGTACCTGAATGCCCAGGTCTCTCTTGTCCACAAAACCGTGCAAGGCCCTAATTTTAATTGCACAAGTCCTGCCCTTATTTGTTTTGCCAAAAAGCAATACCTCACATTTATCCAAAATAAATTCCATCTGCCATGTAAGTTCGAAGTCCATGCAGCAGCAAAAGAAATTACAGGAAGCTCTAACTGGCATTAGAGAGGGTTACAGGATTTTGACTTGAGCACCATGAATGAAGCGGGGCAACATTTCAAGTCAGGACAGTGCATGACTTGGAGGGGAGCTTGCAGGTGGCAGTGTTCTGAAGAATTTGGCACCTGGCTCCTGTGGGTGCTAGAGGTTGCTGATTTGGAAGGTGGTGTCGAAGGAGCTTTGGCAGGTTGCCACAGTTTGTCCTATAGATGGTACACATTGCTGCCACGGTGCACCAGGGAAATGATTGGTGAAGGTACTGGGACAAATAAGCAAGGTGAATTCAGCTGAATGGTGTCAAGCTTTTTGAGGGTTGTCAGAGCTGTGTCCATCCATACAAGTGGGCAGTATTCCATCACACTCCTGACTCATGCATTGTAGATGTTGGACAAGCACTGGGGAAACAGGAAGACAAATAGTCACTACAGAATCTTTGACCCCTGACCTTTTGCCTTTATGAAATGAAAAATGGGTAAACGGGGTTAGTTTGTGGCTGATTTGTATCCTAACTGAATGCTGAAGCAATCTCAAAGAGCCAAATGCTTGGTTCTGTTCACGTTCTCTTTTTAAAGCTGATGCTCCAAAGTCAAACTTGGAAGTACATAATTGGTCTTCTCGTCATTCTGTTTTCAATGTATTATATTAACCTAAAGGAAGATGGTTCATTTTTGATCGTTTTGATTGCCTAGAATTATTTGCTCATTTCTTCAGCGAGGGTTGAAAAGAAGTTGGGATATTGGACAGTAAAATGAATAGCTGGGCTAATGTGTACTGTGTAGATGGTGCCAGAGATTGTTCAATTGAATAGTAGTAAGCAGTTGGCCTCTTCACCTGTTGTTGGAGCAAACAGCACAATTTGGTGGAACTCAATATGACTTGCATTCATAGCTGCTGTAGCAGGTTATAAAATTTGTGTTATACTAGAGTGCAAATTAAGTACCTAAGCCAACTATTCTACTAATTGCATCTTTACAGCAATATACGGCTCATAGGCCTGTTTGTTTAAATCAAATGGGTTGGTTTGCTTTCTTATCGAGCCATTTTGATCCAAGTGGGTTCAATCTATTGTTTTAAAATTTGTCAACAGACTGTTCAACAAATCTCAGTGTATTGACCATACCCCTGTCAACTATTCGGTGTGGAGAACCATAAAAGAAAATCATTGATGCCTGACATAAATATAATCCTTTTTACTTCTGTTAGAATCCATAGACTACAAACAATTGGAAATTTAAAACCACATCTTTAATAAATTATCTATCTGGTGTGACCACTTAGTGAATAAATGCTACTTTACTGTTGCATCACAATCTAATAAATGGAATCATTTCAACAGCAAACTGATTTTGAAACAATATCACTTCAGCCTAATGCTCAGAACTTACAAGGACCATGTTCCTCAAACACTGCAAAATCTATGAAAACATAACAAAACCAGAAAAAGTGATCTTACCAAGAAAAATGACGAAAATAATAAGTGTCATGGGATTTCCTTCAAAACAAAGGCATGCATTTAACATAAAGGGGGAAGAGTTCAAAGGAGTTTTTTAAAAAATTTATAGAGTGGTAGGTGCCTGGAATGTGCTGCCGGGATAGTGGTGCAGGCTGATAGGATAGGGGCATTTAAGGAGGTTTTAGATAGTCACAAGAATAAGGGATGGTGGGATATGGACCATGAACAGGCAGATGGGATAAGTTTAACTTGGCATCAAGTTTTGTACAACATCATGGTCTAAAGGGCCTGTTCCTGCATTGTACTGTTCTATGGTCTAGAAAGGGAACTGCATATTTGGAGATATCTCAACCTTGCAGATGCAATTTCAGGTTTTGCTTATTATTTAACAAATGCTGACCAAGTTATCAAAACTTGTTAATTATGTTTTACATTGGAGGTTCATTTCTTGATTCCTAGTTTATGCCAATACAAAACCTAAAAATTCTGTATGTATACTGCCCCACCTGTGGTGACATTAGTGGTTGAACAACTCAATGACAGTAGAAGTTTCATGACAAATTAACTCTTAAGCAGCTGAGAGATAGAAATTGTAAATATATTGGGGAAGAAATACTTGCTGCAGGGTTAGGAGGAAGAAATTTTGAGGTTGAAGGGATTATACAAATGAGTCGTTAGAAATAGCTCAGTGAAGATAACCATGGAAGTAAACACCATCCAAAAATTGTTCATTTATAATTATTGGGGGAGAAAAGGCTAGACCAAGAGGTGAGTGACTTCATGGGATACAAAGCACGGTGAGATGAGAACAAAGATTGCAATCAGAGGATGAGGAATCACTGGGTGAAGGTGAGACGTTGAAAAGGAAGAAAAATATCTGAGGCAGACTATTGGTCAGGCCTGGGGGCAGAGAATAAAGGACTTTTAAGAGGAGAAGTGAGAGAATTAAATTTTCTTTGAAAAAACAAACAAATGAGATAGTATAAAAGGAGCAAGAAAGACATGATTCATGACTTTATGAAAAGATCAATGAAAGCAGTTTGGCAGGGGAAAGTCAAGCTAAGAAAATTGATTGTGAATGGAAGCTTGGGAACTATGGAGAGAAGTTGATCTATTGGTAGAGTCAGATGGGACAATGTGGGGGGTTGCCACCGGAAGGCATTGGGTTTCCTCAGCTTAGCCATTGAAAGCTGTTCTGCTCTTGAACGCGAGACTGTCCCAATAAACCAAGCCTGCATGATAGGCATTGTTGCTGATTAATGTGCTTTACTAACATTTTTTCGACTCTACAAGCACCGACCCCAGAACTCCAAACATTCATCCTGGTTATTTACCACTCAACAAGGGTCATCTATCATTTTTATTTCCTTTGCAGCAAAGTCAGATTCTTTTCCAAAGCTGACTTAAGTATAGTTTCCAATACCATTCTTCCAGATTGCTGATTTGGCTTTGACTCAACAACAGAACAATAGTCTGCTAACCTAAACTGAACAAAGAAAGGGCTGATTCACACACATTCCATTATTTCACAGCTTATTTCATACATTGGCGTCTTTTTCAGTCAATTATTCTCGTTTACAACATCTGATAGCTTCAGCAATGTAACAACAGACTTGGGTATTTCCCAAACCATTTTATTTGATGCATGTCAGACGACTAATATTCCAAGCTTGGAGACTTCGACAGTTCAAAAATAAAACTTATTGCATCAACAGGGAATAGTAAGGTCCTTTATTTCTCTTCCACAATGAAAATATCTTCCAAGGTAATTGTAAGCCTGCCCTATACTCAAAGCATAAATAGTTAGCATATTCACTTCGTTCTGACTGCAGAAGCAGCCAGGGCTAACCAGTCTGGCTGAATGGCAGTTTAATTTGTTTGTGAGGTGTGGGCAATGCATGCTTATTGTTCAGCCCTGGTTGCCTTGAGAAAGTAGTTGTAGGCCATGTTTTTGAATTGCAGTATGGCGCTAGTGCTCACATGATGGTAGCATTAGGTAAGCAATTACAGGAAGCTAACCAATTGATAAAAGAATGTTGATACATGACCAAGTTGGAATGGTGAATGACTCCAAGATGGTCCCATAACTTTCTTGTTTTTACCTCTTAGTGGGTGGGGTGGGGTTGGGGGGGGTGGGGTAGAAGCGGGGAGCGAGGACACGTCAAAGCAGTTTTAGCACCTGGCTGTTGTACACATTGCAGATATATGGTCATATAACAGCAGCAGGTTAGAATGAAACAAGTAAATCAAGTCTAGTTGGCTGGATTTGTCCATTTGTCACTATTCTTTTTATAATACTTCTCCTTATTGTCTTCCCTACCCAATTCAGAGAGAACTGAATTTTCTAGTGCACCCCAAAACAGCATTGTACAAATACCCAAAATCCTAAAATGACTAGCTTGTGTTTCTAGTCATGGTGGGTAAAAAGGCAAATGACACTTTACTCACAATGGACTCCATAATCTACTGCTGACTCATTGGAGTGAACTAGCATGGTAAAACCGACCAAAGAGCAGCAGCTGATTCTGAGAAACAAGTTGTCCATTGAAAACAGCAAGTGGCTTTTGTGTGCAGTGGTAGAGCCCCAAGTTCAAGTCCCCGCTTGCTCAAAGGGTGTGCAATAACATCCCTGAACAAGTTGATTATAACAAGTTCAACACAGCAGTTCTAGTGACAGATTACACAAGGTATGGAATTTCTACAGCTGCAGTCTACACCAGGTTTTAAATTTAAGGAAATTGGGGTCTGAATGGGTTTTGCTAAGTGAAGAGATAATAAAAATATAATTCGACATGGTTAAACCAGAATGACTGCAATATGAGATAATAAAATGTAAGGCTGGATGAACACAGCAGGCCAAGCAGCATCTCAGGAGCACAAAAGCTGACGTTTCAGGCCTAGACCCTTCATCAGCGAGCTCTCTGATGAAGGGTCTAGGCCCGAAACGTCAGCTTTTGTGCTCCTGAGGTGCTGCTTGGCCTGCTGTGTTCATCCAGCCTCACATTTTATTATCTTGGATTCTCCAGCATCTGCAGTTCCCATTATCTCTGACTGCAATATGAATTGGATTTTGCAGAAACATATAAATATCTACTTTAGTGCCTCAAACATGCCAAGATTTCTTGCTGGTGTGCTTTTCACCTACTGTACAGCGTGTTATGAATAGTTTAACACCTTTGCAGTGGGCTGAGGCTCAACGTTCCTGAAAAATACAGAAGAAATAGCAACATGACATATAAACATGCATCTGCACGCTCTACCATTCAAACTGCAAGGAGCCAACACGGTTACCAAAATTACATTGAGAATTCAGTTCATAAAGAAGTGAATCTCACCCTGTCAGGACTAAGGAGTTTTACTGTAAACAAAATCTGCTCAAATTGTTCAGTCTGGATATTTTTGGATTTGCTCCTTGATTTTGCCATCTGTTACCAGCTGCCTGAATTTTATTCAAGTCTGTTAGGAGGATTTTAAAACTTAGCTTGGACTTAAAAGCCTGCTGAAGTGATAACAGATGAACTTTTTTAAAATATTTCCATTTTAAGAGGTTCCCAGCCATTCACTTTTACTCTCAATAGCTTTTCTTCTCTCTTCATCTACTTAAAACATCAGCAGAAGGAAGGGACAAGGAGTACATGTAATAAACAAAAATTACTGTGGTAACAGAAATTGGCTATTTCACAAAGCACAAATTTAAACAATATGGGTGTGTGAGTCTTGACTTTTAGTTAGATGTTCATATAATGGCAATTATACACCCTAAAAAAGAACATTATTTGATCAAATATGTAACTATTTACCCTGAAGAAGCTATAATGGGCAAATGCATCACTCAGTACCATAGTGAACCATCAAGATGGTCCTATTTAACCCACCCCCAATTTCTATCTCGCATCTCTCGTTGCAGGAAAGAATGGAGCTTCCTCCATCCCTTCCATTACTTTCCTTCCCGAGGCACTCAACTCATCCAACGGTCATCATCAGCATTGAAGCAGTAACTTTGAGTTGTGCCCTCCTTTCTTTAATTCATCATTAATTGGTTCAAGATTACTTATCAAATTCAACTACAGACATGTACCTACAATGCCTTTCATTGTTCTGTCAGATTCCCTCCCATATGGTGCTCAACTTTTAAATGGTATTCTGTGTGTTCGTGTTCTAGTTTGCTCAACTAATTCTTCTCACGGGCATCATCTTTCAACCCCTTGAACCCTTTAAATTGCCTTATTTGCAAATAGCTCTCAACTTCATTCCGGCTAGTACCTTTGCTTTGTTTGATTTAAATAAACTTTGTTTAAAAAATATTCTGAAGGTCAACCAAATGATTATTTTCATCTTTTCCCAAGGTTGTTTTCAACATCAAGAATAAAATTTAAAGCTTAGTTGCTTCTTGGTCTTGGCCTTTTTCTTCTTTAAGGATGCTCTCTCTGTCTCTAGTTTAAACTGCTACTTCAGTGCAAATATATAAGAATCTCAAAACTCGCTATAAAAGAATTGATTTTGTTCCCATTTGAATGGCCTGAGAACTCGACATCCATTTAAACAAAACTGTTGACAGCGTTTGTTGAGCATATGTTGATGCACTACAAATACTTGAAACACAGCGAAATCTAAAAAAGAATGAACATTTGTGCATTAAAGGGCACAAATGTAAAAGCAGTGAGGGTCATCATTAAACTGGACTATTTCCTCCAGAAACCTGAGCTGAAAACCAACAAAAGGTTCACATTTCAGAACAGAATATAAGATCATGCTTTAAAAAGTGCAGGAGAAACTGAAAGGACAGAAAGTATGGGAAAAACAAACGATAAAATGAGTTTGAGTGCTTCTTTTCAAAGATGTTGTTTCAGTCTATAAAAACCGAAAGAACTGCAGATACTGTAAATCAGAAACAAAAAGGAGAAGTTGCTGGAAAAGCTCAGCAGGTCTGGCAGCAGGCATGAAGAAGAACTGTTCTAAAGAAGGGTCACCTTCTTTAACATTAACTGACTTTTTTCTTCAAAGCTGCTGCCGGACCTGCCGAGCATTTCCAGCAACTTCTGCTTTGTTTCATGTTTCAGTCTATCTTGAAATTAATTCTTTAGCCCTTCCCCTCACACTCACTACTTGCATTTGAAATTCCAGCCCTGACTTTAAATTGAGAGTGTTGTCTTAGGTCTTATGGTCAGTATGCCTTTAAGAAATATTCTCAGCTTCACTGCAGCACAGATGTGACCCGATGCTCTAAAGATTTCATATTTTTCTTACCTTCAATTATCTGAAGCACTACTGTAAACATGCCCCTCTGCTGTAAAGCAATAGCTCATTGCTAGCCCAAAAATGTACGTGCAATGTAATGCTTCTTAATAAAATTTAGTTGCACTAAACATCTGGTGGATTTTTCAATTCAGTAATAGCCATACCCAGTTTATTTTGGGAGTTAAAATAAGCAGCACTGCAACACTGTTCCAGATAAATGCTCACATGCTAGCTGTGATGATCTGCAGGAAAAGAATCCAAAAGCTTATGGCAGAAATTTTGAAAACTAATTGAAGACCAACATTCAAAGAGGACTCAGGCTCAAGATGCTGAATGACCATTTCACCATTCGTTAAAATCATGACTGACCTGATTGTAACCTCAAACTCATATTCTTGCATATCCTGATAAACTTTGACTTCCTTGCTCTCTTTTGTTTGCCTTAAAAGACTCTTTTCATGAAAAAGCAGCGGAAGTGGAACTCCAAAGACTCATGATCCTCTGGAAGTGTGATGATCTGTGCATAATTTCTAGATTATTCACCAAGACTCCTTAGACAGCAACTCCCAACCACTTCTACTTGAAGATACAAGGGCAGTAGGTACATGTGAATACTACCACTGCCAATTTTCCCCTCCAAGCCATTCAGCATCCTGACGGGCATATATTGCTGTTTCTTTCATTTTCCTGGGTCAAAATCGTGGAATTCTCTCCCTTAAAAAGGCACTGTGGATCTACGAACAGCACATGGACTGCAGCAGTTCAAGAAAGCAGCTCATTACCAACTTCTAGGGCAGCTAGGGAAGCACTATAAATGCTGGCCCAGCCAGCTACACCCACGAGTGGATAAAAGTAAAATAAAATAAACCAGATAAGTAAGTGAAGGTTAACACTTACCGATAGATAAGCCACTCGTCATGCTTGCCTCAGAATTTGCTGTGATTTAATCACCACTTATAGGCATATTCTTTTCTGCAAACTATTAATTCCCCTGGAGGACAATTTCTCCGTTAACAGTCCTATTTTAATTTGTGGACACGGTTGTTAATTTAACTGACATAATGATAGAGAATTGCCTGCACTGAAATTAAAATTAATTAACTCCAGTGAAACATTGCTTTTAGCTCAAACTATAGGATACACAATCTTGTTGAAAATGCAATGACATCCAGATCTGCATAAATAAATAAGACAGTGTATTGATAATGGCGTGATTTCCTCTTAAATCAAGGTCTTTTGTAACTCATTCACTGATGCTCATAAATAATGGGATATTCCTGTTCTCTAAGGCCCAGTTGCATATAGTTAACTTAAGCTTTAAGCTTGCACAGTCCACGTGTTCGCTGACTCTGTAGGATCATTAGTAAAGATCAGACTTCTGAACAGCACTTGTTAAATAAAGCTACCTTGGTGTTCGAGAAATATCCAGCTATAGTCAGATAATGAAAATTCTACCCTTGGCTGGTACAGAAGCGAAAGGTCATGGCTGATTCTCATCTGATGGGCTTAGTTTTCTCACTAATGGCTGCAGCACCCTCATTAAGCGTTACCTGAAACCCCCTGTGGTGGTTGGTGAACTGAATAAAAAGAACAATTAGTGTACAGGTGTCTGGGGACGAATTATTCATTGAAAGGGAACCTCTCTGTCCACGTCTCAAACACCATCAGAACACAATTTAGGGGATAAGGTAACAAAGCAACCAGCTGGAAAGCATGTAGAAAATATAACTCATTCCATATTACTCAAGAGAATCCAGACACTTTCTCAGAGAAGTCTCAAGGGGTGGTTAGGAATATGTTATCATATTAATGTAACCAGCTTCCTTTTTTGTAGTACAGTCCTCAATTAACTGTACAGTTGTAATGCTGAAAGAGTGCATCATACATCATTGGATTACTTTTGTCTGTAATGTGTGGGATGCCCCCTACCTGTAATTTCCCATCGTCTCTTAAATAAAGTGCAATAGGTGCCGAGAACTAACTCCCATGATCGGTGATATGTCCGTATCATGGAAAATCATTGTGTGCAGCTTAAATGCTGCATGTTGGCCAGATCCAACGATGACAGACTGTTGTAAAAGGAAGTGTTCTGATGGACTGCGCTTTTGAAGGAGAGGCAATCCCGTGCAATTTGCTTCTTAGCCCATTAAATTTAAATGAAAAAGGAGGCATCTCCACATTTATGAGACATATTCCCATCCAGCTTTCTTCAGGATGGGAGAGCCATGCTTCCATTCTGACAGTTCCACCACAGGACAGAACTATCAGGGGCAGGGATAGACAATCCATGACCCCATTTCATGACAGGCAGCTGCCACTTTCTGACAATAAATAGGCCCAGAATTGCAGACAGCCACTTTGACAACTGCGCTCAGATAGGAAGTAATGTAAGGGCAATAATAGTAAGTAGGATGCCAGCGCAGTAGTTTGCAAAGTGGTACAAAGCCAAGTCAGTTGGGGGAGGGGCGGAGTGCTAGATGAACAGGATGTGAGGGTACATACTGG
The DNA here is from genome assembly GCF_030684315.1 of Stegostoma tigrinum. Taxonomy (NCBI): domain Eukaryota; kingdom Metazoa; phylum Chordata; class Chondrichthyes; order Orectolobiformes; family Stegostomatidae; genus Stegostoma; species Stegostoma tigrinum. The sequence goes on along the minus strand of NC_081367.1, from coordinate 15,628,759 downwards.
AAAGGGGGCTAAGAGATATAGCCTTTGGTGTGGGTCAGGTGAGTGTGGGAGAAGTCAAGCCTGGTTGGGGGGGTGGGGGTTGGGAAACAGTGGTGCAGTGGAAGTTGGGTCTGGAATAGGGAGTGAGGGTTAAGTCCCAGAGCTGGAGAAGGAGTGCTCATTGGCGTTTTCTCCACAAAAAGGGTCAGGTCAGGGTTTGGGGAATGTACGGGGTCTGAGGTCGGTGACGTTGAGGGTGTGAAAAGGGTTAGCTGAATAGTTGAATAGGTGCATTTTGTAATGGAGTCTAACCTCTGAATAACCAATCATCAGATGCTGTTTTGTATGGCTCAATTGACTCAGCCTTCACCACATTACCAGGACTGTGCATTTCAGACCAGAACTACACATTCTAAGATAACATTTTTTCCTCAATTACATTTCCAATGTTTGCAAATCACATTAAACATAGGAGGGAATTCCAGAATTCAGAACCCAGGCAGCTAAAAACATGGCTATCAATAGTGGACTGATTGAACTGTGGGATGCTCAAGATGATAGACTTGGAGAGGTGCAGAGATCTGAAAGGGCATGTGGCTCGAAGGATTTTTATAGCATAATCAGATCGTAACCTTGTCAATTCAAAATAAAAGCAACTTTTGGACTTCTTTTCAGATGTGGCAATTTGAATTCCAATTCCACTTTGTAATTCTATACAATTCTATATAATTCCGACCCCACCACCCAAGACATTTTTCCATCCCCTCCCCTGTCTGCTTTCCGGAGAGACCACTCTCTCCGTGACTCCCTTGTTCGCTCCACACTGCCCTCCAACCCCACCACACCCGGCACCTTCCCCTGCAACCGCAGGAAATGCTACAGTTGCCCCCACACCTCCTCCCTCACCCCTATCCCAGGCCCCAAGATGACATTCCACATTAAGCAGAGGTTCACCTGCACATCTGCCAATGTGGTATACTGCATCCACTGTACCCGGTGCGGCTTCCTCTACATTGGGGAAGCCAAGCGGAGGCTTGGGGACCGCTTTGCAGAACACCTCCGCTCAGTTCGCAACAAACAACTGCACCTCCCAGTCGCAAACCATTTCCACTCCCCCTCCCATTCTCTTGATGACATGTCCATCATGGGCCTCCTGCACTGCCACAATGATGCCACCCGAAGGTTGCAGGAACAGCAACTCATATTCCGCCTGGGAACCCTGCAGCCATATGGTATCAATGTGGACTTCACCAGTTTCAAAATCTCCCCTTCCCCTACTGCATCCCTAAACCAGCCCAGTGCATCCCCTCCCCCCACTGCACCACACAACCAGCCCAGCTCTTCCCCCCCACCCACTGCATCCCAAAACCAGTCCAACCTGTCTCTGCCTCCCTAACCGGTTCTTCCTCTCACCCATCCCTTCCTCCCACCCCAAGCCGCACCCCCAGCTACCTACTAACCTCATCCCACCTCCTTGACCTGTCCGTCTTCCCTGGACTGACCTATCCCCTCCCTACCTCCCCACCTATACTCTCTCCACCTATCTTCTTTACTCTCCATCTTCGGTCCGCCTCCCCCTCTCTCCCTATTTATTCCAGTTCCCTCCCCCCATCCCCCTCTCTGAAGAAGGGTCTAGGCCCGAAACGTCAGCTTTTGTGCTCCTGAGATGCTGCTTGGCCTGCTGTGTTCATCCAGCCTCACATTTTATTATCTTGGAATCTCCAGCATCTGCAGTTCCCATTATCTTTGTAATTCTATACAGTCACTTTGCTGTTTCAATGAGGGAATAGGAAGTGATTACAGTGCAGACGAAGGGGCGCCCCAAGGTGTCAAAATTAGTCAGAACAAAACCTATTTCGGTAGAAAACATTCCTTCTAGATGCACCACAGCTTTGTATGGCAAATGTTCTGCCCAAGACCACAAGAAATTACAGTGAGTTGTGAACACAGCGCAGTCCATCACAAAAACCAACCTTCCTTCCATTGATAACAAAGTGTGAGGCTGGATGAACACTGCAGGCCAAGCAGCATCTCAGGAGCACAAAAGCTGACGATTCGGGCCTAGACCCTTCAGAGAGGGGGATGGCGAGAGGGTTCTGGAATAAATAGGGAGAGAGGGGGAGGCGGACTGAAGATGGAGGGAAAAGAAGATAGGTAGAGAGGAGAGTATAGGTGGGGAGGTAGGGAAGGGATAGGTCAGTCCGGGAAGACGAACAGGTCAAGGAGGCAGGATGAGGTAGTAGGTAGGAAGTGCAGGTGTGGCTTGAGGTGGGAGGAAGGGATAGGTGAGAGGAAGAACAGTTTAGGGAAGCGAAGACAGGCTGGGCTGGTTTGGTGATGCAGTTGGGAGAGGGGACGAGCTGGGCTGGTTTTGAGACGCAGTGAGGGAAGAGGAGATTTTGAGGCTTGTGAAGTCCACATTGATACCATTCGGCTGCAGGGTTCCCAAGCGGAATACGAGTTGCTGTTCTTGCAACCTTCGGATGGCATCATTGTGGCACTGCAGGAGGCCCATGATGGACATTCATCTAAGGAATGGGAGGGGGAATTAAAATGGTTCGCGACTGGGAGGTGCAGTTGTTTATTGCTAACCGAGCGGAGGTGTTCTGCAAAGCGATCCCCAAGCCTCCGCTTGGTCTGCCTTCCGGAGAGGCCACTCTCTCCACGACTACCTTGTCCGCTCCACACTCCCCTCCAACCCCACCACACCCGGCACCTTCTGCAACCGCAGGAACTGCTACACTCGCCCCCACACATTCTCCCTCACAATGATGTTACCCGAAGGTTGCAAGAACAGCAACTCATATTCTACTTGGGAACCCGGCAGCCCAATGGTATCAATGTGGACTTCACAAGCTTAAAAATCTCCCCTTCCCCCCACTGCATCCCAAAACCAGCCCAGCTCGTCACCTCCCCCAACTGCATCACCAAACCAGCCCAGCCCATCCCGTCCACCCACTGCATCCCAAAACCAGCCCAGCCTGTCTCCGCTTCCCTAACCTGTTCTTCCTCTCACCCATACCTTCCTCCCACCTCAAGCCACACCTGCATTTCCTACCTACTACCTCATCCCGCCTCCTTGACCTGTCCGTCTTCCCTGGACTGACCTATCCCCTCCCTACTTTCCCACCTATACTCTCCTCTCCATCTGTTTTCTTTTCTCTCCATCTTCAGTCTGCATCTCCCTATTAATTCCAGAACCCTCACCCCATCCCCCTCTCTGATGAAGAGTCTAGGCCCGAAATGTCAGCTTTTATGCTCCCGAGATGCTGCTTGGCCTGCTGTGTTCATCCAGCTTCACACTTTGTTATCTTGGATTCTCCAGCATCTGCAGTTCCCATTATCACTTCTTTCCATTGATTTCATCTATAATTCCCACTACCTCAGGAAAACAGCTAAAGACCCCGTCCACCCTAGTTATATCTCTATAATTGGGCAGAAGATTCTAATGATTGAAAACGTATGAGATTCAAGAACAGGTTCTCCTCTGCTGCGTTCAGGCTTAAGAATGGACCTCTCACATTACACTTGATCTTTCTGTGCCTTCTCTGTAGTTGTAGCACAATATTCTGCATTTTAGTCAAGTACATCAGGATAATAATGTAAGGTATGATTTCACTGATTTGCACACAATTCAATACTTTTCACTGTATCTCAGTATGTGACTCTAATAAATCAAATGTACACTAAATTTTGATAAATTAGGCCATTAAGACACCACTATCAACATAAGAGAACAGAAAAGTAATCAGTTCCCAAAGATTAATTTACATTTGTTGACAATTAGAGATTTACAGCCAATAATTCTCAATGAACCACGTCATGAGGGCAACTATGTAGACACTATGCGCAATTAACATGATGAAACATCACATTCAATGCAGAAGTGGATCAAACTACTTCTAGCAATTTCTTCCTCAATTGAAAAAAATGCAAAGCTTTAGTTTTCACATCCACATCATTTTGTTGGACGTGCTGTCCATCTCCCACTGAAGATCCAGCAAACGGTCAAAGAACTCTACAGTGCTTCTCCCTAAAATAATTGCAGCTCCCAGATTAAAAAAATGTCTTCAATTGAATAATAATGCATCTACATCTTCACTCCATCCACCATTGTTCAATTGATACATGTTCTTCATGGACCTTCAATAAACACAGAGAAGCTTTGATTCCTTGTCAGTGTGACCAAGGACAGAAGGTAGACTTGATGCAATTTCAAGACACTGCAGCCAATTGTAAGGGTCAAGACCAAATTGACTTTCTTGTTCCCAATCCTCAATTAATTCCTTTACCAAACTGTGTGCAATTGTTACTGGGTTTGATACTTTCCACAATGGAAGAGCCTATCATATTTCGTCATCTAAGTATATCCACTAAGAGAAACAAAGATTATGAACTGCACTAGGCACTATCTGAAAGTGGAAATAGCACCCAAAGGAGACATTGAATTGGGTATGCTGGCAATAGTTTTTCAATTGAATTCTCTATGTTATCCTACCAAATCGGTTTTTACCCTGTAGCCCCGCAACTTTTTATCTCTCAAGTTCCATGGTACCATGGCTGGTTCAGCTTTTCAGCAGGGCAGGATAAAGATGAAAAACAATAATGGTAGGATCTTTGGTAAATAAAAGAAGAGGCAGCATTTTCACAGATCTAAGCATGAATCCAGTACAGTACACTGCCTCTTTAATGCCAGGGTGAAGGTTATCACAGAGGGAGTGAAGACCACTGAGGGAATTTGAACAATCATCTCTTATGGTGCAGAACTAGGTGTCACAGCCTCAGGAAATGAGCTCGGTCATTTAGAGCCAAGGAAATATTTCTTCACTCAGAGTGGTCAACCTGTGTAATTCACAAGAACAGAAGGCTTGGGAGGCCAGGGTCACTGACAGAGTTCAAGAACCAGAGGATAGTTATTGTGGTGATTTGAAGTCACTTGGGAACATAGAAACAGGAGTGGGCCATTCAAACCCTCAAGCCAGTTCCACTATTTGGTTGATCCGTGACCTGACTGTATGCTTCCTTTTAGCTCATATCCCTTAATACCTTTGCTTAATGAAAAATTCTCAGATTTAATCTTAACAACTGACCCAAACATTTACCACCCTATGTGCGTTGAAGTGCTTCCTAATATCTCTCCCAAAAGGCCTAGCTCTAATTCTCAAATTGTGTCCCTCTGGTTCTAGAACCCCAACCAATGGAAAGAATCACTCTTTATTTACCTTGCCTTTTAATATTAATTCCTGAAGACTTTGAGTAGATCACCCTTGGACCTGCTAATTTCTTGAGAAGGCAGGCATAATTTGTCCGATCTCTTCTCATGACTTAACTCCAGAAGCCCAAGCTTGTACTTTTAGTTAACTTAGAAATGCAGGGCCAGACGATGTGTTGTCCCTGTATGATGTGGGAGCTGATGGACTTTACCATGGTCCATGTCAGTTGCTCAAGGAACTCCTGCTCAGAGTTGATGAGCCGGAGCCTGAGCATAAACCTGTGGCACATCAGATAGGGGCAAGAGTGACCTGGATACTGTGCTTCAGGGAGGCAGTCACAGGTTGTAGGTTAAGTACTTTAAGTTTTGCCAGTGGTCAAGAACAGGAAGGTCTGACTACAAGTGAAGCAGGTAGAGAAAAGAAACATAGAACATGGAACAGTACAGCACAGTTTAGCCCCTCAGCCCACGACGTTGTGCTAACCTATTATCCTACTCTAAGAACAAACTGCCTTGCATACCACTCATGGGTAAGGACAAGAAGATGGGCAAACTGAGCATTGGGCCATAGTACAGAGGGCCATTCTTGTCAGGGGAGCAAGAAGAAAATGTTGTAGTAGTAGGAGGTTCTATAATTAGGGTACAGATTATATTCTATATAAGTAGGATAAAAAGAGTGCCACATTGCTGTATGCCTGCCTGTCGCCAAAGTAAGAGACATCTCAAATCGTATTGGATTTTGGAGTGGAAGAGGGAGGACCCAATTGTAGTGGCCTATGTTGAGACCAATCCCTGTTTAGGGAATATCAGGAATCAAGAACAAAAATTAAAAACACCAGGATCTCAAAGTTATAATCTCTGGATTATTACCTGAGCCACGCTCAAATTAGCATAGAGAGAAGAACATTAGAGAAGTAAATGCATGGTTGAGGGAGTTGTGCGTGAATAAGTGGTGGCATTTGGTGGGGCACTGGCATCAGTATTGGGACAGAAAGGAACGGGCACTGCCCAATTCAATCTGGGATGAATGTACAAGCAAAAATTAAAGGGCTAAATAAGACAGAAAGAACTTTAAACTAATAAAAGTTGGTGGTGGCAGTGATGGGGATGCTGGGAGAGGTGGATATGCTTAGGGAAAGTCAGCACTGTTTTCCAGTAACATCACAGAGTAAAGCAACAAACGTCAGAAATTCTACTTCAGGTACAGCAGGTTAGGAAAGTATTGATTAAGCTGGAAGAGAGAAGTAAAATAAACACGTGAATAATGCATTAGTGCATTCAATAGAATATTTACTATTCAAGTCTCGACTTAATGTCATTCTTGTCTTTCCTGCGGCCAGTATGTCTTGAATCCAAACTCAAATAAACAAGAGGTAGTAGGGCTGCTACCCTGGAAAAGAAATACTGTACTATTGAACAGGTGAATTGCAATGGGAGTATTCAACAAGATAAATAACATTGTTACGTAATTTGGAGTAAACTAACGGAGTATGAGTTTCATCTTCAGTCAGCTCTGATCTTTGACCTTGATCATGAAGAGTTGGAGCACCTCACTTTAAAAATTGCAAATTGACACTTTATACCATGCATCATTCAGCTTTCAACGTTAGCTCTTACAAAGCAGAATTTGTCATTAATGATGACAGGCTGCCTGGCAACTGGCTATTGGTAATGTGTGATCAATATAATGTTGCAAATTGAAATTATAGTTTCCTTAATTTGTAAGAATACAGTTGACTCACTTAAATATTACTGACATGAAATTAATAATCTGTCATAGGGAATTAATCATTTTTTAAAAAAAGTTATTTATTAACTTCTCAGTTCCAAGATGAACCCTCTATACTCACATATCACAGAGCCATTACAAATACTATGCAAAACACAGCACATATTCACTGTAGAGTTTAATCTAGAATGTTAATACAATTACATTTCAAAATATTTACAAATCAGTGTTCATTTTAGGCCAAAAATTATGTGGAGTACGAAGCATAATTGGTGGGGGTGGGACATTGACATTTAAGAAAGCACCAGCCTATTTTCAACCAGAGCCTCCATGAAAAGGTAAAATGGTTATATGCAGGTGAAAATTCAGTGATTGTCAGTGATGTCAGTCTGAAAAGAGGGGAGTTCTATAAAAGTGAAGCCTCAGCTTTCCTTTTTATGGGGTTTGGAGAGAAACCCCAGCTCTTCCATAATATTGGTAGGACCTTTTCTATCCTCAGACTTAAAGACTTCAGCAGCTTCACTGCTCATGATTCAGTTCGAATTGTATTAGGTCTTATAGATGGGATAGATGAGATAGATGAGAATTCAACCAGTTCAAACCAAGTGCCTCCCTTGCTTGCAGGTTATAATCAGAACCTGCCAGGATCCAAGTGGAGATTTGACAATTTCTTAAAAGGGCAGGGAACAATCTGTGTGTTTACAGATGCAGCATTTGGTAATTGTGATTGTCTTGTAAACAAGATGGGGTGAAGAAAGGCTTGTGCTTTGAGGAAAAAAAAAGGAGGAATGCATTTTATAAGTCTCCTTTCACAATCTCCTAGCCAATTAAATAAATTTTTGAAGCACAGTCACTGTTGTAACATTGGAAGGGAGATAGCATTAGATTGCTGTGCAATTATCAGCTAATAGAAAATGTTAGAATGACCAAATTCTGTGTTCTGATAATGCTGGTTGAGAGATCATTTTGGCCAGGGCGTTAGGCAGAGCTCTCTTCTCCTTCTTGAACTAATACCACAGAATCTTATGTCCATCTGAGAAGGCAGGCAGGGTCCCAGTTTGGTATCTATTTTGAAAGGCAGTAGCATTTGATTAGTGGGTGCAGCACTCGCTCAATAAAACTCAGGAGTGCAGCTGCTGTTTTGTTGTTTGAGGCATTCAAAAATTATGAGTGGGCTGAACAGAATAGATAGGGAGAAGCAGTTTCTACTGGTAAGAAAACAAACAATAAAAAGAGAACATGTACCTAAAATGATGTGCAAATGAAGCAAAAGGCATTGACTCTAGATAATAGGGCCAGTGCAAGCATGGTGGACTGAATGGCCTCCTTTTGTAATTCTGTGATTTCTAGCCTGTGGTCACGTGTGCCACATATTATCTTTTGTTGTGATTAGTGTCTAACAAACTCACTCTTTCCGCTCATCAAGATTTCTTGATGAATTTGCCAGTTTTTTAAAACAAATATATTTGGGTTAGCCAAAAATATCCACAGGGAATGGATCCATCTTATCTTATCGGTTTTGTGTCAAACAAAAGAGGGGATGAATTAAGAAAGGGAACCAGTTCACCTCAATGCATGCAGGAGTATGACCACTTTGGAATATCCCATCCAGAACTGAGAGAAAACTGGAGTGTCTGGCCCAGCAACCAAACATAAAAAATGTGAAGACCAAAGGAATCTGTATATCCACATACAGACATCACTAAAGCTGGCATGCAAGGACACTATACAATTGAAAAGGACTTATTGTACATTTACCTTAATCTCATGCAAATTGGAGTTCGAAAATAGAGGAAGTGATCTTGTACGCAAAGTCACAGTCAGACAGACGATGTCTGGAATAAAGTCAACAACAAAAACAGAAATTGCGAGAAAAGCACAGGTCTGGCAACATTTGTGGAGGCAAAGCAGAATTACCGTTTTAGGTCCAGTGATCCCACTTCAGAGCGGATGGTAGCTTGGAAAAGGCTGGTGTTTCTGCAGAAGATGATGAAGTGGACGGAGAAGGTTGGGGCAGTATGAGCTATAAGTAGAGATAGAGCCCAAAACAGAGTGCAAGATGGTTGGATTGACAAAAGGACGGTGTAAAGGTCACCCTAGGAAAATGAACAGCTTCTAATGGGGACCATTAGTGGCTGAAAATGGGTTGTGTGAGACAGTAGCCCATGTGATCACAAGGTCTAGTGTATCGGGGTTGGGGTAATGACATGGGATAAAGGTGCTCAAGCCCCAAAATTGTTGAAATCAATATTGAGTCCAGAAGGCTGTACAATTCCTAAGGAGTAAGTGAGATGCTGTACTTCCAGATTACACTGAATTTAACTGGAACACTGCAGCAAGCCCAACACAGGGATGTTGGCCAAAGAACAGGGTGGTGTGTCAAAATGGCTGACGCCTAGAAGCTCAGGATCTTTGGGAACAAAACATAGGTGTTCTGTAAAGTGGTCACCCTCTCTGTGCTTTATTGTGAGCAGTGAATACATTAGATGGATTGAGTAAAGTGCAGGTAAAGTGCTGCTTCATATGGAAGGTGTCTTTAGGGCCTTGGAAGGAGGAAGTAAATAGGCAGATGTTACACCTTCTGGCTTGAGCATCATCTCCCATATCCTTAACCAAATCCTGACACAACAGGCCTTGTCACCACTTGAGCTGCTGACACACAACCCACTGTCAGCTACTAGTAGTCCCCATTTGTCTATCCCTCTCTCTTTGGGGTGTATCTCCACCTATTGTTTACTCCTTTACCACCGCCCCCCCCCCCCCCCCACTCCATTTTAGTCATAAATACCAGCCTTCTCCCAGCTCCAGCCAATTCTGAAGATGGCAACCTGGGCCCGAAATATTAACTCTGCTTTTGCTCCACAGATGCTGCCAGTCTTGCTGAGTCTTTCCAGCAATTTCAGCCTTTTTTTTTTGATGTCCAGCATTCACAGTTGCTTTTTTTTTTGATCTAGGAGTAGGAAATGATGTTTGGCCATCATACTGGAAGACAGACATTGGAATGTGTACAGTGCTGATTAGTGAAAATGATATGGAGGCTTAAAATATTAGAATTACGAGGTCATGTTGTACAAACTTGGTTTGCTTTTCTTGAATTTAAGGTGGTAGAATAATCTCAAAAGTGCATTTAAAATACAAGAGATTTGCTTGGTGAAACTCATGGATATTCTCTTCTCTGCTGTGTAAATCTGACACACAGCATAAATGATAAAAATAAAGCTGCAAAAAATTGATCCCACAAAGTATCTTTTCACAGAAAAGTCAACTCTTGTCCTCAAAATGTTGAAAATTACAGCTCAGTACAAAATTTCAAGATGGAAATTTTATTAGATAAGGTTATTGAGGCATATGGAACAATACGAGGTAAAACAGAATGGAGGTATATTGCAGCCATGATCCGTTTGAGATGCAAAGTGCTCAAAAGAATTAAAATTATGTTCCCTTGTCCAGCTTTCCTTTTCTAGGAAAGGACCTTTTCCGCTGTTATGAATTAAGTTATTCAAAGTCAGGAATTAATAATAGGAAAAAAAATCTTTTATTTGCTCCGGAAACATTTATTTCTCACATATAACACCGCTCAACTTGACACTGCCTATCCAGTTGAAATCCTTGTTCATGTCCATGTTACCACTAGACTCGGCCATTCCAACAGATTGGCAGATGGTCTCCTACTTTCTACTCTCCATAAACTGGAGTCCATTCAATCTAATATCCTTGTTTAAACTCACACCAAGCGCAGTTCACCGATCATGCTTGTGCCTGCTGGCTTCTGGTCCGCTGACGGGGTACTGGCTTTCTGACCTCATTTCTTTTGTGTCTCACTGTCATTTATTGTGTTATCGTGCTGTGAAGCCCTTTGGAAAATTACTACATTAAACATTCTCTATAAAATGATAAGTTGTAGTTATGACACAACCACAAGATTAACTTCTGAAATTGCCGACATTGTCTCATTAGAAAAGAAATTAATCTTTCCTTAAAAAAAAGGATTCAGTCTGAAATTTAATTTCTGCCTGGGGGTGTTCAGTTTGAAAGTAAAAATTAAAGCACAATTCAATAAGGGCAAAAATGATTTCTAAACAGCAGCGCTGTTCAGACAAAAAGCTGAAGAGAACTGCAGATGTTGTAAATCAGGAACAAAAACATAAGTTTCTGGAAAAAAAAAGCAGGTCTGGCAGCCTGGCAGCACCTGTGAAGAAAAAAAAAAGTTAACGTTTTGGATCTGGTGAACCTTCCTTAGAACTGTTTTGAGGTGGTGTCCCCGGACCTGAAAAAAAAATTGGTGCTGCCAAACCCGCTGAGCTTTTCCAGCAACTTCAGTTGCTGTTCAGACGCATATTTCCTTGGTGTGTGGTTTCTGACTTTTTTTTCAGTCTACTGTTTCACACTATTTCTCAAATGACCTACTTGCAAGCAGCTGTTATTCACACAGTGAAATGGACTGACAGGGAATTTTCAGGTTAACTGTATTTCTAAAAACAGAACCAAAATACAGGGATAAATTCCTCTTTTAAAGATTTAGGAGGATGAATATTTTAGAATCCTTCACTTTGAGACTCAAGGGCCTCATGTCACTTATTTGGTGAAGAAATGCACAACACACTGTTGTATCTGGTCTTAGGGTCAGCTAACTTAAAAAGAGAGAGAGTAGTGCTCATTACAGTGTAATATCATCATGTGTGCCAGCCTTTGTGCCTGTAAACAATAGTAATAAATACCTTTTGGATCTTTCAATACCACAGTATCCAAGACCTAATTTTGCTAGCAGATTAAATATAGGCATCGTGATACGAGAGCCATCTGCTGGAATAAAAACCCAATACCATTTGCATTTATATAGTATCTTTTACAACGACAGCACATCAACTGCTAAAGCCAATAAATTAATCTTGAAGTGTAGTCAAGTAGGAAAATAAGCAGTCAAATTGTACACAGCAACCTTCCATTAACAACAATAATAGCAACAGGGTGATCATCTGCTCTGATGACATGCATTGATGGATATGGCAGTCCTGGTATTCCACTACAAAATGGTACCATTGAATCTTCTGTCTCCTTGAGAAGTGGCAACCAGCTCAAACATCCATCCACTACAAAAGGAGGCTTTGGAGACAGTGCAGCCTTCCTTTAGTACTGCACTGAAGTGTCAGCCTTGATCACTGTACTCAAAACCTGGACCAGCACTTGAATCCAAAAGCCCTTTACTCAGGAGACAGTGTGCTACTAGATGTGACACTGCTGGTATTTCAGCATTGAATGAGCTCGAAGCTAAATAATCAAACCCTAAACTAAATGCATTAGGATTAGAGACTTTGTTCAGATGGAAATCCATCCTTTATTTTAAGAACAGGGAACATTTTCTGATGCGTTGAAAGAACTTTGCATTGAAACAGATAAGTTACAAACTTGCAACCAGAAATGTAAACATCACAGCTGCTGAATTCAAACCGAAAAAAAAAGTGGTTTGAGCACTTATAAATACAGGTAGTTCTGCTATAACATGCATTTTATTAATGCAAATTGGTTGTAATGCAATTGAGGAATAGCAGATGCTATTTGGATAATGAAACTTTCTGCTGGACGGGTTTAATAATTTCCCTATAATGCCATTTTCTATAGCACAAGGATGCAACTATCATGTTAAAGAGAACTACCTGCAGAAATGTTGGATTGTTGCAAACAGACAGGAGTTATTTAGAACTGTACAACAAGAATGACTTAGAATGAGTTGTGGCGAACGGACTAATGTGAATATTTTTCAAAATATTTCTAAAAGCAGCAAACCAAAAAGTACTGACCCACATTGGTTTACATTGCTGCATCTTCAACCGTGGAAGTCACTTTCACTGGAATGATCCTGCCACATAAAATTGTTTTCCTGATCAATGCTAGCATTTGAAATATCAATTTCTGTAGTGCTTTCTCATTAGCTGACATCTCTAAATTATAGCAACCCGAATGACAACTCCAATGGTTGTACTTGACAGTAACTGGCATTGGAGTGCAGTTATGATGTTCTTCACTTAAATTTGATTTTATCTCCAAAATATGCCTCTCACACTACAGACTGTGACCTGATAGAAGACAACTGCCGTAACTATTTGAATCGGACTGATTTTATTCCCTCTGCTTGCTTGACTGGATAAAGGCATTTACTTCTGTATAGGTTAGGCATAATTACAAATTAGTCAGGATCATGTTGACTATTGGGAAATGTATGCAAAAATGTCTTCTTCTTGCTGCAAATGCTGCTAGCTTATTGGTGATATATCTTATCAATGAAAAGTGAGTTTTTTTTTAAAAAGGAGGGATGTAAAGAACCCACGGCACAATTTAAAGGAGAAATACCCTGGCATACTCATTAATGTTCCGCGTCCAACCAACACCTTTATCTGCTACCTGGCACTTCAACCCTACTTCATTAGACATAAAGGCATTGGAGACATCAGAAGCTGTGTAAAGCGCTTTGTAAATGCAAGTCTTTCTTTGTGTATTTTACTGGGTAGCTTTGGAATATCAATGTTGGTGAGATTCCTGACGAAGCCCAGTTGTAATCACTGTGCAGAGAATGTCGAAAAGTATTTTTTTATTGGCTGTCATGATTTGGACTCTAGCAAGAGTGGGGCATGTTTTGGTTGCTCACCAAACTGAACAATAACATCTCAAAATGTCAACAACACCTTCATTCCTCCCCCCCCCTCAGCAAGGCTTCTGGAACATTCACATTTTGTTTTTAAGTCTCAATCTGTCTTGTTATTTAAGAACAACACATTCATCATTAGTGCAGAGACACCCACACACTAACAGGAGAGACACAGTTTTGAAGTAATGCGCTGAATGGCTTGATATTTCTGTCCCAACCTTTCATCAATCATGAGTTATGATTCTTCCAGATACATCAGCATGTGGTCTGTTTTGTTTCTGAATTGTTTAAAAAAAAAACTGCCTGAAAGCTGTAAATAACTTTTTAAGTGATAATTTATTTTGCTAGCTGTCCACAGCTGTTCACTTTGTGCATCCTTATTTTATATTTTCTAACTCCCTGGCATCAAACACATCAGCTAAAAACATGGGCTGAAGCAGTCAGTTCTATTTCCATAATTAAGCCCACTTTTTAGAACCTTGCACATTTTCTAAACCCGAGTATGATCAAAGTACCAGGATGCAATTTACTGATATAATTCTTACTATCTGAATCTGATCCTGTCACTAACCTCAAATATTCTTCTTACATAGGATGTCTTCATTTTCAGCACAGCCAGCATTAATTACCCATCACAAATTACCCTTAAGCTGACTGACCTTTCCGCCTATTTCAGCGGGCAACCATATTGTTGTGGGTTTGGAGTCACATGTCACCAAGACGAGGTAAGGACAGCAGATTTCCTTCCCTTAAAAAGGACAGTAGTGGATCAAATAGAATGTTATGACAATGGTTATGTGGTCACCATGAGACTAGCTTTATTTCCTGACTTTTATTGAATGCAAATTTCACCACGTGCTGTGATGGGATTCAAGCCTATGCCCCCAAACCATTAGCCTGGGGCTCAGGATGACCAATCAAATGAGATTACCACTTTCCTTCAACCACACTAACGCCTATTGGAAGGCTTGCTGGATTTGGTGTGGTAGCAGAGCCTGCTAGATTTTGGCAACAGGACTTTGGATTGGAAACATAACACTGTGGTCAACTGGGATTTAAAATTCTGGGGACTGACTGATTGCAAATCTTCTCAAATTCGACGAAGCAACGAATGACCAGAGGGTAGGCTTACTAATAGTTCATGGAATTACAATGCTCAAGGGCAGAAATGAGGAAGGAATTGCTGCCTACACATGACCTGAAAAAAAAAAGGATATCACTGTCTTGGGATCCCGTCTCTGTTTTAACGTTCCAAATTTTCAAAAAAATGGACACAACACCCACGTCACCATTTTGGTTGCTCTCAGTTTCAAACTGTGAACTGACAGACAAAGATGGCCTCCAAGCCCCCATCTAGTGTTACTCCCACCCTGGCTTGTATCTTGGGAGGCAACCTCCAGGCAGCTGACCTTAACCCTGGGGAGGCTTATAGAGAAAACATGAAATTCCCGCTGGCGCCTGACGATTGGCCTTTACTTCCTTCCAAATGGCTCACAGCCTCTTGCAAGAGGTAGCTCTTCTGGCTTCAATTCAATAGCCAGCAAGAAAGTACCATTCTGCCCCATCGCTAGATCAGCAGGTGGCTTGAACTTTGCACCTACTCCCCTCTGTATTTATCCTTGCTATAGATGAAAATTCAGCCTTGTGAGAGCTAATTTCCATCTTCCAGCATGTCCCATGGTCTTTGTTAACACCAACTAAAACACTTCTAATGAATAGAGATGTCATGATACATCTTGGTGTCATATATTAGGACTGAACTCTGCTGTCAATCCATTAGCATTCAACATGATATGGATAATGTAAAAAAAACTACTTAAAATTGTTCCCTCTTCACCTGAAGCCAAAGGCAAGTTAATGGTTAAAAACTTCGAGCATCTCATTGCAGAATCATCCTTGCATGATAATAGTTGTGAGAAGTCTATGTGATTAGAAAGGGCACTGCAGTTGAACAATTCTCAGCAATAAACTTTTTAGCACAGATTACAGGCTAGTCGTGAATCTTGGCTGATATGCTCCTCCTTCCCTATTCCTACGTAGTGTCCAATCAAACATCAATATCATAGAAAGGCCAAAATAGGCTAAATCTGGGAAGCACTTCTGCCCACAAAGAGTACTAAAAATACGGTACTCTGTCAATGTTGAAATGTTGTGGAGCCTGGAACATTGAAATTCTGAGACAGAGATCAATGGGTTTTTCTAAAGGTAGAACTATCAAAGGATATAAAGCAAAGGCAGAAAAATGGAATCGAGAAGTAAATCAAAAATGATCTGATTGAACATAGACTCGAAACTGAACCTGTAGCCCCTCTCTTTTTGAGAAGTATAGTTTTTAAAATCTTTGTTTGAATACAAAAGCACTAATAACAACAGCTTACAAGAAAATTCTGAGCTAGCCAAAGTCAAACAATTCATCATAGCAAGGCACCAGTTACAGTATTCATCATTTTTAACTATAAAAAATACATTTTGGACATTCTCTAATGTATATCTTTTAATATCTTCAGTATTCATCACGTATTTAGTGTATTAAAAAAGGAAAATATGACAGGAGAATTCACATAATTTGTCGTGGTAAGACTTCTTGAACGTAACAGTCCATGTGGTGAGGGTGTTTCTGCCAGCACTGTGGTGAGACTCTTCAGCACAGGGAATGCAGCCACTCAAGAAGGCAGCATTTCACCATTGGAGATGGGCAATACATGCTCACTTTGTCAACAGCATCCACACCTCACAAAAAGAGAAGAAAAACTATAGGGTAACCCTTAAGATAAATTGGATGCATTTACCCTTCATGCTTGGTTAGCTTATGGGGAACGTTTTTGTTAAATTTCGCTGGTGAGGCATGGGCATCACTGGCTGGTCAACATTGATTGCTCATCCCTAGTTGCTCTTGAGAAGGTGGTGGTGACCTGTCTCCTCGAACCGCTGCAGTCCATGTACTGTTGGTTCACCCACAATGCCCTTAGAGAACGGATTCCAGGATTTTGACCCAGTGACACTGAAGGAATGGTGAAATATTTCCAAGTCAGGGTGATGAATGGTTTGGAGGGGAACTTGCATGTGATGGTATTCCCATGTATCTGCTAGCCTTGACATTCTAAATGGAAGTGGCTGTAAGCTTGGAAGGTGCTGTCTAAGGATCTTTGGTGAACTTCTGCAGTGCATCTTGCGATGACACAATGGCTTTCAGAGGTGTATTTTGTCCTACCTCCCTTTTGGAGAGACAGTTTCAGCCATAAGTACCAAACTTTCTCTTCCAATCCAATAAAGGAAATAGTTTAAGAGGCCTTGGTTTTTAAAAATAAATTTGGAACAAAAGGAGCAGCATGAATGGGCAGAGTCAGGCTCTCACAGAACTAGGGTTTTGGTTGAGGTTTTAGCAGTTGTTGGGTTTTGAAGTTGGCTGTGGAAGCTATTACATCTTTCTCGGTTATAGCTAAAAGTTTAGGTTTTCTCTGCTGCCAGAAGCACATGGGAGATAATCTGTTTTACTTACTTCACTATTGCCAAGGATGTGTTTATGGGATTTTACAATATTGGAACAGTTCCAGTTTAGTACTTTAAAAAAATCTATTATTCTGTTAAGTTTCCAATAGACTTAATGCTAAACTAATTCTTCTTTCTCTTGTTTGTTTTATTTTAACTTGGGGTAAAATAAAAAGTGTGTTTTGATTAAAGCCAAGTAGTGCAATCAAGTAAATTATGTCTGGAACACAGTCCTTTATACTTGCTTTTAAATAAGAGCCTAGACTCTGACTTTTATATCTCTTTGATATATCTTCATGGGATTTGGTCTGAGCCATAGCAGTCTTGTAGATAATAGCAGCAGAGTGGACTGAACCTCGGTAGTGGATGCTTATGGATATGGTACCAAATCAAGCAGGCTGCTTTGTTCTGGATGATGTCAAGCTTTTCCAGTGTTGTTGGAGCAGCACCCATCCAGGCAAGTTGGGAGTATTCCATGACAGTTCTGACTTGTGCCTTGTAGATAGCAGGCAGGCTTTGGGGAGTCAGGAGGTGAGTTACTACCTGCAGTATTCCTAGCCTCTAACCTGCTCTTGTAGCCACTGTGTTTATACGGTGAGTCCAGTTGAGTTTCTGGTCAATGGTAACCACTAGTATATTGATAGCAGGAGAATCAGTGGCAGTAACACCATCGAATGTCCAGGGGTGTGGTCGTATTGCCTCTTATTGGAGATAGTCACTGCCTGGTATTTGTGTGGCCCGAATTTTACTTGCCATGCATTGACTAAAGCCTCGACATTGGACAGATGGTGTTGAATTTGAACATGGGCTGCTTCAGTATCGAAGGAGTCATGAATGGTACAGAATATTGTGCAATCATCAGCAAATATCCCCAAAATTTGATTGAGGAGCAAGTTGAAAAGAAGAAAACAAAACTAAGGTGAAAGAAAAGATTGAGCAAACACAGATAACAGACCCGAAATGTCAGCTTTCTTGTTCCTCTGATGCTGCCTGGCCTGCTGTGTTTCTCCAGCTCCATACCTTGTCGTCTCAGACTTCAGCATCGGCAGTACCTACTATCTCGGAGTGAGCAAACACAGGATGCTAGAGATCGGGCATCTCAATAGCATCTGTGGAGAGAAAAACAGAGTTAACATTGAGTCTGGTACTACTCTTTGTTGTTGCTCACGTCTCCTTTGACTAAGTCACGCCAGATGCGAAACATTAGTTTTCTCTCTCTCTCTCTCTCTCTCTACAGATGTGGCCAGACCTCCCGAGTTTCTCAGCAATTTGTTTTTGTTACAGGGAGGGCATTCCTTTGCATTAGCAGTTTGAATGTATTTAATAATTACATTTATTTTTCACCAGTTTCCTTATTTTTCAGTGAAATTTGAACTTCTACAGGGTTACATGTCATTCAACAGCAACAGTACTCCAACTGGTCATTCCTCATCTGAGCTGTTCTACTACAGGGTAATTTTAGATAAGCACCATTCCAGTTTCAGGTATTGCTCACAGAATAGTTTAAAACATAATTGCTTATAGTACTGAGAGAAAGTACTTACACACAACATAGGAATAGCTAAGAGACAGTTCTTCAACTGTGACCTTCAGAGCACACTAATGATTGAATTGAGGGGAAAATACACCGTAGCATTCAATCCCACGAGTTCAACTCCAGTAGAGTTGAAATTGGCTTTTTAAATCTATCCAAATGTATTCTTCAAAAAGGGAAAAAAAACGTCTGCCATTTGGAATTGGTCATCAGCCACTCATCATCAACAGAGCCATAAGTGAGTGAAAGGCACCTAGTCTACTTGGAATTCCTTTGGCATTTTAAGTACAATATCTCATTCAGTCCTGACATTTTTTTAAAAAATGTCAATAGTTATATTATTGCCATGGCAGGGCTTTTCTTAAAGAAAAAAATCCACATTACTACAGGTTCTAACCGAAAGTCATGGCAAGAAATAGGACAAAGATGCCTGGTTAAGGAAACAGACAAGGCTTGGGCTTTAGAACAATGGCCCAATTAAAAGTTTGTTAAGTATAGAGAAGGGGAGGCCAGAGAGGGGAGCAGTGGACAGAACAGTCTTTATGGTGATAGTGATATAGGCAGGCTACAAATTTACAAAAGCGTGGAAGTACAATCTTGACCAGTCTGTGTTGGCCTGGAGAACTTTTATGGCACAAAATTGAAAACGGAAGAGAAGAAGGAAAACAAAAATATGTTGCTGCAAGTCATATCACAGTGGATTGTCAGCATGCCGGGTGCTGTTCGTAGATTACAAGTATATTAGGTACTAATAATTTTGTACGTTTCAAAATTCATCTGTATAATTTCCAACACTATACTGGGTAAAAACAATGCCTGCTGTAGGAAGGAATTGAATTTTAATAAGTGGATATGATACGGTTTTTGGTAGCAAAGACAACATTTGTTACCAATCTGTCGTCGTCCAAGGCAGTGGTGGGCTAACACGTTGAACTCCTAAAAACCATACAAACGAAGAAGTACATCTAAATTGTTGTTAAAAATAAAGTCATAGGTAGTCAGAGTAATGGATTAACATGTACTCCTAAAAAAGCCTCAGAGTTGCTGTCATACATCATGTATGTACTATGCACTGCAGCCAGTGTGTGCTAGTGGAAGTGTCATATGTTGTTCCCACAGCTGGCAACTTCTGATGGGGTTAGAGTACTTCCACGATTCCTCATTTCTACATTATGTTGATGAGCCTATTCAGGTAGCAGAGGTAGAGGATAAACTGCTAGTGAGTTAATAACAAATGGTTATAACAAATTTATTTATTGCTACCATGCAATAAACTACCTTACATTATGCCTAACTTGCCAATGACTGAGACAGAGACAATCATAAACCAGAGAAGAGACATTTGATCCCATTGAGATCTTAGAGCTGGACTCTTTGCTTCTCCACCCAAGATTGGAAGGCATCAGGTTGTATTAAGCTCCACCCAGCCACTAACAATTCTTCAATATTAATCCCTTTCAGAGTAATTAGTTTAAATAACAGAAGTGAAATCTTTAAGTCAGTGAATGGAGTGTCATTTAAGTGAATTATCATAAATAATGCTGACCTCCTTGAGTGATGTTGGCACTTCAACCAATCAGACAAATAGAAAGTATTCCATCATATTTCTGAATTGTGAATTGTAGATGGTGGGAAGGTTCTGGTGTTATTTACTATAGAATCTACTAAACAATATTAAAAAAAAACTTCAGTAATCAAAATAGGATTCCAGTAAAACGGCAAAAGAGCACATTATTTTCTCGTTAAAAATTTATTCTTTCAGAACCTATACTTACTGTGGTTAAAGCAAAGCAGTCATTTTAACAGGCCAAAATACACAAGTTTAAAAAAGCTTGTCTCTCTTATTTAGACAAAGGCAGATGATATTAATTCATATTTCCTGCTTTTGTCTAAGAGAGACAAGCTTTTTTAAACTTGTGTATTTTGGCCTGTTAAAATGACTGTGTATTGCTAACAGTCATTATTCTAAACTTCTGAAAGCATAGATTTCATTAGAAACTTGACAGCTGGGGATATTCCCAGCATTTTCTCACATTTTGGAGATTGCCAGCAACTACATCACACATTTGTGAGAAGGTGTGGCCCCTGCAGAGTTTTAGCATCATCCTTCCTATTAATATTTGCTCTTCAAATTTTAAATCGGAATTTAAACCTTCACAGAAAAGGATAATAATAATAATAATAATAATATAGTAATATGGGGAGGCCATTTGATCAATTTCATCCATATTAGTAGAATTTCAGTGCATCATGGAGGTAAAAGATGTCCTTCTTATATTTGAAATGATAAAGTTGCCAATTTCAAAGAATGTAAAACAACATCGCCGATGTTAAAACGTGGTTTAATAGTCTCCATTGTTAAAGAAAAGTGGAGTGTTACAAGTGGACTGTAATTTTTGTTTAACAAAAAAAAGTTAAAAGAAAAGAAATATAGTTTCACACAAAAGGGATATCTGAGCTCGGCAAACCTTTTCTCTACAACCAAGGGTTATGGAAAAGGGCAGGAAAGTGGGCACGAGTATTGGGAAAGCCATGATCTAAACGGCAGAGCAGGCTCAAAGAGGGTTCAATAGTCTACTCCTTTCCTATTTCTTACAGTTTTGTTATCTTCTCTAACTAATAATGCAAATTTGACTTTTATTTTTAAGTGCCAGAGGTAAACCAATCAAGTTACATTATCGCACATAAAGATGTGCTCCAATTTTCTAAAAAAAATTGTTAAAGCAAAAGTTATGGACAGTAAACTAGGTAAAAAAAAATTTAACATACATAACCTGTCAAGTGATCTTTTGGGAATGGGCATGCATGCTTTACAGATAAGGGAAAAAAATGCAGTGGCTAAAATAAGTATCTCTCTGAATTGGCAACTACTGAGTGATGCTGCTCCCCAGTTCCTCCATTAAGCCCCACTACGTGGATCTGATTTCTTCTTTATTGGCCTGAGTAGAACCCACATCATCTCAGTAATATCAAGCACCTTATGTTGCAAGCTACCGATAATAGCTCACAGCTGAATAAATAAAGCACTGTATTGCATTTAGCCTCCCAGTAGAAACAAAGGTATGAAAATGGTGGGTAACCCATAAGGAAAACGGTCTTTCGCTTTGCTTCTTTTCTTTCAATGAAGATTTAATGCAGCAGACAGTAAGAATTTCTTTCTTAAAATCATTTAACAGTGGAAATGCACACAGCTGGGTGAAGATGACATGCATTTTGTTATTAATGAACCATGTGGAATTAAAAAGTGCTCTGTGCACTATTTGTAGGACACATTAAATGCATTTGCTTTAAGTAATTATTTCCACAATCTTAACTTATTGTTTCAAAAAACATGGTCTTCTACTTAGCCAAAGAAATTACTGCAAATTATTGGCAAGTGCACTCAAATTTGCACACAAGTTGAATTTCAATCTGTACATCATGTCTTCTTCACCATTCAAGAAGGAACCACTTGGAGTCCATATAAGAAATAGGCAACTGTCATGCCAAATGTACGAACAAGTTTTTGGAACGGTCCATGAACATTCAAGGTTCTCATGATTAGTACCTGAAGCATAAGCAGACTGCTGTAGGGTAAATAAAGTCAAGGAGTTAAATGCTTGGCTCACAGATAGGTGCAGGAGTCATCAGTATGGGAGGAAGAAAGGAGCTGTTCCAGTGGAACATACAAATAGCTGGCATCCAAGTTCAGTGGTGAACAGAGAAGACAAATAGAATGTTGGATCTTCAATCAAAAATGAATTGCATCATGAAGTTGGTGAAGTCTTAAAGTTATACAAGGCACTAATTAGACATCAAAGGATACCGAACAGTTTCAGTCCCCTTATCTCAGGCAAGACATACTTGCTCTGGGAGTCAGTCCAGATACAATTCAGGAGGTTGGTCCCAGGTATAAGGGGATTTTCGTATGAGGATAGGTCAAGTAAGTTGGATCTATATTCTTTTAATCTCCAGTGAATGAGAGGTAACCCAATACATTCTTAGAGGGCATAATCTCAGAGTAAGTGATCACCCATTTAAGAGGTCAGTGAATTTCTGCAATTCTTTCACACATAGGGCTATAAAAGTTGTTGGTTATTAAGTCTATTCAAGACTGAGATAGGCAGATTTGTAATTAGTGAGAAAATCAGGGACTGTGGGGAAAAGGAAGGAAGGTAAAGTCAATGATTATCAGATCAACCATGATCTCACCGAATGGCAGAGCTGATTGATAGGTCAAATGGTCTACTTCCGTTCTTATGGATCAAACTGCATGTTTTTAGATGTTGAAATTGAAGAAGTGACTGGGGAATAGGGTCTATAGCTCTCAGATCTACAGAAAATATTAATTCTTAGCCACCAAAAGGACAGCCAAGTGTTGTAGCTCCTTCTTGCCAGATCAGACAAAAATCAATAGAACTATATACCACCCATATAATGTGGGCCAGAGGTCAAATGCTTGTTCTGAGAAACATCAGTAAACATTACAGTTGAACATTTCCTGTGAGACTAAAATATGCAATTAGTCGTGTGATACAAAATCTCATTAAATATATTCTGTAGCGTTGAATCAAAAATCAAACTGATGGGATGGAATAGGGTATTCAAATCTACCAGGAGGAGAGTAAACAGGAGACTAGCATCATCTTCTCTGTGAGCAAGAATCACAGGAGCAGTGTTCTTACTCTGAGGGCTGGACAATCAGAATTGTTCTGAGGAAGGGACACTCGTCTCGAAATGTTAACTTTGCTTTCTTTCTTCAGATGCTGCCAGACCTGCTGAGTTTCCTCCAGCAATTTTGTTTCTGAATTCCAACATCCACAGAAAATACAGTTTTTGGTTTGAAGGACGAGGATCACTGAAGGGTATGGGCCACACTTTAATGAGGGTCACAGATGATGGTGGGGGTAGAGGGGAAGGATGTTTACAACAAAGTTCAATGAATATATAGTTTGCGGTTTGTTTCAGGGTATCTCAGAGAGCACTACGCTAAAAGGAAAGCATCTAGCAAAAGGTACAAGAATTTGCCAGAAGCAAAATGGTTACAATTGTGCCAGTTGGGGAAAGAAATAATTTCTGGGGTTTGGACAGTTTGAATCCATTTTTGATTGTGTTTGTACTGAAAGAACTTCCAATCTCTGCATGTAATATTGTTCATGTATTTTCTGTTTAAGCAGAGACTATTGTTTTAAAAGTACATTTGTAGACTCATATCTGGTGATCAGTAGCGGGTCATTACCATTTACAAAACCAGTAGCTTCAAAAAAGTGTCAACAGCAAGAAATTAGGAAAATGCAGAAAGAGTGAATTCAAAGAAGGATTCTCAACAATCGAGAAAGTTATTTCTGATTTTCCCCTTAAGGTTTAAACTACTTCAGCATCTCAGCAATGAGCTGCAGCGATTATCATGTATTTATATCTCACTACAAGTTTAATTCCTACACACCTCCCAATTCTCTTCTTCTGAGAAAGAAGGCAGAATCAGTGCCTGTAACAATAAGTCATAGCAGTTACCTGGCTGCAGTAGCTATCTGTGATAATGGGAACTGCAGATGCTGGAGAATCCAAGATAATGAAATGTGAGGCTGGATGAACACAGCAGGCCCAGCAGCATCTCAGGAGCACAAAAGCTGACGTTTCGGGCCAAGACCCCTCATCAGAGAGGGGGATGGGGTGAGGGTTCTGGAATAAATAGGGAGAGAGGGAGAGAGGGGGAGGCGGACGGAAGATGGAGAGAAAAGAAGATAGGTGGGTAGGTAGGGAGGGGATAGGTCAGTCCAGGGAAGACAGACAGGTCAAGGAGGTGGGATGAGGTTAGTAGGTAGGAGATGGAGGTGCGGCTTGGGGTGGGAGGAAGGGATGGGTGAGAGGAAGAACAGGTTAAGGAGGCAGAGACAGGCTGGACTGGTTTTGGGATGCAGTGGGTGGAGGGGACGAACTGGGCTGGTTTGGGGATGCGGTGGGGGAAGGGGAGATTTTGAAACTGGTGAAGTCTACATTGATACCATTGGGCTGCAGGGTTCCCAAGCGGAATATATGAGTTACTGTTCCTGCAACCTTCGGGTGGCATCATTGTGGCACTGCAGGAGGCCCATGATGGACATGTCATCTAAAGAATGGGAGGGGGAGTGGAAATGGTTTGCGACTGGGAGTTGCAGTTGTTTATTGCGAACCGAGCGGAGGTGTTCTGCAAAGCGGTCCCCAAGCCTCCGCTTGGTTTCCCCAATGTAGAGGATGCCACACCGGGCACAGTGGATGCAGTATACCACATTGGCAGATGTGCAGGTGAACCTCTGCTTAATGTGGAAAGTCATCTTGGGGCCTGGAATAGGGGTGAGGGAGGAGGTGTGGGGCAAGTGTAGCATTTCCTGCGGTTGCAGGGGAAGGTGCCGGGTGTGGTGGGGCTGGAGGGCAGAGTGGAGTGAACAAGGGAGTCATGGAGAGAGTGGTCTCTCCGGAAAGCAGACAGGAGTGGGGATGGAAAAATGTCTTGGGTGGTGGGGATCGGATTGTAGATGGCGGAAGTGTCGGAGGATGATGCGTTGTATCCGGAGGTTGGTGGGGTGGTGTGTGAGAACAAGGGCGATCCTCTTTGGGCGGTTGTGGCGGGGGCGGGGTGTGAGGGATGTGTTGCGGGAAATGCGGGAGACGCGGTCAAGGGCGATCTCGACCACTGTGGAGGGAAAGTTGCGGTCCTTGAAGAACTTGGACATCTGGGATGTGCGGGAGTGGAATGCCTCATCGTGGGAGCAGATGCGGCGGAGGCGGAGGAATTGCATCCCCAAATTCCATCCCCTATTCCCAATTCCTCCGCCTCCGCCGCATCTGCTCCCACGATGAGGCATTCCACTCCCGCACATCCCAGATGTCCAAGTTCTTCAAGGACCGCAACTTTCCCTCCACAGTGGTCGAGAACGCCCTTGACCGCGTCTCCCGTAACACATCCCTCACACCCCGCCCCCGCCACAACCGCCCAAAGAGGATCCCCCTCATTCTCACACACCACCCCACCAACCTCCAGATACAACGCATCATCCTCCGACACTTCCACCATCTACAATCCGACCCCACCACCCAAGACATTTTTCCATCCCCACCCTTGTCTGCTTTCCGGAGAGACCACTCTCTCCGTGACTCCCTTGTTCGCTCCACTTTGCCCTCCAGCCCCACCACACCCAGCACCTTCCCCTGCAACCGCAGGAAATGCTACTCTTGCCCCACACCTCCTCCCTCACCTCTATCCCAGGCCCCAAGATGACTTTCCACATTAAGCAGAGGTTCACCTGCACATCTGCCAATATGGTATACTGCATCCACTGTACCCAGTGCGGCTTCCTCTACATTGGGGAAACCAAGCGGAGGCTTGGGGACCACTTTGCAGAACACCTCCGCTCAGTTCGCAATAAACAACTGCACCTCCCAGTCGCAAACCATTTCCACTCCCCCTCCCATTCTTTAGATGACATGTCCGTCATGGGCCTCCTGCAGTGCCACAATGATGCCACCCGAAGGTTGCAGGAACGGCAACTCGTATTCCGCTTGGGAACCCTGCAGCCCAATGGTATCAATGTGGACTTCACCAGTTTCAAAATCTCCCCTTCCCCCACCGCATCCCAAAACCAGCCCAGTTCGTCCCCTCCCCCCATTGCACCACACAACCAGCCCAGCTCTTCCCCTCCACCCACTGCATCCCAAAACCAGTCCAACCTGTCTCTGCCTCCCTAACCTGTTCTTCCTCTCACCCATCCCTTCCTCCCACCCCAAGCCGCTCACCCATCTCCTACCTACGACCTCATCCCACCTCCTTGACCTGTCCATCTTCCCTGGACTGACCTATCCCCTCCCTACACCCCCCGCCCCCACCTAAACTCTCCTCTCCACCTATCTTCTTTTCTCTCCATCTTCAGTCCGCCTCCCCCTCTCTCCCTATTTATTCCAGAACCCTCACCCCATCCCTCTCTCTGATGAAGGGCCTTGGCCCGAAACGTCAGCTTTTGTGCTCCTGAGATGCTGCTGGGCCTGCTGTGTTCACCCAGCCTCACATTTCATTATCTTGCAGTAGCTATCTGCTTGATTTGTGGATTCAGACAGCTCAGTCTTCATTAAAATGCTTCATGAACATTGGTGGGTGGAAGAGGGCATTCACCCAAGCCAGCATCAACAAACCACCACCTTCAATAAATCAGAAAGGTCACACATCACTATAGCTCTCTTCTCCATGGAGCTCAGGGACACCCTCACTTGCATCCTACTGCCAGGTTACATTGCACCCAGGGGGACACATGCATCTCACATGCGTACATGGTTTGCAAGCTCTGGCTCTTAGCTTCCTTTCTCAGCATTCACTTGATTACCAGCTTCTGTTACTTGCACAGTTTTTAAGCTGTAACTTAGTCTCTTCAGTACTGCCAAAACATCACAGACAAGGGGTGGAAAGGTTGCTGTCAGTGCTAGGTGCTATGTGAATGCATAATCGATGGCAAGCATTCTGCTTGTGCTTTAACCAAATGGACATGTCTGAAAGTCAAAGGGGCCAATCCTTAGTGGGGTGAAGGGGTAGTATGGTCATTCAAGAGAGAGAGGACTTTTATATTTCTGCAAAGAGACAGAAGGAGAACAACAATGAATGTGGATGGGAGCACATTTAGTGAAAGACAGGCCATTCAAGATTTTGGGGTGAATCCAGTGACAACTGGAAGCTCCAATAGTTTTGAAGTAAGAACTAGTCAAAGGTCGTTAAGTGGACATGCTGCATGTGATGGTAAAAGTTCAGTTGTGAGAAGTTTGGGCAGTGACAGATTAGGAGGAAGTGGTGGCCCTGTGAGATGGGAGAGAAGTTGATGGCAGTTATTTTTGTAGAGCGCAGAAGGTCATTAATTTTCCTCCTGTACCACTGTGTGATCCGTTTAACCTAGGACTTGGCAGTGGCTCAGGTTGGTATCTTGGTCCAAAGTGGCCATGTCTGGTGGTGTGGTTTTTTTTTGAGTCAGCAGGAATAGGTGTTGCTTTTCTCTGCAGCACTCCAATCACCAGCACCTTCAGGTCCCTGTTAACTGAGCATGGCACCAACTTGCCCATATCTTGGGTGGTGCCAGTCAAGAATGACAGTGTGACGGGCAGCTCCTGGCTTGCAGCATCTGAAACCAGGTGCTGCTGTGTTTCAAACATGAAACCTACAGCAGAAGTTACAAAAACCCTAGCAGTGGCACACATTTCCCACCTCTCCTGTTGCCGGATTCCACAAGACAGGCACCAGAGGCCAGTTGTACACAGAGATGAAAATTAAGATAGAAAATAAAACAGAATAGATGCTATGAATCTCAAAATCCAGCCCAAACACAGTCCATCAAACCAAGTTTTAACCCAGGATTGGTCTTTTCCAGTTTTTACATTATTTGGGATCATGACACACCCTCCAGGCTTCAATTCTACATGGTATTTAACAACAAGACCAAAAAAAGGCAACAAACAACAATTTCTGAGGCTGACAATTGCCCAATGAAATAGATGTCATCGGTAAAGAGATCTCCAACTTAATCGGTTCCAAAGAAGAACCATTGGATTTAAATCATTAACTCTCCTTTCACCATGGACACTACCAGATTTGTTCAGTTTTTCTTGCACTGTTTTTATTTTAGTCCAAATTAATTTCACTTAATAGTCATGGTGTCCTATCATATTGGTAGGGAAGTCTTGGTTGTGGGGGAATGGGAATGGGAGGAGTGGATTAGCATACTTCTGTACAAATGGAATGCACTCTTGAAGGCAGGGGAAGTGTATCAATCAGTTGGCACTATGCCAGGCACTGGCCGGCTGGATCTAATAAGTCCCTATTGAATTCACACAAGCCTGGAAGATGTGGTGTCATCACAGTAGATCATGTACTGTATCTTCCAAAGCATTGCAGTTAATATTACAAGGTTACAAACTGATTTTTACTATGTTGTCACAGACTCTTATCTATTCACCAATTTGTGAAGCCAACAGCTGCATGCCACAATTCTACAAAGAGATATTTCACTGACACCTACAAGCCAATGTTTTGTAAGGTTTCAGTTCATGACCTCAGTATTAGTTTTAATCGGACATTGAGAATACACATCCTACCAATTATTGTCAACAACAAATCATAAAGCAGTATGGATGGGCAAGTAGCGTGATGTAATGGTAATGGTTTTGACCTGTGTAGCAGGGAAATAAGGATTGATGTACAGTGATAATAAAATGTGAGGCTGGACGAACACAGCAGGCCCAGCAGCTGACGTTTCAGGCCTAGACCCTTCATCAGATGAAGGGTCTAGGCCCGAAACGTCAGCTTTTATGCTCCTGAGATGCTGCTGGGCCTGCTGTGTTCATCCAGCCTCACATTTTATTATCTTGGATTCTCCAGCATCTGCAGTTCCCATTATCATTGATGTATAGTGACTTCAGTTGACAGACCAATCCCTCATTCCTGCTCAAGTTTGTTTAATGTAGAGCTGTCTGTTTTAATACCTTAATATCTTCACTGTCTTTCAAATGTAAAGAGTTTTCCCACTCAACTGTAGTCTCTCCATTTTAAGATACAAATACTATAGAACACCAAGATTTGAATAACCTTCAGTAATAAACAAAGGGCTTCATGATTTAATATACATTGAGAAATCAAGGGTAAACAATATATATTATTCATTCAATCATTTCTAGAACCTTAAGTCATCTATTATTAACATCTTTTAACTCAATAAGGATCACAAATTTGATAGATTATTAAAATGCCCTAACCATCACTGGATAACTATTTAGAACAGAAAATTACACCCATATTTTACATTTCATGAGGATACAAAACATCTTTTGTAGAATAACATTAGGACCAATTTATACAGAAACAGAATTAATTTTTAAAAAAATCTCCAATAGGGAGGGCTTCTTAATACGTGGATAAGAAATACATTGCCCTCCAAAATACAATTCCCATATCACAAGGGCAATTCTTCTCAACATGGAACACTTGTTCTGTTGTCTGATAAACTTGAATGCAAGCTAATTCTATCATAAACAGGTCACTAGAATGACATCAAGTAAAAACAACAAGCTTTTCAGTTACTCATGGTAAACAAAGGAAGATAAAGGAAAATTGTAATTTTAACAAATGCAACAACTATCAAAGCCAGGCATAAATTTTTCAGTGCCATCAACAAACCCACCACCAAATCTTATCAATACTTACTTCTTTCTTCAATTGCTTTTAACACCAACAGCAACACACACTGAGATGACCCATGACAGGCCTTGCCAAAAACATGCAAGGACTCTATTTGCAGCCATGTGTAATCATTTGTTATTTGCATTATTTTCTAAATTCAGGGGGGTGAAGGTGATTGATCTGAAACAGACTTGCATTTCACAGAGGACTGAGGAAATTAAGTATTTGAGGGTTAATTAATTGCTCTCAGCTGACCAGAAGAGCTTTAACTCAAACCAGAGCACAATGCTTGCTATAACCTTGTTTTATTTAAGTGTTCATAAACAGCATATTGGTTTATTATCCTTAGCATTATTAGCAATTTAGAACAATTTCCATTGGTTTCAGGATTAAAGGGAAACTGCCTGCTTTAAAATAACTTATGAACAAATTTGAGATAACAAAGTGTGGAGCTGAATGAACACAGCAGGCCAAGCAGCATCTCAGGAGCACAAAAGCTGATGTTTCGGGCCTAGACCCTTCATCAGATCATGGTTTTGTGCTCCTAAGATGCTGCTTGGCCTGCTGTGTTCATCCAGCTCCACACTTTGTTATCTCGGATTCTCCAGCATCTGCAGTTCGCATTATCTCTGATACAATTTTAACCTCACTGCAAAGCCTCTTCCAGGGATGCCTAACCTGAAGAAGTTACCCTTCTCTCTCCGGACAAACCTCAGGGAATCTCTCTCCCACTGCAACTCTCTTGACCTCTTAAGCACCTTCGATCCGCCTCCCCCCCTCTCTCCCTATTTATTTCAGAACCCTCTCCCCATTCCTCCATTTCTGATGAAGGGTCTAGGCCCGAAACGTCAGCTTTTGTGCTCCTGAGATGCTGCTTGGCCTGCTGTGTTCATCCAGCTCCACACTTTGTTATCTTGGATTCTCCAGCATCTGCAGTTCCCATTATCTCTTATAAGCAAATTTGTTTTGTTTGCTAGAAAAGTGACTATCTAACCTGAAACATCAATTTTCTTGTTGCTTTGATGCTGCCTGGCTGTGTTCCTCTAGCTCCATACTATGTTATCTGTTTCAAACAGATTACTATTTTTTATTTACATTGATAAATTCAATTAGTGAATGCACCTTTAATTATAACCACGTTAAAAACAATAACTTGTATTTATATACCACCATTATGGTAGTGACACTCCACAAATATCTCCATGAAACCTCAACAAATCAAGGTTGACATGCAGCCACATGAAGATTTTGGGAGAGATGATCAAAGGCTCAGGCAAAGAGATAGGTTTTACGGAATGCCTGAATGGAGAAAAGTCTTTTGATGTACAGGAAGAGATTTTCAGTGGCAAAGATCTGTGAAGATACTGTACAACCCCCAGTTCTGGACCACTTAAAACCAGAGGTATTGAGGGCTTGTATGGTAGAGAGCAGAAAAAGCTATAAAGGAATTTGAAAACAGGAAATAGGCACTTTAAATTCAGGTGTTGCCAGACCAGAAACTAATATACATGTGGCTAATGGGAGAATGAAACTGGCTCTGAGTTAGGATACAAGCAAAACTCCCATCGAAGCTTATTTCAAAACTTCTCAACACTAAAATGATTCCAAAATACGGCACTGACAAATCTGAAGGCACCTCAAGAAGCAGAGATTTCAGATCTTATTAACACAGTGACATTTGTAATTTTTTGAGCAGTACAAAAGGGCTGACTTTTTTTTGGAAAGTCTTAATCTTCTTGCAAGAATGGTCAATTACATGGTTTTATATCAGCTTTTTTGGTTTCCATATTCTGTATTAAAAATGTAGAGCTCAAATTAGTGACATCCCTGAGAATGTCTGAACATGCTTGGTTGCATATAATTTATGGTGCACTCATGCAACAGTGAGACTGATATTTGCAGTACCCTCTAATTTACATCAAAGATAAAGTCATTGCTGTCTTACAGATCATCGGGCCTCTCTCTCACGTGACAGTGACCACTGGTAGTCCTTTAACTTTAGGGCCACCACCTCTCAGGCCAGGGGAGGGGCTGAGAAGGAGAGTTGTTCATGGTAAATCTCAGCTGGCGCAAGAATTGGACCCATGTTGTTAGTGCCATTCTGCATCGCAAACCAACCATTCAGATAACTAAGCTAACTCCTCCTGCACACCTTCCCCTTGTACAGGACCATAAACCATAGAATGCATTGAAAACTCAAAGAATTGTGTCAACAGCTAGAAGGAAGAAACAGCCACTATTATGTAAATTGCATTAGTGGTGGAGCCCTTTAAGATCAGTGGTGCAGGGTGGTGAGAAGACTTCAGGAAAGAAGCCTATGTGCCATGTCCTGATGTTTGGAGTGCTCGTGCTAATTTCATTACAAATATGGTATCTGGCTGGTGATGAAGGATCTAAAGCTCAATCATGGTTTCTTTCATCTCCGGATTTAAAAAAGGCTAATGAATAGTGTCATGATGGCAGTAAATATGCAGCATTGAATTTTAATTTCCATCATCTGATTGTCATACCTGAGCCCTTTCATGGACCAAAATTGTGAAAAAAAAGAAAAAAAATGCCCCTAAAAGGGCTCCAGTGGTCAAATCATCATACGTTGAACATGAGAACGTGAGAAACAGGAGCACAAACAGGTCATTTTGCTCTTCAAGCCTGCCCCACCATTCGGTAAGATCATGACCAATCTGTCCCAGGCCTCAATTCCTCTTTTGTGGCATCACCTCACAGCACTCCATTCATTTACTATTTCAATAATCTATCGATATCCCTGCGCTTTAAATACTTGCAGTGATCTAGCCTCCACAATGCTCAGGTAGAGAATTCCAGACATTCACAACCCTCTTAGAAAAGATACTCCTTTGTGTCTCAGTTAAATGAATGTCTCCTTATTATGTCAACTGTGTCCCCTTGTCTGAGATTCAGAAACATCTTCTCAACACTTACCCTATCAAGTCCCTTCAGAATCCTATAAATTTGAAAAAGACAGCTCCTCATTCTAAGCGCTAATGAATAAAGACCTAACCTTTTTAATTGTTCTCAATAAGTCAACTCCTTGATCCCAGTAATCAGTCCAGCAAATCTCTTTTGAACTGTCTCTAATGACAATACATGCTTTCCTATAAATGGGACATGCTGTACATAGTACTTATACTGCAGCCTCATCTACACCCTACAGAGCTGAAACAAGACTTCTCTATTTTTTAAACTCCATTCCCTGGTAATAAAGGCTAAAACCAAAGTTACCCTCTTAATTACTTACTGCACCTGCAAACTAACATTTTGTGTTTTATGTACAAGAACACCCAGATCCCTCAGTGCTGCACCTTTTGGAGTCTCTCTCGATTTAAATATTAGTCTGTTTTCCAATTCTTATGACCAAAGTGCATGACCTCATGCTTGAAAGAAACTCCATCTGCCAAGTTTTTGCCCATTCACTCACCTATCTATATCCCCTTGCAGACTCAATATGTCCTCATCACAACATACCCTCCCACCTATTGTTGTATCCCCCAACAAATGTGGATATATCACAACCTCTCCACCCCCACCCTGCCTCCCCCTCCAAAGAAAGTCATTTATACACATTCATTTCAAGACAATTGAGGACCTGGGACTGATTCCTGTATCACTCCACTTATTACATATTTCCACCATTAATCCCAAGTTTCTCTGTCTTCTGTGTGTTAACCATTCATCAATACATATTGCAGTGGCATAGTGCTCTAATCACTGGGATGAAAGTCTGAAAAGCGTTCAGTGATGAGGTAGAATCCAACTGTGGCAGATGATGAAAGTTGAATTCAATGAAAATCTGAAATGGAAAGCGCCCCTAATGGTAACCATAATCAATTGTCATATAACCCAGCTGATTTACTAATGATGTTTAGGGAAGGAAATTTGATGTCTTTTCTTGTTCTGGCCTACATGTGACTACAGGCTGCTTCTGAACTTCCCTCTGAAAAGACCCTAGCAAGACATTCAGATCAAGTGACAATGAGGGATGGGTAATAAATGCTGTTCCAGCTGGAGATTTGCACATTTCAAGAACAAATATAAAAACAAAGTAATCCCCAATATTTTGAACCCTTAATATTGTGTAATAACCTTCTATATGGCACTTTATTGAATGACTTTTGGAAATCCCAATAAGCTCCATCTACTGCTTTCCTTTTATTAACTCTGCTTGTAATAAAATCAAGCTGTGGGGAACCCATGTGGAATAAACAAAGCTGTCCACATTGAAAAAACCATTTTTGTAATGGCATTTGAATCAGCAGCAAGAAATTTGCATCTCCATCTGTGCATGATAATTTCACTCACAGTGAGATGCAAGGCTCACTTCCTGCTTAGCCAACTTGAAAAAAAACACGTGAACTAGACTCCAGAATATATAATTGAACTATATTTCAACAAATGCTTTCAAATAGCAGAATGGAAAGAAGGAGCGATGAATCTGAGAGCTCAAACTCTCTCTCCTTCTGCCAGTTTCCTCACTATTTGTGCATTGAACTCACAGTGAGATTAGAAATTAGAAATACAACAATTCTGCTATTGCAAAATCACCGCTATTGCTGAGGATACAGGTCATTGTAAGGTATTGTCAGAGAGAGTTAAACAACTGTAGTCTCAAGTTAAGAAACTAATGCTTCAAGGAGTCTAAGAAATGTTCAACTGTGCAGCCTTTTATCACCTGCCTGCACCAGGAAAACATTTTTAGAAAATTCTTCTTTGAGTTAGTAGATAATAAAATTAATCATTCTTTCATTAAAGAAAACCTTAGTAAATGGTTCCTGTGAACTGTGTGGAAATGCAATCGTTGCCTGCAGAATAAAACAAAATGTTTTGTTGTGATCAACCTCAAGCAAGGATTAAAAAGATTACGTACTCCTTACATGGTCATAACAACAACAAGGAGTAATGGGTGAAATTTTTTTTTGGGAGAGTTGCAAAAACTAATTTCCAAATTCTTGACCTACTTGATTTCTGCAGATTACCTGTCAACTGCTCTATGATCAGTGATCACTGATTAGGGTATATTTTGCAGTGAGTTGTGAAGAAGTGGCTGTATTACTGATCTTAAAGATAGGTGCTCACAAAGACATGGCAATCTCTGTGATGCACATTTCCTTTTATTTCTATAAATTGTAGTCAGTTTCTGAAGCATAGTAATGGCAAGCTCTGAAAGTTTAATTGTTATCACTACAAAAAAAAACTTGATCACACATTTAAAATTTTGATTGAGTAATAATTCACACACTTGCTGTTTATGTAGCTCTGACATGAAGTTTTTTACTTCAACTGACAAACCCCATTTTATAAAGCACAACATGCAATCTTTGATATAAAATGAATACAAAGTAAGTTAAATTTTGTTATTTTACAGTTGACAGAATGAATACAGTGCATAATGGAATGAACTGACATGACACTCGGTGATATACTCCAGATATATGAAGAAAATCACCATTGACTGAATAAAAATAATTTGCGTCAAATATTTCAATAACGTAATTTGCACGAGAGCCTTTTTCTTTGGGGTAAATCAAATGGCTACAGCTCAAGTGACTTTTTACATTACAGACTTACTTTTTGTTCGAAATGGTACCTGGAGGGCAATATTACAACTGGCAGCCTATTTCTTAACGGTTTTTGACTTAAGCAATTGTGCTGAAAGGAAAATTTCACTGCTGATTATGGAGTTCTGCTTTGACACAATAATTTTGAATATGGAAATTCTCCTGTTTAATAAACTGGGAATGTGTTGAGGGGATGGGGAGGAAGTACTCTTTTAAAAAAAAACTTCCTGCAGGCTCTATTATAGACTCACCAGTATTTGTAACTACAACGGTTGCTTCTTGTACAGCATTGAACAAATATATTGCAGCTGCATTTTATTTTAATGTTTTTATTAAATGTCCCGATTGAATCAAACAGGAGCACTTACAATTAGAACATTTGAGAAATGTGCGACAAAAGTAGCAGAAATATTTAATAAATGCCAGCGTTGAATTCAATGCTGGTGCTTACAATATATTTGTAACAGAAGTTGCAATTTTCAGGCTTTATTTAAATGATGATATTGGCAGCATTGTTGTACTTATATCAACATTTCTTGCATTCGATAACATACCAAAGCATTTTACAGAAACTGTTGAAACTGAAGATGTTTGCAGGAATAATGCAAGACTGGATCAGAGAGTTTGGTTTTTAAGAAGGGTTTTAAAGGATAGGGAAGAGGGATAGGGATGTGGTAATGTAGAAGGAATTCCAAAGCTTTGTGCCTATTTGGTTGTAGGGCTTTCTTGCAGTATTAAAGGCGTGAGAATTGAAATTTGAATTTTAATATGATCCTTTTGTCAATTAGCTGATTTCCCTCAGGGCAAAGATGAATTAGGCTTTTTAAATTGTACTAGGTCACACTGCTGCCAGGACAGAATAATGGCAATCATATGTACCCACTTCATGCAGGTGTATGTTATACTGCAGTAACACTGGAGGGACTAGCAGGAATTTGGGTATCATTTCTTTTCTTTCAGCATTCCAGCTCATCATGCTGTAGGAGTTGCTGTCATCATCCTCTTTAATCGTGGGACATTATAGGCTGTGCTTGGTCAACTTGTGGAGGAAAACCACTTACTGGGCAAACTAGAGGAGTCTCTTGTAATTAACAAGATATAGGCTATTGCATGATGGCAATTCATTTAAGTGACATTATTATGGTACGGCCTTGGGCTACCTGGTGAGAAAAGATAAGGACACCGTCAGCGTGCCACAAGTTCAGGTCTCACTTGCTCAAGAGATGTGAGAACAAGTCGATGAAAAATATCTGTACTGATATGATACATACTGATACAGAGACTTTGAGGAGGACAAGGTATTAGGTCACTTTCTGAAAAGTTGTTGATTTCACAATTTCAGGCAATCTGGAGATTTCACTATTCTCATGAAGCATTCCTTCACATTTAAAGACAGATAATTGCTGGGTACAAGACCATTGTTTTTGTTTTTTTCTCCTGACCGTTTGAGGCCTACAGGTCCCTTTATATTAATGAGTTTTAATTTCTTAGATTTCCTTTGCAGACGATGCTTTCTGAGCTGAAACTAAATAATTTCTTCTTTGCACTATTCTAAATCTTCAAACAGAACATTATTTCTTCGAATCATCTTGAATCATTTGACATTGGTCATTTCCTCTCAGTATTGACCATGCTTCATTCAAAATCTGAATGGTTATCTCTAGAGTTAGGCCTTCTTTTGACTGTACTAAACTTGACAAAGGCTCAAGCAATTCCACCAACAGTTCTGTCTCTTATGAATTCTGACTTGAATTCAGCACAGTAGTATTTCAGCAAAGAGGTTGAGATTTCCACTTAAATCATCTGTTGATTACCCTGAGTACTGAACTGTTCAATTGAATCTTGATCTTTCAAGAATTTTAGTTCTAAACTTGAAGTAATAATCAAGGGTTTTCAACATCCATTCAGAAGAATCTATTGTGTATTTTATCCTTGGGAATTCATATCATCAAATGC
Source organism: Stegostoma tigrinum (assembly GCF_030684315.1). NCBI lineage: Eukaryota > Metazoa > Chordata > Chondrichthyes > Orectolobiformes > Stegostomatidae > Stegostoma > Stegostoma tigrinum. The sequence goes on along the minus strand of NC_081367.1, from coordinate 15,591,477 downwards.
TATATTCCAAATTTTGCATCGCAGTGTACTTACTTGTTCATCTTCTAGTTTATCTTATTTTGAAAATTGTTCCATATGTTGGAAATTGATTTCTCCGAGATATCCAATTCGTTGTTCAAGTCAGCCCGTTTCTGAAAATAAGTCTTCCGGGAATTATTATTATTTCTGATGCCATGTCTTCCTAAGATGATTAATATTTTCCTTGCTTAAAATAACTTTATTTTTCAAGAAAAAGCAGTCTTACCGTTCTTTAGCTGCCAGAAGGATTTCCTGTATTATTTTGCTAAAATGGAGCGAACTAAGACAACAACAAACAGGACACATGGATGAGAAACCTATCTAACAGAATAACTCACTGATACTGAGAAAGATGTTCTGAAAGATTTTCCGAAGAAAGGTCCCGACCCGAAACATCAAGCTGTCCTGCTCCTCTGATGCTGCTTGGCCTGCTGTGTTTATCCAGCTTCACACCGTGTTATCCCTCTCAGACCCATTGTTTCCCTACCAGGCATATCTTCACAAACTGGCCAAGGACCTACTACAGAGATTGAAACACCTAATAGGTGGATCACCCCAATCTATCCACTCAACCCAAGATTTCCTCAATACCCTCAAGGATGTAAAAATCAGCAAAAAACAAGATTATGGTATCCTTTCATGATACAGCTTTATTCACATCAATCAACACCACTAGCCAAAGAAACAGTGGCCACATTACTCGAGAAGACAGCAACACAGCGCAGCAGCTCAGTCAGCAAGGACAACATACTTAATTTACTAGACTTGTGCCTCACCACACACTTCGTCCTTAATAGTCAGATACACAAAGAGATCAATGGTACACAATAGGGTCACCCATCTCAGGACTCATTGTAGAAACAGTCATACAAAGACTAATACTCATCACCTTCCCTCACATTCAACCTAAACTATGGATTCAGTATGTAGACAACACATTTGTCATTATTAAATGCAACAAATTAGAAGAGACCCACCACCAAGAGCACATTCACAGGGATTAAATTCACAAGGGAAGAAAAAAACAACAATCGACTTCCGTTTCTGGATGTTAAAGTAGAACAATTGACAGATAGGGAGTTCCAAACCTCAGAATACAGTAAAGAAACCTAAACAGATCAAATCCTCAACAGCAACCACCCTAACGTCAGGACACACTGCAACACTTCAGAACTATGCAGGGAAGAGGAAGAACACATATACAAGATTCTTGCTTTAAACAGATATCCCCACAACTTCATCCACAGGTACCGACAAAACAGACCACAGCAGGGGAACACAGTACGCCCTAACACACCGATCACACTGCCCTACATCAAGAACATATCAGGACTGATAACAAGACTTCTAAGACCACTAGGAATCATGGTAGCACACAAGCCCACAGCGACTCTACAACAAACACTTACAAGGATTAAAGATCCCATTCCCACATGCAGAACCAACATGGTTTACAAAGTACCAGGCAACAAACTGCCACAAACATAACATCAGGCATAAAGGAAGGAAACTAGCCATCAAAATACACAAACATCACCTAGCAGCAAAATGGCTCAATGAACTCTCCTTAATATCGGTGTACTCAGACAATGAAGGCCATCAGTTTAACTGGGACAAAGTAACCATAGTAGCCCAAGCCAAACATATTCACGCATGGGAATTTCTAGAGGCATGGTTCTCTGCCCGTAATGCCATCAACAAACATATAGAATCGGACCCCATGTGCAAACCTGTACAGATGAAAACCGGAAATGACACTACTCACCATAACAGATCGGACAGTATAAATTCCAAGTGGAGTAGAATAACATCGCTTCAGCGGAGGCTCCACTGATGACATCACCTAGCATGGTAATGAAATGTATGAACAAAAACAAGCCAGCTGTACGTCAATAACCTCAAGATTCTACCTTTCTGGCAAGATTTTTCAAACCTTCAGCTTTTACCTGTTTCTGACTGTGCTGTGTGATCTGGTGAATTAAAGCTGAGTCTGAAGATCTCCTAGAATGGCTCACCCTGTGTTGAATGAGCAGGCAAATCCCAACCACTACCTAGCATGTTGTATGAGAATGTAAGCTCACTGCTGCTTATAATGAGGGTGCTGCAACCATCCATTCATTTTACTTGAGGAAATGACAGAGCCGGCTTCATCCATTGTACTTGAGGAAAACCACTTCCTGCTCCAACTAGAGGAGAGTCAATTCACACATTTTCTTGCAACTTAGCAACTAGTTACAGAATAGATTGATATGATAGACATTGTTACAGAGACTAATAGGTCAGATGTTTGGACTCACTGTTTTGGGATCCTAAAATTTTCTGACCCCAAGACCACACAACATAAATGACTCAGCTTAGTGTGAACCCTTTCAGATGCTTTGCTCCTATGTATAACAATCTTGCTTGTCCCTCATCTCTTACAGATATTTTGCATGGGTGTGGGCAAGTGCCGAAAGCTCCTATCTCCATTTCTAGTGGAGGATTTGAACACACCCAAAATGTGGTATGTGGACTCATTTCTGTTTTTTTGCCTTTTGCTGAAATACATGCAGAAATTTGGGCTTGTATAAATTAAGGAACTTGGAAATATGCTTGTTTGTAGGATTTCTTAGCACAGCAGGAGTCTTTTCAGCTCGTCATGCCTCTGTTGATTTTATGAAAATGCTACCAATAAGCCCCATTCCATCAGACCTTTTCTTTAACCTTGAATTTTTTTTCTCCATTTTAAATATAGATTTAACTCACTTTTGTCCATCACTATTGAAACAATTTCCAGTATCCTGTCAGTGAGTGCATTGCAGATGTGAACAAAGACCTGAGTAAAAGAAATTATCTCGTTATGACTCTGGTCACTTGGAAGCACTATGGTGAAGGAATTTATAATTTCTTTCCGTGTCAATGGAATCTGTAATTGGGCTTGAAATGTTTGAAAAATGCTTTTGGTTTCATCCATTTTATAGGGAATAACTCTTACTTTCTTGCAAAAGAAGTACAGGTCCATGTGACCTGCTGAGCTGTGACCACAGGAAAATCCAGCAAACATGTGAAAGCCCTTTGCCTGCAAGAGACTAAAGGTTTAGCTCACCTTTGAACATGCCAGAATGAATTTGTAACTGTTGTGTGGACATTCACCCTGCGTTGTCGAGAGAAAATGAAATAAAAGTTTCTCCATGACTGACTACCATGAAATAAACCACTTACATCTGACCATACCAACCACAACCCTCAGGGCTTACACAATGTAATGTCATGGTGGTATAACATTTTTGTGGACCACCCCTGTGGAAGGGTTGGTTTGATGTGGTTACTTTTTGAGATGTTAAACATGACTACTTTGGATGAAACAGTTTTTGTCTTTTAGTCAAAATATGCTTGCATATGTTTGGATTGTTTGGTACCTCCTAATTTGGTTTCTGCTCAAATAGTGCAGGTTTATTTAAATTGTATGCACCATCCTAGATTTCATATTTGCTCAGATTTTCCTTGTAACAAGTTAACAGAAAGTAGTACAGAAGCAGGGGTAGAATGTAACAGACGGAAGGGAATTAATTAACAAGGATGTGAGATGAACAAGAACTTAGTGCAATAACTTTTTTTTGGAAACTTTAATGAAATGTGATGTCCCAAGATACTTCTCAGAGCTATAATTAGATAAGTATTTGAGATCAAGCTAAAGACGAAAATCTTGGGAGAAAGCTTTGTTCAAGTGAACATGTTTTAACGGAAATTTTAAGGCAAGGCAGAGGTGGAGAGGCAGAAATGTTTAAGGAACTATAAACGTTAAGCCTCAACTACTGACAATACAATTGGCAATGTCAGGGCACAAAAAGTGACGGATGAACAGGAAGCTGAATTTGAAGGTATGGGGAGGTCAGAAATCGGAATGAGTGGTAGGGCTATAATTATTTACAATTTACAAAAATGACTTGGATGAGGAAAGTAAAATATACTACAGTCAAGTTTGTGGATGAAGCAAAAATATATGGGACTAAAAAATTTGAGAATTTGATGAGTCTACAGAGGGACGTAGATAGTTTAAGTGAATGGGGAAAACGTGGTTGACTGAATATCATGGAGGAAAATGTGAGGTAATGCACTTGAGGTGGAAGCATTGAGGAGCTTAATATTATTGAAATGGGGAAAAACTGCTTCAGAACAAAGGGATTTTGGAGTTTGCATCCATGAATAACAAAAAGCTAGCATCTAAGTGCAATGGAAAATTAAGAAGGGCAATGGAATGTTAGCCTTTATTTCAAAGCAAATGAAATATAAAAATAGGGAGAATTTGATAAAACTGTACAAGGGAATAGTCGGACAACAGTTGGAATACTGTGAACGGTGTAGGGCTCCTTATCTCAGGAAAGATTACACAGACATGAGCGACAGCCCAGAGAACATTCATGAAGCTGACACCAGGACGGGAGGGGTAATGGGAACTGCAGATGCTGGAGATTCCAAGATAATAAAATGTGAGGCTGGATGAACACAGCAGGCCAAGCAGCATCTCAGGAGCACAAAAGCTGACGTTTCGGGCCTAGACCCTTCATCAGAGAGGGGGATGGGGGGAGGGAACTGGAATAAATAGGGAGAGAGGGGGAGGCGGACCGAAGATGGAGAGTAAAGAAGATAGGTGGAGAAAGTGTAGGTGGGGAGGTAGGGAGGGGATAGGTCAGTCCAGGGAAGACGGACAGGTCAAGGAGGTGGGATGAGGTTAGTAGGTAGCGGGGGGTGCGGCTTGGGGTGGGAGGAAGGGATGGGTGAGAGGAAGAACCGGTTAGGGAGGCAGAGACAGGTTGGACTGGTTTTGGGATGCAGTGGGTGGGGGGGAGGAGCTGGGCTGGTTGTGTGGTGCAGTGGGGGGAGGGGATGAACTGGGCTGGTTTAGGGATACAGTAGGGGAAGGGGAGATTTTGAAACTGGTGAAGTCCACATTGATACCATATGGCTGCAGGGTTCCCAGGCGGAATATGAGTTGCTGTTCCTGCAACCTTCGGGTGGCATCATTGTGGCAGTGCAGGAGGCCCATGATGGACATGTCATCAAGAGAATGGGAGGGGGAGTGGAAATGGTTTGCGACTGGGAGGTGCAGTTGTTTGTTGCGAACTGAGCAGAGGTGTTCTGTAAAGCGGTCCCCAATGTAGAGGAAGCCGCACCGGGTACAGTGGATGCAGTACACTGCATCCACTGTACCCGGTGCGGCTTCCTCTACATTGGGGAAACCAAGCGGAGGCTTGGGGACCGCTTTGCAGAACACCTCCGCTCAGTTCGCAACAAACAACTGCACCTCGCTACCTACTAACCTCATCCACCTCCTTGACCTGTCCGTCTTCCCTGGACTGACCTATCCCCTCCCTACCTCCCCACCTACACTCTCTCCACCTATCTTCTTTACTCTCCATCTTCGGTCCGCCTCCCCCTCTCTCCCTATTTATTCCAGTTCCCTCCCCCCATCCCCCTCTCTGATGAAGGGTCTAGGCCCGAAACGTCAGCTTTTGTGCTCCTGAGATGCTGCTTGGACTGCTGTGTTCATCCAGCCTCACATTTTATTAACCAGGACGGGAGGGATTGTCTTGTGAGAAGAGGTTGAGTAGGTTGGGCCTATACACATTGGAATTTACTAAGAATGACAGACCACCTTCTTGAAACATGCAAGATTCTTAGGGGACTTGATAAAGTCAATGCAGAAGATTGTTTCCCCTTTGAGTGAATCTAAGACTATATGGTACAATGTCAGAATAAGGGGTTGCACATTTCAGACAGAGATGAGGAGGAATCTCTTTTCTTGAAGGTAGTGAAGCATGAGGTTCTTTATCATAGAGGGCTGCGAGGTTGGATTGTTGTGTATTCAGTCAATACATTTAAACCAGGAAGGGAACAAAGAGTGAGAGGGAAAAGGCAGCAAAGTGGAGTTGCAGATTATCAGATCAGTCTCCACTAATGACAGAGCAGACTCGATGGGCTGAATGGCCTACTTCTGTTTCGATGTCTTCTCAGACAAGTCATATTCATGTATGTCCATTTGGACCTGGCACTAAATGGAACTGGTCTAATTGACCAGTTTGGTTTAATGTAAGATGTCGCTTTAAAAGTTGGAAGGCGTGATTTGCTGCACTAAAATAGCTGAACCATACAACTCCTGTTTCTAATGTCCGGCCCTGGCATCATCAGCCTGAAAAGTGTGCATGAATAAAGAAAATTTAATCATAGCCATAATTTATCGGAAGAAACGATCAAATCAGAGAACTATTATGGATGTTAATTGCAACATGAAGAAGATCATAAAATTTATTTTTGAGTAAAATATACTGTTGAAATGACAATTAAATGCTAACTGGCATTGTCAGTACCTTCAAATCTGCAGGAGTTATATAAACATTTTGAATCACAGACTAAGCTTTCTACATCACACTATGCCTATGGATTAACTCCTGAGACAGAAATGCTTTTGATACAATGATTCAGAAGGTCAGGGAACTGATCCACACTGAAATTCAAGCTTAACAGTTGACAAGACAAGAACATGACAGTTGACCTCGGGTCAAAGCTGTTTGACTAAACACATTTTTGTGGCTTTCACTGTGGCTACAGTTTGAGCAATATGTATTTATTTAAATAAGAAGCAGCTGTGAAAGACATTCTCACAAGCTGACAAATGAATCCCGTTCTTTGTGGTGACCAGAAGTGAAAAGTAGTCTTGATTATTAAATCTGCTGAAACACATACTTGTATGATATTGATGGTGCAACTTTGGGGGATGGCAAAAATGATGAAATTGGATTTGCTGTCCATTCTACAACCCCCTTGCCTTTGTAATCATTGTGTGTCATTCTGTACAGTTTACACAAAAACAGGAAATGCTGCAAGTTTTCCAAAGTTCTGGCAGTTGGTAGAGAAATGTCTCAGCCTGATGATACTGCATCATTTACTTTGAAAACTGCTTGATAAAAGTGTATTGGATCCATTTGTTATGAAGTTAATCCAAATTGAATTTAAACACTGTTCCTAAGCTGAGTGACTGATAGCTGGTTGCTGGTGTCTGCATTCCAAAACCAACTACTGACTTCTTTAAGAAGGAAGCAAGGTTTTCTAGACAAAAGGGGGATAAATAGGTTTTTAAACTATGAATCTGATTAAAAGTGGAGCATTTAATCATAATCACACAATCACAGCTACAGACAACAATAGTTCCTAAAGCACATCAGAAGGGCATTCCCTCATGACCATAAGAACATAAGAAATAGGAACAGGAATAGGCCATTCTGCTCCTCATGCTAGCTCCAACATTCAACAGGATCATGACTGATCCAGCATTCCTCACATCTGCTTTTCTGCATTTTCTCCGTTACACTTGATTTGCCTACTGGACATGCATCTGTCGACCTCAGCTTTTAGTATACACAGGCACTTTGCCCCCACAGCTGTCTGTGGTAAGGAGCTCCAAATATATTCCCAACCCTCTGAGAAAAGAAGTTCCTCCTCATCTCAGTCTCAAATTGGTATTCCTTTATTCTGACATCATGCCCTCTGGTCCTAGGCTGTCCTATAAGGGAAATCCTTTCAAGAATTACCTTGTCAAGTCCCATAAGAAGCCCATATATTTTTCAATGAGATCACCTCTCATTCTTCTAATCTCCAGTGAGCAGAATTCCAGCCTGTTCAGGTTTTGCTCATAACACAAACCACTATACGAGGATTAACCTAGACAACCTTCTCTGAGCTGCTTCTAATTAAAGAATTCCATTCCTCAAATAAGGGAACAAAAACTGCTCACAGTGCTCCAAATATGATTTCACCAGTACCTTGTACGGTTGCGGCAAGACTTCTGTTGCCTTACACTCCAATATTCTTGAAATGAGAGCCAATCTTCCATTACCCTTCCTGGTTACCTGCTGCACCTGTGTGCTAGCTTCCTGTGTTTCATATGTAAGTACCTGTGTCCCCTTTGTGTTTCAGCTTTCAGCAATTTTTCTCCATTTAATAAATTGTTTTGTGTCTGCTGCAGACTGTCAATGAGAAATTGATTGTTATGATCACTCAACACAACAGTTCAGTGTCATGCGACTACCAGGTCAGCAGCGAGTGGAATAAGGAGACTTTAACAAGTAATTCCAGTGTTCCTAAAGCCAAATGTTTCTATTGTATCTTTTCATCCAGATCAGGCAGAGTGGTAGTACCTAGAATGTAACATTGGGTCAGCTACTGTTCTGTTGACATTGGTGCTCTGGATGCCATGCATAGGAACTCGAATTGGATAGTCACAATGACCAGGAGTGGGACAATACTTGTAGTGCATATATTGGGGTAATATGATACACACAGGAGCCTGACTGCAAATATGTGGCATAAATGGCCATTGAACAGCCTAACTAATTATGTAAGATGAATTACAGCATGGTCTATGCATTGGTTGGTGGGGTTCCCAATCCTCCAGAATTGACTTCAGGTCTCCAGAGATTTAAGATTAACCTGGCATGGTGCTGCCAACAATTTGTTGCAATTCAAAGTGGAATTATGAGAAATTGTGCAGGGTCATTTCTGTTCCCTTTGAATAGTGTCAGTTATTTGTAATAATGATTCTTGACTGTCAATTAATCCAGCTTACCCAAGAGTATATTCACTGTTCTGAACATTACGTACCAGAATGTTGAATGCTTCAAGTAACCAAGGTCAGCAATGTGAGAATGGGATGTTTGGAGTCAGGAGATGATGTGATGAAACCTCCAGGAAGATGTAATTGGAGCTCACAGTCCGAGCGACCACCCGTCATTCTCTTCAATGCAGCAAATGGCTAAGTTGTACTTCTAGGCTTCTTACAGGGACTTTACCATCTAAGCAAAAACATTTCTACTCTTATTTTGACATGTAAGCCTGAGCTCTTTAGCGGAATCAATCGTTGCTTAATGAAACTAAAATACAGCTATATAAAACTTAGTTAGTAATTGTACAAGATAGCAGTTGCAAAATAATAGTCCAAGTACTAGCGATAATTGGCATTGAATTGCTACCAATAGCTCATTTATCATTCCTCATTCTTTCTGCTATAAAACCAATGGCTTTCATGTGTCTCTGTTATTACCTGATAGAATTTTTAAAAATTCTTTCTTACTGTTGATTTCATGTGATTTTACGTTAATTAAAAGGTATGAAGTTATCCTTATTATTGATTATGACATGGGAAATCTGAAGTGAAACACGTGAGATTTGCTAAAATCAATATGGATGATTCGTACAATGCAGAAAAGAATATCTGAATTGCAATTTGAGCTAAAATATTCTGTTCTTACACAAACCTTTGCTCTATTAATGCTAATAATTATTCAGAGAGGAGATATGACAGAGGCCAATTGGTCATGGAGTCATTACAGTACAGAATAAGGAAATTTGGCCCACCAAGTCAATGCTTGTTTCTTGCAGAACAATATAATGGGTCCCATCTTACCCTTTAAACATTTCAGGGATAATTTGCTCTTGTTGTTCAATTTCCTTTTGAAATTATTCTCCACCCCTACTTCCATTACAATGAGAGGCAATGAGTTTCAGGTGTTTACTAATCATTGTGTGAAAATGTTCTTCCCTGCACTCCCCTGTGTTTCTCACCCAGATTCTTAGAAATACATTTACTGGAAGCTGTAGGAACAGCTCTTTATCTGCATGCAACAAATCTCTCCACGATGTGCTTTGCTCCAACAATACATTTCTTCGAAATAACCTTGTAGCCAATATTCCTTATCCCTGGAAATCTTCTGATAAATCTCCAGTCCATGCTGTCAATGACCTTCTCATCTGTATGAAAGTATGTTGACAGTTATTGGATGCATTATTTTGCTCGTGGCCAAACAAGAGATTTGTTCAAATTCTGAGACTTCCCTGCTTGTGTGTTCATTTCTGAAGCCTGAGGTTCAATGTTCTTTGATGACATTTCTCTCAACATATATTATCACTTTTAAAGATTACAAATATGAATCCTTAAGCCCCTTTGCTTCTACATGGATTTTACAATTGCACCATTTAATCTATTATGATTCTCCTTGTTGCTTCTGCAATGTGTATCACCCTTATATCTTTCTGCATTAAATTCTATCTGCCGCTTGTTCTTTTTATTTTGTTGACTTATGTATTTTCCGTTCTAATTTATTGGTACCTTCCTTACTTTTGCCCACGATGCCAAGTTTGGACCAATTGTCAAAGTTCAAAGTTTTACCCTCCCTTTCAGTATCCATGCCTCTGAATGTTTAAAATAAAACAAAGAACTGTGGATGCTGGAAATCTGAAACAAAAACAGAAATTGCTGAAGAAATTTACCAGCACCTGCAGCATCTATGCTGAGAGAACTGAGTTAATGTTTTCAGTCTAGTAACTCTCAACTGATGCTGTCAGATATGTTGAGTTTATCCAGAAACTTCTGTTTTTGTCTTTGAATCTTTTGTTTTCTAAGTGAGCACTAGGCTTTCTTCATGTCATAAACAGAAAAGCTTTTATTTTATGTTGAAATTCTCTTTTAATGAGAAACAGGGAGACGACTCTTCTCCATAATTAGTAACCCACAAACAAAATGGAACGAATGTACAACTTTAAACCATACAATTTTTGGGAAAGCAATTTCGTTAGTGGGTTGTTAATTACACAACAAATACAAAAATTATCCTACTTTTAATTCAAATGATTGCACCCAATTTCAGGCTAGGCACTGATTTTCCAGACTGGGCTGTGTCTGGATTGTACCAGAATGAGGTCAGTCAAGCAATGCATGTAAATAGATTCACTGTAATAGATTTATTGTCAATATACTTGTGTTATTGGGATGAATGTCAAATCTGCATATAAATCATAATCTGTAAAACTAGGGATTAAAATTGTGTTTCTGATGTGTCGAACTTAAACATTAATTTGCTGGCATAATAAGTGACTACATTTCAAAATATATATAATTTAATCAAAGTACTTAACAGCAAAATAAATCATGTTGAATCCAATTCTGCACTGAAATGGACCTGAGGTAAATTACCAGAGAGGTAAGACAGTTCTGCCTGTGAATGCAAGATATTCTGTAGAACAAAATGGCAGCATTGAGCATCTTTGGCTCCCAGCAAGATTTTCTTCTTCACAAATGGTCTTTCAGGATCTGGAAAAACTTGCTTTTGCTCTGGTCAAGAAGTTCCTAAATGGCTAACAAGTCTAATATGCACTCTATAGGCTGTGCCATACATGGGGCAAGTGTTGTTTGACATGTCAGCCAAACAGGTTGTTTAGAGGTTTTTGCACTCCCTTTGAGAAGTTGATTTCACCGGTGCATGTTCCTGACAAAGCTTCTCAATGTGTTTGATGCCTTCGCACATGATCCTTCCCCATTTTGGTTGTTCATAAGCCATGGTCTTTCTGGGAGCCAGAGAACAAGTTTGAACTCTTTATAAATGTTTTCTGCTGTCCTTCTAAGTTCCAAGTCACCAGGAGAATGTTTTGAATATGGAGCTACAGTTCTGGCGGGGATTGTGAAATTGGGACTACTTCCAAATCGCAAAAGAGAATTTTAATTATTTAACAGATTTTCAAAATTTTGTGGGACTTCGGTAACAAGAAGGGAGAAATTCCCAAGAAGCATTAATTCCAAGGGATGATCCATGTAAAATTGTTACTTTAAGGATGTGGGGAAAGAGGTATGAAATACTTTTTGCAGAGTGTTTTGGAACATGACAGCTGTACACTGTTAACCATGGAAGTCCTCATCACAAACAGCCAGTTTCATAATTAACAACAAAATAACTACTTATTGTGAATAAACTTTTTCTTTAACAACTAATAAAATACTAATTTACTACTGTGCAGCTTGAACTATATCCTGCTCTCAAAACACAACTTTCATTCACGAATAAGACAGACCATAAAAAATGTCTGTCAGGCATATTATTAGAGGAAAAAAAATTAGACAGCAAAAACAAATTCCGTACATCAAAGGTTCAGGCCACCAGAGTGGAGAGTTATCTCTCTCAGAGATAGAAAGAACTGCAGATGCTGCAGTCAGAGATGACACAGTGTGGAGCTGGAGGAACATAGCAGGCCAGGCAGCATCAGAGGAGTAGGAAAGCTGATGCTTCGGGACAGGACTCTTCTTCAAAAATTTATGACCCGAAACATCAACTTTCCCACTCCTAAATTTCTGAAGAAGGGTCCCCAACCAAAATGTCAACTTTTCTGCCTCTCTGATGCAGCCTGGCCTGCTGTGTTCCTCCAGCTCCACATTACATTATCAGTTATCTCTCGCAGTTCTTTTGATTTCTTTCAGTGATAGTGACATGATGCTGTCTGCAGAATGATAGTCGATCTTTAATTTAATAACTGGTTGAGTGGCCCCACATCTTTTTTTGAATTTTATTTCTTTGGTCAGAGTCTAAGATTTTTTTTCTGTTTTTTTTCACTCATAGCTAAAGATGGCAAACAGATCCTTCTTGTTGCAAGCTTCTGGATGTCTTCAAGTGCACTGCACTCACAGATCTGCAACAGGCTGAAACTGGACTAATTCAAAGGCTACCATGAGCCAGTTTTTCCTCAGCTCAAGCATTCCCGGTATCACTCTGTCTCTGAGTATCCACCTCTATGCTCTAAAAAGTAACACAGTCTTATATCGCTAATGTGTATACTGCACAACTCCTCTCCTGGTAGTTTTAAGCTATATAGCACTGTCCACCTTCAATTTCCCAGTTTACAGTCGAAAAGGTAAAACAATGGTTCCTTATACCATTTCCAATTCCCACGAAAGGATCAAAAACCAAAACAGAAACAAAAAAAACCCACTTGCTGCACCCCATCAGTTTTCCCCAATACAGGTCTTTTTTTTCATCTGATGATAATTTTTGATGTCTAATTAAATTAATCACTAACTGCGATGTGAATGAATACTGGACTCTTTGTGTGTTATGTGTCCAATTCACTGCAAATATTTCACCAACTCTGGCAGTCCAGGGCACTTTGTGCAAGTAATTTTGAGTGTCTGATTTCCTTATGACATGGAGGCCATTTTCTCACTGTTGTAAATTCTCCACCCAGTTTGAGTTTTGACAGAAATTACTGAAAGAACATTTTGAATAATTTTCATCTTGATTACTCAAATAGTGTTTCCGAGCTGTATCAAAATCACAAATTCAGTGTATTCAATCAACTAAACACACCAGATGATTTCTCCGTTAGGCTAAAAGCCTCCCACCATGTTGTGGAATTAAAAACCAATTCAACCAGGTTTAAAAACTGAATCGTTAGTAAGGCACAAAGGAAACAAACTGCCATTTAAAATTTATCATTTGGTTTATAAAAGATTTTTACAGTGTTGTTTTTTTCATTATAAATTATAGCAGTAAACCTATCGATCTTTCATACATTGCTGAGTGCTAAACTTTCACAACGTAAATCTTGTCTGCACCATCATCACTTCATTAGTATAAATGACCACCTTTGAAAAATGTGAATGCGGAAATAAATGGCTAGGCTAATTAACTGCTATTTGTGAAATAACATATAACCAAGTCCCCTGTCAGATGTTATGTTTATTAAGGTAGAGGCCACAGTCTTAAACAGGACCACATATAATTCAAGGCATTTTATGTTAGGTTATACTGCCTGATTGTATTAAATATTAAAAGGCTTTTCAATTACTGAAAACTATCTAATCCCAAGTCCTGTATAAAATGAGTACTTTTTTTATATATGTGACAGAGCAACATCAACATTTTGGAAATGAAGTGATTTGTATCAGTAATCCTAACCTTCAGTGAAAAATTATTGATCAGCAAGGAAACTCAAAGAGCTTATTGTTTCACTTTCAACAGAAATAACTAGTTTTGGAAGATTCCTTCTTACAAGTACAACTAACAGAATGGGATCATCATTTGGGTGACTGATCTTCAGCTAATTGAGCGGATGTCTGTTATTTGTAATGTAACAAGATTAGTGTCTGTTCAAATGGTGACATTGCACTCCCTGTTCGACATTGAATTCAAGCTAAGCAAAGTTTCTACTGTCAATTTCTCATGATTGTTTTCAAAAACCCCTGAGTTTTCACCCCTCTTTATCCTTGAAAATTTGTTTTGGGCAACTTATTTATATTCTTCCCAAATTGGTCGCTGAGCATGCCAGATTATAATCACACCAGCCCTGCCAACCATGCTTTCAGTTGCTGAAACCGGAAATTATGGAACTCCCTCCCTAAAAGTCTCTGTCTCTTTCACTCTCTTTCTTTCTTTAAGTTCCTTGCAAAATCCATCACTTTGACTGATTGTGCTACATTTTATGAAATAACACACCTGTAAAGTGTGTTACGGGTGGCACGGTGGCTCAGTGGTTAACATTGCAGCCTCACAGCACCAGAGACCCAGGTTCGATTCCAGCCTTGGGTGACTGTCTTTGCAGAGTTTGTACATTCTCGCCGTGTCTGCATGGGTTTCCTCAGATACTCTGGCTTCCTCCCACAGCCCAAAGATGTGTGGGGTAGGTGGATTGGCCATGCTAAATTGTGTGCAGTGTTCAGGGGTATGTGGGTTTTAGGGGGATGGTTCTAGGTGGGATGCTCCAAGGGTCAGTGTGGACTTGTTGGGCCAAAGGGCCTGTTTCCACACAGTAGGGAATCTAAAGCAACTGAAAAGTTTTTCAATGAACAAGGTGCTCTATAAATGCAGGTTTGGAGTTGGTTTTGAATGAAGATGCTTCTGGACATTCTTGGATCAGTAAAAATATCGGTCATCCATTATTAAGATGATATTCAGAAGTATTGTCTACAAAGATGTCGAAGTATCATCTCCAGAAAACAGGTGACAGAATATGACCAGCTCATAATGGACTATCTACAAACTGTATGAATGAAAGCACAAGACTAAGGTATTACTTGTTACTACATACAAAATGCAGGTCCAGGCCTTCATATATTTTATGGGACATGCATATGTATATTATATTGCGCATATCATAACCATTTTAGTTGGCAGCTTCTGTTTTTGCACATGAATTAAACATAGTTCCACAAAATAAATTAACAATCAGTCATGTTGTTACTTTGGGGGAAAAGGAGATCTACATTTACATATCTTACCAGTGTTAGAATTGTCTCAAAACAGAATAAATTGGAGAACAATTATAGAAATATATCAGCAAACATCAGAATACTTGAGACTTCGAGAACATATCGTTGTCCTGGATTATACTTAGCCAGTTTGATATTGGAAGGTGTAGAGCTGGATGAACACAGCAGGCCAAGCAGCATCAGGGGGAAACGAAAGCTGACATTTCGGGTCGAGATTTTCTGAAGAAAGGTCTCGACCCGAAATGTCAGCTTTCCTGCCCCTCTGATGCTGCTTGGCCTGCTGTGTTCATAGAAAATAGAACATAGGACAGTCCAGCACAGTACAGGCCCTTCGGCCCACGATGTACTGAATTTTTACCCAAAACATAAGGTCAATCTAACCTCCACCGGTACCTTATACTATCATCCATATGCCCATCTAATAGCCGCTTAAATGCCCATAATGAGGCCAACTCCACAACCCTCGCCGGCAATGCAATCCACGCCCCTACCATTCTCTGAGTAAAGAACCATCTCCCCGATATCTACTTCCTTTCACTTTAAAACTATGTCCCCTTGTAAAAGCTACCTCCACCCTAGGAAAAAGTCTCTGGCTGTCTACTCTATCTATACCTCTGATCATTTTGTACACCTCTATCAAGTCACTTGTCATCCTTCGTCATTCTAAAGAGAAAAGCCCTAGCTCTTTCAAACTTTCCGCCTAAGACCTTCCCTCCATTCCAGGCAACATCCTGGTAAATGAGAGGCCAAGCAGCATCAGAGTTCATCCAGCTCTACATTGTGTTATCTCAGATTCTCCAGCATCGGCAGTTCCTATCAAGTCAACATCCTGGTAAATCTCCTCTGTTCCTTTTCCAACGCTTCCACATCTTTCCTGCAATGAGGTGACCAGAACTGGACACAGTACTCCAGGTGTGGCTGAACAAGGCCCATCCAGCTCTACATCTTGTTATCTCAGATTCTACAGCATCGGCAGTTCCTACTATCTCTGATATTGGAAGGATTGTAATTCAATTTCATTGTTCCTTGAACATCCTGCTGACAGAAGTTTCAGTGCTGTTGTTGATGAAAATTGACAAACAAATTTCTCATAAATCACTGAAGATCCAGAATTATTTGTTTTTAAAATGTATTCACCTCTAATTTCATGCTTCATTGAACTTACTCATGATGCACAACTAATGATGGAAATTCTTAGCTATTAAGGGTAAATGGCATTTTAGTAATATCCTTCCATTTTAGACATCTGTTAGTCTCCTCTAATTTCTTTGGACTCTGCTCAAATGTGCTTGTCCTCGCTGGTTATTGCAAATATTATTGAGGTAATACTGAATGCATTACTGAATCACAAGTTATTTATTGTCACTCTTGAAGTGTCATGACATGAGAAGACCAAAGAACAATTGTAATCAATCAGCACAGTAAGTGTTTGTGTGCTGAAGAGGCACAGACCTGTTTGTTGAGCTTCCTGTCAGCAACAGATTGATGACGAAATTGGAAGAAATCTCCAGTTCCCCTCTTTTTGATTACCTCAGCTCTAACTTACAATGACAGAGATGTGCAACATCCCTCCAGCCAATCTATGCTCTGTATTTGGACCACATTAAAGACTGTAGGCTGATGTGCATTGGATTATAATCGGTCTTCTCTGATTGAAAGATGAATGTATGACCAGGAAAACATGCCAGAACTTGGAAGTTCTGACACACTGACTCTGGGAATTGCTCCCAAAGTTCTAACTGAATTTCCAATGGATAATAATCCTGCTTCTCAGGACCCTCTGAAATGTCTTTGATTCAGAGTTCAAGTAAGAGACTTCATACAGTTATGACTTGTTTTAGCCAGATAGTTTATCTGCAAATATTAGACAGCTTAATAATTATGTTTACCTCCTGGGTAACTTTCATATTTTTAACCAATCTGACAAGGACAATGGCCCAAGAATCCCTGACTTCATGGATCTAACTGACTAGGATGCACCTCCAACTCTTCCGTGAGCTGAATGAGCCAGACCCATCACCTGTCCCACCCTGAATACTTTGGACACCCCTCACCCAAACCAATTAGAATCCAATGTCCCACTCCAGTTGACGGCCCTTGACTTCTCCCTGGCCGAACTAGACCCAAACACCTGATATCCTCACGACTCCTCCCGTATGACCTGACTAGTTCTCGGCCCAACACCTTCTCACATGACAGTTGTCCTTTCCATTCTGCCACTTCACTAACTTGCCACTCGAACACACTTACCAGTCTACCTCATCTAGCACTCTGCCACCCTGCCCAATGTACACCCTACAATCCAATACCCTTCCAACCAGCCAATCTGACACCCTGCCATCAATACCTTCACCCATTTAACTCACCCACATTCATTCACGAACACCCTGAATACATATTTAAGTGCCCTAAATCTTATAATTGTATTAGTGAATGAAAACCGACCAGAATATAGCAGTTAGTGCTGTAAAAAGGGATCTTAATGTGCTCAGATGGGGGAAATTGAGTAACAAACCATTAATGCATACAAGTGGCCATACAGAGCATGCTGGAGCCACGTTTTCACATTTTCAGGAGGAGGTGGATCATTTGATGTAATGTGAACGTTTTACTATTTTTTCCCTTCTTCCAGGCAGCTTCACAGTTGGTCCAATGCTATAAAGAGGGACTTTAAACTAAACAATGCTCCACATTTCTGAGGAGGCAGATACTAGATATGCCAAACAGAAATGCAGAGGCTGGTTCTTAAATAGAAAACAGGACCAGAGTGGCAATTGAACAGTGATTGTCACTGCTCAGAGGTTATTGGCCAAGATCAAAATAGTATTGTTTTATTGACTTGGAGTTACAAACAGGAAGGTTTTCATTCTTTCCCTATCCTAAGCCACTGCTCTGACACTTACTTCATCCACAGTACTAAAGACAATGACAGTAAATTTGATCGTATTGCAATCAAAGAAAAAAACTGCTTACCGCCTGGTTGTAAAACTAACAATTGTAGATGGTTGGCTCATGGCAGAAACTGCCCACTTTTAATTTTCATTGATCTTCCTCAGCAAAGGGGTCTTGTGAAGAATACAGGAGCCGCAATGTCTGGTAAATCAGGTGATACCAGACGCTCAGTTTGGAGGGAAAGTCCACAGCTACGGCTGTAGCTTGAGGACAGCCTGGGGAAGGGGTTGCAAGATTTGAAGGAAGCTCTCATGCCTCCCCTTTTCCCAAAAACCTGTCATGAGGAGGCATTCATCCATCTGCCAGACACTGGTATCACTGGTGTTCCTGTCTCCCACTAGACAGATCCACATCCCTGACTGTGTCACAATTCTTTTGCTAAGTGTAAACTTAATCGATAATAATTTGCTACCTCCCAGTGCTGGACAAGTAGTTTTTACTAGAATGACCCCACCTCAAAATTTCTCTGAGGTGATCCAAATTGGAGTAGCTTTCCAACTGAATTACTAATCTTCCTCCTGGTCCCACTCAATGAGGCTGACAAACGGCCTACTCTATTATGCAGTCTAAATTACCCTGGATTCTGATTTCCATCCAGAACCGAAAAAAAAACATATGTCCAAATATTAAATTCAGGTACCTCTACCATTATTGAGTTTTAAAGAGAATTTCTGGATAAGTGTACTGAACTAACATGTTTAATGAAATAAACTGCATCGCTGAAATCAAACTGTGCTGCAGACACATTTAAGTTATTTTCATACTTCTTTAAATTATCACGTTCATGGCATTCCCTTAACTAGACATACAACAAAGAAACAAAATACATTTTATGGGTAATTCATAGAAAGGTTTATTTTTATGACTGGAGATTTTTTTTTCATTTATTTGTTGAAGATAAGAAAGCAATGTTCACTTACTTTACAGGAATCAATTAAAACACACTTTCTTTCATACATTTAAATTCATAGAATACCTGCAGTGTGGAAGTAGGGCTAATTGGACCATTATGTCCACACTGACCCTCCCAAGACCATTACACCCAGACCTACCCCATTCCCGTAACTCTGCATTTCCTGTGGCTAATTCAGCTAGCATGCACATCTCTGGGCACTTTGGGTAATTTCTGACATGAAGCCGAGGTTGACACCCTCCGCCCCTCACCTCATAATCTGGTGTGAAAAGTGGTATATTGGAATGCTGTGCACCCTCTCCATTGATCCTCAGTCAAGGAGGACTTTCGCTATCGAATTCTTGTTTCAAGAACACTTCCCTCCATCACATTTTTGTGTCAGGAATATTAGCTTAGAATACTGCTATACCTGCGAGTTTAGAGGATTCTGTGAGAGCCAGTGATTTTCTCATTACAGCTACTGGTTGTTAACTCTATCAGACGGCAGTTCCTCTCCCACCAATTTTCAATACTCTCTTCTTTGGACCTTCAATGATCTATTAACCCCTTGGAATAGGATTGGCCACAGGTTGTCAAAACCATCAGATTTAAATTTAATTGTTTTTGGTCTCTTAAGTGTCTGGTTTAAATTAATTGGTGAATTTAAAAATGGTTGCCTTAATAACAAAACAAGACTACTCTCTGGGTTGTTAACCACATACATTTTTAACACAATGTTTCACTTTCAGGACCTCTCTGTGCATCTGCACACATTTTAAAAGCTCCAAGCCTAGAAAAAAAACATAATGTTTTAAAGGAATTGCACGCTCTTCCCCTATCATTTTGCAAATATAAAATACCATACCCAACTTTGCAATAGTTTCCCATGGTCAATCTACCTAACCTGCACATATTAGGACTGTGGGAGGGCACCAGGGCTTTCAGAGGAAACCCACACAGACACAGGGAGAATGTGCAAACTCCAAACACCACAGTCATCTGAGAACGGAATCAAACCCAGGTCCCTGGAGCTGTGAGACAGCAGTGATAACTATTGAGCCACCATGCCACTCAATGTCTCTGTGGATACTTATAATGCTCTTCTTTTGAAGTATTTCAGCTTTTCACATTTTGGAATTGGAGCAAGCCTGCACCCCTCCCCACACCAGAAAATCAAGGATTGTTTGTGTTTTGATACATAGTAAGTATACCATATATTTATTGTATTTTTAATATTATCATATTTTAACATTAATCCCATCACTACTATGGTTATAGTTTAAAAGCATTCAATTAGTATTAGACATATAATGGCCATGAGAAGTATTTTTTTCTAAATACAGATACTTTTGGTTTCCTTTCTACTGAATAATATCATCTCTATATACGATCTCACTTTAGCCTTTGAAATGCATAACAACAAATCAGACTTTGCATCTCTGTTTAAAGTCTGCATCCACATTATACGAATAATGAAAAGTAATTAAATATTGCCACGATAGTCACATTGGCACAACTGAATATCTTTTACTGACTGGCCAATGAAAAACAAGAGGGGGAGAAAAAAAAGAGATGGCCAAAAACATGGGCAAAGATGCAGGCTTTAAGCAAACATTGTATCAAAAGTATATGTGGTTAACAACTCAGATAGTAGTCTTGTTTTGTTATTAAGGCAACCATTTGAAAATCGGCCAATTAATTTAAACCTACACTTAGAGACCACCAAACAATTAAATTTAAATCTGATGGTTTTGACAACCAATGGCCAATCCTATTCCAAGGAATTAATAGGCCATCAAGGGTACGAAAGAAGAGGGTATTGAAGATTGGTGGGAGAGGAACTGCCATCTGATAGAGTTAACAACCAGCAACCATCATCTAACTAAAGGTACAGCAGCATTCTAAGCTAATATTCCTGACATAAGAATGTGATGGAGAGAAGTGTTCCTGAAACAAGAATTCAATAGAGAAAGACCTCCTGGACTGAGGGTCAATGGAGAGGGCGCACAGCATTCCAAAAGACACATCCTGGCTGTAATTAGGATAGTGGGAGGGCACCAGACCTCTCAGAGGAAACCCACACAGACACAGGGAGAGTGTGCAAATTCCAAACAGACAGATTTCTGAGATTGGAATCAAAGCCAGGTCCCTGGAGCTAGGAGACAGCAGTGCTAACTATTGAGCCACCATGTCACCCAATGTCTCTTTGGATACTTATAACACTTTTTTTTTCAAGTCTTGAAGGACTAAAAAGAGGTGGATAGCTTCAGAGAGGGAATTTCAGATTTAAAACTTAGGCAGCTGAAGACCAGGCTACTACGATAGGACTTCTAATATCTGGCATGTTTAGGATCTAGGTTTGAATGTGCACAGCTATTGTGGAGGTTTGCAGGGCTAGAAGACATGATAGAAACAGGGAATTTTAAAATTGAAGTGCTCTTTGACCCTGAGCTGGTGTAGATCTATGAGTGCAGGGAGTAACAACGTATAGAAACATAAGTACATGGGCTGTAGAACTTTGGATAGGTTAAATTTTATGGAGAATAGGATGTAGGATACAGCTAGGAGTACATTTGAAGAGTCTACGTTCGGTAGCAAAGGGATTAAACATGCTTTCAGCAGCAAATAGTCTGAGGCAGGGGTATGTCATACGATGTTCTGGAGATGGTGCAAATATGTAATTGGAAATCATTTCTGGATTAAATATGTATGACACCAAGGCCATAACTTAGTTTTGTTTTTGTCAGGAGCAGTCTAGGAGATAGGTGGAGCAGCTAGGAGACAGAGTTTGGAGTTGGGCTGAGGATAATGGCTTTCATCTTGCCAATGTTTAGTTGGAAGATATTTCTACTTATACTAGTTATTTGGTAAGCAGTTAGATAATTTAGCAACCTTAGAAGGATCAATAGACATCATCAACAGGGCAAACTGAGGGCTGTCAGCGCACATGTGGAAACTAATGCTTATGGAGCAGAATGTGGAACAGATATTGTGAGAACCCAAGGACATATCCTTGGATGACATGAGATGTGATAGTGCAGAGATAGGAAGGGAATGCAATGCAAATAAAAACCGAAAGAACTATGGATGCTGTAAATCACGAAAAAAAGAAAAGTTGCTGGAAAAGCTCAGCAGGTCAGTGAAGGTGAAAACAGAGTTAATGTTTCGGGTCCGGTGACACTTTGATGGATGCTTACCAGACATTGTGTTTTTTCAAAGTTATCTTGGTTCCGACCATTTTCAACTGACTGTAAACATGTGTTATGAAATAAGCTTGGTACCACAAACTGAACTGTTGTTTCATTTCAAAATGCATCAAGAATTCAGACCATAGCTGCTAATTAAAGCAGATAAAAAATATATCATTTTTGGCAAGCTAAAATCAACAATGATTTCTAACGTAAAACTGATCTGCACCCTGACTATCTCATTGTACACAGATCCCTGTAAAAGGCATTGCACTGAAGAGAAATGCTAGCTTAAGCAACCTGTTAGTTATATCTTTCCCAGCAGATGCTTGATAAATCACTCAGAAGCAAATCATTTGTTACTCTGGTATTGCAGATATTATGGGAGGTCTTGAGACACTTTAAATCATTGCAACGATGTTTGTTCCAACTAATCACCCATTGTTTTAATTTATCTACAAAGAACAATTCTTTTTCTTCTCTTCTGAAGTTTTTGACTCGCATTTAAATACATGCTTACAGTTCTCTGGTTGTTCTCATCTTGTGAGTCTCCAGAAGTTATACTGCAGCAGCATCTAACGCCAGCCTTAATTCTATCCTTGCCTGACATTTGCAATAAAGAGCATGAGACAATACTTCATGAGATAATACTAGGAACAAGACTGTTGGATGATTTCTCAATTTCTCCACAAGATCTCAGGTTAAATAAGCCTTCTACACATTATCTCACATTCACAAAACAGTCAGGCAGACCATTTTTGCCTCTGAAATGCACAGAATATCCAAGAGGCATAAGCAGTGTGCATTGACTTTCATAGAGTCTTTAAATGACAAGGTAGAATGTGGGCATTCAGTTAATCTTACTTGGTTCTCTAAAAGAACAATCCACTTTGTCCAACTTCCTTGCTCTTTCCAATGGCCTAGATAATTTTCTCTTGAAAATATAATTCCCATTCCCCTTTGATATTTAACCTACTCCCATGGCCCTTTCAGTTTTTTCTTTCATTTTCAATTTCGCAATTTAAAATTGATTTGGTGGAACAGCATTTTGACATCATCACATTTTCAGCTTGAGCGGACCTGCAATTCTGACGCACAAGCAGAAAATGCCAAGTCGATTGGCAAATGTTTGAGTGGCAAAATGTGTGTGTGGTGACAGAGCAGATGATAAGCCTGAGGAAATTTAAATCATTGTGGTCGCTTTAAGTTCCTCTGCCCATTATTGACAGCCCGTCAACCAATTCATTCAAGGGAGAGGAATTTTAGTGTCGGTGCAGTGGTACCCTGTTGCTTAATCTTAAGGCTTTCAACCCACATTTGGGGAAAAAAAATGGGAACCTATTTGAGAAGGCAACAGACTGCATTAATCAAGTACTATTGTCATCTGACCCCTTTCAGGTCATTGCTACTAGACCACTGCAGAATTAAAATAGGCACTCAGGAGGGAATTTGGAAATTAAGTGACTTGGGTAATCAATTTCAAAGCAAATAGAAATAGGCGATGGAGAAATAGAAATATCCTAAAGTTTATTACATGGTGGATCTCAGAACTGCTGTGATGCACAAGTAGCTGGCTTTAACATGAAGAGACGTGAGACAAAACACTAAGCCTTAATTATGCCAGCAAAGCATCTGTATCTTGTGGTCTTCAGGCAAAAGCAGCATCGTTTTCATTTAATATTTAAGAAGGTAGGTTAAAAAGTGGTAGGTAATACATGCCATTTGCAGATCTGTTCTTGATGACTAGTAATTTTATTCATTATAATGAATGTTATCTTGCCTCAACTGGTGGCAAGAAATGAAGTCAATACTTCCACTTGAATAAAGGCAAAGAACTGCAGATTCTGGAAATCTGAAACATGTACAGAGAATGCTGGAGAAACTCAGCAGGTCTGGCACCAGCTGTGGAGAAATAAACAGAGTTAACATTTCAAGTCCAGTATGGCTCTTCTTCAGTTCTAAAGACGTCATACCACACTCAAGACATTAACTCTGTTTTGCTCCCTACAGATGCTGCCAGACCTACTGAGTTTCTCCAGCATTCTCTGTGCTTGTTTCAATGCTACACTTACTAAGCAACTACACTGACAGAGACAATGTTAATGCCTGTCATTCAAATCACTGAAGACTGGTATTCACGCATGAAATCATGATCCTTCTCTGCTGCAGATTTTTCTTACTTGAATGAATCTAATCTCTTCAGAGCCAGACAGTGGGGAGATGTATACTAACTATTTAAATCCAAATCATCCCAAACATGAAACAGAAATAACAGAATGCAAAGGAATAAAGGAGAGTTGTATTCTTCTCAGCTAATCTGCTTTTATTCTAATAATTTTGTTTTTTTAGTCATTACTATATTTATACCACTAGTTAATTTGTGCTGGTGCCCATGGAGAGGCCTCATTGTCAGGTCAAGTAGATTAGAGGCATCAAATGTGCAAAAGTAATTGAACTTCTTTTTGGAAGTCAAACATTCCTTTTATGCTTTTCACTTTACTTAGTGGTTACATTATAATTTACAGTAAAATCACAAAATCCTTTTGAGCAGCAGAGGAAATTTATTGGTTACAAATTCTAATGTTGGCTGACCCACTGCACGTGTAACAATTTCTTTTAGTTAATGACATCCACAAAACGAATTGCCGCTGGTAATGAGCATTAACAGCTCAAGTAAACTTTTCTGAGGGTAAAGTGCCCCCCGTAAATGGACATGGGGACGGTGAAGTGTAAGTGACTTGAGTCTAACGCATCTGATTCAAGCAGAGTAAGATGTGAGGCTGTTACTGAATGAGAAATTGGGGTCACAATACTGGGAGTACAGTTGAAACGACCAATGGCAACATGACTAGAAATGAGATATATTAATTTCCTCCCTTCCTTCTCTTTCTCCTTTGGAGAAAAGGAGGTAGGGAGAAAGGCAGGAAAGTGGATTTCAGGATTATCAAATCAGTGATGATCTCATCAAATGGTGCCCCACACTGGATGGGTTAAAAGCCCTGCTACCCTAATGCCCTATACTATTCTCATCTTATGATATTGTGATATTGGGCAAAATCAAGGAAGGGCATGACTGAAATCTACACATTGTGAGGGAATAATCTTCAGTCGTAAAGGGTGTCAGATGAATTTTCATTTATTTAATTTGTAGAATCCATTCTGATTCAGGCAAAGTCAGAGATGTAAGGCACATATCTAAGGTAATGAATGCCTGCAGTATGTTTCATAATTTTTAGTGTGGTAGCACCAAACATACCAATTTTTAATGAAAACGTGAAGGGAATCTGGAACTCATTGCCTGCAAGGGTGGTCATGCAGAAACCTTCATAACATTTCAGAAGCATTTGAGTGTACACTTGCTATGTTAAGGCATACAAGGCTGTAGACCAATTGCTTGAAAATGGAATTAAAATAGTTATGAGTTTATTTGTGACTGGTGCAAACTCGATGGGCCAAAGGGCCGCCTTTGGTGGTATAGACCTCTAACTAGACTATGACAATCCTAGAACTGAATACATCTCAAAAAGTGTGTCACCTGCATGAGTTAAACCAGTTACATATGGATCTAAAATGCAATTATTTACACATAGAGGGTGAAATACTCGCTCTGTTATCCAGTATCTGAGAACATTGCGTGTAAATGTTTGATAAGCATTTCAGCATGGAAACAGATCACCAAGCCATTAGAAATGATTTGGCACTGACTATTATAGTCTACCACCTAAGGTATTAGAGCTTCTAGTGAGAGTATAGTGATACGACTTCAATGTATGCAACAAATCTGCTACCAAACAGTCATCTTGGACACATTCAGCAAATTACCAAACCCAAATAATAAAGCAGAATTTCCACTCACTAAACAAGTTGACAGTTTGGACAGTGAGGTAGAAGATATGTTTAAAGTTGACCAGAAAAAAATATGTTCAGCTGGAGTTCAACTGACTTCAAGATGAAACAGCTAACGATCCATAACTGAAAGCACGATTAAAGTTGTCATGTAATCATAGGCTGAAATGATAAATCAGTTGCTGGATGCATTCAGATGCTTTTGACCACACAGATGATCTAGGTTTGATTTTTTTTTCAAGGCAAACAAGTGTTTTCACCTAAAACTCTTCACTACAATATGTTGTCACATCTAATCAAGGAGATATAGGCATGAGAGATTATGCCATCTGGCACAGAATATGATGTGATGGCAAAGGATCAACAATGGCAGAGATGACTCTGAGAATGGGCACATCTACCAAATTCACCACCCACAACCACACTGAACCCTACACCCTCACAAGGTTCTAAGTCCCTTGGTTCAAATTTGCTGCAGAATTATCTACCAAACTTTCAGACCATAAGGAATTGCTCATGTATCTGACTTTGAGAGAACTGGTGAGAAATTGAAACTTCACAGCAGCTAATGTTTCAGATCTTCATCTATATATTTTCATTCTGCGCATCTTGGGTAAAAAAGGATTTTGAATTAGTGTTTTAAGAGCTGTGCTGTTCTGTAAGTTTGATGTGCTGTTCAACTAAGGACCAGCAGTCCAGCAAGACACATCTAACAGGATTATCTGTAAATGCAAATTGTACTCTGTGCTTTCAACAAACCTGTTTGTGTCAAGAAGGATCAAAGTAATCCTTACCCATGTGATGAATTTTACATTGAATGTGTAATCGTATTCATTCATTTCAATACCAATCCAACAATTAATCCCATTCTGTCTGTCCTGTTGAAGCAGGTGTGCACATATTTCCTTTCAAGAGATGCCTTCTTGAACTATTGCAACCTTGTCAGAGTAGGTACACTCAAAGTATTTGGTAGGAAGGGAGTTTCAGGTTTTTGGCTTTAGTGACAGTGGCAGAATGGAGATATAGTTCTCAGTCAGGATGGTGAAGGGGATTTTGTCGGCATTCCTGTGCGTCTGCCGCCCTTGTTCCTCGAGGTGGGAGAGTTTGTGGGTTTGAAAGACACAGTAGAAGTATCCCTGTTGAGTTGCTGTGCTGCATCTTGTCAGTAAAGTACATTGATATCTGATATGCTAAAAAAGCTTCAATTTATGATTCTTATTTATTTGCCAGTTATAGAAAAAAAAATCTCAGGCCTGTAAACATGGTAGTTTCAAGATGAGAACTTTATGCATACAACTTTTACATGCACCCTGCATGCTAGATTAGCCTTTTTGTTTTAAGTGTAATCTAAACTCACACCTCGAGTCTTGAATTTTCTTTTGTTATCAAATAACTCTGCCTCAGAGAATGGTTTTATGCCAAGATTGAGTGAGACATTGTATAGTGAAGCCTGTCAGCAGATTGCAAGCCACCATCTGCATTCCACCAGACCACATGCCTTCTCCCATGTGTATTCATACGATCTACCTGGGGATGTGCTGACACAGGCAGCATTTTTATACCTGTTCCAGTCTTGTTGTACATGTGTCTGAAGGAAACCGTGAGATTATTAGCGCAATGTCTAAATTAAAACTTGAAATGAAATGGAATGAAGATGTAATTGGATTACACACAGCAATAGTGAAACAAAGACCTGTGATCTTTGTGGCATGTCAGTGGTTCTGAAATAGTTAATGCTGAAATGGCAGTAGCTTCATTTAGTAATGTTATATCGTCTTTGGACAGAAAAAAAACTGATGGTCTTGCATGAGGTCTGAATGAAGACAAACATGACTTACCTGATAATTATGCAATTATGCTCAACTGGTTAATGATAAACACACCTATTGCTTTCTTGCAATAAAGTGTACCATAAGCACATAAGAGATAAGAACGGAAATAAGCCATTCAGTCCATTGAGTCTGCTCTGCAATTCAATAAGTTAATGACTAACCTTGTATTGTCACATAAGCATGCCTTCTTGTTAAGACACTCAACTGTTCTATTCTATAACACTGGGAATCAGACTGATTGCTTGACTCAGCATAGAAAGGAGGATGGGTGACAGCAAACAACCCCCGTCACAATTTATCAATGGATGGTGACCAGAGGCCATGACAACATAACAATCAGCAGTGGACATTATTGTTGGATTATTGGAAGCCATCAATGATGAAGAGAATCCATTCAATACAGAGTATAAAAAAAGACAAATGCATTTACTACTTTAAGAATATTCCCATTTAGAAACAGTCAGTGAGCTGATAAATGCAAAATGCATCTTCCAATTTCATGCTTCCACAGCCTTCTGTTTCTAAGCAGCTCAGGTCTTCTCTCCATCTCTGCCCTGGCTGTTTTGGAAACTGCAGAAGTAATAATATTTCTGCTTTTAAGGCCCATTTCTGCCTGACTGAATCTGTTGTTCATTTATCTAAAGCCATATACTTTCTTTTTTTTTAAACTCACTTTCAAAATGACTTTGATATTTTCAGAACTGAACACAAAAATCCATTTTTTCTCGAATTTAAGATAAGAGCTCCCAAATAATAACAATATGCAATGAACCTTCATTACAACTGTGACCATGGATCAGAATTCCTAAGAAACTTAATTGTGAAAATTATTGATAAGACTTTGCTATCTTTCTTCAATTCAAGTGCGACTTACCTTACAAGAAATCTATTCAAATTGTGCTGGAAGCAGAAACAAGAAGAATAAACAACTTGAATTGAAGCCTTACTCCTACCGTCGCCAACAATTAGGAATTCCTTTATAGTGTGAAATGAAAGAAAAGGAAAAAGAAAACCAGCACAATAGAGATTGGATTGCAAATCTGCTCTGATACTTAACCTTGAAGTTTCAAGTGTATTCAACCAATGATCAATGCCATCAACACTTTTAGAGGCATCCCAACAGTCTCATTCTGCTTTTTACACAGGATACTTTAAGTCTATATAGAAAAAGTTGATTCAGCCCAACCTAAGTTAACTTTCCACATGAGCATACTCCTATCCCTTATCATTTAAATCCACCATCATGATCATTCATTCTCTTCACTGTCATACTCTCCTTTAGTTCACTCATCCTATTTGTTTTAACTACTTTAATGAGCAATATTCTTAACATCTATTAGGTAGATTATTGATTTCTTCAGTGCATTTCGATATAATATTGATAGTCTTCTCTTAAGCTGTTTCTGACCGGAGGAAGTATTGGACTGAATGTTACGAAAAAATAGGATGTGTCATTTTTGAGGTGATCCATGAAAGTTTCTGTCCATTTTCTGATAAAACGTTACTGCACTCAAAATGTTAATTCTGCTTTTCCTGTGTAGATACTGCCATATCTACTGAGGTTGTCCCAGCAATTTCTGCTCTTGTTTCAGATTTTAGCATCCATGGCCCTTGGTTTTATTTTAGGAACCTAGAGCTCCTGGTGGATTGGGTGATGGAGTGGAGCGCTGCCCTTTTTCCTCAGAATTGCCAGATGAGACCATGGCACCATGGCAACCTGCTTTCCAACCTGGGTCAATATGGTGTCTAGGGAAAGGACCAATGCCCAACAAGCGCAGGAAGAAAGTTAATAACCTTTTACCCACTGTAAAACTAAATGCCACTATCTTCTCTCTGTTGCCTCATACACATTCTGCCGCTGCATTCATTTCTCAACAAGGCTCATAGTATGTCACCCTCATTGTTGCCTGAAACCCCTCCCTTCATACACTTGCACAGTCCCTACTTCCCAACTCCCCCATCCCTACACAATCCCACTCCCTACACCCTTCTCCCCCACCCCCACACCAAACACCCCCCTTGCCCATCCAGTTTCTATCCTGCACATGACAGAATAGGAAGCTGCAAATCAATGAAGCAAGATTAAGACTTAATGAGATCAAATGCATGCAAGTATTTGGCTCACTGCCAACAAGTAAATTCCTACCTCACTGTTCAAAACCTGATTTCAGAAATGGTCTTTTTTCTCCTTCAATGTCGAGAATCTTATTTTTCCAAATTTGCCAGGTTTTTTCCTAAATGACTTGCCATTGCCCATGATATTCAGGAGCTAGGAAAATTCCATGCATTCTTTCCATATTACTTGATACACACCCCCATAATTTATTGACTCACCCTTCAGCCCTCTGTTACCAAGTAAAAATGAGACTCAAATGTTCAATCCTTTCCTAGTACGTGTACATATGCTTTTCTGGTCTCACATTTGTAAATTGTCTCTGCCCTATTTCCAGTGCCCCCATGTATACTGACCAGGACTGCATCAAGTACTCTTAAGTGTGGTTTTACTAAGGGGTCCCATTCCATTTAAACATATTCATCTGTAATGGCCAAGGCAACATTTTTTTTGATGGTTTTAAGTTAACACATGACCTAAAATTAACAAATTCTCCTTAAACAGACTTGAAATTCTGATATTTTCTTCTGGATGACATGGCCATCTTCATTCTTGCAAGTAAGCCCATTTCAGTGGTGCAAATGTGAAATGAGGTTGTGTCAAAGTCTGGATTTGAAACATCTCTCAGTCTGCTATCTGGGGTGAGGGAGGAGAAAACATACGTGTGCTGAAGCAATTGCTATTCTACACACTAATGCTACCCCTGCTTCCCTGCGCTCAGCATATGTCCCATCCTTGTAACAAATGTGAGCAATAAGTCAAGGTGTGAAATGCATCATGACAACCAGAAATAAATCAAGTCAACTGAGAATGCCATCATTAAGAAAAATGGAAGGAAATAAAAGGGATGTTACACAAGGACTTACAATGAAATTCGTGCCTTTTAAATGCAATGTCTTGAGTGAATGAGTCAGCCAGCTGTCTATTTCAATAACTCTTTCAGATGTTGTTCGATACCTAATTTGTTGCATTGGCTGGGAAATGAATAACAAAACACCTACATGCTGGAATTGGAGCAGAAATGAGATCATTGTATTTTAGCTCCCAGAATTATTCAGAAATAAATCAGGCTGTGAAAGGCAATCCTCAGGACTGTGAAGATACATTTTATGATAGATTTCTTTCATTTATTCATTTATTCACTTTAATTTATCAGTTAGCTTATCATGCTTCCCTGTTGACACAGGCTCAGCACAAAGTGCTTGGGGTTCAATCGTCAATTTGTGTGTAACCAATCAAAAGAATAGAATTATGCAAAAAGGAGCTGAAGCCTCAATTACAAACAACAAATATTAGAATACTATGGCCAAGGGTAATACCCTCAGCGCCATCCCAGCTGCAATCAATTAATTCAACATAACCTTCTCTTTATTCTACATTTAAAATCAAATATATAAAGTTCATGGTGAGAGGTATAAGTATGATCACTTTTGGTTACATTCTCAGGTTTTAAAGCACCACAGGAACCAGTTTGACTGCCTGTTATGTTCCTGGGTTTCAGTGCAAATAGAACATATTGAATTTTAAAAAAATACAATGCAATTTTTACCAATGTTACTCTCCCATTCAAACTTACAATTAAGTTACAATCTGAGCAGGGAGGGGTTGATCCCATCAAAACCAGGTGGGATCATTAACATTAAAATTTGGCCAAAATTATGCTTTTAGGTCAAAAATGTTTATACTGTTGATAGGACTATTGAATTATATCTCAAGTTATTGCCACCTCCCCCATTCTTTCCCCAAAATCCTGGAGTTCTTTTCTCATCCAATTTATCCAATTCTCTGTTGAAAATTAATATTGATTCTGCCCCACTACCCAATCAGGCAGTGGTTTCCAAATTGTAATATTTCACCACACCGTTCTTCTCCCTCATGCCTCCTCTGCTTCCTGAGTGAATTACTTTAAATCTCTATTCTCTGGAAATGTTACTGGAAATAGTTTCCCATTAACTTTTCTATCAAACTCTTCATGATTCAGATTGCATCCCTCAAATTTTCCTTTTGTCTTCTCCCAGTTTCAAGGAGAAAAGCTACATTCCTCTAGTTTCTTTCTGTAAAATAGGTTTCTCATGCCAGGTTGCATTCCAAATAAATTTTGTCTGAGTCCTCCCTAAGATCTTTGATATTTTCCCTCAAGTGTGACAGCCAGAGCTGACCACAATACTCCACCAAGAACCTAAATAGCGTTTCATTGTTTAAATACAACTGAATGCTTTAATAGAGATCAGAGATAATGGGAACTGCAGATGCTGGAGAATTCCAAGATAATAAAATGTGAGGCTGGATGAACACAGCAGGCCAAGCAGCATCTCAGGAGCACAAAAGCTGACGTTTCGGGCCTAGACCCTTCATCAGAGAGGGGGATGGGGGGAGGGAACTGGAATAAATAGGGAGAGAGGGGGAGGCGGACCGAAGATGGAGAGTAAAGAAGATAGGTGGAGAGAGTGTAGGTGGGGAGGTAGGGAGGGGATAGGTCAGCCCAGGGAAGACGGACAGGTCAAGTAGGTGGGATGAGGTTAGTAGGTAGCTGGGGGTGCGGCTTGGGGTGGGAGGAAGGGATGGGTGAGAGGAAGAACCGGTTAGGGAGGCAGAGACAGGTTGGACTGGTTTTGGGATGCAGTGGGTGGGGGCGAAGAGCTGGGCTGGTTGTGTGGTGCAGTGGGGGGAGGGGACGAACTGGGCTGGTTTAGGGATGCAGTAGGAGAAGGGGAGATTTTGAAACTGGTGAAGTCCACATTGATACCATATGGCTGCAGGGTTCCCAGGCGGAATATGAGTTGCTGTTCCTGCAACCTTCGGGTGGCATCAGTGTGGCACTGCAGGAGGCCCATGATGGACATGTCATCTAGAGAATGGGAGGGGGAGTGGAAATGGTTTGCGACTGGGAGGTGCAGTTGTTTGTTGCGGACTGAGCGGAGTTCAGTCCGCAACAAACAACTGCACCTCCCAGTCGCAAACCATTTCCACTCCCCCTCCCATTCTCTAGATGACATGTCCATCATGGGCCTCCTGCAGTGCCACAATGATGCCACCCGAAGGTTGCAGGAACAGCAACTCATATTCCGCCTGGGAACCCTGCAGCCATATGGTATCAATGTGGACTTCACCAGTTTCAAAATCTCCCCTTCTCCTACTGCATCCCTAAACCAGCCCAGTTCGTCCCCTCCCCCCACTGCACCACACAACCAGCTCAGCTCTTCCCCCCCCCCCACCCACTGCATCCCAAAACCAGTCCAACCTGTCTCTGCCTCCCTAACCGGTTCTTCCTCTCACCCATCCCTTCCTCCCACCCCAAGCCGCACCCCCAGCTACCTACTAACCTCATCCCACCTCCTTGACCTGTCCGTCTTCCCTGGACTGACCTATCCCCTCCCTACCTCCCCACCTACACTCTCTCCACCTATCTTCTTTACTCTCCATCTTCGGTCCGCCTCCCCCTCTCTCCCTATTTATTCCAGTTCCCTCCCCCCATCCCCCTCTCTGATGAAGGGTCTAGGCCCGAAACGTCAGCTTTTGTGCTCCTGAGATGCTGCTTGGCCTGCTGTGTTCATCCAGCCTCACATTTTATTATCTTTGAATGCTTTAATACCCCATTTCTCTATATATAAGCCAAAGATCGTGCACACAATTTTTTAACAATTGTCTGAAAATGTCCTGCAACAGCAAAGATTCAGATCTTGAATCTTAGCTCTTGCATTCTTTTTATTATTTGGATGTCAAACAATGACAAGACAGAATACAGGAAGAAAACAGAATGCTTGATTGCATAGTGCAAAGATAACTATCTCTCCCTCAATGTTAGCAAAAATTAACTGCTGATAATTTACTTCAGGAAGAAAGGAGGAGAATACACCCTTATGAACATCAATGTTCTTGAGGTGAGAGGATTGTGAGCATCAAGCTCCTAGGAGAGAAGAACACGAGTAATTTGTCTTGGACTACCCATGCAGATGTAATGGTCAAGAAAGCACAACAATGACTTCTTCAGGAGGCTAAGGAAGTTTGGCATGTCTACAAGGGCCCTCACCAAGTTTTACAGATGCACCATAGAAAACATTCTATCTGGATGAGTCACAGTTTGGTATGTCAACTGCTCTGCCCAGGACTGCAAATAACTACTGAAAGTCGTGAACATGGCCCAGCCCATCATGCAAGCCAACCTTTGATCCATGAACTCCACCTACACTTCTTGTGGCTGCAGAAAAGTAGCCGAAATCATTAAAATCCCGGTTATGATCTCTTCCCTACTTTATCTTCAGGCAGAAAATACAAAAGCTTAAACATATATACCAACAGGTTCAAGTACAGGTTCTTCCCCACTGTTACTAGACTGAATGGACCTCTCAAATTTCAAATCTAATGCTGATCTTGCTTTTGCATGCCTCCTGTGCAGCTATAACTTTGTACGCCTCAGTCTGTTCAATCATGCTTTGATCCGTATTTCTAAAACTTTATGATCTGCCTACACTGCATGCAAAGCAAAAAATTTCACGGTACCTTGGTACATGTGACAACAATAAATAAAATCAAAATTTTCTATGTTTTCTGTCGTCATTCCACCTAGCAAATGAATTAGCTTTCTCTTCTCCATATTAAATTTCATCTGCTATGGGTCTGCTGATTTTAGCAATCTATATTCTCCTTGAAGTGTATTACTATTCTCCACAATGTTCATCAAATTTCCAGGCTTCATCTTTATCTGCAAACACTGAACTATATGCCGTATACCCAAGCCCAGATCATTATTGACTATCTAAATGAACAGTGCTTCTAATACTGACCACTGTACACCTCCATCCAATCTGGAAAAAAAATATTCACCACATTCTCTGCTATCATGGTAAATTGGCTAACTTTCTGTTTATGCAGACAATGCCCCATTAATCTTACATGCTTTAATTTTGCTTAAATGTTATTCTCATCCACCCTTTCCCTTCCTAAATCATGAACGTAATCAAATTCATCTCCTTTGCGACCCTTGAAAATATATGCTACTTTCTTCCGGCAAATGATTTTACAAATGTACTGTTATATGTGTTCTGCATCTTCTCAACCTATTGTCGTTCTCCGCAGCAAATTTGGCAGAGACTGCCATGGGGCATATGGGCCATGGCTTAATATAGCATTGACCACACAATGTAGGCCATAGCAATTATCCATTAGTCGATCTCTATTTATTTGCATACATTCTTAGCAAAGTGTGTTCTCTGAAAATCTATAAGTAGTCATCTCTATCATTCATGGAGTATTCTTGGATGGGATGCAAAGCTGCCCCAGCATACCTAGCAAAACGAATTCAGACAGCTACAACTATTCCAGGAAGTCACCTTCATTTCAACAGCTTGTATACACAGATTAATTTTGGAAACACAGTACCATTGGGATATTCATGACTTATCATTTTTCATGAACTTAACCATCATTCGACTAAAGTACTCTAAAGTTAATACTGTGTATGTTTTCTTTTTCTGTTTCTTCTCAGATCTGTGCATGTGTGTTAGTTTTTGTTTGAAGAGTAGATGTAAATTTACAAAGTCCAAACGAGTTATCAATAATATTTGCAACTTGCTTTGAGTAAGTTTGTTGTGGTCAGAACCTGGATGACTCGATCTTAATAATGATACTGAAACAGTCTGATACCTAATATAATTGGTTGTATCATCAACCTGGGCAGATTTAAAATTTGTTCCGGCCAGGAAATGTGTAGAACTGGAAAAGTAAACAGTGCAACCTTCTAACTTTTGAGTCATCCAGGGAAATCGAGCGTTTCTACATGCCCATATAATATTCAAGCCTTTGTAAGCAATCCACCTGAACCAGATCCCTTGAGTTGAGTCTTTTTAATAATGCTGTTTCTCATCTTTTTATATTCTGACCTGACCCTAAACTGAATGATATTTTTATTCACTGATTTCAGACTGCTTGCCTGGTGGATCATAATGCTCCTGCCCCACCTCATTTTGTAAAACTAGACTCAGTAACAATTCCTTCCTCACTGGCTGATAAATGTGCTGATCAGGAAGTTCACTTCTCAGTTTTGAGGACTTCCTCCTCCTTTGGTCTTAACTGCGATTTTCCACTCTACATCTGACTACTGAGTTCCTATGTTATTACCTTTTGTTGATTGATTTTTCAGAAATTCACTTGCAAATTTACTCTGCCTACCAAACAGTAAGAGAAAATAGTAATCGGGTGCAGCCAGTAATGTAATGCACTGTTATTCCTTTATTCATCCAAGTGGAACATGTCTGTGAACATTCATGCATATCATTCCTTTCTAATGCAATAACAACAGCCTTTGATCAATGCTGGACTCCCTTTTTTTCAACCCATTATCTTTCCTGACTAATTGTGATATTCAGTGATTATGGCTCACATTATGTACTTCTTGAATCTGGCACAGCACAATTAATCAGAGGTGTTTTTCTGTGGCTAGCTGATATTAAACTTATTGTAGCAAGCAGTATACTCTATGAATCCACTATATTTATCTGGATAGAGGGAGGGTTAGCACACCCCCTGCAGTACATGTGTGCTGATAAACCTCAAGCAATATTCGTGTTTGTGATCGTCATTTTGTTCAAATTATACCCAACCCATGAAAGCCATCTCAATCCAAGTAAGTGAATGCAAATCCCATTGTCACCAATTCCTGTGGATAGATTAAAAATTGGACCTGCTTTCTCTGGATCAAACTCTGCATAGCGTGAGTAGGTCTTTTTTTTTCGATCGCAGATTTTTTTAAACATCCTGCTCTTAGGGAGTAGTGCATCATCTGATGGCCCCAATAGCAGTAATCTTCTGACTAGATGGAACATAGTTTCGTACTGAATGTAGAATAATGTATGTTAAACCAATAGCAGGTGGTTTTAGCAAAATATCCATTTATTTACAACAACATTTCATTTTATATAGCACCTTTTAACATCTTCAAATGTCCCATGGGACTTAGCGGGAATATTATCAACCACAATACGATTCTGATCCACACGGAGATATATGATGGGGAGATGTCCAAAACGTGGCCAATGTGTAAGATTTAAAGAAGCGTCTTACAACTAGATAACGTGTCAAAACACAATCAGTTGTCAAACGTGAATGTGCTAGTTGCTCAGAATGATGTTAATGCTTGCTTATGGCAAGAAACTACGTATGGAGATTTTTAATGTTGGAGGCTATTGCAGACCAGCTACCACATGGGTCTGACTGACCAGGAAACTGACCTACTCCCACTGCCTGCCATTGGCATTTGAGAAAAATTTAGAGATTGACAATTAATTTATTATGACATTCTTTCGACAACCATCAATTCTCGAGGCGTGACTTGAACCTGGACCTTCTTGTCCAGATGAAGGCATGATCTCACTCTGCCACAAGACCTGTTATTTGTCAACTATTTGGAAATTAAATATACAAAAAAAATCTAAGAACATAACCCAGGTAAAAATAATTTTAAAATTGCAGTGAGTTCATTATCACTTTTAAGCATGACTCTTGAAGGATGAGACAAAATCTTTCCTCAAAAACTGTCTACCAAGTGTGGAGTCTCCTCTCCCCATATAATGTTTACTCTCTATGTATTACTCTGTAAAGTAATATGATATCATGGAAGAAAATGGTTCTCTGGCCGTAGCCTCTAAACGAGCTTCCTCCTTTCATCCAGCTTATTCTTTCAAACTCACTGATTTTTTTTTTAACTGAAAGATTCAAATGCAGAAACTTGGATTTCTGGGTGAATTAGAAAAATGTGTATGTGAAGAAAGTGTCCATGAATTGCCCACTACTAAAGAGGTAGTCAATTTTATTATGGAGACAGAAAAGGATTGTACCTGCAGCAGAGATGAATTATTTCATTTCCATGTTTATAAATAGGGGGAAAAATGACAGTCAGGAAAATAATTCCTCTTACTTCAAACCTGCTGCACCCAACTTTGCAACACAATTCATAAATTTAACAATCTGCCTGTGAACTCCGGGAGAGATGGAACACAAGGTAATTTGAGAAAACAAGATGTAGATAATTCCTTTCCAACGTCCTTAGGTGATAGAAACAAGTGTACAAAACCACTCTGGTCTTTGTAGAAGTTATGCAGGTATACTTTCTGTCTGAATTGACCTCTGTCCAAGGAGAAATAATGAAGGGGAGGTGCCGGTGTTGGACAGGGTCAGAAGTCACACGACACCAGGTTATCATTCAACAGGTTTATTTGAAGTCACTAGCTTTCACAGTATTGCCCCTTCATCGGGTGAAGTGAAGGGACTTCACTGGACGAAGGAGCCGCGCTCCAAAAATTTGTGATTTTAAGGAAACCCGTTGGACTGCAACCCAGGTGTCATGCGACTTCTGATCAGGAGGAATAAGTGTTGCTCTCACCTGAAAGAATTCAGCAAATCTGTATTCAGTCTGTCATGTGATGAGTGTAAGAGCATAGATAGAGATTCTAATTTGCAACTTGCTCATACCCTCTACTCCCCAATCCCACAAGTCAGTGTTCAAATTCTTGTAGGGATTCACAAAGCTGTTCATGCCATTTTTAATGAAGTACTGGCCAAGTCTCAGTTTGGAAATGGAGTTGAGACTAAATATGCAAATACAGCTATGTCTAAATTAAAGTTAGGACTGACCTAGGCCACTCCCAGTGATCTAATGATATTCTTCTCATGCTAGTAAGCTGCGATAAATAGTAAATTTCTCATTCTCTATGTTAGTAGATGAGAGTGACCCTAAAGGGCAGATTATGAAATGGGAATGAGAGGAAATCTTAAAAAAAAGCAAAAGACTATCAAATTTCACGAGTTGAAAATGATAGAAGTAGATACGTTACAAAATGCAATATATTCCAATTGCAAGTTCAGCCCTAATTCGTTTCCAAAGGAGCAGAGTCAATAGCATTGGTGTATTCAATGAAGTCTGAAAACAAATTTGAATCTTAGCTGTAACAACAAATTCTATTTTTGGTTCAGGCTAAGAAAGATGGTCAATGTGTAGCAACACATGTGAATTTATCCAGTATGTGGATCAAGCTCAGATGACCCTGCCATCAGGCTACTTGCATGTAACCCACATGCTTTGATGCAGCAGTAACTCTCTTCTTTATTTTTCTCTTGTATGTGCTATCTTTTGCTTTTAACACAATGGTCCCTGATTGTTCAGAAACTGCCTACTGTAGAGACTGCTTCAGGCAAATGATTACCATCAAAGTTTGAGATTTGAAGCTTGGGTTATGGATGCTGTTGCAGACTTGCTCGCCGAGCTGATGTGTTTGGTTGCGGACGTTTCGTCACCCTGCTGGGTAACATCATCAGTGCGCCTGCAGTGAAGCGTTGGTGTTCTGCCCCGCTTATTGTTTATACGCCTCATTTTTCTGGGGTGGTAGGGATCACTTCCAGTTCTGTTTTTCAGTGGTTTGACTATGGGGTCCAGTTCAATGTGTTTGTTGATGGAGTCCCAGCTGGAATGCCAGGCATCCAGGAATTCCCTGGCACGTCTCTGTTTGGCTTGCATTATTATGGATGTGTTCCAGTCGAATTTGTCTTTCTTTGTCCATGTGAATTGAGACATGTGAGAATTGGTATTGGCTTTTGGTGGCTAATTGGTCTTAGTGTCTCCTTATTGTCAGTTTTCTTCAAGTTTGACTAATGTAATGTTTCACACAGTCCTTGCATGGTACTTTGTATATTGCATTGGTTCCATTGGTTGCAGGCATGGGATTCTTTACATTTGTCAGTAGTTGTCGCAGGTTGGATGTTTGTTTGTGGCCTACCCTGATACCTAGCGATCTGAGTAGTCTTGTGGTCATTTTTGATATGTCCCTGATGTACGGTAGGATGGCTAATGTGTTTGGCTGTGTTGTGTCTTCTTGTTGTGGTCTGCGACAGCCTGAACCAATAACTAGATGTCACAGATATATGGATTTTTTGATTTTATTTTAACACAGTGATTCTGAACAAGAGATCTAAAGGAATTAATTCTGTTGATCTTAATACGCAAAGGGATGAGATCAGTTTGGTTAACTGATTTGAATTTCTGGTGGCTAACGTGATGTAAATAGGTGACACTGCTTGTCTGCATGGCAGTCCTAAATATCAAATTATTTCTGAGTTATTGTTTAATTAGAAAACCATTGAATAACTATTTAGACTGATAGCTACGTCCTGTTGTACTGTTGTGAATTCTCCCGAGTTCTTCTCTCACAAGAACTCTTTGTTTTTATTTTATATCAGTGTCTCATTTGAACCTTAGTATTAATATTATTGGGTTTACCTGAAGATCTTGATTTTGAACTAAGCAGGTTGAAAAGAAATATCTGAGAACTTGCATTTGTAACAAGTGGTTCAATGGATGCAATGACATTACAGAAAAAACTTCTTAAAAATCGAAAATTAGTCAGAGACAAAGCAACAAAATAACAGGGTGGTTGTGAGTAATATCAAACTGGCAGGTTTTGAGGAGGATCTGAAGGAGGTAGCGATGCTGGGGTGAGAGAGTGGTTGGCAAATTGGGCTGAGGTCGAGTGTTCCAAATTTCCAGCCTGGAAGAATGAAAAGTTATGAAGATAAAAATGGGCTTCTAAAGAAAGGAGGATGCAGAAATGGAGAGAACAGAAACAGAGCACACAGTAGAAGATGGGAAGGGACAACACCATGGAAAGTATTGGTTGAGCAGAAGGGTTTCGGGCTTAATAACTCTAGTACTGATGTCACATCTTGGGGGTTCAGGGAACGGTTGAGGTGAAATACTTATGCTATGAATTTCCATTGTATCTATAAGTAGAATCTTACTATCATATTTTTCTTTTGACTCTCGGCCAAGGGCTGGATAATTTCATCTCAGAGATTTGCACAGCATCATTGTTAGGACAGTAGCCATTTGTCTCACTGCGTCCATGCTAGATGTCAATCAATCCAATCTGTACCATTCCCTTGGACTATTCTTCAGCCTGTCCAGTTTATTTCCTTCAAATACCCATCCAGTTATTTTCATAAATAACTGATTGCATCTGCCTCTACCACTCTTCTCGGCAGTGAGCTCCCCCAGTTTATTAATTGCTCACTTCATAAAAATGTTCTCCCTTACAAGTCCCCCTGATTTTTTTCCGAAATGTTGAATGTGTGTGTCTTGTTCCTTGTGCAATCAGCTCTCAGAACAGTAATTCTTCATTTAGCATATCTAGACTTTTCATAAGCTTACATATATTTAGCAAATCTTCTGTGTTCCAAGGAGAACAAATCCAGCTTTTCTAATCAAACCTTTAAGCCAAAATCACTTACTCCAGGAATGATTCAGGTTAAATCTCTTCTGCATCATATCCTTCCTACAGTGTGGTGATCAAAGTTTGAATACAATAGTTGTTGCATCAGGCCTAAGTAGAATTTTCAAATGATTTAGTGTAACTTCCCTATTTGTGCCCCCATTTACAATGTCCAAGATCATAAGAATAGAAGCAGGAGTAGGCCACCAGGCTCCTTGAGCCTACTCCACCATTCAATGAGATCATGGCTGATCTTTTCTTGAACTCAGACCCACTTACCTGCCCTATCACCATAAACCTCAATTCCCTCATTGTTCAAAAATCTATATCTTGGTCATTAAAAAAAAATACATTCATCGAAGTAGCCACACTGGGCAGGCAATTCCACAGACTGTCAATCATTTGGGCGAAGAAGTTCCTCCTCCACGAAATCTGCTCCCCTTTATTTTGAGGCTATGCTCTCTAGTTCTGGTTTCACCTGCCAGTGGAAACGATCTCCCTACTTCTGTTCTATCTATTCCCTTCATAATTCTCTGTTTCTATAGGAACCCCCCTTTAATCTAAATTCCAATGAATACAGTCCCAGTCTACTCATTCTCTCCTCATAAGCTAACCCTCTCAATTCCAGAATCGGCCGAGTGAACCTCCTCTCCCTCGCTACCTTCAAACATTAATGCACATAAAGCTGCAGGTCCCACTTTTCCTGGGCAATCTTAATATCTCTGTCATTAAGCCAACATTTTCTCTCCCATCTTTTCTGCTAAACGTTCATCGTCACACACTTGTCTGAATTAAATTCCTTCTATCACTTGTCTATCCATTCTGCTGGCCTATCTGTTATTTTGCAAGTGATTTTAAGCAGTCTATTTACCACACCTTAAATTTTGTCTCCATGACAAAATTTGAAGTTATACTTGGTATTCTGGTATCCAAATCATTCGTATGGGTATATGGGAGAGCAGGGAAGCTGGTACTAACATTTAGGTTACTCCTTTATCAAGGTGCATCCCTATCAAGGTGTATCAAGATAAACAACCTTTTACTAAACTGGCTCTTCTCTGTCCATAAGCCCCCTACTTTTAAATCCAAGCTGATACACATCATCTTGTTACACAAGTCTCAATTTTATTAACCAGCTTTTTATCTTCATCCACATCAGACAACAAACATTGCGTTTCCTTCATCAAACTTCTATGATGCTTCATTAAATAATTCAGTTTGATTCTCAAGTACAGTCAACATTTTCGAAATCCATGCTGGCTCTCCTTAATTGACTTAAAAGTCTTCAAGTGCTTGATAAAATCTTCCCTTGATTATCACTTCAAAAAACCATACCTGCCACTAACATTAAACCATCCAGTCTGAAGTTACTATGACAGCTCTTACATCATTGCTTGCTTAGCGAAACTTTGTGCAAACCACAACCCAGTGCACTCACCTGGATCCATAAATACGATGATGTTCCTCGGTACCTGTAATCAAAACCACCCAGAACCCTGCTTTACTGTGTGGAGCTACAATATCATTCTTGAAGCCACTGATCACTATATTTTACTGGTTAACTTGTAACAGAAGATAACAATCGAAGTGCATTAGACCCTAAGCCTGTCCACCAGCATCATCGTATGTGAAAAGAGACTGTGATTTTGTTTTCAAAAGGGCACATAACAACAACTTATCCTTGTGTGGCACCTTTAATATAATGTAACATCCCAAGGTTCTTCATACAACACTTATGAAACAAAATATGCCATTGACCCGCAGAAGGGGATATAATGTGAGATATTCAAAAGCTTGGTCAAAGAACTAAACCTTTAGACATATGTCCTAAAGTAGAAAAGCAAGGTGCAAAGGTATAGAGTTGATTATTCCAGAGCAGAGGGCCGAGGCAATTGAAGGCATGGCCACCAACAGTTCAGTAATTGAAATCGGGGTGCTCAAGAATGAGAGAAGTGCAGATATCTCATTGAGTTAAGAGGGTGATAATGCTTACAGAAATAGGGAGGGGTGAGATCATAGACAACTTTTCAAACAGAGATGAGAAGTTTAAATCAAGACCTTGATTGACTGGGACCCAGAATAAGAAGGAAAGTGGTATGATTCAGTTTCAGGCACCAGAGTTTTGGATGATATTCAGCTTTGGGGATATGTGGGAGACCGACTAGAAATGTATTGGAGTAGTGAAGTCTAGAGGTAATGAAGACATGAAACAATAGTGAGCAAAATTAGGGCACATGGTATTGGGGGCAAAATACTGACTTGGATTGAAAATTGACTGGCTGACAGGAAGCAAGGAGTAGTGATAAACAAGGCCCTTTCGGAATGGCAGGCGGTGACCAGTTGGGTACCACAAGGTTCGGTGCTGGGACCGCAGCTGTTTACAATATACATTAATGATAAAGATGAAGGCATTAAAAGTAATATTAGCAAATTTGCTGATGACACAAAGCTGGGTGGCAGTGTGAAATGTGAGGAGGATGTTATGAGAATACAGGGTGACTTGGACAGGCTAGGTGAGTGGACGGATACATGGCAGATGCAGTTTAATGTGGATAAATGTGAGGTTATCCACTTTGGTGGCAAGAACAGGAAGGCAGATTACTATCTCAATGGAGTCAAGTTAGGAAGAGGGGAAGTACAACGAGATCTAGCTGTTCTTGTACATCAGTCAATGAAAGCAAGCATGCAGGTACAGCAGGCAGTGAAGAAAGCTAATGGCACGCTGGCCTTCATAACAAGAGGAATTGAGTATAGGAGCAAAGAGGTCCTTCTGCAGCTGTACAGGGCCCTGGTGAGA
The DNA here is from genome assembly GCF_030684315.1 of Stegostoma tigrinum. Lineage (NCBI taxonomy): Eukaryota > Metazoa > Chordata > Chondrichthyes > Orectolobiformes > Stegostomatidae > Stegostoma > Stegostoma tigrinum. The sequence goes on along the minus strand of NC_081367.1, from coordinate 15,547,520 downwards.
CCGCACCTGGAGTATTGTGCGCAGTTTTGGTCTCCAAATTTGAGGAAGGGCATTCTTGCTATTGAGGGAGTGCGGCGTAGGTTCACGAGGTTATTTCCCGAAATGGCCGGACTATCATATGTTGAAAGATTGGAGCGACTGGGCTTGTATATACTTGAGTTTAGGAGGATGAGAGGAGATCTGTTCAAGATGTATAAGATTATTAAGGGATTGGACACTCTGGAGGCAGGGAGCGTGTTTCCGCTGATGGGTGAGTCCATAACCAGAGGACACAGTTTAAAAATAAGGGGTTGGCGATTTAGAACAGAGTTGAGGAAAAACTTCTTCACCCAGAGAGTGGTGGATATATGGAATGCTCTGCCCCAGAAGGCAGTGGAGGCCAAGTCTCTGGATACTTTCAAGAAAGAGATGGATAGAGCTCTTAAAGATAGTGGAATCAAGGGTTATGGGGGTAAGGCAGGAACAGCATACTGATTGTGGATGATCAGCCATGATCATAATAAATGGTGGTGCTGGCTCGAAGTGCCAAATGGCCAACTCCTGCATCTATTGTCTATTGTCTATAATAGTCTCAGCAATTGGTGAGGTGAGATCAGAATAAGGTTAGATGATGTTACAAAGGCACTTTCCTAACTTCACATGAATATGAAGCTTACAGCCACAAACAGACTAATTTCAGTGTGTAGCTAGCATGGTATCATGGACAAGAATGTTGCATTTTTTTTTGAGAGCGAATTTGGTTTGATAAGACTTCCTTTATCACTCAAGCGCTGCATGGGCTTTTAGCATGCATCTCCAGATAAAATACGAGACATACTCATGTCCTCTATAGCTTAGTTTTTTTTCATGAAGTACCTTAACAAAATTTGGTGCTGTGCCTCAATCATTTTCTCTTTCAGAATTTTGACATTCAACTGTTGTAAAGTCATGTAATGTTCACCATGAAAATTAAATCAGTCTCATTTCTTTCCATTCGTCAAACAGCAAATGTTTCGATTAACACAATATGCAAATCTTGGCAAACCTGACTTTAATCAGAATGTTATAAGAAAATAATTTCAAAAATCTATGATATACCTCCTTTTTTCTTAGAAAATGTACGTGCATTCTGTAATTGCAAAGTTCTAATGATCTCAAAGAAAATTCAAAACCCAGAATGTGAAATCGAAATCAAGTCAATGGCTCCTGTTATTGCTTCTGAAAGTTACAGACTTTTCTTCCATTCCTTGTTGACAACTTAGTTTGAAAGTTATTTAAGCCCACTAGCTTGCTATGCCCTAACTAATATGTCATTTCCAACCAAGAAACTGCTTCATTAACATCTTACTTGTGTGCAATATAATGTCTGGACATTTCTGACCTCCATACAGGTGAATCCATCTCATGATCAAGTATAACAAGGTGTAGAGCTGGATGAAACAGCCGGCCAAGCAGCATCATAGGAGCAGGAAAGCTGACGTTTTGGGTCTAGACCTGCTGCTATGATGCTGCTTGGCCTGCTGTGTTCATCCAGCTCTACACCTTGTGATCTCAGATTCTCCAGCATCTGCAGTTCCTATTATCTCATGATCAAACATATTGGGTGTTATCTTTGTGTGATTGGTTTCTACTCTCTTAGGATGTCTTGTGCAGAAGAACATCTGACTTGGTTTCAGTTAACGTTAATCTAGTAAAATGTATTTGACAAAGACCATCTAATTGAACGATTTAGAATAATTTTGTGAAATTCTAAGCTTTTACAAATAAACTCCACTGATCTTAATGTGTTGCAGCATCATTTTCTCCACAGCAGCTCTCAATCACTTCAAAGAGTCTTCAAGTACAGCTCTGAAGGCGTGTTGCATTTTCCTAATGGTGCTTCTTCATTTTCTAGTCACCTTAAAAGAACTCTAGTGAGCAATGGCAGATTTAGGCTCAGTTGGTTTATTGTAGTGAGGAGAGATCAAAGGCAGACTGTACATTACAGGAAGCAGAGATCAAAAAAAAAGACTCAACTGTACAATCTTTTTATAGAACAGAGTCGCTTTGAAAAGTGCCTTTGTGCATCTGGCTCATCAACCTCCTGCTGATTGAGCAAAGTGGTTTTGCCAGCAGGCAGCAAGAGAACCGGTTGAAAAATTACCAGACTAATTTTTTTTCACAGAGTGGACACTGGCAAGGTTGAAAAATGTCAAGCGAAATGACTTGGTTTTTAAAAGTCTGCGTTGATGGAAAGATGTGAAAATATGGAATTGTTAGGAATTGATTAGATATGACAGTCAGCAGAAGAATGGATTAAAACAGAAGACACTGTATATCTTGCTTTCAATATAATGAAGTTGTAGAAAGCGGGAATTGTAGGTAGATTTTAAATTGAAGCCGTAGAGAGTGTTGAGGTCAAAATACAAAACAGAACTCATCAAACCAGAAATTTAGCCATGGAAGTATGTAACGGATGGAAGTAGAAATAAAACAACAAACTTTGTTTATATTTTGCTTTTGCTTGTGCTTCAAGACAATGCTGTCACCTGCATATTGTTACCATAATCTGCAGTATCTCAAGCTACATCTCCCTGAACACACTTTATCCATGAGGCTGCTTGCTCCTCACCATCAGGTAAGGCTGTCCAACTCTTCAATTACTATGGTATTCCTTTATTTACATCTGTGTATGGTAGATGATCAAATACAACTCTCTAAGGTAGTGTCCAAGACCCCTCTCATTTCGTGCTCATGCTAGACTGCTATCTTTTCTCTAACTGATATCAGTCAGATGTAATCAATTACTGTCTTATGATTTACATGAATTTCATAATAACACACTGTGTACAAGAAGATGAGGGTCTAATAACCTAACCTGCCTGAGCAGAAATTCTCACAGCTAAATATTGGAAAGACCAAATTGATCCAGTGATTTTGATTCCTGCTACAATTGCTATGCTGTAGTTATTGGCATTTCCATCTCCCTGTTTACTAACTGAAGCTGAACCCAAACGCTAATAACCTTGCCATCCTATTTGACCCTGAAGTGAGTTTCTGAATATCTATTTGCTCCAACACCAAGAGTGTTTACCTCCGACTCTGTAGCAGTATCTGTCTGTGACCCTACCCCATTAGCTCATCTAACATCAAACGCTAAACTTTGCTTTTCTTCTCCCCATTTGATCAGCCTCTCTTCCTCCAACTTCCATAGCCTTGAGCCACCTAGTGTCTAATTCACATGATTTTCTAATTCCTAATTCACATGAAATAATTGGATGACGATTAGAAGCACTGAGATTTCAGATAGCCTTGAAACTGTCACACACTCCATGCTGGATTGCAAATCCATTAATCTTAATGAACAAACAACAGCCATGCATTTTCCCGTAACTAGCATTGGATATTGTGTGAGGAATGCAAGGCTTTATTACAGCAAGGCTTGTTGGTTTGTGAACACCATATTAACAATGCAAAGCTTTGTGAAATATTAATTACCATGACGTCTGGCTGAGGAAAATTCCTGTCCTTCCTCTCTCATCTCTGCATTGCTAAACAAAGGAATTCTTCTTCAAATTAGAGATTAGGTGTCGAGCTGGATGAACACAGCAAGCCAATCAGCTTCAGAGGAGCAGGAAAGCTGACATTTTGGGTCTAGACACTTCTTCAGAAATGGGGAGGGGAAGGGGATTCTGAAATAAATAGCGACAGAGGGGAAGGCGGATAGAAGATTGATAAAGGAGAAGATAGTTGGAGAGAAGACAGACAGGTCAAAGAGGCAGGGATGGAGCCAGTAAAGGTGAGTGTAGGCGGGGCATTAGGGAGGGGATAGGTCAGTCCAGGGAGGATGGACAGGTCAAGGGGGCGGGATGAGGCTGGTAGGAAGGAGATGGGAGTGGGACTTGAGGTGGGAGGAGGGGATAAATGGGTGGAAGGACAGGTTAGGGAGGCGGGGACTAGCTGGGATGGTTTTGGGATGCAGTTGGGGGAGGGGAAATTTTGAAGCTTGTGCAGTCCACAATGATACCATTGGGATGCAGGGTTCCCAAGAGAAATATGAGGTGCTGTTCCTGCAACCTTCGGGTCGCATTGTTGTGGCACTGCAGGAGGCCCAGGATGGGCAGGTTGTCTGAGGAGTGAAGGGGGAGTTGAAATGGTTCACAATTCGGAGGTGCAGTTGTTTGCTGCAAAACAAGGGTAGGTGTTCTGCAAAGCGGTCCCCGAGCCTCCGCTTGGTTTCCCCGATGTAGATGATGTACTATCTCTTCTTCAAATTGATCTGTTATATCTAGACTTAAACTTGTCACAGAACAAACACAAAGGTGCCAGTTTATTGGTTAACATTGACTCATGTGAGTAGATCTTAGGGTCTACTCCCAGAACAGTTGAGGAACCAAAGAGTCATTGAGTCCTACAGGGCAGATAAAGGTCCTTTAACCCAAACTGGTCTGTGCCGACCAAAATATCCGTCCATGCTAACCCTGTTTCCCTGCACTTGTCCCATATCTTTCTAACGCCTTCCTATTCAAGTATTCATCCAAATGCCTTTTAAATATTGTTAATATACCAGTCTCAACTGTTTCAGCTGGCAGCTCATTCCCTGTGCATACCAACCTCTGTGCAAAAATGTTGCCCCTCAGGTTACCATTTATTCTTTCCCCTCCTACCTTAAAATAATGCCCTCTCATCCTCAATTCCCCAACCCTGGGAAAAAGGCTAAGTGCATTCACCCTATCCATGCATCCGATGATGTTACACATTCTGTAAGATCTCCCCTCAGTCTCCTGCACTCGAAAGAAAAAAAACCTAGCTTGTCCAACCTCTCCCTGCAACTCAATCCCTTGAGTCTTGGCAACATCCTTGTAAATTTCTTCTGCACTCTTTCTAGTTTAATAACATCCTTCCTATAGCAAGGTAACCAAAACTGAACACAATACTCCAAGTGCGGCCTCATCAACATCACATACAACTGCATCATAACTTCCCAACTTCTATGCTCAATATCCTGACTGATCAAGGCCAGTGTGCCAAAATACTTCTTCACTGCCCTATCTACCTGTGGCTGCACTTTCAGAGAACCATGCACCTGAACTCCAAGATCCCTCTCTTCCACTACACTCCTCAAGGCATTACCGTTCACCATGAAACTCTCACCTTGAGTTGGCTTTCCAAAATGCAACACTTCACACTTACCTGTGTTAAACTCCATTTGCCATTTCTCGGCCCACCTCCCCAGATGATCAAGATCCTGCTGCAATTTCTGATAACCTTCCTCATAGTCCATGATACCACCTATTATAGCGTCATCTGCAAACTTACTAATTATGCCTTGTACATTCTCAGCCAAATTACTGATATAGATAACAAAAAGCAATTGGACCAGCACCAACCCTTGAGACACACTAAGTCGCAGGTCTCCAGTTGGTCAAGCATCCTTCCAGTATTTCTGTCTGCTTCCTTCCATTCAAGCCAATTGAGGCATGTAACTTAGGATGCCGGCTACAATTGTTCAAACAGCAGTCAAACTTAACTTCACATAGGACAGTTTTCTGGAATAAATGTGCATAAAAATGAAAGATGTACAATAGAGAAAGACATGTAATTACTCTAAATTTCTGGAAGAGTTCTAGTCCCATTCAGGTTCAGTCATTCTCTGTTCACGGGCAGCAAGACAACTCATTTAAACTGGCTGAAAGGCTATAAGGTTAGATGGCCCTCCTCTATTCTGTTAGACACTGCCTTCGTCAAGGTGAAGAGTCCATTAACAGTGAGATCTAACTGCGCAAGATCTAGGATCAAGCAGCTCGGAAATAGGATCACACAAATACTAAAGAGACTAAAGAATGCATGCCAAATAACCAAGACAGACTACATTAAAATGAAACCAAAAAGCTTGAACACCCCTCGTCTATATGGACTCCCCAAAGTACACAAACCAGACATCACCCTCAGGCCCATTGTCTCTCTACTGGGCACGCCTACATACAGGCTAGCCAAAGACCTAAAACAAGGACTGAAACACCTGGTCGATGGATCACCCAACTCCATCCACTAAGCCCAGGAATTGGAATTCCTTAATAACCTCAAGAATATAAAAGCAATAATGTTACAGTGCTATTCACATCCACTGACATCCCACTAACCAAAGAAACACCGGACAAATTATTAGAGGAAACAGGAAGGCCAACCAACAGCTCCATCAAGGACAACATACTCAGACTACTGGACCAATGCCTCACCACACACTTCTCCTTTAACGGTCAAGTAAACAAACAGATGAATGGCACATCTATGGTGTCGCACATTTCAGGACTTATTGCAGAGGCAGTCATGCAAAGATTGGAACGCACTACCCTCCCCTGCATATAGCCTAAACTGTGGGTACGATACATGGACGTTACATTTGTCAGCATTTAACAAACTAAATTAGAAGATACAAACCACCTCATCAACAACTTATTCACTGGGATCAAATTCACAAGAGAAGAGGAAAACAACAATCAACTTCTTTTCCTGGGCTTCAGGGTAGAACAAATGATGAACAGGGAATTCCAAACCTCAGTATTCAGGAAGGCAACTCACACTGACCAAATGCTCAATTTCCATAGCAATAACCCCAACGTCCAAAACAAAGCTGTGTTAGAATGCTATTCAAACAGGATGCAACTAGATAGGCAACATCAAGAGGATTCAATACAACCTAATACACTGGCCACGCATACGTCAAGAATATATCAGAATTGACAACAAGACTCCTACAACCACTAGGAATTATGGTTGCACACAAAACCACAGCCACAACACGACAACGACCAAAGACCCCATACCCATGACATGCAGGGCAAATGTGGTGTATAAAATACCATACAAGCACTGCCTTACATTGGCCAAACAGGAAGGAAACAAGCCATTATAAACATCAGCTAGTAGCAAAACAGCACAATGAACTTTCATTAACATCAGTGCATGCAGACAATGAAGGCCATCAATTTAACTAGGACAACATGACCATCTTAGGTCAAAGCAACCGCAGACACGCACTGAAATTCTAGAGGCCTCGTTCCCCACCCATAATACAATCAATAAACATGTGGAATTAGACTCCATATACAAACCCTTATAAAACAGATCCATAAATGATACAAACGATCTCAACAGACCAGATCATATAAATACTAAGCGGAGTAGAACTATATCGCTTCATTGGAAGCCACACCGATGATGTGACCTAGTACTGTGATGAAACATCTGAAGTACATCCAGCCAGCTTGGCGAGCAAGTCAGAAACGTCTTCCGCATCCCGAGCTACAAATCTTTGCAAGAACCTTAAAATACAGAAGATCATCGCAGCTTGTGCATGGGTAAGTGAAGATGGATCATGCAGGTAGCTCAATCTTGTAAATGTAATATTTTGGCTGAGTTTGTCAGGTGGTAAATATGATAAGAGTTTGAATTGGAATTAAGAGAATGTGGTTTGCTATAGCATGCACATAAAGTTTGAAAGCCATCTATATTATGACTCTTAACCATGTTACCTTAGTCGTGATTTGAGCACAAACTCTTCATATTAATCAGAATTTGCCTGTCTACTTTGTACAATTAAATTGTGGCTAACCTTAATTGGCAGATTTTCTAATTTTTTCATCAACTTTTCAGATATATAAGAATACACCTTTAGAGTAGGGGAGGGCTTGACCCAGGTCCTCTGGCTCACAGGGAGGGACACTAACACTGTACCACTTCCTCAGTCAGCTAAGATATTTTTTCAACTGCTCCCATATGTTTTAACACCGCATTGAACTTCTGCTAATTCAAAGCAAATTCACCATGCAATTGTGGGAATTCTTGGGTCATCAACCAAGCAATTCATTTTATCTATGATTCTAATGATTGCACTTGCAAAGCTGTATCATGAAGTGAAGTTGCTCGGCACCCAGACCCATGCATTTGCAGATTTGTGCTATGAAGTAATAAGGAGCCCCTTTAAAAAAAAAAGTTCCACTCTCCAAGAGTTGCAGCTTCATGCTATTTCCTACCTCAATAATTTTCTGCTAGTGGATGCCTTCCAAGCTATGAGCTTGCCGTGTAAATTCATTGCAAAGACATTGCACTGCGAACAGACTATTTCAGGCTGGGATTGGAAGATTTGGCCTTGTGCCTTTGAAGAAATAGTAACAGCAAGAATTTCATTCTGCCATTTCTTTTTCTGAAAGCCAGAGACATCGGTCGTAAGCTAGATCCCAATATATATGATACAACAACCTGACTCAAATCCAAATGGAGAAGTCATTGTCATCAAGAAGTTTCAACATTTGAGAAGAACAGGATCTAGTGTCTTCAGGAGAGGTGAGAATGGTACAAAACTAATGTCTCCACCCATCCCTCCAACACTGACTTCATTTATCACACAAATTAAGACTTGTTTTAATGGTATGTGTACAATGAGATCAATCTAGATTGTAAACTGTTTTTGTTTTCCCCTTTATTTTGCTGAACACTCATCCATCAAGACAACAGGAAAATCCAATACAGTATCTCAAATTCAGCCAAGTAAAAACCAGAGCGTCCAAAAAGCAGAAGAATTTTAATTCTTTTTTAAACAAGTAAGATAACTCATTTCTCCTGCCAGGAGCTGTATTAGATGAATTAGATAGCTGCTTCATGTTGGTCTTTTCCTACAAATGTCCCTTCGACCCTACCCAAAATGATTCAGGCTGATCGACTTGACCCAGATTGAACTGTTTACCTCAAGATCTGAAATCTGGCATGGACACAGTTCTGAGATTTCCAAGTTCAAGATACTGCATATGTTTAATAGAATGTCTTCTTGAGATCAATGCATATTTATCAGGGAGCCCCACAGCTATGTAATAACATGATTCCGAAGACTGAGCTAACACTGATGGTTTGAGCAGCTGCCCTCATGATTTGAAAGATCACAGGCTCCCTTGATTGATTTTCAGTCCTTCATCAGGTCTGTATTTTGATACACTTTCTTCTGTTCAAAACAAGACCCAAGCTCCCAGTGCCTTGGGCAGCAGCTGATTGCTGGTGACTTTGAATAGATTATTTTCATTAAACCAACTCAATCCAGTGATTCTAACCACAAATATGCAAATATGTTTCATATTTCTGAGTGCTAGCAATGAATAAACATTTTAATTTCATTACAGTAAATTTTAATAAGTGTAATGGAAGTATCTAATTAACCTTTCTAACTGAACCTTAATCATCTTTTATCTGCAGATGTAAGAAAATATATTAACACATAATCTCTATGATATCACAATATAGTATACGCAATGCTGAGAAGGATGGTTTGTTTTGGTTTTAATTCCTTCTTGTTTATTTTAACAATTCCAAATTTTTTATTCATTTCTTAGAGATTTGCATAAATGCAAAGCAAGTGAGCAGCAGATACTGGCTGCATGAAACAAAACCAAAGTGCTGTGAAAACTCAGCACATTAGGCAGCATCAGTCAAAGTAACAATTTAGGTGTGGTCTCTCTTCATTTGGAAAAGACTGTGCCGAGGAAAGTGGCATCTATAACTTTAGCCAGTCACAAATTTTCAGTTCATGATTTTATTCTCTTCTACTGACACCTCCTGTCATACTAATCCTCGTAGTAGATGCCACAATACCAGCTATTTGGGCAACTCTGCTCTTCACTACCAGTACCATTATCCTTCATCTTCATCTTTGTACTCCTGACATTTCACTGAAGCAAGCAAAAAGTCTAGCAATGCCAACTTTAGGCAAAAGGAGCTCTGAGTGTCGATAGCATCTATTTCTTCTGATCCTTAACTATTACCCCACAACAGCAAGAAACTATTTTTGCCTGGAATATTATTGATCTCACTGTCAGTCATCTTTTCCAGTCCTCAAACATAATAATTTCCTGATCCTTCATTTAATAGATAGAAATAGAATTAGGCTATTCAGTCCATCGGTTCTGTTCTGCCATTCAATCATGGCTACTTTTCTCAGCCCCTTTCGCTTGCCTCCTCCCTGTTATCTTTGGTCTTCTTACTAATCAAGAACCTATCTACCTCTGTCTGAAATACACTCAATGACTTGGCCTCGACAGCCTTCTGCATCAATGAGTTCCACAGAGACACCATCCTCTGGCTGAAGAGATTCTTCCTCAACGCAGTTCTAAAGGGTCGTCCCTTCACTCTGAGGCTGTATCCTCAGGCCCTGATCTCTCCTACCCATGGAAATATCTTCTCCACCTCCTCTCTATCCAGGCCTCTCAATATTCTGTAAATTTCAAACAGATTCCCCCCTCATCCTTCTAAACTCCATTGAGCACAGATCCAGAGTCCTTGCCTGCTTCTCCCATGACAAGCCTTTCATCCCCAAGTCTTGGAAATGTAAATCTCCTCTGGATCCCTCCAATGGCAGCACTTCCTTTCTTCAAAATAGGGCCCAAAACTGCTCTTAATACTCCAAATACAGTCTGTCTAGAACACTATATGTCTTCAGTAGCATATCCTACTCTTGTATTCTAGCCCTCTTGAAATGAAAGCCAACATTGCAGTTGCCTTCCTAACTGTCAACTGAACTTGCATGTTAACCCTAAAAGAATCTTGAACTTGGATCAGATTTCTGAAGCCTTTCCCCATTTAGAAAATAGTCAATGCCTCTTTTCTTCCTACTAAAGTGCATAATCTTACACTTTCCTACACCGTATTCCATCTATCACTTCTTTGTCTAGTCTCCTCGACTTTTTAAGTCATTCTGCAGTCTCCCCACTTCCTAAACATTACCTGCTCCTCCAGGTACCTTTATGTTATCTGAAAACTTAAGAACAATGCCCTCAATTCCTTCATCCAGATTGTGAAAATATCGTGTGAATGTCTAGAATGTACAGTTGTGGTCCCCACACTGACCCCTGCAGCATTCCACTAGTCTCCAGCTGTTGTCCTGAAAACAGCCCCTTTAGTACCACTCTCTGCCATCTGCCAACCCTCTAATCATGCCAGTACCTTGCCCCCAACATTAAGGGCTCTTATCCTATTTAGAAGCTGCTTATCCAGCACCCTGTCAAAGGCCTTATGGAAATCCAAAGAGATCACGTCCACTGGCTCTCCTTTTTGTAATTTGCTTGTTATATCCTTGAAGATTTTTAACAGATTTGTTACCCATGACTTCCCCTTGATGAAGCTGTGCTGACTCAGGCCTGCTTCATCCTGCACTTCCAAGTACCCCACAACCCATTCTTGATAATGGACTCTAAAATCTTCCCAATGGTTAAGGTCAGGCTAACCAGCCAAGAGTTTCATGAATTCTGCCTCCTTTCCTTCTGAAAATGGGATATTACTTTAGTCATTTTTCAGTACTCTCAGACCCTCCCTGATTTCAGTGATTCCTGAAAGGTTAACACGAATGCCTCCAAATCTCCATAGCTACCTCCTTTGGAGCCCTGGGGTGTAGTCCATATGGTCTGGGTGATAACTTTTCAGTTCCCCCAGCACATTCGCCTTAGTGAAAGCCACTATAGCACCCTCTGATCCCTGACCATTTTGAAGTTATGGTATGCTGCTAGTGTCTTCCATTATGAAGACTGATGCAAGTACCCATTCATTTCCTGTGCCATATTTTTGTTTCCCATTACAACTTCTCTAGCTTCATTTTCAAGTGATCCAATATCCATTCTTGCTGCTCTCTTACCTCTAATATATCTAAAAAAAACCTACTGAAATCTTCTTTTGTATTACTAGCTACCTTACCCTCATATTGTATCTTCTCCCCTCTGATTGCATTTTAAATTATCTTCTGTTGGTTTTGAAACCTTTGGCTTCCCACGAATCTTCAACATATTGTATGCTTTTTCTTTTGATTCTACTTTGGCTTCCCTTCTCAGCCGTGATTGCCTGGTCCTCCCTTTCATATATGTTTTTCCTTCCTTGGGATGAATCTCTACTGTGCCTCCCAAATTGCCCCCAGAAACTCCTGCCATTGCTGTTTCGGCAGCTTCCCAACTATAACCCCTTCTAATCAACTTTGGCCACTTCCTTCCTCATGTCTTCAGAATTCCTTTTACTCGATTATAATACCATTATGTCTGATTCCAGCTGTCCCCTCTCAAACTGCTTCATACTATTCCCCCATCCCAGGCCCCAAGGTGACCTTCCATATCAAGCAGATGTTTACCTGCACATCTGTCAATGTGGTATATTGTATCCATTGCATCTGGTGTGGCTTCCTCTACATTGGGGAAACCAAGCGGAAGCTTGGGGACCGCTTTGCAGAACACCTCCGCTCTGTTCGCAACAAACAACTGCACCTCCCAGTCGCAAACCATTTCAACTCCCCCTCCCATTCCTCAGACGACATGTCTATCATGGGCCTCCTGCAGTGCCACAATGATGCCACCCGAAGGTTGCAAGAGCAACAACTCATATTCCGCTTGGGAACCCTGCAGCCCAATGGTATCAATGTGGACTTCACAAGCTCCAAAATCTCCCCTTTCCCCACTACATCCCAAAAGCAGCCCAGTTCTTCCCCTCCCCCCACTGCATCACAAAACCATCCCAGCCTGTCTCTGCTTCCCTAACCTGTTCTTCCTCTCACCCATCCCTTCCTCCCACCTCAAGCCACACCTCCATTTCCTAACTACCACCTCATCCCGCCTCCTTGACCTATCCATCTTCCCTGGACTGACCTATCGCCTCCTCACCTATACTCTCCTCTCTACTTATCTTGTTTTCTCTCCATTTTCGATCCGCCTCCCCCTCTCTCCCTATTTATTCCAGTTCCATCTCCCTATCCCCCTCTCTGATGAAGGGTCTAGGCCCGAAACGTCAGCTTTTGTGCTCCTGAGACGCTACTTGGCCTGCTGTGTTCATCCAGCTCCACACTTTGTTATCTTGGATTCTCCAGCATCTGCCGTTCCCATTATCACTCATACTATTCCTACCTGGTCTGTCTCACCTGTGACTCCAGACCAATTTAACTACCCTGTAACATGGCATAACGAAATGTTCAGTTCAAGTTCAATTAACAGTGAGCAATAGTGCCCATATCTCATGAAAGGGACTTGATGACTTTCAAGCCATCCTTTTTTCACTGAGATTTTCTTCTGTCTATTACAATGCAGTATTGATCACCTGTCTGGTTACGTATTCTTTATTCAGTGAGTTGCAGTTCCTGGGTGGTGGTTTTCTACATTTGGGACACATTGTGGAGGCCAGTGTCATCAAAATGTGGCCTTCAAAAATTATCGCTTTTAAAGATCATGGCAAGAACATCAGGAATCACTAGGTGCCAATTTAGCCATGTTCTGTGTGTTCGATGTATCTCCAGGTAGCATAAATAAAAATAGATATTATTTTATGGTTGTCATCAAATCAAAAGAACAAAAGAGAAGCACAGCACAGGAACAGGCCCTTTGGACCGCCAAACCTGTGCTGATCATCATGCCCCAATTAAAGCCTTTTTGCTCTTATTTTGTTCATAACCCCCTAATCCCTCCTTATTCACATAACCATTCAGGTGCCTCTTAAATGTCGCCAACGTGTCTGCTTCCATCATTTCTTCTGCAGTGCGTTCCAGGTTCCTGACACTCTCCATGTGAAAAGATCACAAAAAAAGATCACAAATGTTAACAGAGATTTTGAAAATATACGTTAAATGCCCGACATTTAAAGTGGTTCTTCAGGTTTTGAAATAACACATGTGGAGCTGGAGGAACACAGCAGGCCAGGCAGCATCAGAGGAACAGGAAAGCTGACGTTTCAGGTCGGGACCCTTCTTCAGCTTCACACTGTGTTATCTCTGACTCCAGCATCGGCAGTTCTTACTGTCTCACTTCAGGTTTCTACACTTGCTTCACTTAGAAGGTTTAACATTGACTTCAAAGTCGTCATGAAGGTGTGGATGCCTTTGGAAGCAAGTGCACATCTGAAGAAGGGATAAAACACAAGGAGAGGAAACACTATCCAGTCAATTATTCAATGCTCAGTTACTGTATATTTTACTTTACTTTTATCAGAAAATACCAAGCACATGTAGCCAATACATACATATGCAATCCAGATTTTGAACATATTCATCTCAGCCTCAAATGATGACAAGCAATATGATACTATGGGTCCATTGTATAAAGCTTTATATAAGATTGTTCATTGAATATTAGTGATAATGAGAACTGCGGATGCTGGAGAATCCAAGATATCAAAGTGTGGAGCTGGATGAACACAGCAGGCCAAGCAGCATCTCAGGAGCACAAAAGCTGACGTTTCGGGCCTAGACCCTTCATAAGAGAGCTCTCTGATGAAGGGTCTAGGCCCGAAACATCAGCTTTTGTGCACCTGAGATGCTGCTTGGCCTGCTGTGTTCATCCAGCTCCACACTTTGATATCATTGAATATTAGAACATGTTTAAAAACACAGCCTAAGTGTAAATAAATGTTGTTAACAATCCTTCATTGCAAGTATTATCATGGGAAATGCACTTACATATATCAATGTTTATAATTTGATGGGATGCTGTTGTAGTTTGAGCAAATATATTTTTCCATATTGGGCCAACAAAATTGACAAATGCAAGTGTCTCCCTTCCCCTAATCGGTGATGATGACTAAACATTGAAATATTTTCCCAGATGATCACTCTTAGTACCTGGAGGTATTTACCAACTCTACAAGTATGTGGTACCAGGTAAGGGTTGTTGGAGGTAATTCACTGTCACCACTCCAGAGGATGTACTGTTATTAGATAACAAGGAGATTTACTGCATGATATCAATAAGGAAAACATTTTGCCAGACGTAATCATGAACAATGAAGGAACTAGCACACATACATCTATTCCCTCTGAAAGTGAGAGCTGGCCTCCTTATCTCCACCCACTGACGATATGTAACATCAGGAGAATGGTAGAGCGGCACCACCGTTCTACCTCAAGCAACAAACATGAGCTATTCAAAATTCTAGTTCTTCAGCCATTCTCCAGATTGTGCTAGCAAGGATAGTATTTACTTCACATTTCTACACTGAGAAGGTGGTAAAAAGTCTTGTACCACTGCTAGTTGGTTGACACAGCTGAATGGCTTGCTATGTTACTTCAGAAAGTAACTGAGAATCACACACATTGGTGTAATACACGAGTCACAGATAGATTTTTAAAAAGCGGACTCTTTCCCTCAACAACATTAACTAATTAAATGAGTATTTTTTTAATAAAAACATTTGAATCCACTAGTTTCATGTTCATGAGTATTGCAGGGAAAATATAATGAGTGCGAAAGCTTTGCATTTTGCACTTGAAGTGCTGATTCAAGGGGATAACCAATATTTATGCTACATTAGAGGAGAGCATTGATTGGTTGGAAGGTAGGCTTTGATTTGTAGAAGTGTTGTCATGGAGAATTCTCCAGCTGATGTTCGTTAACAATTAACTGCCTGGTTTTGTCTAAATTTTAAACCAGGCAAATGGTGATCAATCAGGGCATTTCCCTGAGAAATGAACCAGTGAATGGTTGTCACCTAATTTGTTGAGTTGACAATCGTCAATCCATGGCAAAAATATTCCACTATTGGAGCCCTGATTCCAATAAGGTGAAAACTGAGCTCTACTAGATTGACTGTAACCAGGAAAAGCAGGAATAGAATAATTGACTACCTTCAATGAAGAGAAGATTTGGGTCCTGTCAAGGTGTATTCCCTCAAACTGGAAAATAGTACAAACAAATCCAGAGACAAATCCAGACCTGTCTAGATGACAAAGGAGATAGAGAACAAGTTAAAGAATATGTGAGCTTATTCGGGGAGTGAATAAAGTTGAGAACTAAGCTGAATACAGATTGTTCATAAGGCAGGTGAAAAACCAAATATGAGAAGCAATGAAGGTTATGAGAAAAAAATTGGCAGCTAACATAAATAAAAATCTCAAAGTCTTCTGCAGAAACATAAATAGTAAAAATGCAGAATAGGGTGATTAGAGACCAAGAGGGGGATTAACACCTGAAGGCAGGACCCATGGCTGAGGTGTTAATGAATGCTTTATATCAGACTTTACCTGTGAAGCAAATGTTGGCCAGGCCATGATGACAGAAGAGGAGATCCAGTCACGAGAAGTGTTTAACATAGATAAGGCAGAGATAATGAACATGCTATGAATAATTAAAGCCGATGAGGAATTGGGATCTGATGAGGTGCATCCAAAGATATTGAAGGAAGTGAGAGTCAAAGTTGCAGAGGCACTGAGAATAATCTTTTGACCTTCCCTAGAGTCAGGGATGAAGCAGGTGGCTTGAAAATTGTAAACATTATGGCCTTGTTCAACGAAGATTGTAAAGATTGGCCCAGCAATAAAAGGCCAGTCATCTCTGGTGGTGGGGAAACTGTGAGAAACAATTAGTCATGATAGAATTTATAATCGTATGGTAAAAGTTAGAAAGAACCAGTGTAGATATCAGGGGAGAGTCAAGCTTTATCAACTTGCTGGGGTTTCTGAAGAGGTAACACAGCGGATAATGCTGTTGATGTGGTGTCCATTGACATCCAAAAAGCATTTGATACATTTCCCTCAACAGCATTGTGAGAAAAATCATAGCTCACAGAATAAAAGGCACAATAACAACATGATTATGGAATTGGCTGAGAGGTAAATAGCAGAGAATGATGGTGAATGGGTATTTTTTGGGCCAGAGGATATTTACAGTAGAGTTCCCCACAGACCAGTCTAGGAATCCTTGCTTTACTGATACATAATAATAATCTGGGTCTTGGTATGCAGGGGACAATTTTAAAGTTTGTGCACAACAAAAAATTAGGGCTAATTGGAAAGTGAGAGTGCAGGATTCCAAAAGGACAGACAAGTTAGTAGAGTGGGCAGACAGGTGGCAGAAGAAGTTCCATTTGGAGAAATATGAGGTGATACATTTTGATGCAAAGAATATGGAGAGACTTCAGAAGTTTGTGCAGGAGTGAAGAAACCCAATTATATATGTGCATAAATCATTGAAGTCGGCAGAATAGGTAGAGAGAGCTGTTAATGCTTCATATAGTATTCTAGGCTTTGCTTTTAGGGACATAGAATGCAAGAGCACAGAAGATATTCTGAATTTATGTAGGACGCTGGTTAGAGTTCAGCTGGGGTGTTGTGTGTTGTTCCGCGTGCCAATGTTTAGCAAGAACAGGATCAATGAATAAAGTGATAGAGTTTACAAGAATGGTTCCAGGCATGAGAAACAACATTATGAGGATAGACCGAAGAATTTGGGATTGTTTTCCTTGAAGGGCAAAGGGCTAAGACATGATTTAATAAAAGTTTTCAAAATCATGATGTGACAGTTCGAAGTAATTATGGAGAAACTACTCCCACTCATAGTAGAATTCAGAATCTGGGGAACAGATTTCAGATGTGTTGTACAAGAGGAAAGACATATGCTGTCGTTGAGATATACAGATTACATACTTTATGCTGCCACTGAAATTCATGCTTATCAATGCCAGTTAATTAAAAAAAAAGAATAACTAAATCTAGTACTCAAGGTGGGATTTATAGTCACATGCATCCAAAACCTTATCTGTGATACTGTGATCTCCAACCCCAGCAGAGAAAGAGGACATCCAGAAATACTAATTTCTATCATTTGCTGATACAATGCTTGCTCCTCAAATATTTTAATAATAAAGAGTCCAATAGTAATGGATGGTACTGTAACCCAAACACAGAGACATTTGAATGCAAACACATCTCATTACCGTATATGCTGCCATGTAAAGGTTTACCCCCTATTTTTGGCCAAAATATCTGGAATTTTCTATATATCTCATGTGAAAGCCAATCCTAGTTGTTCAGAGTCAAGTTTTATCCTGTACATGAATGTTATGAAGGGGAAATGAATTTTTTTCATGCAATTATCTGCTTTGAAAATTTTTCATCATTTTGTGCAAAAATGCCCTCCGTAGAACAAACAAAAAATATACTGCAATGTTTAAACTGAAAGTTAGTGAAGTTGCAGAGATGATAACTAACTGTGTAGGAGCAAGAGAACTTTGTATTTCCCGGAAAATCGTGAGAGACTGGAGAGAGATATCGAACCAACTACAGGCACTGCCTAAACAAAAGTTTGCCAACAGAGGTAAACCAAGCCAAATGGCCACAATTGGAGAAAAAAGTCACTGAGTAGGTACTTGAAAATGGAAAATGTATTAGTCATGATGCTGTCTGAATCCATCCATCAAAGAATGATGGAATTTTGGATTTTAAGGCAAATGCTGATGGTGCGCAAGATTCACGAGGAGGCATGACTTAGTACTTCGGCAGAGAACTAAGATTGCACAAAAGCTACCAGCTGAACTCAAAGATAAGATATTACAGTAATTACCATAATTTGTTGCATTGTTTTTCTGTATTCATTTAGGGATCAATTGAGCTTTTGCTAATGATACAGGTATTTTGGCCTGCAGCAGGAATTTCTGCCCTTCAAAAGTAACAGACAACTCTTTAAACTTAGCCTTTAAAAAAGTCTAAAAAATTTGACTATTACGGTAGCCACCAGTCTAGCATCATCACGACAAATAGTGTGCATTAACATACAGACTTTTCCAATGGCCTAATTCTTCAATTTGGCAGAGAATGATGCTATCGGGAACTGCAAGTCTTAAATTATGAGTATGCAATGCAGGAGTCTCTGTTCATGTTACCATGTAGAAAAATAAGAGCGACATCCCAGAGATATTACAAGATGCATGGCCAATGAATAGAAGACAATTCTGAGTGCACTAGACCAAGAAATTAGCCTATATTCCTTTAGAGAAAGACTTCATACAAATCGTCAAACTGAACTGTCAAGAAGAGTAGTAACTAAATGTGTAATCATAAACATATAGAAACCATTGTTGCACTTTGGTATTACTCACAAAGAAATTGTTATGTTTTCAAATCCGTTTCTTGGGTTCCAGTCCTGATGAAGGCTAGAAGAAAATATTCAATTTCTAGTCTCCTTTTAGTAATGGCAAAAAAAATTTCTTTTGAAAAATTATTGTGTTTTGGAAATTTTTCCACGTTGTGTTCCTTTTACTTCTTCTTAACCTTTTGTATTTTTTTCTCCATCACTCTCACAAATGTTCTACCGTCATTGTTTCTTTGCCTTACATCTCCATTTTTTGATTCCTTTGTACAAATGAGCTCAATCAATCTTCTGATATTTACAGTACCTTTCTCATACAAAGGATTAATAATATTTTATTTTCAACCATTGGTACAGATCCTTCCTCAACAGAAAGTTTGCATGGACCCAAGGAGAATGCAATAAACTAGAAATAAAGGTCAAAGGATAAAAAGGGAACAAACAGAGTAAGGAAGAATAAAGAAATGAAACAAGATGATGCCCAATGTCACTCCCCTAAACAAAGACAAATAATAGCCAGTTATGCTGATAGTTTTCCTGATGCAGGCTGGGAGAGGGATTGCAATTCAGTAACACTAGTACAGAACTGTTTGGTTGAATGGCCTGACTCTGTGCTTATTATTCTTTCTAATCCAATGTAAGAAAATGAATAGCTTCCCAATTCCACCTCGGATCATTTATTTTGCCAAGCATTTTGTATTGACACAATCAAATAAATAGTAAGATATATGACCAAGAATTTTAAGCTATGGAGAAACTGAGTACTGTTAGCTTTAAAATCTATTTGGCATTTGGGAAAACCTCACTTAAAGAAAAAAAGACTAATCTGTGAACCTTGCAATTAATAAAAAAATGGTATTTCATTTTCGTGGTTCCTGGGATAGTATAACTACCTAAATGTTAATGATTAGGTTTTCCCCAGTTGGGGGAAATAAAACAGTGGTGGCGTTGAAGTGAATGAATGTAGAAAGGATAGAAGTTAGATCTGATAAATTGCTGCCATCCATTAGCTGTTACTCTGAATTATTATAGTCCATTATGCATTAAACAAGAGGAGAAACATGGTACCACTGAGTTAGATGGTTTGGAGCATATAATGTGATATCACATCTTGAAGTAGATCTTGTTACTAGCACTTAGCAGTAGAGGTTAGCACACAAATGATCCAGTTGCGGCTAATAAGATGCCACAATTAGACAACCTAATAAAGGGTCAAATGCCAACTTTCTGCCATGAATTTTATATGACCAGAAATTGTTTCAAGTGTTGAAATAAACATTATTAACAATTGAGATTTTTTAATTTAAAAGAAGCTTTTGATCTGAGCATTCTTTAAGGAATTAACTTATGAATTAACTTGACAAGATCCCATTTTAAGAGTTTATTAACTAACCAGTAAGAGATCATCACTTTCTAAACTAAGACTCTTATTTTATGATAATAAAGTGAATTTAGTTATTGCTGAAAAGCAGATGCTATTTTGGATGCAGAAATGATTGACTGTTGATATTTTGTTTTCCAAAAACTGGTTACTTCTAGTTTTCCCATATTTGTTACACATACTCTTCCTTACATTCTACATGCAATTTCCTTAAAAAAGGTCACATTTTCTCTCAAATATTTGTTTGCTTTTAACCTTTTTTCATAATTAATATGCACATTAAATTTAATCAAGAAGTGACAGGTAAGGCTAACTAAGTTGGCTGAAATTTTTTAAACAGTGATTTCATTTTGGGCTTCAAAGTCAAATTGCTTATGAAAGGTTAGAATGCCTATTATTTAAATCTATCAGCAAGGAAAAACATTCTACACTCATGTTATCATGGTATTTAAATATTTTCCCACCATCAATAGAAGAAAATTGATGTATGATACATTCAATCATGTATGATGTGGACATTTTTAAGTAAATAAAATGATTTAGTAGTTTGAAACAGCACTGCTATTTTGCAGGGAAATGCAGGCTAAAGGTTTGGGCCAGGTTGTGTTTATAATGATCAGAAAAGTCTGATTGCAAGTTGCTAATTGGTTCTTGTGGAATTTAGTGCTGCACCAAATGTTGATGTAATAAAGCATTTGAGATGCAAGAGATTTGCTTTTACAATTTAAATCGCTTGTTTTAAAATTTTACTACTTTCAAACTGTTTGTTCAGATGTTAAAGGCATTGCTCAAAATTGAAGTCATGCTAAAAAAAAGTACTTAATTTGATCTCCAGTTCATGTTGAATTAATAAAGTTCAGTCAGGCTACTGAAATCAGTGTCAATACCCTTGATGAAAGAGTAAGAAAATCAAGCAGCTTTCTTCTCTTTCCAAACAGAAGTTGTTGATTTTTTTTATCTTTTGGTGAATGTCAAGAGTAAGAGAAGGTAGGGTTTCTAATTTGGATACAATGAGGACAATGAATCGAAAATGTGTGAAAACATATCACAATTATATTACAGTTCAGGTTTCTGAAAATTAGTTTGCATAATTACAACTCTAAAATCGTTGTTAAAAAGTGTTAACCTGGTGCAGTTTTAATCATATGGGTGTTAAGTCACAGTGATGAGTCCTCCACTAACACATCATCACCACTGAAGAATTTTTGATATGTCTTGTTCCAACTTGTTGAGGAAGGATAAGTCAGCTCTCCCGTTTTCAACCTTCCAGGTTGGCTGCAGCAACATTTATTTTAGGATAAGGCTAAGGTACTCTCTCATTGAAATGTAGCCACTCAATTTTATTAAGGAGCCACTCAAGTATTCTCAAGAGAAAGAAAGAACAATGTTATTGCCTCCTGACGTTGAGGGGAAAAAAGATGTCAAGCACACACATACATTTACAGATTAAAAATGACAGTGTCCAGTACAACAGGAAGTTGAAAAAAAATGTAGTTTAAATCCTTAGGGTCCCTTTGAGATGTACAGTTTTAGCCTGTGATCTGTTTATCTTGTACCTTGATTATTTGTAGCAATGAATTTTGCAGTTGTCCTTTAAATTCACAGTGTTCTGACACTTATAGATTCACACAGCACAGAAACAGGCCCTTCGACCCAACTCGTCCATGCTGACCAAATTTCCCAAACTGAACTGGCCCTGCTTGCCTGCATTTGGCCCATATCCGTCTAAATGTATTCTATTCATGTACCCATCCAGATGTCTTCTAATTATTGTGACTGTATCTGCATCCATCAGTTTATTTCACATGTACAACACACTCTGTGTGACGAAAGTTGTTTCTCAGGTCCCCTTTAAATCATTCTCCTCCCACCTTAAAAATATGTTCCCTAGCTTTGAACTCACTCACCCCAAGGAAAAGAACTTTGCTCTTCACCATTTCTATGTCCCTCATGATAAAACCCCATAAGGTCACTCAATCTCCTACACTCCAGTGAAAAAAACCCTCCAGCCCTAGTAACGTCCTGGTAAATCTTTTCTGAATCCTCTCCAATTTAATAAGGCCCTTCCCTTTGCAGGGCAATCAGCACTGTACACATTCTCTCCACTCCAAAGCATATTTCCCTCTTGAGAGGCTGAGAGAGTGCTTACTCCGGCTGATTCCAGTTCTGTGGTCAAAAATAATTCTCTTTCTTCAGATTTCACAATTGCAGGCAAGGTCCCATCTCCAATATGTGGTAAAAATACTTACAAAAACGTAAGGGCCTTTTCATAGCTAAATGTGTTGATTAGCTTCAAGGTCTTTCGATGAAATGTTAAATTCACTTCTGACAGTTTCACGTCATACAGTCATAAGGTAATACAGCATGGAAACAAGCCCTTCGGCCCAAACTGGTCCATGCTGATCATGAAGCCCATGCAGCTGGTTGCAATCAGCAGCATTTGGCCCATATCCTCTAAGCCCTTCTCATTCACGTATCTATCTAAATGTATTATAAATATTACTATTGTACCTGCCTC
The DNA here is from genome assembly GCF_030684315.1 of Stegostoma tigrinum. Lineage (NCBI taxonomy): Eukaryota > Metazoa > Chordata > Chondrichthyes > Orectolobiformes > Stegostomatidae > Stegostoma > Stegostoma tigrinum. Next base: position 15,524,797 of record NC_081367.1, on the reverse strand, counting down.
AACCACTTTCTCTGGCAGCCCATTCCGTCAATGCACCACTCTCTGTGTGAAGAAATTGCCTCTCAGGCCCTTCTTAAATCTTTCCCCTCTCGCCTTAAACCTATGCCCTCTAGTTTTCAATTCTCCATCCCTCAGAAAAAGACTATAAACTTCCATCCTATCTATGCCTCTCATGATTGCATACACTGCATTAAGGGCACCTGCCTCATTCTCCTGTGTTCCAAGGAATAAAGTCCTGTCCTGACCAACGTCTCCTTATAACTCAGGCCTACTGGTCCTGGCAACATCCTCATAAATCATCTTGCACACCTCCAGTTTAATTATGTCTTTCCTTGAACAGGGTGATCACAATACTCCAACTGTGGCCTCACCAACAACTTATGCAACTGTAACATAACATCCCAACTTATATCCTCAATGCTTTGACCAATGAAGGCCAACATGGTAAACGCCTTCTTCACCATCCTGTCCACTTGTGACTCCATCTTCAATGAACTAAGTACTTGTATTCCTCGGTCCCTCTGCTCCACAACATTCCTCAGGACCTTACCATTTACTGTATAAATCCTACCTTGGTTTGACTTTCCAAAATGCAACACCACACACTTATATGTACTGAATTGCATTTGCCAATTCTTAGCCTACTTCCCCATCTGACCAAGTTCCCTCTGTAAATTTGATACCCTTCTTCGCTAACAACATTATCATCCCCAAACTTACTAATCATGCCTTGAAAATTCATATGCAGAGCATTATGTAAATAACAAATAGCAAAGATCCCAGCACTGACCCCTGTGGCACACCACTTGTCACAGACCTCCAGTCCAAGAAACAACCTTCAACCACTGTATTCCACATTGATACCATGAAGCATAGTTGCCCTGAGTAGTCAGGTATTTGCTGTGGCCATCTTAATCTGTGTTTCATTCCTTTTTAAAAGCATTTCAATCTTTGGAAGTCCCAAGTATTAAAATTAAACAATGGAATTTGAAAATTAAGAAACCACGTTTTATAACTATTGTAACAATATCTTGAAGCAGGTGGATAATTAGCAAGGCCAGTGTTTAATTGTCCATCTCACGTTGGCCTTAAAATGTCACTGTAGTTGTTCACTGGCAGTTGAGGAGCACTTAGTATGAGACTGGAGTTATATGTCGGCCAAACCAGGTAAGGATGGCATATTTCTTTCCCTCAAAAATACATCAATGGACCATTTGGAGCTTTCTGCCTAATCAATAGATTCAGTGTTATTGATATCAGTTATTTCCAGATTATACTCAATTTGAGTCTCTAATTGTTCTCATTCACTGAAGAAATAGTCCTGCTACATAGCCAGTATATTATCTTTCCCTGAATGGTCACCAAGCTAAACTATCTACAGGGTCTCTATTGCCTCTTTCAGGCAAGAGTTGGCACTTTCAGAAAAGGGAAGGAAGAAAAATCCAAGAGAAAAGGGAATAAAAGAAAGTTCACTGAAATCTTCATAATGGAGGGGGAAAGCATTTTGTTGCAGGCAAAATGATATGACCACGAAACATCCTCGATCAATTGTAGAGTTTTAATTTTGAGAGCTGAAAGCTGTGCTGCTTTTCATTTGTACATTCTATTTTCTCACAAGCCTCATTTTGAACTTCCCAGATCAATAAAATGAGATAATTTCAAAGTAATAACCAGGATTAATGGTTTGAAAAGTCTTGCTAAAGCCGCTTCTCACATCCCTTGATGTGCAGTTAAGTTCAAATACCATGGAAAGGACAATAAAGTGTAAATGTACATGAAAATAAATTGTTTAAGAAGTGGTAACAGGCAGCAGAGGACAATAAAATCTGACATCTGATCAAAAATGGATCAACTGAGATAAATTGTTATTTCAGAGAATGTGGAAACCAAACCAGTGCAACTAAGTAGGTTTCCCTCCACATTCAATTGGCCAGCTTGAAAGCCGTCTATGCAGCAGTGAGAAACACAATGGGCTGATTTTTTGACACAAGCGGAATGTATCCATAGTGGTGGGACTGGCTGGGGCGGAAAGCTTGTGCCAGCAAGTTCTGGAGTTTTGGTCAGGTATAGACTTCCTGCGAGATAGCAGGAACTGCAGATGCTGGAGAATCTGAGATAACAAAGTATAGAGCTGGATGAACACAGCAAGCCAAGCAGCATCAGAGGAGCAGGAAAGCTGACGTTGCAGCACTAGACTGTTCTTCAGAAATGGCATTCTGAAGAAGGGCCTGGGCCCAAAATGTCAGCCTGTGTTCATCCAGCTCCACATCTTGTTATCTATAGACTTCATGATATGTGTTTTTGATTTCTCAAATTCCCCAATCAAAGATCAGGCAGTTTGTCTTTCATTTCATCAGCTGCACTCTTGAGGTGACTCAATGAACCAGTACATTGCTTCCTGCTGCCATGTGGAGGTTGTCTTTGTGGGAGGGTGTTGTATGGTGATATGTTTGAGACCTAAGCCATGGGGAATGGAAATTGGGGAGAACATTCCGATCTCTGACCTCAAGGGGGATCTCATCTGACATTGAACGAAGGAGATGTATAGGGGTCAAGAGCAAGTGTTCAACGAGGTGGGAGTTTGGTGAGGCCGAGGGGAAATGTTCATTTTCGTCCCAAAGCTATCTCTGCCCCGCCTTGAGCTGTTCCGTTTTCTGATAACTGGGAAACCTGCCCTGCCATGATTAAACCTTTAACAAATTAGATACTTCCAGTTTCATTTAATTAATTGAATGTTAAATATATTCTGAGAGAGGATTAACTGCCCACTTCTTGTCCAATTTTGATATGTCCAATAAATGGGTACATTAGAACGGGCTTGTGTCAATGTTGTGATTTTTAAAGTTTTGACAGCTCAGCCAGCCAAACACATTTTTTTATAGATTTAGACTCAGCTTTATTTGTTGAAAACCACATAACATACTGCAGTCATTGAAGATAGTTCCTTTCATTTTGAATGGTTAATAAATACTTACAATTCATACATATTTAATACCAAATGGCTCATTAATCTTTCAACATCAGTTCCATACATGGTCATTGTAATGACGTGTTATATTGCCTATTATCATAGAAACAGCTGATTGAGGTATGGAGTTGATAGTTCTGTGCGTTCACTAGTTAAAACAAAATCAAATATTGTACCACTATTGCATTTCTAAATTTGCGTTAATCTGTGAAGTTTGGAGGAAATAAGCATTATACATGCGGAGACTAGACCAATGTTACAATAAAAAAATTTGGATGATGTATTTCTAATAGAGGGAGCCATTCCAACTTAAAGCTCGAATAAGCTAGATGTAAAGAAATTGTGGTCGATACAAAAGGAAGAGAGAAACAGTTGGGATTAAGCATATTTAAAAACATGGTTTAAACAGATGTTACCAGATCTAATGAGCTTCTCCAGCAATTTCAGCTTTTGTGTGCTTCAATTCTTTGTTTTACTTTAGTGCTTAAATAGTGTTTTGCCATATGCTCAGGATATTTGTTTCATAGCCACTGAATTACCTCTGATACATAATGACAGTTATTATGGAGAGAAACAAGGTACTCAAGATACCGAGAAAATGAGTGAAAAGTGAATTATTTAATCTGATTTTGGTGGTATCAGTTGTAATCAATGCATCTTGTATTTCCACTGGAGAAGAGCCACAGACAATGGTTACCTTCCTGCGTTACCATATTTAATATGCATCTGCACATCTGCCCCTGAGCGCCACTTAATACCTTGTAACTTGAGATGCATTTCCTTCTCCTTTAATTAATTTCAAGATATATTACTTTATATTATTCTGCGTGCAACTGTCTGTGCTGAGTCGATTCATCCTTTCTCAGACTTTCACAACAATCATAATTGATGGCACTAGGTTCTATTTTCATGGAATTTTGGAATATTACATTCATTGACTTTACTCTATGTTCCTTCAAGATCGTTCAACATCCTTAAAAATACACCACCAGGGCTTAGGGAGTTTTTGTTATCAATTTTTTTAAAAAAATTTGTTACTGGGATAAGAGTATTTCAGCCAATCTCTAACTTAGCTTGCAGTGGTGATCTGCTGACTGCAGTCCTTGTGATGAAGCTACATCACCAGTGGTGTTGTGGAGGGAGTTTCAGGATTTTAACACCACAACAATAAAGGAATGGTGATCTTGTTACAGGTCTTATTACAGGTGAGGTTGGACCCGGAGGGGAACTTGTAATCCTGTGCATCTGCTGTTCTTATCCTTCTAGGAGGTGAAGGTCACAGGTTTGGAAGCTGCAATCAAAGGAACCTTTTCCACAGTGCATCATATAGTTGGTACATACTGCTGCCACTTTGTGCCCATGGTGGAGGCAGTGAATATTTAAGATGATGAGTGGGATGCCAATCAAGTGGTCATGTAACGTTTGCAGTATCCAACATCTTCAGCCATTTCTTGACATTATCAAAATTGCTAACGCCTAAAATTTGTAAATGTTGTAGATTTCAGGAGGAAGCTGGGACGGATTATCCACTTGGCACTTTTGGCTGAAGACAGTTGCAAATGCTGTGACCTTGTCTCTTGCACTGACATTCTGGAGTTTACCACCACTGACCATTTGTGTGACTATACAGACTCCACCTCCAGTGAGCTGTTGAATTGTCCACCGCCATTCATGACTCAATGTGTAGGAATTGGACTTGATCTTGGGTAATTTGATCATTTAGTCCAGTCTATAAAATGCTACTCCTGTTGTGGAGCCTGCATGAGTTATAGCTTTACCAGGTTAACATGCCATGTTTAAGTATGCCTGGTGTTACCCCTGGCTTTCCCTTCTGCACTTCTCTCTTAATCATTGTTGATCCCCTGGTTTGATGCAATGGTAGAGTGAAGTAAATGGCAGGTGAGGATGTTACATATTGCAGATGAGTACAATTCTACTGCTGTTTATTGCTCACAATGCCTAGTGAATGCCCAATTTTGAGCTAATAAATGTAAACTGACCCTACTCCATTTGGTATATAGTAAAGCCACACAATACAATGGTGGATGTAAACTGTGCAGTGACCACTCCCATCAATACGATATCAATACAAATGATTAACAGCAATGGTGATATTTCTACTCTAAAATTAATTTGCACTGACAACATGGCACTCACATTTGATGATTCTATGAACCAAAAATACATTAACACCTTTTCAGATCACTGATTCTATACTGTAAATTTCATCATTGGAACTTTTGTCTCTACTTTAACTTGGTGCTACTAATGTTTTGATAAAATGAGATAAAGTTTGCACCAAAGCAGAAATGCATCACACAACTCAAAGAATGAATCATTGACGCTTCCATTTCGGCGTAGGTATCTGTTTAGCAGAGACAGATGAATATTGCTGGGTATATGCGGTCAGGTGTCTAATCATAAAGACAGTAGGCTTTAGGAGCAACATGTTACAAATGGGACTACATTGCCTCTAGTCTCTCAACTGCAGCAGCCTTCCCTCACTGCCCCTCAAAGTTGCATACCCAGGAAAAGAAATGAATTACGAAACCAAGTCAGTTACAACCATACATCCACTGTATTCCTATCCTACAATTTTACATTTTGGTCATTTTGAATTCAGCAGTGGCATGGTGGTCACATTCTCACCCTATAGATGGAAAGTATCTTGTGACACTATTTTGAGAAAGAGCATAGAAGAAAGTTCTGGTGTCGTGCATAGTGTTGATCCTTCAGTAACCACCACAAAACTGGTGTCTCTGGTGACAACTATATTGCTGTTTGTCAGACCGTGCTCTGTACATATTAGCAGCCATGTTACCTCCAACAGTGGCTACATATCAAAAGTACTCCATTAACTGCCAAACACATTGGAACACTTCAAGACTGTGAATGACACAATATATATTCAAGTTTATTTTTTGTCTTTTAAATCAAGAAAAGTTTGTGCAGGGCTCTAATCCCATTTGCCTTTCGAAACAATATAAAATCTAAAATCTGTGAATGTTAGATATTTGAAGTAAAAACAGAAAATGATAAAACTAATCAGTTCAGGTTTTATCCATTAGTTGTGTTTGTCTCTGCACAGATGTTGCAAAAACTCCTACACATTTGCATCATTTTCAAGTTCCTACTTCACTTAGTCCTACATCATTATTTCCTACCTGGATCAAAACTTGCATCTGAATTGCAACCATACCCTGATAACACAAGACATACAATGCATCATTCAGTGCTCACATTCGTGGTTACATAAGCTGTGAAGTCCTTTCCAAGTGAAAATATTGTGTCCCACTGCTGTAGGGAAACACAAGAAATGTTGCAATATATGGTCCACATTGCGCTAACACATACTGTGTGATTGCTTATTACAGCATCTCTCTAACAAAGATGTAGTTGCTCACCATCTCAGTAAGAAAGGCAGCCAAAAACAATATACATTCTACTGAAAGACCAGTGTGTCCCTAATGGCAAAACAGCTACCAGGAATGCTTTATCAGTCTGTGTGATACCAAGGAACTGTGCATCTCTATCAGTGAGGGTGCCACAAGCAGTGCTTCAGAATGTGTTGCAGTGCAAAGACTGTGTATCTCTATTAGAGGGTGCCACAAGCAACATTACATCTGAATGGGTTAGTGATGAGGCTGTGCATCACTGTCACAGATAGAAAGCCACAAGCAAAGATGCATATGATAAAGGGCTGTGCGTATTTTCCACACTGAATCAGTGCAGCTTCGAGTCAAAGAATTTGCCTTGATCACAGTGAAGTACTAAGTGGAAAATGGAAGATTACCACCACTCTGTGCCCTGTCAATTTGGAGCGTACAAAATGTTACACTTCCTAGTGTGTTAAACATATGTGTATTTATAAATAAAAATACAAGCATAATAAAAATATTTGTAAGATACAGTGGAAGATTGGCCCTTAATGACAACTATATACTTATGGATTGTGAGAATTTCCTATGGAACATACTTACACATTATTGGATTGTAAAGGATTTATCATGTGATTGCTTGGAACTGTAAGGTAAAAAGATTAAAGGAAACTATACTTGAATTTCTGTTTATTAGAAAAAAATGACTTTGGAAAGAAATATCCAGCAAAGGTGTCAGTGAGCTTTCAGGATAGAGTTTTTGCTTTAATTGTTGAGAAAACATGGAAAATTCCCATGAAACAGGGATAGTAGGAACTGCCGATGTTGGAGTCTGAGATAACAAGGTATGGAGCTAGATGAACACAGCAGGCCAGGCAGCATCAGAGGAGCAGGAAAGCTGACATTTCGGGTCTGGACCCTTCTTCATTTTCTGAAACACCAGCTTTCCTGCTCCTCTGATGCTGCCTGGCCTGCTGTGTTTATACAGCTCCACACCTTGTTATCTCATGAAACAGGGTTTGTGTCACCTAGCACGCCTCCTGAACTGAGGTAATGAATGACTTATTGGTAAAAATCAAAAACTGTGGGCAGTTAGTGGAGGATTTTGCAAGGGCAAGCGGTCTCCATCAATAAGTGTCAGAGATGCTTCTGGAAACAATACTGTCCATGTCACTCTAGTTGAAGCTTGGATATCAGAACTCCTAACTATTTCTCAGCTAAATCTGAAATCTAGCCTGAATATTTTCCATTATTCTGTGACTGCCGGCAACTGTTTCTCATTGTTAGGAATTTGAAGGAACTGTGAGCAGTAAACCTATTTTTATTATTTGAATTTGTCCTTGAACTACAATGTTGTTGTTTGTTTTCCCTTTTTGCCAAATCTCTGCCCCATCATAATAGCTCTGCATTGTTGTGAATGTCTTTGCACTGTCTGTTTGTGAATGTGCATGTGTGTCTGGGTGTTTGGGATTAAGGGGCTATAAGTTTATTTGACATGGTAGCTTTTAACAACTAGCTTGCCACTTATTTGAAGGAATTTTTTTTCTGTAATAAATGTGACATTTCTGAGTCTATTAAAAAGAGTGGTAAAAGCCTACTTTGTTGTTAACATGAACAAAGAGAAATAAAATTACCAGTATTTGGAGATTGTGTAAGACATTTACAATTCTAGTGGAGCTCGTGGAGTAGTGGGGCTTGAATAACACACACCTCTGTAAGGAGTTCAGAGACGGTTCACTAGGGTAACACCTAATATTGAGAGATTGTCTTATAAGCTAAAGTTACTCACCAGAGTTTAGAAGACTGAGGAGACATTTCAGTGAAACACATAGGATTTTCAAGGGGATTGATGGGGTAAATGCTGATCTACCCCTGTTGCTAACTCATATAATTTTATGGTCACATCTGCTATACCGCAGTGGTTAGAGCTGTCGCTGTTGAAGTTTTCCCCTTCTCAAGGATATGCTGCCAACAATGGTTTTTCTATTACTTCAGAATTTTATTTTTAAAAATATGTTTAGAGTGTATCTCAAAGATAAAGTCAGCCTCTCCCTCCTCCATAAATTGGCAGATTCAATAAGATGGTGGGGCTGCTGGTGCCACTGCTGAAGGAATTCACATCAGCCATCCAGCCTTGGGAGCCTGTACATTGTCCTTCATTGAACAGCAAGTGGAGACCCTGCTCTTTAACTGACCTGGCTGTTCAAAGTATTTAAAATAATGCAGGGAATTTACTTCCAATGTAGAGTGAGGTCAGAACTTGAAAGGTCTTCCACTCTAATCAGAAAAGACCCAATGTTAATTAAATATGTGCAATTTAGTTTTGATGGGACAAGGTTCAAAAGCAAAATAGACTCTTTATTCATGGGGAGAGACACAAATCCCCGAAAAGAAACCCTATGGGTCCATTCAATGTATCTGTTCCAAAACCAAAATCAATCTCAGCAGCGACTGGGGAGCAGCGAGATGAGTGACCAGTGGCCACTACTTAACAATGGCCCAGATATAGGATTCCATCAGGACCACAGACAGCTATGCCCTTTGGAAAGTTGGCCATTTTAGGTCATTCTAAGTTTTTTTTTGCGAAATAGAGACAAAAGCCTTTAATTAAGTGTACCAATCAAGAAATAAAAGACCCAAAAATCACAGACATCACTTCTTCTTTGAAGTCATGGATTCAAAACGCAGATATCAGGGTGGAAGTCTGACCTCGTGAGAGATGCCAACTAGTGCCAGTCAGAGGCTCGCAGCTGTCATGCTCAGCAGTGCCATGGAGGACAGGGCTGCTGGAAGAAAGACAAACAAGTTGCCAAGTCCAAGGTGTTAGAGGAGGGGCTTGTTCTAAGGCCAAGAGCCATAGCAGGAGTCAGCGGTCATGTCCGGCCTAATTTCTACGCCCTCGACTGCCCAAATCAGCAAATTGTGGGACCTGCCAAACCCAGATCCTCACTGACTGACAGGCGGCCAGCATCTCCAGAACTGAGATAGCTGTTGCCCAGGAAGGAGCAGGCCTTTTACTGGTCTTTCATTGTTTGTTCATTGACCATTTAAAGGTCATATGTAGCAGGAAATTCACACATGGGCCTTTCTGCTCTAACTTTACTTTGGCAAAGATAGGGAGACATTGGGTAAGACAGTGCATTCTTGCCCCTCAGCTTTAAATAAACTAACAACTTCAAAAAGCTTAACATCCTCAATGAACAAAGCAATCCATTTGATTAGCATCCCATCCATCAGTCTGAACATTCAATCCCTCACCCACCACCATATCGACTGCAGTAACTGTGCTCAAGTGTAGCACCATACATTACCACCTCGTTAAAGAAAAGTTATTGGGTGTCTGTATGTAAAGTGAGACCATCCACATCCATTACACATACCAATTACGCACATCGTACTTTAGAGGATGATGAATCTTTCATCTGATCTCAGTCCAGGATGTTGGCCCTAGTCAGTTGGACACTTGTTGAAAATCCATGTCATTCCAGTTGTGTGTTTGGACACAGTCAGTCCTGCAGGGCAAACTAAACCTGTCTGGGCATCACAGGTAAGTCAGTCACAGAGCTGTCGTGCCATCAGTCAAGGGGCTGGGCCATTCTCAGTCAGACATATCTTCACAAGTCAGGTTGGGGGTGTGGGCCTGGGTAATAAACATGCTGTTTTGGGGGAAAGTGGGAAATGACAGTTTGAAGAGAGGACTCATCACAATGGAACACAGAGGGAATATAAAGTGTGAAAGAGGGAACTCCAGATATAAGAGATAATGGGAACTGCAGATGCTGGAGAAGTTTAGCACTTCCTGCAGTTCTCACACACCACCCCACCAACCTCTGGATACAACGCATCATCTTCCGACACTTCCGCCATCTACAATCCGACCCCACCACCCTTATCTGCCTTCCAGAGAGACCACTCTCTCCGTGACTCCCTTGTTCGCTCCACACTGCCCTCCAACCCACCACACCCGGCACCTTCCCCTGCAACCGCAGGAAGTGCTACACTTGCCCCCACACCTCCTCCCTCATCCCCATCCCAGGCCCCAAGATAGCTTTCCATATTAAGCAGAGGTTCACCTGCACATCTGCCAATGTGGTATACTGTATCCATTGTACCCGGCGTGGCTTCCTCTACATTGGGGAAACCAAGCGGAGGCTTGGGGGCCGCTTTGCAGAACACCTCCGTTCGGTTCGCAATAAACAACTGCACCTCCCAGTCGCGAACCATTTCCACTCCCCCTCCCATTCTTTAGATGACATGTCCATCATGGGCCTCCTGCAGTGCTACAAGGATGCCACCCAAAGGTTGTAGGAACTGCAACTCATATTCCGCTTGGGAACCCCACAGCCCAATGGTATCAATGTGGACTTCACCAGCTTCAAAATCTCCCCTTCCCCCACCGCATCCAAAAACCAGTCCAGTTCATCCCCTCCCCCCACTGCACCACACAACCAGCCCAGCTCTTCCCCTCCACCCACTGCATCCCAAAACCAGTCCAACCTGTCTCTGCCTCCCTAACCTGTTCTTCCTCTCACCCATCCCTTCCTCCCACCTCAAGCCGCACCTCCATTTCCTACCTACTAAGCTCATCCCACCTCCTTGACCTGTCCGTCCTCCCTGGACTGACCTACCTCCCCACCTACACTCTCTCCACCTATCTTCTTTACTCTCCATCTTCGGTCCGCCTCCCCCTCTCTCCCTATTTATTCCAGTTCCCTCTCCCCATCCCCCTCTCTGATGAAGGGTCTAGGCCCGAAACATCGGCTTTTGTGCTCCTGAGATGCTGCTTGGCCTGCTGTGTTCATCCAACTCCAAATATAAAGATGGAATATGATAATGTCATGGGAAGATGTAGATACTGTGTGAGGAGGTATTTCACAAGTAAACAACAAATTGGTTTCAATGGAGGGGACAGTGAAAGTGATAGAGAGCATGCAATGAAGTATGCCAAGAGCTGAGGGCGAAAAGTGGGGCTATTGATGGTCAAATAAAAGGGGTGGATAGGAATGTAGGGAGCCTCAAAACTAATGGAGGTGACAGGGACAACTGCACTAAAATGAACACGAAAGGTGGGCTGGAATCTTCACTTTCAGGTGCAGCTTGTAACTCTTTCTCAGGAGTATGACTTGGGTCGCATTCCAATTTGGGCCAAATCTGAACTGCACAACAAGGATGAAAAATGGTTGCTGCTGCATTCCTATGGTGTAAGTATGCATCGCTTGTCTACAGGGGCAGGGTGTAGTTGTAAGTGATGTGAGATCCCTCGAGGGGAAATGCAGTAATCAGACATCCATAGAGTCATTGATGACACAGATCTGCTATGAATTTACTCTGCATGAGCAGCCCATGAACTGACCAACAATGCACATCACAAGCCTTGGTCACAAGCAATCCTGACTGAGTCATTGAATGTTACAAATTAATTCTAGTCATCTCTGAGAAGCAGAAGTAATCACAGGAAAACTTAAAATTGTCATCTGTGGTCACCATTTCTCAAACTCATTCTAACGTTCTCATTACTGCACAGAGCCCTGGGAGCTGCTTTCCTTTCACTGTGAACTGTAAGAACGTGAGAACACTGACTCAAACACTGATGTGTGCAATGCTTGGGGTTGTGGTGAAGGAGGGACACGTTTTTCTATAGTTATCATATCCCAAAGATGTTCCATGGCACAACTTGTGCCACATAGATCTCCAGAAGGTGTTATAAGTCTGACATCCATGGAGAGGCAGCTCATTACCCTCCTTCTGAGAGGACTCCATGCCATACTGCATCACCATTTATGATAGAACCTCACTTCTGTTAGGCATGTCTGCTCAAAAATCACATCATTCAAAAGCTGTTCTGTGTCATATACTCCCCACAGAGGATCAGCACACTCGTCATGAATGAATCCAGCAACAGTGGGTACTCTCATCGCTTTACAGTCATACAAAGACGGCACGGGATAAGGCAGGAGTTACAAAGGCTTGGGAGACAACAACAACAACTTGCTATCCCTGGAAGTCAGCCTCCAGAAGGAGAGGGCACAGCAAAAATTCCCCTCAGGGGATGTGCTGGAGGTCAAAGAGAATGAGAATTTACTGTCCTCAATGTCATTTTTTCCAAATGACTGAAGCACAGTGCAGGCACAGATCATCTTCTGCAGCAGAACTTGCAATCTACAGGTGAGGGTCCATTGCTTGAATCCGATGGGGGCCTTGCAGTACATTCTGGACAGTGCACCACGTAATCCTGGTATTCACCACTGTGCACAACTGGAACAGGCAAAGACACAATGGGATGGTTGTGGAAGAGCTGGACAAGCAGCAGCAGTTTTCCAAGGAGGAAGACAAGGACACTGACTGGGACAAACATCACCTTCAGCACAATAGCTTACTGGCATTAACTGGGGAATCAGTTGATAATTAAGCCCAACTGACCCACAAGCTGCCACAAATGTCTAACTAGCCAATTAAAACGCTAAAATGATCAGTTGGCCTCTCTGGCTGCTCATCAGGATAAAAGCAATTCACAGCAGGTTTCATCATTAATAGCAAAATGATGGTCCAATGCCCAGACTGTCATTGCTGAGAAGTGTCCATGGGACTGTGCACAAAGCAAATCATTGCAGACTCCGAAGGAATTGCCCAAGGAGTTAAAGATTCCGCTGGATAATTCCTCGACACCTGGAATGTCCTGCAAATATTCATTCAAAGTGGAGATTTAGGACCGTTCTGATGGAATTCAATAAATAGTTACTCAGGAAAAATTAGATGTTGAAATACAAATATAATGTAATGACATTAAATACTAAATATTTGAGGTTTCAAAGTCTAGCTGCAGGGCATTGTAAAGGGAAAAGAGAAGGGTGGACATGCAAATGGTACGTCAGTAGCAAGAGCGTGGGTTAATAAGAGAAATTAGTTTCTGCAGCAGTAATTTAGAGAGTTAGGTAGTAAATTAAAGAGGAAGGCTACTGAAGTTGTAACCTTCAGATTACTTCTAGTGTCACATGATGAATACAGAAATCAGAACAGAGATCAGATGAAAGTGTAGCAAAAGGGATGGTGTAGGAGGGAAGTTTTCGAATTTTAGATCCTTGGGACAATCTCTGGGGTAGGTAGGACCTGGACAAGTTTTGGACAGGTTGCACCTGAACCCTAATGTGGGGTTTCCTTGTGCTGTTGGGAGGTTTTAATCTAATTTAGCAAGGGGATAGGGAACAGAGTAAAGTCACAAGCAAGGTCCAGTCAGATATGTGAGGAATGTTTGAACAATCCAGCCAGTGGAGAAGATATGGGCTGGATAAGGCAGTTGGGAAGTCTGGAAAGCAAAGTTGTATCTATTTTAATGCAAGGAGCTTAACTGGTAGGCAGATGAGCTTAAAGCATCGATCAGGTGGTGTGTGTGAGTATGGCATTGTTGCATTCACTGAGACTTGGTTAAAATGGTTGAAGGATGGACAGGTCTGGCAGCTCAATATTCCAGGGTACAGAAATTTCAGGCATGATTAGGGCTGTTGGCGGGGGGTGGGGGGGTTGCTGCGGGGGTAAGAACGGTGGTGGCATTAATATTCATCGCTGCTGTTGGACCAGGACACCCAAAAGCAACCACGGTCTCACGTGAAAGTCGAACATTTTAAGATCATGTTTAAAGACGTGAAACTGAATTTCCTTTCATCTTCTTTTCTGCACTCGACACTATTCCCTTTATAACTTCTTGGGGTTTGTGTGTGTGGCAGACGTTGTATCTTTATTTTCTCAAGTTTAGCTAATAACATTGAGGAGCTCAAAAGGGATTGCACAGGTTGGAGAAACATGAAGTCCCTCTTTGAGTCTCCAGGGGAACATCAAAAGGTTCTTTATCCTCAAAAGTGTTCAGAAGGTGTGTGTTTGTGTGTGTCTGTGTGTGTGTGTGTCTGTGTGTGTGTGTGTGTGTGTGTGTGTGTGTGTGTGTGTGTGTGTGTGAGAGAGAGAGAGAGAGAGAGAGAGAGAGAGAGAGAGAGTTGGGGAAATCTGTCCAAACTCCAGACACCTTCTGCAGACAATTGGGGTTCGATGTCACAGAGGATCTCCAGTAGGCGAGGAGCCAACAAGCCTCGCTCTGCGCCTCAGAGGCCTCTGAGATAATCTTCCAATCCAGGGTCTGCACAATGGAACAGGATGAAACGTGCTCACATTTCGTTTTCCAGACGGTCACAAGGAGAGCGCTGTGCTCAGCAGCCTGAAGGAAGATGATGGCTCGGTAACATCACCTCAGTCTGACATCCTGAGGATCAGCAAATCCTTTTATGCCCATCTGTAGGACATGAAGCCCATGGGCAGCATGGCGTCCCAGTCATTCCTGTCCTCTACCACGGAGACAGCACATGGGAGACAACCATTGTCTCTGGATGAGCTGACCAAGGTCCTCGAGTCCTTAGGAAAGAATAAATCGCCCAGAAGTGAAGGCTTAGCAGCCGAGTTGTATTCAGTTCTGTGGGACTTGATTGGCCAGGACCTGCTGGAGATGTACGACAGTATGTGTCTAGCGGGTAGCAGGTGCGAATCCATGATGAAAGGTACCATCAGCTTCATCCAACAGCCAAAAGGGGAGAGGGAGGAGTTTAGAAATTGGCAATCAATTTCACTGGAGAATGTAGATCACAAAATCCTGTCTGAGCTCATCACCAAACAGGTCACATTTAATCTGTGATCACTGATTCACCCCAACCAAATCTGTACTGGACTGGCCAGGATGATCTCTGATCGCCTTGTCCACCTACCTGCAGGACAGGGGGGTTGAACACCTGCCCTATCAGCCTGCAGCAGGAGGGCAAAGAGGGGTCTTGAAATGGCAGATATGATAAAAGAAAACCTCAAGACTTTTTATAAGTGCAATAAGAGTAAGAGGATTATCAGGGAACGAGCGTGACCTATTAGAGACTAAGGGACAACTTGTGTGTGAAGCCAGAGACAGGAGTAAGGTCTCAAATGAATACTTCTCATCTATATTCACAGAGAAGAAGGAAATTCTGACAGGGGATTTCAGCTGGGAAGGTGAGGTTCTAGAATGTTAAAATTAATAAGGAGGAGGTATCAGATGCAAATCTGGCACAAAGATTCATAAATCGCAGTGCCTGATGAGATGTATTCCAAGTTGCAATGAGAGATGACTGGAGGATAGAAAATGTGGTTCCTTTGTTCATGAAGGACTGCAAGGGTAGGCCAGGTAATTACAGAACAGATAGTTTGATGTCAGTGGTAGGGAAATTACTGGAAAAGTTCTGAAGGACAGAATTTATCAACATTAAAAGGCAAGGCTTTTTCAGGGATAGTCAGCGTAGATTCATCAGAGGGAGATCCTGTCTGACTAATTTTATTGAGATTTTTTGAAAAAGTGACTAAATATACTGTTAAGAGTAGTGCAGTTAATGGTGTTTTACATGGGTTGCAGTCAGGTCTTTGACAAGGTCCCATGTGGAAGGCTGGTCCATGTGATCCAAGGCATGTTGGCAAACTGTACCCAAAATTGACTTGAAAATAGGAGGTAATAGGTAACGGTGGAGGGACGTTTTTGTGATTGGAGGCCTGTGACCAGAGGTGTACCTCAAGAATCAGTGCTGAGACCCTTGCCGTTTGTTATTTAGATTACCAACTTGCATGTGACAGCAGAAGGCACATTTAGTAAGTTGGCAGACAACATGAAAATTGGTAGTGTTATTAATATTGAGGAGTATTGTCTCAGGTTACAGTCTGATATCAATCAGCTTGTAAATTGAGCAGAACACCGGCAGATGGAATTTTATCCCGATAAGCGTGAGGTGATGCATTTTGGGAGTTCTAATAAGGAAAGGACATGCACAATGAATGGTAGGTCCCTAGGGAGTACTGAGGGAAAAAGGGACCTTGGCATACAAGTTCGTAGATCCCTCAATGAGTCAGCACAGATAGACAGGATGTTGAAAATGGCATGTGGGATACTTGCCTTCATTAGCTGGGGCATGGAATAATGGAGCAAGGAAGTCTTGTAGCAACTTCATGAAGCACTGTTCAGGTCACAGTTGGAATACTGTGTATAGTTCTGGATGCCACACTATCAGAAGGATGTGATTGTGCTGGAAAAGGTGCACAGAAGATTCACCAGGATGTTGCCTTAGTCTTAGCCAAAAGAAGAGAGTGAATTGACAGGGTTTATTTTGTCTGGGGCAGAGGAGACTGAGGGTGGTTGGGTGGGCGGGAGCGGACGTCAATGAAGTATATAAACCTATGAGAGTCTTAGGTAGAGTAGATCATAAGAATGTCTTCCCTGTGGCAAATATGTATAACATCAAAAGGCATATGTTTAAGGTGAGGAACAGATAGCTTAGAGGAGGCCTGATAATCTTTGTACCACCCAGAGTGTAGTAGAAATAAAGAACATGCTGCCCGAGCTGATGGTGTGGGCTGGTACTCTCACATAATTAAAGAAGCATCAGGGTAACCATTTAAAATGCCAGGGCACAGTTGGCTATGGACCCAGGGCAAGTAAATGGGATTAGTGTTTAGTGTCTGTTGGTCAGCATAGACATGGTTGTCTGAAGGGCCGGTTTTTATGCTGTATAACTCCACATTGTTATTGTGACTAATTCCTGAGTAACTAGTAAATTGACCCCATACTTAACTCATCTGCCTTCAATTATAAATTACACAGTTTATTCATGCTGCCCAAACCCTAACCTGACATGCCCTGTCTTTCTCTCTTGCACAATAAAGGTTACAATGAACAACTTGTTGAACTTATTATAACATTCGCTTTTCCATGTTCAAGAATGAGAACATGAAATGTTCTGACTGGCATTAGGGAAAGAGTAGCAGTGAGACAGCTTTGAACATTACATGTGGCAAAGGAAGATTAGAGTTGTGTGCAGAGTTCTCATATAGTTATTATCATTTTCAGTTTGAGAGGCACCCTGATAGACATCATTTTGACCCTCCTATCCTCATTCAGCCTCAGTGTCTGTGATTCTCCATATATTGCTGTGTGAGTATGTAAGGCTTAAGGGTGCTTCACTCTGAGTTTAAAATACCAAGGGTTATGCTTACAGTCTCTTTTCATACCAGATCAATGTATTACGAAGCAGGATAATAAAATGTGAGGCTGGATGAACACAGCAGGCCGAGCAGCATCTCAGGACCACAAAAGTTGACGTTTCGGGCCTAGGCCCTTCATCAGAGAGGGGGATGGGGTGAGGGTTCTGGAATAAATAGGGAGAGAGGGGGAGGCGGACCGAAGATGGAGAGAAAAGAAGATAGGTGGAGAGAGTATAGGTGGGGAGGTAGGGAGGGGATAGGTCAGTCCAGGGAAGACGGACAGGTCAAGGAGGTGGGATGAGGTTAGTAGGTAGATGGGGGTGCGGCTTGGGGTGGGAGGAAGGGATGGGTGAGAGGAAGAACAGGTTAGGAAGGCAGAGACAGGTTGGACTGGTTTTGGGATGCAGTGGGTGGAGGGGAAGAGCTGGGCTGGTTGTGTGGTGCAGTGGGGGGAGGGGACGAACTGGGCTGGTTTAGGGGTGCAGTTGGGGAAGGGGAGATTTTGAAACTGGTGAAGTCCACATTGATACCATTAGGCTGCAGGGTTCCGAACCCTGCAGCCTAATGGTATCAATGTGGACTTCACCAGTTTCAAAATCTCCCCTTCCCCTACTGCATCCCTAAACCAGCCCAGTTCGTCCCCTCCCCCCACTGCACCACACAACCAGCCCAGCTCTTCCCCTCCACCCACTGCATCCCAAAACCAGTCCAACCTGTCTCTGCCTCCCTAACCTGTTCTTCCTCTCACCCATGCCTTCCTCCCACCCCAAGCCGCACCCCCATCTACCTACTAACCTCATCCCACCTCCTTGACCTGTCCGTCTTCCCTGGACTGACCTATCCCCTCCCTACCTCCCCACCCATACTCTCTCCACCTATCTTCTTTTCTCTCCAACTTCTGTCCGCCTCCCCCTCTCTCCCTATTTATTCCAGAACCCTCACCCCATCCCCCTCTCTGATGAAGGATCTAGGCCTGAAACGTCAGCTTTTGTGCTCCTGAGATGCTGCTCGGCCTGCTGTGTTCATCCAGCCTCACATTTTATTATCTTGGATTCTCCAGCATCTGCAGTTCCCATTAT
The DNA here is from genome assembly GCF_030684315.1 of Stegostoma tigrinum. Lineage (NCBI taxonomy): Eukaryota > Metazoa > Chordata > Chondrichthyes > Orectolobiformes > Stegostomatidae > Stegostoma > Stegostoma tigrinum. The sequence continues at coordinate 15,506,342 of NC_081367.1, read as the reverse complement.
CTCTATTACGAAGCAGGCTTTAGATGTTAAATCAGTATTAGACACCACACATGTCTGATCATTAGAATGAGCCATTGTCTCTAGAGAAGTGTGCACTCATGAATGATCATGTAGTCGCACACAAAGTGGCTGTAAATATGAACCACGAGTCAAAGCAAGGACCAAATACAAGTTAACGTTAACTTCGGACTCAATGATCTCCTTGCTAAAATGTGAAGGATGTCTAAAATCTGTTGTTATTCAGAGTGTTCTTCACAAAGATGAAGAATGTGTCACTAACGTAATTTTCCCACTCCTAGGACTGTACAAACAAGCTGCTTACCTCAAACATGGTAGCCACATAACCAAGTCCTATAGCTAAATGGCAATTGAACAGACAGGTAATGGTTTAAAGTGTTTATGTATTTACAGAATGTGAGGGTGCCTTTACAATAAAATGTCACCCATATCACTTATGGGCTGAGATTTTTCTTTTTGCACATGGCCTCCAATGAGGTTTACGTGGAGGAGAGGATCTACATTGGAGTTCCATTTTGGAGCCTTTTGGCCTGGAAAATCTGGACAGATAACCTCAGGGAATTTGTGGCTAGAGAGTTCACACATTTGGAGAATGTACTGCCCGAAGAGTTCACCCTCATGGGTAAGAACTACTACATCGATTTGGATAGCAGGCAGGGTGAAAATGGAGAACCCTGGCATATCTGAATTCCTGGATATGAGATTGCTGGGGGAAAAGGCCTGTATGTGACTATTCCTTTGTTCTGGGTACCTGCTGATCGCACATCTCCACTTGCTGAATGTAGAAAATGGCTACAAGTGAAGGAGTATGGGTCTGCATACATGTCCAGCAGCAATGAAGCATTCTGCTGAACCTGGGTGACCACGGCAGTTGCCAAACTGAATGTGGAAAGAGCCAGATACGTATATGCCAGAAACAGCATGGTATTGATAACTTTGGTGGACTCCTCTGACTTTCTATCCAGTTTAGCAAGTATGTCTGACCTGCATGCCTGCTGCTCCTGTTTGAACATTTCCATGAAGTTATTGTTGGTTGACTCTATGGGGTCAGTTTCTACCTGGTCCTGAGCAAGTTCCTGGTCTCTGACAGCCCTCTGAGTGCCAGCAGCCTGGGATGTTTCTTCCACAACCAGCCGTAGAGAAATTCCACTGATGTGCTCATCATATTGCTCTCCCTGAATCTAATCAAGAAAGAGGTGGCTGGTGTGAGATATTTGTGGCAGCTTCCTCAGAGGTGGAGGAGCAGCTGATGGAATGAGGGGTGGGACTTTCACGACCGAGATTACATTGGTGTTACAGGTGCCTGTAAAAGACGAGAGGTCATTAGTTGTGCAATAGGTGTAAAAGATTGGGTATGTTACCAATATATTCATGCTAGTGGTAATGGGACAGCAACTCAGCACATTGAAGCTTACTTGGCTGCCTCAACTTGAAGACAGGAACTCCACACGAGTTGTATCAATCTTCTTCTGTCATTTCGAGAATCTTCACCTCAAAGAGGGTGAGAACACAAATTTCAGCCACCTCACAAACCATCATTGCTCTCTCTGTCCTATGGTGCAATGTTTTCTCTTGCAATGAGACAAAAGAAGGGATCAGGTGAGATGAAACTAGATGAAAAAGATGTTAGCAATAGTGCAGGAACTGGAGAAGTGGTGTTATGTCTGGAGTGGGTGAGAAGGAATCACAGAGGACAGTAAGGTTTGCTAGTTTGGGAAGACAAAGTGTGTGACAGTCATTGAGTGAACATTCTGCATGTAGTGGTAATGCTGGGAGGTGCGTGCAATGGCAGAGTTGGAGTGAGTGTGAGGTTGCAGAGAGATAATGGTGGCAGAGCACTGAAGATCATTAATCTTTTTATGTCATAGCTTGGTGTTTCTTTTCACCCTGAAGATAATACTGACCTGCAGAGTTGTCTCCCCTGGCTGTGTGTGAGTAGCTGATTTGGAGTAAAGACATCCCTTTCTCTCCACCAAATTCTCATGACTCTGCCAAATAAACAGGGTACAAGTGATGGAGGGAAAACCCCCGTAAAGCTTTCTGAAAATAAGAACTAGTCAAACAAAAGCAAAAATATGGCCCATTAACACATTTTTTTTATCTCTCCAAAGTTGGAGCCAGACCTGTTGGATATACTATTCTCAGCTTTTTCACTTTTTATTCCAAATTTACAGAGGGGTGTGTTCTTTTATTTTTGGGTGTACTGCGCCTGCTTCAGCAAGTCTCTCAGGTTCCATTGGCAACATTCCCAACAAATCTATGACTTTCACTAAGAAGAACAAGAAAAGTAAGGAACACCATCATTGAAGTTTAATATTATCTATGAAGCACTTTGTGATTTATCTCACCTGCTTTGGTGTCTCTATTTTAGTTTTTGCATTTTGAGGTCCTTGTCCTTCTCCTTGATTTTTCAAAAAACTATATATAGCACTAGTGCTGGCAAAGAAAACAGTGTAAGGTCACTTTATCGCCATGAAAAGACATCCTCACCAAAGTCATTATTTGAGGTGTTAGGGAATCAGATTAGGAATTTTCCATCTAACATATCTTGTTTCAAGCTTGTTAGAAGGAAGATTGTATATTGACTTGGATGTGGAGAATTTAATTTGTTCTGCTGAAAAAGCCATTTCCACACTTCTCCAGCTTTTTTTTTATTGTAACATAATAGCTGTCTCCAAAACGGAAAGACACAGATGCTCCGCAATTGACAAATACACAGTAATCAATGATAAAATGTCAATGCGTCAACACTCCCATGTCCGTTCATTTCCCAGATCATTTAGATAGCTAAGTAACTGGAGAGAAATCTGTTCAATTTCAAAACCTTGAGCAGTTGCAGTTTTCAAGCACCTCCGACTCACAACTGTTTTTTCAGAGTCTACTCACAGGAGAAAGGAATGTAAAATAAACTTATAATTTTAATGTAGTTCAACTGATGTTTTATCATGATGTAGGTTACAATATTTGTACTAACATGTTGAATGACATTGTCCTATTGTACAGTAGTTAATAGAGAATTATGTATACTTTGGCATCATACATGTCTATTCACTTCATCAAATATCATCATTGGCAGTCCTGTGCTGATGAGGATGAATCTGACTCAGGTTATGACCATAGATGGCAGTGCAGACTGATGTGGCTATTGCAGGTTCTGTTACACTTGGGCAGAAGGTGGTCATGGGAAGGGGTGGTGTGGCAGCATGCTTCTTTCACTGTTTTTAACTGGCTTCCATTTCTTTCCCGATGACAAGTCTCAAGGTGCTCGATGCCTTCCTGGATGCTCCTCCTCCACTTTGAATGGTCTTGGGCCAGAGATTTCCATGTGTCTGTGGGAACGCCACACTTTGCCGATTCGTCCATGAGGGTGTCATTGAAGCGCTTTCTCTGTCCACCTGGGGCTTGCCTGCCGTTTTGAAGCTGGGAGTAGAGTGCCTGCTTAGGGAGTCTCGTGTTGGTCATGTGGAGACTATTCACTGCATCAAGTACATACACCATCATGCCTTACGTGGAGCATACACTTGGAACAGTTGTAACACATTAATAAGATAAATATAAGTTCTGTATACTTAACAAAAATTGCGAACCTTAAATCATGCTATTGGGGTAAATGGGGCTGAACAAAACCCTTGGCTGCACTAATTGAAGAATACTGAATACAGATGCCAAATTGTGGGAATGGGATCATGGCCAAATTTGATACAGATGCCCTGTAGATGCATGTGTGTCAAGACACCCACATTGACCCACTTAGTACAAGGCACAGTCATACAGAGTTATGATTCTCTTTAGTACCAGGCAGAAAGAAAAAGTGACCTTCAGATCATGGGAACCATAGCCTTAGCAACATATACCCCTTAGATTGTTGACTGTATTTTGAACAAGGTTTGTTGTCTTACTGAGGTCTTAGTCACACCCATGTGATAATGAGCATTAAGCTGAGGTATTTTCTAATGACAGAATGTCTGGATGGAAATCTGCCGTTTCTAATAACAACAGTTTTAGATATTTCAAATAGGGCTGTCAAGCATCCAGAATTTTCTTAGATATTGTAGTAAATAATGATTAATCTCATGAACACTGCTGCAGACAACACGAGAAAAAATATAGGTTCTTTAAAAATGGTGCTTCTTTCAATTATTATTTATTAAATAATGAATGTTGAGAAGATTCTGTCTGACAGAGGCGTCTGGTTGGAGGCAGGAGAAATCTTCAAATCAGTGTCCAAGAGTTGGCAACTTTAATGTCAAACTGAAGAAATCTTCAGTCAAAATTTAGATACCTCCTCATAATGTAGCAACGGAAATGTTTTTGGTTAGGACAATATATTTCATTGGCCTACTCTTCATTGCACTGCAACTTCATCAGTCCTGTACAACAGATTTTATACTCTCTTGGATACTTGCTGGCATTAATCTCTATGATTTGAGGGCTGGAGGGTAGAGTTGAGACGTCTACCATGCATGTCTCTACCATCCTAACGCTGTCTCGTAGATTTAAGCGTGACGCATGACTGCAGCTGGTGCAGCCTGTTGGCTCCTATTATATTAATGAACCCTTTGAGAACATTCCTGGGGCAACGCAGGACTATCACAGAAGCTCTGCCCTGATCAAATCAATTAGCTGATTTGGACCTCTGTCTGTTAAGCTGTTATTTCATAAGCCCACTCAAAGCCCTAAGAAAACACAAACAAAAGCACTCCAATTTCCGTCTCCTCAAACTTGTTTTGGCACAACTAAGAGTGTGAACATATCAAATAGTTCCAGACTTGTGATTGAGCTCAATGGTGAGAAAAGGCGGCAGGTGAAATAACTCCACAGAAGTTGCTATCCAATCACCAAATACCCTTTATATATACATGGCAAGTCCTTGACATTGATCCGGCTTCCTCAGAGCCAACTCTCAGATTGAGCAAAACCCCTGGCATTCCTGTTTATATCTGTCAGCCAGGGCTCCCTGATTGGGCCAGGTTAACAGCCCCAATCAGAGAACTCATATTCAATGAGGTCCATCTGGCTGACCTCATTACAATCACCACAGCGGGTTAAAGTCTAACCATGTGTGTCACTCTACTTGTAGCCTACACCTTTCAGAAAGTACAAACATGTTCAACTAATGCAAGTACAATAGAAATTGGTCAGTGGAAAGAAATTCAACGATGGGCGGCCAAAGTAAACAAGAAACTAAGATCTGTAAATGTTCGTTTGTGTGATATAAACTGATCTGTATACTTGCTTATTATCATTTATTTCAAGTTTGAGACTTGAAATTTGAGTTAGTAATGTAGTATTATCTAGGTTTTCTGTGTGTCTGAAGTTAATACTTAACATGTAAACATTTCTGTAGAAATGATTATTTCTTTTAATGCAGTTTTTCAGGGCTACTTTGGCAACTTGGTGGGTTTTTTGTGTTGTTTTATCTTATGTGCTTTTATTGTTTGTTTTCTTTTATATTTTGTTTCCTTTGGCATTTTATGCCCTGCAAGGAAGACAACTGAATTTCAAAGTTTCTTGTTAGAAGTTTCTGAATTCGAAATTTGTATTAAAGCTCAAGGCAAAGATTGTGACAAGAAGAGACTTTTTTTCAACTTATTTATTAGAGAGTTCTATGTCGTCGTTGCGTGGAGATGCACGTATAAAGAAGTGCAGCTGAGAAGGAGACACAATCATGAAATTAAACCACTTCTGACTCAGAAGTTGATTATACTCCCAGACTAGAAGTGTTCAGATAAAAATCTGAAGACTTGAAGCTGTGTTTGCTTAAACCCAGGTCTTTGATAGCTCCAGGAATAAACTATCAGAGGTTTCAGTCTACTAGTTAATGCCACAGTGACATCAAACCTGTTGAGGTGTGAAAGAAAAGGACTCTTGTCTGAGTGCTGAACAAGGGATGTTTTCTTTTGAAATTAGTAGTGTTTTGGGATTAATAGGATAATAGATTTTCTGTGTGTTTAAAATTCTTTGAATTTGAGCTAAGACTAATTAGATTGATGTATTCTATTCAATGCTCATTTCATTTGCTTATTAAATTTCTGTTTCATTGTTAAAACAAAAACTACTAAATTGCATGCTAATTTCTCAGAGTGAGACCATCTCAGTAAAGCCAAACAAAAACAAAATACGACCCATTAAGCCAGATTTAGGTCTGGGATCTGACTTTTCCAGTTATAACATCAGCTGGGATAATAATATCTAGATTGGGCCAAATTGCCCTATCTTATTTGAGATAGCCGAACAAATTTGCTTGGCTGCGTTTAGAGAATTTATTTTAGGAGAAGCATTCTGATTTTCAAGTATAGTGCTATATGACTTTTTTTTCACCAAAGTCAATCTTTGCGAGTAGCTGTTAAAGTAAGTGTCCAAGAGAAAGTTGCAAAGTATTTGGATCAAGTTTCAAATTGAGAATCAGACTTCAGAGGACGTAGAATTTTAGTCTCATAAGCTCAAATATCCAATCGACTGTACTCCTGCCTAACAGATTTGCAAAATGTCACCAGACAATGTTAATATTATAACTTGCATTTGCATAACACTTCAAAAGTGTAATTCATAAAGCAGTCTACAGGAATGTCAATAGACCAAAAAAAACAGACACTGAGGTAAAGAAGGAATGTTAGGTAAGCAAATGGCTTGTTTGGGAGCAAGTTTTTAAAGGGCACCTGATAAATGGAGAGTCAGGTGGAGAAACAGAAGCTTTTAGGGTGGGAATGCCAAAACTTGGGATTGAGTTTGTTGGAGACATGCCCATCAATACTGGTGCCTCTGATGTCGGGCTGGAGGAGGTTACAGAGATGGTACCAATTTTGGTCAAAATGGATCAACTTTTACCATAATTTTGCAAATACAATGCAAAGATAAATTACATGATTTATTTCAGGTTTTAGAAGAGATTAATATGCTTCAAACCCATTTTTTGCACTCATGCCACAAGCTGTGAAAAGCCTGCATTATGAGTTTACAAATGACTGGAAATGATTTGCCGTAGGAGTTTGAAAGAGGTTATTTTGCCCTTTTAAATGAATGGCTGGATGAATTCACAATGGATGTCACCTGAACAATATTCTGCTCTGTTAAAAAGTCATGCCCCCATAAGGGAGTGGAGCATGATATACATATGGATTGTTCCCTTCTTACTGATAAGTGATGCTTTAAAAAAGCTTTATATCAGAAATTTTAAAAGAAAGAGGAAGGGGAATGCTTTATGTCTCAATTGAGCCACACCAGCAGATCATTATGAATTCCACTGAGACTGTAATGCTTTTTTCAAAAATTCATTCACAGGGTGTGGGCATCATTGGGTAGGCCAGAATTTACTGCCTGTCCTTAACTGAGTTAAGAATCTACCACATTTCTGTGGGCCTGGAGTCACATGTAGGCCTGTCAGACAGTGTCCTTCCCAAATGGACGTTAGAGTCATTGAACCATAATCAGATGAGATTTGAAAGTAACTGACCAGCCTTGAGGGAAACTTTTAAGGACTTGATTGACTGCCAGATCCTGCATTCAAGCATAACACTCCAGACAGGGTTTTCCCTGACAATTGACAATGGTTTCATAATCATCATTAGGCTCTTAATGCTAGATTTTTATTGGATTCAAATCTATTGGAAGGGTTAGAATCCAGGCCCCCAGAACATGACCTGGGTCTGTATATTGATTCTTCAGAAATAATGCTAACAGGCCATTGCCTCCCCCTATTTGACCCTCCTACGTTATCATTTTTCACTCAAAAATGGTGGGATGGTACAATTTTCAAAAACACTGAGAACATCACACAATTTTTCAGTGGAGGTGCTTGTTTTCAACTCTATCCTTTGTGCCAACAGTGAGTGGATTATTTCATCTAAATTCTGAATTTTCACATTGCAGGCTTGTTTATTTGAGCTAAACTCCATCAAATATTTTTAACCCTAATGTAGAGGAAATAAGCCATTGGTTTTCTGGCTACACAAGTGATGGAATTGAATGGAGGACTCGATGTTTACTTTAGTTTGCTCTTGGGCCACATTCCTAATGTTCATAGCTACTTTTCAGTATGTTTGCTGTACTGTGTAGAAAGATGGTACCATAATCAGATGAGATTTGAAAGTAACTGACCAACCTTGAGGGAAACTTTTAAGGACTTGATTGACTGCCAGATCCTGCATTCAAGCAGCATCTCAGCATGAAAAGACATTGAAGTTATTTTTTGCATGAAGTGTAAAAGGAACCTAGTAATGTGTGCATCATTTGCATCAGAAAGCTACATACAGGAACAGAATCAAATGTATTGTTATGTGAATAGACTTGTTAAAATAGATTTGAGTCTTGACCAGTGATAGTATAAAAGGTATTTTTAAAGTAATTTCCCCACGTTGCAATCTTGGCTATTTCAAATTCACAGAAAAGCACTCAACTTAAAATGATAGAATAAAACATCATACATTGAACAGAGCAAATGGACTTTGAGATATTGTGGAGCAAATCCCTTTCTGGGTCATATTATCTTTCACAAAATAAGCTTATTGATTTTATTCAGAACATTTTATAATGATCATGGATTTTCTTGGAAACAATAATCAGCTGTTCAGGCTTGTGTTCATGCCAGTCTTGCACAGGCAAGTAGAGTGGATGGTGAAACTGCATCAGAATGGTGCTGACGCACTTTCCTAAAGCATCCCTAGCCACTCCTATTTCTCCTGCGAGCATTGAAAGAACTCAAGTCACATCTGGAGGAATCACAGCTTCACTTAAGAATACACCCCTAATGACTTCATTCTGGGAATATGGAAAATTATATGATCAGACAGTGTTATGATGTTTGCACTGTAGAACATTAGTTTCTACAATTAGAAGAATTATCCATAGTGTGTTTGTTTAATCAGTAAGCTTTTTTTTTTGGTACAGATTGTTTTAAATGTTCAACATTGGTAAGTGATCAATAATTATCCTCAAGCTGGTTTGTGTTTGCAGGTGAAGAGTTCACACTGAAAACAGTCTAACCCCTATGCAGGTTCAGTACCTGGGAAAGTACCTGTCCCGATATAATGGTTAATGTCACTGTGAAGCATTTGAGAAATATAATGGTAATGAAAGAAGCCAGAAATTTCAAGGCAACTGATTTTGCCAATAAAGTTGTTTCATTTTATGGATACTTTCTGGTTTAATTTTGCTTTGTGCAAATCAAGGATCAAATCATAGATGCTAAAAGTACATTTTTAAAATTAGACAAGGTTCAAATTGTGGACAAGAATCACCATTTGGTTTCCCTGATGTAGAGAAGGCCACAACGGGTACAGTGGATGCAGTATACCACATTAGCAGATGGGCAGGTGAATATCTGTTTGATGTGGAAAGTCTTCTTGGGGCCTGGGATGGCGGTGAGCGAGGAGGTGTAGGGGCAGGTGTAGCACTTCCTGCGGTTACAGGGAAAAGTGCCACGTGTGGTAGGGCTGGAGGGGGGTGTGGAGCAGACAAGGGAGTCACGGAGAGAGTGGTCCTTCCGGAAAGCAGATAAGGGTGGCGAGGGAAAAACATCTGTGGTGGTGGGTTCGGATTGGAGATGGCGGAAGTGTCGGAGGATGATGTGTTGGATCTGGAGGTTGGTGGAGTGGTACATGAGGATGAGGGGGATTCTGTTTTCATTTTTATTGCAGAGATGGGGTGTGAGGGATGAGTTGCAGGAAATGCGGAAGACACAGTCGAGGGCGTTCTCGACCACTGAGGGGCGGATGGTGTGGTCCTTGAAAAACGAGGACATCTGAGATGTTCAGGAGTGGAATGCCTCATCCTGGGAGTACATGCTGTAGACGTGAAGGAATTGGCAATAGGGGATGGCATTTTTGTAGGAAGGTGGTGGGAGGAGGTGTATTCTAGGTAGCTGTGCCAGTTGGTGGGCTTGAAATAGACATCGGTTTACAGGTGGTTGACAGAGATAGAAACAGAGAGATCCAGAAAGGAGAGAGAGGTATCAAAGATGGTCCAGGTGAACTTAAGGTTGGGGTGGAAGGTGTTGGTGAAGTGGATGAACTGTTAGAGCTCCTTGTGGGAGCACGAGGTGGTGCCGATGCAGTCATTGATGCAACGGAGGATGAGGTCGGTTTGGGGTCAGTGTAGCTACGGAAGAGGGCTTGTTCCACGTAACCTACAAAGAGGCAGGCATAGTTTGGGCCATGCGAGTACCCATGGCCACCCCCTTTGTCTGTAGGAAGTGGGAGGAATTGAACAAGAAGTTGTTGAGGATGAGGATAAGTTCGGCTAAGCAGATGAGGGTGTCAGTGGAGGGGGACTGGTGGGGCCTGTGGGACAGGAAGAAGCGGAGGACCGTTAGGCCATCTGCATGGGGAATGCAGGTGTATAGGGACTGGACTTCCATGGTAAAGATGAGCTGTTGGGGACCAGGGAATTGGAAGTTCTGGAGGAGGTGGAGGGCTTGGGTGGTGTCACAGACATAGGTAAGCAGTTCTTGGACCAGGGGGGGAGAAAATGGAGTCGAGATAGATGAAGGTAGGTTCAGTGGGGCAGGAGCAGGTGAAGACAATGGGTCGACCAGGGCAGTCAGGTTTGTGGATTTTGGGAAGGAGAAAGAAGTGGGTGGTGTGGGGTTATGGAACGATGAGGTTGGAGGCTGTGGGTGGGAGGTCATCTGAGGTGATGAGGTTGTGGATGGTTTGGGAGATGATGGTTTGGTGGTCGGGAGTGGGGTCACATTCAAGGGGGCAGCAGGTGGAGGTGTCAGAGAATTGGTGCCTGGCCTGGGCAATATAGAGGTCAGTGCACCATATATATATATATATATATATATATATATATATACGTTCTTCCAACAGATATTGTACCGAAATCAAAAATTCATGGTGGGAATCAAAGCAGCTTATAGAGTTTAGAATCATTTTGCAAACTTTGAGTTGAACTATGAAAACTCCATTAGTGGCACAAGTCATCAGTAACAGTGAGGAAGGGGGTAATTTTGAATGCACACACCATATTTTGTGAAATGAGAACTGCGATGGTAGTCTCAAAATCGTAATTCATGCTAATTATTTCTGACCTATTGTATCACTGCTACATATAATAGGTGTGCACACAACTACTTGCATGACCTTAATCTAAATAGTTGTGCCCAGAGTTTAATTATTTTTCACTAAGCACTTGATTTATTTGGCTTTATACTTATCACACTGATTTCAGTTCAGCGTGGTGGATATTTGCATTGCAATATCATCTAAATCATTTCTGCAAGGCTGGCCTGGAGACAATTAGTATTACAGAGCCACTCGTTCCTGGAGATCTGAAGACTCTTCTGGCATAGTAATTCTGCACAAATATCCCAAAACAGTCAGTTGTCCCCAGGTACATTAAAACAAGTCACAGAGGAACATCATCAATTTCCTTGCAAAGAAAATGGCATTAGGTCAACATGACTGACTGTCTACTGATTCAAAATGCATCTATACAATAAATCAGATAATGAATCAAAGAACAAAGAAAATTGCAGCGCAGGAACAGGCCCTTCGGTCCTCCAAGCCTACGTCGGCATGCTGCACATCACAACTAACACCCTTCCAGGGACTGTAACCCTCTATTTCTATCCTATTCATTTATTCATCAAGATACCCTTTAAAAGTCACGATTGTCGTATCTGCTTCCACTACCTCCTCTGGCAGTGAGTTTCAGGCACCCACCATCCTCTGTGTAAAAAACTTGCCTTGTACATCACCTTTAAACCTTGCCCCTCACACTTTAAACCCATGGCCCCTGGTAACTGTCTCTTCCACCCTGGGGAAAAGCTTCTGACTGCCCACTCTGTCCATGTCCCTCATAATTTTATAGACCTCTATCATTTCGCACCTCAACCTTTATTGTTTCGGTGAGAATGACCCAAGTTTCTCCAACCTCTCCTCAAATCTAATGCCCTGCATACCAGGCAACACCCTGGGTAAATCTTTTCTGTACCCTCTCCAAAGCCATCGTATTCTTCTGGCAATGTGGCAAACAGAATTGAACACAGTATTCCAGATGCTGCCTAACTAATGTTCTATATAACTGCAACATTACCTGCTGATTTTTAAACTCAATGCCCCGGCCGATGAAGGCAAGCATGCCATATGCCTTGTTGACAACCTTCACCACTTGCTTTGCTATTTTCAGTGACCTGTTTACCTGTACATCCAGCTCTCTCTGCCTATTAGCGCTCTTAACGATTCTGCCATTTACTGCATATTTTCCATCTGAATTAGACCTTCCAAAATACCTCACATTTTTCCGGATTAAGCTCCATCCGCCATCTTTCTGCCCATGTCACCAACTGATCTATATTCAGCTGTATCCTTTGATGGTCCTCATCATTACCCACAATTCCACCAACCTTTGTGTCATCAACAAACTTACTAATCAGACCAGTTACATTTTCCTCCAAAACATTTATATATATATTACAAACAGCAAAGGTCCCAACACTGCTCCCTGAGGAAAGCCACTAGTCTCAGCTCTCCATTCAGAAACACACCGTTCTACTGCTACCCTCTGTCTTCTATGGCCAAGCCAGTCTTTTATCCATCTTGCAAGCTCACCTCTGGCCCCATATGACTTTACCTTCTGTATCATCCTGCCATGAGGAACCTTGACAAAGGCCTTATTAAGCCCACGTAGATAACGTCCACTGCCTTCATCAATCATCTTTGTCAGTTCCTCAAAAAAACTCCATCAAGTTAGTGAGGCATGACCATGCCCCCCTCCCAAAACCACGTTGCCTCTCACTAATATGCCCACTAATTTCCAAGTAGGAGTAAAACCTGTCTCAAAGAATGTTCTCCAGTAATTTCCCTTCCACTCCAGTAATTTGTTGGATTATCCTTGCCACCCTTCTTCAACAAAGGAGCAACATTGGCTATTCTCCAATCCTCTGGGGCCTCTCCTGTAGCCAGTGAGGATACAAAGATTTCCCTCAAGGTCCCAGCAATTTCCTCCCTTGCATCTCTCAGTATTCTGGGATATATCCCATCAGGCCCTGGGGAACTTGTCTACTTTAATGCTTTTCAAGACCCCCAATACCTCCTCCGTTTTGATCTCAACATGACCCAAACTATCTACACACCCTTCCCCAGACACATCATCCACCATGTCCTTCTCTGTGGTGAATACTGATACAATGTACTCATTTAATACCTTGCCCATTTCCTCTGGCTCTACACATAAATTCCCTTCCCTGTCCTTGAGTGTGCCAACCCTCTGCCTGGCTACCCTCTTACTCTTATATATGTGTAAAAAGCCTTGAGATTTTCCTTAATCCTATTGACCAATGACTTTTCATGACTCCTTTTAGCCCTCCTGGCTCCTTGCTTAAGTTTCTTACAACTTTCCTTGTATTCCACACTTGCTTCATGTGTTCCCAGCCTCCTAGCCTTTATAAATGCTTCTTTTTTCATTTTGATTAGATTCACAATATCTCTCATTATCCAAGGTTCCCTAATCTTGCCACACTCATCCTTCACCCTTCAAGGAACATGCCAGTCCTGAGTTCCCAGCAACTTACACTTGAAAGCCTTCCACATTCTATATGTTGATTTGCCCTCAAACATCTGCCTCCAGTCCACATTCTTCTGTTCTTGCCTAATATTGTTGTAATTAGCCTTCCCCAATTTAGCACTTTCACCAGGCAACTGCATCTATATTTATCTATCAGTACTTTAAAGTTTACTGAATTGTATTCCCTGTTCCCGAGTTGCTCCCCTGTTGAGACATCAATCACCTGGCCAGGCTCATTCACCAATATTAGGTCAAGTATGGCCCCTTTTCTAGTTGAACTATCTACACACTATTTCAAGAAGCCCTTCTGGGTGCTCCTTGCAAACTCTGCCCCATCCATGCCTGAAGTATTAAGTGAATCCCAGTCAATATATGGGAAGTTAAAAATCACGCACAACAATAACCCTGTTACTTTTACATCTTGCCAAAATCTGCCTACATATCTGTTCTTCTATCTCTTGCTGGCTGTTTGAAGCCTATAGTAAACCCCAAACATTGTGATTGCACCCTTCCTGTTCCTGACCTCTACCCATATTGTCTCGCTGTATGGCCATCCAAGTTGTCCTCCCGCAGTACAGCTGTGATAGTCTCTTTAACAAGTAGTGCAACTCTCCCACCCCTTTTATATCCCCCATCTTTCCCATTTGAAACATCTGTATCCTGGAACATTAAGCTGCCAATGAAGCCTCTCCCTTCACAAAGTCTCTGTATTAGCAACGACATCATAGTTTAAAGTACTAATCCAAGCTCTAAATTCATCTGCCTTACTTGTTACACTTTTCACATTGAAACAGATGCACTTCAGTTCACCAGATCCGCTTTGATTAGCAACCACACCCTGCCTGCTCTTCCTCTGAGTCTTACCGGCCCTATTCTCATGTTCTCTTTCAGTCAATTCACCTTTGCTTTGGTTCCCAGCACACTGCTGGGCAAGTTTAAATCAGCTTGAGTGACACCAGTAAACTTCCCATCCAGAACGTTTGTGCCCCTCCAGTTTATTTGCAACCCATCCTTCTTGTACAGGGCCCACCGGCCCCAGAAGAGATCCTAATGGTCCAGATATCTGGAACCCTTCCTCCTACACCATCTGTTTAGCCACAGGATGAGCTGTACTACCCTATTATTTCTAGCCTCACTGGCACATAGCACAGGGAGTAATCCCGAGATTACACCCTTAAAGGTCCTGCTTTTTAACTTTCTACCTAACTCTGAATTTTTGCTGCAGGACCTCATCACTCATCCTACCTATGTCGTTAGTACCAATATGTCCCACAGCCTCTGGCTGTTTTATCTTACTTACATTGAACACTTACTTATTGACAGAATATCTTACATTCTCAATGAGTTTGGGTTGGTGATTTTTGTGGGGAGTCTAATATAATAAGGATAGTGCTTTGGTTAACCTTATATTCACGGGTTGAAATGTTCCAATATGGAGTTAATTTGTGGTGGTGGGCATCTTAGATGCCAAAGCACAGGGTGAATCATCCCTTGTGATTATGTGATTCTCAACTCATTCTCTAAGTCAGCAAAATGCTGCACTAATAGCATGGTGATTCATGAGGCGTAAGTGAGCAGAAAGTTATTGCCCCTGATGGGGCTGCCTGTGGTTATAATTTATGGAGCTCTATTTAAAGGCCAGTTAGACATGACTTCAGTTGTAGCAAGACTGGAACATCCACTCAACCGTGACTGCCTCCCACATCACTGAAGAAGCTACTCAATCTTCGTTTTGGAGTCTTTTCATTTCAGGTATGCTTGAGTGGAATAAGGAACAGAAGAGAGGTACACTTCTCCAGGGGAGACCATCCCTTCAAACCTGTCAGGCAACAATGAGATAGCAGTATGTGTCAGTGTCCATGCCCCTCACAAATGTGCCCAACATCATTGCAGCAAGAAAATGAATGAACTCCTACTAAATTAGAAGGACAAAGGAAGATTAGAAGGAAAATAGTTGCACTTGTTGGAAGACAATTATCTCAGCCCAAGGACATGACTGCAGGAGTTCCTCAGGGCAGTATGTGAGGGTCAACCATTTTCAGTTTCTTCATCAGTAACTTTCCTCGATTATGAGTTCAGTTGTAAAGATGACTGCACAATGTTCGGCACCATTCTCAAATCCTCAGACACTGAAGCAGTTCATATCCATTTGTGGCAACACCTGGACAATATTCAGGCTTAGGCAAATAAGTGGCAAGGAATATTTATGCTACATGTGTGAGTCAATTATTATCTTAATGGCCACAAGTCAGGAATGTGATGGAGCTCATTTGTCTACTCTTGACTTGTACCTTTTTGATGGTGAACAAATAATGCATAGAAAGGAGCTGAGTTATTCACCACAGGATTCCCAGCCCTTGACATGTTCTTGTAACTACAACATTTATATTACTAGTCCAGATCATTTTCTGGTCAATGGTAATCCACAACTTTTTGACAGAGCGGGATTGAATGATGACAATATCATTGAACATCAAGGGACTGTGTAGCACCGAGAACACTTGAGAAAATCAATTCCATTTAAGACAAAGCAGTCCACTTTATTGGAACTCATTTATCACCTCCATCATTGACTACCTTCACCACTAACGCAGTGTATATGATATAAATTTACACAATATATTTAGTACCGTCCAAACTCTCAGATATACAACCTGGAAAATCAATGATGGCAAATGCATGGGAATCTCATCACCCGCATGTTTGCCCTCCAAGCCACTCACCATCCTACTTGGAATTGTATCCATGTTACTTCATTGCTGCTCGGTCAAAATTTGTGAACTCCCTTCCTAACAACACGGTGGGTCTCTCTGCAACCCAATGGCTGCAGAGGGACAAGAAAGGTAGCCTAACACCACCTTCTCAATATCACTTAAAGATGGACCATAAATTCTGGCCTTGCCATCAAACCCCATATCGCATAAATTCATAAAATAATTGGCACCTTCAATGTTGTGATTTGCAGTTGTATTGACATTGCCAGTGGTGAAGAAGAAATTGAGAATGAATGTTCCTTACTTCATAGACTATTGTAGACCAAATCACAAGGTCAGGCCATAATGTACTTTCACTTTGTATTTCATGACCCCAGGTCACAATTCGATTGCACGAGTTATGTTGACATGTTGCTTCAGTAGGAATTAAACACAGACGCTTAACATTGAACAATCACTGGACACCTGATTATTAGAGTAGTCCTTCAGTAGGCCTCACAATGCAGCCATCAACTTTCATGCTTTTCAGAAAAATTGCGACATACTCCTCCTACCTTGATGCTGCTTTATCAATATCAAAACTGAATTGGATAAAATGATAAACTTTAAAAACTGTGTTTGCTCCTGTGAATTTCAGGCTCCCACATGATACCCAGTAACCCCCTGCTTTAACATTCTTACCTTTTCCTGCTCTTTCACAATCCATTTCCCCAATGACCTATTACCTGTCACCTCCCATCCACTCCCATGACATCCATTTTTGTTAGGCATGAAAACTCTTAAGATTACAACATTGACCACCTTTTATTTCAAGTCAGTGTCTATAAGGGTGCTTATGTCCTTGCTGGCCCTGTATCCTGCTAAGGTTAAGACTTGCTTCAAACTTCAAAGGTCAACGCCACTTTCTTATCCCACTCGACCCACACTACTACATTGAATTGTCCATGACTGTTAACATTCCCTTAGCCAAACAGGTCAATTCTCAGACTAGAACTGCCTGCAGCTTTGGCAAAGTCGTAGACAGAGCCCAGAAATCTGTTGGTGTAATTTTGTAACAGCAACCTAACTTCCAACTGACTTGGTCAATCCCCCAGACAGAATTTGCAAGATATCCCTGACTGGCCAACCAGTCAGGGACAGACTGACTTTACTTGACCTCCAGGAATCAACCGGGATTGAAATGGTGACAAACCCCAAACATGAATTGGAACAACTATTTTACTGGCCATGTCCAACTTTTGGACAGGAAAAGGCTCAGCCCCTGGAATGACTGTGGTGGTAACCCCTGACTGATTGGAGTCCACTGTCATCCTACACCACACACATCATGCTTCTGCTTTCTTGCTCACACATATTCTGAGTTTGCTGCATACACTGTGACTCCAGGCACCACCACTGACATTTAGACAACACCATACCCTTCAACCACATCACTTTTCTCGACAGCCACAAGCTGCTGCTTTGTCCTCTGTACTAAGTAATCTCTGTGAGATACAAGCTGCTGACTGATTCTCTGGACTAAATTGCCACTCTGAAGCAGAAGCTGATGTATTGCTTATTCTGACACTAATTCCTAGGGGCACAGCTTTCCTTGGTGCCCATGGATGTGCCTACTGCTGTTTTACAGCAAAAGGGAAAACACCAAATATTGACAAGGACTAGATTGGAGGCCAAAGAGCAAATTTGCAGATACAAACTTGCCACGTGCATTTGAGCTTCTGAAGTGCTCAGTATCTCAATTGGGCAGAAGTTAATTGGGAAGGCAAATTCAACTCCAGTGAGTTCAGTAATTAACAAGATGCAAGTACAATGTTTTCAACCTGATCACTTGGTGGCAAGAAAGTCAACTCACCTTCTGAGGAGGCTAAAAATAATTATTGAGGTTTATCTTGATGTCAAGAATGTAATTTTTGGAGTCTCTCCTAATTAAGAGATTATTCTAGTCACCTCAGAGAGCAGAGCATCACATCTACAGCTTTAAGTGTTGCTGTTTTTAACCTTTATCAGATATAAAATACCCTCTGCATACTGCATCTGATCATTGTCTCCCCTAGTTCATACATTGCTTTGGGTAACATATTGTAGTAATCACTTGTTGAATAAAACCCACTTATTTATAACTGATTTTTCCATGACCTCCATTTGAAGCAATCTGTGTTATCTGGTGATTCCCACTGCTCATTAATGGCTGTTGCTTCCAGCATCATATTGGGCTGTAAGCTTTAATAATGTTAATCTTAACACAGAATCTAGTCAGAAATGGTGCAGTTTTAAAAGAAACACCCAGCTTTCACTCTGAAATTCCAACCTCAATTTGTACTCCAGGTATACCTTGAATTTTAAAATAAGCACATTGGTGTTTTGTGAAGTTGATATGTATAATGATGTGAGCCTGTAATCTAAACATTACCTTTGAGCAGAGCTGCTGACAATAAACATAGTTTGAAGATTTCACTCCCTAGAGCACAGAGTGCCCTGACAGTCAATTGACCTGTTCCTCATCCTTTTGATTCACCAGAAAGCTGGGAGTTCTGCATTCTTGTTGAATGAGGATCACCATCAAACTTGCAAACTCAGCTCTGATCAAGCCACAGAGATTGTGCTGATGATTTACAATACGTTGTTCAGATTACACTTGGAGTTCTGGCCACAGATCAGTAATCATGCTTCTAAAGAAATGTACACGCATAGAAGAGGAGGTCGAGAAGAGCAACAAAACGATTGGACAGTGATAGATGCGAGCAGTGGTGAAAAATTAAAGGCTCAACATTACAATTTAACAGGGTGCAGCTCAACCAAAATCTCACAAATATATATGAGGGACATTTCAAAGAGGATTATCAGAAAAGAGTACGGATCAGATATATGGACGAAACACTATTCTCTCACCTATGCCCCTACCTAATAATGGTACATGATGTGGATGCAGCCTTATTGAATTTGTCTTTACAGTATTAACTGGCAAGTATATTTTTTCTTATTTAAATATTTCAAAGTAAATCAGGTGAATTTGGAGAGCGCTCATAAATTTAAGTCAGTGTAAATTCAATTGAAAAGTGGCAGAACATCTTTAATAATTCACCAAGCAAACACAAAAGCTTATAGCTAAAAATCACCTTTCAAATAATAATAATGTGATTTAATAGCAGAATAAGATTGCTTTGATGTTACATTCAGAAAGCAAGAAAAACAGATCAAAGGCCCTACTATAATAAAATGTGAGGCTGGATGAACACAGCAGGCCAAGCAGCATCTCAGGAGCACAAAAGCTGACGTTTCGGGCCTAGACCCTTCATCAGCTCCTGAGATGCTGCTTGGCCTGCTGTGTTCATCCAGCCTCACATTTTATTATCTTGGAATCTCCAGCATCTGCATTTCCCATTATCTCAAAGGCCCTACTGGTAGGTGGAAGGATTCACAGAGAGTACTCCAGAATCTAATACTCCAAATTCTGGACCTACAATGCAATGTTTGCAATAAAATCAAAGTTCTTAGGTATTGTATTCTAAATGCAATTGGATGTTGCTGTATTAGACAGTAGCCTGAAAAGGTTAACTCGACAGCTTTGGATTAATTCACCCATTGATGAAAAATGACCATCTTTGGGAGGATCTAACCAGCTCTAAGCTAGTCAGTTTTGTTGTTCGTTGTTAGGCAATTCAACAGTCATGTAGGTTAGAGCTAGTGACTAAATCTTATGAAACCACAATTCTCTTAATTTGTGTTACTGTAGCTAACCAGACAGAAGTTAATGTTAAGTGTTATCTTACCATTACATAATGAACAATTTCCTGTTACTCAAGTGTGCGCTTTTTCTCCTGAAGACTTATTAGCAGTTAATCCCTCAATATTTAGAACGAGAAGCCCATCTACCATTATTAGAAGCAGCATTTGTAGCAACACAGCTACCCGAAGAACATCCTATTGCAACTAAACAACTGCACCTCCCAGTCGCAAACCATTTCAACTCCCCCTCCCATTCCTCAGACAACATGTCCATCATGGGCCTCCTGCAGTGCCACAATGATGCCATCCAAAGGTTGGAGGAACAGCAACTCATATTCCGCTTGGGAACCCTGCAGCCCAATGGTATCAATGTGGACTTCACAAGCTTCAAAATCTCCCCTTCCCCCACTGCATCCCCAAATCTGCCCAGTTCTTCCCCTCCCCCACTGCATCACAAAACCAGCTGAGCTCGACCCCTCCCCCCACTGCATCCCAAAACCAGCCCAGTTCTTCCCCTCCCCCCACTGCATCACAAAACCAGCCCAGCTCGACCCCTCCCCCCACTGCATCCCAAAACCGGCCCAGCTCGTCTCATCCCCCCCACTGCATCCCAAAATCAGCCCAGCCTGTCTCTGTTTCCCTAACCTGTTCTTCCTCTCATCCATCCCTTCCTCTCACCCCAAGCTGCATCTCCATTTCCTACCTACCACCTCATTCCGCCTCCTTGACCTGTCCGTCTTCACTGGACTGACCTATCCCCTCCCTACCTCCCCACCTATACTCTCCTTTCTACCTATCTTCTTTTCTCTCCATCTTCGGCCCGCCTCCCTCTCGCTCCCTATTTATTCCAGTTCCCTCTCCCCATCCCCTTCTCTGATGAAGGGTCTAGGCCCAAAACGTCAGCTTTTGTGCTCCTGAGATGCTGCTTGGCCTGCTGTGTTCATCCAGCCCCACAGTTTGTTATCTTGGATTCTACAGCATCTGCAGTTACCATTATCACTGCAGAACACTTATGCTCGGTTCACAGTAAACAACTGCACCTCCCAGTCATGAACCATTTCAACTCCCCCTCCCATTCCTTAGACAACATGCCCATCCTGGGCCTCCTGCAGCGCCATAACGATACCACCCGTAGACTGCAGGAACAGCAACTCATATTCCGCTTGGGAACCCTGCAGCCCAATGGTATCAGTGTGGATTTCACCAGCTTCAAAATCTCCCTTTCCCCCACTGCATCCCAAAACCAGCCCAGCTCGTCCCCGCCTGCCTAACCTATTCTTCCTCACACCTATCTCCTCCTCCCACCTCAAGCTGCACCTCCATTTCCTACCTATTAACCTCATCCCACCCCCTTGACCTGTCTGTCCTCCCCGGACTGACATTTCCTCTCCCTACCACCCCACCCATACTCTCCTCTCCACCTATCTTCTCCTCTATCTATCTTCAGCCCACGACTCCCTCTCTCCCTATTTATTTCAGAATCCTCTCCCCATCCCCCTTTTCTGATGAAGGGTCCAGGCCCGAAACGTCAGCTTCTGAGTTCATTAATTTCCAACATTAGTTCGTCACACAGTCTTACTTCTGAATTAGAAGGCTGTAGTCTCAGGCTGCAGTGCAGCACAAGAGCATACAATCTAGTCCAGCTTTTAAATATGGGAATAAGGAGCTGCTACTGTTATGTTTCGGGTCAGGCATGAAATTCAGGTTTGCTCTCTTGAGGAAGTGGAAAAGACCCTTTAGCACTATTAAAATAAGAGTAAAGATGTCATTTAAAGTTCTGATCAAAATTCATCCATCAGCCAACATCAGGAAAGCAGGCTAATTGGCCAATTATACCCCTGATTTTTTAGTACCCCCACTGACTTCACTGTGGTCTATTCTGTTAAGACTTTCAGACATGCCCACTGCTTCCTGTAGATGCTATGTGTTTGGCAATAAATGCTGCTGCCACATGGCACAGCTGCTGGACTGACCTGCCCTCGATAGAGGACATGGTCCCTGCCTACTTGTGTGACTGTGCCAATTGCCATTGCAAAGTATTGCAAGGCAAGGCAAGGCCTGCTGCTGGTATGGCGGTGGGTAACAAGTGGATGCACACTGACAGAGTAAAGGAGCACTCCTGGTTTGAAGCTTGATTGGGTGCCTGTCCTTGTGCTGTAACTGTGCCCAATGCAACGATATACTACTGGTTGCTGATGTGCCCTGCTGGATAATGCTCGGCTTGTCGGGCATACAGCCAGTGCCATTGGAAAGATGTGGTGATGGGACCCTGAAAGCCAATAGGATTGTGGTGACAGGACCCTGAAAGCCAACGGAATGGTGGTGACGGGACCCTGAAAGCCGAAGGCTAGTTTCGTTGTGGTTGCTGACAGTGCCTGACTCTGCAGTTCAGCCAGGGGCAAGATTGTTCAGAGAAAGTGGTGAGTTGAAGCAGCCAAGTACACGTTCTGGTTTCCATGTCGGGTTTTCCTGAAGATGGTTTTGGTAAGATCACAACTGAAATATTAATAAAGGGGCATGGGCCACCGACAAGGAGATTTACCAGTATTGATCACCATCAATTGGCAGCTCACCACTACTGGGTGAGAATCTTATCATGCTGCTTGTAAAAAGCATTAAAAGGTGAGGAGAATGATCTCAATGTTGAGGCACACTCACCGCGCTTGTCCCCTGATTCTACCACACTTCTCACCATAGACTCCATCTTTCAAACTCTTACAAGATGTCATCAATAGTCTTCATTCTCTCCTTACCAGTTCTCATGCTTAAATAAAAACTGAAAGAACTGCGGATGCTGTAAATCAAAAAAAAAGTTGCTGGAAAAGCTGAGTAGGTCTGGCAGCATCTGCAAAGAAACATTAGTGTCAACGTTTCAGATTTGGTGACCTTTCCTCAGAACTGATGGCAGCTAGAAAATGTTGGTTTGTATGTAGAAGACAGGGTGAGGGTATGGGTTAAGGAGTCAACCATAGGTGGGGATAGAGCCCAAAGATATAGAAGAACAGCCAGACAGACAAACGATTGGATAACGATCTGTCTAGGAGAGCGAATAGCTGTTAATGGAGGCTGTTAGTGGCTAACAATAGGTAATGTGTTACAGAAGGCTGTGTGATCACAAGGCCTGGTTTGTGGGTTAGGGGGCTAGGATGTGGGAGAGTTTAGGACCTAAAATTAATGAACTCGATTTTCAGTCTGGATGGTCTCAGGGACCCCAAGCATAAAAAGAGGTGTTGTTTTCCAGCTTGTGCTGAGTTTTGCTGGAACAGTGCAGCAAGCCTGAGACGGAGGTTTTGGCCAGGGAACAGTGTGGTGTGTTAAAGTGGCAGGCAACTGGAAGTTCAGGGTTCTTTTTTGCAGACTGAATGTCAATGTTCTGTGAACCAGTCTACACTTTGTTTCCCCAATGTGGAGGACAGCACATGGCAAGCAGCGAATGACTAGATTGTGGGAAGTGCTGGTAAATCAATTCCTTTCCTCAAACCTTGAAGATACGAGAGTCTGATAGTATTTTCTATCTGTGTATGTGACTTTTAGTCTTTCTGACTTTAAATGTTTTCACCTGTATTTGAACTGATAAATTTATCATTTGTCACTTATACAACCTTCAGCAATGGTTGTGCAGTAAATTAGTCTTTCATCTTGTTGAAATACAGATAGCTGTCTCTCTGGTCAGTTTTAAAT
Source organism: Stegostoma tigrinum (assembly GCF_030684315.1). Classification (NCBI taxonomy): domain Eukaryota; kingdom Metazoa; phylum Chordata; class Chondrichthyes; order Orectolobiformes; family Stegostomatidae; genus Stegostoma; species Stegostoma tigrinum. The sequence continues at coordinate 15,482,697 of NC_081367.1, read as the reverse complement.
TTAAATACTCTGCAATTAAAAGGGAGGTACATTCAAGCATACAGTCTTTGTTCACAAGCCACTCTGAGCCTGGTTCTTTTATGTAGTTCTGACAGTTGCAAGATTTCTTTAAGTAAACTGAGTGTCCTCCAAGTGCCCTCTTAGATATTATAATTGGAAATGAGAGTGAGTCTGGCATCAGTCCACATTTGACTTTCTATTGCCATTGCAAACCTGTTAAATTCAGAAATCAGATACGACATGAAACAAATCCCACCTGATTTTTTTTATTCATTGGATGAGGGCATCATTGGTTACAGCAGCATTTGCTGCCCATCCCTAATTGCCTGGAGAGAGTGACAGCTTATCAATATGCTTTATGAATGACTCCTGAAGGTACCGTTCTGGAAAGTTACACTTTCCATTATGTTAGTTCCAATCTTCTCTGAAGGTGCTGGTAGCCGAATACATAAAAAGGCTGCTATTATTAAACATAAACAGTGTTTTTAAATTGAAATGAGGCTGCTTTTATCCCCACATTCAGAAACAGAACAGATGTGAAAAGAAAGTTCAGACTCAATTGCAAGTAACTGGTAAAATTATCGATAACACCCATTGAAGCTTCATGCCATCACATCTACCGGATCTCATGCAAAGCCATTTATAGTCTCTTGAATCAAAAATTTCAAAAGGGTCTGTGCTTTACAAATGAATGGGTAGAGAACGAACTGGCTGAATCACATAGAGATGCAATACAATAGCAAAATAAATGTTTCGTAATTACTTCATCAAAGCAGAAAATCATTTTTTGCCTTGATGCAACTCATGGCAGATATTTGTGGTTTTGCTTTTAACTGATAATGAAGGCAGCAATCATCTACTTGTTTTCCTTCCCCAGCTCTGTAATTAAATGTAACATGAGATATGAGCGCACAATAGGCCCAAAAATCATGAAATAGCAATTCTTTGTCACACTAGCTTCAAGTCATTACATCAGTCAGTGAAATTAGGGACAAACAAGAAACTACCCACACTATGTATTTAGAATAGTGCCTTTTGGTTGTATTAGGCTGAGGAATCCTTTGTCAATTTGCTGTCTCTTCCCATCAGCACTCCTTTGGACAAAGGCATTTTTCATTTCTCAACGAGAGTCTGTCCAACTGATCCAGCTGTTCTCCCGATCTTTTATATACACCTCACTTGAAACTTGCTGTGCTGGCAACTACATACCTCACGTAGTGACCTTGTGCTGATCAGTTGTAGTCTGGTGCAGTTTGGATTGCACCAAAATAGCTAAAACATTCAGGTCCACATTAGTGGAAGCATTCCCTTCATGCATCAGTGACCCAGGCAAATGGTAATGGTTGGGGTGACATCGAGCATTTGTTCGAGGAGACCTTTTCATCCTTTTACCTGTACCAATACCTTCCACATGAGCCAGGTTGTGAGGCCAATCACACACAGTGGTCCTTCAGAGACGTAGTCATCATTTCATGGGCAACACTGGTTGATTCAGTTTCTGCCTCCTGCCAGGTCCTCCCTGCACCACTTTCCAAGGTGGGAGTCCTGTGTACCAGGTGTATCTCTGCATTCACAAGGCACAGGTCACTCAGGAATCTGCATCATGATCTGACTGTCCCTCACTGGAGCCTTTGCACACCCATGCGTACAAGTTCCGTCGTGCCACAGAGTGAGTTGCTTGCCTTCACATCATTCAGCAACTCTTTACCTTGTACAACACCTCTCAGGGAACCATTTGCTTACACTGGTCCCCCCCATTCCCCTCCCATTATTCACCAACACAGATGAGTCTAATTGTCTGACAACTCTGTGATGTTCAGGATCCAAAGCATTCCATCCTTATGTACCTTATTCCATCCCCTAATGTTCCCATTTCAGAGGAACACTTTCAGCCAGTTGGAAGAGCAGCCCTGTCAGCCTTGTGACCTGTATCATGTTTATCTTCTCAGTGGTTCTCCTCGGTCTTATTGGACACCAGCTAAAATGTGTGGTTTAGCCTTGTGCAATGCTCAGTTATCCATTCACTGACCTGGCTATTTCCATCTCTAGGTGTGCTGAGCCTAAGGAAATTATCTCTAAGGTTTTGGAGTAGATCTATAGCTCAGGTTCTGGGTGCTGAGATTGGTTGGATCACCGAACTGGTTTGTTTTTCTGCAGACATTCCATTACCGTGTTTGGTGACATCCCCAGTGCAGCCTCCAACGAAGTGTCGGTGTGTTTTCCCACCTGGTTTTTAAACTCTGGAGTCCATTGAGATGGATTGCTTCACTTCTGGTTTTCCTTCATAGTGGAGTGTATATAGGGTCGAGTTCTATGTGTTTATTAATAGCATGCTTTGTGGAGTGCCAGTCTTCTAGGAATTCTCGTGCCAGTCTCTGCTTAACTTGTCCCAGGATTTTGGTGTTGTCCCAGTTGAATTGGTGGTTCTTGAAGGAAAAGGTCCACACAACAGACAAAGTCTCCTCCAAGAAGAGCCAGTTTGGAGAATAATCTGGGGATGAGAGAGAGGACCATTACAACTGCAAACCGGTTCCAGAAAGTATTCAGGCCACTTTTGTATCCTCTCAGGAGACAGGATATATGGGCGGTCATACAGAGTGCGGGTAATTTGTTTGCGTTCTCCATGGCCCTCTGGATGAGCAGGGGTGGTGTGGCTCTTGGTACTGCTATGAACCTTGCAAAGCTCCTGTAGAAGCTTGGTTTCCAAATTCCAATCCTGATCAATATAGATCCAACAGAGAACCATAAAATATTTGTTCTTTCAAACCTAGTCCGCCATTCAACATGATCATGTCTAATCATTAAACTCAGTACCCTGATCTCACTTGCTTACCCATACATTTTGGTCCCTTTTGTCCTAAAAACTATATTTACATCTTTATTGAAAGTCGTCAAAGTCTTGGCCTGAACAGTTTCCTGTGTCAGACAATTCCACAGGTTCATCACTCTCTGGGTGAAGAAATTCCTCTTCATTTCTGTCCTAAAAGTCTTCCACATTTTGCTTAAAATATCACCCCTTGTTCTGGAGTACTGAGATAGGCCAATCAATCATAAGCAGACATTATCCCTTCTCATCAGATCTTTTTCCACCAAAGACTCAGGGGAACACAATGGCTCAGTGGTTAGCACTGCTGCCTCCGGTGCCAGGGACCCGGGTTTGATTCCATCCTGGGGCAATTGTCTGTGTGGAGTTTAAACATTGTCCCAATGTGTGAGTGGGTTTCCTCTGGGTGCTCCAGTTTCCTCCCACAGTCCAAGATGTGCAGGGCAGGTGGATTGGCCATGCTAAATTGTCTGCAGTGTTCAGGGATGTGTAGATTAGGTGGGTTATAGGGGGATGAGTCTGGATGGGATACTCTGAGGGTCGGTGTGGACTCGTTGGGCTGAAGGGTCTGTTCCCACACTGTAGGGATTCTATGATCTACGATCTAAGATCGTTTCCACTGACAGTGCATTGAACCACATGAGCAGTACTCATTGACTATCACCACCTGTCTGTGGAAGTCCCAGAGAACTGCTCAGCAATTTCCATCACCATCACCAACTGCTGCTAGAGATCGCATTACACTGTTCTGCCTGTTCCACCTTGGAAGGGTTCTGAAGCACAGAGGTTTAGAGCCACAGGTCACATGAGAAACCACGATGACACTGAATGAAACATGTTCAAAAATTGGAAATCACCTTGATCTTTTTGTTCCTGGAATGTTTATCAAGCCCAGAGAAATAAATTCAAAAAAGGTTGACAGGTTTAATCTTGAATTATGCACTGACTGTATTAATTATTTGTTTTCACCATGTTTTTAGTGCCTTGCCTCTAAACCACAATACGTATGAAAGATAAGGGCAGCATAGCTTATTTTTATCTATTATTGCATCTGTGGCCTACTTAAATCCTCTGAGTGATTTGGGTCAGTTCATTAAAGACCCTCTGACAGTAATTTTGTCCCTTTAATTATGTGTGTGCTTGCTGTTATACAAATTATTCCACATTCCCTGGAGTCACTGTCATCTGAATCTCATTCTAAAGTGGAAGCAGACTGTAGCCCGTTGGCTATCCTTTGGTAGAAACTGACAGTTCGTACTTTGTTATGCATAGCTGAAGATCCTAGGATGGCTTACATTTGCCCACAGGACTTTATGGCCCGTCTGCAGAGAACATGTCTTAATTGCTTGGCAATCTCCCAATTCCTAACAATCACAAATCTAATCTTATTCAATAAGCAAGGAGAATTTAATTTCTATTTTAGCAGAAATCTGAGAGAGAAAGAAAGACACTGGCAAAAATTAACATTTCAGACACTTCTTGGATGCTTTCACACATACTAATTTGTCAATTTTTAACTCAAAACGATAAATCTTCTTTTGAATCTAAACATTCCATAATGACAGAATTAATGTTAAAAATCATAATTCGGAATAGAACTGCTGTCAGGTTTAAGATCTATATGGGATTTCAATGGCTGTCTCCACCCTTCAATTAACTAGCAGGAATCAGACAAAGATAGCAGGAACTGCAGATGCTGGAGAATCTGAGATAACAAGGTGTAGAGCTGGATGAGCTCAGCAGGCCAAGCAGCATCAGAGGAGCAGGAAGACAAAGACTGTTTTCATTGATCTGCCAAAGGCCATCTAAGCTAACCTGCAGTGACCTCTGTGAAAGGGAAGTGACTTACATTGCAAAATTTAAATTTTATTGAGGGAGGGGGAAGGGGGGTGGCGGGTTGCAGTTGTACCTTTCATCACCAATTACAAAATTTTGTCCAATTCAAATTTTGAATTCACTTTTTTGCACATAATGCCAAATCATAGAAGGCTCCGTGCAAGGACACTGAGACCGTGTCTCATGCCAGTAAAGCGAATGTTATCAGAACTTCATTCAATGTAAAATTGGTAGGATTAAAACCCATCCTGTTCAGCTATTGCCAGAATTTCCATTCATCTGAACACAATTTTATTGTCCTCGCACAATACTCACTCAGGATGCACCAAATGGCACAAAATCTGTATGCCCTGAGGTTGAGGTTTAAACCCACCCTTTCTATCCATTACACAAATCATTAGCTAACACCTCGAAAATGGTGTCCAACCACCCTATCCTCAACCCCAATTGCTACTGAAAACCTCAGCCACACTTTTACTATGTGATAATCACTCTACTGCACTCACTGCTGATCTCCTGAGCTTACCACTACATTTTTACTTTCTTAAACTGTACTGTACTGTGCCCCAACTCCCATATTCCCAAGTTGATTGAATTAAAATATCTTGTTCACTTTTACATTTACTTTCATCACCACGCTTTAAAGTTACCACAAAGGCATTTTCCAATTCTACACTCCAGCCACTGAATTGGAGCAAAGTGTGCTGAGAACAAAATAAGTTGGTGGCAAGTTTGTTCAGAACAAGCTACCCAGCTATTCTCTTCCATGAGAGATAAGAAATCTATGTGTTTGTGTGTCTATTATTGCATGTGTTTTAGATGAGATTCCCTACAGTGTGAAAACAGGCCCTTCGGCCCAACAAGTCCACACCACCCCCTGGAGCATCCCACCCAGACCCATCCCCCATAACCCACACACCCCTGAACACTACAGGCAATTTAGCATGGCCGATCCACCTAGCCTGCACATCTTTGAACTGTGGGAGGAAACCAGAGCACCCGGAAGAAACACACACAGACACGGAGTGAATGTGCAAACTCTGCACAGACAGCTAGGCGAGGCTGGAATCGAACCCAGGTCCCTGGTGTTGTGAGGCTGCAGTGCTAATCACTGAGCCACCGTGCCACCCTAACAAATACACCTTATACAGCAAGGCGTAGAGCTGGATGAACACAGCAGGCCAAGCGGCATCAGAGGAGCAGAAAAGCTGACGTTTTGGGTCTAGACCAAGCAACAAATACACCTTGTCTGCCACGTTCAGGGCAAATATCAGAAATCCCAGAACAACTCACTATGGCCAGTATGTCCCAGAATTGACAGGCATCCTTGCTGCCAAAGCCATTTTTAAAAGCCTGATGAGAACCAAGACAAGAACTGTCCATCCAAAGTTGGCCTGCATAGATTCTGATATTTGGCCTGGAAGTGTTTTTTTTGGGGGAATATTTCGAGCTTGATGCTATTTTTAATGGAATGCATTAAATAATTATTACATCTTCATTGAATAAAATTACAATATTTAAAAGGTATCTGTATGGGTGTATAAATAACAAGGGGTTAGACCGATATGAGTTAAATGTTGGCAAATGGGATCAGGTCAGATTGGGTTGTTTGGTTATCATTGATGAGTTGGACCAAATGATTTGTTTCATCCTTTATGACTCACTGACTCCATAAGCTTTGTTTTGATAATAAACCAAACATACCTCACTAAATGTCTTTATTCTCACCACAACACACCCCATAATGTGCAGTTTTCTTTCTTACTGAGCCTGCTGAACAAGCTGGGCATTGAGAATTCTCAACATGGAAGGTAGACTGGGTATGTGGTGGCTTCAGCTCACTACTAGTGGGAAAGAATCTCCATGTTGGACATCAGGCACTAAAATCTCACAGCATCCTCCATGGGCACTGGCTATACCGCACTCCATATCCACAGAAATTAGTATCCCACGTGTGTCACCTGCAAAAACCCTCTCCATACCACTTGCAGAACACTTCTGCGCTTCAATGCTGTACCTGTTGCAGCAATTATCATTGCAACATTGCAGCAAGGCCATTGCATGCCTGGGGACAAGCACCCAGCTCAAGGACTGGACCAGGCTGCATCTCTGGTCTCTTTACTGATATCAGCATATGTGCCACAATCTTCTCTCTGATACCTCACACTCACTCCATCTCTGCCAATGTGCCCACATCCCCCCAAGGCTCATGCTCTACTACACTCAAAGTTGTCTGCAACCTTCTTGCTTCACTCACTGTCACCCATCTCTGACACTATTAATGCTGCAAGTTGTCTACCCACTTGCTTGAAACACACTTCTACATCTCCAAAAATAACAGTGAAGCTATCCACGTTCACCTCTCGTAATACTTGACTGTCCTCATTTCAGGAGGAAAAGATCGCACAGTAGGGCAGAAAGGGTTGAGACAGATCGGCTACCTGTCATTTGGCTCCTCAACCCGTTTTGCGGAGGCAGCCTGATTCTGGCTGTCCCAAGCAGCTGACTCACCATGTCCAAGCCACTGGACTTGTTTTGCAGGCTATCTTCGATTGATTGTACCAGGGCCCCTGACCAAAGGTGACCTCCCATAACTAGATCGAAGCCCCATGACAACTATGACCAGATTCCAGATTTGTGTCTGTATGAAATAGCATGGAATACAGCAGTAATTTGAATGTGGTATCTCTGCCTGAAGAAGCACTCATGCTGGCAGTGTGAAGAAATACACTAACCTTTGAATTACATTGCTGGGCATACCTCCAAAAGGCAGTGACTGCTTTAACCTTGGTGGTAATCTTTGATTAGGTTGGCCTCGTGTCTTGGCCTTGCTTGTCCTTGGGAAGAAGTCTCGCCTATATCCAACCTGTCCAGCAAGACCTCTGTCCACAAAGCAGGCAACAAATACACCTTATATAGCAGGGTGCAGAGCTGGATGAACACAGCAGGCCAAGCAGCAGCAGAGGAGCAGGAAAGCTGACTTTTCGGGTCTAGACCCTGCAACAAAGACACCTTGTCTGCCCTGTTCAGGGCAAATATCAGAATCTATGCAGGCCAACACTGGATGGACAGTTCTTGTCTTGGTTCTCATCAGACTTTCAAAAATGGCTCTGGCAGCAAGCATGCTTGTCCATTCTGGGACATACTGGCCGTGGTGAATTGTTCTGGGATTATCACATCGTAAAATGAGGGGATCAGATTAATGGGACATCATATGTGTGTGCAAGGGTAGTTCATGAGGTGAGTTTGGCAAGATAAGTAAGAAAGTGTGCTAAGCCTTCTGGCAAAAAAAGCACTCCAAAAATTTTGATGCACTTGATGGTTAGTGAGAAAAAGATTCAACTCCAATAACTCAGTTTACTAAGAAACATGATTTTGAGATATTGTTGCTTAAATCACAATCAAGGTAAGCTATTTATTTGGTCATCTTGGTAACTGCAAAGCTACGTTTTCACCCATGAAGTAATGGGACTGGAGGGTGCACTCCTTCAGTCTCCATTATAACCTAAACATGGTGCATTTTCTTTCACTCTGTTTGACTATTGACACCTTCAGCAGTTTCAGTCCTTCTGTTTGAAATGCACTGCTCAAGCCACTCCATCTTATGACAATTTTCCTACACTGAAAGCTTCCACTTAAACCTCTACTTTTGACCATTCCACCATCCTCCCACTATCCTATTCGGCTTCTGCTACAAAGCATCCATTTCTGATCAATGAAGTTCTTTAGAAGCTCACATGAAAAGCACAATAAAAGCACAGCTCACTGATACTGATGTCTATCGAGCACAAGCAAACACATTCCTGACCCTAAAGTAAATGCAAATAATAAAGATTAAGACAGTGTTAAATAGTTGATATGTTCTATTAAACCAAAATGTCTATTTCAGCTCCAAATGTTTCTGGCAAATACTATTATGATGTGCAAATTATGTGTAAATATTGGAATGAGGCTACCTTATCTCAGAATTCTGAAACAGAACGGATTTGGAAGGAAAGTTCAATATCCGTTAAAAATTACCATTAAAATTAAATGCAAATGATATTTGAGTTGCACAACATTATCTCTACCAGACCTCAGGGATGTCAGTTACACTCACTGTTCAAAAAAAATTTAAAAGCTTTTTTAGCTCACCAATGTAATTATAGGGGAAAATAACTTAGCTAAATCAAATATAACTGCAAAAAAGATTCAGTTCAGCATTTCCTATAATTCACTCATCAATTTTTATACAACTGAGATGAAGCATTCTTTAATCAATTGAGGTTTACTTAACAGAAATAAAAATGAAAGCTTTTATCAAAAATAAAAGATTGTTTTTCCTGTTTTTGCCAAGGTGCTTCATTGTAAGGTGATATGAATGTGTGTCAGGCACTGCAAATAACATGGAGATACTCTCACAAACTAAACTAAATAAAAAAATCAGGTTAAAGTTATACTGAGTCTATCATGACAAATATACATTGTCAGTAATATAAAGTAAAGGGAATTAGACCATTCAGTCTGTCAGTCTCCAGTTAAAATGTCTTCTTTTATGATCCTCTTTATATTGATATGCTAAGTAAAGCCTGTTACATTGACTCTCTGAAGACTGAAGGTCTCTCTTACTAATATTAAGTTATTTAAAAATGTAATTAAAACACAAATGATTTTTAGAAGTTTGCATCATTGTTAGTAATGCACCTTTAATGGAAGCTAAAAAAGAGGCCCTGTTCAGCAGCCACAGATTTAAAGGATGATGCATGCAAACTACAATCTAAAATGTAAAAATGTTGGTTGGAGAATATATTGAATAAACCTAGACTGAAGTAGATCTTAATTTTGTGTGAGCCCACCAGCCCACTTTATAACTCCCAAACTTCTTGCCTGTAATCTCCTCAGCCGGTCCTACTAGGAATGAGTTGCATACATTATAGAACATAGAACATTACAGCACAGTACAGGCCCTTCGGCCTTCGATGTTGTGCCGACCTGTCATACCAACCTGAAGCCGATCTAACCTATACTATTCCATGTACATCCATATGCTTGTCCAATGACGACTTAAATGCACTTAAAGTTGGCAAATTGCTGGGCTCCAAATAGTATACTTTGAATAAGAGTTGAGTAGGAGATGGTAAAAAGCAAGGATGAGAGACTAATCTGCTGCAAGACCACGAGATCATGATAGGGGAGTGGTATCATGAACCACAACATGGTGTGATTACAGGAAAAGCAGCTGAGAAGTGAATAGATTGACATCCATTTTTCACTGTTTGATTATCCTCACTCCGTATTGACTAACATCATTTTCCAACATCATCCTAAAACTTGTGACACAACAATCACTGCTCCCTAAATTATTACCCACGGTCACTGATTTACTTGGCTCATCTTGTTCTCAAGAACCAGGTTAAGCAGTGCCTCCTTTCTTGCTGCGCTGGGCACATGCTGCTGAAGGAAAGTCTCCTGAACACAATCTAGGAACCTTGCCCCTTGCCCCCACTTTACCACTTTCCCTGTCAATAGCACAAAATTGAAGTCCCCCATTATATTGGCTCTGTGATATTCACATTCCTCTGTAATTTCCTTGTTCCTCAACATCCTTCCCACTGGCTGGTGGTCTGTAAATTACACTGAGCAATATAATTGCCCCCTTCTTATTCCTTAGCTCTAATCAAATTGATTGTATTCTTTCTCCATTACTACAATTTAATTTTGAACTGAAAACAACATTCTTCCTCCATTTTCACTTTTCTGTGTTTCCTGAGCATCATGTAGCCATGAATATTTAACCCCCAGACCTGTTCTTCCTTGCACTGAGTCTTGGTTATTATCATAACAGCATAATCTCACATGACAATCTGTAACTCCCTAATCTTGTTAACCATACTCTTGCATTCGCAAACATGCAATGTAACTCTGATTTAGACACCATTACTTTATCTCTTACTTGGACTCGACCTATTAACATTCAATTCTCTTTTTTGTACTGTTTGCCTCTCCCAGCATTTCCTGCACCCTGGCATTATCTTGTAATACTCTGTCCTCATTTGTTACAGGTTTAGTTAAAATTCTTCAGAACTGCATTAGTAAAACAACTGCAGGTAACTCAGTCCTAATTCTGTATCAGTGATAATGGGAACTGCAGATGCTGGAGAATCCAAGATAATAAAATGTGAGGCTGGATGAACACAGCAGGCCCAGCAGCATCCTGAGATGCTGCTGGGCCTGCTGTGTTCATCCAGCCTCACATTTTATTATCTCAGTCCTAATTCTGTTCAGTTGCAGGCTTGCACAGGTTTCACTGCCCCCAGGGGCAGTCCCAGAGTGCCAGGAATCTAAAACCATTCACTCTACTCTATTTATCAACCCACACACTGAATTGGTTCATCCTCCTATTTCAATAATCACTTGCACATGGCACTAGGATCATTCTGGAGTTGAGTGCTTTTGAGGACCTTGTTACATCCCTGTACCTATCCAGGTCATTGGTAGCAGTTCACCCTTCTTTGCACCCTGTCCTGCAGCCATTCTGACATTGTTGATCCTGAAATCAGGGAGGCAACACATCATCTTGGACTCACACTGATGACTGCAGGAACCTCTGTCTGTTTATTGAACTTAAAAATCCCTATTAGTACTGCCTTCCCACTCTTCTTCCTCCCTTCCTGTACCGTCAGATCCTCCCTGCCTGTACAGGCAGATCTTGTGTGATGACAAGGCCCTAACTTCTGTTGCTTTCATCCAAGGAGCCATCACCTTCATCAATACCTAGAATGAAGAACCTGTTGCTAAGCAATACCACGGGGAATCCTGCACCAACTCTTTTCTTGTGAACTGTTGGGTGGTCACCCAACCCCCCTGTCTGCTCACTTGCCCCTAACTTGAGGTGTGGCCATCTCTCTGAATGTACTCTTCACAGAATTCTCTGCCTCACAAATGCATCTCCAGACGCTGTTTGAGCTCTGAAATCCAGAGCCACATGGTAGACAGAATCCAAGAGGGATAAATGCATCAAAGTAGCACAATCCACAGGTACAGTAACATTTGCACAAAGCAATTTGCACTTCTGTTGCAATTTTTTTTCTGATGGTGCAGAGTGCGAGTATAAAAAAAGAAAAGAATAAACAAGGCGAGCTGAGTTTGATCGGACCTACCTGCACGATCCGCAATAGAGAGAATGATTTTTAAAAATCTCGATGGGGATATTTGTACCTAGTGAGGCAATACTTACGTTAGCTGCCATACCACTGCCATGTACTGAGCAATTTGGTTACAAAATTCAGCATGTTATGTATGGTCCCTATAAGATGGAGACTGAGACTGTCATATTGAAGGACATTATAATAATTCAGTGATAATTATCGTGAACAGGCGTCTTGAAGATATTTTGCATATTAGCTGTGACATAATGAACAAGAGTTGATTTAGAGGACAACATTAGTGACAGTGTTCTGGTGCAACAGATTGTTTACACTTATTTCCTGTTATTCTTTTATGGGATGTGAATGTTACCGATAAGGCCAGTGTTTGTTTCTCAACCTCAACTGCCCTTGACCTGATTGGTTTGTTCAGTCATTTCAGAGAGCAGTTAAGAGTCAGCCACCAAACTATCGATCTGGAGTCACATGTATAATAGGCCGGGGAAGGATGGCAGATCTCCTTCCCTGAGGAGTGTTATTAAATCAGATACATTTTTACAACAATGGATGAAAGTTGTCCCAATCACTATCACTGAGACAAGCCTTACATTCCAAATGTGTATTGATTGAATTTAAATTCCACCAACTGCTGTAATTGGAGTTGAGCCAATATTCTCTCCAGCTAGAGTCTAGGTTTCTGGATACCTTATTAGTCCTGTGATATTGCCACAACGTTGCAATCTGATCAATGGAGATCAGATTTCTAAAATAAGGGCAACTGATTTTATACATTTGAGCAAGAGGGGCCCAAGAAGAAATTGACTAACCCTATATTGTGAATATCTCTTACAGGCTTCTTGTCTGTCGAAAAGTTACTGAAGAAATATCCTTTCATTCAGTTTATGCTTCTGACATTGGTAACAAGGTAATGATGCATGATGCAGATGAAATATCTTTAAGATACTTTCCATTAATGTTGATGCCAGTTTCAAATAGTTCCTGACCAATGCTGGTCAGTATTGGAGAACAATAGACTAATTAATATACTATGTGTTGTGGGATCATATTTCAATAACGACTGAGATCAGTGGGCGGTGAAATTAGCCTCTTTATTGAGCATCCACAGTAGCACAATTTGAGGTGATGATAGAATCCAAAGTACAGTTTTGCAGTAGCCTCTTTATGCACAGTTCTTACATACATTAAACTTTTAGCCCTGTAGTGTTATATAGTTGTATCTAGTGGACACAAAAGTTTGCATGACGTCAATCCTGGGGAAGCAGGAGATGGTTTAAGCACTTGCTGGCTGTTATTTCTGATGGAATTAAAAGGTGTTAGTCCTTTTCTCTATAAAGTTAGTAATGTTAGTAAAAGTCCTAGACGTATTTGGTCTAAATAAGTGAAAAATTATATGTGTACTAAATAAAAGTGTAGTGGATATCAAACTGATCTCCCGAGGTTGGGTCACGAGATTTCATTTACTAGTGCCAGCTTTGATACTTCTTGCACATTCAATCATGCAGTTTCACAGAAGCGCTGTTTTGATAGTGAGTTTCTTAACTAGGATAGCAGCCCTATTTAATATATATCTAAAAAAATACATACTAGTGCAGGAAATTGTTTGATGTTCTGCAACTTATTCAGGTCCCGAGAGACAGTTGCTAAGGGCTAATTAGTACTATAACCCTTCCATAGTTTTGAGTAGGCTATGGAGATACGATGGCAGGATGACATTGTTCTGAGTAGGTTACGGTATTAACACTTTTTCAGGGGTAGCCTTTGACACAGAAACAGGTCCAAACACTGCTTGCAGCATGGTGTCGATAGGAATTGAAAGATATAAAGAAGCAGCAATGGGTGAGAAGGGATGTTTAATTCAGTTTATAAAAATGTACTCCAAAAATGTGGTTTTATGAATGAATGAAAGGAAACACAATATAGTAAACGTGGAATGCTTGTGAGCAAGTGAGTTGGTAAAGAGAATCATAATACAATATCTCACAATGTCTTGTTGAGTTAAAACAACCAAGCTAGGACACACATGACCAACATTTATAACAGAAATGTCTTTTCAGATGATCTACCGTTATAGTTCTGCTGAAATGTGCACTAGGAAGAGAAAAAAGAAACAAATATTTCATTGGAAACATGTTCATGCCATCTCATAAGAATCATGCATGTGTAGTTTCTGACAAGTACCTGTCCAGTCAAATGATACTGGTGTCAATAAATGTGGAGCTGGAAAAGCACAGCAGGTCAGACAGCATTGAGGGAGCAGGAAAGTCAAAGTTTTGGGCTGGAAACTTCTGTCTCCAAATGATGCTAGTGGCGAAGTTGAAAGTATTGTTCAGTCATTTAAAGTACTTCATGAAAATAAGGCCACAGAGACATTATCCTAGCTTGGCCTAAATCTGAAGGCTTTTAAAACACTGAAGAAACTTATAAAGAGCTTGTAAAGTAACCTTCAAAAATAGTGTAAGCGTTAATGATTTAGAAAAGCTAAGTGTCTAATCAAATGGAAGGAAACTTGTAAAACAAATTATAACTAATTAAAGACTGAAGGGTTTCATTATCATTTCATGTGAAAATGATGAATTGATATGTGTGAAATTGTCATGGAGTATTTTATGACTGAGGCAGTAAATTTTTATTCCATTCATTCTTTAAAAATAAGTATTGTTACCAAGGCCAGAATTTATTATCCTTTCTTATCTGCCCTTGAGAAGTTGGTGATGAGCCACTTTCTTGTGTTCCAGACAGTCAGTCTGGTCCCACAAGCTTAGGTAAGGAGTTCCATGACTTTAGCCCAACAACAATGAAGAAACAATGCTATGTGTCAAACCAGAATGGTGAGTAACAAGGAGATATGGCATTCACATGTGACTGCTCTTCTTGTCCTTCTTGGTCTACTTTTGAAGAAACCTTACCAAGTTTGAACTATGGTACCTGAAAGCATGCCTCAAGCAATATTGGTCCATTGTAATTTTGTCTGATAATGTTGTTTCAGATGATCTACTGTTAAGAAATTAAGCAAACATAAGGTCCTTCTACTGCTCACTTGTTCTTGTTAGATTCTGGAGGCAATTTAATCATTTAACTTACACACCCCGGTGAAGCTTCCTGTAAGAGTGATTTTATTTCAAGAGACTGTTACAACTGAAGGGCTTCTGAGAGCTTCAATGAATTGCATGCTTTAATTTGCAGTCATGTTATACTCAAACAGCAGTTTAATTCTCTGCAATTTGTGGTTCTACCAGACTTAGGTTGTAGTCTTGTTGAATATTTTCTGTCTAATCAAAGTGACTACGCTATGAGATTAATTTTAATGTAATAACAGTACTACAGTGGGAATAAATCCTAAATCCATGTATTGTTCAGGAACAGGACGTAGATTTTCGATCAGTAACAGTATCGTTAATTTTAGGAAGTAACACTGCTGCTGAATGAGAAAGTGGATGCAGCCAGATCTCCAAAACACTGTCATTATATCAATTTAATAATAATGCTCACGATGAAGAAAGATAACGGCTTACTTTATATATGTCGACAGTACACAGAGATTGGAAACTTTTTCCTTCAATAATTATTTTGAATGGCATACAATGTAAACAAGCAAGGAAGTCAATATTTATTCACAATTTTTTACTGCATCTGAGGAATGACGAACTCTCTCAGAATGCCTGATTCCCTGATAGATACGCCATGCTCTGTAGCAGGACTGCTAAAGATTAAAGTTTATCCCATGGTTAATTGGCTTCCTCAATATTTTGCTCAAATCAATGAAAAAAGAAAATAAACAGAAGGAGTATTGGAATCTAAAAGAGCTATTTCAGGTAATGCTGCATTGTGCGCATTGTCCGAAAATAATTTACTACGCGGTTTTGAAATAGCGCACAAGGTTCAGCATTATTTGAAGCTCTTCCAGAAATGGCTCTCATCCCTCTTCTTTTTCTGTACCTTCTAACCAACTACTCCTACAGCCATACAGATTCTCAGCTCCAAATAATCTATGCTGTATCAATCATTAAACATGCTGCAAGTGAAAGAATACTGGTTTTCTTTGTTTAACACTCAAAGCTCCAGTTTTTCAACAAGAAATGCTCCAAAGATATAAATAACTGGGTGTATTTATAGTGAAAGGGCCATCTATCGTGCTAAGTGGAGTATATAGTTGCTCACAAACATTATTATTCAACCCTTCCTGTCAAATTCAATGCTGCCTGTAAACCTAGAAAAAAGATGGAAATTGAACTGCAACCTACTTCATATAACATCAAAACAGATCATAATAGTGGTTGTCACTCAAGTTCAATTCCATAGCACTTCCTTGGAATATGTACAGCCATGTTACACATGCTTCAAAAAAAAGCCATCCCTCATTACGAAATAGAGTTCCCACCCCAGTCCTGTGGTCTATACTAGGTTAAGATGATGAAATATGGACACAATCAATTAAAGGAAGTGACCGTGTTAGGAGCAGCTTTAAAATATTTTAGGGAACTGTCAGAAATAATTACTGCAAGAGCAGCCAGTTAATGCAACTGGAAATTCACTTACAATCAATGTGCATGAACATAGAATTCTCAGTCCAAGTGCTTAAAGTTAAATTATTCAGCTTTAGCCATTGTGCCGCAGTGTATCTGATCACAAGGTAACATGGAGGTTTACGAGGACTGCTGGTTCGAGGTGTTGGCAGTGTAGTTAAAGAAATTACCATAAGTAATGGAGATTATCCTGAACACAATCCAGGGCTATACATACAGTGTTAGGCAGCTTTGAGTGTACATCTGGTGCCTGTTTCTCTTTTCATTTTTTTTCTTTAAGATTTGCTGAACAAATCATATGTTATTTTGTATTCAAGCCTTTCACAGAAAACGTGCAACTCAAAGGTTTAATTGAATTTTCTTTATGTGTAACACAAAGTCATGGTTTTCTTGCTGTAAATGCAGCTTGCTAACATAAAAAGAAATGCTATTCAGTGGTTAGTCAGAACCCAGTTTTCATCCTGGTGGAGACAGTGCATTTTTCATTTCTGTATTCAGGGCCACTTCCATTACAGATGCGGGAATCAAACTTCCCCTTTGGGCATCCTGCCTCTTGATTCTGAAGGGCAGAATCAGAGAAGAGTGTGAAGAGATCGTTGGCAGATTTGCTGACAAGTGAGGCAAATTACATAAACCCAATTTACCCAGCCAGCTATGCTTATAGGCAGGGCACAATTACTTACAGATGTCTGAAGTGGTCCACCATTGCTGGCTGCTCTCTATAAGGAAGGCACTCAAAGTGATGCTGTCTCCTCCAGGCTACCTTTAAACAAGATTAATGACAGACTCAATCCACAATTGCAGTGTGACAGTGACCATAGCTGTGAACATTTATGCTACTGGACCATTCCAGCCCACCACTGGGGAGATATAATCAGATTAGTGAATTAGCAGTGTACCAAAGCATATAACGAGTGACAGGAAGACCTCTCAACACTTACCCCAGGAAAAACAGCCAGCAAGACAAGAGGATCATTTAACCTACTCAAAGACCAGAAAGCAGGACATCTCAAAAATGTGTCAGCATGGTCCTCTCAGAACTAAACGTACATCCACCTTAAATGTTGTAGCAGGATTTGTGAATTTACATGCTCTGATGTGAATCAACAGGAAGGTTGAGAATGAATTTTCAAAATATTTTCAGCTTTTTTTAGATGTTTAAATTATTATTTTATGCTTGCTTTTTTACTTCAAAGATAAGACCTTGCACAGAGAGGAAAGGCTAAAAAGTGTCTGGACATTGCCTGGCAAAATATTGAAGAGCTCCCCAAAATGTTTGCAATGCACAATTAACACGTATCAATCGCTTCCAATGTGGGAAACAAGCAAGCTTTGCGCTGCCTGTTTATTTAAGCGAGTGCAGCAAAAAGACGCTCCCCCTCTTCCTCTTGCCCTCTTCTGTTAATTTCATTTATTCTCCCCAAAATGCTGCAGTTCATTGAGAAAATGAACATCTACACCAATATCTGAGAGCAAACATTTTGTAAAGAAGCTCTGCAGCCAGGACCAAGTCTTGCTGCATTTGCCACACCAGCCACTGTAGACTTCAGCAACTTTAAACTGCTCTGCAGACTGGCAAACTCTTTTGAAATTACCATAAAACCCTCTAGAAATTAATGAATAAGTAACCAGAAAGTAGATTGTGAAAATTTTAAATTGGGCTTGTCAGGGGTCTTTCAGGCTCCTGAATGCATGTTCAAACGTGTTACGTTGAGAAAGAACAATAAGCTTCAAAGTGGCAACACTGATGTCAAAACAGCATTAAGACAAAGATTTGTGTCATAGTGTACAATCTTTATTTTCACTCTAAGGCTTCACTCTAGATGGTGCCTGGGGTAGCCCACACCTGAAGGTGCACATGATGTAAACGCCATTTTGGAACTAAAGTATTACCTGCAGCTCCGAAAAAATTTATATACTATACCTCTGAAACATATGGCCCACCTGTTTTACGTTTAAACAAACAAGATATAATTGATAGCAAATATGCTTACTTAATCAATAACATTGTCAAATTGTGTATTTTCTACGACACTATAATGTCTGTTTGTCCAAATGGTTTAAGAATGTAAGCACATAAAATTGCCATACATGCAAGCGTTATGGCTCCTTGAGCCTTCTCTGGAAATTATTAAGCTCAGAGCTGATCTCCTACCTCAATTCCCCCTTTCTAACTAAAGTTCATATTTCTTGATTCTCTTTGCACCCAAATTTCTATCGATTTTAGTCTTGACTACACTCAATTCCTGAGCATTCACAATACCCTGAGTAGAGAGTGCCAAAGATTCACAACTCTCTCCATGAACAAATGTCTCTTCAGCTCAGGTAAATGGCTAATCCCTTATTTTGAAACTGTGAAGCTACGGTTAGACTCTTGAACCAGAGGAATCAGCCTCTCAGCATATACTCTGTTAAGACCCTGGAAAAATTTTACACATTTCAGAGACGCCTTCTGATCATTCACATCCCCAGAGAATATAGACAAATTACTCAATCTCTCCTTAAGTGGTATCCTCATTCCAAGAATCAATCTAGAAAGTCTGTGAGAGGTCTATCATTTACAAGGAAACCAGAATTGTACACAGTAAAAACTACTAAAATAAGCTTTTAGCGTTACATTTACAATTTCAAAACTTCTATTTTAACTTGTTTTGAGTATTACTTTGGAGAAATGCAGGTAATTTTCAAAACCAATGTTTCTTTTTATTCGTATTTAGATTTTGAATTCTACTATGCCTTTGAAATTTACTTTGAATATCTCCCAGCTCTTTTACAACATCAAATTTTTAGAACCGTACCCACATTGTTATTGAGTTCTGATGCCTTCTCCTTTCCAGTGCTACCAAATTTTAAAGGTTCTCTTCTCACAGCTATCGAACTCTTAAAATTTCCTTCATCTTTGGTGATACCAAAATCCTTAACCTCCCTCCCGGATAACACTATCAATGTTCATTTAAAGTAGCCTCATCTTTTCTGGGCTTGCTGCTTGCTGGAGTAAAAAGGTTTTGCTGCATGTGCTTTGAGAATTCAATGTCATCAGCACCTGATTTAACTCCAATTATTAATCAAATAGTTGAAATCCCCTATGATCACTGTCTTATTGTTCCTGGACCTCTCAGTAATTTACCTATATATTGGTTCTTTTATCACCTTCTCACTGTTTGACTCCCAGAAATGTGATTACCCCTTTATTCCTTGGTTCAATCCATATGGCCTCCTTTGATTATCATCAACCCTGCCGCCCCCTCACAGCTGTGGATGCCTAACCAATGTCCTGACAATGTCCCTCCTTTCTTACACCTCTTTCTATCCAACCCGAAAACCCTGTAATCAGGTGTGAAATGCTGCATGCCTGCTCTTCCTTAAGCCATTAATCAGCAATATCTACGATATCACTTTTCCAAATGTCTGTTTGTGCCCTTAGTTCATCTGCCTTATATACTGCACTCTTTGCATTGAAAGATACACTATTCACATCCTAAAACCATAACCCTGTTTCCACTTACGAGTAGATGCACAGCTGTCAATTGAAATGGCACTTGACCTGAATTAGTTTTTTTTGGCCTCTGTCAGATAACTTGAGCTACCAAATTAAAAACTTGGAAATATATTTGAGAAATGATATTAATGAGCTAGCCCCATCATGGAAGCTGCCAGGCACAATATTCAGACATAGACAATGCTTGTGTAACAAGCCTGGATCTTCTATAGGTCAAGAGGTCTGAAATGAATAGCTTTAAATGAATAGCCATTTAAACTATTAAGATATTAAACTCTGGCAGGAACCAGTATAGAATTACTAATCACATATGCATAAATCATCAATTCCTGTCTCTATTCTGAGCTCGGTGCACATTAAAAAGGTTGGCAATGTCCTGTGTAACCTTTGGTTTTTAACCCTTCAAGTGCTGTTAGATATCAGTGGTGCTTCCAAATGAATAGTTAACTTACGCTTTAACTCTACTATGGTCTGGTTGCAATGTGGATGTTCTGATCTACTGCTATATTTGGGGTGCTTCAGCGAAGGAATAGGGAAGTGCTCTAAAGTCACTCTAAAAAGGATTCTGCGGTCGGATAGTACAGCAAGAAGGCAGATGCTGCAGTACAGATGCACTTGGAGGCCTCAGGGTATGGCAGCACAAATGGGAGCGGAAATGTTACCAGAGACAATCTGGGATTTAGTCCACAAACATAAGGAAGGTTTTGTGGCTTAACAGCAGAACAAGGAGGAAGTCTCGAGGTATGGAAGAACTGGAAGAAGGGTTGGTTCATTTGGAAGCAAGGAAAGTAGTGCCTGAATCGGGTAATGTAGGCTGCTGGCAATATGAAGTCTGCACTGGTCCTGGAATTAGGCAGTGTAGCAGCATGGGATAGGAAAATATTACTCTCTTTCATGGCTTCAAATACACAGATATTTCATGAGGGCAAAGACGAGCACTCCAATCCTACTCCACAGCCCATATCTTTACTATTGGCTTTTCCTGTTATCATCCTATAATTCTGTTTGATGTAGTCTGCCTGGCAGTGAGAGGGAGAGGGATAGTTGCTGGGAGCAGTGGACTTCACAGGATGATAATGGTGAAAGCAGGATGGAGGGGAGTCAGGTTAAATGTAGAGATGAGATTGGTCATCGGCAGGTTTTAAATAAATATTACAACAGACGGGTAAATAAGCCTTGGTTAAGGGTAGAGGGAGTGAGGGTTAAGAGTTTGATCATATTTGCAAAATGAAGGAATGGGGACAATGTATTACCAGTCAACCACTCTTGTACCAAACTCTGCATACTCTGTAGTCTCACCACACCTTCTCCAACATATACCACCAGTTTCCTTGAATCCTGTACCCTTGATTCCCCAAATCACTCAGTCCTATTTATGTTTCTACATTTTCGCCTGGCCACTCATTCCTCATAATGTCTTTGGCAAAAACATAATACAGGCAGATTTGGGTGAAGCATTATCACAGCGCTACCAGGACTGGCTAGACTGCGACCGAAAGGCATGTATAATCCGATAAATGGATTATTTAAGGCAATCATAATAAAAGCAATTTGAGGGTTATAACTATTTTATTGTCAGACACAGGTGACAAAACAATGATGATGAATCAATATTATCTGTTTTACACTATCATCCAACTCAAAATCACACCTCATATTTGTCGTACAGTTTAGCATCATTGTTGAAATCAATTTATCTTTGAAAAGTCTGATAAGAGCACCACCTACTGGCATCACTGGAAATGATTGAAGTGAATTAAGGACAAAGGACAAATAGGATATTTTAGCACAAGATCATTCATAGCCATGTTTACACGGAGCTTTTCATTGTATTTGTAAATAACAATAATTCTAGTTTTCAAACTGTTTAGCATAATACTGAATGTTTTGCAATTGTACATTGGCACCAACGTTTACTTCTTTCACTTCACATTTAAATACTGTCGTATTGATTGTTCACTCCTAATTTAAAACAAATGAGCAAAGCGCATCCCATAAAAAATTATATCAGAGATAATGGGAATGGCAGATGCTGGAGAATCTGAGATAACAAAGTGTGGAGCTGGATGAACACAGCAGGCCAAGCAGCACCTTTGGAACACAAAAGCTAACGTTTTGGACCTACACCCTCCATCAGAGGGTCGAGGCTGAAAATGTCAGCTTTTGTGCTCCTAAGATGCTGCTTGGCCTGCCGTGTTCATCCAGCTCTACACTTTGTTATCTCCCATAAAAACTTGTATAGTTCTTTTAGCTAGTGGATAGAGTCAGTTGTATTATACATTTTCCCATATTAGATCTGAAACAAAGCTTAAAGAATGCCTGGAAATACGTGGCAGATCAGACAACTATTGTTGAAATACTGTGCATTGTTAGCATTCTTTGGTCACAAATATTTAACTTTGTTTTGTGTGGCTACAGATTCGCAGAAAGACCTTTTGAGCTATTTGCCCTAAATTTCTCACAATTATGATGAGTCAAATTGTTCTCTGGGTTATTCAAAACATGTTTGTTTGCGTTAAAATTGCATTGTTTCATATCCATTTCATTTTACCCACTTGAATTGGTTTCAAGAGCCAGCTCCTGGCAGACCTTGTGTTCATCTTTGCAATGTTGATAGAGCTAAACAACTACATTCACTTTTCAGCAACATCTGCCAATGCTATTCAGACTATCTTGACAACATTATTGATCACCTGTATTCCCTTACTTTCAGGAAGTTAAATAATACTACTGTAAAAGGTTGCCTCTCCAAGGATCATCTGCCAATCTGCTAAACACAGTTCTCAATATTATCGAGCCCAGACTCCAGTAATGGAATATGTGATTCAAATTATTAGACAAGTAGATATTAATAGCCTGCATACATAACAGAAACACAGTACTGTTCATTGCTGAAAAGAAGCTGCAATCACTGGGGTATTGAAGAGACCTGCATTTACATCTACAAAAAATGTAACTGATAATTTTTCTAATATGAAGAAAGCTTAGGTACCATGGCATTTGTTTATGTTAATAGACCAGTATTCCAGAGGCCTGGACTAATTATCCAGAGTCATGAATCCAAATTCCAGTATGGCAGCTAGAGAATTTAAAATCAGTTAATTAAATAAATCTGGAGTAAAAAGAATGCTAGACTCGAAATAGTGACCACAAAGCAAACAGATATTTGTGAAAACATTATCACATTCAGTAATGTTCCTAAGGA
The DNA here is from genome assembly GCF_030684315.1 of Stegostoma tigrinum. Taxonomy (NCBI): domain Eukaryota; kingdom Metazoa; phylum Chordata; class Chondrichthyes; order Orectolobiformes; family Stegostomatidae; genus Stegostoma; species Stegostoma tigrinum. The sequence goes on along the minus strand of NC_081367.1, from coordinate 15,459,665 downwards.
AGGGACTCTGATATTATCAGATCGAGATGTGACTCCAGACCTGAGTAAGATATTTAATTGCCCTTTGATATGGCCTCACAAGCCAATCAGATGGATCATATCTCTGCAAACAAAATTAAGGTCAGAACTGATTACCCAGTATTGACCTAGACAATAGACCCAGCAAAAGAAGACCAGTTGACTTTGCAAAGTCTTCTTTGTTAACCTGCAGAAACTTGTACGAATTTGGGATAGCAGCTAAACACCTAAAAGTCTGCACAGGCATGCTCACTGCATTTTAACTTGCAGTCAATGTCCCAGATATAAAATAATGAGATTGATGTAAACCACGAGATAAAGGGTTTGGTGACGTGGTGCAATGAAAACAATCTGCCTCTCAATGTCGGCAAAACTGAAGAAATTATCATTGGCTTCAGAAAGAAAGGAGGAGAACATGAACCATCTACAGGTGTAAAACCAATGTCGAGAGGGTGAAGAGCATCAAGTTCCTCGGAGTGATGATAACCCACAACCTATAATGCAGTGAGCATGCCTGTGCAGGCTGTTAGGTGTTTAGCTGCTATCCCAAATTCGTACAAGTTTCTGCAGGTTACAAAGTCAACTGGGATTCTTTTGCTGGGTCTATTGTCTAGGTCAATACTGGGTAATCAGTTCTGACCTTAATTTTGTTTGCAGAGATATGATCCATCTGATTGGCTTGTGAGGCCATATCAAAGGGCAATTAAATATCTTACTCAGGTCTGGAGTCACATCTCGATCTGATAATATCAGAGTCCCTTCCTTAGGAACATTACTGAATGTGATAATGTTTTCACAAATATCTGTTTGCTTTGTGGCCAATTGTGGTTAATTGTGGTTAATTTGTGGTTAATTGTAACTTCCCACATAAATGTGACAGCCAAGAAGGCACAACAACACCTCTTCTTCCTCGGGCAGCTCAGGAAATTTGGCACGTCCATAAGGTCCCTCACCAACTTCTACAGATGCACCATTGAAATCATACATAGTGCATAATGGCCTGTTATGACAACTGCTCTGCCCAGAACTACAAGAAACTACTGAAGGTGATGTGCACAGCCCAAACCAGCACAGAAGCCAACCTTCCATCCATGGGCTCTATATTCATGGCTCGCTGCAGCAGAAAGGCTGCCAGCATCATCAAAGGCCTATCGCACCCTGGTAATAACCTCTCACAACCTCTTCCATCCGGCAGAAGATACAGAAGCCTGAACACGTGCGCGAGTAGGTTCAGGAACAGCTTCTTCCCAGCCATTATGAGACTGACAATGGACTCTCTAGCCTCAAATAATGCTGATCTTGCTAATGTTGATCTCATCGAGTGCAAGCCTTGTGCAATATAACCTGTATGCGTCTGTCTAAGTCTTTTATGATCTGTACATCTTTTGCTTACTATAATCTGCCTCTACTGCTGGTAAACAAAGTTTTGCACTGTATTTCTGTACGCATGACAATAAAGAAATCAATGAGCCACCAGCATGTAACTGATCACGTGATTCCAACACCAATACGAGAGAAGACAACAGTCTAGAATCAGCATAAGAAGATGAACCCCTTGGACATTACACTGGAGAGCTGTATTTGATAACCTACTATGTACAAACATAAATAAAGGAATGTTACAGTTCATAAGGCATTGTAGGATCTTATTTAGTGATAAAGAGAAAGTAATCTTTGGCTCAACATGCAGGTAGTATTATCGGCATAAAGCATAAAGCTGCAGTATTCCTACATCTGTCCTCTTACCACTAGAATTGATCCACCAGAAATGGCAGCAATTTGGTTCAGTCAGGAAGGAATGGCCTGTGGACTCCTGAACACAGAGTCCAAAATACATGACATCAAAAAGTATCCTAACTTACCACTAACTGATTGGCTCAGTGGATAAATCAATTCTTTAAGTGGAAGAGTTCTAAAAAGAGGCACAGAGGGTAATAACAGCGCAGTGCGCACTCTCCGCAAAAGGCTTTAATGTGTACTAATATACTACTCGTGAACTGGCCAAGTTCTAAATTCTATTACCTATAAAACCCTAATCGGACTAGACAGGGTAACCACAGAAAGTATTTTCCTGATGCCTGGGGTTTCCAAAACTAGTGGTCACAATATAAGGGTATGGGGTAGGCCATTAAGGACTGAGATGAGGAAAATCATCTTCATCTAGAGAGTGGAGAGTTAGTGAAATTCTCCACCACAGAAATCAGTTGAAACCAAAGTATGTTTTCAAGAAAGCGTTAAATGTTGTTCTTTGGGCTAAAAGAATCAAAGGGTCTGGGGAGAAAATGGGAACAGGTTGTTGGATGATCAGCTCAGATCATACTGAATGTTGAAGCAAGTTTGAAGGCCAAAAGTCCTACTCCTTCCCATGTATTCTATATTTCTTTGTTTCTAAAGACCATATTTGCCAGACCAGGCCTGCAACAGATAGTGAGAGAAAAAAATGATGGAAGAATGTTTTTGACCTCATCTTCACCAATAAATCTGTTGCAGATGAAACTGTCCATGGTGGCATTGGAAGAAGCATAAACTGCACTGTTCTTACACAGTCAAAATATTGTTTTCACAATGAGGATGCTCTATGTCATGTTGCTTGGTATTTCCATTATGCCATAGATGACAGATTCTGAAAAGAGTTACCGCCTGAAAAATTGATCAGGTTGCTGTGGACCATTAAAATTGTATCCCTCCGTAATATGTAACATCAATTTACAATGTACATCAAACAACCTTGCAGCAGAACTGGCCAGAGCTGAAAATGATTAAATTAAGAGACAGGAGTACATCATGCTAAACAATGGAAGCAACATGAAGAGATTTGGTAAAGCAGCTGACCATAACCATCTCTGGAGTCCTGCGGCATTCACACATGAATTGGAATAAAAACAAGGTACTGCAGACACTGGATATTTGAAATGAAAATAAAATGCTGGAGAAACTCAGCAGGTCAGGCAGAATCTGAGGAAAGAGAATTCTGAATAAGGGTCATACTGTACACGAAATGTTAATCCTTCCTGACTCATGAATTGTGGTGGATGATTGACAGGAAATAGTGAATCTCAGCTTTGGAATGGGGAGCACAAGGCTGAAATTTGCAACCATCTTTGGGAATCAAACAGAATCTGTCATTTCTGGCCCATCCACCGACTCTTAACTATCGGTGAAGTGATGCACGGTATTCACAATTGCCAATGTTAACAGACCTGAGCAAGGAAGGGCACAGCACAGTGGCTCAATGGTTAGCACTGCTGCCTCACTGCACCAGGGACCTGGGTTCGATTCCACCCTCGGGTGACTGTCTGCATGGAATTTGCATGTTCTCCTTGTGTCTGTGCTGGTTTCCTCCCATAGGCTAGGCGGATTGACTATGTTAAATTGCCTGTAGTGTTTAGGGATGTGTAGATGAGGTGTGTTATGGGGTAAGGGTCTGGGTCTGCGTGGGAGGGTCAGTGTGGACTTGTTGGGCTGGAAGGCCTGTTTCTACGCTGTAGCGATTCTAATAAGAACTGCTCTTGATGACGGAATTTGCTAAATATAATGATTAGTCTTTTGCTGTCAATGAGACTGGTCACACTGTTGTCCTCAATGAGACAACCGAAGGAGGGTCTGTTTGAGGAAATCTGTGCAGGTTGCACAGTTTTCGGAGAGGCTGTAAAAAAGGATGGCATGAAGTTGACATAGAGTGTCATAAACTATCTTGCCAGTAAATTGGTATTCCTTCCTGAACGTGTTAATGATCATTCCCTAGAGATTAAACACTCCACAACACAGCAACAGACAAGCAACTCTCATCAGTGTGTATGCCCTGACCATGAATGGACAAACTTAATGACAGCAAGGATAAATTCTAAGATGACCTCTACTCTTTGAATGCTACTATGACAATCATTAAGCATCAAAAGGCAGCACTGAGAAAAGAAAAGCATATGGCAGTTGTAATAGCTTGCTAAAAATGTGTTCTGGGCATAATCTTTTAATCACCAACAGTTTTTTGTCTCCACAATCACAAAATCATAAAATGGAGTAAGACTGTGACCACAAGAGGGCACAATTGAGGAAGCACTCGCTGGGGGAATCTAAAATGTCATTGTCAGACATAAAATAATGCTTTCAACTAGTTAATCGTCTAGCAAAGAAACCGAAGAGGGCAGGACTTTTCCACTACATTGAAGGAAGAAAATGCTGTCATTCAGTAGGTACCATTATTGACATTGCAAAATGCTTCGCAGCCAATGAAGTGTTTGTGAAATGTAGTCACAGTTGTATCAGAAAACAAGAGCCAATTTACATGCAGAAAGCTCCAACAAAAATGGCAAAACAATCAATGGTCATGTCATCAGCTTCTCAGTTGTTTTGTTTGAGAAAGAGAGGTAAATATTGGTCAGGAACTGGTAGTAATTCCACTATTCTTCTTTGAATGGAGCTATTGGATCCTTTATAATTGTCTGAAAGGGATGGCAATGCATTTGGTCTGAATTTTGAGACTGCTGACAGTGTGACATGTCCTTCATGTGACACAGAAGTGGCAGTGTTGATTGTTTACTCAAGTCTCTACATTAGGGCTTACATCACTTCAGTATCTAAAACAAGTATGTTACTAGCAAGCAAAAACTAGCATCATTAAGAAGTATGAAGAACACTTAAAACATAGTATTGAATCAAAAACTGCAAAATTTATGATTGGGGCCATTTTCTGAATCTACTGATAAGTTGAAGAGTGTGAACACATCCAGGAGATGTAACAAATGCAATAAAATGCCCTGTTGTTCAACTGCTAACCGAAAGTTCTTTTGTTGTCTGAGAAAGGTTGATTAAAATAGAACTATTTGACCATATTACACGCTGATGCATTTCGAAGAAAAAAATCAAAACTGTTTGGCAATTTGGGAACCTGCTTGCCCCAGGGTTTTGGAATAATCTTAAATTTGGCTTGCAACTTTGGCTGGTATTCAACAAGAAAGCCTGGGAGACCAATGTAATCTTGTAATGTAAACTCCTGCAGAGTTTCAGCTGAAGGCTGCAAACCTTGCGTCAATGTGTGATTTAATAACTCAGTTCCCAACTGAAAAGTGTCCAACTTAGATTGGCTGCCAACTCAAAATGACAGCCTGCATGCAACCTTTGGGGTTTCAGTTGTCAAAGAATGTCAAGGGGCTTTACCAACAGCAATGGCTGATGCTCCACGTAGACATATAAAAGAAATGCCTTGCTTTCACCTTGGAAGCAGGAATAGTTTTGTTTTCTTTCATCTGACATACTAAATTCTTACAGACAGCTGGATCAAGAAAACTTCAGAAAGGCAAACAGATCATTGGTAATGCCATCCACTGGACTAATTTAATTCTCATCAAGAGGTTTTTTTTAAAAATTATGTCCTTTGAATTTAATTTAGGAAACTCTATTTCCTTCCTCAATGATAGATCGATTAAGCTCATAATTACAAAAGTCAAGGTTCAGGTATTCATAACCATTGTCAGTCAAAGGTGCGAAGTGGATAATCCATTTGGAACTTCTCCTGATAAATGGTGACTGGATTGAAACATAAGAAGCCATGACCTGATGTAAATGGATAGGATGCTTCTTGTGCATGTATGGAGAAGTAGGAAGCATGTTTGAAAATCAGAGGTCATTTATTTAAGACAATGCTATGACCCTCTCAATGAAGGTCACAGTTTTTGGAACTTTCTTCCTCAAAACACAGTAGAAACAGAGTCTTTGAGTATATTTAAGACAGAGGTAGACTAACCCTCAACATATAAATAGGTGAAAGGATATTGGGGATCAGCAAGAACATGGAGTAATCATATCACCTATCATCCTACTGAATGGTAGAGTAGGCTTGGGGAACCGAGTGGCCTATACAGCTCTTAATTAATTTCTTCATGTGTACATCCCTTCAAAAACTACCTGGAGATGATAACTGTATGTTTTTTTAAATCATCTCGAAGATGCCTGCTATCCATCAGTTGATCTATGACAATGTGTGATCTGTTGTGGTCACCTCCTACTTTGAAAACCTCATTAACACTGAATATCCAAGCGTTTTAAGATTTGTTATTAATAAATAACAGATAACAGTTTCTGCACAATCACTGAAAGAGATTAAATTACATTTTTTAGACTGCATCATAGAATTATAAAGCATGGAAGCTCTTTGGTCCAACCCGTCCATGCCAACCAAACATCTCATTCTGACGTAGCACCATTTGCCAGTATTTGGAACATATTCCTCTAATCTCTTCCTATTCATATGCCTCAAGATGCCTTTTCAATGTTGTAATTGTATCCTCCACATCTTCCTTTGGCAGCTTGTTCCATACAGACATCACCCTGTGCGTGAAAATGTTACCCTTCAGGTCCTTTTTAAGTCTTTCCCCTCTCACCTTAACCCTATGCCCTCAAGTTTTGGACCCCCCACCCTGGGAGAAGACCTTGGCTATTCATCCTATTTATGCCTCTCATGAGTTTGTAATATCAATGAATAAAGATCAGAAGCCACAGATTGATAATAATTGGCCAAAAATGAGGCAAACCTGCTTAAGCAATGATAGTTGCTGCATAGAAAGCATTGGCTTAATAAATAATGGAATAATATAGAAACATAGAAACTAAGAAAAGGAGTTGGCCATTTAGAAGTAGCAACAGCATTAGGCCATTCGGCCCTTCAAGCCTGCTCAGCCATTTGATAGGATCATAACTGATCATTCATCCTGATGCCATATTCCTGCTTTCTCTACATCTTTCTTGATGTCCTTACATATTAAAACAACCTATCACTTCCTTCAATATATTCAGTGAAAATAAACACAAAAAAAGGAACATTTTCGGCATCAACAGATAACCTAAAGAAGCAGAGAGACAGGCTACAAGCCACACGAGCTGTAATGTTTTCATTTTAGTCCATAAAAAAGTTGTTCTGCTGACTCATTCAGCTTAGTGATCATATCACAAAAGGGATATAATGCAGCAGCTCCTATTACAGTGAAGGTTCTCGAGTGAAATATTTCATTTGAACATGGTCAAACACAGAAACACCTTGGTCATGATTTTGAACTGAATACTGGATGTATCTCTTTCAATAAAATTAAGTTCTCACTTGGGGGAGCATGAAGAATTCAGCTCAGGATATCTTTTCATTTCGGGGTTTATGTTATACTATCTCATTCAATGGGCACCAACAACTTATTCTAAGACATTTCTAAAAAGCAACATTTCAACTTTCCAATGCTCCCTTTCTGTTGTTAAAAGTTAATGCCCTGTACGCCATGACAGATATCTCTGAAGCATTCATTTATGACCATTGGGTTTCAGTTCCAATTGCCAACAGTGCTGATTCACCCAAGAACCTCTCCACCCTCTTTCCATTTCTACCCTACGAAACCTCCAAATTTAAATGATGATGAGATGGCCAAGAATTTGTATTGAAACACTTATTCCAAGAACTTACAACTGAAGTCACAAAAAAAAAGTTTGTGTCGTAGGATACTGCAATGAAGGAATGTAAAATAACCCATAAGCCAGTGGGAGCATGTTTCCAAGAACTGACAGATCCATTTGCTGCTTATCAGCTGTGATGGTGGAGAGTTTATAAACTGCAAGTTTCTTGTTCAGACTGTCACAACATTTTCAGCAACATGACACTGAATAATGAATAAATTTACATCTGGCAAAACTATTCATGGGGCTGATTAAGTACAGAGTGATTGCTGCACTGTCTGCACATGCATTTGGGACATACCTTGGAGACCTGAGCAAATAGACCTGGCAAATTTTTTTTGAGAAAGAATGCATTTCCTAAAAGTTAGAAATTATTTGTGAACAAGCCTCTTAATTTTAATGGCAAGGGTCTGGCATAATTTTCAACTGTTTATTCTGTTTTCTCTCTCTCTTCCCCCTGTGATAACTACAATAATTCAACAAAGATCTTTGATAGGTTTAGATGCTTCAAACAATCTTCAACTTTGAGGAATATCATGATAAAACATCGCTCATCGCTGGCAAAGACAATTGCTAATCTTTGCTTCCCAGCCCTGTATGTGTAGAGCTAACAAAAGAAAAGATGGCCATTTCCAGTGGGGTTACTGATGATTTAGTTCATTGGGTCCCTGAATGATGTGGGAAGTAATAACTCAGTTGGGAAACTATGGCGAGATTAGAAAAATGAGATTCTCAACATTTAGACAAAGTCAAATTTTCCACCAAAGATTTGAAAGGCGAGTTGAGAATCTAATTAAGGAGCAGCGACAGGCTCATTTATGTGAATTTGCATGTCACTGTTCCCTTTCTTATCTCATTGACAGGCAGCTTGCTATTCTCCCACATAGTAAAGAGAAACTAGATGTTGATAATTCCAACATGAAAGTCAGAGTGGGTACCAGACTTGCTCTACTGCACCTCCATCTGGGCCAGCAGTCCCTAACACCTCACAGCTAGACATTGCCTGCATGCTAACCCCCCTCAACCCCCAACCAAAACGCAGCCCCCTTCCCCCACAACATCCACCGAGGTTGGCATTGGCAGATGCCAGTTATACCATATTATAAGCACATCTCCGAATCACTGAGAATCCAGTTCTCATTGAAACATAAAAGATAGGAGCAGGAGAAGGCCATTCGGCCCTTCAAGCATAGCCTGTCATTCTTCAGAGCCATGGCTGATCGTCCAACTCAATAGCCTAATTCTGCTTTCTCCCCATACCCTTTGTTCCCACTCACTCCAAGCGCTATATCTGGCTGCCACTTGAATAGATTGAATGTTTTGACATCAATTACTTCTTGTTGTAATGAATTCGACATGCTCACCACTCTATGGGTGAAGAAATGTCTCCTCATCTCCATCCGAATTTGTCTACCATGAATCCTCATATTGTCACCCCGGTTCTGGACACACCCACCATTGGGAACATCCTCCCTGCATTTACCATGTCCAATCCTGTTAGAATTTTATAAGCCTCTGTGAGATCCCCCTCATATTTGTCTGAACTCTAGAGAAAGCAATCCTAACCTAATCAATGTATCTTCATATGTCAGTCCCACCATCTCTGGAATCAGCCTGGTAAACCTTTGTTGCACTCCCTTGAGAGCATCTTTCCTCAGAAAAGGAGACCTAAACTGCAAACAGTGTTCCAGGTGTGGCCTCACCAAGGCCCTGTACAACTGCAACAACATATCCCTGTTCCTGGACTGAAAAGCTCTCGCAATGATGGCCAACATACCATTTGTCTTCTTTACCACCTGTTGCACCTGCATGCTTACCTTCAGTGACTGGTGCTCAAGGACACCAAGGTCACACTGCACACTCCCCTCTCTCAATTTATAGCCATTCATGTAGTAATCTGCCTTTGTGTTTTTGCTTCTGAAATGAATAACCTCACATTTATCCAAATTATACTGCATCAGCCATTGATTCTCCCACTCAACCAACCTGTCAAGATCATGCTGAAGGATCTCTGTATCCTTGTCACAGTTCACCCTCCCACCCAACTTGGCATCATCTGCGAACTGGGAGATGTTAGATTTTGTTCCCTCATCCAAATTATTAATATACATTCTGAATAGCTGGGCTCCCAGCACCGATTTCTGTGGCACCTGACTAGTTACTGCCTGCCAATTTTGCAATGACCCATTAATTCTTACTCTTTATATTTTCTCTGCCAGCCAATTTCCTTTCCATCCCAATACCCTTCCCCTAATTCCATGCGCTTTAATCTTTCACATTAATCTCTTATGTAGGACTTTGTCAAACACCTTCTGAAATTCTAAATATACTATATCGACAGGCTGCTCCTTGTCAACTCTTCATAGAATTCCAACAAATTTGTCAAGCATGATTTCCCCTTCATAAATCCACGCTGACTTTGTCTGATCCTGCCATTACTTTCTAAATGGTCTGCTATAAAATCCCTGACAATGGATTTGAGAATATTCCCCACTACCGATGTTAGACTCAGCGGTCTACAATTCCCTGCTTTCTCTCCACCTCCCTTTTTGAATATTGGAGTGACATTAGCCACCCTCCAATCTGCAGGGACTGTTCTAGAGTCAACAGAATCCTGGAAGATGACCACCAATACATCCACTATTTCTAGAGCTACTTCCTTCAGTACTTTGAGATATAGATTACTAGGTCCTGGAGATTTATCGGCCTTCAATCCTGACAATTTTCCCAGCACCATTTCTCTACTAATATTGATCTCCCTGAGTTCTTCTCTCTCACTAAATCTTGCATCCTTCAATAATTCTGGTGTCTGATTTGTGTCCTCTTTTTGTGAAGACAGAACCAAAGTATATTTGCAACTCCTCAGCTATTTCTTTTTCCCCTATTATGTTACCCCGTTTCTGTCTGTAGGGGACCTAGGTTTGTCTTTACTGAACTCCTTCTCTTCATGTACCTATGGAAACTCTTCGCATCAGTCTTTATGTTCCCTGAAAGCTTACAAGTCTTTTTTCCCCCTTCTATATCCATCCCTTGGTCCTTCTTTGCTGAATTCTGAACTGTTCCCAATCCTCAGATTTATGATTTTACTTGGCCAACCCATATACTTCTCCCTTGGATCAGATACCTTCTCTATTTTTCTTTGTAAGCCATAGATTCATCCTATTACCCATTTTGCTTTTGCAACAGACAGGAATAAACAGTTGTTGCGGGTTCCCCCATGCGTTCCTTGAACATTTACCATTGCCTGTCCACTGCCATCCCTTTAAGTAACAGGCTCATTTACATGAATCTCCATTTTGAAGCTGCACTTTGGAGCACAACAACAACTTTCATTGTAGTCATAAATAGTAGGAACTGCTGATGCTGGGGTTTGAGATAACAAGGTGTGGAGCCGGAGGAACAGAGCAGGCCAGGTAGTATCGGAGGAGCAGGAAAGCTAACGTTTTGGGTCTGGGCCCGTCTTCATTGTAGTCTTGTTGTGAGAACACTTTACATGCACAGATAAGAACTCAAGTCATGCATCAGAGAAGAACATACCTCTAGGCTCTCCGCTTGCTCTCTTAGCACCGTATATGTGGTTTAGGTAAGAAGATTTACACTGACTTTTTAGAAACCTGTCACACTTGTGTCAAGCTTTTATTGGAGAGTTTCTCACTGCGGGGCTCAGTGGGATTTCTCTGGTTTATTGTGTCTTCCCAAAGCCACCTTCATTAAATACAGTGACCTGTCCCTACAGCAGACATTCAGGGAGATGAAAGTGAGTGCCATAACTGTTGGTGCAATTGGAGTGATGCCCGAGTGAGTGAGTGGGCACTTCAGACAGAAATACGGGGTTTGTGGTGTCAGGGGTTGGGGTACGTGACAACAAGCAAGTAATAGCGAGAGTGGTAGAGCACAAGCTTATTGGGAGGTAGATGTAATAGCAGAAATAGAATCAGGGTGTGCTGTTAGAGATAAGATGGTGCCGCTTACACTGGCAGAGTGGAGAAGGTCATTGACCTTCTTCCTACATTGCTGTGAATTCCTCCAGACAGCTAGGATTGGTGAAGTGGGTGGAATCCTCAGACCAAATGGCATGGTCTGGTGATGTGGCCTCTCTCGCTGGTCCCAGGGAAAGATGATGTCCTACCTGTGCACATTCTGTCCAAGAGGAGATTAAATCCTTGTTCTTAAATCGGGGTGTCAATTTTTCCTTGTCTGCCATGTCTTTTTTCCTTTATTCATAAGGACATCACTGGCCAGGCAGCATTTATTGCCCATCCCTAAATGCCCAGAGGGCAATTCAAAGTCAACCACATTGCTGTGGGTCTGGAGTCACATGTAGACCAGATCAGGTAAGGATGGCAGTTTCCTTCCCTAAAGGACATTTGCGAATCAGGTGGGTTTTTCCAACAATTGGCAATGGATTTATGGTCATCATTAGACTGTTAATTCCAGGTATTTATTGAAATCAAATTCCACCATCTGCCGCAGCAGGATTCGAACCCTGGTCCCCAAAACATTATCTGGGTCTCTGGATTAACAGTCTAGCAATAATACCACTCGGCTATTACCTCCCCAATCCAGGGCAAATACCAGAAATACATGCAGGGTAGCAATGGACTGCCAGGGCTTATGTGGGTGCACAGCAGTCTAATAAAGATGGTGCCAGTGTGAGGAATGCTGGTCAATTTCAGGATATGTGAACAGTAGTGAGTTGTTCTGGGAAAATGATAAGATGGGGCAAGGGTCAGGCAAGAGGAGTGCCATAGGGACAGGTCGCTGTACTTAATAAAGGTGACCTTGGGACGATACTAAAAGCCATGGGATCCCACTACAGTGAGAAACTCCAAAAAAACTTGACACAGCTGTGGTAGATTAAAAAAAATGTCAGCGCAAACAACACTCATTGTGTTTTAACAGCACCCTAAAGGACAGCACATTAACAAGAAAGCAGGACAAACTTGCATTTAGATAGTACCTCTAAAGTTTGAAACAAGCCAACATATTTACATGCAATGAAAAAGATGTTTACAAATTTGTTGTTTAACCAACCCTGGTTCTATGAGTAGGTCTGAAGTGCATTCTAGGAGGAACACCATGGGGCATAACTAAAAATGAGTTGCCAGCCTGATGAAGGCGCAACACAGGACAACATGCATGCCTTACAGCTTAAACAACAAATAATAAATAGGTCTAAGTGACTCCAGAGCTAATGGTTCAGATCTAAGTTCTGCCATCCTCCCACCTCCAGTCATGAATGGCGGTGGTCAATTAAGCAACTAGAGCAGGAGGCTTCATAAATATTCCCATCCTCAATGACAGGAAAGCACAGAACATCAATGTAAATGATAAGGCTAAAGCAGTTACAACAATCAATGCATGATCCGTCTCATTGTCCTTCTCCAGAGATCGCCTGCTTCACAGAAGCCAGACTTCAGCCAATCTGATTAATTCCACTTACTGTCAAGAAAACACTTTAGGAACTGTACAGGGTAAAGATAACATTCTGACAATAATACTGAAGATTTTGCTTTGAAATTGCCATGCCTATAGCCAAGCTATTCCAATACAGCTAAACACTGGCATCAATCCACCAATGTGGAAATGCAGGACAGCTTAAATCAGGCCAATCATCACCCCATTAGAATGCCCATGGTCATCTGTCAAGTAATAGAAGGAATCATCAACTATGCTAAAGAAAATGCAGCAAATCCTGGCCAATGTCCAGACTTGGGCTAACAAGTTGCAAGCGGACATTCATGCCACACAAATGCCAGGAAATACCATGTGTAACTAAAGTGTACTAAACCACTGCCCCTTGACCTTCAATGTCACCATCCAGGGGCATGCTGCTGACAAGAAATTCAATGACATATAAACACCATAGTTATAAGAGCAACTCAGAGGCTAGGAATCTTGCCATGAGTAACTCACCACCTGATTCCCAAAAGCATGAAACAATTCAAGTGAGAGCAGCTTGCTAATCAGTACTGTATCCACACTCACTGGCTAAACCATTGATGCTCAACAGCAGCAGCATTACTACCTACAAGATGCACTGCAGAATTTCATGAAGGCTCCTTTGACAGCATCTTTCAAACCAATTAACCACTACCATCTGGAAGGACAAGGGCCGAAGACACATGGGAATCCAACCAACCGTAAGTTCTTCTCTAAGCCATGCACCATCTTGACTCGGAAATACAATCATTGTGCCTTTAGTGCCATTGGGTCAAAATCCTGGAATTTGCTCGCTACCAACATTGTGAGTGTAAGCACATCAAATGGACTATAGCAATTCAATGAGGTAGCTTACCTCCACCTCCTAAAGGTCATTAATGTTGGGCAATACACATTACATAACCAGTGAATAGAAAGAACAAAGTAAGTTAAGATGAAGGTTGAAAAAACAGAAGCTAAGGTGGGAAACAAAGGGACAATATCTCAAAAAAGTATTTCAAAAATGGCACAACACCACTTTCTTAAGGGCAACTAAGGGTGGGAATAAATGCTGTCTCCACAAGCAATGCCCACATACAAGATTTACACTTAGTCAGGGAAAACAAAACCCCATCAAAATATATGCTGTTGAAATACCAGCTGAGCCACAAAACAAATTAATACTGTGCTTACTTTGTTTTCTGGGCGGGAGAAAAAGAAGGACTCTCTTGACATCAGGCTCAAGACAGTGGAACCTATATGATCAGAATATCAAATAATTGTACTGTCTCAGAAAATGTGCATTTAGACTACTAAACCACATTATTTTTCACAAAGTGTGTGCTCAGACCACTAAAACTTTAAAAAATGCCTATTTATAATTCAAACTCATGTCATTTATCAAACAATGTGTAGTCATAAATTAAAGCCATACTACCTCTCAGAAATGGTTCACTAAGAACACAAAGCTGTTAGCACTTTTAACAGTGGCTGCAGTCATCAAGAAATTTGTTCTTACATCAAATTCAGGTGCATAAAGAATCTCAGTCAAAAGGAAACACATCTAGAAGACATAATAGGCTGTCAAGAGCAAAGTTTACTTCAGAACTGCATAGTAACTGCAAGACATAAATGACAGGATTAGTCTACCATTGACAAATGTAAGGATAACTTCTCTTTTGGACCTGTACTAATAAAAGGAAAAATATAGTATTTTAAACCAAGGAAACTGTGAAAGAAGATAGTGCTGTTTTAAAATGAGTTCCTTGATCTTATTGTAAGTTGTATTTTCAATTCTTCCTTATTCTAACAATGGGGAAGAATGGTGGACACCTCAAGGGAAAGACAGAAAGACTGAAAGAGGGAGAGAGAGACAGAGAGAGAGAGAGAGAGAGAGAGAGAGAGAGTGAGAGTGTGTGTATGTGTCTGTGTATATGTCTGTATTTGTGTCTGACTATCTGTTTTTATGGTGTGTGTGTGTTAATCAACTGGCCATGTGTATTCAAATCAGCTCAGCACGGTAACAACTTTCTGATTAGTTTCTGGGCAAAGGGTTACAAGGTTGTATGGAGACTATACAGCAGAAACATTTAGCCTGCAAATAGAAATCACCCTAATCTCTGTCTTCCTGTCCTTTGTAGAGATGTCACAGAAAACCTTCTAGTAGCTGTTTTCACTCACTATTCTGCTGTAAACTGCTCTTTCGAAAAATTTGATTGTTGAAAGGTAAAAGAGGGAAAACATTGAGAAGGACTGAAAGGGTGAATCCTCAAAACCAATGAATGAAAGATTGAGAATTGTGGTACCCAAAACCCAGCATCATTAACAAAGAATTGGAAGGAGTTGAGAGAAAACTGAAAGAAAATAACTCATCGGTGTCCATGATCAGAAATGGCATCAGAACTTTGCTTCCCTGACATATTGTCTCCCATATCCACCCATAATACTTTTGCCTTGGGCTGTCCTGTCTCTTTGTGTGTCTGTTAGTATGCATATGGGATTTAGAAAGAAGGGGTGGAGTTGAAGCTATAGAGTTACAAGTCACCAATATATGTTCCATTTTTTCTGGTGATTAAAACCAGCTTGCTTTTAATAAATAGTTATTTTCATGCTAATGAAAATAAAAAGCTGGTATGCATATTCCTTTAAATCTGAATTGGACTGTCAGATAAAAGTGAACAGTTCAGTTGTTCAATCAAATGTTCTGATTTGTGACGACACCAACAATAGTAGGGCTTGATTTCCACGGTCCCAGTAAGCCAAGACGCAAGTTATGAAGGTTATTCTGCTTTATTCAGTTAATGACACTTTTTTGCTAGAACTTAAAAAGGTGCTTTGACAGAGGCATCAGGCATTAGTTTGTGTTATTTATAGGCCATCATGTGGTTGTGGTAGTGGTATTGTGGTGCTTGGCATTAACCAGGAGATGAGGGAAACATGTAACATGGGCAACACAGTTAGCATGGATGATTTCAACCTGTGTAAACTAATTATGCACTAATGCTGTGGAGGATTAATTTTCTGGGCTACTTTAGAGATAGATCTCTAGAGCAGAATGTCAAGGAACCAACCAGAAGACATGTTATTTTAGATCCATATGATGCAATGAAAAAGGGCTAATTAGCAATCTTGGTGTTAAAGAACATTTAGGGATGAGTGACCACAATATTGATAGAACTTTTCATTATAGTTGAAAGTGAGGTAGTTCAATATGAAGCAAGGATGTTAAATTTGAATAAGGCATTTTATGAAGACACGAGGTACAAATTGGTTGCAGTGAATTGAAAAAAAGCACATCAAAAGCCATGATTGCACAAAGACAATGGATAGCCTTTAAAAAAAATGGCTGTACATCTCTTCAAGGTAGACAAACTCAAAAATGATCAGCCAACCATAGCTAACAAAAATGTTGAGGAATTTCACCAAGATAAAATAATACATAGCAGTCAGAGAGCCACAGAAGTATATAACATGGAAACAGACCCTTCAGTTCAACCTGTCCATGTCAACCAGATATTAGAAATCAGTTTTCACAAATCCCCCACTGATCCCAAAACCAGCCCAACTCGTCCCCACCTCCCTAACCTGTTCTTCCTCTCATCTATCCCCTCCTCCCACCTCAAGCCGTACCTCAATTTCCTACCTACTAACCTCATCTTGCTCCCTTGACCTGTCCATCCTCTCCAGATTGACCTATCCCCTCCCTACCTGCCCACCTATACTCTCCTCCCCGCTATCTTCTCCTCTATCCATCTTCAGTCCGCCTCCCCCTCTCTCCCTATTTATTTCAGAACCCTCTCCCCACCTCCCACTCTGATGAAGGGCTAGGCCTGAAACATCAGCTTTTGTGCTCCTGAGATGCTGCTTGGCCTGCTGTGTTCATCCAGCTTCACACTTTGTTATCTTGGATTCTCCAGCATCTGCAGTTCCCATTATCTCAGTTTTCACAATCTCTTAATTTTGCTTTGGCAGATATTAAAACAAACGTACTGGGGCCCTTTAAACATAAGAATGAACTAAGATAGTTGTGCAGTATTATCAAAAATTATTGGAAAATATTGATAATAAAATGTAGTTTTTTGGAATACAGAAAATAAAATCAGAAACACTATTTTGAGACTTGAGCTGTACTTTATATATATAAAATGCCACAAATAATATTAATTCCAGATTTGAAAAAAAATTATTAAAGAAAATGGGCACATCAGCCTGAACTTGGGGGAAGAAAATGTTGGTTAACATTTTAACCTAGAGGCCCTTTGTCAGAACTAGAAAGGAGATAAAAGAGTGGCCTTGCAGAGCTAAACAATTCAAAGTGGAGGAGAGAGAACAACTGATGAAGGTTAACATTGTGGATAGAATATTTGCTATTATAAAAGCACAGTTAATGCTTTACTCACTGCTGAACAAATTCTAGCATGCTACAAGAAAGTGATAAGCATTGGATATAAACAAGTCTTCACTGTCAGGGTCACCACAAGCCTTGGAAAGACAAAAAGGTGAATAATATAATTCCACAATAAAAGCACACAAAGTGTAATGGGAAAATGCTGTTCATGAGGTCTGCACTGATCTTCATCAGAGAACTGCAAGGAGCCATATATTTAAAGGTCAGAGCAAGAATGGAAAGGAGCGCTTCGAGTCACAGCAAGATCAGGGCGATGTTTTCAAGTTGAACAAGATTTTTGTGAAGCTGTCAGCTAATGAACTGAACTGATTTCAAGGAACTTTTCATTGCTGTCTTGCAGAAGGAGTTTAAAGGTTAAACTGTTATTCTGGGTTCTAAATTGGCAGAAACAAATGAATAGTAAATGTCTTGAGATTATCGCTAAACTATTTTAACATGTTACTAACATTCTGCAATGTAATCATTTCTGCTTTACCATTTGAAGTTAGTTGAAATTTTTCTGTGATCACTGGCACTTATGTGAACCAAATTGTGTGGTGGACCCATGTGTTTCCATAGCCTTTGCAGAATCTAACTGCTCCAGGAATAATAAACATCGTATTGAAAGAAAAGCCAGTAATTGTTACACAAGCTCTCAAACCCTGGCCTAAGTCCTTAATTACTCCTGTCCAACATTATTGTAATTATAGATGGCTCAAAGCAGGGATTGTTATGTAAAATCCACAAGTTTATAAATGATTCATGAGTCTCCATTAATGTAACAATACAAATGAGGGGGCTAAATCTATGATGTCCAGATAATGGAGGTGATACAAACAACAAGACAATTTTATACAGTCAGAGATAAATTACAGCACAGAAGGAGGCTATTCAGCCTACTGGGTTAATTCTAATTCCATGTAGCTTTTGTAGAGTCTACTGGGCCCTGGTTCTATGCTCTAAGCATTTAGCCCTGTGAGTTTAATGCCCTCAAGGATCCATCTAAAATTCTTCAATGACACCTGCCGTGATATACAGGGCATTGATTTTTAATGTCAGATGCTGAAAGATTGACAGATTGCTGGGTGTTTACAAGCATGGTCACAGAATACAGTTGGATCGATGTTATTTATCATGAGAATGAAGACAACCTCATTCCTTGAGAAAGGGCAGAAAGAGCTGAACATTTGTGAGCAGGGATGAGAGAGCAGCACTACAATTGAAGATGGGGAAAAAACCATCCCAAATGTCAGGAAGATGAATCTGATCAAGTGACTTGAGGAAGCCTGATCAAGGACTGAAAGTAGAATCTGCAGTCAACATGAGGTGACCACCTTAGATGCCTGTTGACTATTTGATGAACGTCTATGTTTATAATGCGAGATATTGTTAAAGCATTTACTTGCTGCATGTAAAGTAACAAAGAAGCTATTGTTTCTGGTTCATTGTTTTTGCTGTTATCTCCTATTCAATTTTTACCTCAACCTTTTAAATTGATAATCATTTTATGTAACCAATGCAATTCCATGCACATTTCAAATCTGCATTATTGTAAAACAATTAGCCCCATTATTCATAACATCTATTGTACAGTGATAACACATTGTGGAGCTGGAGGAGCATGGTGGGCCAGGCAGCATTAGAAGAGCAGGAAAGCTGATGTTTTCGGTTGAGGCTGTGTTCCTCCAGCTCCACACTGTGTTATCTCTGATTCTAACATCGACAGTTTTTACTGCCAGTTTGCTTAAATCAATTCTGCCATTGATAGCTGATCTGCAACATGTAAAGGCCAATTTTTAAATTGCCTTTTCATGGACTTTAACAAATGCAGATATTGCTTTAGACCAAGGAGACTCTGCAAAGAGACAGGTGCAGTTTTAACATTTGTGGGACTGAATTTCTGGGAAGTGGCAAACTCATGCAAGTGAGGAGCTCTGCTTCTCAGAGAGGAGGTTTCATGGACGGCTCCCTCAAAAATACAGAACTGTACTTCCATTCTGACGGTTCTTTTGTAATGCAAAACCATCAGAGGAAGGCAAACTATGACACTCAGCCAGATGCCAAATTCTGAAGTTTAAGGTCCACACAACAACTTTGTTAACCTTTGACCAAAGATCAAATCATAAGGTAAGCATGGGTGCGGGTAGGGTAAATTCCTAGCTGGAAAGGTGTTAGAATGATACACAGCTAGGGTGTACGGGGGCCAGATAAGCAGAGTGACAGCTGGGAACAGTGCCTGGTGGGTAGGGGATAGTGTTTCAGGTAAATAGTTTGCCAGCTGGGTAGGCTGCTAGACCAGAAGGATGCCAGCTGGGTAGGGAACCAGCTTGAAGTAGGATGACAAGGGGAAAGTGGCAGGATGCTAAGGTGGAGTGTGGCAGGTATCAGGTAAGAAATAAAGTCTTTAAGGTGACGGGTGAGTCCAGGACCAGAGGACACAGTTTAAAAATAAGGGGTAGGCCATTTAG
This sequence comes from Stegostoma tigrinum, assembly GCF_030684315.1. Taxonomy (NCBI): domain Eukaryota; kingdom Metazoa; phylum Chordata; class Chondrichthyes; order Orectolobiformes; family Stegostomatidae; genus Stegostoma; species Stegostoma tigrinum. Next base: position 15,439,937 of record NC_081367.1, on the reverse strand, counting down.
AACAGAGTTGAGGAAAAACTTCTTCACCCAGAGAGTGGTGGACATATGGAATGCTCTGCCCCAGAAGGCGGTGGAGGCCAACTCTCTGGATGCTTTCAAGAAAGAGATAGACAGAGCTCTTAAAGATAGTGGAATCAAGGGTTATGGGGATAAGGCAGGAACAGGATACTGATTGTGGATGATCAGCCATGATCATAATGAATGGTGGTGCTGGCTCGAAGGGCCGAATGGCCTACTCCAGCACCTATTGTCTATTGTAGGTTGAGATTGGTTGAAGAAATTGAGTGCTACAGGAGATGAGTAGGTTGGGTGTCAGGTCTGGCAGTGGCAAGGGAAGGAGGTGGCTAAGGTCTAGTCTGGCAACAAGGCCAGCAGGCCATAGTCAAGCATCAGGGATCAGATCAGGTACAAGTGGCGGTAATGATGTGGATGGTCTGGTATAGAGGTGAGGGAGGTTTTGTTAGGTTTCTGGGAGTGAAGTGGGTCTCAGGGCAAGGGTTGTCAGGTTAATGAGGCTGGGTGTGGGGGCATGTTGAAGCCCTGAGGGGAGCGTTGATTACTTGGAAGAACATGTTGGGTATAGGATTGTAGGGTCCCTGGAGGGAGTCTGGTCAGTGGTCGGGGACATGTAAGGATCCTAGGGTCAATGTCATTTGGGTTGTCTGAGTGAGGTATGATCCTTCTCAAATAGTTACTCTGGAGTTAGACTATGTATTTAATGGTCAGACTTTTCTTGAATAAAACAAATCTAATTAATTTCTTCAGAGCCCTCTGACATCTTTGATTAAATAGAAACTTTCAGAGGGTCCTAGCCACAGTTGAAATGGTGAGTTGAAACTTCCATTCCCCGGGTATCCTGATCAGAATGTCACGATAGGGATTCTACAGGGTCCTGTTGTGCACCCCGATCTACCCTGGAATGGCCAATGGAAAATATGGGCCCAAGTTTAGTGGAACATATCAAGTGTTGTCTTAAATGTCATTATTCCCTGGTACAGAAGTGCAAACGTTTGGTCAGCCCAAACAAAAGGAAAACTGCTTGACAACAATATTTTGATTGGTTCCTGACTTCGTGGCCACGGCTTATTTGGGGAGAGTGCAACAGAGAAGAACATTGCCTGGCAAAGAAAAAGCATCAAAAAATATTTGTGTCTATCTCTCTCTCTCTCTCTCTCTCTCTCCCTCCCTCCCCCATAACCCTCTCTCTTGTGTACAGGTACTAGAAAGTCCATTGATAGTTAGATGTGTTTCTGACTCACATTTCCTGTGGAAGGGGGCACCAAATACCTCAAAAGACCTAGAATAAGCATGAACGTTGGTGTGCAAACAATATTGTGTTAACAGTGTTAGGTGAGGCTTTTGTTTAAAATCACCACAATCCATAAAACCCAAATAGATACATTTGGAAGTTTCACCAGTGTTTATTTATACCTTTGTAAGGGAGATGCAATCATCCCATGGGAAAAGTTGGCCTTTCCCTAGCTGTTATAGAACATGAATTTTATATGACCTGCGTATGGGTGTTACAATATTTGAATGTACAAAATGTACCAGTAAGCCATCTGATTCCACTCACTCAATCATGGGCAAATTCTAGCTGCGAAGCTTGAATAATAAATTAATTCTAGGACACGTGTATAGAAAGGTGAAGAAATAGATGGCCAATCGCTATACGTTTAATCTCGTTTTCATGCGCTACCTAGTATTAATTATGGGAACGCCTATCTCTACAGCACAGTGGTTTAACATCTTAGGGTATCACATCTGGCTTTTTCTCATGGGAGAAGAGCTATTCTCATTGGGTCTAGGATCGTTCAAATTGGAGTGTTATCATTTTGTTGCCCTGTGTGATTCTATGCAACTCTGGGGCATGGCCATTTGTAGAATCCACATAAATGGTGATAAGGAAGAAAAAAGGAAAGACATACATAGGAGCGGGCTATCAGCCCCTTGACATTAGGTATGTGGGGTACAGAGAATAAATCAGATGATGGTCAAGGCATGTAAAAAAGCACAATGCCAGTAATGATTGACTTGAATTTTAATGTAGATGGAACAGGCGGATTGGCAGTGGTATCAACGAAGAAGATATCATGGAGTGAACCTGGATCAGTTTGCTACAGCAATATGTAATGGATCCAAACAGGCTATTTTGGATCTGGCAATGTAATCTGGTAGATTTAATGAACAATGTTAAAACAAAGATCCCCTGGAAAACCGTGACAATAAAATATTAGAACTTAGCATTCAGCTTTGGAGGGAGAAATTTGTTGGTCAGAAACAAATGTGTCAAACTTAAGTAAGCACAAGTCCAAATTAATGAGGGCAGAGCCAGCTGGAGCAGATTGGGAACGGAGTTTAGCAATTAAGATGGTTGAGGAACAATGGGAGGCATTTAAGGAAATAGCTCAAGGCTCATAACAAAGATACATCTTACTGAAAAAGGAAGATTCTGTGAAGGGGATAAACACATATGGAAGACAGGGACATAGTAACAAGAGTAGGTCATTCAGCAGCTCCAATCTTTACCACAATTCAGTGAAATCATGGCTGAGCAGTGGCCTAACTCAGACACCTCCTTTCGGCATATAACCCTTTAAAACTTTGCATAACATAGAAGTTTGTGTGTCAAGTTTAAAATAAAACAACTGATTCAGCGTCCACTTCCATTTTTGGAAGAAAGCTCAAAACATTTACCTCCTATTGTCTGTAGAAGTGGTTCCTAACATACCTCCAGAACAGGCTGGCCCTCATCCTAAGACCATGGCCCAAAGTTCTAAAATCCCTAACCAGTGGAATTAGTTTATTGTTATATACCCTGTCTTTTCCTAATCACCCCTTAATAATCTAAATTCTAGAGAAAACAGGCCTCATTTATACAATCTCTCCTCATAACATGACCCTGAAGTCCACGGATTATTCTTCCAAACCTACATTGTGCTCCTTCCAAGGCCAATATATTCAGCCTCAGATGCGATGCCCAGATCTGCTCACAGAACTCCACCGAGGTCGAACCAGTATAACAGCAGCATAACTTCTGCAACCTCTGGATATAAAGGGCAGTATTCCATTGGCTTTTTTGATTATTTTCTGCACCTGTTTGTGACATTTTAATGATAAATGCACGTGAACTCCAAGGCTGTTCGAACATCCATTGTATTTAACATCATACCAAATAGAAAATAGCCTGATCTATCTTTTCTTGTTCCAAAATAAATAATCTCACACTTGCTTCTGTCGATCTTCATCTGCAAAAGTCTTGCCCATTCATTTAGTCTATCAATTGCAATTTTATGCAATCATCTACACCATCTACAATTATACCTAAGTTTGTGTCATCAGCAAATTTGGATATATGACTTTCTATGCCGTTAACCAAATCATTAATAAGTAATGTGAATAAGTGAGGCCCTAGCAGAGATCCTTATGGGAAACCATTGGTCACATCCTGTCAACTTAAATACTTACTCATAAACTCTACTTTTTGTCACCTGCCACTCAAACAATTTCCCAGCCACGTCAATAATTGGCCCTCAATTCCGTTTGTTAACCAGAAGAGTTAAAAGAATGAAAGGAAAGAGAAAGACAATGTGGAGAAGATTAGTGGTAAACCAAACTGGGAATTTTTCAGAAAAAATATGTCCAAAAGAAAGTGGCAGAATATAAACTTTGAGGGGAAATTGCAGGTAATGTGAAGAAGGACAGGAAGAGTTTTTTTTAAAGATACCTAAAGGAAGAAAGAGGCAAACAGTATCAAAGACCCTTAGAGAATGAGGCTGTGTAAATGTTAATGGGGAACAAGGAAGGTGAAAAGGAGTTGATGAAATACTCTATATCAGTTTTAGACACAAATGGCAACTCAAAATTGCCAAATAATCAAAGGGAACAATACGGGGAGGAAATAAGTAAAATAATTACCATGAGAGAAAAAGCAGTTCGAAAACTAAAGGGGTTGAAGAGTGGTAGGTCCTCTGGGCCCAATGGGATGGATCTGAGGATGTTAAATGAAGTAGATACAGATATAGTGGACGGACGAATAGTAATCTTCCACAAGTCTGCAGATTCTATAAATGTCCCAGACAGTGATCTGAAATAAATAGAGACATCTTGAAAATGTTCCATATGACAGAGGAGGAGGTGCTGGACTTTTAATACACATAAAGGTGGATAAATCCCTGGCACATAATCATGTGTACCTTAGAGCTTTGTGGGAAGCTAGGGAAATGCTTGCTCGGCCCTTTGCTGAGATATTTGTATAATTGATAGCCACAGGTGAGGTTTCAGAAGAATAAGACTTGTCTAATGTGGTACAATTATTTAAGAAAAGGAGTAAGGAAAAGCCAGGGAACTGTAGACTATTGTGTTGATGTCAATGGTGGGTAAGTTGTTGGAGGGGATTTTGAGGTGGATGAAGAATACCCATCTAGATTCCATTTAAATGTTGTAATTGTACCAGGTTCCACCACTTCTTCTGGCAGGTCATTCCATATGTGCATCACCCTCTGCATAAATAAGTTGCATGTGGAAGGCCAAGGACTGATTAGGGATAGTCAACATGGCTTTGTGCATGGGAAATCATGTTTCACAAACTTGACTGAGTTTTTGTATAAGTAACAAGAGGATTGATGAAGGCAGAGTAATGGATGCTGTCTATATAGACTTCAGCTAGGCATTCGACAAGGTTCCTCATGGTAGACTGGTTAACAAGTTTAGATCACATGGAATACAGGGCGAACTAGCCATTTGGATGCAGAACTGGCTTGAAGGTAGAAGACAGAGGGTGGCGTTGGAGGTTTGCTTTCCAAACTGGAGGCCTGTGACTGGAAGTGTGCCACAAAGATCATTGCTGGGTCCACTTATTGTTGTCATGCACATAAATGATTTGAATGTGATTATAGGAAGGACAGTTGTTTGGTGCAGATGGTGCCAAAATTGGTGGTGTAATGGACAGCTATGAGGGGTTACCTCAGAGGATACTGGGACTTTGATCAGATGGGCTGATGTGTTAAGGAGCGGCAGATGGATTTTGAGTTAGATAAATGTGAGGTGCTGCATTTTGGTAGGGCAAATCAAGGCAGGACTTTTACACTTAATGGTAAGGTCCTTGGAAGTGTTGCCGAACAAAGAGGTCTTGGAGTGGAGGTTCATAGTTCTTTGAAAGCAGAGTTGCAGGTAGGTAGGGTAATGAAGGAGGCAATTGGTACGCTTGCCTCTGTTGGCCAGTGCGTTGAGTATAAGATTTGGGAAGTCATATTGCAGCTGTGCAGGACACTGGTTAGGCCACTTTTGAAATACTGCATTCAATTTTGGTCTCCTTGCTATAGGAAAGATGTTGTGAAACGTGAAAGGGTGCAGAAAAGATTTACAAGAATGTTGCCAGGATTGGAAGTTTGAGCTACAGGGAGAGCCTGAATAAGCCGTGACTATTTTCTCTGGAGCTTCAGAGGCTGAGGGGTGACTTTATAGAAGTTTATTAAAACCATGAGGGGCATGGATAGGATGAATAGTCAAAGTCTTTTCCCTAGTGTAGAGGAGTCCAAAACTAGAGAGTATTAGTTTAAAGTGAAAGATTTAAAAGGGGCTTGAGAGGCAATTTATTTATGCAGAGGACGATGCACATATGGAATGACCTGCCAGAAGAAGTGGTGGAACCTGGTACAATTACAACATTTAAATGGAATCTAGATGGGTATATGAATAGGAAGGGTTTAGAGGCATATGGGATAAATGCTGGTAAGTAGGACTGGATTTATTCAGGACACCTGGTTGGCATGGACAATTTGGACTGAAGGGTCTGTTTCCATGCCGCACAGCTTTATGACTCTATGATTGGAAAATTGACAATAAGAACTCCAGAATCAGGCTGAATGATCTATTTCTGCTCCTGTGCCTTAACTCAGGCCCTCGGTTATGGTTTAACAGAGCTTTGTAGAGTTGAAATAAAGCTTTCATCCCATTATATTCTGGTGTTTCAGTTTCAGAGGCTAATATTCCATCAGCATTTCTGATTCTTCTTTGTAGCTGTTCATGGTATCATGAACAATAAAAGTTTTAAAACTTGAAATACTGTGCAATCCTTTTAGACAGAATTGGAAACTCAGTCTTGTTAGTCTCTATAAGAAATTATAACAATAGACATTGATAATTTCAGAGAAGACAGGGAACTGACAGCACTGGTATTATCACTGGTGTAGTAACCCAGAGATCCAGGAATAGAGATTCAAATCCCATCATGGGCAACATTTGAATTCAATAAAAAAAATCCAGAAATAAATGTCTGATGATGGCCATAAAGCTATTACAAAAAATGCCATTTGTTTCATTTGTGTATTTTAGGAAAGAAAATTTGCTAAGCCTACCAGCTGTGATCTACGTATGATTACAGATTCATAGCAATGTGATTCTAAACTGCCCTCTCAATTGGCCTATCGAGTTGCTTATTTGTTTAAGAATCACAAATCATTCTCAAAAATGGAATAAAACTTTTCAGGCCACCCCACATCAAACCTAGGCACTGGAAATGACAGTGGTCAGTTCAGTGCTGTTGACTTACAAAGTACCCCTCACCAACGTTTGGGGGCTGGTGCCAATGTTGGGAAAGGTGTCTTACAGGTTAGTCTAGCAACAGCTTGACAAAGAATCAAACCTTACAATGCCCCAGATACAGGCATCACCATCACTGTGTTTGATCTGTTCTGCTGGCAAAACAGAAGGGTCCAGGCCCGAAACATCAGCTTTTATGCTCCTAAGATGCTGCTTGGCCTGCTGTGTTCATCCAGCTCCACACTTTGTTATCTTGGATTCTCCAGCATCTGCAGTTCCCAGCATCTCAGACCCAACATTACTTCATTTTTGAAAAGATAGTTCAAATTGTCAAACAGCTAAGTCACCCTGGCACGAACAATACCGATTGATCTCTTCGTAGAACAACGATGGAACTGCTAATGGTTGAGGATTGTTCTTTCATGGAGAACAATGTAGTGTTGTTTTTCTTTTGTGGGCTTACCTGTATTGGCTGTCCAGGTAAATGGACAGTCTGTAGCCAGCAGAAACTGTAACCTATTTGGACTTACTGTCATTGTTTCACCGCACAAGGAATGATTTTTTTTCCAAAGTTAAATGTACTCTGAGAAATTACTCAAAAAACTAATTTGAAAAAAAGCTTTGAAACAACTTATATTTGTATAGCATCTTTAACATTAAAACATATTATAAGGCTCTTCACAGGAAAGTGATCCATCAAAATTTGATAACTAGCCATATTAACAGATTTTATGAATTAACAAAGTTTGCTGAGAAATGGGTTCCAAGGAGTGGGTGAAGGTGGATAAATATGCAGAGAAGGATATATTCAGAAAGCGAGTTCCTCTGGACTTCATGACACTTTGTATCATCAGTTCAATCATGTGCAAAAAAATTTCCTGCTGATAAGGACTCTTAGAAGATTATGGTGGACCTGCTGATTGAAATACTGCAGTCTTTATACCATTGGCACTCCCACAATGGCAAGTTCTAGGCTATTACCACAGCAACAATGAAGGAGCATTGATATATGCCCATGGACAGGGATGTTGATGCACAGTGTATTGGGCTCCTACAGTGTTGTGGTTTTCTTCATGGAAGTGGAAGTCACAGGAAAGAGAGATACTTTTATGACAGCTTGAGTTGCTTCAGGGCCTCCTTCACGTTACTCTAGCCAAGGAAAGGATAGAAAAATGAGCTACAACTGGGTACCAATCAAACAAGCCGCTTTGTGAATGCTTGAGCAGTTGGAGGCCTCAGGAACTGAAGAGCCTGAGTTAGAAATTAACGGTATTGGTCCTCTTGAGAGCTCCTCTAGAGGGTACATGTCACAGTGTGTGGAACAAAAATGTTTTGTTTGACTGACACAACTGGTCAACACTTGAATGTGTTTCATATGTTTCCCTACAGGCTTCCCCTATCGCTTGGCACTGAATTCTGGAGCCTGGCATAATAAAGCTGACTGTGAAAAAAGTGATAGAGTCAAACAAGTCACTGAATTCCTTTTCACAATCAAGCTGACTTAGACCAGGCAGAATATCACTGAGGATAGGCTGGAAAGCCTTGGCCGAAGGAACCAGTCAGTGGCCCGTTTACTGCTAAGTTAGTAGCTTGTGGCTTTAAACAGCATTCCAAACTTTGACATCTTAATTTTCATGTTCCATATTCTGTACTGAGTTGATGCCACTGGAACAAGTTTTCGCCCTTCGGTTAAACCATTTAATATATTAAACTGGACAGACTTAAAGATCACATCACAGTGATTGTCCTGGCTAACCTTCTTCCTTCTGTTGCTGAAATTCTTGACCACCCAATTAATGTGCAGGGAATTGTTCTATAACTGCTAGGTGCTGCATTTGTCATCATACAAGAACAACTATAGATCAAAAGTAATGTCGTGGAAATGAAACATTTCCAAGAATCTGTGAAGTACCATAGGAATTAAAATAATTTATTTACTAATCTATGAAGACTCACTTATGCTGAAAAGACATCAGAGAGACACACAAAATAAACTTTCAAAAATCATAGATAGTTTAACTTAGACAAAAGGTATAAAAGCATAGGACAGATAAATGTTTGCAAATTTTAAGCAAGGATAGGTTACAAAACCAATTTGTGCAGAATAATGGATAAAGGAAGAGAGAGGTGTCTTTCCAGGATTACTTGACAACTCCAAGCAAGAACTGGATCTTTAATTATTGAGTAGGAAGTTGAGGGTTTTAAAGTTACTACCAATACTGTCAGATATTTTTCCTCATGAGAGATGGGTAGCAATTTAGTGTTGCTTAAAGTAAGAGATGAGTGGTTGATGACTGAATGATAGAATCCCTCAAATGGACTTTGCATGGGCAGAGTTCAAGGCCTAAAGGCCTCTTCTAATTTACATCTCTTACAAGTCGGTATGCTCATTGAAATATTGCCAATATTACTTTCACTGTAAAATGGAGAGTGGCATGAAATACAGCTCCTAAAACCGCAGCTAAGTCCTTGCAGTCCTGAGTTATAAGAACTGAATTTTGTCTGTCCTTTTAATTAACTGACTCTGACCCTAAGCAGTCAGAATTTCCAAATATGTTTAGACTGGCCAATATTCCCAGTATTTTGCTTCATGACAAATGGAATTGGAAATAGTTGCTCTAAAGCCGCAGCACACCACATGATTTCCTGACATTTCTTCAGTGTTTCATTTTCACTTCGAATGGTAGCATAATTTCCAAAATAAAATGTCCCTCTCTCGTAGGCATAATTAGCCTTTTTATAACAGTTGAAAATAACGGAATTTGTTTATTTTGACTTTCCCCAGGATTTTTTCCAGTTTTCCAATGAACAGCTGTAAATATAATTCTAAATTGACTGAAATACACAAATAGGAATATCTGAGTTGTCAAATGAAAGCTCACAATTGCTGGCTGATTAAGCCTCTTGCAAATCTAGACACTAAACACTCGGTTGCCCTTATTTTCAAACTTAACATGTGTAATGGGCCTACTGCCTTGGAGATCAACGTGAGGAACATTCAAGGTTTATTCACACGCCCCCCCCCCCTCTAAATGATTACGCGCTGCTTTGCCACGCTGTTCTTCTAATGCTGAAGTCTGCTTCTTAACACTGCCAAAACACTCTGCACACAAGCAGGAGGCAGAGATTTTGCTGATCATATGACCTTAAAGGGAATAAGCTCGAAAGGATTGCTCCATTGTTAGTTATGAGACGGTATGTAACAGGTCTCTGAAAGGGTTCATTTTAATAGGTGTGGTAGTGGAGACATTAATGGTACAGGACAGGTGAACAATGTCATGCTCCTATTGTGGGGGTGCTAGTGGTGAGTGCGGTATGGCAAGGTGGTGCAGGACCTTTTAAGAATCACCCTCATGGAGGACGAACAGACAGATATGTACAGCTGCAAATTGGGATAACGTATAGGGTGGCACTAACGAGAATGCATGCTCAGGTTCTGGATACAGAGGCTGGTCTACCCAGAGCTCTCTGTCATTTGTGCGGACAGTCCCTCACAAGGGGAACATCTGTCCAAATTACAACCAAAGCACTCCAGGGTACTTTCAGATTGTTTACAACACAAGTCTAATAAATGTAAATGAACCTGAAATAAAGGGAGATGGCTTTTACATAATATCACAATTTATCTTGTACTGGCATTACCCAGTTTTGGGATCCTGGCATCACATCAGCAGGTTGAGCTATACGACTTCAAATCCACATTTTTTTTTTAACATTTTCCTTTATTTCGTCTTGGGATGAGGGCATCACTGGTCAGACAGCATTTACTGTCTATTTCTGTGATGCTACATTTCTGTGGTTCTGAGTCACCTGTAAGCCAGACCAGGTAAGGATGGCACTTTCCTTCCCTAAAGGACATTAGTGAACTAGATAGAGTTTTCCTGACTATCAATAATGGATTCACAGTCATCATTAGATTCTTAATTCCAGATATTTATAGAATTCAAATTCCACCATCTGCCATGTCGGGATTCGAACCTGGGTCCCAGGATGTTATCTGGCTCTCTGGATTAACAGTCCAGCTATAATATCACCAGGCCATCGCCTCCCCTGGTTCATGAAGGAGATGGGCTAGTCTGTGTGTGTCGCCACTTTGGAGAATATAATGTAAATTATGTAGGTAATGGCCAGCCTGCCCTTCTAAAAATACTCAGCCAGGTCCTTGCAACATCACTAGATGTGTTCACACGCAAGTGAAAATTGGATCCAAAATCTTCAATTACACAGTAACTTCAGTGTAGAAATTGGGCCACTGAAGGAGAGTTGTCATCAACACCTTGATCTAAAAGGGAACTTTTAAAGAAAGCTATGTGAGCGAGGCAAAAGCACTTAGGAAGGCTATTATAGATCACAGGGGTGACTACATGACCACCAGTGGTGGAATAATGCAAGATACACCTGAAGAAAGAGACAGAGACATTCAGGAGGAACAATGAGTTTTTGGGTGGTGTCTTAGCACTGAGAAAAATTACAGAGGCAGAGAGGAATGAGAACAAGGAGAGATTTAAACACAAAAATTAATTTACCAGATTTCTAAGCAGAGATGTGTACGATAAGGCAAATGAAACAAGGTGACACAATTACACGGCCAATCTTCTATGCCCACTAGATTAACTTTTTATTGAAGCTTAGTGCTTGCAACAATACAAGTTCACATTAGCAGCCAACATGGTACACATTCAGCTGACATTTGGAACAGTGAGGTCTCAGATCTATTTGGAAATTGGCCAACTTGAAAACGGCATAGTGTCTGCAACCTCTCTTAAAAAGAAACAGGGCTATTTGCATGAATTCTACTCCATCAGGAGGTGTCAACGAGGAATATCAGCAATTTTCCACTGTAATTTCATTGGGGATTTGGCAGTGTATACATTGCTGTGGGAAGAATGAAACATTAATTGACTAGAGATTAGAAGGTTTGTGCATGGTCCTGAGAATATTGCGTTTTGCTCACAAAAGGCTCTGTAATACAATTGAATTGCAGCACCTCTTAAATTCCTGACTGAGCTTGTCTTATTTAGTCTCATTATTAGAAAGAAAATAACTTGAGGATACAATATCAGAAGAGAATAGCAGGATTAGGACCTAGAATACATGAAAAATTAAGTGACAGGGCATTGGGATTACTCTAGCTTTGCACAGCCAACAAATTACATTTTACAGTGAACACAATTGCATAGCTGGTGGTTTCTTAATAATGTATGAAAGCCTGTCTGCATCACTGCCACCAGGCCTGCCAAACAGCCATCTGCTCCCATTCAGACATGATTCATCAGCTCCCATTTTTTTGCCCCCAGATACGGATCCCAGAACTGTTGTTGACTTTTGATAGAACGAAGTCGCCTCATTTATCTCTGTCCCTTTGTGCTCCCTTGGAATCACATCAATGTCCGTAGATTCAATTGTAACCTTTATTGTTATTATTATTACAAACGATGCTCCTTGGCTGGCTCTGAAGTCTGCCTTCCTCTGGGAGCTGTTCAACCACCCGCCAATATTAGACATAGATCTTAGTCGCACATATGAGGGATAAAGAAAAAGATAGAAACAGTGGATTATGTATTATATCTGTAATTTTTTTTTACCCTAGGGTTTTTTAAAATTCCATTTGTTGACATCTAGCATTAGTGAAATTGAACCTTAACCCCTCACTCTCCAAGTCTTTTTCACACAAGCTTTACTGTTCATGAATTCGGACAATTCTGGAAAACATTGCTTTTTCAATTAGAGTGATTACAATTTAAATGTTTATAAAAATGTGCTGTACCTCATCCCCCGTATGCAACCACAACACTTCAAGCAATGTTAGTAAGATGGATTAAAAAAGAGAACACAGGGCAAGAAATAGTTACAATCATCTTAAAACAGACAAAAGGACAATTCAAAGAAGCCTAAAGTAAACAGATAGCTGAAGTGTGACAAAAGTGAGTACAACAGGAAAATTAATAGGTAATGCAAGTGAGTGTGGTTGGGGGACAAAAAATGAAAACCAACATGCTCAATGAAAATAAGACTTATCTGCACAGAATGAAAAATCAAACAGAAAGGATGGTTAATGTGAGTGTCTCACACCGTGGTGTCACCTGCTGTTGGGAGACTAAAAGATAAATATATTTTATAAGCAAGTAATATAGCATTATTCCAGTAATATCCAAATTTTGCATGAATAATGATGTTGAAATTGTCCACATTTGTCACATTACTCAACTGAAAATGAGAGAAATGCCTAGTATCTGCTCACAGGGAAACCCAGGAAGTCAGAGATTGCTGCCAGCTGTCCTGATTGTGATGAGTCAGTCAGGTGGACCTCATAGAACATGCGTTCCCTGATTGGGGTTGTTAACTTGGTCCAATCAGGGAGCCCAATCAGGGGCTGACAATTATAAACAGGATGAAGGTAATGGCGCAGAAGCATTGTCTCAAAAAGAAAGACTTGTAACATGAAGTCATTTGAATCTCTGCATGAACTTAAAGCAAAAATATCAAAAATTACCTATTTAGGTTTCTTATAAAAATATTAACACCCACGGAATAGAGCTTTGTAAAGTACTTACAATGGAAGAATTTCAGCAAACACTGAGTACGTTCTTACATTGTCATGGTTACCCACTTGAACATCTCACTACTTGGGGTTCGTTCTCACTAAACCTTCTTGTTGGTATTAAAATGATACCATGAAGGAAGGATGCCCATAAAAAGTCTCTGGCAGAAGTTAGGCTCAATCTTGATGCAAAGCAAATATGTTTACTACATCTACTTCATACTTATGTAAACTACATCTCAGAAACATTATGACCTCTCGTGAAACAGTAAGCTAAACATCATAGTAAGTTCACATTACTGAAACACACACAGCATTAGTAACAAACACTGTTTACTTCTTCCGATGAACAGTCCTTTATATCTTGAGAGTGCATCTTGTGACATCAGTTATTCTTTTCAGGTCATAACTGCATAAACAACAAGTAAAGGCTTTCTTTGCATGTGTGGGGAATTCAATCTGATTGTAGTTTATGTATGAATGGGCTTTCAATAGTATGAACTTATTTAATATAAAGACAGGTAAAATAATATAATATGCTCATGGATATAATATGAGAGGGTGGCCCAGGATTGTAAACAATTTAATTATGATGAATCAGATCCCTTAATTATGGGAATATTGAAAATTTAATTATAATGTGCATTTTTAAAAAGTGGGCACAGTCATAAAAGTGACTCTAGATGTAAATTCAGTGTCAATCTAGAGTGGAAATCTGAGATAATGGGAACTGCAGATGCTGGAGAATCCGAGATAACCAAGTGTGGAGCTGGATGAACACAGCAGGCCAAGCAGCATCTTAGGAGCACAAAAGCTAATCTGGACTGTTATTCCTGAGGGTGTTAAAGGAACTTCCGATAGTGATTCTCCAGAGGAAAAAAGGCAAGCCACATCAAACTGGCCTGTGATTACTTGGAGCTAAAATGAGGAGCAAACTGCTCACTATCTTCCCACCCACACCCCCATCCCACTTCAACGGAAAGCTATCTCTTACTGTTTATTTTAAAAACTGCAGACATTTTGTGCTTTATCATTCCAGGAATATCCAAACAGGGGTTAAAAACCAACTACAACCAATGGCCTTGGTGCATTTGTGTGCTGTGGATCTCACAGCTTGAGAACAATCATTAAGCACCCCTGCAATGCATGTAAAAAAATCAGAAATAGTATTTTGCTCTGAGTGCTGTAAGTGAATCATTTGTTGAAAGGAGATAGAACATAGGTCTTTCATCTGACCTTCATAGCCATGCACATCAAAATCAACTACTCACCTTCCATGACAGCCACGATAGCCCACTCTCCGCTCTTCATGAACTGAAAGGCTGATCCACATATCTTTTATAAACTTTTAGCAATATTGAACTCAACTCTTATTACAATCTGTGTATATGCTGCATCATTATTTCTTTATTTCTTCACATTTTTAGTAACCAATAAGCTTACTTTTTCATGAATTCAAGAAAACCTTGTAAAATGGGTTCCTTTTAAAAGATAAATTCACCTGGGCTGGGAGAAAGATACCTATCAGGGCGTGGTAAATTAATATTGTTGTGACCAATTGAGGGGCCTGGGAAGTCAAGGAGGGGAATGAGTTCATCCGTCCTCACAAGCGGGGTGGACAGTTTGGGATGTTCGATCTGTAATCACAAATGATGGGGAAACTCGCCAAGGGGCTAGTTATAACACAAAGCAACAATACAGCCATATCTGGTATGGCTAGATAATGACATAAATAAGACCACAGGAATTAGGAGTAAATGTTGGCAATTCTGTACATTGAGGCTGCTCTGCCATCCAATGAGATCACAGCTAAGCTGATAAACCTCAACTCCACTTCATGTGCTCCTGTGGAAATACGGCACTGTTGGTGATGCTTGGGTCACATTTGTCTGTGCAGTGGAGCAAAGGAGGATTTATGTGAATCACTACGCCAATTTTCATTTTCCGTTACTATGTACAATATTGCCAAGATTTTTAAGTTTATTCTAAGTAAAAATGACAGTGCAACAGTAAAAATGACAATATATTTTCATGAAGAATTTGAACTTTCACCCTGTGAACTTTATTAAAGAAATATCGTGAAAAAAATGTTCTAATGACTCCCCAGAAGTTCATTTCAGGCTGTTAGTTTATATTACTTTCTCCCTTTTCGATGAGATGCTAAACTGAGATTCCATCTATCCAGGCACAAGTAGAGGTAAAATGTTGCATTATTCAATTTGAGGAAAAGCAGAACAGTTCACCTGGTGCCCTGAACAACGTTTATCTCTGTATGCAGCATAAAAGTGTTCAATATAAACAAGATTGTAAACATCCAGAACTTTCTCAGTAAACAATACTCTGGACCCTCCTCACAGAAATGTGCTACTAATTTGGATTTCCTGTTTATGTGTCTATACACTGACTTCAGTGAAGGGAAATTCTGTACACAAAGGCTCTATCACTCCTAATTTTCACACCTACCTCCAGCCCTTAGTTATCATTTTTATGCTGCATCAAATATTTTGAAGCTGCTCCTAAGTTAGCAAAAGGGATGATGGGTTGAGGTTTTTTTTGTAAAATATAAGGCTTAAACAATTCACATACTCTTGGAGTTGCACGCAACTTCAATTTTTCAATAAATTGATTAAGGTTTCTTCTGAAAAAGTATTGTAATTTGTTTGCACTTTTCAGGATATCAGAAATTTTATTGCTTTGTTAATGTCCTGGCAGCAAATACCAACTAAAACATGCATTATATTTTGACCGTTGCAGCGATCCATCCAAAGGCCAAAAAGGATTTTGCCAAAGATTGGATTGGTTGATTTGCAGCAAAAATAGTTGCCAAAAAATATTTTCCTCTTGAGGTTGAAAGTTCTGAAGAGGAAAGGACTGGAAAACAAAGTTCTGATTAGAGTTTTCTATGCAGCTTGGGATGAGCTGGTATAAAGTCAATATGAATAGGTAAATGCAAAATATACAAGGTAGAAGGTATTTCTAAAATACCAACAGTTGAGTGCTTGTCAACAATCCAGACATTTGCCAGCTCTGAGACCAATTCATATCTGACTGTTTAAGTTGGAATAAAGACAATTTTGAGCCCTGATTCTTGCCAAGTTGTATTATCTGAATGAACTTCATCTTTGGCAAGCGCACAAACTCATTTACACTCTTCAAACTACTTTTGGCTAAGATATAAGATACAGGTTCTTCAGAATGTTAAATTTTACCATTGCATTATCAGGGGATGAAGAAAATAGAAAGCAAATAGATGCTGGCAAGGAATTCATTCTAAACTCACTCAATATGATTTCTTTCGGTTCAGGAAATGCTTACAAACTCAAGTACTTTAATCAATAGCTCAAGAAGTACTTTCTCTAAGTACAAAGTAAAGACAGAGGAATGCAATTTCTAAAAAAAAAGTCACAATTAAATTACTTTGTTGTTGAGAATGAAATAAGAACACTTTTTGTAGCTGTTGGCTCAGAGGCTGTTTTTTTGTAGATCAAAAGTATTTGTTTTGATCTATACAAGGGAAATGTCTGTGCTAAAGTTTGGTGTTTTGTGACCACTGTTACTAATAAAGGCAGTCAAACATTGAGGAAAATCTTCCAATAGTTTACTAAGTTTGTTTAGAACAGATTAAGTTTGGTGCATGTGTTAATTAAATTAAAAAGTATATCACCTACTTACTACTGAGGATGATTCTCTAATACTGGAGGATGAACAGATAGTTAGCATGAAGTGTGTCAATGTCATTAAAGTTGTGAAGACAACATCCTGCTCTCTAGCTAAAGTGTTACAGAAATCTTCCCAATCTACCTCTTCTAGTCCATCTTCCACCTGAAGAAGACAACTGCCTGACAAGGAAGATGCTCGATGAAGACTGCCAACTGAATCAGAGCACTTGTTAAGATACCTTGTTTCTGGAGGCTAATAACTTATGCTGCGTCAATCACCCACTTAAACCCTTCCATCTAATAGATGTGGGACAATAACTCATAACATTAAAATACCATTCTCCATAAACCCAACTTCGTCTGAAAGTTAGTTTACATCTTTTTTCGGATCAACACCTTATTTTCCCAATCGCAGCATTAACCGTACGATACAAATGGTGCCAAATAGTTATTTTACACCAGGTGATAGAACATAGAGGCCTCGGCGGTTTTATAGTCATCTTCCTTTTTCCTTGTTTATTAGAAATTGTTTATGTTGGGAGAAAGGAGAAATCACTTTAGCAGTAGTTAAATGAGGTCTCATAATACATAGGAAATACTGGCAAAATTCAGTTTAACGGGACTCCAATTTCCAGCATGTGTAATGAGCCAAAGCTGTAATCTATGATTCATATATTCATGAATGACCAAGTGATAGCCACTTTAAACTAAGACTTCACCATGAAAGTGAACCAAAGTATTCAATACCTCAACAATACACATAAGGGCCCAAGATAATAAAGTGTGAAGCTGGATGAACACAGCAAGCCAAGCAGCATCTCAGGAGCACACAAGCTGACGTTTCGGGCCTAGACCCTTCATCAGAAAAGGGGGATGGGGAGACGGTTCAAAAATAAATAGGGAGAGAGGGGGAGGCAGACAGAAGATGGATAGCGAGATTCCATGAGCTTGGTCCAGAGGGAGGAGGGTAACTTCTTCAGGTTCAGCATCCCTGGAAGAGGCTTCGCAGTGAGGTCAAAATTGTGATCAGAGATAATGGGAACTGCAGATACTGGAGAATCCAACGAGAACAAAGTGTGAAGCTGAATGAACACAGCAGGCCAAGCAGCATCTCAGGAGCACAAAAGCTGACGTTTCGGGCCTAGACCACAGCTTGGCCTGCTGTGTTCATTCAGCTTCACACCTTGTTATCTTGGATTCTCCAGTATCTGCAGTTCCCATTATCTCTGATCACAATTTTAATCTCATTGCGAAGCCTCTTCCAGGGATGCCAAAACTCAAGAAGTTACCCTCCTCCCTCTGAACCAACCTCATGGAATTTCGCTATCCATCTTCTGTCCGCCTCCCCCCCTCTCCCTATTTATTTCAGAACCCTCTCCCCATCCCCCTCTCTGATGAAGGGTCTAGGCCCGAAACGTCAGCTTTTGTACACATAAGGGCCCTCCTGATGTAGAAATAAATTATTTTGAGAATATTGCTTCCTCATTTATTGAAGTACACTTACAATTAAAATGTCGGTAAATAAAATGGATGGTTTAAGTTTGTGGAATTAATTTACCACCAATTGTGTAATGTTACTATTCCAACAGAAACTGATAATCCAACTTTACAAGGAGAATCGGGCCCAGATAGAATAGAGGTAGAGAATAACTCAGTCCAGCAAAAGCTGAGGAATGACCATTCAAACAAGAGACACTCATTTATATTTTGGTAATTCCCTCCTAAATGAAATAATAATCATTCTGTTTGGTGTAATGTTCTCATAATTTCAATTATTTGCAATTCTGATTTAATCTCTAAGAGGAATTATTTTTTGCCAGTATATTAGAGGAGATGGAGTTTGACTTGTTAATGGAACAAGAAACTGAGCACAAAAGAATTATTAAAGAGACCTTCAATTAAGCATAATTTAACTGCATTTTATTTTCTGGAAATGTTAATTTGTATGCATGAGAAAACATATTAGGTGCGCAAAACTATGCATTTCAGGGATAAATGAAAAAAACTAGTCAGATTTCTCAAATTTCCTTTTGTTCACGGAGATAAATGTTTTCCCTGAAACACTGGTTGTCATCATCTTCTCAGTTCTCCTGACAAAGCCAGCAATATTTTTCACTCAGCTTTCCTCTCTTTGTGCTATGTATTGGATTAGGCAGGGAGTTTTCAAACCTTCACATAGTCTCGGCAGTAGCCGAGAACCATCTCTCAGAGAATTTAGTTTGAAAAAACAACTTTAGATTTGGTTCTGCCCTAATAGACTGATTGGCTGTCCCTGAGGCTTCAGTCACCATTCAGGTCCCATCTGCTTGAACATAGGGTGTCCTTCAAACTTAGTAGAACCAACTCCCAGGCACTGACCTCATTAATAGTCAACTTCTGCAATCTGTTGAAACATAATGCTCTTCCAGGGGTTTGCCACGATTTTTAGAACCTTTTAATCAAGACGGAGATTTCAATTCAACCCTAGGCCTGGCGTCACAAACAAACAAAGCTTGCCTGGTCTGTTTTTCTGTTTTTTGCCTAAGCTGTCCCAAAGTCCATCAGTCATTTCCAGCTCGTAATTCAAAAGTGAGAAAAGAATGAAAGAAAAACAATGAGAAATCAGCAAGGGTTCTAACACTCAGTGTGGAACAATATATACTTGTGGTCAAATTTGCAAGCTACTTTGAAAGCAACTGACAATAACAGCAGCATAATCATTAATTTTGCACTTAAGGTGTCAACTATGCATTGACAAAATCATGTTAATTCCTGTTCAAACTTACACTGTTGCTATACTGAAAAACACTTTGAAAAGAGTAATGTATTTAGTGAGACATGAGGTAAAAACATTCAGTAATGCTGACCACTTCCTGCATGTGAACAGAGCTCTGTATGTGTTAATTCAAGTGAGCCCACTTGACTCTACTAAACACCATATAAATGCTATTGAAATGCCCAGCGTTAAGGAAAATTACACAGAAGCAGAGGACCTGTTTTTTGGGATGCTCCATGTAACCTTGGAGAGCTTGTGGTACTTTTGTTCACTTTTGGGTGGTGTTAGTCATGAATGATGTATTAACAGGCAAATGCACAGTGAATCCATGCTGAAGATAAACGGAGTTGGCAGATGAAAGTGTCAGTGTATACAACTAATCTGATGCCAAAATGACCAAAAGATTTCAACACTCGAGCAAATGTCTTTCCTTCTACGAGTGTACAGAACATGTTTTCAGGAACAGGAAGAACCTTACAAATGTTCTATTTAAAAAGATCCTTGGCTAATTTCAGGTGAGTTGCTGGTTGCTTTGTACTGTCTTGTAAATGTTTTGGGTGCTTTCTTGTGCTACTGTTGACAAGGACTTCGAGGCTTCTGTGCAAACAAATTACTTGCAAGCACAAGCTTGGCAGTCGGCATTTCACTCGCGTTACAGCATGACATGGACAATAAACAGATGACATTTAGAGCAGGACAAGATGCTGGAAGTAGGAGGAAGAGGACAGGGAAAAAGACTCTCAAAAAGAGGCCTTGTCTATTTAGATTGTTCAGAAAGTAGTTTTGCTGTCCGAATCTCAGCAAGGAATAATGTGCAAGACATTGGCACCTCAGAAACATCTGCCATGAGCTGAGCAACAGCTATAACCAAGGATCTCCTTGCTAGTGACTGCGAGGGTGGTCACAATCATGATCTTTTATCTGTCTGGCTTCTTCCGGGTTGGAGCAGGAGATATTTGCATCATCTTGTATTTTGCCACCTACTATTTTATTAGTAAAGTCATGATGCTGTCTATTTAAACAAAGCTGACTTGCAATTCATTCTCTCTTACCGAAGTGTAGCAGATTGAGAAGTAGGTAGCTTCATGAAGAAGACTACTTCAGCCATTTTAAAAGTTACTTTTGAGCAAACTTCACATTTAAGACACCACAAATCCACTCTAACATCTAACATCATTCAAGAAAGTTATATTCATTCTAAATGTTCAGTTAGTTTGCAACTAAATACAGTGACTCACATGCAAGTCAATGCCTGTTATGCTAGTGGCAGTCATCACTTTCATTCTGTGACAGTCCGCTGTGCCAGCTGTGTTTTGAGCCACCACTGCAAAAGACAGGATGGCTACTGAGGTACACAATCTTTGTGCTAACAACATGGCTGTAGACTGCAGTGGATAATCTATGTACGTCTGCACAGCAAGAATACAATGAAAGCTACACCTTTGCTGCTAACACTAATGTGGAATAGCCATCAGAGCTTCCTCATTGTCTGATACGTGATCTCCAATCTTGCCATCATGGGGTGTCACCCTTGCAAATAGCTTAACAGCAAAGAAGTGGAGGAAGAAGTGGAAAAGGCAGGGAGAAGGCATTTGAGAAAGCTCCATTCTGCTGGGTCATCAACAAACAATTCATATAGCTGTGATACAGTAAGCACAACCCCAAATCCCAAACACCAACAGCCCCACAGCTTGCCTGAAGCTCTGAGCAAAAATAAGAGACGCAATAGAATGAATATTCCATGACAAATTTATGAACTAAATGGTGACATATTGCATACAAAAATCGATTAGTCACCCTTGTGAAACAAAAACAGTCAGTGCTGCAGAAACCCAGCACATCTGACAGCATCAGGAGGCAATAGAATTAATGTTTCAAGTCCAATATGGCTCTTCTTTGTGCCTCAAAATGTTAATTCTGTTTCTGTCTGCACAAACACTGCGAGAGCCACTGAGTTTCTCCAGAATTTTCTGTTTTTATCTTGGGTTTCCAACATGTGGCTGTATTTTACTTTCATTTATCACCTTTTCACATTTTTTTAAAATTATGTGATCTGGTGCTCTGACTGAGAGGATTCTTCTTAGTCCTGTGGAATTGGTTTCAAGGTGGGATCTAGTAGAACTTCTCAGAAATACGCATGGATCAGTAATCAAGCACCTTGTTATCTCAAATTCTCTAGCATGTGCAGTTTCTACTTTCTCTGAGCTTTCCTGCTTCAATGATGCTGCTTGGCCTGTTGTGTTCATCCAGCTCTACCCCTTGTTATCTCAGATTCTCCAGCATCTGCAGTTCCTACTATCTCAGTAATCAAGTAATCTACTTGGAGATTGCTGAATCGGGAAATGGTTACTGCATAGAAGAAATCCACCGAGCCCATCGCATTTCTGCCAGCTCTCCAATGAGAGATTCACCTAGTGCCACGTCTCCCAATAACCCTGTGCATCTTTTTCCTTTGGACGATCATCCAATTTCCACTTGCATGCCTCTCTTGAATCTGTCCGTGCCACATTCTCAAGTGGTACTTTCCAGAGCCTAAGCATTTGCAGCATAAAAAGAAGTTTTCTTTCATGTTTCCACAGTTCGTTTGCCAATTACATCAAATGTCTTGCTCTCTTGTTCTTAATCGTTCCACCAATGGGAGCAGCTTTTCCCAATCCCATGTGACCAGAACCTCCATGATTTTGCATTTCTCCACTAAATCTCTCTTCGACCTTCTCTTCTCAAAAGGAAAACTGTATCACCTTCTCCAATCTATCTACATAAATGAAGGTCCCCATCTCTGGGATCAGTCTTGAGAATTTTCCTTCACTGTCTCAACTTGTCTGTCTGTCACCTTGAATGTAAACCTAGATTTCTCTTTCCTGTCAACCCCTTCATTGTAACCTTTTCTGTAATGTATTCTTCATACCACAATGAATCACCTCATACTCGAACTTCACCTGTGTGTCTGCCTAATTCACCAAGTTGCCTGAGCTATTATGATGTTCTATGCTATTTTCCTCACAGTTTACAATACTTTCAAGTTTTGTATCATCCACAACTTTTGAAATCAGATCAGCTTCGGGGGGGGGGGGTGCGGGGAAGCAACGTGTAGGCCACCTTTATAATTAAATGTCCGTTTGGGAGCTGATGGAGGAGCAGTACTTGGATCTTCCCAATAGCAGGTGCATCCTTCTATTGAGGGCCAAACCCAGCAGATGCCCAGAGGCAGCTTATGGTAACTGACCTGGTGATTCAGGAGATGTCCTGTTTTAACTCATCCACCACAAAGGCAGCTGTGACCATTGGCTGGCCACAGGATTTTCCCTTCACAGTGGGACTGAAACCTAGTTAAATGAATCAAGACCTCGAAAGAGAGGGCATATCAAAATGGAGGAATTCTCATGGACTTCCTCCAACACTGGCAGTGCCCACCTCTGCCAATGGTGCCCCTGTCCTTCCAAGGGTCCCACTCATGATCCTTAATTGGTTGGTGGAGCTGGATAGTAACTGGTGGTCTAGTAATTGGCTGTCTCCAGGAAGCTATCTCAGGACAAACTAGAGTGGGATCAGTTCCTGGAAATCTTTCCACCTCAGGCTCAAGGTCTAAAAGCAATGTTTTCCCCAGTCAGTGTACCTGCAGAATGGCTGGTGGAAGGATGCTGACAATAAGAGGAGACGGCAGATATCATTAAAGGATATCCTCAAATAGCTTTGAGTGTAGAAGGTCTAACTTCAGACTGCACCATCCTCTATGAATAGCTGCAGACTGGCTGACAGGCAGTAGGAATGGTTGGCAGTTGTGGATTGCCAGTGGTGGCAGGACAAGCACTGTCATCTTGAGAAAGCATAGTAAGTTTGTTCTCCGTGGAAACACTGTAGCTCTCCTGGGATAAATACACAGCAATATTTATAATGTACTGGCAGGCAGATTGATGGACTGCTGGGGCATCCTGCAGGGCCTTTCAAACCCTGGAATTTGAAGCCATAATGGCAGCAATAGTAGCTTCCACGATGGCAATCAGATGCTGACAGGCTTCAGCTGTACTGCAATTCAATCTGGGACAGCAGCCATTAGACACACCAATGTGATTTGTCCTGACATTTGATCAAATATTGGAACACCCATCTACAGTGGAAAGGATAGACTTCTTAAGGTTCTAGTGACTGATCCCTACATGCTTCTTGACAGGTCTTCCAACAGCATTGTCGATGCAGCAAAATTGGGCACACTATCATCTAATTCCTGTACACTGATGGGTGTGTGGTGACTGGAGCAATGCCTGGACTTGACCTTTCCTGTGAACATTTTGTCGCACTGCATCCAGTCCTGCAATCTTGGCCCCTGACATCAATTAGCATGGTACCTGGACCCTCTGACATCTGGAATGTTTGTGGAGTAGTAAATTGAGCAAATCACATCTCTTCAGCACCTCTTCAACCAAAGGTTTTCAGTCCAGTAGTGGTAATCCTAAAACTTGTGCTATCCCATGCTGGGCAATTCCTATGTCTTTCCAAGGTCAGAATCCTTTTACAAAGACTTCTAGCATTTCTTCGACCAGAATTGCACCTCCCCTTTTAGCAGTACACAGTGGTTTTGTGTACTGCAAGGTGGTTAAACTAATACTACCATCTCATAATTCTGGGACCCTTTTTGAGATGCGAGGCCTATCAACACTGTTGCTTGTTCTGGCTTTATACTACAAAAATGTTCATTTGTAGGCAACACAAGACTGATGCATTTTCAAACATTGGACACACACATATACAGGTAGTTTTGCTACAATGCGTTTTTTGTTAATGCGAATTGGCTGTAATGCAATTGCTGAATAGTGGATGCTGTGAGGATAATGCAAACTTTCTGCTGTACAGGTATAGTGATTTCCCAATAAAGTGTTTTTCTATTGCACGACTTTGTTTATAGCGTGAGGTCACATTAAAAAAAGCAACAATCGTGTTACAGGAGAACACCTGTAGCTATCTTCAAAAGCTTTCAAATTCAGCCTCCAGAATGTACAAGATTGATATACAACCTTTTACAACCTCAGAATGTCCTTTCCAACAAAACCAGTCATATCATCACTATTGTGATACCATCTGTCCATTAGATAGGCACTGCTGCAATGAAACAAGTTCCTACAAGCAATAGATCCATAGACCTGTACAGCACAGAAACAGTCCATGCCAGCCAGATGCCTGAAATTAATCTAGCACCATTTGCCAGCATTTGGCCCATGTCGTGCTAAACCCTTCCTATTCATGTTCCCATCCACATGCCTTTAAAATGTTGTAACTGTACCAGCATCAACCACTTCTTCTGGCAGCTCATTCCGCACACACACCAACTTATGAGTGAAGAAGTTGCCCCCTAAGTCACTTTGATATTTTCCCCTTCTCACCTTAAACGAAACCCTCTAGATTTGGACTCCCCTACCCTTGGAAAAAGATGTTGGCTAACCATGCCCCTCATGTTTTTATAAACCTGTATGAGGCCACCCCTCAAGCTCTCATGCTCCAGGGAAAACAGTTTCAGCGTATTCAGCTTCTCCCTAGAGCTCAAACCCTCCAGTCGTGGCAATATTCTTGTAACTCTTTTCTGCACCTTTTCAAGTTTAACAACATCTTTCCTGAAGGAGACCAGAACTGAACAAAATGTTCCAAAAGTGGCTTAACCAATGTCACAGCCAACCTGCAATGCATTAATTACTGGTTAACCTGCATCTTAATGACATTGATTGACAAATAAATTTTCATCAGGGCACTGGAAAGAACACATGTTCTTTGTCAGGACAACACCATGGGGCAGTTTATATCTATTTGACTGAACAAAGGAAACTTCAGTTTAATGTCTAGTCTGAGAGCTAATGCTTTTTTTAAATTCTTTCATGAGATGTGGGCGTTGTTAGTTGAGGTTGACCATCCTTAATTACTCTTGAACTGAATGGCTTGAAAGGCTATTTCAGGGATCATTCAGGAATCATTGAAGAGTCTCAGGAGGATCATGTAGGATGGGAGATTTCCTTTCCTGTAAAAGGCACTACTGAACCATATGGTCAGCATTACTAACACTACCCAATATATTCCTGATCTATCAAACAAATTTAAATCCCGTGAATTACTGCGGTGTGAGTTGAACCCATGTCCACAGAACGTAAGCCAGGATGGCTGGATTTCTAGGCTAGTGATACTACTACTATCTCTTCTCTGCCAATGTACTACTCAATCTTGCATTACAGTGTCAGTCTAGAGTTTCCAGGTTGAGATGTAAACAGAGGACCAGTGTAAAATGAGGCGAAAGAGTCGTCAGGCCCGAGAGCAGGATAAACTTTAAAGTTCCAACAACGGTCAACATGCAGCAATTGCAGTCACTGTTCAAACGGACTGAAGGTCGTATTGAGGTGATTTATGCCTGATGTCAAATCTTGAATTTGTAGCTGGCCGACTAAGATTACTTTCAAGTTTTCCCTGTAGATACAAAATGATACGGAAGCCTTGAAATATGCCATGAGATGAACTAAAAGCATCATGTGTAGAGATTACAACACTGCAGTATGATTTATATTTCAGGCATTTATGAACTGTTCAAATCTTACTCTTGTAAATTACGTCACAATCTTAGTTGCAGTCTAATTTCTTTGTGGGAAGCTTCTCTTTCCATTAAATACTACATTAATTTGTTTGTAGAATAATAATATTCAACTAAAGCATGTAGTTACTGCGACAGCATACCATGCCTTAAAGGTTAATGAGTCTTGTCAATGTGCACCAGCATCATTTCATTGAATTATCACACAATAAGTTGGACACTTCCAGTGAGGATCACTAACAGCCATAAAATCATTAACACACAGAAAGAGGTCATTTGGCCTATTGAGTCTATGCTGATTCCTTATGCAGTCACCCAGGCATTCCCATTTCCCTGTTTTATCCTCAAGAGGTTTACATTTTCTCCACAAATTGAGGGTTCAATTGACCAAACTTCAACCGTTTACGTTATTTTGATTTTTTTGATGACTGAAGGCTGACAAGATTATATTTCAATCTTCGTTCTGTGCTTTTTTTTCAAAATCCAACCCTTTCAAGCCTTAAATAAGAACAGTTCTTTGTTGCCAATTTTAAATTGCTTATTACGCCCCGTCTGGCATTATTCTCTCTGATTAAGGTACGTAATGAAAACCCAGGATATGAGAATCATTCATTTTTTGTCACTTTTATTTTCTAATTAAAAGTAAAATTTGCATTAAAACTAACTAATTTTGATCTGTACCAGTACAATGTGACCCAGGCCTAACAGTCTATTATTATCATAAAAGACTAGAAAATGAAAATGTTTCTATGCTTGTTGAATCATGAATTTGAATTTGACCCTGGAATATTGAGAATAATATACTTCAGTCAATGAGTTTAACAAAAAGGACATTCTGTTTCCTCATTTGTGTTATATAAGGTGATGGTTATGAAAGTAAATGTTGGAGATTGTATTAACCTCTATCCAATCTGAATGTCACGCAGGTTTAAGTGGGAATGAGATGGAATATCTCAGGGTCACATGAGGTGAAGAACTCCTTTACAGATCTTTCCCCAGTTCTGGTAACAACATATACTTTATTAAAGTAACTTGGGCCTAACTACCATCGTATAATAAACTATATTTTGTTGATACAGTAACCATCTGTTATCATTGACCATTGGTCAACCCCCTACAATGAAAAGCAAATAGGTCCTTAGACTCAATCAAGGAGAGTGGAGTAGTGATAGTATCCTTCTTAACCACATTATCACATGGTTATCAGCAGTGGGTATCATTGCTTAATATCATAAGGTACAATGGTGAAAACTTCCATTCGATTGAGAAGACCCTTCCAGAAGGTCAAGATAATTAACTGCTTTAAAGGCCTTACCACTTTAAGAACTACTTGTACAGTTAAACAATTGGACAGTAGGAACTTGTGGAAAGACTGACAAAGGAGAAGTAGCATCCCAGGCTAAATGCTTTCCTTCAAACATTGTACAAAGCATGGAATCAGTAGTATGGCCCAGTAACAGCATAAAGACTAGTCATACCTGGCTATTACAGATTCTATTGGGGAGTAAAGGTCTGTAGAAAATTTAAGTATGGGCAGAAAACAAACGTATCAGAGCTTTGTGATTAAAATTAAAAATAATGTCAGAGAAGGGGTAAAATTTAAATTAATGGTCCAAACAGAGTTAGAAGACTAGATGTTAAAAATAAATGGGAGTATCATCCATGGAGTGATATTGCCACAGCGAACAGATAACACATAGCAGGGTAACGGCAGGAAAATCAAGGGATGCAAAAGTCCTTTCTACTGAGGCTACAGCACCAGGTTCTGAACATTTGTTTGAACAGTTTCCTGTTCAACTCTGGCTTTTGGCTATTAACTTGCTTTCAGAAATTGGAGAGAGAGACACTTTCCATTATTTACCTTTACAGAGGTGCCAAGGAGATATTCTCAGCTGTAACCATCAGAGCACTCTCCAGCCTAGTAGCACTAGATTAACAAACTAAGTAATTAGCACTAAAACACTAGATGAACACACCCATACCAGAGGGGTAGTTGGTTCTTAAGTCTTTTTCCTGAACATTGCAGACATTGGTAAACATGTCTTTTGCCCAGACTGCTTTCTTTTCACAGTCCGTTATGTTTACAGTCTAGGGATGTGACTCACAGGAGATAAGTTAGGCTTTTCACACTGTGTCTCTCCTCGTAAATTGCTTCGCTGAAATTACCTGATACCTTTCCAAGGGCAAGATTGTATGGTCTCTCTTGAGGGTGGGTGTAATCAATGCAGGAATTTTTCCAAACAGTCAATGAATTGTATTCTTAACCAGCTGCAGTTTGATTTATCCCTTTCTATAAACAAGCACATTATCTTAATTGAAGTGCCCATTTGTAGCTCAGGGTGATGATCTGTTGCCATGCCAAAGAAAATTGCCATTTATCTTCACAATGATTTTGAGAATTTGTTGTGTCCCAATTGACTACATTCGATTTCCTACACTTCAGTAGGAACTTCATGTTGAAAGGATTTGATTGGCTGCGGTTATTTCTGATCTTCTGAAGTTGTGAAAAATACTAAATATGACCAAACTCTTATCAAACCAAAATACTGCACTTGCTGGAAATCTGGCATAATCACAGAAAAAGGGGGAGAAATGCAACAGCATTTGTGGCGTGAGAAACAGCATTAATGCTTCAAGCCTGATTTGACTCTTCTTCAGAACTGACGGGGTTGGAAATTTGAAAACATAACAGATGAGTTTAAAATTATGAAATGCTGTACTGTTCTTGAGAAAGTACTGTTTTATTATTAAGCACAAGATACAGTACTGAGAAAACTGCTAAATGGACCAGAGGGTTGATGTGGAATTTTTGTTTTGTGCAACAAGTTAAGAAATGGGATGCACTGCTCGAAAGGATAGTTAATGCCAACTCAATTGTAAGTTTGACAAAGGAACTATGTGTGTTTTTGAATACTAAATAAGTTTAGGAGGATGGGGAAAGAGCAAAAGGAGTAGATCTTTTAAAAAGGCACAGCATAATGAGGCAAATGCTGCCACAATGGAATAAAATATTGCTAAAATGAGTGTCTTTCAGCATTTTGCATCTGGTACAAAGTCAATTGGAGCAAAAGGTTTGATGATATTTTAACTGCGTCACTATAGTAGAAAGGGGTCAATTAGCTCAGCTGGCTGGATTGCTACAGATACAGAGTGATATACCCAGTGTGGGTTCAATTCCTGTAATAGCTAAAATGGCTTTGAAGGACTTCCCTTCTCAACTTTTCTGCTGACCTTCAGGCTAAACCACCGCCTGTCATCTCTTTCTAATGAAAAAACAGCCCTATAGACCATAAGTTAAGAAAACATTGACTTTACCTTTTACAGTACAACATAAAGTGATTTTCTTTCATGTTGGATTCCCAGACAGCCAAAGTTTTCTGTTGATCCTGACATTTCTGACATTTAGAAAAGGGCGATTGTCTAACCACTTCTGAATGCAAGTGAACCCTTCATTGTTGTATCACGTTGGTCTCAAAATGCAACTAATATCAAACTAAACAACACAGCAAAAGGGTCCCAACAATTTGAACAAAAAGTATGAAAACATGAATGGGACATTTTCCCCTGGTGCTTGGGAGTTCGAGAGTGACCATATTGGAGTTTACAAAAGCATGAGGAGAATAGATAGGGTTAATAGTAAGTGTCTTTTCTCCCCAGGATGGGTGATTTCAAGACCATGGGGCACATTTTTAAGGTGAGACGAGAGAGATTTAAAAAAAGACATGACAGGCAATTTTTTTACACAGTGGGTGGTTTGCATGATCTTTCTGAGGAAATGATGATGTGAGCACAGTTACAACGTTTAAAAAACATTTGGATAAGGACATGAATAGGAAAGATTTGGAGAGCCAAGAGCAGGCAGGTGGGACGAGTTTAGTTTGAGATAATGTTGGGCACGGTCTGGTTGGTCTGAAGAATCTGTTTCCATGCTGTATGAATCCATGATTCCATGTGTGAAATTGCCAAACGTTCATCTTAACTTAAATTCAACATTGCACTGACAGCTTCTTTTGAAATACAGTGGTCCAGGGGACAGACTTCATTCAAGAGAAAATGTGTCCTGTTATGGATGGATCAATCCTTTCAGAAGGACCCTGATTTAATCGATGAGACAGTCTCAAATTCTCAAGGCAACAAACCCTCAAGGATTTGCTTTAATACAATTCAGGCGGCTTTGTTTTCCCATCTGCTTTCACTCCCCTCCTTTGGACCATATCCTGCTGTCATCGCAAGGTGAAACAGGCCACCATCCTGATGAAACCCAGCGGATACTACATCATGTATTCCTGTTATCTCTAATTGCATTTTATGGTTTCTGTTCCACTCTGCAATCAGACACTTTATAATGATTGCATCTAAATACAAGACACACATGCAAAATGTCACTCTTAAGAAAAGATTTTAAAGCACAGAAAATATTGTTTTGAAAGTCAAACAAATCAAAATGTTTGTTTCCAGATGCCTTCATTACTATGAGATGCTACCACTCACATCACAATTTTTAAGTCCGAGCAAATATTTTCTTAGATGATCCTATAAAATTTATCCAAAGCACAGACAACCAGGAATTCATGATCAGAGTGAGGTGTTGATAAAAAATGTAATTCCTGACAGCTTTTGCACTGGAAATTCATTTGGTGACCTTTGAAACTTCCCATTCAAAAGCCAGATCTAAAAGGTATCTATGTGTGGGTATTTGGTGGCATTGCTGTGTCCTATTCACCATTTACGGATGGCCTGTGCTCACATCTAATGGTAGGTTCTGACCGAAACATGAGAGGTTGCCAAACACAACCAATGCATACCTTTTGAAGTCACTTTAAGGAAGGAATGTCAATCTTCTGGAACACTCCTTTTCCAGCAGATTTCTGAAACGCTGTGCAGTTACAGGAAGCTTTCTTAAAGGTACACTCTTGGTAACTGAAGAAATGTAATATTTTGATCAGGAATGGAAAGGGGGAGTAATGCAATCCTTATGGTATTACACCAGTCTTTAAATCACCAAACGAAAATGAGCCACAGCAAATTATCAAATTGAATTTAATAAATTCAATGATGACAGATAGTTTTAAAATAACAAACTGATTACTAACAGCCTGTTACCCTCACCTGGTCCAGTCAACATATGATTAGTCGCACCTTGTAGCATACAGGA
This sequence comes from Stegostoma tigrinum, assembly GCF_030684315.1. Classification (NCBI taxonomy): domain Eukaryota; kingdom Metazoa; phylum Chordata; class Chondrichthyes; order Orectolobiformes; family Stegostomatidae; genus Stegostoma; species Stegostoma tigrinum. The sequence continues at coordinate 15,408,719 of NC_081367.1, read as the reverse complement.
GAATGTAAGTAATTTTAAGAAATGTTACTGGCTGACAAGAGTGCGTACTGTTTATAATCTACTGACGCTTATATTGAGGTCAGCAAGTAATAAACTAATGGCAAGTGAAATGATATATCCAATTTTTCTCAACGTTTTTCAACTGATTACAAGATTTTGAGGAGTCCACAGTCAATGTTGAAAGCTTACAGGGCCACTTCCCCTAACTGTACACCACTGCACAGCGACATTTGATAGGTCTGGTGCAAGACATACCCAAAGATAGCGATGGAGCAGTCCGGGATAGTGACTGTAAAGGAATGATTTGTGGGAATGACTTTTATAGGCCGTTGTTTGACTCGTGTTTGGGCACAATTTAATATCAGTGAGGGGGACTTTGCAGGTAGGGCAGGGTCCAATCCTATCATTTCCAATACCTTAGTCAATGCCAGATTGTCCATCCAGTTTTATTCTTAGAGTAGAGTAATGACATACAGCATAAAAACAGGACCTTTAGCCCAACATGTCTGTGTTGACCAACAAACACCAAACTGAACTTATTCCATTTATCTGCACTTGGTCAGTAGCCTGGCATCTTAAGTGCCTTTCCAGATATTTCTTAGATGCAAGAGTATCTGCCTCCACCACTTTTTTTGACATTTTTGTGTCAGTTTGATATAACTGAATAATCTACTAGGTCTGAATTTACCTGTTTGTACAGCAAATGTATTTTTATGGTAATCCAATGCTTTCATACTCACTATCGCTGAGACAAGTTTCTTTTTCAATTTCTGAAATAATAATTATTTGATTCTCCTTCTCATTGCATCTCAGTTCTCTGAGTCAGAAAGTTATGAATTAGCCTCCCTCCAGACGCTTTACCATATAATCCCATTTGGTGAGTTAATGTAATACTGAGGGAATGGGAGGTGCTGCCTAACTGACTGCAAACATTATATCAGAGTTAATGGGAACTGCAGATGCTGGAGAATCCAAGATAACAAAGTGTGAAGCTGGATGTACATAGCAGGCCAAGCAGCATCTCAGGAGCCCAAAAGCTGACGTTTTGAGCCTAGCTGCTGATGAAGTCAGCTTTTGTGCTCCTGAGATGCTGCTTGGCCTGCTGTGTTCATCCAGCTTAACACTTTGTTATCTTCACTGCAAACATTCTCCATTGAGGGATAGTAATTGCAGCTCTAACTAAACATGCATTCAGTTGACCAACAAACAATCCAGGAGACCACATAACTTTGTATAAAACCTTTAACAATACCATAACTCAATCACACAGAAAGTAGTAAATTTGTCAAACAGGAAATCCTAATTCTCTTAATAGACTATGGACAGCTAAGTAAATATATTATGCTCCACATCGTCTATTAACTAAGAATCAAATATTTTTGTTTTGAATTGTGGAATTAGTTACGGGATTACAAAGAGAGTATTCGTGTTAAAGGTTATCTGTTCACATCAACGAGATTTACCTAGGTGACGTCACTGCTGTGATGCCATTCATTCCTCTATAGCCCACACCAACTAATGATGGACTGAACAACATTTTTATCCATAAAGACACTGAGCTAAAACAATATGAAAGAAACCCGTCTTGCTCATTGAAAGATTTGACAGGTAATTTCTGTACAGATAAACTAGAAGGAGACAGAGACAGAGCAAGGGGAGTGGAGGTTGAGAGCATGTGGGACCTATGGGAGGGCTCATTCAACAGGCTGCAAGGTCTTCTCGTGCTGTAAGATTCTACAATGCTGCTATAATGCCAATACGTATTGAGATTGAAAGAATGATCAATGATAGTCATGTTAACATTGCTTTCATTTCATCTCAGTGTAAAATGTTGTTCATACAAGCCTAATATATGAAGAACATTGTTGCTGAAAACAGCCAGAAATCCTTCCAATGAGAATACAGAATCCTCTTTATTTTTGTTTCCATCAGCTTCTGGTCACATTGCATTCTGTCAAAGGTTGTTTAAAATGCACAATAAATGTGTTAATTTATTTCATGGTAAGAATTTCAAAACACTGCTGAAAAAAAAGTGCAGCAAAATAATTTGATATGATATACCTGATCTGATATCTGATATTTGATGTGGAACACATATAGCAGAAGTTATTAACGCAGAGACAGAAAGAAAACCTCCTAATACTTACTTACCAAAGTGTGGGGCTGGATGAACACAACAGGCCAAGCAGCATCTCACAAACACAGCCTGACATGGTGCTTGGCCTGCTGTGTTCATCCAGCCCCACACTTCGTTATCTTGGATTCTCCAGCATCTGCAGTTCCCATTTTCTCTAATACTAACTTACCATCACATTTTATTTCCTAGCATGTAAACAAGAATACACACAAGAATATGATAGACTAGAAGGATATTTTAACAGCTTCCTTCCATGCAACCAAATCTTGTTGAATAAAATCACAAACACATAATGACACTATTGGATCATGGTTGGGGACGTGCTGGTAAATGTGGAAATTCGGTTAGGAGGTTAACTCTAACTCTGCCAGTGATCAATAATCTTGTTTACTGCTCACATTGAACGGAGTGGCACAGGGAAGAGTGGACTCTGAGACTACTATCTCACAAGCTGTCTGAGAAATAAAGAACAGAGGACACACCTTAAAGGACACGGAGCTAACAGTTAAAGGTAAGGGTCAAGCTCTAAAAATTAAAGACATGTTCACCCAAATATGTGGTTTTAGAGATGTTACTAACATAAGGTTGAAAGATCATCTCAGGGCTAAGTGTAAAATCAAGTTTGCAAAGACACTGACAAAAGTCTCAGGGTGCTGTCAGAGAGAGGGGTGGAGTCAATAGTTAGGGAAAGGAATTTGGAATGGCACTGCAAACAATGGCGTTATTTTCCCAATATTTAATTGGAGGTAATATTTGCTCATCTAGTGACCTGTCCCTTGCAGAGATAATAAGGAGCAGTGGATATTTATTGAAGCATGTGCTTTACAGCTGGTTTTCCTCTTGATGCCTTTAGAGAGAGGTGCACACTTCAGGGCAAGGAATGCCTTGTCTCCCCCTCCAAATCTATTTTAATTTAATCTCTTCCCTCTCTCTCGCTTTTGGTGAAATTGCATTGCCCTTAACAGGGGCCAGAAGGCAAATTGATTAATTGGGAAGAGTGATGGTTTAGTGGTAGGAAGGAAATGTTCAATTGAGAACTTCCAGATATAAAAGGAGAGAAAAAGCTTTTTTTTTCACAGCAAGCAGAGTTATTTAGGTAAAGAGATGGTGGACTGTAGTTTGTACTGAACTAGGAAATGACTCCTATGTCCTGATTCAGGAACTAGGTGACTAGCGATATAATATAGGAACAGATGATTAACCTTAACCTCTTTGAGCTGGAAGATAAATAAGAACTTTCTTTCTGATAAAAAGTACAGCTTCTGGAAGCTCCTGGGTCACAATGCAGGGTCATGAACAATGATTGCCCTGTGGCTTTTTCATGAATTTGAACCATATGAAGAATGGAGCAATGGGATGGAACTGTAGACTCGAGTTACTTCCCTAACCAAGATATGGCCTTTGGCTTTATCTTAACTGCCCTAAAGACATCTGTTGTAAAACAATTATTTCCAGTTACCTTTATGCCAAACATTCTGCTGCGATGTAGAGAATGGTGAACTCAATGAGCCCACACTTTTGATAAGATCCCACGTGGGAGACTGACAGTGAAGGTAACAACCTGTGGGATCCAAGGAAATTTGGCTAATTGGTTCCAGAATTAGCTGAGTGGTAGGAAACAGAAGGTGATGGTTGAGGAGTGTTTTTTGAGACTGGAAGACTGTGCCCAGTAGTGTTCTGAATAGATCAGGCCTGGGTCTCCTGCTGTTTATCATATGGGCTGATCAGTGGGAAATGAAACTCAATCCTTAAGTATGAGGTGGCACAGTTGGGCAGGCCTTAATGAATGATGAGTGGTAGGAGCTTGGCATGGAATGAGGATCAAAGAAGCCTTGGATTGTATGTCAACTGCTTCCTTAAGGTGGTAGGACGGTTGGATAAAGTGGTTAAAAAGGCATATGGGATTCTTATCCTTATGAGTGAAGGCACAGAGTTTAAGAGAGGGAGGTCATTCTGGAATTGTATAACATGTTGATTAGGCCACAGCTGAAGTTTTGTGTACTGTGGTGGAATCCACATCATAAGAGGGATATGATTGCCTTGGAGAAGATATAGAGTTTACCAGGATGTTACCTAGGCTGGAGGCTATTAGTCAGGGGCTGCTTTCCTTGCTTCAGAGGAAACTGAGGGAGGACATGGTTGATTAAAATTATGAGGGGCATTGAAACAGTAGATGGGAAGGAACATTCCTCTTAGATAGACAGATCAATGGCTGGGGGCAAAGAATTAAGGTAAGGGACAGGAGACTTAGACAGGATGTAAGATAAATATATTTTCACCCGGAGGGTGATCGGAATCTGGAACTCACCTTCTGAAAGGGTGGCAGAGACAGAAGCCCTCTTAGCTCTTTAATGCCAACATGTACCAGACTATGGGCCAAGTGTGAGAAAATGGGGTTGGAATAGTTCGGTGGTTGTTTTTGTCTGGTCCAGACTTGATTGGCCAAAGGTCCTTTGTCTGTGCTGTAGACATCTATGATTGTATGGATATGATTACTAACTTGCAAAATTATCAAAGGTCTCATAACATGTGCCTGTACACATATAGAGAGTAGCTGAAAAACATTCTGAAATCGGTCATTTTTAAAAAAATAGATTTTTGAATGAAGATGAAATGCTAGATTAGGATAGCAGTCAAAAATGAATGCATCCTGAAGATTACATGGAATGATTGATGAGTGTTTCGCTGTCAGTCATAGAATCACATAGCATGGAAACAGACCCCTCGGTCCAACTTGTCCAAGCCGACCATGTTTCCAAACTAAGTTGTTCCAATTTGCCTGCATTTGGCCAACATCTCTCTAAACTTTTCCTAGTCACATTAACATCGAACAGTACAGCACAGTACAGGCCCTTCGGCCCACAATGTTGTGCCGAATTTTTACCCTAAATCTAAGGTCTATCTAACCTCCACCCTTATCTTATACTCATCCATACACCCATCTAATAGCCGCTTGAATGCCCCTAATGAGGCTGATTCCACTACCCTCTCCGGCAATGCATTCCATGCCCCGACCACTCTCTGAGTAAAGGGCTTAACTCTGACATCTCCCCTATATCTACCTCCACTCACTTTAAAACTATGCCCCCTCATAATATTCTACCTCCACCCTAGGAAAAAAAGTCTCTGGCTGACTAGTCTATCTATACCTCTGTTCACTTTGTACACCTCTATCAAGTCACCTTTCATCCTTCGTCATTCTAAAGAGAAAAGCCCTAGCTCTCTCAACGTTCCCTGGTAAGACCTTTACTCCATTCCAGGCAACATCCTGGTAAATCTCCTCTGCACCTTTTCCAATGTTTCCACATCTTTCCAGTAATGAGGTGACCAGAACTGGACACAATATACTAGATGTGGCTGAAGCAGGCTTTTGTATAATTGGAGCATAACTTCATGGCACTTGGACTCAATCCCACTATTAATGAAAGCTAACACACCATACGCCTTCTTAACAATTCTATCCACCGGGGTGGCAGCTTTCAGAAAACTGTGGACATGAACCCCAAGATCCCTCTGCTCCTCCACACTGGCAAGAATTTTTCCATTAAGCCTGTATTCTGCTTACAGTTTTTCCTTCCAAAATGAATTACCTCACACTTTTCAGGATTAAACTCCATCTGCCACTTCTCAGCCCAGCTCTGGATCCTATCAATGTTCCTTTGTAACCCAGAACAGCTCCCCGCACTGTTTACAATGCAAACCACCTTCGTATCATCCACAAACTTACTAATCCACCCTTCCATTTGTTCATCCAAATGATTTACAAAAATCACAAATAGAAGAGGACCCAGGACAGAACGTTGTGGTACACCACTCGTAACTGAGCATCATGTTGAATATTTTCCATCCACTACTATCCTTTGTCTTCTAAGGATCAGCCAATTCTGAATCCAATCTGCCACATTTCCCCTCTCCCATGCCTCATTACTTTCTGCATGAGCCAACCATGGGGAACCTTTTCAAACACCTTACCAACCATGGGGAACCTTTTCAAACACCTTACTTAAGTCCATGTATACCATATCCACTGTTCTACCTTCATCCACATGTTTGGTCACCTCTTCAAAGAATTCAATAAGTTTTGTGAGGCATGATCTACCCCTCACAAATCCATGCTGACTATCACAAATTAAACTGTGTCTTTCCAAGTGATCATAATTGCTATCTCTCAGAGCCCTTTCCAATAATTTGCCCACCACTGATGTAAGACTAGCGGGCCTGTAATTTCCGGAGTCATCCTTATTCCCTTTTTTGAACAAAGGAATGATATTTGCCTCTCTCCAATCTTCCAGCACTATACCTGTAGACAGTGAGGAAGAAAAAATCATCTCCAAAGGCTCTGCAATCTCTTCCCTCACTTCCAATAGAATCCTTGGATAAATCCAATCAGGGGGATATATCTACCTTCAATTTCCTCAAAACTCCTAGCACATCTTCCTTACTAACTGTGACCTCCTCTAGCCTACCAGCCTGTTTTATACTGTCCTCCTCTACAACCATGTCCCTCTCAGTTGTGAACACCAAAGAAAAGTATTCATTAAGGACCTCTCCTATCTCTTTAGGCTCAGTTCACAAATTCCCTTGATAACCCTTTATTGGCCCTACCCTTTCTCTGGTTGTTGTCTTATTCCTCACATACGTGTAAAAAGCCTTGGAGTTTTCCTTGATCCTATATGCCAACATTTTCTCATGCCTGCTAATAGCTCTCGTCAGCCCTTTATTCAGCTCCTTCCTGAATAACTTCTATCTCTCTAGAGCCTTTTCTGTTCGTGGTTTCCTAAACCTTATATAAGCCTCCTTCTTTCGCTTAACCAGTTGTTTGACCTCTCTTCAGAAACATGGCTCCCTCACTCGACTGCATCTTCCCTACCTGCTGGGACAAACATATAGAGCACACGCAGTATGCATTCCTTAAACAATCTCCACATTTCAGTAGTGCTTTTCCCTGGCTGCATCTGTTCCCATTTAATGTTACCCAGTTTTAGCCTAACAGAATTGTAATTACCCTTCCTCCAATCGTAAACCTTACCCTGCTGTTCGTGCCTATCCTTTTCCACGACTATTGTAAAAGTAACAAAGTTATGATCGCTACCGCCAAAATGCTCTCCTACCAACAGGTCTAACACTTAGCCCGGTTCATTGCCAAGCACCAAATCCAAAGTGGTCTCTCCTCATGTTGGTCTATATACATACTTTATCAGGTATCCTTCCTGAATGCACTGGACAAAATCCACTCTATCTAGACTATTAATACTAAAATGCTTCCAATCAATATTTGGAAAGTTGAAGTCAACCATGACTACAACCCTGTGATTTCTGCACCTTTCCACTATCTGCCTCCCAAGCCGCTCCCCCACTTATGTTCCTATCTCAATGATTTTTTTTTACATATTGTAACCATACCTGCATCTGGCACTTCCTCTGGCATTTCATCTCACATATTAGCCACACTCTTGTATTAAAAAGATGCCCTTCAGAACTCTATTAAATCTTCCTCCTCTAACCTTAAAAAATATGCCTCCTAGTTTTGAATTCTCCAACCACAGAGAAAAGAACTTTGCTATTCACCTTATTTATACCCCTCATGATTTTATGTACCTCTATAAGTTCACCCCTCAACCTCCTGCACTCCAGTGGAAAAATCCCAGCCTGAGCATCCTCTCCTTAAATCTCAAACCCACCATACTCAGCAACACCCCAGTAAATCTTTTAGAACCCTCTGCAATTTAATAATACCCTTTGTACAACAAAGCAATCAGAACTGTACACAGCACAGTAAACGTGGCCTCACCAGTGTCCTGTACAACTTCAACATGACATCCCAACTTCAGTACTCAATGGTCTCAGCAATGAAGGCAAGTCTGCTAAGTGCCTTCTTAACCACCCTGTCTACCTGTGCTGCATCTTTGAAAGATGTATCTGAACCCTGAGATCCCACTGTTGAACGACAGTACCTAGGGCCCTACTTTTAATTATGTAAGTCCTACCTTGTTTGTTTCAGCAACCCACAGTGCCTTGTATTTATCCAAATTAAACTCCATCGGCAACTCCTCGGCATTGACCCAATTGATCAACATCGTTGATGTTGATGTGTTCACCGAGCTGGTGAGTTTGATAGCCGACGTTTTGTCCCCTTACAAGGCGACATTCTCAGTGTTGTTGAGCCTCCTGTGAAGCACAGTTGTCTTGTGCCAATTTGAATTTGTATAGTCCAGTTTTTGCTGCTTCCGGTAGCTGGAACCGGCACCTACAAACAAATCAATAAATGTATAGAATAGGGCACTGTATACACATCCATACAGATCAAAACCGGAAATAACACTACGCATCATAATGGACCCAGACAGTACAAATTCCAAGTGGAGAAGAATAACATAGCTTCATTGGGGGCCTAGCTGACAAGGCTAGCTAGTATGTTGACAAAACGTCTGAGTGAAAACAAGTCGGCTTGGCAAGCAAGTCAACAAACTCACCCACAACCTGAGCTACAGAGTTTTACCAACACTTCAGATAACCTCCTTCATTGCCCACTATACCTCCAATTTTGGCTTCATTTGTAAACTTGTTAAACATGCCTTATATATTCTCATCCAAATCATTCATATAAATAACAAACAAAAGTGAACCCAGCACTGATCCCTGCAAAACACTACAGGTCAAAGGCCTTCAGCCTGAAAAATAATCCTCCACCACCACCCTCTGTCTCCCACTGTGAAACCAATTTTGTATCCAGCTGGCAAACTCTAAAGACTCCAGCATCTTCCTCATCTGTAATGTAGAATGTTTTCAAGACATCAATATTTATTTCCTCGAGTTCACTACCCTCCATGCCTTTGACCACTGCAAAAGCTGATGCAAATTATTCATTTAGTATCTTTCCCATCTCCTCTGGTTCCACGTTAAATGACCCAAGGTATCATTTTGCAAGAAATTGTCCAAAAACCATGAATTGGATATTTTTAAGTAACTCATGGTTTGGATGGTTTTGATGATGAGTACAATGAGAATGAACAGCAAGACAATTTTGCGTTAGTTGCTGAAATTTTAGGTTAGGCTAAGCCATTGATTCAACGTTGTTGTATTTGGTAATGGCTAATGTGATGTCTTGATGGCAAAAAAAATTATTTAACATTCAGAAGTCCACACTGAAATTCTGGTTGATCACACAAACAGGAGTTGATTACTTTTACCAAACCCTAGCATGAATTCACTAATATCCTTTAGGGAAGGAAACTGCTCTACCTGATCTGGCCTACAGGTAACTCCAGACCAAAGCAATGTGGTTGACTGTTGTCTGCCCTCTGTGCAATTAAGTATGGGAAATTGGCGATGGATTCCATGACAGGTGGGTTTACAATATTCTTTGTGGGAGACAATGGGAAAATTTTCCCTCTGGCTTGGGAAACTAAAAAATGAATGAAGAGAGTTTTGAAAATCACAGTTTTCACTGAGATACTTGCACTCTTTGCATTGGGTACGGCTTTCTATTAATCTAACACCATGAATCATGCCTATCATACACATAGTATGCTACTTAGATAACTGATGCCCTTGGGACAAAATGTAAATCGCAAAGATTGAGAATAGATACAGTAAGTAAATCTTTTCGCAGCCTGAGTAATGTGGGCTATGGCGAGAATTGTGACAGAATTGGATGAAAAAGTCTAGAGAGGCCTATCTGAATGTTAATAACATCTCACTCCATCTTTTGTGCTTTTGCTGAGTGTTGAGGAGAGCCTCTTACTAGGCGATGGTGAGTAGTCAATGAAAAGAAATTAAAGTTTGTCAAATGCCTTCTTCACAGCCCAACTGACCTCTTTAACATTCAGCTTCCTTTCTTGCTAAACACACTAATCAAGCTAGATTAAAAGCAATCTTAACACGGAAATGAGTGCTGGTACCTGAATTTCAGCATTCTGGTGGCTGTGAGGATCCTCAATGTCGATCAGCACCAAACTGCATCTCGTGCCATGATTTGTAGGCACAAGCCAGTCACATCTTTTGTCTATGAATGTTGGCATCTGGAGTTTTCCAGCCCTCATAGCCATCATGGCACTGGCGGGTGGTTTAAAAAGCACAGGCTTGTCTTGCCGGGCACACCAGCAATTATGTTTGAAAGGAGCTGCAGCAGGTGCATTTTACATTCAGTGACAGGCACCCAGTTTGTGGATTAGGCCAAAATGATCTCCAACGCTGTTTGTTTTCTCTCTTGGCACTTGCTCACTTGTACATGTCTACATGCTTGCAGCATCCATGCCTTGTCTTGCCACATCTTGTCTGTTAGCTTTTGGCTTCAACAGAAGCACTGATATGCTACCAGTACTGCTATGTTGATGTGGTCTTTTGAGCAGATATACAGACAGGTTGCATGTCAGTAGGAGACTGGTGGAGTGTAGATGGGGAAGGGGGCTGGTGTTGTGTTGTGTCTCAATTTATGGCACACTGAGACATCAATTTAACACCTTCAGCATGTGTCAACAGCCTGATCAGATAGCACACTTCATGTGAATGCAAACAAACAGTCATGCTTTCGCTGTAAAGTCACATACCATTTGCCTTCTTCGCTGACAGCTGCACCTGCGTGCACATGTACAACCATTTGTGGACAGAGGCAACCAGGAATCATTTCATTTACCCTTTCCCAATCTATTATCATTCAGACAATAATCTGCCTTCCTATTTTAGCAATGAAATGTATCCAAATTATGTCTTATCTCCTTTGCATTTTTCCGCTGAGCCATCTTGCCGGAATCACACTGAAACATCTATGCATCCTCCTCACAATTCAGCTTCCCACCCACTTTTGGCTCATCTGCAAACTTGGAGATATTATATCTAATTCCATCATCTAAATCATTTATATATATTGTGAAGAACTGGGCTTCAAGCCCAGATCCCTGCAGTGCTCCACTACTCACTGGCTGCCAAACAGAAAAAAGAACAGTTTATTCCCACTCATTGTTTCCTGTTTCCCAACCAGTTCTCTGTACACATCAGTACACCACCTTCAATCCCATGTGATTTAATTTTAGTGTACTAATATCCTTTGTGGGACCTTATTGAAAGCCTCCTGGAAGTCCTCATTAGCCACATCAACTGGCTTCCCTTTATCATGTCTATCAGTAACATCTTCAAAAAATTCCAGTAGATTTATCAAGCATGATTTCTCTTTCATAGACATATGTTCAAACCTGTCACTGATTTCCAAGTGTTCAGCTAATAAATAATACACAATGGATGCTAATATTTTCTATACAACTGATGTCAGGATAAGTAGTCTGTAATCCCTCGTTTTCTCTCTACCTGCTTATTAACATTTTCTACTTATTGACAAAAGTTGTATTGGTGTGTAAAAACTGGATATTACTTCTGTTTGTGTGTCAATTTTTAGTGCACATCTGAAAAATAACTTCTAGAGTGAAAGAAATTAAAGATGTTTCATGTTGGTCTATTATGTGATGCTTTGATTTAATGTTTCTGCCATTCTCTTACGCTGTTTCTAGATTTCAGCTTCTACCACCATCCACCATGCATTGTGTGGTTCTCTTTTGATTGTAACACATCTGAAAGACATGGTTCAGATCAACAATTCCATCTCAAATTAGTTCTGTTTTGTAAATCACCATAATCACAAAATCCTGACATGTGTACAGGCCATTAATTAATAAAATTGTCCACAGGTTCTCTAAGAAGCCATATTCTTCTAGTGTCATGAAAAGGAGATCATAACTCCAAATGATATGCAGAAATATTGAATTTTTAAGCAGATCATATGTTCATTTTTAAAAGAAAGACGCAGAAGCCAAAAGATGGCTCAGCAAGTAAAATCAGTGGCTGTCTAAATAGGTGTTTAGCACTGATTGGTCTCATATTTCCAACTTAAACATGATATCACCTCAGATTTCTATTGACTAAGTGATCTCTATAGTCTTGGAATGTTCTTATACTTGTTCTTGCAGAATTGGCACAAGTTGGCTGGGCGAGCATATATGGAATCATAACTGGCCAGAATTTCACCTCTGCTAGCCATTGGTTCATTCTTGCCGAAAACTGTTTGGAAGATGGAGGATAAGCGCAGGGTCAGGTGAAGTTGCAATGCTCCTTAAATCTTTAGTCACACATTCATCAAAAAGATTGAGGTATTGAAATAAGGTATGGGTGGACTGCATGTGAGTTGATGGAACTATGCACAGCAAGTATTAATACCAATGGGAACAGAGAGAAAAATCATAGGTCCAAGGGGTCTGGCTGACACAAAATAGGATTAAACAGTTAAAACATGTGACATTAATTATGTGGTTAAGTTTAAAGATTATGTTTGGAACTTATGAGCCATGTAAGAAGCCATGAAGCTGGAGGTGAAAGCATGTCACACATTCTGAAGGGCCACTCAACTCGAAACATTAACTCTGCTTTCGCTCCACAGAAGCTGGCAGACCTGCTGAGTTTCTCCAGTAACTTGTGTTTTTGTCTGAAAAAGCAAGTCATTCTCAATAGCTCAGGACTGCTAACAAGAAGACAAGCAGCTTCTGTAAAGGAACTGAATTTTAGTAAAATAAAATAACGTCAGAGTGCCGTTATTACACATTCATTGAGAATCAGATAACAGAACTTCAGCCTTCCCGAGGTCAAATACTATTATGTTAACGGGATTGGTCCATGGGAAATCGCAAAATTATGATTTTGGTTGCAAATAAAGTATTGTTTGAATGCTTATATGTTTCACACAGTTTCATAGCTGGTTCACTTTACTGGACTGGGTCCAGACCTGGAAGGAAGATTGCAATTAAGGTTTAAGTGCACTGTCTCCTGAAATCCCTACAATCAATATTTCTTTCTAAAATTATTTCAACCGAAGTATTGAGTTATTTACATGTTACTACAGATATCTATCTCCTGGTTGTCATCCCTAGCTTCATTAGTGTGAGTACACAGGCATCATTGATTTATTCATTTTGCGTTACACGATTGTCCTGACATTGGCAAGTAAATAATTCAAATTAGCTTCTGATTTCTAAAATCTTGCTTAATGTGGCTTTTCTCCCTTCTGCCAGATCATTTCTCACCAATATCAGCATCATCTAACTGATTTAGTCTCGAGGAGACCAGACAATCTTTGGTGGGGATTCAAACAAAACAGGTGAGTAACACTTTGCTTCGAGAACAAATTGCCTTTTTGCAAAGTCCATCATCAAAAATGCGCCGTGTGCGTGATATCTGAACATGTATATTACACCTATGTTCACATCATAAACATTTGTGAGCCTCCAGACTGATTTTCTAGAGTGCTGTAGTACATAGAGCAGCAACAGTCTATTCAGTCCAACAGTATATTCATTTTGTCATGCCAACATGAACCCCTCCCATCTGTCTTCACTATCCCATTAGTATTTATAGTATTACATAGTATTTTACCCACTGAACTTATGTGCAGGATTTTGGCAGCTTCAAAGTCAAATGATTGTCAAAACCCCTGCATTGAGTGGGAGCCCCTGCAGTGAATTTCCTCAATTTTCCCAGGTTGCGACCACAGGGTAGGGTCTCTGTCTTTTAAGGAAGCACGCAAGCACTGAGGAAAGTAACAATTTGCAGTTCATTAACTAGCTGCTGCTCATGGTGAATTTTGCTGCCACTATTCTCTTTAAGGGTAAGAAACTACAGGGTCTGCTTGGTCTAGTGTTGTAGAACAAAAGTATTTCCTGATCTAACTGGAGCGGTCTAGATCATAGCTCATAGAATCCCTACAGTGTGCAGACAGGACCTTCGGCCCAACAAGTCCACACCAACCCTCAGAGCATCCCACCCAGACCTATCCTCCTATGAACCCATCTAATTGACAAATCCCTGAACACTAGGGTCAATTTAATATGGCCAATTCACCTAGCCTGCTCATCTTTGGACTGTGGGAGGAAACCAGAGCACGTGGAGGAAACCCATGCAGACACGGGGAGAATGTGCAAACTCCACACAGACAGTTGCCTGAGGATGGAATTGAACCCAGGTCCCTGGTACTGTGAGACAACAGCGTTAACCACTGAGCCACCATGACACCCCTGGTCTCTGGTAGTTAACAAGATTTGGTTTGTTGCAGCTTAGCAACTTTCTATAGGACACGTTGATATGATCAACATTGTCACAGACTCCAAAAAGAACCAGATGTTGGTTCTTACACCTTCGTGATCCATCGCCATTCTGCCTACAAATTCACATAACATTATTATTGTACATGGTGCTCTTGGAACTCCTTGAATATTAACACTTGCATTTCCATATCCAAAACCAGGCAGCTAGGATGGCTAGAAGGCTGACATTATGTTCTGGCTCCTGCTTTTGAAGTTTCCACATGGATTGTTTACTTCCCAACAACCTTGGGGACAAGAGAAATGATTTGGAAATTTCCAATCAACCTTTGATAATAGTCTTTTGCAACCAACCTTTAAAGTCTCTGAATTGGATATATGCTACATGTAGTGAGTTAGTTCTGTTTTCCTCAATCCACTTCGAGAAAAGCGGGAAATGATGGAATGGTGCCAGAAAACAAAAATGCTGGCTGAAAGCATAATTTCCACAAATGTCAACTTCCACTTTCCCCCACTAAAGCCTAAGAAAGCTGCAATGTATCTTTTAAAGAATGTTATGGACCAGACCAGAACCCCTCAAAATATTTCAAGAAGGTAGCTTAGACACGTTCATTTTCTTATTTCAAAGGTAGGTGTGAAATGCTGCGCTCCAGATGCAATGCTACTGGTCAAACGACTCAATGTTAAGCACAACACAATTTGTTTACATACAATGGATGAAATATGAACAAAAGGAAGAAGATTGTAGAATAACAAAATTATTAGAAAATGAAACTGAATTATCGGTACAATTACTAATTAACTGTTCCAATATAGTAACATCCCATAAACACACACTTTGGCAAAAAAGGCAAATTCAGATGCAGATTCTCACATGCAGTTCACCAAAACAGGAGGAAAATAAAAACAAGAGAAAATTCAGAAAAAGTAGTAGATTGGAGATGTTCACTGAAGTTTCCAACTCTTTTAAGACACCAAAACCTTCTGATTAAAACTAAACCTAAAACTCAAAAAAAGGAGAAAGCCTGGTCTATAAGAGCTAGCTATACCCGGGCTGCTTCCATTGCTGCAGCTTTAAAACAAACACCAAGGCCTCACAAATTGTTTACTTCCTTAGAGGCAGCTGGAGACCTCTGCCTTACAGCCTTTCTTCAAAACAAAAACAGGATACAAGAAGATCTCAAAGTGATAGCATAATCACAACAGCTATTCCTTCAAAACTTCATATCCATATTGAAGGTACAAAGTATAGAGCTGGATGAACACAGCAGGCCAAGCAGCACCAGAGGAGCAGGAAGGGGGCCTAGGCCCGAAACATCAGCCTTCCTGCTCCTCTGATGCTGCTTGGCCTGCTGTGTTCATCCAATTCTACATTTTGTTATCACAGATTCTCCAGTATCTGCAGTTCCTACTATCTCCATATTGAAGGTGTACAGTTTTCATCTTGGCATCACAAAAAATTTATAAAGAACTTACTCTTGTTAGTTGCTCTAAAAGTCTTATGTTGTCTTGTGCGTCTGTGACTTGACATTCATTCTAGACCCCTCGACTCCTGAAGACAGATAATTTAACCCAATCCTTTCATAATTCTCACGGCTCTCATCTTGGCTCAGAGCCTGAATTATTCCAATGAAAAAATCCAATTGTTCATGGCTTTTTTCATGTTACCCCAAAACGTCACATATCCAGTGAATTAGTATTCAGTTAGTTCTGATCAAAATAGTGCTTTTTCAACAGAAGCCACTGTTCATGCTTCAGAGATAGTAGGAACTGCAGTAGAAACTATTTTTTTGTGAAGAAAGGTCTAGGACTGAAACGTCAGCCTTCCTGCTCCTCTGATGCTGCTTGACCTTCTGTGTTCATCCAGCTCTACACCTTGTTATCCCACTGTTCATGCTATTGTGATGATGCATGTTTCTAGTATTTCAGACACTCTGCTGCAATTGAGAAGGGGTGTGAAGGCAACCTTAAGAGAAACAATCCTACAAATGATGTTATCAACAAGTCTAACACACTAGACCACTGGTACAGCCCCTTGGGATTTACTCCTGCACTGGAGGAGGTTGAAGGCTTGGCAGCTCATAAAGCACAATATCGATGAACACTCAGCTGGCCAGGCCATATCTTTGAAGAAAACTGACAAGGTAATATTTGCAAAACCTTCTTTAAGGCTCACTGAAATGAGAGTTTCTCAGGCTCCTCTCTGCAGATTTTGAGAAACATGCAGAATGTTCTATCATTTTAAATTTAGTTTCTCATTTCTTGCAACTGCAACTTTATTCCTGTTCCTTTTATTAAAAAAAAATTGATTAAATTATCCACATTCCATGCAGGGATTATGTGCATTTCATTTTAAGAGATAAACACATTGGGTGGGTGTACTATTTATGTGCTGCTATATCAGAGATGCTGGATTTACAACCACTGAGACTTAATTCGTACAGGATTATTGTCCTATCCTTGGTTCTGACACAAGGCCGCATGTATTTGGAAACGCCACCACTTATATTCCCCTCTAAGCCATGTACCATCTTGAATTGGAACTGTATCATTGTTGTTTCATTGTTGCCAAGCCAAAATCCTGTACTCCCCCGCTAATAGACTGTGAATAGACCGCAAGCATATGGACAACATCAGCTCAAGAAAGCAGTTTATCACTACCTTCTTGAGGATAATTAGGGATGGCAATAAACTTTGCCTTTGGCAGCAGTGTCCACAATCCATGAATGAATAATAAAAAAGCAAGAGACACAGCGAATTCATTGCTTCCTTTAGAAGCAATTTGCAAGAATATCAAACCTTTGTTTTATAACAAAAAGGGTTTCACTAATCTTCTTTCCAATGTTATATTCCACAGAGAACAGGAGGAATTAAAGTTGGTTCAGCTGTGCGTATGAGATCAATGATATTAACATTGTAATGTCGAATGGGGGTGTGACAGGTTTCATTTTTTAAATTCATTGCATAGATGAAGTTGTGCTGAACAACGATGAATAATTGATGCTCAATATCTATTATGGGGATGTTATATGCTGCCCATGAAATCGAAAGCGCAAAGTTTAAAAGAAGCTTGATATCCCAATAGACAATGTTTTTTTTTCTCATCAGTCTATCAGTGAGGTAATTCTGTCACAGCGTAAATCAGCAAATAAGTCTTGCGTCTCCAAGTTTATCACACGGTGAATATTGCATGTACTACACAGGAAAAGTAACATTCCTTTCTTGGATGTTTATCATTTATTTATTATTTACAAACAAATATATTTCTCATCTCTGTTTCTTTCTCACATTGCTAATTTGTACTATGATTCAATGAATATCAGTAGCCCTTCTATATCTCAACCAAATATTCTTGTCTTAGGTGTGAACTTAAACAGAAAATATTGCTGCACTATTTGACAAAAGGAGGTATCACAATCAAGTACCTCCCTCTTAAATATGGAGGCACATTTTTCAGCAACAACCATGCACGGAGCAAGTCAGGAATAGTTACCTCATAAATCCCCTTTCATTGTTCATTTTGTAATATCTGCAACCAAGTGTGATTCCTCTAATTTTTCAGGAATGAGAATGGAGTGCGTGAAGGAAAAAGTTCTTCAAATATTTAGTCTAAATAGGTGCAATCTTTTCTCTGTCTTAATGAAAAGTGCATATTTTATTTGACTGCGATGATAATCAGTTTGGCTTTATGTATTATTTACCCCTTTTCAAGTCACATTTAGTTGCAGGTATTACAAAATGAGCAATAAAAGATTGGTGAGATACCTCCTCCTGCCTAGCTTTGTATTCTTGACTCTTTTCAACATATTTACTGCTGTGAAATGCAAGTCAAGAAAGAAAAACACAATCTGCACATTGAAACCAAAGATGAACATTAAATTTTCATTGCAAATGATGAGAATTCCCAGACACAATGAATAGCCTTGCTACATAGGTTCAACATAAAAAAAAATCATAAAGAAGATGGACATTTAGAACTCTCCAATTAAACTTACAATGCCGTAATTACTACATCGAATGCAGGTCTAGCTCACCACAGAATCTTAGACCACAGCAGAAGCCATTAGCCCATTCTGCCTGTGCCAGCTCTTTCAAAAGAGACTCAATTAGCTTCAATTCCCCAGAAATTTCTCACGGCCCTGAAATCATATACTTTTCAAGTATATGTCCTTTACAAGTTGCTTATGCACCATGCATTTAAGATTAAAATATGATTCTGTGCTAAAAATAGCTCATTTGTGACATTGCTTAAACCTCCTCTGCAATATTCATCGTAATTTGAAGGATGTAGTGTTCAACATCCCTGATATTTCTGTGATGAGAGTAACACAAATCGTTGGATTTCCTTTATTGATGCCCCAAGTAGTCATCAAAACTAATCCATATGTTTAATAATATGTTTGATTATTAATTAACAACTTAAAGATTTTTCCTACAATGACTCATCTGTTCAAGATCATCTGTTTCAAAACCTTTCTCAATATCTGCACCTCAGAAAGGAGTTTTAGATCAACTCCTTTCAGTACCTTCTGCCCAAAGATTTTAAAAGATGAAAGTAAAGTGAAAGATCCTTTTGTCATCTTCCTTACTCATGTCTTGCATGAAAATTTCACGCCACCTCCTTCTGTTCTCCCAATCTAAGCTGCTGACTATAACGATTCCCAGACACTTCGTTATCACTGGATTCAGTGTTCACTCTGTCATTATATATCCATAACTGTGCACAAACTGAGCAAGTGATCTCCACCCAAAGTTAAAAATCCTGTTAATATATATACTGTGTTTAACTATGATCGCCCCAAGAGGATCCCCCTCGTTCTCACACACCACCCTACCAACCTCTGGATACAATGCATCATCCTCTGACATTTCCGCCATCTACAATCCGGCCCCACCACCCAAGACATTTTCCATCCCCACCCTTGTCTGCCTTCCGGAGAGACCACTCTCTCCATGACTCCCTTGTTCGCTCCACACTCCCCTCCAACCCCACCACTCCCGACACGTTCCCCTGCAACCGCAGGAAGTGCTACACTTGCCCCCACACCTCCTCCCTCACCCCCATCCCAGGCCCCAAGATGACTTTCCATATTAAGCAGAGGTTCACCTGCACATCTGCCAATGTGGTATACTGTATTCATTGTACCCGGTGTGGCTTCCTCTACAATGGAGAAACCAAGCGGAGGCTTGGGGACCGCTTTGCAGAACACCTCCGCTCGGTTCGCAATAATCAACTGCACCTCCCAGTCGCGAACCATTTTCACATCCCCTCCCATTCCTCAGACGACATGTCCATCATGGGCCTCCTGCAGTGCCACAATGATGCCACCCGAAGGTTGCAGGAACAGCAACTCATATTCCGCTTGGGAACCCTGCAGCCCAATGGCATCAATGTGTACTTCACAAGTTTCAAAATCTCCCCTTCCCCCACTGCATCCCAAAACCAGCCCAGTTCTTCCCCTCCTCCCCCCACTGCACCACACAACCAGCCCAGCTCTTCCCCTCCCCCCGCTACATCCCAAAACCAGCCCAGCCTGTCTCTACCTCCCTAACCCGTTCTTCCTCTCACCCACCCCTTCCTCCCAACTCAAGCCGCACCTCCATTTCCTACCTACAAACCTCATCCCACATCCTTGACCTGTCCGTCTTCCCTGGTCTGATCCATCCCTTCCCTCCCTCCCCACCTATACTCTCCTCTCCACCTATCTTCTTTTCTCTCCATCTTCGATCCGCCTCCCCCTCTCTCCCTATTTATTCCAGAACCCTCTCCCCATCCCCCTCTCTGATGAAGGGCCTAGGCCCGAAATGTCAGCTTTTGTGCTCCTGAGATGCTGCTTGGCCTGCTGTGTTCATCCAACTCCACACTTTGTTATCTTACACTATGAGGAGATTCTCTTCTGGATTGATTCTTCCACCTGTACATGACTATACGTTTAGGCATTGTGATTACCCTGAACCAGAAAGCTCTGAATCTCCACATTCACTCCCAAACTGAGCAACATAAATATTACTCATTATCTGTCTTTATTGCACTAATTGTCATAGCTGGTCTGCAGTGTTTAAAAGACTCTGTCCACCTGATATGTAGATGGTTGATTTCAGTCATCTGGAATGATAGAGCTCAAATAGATAAAGAACTTCACTTACTCCAATTCATTCTCAGCTACTTTGATCTGAAAGGCGTTGAATAAACATAGATTTTGTCCTCTAATCGCCAACTTCAACGGGGAGTGTCTTAACGAATTGGTGCACTCTTATCAATAAACTGAATATCAATCAACTTCTGCTTCTGATTTCAGTGTGACTGGGGTATCATTAAAACTCTTACTGTTGATGTTGTCTCCACTTGAATAGTTGGCTGCAGCGTTTGAGAAATGTGGTCATGGAACAAATTGAGAAGATTAGCTGCTGGAATGCCATCATGTTGCATTCAACTGTTGTTCCAAATCAATCAATTAGTTTGATGACCATCACCACACTCTTGGTTCAGTTACTGATCTCAGCAAAGTCAGTACACCAGGTGAACATTACAGTGTTTTGAAATTTGAAATCAAATTTTCTACCAGATGTAACCAAAAGCTATTTTACAGTTGATGAAAACTTGTAGAGATTTTATTTTACTCTTCTCCTCATGAATTTGTCAACCATCCAACTGTATGCCTCCATCTGACCATATTGTAACTTTCTCGAAAGGTAGCTAACAATTTAAATGTGTGACTTAATTTGTTTGCAGCAGCTTTTCAGAATACTTTCTTGATGTTCTTCATGAAGGCTACTGTGCATGAATCTTACAATAAATCCAAGATAACGGCAGAGTAGGATTCTTCAGCTGAAGCTCATCTACTCTGTCTGTATCTTACTTGTGTCATTTCTTTCTTTTCTGTTTTTTTTCTTTCATTGGTGTTTTTTCCTGGCCTCAGCACAGACCTGGCGAGGTGCCTGCGGTGGTGTCTCAGCACAGGAATCTCTCAGCAGCTTGTGGCGGTGTCTTGGTCTGATCTCTCAGTGGCACATGGCAATATCTTGGTGTGGAATGGGTCCTGCTCGGACGCGTTCCGGTGGCACCAGAGGGAAGTCAGCGAGGCAGCAGCCTTGGCTTCTGCAGCAGTGATGGCATAGCAGCCCAACCTGGGAAGAGCGAGCGGTGAGGGAGATCCCCTGGTATGTGGAGCGACTGTGTTGAGAACAGATAGCTGAAGTCTCTTGGACAGCGACATAAGCAGAGGACTCATCAAAGACAGCCAAACTTTTAAATCAATTTGTTTATTTTTCTTGTTTAATTTAAGAAGGACTTTAATGTTAACTATTACCCTATTACTTTATTTTTCTAGTTTTTTTGAAGGTAATGCATAACTTTTTAAGTCTGTTTCTCTTACGACTTCATACCTAAGTTTTTTGTTCCTAGGTACTTTTGTATCTGAGATGGTGCTGAGTATGACAGCATTGTACACTTTTCATTGTAATCTTATACTTCTATAGATGAGTACGTAACGGTCAATCTAAATCTAAACTTGATCAAAATCTAAATCCTTTATTACTAAAAAATGCCATTTTTTAACTCATTTGAGAGCTCATGTGACAATCAGATTTAGCATTTTATCTCTGTCCTATAGGTCACTATTGCTCTATGTTATAGGTGTTCATTTGGCAACCACTTTATAATTCCAAATGCTTCATGTTGTCTCCAGAAGTAATTCTGGCAGAGTTTCCAAGTTCAATTTATTGTTGTCCAGTAAAGTTCCCTGCAGTGTTCTTGCTAAATGTATTTGATTCAGAAATAAGTTTTCAGACTTTCAACTATATGGATAGCTCCATATGTCTGTTAATTTCCAGATGGCAATCACGTAACAGAGCTGTGTCCTTAAACTTTTGCGATACATTTAGCTCATAAAACTTTGTCTTTTGCGAGACTTTATTTGTTGAGCCTCAACTGTGTAATTGAAATTTTGCAGAAGAAGAAATAATCTTTCAGCAACCCGGTTGGCTTGTTGAGAATATGCATTGTATATTGTGTTACATACACAACAGGTAGGCCCAAGCGTCAATTTCTGATCTGTACTGAATTAGCTCATATAGCAGGAAAGTCAAGTAAAAGTAAATATCTATGTGATGATTAAAAAAAAGTTATGGATTGAAGCCTCTATCCAATAGCTGCCCAAATATCACAGGGAAAAGTACATGGAAGTTACATGAGGGCAGGAATGCTATTTTGTTAAATTACAACCTGACTCTCAAATTGAGGATGATAAGTTCAAAAAATGCCCATTGGGATGCAAATGGAGGCAAGAAAAAGCATAGCAGCCACAGAGGCAACTGAGGTCAGCATAAAGTTGATGTAATTCATTGAGAATCCAGAGAGGGCAGTATCTTTGTAAACTGAAAGTAATGAGTGTATTTTCTTAATTTATTTATTAAATGAACTTTGTATCACAGCCCTTTCCTGAAAGGATAAAATAAAGCCCAGAATTTAATTGCATTATCAGTATAGCAATTTTTGAGCATGGTGAGTTTAGTAGCACGAAGAATTCAGATTGCAGTTTAAGGCCTTGAGTGAAGAAAGTGACAACACAGAGATATAATTAAAGGAAGGCATGAATACCAATCTTTTAAAATGGTTATAATTTAAGTTTAGAAATTTATGTTTAGATTAGATTAGATTAGACTGCCTACAGTGTGGAAACAGGCCCTTCGGCCCAACAAGTCCATACTGCCCCCTGGAGCATCCCACCCAGACCCATCCCCCTATAACCCACACACCCCTGAACACTACAGGCAATTTAGCATGGCCGATCCACCTAGCCTGCACGTCTTTGGACTGTGGGAGGAAACCAGAGCACCCAGAGGAAACCCACGCAGGCACAGGGAGAATGCGCAAACTCCACACAGACATTTACCCGAGGCTGGAATCGAACCCAGGTCCCTGACGCTGTGAGCTACGACTAAATCAAAAACTCACAAATAGGTCAATTATCCTGCCACAGAAATGATATTACTACTCTAGTGTTTAAATTTTGAATAGTTATAATTCTAATAAGTAACTGAAAAAGGGCATCATGTGAATCATATTAAACTTTAGGTGGGTTACATTAAATATTTAAACTCTAAACCAAAACTATACCACAGTTATACAGTCATACAGCGTGGAAACAGACCTTCAGTCCAACCTGTCCATGCTAAACATCATCCCAAACAAAACTAGTCCCACATTCAATGCAATAATGTGTTCATATTATTTCCTACTTCAGCAGTTAAGCAACTTGAACAAATGATTTTATCAAAAGTGCAGCTGTTACCCAAGTTTTTGGGATATTTTCATTCCAACATCTGTGATTGTATCAGAGCGATTTCTACAATTGACAGAGATACAGTAGAAATAATAATTAATTAGTTAGTTACTAATACGACAAATTCATGGCAGACAGATAAGAAGGATTTGGTGTTTTTCAAATGCTGAAAATTAACGTGGTAAACATGGTTAGTAGACTGATCTTCCCACAGCGCAGATTTATTAGCAAATACAAAGAAGATCTATCGTACAGATTTCTCAGTATTTCCTGCCGCAGATACTAATGACACAATGAGTTACCAAATCTCATTTAAGTCTTGCTTTAAGCCTAGGTTATAGTTATTCATTTTTGTTGTATTATTTACATAATAATGTACAAGTTCTACTCATTCTTAACTCTACCAAAATCCTGGCCATTATGTAAAACTGAAAAGTTTGCATTCTATGTCAGATGTTTCCAAACATTGACAAAAGAATGAGAAAGTGACTGTAGCAGTATTGAACCAAGGAGCCACAAGTATCTGCAACACAGAACAAGTAATCCCACAAAGTTGCTCAGTGAAGGCAAGAGAAGACTGAAAACACATTTAACATAGAGCAACTCACAATTGGAGATCCAAGCAGACAGATATAAAGTAGACCAGACAAAGAAGGGGCTGTGAGAAATAATGGCAATTGGGCTCAGCTTGAAATAAGGCACTTCAAGCATAAAATTGTACAAATCAAACTGACAAAACACAATTTAAGAGAACAAAACTAACGTTGCCTCATTACTACTTAATAAGTGGCCTGAAATTGCACCTGGCAAGTGATGATGAAATTAATCCATCACTCTAAATAATTTTCAAAATTGTTTTGTTTCCCTTTTTCAATCAATTTGGGAAGCTCTTGGGTTTTGAACATTGCGCTGCTACAATAATAATATATTGAGCATTGGATCTCAGCTCTTAAAGTCATGGAGCTTTTAAAGTCAACTAGTCAACATGGAATTAATGAATGTTCTATCACAATCTCTTAGCACCATGAGTAAAGGTGTACCATGATAAAATAATTAAATGGAAGTCTTAAGGGTGAAAAACACCTTAATTTGGTCACCAAGATCAAGGGCACAAGAAACAAGTAGATCAGGCAAAAGAAATCAAAACTCAAATCTAGTTATACTTAAAACTGAAAATCAGCCAAATTGAATTTAAAGCAATTATGTATCATTGATCCTGTCAATCATGCACCCTAGGGGTTATAAGTTAAAAAGTTACAATCTTGGAAATAGTATAATTGTTTGTTGATATAATGAGGTAATTTTCATTTGAAAAGAAAGCAATCAAATTATTTCAGGTCAAAATGTCACCTACCTAACACAGAATCTTCCTGGCTTTATTGGAGTATACCCGGACAGCTCTAAGCTGGGACCTATCACATAGGTTCAAAGAGAAAAACTTCCACCTTGCTCAAAATGCTATTAACTGAATGGCATGCAGATCAGAAAATTATAAAGAATAACTTTTCTCTCCAGAACTAGAATTAAAAGAAGTCAGAAGATGACACTGAAAACTGGTAAGATGTCATGCTTTTACACATAGTAAAAACTGTTACCTATTTTTAATTTACCAATTTATGTGCTAATTATATTTTGTTAATTTATGAAAAACCGATTTAGAAGCATCATTTTATAAG
Source organism: Stegostoma tigrinum (assembly GCF_030684315.1). Classification (NCBI taxonomy): domain Eukaryota; kingdom Metazoa; phylum Chordata; class Chondrichthyes; order Orectolobiformes; family Stegostomatidae; genus Stegostoma; species Stegostoma tigrinum. The sequence goes on along the minus strand of NC_081367.1, from coordinate 15,383,542 downwards.
GTTATACAGTCATAGAGTCATATAGCATGGAAACAGACCCTTTGATCTAACTCATCTACACTGACCAGTCATCCCAATCTGACCTAGTCCCATTTGCCAGTATTTAGTCCATATCTTTCTAAACTCTTCCTATTCATATATGCATTCAGATGTCTTTTAGAAGTTGTAATTGGATCAGCCTTCACCACTTCCTCTGCCAGCTCATTCCATACATATACCATCCTCTGCATTAAAAAGTTACCCCTCAGGCCCCTTTTAAATCTTTCCCATCTCACCTTAAACCTATGCCCTCCAGTTTTTTGACTTTGCCAGCTAGGAAAAAGAACTTGGCTATTCATCCTATCCATGCCCCTCATGATTTTAAAAACCTCTTTAAGGTCACCCCTCAGTCTCTGAAGCTCCAGATAAAAAGTCCCAACCTATACAGCCTCTGCCAATAGCTCAAGCCCTCAAGTCTGGGCAACATCATCATACATCTTCCCTGCACACTTCCAAGTTTAACAACATCTTTCATGTAGCAGTGGGACCAGAATTGAATGCAATATTCCAAAAGAAATTAGAGGAGTTAACTTTTGAGTCCAAAATGCCTCTTATTTAGTACTGGAATTGAAATATTAGCTCTCTTCCTCTCCTACAGATGCTGCCATCTATACCGGTTAGTCAATCCGACAGAAAGGAAGGTAGCTGTTGTTGCTGGAGCTCAGCCATCTCCAAGACATCTTTGCAGAAGGTCCTCAGGAGAGTGTCCTTGGCTGAATTTCTTTCAACTGCTTTATCAATGACCTTTCCTCCAGCATAACATCAAAAGTGGAATTGATTTCTAATGATTTCGCAATGTTCAACACTGTTCATAGCTCCTCAGATTCTGAGATATTCCATGAGCAAATGCAGCAAGACCTGGACAATTTCCGAGTTTGCACTGGCAAGTAGTAAATAACATGCATGTCACACAATTGGGAGGCAATGACCAGCTTCAAAAAGAGTAAAACTAACCATAACCACTTGGCATTCAATGACATTACCATCACTGAATCCCCTAAAATTAAGACCCTGGGGGTTACATTGACCAGAAACTGAACTGGACTAGCCAGGCTACGAAAAAAGTCAGATGTTAGGAATCCTGCTGTGAGTAACCCACTTCCTGACTCCGAAAAGCCACTTCTTCTGGCAGATAGTTCCAATAATCCACCACCCTCTGCATTAAAAAGTTGCCCTTTGGTCCTTTTTAAAGTTTCCCCTCTCAACTTAAGCCAATGCCCTCTTGTTTTGGACTCCTCAACTCAAGGAAAAAGAGCTTAGTTACTCAACAATAACAAAGTACAAGTCAGGCGTGTGAAGGCCGACACCCCATTTGCCTAGATGGGTGCAGCTCGAACCTCTCAAGAAGATTGACACCATCCAGAACAAAACATTCGACATAATTGGCACAACATGCACAAACATTCAGTCCCTCAGTAGCAGCAGTGTGCACCATCTACAACTGGCTCTGCAGAAATTCACCAAGGCTCCTGAGACAGCACCTTCCAAACCCCCAACCACTGCTATCTTGGAAAACAAAGGCAGCAAAAACAAGGAAACACCAGAACATGCATTCTCCTCTCCAAGCCTCTCAGTATCTTGACTTGAAAATTTATTGTGCTATGTTCAATGGGCAAATCTGTGGAACTCCCTTCCTAATGGCATGTTGGGTCTACCCACAATGGACTGTTGTGATTGAACAATGCATCTCAAGGGCAATTAGGGATGGGCAATAAACACTGACTCAGTCAGTAAAGCCCACATCCCATGTGCTGATAAACAAACTATGCTGACCTGCTGACTCTCTCCAGCACTCGGTTTATATTTCAGATGCCCAGCATGTGCATTATTTTAAATTTATTTCAGAACTTTTTCTGAATCAGACACTAAAGAGTGATCAATACCTGGCATGATGCTCAAGACAGGGGATTACAGCAGAGAACGGCAGGAGCTGGGCGGAAGTGAGGTCAGAGCAGAGAGGTTGTTGGGAAGGTAAGTGATTGCTATTTAAGCAATTCTATAATTAGGGGGACAGATAGTATCCTATGCAAGCCAAATCAGGAGTCCCGCATGCTGCATTGCCTGCCTGGTGCCAGGGTGTGGGACATCTCTCACAGGCTTGAAAGAATATTGGAGCGGGAGGGGTAGGATCCAGTTGTTGTTGTCCACGGTGGGACTAACAACATAGGCAAAGCTAGGGTAGAGGACCTGTTCAGGGATTATGAAGCAATAGGAAGGAAATTGAAATACGAGTCCTCAAGGGTCATAATCTCTGGATTACTGCCCAAGCCATGCGCCACTTGGCATAGAGATAAGAAAGTTAGGGAAGTAAACATGTGGCTAAGGGATTGGTGTGGGAAAGAGGGATTCCATTTCATGGGGCATTGGCATCAGTTTTGGAACCGGGGGATCTGTACCGTTGGGACAGTCTCCACCTGAACCGATCTGGAACCAGTGTTCTAGCGAAAAGGATAAATACGGTGGTCAGTAGGATTTAAACTTCTGCATCAGGGGGGAAGGGAAAGCAAAAGCAACAGGGAGTATGGAGTTAAATGGAAAGATAAGCAGCAGGATAAAATGTGTACAAGTGGGTTTAAGCTTGAGGCAGACTAGGAATGCAGCAAAAAGGAAGGATAACTTAGGACATCTTATGAGCTCCAATGTCTCTAATAATGATAAAGTTAGCATCAAGGCACTTTTCCTAAGTGCTTGTAGTATTCATAAGAAATTAGATGAAATAATGGCACAAATCATCTTCAATGGTTATGATGTGGTAGAGGCGTGGTTGCAGGGGGTTCAGAACTGGCAGTTCAACATCCAAGGATTTACAACTTATTGAAAGGTCAGGGAGGTGGGCAGAGAGGGTAGGGTTGCCTTGTCAGTTAAGAATGAAATTAAATTTGTGGCACTGAATGACATAGGGTCAGATGATGTGGAGTCTGTGTGGGTGGAGTTGAGGAACCACAAAGGCAAAAAAACCATAATGGGAGTTATGTACAGACCTCCTAACAGTGATCAGGACCAGGGGTGTAAGATGCACTGGGAAATAGATAGGGCATGTCAGAAAGGCAAGGTCACGGTGATCGTGGGGGACTTCAATAAGCAGGTGGATTGGGTGAATAATGTTGCCGGTGGATCCAAGGAAAGGGAATTCAGGGAATGTTTGCAGGATGGCTTTTTGGAACAGCTTATGATGGAGCCCACAAGGGAGCAGGCTATTCTGGGCTTCGTGTTATGTATGAGCCAGACTTTATAGAAGATCTCAAAGTAAGGGAACACTTAGGAGGCAGTGATCATAATATGGTAGAGTTCATTCTGCAGTTTGAAAGAGAGAAGGCAAAATCGGATGTAATGGTATGACAGTTAAATAAAGGTAATTATAGGGGCATGAGAGAGGAATTGACGAAAATCAACTGGAAGTGGAGCCTAGCGGGGAAGACAGTAGAGCAATGATGGCAGAAGTTTCTGGGTATAATTGAGGACACAGTACAGAGGTTCATCCCAAGGAAAAGAAAGATTATCCAGGGTTGGGATGGGGGGTGTGATTAGACAGCCACGGCTGACAAAGGAAGTCAGGAAATGTATCAAAGAAAAAGAGACAGCCTATAAAGTGGCCAAGAGCACTGGGAAATCAGAAGATTGGGAAGGCTACAAAAACAAACAGAGGTTAACAAAGAGATAAATGAGGAAGGAGAGGATCAAATATGAAGGTAGGCTAGCCTGTAATATTAGAAATGATAGTAAAAGTTTCTTTCAACACACAAGAAACAAACGAGAGGCAAAAGTAGACATTGGGCCGTTCCAAATTGATGCTGGAAGGCTAGTGATGGGAGATAAGGAAATAGCTGAAGAACTTAATAAGTACTTTGCATCAGTCTTCACAGTAGAAGACATAAGTAACATCCCAACAATTAAGGAGAGCCAGGGGGCAGAGTTGAGTACGGTAGGCATTGCAAAAGAGATAGTGCTAGAAAAACTAAAAGGTCTAAAAATTGATAAATCTCCTGGCCCCAATGGGCTACATCCTAGAGTTCTGAGGGAGGTGGCTGAGGAAATCACGGAGGCGTTGGTTGTGATCTTTCAAAAGTCACTGGAGTCAAGGAAAGTCCCAGATGATTGGAAAATCACTGTTGTAACCCCCTTGTTTAAGAACGGATCAAGACAAAAGATGGAAAATTATAGGCCGTTTAGCCTAACCTCGGTTGTTGGTAAAGTTCTAGAATCCATCATTAAGGATGAGATTTCTAAATTCTTGAAAGTACAGGGTCAGAGTAGAATAAGTCAGCATGGATTTAGTAAGGGGAAGTCATGCCTGACAAACTGGTTAGAATTCTTTGAAGAGGTAACAAGTAGTTCAGGCCAGGGAAACCCAGTGGATGTTATCTATCCAGACTTCAAAAAGGCCTTTGATAAGGTGCCTCACGGGAGGCTGCTGAGTAAGGTGAGGGCCCATGCTGTTCGAGGTGAGGTACTAGCATGGTTTGAGGATAGGCTGTCGAACAGAAGGCAGAGAGTTGGGATAAAAGTCTCATTTTCGGAATGATAGCTGGTGACAACTGGTGCCCCACAGGGTTCAGTGTTGGGGATGCAGCTGTTCACTTTATATATTAATGATCTGGATGAAGGGACTGGGGGCATTCTGGCGATGTTTGCTGATAATACAAAGATAGGTAGACAGGCAAGTAGTCCTGAGGAGGTAGGGAAGCTGCAGAAAGATTTAGACAGTTTCGGAGAGTGATCCAGGAAATGGCTGATGAAATTCAATTTGAGCAAATGTGAGGTTTTGCACTTTGGAAAAAGAATACAGGCATGGACTATTTTCTAAATGGTGAGAAAATTCATAAAGCCCAAGTACAAAGGGATCTGGGAGTGTTGGTCCAGGATTCTCTAAACGTTAACTTGCAGGTTGAACCCATGATTAAAAAAGCAAATGTAATGTTGCCATTTATCTGAAGAGGGTTGGAATATAAAAGCAGTGATGTGCTTCTGAGACTTTATAAAGCTCTAATTAGGCTCCATTTAGAATACTGTGTCCAATTTTGGGCCCCACACCTCAGGAAGGACAGACTGGTACTGGAGCGTGAACAGCGGAAATTCACACGGATGATCCCTGGAATGGTAGGCCTGACATAGAATGAACAGCTGAGGATCCTGGGATTGTATTCATTAGAGTTTAGAAGGTTGAGGGGAGATCTAAATGAAACTTACAAGATTATGCATGGCTTAGAAAGGGTGGACGCTGGGAAGTTGATTCTCTTAGGCAGGGAGACTAGGACCCATCAGCACAGCCTTAGAATTAGAGGGGGTCAATTTAGAACGGAAATGAGGACACATTTCTTCAGCGATGGAGCATAGTGGAGGCCGGGACATTAAATGTCTTCAAGGCAGAGATTGATAAATTCTTGATCTCACAGGGAATTAAGGGCTATGGGGAGAGTGCAGGTAGGTGGAGTTGAAATGCCCATCAGCCATGATTTAAATGGCCGAGTGGACTCGATGGGCCAAATGGCCTTACTTCCACTCCTATGTCTTATGGTCTTAGATGCATACGCACTGAAATAAGTCAAAAGGTAGTTGAGTGATTTGATTAGACAAACATAGGCTTTCTTTGAAGATTGAACAAGATGTGTTAAATAACTTCACTGAAGCATACTTTTCCTCATAATTGATTCCTTAACGAAAGTGTGAAATGCACAAATCAAGCAAAGAAGCTGAGCCACTGATATTGAGGATACAGAAATATCAAAAAAAGGAGTAGACTTTTCATTTCTATGAGCCTAATCTATAACATGTTATAATCATGGCTGATCATTGACCTCAATAACCTCGTCCTGTTTTCCCCCATATCCTTTTATTGCTTTAGCAACTGGTCCTTCCGGAATTTATACAATGTTTTGGCCTTGATTGCTTTCTGTGGTGGTGAATTCCACTGAATCACTACTGTCTTGTTGAGGAATTTCCTCCTCATTTCAGTCACAAATTGCATTCCTCATTTCCTTACGTCTGAACTAAGACTAGACACAATGATACAAAGGCAAAAGTGAAAGAGGATAACCTTACATTTTCGCCAAGTGGATCTTCTTCGGGCTGGACTTCTCTTAGCAATTCTCACAAATACTCCTGTGTTATCAGTTTTGCTAATGGACTATCCTGCCTTTTAAGAAAAGTTTGCCCAATCGAGAGACTCTGATGACCATAAAATTTAGCAATTGAAATTTATTGGTTGAATTTCATACATCTCAAGGTCAGAAATACCTGCTCTTAGCTTTCCTGCTTAATTGATAAAACTCTAAAATCAGATCACTACGATCCATTACGATCCATGGTTTCATAACTATATGTGTAACAATGTACAACTTTTGTGTGTCATCTGAAAAAATAACATTGGAAAGCAGCAATATGATCCTCAAAGGCAAAAGGATTGGTTGTACCCATTTTAATGTTATGGTTAATTTGTCTTTCATAATTCTGCAAAATTTTGTAATTCAATAGAAATTGTCTTCATACAATTTGCTAGTTTTGCATGTAATATTATTTCTGTCTGCACTGTACATTCAGAAATATATTTATCTTAGAAACTAAGAAGAATATTTAGGCTATAAGTGACGAAACAGAATGAAATGTAGAAGATGGCGCCAGTCTCACACAGATTCTGCAATCTGCAACATGCTGCTTTTGAAATACAACTAAATGCTCAGCAATTACACTGAAAAAATGTGTTCGATTCTGCATTGTGTTCATTACTGGAAGAAAAATGCTTGCTCCTAGCTGATGGAGCTTAACATTGTTGCTACACAATTTAATGGTTTCAATCCTAGTTGAAACTAGTGGCTTGAGGCAACACGGTGGGTATGACGGCAAGGTAGAAAGATCTATGTAGATATTTGAACACATACCCCCATGGAGCCAACAATCAATTGTAACATGTTATTTAACATCCGACACAGAGCACTCGTGGAGGTAAAATTGAAACAATTACTTTGCCAGATGCAGACAAGCTGTCTCTCTTCTGTTCTCGTCTCACAATCTTTACCAGACAACTGAGTGTTGGGTGGAGCCAATTGTAATCTTCGGTAATGGAAGCACAGAACTGTAATCACACGCTGAATTGATCTCTCTTATTTTCCAACAACATCCTTAATAGATCCAAGTACTGCTCCATAAATGTCTGGAGCAAACAGTCTGGAGAATTGTATTGGTTATGTGGGGCTGAGTTTTACCAGAAATTTTCTAAGTGTTTGTTTGGTTGAGTTTCCTGGAAGGTTTCTCTCCATGTGCCTCAGTGAGGTTTTGCAGTCTATTTTCTCTAACTAATCTCATTACATATGCACTATGCCTCAGTGGCATCTCACTCATTCCATTCTCCCTCTCAGCAGAGGCAGAAGTAAGGACCACTGTCCAGACCTTCTGGCATTCCTGGTACTGTTGTCCTGCCAGCTTGGAGCTGACATTCACTGACTCGGGGGATCCAAAAAGAAACATTTCTAAGGGGACATAGGTGGCATGGTTCATATTTCAGTGCAAACACAAGGGCACACTCATAAACATATTGTTGTTTAGGTACAAATGTTTACAAACTACCCATCCTTGGGCAGCACTGTGGTTCAGTGGTTAGCATTGCTGCCTCACAGCAACAAGGACTTGGGGTCTATCCAACTTCAGATAGCTTTCTGTTTCGAGACATTTTTGGACTATGTCAGCATGTGTTTTGTCTTGGTATTCTGGTTTCCTCCCACAGTCCAAAAATGTGCGCTGCTTGATGTATTTGCCATGCTAAATTGTCCATAGTGACTAGGAATGTGCAGGCTAGGTGGTTAGCCATGGGAAACATGGGGTTACAGAGATAGGATCTGGGTAGGATGTTCTTTGGAGGGTCAGTGCAGACTCGACGGGCTAAATGGCCTTCTCCTGTACAGTGGGGATTCTATGATTCTTAATGTCATGGCATCTTAGAACACTGTCCGAGGGAGTGCTACTGTTTTCCCAGCAGCCAGTGTAGGCTAACATTGTTTCTTTGCTTAATATAGGACCATTTTATACTGGAAAATATTCAAATGATTGAAGACCTTCATTTTTATTCAGCCACAGCCAAATTGATTGTAAAACAAAATAAAAACGAAAGCTGCATTTGCTTCTAAACAAACAGTTTGTACTTACAGCAAAAATACATTTACAGTCAATGATTGATCATCGAGTCCAGCTCACATTTATTGAAACTGGTGCCAATTATATTCTATCTGGCATGTTTCTCCCAACAACTGTATCATGTTGAAGGTAATGTTCTTCCTACTCAATCTCCTTATCTTCCTCCTTGGAGGACAGCTCCTTGCTCATTCCTTCAGAGTTTGTCCCATTCCCTCTTTGCCTGATTCAATGATGCACAGCACACCATGCTCAGAAAATATGACACATTTTTGCCTGAGATGCACTGCAAGTTTTCTCGCTTGCCCCTTCCCCCAAATACATTCAAACTGATCGGAGCTTTAGAACTTCATCTCCAACAGACCCCTTTCTATGATAACCATGGTGAAAAAATGGGTTGCACTGCATGATGCTGGGTCTCAGTTAGGGACCTGCATGGAGTCATCAGCCACAAGTAGACCTTAACTCCCTTTAATCATCCTTGGAAGACATATGGCTCTTGACATATTCTTCCACAATGAGACATGGATAATTCCTGCAAGGAGAATGCCTCTAACGTGGACCTTTGACACAGGAATCTTGTTGCAATGAATTCAGCGCAAACCATGACGCAAAGTCAGTAGGAGATTGAATGTGCTGTCTGATTTCTGAATCCTTGTCCCCACCCCTCACATCACCCATGAAGTGCAGCGTTAAGTATAGGAGCATGTTGTGAAAATGTATAGGCATGGTGAAAGACGATCAGCTCTGTACCTATGAGATGTTGGATTGTCTTTGTGAATTGTGACCCACAGGTGACCCATTCAAGATTGCCTGTAATTACTTCTGCTTCACAGGGATGAATAAAATCAATGTGAAATGAACAATGGTATGATCAAGTTTGCTTATGACCGGGAGTTGTATCCCAGATAGTTCATCACTGCATGTGTTTTATACACAGGACCCCATGCTTGCTGGTGTCTTCAAACTGTACTGTGTCATTGTTTGATTAATGCAATTGCCACTTGAGGGTCTCACATCACTCACAAGGAAAGCCCAAGTGCTCGGAAAAGAAGTGTTTAATCCAAGTGTAGTCTCAACCATTTTCCATTTCATAATTCACATGAATGTGATATCAGTATCAGGAAGCAAAAAACTGACTTACTTTTTTTTATCTTTGCCAATTATCTATTTACCCTATTTGATGTCTGTTTATGTGAGTAAGGGAGATTTTATAAGAAGATTAGGGTTTAGTTTGTAGTGTTATATGTAAATAGTTTATACATGTTTACATGTAGATATAGCCTAAATACTAATAACGAATAATAATTCATATTTAGTACAGAAACCTGGTTCATGGTTTCTGTCAAGTTTGGTCTAAAAGTCACGTACAATGGGGTACAGTGTGTACCTTTCAAAAACATTTGGTACAACTCTAAGAAAAGTGGGCTCGTTTTACAGCACTATTCCCCAGTGGGTTGTAACAGGTGGTTCTGAACTGTGAATAGCGCAAAATTCACAATCAGCTGTTAGGTCTTCAACCCCTTTGAAGGGTCAGGGCACTACACTACTGACTGATTTCTTGCCCTGCACTTGGTGATTCACAAATGTCCCTGGTGTATTTTCCTGAGAATGTCATCTGATATGGAAGATGGAACAGCCAGTCTTCCAACACATACCAGTAAGCTATCCACCATTGTGAAATGTTGTGAATGTTCAAACTGTATTTTTCACGCCAACACACTGGGCCTTCAGTCTGGCACAATAATAACAGATGGAGAGATGCTAGTACTTCGCTCTTCTGTTACTGATGTAGTTGATTGAACTGACTGTGGCTTGGTGGTTACCATATCATCATGAACTCAGTATGAAGAAAACTAATGGCTTGCTGGCCTTCATAACAAGAGGAATTGAGTATAGGAGCAAAGAAGTCCTGCTGCAGCTGTACAGGGCCCCGGTGAGACCGCACCTGGAGTATTGTGTACAGTTTTGGTCTCCAAATTTGAGGAAGGACATTCTTGCTATTGAGGGAGTGCAGCGTAGGTTCACGAGGCTAATTCCCGGAATGGTGGGACTATCATATATTGAAAGATTGGAGCGACTGGGCTTGTATACGTTTGAGTTTAGGAGGATGAGAGGGAATCTGATTGAGACATATAAGATTATTAAGGGATTGGACAAACTGGAGGCAGGAAGTATGTTTCCGTTGATGGGGGAGTCCAGAGCCAGAGGACACAGTTTAAAAATAAGAGGTAGGCCATTTAGAACAGAGTTGAGGAGAAACTTCTTCACCCAGAGAGTGGTGGATATATGGAATGCTCTGCCCAGAAGGCAGTGGAGGCCAAGTCTCTGGATAGTTTCAAGAAAGAAATGGATAGAGCTCTTAAAGATAGTGGAATCAAGGGTTATGGGGATAAGGCAGGAACAGGATATTGATTGTGGATGATCAGCCATGATCATAATGAATGGTGGTGCTGGCTCGAAGGGCCGAATGGCCTACTCCTGCACCTATTGCCTATTGTCTATGTGGCCCAATTTCAAGGCAAAATTCAATATTAGACCTGATAAAGCCATCAATTGTCACTCTGGACAGCACAATGCAGTCATCTGCATGTCTCAGAAAGCAGAATCAAAATCTTTGTGTTTGTAGCATGACCCTTGTCAATTTTTTTTCTGCAGTATCTCTGTCTTGATATGAATGTTAATACCACATGTCTGGTTGCTCTTGGTTGAGTTCTGCTCCTTTGTCTATTGCTGAAGCACCAGCTGCTATGATAATTGAAAAGGATGGATTTTAAATTGTTAGGATGTCTGATTATACTTGATCCTCTGTAAAGCTTCCTCTTGATGCAGGTTCCAATACCATCGGCGAATCTACTTGAGGAATTGTCTTAAGGGTTCTGAAATAGTCAACAAGTGAGACAAAAAAAATTGCTAACTCTTAGTTTACCAACCCTAATAATCTTTAAAAGTTATGAACTATCTTTGAAGTGCGAAACTCCCTAGTTTGGCTTTGGCTTTTTATGTCTCCTGTTATACAATTGTCGTGTATAGCATTTGTTGAAGAATTCATATCCATTGAGAAATGTAAACCATTCTGCTTGTAAATGCTTGAGGACTATATGCTTCTTATCATGCTCCTGGATTGTTGTATCATTTGTTAATATGGAATCCATGTCTTCGTCAAGATTTTGTAAAATCTATGGAATGGTGGTGATACCAGACAGCAATCAATTAAAGTAAAACCTCCCAAGTGAAGTACAAAATGTGGTAACCTACATTGATTGCTCATCTAATTATTCCTGCCAGAATCCACTGTTTGCATCAAGTTTTGTGAAGATGCTACTGTTGGATAAATTCACAAAACTCTCAGCAACAGTAGTTGCCAGGTGGATTTCCTGCTCTATCCTGCTATGTTCAACTGTGTGCGTCAATACAATTTTCTATGGGCCCATTAGATTTGAATACAGTAACCTTGCACAAGAAACATTCTGGTCATATTTGCAAGATAATAAAATGTGAGGCTGGATGAACACAGCAGGCCAAGCAGCATCTCAGGAGCACAAAAGCTGACGTTTCGGGCCTAGACCCTTGGCCCGAAACGTCAGCTTTTGTGCTCCTGAGATGCTGCTTGGCCTGCTGTGTTCATCCAGCCTCACATTTTATTATCTTGGAATCTCCAGCATCTGCAGTTCCCATTATCTCTGATGCTCTGATGAAGGGTCTAGGCCCGAAACGTCAGCTTTTGTGCTCCTGAGATGCTGCTTGGCCTGCTGTGTTCATCCAGCCTCACATTTTATGATCTTGGAATCTCCAGCATCTGCAGTTCCCATTATCTCTGATGCTCTGATGAAGGGTCTAGGCCCGAAACGTCAGCTTTTGTGCTCCTGAGATGCTGCTTGGCCTGCTGTGTTCATCCAGCCTCACATTTTATTATCTTGGAATCTCCAGCATCTGCAGTTCCCATTATCTCTGGTCATATTTGCATGTTATTTCTCAGCATGTTTCATTAAAAACTACAAAATCCTCTTAGGTAAACGGATGCATGGTGATTGAACTGTTTTTTTTCATTGTGGTGGTTAAACAGTTTTCCCTAAGCTTCCCTAATCTATTGAATAATTGTGGGAATTCCAGTTCAAAGGAGCTCATTAGCTTTAATTGTTTAGGCTTTTTGATTTTTTTGGAAGATAGTTGAGAACAAGAAATAAATCTTTATTCAAGTGTGTGAATTGTGGATTGTAAAACATATACAAGTTCTCCATTATTTGATAACCCCTTACTTTGGAGATTTGCTTGTGGCATACCTTTTATATTCTGTGGTATACCTGCTGGACAATGTAATTACATCGCTGTGAGCTATAGATAGTGTATTTCAACCCTGGTTAACTATCCGATGATATAATGATAGTTGCCCCTGAATCAAGCTTAAAATTAGAGAGATTCCCATTGCAAGAGACATTCACATTTCAGAAGGCTAAGTCTGGGTCATCCATTCCTCTAGGAATGTTTAAATATTTTCTTCTGTTTTACCTCGCTGGTCTATTTGAGGTGGTTCTTATTTGACTACTCACTTTTTGCCATTGTATAGAACTTTGGCACATTTGCTGAAAATGACCTATTGTGTTAAAAATAAAGCATTCCTCTTTAATAGTCAGGCACAGCCTATTCCTGTGCAATTTCCTTGATACATGCCACTTAAAAGGACAATTAATATTTTCTGTTCTCTTTTCCTCTACTGGCTTTACATTTTTTTTGACGTTTGCCATTTTGTACGTTAAGAACTTATTGGGCTCTTTGGACTGAAATTAATAAGACAAAGAATCAGCAAGAATTCCAGCAACTATTTTGCTTTCCATGAATTCTTATGAATTCTGATTAATTAAATCATCACTTTTCCTCTAATCTGCAGAGGCCATTAATGAAATTTTCTATCGATTCTCCTGGATGTCAAATTATTCTGGTATATACTGTTCTGTCCAGAATTTGATTTCTTATGACATAAAGTAATTGTCAGAGGCTTTCAATATTACTTCACAAGTATCTGTTTCTTCTTTTATACCTTGAGGAGTTTGATTGCGTTGGATGTAGTTTTAATTGCGCACAAAAATATATTAACTTATTCAGTTTCTGATTGGGTAACTAATTTAGAAGATCTTCCACATCTTAAGAATTGTTTTCTAAAAGATACTCAACTCTATTATTAAGACTTCCTGGTAATATTATTTCTAAGGCTATATTCTCCCAACTTGATTACTTATCGTCTCTGTATTAAAGTCTATAGCATTATAGTAATAATAATCTTTTTGCTCTGTGCTGCTGTACCGGAGGGTTCTCGCATGTTTTGTGGCCAAAATGGGCAATTTCCACCTCCTTATAGCTAAAAGGGAGCATTCCTGCCTTTTGCAGGTTTCCCAATTCTTTAACAACTTTACTGAATAGATCTCGCTGCCTCTGGTTTAATAATGATGTCTGCTTTAATAAAGATTTTTCTTTCTCTGGCTGGTTCCTGATGTCTACATCTCTAACAATAGTCTCTATTACTCTCTGATGAAGGGTCTAGGCCCGAAACGTCAGCTTTTGTGCTCCTGAGATGCTGCTTGGCCTGCTGTGTTCATCCAGCCTCACATTTTATTATCTCTATTACTTTTGCAGTTTTTCCTAAGTCTTTTTCCTGTCATCCAAGGCTTTAGTAAATGCTTTCTGCTATTACTATCATTTTATTAATGATCTCCTCATTTTTCTGCAGCCTTTATAAAATTTCCCAAATTACCTCCTCAGTTAAAACTTGTCTGCTGAGGGTTTAAATATACCTATCAGTTTTATTCTGAATGTCCCCAGGTCCTCAACTTTGATTCGAATTGTTTCTGGAGCCCTTGAGCTCCCTTACCGTAGTCATGAATTGTAGTGTCCACTTGTAATGGCGTCGAAGCTCAGTTCAAATTGTAAATAATGTTCCTTGCTTCTGGCTTTCCTAGTCTGTAATTCTGTAACATTTCATTTATAGTTTTCTCTTGCACACCAGAGATTTTGCTTTATTTACAGAGCCTGCATTGTCCATTCGCTGTCCAGCTGAAGCTTAACTTGGGAGTACTCCTACAGATGACTGGCACCTGATGCAATCTGTAACTGCCTTGAAGTGATTAATACCCTAACTCCAGGGAATTCTCTTGCTGCTATGTGTCTCTTACTTGGTCTGAAAGGCTTTTACCATTGACTGTAGACATTATCTTGTTGAAGTTTAGCATATCATTCTCTTTTGTAGGGTTCGATAGGAGCAGAATTCTTAGAGCTGTGTCTGAAAATTTTTTGAAGTTCAATCCCTGCCATTATGTTGTATGAGCAATCTTCCTGCAGACCACCTTGCTTAAGAACCTATCTATAGTATTGCTAAGCATGGTTGGCTTTGCTGCTACCATCCTCTTTCCATCTGCTTGGTCTTGTGAGCTGGAAGAAAGAAAAATGAGCAATAAGTGACTCTTTAACAAAATGCAGTTTGTTAAAGAACTATAAGACAGATGCAATAGACATTGTTACCAAGACAATGAGGCAGATCTAGATTGTAGGATTTACACTGCTGTAGTCCTAAGCTGTGATCCTGCCAAATTTGTAATGGTATGTTGGTCATGGTGGGTGCTTAAAGAATTCCTTGGCATTAAATCTTTCAGACCGTTGCACTTTTATTCATTCTTGAAGAGCTGAACTGTGATGCAGAGGATCTGGTTCCAGTGTGGGAAATGTTTCAAAGACCTTTTGAATCAGGGTAGGTGGGTAAAATGCAATTCTTAGCTGGCAGTCACAACTCTCTCATCTTTTGTTTTGGAGTCTGGAGTGCATATGTTCTGTGAGTCTTTGAAGATTCACAGAAGATATCTCTCCATGCTTTTCCTTACCTCTCTATATTTCACAACTCTCAAAGACATTCACTTTCAAGGAGCTGAACTATAATTTCCCATTGTTCCAAATGTTGGGCATACTTCCTAGACCAATGCTTATATCCTCACAGTTTACATTCTGTATGTTTTCTCAATGTAGGAAATGAGACCCCATAATCCTAAGAGTCTTGGAGAAACTCTGAATTGCAGTCTGAGCCATTCTGACAGCCATGTAAAGGATGCCCTGAAAATTGGCAGTGCAGCTGCAGTGCATCTGTCAATGATGGAGAGACTAGGTGAAAGCATTAAAAATCATGTTAATATATAGCACCAGAGCTGTCATACATTCATTCCTTGTCACCAGTGCATTGTATCTGAAGAGTTGTATCAGTCAAAAGGTTAGCTTTGTTTGTCTCTCTCCAATGATGCTGCCAGACTACTGAGTTTCTCCAGAACCCCCTGCTGATTTTGTTGTATATTAAATATAACAACCTTTAGAATGCTAGAAATTGAATTTTTTGGCCTAAATGCAGAAACAACAATAGACTATCAGCTTTCTCTGGACATTGCCAAAGGCATGTCAAGAGACAATGGAGGGGCAGTGCATTTCTCAGAGGAAAGACTGCCACGTGACTTGCACACACCATCTACAAATGTAGATTAAAACCACCTTACAGCTCTTACATAAAGTTAGACAGATTGACATGAGGTGAAGAGCATCGCACTTGTGAGGTTGAGTGGATGTTGGGGGCAGGAAGAACAATTAAGAGACTCAGTCAAGAGTTTATCAATTATCCAACAATGTTCAGCTAACCACTGGGTCTGACACTACCAGAGTATTCTGGATCAGCAGAAGAAAAAGGACAGGCTTATATCAAAAGTCCCAAAGGCAGTGAACTCCTCTGTAATGAAAATGGAAGAATCAGACTTTGGCCCTAAGCGCTATAACATTTCATGTTTTGAGCACATGATAGTGCATGCTCCATGACAGAAGCCGCCTGGAGGACAGGCTTATACAGAACAGTCTTTGGTATGGCCCGCACAAGCTTCACAACCTCAAGGACAACTGTCACAGGCATCTAAAACGATGAGGGATGGGAATAACCAAGCTTCCTCAAGCTCTGTTAGGATAAAAACATATAGAAATAAGAGAAAGAAGACATGGAAGTGGCCTTGGTGGCAAAGATGTAATCCCTCAAGCTCCTACTCCTATTACACAGAATATATGACAGTGAGCCAGTTCATTCTGTTGCTTATGCTTCACTTGAGCCTCCATCTGACTTTCCTCAGCTAAAACTATCAAGGTAAGCCTCGATTCCCTTCACAATCACGGTTATCAGTTTCTCTTAAATTGATCTAAACTATTCGCTTCAACCACTCCATGTGGTAGTTCTCAGCACGCTGTCAGAACTCTTAAGATTTTTTTTCTCATTTGCCTTTGGATTCTTGATGATCTCATACTGATGGTCTTTTACACAAAGGGAAACATTCTTTCTCTATCCACTATATCAAAACCTTATATTGTTTTAAGTTGCTTTATTAGATAAATCCTCAGCCTTTTGTTACTCAAAAGAAAGAGAGAACCATACTTGATATTGATAAACACGCATATCTAGTATCATCCTCGTAAATCTGCTCTGGCCCCTCTCTAGTGCCCCATTATTTTTTAACTTTTTATATATTTTTAACTAGAACTATATACTATTCTAAGTGTAGTGTGTCCAATGTTTAACATAACATTTTTACTTTCCAATTCAATGTTAGTGTCGCATGGAAAACTTTTATTTCAATGAGGTATACATTGTTGGCACATGAAGTTGACTCTCGCCCATTCAACACTGACCGTCAGGAGCTGAGAAAAAAACAGAAGTTGCTGGAAAAGCTCAGCCGGTCTAGCGGCATCTGTGAAAAGAAAAGTCAGAGTTAACGTTTTTGAGTGTTCTCAGCATTCTCAGGAAGTGTCGACAGTGTTTACATGGTTGCAATAAGACTTAATTTCAAATCAAATTTTGAATTTCACTATTGGAAATGGGTTGACATCCCATATCCCAGAACATTAGATTGGGACTTTGGGCTATTAGTCCAGTAACGTTTCCACTGCAGCATCATGTCCTCCTCACGACACTGTCATGGTCACTATCATTGGTAATCTATCATGTTATCTTTTAACAGAGATGAAGTAAAGTTCAAACAGCAGATGACAACACCAATAGCTGACATTAAGATGTATATTCCTAGTGCAACTAACAGATTTTTACAGCTCTGTAATCACAGCTTTACTACTGTTTAACATGCTCTTTAATGAGAATCCGTATTGTCCAAACAACATGCAGAGGATGGTAAATAAGCACAACCTCAGCACAAAAGCTTCTTGTTTTTAAAATAATACGTGGTAAATTTTAAGGGTGGGTCTTTTCAATTGGCTTACTGCAGCCTCTGCCTAAAGTATTACCAGTACTCCAGTTCATCTATTCCTCTTGAAATTGGTATTTCATGCACTTCCACAGAAACTGCTGTTTAAATTACTCAATATCTGTAATTTCTCTTCACCAAAGTGGATATTTGCATTCTATGAAAGGTTAACTTTGCACATTTATTTGGTAAAAGGTCAGCAATTTGTCACAAATTAACTGTTTAGCTTTCCTATTATTTCCTCATAGCAGCTAAGCGACCACACTAATATGGGTCATTTAATTCTAAATGTTGCTCTTCTATGGCTAATTCTCCCCAATGCAGTGTAATTTCTAGTGAAGAAAAATTATTCTGGAGAGGAAGATTATTCTGCAGGGTGGATGGGGTGGAATCTACAAAATCTAATTCGCCCTGTTACATGTGGTCATGATTGAAAACGATTAAGTTTAATATATGCACAGTCTTATTGATCATTCTGCTGAGCAATACATAATGTCATTTTCTACTCATAAAAATTCTACTGGAATAGAATTGTACCTTTAACATTCCTCTCGCACAATGAAGCATGGCCTTTATTATGCTTTAATTCATTTTTAAACAAGTAAGCCATGCTTGGAATAAATCAATTAAGCCAAGACTTGCAGTCAAACCTAATTACAAAATCTTGGATTTCTTGTCATTTTACTGATGTTTGAGTTTGCGTCCTGTTTGGAATGCAGAAAATAACAAAGGTCAGGGAACTGTCATGAGTGCTTTGCAATATGACCATGAGTGATAACAAGATTAAGTTGCAATCCCATGCCTACAACAATCTAATTCTGTTTTGGCTTGCAGAAAAAGAGAGAAGAAACAAAAGAAAGTAGCAGAGTAAATAATTTTTAACCCATGCACATTGACGATTCAGACCAATTTGGATTAAAGATGTGAAACTCCCTGGCTCATCCATTCCTCTCCAACTTAGATCAGCAAAAACATCAAAGATTGAAGCAGGAGTAGGCAGTTTCGTTCTTGAATATGATCATGGCTGGTTACTCATCTCTAGTCTCCTGTTTCAGCTTTCTCCCTATACCCTTTGATCCCTTTAGCCTTAAGAACTTTATCAATGACCTTCTTGAAAACATTCAATCTTTTGGCCTCAACCTCTTTCTGTGGCAAAGGATTCCATAGGTTCACCACTTTGGATGAAGGAGTTTCTCCTCATCTTTGTGCTAAATGGCCTACCTCATAGCAGTAGACTGTGAGCCAATGTGTATTTTGCTCACGTTTTTCTTAATACAAGTAAGTGTTAAAATCTGTTTTTGAACAATTAATACATAAAAAAAGACTCTAGTGATTACAGTAAATCAATTATTATTTGATTTACCAAAATCTACGTTCAACATAATGCCCTTAAGAGACACCAGAAATTCATTGAACTATATGCCAGAAGGAAAATAGAACACAAATTATCATGGGTGTAATATAATGAAAGGTAGAATTACACCAGTAGAATTACCTCTAGTAAAATCTAATACATATCAAGCTATTAGACTATAATATTTGCAGTGTAATGTAAGGTTAGCTAACTCTGTTATTATAGTGGCAGGACTGCTTAATCAATGATAGAAAACGTGAGCTTCAAAAAGAGGTTTGCCCAAGTGTTTTTTTAAAGTTCTGTGCTAACTTTATCCTCTCCCTTTCTGTAGCTGTGTTGTATGCAGGACTAAATGTTCACAGACATTGGCATGTTTTCAGAAACTTCCAAGTGGTTACTGATCATGTGAAAGCCAAGATTGGCACATGAAGGGCCAAATGGCCTATTTTTGTGATATACCATTCTATAATGCGAACAGCCCCATCACTGTGTCAGGCTTCATTAGAAAGGTTGATCATCTTAATAGATGATCACTAAGACACATCAAGTTTCAGCAGTAGACAGTGGGGAGCAGAAGTTTTGGCTGATTTTATACCCATAGACAGCCTGATGTTAATTGCGGTAACTATTGCCTCAACTGGATACTACATAAAATGTTATTCACTAAACCTGTCTGCTGTTATTTCAAACAACCTTCCATTTCTTCCCAAAATGGTAACATGATGCAATAATCCAGCTAAACATCATTCCATGAAAAGCAAGAGACCCAACAGTGATAAATTATTTTAACGAGGAGCTGCTGTTGGACTGGAGTAGATAAAGTCAGAAGTCACATGACACCAAATTATAGTCCAACAGGGTTTATTTGAAATCAACAAGCTTTCGGAACATAACCTCTTTGTTAGGCGAAAGCTTGTGATTTCAGGTAAACCTGTTGGATCTTAATCTGGTGCCATGTGACTTCTGAAATTATTTTAAAATCTTTTAGCATCATGGCATCATTGTAGAATGGACACAAAAATTGTATTGGTTAGTCATTTAGACTGCTATATGAACATTTAAAATGTAACAGTAAGGGTAAAGTCACTGTAGTCTTGTCAGAACGTAAAGCTGCCTTCCCATTTAAAAAGTGATGGCTGGTGGTGCTTTAACCTGAGGGTCACCATGCCTCAGGCAAGGGATGGGGGCAAGAAAGAGAGACCTCAAGGTAACCTCAGCTGGTGTAGGGAATTGAACCCTTGCTGTTGGTATCACTCTACATTGCAAACTAGCTGTCCAGCCAACTGAGCTTGTCTCTATGAACAGAGAATGAACAATAGAAAATGGAGATGTGCAGATACCAAGTTGTCACATCAACCCAATGTATAACCAGGCATAAGCAAGCTGCAAGAAAGCTAAACAAACTGATACGCAAATAATGATTAATTTACTTCAAGTGCTTCCAGGAAACAAGAACTGCCTACTTTGTTTCCTTTTGGAGTTATTATTATGCCCAGACTCATAGAATGGTCAAAAGGCAGACATTATTTTTTGAAATACTCGAGGATGAATCATTTTCAGAAAAAATTATTTTGCAAATTGATGCACAACAAGGATGTATCACGTCAGCCATAACATGATAAAATATCTGGATGATTCAGATTAACTGGGTCACAGTTAATTTGTCGCTTGCTCTATCCTTTACACCCAGACTGTAAATCAGTATTAAATTGCAGTCATTCACCTCTGGCTGAATAAAAAGTCAACGTTATCACAGCTCCCACCCAGATCTAAATGGATGATGTATGAAAAAGAGCATTTGCTGCCTTTACAATTTGCACAAAATGCTAACACTTTCCTTTTAGGTGGTTTTACAGCTTTGCTTGCAATCAGAAACAAAGGAAATACATTGTCCTGCGAATTGTTGGACACAAGGTTCACTGAAGAGTGATAATTCATCAAGATTCAATCAGCAATAACTCATTGCTAATGTTAATTTTGGGATGTGAATTGATTCTCACGGTTCATCATGTACTCTGTGAACATATCCTTGCATAACAACTGAAGGTGAAAGTATTGGAAGCGAACATGCTGCTAATTTTAAGCACAAACTGTTATGCCTGTAGACTAAGTCCTATCGCAAACTTTTTCTCACAGCGACATTTGATCTGAAATATGAGATAGTTTGTGAACATTATGTAATCAAATGAGGTGCTGAGTTATCCCATGAACATGCAAGTCTCGTATAAGCTACAATAACAAACGATGTGAAGTGAGTAATAGCTATTTGCGCTGCACAGATTGAAATACTGTTCAAAGAGGCATGGCCACTAAATTCAATTGATTTATGGATTACTTTGAAATCCCTTGTTTGCATTAATTTAAAATTAATAAAATATTGTGTGCACCACATGCAAGGTGTCTTTTGATAATATCTGTAGAAAGTTGAATAACTTTTTAAAAAACTTTTCAGGGACTACCCTGGCCAAGAGGGAAGGGAAATAAGCTGCAACCAAGCCTTTGCTTCTGCCATTTTGCGGTTAACTGTTATTTAGAAGCAGAGGATCATCCATTGGCTTAAGTTGATCTTTCCATTGAACATGTCTATCCATGCCTATTCTAAGTTTTGTGCTGCATAGCTGAAGCAGAGAGTTCAGCAGCATGCATGATTAAACCTGAATTCTAGCAGTCCCACAATCCAACATCGTGGGAGCCAGTGTTCTAAATAATTATGATAGCACTTGTGTGATGAATAAATGGATGAGTTTAAGTACCAGCTTCATTTTAATTATGTGTGGTAGTTTTTTTTGCTGTTTTCTGCAACTCTGCTGGATCTCTGTCATATATATCTACTATATTCAAAGTTATTTCTGAAAAAATATTTAATCATTGTGGATTAGGAAACTTTGTTCTACCAATATCCCCAAATTCCTTCAAAGGAAATGCTTTTTGTGGCGTCACTAACTACACAACTGCATCTGTTTTCATCTGCTAATGCTCATGTACACACACATTCAAATGATACATAGGATTACCAAACATAATGAAAAACAGTTTTGTTCATAGGCAGTCAGCACTTTGACTATTAAAATACACGAAAGTGCAAAAACTATAACATCATTTATCTACAAGCGTGATTGGGAACTGGAGACAATGGCTTTGACTATTCATTGCCAGATCCCATTGGAGCATTTACAGGGCCCTGCGGTTTGTGCCAAAACTACTCACTACTTTAGGATCATTCTGAGTGAAAGGATAACCCAGATTTCTTTTTTTTTCCTTCACTGGTAGCCAATATTGTAAATTTACCTCCTCCATTCTCAACTCCAACAGTGAGTTTAAACTTCATCTCAGGCTCCCTTCTGCACTATTATTTTCCTCAATGACATCACTCCCTTTGCAAACTTATCTTCTCACTGAGATGATCCCTCTGTTTTCACAATCTTATTCCAATTAAACCACCGATTTATATTTTCAGTACTCTCCTCAAGAATTATCCCCTTCTCCTTCAAATCATTCATCACAATCCCGCTCCTCTAAAAGTGACACATCAGCCCAATCAGCTTTTGGTCCATAGCTCAGATCACAACCATTCTGACCAAAGTCACAAAGATTAACTAAGTGTTCTTATTCTTATCAACCCATTTGGAGCGTTTGGCATAGTTCTGTGTTCTGCTTTTTATATTGCTTACAGGTTAAGCAAATGCCTCAATTTTCACATTTTCCTCCTCGATTTCAAATCCCTTGAAAACTCAATACTCTCTATCTTGACAGTTCCCTTGCATGACTTTCTAAGATCTTTACCCTGCACCAACATTGGCCTCTTGATATCTGAGGCGACCAGTGGTGGAGAAATGATAACCAGAAATGTTCAAGTTTTGTTCTATAACGCACTGGTGAAGAATTGTGGGATGTTGAACTTGCTGCTTGATGCTGACTTTCTCATGGAGAGAAGACCTGTGTGAGAAAGGCAGTGGTAATGGGAGATTTTAAAAAAGTAGCAAAAAGAAACCCTTCAAAGTCGTTCTATCTGCTAAACTGTGACATGACAGAAAAACTGGTAGGAGATCAATGGGTATTTCCTTGGTGTCCCTTATGGTTGTCCAAGTAGTTTAAAAGAAGAGACATTGCAACAACTGATGACTCTGATTAAGAAATTCACTTTTAATGTATTTAACATATAAATGAATGAATTAATTAGAATAGGCTGGGTAGACAATGTGTTGTTGCCATATAATTTGGAAGCTGATGGATGCTATTGTGATCCAGGGTGACCATTAGTGCAGTGAATCTGCTTGAGAAACTGCTTGATGAGCTAGATTCCAAGCTTAGGACACGACAACACAACAGGCATAGGAGAGGTAATAAAGTGTGAAGCTGGATGAACACACCAGGCCAAGCAGCATCTCAGGAACACAAAAGCTTCCCAGGCCCCAAGATGACTTTTCATATTAAGCAGAGGTTCACCTGCACATCTGCCAATGTGGTATACTGCATCCATTGTACCCGGTGTGGCTTCCTCTACATTGGGGAAACCAAGCGGAGGCTTGGAGACCACTTTGCAGAACACCTCTGCTCAGTTCGCAATAAACAACTGCACCTCTCAGTCGCAAACCATTTGCACTCCCCCTCCCATTCTTTAGATGACACGTCCATCATGGGCCTCCTGCAGTGCCACAATGATGCCACCCGAAGGTTGCAGGAACAGCAACTCATATTCCGCTTGGGAACCCTGCAGCCCAATGGCATCAATGTGTACTTCACCAGCTTCAAAATCTCCTCCTCCCCCACCGCATCCCAAAACCAGCCTTGTCCCCTCCCCCCACTGCACCACACAACCAGCCCAGCTCTTCCCCTCCCCCCACTGCATCCCAAAACCAGTCCAACCTGTCTCTGCCTCCCTAACCTGTTCTTCCTCTCACCCATCCCTTCCTCCCACCCCAAGCCGCACCTCCATCTCCTACCTACTAACCTCATCCCACCTCCTTGACCTGTCCATCTTCCCTGGACTGACCTATCCCCTCCCTACCACCCCATCTATACTCTCCTCTCCACCTATCTTCTTTT
The DNA here is from genome assembly GCF_030684315.1 of Stegostoma tigrinum. NCBI lineage: Eukaryota > Metazoa > Chordata > Chondrichthyes > Orectolobiformes > Stegostomatidae > Stegostoma > Stegostoma tigrinum. The sequence continues at coordinate 15,359,719 of NC_081367.1, read as the reverse complement.
CTCTCCATCTTCGGTCCACCTCCCCCTCTCTCCCTATTTATTCCAGAACCGTCACCCCATCCCCCACTCTGATGAAGGGTCTAGGCCCAAAACAACAGCTTTTGTGTTCCTGAGATGCTGCTTGGCCTGCTGTGTTCATCCACTTCACACTTTATTATCTTGGATTCTCTAGCAACTGCAGTTCCCATTATCACAGGCATAGGAGAGGTATCTAGATATTGCGTTTCAGGAGGCAGCCACCCCTTAAATAAATTACATCATATCTGTGGTTAGAGACAGAGAATGGAATTACGAATGAGGTAGTGGGGAGGTGAAGTCAAGAACCAGGTGTCATAGTTTAAGGAGGGGATAATTCTTTCAGGACTAAGATGATGAGAAAGTTTTTCACGAAGAGACTGGCGAACCTGTGGAATTCACTGCCACAGAAAGTGGTTGATGCTGAAGCATTACGTGTTTTCAAACAGAGAGGCAGAGCAAGCTTGAGGGGTCAAAAGCCCTGTGCCTGCTCCTATCTTCCATGTTTCTATTTCCATATGTAAGAATGGAGACTGTCAATCTTGTGGTTAAAGTTGAGGGTAAATGCTTAAGAAATGTTTGGAAGGAAAGCTAAGTTCGTGTGCATGGTTTCAGCCTTAATATTAAGTCAGTGCAAAATTTTAAGATTGTCTTAACCTATAGGAAGTGGTTGTTTTTATTATTTAACGAGCGACTATTTTTGGTAAATATTTGTTTCTCTGGAACTTCAAAAAGGAACTGTACCTTACAATTTAAAACAAAAAAATGAATTTCAAACAGATTGCTACTCTCCCTTTATCTTCACCTTTGAAAGCATTGATTTGATGTTCCCACCCACGGCTTCAAAGCCCTTCATCCAATCTCAGCTCCTCGATGTGACGTGTCCTAACAGCTAACATTTACTCTTTGAAGAAGTACAGAAAAAGAAGACTGTGTATCCATACTCTACGGACCCTTATCCATCACAGTGCACTTTGTGTGACAGCAGTGCCTCTAGGGTATTACGACAAGTGATTATGGATGATGGTGGTAGAACATCCCTGGTGGCCATCTGATTTTATTCCGACATGCCTTCTTACTTGTCTGTCCATACCATCCATCTGTCATTGCTGCCCTTTGACACATCAACAGTGAATCATCACGTCTTGCTATGATGTGCATGATGCAACAGGCAACAGGCAAGATCTCCCTCGGGTTCTTCTGCTCTTTATGAAGACGAAACAATAAAAATGTTGCAAAGCTTTTTAAAACCACTACCCAGATCAGTTTATTCATGGGGTAGCACAAAAGCTTTTCTGCATGTAATATGCCAGGTTTTAAATGGAACATTGAGCCTGATGCCTCAAAGAATAGCCTTTATCACACACAAAATTAATGTTGGCTTTAACTATTTGGAAGATTGCATATTCCGGTATTCTCATGTTCATATTTCAGCTAGCGGCCAGCCAATTTGTGCTTTCATAAACGTTCCATCCACTTTAGATGAACAAGGTAAAAGTGTATGAACACAAGAAATAGGACAGGAGTAGGCATTTAGCCCTTCAAGCCCTTCTTGGCATTTAATAAGATCATGGCCAATCTTTCCAATTGTTCTTTGTGACAGTTGTTTTCTTGCTGGTGTTTGTTATTTTCTTCTCATCTGTGATCCAAAGTAACACATGAAGGACCATGCTGGTTGACCTGAAGATTGCAGCTTCAAAGTGGGGTTTCGACATACCACTCTCCAAAATTGTCAGAGCAACTTCTCAGAACAAATCCTTTCACAAAAACATGAAAGTAAGCAGCTGTAATACTTCAGAGATAATGGGAACTGCAGATGCTGGAGAATCCAAGATAATAAAATGTGAGGCTGGATGAACACAGCAGGCCAAGCAGCATCTCAGGAGCACAAAAGCTGACGTTTCGGGCCTAGACCCTTCATCAGAGAGGGGGATGGGGAGAGGGAACTGGAATAAATAGGGAGAGAGGGGGAGGCGGACTGAAGATGGAGAGAAAACAAGATAGGTAGAGAGGAGAGTATAGGTGGGGTGGTAGGGAGGGGATAGGTCAGTCCAAGGAAGACGGACAGGTCAAGGATGTGGGATGAGGTTAGTAGGTAGGAAATGGAGGTGCGGCTTGAGGTGGGAGGAAGGGATGGGTGAGAGGAAGAACGGGTTAGGAATGCAGAGACAGGCTCGGCTGGTTTTGGGATGCAGTGGGGGGAGGGGGCGAACTGGGCTGGTTTTGTGGTGCAGTGGGGGGAGGGGACGAACTGGGCTGGTTTTGGGATGCAGTGGGGCAGGAGGAGATTTTGAAGCTGGTGAAGTACACATTGATACCATTGGACTGCAGGGTTCCCAAGCGGAATATGATTTGCTGTTCCTGCAACCGTCGGTTGGCATCATTGTGGCACTGCAGGAGGCCCATGATGGACATGTTGTCTAAAGAATGGGAGGGGACTTGAAATGGTTCGCGACTGGAAAGTGCAGTTGTTTATTGCAAACCGAGCGGAGGTGTTCTGCAAAGCGGTCCCCAAGCCTCCGCTTGGTTTCCCCAATGTGGAGGAAGGGTGGCCTCATTGTGGCACTGCAGGAGCCCCATGACAGACATGTTGTCTGAGGAATGGGAGGGGGAGTTGAAATGGATCACTAAAATGAATCCTTCTTCTAGGGCCGCATCTTGCCCCCCGCAGTGGTCGAGAACGCCCTTGACCGCGTCTCCCGCATTTCCCGTAACACATCCCTCACACAACACCCTCACCACAACCGCCCCCAGAGGATCCGCCTCATTCTCACATACCACCCCACCAACCTCCGGATACAACGTATCATCCTCCAACACTTCCGCCATCTACAATCCGACCCCACCACCCACGCTATTTTTCCATCCCCACCCTTGTCTGCCTTCCGGAGAGACCACTCTCTCCGTGACTCCCTTGTCCGCTCCACACTCTCCTCCAACCCCACCATGCCCGGCACCTTCCCCTGCAACCGCAGGAAGTGCTACACTTGCCCCCACACCTCCTCCCTCAGCCCCATCCCAGGCCCCAAGATGACCTTCCACATCAAGCAGATGTTCACCTGCACATCTGCCAATGTGGTATATCGTATCCATTGCACCCGGTGTGGCTTCCTCTTCATTAGGGAAACCAAGCGGAGGCTTGGGGGCCACTTTGCAGAACACCTCCTCTCGGTTCGCAACAAACAACTGCACCTCCCAGTCGCGAACCATTTCAACTCCCCCTCCCATTCCTCAGACGATATGTCCATCATAGGCCTCCTGCAGTGCCACAAAGATGCCACCCGAAGGTTGCAGGAACAGCAACTCATATTCCGCTTGGGAACCCTGCAGCCCAATGGCATCAATGTGTACTTCACAAGTTTCAAAATCTCCCCTTCCCCCACTGCATCCCAAAACCAGCCCAGTTCTTCCCCTCCTCCCCCCACTGCATCACAAAACCAGCCCAGCTCTTCCCCTCCCCCCACTGCATCACAAAGCCAGCCCAGCCTGTCTCTGCATCCCTAACCTGTTCTCCCTCTCACCCATCCCTTCCTCCCACCCCAAGCCGCACCTCCATTTCCGACCTACTAACCTCATCCCACCTCCTTGACCCGTCCATCTTCCTTGGACTGACCCATCCCCTCCCTACCTCCTCACCTATACTCTCCTCTCCACCTATCTTCTTTTCTCTCCATCTTCGGTCCACCTCCCCCTCTCTCCCTATTTATTCCAGAACCGTCACCCCATCCCCCACTCTGATGAAGGGTCTAGGCCCAAAACGTCTGCTTTTGTGTTCCTGAGATGCTGCTTGGCCTGCTGTGTTCATCCAGCTCCACACTCTGTTAGCTGTAATACTTCAGTTGTTATTGGCACTTTTCCCAGTTATCTTTTTAATCCCCTCAATGACCTCAGTTTTCTCATCTTGCTTTACTGACGAGTTCCAGGAGCCCTGGGAAACCTATGGAGTCAGTGTCATGATCCCTGAAATTGAGAGATTAACATATTGAAATTGACTACCTGCTGCTGCAGCTCTCACCTAGTTCTTAAAATACAGTAGTTAATGGCAGAAGCTAATAGAAGGAAACTGCTTTCCCATCATGCTGACATTTTTCACGCTTCTCACAGGCACCTCTAAACACAAGTGGTACTGTAGCTTCAGAGATAATGGGAACTGCAGATGCTGGAGATTCCAAGATAATAAAATGTGAGGCTGGATGAACACAGCAGGCCAAGCAGCATCTCTGATGAAGGGTCTAGGCCCGAAACGTCAGCTTTTGTGCTCCTCTCTGATGAAGGGTCTAGGCCCGAAACGTCAGCTTTTGTGCTCCTGAGATGCTGCTTGGCCTGCTGTGTTCATCCAGCCTCACATTTTATTATCTTGGTACTGTAGCTTGACAATCGGCACATTGCTTATCTCTTTTCTTCTATGCATAAGTTGAAGAAGCTAATACTCTAAACCAGTGTGCACATATTGAAACAAATGAAGATAAATGATTTAACATCAGCTGGAGTGATTGCACAAGAAATTAGCCTTGCTAGAATCATGAATTGCACACTTCTTTGTCTATGCAGCACCTTGTTTTGCCAGTTTATAATTTCCAATGTGAGGAACCCTGTAATGATCATACTCTTTGACCTTGGGATCAATGCTCCACAATTATTTATCTGCCGGTTCGTCAGAGAAGATGTCGGTAAGGCCTTAATTATTTCTTCAATCTGCTATCATTCCTGACACCTCTGATGGAACTTCCTCTATGTCATTATATACCTGTACTTTAATCTGATCTTTTCTTTTCCAGATCAAGGCACTTTCCTTTATAGTCAGGAGACATGACCCAGGTCTGTTATGTGCAAGCAGACAGCATGGTCAATCAAAACTGAATTAAAACCTACAGCACTAAGCTTTTGCTGTCTCCCAGTCCATCTGATATCTGTTGTGTCATAACGGACCTTCGCATATCTCACAACGCCCAAACATAACAATAAATCCATTTAAAAATTCTACTTGTTGCATTCCAAAGACCAAGAATAAAAGAAACACAGTATTTCATGCACTTTTCAATTGGCTTGCATATCTGAATCAGGACCAAAATGTTCATGTGTTATAAAGCAGACATTACTGAAGTAATATGCCTCCTTCCTATTCCTATCAAACATTCTCTGCACCTTGCAATGTAACCATATCACCTTGCATCTCACAGCTGCCTCATGACAGCAATGGTCAGGCTGCATCCATCAGAAATCTAATACAAGAACTTGTCAGGAGGCAGTGGAGAGAGATGAAATTGATGTCAAAAAATTAAATTTAATTTCACTCACTGTATCAACAGCAGCTCAAAATATCTAAATGTTTAAATTGGATTTGCAGCAAATATATAGATACATATCTAACTCAGTCACAACTCTGTTAGAACATAGAACATAGAACATAGAACAGTACAGCACAGAACAGGCCCTTCAGCCCACAATGTTGTGCCGACCATTGATCCTCATGTATGCACCCTCAAATTTCTGTGACCATATGCATGTCCAGCAGTCTCTTAAATGACCCCAATGACCTTGCTTCCACAACTGCTGCTGGCAACGCATTCCATGCTCTCACAACTCTCTGCGTAAAGAACCTGCCTCTGACATCCCCTCTATACTTTCCACCAACCAGCTTAAAACTATGACCCCTCGTGCTAGCCATTTCTGCCCTGGGAAATAGTCTCTGGCTATCGACTCTATCTATGCCTCTCATTATCTTGTATACCTCAATTAGGTCCCCTCTCCTCCTCCTTTTCTCCAATGAAAAGAGACCGAGCTCAGTCAACCTCTCTTCATAAGATAAGCCCTCCAGTCCAGGCAGCATCCTGGTAAACCTCCTCTGAACCCTCTCCAAAGCATCCACATCTTTCCTATAATAGGGCGCCCAGAACTGGACGCAGTATTCCAAGTGCGGTCTAACCAAAGTTTTATAGAGCTGCAACAAGATCTCACGACTCTTAAACTCAATCCCCCTGTTAATGAAAGCCAAAACACCATATGCTTTCTTAACAACCCTGTTCACTTGGGTGGCCATTTTAAGGGATCTATGTATCTGCACACCAAGATCCCTCTGTTCCTCCACGCTGCCAAGAATCCTATCCTTAATCCTGTACTCAGCTTTCAAATTCGACCTTCCAAAATGCATCACCTCGCATTTATCCAGGTTGAACTCCATCTGCCACCTCTCAGCCCATCTCTGCATCCTGTCAATGTCCCGCTGCAGCCTACAACAGCCCTCTACACTGTCAACGACACCTCCGACCTTTGTGTCGTCTGCAAACTTGCTGACCCATCCTTCAATTCCCTCGTCCAAGTCATTAATAAAAATTACAAACAGTAGAGGCCCAAGGACAGAGCCCTGTGGAACCCCACTCACCACTGACTTCCAGGCAGAATATTTTCCTTCTACTACCACTCGCTGTCTTCTGTTGGCCAGCCAATTCTGTATCCAAGCAGCTAAGTTCCCCTGTATCCCATTCCTCCTGACCTTCTGAATGAGCCTTCCATGGGGAACCTTATCAAATGCCTTACTGAAGTCCATATACACCACATCCACAGCTTGACCCTCATCAACCTTACTAGTCACATCCTCAAAAAACTCGATAAGGTTTGTAAGGCATGACCTACCCCTCACAAAGCCGTGTTGACTGTATTTGATCAAGCCATGCTCTTCCAGATGGTCATAAATCTTATCCCTCAGAATCCTTTCTAACACCTTGCAGACGACAGACGTGAGACTTACCGGTCTATAATTGCCGGGGATTTCCCTATTTCCTTTCTTGAAGAGAGGAATTACATTTGCCTCTCTCCAGTCCTCAGGTACGACTCCAGTGGAGAGCGAGGATGCAAAGATCTTCGCAAGTGGCGAAGCAATTGCATTTCTCGCTTCCCAAAGCAGCCGAGGACAAATCTGATCCGGGCCTGGCGACTTGTCAATCTTAATGTTTGACAAAATTTTCAGTACATCAGCTTCCTCTATCTCTATCCATTCCAGCATGCACACCTGCTCTTCAAAGGTTTCATTCACTACACAGGTCGTTTCTTTCGTAAAGACAGAAGCAAAAAACTCATTTAGGGCTTCCCCTACCTCCTCAGGCTCCACACACAAGTTCCCTATGCTATCCCTGATCAGCCCTACTCTTTCTTTGACCATTCTCTTATTCCTCACGTAAGTGTAAAATGCCTTTGTGTTTTCCCGGATTCCTTCTGCCAAGCCTTTCTCGTGCCCCCTCCTGGCTCTCCTCAGACCATTTTTGAGCTCCTTCCTTGCCTGCATGTAATCCTCTCTAGCTGAACTTGACCCTAGCTTCCTCCACCTTATGTAAGCTACCTTCTTCCTTTTCACTAGAAGCTCCACCGCTCTCGTCATCCAAGGTTCCTTTATCTTACCCCGTCTTGCCTGTCTCAGAGGGACATATTTACTCATCACTCCCAACAACTGTTCCTTAAACAATCTCCACATGTCTATAGTTCCCTTACCATGGAACAACTGCTCCCAGTCCATGCTTCCTAACTCGTGTCTAATCGCATCATAGTTTCCTCTTCCCCAATTAAATATCCTCCCATTCTGCCTAATCCTCTCCTTCTCCATAGCTATGTAGAATGAGAGAGTGTTATGGTCACTATCACCAAAATGCTCTCCCACCACAAGATCTGATACCTGCCCCGGCTCGTTTCCGAGCACCAAGTCTAGAATGGCCTCTCCCCTCGTCGGCCTGTCAACGTACTGCGTTAGGAAACCCTCCTGAACACACCTTACAAAAACAGCTCCATTCAAATCTTCTGCTCGAAGGAGGTTCCAATCAATATTAGGAAAGTTAAAGTCACCCATTACAACAACCCTACTGCGTCCACACTTTTCCAAAATCTGTCGACCTATGCTTTCTACAATCTCCCTGCTGCTATTGGGGGGCCTGTAGTAAACCCCTAACGAGGTGACTACTCCCTTGCTGCTCCTAATTTCCACCCATACTGACTCAGTAGGCAGATCTTCCTCGACAATGGAAGCTTCTGTAGCTGTGATACCCTCTCTGATTAGTAGTGCTACACCCCCTCCTCTTTTTCCCCCCTCCCAATTCTTTTTAAATGTTCTAAACCCTGGAATATCCAGCAACCATTCCAGCCCATGAGAAACCCATGTCTCTGTTATGGCCACAACATCATAGCACCAGGTACTGATCCATGCTCTAAGTTCATCACTTTTATTCCTGATACTCCTTGCATTAAAGCAAACACACTTTAACCGATCCCTTGGTTCCTTCCCAGGAAAATCCTTCCCACTAGCTGGTCTACCTCTTGCTACTGCCTCACCTGCATCAACGCTCACCTCTGGTATACAGCTCAGGTTCCCACCCCCCTGCCATACTAGTTTAAACCCTCTCGAACTACTCGAGCAAACCTTCCACCCAGGACATTGGTCCCCTTCCAGTTCAGATGCAACCCGTCCTTCTTGTACAGGTCCCACCTTCCCCAGAAGGCATCCCAATTATCAACATATCTGAAACCCTCCCTCCTACACCAGCTGCGTAGCCACGTGTTCAGCTGCGCCCGCTCCCTGTTCCTCACCTCGCTATCTCGTGGCACCGGTAGTAAACCAGAGAACACTACTCTGTTCGTCCTGCTCTGCAGCTTCCATCCTAAATCCCTGAAATCACTTTTTATATCCTCAAACCTATTTCTGGCTATATCATTTGTGCCAATATGTAACACGATTTCTGGCTGTTCACCCTCCCCTTTCAGAACTTTATACACCCGATCGGAGACGTCCCGGACCCTGGCACCAGGGAGGCAACATACCTTCCGGGAATCCCGATCTTGCCCACAAAATCTCCTGTCGATTCCCCTAACTATCGAGTCCCCTACCACGAGTACTTTTCTATTCTGCCCCCTTCCCTTCTTTGCCACAGTGTCAGGCTCAGTGCCAGAGAACTGACTACTATGGCTTTCCTCTGGTAGGTCAACCCCCCCAGCAGTATCCAAAACGGTATACTTATTGCTGAGGGGAATGCCCACAGGGGATCTCTGCACTGTCTGTCTGTCCCCTTTCCTCCCCCTAACTGTGACCCATCTATCCTCGTCCTGAGCCTTAGGAGTGACCAACTCCCGGTAACTCCTCTCAATTACCCCCTCTGCCTCCCGAATGATCCGTAGTTCATCCAGCTCCAGCTCCATTTCCCTAACACGCCTTGCTGATATATATGGTCACTGCTTTCCTTCCCGGCTGCCCCTCTGGTCCTCGTCACTTCCTCTGATGTTCCCGCTCCTTCTCTGAAAGAGGAAAAAAAAACACCGCTGCCCGCTACCGGTAAGTAATTTTAAAAATAAACTGCTTTACCTTAGCTGTAGCAATTGAAGATACCATTCCAAGATGATAGAGGTCACATCCAAATATTTGAAGCCTTCTGTACATTCTTCCTACATTTTACACTTTTATACATTTCATAGAGCATTTAAAATATATAAAACTATTATTGCTGTGCAAATTGTATACATGTGTAAAGAAATCTTCAAGATTTTATGGTTGCAGTCTATGGTATCAGGGAATGTTGCAACGAGAATACTTAGGAATAATTACCGTTAAATTTACGGAAGTGGAATTATGATATGTGAAAAGATTGACCAAATAATGTTTAAACCTAATTATATTCATAGTGTATTTCTATTCGGAATTCTGGTTGGCCACAGTGACCATAGAATTGTAGAATCCCTACAGTGTGAAAAAAGGCCATTTGGGCCATCAAAGAGCATCCCACCCAGTCTCCAGCCAATTCCTGTAAACTCACACTTTCCATAGCTGATTTCCCCAAGCCCGCACGTTCACAGATGCTACAGGGCAATTTAACATGGCCAATCCACCTAAATTGCACTTTTTTGAATGATGATGCTGATGGTGGAAGCACACTTTGCTGGCTTACAGGCATAGGTTTAAATTTGTGACGGTGAATGGACTTGGCTGTGTTTTGGATTTCTACTCCTGGAAAACAGTGATGTAGATCTACTGTTACAAACTGTGATGCAGTAGACATAGCTGAATGTAAAATGCCCAAGTGTCTATTATCACTTGTTTAATTCATCCTGTTTCATTCAAATTTTTTTAAGCACGCAACTGACAGCAGGTTTCACCTTATCATTAATCTTAGGGATAACCAAGGGTAAAGTGCTTTGCTTCATCTCCAATAAAGGCAAAGTGAAGGAAACAATTGTGATCACACTTTTGCACTGCTTAAAGCAAACCCACAAAGTCAAACAGAAATTCCTCAGTGCTTAAAACTAAGATTTTCAGGACCCTGTCAATAATCAAATGTGCACTTAAGAATTGAGACTGTAATGACCTTACATTAGTAGCAAACTTCGAGTTGTTGGTCAATATTCAGAAAATTCCTTTTCCTTGGCTGTCTTGTCTGGAAGTATTATTGGAAAATAATTCAAAAAGTCATAGACCACTTTCTTCGCTTTGAGAAGCAGGTCTGTTCCCCAAAATGTCTTTGGGAGCATTGTCCTTTTGTTGAATAAACTGTAACTAAACTCAAAATTTCTTATTGTATGAGTAAGTTGGAAATAGGCTAAAATGAGTTTTTCTTGAAACTCTTTATATGCAGCTACAGGACAAAGAAGAGATCATGGTGAGCGACAGGTCTTCTTCATTCTATCCATCTGTGCTTCTGCCCAGGGCGCTACACTTACATCATTGTTAAATCTCAGTCTCAGTAACTTACATTTTAAACTATACTTCTACACAACACTCCAATAGTCATGAAGTGAACAAACATGAGCACGTCTTTTAGGTTTCAATGTTGACTTTTTGACTTCAGTGCCCCTTCTTCAGAAATGTTTTGAAGAATGGCCAGACCCTGCCATACCCTTTCCAGCATTTTCAGTCCTTCAATTTACTTCAAGCTTTAATGCTTGATTGTCAAGCGTTTCACCTGGAATAGGCTGTTGCATTACTGCACTTTCAAGCATTATGAAAGGAAAAAAGGCTTGTATTCATAGGCTGTATTTTATAATCACCATGTAGTCCCTTGAACATTTTTTATGTAAGGAATGGTATACAAAAAAGACCCACAAGCAGCAAATGAGTTAATGAGCAAACTATCTAAGTTCTTCCTGTGATGTCAGTGGAGGGATAAATGTTGAACTGAGGAGAACTCCCCTGATTTTCGTCAAGAGTGATGTGAAACATTAAACATCCACACAAAACAGCTGGCAGTGGAGCAGTCACTGGAGATCTCCTGTTGTGTGACTCTGGTTTGTGAGATCAGGTCACTGGATTGAAGTTTGAACTTAAAACCTTGTAATTTCAAGATGTGAATACTGCCACTGAGCCACAGCTGAGACCTAAACGAGTTGCTAAGAATATACTCTTCACACACCAAAGAACCTAGTTAACCATTTCTCGTGATCAAAGAGTGATAATGATGGATGTGAAGGAGGATTCAATAGCATCAAAGAGATGAAATACAATGTACAACAACTACAGCGGATAGTAAATGAAAAGTATGTTTTCAAAGGTGACCGGGGTGCATTCAACAACCTGAAGAAGGAAACCTAATGGATTCCAAGTTACTTTCATCAGTAGAAAAGCAGAAGAAAAGGAAATGAGAACTGAGTCCTCTGCACTACTATTTCCACTTTAAAATAATGGATAAGCAAGTAGACAATCGATTTTTAAAATGTATTTTCTAAAACATGAAAAAAATAAATGAATAAGCAAGCATGATTAACAAAGTGAACCCAGCACCAAAATTCACTTCAAAAAGGAAGCAAAGCAGAACTGATGAAATAACATAAAATTACAGACAACGTAATGATTTCAGGATTTCACGTAAATAGAAACTGTTATTAGCTCTATGATGTATAGCAGTAATCTTGAGATGTGAAGCACAGTCGAGAGCTACAATTCAAAATGGAATGATAATCAACTAAAAGACAATGCATCTAGCCAGGAACTGCATTTGATTTGATAATAAATGTTGGACGGATAAGTTGGTTCATGGAACATAAGATAACTTTATTGAAGTTTTATCTTAACCTATTCCATCAACATGAAACACAATAAGATCTTGTAATTTATGAAGCAGGAATCTGACAAAGCCCAGTAACAACACAACAGCTTGACTTGCTGTCACTATTAAGCTAAACTGAAAGGTCCTAAATTAAGTGAAATGAAATAACTGCACTGTGACTGGTATCCATCACCAAGTCACCCTTTATTTACTTGTGCACAGTACACTGGCTATGGCCAGCCAGCTCAGAGTCAGTCCCCTAAACTGAGGGGATTCTGAATTTTCTGTTAATATGGGTAAGCCAAGGCTCTTCTTGATTAGCCTGGTCTAACAACCCCAATCAAAGATTTATTAGTCAACAAGGTCCACCTGGTTCCAATCACTACATTGAATGACCCTAAAAAACTGATGCAAAGATTGTAATGCATGATTCAGCAAAGCATATTTGCTTACAAAGGCAGCCAAGTTGGAAACTTCAAGATGACTGTTTAATGTTCTGATTTCTGCATGCAGCCAGCACTTTTTGTACTTATCATTGATTACATACGAAATACAATGCTGTCAGTTGCTAATATTGCTTAAAATTAGCCTGTGTCCAGTAATGGGAAGGTGCTTTGTGGCTGCTGGAAGTGCTACAATAATTTAGAATTGTACCATCCAACAACGTTGACCAAGGAAGAGTTTACGCCAAGGTTTTCTGACGCTGAATTGGAAGGTGGGAATTTTTCATAAGCTGGCAGGAAGGGAAACCGCAAACATTGAAAATAGCACTCCGTATGGCATGTCAGTCATCTGACACCATTGGGATGTATGGATGTTTCCAAAGTGGTTGAGAGGGGCTGTGAACATACTGTCTGCAGTTAATTGGCCATTAAGCACTTTGACCAGTTTGTTGTTGGGCTAGGGTGGGACAGGATACACAACATTAAACTGAAAGAGTTTGGTGCATGCTAATACGTAGCTATCAGACGCATTGTGGAAACCATCAGGTAATGTTGAAGAAAAGATTCAGACCTAAGTGCTATTATTTCATGAACAAAAACAGGAGTTGATGGAAAGGTTCAGCAGGTCTGGCAGCACTTGCGAAGAAAAATCAGAGTTAATGTTTCGGGTCCAGTGACCCTTCATTAACTGATATGTTACTTTTCACTGAAGCGAAACAGCCCACTCTCAAGTGTCATCCCCTCCTCCACTCTGCAAATTGGCAATCAGATCCTTTATGGCTTCAGTCTTTCTTTGAGGACTATGCTCAGCAGGCATTTCCTTTGTTGTGGCAGTGCTCAGTGCCACCAAGTGAAAATGCTAAGCTTGCTGCCCATCTAATTAAGACATTGACTTGTGAAGATAGTGTCACAAGAGCAAAATATTGAGTCACCACCCTCAGATTGAAAATCATACCTCAAAATCTTGGTTGAAGTGGAGGATTGGTCGACCAATGTCCTGCATCCATAGAACCATTGTGGGGGCATAGGCATGGGGAATTTAGGTTGCCCTCTGGTATCTTGCTAATCTTGCAGTGGCAAGAGATAGCTTCAAGGGTCATTGCCAGAAATAAAGGTTTGAGAACATTGATGCCATGCAAGAAGGGCATGAATGACCTCACACAAGTAGTCAAGGTCAATGAATGCTTCCTCAATTGTCATATCATACTAACATTTCTTATTTGTTCATAGGATTGGATATTGATAGCTGGTAGAGCACTTATTGCCCATCGCTAACTGCCCTAGTGGGATATGAATGGTCCAATACCACCAGGAGGAACTGATATCTTCAGGACACTCCAAGCTTCTATGAAGGATGTTAGAGGATTTTGACTCCATGCTGGAGAAGGAATGGCAATACAGCTCTAATCAGAACAGTGTGTACCTTGGAGGCAATTTGCAGGTGGTGGCACTACCATGCATCTGCTGCCCTTGGCCTTCTAGTTGGTAGATATTGTGCGCTTGGTAGGCATTATTGAAGGAGCCTTGATGAGTTACTGCAGTGCATCTTGTAGATGGTTCACACTTATGCCCCTCTGTGTCAATGGTGGAGTGACTTAGTGAAGAAGGCAACAGATAAAATGCCAAAAAGTAGGTCATTTTCTCCTGGCTGCTGTTAAGATTTTTGAATGTTGTTGGAGTTACGTTGTATTCCTGAAATAAAGTCATAGTTATAGAGTCATACAACATAGAAACAGACTTTAGCAAAACTGAAAGACACTTAGACATTTCAGAATTACTAGCTTCTGACCTGCTTTGGAACTGTAGTGTTTAGATGGCTGGTCTAGCTCAGCTTCCATTCAGAGGCAAACATGGAATGTTGATAGTTGGGGATTCAGCAATTATAAAGGTATTGAATAGAATCATAGAGTCATACAGCATGGAAATACACCCTTTGGCCCAACATTTCCATGTTGACCAGGTTTCCAAATCTGAACAAATCCCATTTGCTTTCATTTGGCCCATATCCCTTCAAACCTTTCCTATCCATGTACCATCCAAATGTCTTTTAAATTGAAATTATACCCGCCTCTACCACATACTCTGGCAGTTTGTTTCACATATGTACCATCCTCTTGGTCCCTTTAAAATCTTTCCCCTGTCACCTCAAACCAATGGCCTCCAGTTTTGGACTCCCCTACCCTGGGAAAAACACCTTGACCATTCACCCTATCCATGCCCATCAATTTTATAAGCCTCTATAAGGTCACCCCTCAGCCTCCGATGCTCCAAGGTTAAAAGTCCCAGCCTATCCATCCTTTCCTTATAACTGAAACTTTCCAGTCTTGGTAACATCCTTGTAAATCTTTTTGCACCCTTTCAAATTTAATAACATTTTTCTGAGAGCAAGGTGACCAGAACTGTATGCAGTATTACAAATGTGACCTCACTAATATCTTGTACAGCCCTAACATGACATCCAAACTCATATACTCAATGTTCTGACCAATGAAGACAAGGGTACAAAATGCCTTTTTCATCATCCTGTCTACCTGTGACATCACTTTCAAGGAACTATATGTCTGCATCCCTGGGCCTCTTTGTTCAACAATACTCCCCAAGGCCCGATTATTAATTGTATAAGTGCTGTCCTCACTTGTCTTACCATAATGCAACACCTCACATTTATCTAAATTAAACTCCATCTGCCAATCCTTGGCCCACTGGCCCAATCGACACAAGCCCAATTGTACGCCTAGGTAAGCTTCTTCACTGTCCACGATGCCACCAGTTTTGGTGTCATCTGCAAACTTACTAAACATGCCTCCTATATTCTCATCCAAATCATTTATATAAATGACAAACAACAGTGGGCTCGTGGCACAACAGGCCACGTGCATCCAGTCTGAACAACAACCCCTCTATCACCACCCTAAGTTTCTTATCATTAAGTGAACTTCATATCCATTTAGTTAGCTGTCCCTGGGGCCCACATGACCTGCTCACCCACCAACAACTTCAATCTTTCAGAATTCATACTGACATTCATACCCTACCCCCACATCCTCATACACACTGTTACCAGTTTCCCCCTAAACACACCTAACACACACTTTTCCTGAGCAAGCTGAGTCTGGAAGACTCAGAAACAACTGCATACGGTTAGTAATTTGACAACACGTGGCGGATTATGACAGATTCCAGAACAGCCCAAATATAATCCTCTTCCCTTCAAGAATAACACATTGGCTGAAGTCTGTTTATGTCTTCAGGAAAGCCATATCTGCAAAGAATATGTTGATTTTCCCTTTTTCTGAAATATATTTCTGTGTGTGTGTGTGTGTGTGTGTGTGTGTGTGTGTGTGTGTGTGTGTGTGTGTGTGTGCGCGTGCGTCAGGATATTTAGAGTGACAAACCTCTTATGTATCTATACTATTTCATGTGTATGTTATCCATTGTCATCAAATACATTATGCTTGATAATAAACAGATAATTGTGCTTATTCCATTGCCTGGTTTATAGATCTTGGTGAACAAACATGATTTGGAAAAGAAATTTAATTGGTGGTCATAGCTATTGGAAATGCTACTTTTATTTTATGTTGTGGAATAGTTGAATTGGAGCTAGAGTGCTGTCCTCCAGCCTTGGTCATAACAGTATCTATCCGCCGAGTGCTGCAGAAATTATACCCAATCACTCTTGGGAATTTTCATATTCGATATGTCTCCCTTACCATCCAACCACATGGCCAACTCAGATCCAGAGACGCATAGAAGAATCTGTCAGTGGCAGCACTCGCTATTCCTGATGATAAGATGCTATCCTGAAGATCTCAATGTTGAAAAGCAAGAAGCTGTGATCCAATCAACAGAAACCCACAACTGTAGATCAGGTTAAAATTTTGCTACCCCCATGTCCAATTTCAAACAATGCTGAGCAATCAAATTTGCAAATTGCCTGGTGGCAATGCTCCACTGTCATTCCCACACATGTGATATCAAGTAGCAGGTGAGCACACTAGGCATGTAAAGTCAATATTCCCACAAGTTTCCTGATTGTAAGTCATTTTGTCTTCTCTCAGATCAGTCTTACAACACAGAAGTGACGGGGGAGGTGAAGAGAGATACTTATGGGGTTACAAATCACTATCATCAGTATCCATGTTGAATTAGTTGTATTTTTGGATACTTGTCATTGAGTAGCAACAATGTAGATGAAAAATAACAGGGTGCCAAGGATTGATTACTGGGGAACTCCAGAGGTAATACTCTGAGATGAGGAAGAGAACTGCAGGGGATGCTCTACCTAACATTAAGAATATCAACCAGCAAGGGCAGTGCCATTCAGGAATGACAACAATACAGAAAAATGTGAACATTGGTACAGACACCATACTAAAGACTGTAGGCAGATGCAGGAAAGTGAGGAGAATGGTATTTGATTTGATTTATTATTGTCACATGTACCTAGGTACAGTGTAAGGTTGTTTTGCATGCAGTACAGGCAGATTATAACATACTAAATACTTTCGGGTAATAGAAAAGAGCAAAGAATACAATGCTATGGCTGCAAGAAATGGTGCACAAAGAACAACATTTAAATTTAAAATTTGGAAAGTCCATTCATAAGTCTGATAACAGTCAGGAAGAAGCTGACCTTGAATCTGTTGGTACATGTGTTAAAGATTTTGTATCTTCTGCTCAATGGAAGAAGTTGGAAGAGATGACTAACCAAGACGGGAGGGGTCTTTGATTATGTTGACTGCCTTCCCGAAGTACAGATAGAATCGATGGATAAAAAGTTGGCTTGCGTGATGGACTGGGCTGTGTTCCCAACTCTTAGTAGTTTCTTGTGATACTGGGCAGACAGTTGCCATACCAAGCCATGAGTCATCCAGATAGAATGCTTTCTAACATGCATCTATAAAAACTGGTAAGACACTTTATGGGTATGCTAAATTTCTTCCTCAGGAGGCTATGGAAGAGATGTTGTGCTTTCTTGACTGTAGCATCAGGACAGATTGTTGGTGATTATCACTCCCAGGAACTTGATGGTCTTTACCATCTCCACTTCAGCATCACTGGCGTAAGTAGAACATGCCCCCCACCTTGATTTCTGAAGGTAATGACCAGCTTCTTCCTTTTGTTGATGTTGAGGGAGAGATTTGTACAGCCTCTAAGTATGTCTGTGATTGCGAAAACAGCACTGCATACTGATTAATTTTGCACATTTGCTTCACCATTATTGTTCAGAATGAAGCTGTTGTTCTATAACATTTTGGACACCTGTCCATTAATGGCAGAGATCCAAATGCTTTGGGTAATCCTAAATCCAAATTCTGAAACTCCCTTCCTACCAGCATTTTAGATGTACCTCCACTGCATGGGCTACAGCAGTTCAAAGATGTGGCTCAGCCCTACTTTCTCAAGGGCCATTAGGGATAGGCAATAAATGCTGGCCCATTCAACAATGCCCTTACTAATTATATTATCATAACACTTTCTTCAAACTGGCATGACATAATGCAGCTCAGCTTCCACTCTCCCTTGATGACTACCAAATAATTAGCTTTTGCTTGGTGTTACCTTAGCCGTGGTGCAGTACATTTGACTTGAGTAAAAGTCAATACAATGAGGACTGATGAATGGGATTGGCCAGAGGCAAGCTAATTTAGGCATCTTCTAAACCTTGGACATGGACAGCAGGGACTAATATTAATGTCTACATATGACAGGGAGGACAAGATTTGTCTGTTATCCCTTGAAAAATGCAAATGAACAAGTGCATATTCAGCAGAATTGGTGCTCGCATTTCATTAAGGCCAGTGATTTATTCAATGAAAATTCGTGCACCATCCACCATTTTGGCTATCAGTACTAGCCTTTGCTCAATGAACTTGAAGCATGCCAGGTCACTTACAAATGTGAACTATATTTGATTAAAGGATTTAACAGAATCAATAGGAAAAATCTATTCCTTCCATGTGGCAGCGTCCAGAACAAGCACATTAAACAATAAAATCACAGCCAGTTAGTTCAACAGCATTATCTGGAAACACTTATTCACATAAAGGATGAAGTCTACACACCAAAAAGTTCTGTCAGAATTTAACTGAACAATTCAAAACTAACTGCAATGCATTTGTTAGGAAAAGATATTAAGGTTTGTGGAAGAAAAGCAGATAGAGTTAAGATACAGATCAACCATGATCTAATTGAAGGGAGGTATAAGCTTGGGAGATAAATGAGCTGCTTCTGTTCTGATATAAAAAGGCACCAATGTCTTTATGATGCTCTTAATGACTTAAGAAATTGAATTAATAATAACATGTTTAAAAAAAGGCTTATACTAACATATTGCACAGCTCATATATTTGTATATGTGTTCCATAATTGTACACATATATTAATATATGCACATGTCTCTTACACACAGGCTGTTGTTGACATTAGATTTATAAAACCTTTCATATCTGTTTCAATGCACTTTCTCCAGCCCTTAATCCCTGCTATCAATCAGCAACAAGTTTGCAACGACCTTTCAACAATGGTACAAGGACAGTTCAGATCTGCACTGCAGCACATTTGTTTTATCTGCAATTTCCAATAGAAAATGGATTGCTGATTGGCACTTAAAGCCCACAGTCCCCTGGACGACTAAGATTAGAGTTGCTGGGTTCATCCGTCACGAGCCAAGTGCCACTTCAAATCATAGCAATTTTGTTTTCCCACTGAAAAACAATCTCATCTGCTTGCATGAGGTATCACAGGGAAAACTTGAATAACCACAAAGTGAAGAAACATTATCACTGACCAAGACAGAGAGGACATTTTTCCAGTAATAATGATTGTTGTGTTCCTGAGTCTTGTTCATCTATTTTGCTCTGGATGATAAGTTTCTGTCAACAACAAATTGTATTTATATAGCAACCTTACTTAATTCCAATGCACTTAAGAGGAACCTTATCAAAAGATGTTCAACTTGGAGAAGAAAATGTTATCTCATCTAAATTTCTCTCATTCCTACTGTAATGTGAATTGGAACAGGGTCTCTGACAGCCAGCAACTTGTAGTTCAAACTTCTCACATTTGCCCATGACCCCACTTTCACCTGATCTCCCACAGAAAGAAACACTAATACTCCATCAGGAAATTTGATAGTTTTGAGTAACAAATACATTGATGCTTTTGGAATTCCAGGTGTACAATTTGTTCAGTTTACCAGAGTTCACTTTTGATCTCCGTTACCAACAGGGAAGCCCAGGGGCATCTCCCACCTTTTCCATATCTGAGTGAAAATATATTTCTCTGAAGTAAAGCCTAACTAGATACTTGGCTCAGTGTTTCTGTCAATCCATACCTTCTGTCTGAGTTTCTTAATGTCAATCTTCGCTCAGTTTCACAATTTGCCCTTCATTACATAATGGCATGCAGCATTTATTCTACAATGTCACATTCTTTGTTTGCTTCCTAATGTTATATTTTGTTGAAACAGTTAAAGATGAAGACACATGTTTCTTTCATTTCCGTTATATTTCCATTATTGTCTACCATTATAAACAATGTTATCTAAAAGATGCTAGATGAAACTTCTTCAATTTTTTTTACTCTAACTCTTTCTGTCCAAAAGCTGTTATCACTTCCTTTGAAAGACATCAATTCATTCCCATTTTCTCGCACTTCCTACATGAATTATTATCTGATTACTTCTTTTGTGGTATTTTAACACCAGGCCTCCTTTTGAGACGATATACAAAAGTCAGCCCTCACACTCTATTGCTTAGTGTTTGATGATTATCCTGTTCAGTCTTTGAAATATTCTACTATTTCTACCTCATAGACCTAGTGAAAAATACAATAAATAAATAACTGCAATAAGTAAATAACTGCATCTGCTAGTATTCAGCAGAGCCATGAGATCTGGCTGTTGCCCTGTATATGGGTAATGTATCGTCACCTCACATCAGTCACTGTTAACCCTTGTCAGGGCCACTGTAATCCTACGAAATGTACTCATGCACAAACTATGAAAGGTGACAAAGAAATGGCAAATCTTCTTGGGGTCACAGTGTAATTACCACTCTGAGAAATCCAGACAACAAAATGTATTTTTAATATCCCAGATGGATGTTCAATTATCAGTGGTATGGCTTGGTTCAACGTGTTAGGCTTGAGGTTGAGATTTGGGATTTGGTTAGACAATCATGACCCATTGCTTCCCAGCATGACCTCTGACATCTGTGAATGGTGATGTGATACTAAACTCTTTATAAACATAATATAAACACTGGGGAGAGCTCTTAAAATGGATTTTCACAAAACCTTCTATAATATTATTTTTCAAACAGAGGTTACCTCAATTGCATTGGAGTAGTTTACTATCAGATAGGGAACAAAAAAAAGTACTTGGAAAATTAGGTTCTTTCATCGAAAAGCAGAAACAGCTCTGTAAATAATTAATAATTAATAATTACCCACTTCTCTGACAAGGTTTTCATCTTAATCTTTTAAGTGTTTCTTCAAACTGATTCAACATATTGGCACAGTATGCAGAAATGAATTTCTGCAATAATAACATAATATTTATAGACATTTTGATTCAGAGATGAACGTTCTTAGAGGTCGTATGTGATGGTAACTCTTCATTAGTGCTGATCACTGAGGCTGCTTGGGCCCAAGGCCATCCATAATAGATCTAGTGCAGATCTCATACTCCGCAGGTGAGAGATTAACTTTCAGGCTGAAAATCCAGAATTGAGGAAGTAAGGGGCTGAAGCTCAAGAGTTTGATGCATACCATTCAACTTAAAAAAAAACAACTTTCAGAAAGTATTATTATTAAACACAAGGTTGATTCTGCAGTTCAATCAAATAGCCACAAAGGTAAAGCCATCATAGCCCTACCATATGAGAGGGCTGCACTTTCATTAGAAAGAGATGGTTGGCAATGGTTTTAACCTGAGTGTCACCACATCTCAGGCGAAGGAAGGTGATGCAAAGAAGACTCCTCGTGGTGACCTCAGCCAGTGTGGGAAATAATAGCTACAATGTGCAGCACTAATATACCCTCATTGCCAAGTCGACAGTCAGCACCTGGAAATGAAGCTTTAGAAAAGATAGGAATGCTTTTCTCACGCTGATAGAATGTTAGGTTGCTCTTATCAAAGTTTATGCTTAATTCTATGTACAGACAGAAGAATTATGTACATTTTCCTCCTGCCTCCAGTTTCGTATCACAAAAGACTATCATAAAATCATAAGTTAAGGTGAAACTGCAGCAATAAGCCTTGCTCACATAATTGTTACCAGTACTAGAGGCACAATCTATTGTAGTATGTGTTTTCATGGGGAAATTGTAAACATGTATTTTATATCTATCAATGTGATATTAATATATACCATGATAACTTTCTCTTATTTTTTGCAAAACCTTCCCCTCCATTGCCAAGAGATTTTCAGTCAATTTGTGATTAACCAGCAACTTGAGATATCATTTTATTATATCCTGCATCACTGATCAATATTCAAGAATCGGGTATAATTGGAAGAGTGACAAATCTAATAATGTGAAAAACATATCAAATATAAACTTAGCTTCTTGCTGTTGTTGATCAATCCATTGGTCCCAGCTGGTTGGCAGCCAAATACAATAGAATTAGATAGCTGGAGTGCACACCAATGAATAAACACAAGATAGGTTATTGATTTCAGCTATCTATTCTGTAGTAACTCCACAAAGAATGGTACCCCTTCACCAACTCACACTTTATTTACATGTGCATCATGCTTGACACTGGTCTGGCTCCTTCAGAGCCAGCTCACAGAGTGAATAGAACTTCTGACACTCCTGTTTCTCTCTATCAATAAGGGCTCCTTGAGTAAACCAGGTTAACAGCCCCTTTTAGGAAACTCATATTCTATGAGGTCCACTTGGCTGATCTTGTTAAAATTACTACAATTTGTTGTGCTATATTGATTAGAACCCAAGCTGTTTTGGAGCAGAATATAAGATTGAAAGCTTACGTATGCCGATCTTTTACTCCTCAGCATCTGGATTGGTGATTTCGGCTGAGGATTTGAAGCAGGTTAGCTGCATTGTTCCTTCCTCCCTTTAGTCAGAATCCATAGTATTGGGTCTCATGGAACAGTTAACTGTAGAAATTACAAATAACCAAACCAGATACATCTGATGCCCGCTTTGTACGTACACAACCGGGTGAGCATCAAATCAATCAATTATACAATACACAGCACAGAAGTAAACGGGTATTAGATCATTGCATCAATTTCCAGACACTACTATTTTGGCTGGAATAGCAGAAATTGAAAGAAAACAAAAACATTTTAACACAAATTACTGTGCAAAAGCATTTTGCATAATATTTTTGTGTAATTGTGCTTGGAAATTCCAATGTCTGATAGGCTAAATGTCTCTGTATAAGTTTTGATTTGATTTGATTTGATTTGATTTTTTTTAATGTAGCATGTACTGAGGTACAGTGAAGTGTGTTGTCTTATGTGTGTTACAGGCAGATCGTACAACGCATGTGCATCAGGGTAACATAACTGAGTGCAGAATACAATGTTACTGCTGCTGAGAAGATGCAGAGAGAGATCAACATTAATATTAAAGGGGTTCATTTAGAAGTCTGATAGAAGTGGGGAAGAAGTTGTTCTTGAATCTGTTCAGATGTGTATACAAATTTTATTTCTCCTGCTTGACCGAAGAGGGTGGAAGAGAGTATAACTGGCGTGGGAGGATTCTTTGGTTACATTGGTTGCATTCCCAATGCAGTGGGGAGTATAGACAAAGTCAATTATTGGGGGCTGGCTTGTGTGATGGACTGGGCTATGCCCACAACTTTCCATAGTTTCTTTCGATTTTGCAAGCGCGGTTGGTATACCAGGCCGCGATACATCCAGAGAGGACCCTTTCTTTGGTGCATCTATAAAAATTTGTAGGAGTCTTTGGGAACAGGCCAAATTTCCTTAGCCTCCTGAGGAAGTGGAAGTATTGCTGTGTTATCTTGACCATAATGTCAATGTGGGTAGACAGAATAGATTGTTGGTGATTGTCACTCCCAGGAACTTGATGCTGTTGACCATCTCCACCTCAGCACCATCGATACCAAAAGGGACACGCCTCCTATCTGCTGCCTGAAGTCAATGACCAGCCCTTTTTGCTGACTTTCCACCATACCATTAAGCATTCTATCTCAATCTCTTTCCTATATTCTGCTGCATCATTGTTTGAGATCTGACCTACAGTGGTGATGTTGTCAACAAACTTGGAAATGGAGTTAGACTTGTGCGGAATTTGGTCACACAGTCATGAAGTTATAAGGAGGCTGAGTATGCAGCCTTGTGGGGCACCAGTGTGGAGGATTATCATGGAGGAGGTGTTGACTCCTGTCCTTACTTAAATTTCTAGTTGGCTTTGGAATTCTATCTCAACCATTTCATTTCAAGTAACAAGGTGTAGAGCTGGATGAACACAGCAGGCCAAGGAGCATCAGAGGAACAGGAAAGCTGACATTTCAGGTTGAGATCCTTCTTGAGAAAAATCTGAAGGTTTTCTGAAGCAGGGTGTTGACCTGAAACGTCAGCTTTCCTGCTCCTCTAATGTTGCTTGCCCTGCTGTGTTCATCCAGCTCTACACCTGGTTATCTCAGATTCTCCAGAATCAGCAGTTCCTACTATCTCTGTAACCATTTCGTTTCAGTTTTTTTTATTCTGCCTATTGATGCTTGAATGTTTTGATCCCACTGAAGACCAACAATGTGTTCCCAAGCATCTGGCATTAGAAATTAACAACGCATTGTTTGTGTTATATGGCTGCAGATACATTTATTAAAAACTGCTAGCCACAATTTTGTTCCAAACAGAAGTTGAAATCTATCGCTGACAGTTAGTATTTGACTGTTGACAACAATATTTATTAGTCAGTGTCCAACAATCCACTAACTATTTTATACTGTAGTCAAATTCTATTTGACTATTTTACACCACCTTTCAGTGACAACAGTGATGCCTTTAGTTTATTCAAAGGGACATCATGTCACCATGCTACATTTGTTTTTTTTTGGTGCTTGTCGAATGCATAGATAAGGCACATTTTTTTGCTGTAGACTTGACAGGGTAGGCTGAAAGCTGATGTACTGACAAAATATATCCTACTGTCACCCTGGGGGTAGATAGATAATGTGGTTTCTTTGTGTATATTTTTGCTTTTTGTGTTTCTTCTCTCCTTATGTCAGTAAGGTCATAGCCAAAGGGTGTGTATGAATTCCCAATCGCATGTATCTATCCTTCTTTTTAACAGGAAGCCATTAGTGTGTCAAATAAAAGATTGTAAAAGCTTCACAGGTTGCTATTTGTGATTTTAGAAACCAGCTGTTGAAGATATGACAAGATACTGCCAGTGTGCGATGATAATCCCAACTCCCCATCAGGCAGGAACAAAAGCTTGGTTCACTAGCATTGGCACGATCACATTTCCATTTCATTGAGAGTGTGTGTACAATGGCCATCTGAACTCCAATGTGTGTGCCATATACCAAACCATACATCTAACAGGCAAGTTCATCCATTAAGTCAATTCTTCTGCAGAAATCTATCATTCCACCTTGTACTGCTTTGAGATGTCTTTTGAATGATGAGGGCTCACATTCATGTGGGGGCTCTGTGATGCAGTGGTAGTGTCTCTACCTCTGGACTACCCTACGTTCAAAAGTCCCACTTGTTCTAGAGATGCATAATAATGTCTCTGAATTGTTAATGATGACAGCAAGGAGAGGTTGGGCTCAGCTTGGGATGTAAAAGCTAAGTATGGGGTCATTTGATGCAATTAATAGTTTAAAACTTGCCTGAACAACCATTTTATTTAATTACATCAGATCCATCTGAAGCGTCCTTTTTTTAAATGGAAACTTCCAGAGGGTCTCAGGTGTAGTGGAATTGTCCAGAGGAATGTAATTAATTCTATGTAATTTAAGGTGAAATTCCCAGGTAACTTCTTTGTAGTCTGCTACTATGGGAATACTGCACAGTCTCCATGCGAATTCAAATCTAATTTGGTACAGTGACTACCTGACCAGCAGAAAATTTGCACAATGCTCTCTCGAAGCTGTGTGACCCCATGGCTACATGGCTGGTTGAAAGGATGGCACACATTGCTTGTTGTGTGGTCATTTTGACCTCCAGTTCCAGAAATCACTGCCATGCACCACTCTTGAAGATCCACACAGTCCCAGGAAAAAAAAAATCAGGGAATGTGGCTTAAGAATGGTTACATAATCCACAAAGTTACAGCTAATCAAACAGGACAACACATACCACATGGACCATCAGAAAAGCTGAAACCTTCACTTTCATCCAATTGACATGTTCTAAACGAGTTGGACAATGTGGACTAAATGCCAAGATTAATACGGGTGCAATTATAAATATTATTCCTTTATACATCTTATACAAGATGTACTCAGGAAACAGACATACTGTGGCGTAGATCACACACAAATTGAGTCTGACATCTCATGCTTTGGCTTTAAATGTCAATACAGAGCTTCAGAGTGGAAATCTTTTTTACATAATTCAAACAGGTGGACCAGATAATATGTCTATCAGCAGACATCAAACTTATTATTACAGTAAGATAACAAATCTGTCATTTGCAACACCAAAAATTGTAGACCCCCATATCAATTTCAGCCAAACAGAGCAGGTTCTGTAGACCATGGCAGATGATAACTGGATGCAACAGCTCAAGAAGATCCTCATCATTTATGATTATCATGAATGGATTCATCAGGTCCCCAGCTATTTAGCCCTTTTTAGTAATACAGGGATGAACTAGGATCTAGGATGTAATTTTAAGGGTAAATAAATAGTTGGTCATTCACATATTGGTCCAGCATTAGTATGGACATTAATTGGCTCATTAGTCACATGATACTGTCAACTCCATCAACCATCAATTATCAAAAGAACCTTTCATTCTACATGAGATTCCCTCTGAGCTATAGTGCAAGACTGCCACCACAGACATGATTATATTCTGGTGGCTATTTTGCCCTTTTCAGAGCGTACTCGTATACAACTGTAACAACTATTGAAATAATGACTGCCACATTCAGTATGGCTTGGTGCGCCTCAACGAAAAAAAGTCTCTTCATTGTCCACAATACACTGGTGTACCCTTTCAATACATACAAAAATGGAGTGTTCAACATATTAACACTTCACCTGATTACCCTCAGTCAAATGGTCTCATAAAACACACTGTTCATATGTAATCATTAACCATTAAATCTAAAGTGACTTGTTGAGGCTTTTGGGCAGCAGCATTAAATCTACGTGTCAGTCCTTTCAGTACTGGTTTACCCTCACCATCAGCTTTTAGGTTTGCGACATACACCCACGTAGTTCTTCCTACTCTCATTGCATGTGGATAATTAGAAAGAAGGGAGAAATGATATACACTATGACCGAGTATGCAGAGAGTTATCCCTACTTAACCACTACAAAGCTTGTCAAATTTGTGACTTTCATACAAACACATGAATTTGTGGACTGGCACGATATCATTCAGTCCAGCCTGGGTCATATGGCATGATAAAGAATGTTAAAGTCCTGCATGTGAAAAAAAAAATCCCACCTGCAAATTAATCATCCATCATACAGAACGATGATTTGGATCCTAAAGACTTTATGCCAGACCATAAACATGCATCTACAAAAATCTACACACATCCATCTGCAATAGTAGAACAGCATAGGGTAAAGTTACACCGCTAGGTCATGACAGTTGTATGAAGACTGTGAGGTACATCCGCTAACAAGTTTTCTGAATGTATAGAGAAAATAAATATCTTTTCGCTTTTGTACATGGACTTGTACAGGACTTGTATTCCTTAAAGGAAAAAGGGGGATGTTGTATTAAGGCATAGATTCCAGACCACATGGACATTGTAGATTTATGACATGATGTGCTGACATGTGATGTTCCAATATAGAAAGTACATGCCCTGTTCCCGGTCACATTTTCTGTGCTATGCAGTCAGTGTAGTAAGTTGCTTGGCTGTATGCCATCTACAGTCATTGCAGTAAGCACAGATTACTTGTCCAAGTCTGTGATACAGTGTCTGTGTAAATAGCCGTTGTGTAAATAAACTTTAAGATATCCGACTCAAGGAATCTGACTGTCATACATGCCATATGGGCTAACATAAAGACGCCAGTACACAAGCACCATTGCAAGTCATTACACGAATGCAAGTAAAGCTACTTTCAAGATTTTGATGAAAGCAACAACATTCAGGCCTTAATGTAATGAAAATGAAATGACAGATTTTACAGCCAAATCTACAGTGCCAATGTTACAGTCTGTAAAAATCAAAGAGTGGTCAAATAAATCAGAAAATGGTTTGAAGCTGGGAATAACGGCCGTGAAAACAATCCTAACAAGGCTGCTTGAAAAATAACTCACTCAGAGATAGTAGGAATGCTGGAGTCTGAGATAACAAGGTATGGAGCTGGAGGAACACAGCAGGCCAGGCAGCATCAGAGGGTGCCTCTGATGCTGCCTCACTTGCTTAAAAAATAAGCTCTTCCACGAACAAAGGAATGGTGGCTATTGATTCAGTGTAAAGCAAAGCTGTAAACATCTTATTTTCTATGAAAGCAGGGCAAGTAATATATCCATTCACTAATACTACCTTTAAAGTTGTTTT
This sequence comes from Stegostoma tigrinum, assembly GCF_030684315.1. NCBI lineage: Eukaryota > Metazoa > Chordata > Chondrichthyes > Orectolobiformes > Stegostomatidae > Stegostoma > Stegostoma tigrinum. The sequence continues at coordinate 15,331,541 of NC_081367.1, read as the reverse complement.
TATCTAAAGCAGCATTAAATAAACAAGTAGGTACCTATTTGGCATAGATACAGTTGTAAATTTAGTGTCATTGTGCATGGATATTAGCCTAATCTCATGAAAGCATAATTTGTGTAGTCGAACATTTGTTTGTGTCATTGTTTATTTGTATATAATTTAGTATCAGTAACATATGGAAAAGAGAGGATGGACCTTTGCTGCAATTTTCAGGCAATGAAAAAATATCCTGGTTTCAAGGTTGACTGAACGATTTAAGATTTGATCATATGCCAAAAATGGACAAATACACTCAAAAACACAAACCATCTAGTGACGTAAATGTGTGCCAGGTTCTCTCTCCAGGGACAATTTATTTTTTCATTTTATTTCAACTGCTATCTCCCCAAAGGGGCCAACATTTTCCATGATAAAACCATCTTTTCTGTGGAGAAATTTGTCGTCCTTTATATTTAGACAGACGCCTTGGCTCTCTTTGTTGCTGCTCATGGCATCATTGATTTCTTCAGAGATTTTCAAAATGCACCATATCTCATTTACATGCAACTCATATGCTCCTTTCAAAGTCCCAACCCAGGTTTCCTGTGCTGGAGACTTACAGTATTCAGCTGGTTTAAATTCTATCCTTAAAAACCTCTGGAAAAAATTCTCTGCAAGTGGCAAATTTGGTGTTGTGTGAATTTTTTGTAATCATGTCACTGCAGCTGCTTGTTTGTCTGTTTGTGCTGTCATAAGTTTCTCTAAGTTGAACAACAACACTGCAGATATGGACTTCATTTTCAATGAAGATTAAATATCTTTTCAGAAAGTATTTCAAATTATGCTAAACAAAGCCAACCTCACTCCCTTTCCTTTTTGTATGCGATTCTTGTCTTATTCTCTCTCCTCTTCAAACGATTTTCATTCTTGCTCTCAAAGTATTTGGCATGCTTACATTGACCAACCCCAAATACATTGAAGCTAATAATTAGAGGGTCTTGTTCATATTTGCAAAATTTAATTAATTTGCATGTTCTTCTTGGCTCAATATATTTTATTACAAATTATATAAGGAATAGAAACATAAAAGGTTAAAACAACAGCAGTTGTATTCGTAAGGCATCCATCACGTCTTTCAATTGTTTTCTTCCCCTCTCTAACACATAGGCAGCTTTTGAATTTAAGCTAAATACTCAATAAAAATTTTTTCCTTCTCCATCAAACTTTAGGATTATTTAAAAAATAGATTTCAACATTAACAGAATAAATGTTCTTTGAGAAATAAAAGAAACAGCCTGGCATCGCATATATTTAAAAAGTTATTGGTGGATTTTGAATAATATGATGCTGCATTTGATTTGTATATTCAAAAGGAGATCCTTCATCCTGGATAAAAGTAGATTTTTTATAAATTCATTTTTGTGGTATGTGTGCGTCACTGGCTGGCCACTATTTATTGCCCATCCTTGTTGCCCTCAAAAAGGTGATGGTGAGCTGCCTTCTTGAACCGCTGCCATCAACCTGCTGAGGGTTGACCCACAATGCCATGAGGGAGGGAATTCCAGGATATTGACCTAGCAACAGTGAAGGAACGGTGATATGTTTCCAAGAGAGGATGGTGAGTCGCTTGGAAGAGAACTAGCAGGTGGCAGTGTTCCCATGTACCTGCTGTAACTTTTAGATGGGAATGGTCATATGTTTGGAAGGTGCTGTCTGGAGACCTTTGATGAATGTCTGCAGTGCAGCTTGTAGATACTGAACATCAGCAGCAGAGGGAGAGGATGCTTGGAGACACGTGGTGGCTAGCACTGCTGCCTCACAGCACCTGGGGCCCAGGTTCGATTCCATCCTCAGATGACTGTCTATGTGGAGTTGTGGATGTTCTCCCTCTGGATGTACAGGCCAAAGATGTGCAGGTTAGGTGGATTCGCTATGTTAAATGCAGGATTACAGTAAGAGGGTAAGAGCATGGGACTGGGATTTGGGGTTCAGTTTGGACTCAATGGGCTGAATGATTTCCTTCCACTCCCTAGGGATTCTATGTGGATGTAGCGCCAATGAAGCAAGCTGTTTCCCAGCATGGTGTCAAGCTTCAAGAGGAGAACATTCCATCACACTCCTGACTTCTACCTTGTAGACTGTGGACAGGCTTGGGGGATTCAGGGGGTGAGTCACACACCGCACTATTGTTAGTCTCTGGCTTGCTCTTATCACCAGTGTGCTTATGTGACAAGTCCAGTTGAGTTTCTGGTCAGTGGTAACTGCCAGGATATTGATAGTGGAGGATTTGGTGATGATAACTACATTGAATGTCAAAGGCAGTGGTTAAAATCAAAGAATTCCTCACAGGGAGGAAACACATGCAGACACAGGGAGAATGTGCAAACTCCACGCAACAGTCACCCGAGGGTAGTTTGTATCTTATAGGTGATGGGCATAGCCTGCCACTCGGGTGGTGCAAATGTTACTTAACACTTGCCAGTCCAAGCCTGGATATTGTACAGATTTTGTTGCATTTGGGCATGGACTGCTTCAATGTCCAAGGAGTCATGAACATTGTGCAATCATCAGTGAAAATCTCCACTTCTGAACCTATGATGGAGTGAAAGTCATTGATGAAGCAGCTGAAGATGGTTGAGCTGAGAAACTTCTGCAGAGATGTCCTGGAGCTGAGATGACTGGCCTCCAACAACCATGGCCACCTCCTGTGTGTCAGGTATGGCCTCAACCACTGGAGAGCTTGCTCCCTGATAACCACTGATTCCAGTTTTCCTAGGGGTCCTTGATGCCACATTTGGTAGAATGCAGCTTTGATGTCGAGGGCTGTCACATTCACCACACCTCTGGAATTCAGCTCTATTGCCCATGTTTGAACCAAGGCTGTAATGAGGTCAGGAGCTGAGTGGCCCTGGCAGAACCCGAACTAGGTATTACTGACCTGGTTAGTGCTGAGTTAGTGCTGCTTGATAACATCTTGCATCACTTTAATGATGAGTTCTTTGAAGTAAGGCTTGTGGTAGAGGTTGTGACCTCCAAGTATGATCTTTATTGAAGGAAGTAAAAAGCGTGAAAAGACAATTAAGTGGGTAAATTTAATTAGGCTGTTTGATGTATATATTATTTTATTTGTTTATAATCATCTTGTGAATGTTAGAAACATCAGTTGAAGAGAATAGTGATGAGTGATGTTATTTTCAAAAATGTATGAACACTAATTCAAACATTTTTCATCAACAATGATAGTAAAATGTTGGTATATTCCTGTTGGTTTGAGCAGTATAAATGTTGACATAAAATATTGACACTAGAAGTAAAGTTTGAAGACAGAAAAGTTCACACGTCTTAAAAATTAAAGTCACATACATATTAATATATCCAGAGTATTAAAGGAAATATCCGTGAATAAAACACTGTGAGATAGAAAATTGTTAACATTATGCAGATGTGATAGAGATACATGGCAAGAGAGATTTGAACTGATCAACCATTGAAATTATGAAATAAATTAATCACTACAGTTATACAGGCAAAGCATGAGTGACAGGAGCTTAAACAAAATAAATTGAACCTCGGAGTAGCATCTGGAGCCCTGTACGTTTTAATAGAGGATTAATATTGAGCATAAAATTAGAATAGTCGTGTCAATCAATAAAATAAGCGACCTTACTGCCAATATTTTATGCTCATATTAATTGCATACAGTTAACAACCTGCTGAACTCCAGTTCCAGTTATTGGAAGCCATTTGTATTTCCAATGAAACTGTCAAAAGGCAAAGGTAGGACAAATGATGCCTGTGAATCTTTTCTCTTAATTCATTGACCAATGTTTTCTCTTGTACTTCAGATTGAGTAGTTTTAAAACTACACTGGAGCCTAGAAGATATACGCTCATGCTATTTTTCAATATGACATTCAGTTCATGCCTGTTTCTTTCATCGATTGGGCTGTTGCATTTTCCTCTAAATCAGTGCCAAATTTCCTGTTTTAATGTGGCGTGAACATTGATCTTGGTGAGGAGGTTCACTTGGATATGAACGAAAGGCTCTCACAAAAATAAACTCAGAAAACATTACAGGCAGCATAGAAAATGAATCTGTAAAATCTTTAATGATATAGGAGATATTGCAGAATTATGATGTCATGCATTTGTGTTTGCCTTCTCTCTAATGTCCATACAAATTATGAGTCTAATTGTTTGGTGGTGAGGGCACCACCTTGGTGTCACTGAAGTGAAATTTGATTTAGAATTTATTAAACGAACAGAGCAATTAAATCAACTCACAACACAAAGGAAGAGAACACTGGCCATTATATACGGCATTTCACAAGCTCAGAATATTTTAAAAGTGATTTAAAGTCAGCTAAGCACTTTTGAAGCACACTCATGGATGACTGTTATATGGACTGTGATGTGTTGCATGCATGGTTGTAAGGTAGGGAAACACAGCTGTCAATTTTGCACAGCAAGGTCCCATAAATATCAATGAGGTAGTGACCACATAATTTGTTTGTTTGTGTTGTTGAGTGAGGAATTGGCCTTGCTCCTGGGCTGGGGTTTTCTGCTCTTCTTGAAAATAGTGCTACAGAATCATATATGTTACGTCCAAAAGATGTCATGCTCCTTCAGGACCTCACTGAAGTGTCAGTGTAGCTTTAGCTTTCAGGTTTCTGGAATGGGACCTGAACCTCAAGATTTTCTGGCCTGGTGATAAAGGTTTCCAGAGGCACTGAAGCTAATTACAGTACCCCAATTAAATTTCCAGTTGAGATTTGCTATATCAGCACAGCTTGGGAATCAAACATGGGAGCTTCCTTGCCTGTATGGTTTCATATTATACTATAGAAAGACAATTACCAGTAGTTAAACAATAACGTTCATCATTTCCAACAGGATTACTTCCTGAAAAGATTAGAAATCTCAACCAACTAATAAACATTCTAATTTTCATTCATTTCAAATCGATTCTTGTAGTTATAACATCATCAGATGAAAATACAAGAAATACCATTCTTTTCCCTCAGCTAAATATTATTTTCCACTCTAATATTTTCACATTATTAAAGTAGCCACAATTTCTCCAACATGTCAAAGTAAAGGAAAATTGCAGTAAACTCGTGATTTACTGATTTATTTGATGGCTCTCTCAAGAAAGCATGGACATCAAATGACACATTTGGCTGTGGATTTAGGATATGAGCTTGTCTGCTTGAATCATTGTTTCATTAAATACAAGGCAAACTGCCTGTGCTACAGCTGAAAGTTAATAATGTCGATATGACTGAGGAACAGCCTCAAGTGTTACTTGAACTGCATGTAGCTCCAAGTTAATAAACAGGGCACGAAACTGCACACAAATGACCTCTGTGTTTATATTTTTAAAAATGTAACTATGCAGCAGAATTATTTGAATCTCATGTAGCCATTAATTTGCGATGCTTAGTGTAAAATATTTGGGGTGAAATTCCATTTAATTAAGAAATAGGAGAATGATCATCTTTTTGTATATTATTAACGGTCACAAGCCATAAAAATGAAACAAATATAGGGAGCCAATCTTAGGTACTGTCTTGGTTCCAGCCTTGTTAACACCTCAGCATCTTGTATTCATATATTCCCAATATGTAATCACAAGACAGTCTAACCTATCTTTCACACATTATGTTTTGATAAAGTCCCATAATAGGTAAATATCAATTGTCTTGCTACCTATCAGCATAGCTTCCTATTATAATTTTTGCGCCTCTGCTGACCTAGCTCCACTAATTTATTTCAGGTCCATGAATGATGTTTGTGAAGAATCAAGAGTGCAAATCCATCTTGAGGAGGAGGCACCCATACCGTGGAAGCCCAAGCTATCATTAGAAGATGCAGAAATGTAAGACTATATCAATTCAGAAGAGCAACACTGCTAAAGGCTGTACCTTTTCTCAAATACGGTAAGAGCTGAGAAAGTTGTCCACTAACTTGCCAGTGCTATATGTTCTCTGGGTATTTTCTGGAGCTGAGGTCAGGGCAGAAAGATGACACATAAGTGACTCAGAGTAAAGGTAAATTATTAATGGTTAACTGGAAAATTCCAGTGTGCTAGCAATGTCTCCAAAATGGTGGCCTGCTAACCGTGACTGTTTATTAAATGAGATATTTTAAAAGAAGCTCAAAGTTTGCCCTAGGCGATGCTTTTCCTGTTAATGTTAAGCTATAGCCTCTTCAGTGATAAAGGGCCTCAGATTAGCCCTTCATGTTTGAGAGCCCCCTGACTCTCCTTCATTGGCCAGTGGGCACACCTTCAGGCTATTAATCGATGAATGCAGTCACGGGTGATTGCATCCGAAATGTGCAAGGATGAGACCACCATTTTGTTCCCAAACACTGAGCCAAGCCAAAATCCTTCTCTCAAATATCTTCGCCAGGAAACTATTCGTTGCTACATTTAAAAAAACAGTCAAAAAGTGTTGCCATTTGCATTTATTCTGGCTTCATTCCACCGGTGATATTTGGCTCACCTCCTAACTCCTCAAAGCCTGTCCACCTTCGACAAGGCACAACTCAGGAGTCTGATGGAATACATACCACTTCCCTGGACGGGTGCAGCCCCAACAACACTCAAGAAGCTTGACACCATCCAGGACAAAACAGCCCGCTTGATTGGCACCACATCCACAAGCACCCACCTCCCTCCTCCCCCATGCTCAATAGCAGCAGTGTTGTACTATCTACAAGATACACTGCAGAAATTCAACAAAGATCCTCAGATAGCACCTTCCAAACCCATGACCACTTCCATCTCGATGGGCAAGGGCTGCAAGTTCAAGTTCCATCCCAAGCCACTCACTATTCTGACTTGTAAATATATCACTGTATCTTCAATATCTCTGGGTCTAAATCCTGGAATTCCCTCCATAATGGCATTATGGGTCAACCCACAGCAGGTGGACTGTAACGGTTCAAGAGGCAGCTCACCACCACCTTCTCGAGTGCAGCTAGTGTGGGCAATAGATACTGGCCAGCCAGCAAGGCCCACATCCCAGAAATGAATTTAAAAAAAATTCAGGGAGGCAATGGCCTAATGGAATTATCACTGGACTGTTAATCCAGAACCCAGGTAATGCTCTGCGACCTGGGTTCAAGTCCTGCCATGGCAGGTGGTGGAATTTGAATTCAATAAAACAAAATCTGGCATTAAAAATCTAATGATGACCATGAATCCATTGTTGATTGTCAGGAAAAACCCATCTGGTTCACTAACGTCCTTTAGGGAAGCAAACTGCTATCTTTATCTGGTCTGGCCTACGTGTAACTGCAGATCCACAACAATGTGGTTGATCCTTAACTGTCATCTGGATAATTAGGGATGGGCAATAAATGCTGGTTAGCCGGCAATGTCCTAATCCCATTAATGAATAGAGAAAAAAAGCTCAATACATTTCAATTTCTTACTGCCAACAAGCGCCAAAATGTATGTCAATATGAATGCTTTATTGAGTTGTTCGTTCCATAATCATGAGGGACGTTCAATCAGTGAAATGGAATATTTATTATAAAACAATTTCCGTCCAATAAGGAAATAATGAGTAAAATGTTCTGTACTCTCTGTATTTAATGTGAGCTGGTCTCATTTAAATATATAAACATTTTAAACCATTTAACTGCACAGATGCTAAGAAGCTGCTTTCTCTGCAGGGATAGACTCAGTCTAGGGATCATAATCAAAGGGACCAAGGATTTAGGGCTAAGATAAGGAAAGAGTCGGTAATTCTCAGGGATGAGTGCATTTCAAATTTTGATCTGCTGGAAACCATGGTTAATCAGTTATTGCACATATTTGAGACAGAGATCGATCGATTTTGTAGGAGCTTGGGGACTCAATGGATATTACTGGAGTGGATATACACCCAGCTCCTGCTCCTCTTTTTTGCATTACATTTCTTATTTAAATGGCACAAAAGCAAGGTGTAATATGCTTTGATTCCCGTAGTTTGAAATAAATGGAAGAAGAATTGGGTGGAGCAGAGGTTTAGGCTGTCACTTTGCACCTAGAAACCCTTGTGGAGTGCTTCATATGTATGAGTGCAATTGTACATGTGCAAGTGAATGTCTACTATAAACATTCAGAGCAACAAGGTTGTGATGTCAACCATGGCACCTTGCTGATTTGGTGCTGATGTGACAGTTTGGCCTTCAATACTCCAACAATTGAGTGTACAATGCAATTTTATATGGCATTGTGTGACAGATGCAGTCATAGCATTAGCCATGGGAAATATAGGGTAGGGAGGTGGGTCTAGGTGGACTTAATGGGCTGAATGTCCTGCTTCCAAACTGTAGGGATTATACTGGTGGCACGGTGACTCAGTAGTTAACACTGCTGTCCCACTGTGTCAGGAACCCGGGTTTGATTCCACCCTCGGGTGACCGTCTGTGTGGAACTTACACATTCTCCCGGTATTTGCGTGGGTTTCCTCCCACAGTCCAAAGATGTGCAGACTAGGTGGTTTGGCCATGCTAAATTGCCCGTAGTGTTCAGGGATGTGTAGATTAGATCATAAGACCATAAGACCATAAGACATAGGAGTGGAAGTAAGGCCATTCGGCCCATCGAGTCTACTCTGCCATTTAATCATGGCTGATGGGCATTTCAACTCCACTTCCCTGCACTCACCCGGTAGCCCTTGCTTCCTTGTTGGATGAAGAATTTATCGATCTCTGCCTTGAAAGCATCTAACGTCCCGGCCTTCACTGCACTCCGTGGCAATGAATTCCACAAGCCCACCACTCTCTGGCTGAAGAAATGTCTCCTTATTTCTGTTTTAAATTTACCCCCTCCAATTCTAAGGCTATGCCCACGGGTCCTAGTCTCCTCACCTAACGGAAACAACTTCCCAGCGTCCACCCTTTCTAAGCCATATAATATCTTGTAAGTTTCTATTAGATCTCCCCTCAACCTTCCAAACTCTAATGCATACAATCCCAGGACCCTTAGCCATTCATCGTACGTTAAACCTAACATTCCAGGGGTTATCCATGAATCTCTGCTGGACACGCTCCAGGGCCAGTATGTCCTTCCTGAGGTGTGGGGTCCAAAATTGGACACAGTATTCTAAATGGGGCCTAACTAGAGCTTTATAAAGTCTCAGAAACACATCACTGCTTTTATATTCCAACCCTCTTGAGGTAAACGACAACATTACATTTGCTTTCTTAATCACGGACTCTACCTGCAAGTTAACGTTTAGAGAATCCTGGACCAACACTCCCAGATCCCTTTGTACTTCGGCTTTACTAATTTTCTCACCATTTAGAAAATGGGTGGATTATAGGGGGATGGGTTTGGGTGGGGTGCTCTCAGAGTCGGTGTGTAGGAGACTATATCTGGTCAGGTTGTCTGAGGTGCAATCTTCCCATCTGATCCTCAGTTGGAGAATAATGTGTAATATTTCAGCACTATCAGAAGGACCAAATTGAATTCTAAAACCTGCCGCAGCCACTACAGCAAACTCAAAGCAAGGCAAGAATTGCATTATCACTATGAAGGGGATCATTGCCATGAATTCTGATGAGTATCACACTCCATGCCAGAGCTCGAGATATTAACAAATTCTCACAACTTCTCGCTGATTGTTGCATCAGTAAGATCACTGCTGCCCATTATTCATGGAGAGCTGACTATTTTACAGATTCCTAAAACAAAACAAAGAACTGTGGATACTGGAGATCTGAAACAGTTATAGATACTCATAGATAGATTCCCTACAGTGTGGAAAAAGGCCCTTCAACTTAACAAGTCCACACTGGCCCCCAGAGTATCCCACCCAGACCCATCCCCCTGTAACCCACCCTAACCTACATGTCCCCGAATACTATGGGCAATTTAGCATGGTCAATCCACATGGGCCTGCTCAGCTTTGGACTGCAGGAGGAACCCGAAGGAAACCCACGCAGACACAGGGAGAATGTGCAAACTCCACACATTGTTCAAGAAACAATTGTCAATGAAACAGAGACAGAATTGAAATTGTTGGAAAAGCTCTGCAGGCCTGGCAGCATCTGTAGAGAGAAATCAGAGTTAATGTTTCAGGTTTGGTGACCCTTCTTCAGAACACCTGTTGAAAAACAAATCTGGTACTATCTGTGAGAGGATCCTGTTCTGAGGAAGGGTCACTGGACTCAAAACGTTAGCATCTGTAGAGAGAAAGCTGAGTTGCCAGACTTGCTGCATTTCTCTAGCTTTTTTCTGTTTCTGTACATTATATTCTCTGTTGCGAGAGACCAGCTCGGACTGAAGCAATCATAGAGCTATGCTGGGAATCCAGGCTTCAAAAGGGGCAGGGGGCCATTGATTGTTGACAAACAATTGATTGTGGCATGTTAATTCAGCCCTGCAAAATACAAAAAGGAATTCAACGTCCTCAACATCCATGTATAACTATTGGCAGTGAATCATACAGACCAATGTCCTGTCCTCTGGCAGCAGTGATGATGCCTTCATTTTATAGCAGACTGCTGTTCATTTGAGTGACCACAGCAAACTAAAGACGGAGAGTTAGCAGCAAGCATTACTTCAGTGACCACATGATTACCGGTGCACAATCTGCGCTAAAGTGGGCAACATGCAAACGATTAATGTCATGCTACCATACAAAATAAGTTGAAGCAGGCCACTGAAACAACACTTCCACAACTGACTCTATCTGAAGGAACCCAACAGAACTCACAGAGCATGAGTTGTGACTTGTTCTACAAGTATTAAGACCTTCAATGGTCTGCAACATGCTGTACGACATCACATTCATGAGGATACACTTCTCGCCAGCTGTTATGTGCAACTTAAGAAGGGGGAAAAATATGAGGAAGATGAACAGGAGGAAGAAGATGAGAAAGGGAGGAGGGAAAATTGAGAGCCTTGTAATATCCAGATTATACATACACGTTTTGTTTGGTTGTGACGCCTGTAATGGCAACTTAATTACCCAGTTTTCAATTTTGGCCTTATTAAGTGAGCACGATACCCAATAGCACATCTCTCATGCTACCTTCTAAACAACAGTAGTGGAAATGTTCGCTGTAGGTAGGATCTTATAGTTCGTCCTGCGACTGGTAGTGTATTCAATGGCCTGCTATGCACTAAGTCAAACACTGCCAGCCAGGAGTAGAACTTTACATTGGATGTCGCCATGAGGAAATGGAAAGGAAAACTTTTGAGGGCGCATAGGTAGCACAGGCAACACTTCATTGGAAACAGAATTTCATGCATGCTTTCAATGGAACTTTATATCATAGCCTGCATCAGCAACTGTCATTGTAGTTGCTAGTAAAAGAATGAAGATGCAGAGATTACACCTCCCTGTAACATTATCATTTGCCAAACACACATTGTTGAATAATTTCTGGTCATTGTCGAAAGTGGCAACATTGCATGATGTCGCCCCTTCAAACAGTTGTTAACATTAACTTCTATTAAACAACAGGGAAAGTGGAAAAAAGAAAAGAACTTTAAGGGAAGCTACAAATTGTTTCTGCGCTGCCTGCCATTTGAGCAACAATAAACTTAGAACTAATAAATATGACTTCCTCAATTCACGTTTATTGGAAGCAGGTGCAATATGCACAGATTACATCAATAACATATAGCTGTAGGTTGAAGATTGAGAGAATCCATACAGGACCTCTATAGACTGTTGGAAGCAGCCAGTTCCACTAAAATATAGGCAGCTGTCACCTTGATGGTTACCATGACCACCCACTTCTTTAGATTGGAGCATCTTTCCAGTAGGAGACACAGTTCTGAGATGGTGTCCCAGGACATTGTCATTCAGTGGCAACACTATGCCTCACTATCTGGAAGAAGTAACATTAGGAACAATAGAATCTGGGCTACTTGTACCTTCCCCAAGCTTGAGGGGACCTTTTTCTGCAACTATTTCATGTGGACTATGTTTGGCAGCAGTTAAAACTGCAGCTGGGCTTAGGCTTGTTGATGCTTTTGTTCTTGGTCAATTTCTCAACACTTTGTACACCAACAAAAACAACCACACCAGCTTTGATTGGAACCACTGGTCACAATCCAATGTGAGGACCATCAGAAATAGAAAAACTTCTGAGGAATATGTGAAGGCAGCAGTCACATCCCCAACAAAAGATGGTTTAAGATGACCTTGGAGACAGTTGAACATGGAGGACTGTGACATGAATGGCCATGGGATGTCTGTACATTGACCATTGACATAACACACCTTACTCCAGCATTTGCAGCATATGTCATGTTGAAAAAATACAGTCAGAGATTTTTAAGTACAGTATGATTACTGAAACTCTATCCCCTCACTACACCCACCATGACATCACCCAAGAAAGGCAACATTGCATTTAGGAGCATGTTTTCACATACTTACAGATCAAGTTGAGAGGGAAGTAGATCTGTGTCCATCTGCAGTGGAAGAGGCCTTAGATTGTCTTTATTAACTGTGGCCTGTAGGTGATACCTTAAAGGTCACCTGTGATTATTTCACTTCACAGAGATGACCAATACACCATAAGACATAGCAGCAGAATTAAGTCATTCAGCCCATCAGGTCTGCTCTGCTATTTCATCATGGACGATATGTTTTTCAACCCCTTTCTCCTGCCTTTTCCCTATAACCCTTGATCACCTTACTAATCAAGAACTTTTCTATCTCTGGCATAAATACACTCAGTGATTTGGCCTCCACAGCCCTCTGTAGGAATGAGTTCCACAGATTCCAGCTGAAGAAATTCCTCCTCATCTCAGTTGTAAAGAACCATTCTGAGGTTGTGCCATTGGGTCCTAGTCTCTCCTACTAATAGAAACATCTTCTCTACGTCCTCTCTATCCAGGCCTCTCAATATTCTTTAAGTTTCAATGAGATCCCTCTCCATCGTTCTAAACTCTATTGAGCACAGATGCAGAGTCCTCAACCGCTTCTCACATGACGAGCCCTTCATTCCCGTGATCATTCTTGTAAGCCTCCTTTAGGCCCCCTCGAAGGTGACCACATCCTTCCCTCAGATTTGGGGCACAAACCTGCTCAAAATATTCCAAGTGCGGTCTGACCAGAGTCTTATATGAACTCAGCCATACATCCCTGGTCCTGCATTCTGAGCATCTTGAAATCAATGCTAACATTGTATTTGCCTTCCTAACTGCCAACTGAACCTGCATGTTAATCTGAAGAGAATCCTGAACTAGGACTCCCAAATCCTTGATGATGATTAATTTGTAAATATCTTCTCATGACATTGTTCACATAGAAAGAGGTAGGGACTTGAGCCCATTCCTCCTTGCTTGATTAATTCAGAATGATCAATGGCATGGTCAAAATTGCTTGCAGTGAGGATTTGTATTTGACAATGTTGGTCACTGCATACGGTTCACATACATTGGATTCTGTGATAACAGATTTCTTAAAACTGTTATTATGCAAATTCCTGAATAATGGAATAACTCCTTAAAGGGTGTCAAATTACTCACAAGTCAAGCCCACTTGTTCAGACAGGAAACAAAAACTTTAACAAACAAAAAGCAGAAATTGCCAGAGAACCTCAGCACATCTGGCAGAGTCTATGGAGTGAAAACAGAGTCAATGTGCAATTTCAGTGGCCTTGTCTTCAGAACTCAGGGCAGAAAAGCTTTTACCACCTACTCCAGGTGTGATGTCAGCCATTTTTTCCATTTCCATTGTACCTTTGCATTTGGATGAGGATTGAAGTAACACCGTTCAAGCTCTATGGGATGAATCTCAGGCTCAGCCTGTCAATCTAGGCGATCGAACCTTCATGTTCCTCTCTTCTTTTCTTGCTCTTTTTGCAGAATTGGCTCTGAACTTCCACTCGATGCCATTCTATATTTAAATCTTTGTCTCCTCACTTTAGACCTTGAGCTCTGGGCTGAATGCTTAGTGATAGTTATGCTACATATGATGCACTGCTCAGCCACCCACACCCCACCCCACAACAAAGCCAAGGTGATGGCAACCATCTATAATACCCCCATCTCCCCATGTCGTAACCAATGCTTTCCAAAGTTCGTCATCTCCCACTCTTATATGTTGAGTTGGCCTCTTTCATAACCACTGTCCCCTCCGCATCCCAACACGCTTCCTCCAAACCCACAACTGACTTCCACAAATTTCACATTTCTCTGCCCGACTTAGAAGGGCTGCCGCACTTGATGACTGATCTGTCCTGAGTAGCTCCGTTACTGACTTACCACCATCCCCAGGGCTGGATGCACCATCCAGGCTGAACTGTAACTCCCTGGGCTGTAATGATACAGAACTGTGATTTTGAGGGGCACAGCAGTTGACTGACCATATCAAATCCATGGACTGAGATTGGACAACATTCTTGACTGAAAGTGGTGATATCGCCATTACTGCTGACTGCCCCCTTTAACTCACAGAGCTGGTAAATTATGACTGTGTGCCTAATATTGATATGTACAACCGATTGACAGCACAGTTAGCATTGGTCACCCACATCAATCATTAAAATAAGCAGCAGGGTGCAGTTGGTAGGCACTGAGTAGCCATTGGGGCCCCAAGACCATCTTCATGGATTAATCCCCTCACAGTCTCCAAAATTACCTTGTATACAACATTGAGCCTGATTTTATTTTTATGCATGGGTTTTGAATGAGTTAAAATTGGTTCCAACAAATATCAAATGTCAAACAATATATGGAGCTAATGAGGAAAAGAAGCCACCAACAGAAGCTTTACTGTGGAGTAGACCCAAAGAATGAGGTACATAAGTGTAAATTTACATGAAAATACATGAGCAATTTAATTGGCCACCACTATATCATTAACAATCTGCAGTTTAATTGAGAAGACAGATTAAATTCATAGACGTACTAAAAATGGAACTTTCCACACCCTCCTAATTATTTATTCATTTCTGAGATGCTATTATTCTGAAAAGCATAAGTCTATTTGATCCTGATGCCATTTATTTTGCTTTACACTCAGATACTTTGATGGCTGTTAATGAACTGTAATTAAGCTATCATGAAGTGCCTTGAAGAATTTTAGATAATGGTACTAAAGAAAAGCCTAACATCACAAAAGAACTAAAAGGGAAGAGAAGCAGCCATTTCTAAAGATTCATTTTAACTTCTCGACCAAAACATGTAATTTAGGCATTATGTAGAAAATACATAGTAAGGCAAATTTAAGTAAATTTGAGTGTTAGCAGATAATTGGCATTATTTTAAGGACAATTAAAGGATGATCTTAGTTGACTCCAAAGACCACTTAGAGCTGGAGGAGCAATTTTAAAAAAGATAATTTTTCGCAGCTGTCAGAATTTGTCAGCCTGGTTTATTCACTGGCAAAGCCTTCAAATTGAAATGACACTGATGGCACAAATAAAATTATTTGTTAAGCTGGAGGATCCATCTTATTACTTTGATGAAAGAATTGAACCAGACTCATGCGAACAGTGTATTACATGTTGCTCACCTTCCCCAAGTCCAAAAACAAATGGGCGAGATTACAGTTCAGTGTGGGGTCATAGATGGCAAACAAAGTTAAATTGTAGGAAACAAAAGTGCTTCATTTGAGCCACGATGATTCTTTCAGCTCATAATTAAAGCTTACCTTGGCCTGGAATTCAGCATGATTAATTTCTTCAGGTAGGTGCCAATTAATTACTCGATTTCTATGTTGACTTCTCAGCAATGTTGAGACATATTTGTAGTTGAAACCATCTGTTGAAAGGCCTTACGCAAGTCAGGCATTTCGAGGTGATTAAACCCGTACCTGAAAGACTTAAATATAAGCAGAGGATCATGTGATGACTCTAATAAAGCAGAATATTTGGAATGAAAATAAAATGAACCAGAAATTAGGATTATGTCAGAATATCTTGTTCCTTTTGTAAAACACAATGTTGGTTGGAATTGTAACCATTCCTTTTAACAGAAGAAATAATAATCCATTCAACAATGTTTGGATATATGCAATAATCAGCAGAATATGAAGTTTTTTGTGGCACCAATGTGTCTCAGTGGAAGGCATGTCACAAATCAAAGCACAACTATTACATTATATACTCTGCTGCTGCTGCTTGTGATAGTCTCAATGAAAACCCTCAAAAGCATTAATAATAATGGTTGCAATCCATTTGAGATCTTAAAGCATGTCAGTAGTATGTCAAGTCTCATTATACAGAGCAAGAAAAAGTTACTATTCACAGTTTGAATTCAGACCTGCAGATGAGTTTTTATCATTTCTCTGTCTGTTGTCATTCCTTGATTATTGCATGTTACATTTATATGAAAGAAGATAGACACTGTTCTGTACTACTCTTGATAGGAATAAATGAGATAAACAGGAACGAGAAGGCGAGATAATAAAATGTGAAGCTGGATGAACACAGCAGGCCAAGCAGCATCTCAGGAGCACAAAAGCTGACGTTTCGGGATCACAAGAAGGCGTGTGTTCATCTTTCGGCTAACTTGTGAGAAAAGGTATCATTCTCTATAATGATTAACCAAAAAGCAGCTGGGCCTGGTCCTTGATAAACAGGACATTGGCGAGACCACACCTCTAGTGTTGTGTGCCAGCTATGTCATGGCTTTGGAGGAAATACAACAAAGGTTTGCCAGACTGACTCCTGGAATGGCAGGATTATTCGATGATGAGAGACTGGATCAAATAGGGCTAAATTCAGTGGACTTTAGCAGAATGAGTGAGAATCTCATAGAAACAATTAAAATTTGAACAAGATTAGACAAAATAAACACAGGAAGAATGTTCCCAATCACTGGAGAGAGGGGAATCCAGAATCAGGGGCCACAGTCTAAGGGTAAGGAGTAAGGCACTTAGAGTCATACAGCATGGAAACAGGCCATGCAGCCCAACTCGTCCATGCCAACCAGATGTCATAAACTGAATTAGTTCACTCTGCCTGCAGTTAACCCATTCCCCCTAAAACTTTCCTTTCCATGGAGCTGTCCAAATGTCTTCTAAATGTTGTAATTGTTCTCACTTCTATCACATCCTCTGGAAGCTTGTTCCACTTATGCACCACCCTCTGCCTGAAAAGGTTGGCCCTCGGGCCCTTGTTAAAATTTTCCTCTCTCACCTTAAACCTAAGCCCTCTGGTTTTGGACCCCCCTACCCTGGGGTAAAGACCTTGGTTATTCACCTTATTATGCCCCCTTGTGAATTTATAAACCTGTTTAAGGTCACTCCACAGCCTCTGATGCTCCAGGGAAAAAAGTCCCAGCCAATCCAATTTCTAAAGACTATCCAAACTCAATAAATTCTGACTCAACTCTGACCAAATCTAAATGTTATCAAGGGCCTTTAATGGTCAGTGCATTGAGTATAGGAGTTGGGGAGGTCATGTTGCGGCTGTAGAGGACTTTGGTTTGGCCACTTTTGGAATACTGCATGCGATTCTGGTCTCCCTACTGTGGGAGGGTTGTTGCAAAACTTGAAAGGGGTCAGAAATGATTTACAAGGATGTTGCCAGGGTTGGAGGGCTTGAGTTATAGGGAGAGGCTGATTAAGCTGCAGTTACTTTCCCTGGCGTGTTGGAGGCTGAGGGGTAACCTTCTAGAGGTTTATAAAATCATGAGGGGCATGGATAGGGTGAATAGCCAAGCTCTTTATTTCCCCAGGGCAGGAGAATCCAAAAGTAGAGGGCATAGGTTTAATGCAAGAATGGAAAGATTCAAAAGGTACCAATGGGGCAACTTTTTCATGCAGAGGGTGGCACACGTAAAGAATAAGCTACTGAAGGACGTGGCGAGGCTGGTACAATTGCATCATTTAAAAGGCTTCCAGGCAGTTAGATGAATAGGAAGGGGTTAGAGGGATATGGGCCGAATGCTGGCAAATGGGACTAGATTAATTTAGGAAATCTGGTTGGCATGGATGAGTGAGACTGAAGGGTCTATGTCCATGCTGTACAGCTCTCTGACTCTTTGTATGCCCATATCCAAACTGGCAAAGAGTGGACATTGAGAAAGCAAGTTCAGAGCCTCTCTACAGGCATATTTGCTTCATTGTGTCAATTGCACTTCTGTTTTTTGACACACAAGAATGATCCCCCCCTACAAATATTAAACTTCTCATGATGTATAATTGCATTAGAAAGCAAAACTTCTCAAAATCAGAAACTCTTCATGTAACATCTAATTGATCGATAGAACAATCTTGGAGTTGAATAGCCTACTCCTATTTCTATGTTGCTGAAATATATGAAGCTTTTTTTTTTCTTCAGTTTATTGTATGTCTGCAACCCTGAATGGAACTGACTCTTCTTCAACCATTCTGACAACAATTCTTTACAATCCAAAAATGCCACCTTCAGCAGATCACGCTTCTCTGAATATTGCTTGTATTTTATTTATCTTTTTTAAAAAAATACGAGTCAAAAAATGCCATCACCCGTATATTCAGAATGGTTGATTTGGCAACTCGAATAACATTCACTTGTTATAATTTGTTCAATTACATATTTTGGGAAAAATAAAGACTGTGGAATGTTGATCAATCTTTCTATTGTCGCGGCTTCTTTTTTTGTTATTTATGTGAATGTACATACACATATACATATGTACACACAGACAGAACACAGAGTTATTCTGTGGATTTGGCCAAACAATAGTCAGTATGGTCGAGGGCCAATGTAAGTGATAGAAGAAGATATGCAGTGGAAATGAACCCAGGGCTTAGGGAAGGGAGCATGTCATTTGAATTATTTTTGGATTGATGTAGAGATTTGGCTAAAGAATGAAACAGTGAGAGTCATTCCAGGATTGGGAGAGATATTGAGAGAAAATTGGGCAGTGGATTACTTTTGGAGTGATCTAGTGGCACATGGAGAAAGTGGGCTAATGAGATTAATTTTGCATTGCTCTGGGGAAAATTGATACACAAATCCGCCAAAAGCCTACTGCTCGAGATTTGTTTGATTGTATTATAAACCAGGAGTACACTACAATATACAAGTACTTTTACTAGCTAACTGTCAAATTGTGTCACAGAAAATGTATGAATCGCAGCCAGGGGTCAAACTCGCTGAAAAAAAAATTAACCTTGCGATTCTGTCCCAATCTGAGAATGCTCAGATGAAACATCAACAAGTAAAGCATTAAAAGAACTTGGAAACATGTTTTGGCAGGGGCAATGTAAAGGGTAAATGGAGCAAAGCCACATCACTTACTTCCATTAGTTCTTTTTCACTTCTTCAAAAATCTAGAAGTTCAAGAGATATGATGCACAATTGCCACCAAAGTCCAAAAGAGCACAGAGTCAACGAGATGCATCAACAGAGAGCAGCTTAAAGATTCCAACCTTACTTCTGAAAGTTTTTAAGTCCTGGTACAAAGGCAAGACTGAAAGGATTAAACAGTTCTACAGTTTTCAGGCCTTAGGAAAATAAATGCTCAAGGAGACACTGTGTAGGGAATTGTGATAGGACCAGCAAGGATGCCCAGAAAGGAAAAGCTGTGCAGAACCTAAGAATATACAGATATATCAACCTATGGTGAATAGACAAAATAAACAAAAGTTATAGGTGTACACCTAAATTAATACATTAATCTTCTGGCAAAATGAAAACCAAAAGAACTGCGGATGCTGTAAATCTGGAACAAAAACAATGTTGCTTGAAAAGCTCAGCAGGTCTGGTAACATCTGTGAGGAGAAAACAGAGTTAACGTTTCGGCTCCAGTTCAGAGGAAGGGTCACCAAAACTGAAACATTAACTCTGTTTTCTCCTTAACAGATGCTGCCAGACCTGTTGAGCTTTTCAAGCAGCTTTGTTTTTGTTCTTAAACTTCTGGCATCTGGTTACACATGGAATAATTAATAGAGAAATGTATCTGATCTCAATGCCGCTCAAAAGGCACAGGAATATAATATAATTGAACTATCTACAGTTTAAGGCTTCACTCTCATCAACACCATTGAATTTGCCAAAAAAAATTAATTTAGCAGCTGGCTTAACTTTTAGTAATTTCACAAAGATAGACAAATGCATAAAGTGAGAGATGAGGAATTTTCCATTGAGAAAAAACAAGATTTCAAAGTGTTAAAAAATGTAATAATGCCTGGAGCAATATCATCAGTCAGCTTGGGTTACATCTGTCAGTCCAATTATCTATCCATCTAAAGCTCATTGCAATAAGGTCAAAAATCTGACAATTCTGTCTCCCCTTTCTCCTCAGACTGATAAATGGCATTTTATTCCTGTTCTGAGGTGACTGGTTATCAGTTGAAGTGTGTCTGACAACTACCAAGACTCCAGGAATATATGCTGGTTCCAAGCTTCCAAACAAATTGCAGAGAATGCTGAATATGTACCAAGGTAATGAATCATATTTCATATATGTTGAAATTCATAGAATGATCTTCACATATATTATCAGTGATAGAATTCTCAAGAATTGTGATGCCCTTGACATGAATGCCGCTTTCAACCGAGTGTGGCATCAAGCAGCCCTAACAAAACATGAATCAATGGGTATCGGGGGCAAACTTTCCATTAGTTGGAGTCATACCTGGCACACAGGAAGATGGTTGTGTTTGCTGGAGGTCAGCCATCTCAGCTCCAGGACATCTCTGCAGGAGTTCCTCAGGCCTAACCATCTTCAACTGCTTTATCTATGGCCTTCCTTCCATCATAAGGTCAGAAATGGGATGTTGACCAATGATGACATAATGTTCAGCACCATTCACCACTCCTCAGATAGTGAAGCAGTCCATGTTCAAATGCAGCAAGATTTGGACAATGTTCAAGATTGGACTGAAAAATGGCAAGTAACATTTGCGTCACATAAATGTCAGGCAATGGCCATCTCCAGTATGAGATAACTATCACCCCTTGACATTCAATAGTTTTATTGATCACTGAATCCTCTACTATCAACATTCTTAGGATTACCATTGACCAGAAACTCAACTGCACTCATTGCATAAACACAGTGGCTACATGAACCAGGCAGTAGGTTGGAATGCAGTGGCAAGTAACTCACCTCCTGTCTCCCCAAAGCCTGTCCATTATTTGCAAGGCACACATCAGGACTGTGATGGAATACTCCTCACAAGCCTGGATGAGTGCAGCTCCAACAACACTCAAGAACATTGACACATTCAGGACAAAGTGTCCTGTTTAGTTGACACCACATCCACAAGCATCCGCTCTCTTTGCCACCATTGTTTAGTAGCAGCAGTGTGTATTGAATCCAAGATGCGCTGCAGAAATTCACCAAAGATCATAAGACAGAAATTTCCAAACTCAACAACCACTTTTATCTGGAAGGACATGGGCAGCAGATACATGGGAACACCACCACCTGCAAGTTCACCTCCAAGCCACTCACCATCCTGACTTGGAAATATATCACTGTTCCTTAGCTGTTGCTGGGTCAAAATCCTAGAATTCCCTCCAGATGGCATTGTGGGTCATCCTTCACTACATGGGCTGAGGCGCTTCAAGAAGACGGCTCACTACCACATTCTCATGGGCTACTAAAGATGGGCAATAAATGCTGGCCAACCAGTGTCACCTGCACCCCATGGGTGAATAAAATACTTCTAAAAATTAAGCGTGGCCTTTTAAAGCTAATTTTTGATTTAGCTTAATTGGTGGAATTTTCCCAGGCCCTGAAAGACACGGGCAATGGGAGTCATTTGGAAAGTGACCTTCTGGGTGTTGAGGATAAAAAATAAAGTTCAATTTTGCACATAAGGTTTTCACAGCTAGATAATAATCTTGTCCATGAGAGTCGACGGACTTATGAGTATGCATTAGCAATTCATTGCATACTAATGAAGCAATGTTCCGGAGTAATTTCCTGTTTTGCCAGGTTGTGCAGAGAAACAAGATGGTGACAATTCCTGGCATGAAAGTCTGAGTGGGTTCCTGGCAGCTGCAACTCACCAGCACCTTCTTTGTGTTTTGGGCAGAAATTGCCTGCAGCCTTTGTCCACAGAAGTTAGCATCAGACAGGCACCAGACTCAGCTCATTATTGTGGCAGATCTCCAACTCACTTAAAGATCAGTTCATGACTTTAATATTACACTGTGGACCTCATCAACACTGTACATTGCAATGCTGCTGTCAGGTCACTTTGCACACAGGGACAGGCACCCATCTCATGCATTGGGACCGGGTGAATTGTAGGGCACATTGTTTGCCATCATAGCATCCACTCAACTGTGTCTACTGGGGTGCCTAGGGTACCTTGGCCTTGTTTTTCATTATTGTGCATTGCATCCTCATTTAGAAATTACAGGTTCTCAGTAATTTTGCCTTGCCTTGCCATTTAGTGCAGACACAAAGTCAGGCAGCTGTTAGTGTTGGGGCAGGTGGAGGAAAGGGAGTGAAGTGTCCTGAGTAAGTGAATAGGAAGGAAAAGAGCATGAAGGATTGGTAGCCAGGGGCAACTGAGTGCGTAAGGGGTAGTGAGGGAAGGTACTGCATGCAGTGGTAAAAGTGATTAACTATGAGCCTTAGTGGCATGTGTGTGCTGTAGCAATATAAACAGTAAGCGTGAAGTAGCAGGCAGAAGGTGGTGTCATTTCTACTTGAGTGCAGAAGATCAGTATCCTTCTTTCGGCACTGCTGGACTTCCAACCAGACTGTGGAATCTGATTGGGTGGCAGGCCGCTGGGTTCTGGTGCTGTGGTCTCTTCTGGTGGTTCTGAGGAAAGAAGATGACCCTCACTTCCAATAACATGTCCGACAGGACCTCCAAGCCCCTATAAACAAATCGTCGTTCCACCCTGCCTCTGTTGACCACCTCCAGGGCAATTCTTGCCGCATTGGAACTGTGAAAGCCTATTCCTGGCTTGCAATATTTGAACTGATGCATAGCCAGTGTTGGAAACATTGGTAGTGGTGAAAGCAAGATTCCATGGGAGCAATGATATGGGGTTTGTGAGACGAGCAGTATAAAAGTTACATGAAAAATCTCAACAGAGTACGCAACGAGAAACTTCCTGAAATTGATACCTAGCTGATATTTGGGAAAATCGCGCAAGTCGAAAGGACAGATACTGTGCATGAACGTAATTTACCATTAAATGTGAGTGGATGTTTCCATTTCTGGTGAGCTGAATAGACTAGATTCACTAATTTGTGCTTCCTTTGGGGAGTCCTACTTCAATAAATCATGGGTCAAGGAATGAGTCCTGAGTCCTTTACTGGTTAATGTTCCTTTCAAGTCTCAGCTTCATCTGAGTGCAAGAGATCAATGAACTGATTTATTCTATACAGCTTAGATAGTTGACGTGGTGAATTTGCCTCCTCTGTATAATGAAATGTGTGTTCCTTCATCCAACATCAAATATATGATACAACAAGGTGTAGAGCTGGGTGAACACAGCAGGCCAAGCAGCGTCAGAGGAGCAGGAAAGCTGATGCTTCAGGTCTAGACCCTTCTTTCTCTCAAATGTGTGATGTTAAATTGCAGCAAGTATGTTTAGAATTTAGTTTCAGTTGGAAAGCGTACTTGAAATCTAGGTAGTTGTATGGTTTAAAAAAATTACAGTTGTTGAATTTTCTATATCTACATAGGAAAGGGTTTCAGGAAGATTCAACAAGAGGAGGGATGGAAATGTAAACAAGAATGTGTATTTGTTGTTTCCATCTAGACTCTGCTCTGTCAACTTTCCCAGGGGATACTTCCTTGCTAAGGTAAAGAACAAGCTGAAGGGACAGTTGCAGTAGCTGTTATATTGCAGCAGTAATATTGCTGGCTTGCGTATAGTCAACAAAATTGTTCAAGGCCCATAATAAAGACGGAGATAGATTGTACATGTCCTGATTGGAGCATTGCACTTACAATCCATTCTATTTTGCTGAATTCTTCACAACAGATGTAAGAATCAACAATGCAATACCCCTCATACTATCAACATAACAGTATGCACTCAAAAGTGTATAAATCCTAAATGAATCACTGCTCTTTCTAATTGACGTGACAGATATTGTTTCTATTAGTAGCTGCTTTCAGAGGACTCTGCAGCAACCATGCTGTGGACTGCGGCAGCCAAATCAATGGACTGTGCTTCTCCCACTAACTCTTGCCTGTTGTTGTGAATTCATGGATTCCATGCTGCCCTGGTTGCCGAAGGTGTTGAATGTCGACACTCACATTCTTAAAGATCATTGTGTATTGCTTGATGACCACTGTTCTGAATCTCTTGTTTCCCTTATCTGTCCCGAACATCTATTAAGCTGTTATTATTCTGTAGATTACTGTAAAATCTTGATGTATGCTGGGGTATACATTATACTGAATACAGCTCTATAATAAACTGTTCTCTTCTGCTGTTCCTGCCATATCATGTTCTTGTACTTCTCCTTCTTGCCCAAGTTATTGCAATATCGTCATTTGAATCATGCACAACGTAATCATTATACAATAATAGCTATCACTTTAAATCCAGCACAGTACAATAAGTAGAATGAAACCTGGTTTAGAACCAGTTCGGCCATCTTAACGGTCAATCATTCAGCATATTCACATAAGGCTCCACGTACTCTTTTCAAAAAAGAATACGAGGTTATTACACAGGAGTAAGCCTATAAGATAATTTAGGAAGGTTGTAACATAAACAGAACAGAAAGATTCAACCGTTTTCCCTAGCAATATCCTTTATGTACACAAAATTCCAGTGAGCTTTCACTCTTAGGTTAATTCTGTAACTCCTTACTAAACTGGCAAGATTATAAATAGACCACATATAGACCAGATGTGTTTGTCTCTCTTTCTATCACTCCATGAGAAATGCAAATACTAGCGCATTCATTTATTTTTCATAACTTTAAGAAAAGCCCTGTCTATTTAATCTGCTCATACAGTTAAACAGTTTTAAGACTTTTTTCCAGCTCTGAGAACAAAGGGTGTCATAAACTAAACTAAATTACTATCCTTCTATGAGGATGGCTTTTGTCTTCTGAATGAAACTACTAATAACCCACTATCATTTGCTTCTGTATCATAAAGCACAACTTC
This sequence comes from Stegostoma tigrinum, assembly GCF_030684315.1. Taxonomy (NCBI): domain Eukaryota; kingdom Metazoa; phylum Chordata; class Chondrichthyes; order Orectolobiformes; family Stegostomatidae; genus Stegostoma; species Stegostoma tigrinum. The sequence goes on along the minus strand of NC_081367.1, from coordinate 15,306,565 downwards.
ATAAACATTCAGCAATTACTCATCCTCAGTGGTTTATTAGCCTTTCAGCATAAATCACATACTTTCTTGGAAATGATGTTTGACCTCTGTTCAAAAATGACTTTCTGACCTTTTTTTAAAAAAGACTCCAGACTACTGAAAATAAAAAAAAGCTCAACTTTTGACTTCCAAATTCCCAATGGCCACAACGTAATATTAGATTCCATCACTCTTAAAGTCACTGGCAGATGCGTAAAGCATACTTCCACTCCCCTGTGCTAAATCAAAGACCTCTGAAAAAAAACAGCTGATGTTATTATGGAAGCAGTCAGCTCCAAAACTGAAATTGACTTCAAAGTTTTTCTATTAAACATGATAGTCTTTCACTGAAACACAAGATTTAATGCTGAGCTTTGTTTTTTTTAAACAACTAAACAATGTTTATTATGCAAAAGCAATGAAGATAAAATAGAGTAAACCACACCATTTCTATATAGCACAAGTTGAAAGGTTTTGAAACACATGGCAAAATATGTTACTCCAAAAAACCCAACAGCATTCTTTTAAAGTACTCAGGCACCACCAAGAATTTCCTTTCAAGACTGGGATTTGAAAGCAACAGCTAAGTTACACATTATAAGGGAGATTGAGAAGAAAATCAGAGAACCTCTTCCTTGAGTATTCACACAATTAAGTTGAGACTGTCTCAGCTTTGAATAACCCCTTTAGGGTTTTATTCAAATTTTCTTGGTCAGGAACATTTGCTGAGGTAACATTTACAAGTTACCTCCTTCCTTCCGGAAAAGAAGTGCTTTACACATCTAACTTCTTCCAGGACTTCAGCCAACTGACATCAAAAGGCTTTTTGACTGTGCAAAAATAAAACAGTTATAGATCCTTTGAAATGAATGCCCTTCAATGTTTACTCTGTTTGCTCATAAGCACTCTCCCAAAGCAAACATATTCCCATTAGCACTCCAAAACGACTTCCTTTAAGCTATTTGTTTACAAAAGCCATGGCTTCAGAAAGCCTGAAAAGTTGATCATTAAATTTCATCATAAACACAAACCAACATCCACATGCCACTAGTTCAAAATACTCAGAAACTCAGAAATAAAGAATGTTGACACATACATAAAGCACAAACTTATATCACACACAGTAAAACTAAACCCTCCCCAGCCCATACCAATCTCTCAACTCCTCCACCATCCAATGCATCTCCCAGATGAGATATGGACTGAAATGTTACAATCATTCTGACTGAATGCTGTGCTTTGACAGATCATGGTGTTGCAATTAAACAAAACAATAAGTTGTGTCGGATGTCACAGAGATTAGTATGCAACATCAGGCATCAGTGGTTCTGTTGTTGTAATTTGTCCCATTTCAAAGTGTGAAACTCAACAAATCTTTCATAAGATTATCACTGAGACTTATTATGTCACTTTGGATTGAGGGGAATTTACACAAAGTTACTTTGGTTTTGAGGAGAAAACGAATTAAGATAATAGTACTATTTACTTGGGGAGTTTCCAATCCATTCTGTAGCAGCAGGTTACGCATGATGACCACCGCTATATAATGTCTTTAAAATACCTTCAATAAATAGTGTGGTGATCTTCCTGTTCTTTTCCCTGAGGTTGACTACGCTGCAACGGTGGAAAAACCATCTCTTTCCCAGTATTCACTGCTTATACTTGCTGAGGAAACATTGCTATTTAGGAAGTTAAAGCACAACAAGCATTTTGAAACCCTACCACTGCACTGGATTCCATTTTCAGAGGAGGAAAAAAGAGAAAACTAGTCCACCTCAGCGATGCAGCATTCCCACAGGAGAATGTTTCTGTCATAGCTGGAACTGAGCCAATCCAAAGACTTATGATTGAGAAGTTTGGAGTGCAGACTTCTCAATGGCAAAATGAATGACATTATTCTAAGGTAGTGTTGGATGTTCTGTGAAATTTATTCTAACATAATAGATATCTCTTAGGCTTTCTCCTATGAGGTACTTCAGGCAAGCTAATGAATCAGCCAATAACTTAAAAGGAGTCAAATTTCTGTGCATGCTTCATATCCCAAGGTTATGAAATGCTCAGTACTTTATACAACATGTGTAGGAGGACCACAGGAGACTACATTTCAAAATTCACAACTTTGAAGAGACATTCTTAAGAGAGTCAAGGCATTAATGTGGCTTCAAGTAAAAATGTACTTGAGAATAACCTCAGCATCAATTAATACTAAAAATGATTTACACGACTACACTATTTGCAAAATGAAAAACCAAGAGCTTGGGAATTTTTAAATAGGAAATATTAAATGGAAAAGTTTTAACATCTCAAGATTGCCTGCAATCAAATTAAAAAATAACATAAATGAGAACCACTCAAGAATACGCTTTAAACCACTGCTCGCATGATGGCCTATGACTGAAACCAACTTCTGAACTTGGTCTCCAGCAATTTCTGATTTTGTTTCAGATTTCCAGTGTCTGCAGTTCTTTATTTTATTTTGGCGTTTAATTCACTGTGACATCTCATCCAGCTATGTCTATTTTGAGGCAATCATGCTCCTCCCCCTGACAGGATTTCCACTCTAATCTTTCTTCTTGCTCCATCTCACCCATCAGCTCCTTCCCAAACTCCCTGTCTTCAGCTTAATATATAATTTTATTATATAAATATATCACCTTTCCTCGCTATGATCAGTTCTGATACAGCTCACTGGACTTGAATGCTAACTCTGCATTCTCTCTACAGATGCTGCCAGACCTGCTGAGTTTCTCCAGAAAATACTGGTTTTGTTTCAGGTTTCCAGCATTGCAGTTCTTCAATTTATTCTGAACGTGGTTGTCTCGCAATTTAATGAAAATAGAGAAAAAATAGAAGTACTGGATATGGAGATTGAGCTGCACTGGAGCAAGAGATGTTCAGAACAGATCAGAAGCACTAAGTCTGAAATGTCAGCTTTCCTGTTCCTCTGATGCTTCCTGGCCTGCTGTGTTCCTCCAGCTCCACGCTGTGTTGTCTCTGACTCCAGCATTGGCAGTTCTTACTATCTCCACAAGCAGTAAGTGAACTGTTTCACTCCCTGCCATTGCATAGAAATAGCACTCATTCAGCAAATAAAATCCAAACCTGTTCATGCATGTTATAGTTCTAGCAAAGCCAATATAATGGCATTTATTTGGACTGGGATGAAGAGTGACAGGATCTATTTTCAATCACATATCTAAGTGGTGACTTCTGTGAAAACTAGATCTGAGATTGTTGCATGAAATTGCAACCAATTTAAATTGCTACACATATTTAAAAGGGTGTGCAACATATACAAGCCTCTTCTTTTATGAACTTGAAGATGTCTCATCTATGCTTTAGGTTCATGTATTTCAAACTTTTATATTGATCCTGGGCCTGATGTCCTTCTTCTCAGATGTGCACCACAAGTGCCACATCTAAACCCCAGTTATTCCACGTCGATCTATGTCAATCAGGAACAGTGATAGCTAACTCAGGCACATTGGCTCCCCGTTTCCCTCACAGAGCCTTGGAGGTCCTGGTGGATGAGGAGAGGAGGGACATTCACTTTCCTCAGGACCATCAGAGAAGACCATAACTTCAGAGCCTGGCAGCCTAGTCTGAGTTGCCATGCAGATCAATGCAGTGTTCATTGCCCAGAAGGTTGCTCAGCAAGGCAAGAAGAAGATTAATGATCATCTGCGCTCTACAAGAGTAAGTGCTACTATCTTGTCTCTATTACCTCACACTCACTCTTTCTCTGCTCCTGCACCCCCTCTCACCAAGGCTCAATGTCTATAACTCCCATTAGTGGAAGATGTTACGTTGCAGTCCCTGAGGAATGCAGCATTATACATAGGGTAACAGTGTGGATGTTTTATGGTCCAAGGTGTGATGTGCAGGACATTGAAACATAAAAGGTGATTGTTATTTTGGCGAACTAGGATAATTTTTTTCCAGCCCACAAGGCATTACTCATGCATCACAACCATTATTAGGATTGATTTGTAATAGTGAATGGTCAGCAGTGTTTTTGGCCAAGACTTAGTTGACACGTTTGATAAAAGTGTAATCAGGTCCAGTGATCCTTCCTTAGACCAACTGTCCTTTTTGAGCAACTTCTGTTTTTGCAATGAGATTGGTGCTTAGCCCAGCCTGCATACTGTTCTCACAGTAAAATTACAATGGAAGTGCTACTGTGCTTGAACATACAGAACCGGAAGTGGAGAACGGTATTCTTAGTGAGTTGGTGATGTGCCATAATGATGGGGTGACATTGGTGTGTTTCCAATGCAAACCTCTGTGGACAGGGGTTGCAGATTTTCATTGTCCATGGAGCACAACTTGAAATGCAAAGGACTGCTGTTCAAGGTGGACATCCAGGCAAGTAAGCAGTGATCTGGAGGTGCCAGGTATCTGTTCTGACTTTTGCGTTGGGAACTGTCACTATCCTGTTTCTCTTTGCCACAACTGGAGAATAGGACATTGTACCTATATGAGATGAGAACAAGTAATAAATGACATACCAATACAGCAGACGTTTTTATAACTGGCACTTATGGGACCAGGAGTGTGTTGGTTGATCAAATGCTTTGCATAACCAGAGTGCACTGAACATCAACATCCCTTAAAAAATCCATTTAATAACATTAACAGATCTCCTAAAATCAATGTAAAAACATAGAGTAAATAGTAGGAATGTCATGCAGGGAATATGCGCATCACTGTTGTACTTTATTTACAGCATAAATACTGGGCATTGAGGCTATTTGCAGGCAAAAAGATGGCTGGAATGTGAGAGGCTTTTAAAAATGAGATGATGAGAGCCCAGAGAAAGTATACTCTTGTTAGTGTAAGGGGTAAGGCTGGTAGGTGTAGTGAAGGAAGCATATGTCAGGTATCGACAGCAGGAATTGAGTGCATCCCTAGAGAGTATAAGGGCAGCAGGAGTATACTTATGAGGGATATCAGGAGGGCAAAAAGGGGATATAAGATGTCTTTGGAAAATAGAGTTAAAGAGAATCCAAAGAGATTCTACAAATTCGTTAAAGACAAAAATGCAACTAGGGAGGGGATAGGGTCCCTTAAGGATCAACAAGACCATCTATGTGCGGAACGGAGATGGGTGAGTTACTAAATGAATATTTTGCATAGTTTTTACTGTGGAGAAGGATATGGAAGCTAGAGAACATGGAAAAATAAAAAATGATATCTTGAAAAGTGTCCATATTACAATGGAGGAGGTGCTGAACATCTTAAAACGCATAAAGGTAGATAAATCCCCATGACCTGATTTGGTACAGCCTTTCAGATACAGGTCCCCTCACCCTGAATAATCATGACAGAATTAGTGTGATGTGCAAACATGGATTATAGCTTTCTTACTTCATTCACCCATCCCAAGCATAATAAGAAATCATGGGTCTGATTTTGCAGAGGAGAGCACACACAGATTCCCTGTCTACTTCTTTTGTATGCTCAAAAGAAAACAAAATTTCTGTTGGGAGATCCCAACTGAATCTCCTTTAAAAATGCAGAGGTTGCTTTAAATCTGACAGGCCTCTCATTGTGTAAACCAGGGGACATCGAAACATGCCCCTCTTCATACAGCAGTCGTTGTCGTAATCTATGACTAAAGGGCCAGCACTACACTCAGTTGCTTTAACAGCGCCTGTGAAAGGGCAAGTAATAAAATAAGTATGTGGTTATGGTGCCAGATGGCTAGGGGATCGGTTGCCCGGGTGCCAGATAATTACGGTGCCATGTGGTTAGTGTAGCACACAGGTAGGGTGCTGGGGTGCAGGGTGTAAAGGGGTCCAGATAAGAGTTACATAGTTTAGTGTCAGTCACTGTGGCTAGGAGATATCACGTTCAGCAAAGGTGGATGGTGCATCAGACAGCATGGTATGGGACAGGTGAGGTCCTGGGGATGACAGGGTGATGTGTCTTCCCCTGGCTAGGTGGGGCTTGGGTGCAGTGGTGAGAAGCAGCATCAGGTCACAGGGGTTGGAGGAGGGGAGGGGGAGAGTACAGAAGGAGTGTCAAATATGTTGTTGGAGGTAGGATGATAGCTCTAACAGTCGCGGAATCAGGTCCCATGGGGCGAAGGGAAATGTCATCCAGTTGTGAGAATGGGGGAGTTTCAGATCAGGATCTGAGATCTGTGAGGGAACATTCAAGATGTAAATGGGAGTGTGTGGAGGAGGTTGGGAATCAGTTTAATAGTTATCTAAGAGTTAGGTAGGCTTTTTAATTGTCTAACGGCGCCTATGTATCAAATGACAGCAGATCCCTCCAAATTCTCTGACTTAAACGAACACGTTGGGAATGTTCAGAATCTTCAATTTCCTCAGCAGTTCTCTCAGACCCTGCGGCACAGCAATTCCTCAGGATTCTCCTGTGCATCTCCGATCTAAGTTGCAGAAGCAATTGTCTGGAAAATCCGGGCGGATGTTTTTGACCATTCCTGCTTTTCCCTTGACCCATTGATTTCAGCTACAAAGGTACTCTCTGCAATCGTGTTTCAAATGAGGCAAAAGGCAGTCACCAGTAAGCATTTGGCTGTTTCTGTCAAGACACATTTACATTTTACAGACTTTGTAACCCTGGAATATTGAAAACAATATCCATCAAGATCAAACAAACCTTCATATCTGCAAGTCACATTGGCTGTGGAATTTCAATGCCTGATTTCAAATTGTTAAATTATTACAGGTGAATTCTGACCAGGTGTGATTTTTCTTGCATCAGTGAGAAATTGAAATATGTTTCATTAAATACTAATCAGTATTCTCCTCTCTTCTGTTCCAAACAGCTCTGTCTGATATCTTGGGAAATTATGTTAAAGAGTAACATGATGGTACAAATACAATCACTATTTTGCAGCATTCACAGAGAATCCCAAAGTGTAGGAAGCAGCCAATAAGCCTTTACCTTTCCAGACAGGTGAAAGCAGTAGATAACTGCAATCAAATATGCAGACACAAAGGGTCTGCTTGTGGTGTAGCAGTCGTGTCCCTACTCCTGAACTAAGAGGCCCAGGTTCAAGTGCCACCTGCCTCAGGGATGTGTAATAACATCTGCGAACAGGTTTGTTAGAAAAATAGGTCAATAATAACAAATTAAAATATTAAAATACATTGTCATCAGCACCAAGAAGTGCAGAATAGAATTTAATTGCAGGCAATTGATTTGAAAAAAAAGTGCTACCAGGGTGTTTTTCTGTAGCCTATTTGTGGATGAGGTCTTGGGCAGAAATTTATTCATAAATGACGAAGACACCAGACTCAGAGATAGTGGGAATTGCTGATGCTGGAGAATCTGGCATAACAAGGTGCAGAGCTGGATGAAGAATCTGAATGAATTTTCTGAAGAAGGGTCCAGACTCAAAACGTCAGCTTTCCTGCTCCTCTGGTGCTGCTTGGCCTGCTGTGTTCTTCCAGCTGTAAACCTTATTAACTAAGACACGAGGCTTGCTGGCTGGGAGGCAGACTTCGAATCCAAGTGCCAAGCAGACCGCCTTTGTTAAGTTTCAATTCTTCCTCCCAACTCAGAAAGCACTTACAAAGCATGGCCCCAATTTGGTGCTCAAAAGATGTGTTGTGTCTGCATGTGTGCATGTATCAAGCCTGTGAAGGGAAGGGAATGTTTGAGAAGTTGGGTGAAGACAAAGGTTGTTACATTGTTTAATCCAACAGGATTTGAAGTAAAAAGTATCTGCCTTTCCACTGTTTTGTTTTGGACAGGATTGAGCCCTGCAAGGTTGAACAGTTTCGGGTGTGCCCAATATTAGAAGTCTCTGATATTTAAGCATTACTACAGTACTCTTGGTGAGAGCTCCGCAGTAGCTATTGCTGCAACAGAGCCTGCGACCCTAGAATTTTGGCTGTCAATCCCACTGGAGGTCATTGCCCACATGACCTGCACTGAGCACTGTGGCTCAAACCCGCATCTCAGTTCACTTTTGTTTTGTTTTATTTGTTTATGGGACTTGGGCTTTGTTAGCTGGCCAGCACTTATTGCCCATCCCTAGTTGCCTTTGAGAAGGTAGCGGTGAGTTGCTTTCTTAAACTGCCGCAGTCCACCTGCTGTGGGCTGACCTACAATGACATAAGGGAGGGAATTCCAGCATACTGACCCAGTGACAGTGGAGGAACAGTGAACATTTCCTTGCCAGGGTAGTGAGGGCTTGGAGGAGAACTTGAAGGTTGGTGGTCTTCCAATATGCCTGCTGACCTTGTCCTCCAGATGGAAGTGGTTGTGGGCTTGGAAGGTGCCGTCTGAGGATCTTCAGTGAATTTCTGCAGTGCAACTTGACAAAAGTAACACACTGCTGCTCCTGAGAATCAGTGGTGGAGAGAGTGGATGCTTGTGGATGTAGTGCCAATCAAGCGGGCTGCTTTGTCCGAGATGGAGTCAAGCTTTTTGAGTGTTGTTAGGGCTGCGCTCATCCAGGCAAGTGGGGGGTATTCCCTTCACACTCCTGACTTGTGCCTTGGAGGTGGTGGACAGGATTTCAGGAGTCAGGAGATGAGTTACTCGCCACTGTAATCCCAGCTTCTTGCCTACACTTGTAGCCGCTGTGTTTATATAGTGACTCCAGTTGAGTTTTTGGCCAATGGTAACTCCCAGGATGTTGATTGTGGGGGATTTAGTGATGGTAACACTATTGAATGCCAAGGGATATAGTTAGATTATCTCTTGTTCATGATGGTCATAGCCTGGCATTTGAGTGGCATGAATGTCGCTTGCAACTTGTCAGCCCAAGCCTGGATATTGTCACACTCGAACATGCACTGCTTCAGTATCTGAGGAGTCACAAATGGTGCTGAACATTGTGCAATCTTCAGTGAATATCTCCACCTCTAACCTTATGATGGAGGAAATGTCATTCATGAAGCAGCTGAAGATGGTTGGGCCGAGGACACTACCCTGAGGAACTCTTGCAGAGATGTCCTGGAGCTGAGATGACCATCTTCCTATGTGTCAGGTTTGACTCCAACCACCAGGGAGTTTGCCCCCTGATACCCAATGATTCCAATTTTGCTGGGGCTCCTTGATGCCACAATCAATTGAATGCAGCCTTGATGTCAAGGGCTGTTATTCTCTCCTCACCTCTAGAATTTAGCTCTTTTGTCCATGTTTGAATCAAGACGGTAGTGAGGTCAGGAGCTGGTGGAATCCAAACTGGGCATCACTGAGTAGATTATTTCTGAGCAGGTGCTACTTGATAGCACTGTTAATGCACTTTCCATCACTTAACTGATGGTGGAGAGTAGACTGATGGGGCTATAATTGGCCGGATTGGATTTTTCCTGCTTTTTGTGTCCAGAATATACCTGGGCAATTTTCCATATTGTCTGATCGATAGAAGTGATATAACTGTACAGGAACATCTTGGCTAGGTTAGTGGCAAGTTCTGGAGCACAAGTCTTTAGTATTATTGCTAGACTGTTGTCAGGGCCTGTAGTCTTTGCAGTATCCAGTATCTGTAACCATTTCTTGATATCACATGGAATGGATTGAATTGGATGAAGATTGGTATCTGTAACGCTAGGGACCACAGGAGGAGGTCAATTTGGGTCATCACGCGACACTTCTGGCTGAAGATTGCACTGATGTACTGGTGTCTTCCATCACTGAGGAGGGGGATATTTATGGAGCCTCCTCCTCCAGTGAGTTGCTTAATTGTCCACCACCATTTACAACTGGATGTGGCAGGACTGCAGAGCTTGGATCTGATCCGTTGGTTGTGGGATCACTTAGCTCTGTCTATCATTGGTGTTTTTGCTGTTTGGCATGCAGGTCATGTTTGGTGGCTCACCAGTTTGATACTTCATCTTCAGGTATGCCTGGTTCTACACCTAACATATCCTCCTGCATTCTTCATCGAATCAAGGTCAATCTCCTGGCTTGATGGTAATGGTTGAATGGGGAATAAGCCAGACTGTGAAGTTACAGATTGTGCTGGCCCACAGCTACTCAGTTATTCCCAGTCTTAAGTTCATGCATCTGTGCGAAGTCTGTCCCATTCAGTACAACATGGTGGAGATTATTCTCAATGTGAAGACAGGACTTCGTCTCCACAAGGACTGTGCGATGGTCACTCTTACTGATACTGTCATGGACAGATGCAACTGCAGCTGGCAGATTGCTAAGGATGAGGTCAAGTATGTTTTTCCCTTTTATTGGTTCCCTCACCACTTGCCACAGACCCAGTCTAGCAACTATGTCCTTTAGGATCCGACCAGCTTGATCTGTAGTACTGCTGCCAAGCCACTCTTGGTGGTGGACATTGAAATCCCGCCAGCCAGAGTACATTTGTGCCCTTGCCATCCTCAGCACTTCCTCCAAGTGTTGTTCAACATTGGGGGGTACTGATTTATCAGCTGAGAGAGGACGGTATGTGGAAATGCGCAGGAGGTTTCCTTGCCCATGTTTAACCTGAAGCCATGAGACTTCATGACGGTCAATGTTGAGGACTCCCAGAGCAACTCTCTCCTGACGGTATACCACTGTGCCGCCAGCTCTGCTGGGTCTGTCCTGCTGGTGGGACAGGACATATCCAGGGATGGTGATGGTGGAGTCTGGGACATTGTCTGTAAGGTATGATTCCGTGAGTATGACTATGTCAGACTGTTGCTTAACTATTCTGTGAGACAGCTTTCCCAATTTTGGCACTATCTTCCATATGTTAGTGAGGAGGACATTGTAGGGTCAACAGGGCTGTTTCTGCCATTGCCTTTTCCGGTGTCCATGCCAATGCCAGATGATTACAATGTTAGGCAGGTGAAGTAGATAACCTTGAACCTTCATATCCATTCTGCTCAATATTGTAGGACTTCTCCAGAACAGTCCAAGCAATTAAAGTGTTGCTTCTGCCACATCTTGTGTGGCTTTCATCATTTACATGTTGGTTGCTTATGCTTCAGCAATGCTTTGTACTGGATAGCTTATGCTACCCATGGCTACACTTTGGTTTGTCATGGTGTCCCTAACGCATCTGGCAAAGTGGACTCTTAAAGGAAGCAGGCAGATCAAGAGGTGCCAGGAGCTTAAGTATTCACCTGAACAATTCACTGCCTAAAGTCACACACCAACCAGACGTCAAGAGAAGGAAACTGCTTTTCAATTGCACAATAGGACAGTGTCGATGTGCAATGCAAAACCAGTTGTGCATGTAATTCCATGGAACTTGGAATCCTGATGAATCCTGAAATCCTCACAAAGTTGCACTTCCACTCCACCTGTATCTCTCTGGCAAGAGAATATGAAATGGAATTCACTTTGATAGTCATCGGGATATGGTCCATGCCTTACTCGAAAGGTACAACAGTAGCTGCAGCAAGTAACAGATTTCAGTGAGGACATCCTGACTGAAGCATGTTGGGCAGAATTTAATGCAATCTGTTAGGGCACAATTTATGGCAGGAGGGTTCACAGAATCGCAAGTGGTTCAGGATCCTGGCAGCCGAATTCAACAGCTGGTGAGAAAGGTAACAAACCTGGGTGCACATGCTTTGAAGCCAATTAACATTGTTAAGAAGACAGTCGAGAGACATTTGCATGTTACTGAACGTAATTAAACACATCATTTGGAATTAAGCAGGTGGCAAGCAAGGACCAAAGACTGTCTAATCCCTGACCAGTGAAGACTAGCATTATTGAATTGATTCCCTTAGGTAGAAGTTCAGGTATTTTGCAGATGCCTTCCACAGAAGGACAGGAGAAATTCAGGAAGGTCTGGCTGTGGATTAGAGAGGTACACCTGGTATTGGCATTTTAAATCCAAGGGACAGAGGCCAGTGAAAGGGCTAAAGTCAGAACCATGGCCATCACCAATTCAAAACCATTGAATTCATAAGCGGTGGAAAAGCAGTGTCATGATAGCGTCTTTACATTTGAGTGGCACTAATTGCACAGGAGGCAGCAGCAAGCAGATCCCTTCAGCATGTAGTTGATGAAAATTAAGCAAAGAACTGCGGATGCTGAAGATCTGAAACAAAGTGTATTCTGAAGAAAGGTCAGTGGACTTGAATGTTACCTCTGCTTTCTCTTCCTACATACTGCCAGACCTGCTGAGTATCTCTAGCAATTTCTGCATTAGTTTCTGTTTTTATGCAGCTTGAAGGGCAACATACATCACATCTCCCAGTTGGCAATTGCCGTCAACTGGCTCCTTACAATCCTCCCAGGTGGCCCACTAACTTTTTGGTACAGCAACAGGGCTCTGGTTTCTTGAATTAAACTCCACCCATTGTTCCCTGCTGAAATACAAGTAAGAATATTGCTCCCTGAACACTCTGGATAGATGCTGCTTCCTGCTGTGCATTCTCCACTGTTTATCAGAATATCCTACTCTGCTTGACACCTGCCTATTCTCCAACTCATGATCTGTTCCAATAGAAATGCCTGCATCCAAGGCCATGTTGGAGAGAAACCTTAAAGTCAACAAAATGTCCATCACTACCTGCTACAACAGTCCCTGTAGACATTTATACATTGAAACAAGTTTAAAAAATATTAATTGTAAAATAAAAGGGACAGTCAGAAGAAATTAGCCAGCAACAGACTTGTTAAGTACTTGACAATCCCTTCAAACAGCACAGCAAAGGGGTCCTTCCTGCAATTCAACCCCTGTTTAACTAAGTCTTATTCAGAGAAGGCATTAGCTGAAGCATTAATTTCCAATGTGGCAGTACTGGTACCAAATCAGAGTTGCATGCTAATTGAAGTCATGATGTGCTGGTGTTGCTTGCCTCTGGTGGGCATTCACTGCTCACCCTCTCGCACCCTCAGCATCCACTGTGAATCAGCCCAGACAGCCGTGCTTGCAGCAGAAGCCATTTCAGAATTCAAACAACACACAACTGAGCACTACTATTGATTTTACGGATTCACACTCATTATTATCTATTATGGGCAGTTGATAATTTGTAAATAATTTTCTGACGTGAATGAGTTTGTTAAGAAGTGGTTGTTTAGATATGATACATCAGTTAATTAGCTCAAGAAGACTTTCCAACCTCTGACCACTTCCATCTGGAAGGTCAACAGCATCAGACATACAGGAACACCATCACCTTCAAGTTCCCCACCAAATCACTCACCATCCTGACATGGAAATATATCACCGTTCCTTCACTGTCACTGGGTCCAAATCCTGTAATTCCCTCCCCAATAGCATTTTGGGTCAACCCACAGCAGGAGGACTGCAGTGGTTCAAGAAGGAAGCTCGCCACCACTTTCTCAAGGGCAAATAGAGATGAGCAAGAAATGCTGACCATCCAGCGATGCCCATATCCCATAAATGGTTAAAAAGAAAAACTGTGATGGGGACAAACAGACTGTTAGTGTGGAATGTTTCAGTCTCATTCAAATAGTGAGGTCAGCATCCTGTTCTGTAGCTAATTTGTAAGCAAACTCTTCCTTGGTCTTCTTCCTCTTCTTTGGGGTTGACTTCTAACTGCCTGGTGAGGACTGCTGGATGGAAACTGCTGCCTACAAGATTTACTTGAAGAAAAACAGAACTCCGGACCACCCGAGCATTCACTGCGATATTATCTTCCTAGGGGCAGGGAACTGACGCTGCAACAATCAGTTGCCTGAACCCTTTTGGCCAATGGCCACTCATGACATTGGATAATCATTGTCTCTCTGCCCATCTTCAACTGACGTTAGTGTACCATCCTGAGAAGAAATATTTCTTATTTACAAAAACAATGCCTTGTGGACTTTACTAGCTTCAAAATCTCCCCACCCCCACTCTCATCCTATGACCAACCCTCACTCTCATCCCCGCCTCCTTGACCTGTCTGTCTTCTCTCCCGCCTATCTGCACCTCCCACCTCACTGAGCAATCACTACCATTGCCTACCTGCACTCACCAATCACCATCCCACCTACCTTCCCCAGCCCCAATCCTCCTCTCTATTTATTTCAGAACCCCCTTCCCCCTCCCCATTTCTGAAGAAGTGTCTTTACCTGAAATGTCAGCTTTCCTGCTCCTCTGATGCTGCTTGGCCTGCTGTGTTCCTCCAGCTCCACACTGTGTTATCTCAGACTCCAGCATTGGCAGTTCTTACTATCCCTCCTTGATGTGAGGGTATGTTTGGCACAAGATAAGCTGTTGATAGTAGTCAAATGGGCATCATGACCTCTGTTTTTTTTTGTAATTCTTTCCTTGGTTTTCATTTGCTGACATTTTGAAAAGCTAATTACTAAGATAAATGTTCTTAAATGAAATCTCTTGCTATACAGTAAATACCAGGAAATTTCTGTTTTTAAGGGACACAAGTCTTCAACACTGCTGATTCAAATTCTGCATCAAATACTTCTTCAGTATTTCTCACAAGATATGGGCATGCCTTTTCCCTTTGGTGATGGTAGAATTTTCATGATGTGACAGGAAGACAGAGGAAACCACATTTAGAGGTCTCAAGTCTTCGATAATGCAGATTAATGTCTCCTGGAGTGAAATGCTTTCAAATCAATTCAGTCCCCATTCTCATGCAAATCTAACTGTTGTAAGAAATTTTTGCAAAGTTACAGAGATTTTTTGAGATTTATGTATTTTCTATAAGGGTGAAGTAACTGCTAGTCACTGCTAATTACTAAGACAGTCAATAACCAAGGGCTCCTGGTTTAATTTGTGACATCAAGAACAGCCTCAGATGGAAAGTAAAATTGCAAGGCAGTCGACATCTGTGAGGGTCAGTCATTTATCCCCCACCCCAACATCAGAATTTTACTGAAATTTTCCAATGTTTCAATAAAACACAATTTTGGGAAGTTGATTTATTTAAAACATTGTACTGTCCATCTGCAAATTCAATAATTTGTAGTGTGGGATTTGTAGATTTGCAGAAGGCTCATGAGAAGGCAGAGAAAAAGAAGGGCCAGGCAAGTAAGAAATTGATTATCTTTCTCTCTCTGTCTCTCAAGGCTGGTGGTTTTAAAGCTGTCAGTCATGACTCTCATTAATCATCATCCTGACTAAATCAATCTCTTGATTTTGAAGGAAGATAATTGGAGCCATTCGCTGTGTGTCATCGAGCTTGTGAGAAGAGAGAGGCAATGCTAAGTAGAATGGTATAATAGCACAAACAGCTGCAGAGCCGACAAGTGAGAGCTACATTTTAGTACGATTCAATTGTGCATTTTAAATGTGATAAATGGGTGAGCCATTTCTCATTTGTCACAAGGTTAGATTAGGTCCTCTGTGAACTGTAATGAATTCTGCTGTTTAGGTACAATAAATATTTGCCAGATCAATGTTTAATTTTGTTTCTTCAAACAATTTTAAAGCTTTGTTATGTAATTCCCTAATGTCTTCAAATTTTCTCGTTGCCTGATTGGAAGTACGAATTGGGACTTTTCAGTTTTACAGTAACAGATTGCTTCAGACTTTGTTAATTTTTTTAATTGAACTAAGTATGAACTCTCAGAAGACATATTGTTGTACCTGCTAGGAGAAATTCCTTGGCAGTTCAGCAGATGTTGAGTGAAAGCTAAACGTGGTTACAGACCATGCAATAAGGGGTTCCGAATTCCAATGGAATGACTGGTCTCACAAGAAAAGCAGTGCATATGAGTCAATTAGCTGTCCCAAGTATTTTACAACATCTTAGCAGAGTAAAAAACAATTGTACCCTGCAAGATATATTCTGAATTTAATCTTCTGTGCTTCTCTCAGTTAAATTCAAACTTGCATCACTTTGTATTACAAACTAAAGGTACAGTCAGTTGAGCAAATTGAACACCCCAGCATTCAGCATTCCCAGAAACAATACTTAATGACTCTTGCAGGCTCGCACTGTTCATCTTTTAATTGTTACATATCATTTTTCAGAAGCTGGAGGCATCTTTGGAGGTGTTTAGATGATGCCGTAGAATAAATCAATTATGCCATAGATGCCAATGCACTATGCTGAATGCCCAAATGAATCATTTTTGTGCAACAATAAATCATTTACCTTTAATTGCACTGTTAATTCGATGTTGGTTTGGGGAGGGTGTTCGGGCCCTATCACCCTCGGCAGGAGCAGACTTTGCTATCAGAGTAGGAGGTAGCATGTGAGGCCCTGAAAGGGGTCAGGCATGATAAAACTTACAAGCAAAGTCCCCACTTACATTTCATCTTCCTCCATCTCATGGCCCAGCTGCACTTTAGCACAGGCCAACAGCAGGGCTGTACTTTACTACATTTTAAGGAGAGGCTGAATGTTCAATTCGAGATTATCCTCCAACTTGTCTGAAGGTGGCATTCGGAGTATTCAGGGCATTGATGAAGTCCAGCATTCATTGAAAGAACTACGATGTCTCATGCTTTTTACAAGAGGTCACCTTTTCCATAGACATGGATATCAATGCAATGTCTTGAAACATCATGGCACTCATAGTTGAAGAAAAAACTCCTCTAATCGTTGCAAATCTGGAAAGAATGCTGCCAAGTCCAACAGACCTTTATTCATCACTTGTTGGGCCAACATTTGATGCCATTCCCTAATTGACTTGGAGAAGGTGGTGCTGAGCTACCTTTTTAAACCACTGCGATCTTTGGGACTTAGCAACATCCACAATGTCATTAGGGAGAGAATTCTAGGGTTTTGATTTAGCAGCACTGAAAGAATGATGACCTATTTCCAAGTCAAGGTGGTGTCTGACTTGCAGGTAAAATTGCAGGTGGTGGTGTTCCCATTACCTGGTGCCATTGCCTTGCATGCTGCTAGAGGTTGTGGTTTTGGAAGATGCTGTCAAAGGGCCTCTGGCAAATTTCTCCAGTGCATCTTGTAGAAGTCACAAATTGCTGCAACCGAGCGTGAATGGTGGAAGGAATGAATGTTTGTGGATGTGGTGCTAATCAGTTGGGCCGCATTGTCCTGGATGGTGTCAAGCTGACGTGTTGTTGGAATTGCACCCATCCTGGTCATTGAGGAGTATTCCATGACACTCAACTTTTGCCAGGTAGATGGTGGACAGGAGATGAGCTACTTGAGGCAGAATTCCTACGACTGTAGTAATTCTGTCTTACTATACTGCTTTTGTCCTCCAGATTAAGAAGAAGAAGGGAGCCCAAAAGTAAGCAAACAAAAAGGCCAGTCTCTGAATTATTCATAAAGAGCACACAATGGGACATTACAGTTACTACAATGGATGTTACCACTGTAGTGTTGCTGTTGCTGGCAGAACAGTTGACTTTGAGATTCTTGGCTTTGCCAGTTGCTTGGAATTCCTTTGTCCTTGTTCCTTCCAACAGTGGCTTGCTGGTGGCACTCAGAGTGAGAGAAGGTCTTTTCCATTTGCTTACCACTTTGAGGGGGTGGTTTGTGGATGTTCTCGCAGCTGTGATTTTCACAGCACACAGTACATAGAGTCATTGGAAGGAAGGCTGGTTTTTGTGATGAATTTTGCTGCGTTCATAACTCTCCGTAATTTCTTGTGTCTTGGATACAGCAGTTGCCACACTGAGCTGTGATGCATCCAAATAGGATATTCTCAATGCACATCAATAAAAACTAAGAGTTATTATGGGCATGCCGAATTTCCTTAGCCTTCTGAGAAAGTAGAGGCATTGGTGTGCCCTCTTGATTGTTGTTGTTGGTTTGGAACATGATAGATTCGACTAAGTCCACCTCAGCACCATTGATACAGACAGGGGCATATTCTCCACTCCACTTCCTGAAGCCAATGACCACTTCCTTCATTTTGCTGATATTGATGGAGAGCCTGTCATCATTACACCATGCCACTAATCTGTCTATCTCCTTCCCGTACTCTGTTTCGTCTTTGTTTGAGATCTGACGCACTACGTTGGTGCCATCAGCAAATTTGTAAATAGAGTTAGATCTGAATTTGGCCACACAGTTGTGAGTGTATAAGGAGTATAGTAAGGGGTTGAGTACACAGCCATGTAGGGCACCTGTATTGAGGATTATTGTGGAGGAGGTGTTGTCGCCTATTCTTACTGATTGCCGTCTGAGGGTCAGGAGGTTGAGGATCCAGTTGCAGGGGTGGGAAGCTGACTCCTAGGTCTTGGAGTCTGGCAATGAGTTTGGTTGGAACTATAATGTTGAAGTTAGAGCTGAAGTCAATAAATAGGAGTTTAATGTCGTGTTCTTGTTATCAAGATGTTCCAGGAATGAGTGGAAGGTCAGGGATGGGGCATTTGCCTCTTGTGACGGCAGGCGAATTCTAGCAGATCAAGGCAATCTGGGAGGCTGGAGTTGATGTTTGCCATTAGTAACCTCACAAAGCACTTCATTATGATGAATGCCGGAGCCAACGGGAGATAGTCAGTTAGGCATGCTTCATGCTTTTTTTTGGCACCAGGATGAGAATGGTCTTCCTGAAGCAGGTGGGGACCTCACACCATTGTGTGGAGAGGTTAAAAGTGATGCAAATACTCCTGCTAGCTGGACTGTGCAGGATCTGTGCATAGCCAGTGACGCCACCCAGGGCAGTTGCTTTCTGTGGGTTCGCCCTGAAGAAGGCTGATCTGACGTTTATGGTGGTGACTGTCAGTACAGATGCACCCAAGGCTATCGGGTTAGATGACATCACTTCAATGACCTTCCGTTCAAAATCAACATTCAATGCATTGTGCTCAATGGGGAGGGATGTATTGTTGTCAGTGATTCTATTCGGCTTCACTT
Source organism: Stegostoma tigrinum (assembly GCF_030684315.1). NCBI lineage: Eukaryota > Metazoa > Chordata > Chondrichthyes > Orectolobiformes > Stegostomatidae > Stegostoma > Stegostoma tigrinum. The sequence goes on along the minus strand of NC_081367.1, from coordinate 15,287,912 downwards.
TGAAGCCCATTCTATCATGTAAGCTTTGCCACAGTCTATGGTGGGCAGTCACACACCCGTTATTGATCTTTGTAAGCTTTTCCATTTGAAATTGCCCTGACTCTGTACAGGGGTGACGTCCCAAACACCTACACAAATTTCTGACAGTGACTGAATTTGGCACTATCGTCATTTTTTGGCTACAGCAGCCCTCTTTCTAAAAACACATGTTGGAATTAGAAGTTTGATATGTTGTGAGATTATCCGGAATGATGATGCATGACCATGACATCACCCAACCCACACTGCTCTGGATTTGCTAATCCTCAGTTACTGCTTACAGTCGTACTGTCATAAACACGGACAACATAAAAACAAATGCCTTTGGTTCCACTCACCCATGTTGACCAGATACCCTAAATTAATCTAGTCCCATTTGCCAGCATTTGGCCATATCCCTCTCAATCCCACCTATTCATGTGTCCATCCAGATGTATTTTAAAGGCTTGCAGATCAGTAAAGTGATGGAAGGTGACCTCAACAGCACTATCAAGCAGCACCTGCTCAGCAATAACCTGCTCAGTGATGCTCAGTTTGGGTTCTGCCAGGGCCATACAGCTCCTGATCCCATAACAGTCTTGGCTCAGACATGGCTAAAAGAGTTGAATTCCAGAGGTGAGGTGAGAGCAACAGTGCATGACATCAAGGCTGCATTCGACTGAGTGTGGCACCAAGGACCCCTAGCAAAACTGGGATCAATGGGTATCAGGGGGAAAACTGGGGCTAGGAATACTGTGGCAAGTATCTCACCTCCAGACTCCCCAAAGCCTGTCCACCATCTACAAAGCACAAATAAGGAGTGTGATGGAATAGTCCCCACTTGTATAGATGAGTGTTGTTCTAACAAAACTTAAGAAGCTTGACACCATCCAGGACAAAGCAGCCCACTTGATTGGCACTACATCCACAAGCACCCACTCCCTCCACCACTGATGCTCAGTAGCAGCAGTGTGTACTATCTACAAGATGCACTGTAGAAATTCACCAAAGATCCTCAGACAGCACCTTCCAAACCCACAACCACTTCCGTTTAGAAGGAAAAAGGAAGTAGACATATGGAAACACCCACCACCTTCAAGCTCCCCTCCAAGCCACTCATCATTCTGATTTCAAAATATATCGCCATTTCTTTACTGTCGCTGGGCCAAAATCCTGGAATTCCCTCCATCATCCCATTGTGGGTCAACCCATAGCAAGAGGACTGCAGTGGTTTATGAAGGCAGTTCACCACCACCTGCTCAAGGGCAACTAGGGATGTGCAAGAAATGCTGGCCGGCCAGCGATGCCCACAACCCACAAATGAATAGAAAAAAAATGATTCCTTCACCCTCATTCTCAACACACAGAGTCATCAATGGATCATGGTTTCTTCTAAGATTTCAGTTTTCTCAGGACTCTTCCTGAACCCTAACTCCAACACGCTGCTATTTCTGTTCACACCTAGAACATGTTCCTGAGTTTTAATTGCACAAAACCAATGGACAAAAGTTGACTCCTCAGCCCAACAATACTTTCCTCAACGGAGCCTGCCTCTGTTTCTTCCTGTCTTCTGTGACAGAACTAACTGTGACCTGGGAACTGTTTTTCTGTGACTTCTGAACTGCTCTGAGCAATTTAATAAAAACTTTAGAAAGAGCACCGTGAAATGTAGTCAAATGCAGTAACCCCCTTGGAACAGTGCTGGTTCTTATTACGCAAATTGGACACAACAAAAACAATGATTTATCACACCCTTGATTTCAAGTCAACATGAGAGAGTATTCCAAGGCATGATTTTGTGACTCTTAACTCTGTCACTAAGTAGTTCAGAGACCCCCAACTCCACACGTACCAAGATCTGAATTAACAAAAAGCCTTGTCCTTTGCTTTGTCAATGCAGAGATGACTGCATAGCTATGTCCAGCACTTAGCCTCTCCCTAATGTTCTTTGCTAGGGAGAATGCAAAGTTTCACGAGAATGGAAGGACAACACTTGCAAATGGTCTTTGTGAGGGTTTGATGTCAAATTGCAATAAGGTGAGAGTGAATGTCAGTAATGGCTGAGCAGATGAGAATTTGAGGAGGTCCCTCAACAGAAAGCTAAACAGAAAGTGCCTCAATCTGCAAGTTGCATCGGTGTTGCAAGAGAAAGATTGCGAAGGCAGAGTGATGGGATTTGCAGTAAAATGCAGGCCTAATATCTTTGAATGTGCCGTGCAAATCACCTTCCCCACACTGAATAGGCTAAAGTTTTGTGGTCCTGTATCCAGCTATGTCACACTGCATCCCTGCTGCTTGACCTCCCCGTCACTTGGTTTGGTCCCTGCTTCCTTTCAGAGATAGCAATTTTCCTTCCTTCTGCATCCCTTACAACCCACAGAATCATGTTCAAAGACACAGCACTGAAGTAGCGAGGTGGTGTCCCTAATTCTGGGTCTTTTGAATCTGTATGAACTCAGAATATTTCTGTTCTGACTCTCATGTATTCCCTTCAAACAGACTAGTGTAGGTTATTGGCATCATGCCCACTTACTGTCAATGAAGCACAAAAGTCAGACGCAAATACAGCACTACGGCAAAAACCACCAATAAAGTGCTTTTGGAACTTACAGTCTCCAAACCTGCTGCCAGGTTTTCCTCCTGAGCACAGGTCTCAATGCTACAATTTACTCCAACAGAGTCTACAATACAGAAAATTTGCCCCATCCACTTGACACTAGCATTGACACCAAGCTGCTCCCACCTCATAGAAGAGCAGCTCCCAACCAGACTAGTTTGACATGCTCATTTCCAACACTAATCATCCTTATGGCGTCTGGACAGGATTATCAATTTAGTGTCAAATTAAAGGTAATTTGGTTCTGAGGGTTGATCCTCACTGGGAATTAGGTCGAACTTATTGAATTTCATCGCGCCTTTACAATGTGCTGACCAAGGAGGTCTTTATTCAATCAGTCTGAGCTGAGTTTAAATCTATGCTTCAGAAGCCAACACATTATACTACTCAGGCTTCATCAACATCAAACAGTTGTTTATAATAACATTGAACAAAAAGAAAAAGAATGTTTACTTTTTTGGCAAGGTAGGGTGTTCCTTTGAAGAAGAGGGGAGCGATTCATAAAACCATGCTTTGCAAAACTGTCAGCATGGCAATTAAAAACCGTGCTCAATCATTTTCCTGTTTTATTATTAAATAAGTCCTTTCAATCATATGATTACATTTGGAAGAAGGGACAAAAATTGGCCAAGATTACTCAGTCTGTTTTATGTGTGTCACTGACTCAGAAAAGGCTGAAATTATTAACAGCTGGGACGCACCCTTGAGACTGAGATTTAAATGCTTACATGGACAACAGGCTCATATAACAGAAATAATCATTTCAGGGAAAGATGTAAAGTTTGTCCAATGCTTCTCATATTACCAAAATCAAACAGATTCAGTCCTGTACTACTGAGCAAGGCTTAGTAAAACCCAATCTACCTTTGTGAGGGGTAGGTCATGCCTTACAAACCTTATCGAGTTTTTTGAGGATGTGACTAGGAAGGTTGATGAGGGTCGAGCTGTGGATGTGGTGTATATGGACTTCAGTAAGGCATTTGATAAGGTTCCCCATGGAAGGCTCATTCAGAAGGTCAGGAGGAATGGGATACAGGGGAACTTAGCTGCTTGGATACAGAATTGGCTGGCCAACAGAAGACAGCGAGTGGTAGTAGAAGGAAAATATTCTGCCTGGAAGTCAGTGGTGAGTGGGGTTCCACAGGGCTCTGTCCTTGGGCCTCTACTGTTTGTAATTTTTATTAATGACTTGGACGAGGGAATTGAAGGATGGGTCAGCAAGTTTGCAGACGACACAAAGGTCGGAGGTGTCGTTGACAGTGTAGAGGGCTGTTGTAGGCTGCAGCGGGACATTGACAGGATGCAGAGATGGGCTGAGAGGTGGCAGATGGAGTTCAACCTGGATAAATGCGAGGTGATGCATTTTGGAAGGTCGAATTTGAAAGCTGAGTACAGGATTAAGGATAGGATTCTTGGCAGCGTGGAGGAACAGAGGGATCTTGGTGTGCAGATACATAGATCCCTTAAAATGGCCACCCAAGTGGACAGGGTTGTTAAGAAAGCATATGGTGTTTTGGCTTTCATTAACAGGGGGATTGAGTTTAAGAGTCGTGAGATCTTGTTGCAGCTCTATAAAACTTTGGTTAGACCGCACTTGGAATACTGCGTCCAGTTCTGGGCGCCCTATTATAGGAAAGATGTGGATGCTTTGGAGAGGGTTCAGAGGAGGTTTACCAGGATGCTGCCTGGACTGGAGGGCTTATCTTATGAAGAGAGGTTGACTGAGCTCGGTCTCTTTTCATTGGAGAAAAGGAGGAGGAGAGGGGACCTAATTGAGGTATACAAGATAATGAGAGGCATAGATAGAGTCGATAGCCAGAGACTATTTCCCAGGGCAGAAATGGCTAGCACGAGGGGTCATAGTTTTAAGCTGGTTGGTGGAAAGTATAGAGGGGATGTCAGAGGCAGGTTCTTTACGCAGAGAGTTGTGAGAGCATGGAATGCGTTGCCAGCAGCAGTTGTGGAAGCAAGGTCATTGGGGTCATTTAAGAGACTGCTGGACATGCATATGGTCACAGAAATTTGAGGGTGCATCCATGAGGATCAATGGTCGGCACAACATTGTGGGCTGAAGGGCCTGTTCTGTGCTGTACTGTTCTATGTTCTATGTTCTATGTACCTTTAAATGATGCATCTCAGTCCTGAGACATACATTTGGCTGCAGAAACAGAATATCATTTGTATCAAAGATAAGGACTCTAGCCATTGGGGAAGCTTGCTGAGGTAAGATTTACAGCTTGCAATTCATTCTGTATTTTTCATCAGCTTGTAAATTTCCAGAATCTGTGAAAACATTACAGCAAATAGGTTTGAAATTCTGTCAGGCAAAATACGAGATAACATAACAAGTGATCAATGGAGTCAATACTGCCAAGACAACAGCTTTGCAAGGGAGTTGTGGTGTTACTGCAGACGTTTGATTCTCAATACCCTCTCTTCAGTAATTTCGAAACATCACCACCTACAATTTACTTCTCGCCGTCACTATATTTAACTACAGTCAGCATAACTGATAGTGGGAACAGCATGCTCCTTTAAAGCACTGGTTCACATGCTATAACTGTGAGCTCTGAATTGACCCTTTGTGATGACTGAAGGGCAGTGGTGTGCATGAAGAATGGTGAAGTGATTTTTCTCTCAGTAATGTAATGGTTAGAGATTGCTCTATAATTGTATCTTTCAGTGTGGATATTGGAACTTTTATCTTACATGCAAGGCTGAATAATTTTCCTCCTGTAACTATCCACATTGTTTTATGAACAAATAAAAGCACAAGTGGAAAATGCATGGCGGACACACTGATGGGCGAGTGGCAGCACCCCTCACTGGAACCGTCCTTCAAAAAATTTTCTCTAACTAACAAGATAAGGATGCGACCTGGTGGTAAAATTTGATCTGGCAACTGGTTTGAAGTCATTAACCAGATGATGTTTGTGAAAAAAATCCCTGTAATCCAGAGGTAAGCCTTTGCCAGTTTGATCAGCTGACACTTGATGACCTTCTCTACAATGGCAAGATGTAATGCAGAATGGGTGACGACTCTGCGGAACACTCACATTCTGTCCACAATGTTGCCCGTGCTTTAGACACTTGGGTTTTTACACAAGCTTTTGTCAGTGAGGTGAACAAAGTTTCATAGAACATAGCTTCAGTTTGTGGTTCAAATCAATTTATTGAACAAAATGTTCCTTATTAAAAACACAAGGTGAGCATTTTCCATAGCCAATAATTTATTGTTTATCTACCTCTAGCCCTCTGAGAAAGGATATTACTCACAATGATCCAAGTGTTTGAACTTGGCCATTAGAATCTCCTCCCTCTCTGAAATAGGGCTGGCTCACTTCCATAAAGATGGGTCTTTCAGGTCAGGGCAGATCTTCTCCTGGGTCTTCTTGGATTGCTACATGGTCTTCCACCATGAATCTGGCTGCGAGTCTTACCCGACAGTATGGCTTCCAGGTGTGTATTTTTAACTCATTTGAACCTCCTTGGCCAATGGGGCCATGAGCAGGGTTTAAAGTATCCAGTGGGGCAGTGACAATATCTTTCACTGTTGCCAATGCTGCGGAGGTGTAAAGTGCACATTCTCAGGCACTGGCTGGAAGCCAAGGTGCCAGAAAGCCTGATCAATACTTCACCTGTGCACAACAATGTGGGCTGGTTGTAACTGGATCCCCCTGAACCTTTATGACATTGTTGATCTTTGCTTTCAATGTTCTCTGTAGCTGATGGCTGCTGGCTGCTGTTTCATATAATTTGGCCAACTTCCTGTCGGGGCCAATTCTCTAGTAGTGGGTCAATTTAGTATGTCTAATTTTGGGCCTGTGGTCACTTGACCACAGAAATTTGGCCCTGAGCTTCCAGCTGCCTGCCATTGCAACACGCCATCGTGTTCCCTGGCAAACATCTCCATCTCTGGCTTGCATCAGTGAAGTGTATAGAATCTAAAATTATTCAACTCGATACTGAGTCCTGAAGGCTACAGGGTCTGATTACCCAAACTTAATTCTGAGGAAGGGGCACCAGACACAAAACGTTAACTCTGCATTTCCTTCACAGATGCTACCAGACCTGCTCAGCTTATCCAGTAACTTTTGTTTTTGTTCTTGTTCATACAATCACTTTTCTCCAACCTCCCGCCTTCCCAACAAATGTAGGTTGAGTGGCTATAATTGAGAGAAGTCACAAATAAACAAAGGGCCAGTGAAACCACCCAAGGAAAGATTGGGACAGAGCTAAGATGAACAAACAACCAACATTATTCCTTTGAATAAAGGAAAAATATTACAAATGCTGGAAATCTGAAATCATCATTCTTTTTTTCTTATAAATCCCAATGAATGCACTGACAGATAGCTCAGCCAGAACAGTGAGATTGATTGTCTCAAACTAGGTCAGTAAAAAAGAATTTATATTTAGAGCCTCTTAAATGTCATCCTAATTTTATAGGTATTTGGATGTTCATAAAATTCAATGTATTCATCATGTGCTGAATAATTTGCTTCATTCTTTTCTGCTTTGGCTCACAATAAAAGATTATTGGCCATCAGTTCTAATTTTTCAAATAAAAGCATTATACTGCAAAGGCTGGAAACTGAAACAAACACATTGCTGGCAAAATTCTACGGGTCTGACAGCAGTTGTGGAGGAGAAACAGATTTAGCATTCTGAGTCTGGTTTAACTGTTCTCCAGCAGTTCTGTAGACGTTATTACCAGTCTTGAAACATTTTCTCTGTTTCTCTTGCCACAGATACCTCCCACGTGCATGAAAAGTTTGAGGCAGGCAGGGAGTGTGCAGCCATCAGATGATTGAGTTGTCTATAAGGGTGGGTTATAAATAACTCTATCCTGCAAGCAGCCAGCTTATGGACTTCAGTAAAGCCTTTGATAAGGTTCCACATGGTAAGCTATTGGAGAAAATACAGAGGCATGGGGTTGAGGGAGATTTAGCAGTTTGGATTAGAAACTGGCTTTCTGTAAGAAGGCAACGAGTGGTGGTCGATAGAAAATATTCAGCATGGACTCTGGTTACTAGTGGTGTGACTCAAGGATCTGTTTTGGGACCACTGCTGTTTGTCATTTTTATAAATGACTTGCACGCAGGCATAGGTGGATGGGTTAGTAACTTTGCAGATGACACTAAAGTCGGTGGAGTGATGGACAGAGTGGAAGAATGTTGCAGGTTGCAGGGAGACTTGGATAAACTGCAGAATTGGGCTGAAAGGTGGCAAATGGAGTTCAATGTGGATAAATGCGAGGTGATTCACTTTGGGAAGAATAATAGGAAGGCAGAATACTGTGTCAATGGAAAGATTCTTGGTAGTGTGGATGTGCAGAGGGATCTTGGTGTCCATGTACATAGATCCCTGAAAGTTGCCACCCTGGTTGATAGTGCTGTTAAGAAGGCTTACGGTGTGTTAGGTTTTATTGGTAGAGGGATTGACTTCTGGAGCCATGATGTCATGCTGCAACTGTACAAAACGCTAGTGCAGCCTCATTTGGAATATTGCGTGCAGTTCTGGTCGCACCATTACAGGAAGGATGTGGAAGCATTGGAGAGGGTGCAGAGGAGATTTACCAGGATGTTGTCTGGTCTGGAGCACAGGGCCTATGAAGAAAGGCTGATGGACTTGGGTCTGTTCTCATTGGAGAGAAGGAGGCTAAGAGGGGATTTAATAAAGACATACAAGATCAGAGGATTATATAGGGTGGACAGTGAAAGTCTTTTTCTGAGGATGATGGCTTCAGCTTGTACAAGGGGGCATAGCTACAAATTGAGAGGTGATAGATCTAAGAAAGATGTCTGAGGCAGGTTCTTTACTCAGAGTTGTAAGGGCGTGGAATGCCCTGCCTGCCAATGTAGTGAACTCAGCCATATTAGTGGTATTTAAACAGTCCTTGGATAAGCATATGGATGATGATGGTATAGTGTGGTGGGGGGGGGCTTAGATTAGTTCACAGGTCGGCGCAACGTTGAGGGCTGAAGGGCCTGTTCTGCGCTGTTTTGTTCTATGTTCTATGTTCTATGTTAAGGCAGTGGAGCTTGTGATAGATGAACACATATGCTCTCCTAGCAGTACATTTGGAGCATTTCTGTCTTCAGTTTGTCATGCAGGATAAGGACATATTCAAGGCCAAGTCTGGAGGAAAATAGTGTTGTACATACTGGCAGTTATATCTTCTAAGTATGAGAGTTCTTTAGAGGCTTATGTGGTCTGGTGCTTGTGAGGATAGCCACTTCTGGTCTAACGAGAAGAGCCTTGTAGGGCAAACAAGATGTAGCTTATTGCTTCAATGTAACTATGTACAGGTCATAAGAATAAGCTCAATGTAACTATAAAAACTCTTAGTAGAATTTTGCATTAAGTCTGTCTCTTATACTATCCTTCCTTACTCTTCCACCAAGTCCTCATGGCTTCATCACAACAGGTGGCTCTTGATGTACTTAACCAAACACTAATCCTCGCAGAAATTTTCATACCCATAGGTGACAAAGTGGGCATACTCGAAGTGTCAACATCTTTTAAATGTGTTGAGTTGGAAATTGCAGGCAAACAGACACCCTGGTCTATTACAGACAGGGAGGATGGATGAGTCAACCAGCAGAATGAGAATGAGACATCAGCCCATTAAAGAGACATGTGAAACGTTAGTTTCCTGATGCCCTGAGCTTCTCGTTAATAGCTTTTGTTGTCATTAAGCAGTACAGGTTGATCCCATTGTCAAAGAAGGTCAAATACCAAAGAAGGAACAGATAACTCCAACTTTAATAAAGGCCAATAATACCTAGAGAATGCATTATCATCGACCTCTCATTCCATGCCAGCTCAGTTACACTTACAAAATTTCATGAGGATTTTTGCTCTGAATCAGGACATGGTATTAATTTTGTGTGCGTAATGTACAGTTACATCAGCTAGCACAGAGATAGACTATGTATCTAACTCTGTGATTTTGTAGCCATATAAACAGCTAGTATTGTTAATAACCACTACCATCCTTCTTCCAGACCAAATATTGTGCCATTCAAGGCTTACCATCTTTCCTTACCATCTCCTTACTCTGTTATCAGCCCCTCTAGCTTTTCCTACCTCTCTTCCTGTGCCTTTGAGTTAGAGAAAGCCTAGCCTCAGAGCCAAAGATTGAAAAATCTCACCTGATGCATCTTTTATCATGTGGTTTCATGCCACACATTGATTTTAGCCTCTTTGCTATTTCTTTGATTTGTATGTAAAGTCAAGGACTGTCTTCAAATTTACATTTCAACGTAACACTATTATACATTAATACCAAATACTACTGTATTGGGTCATCACAGATGTACCAATTTCTGAACTTTAGTTTCATTAGTTTATGTCTTTGTGCATTTATATCCATGTTGACTTCTGGTCTGATGCCAATTTCTAGATTCTAGAGGTCTGCTGTGATCTAACACTGCCCTCCCTAGAGCATTTATTCTCAGTGATGTGCAGCTCCAAGGCAACATCACAAAATTGTTCTAGGATCCTATGCCCTTACTCAACATTCTTCCCAAGATTTTTTCCCTTTCCCATAAACATTAATTAAAAGTTCTGTACATTCTCTAACTAGTTACTAAGCTTGCTTCATTTCACCACTTCCCTGTGCATTTTGTTTAATCTCTCCCACCTCTTCGCAAGTCTTTCACTTGATTCTCCAATATCAATAGGTGGATAATGAAATTCTCAATAAAGGTAGAGAAGCACTTGAGGTAAAGTTAGTGATTTTGCGTGACGCATGTGTATGTGAGAGTTATAAGACGATTACACATCTCTCCTCTATTATTATTGTTGGACACCTTTGTTAATTCCCAAGGAAATAATCAAATAGTCCATGGATGAGCCTTTGAATTTCATGTACAGCTTGGTTGCTTGTAGGATTGAAGTGGGCAGCACAGTGGCTGAGTGGTTAGTACTGCTGTCTCACAGCGCCAGGGACCTGAGTTTGATTCCACCGTCAGGTGACTGTTTGGAGTTTGCACATTCTGTCTGTGTCTGTGTGGGTTTACTTCCACTGTCCAAAGATGTGCATGTTTGGTGGATTAGCCATGTTAAATTGCCTATGGTGTCCAGGGATGTGCAGAATAGATAGAGTCATATAGCACAGAAACAGACCCTTCTGCCCAAACAGTCCATGCTGACCCATAGTCCCAAACCAAACCAATTCCGCTCCCGCCTGCTTCCAGCCCTTATCCCTCCAAACCTTCCCCTTACCAAGTACCTATCCAAATGTCTTTTAAATATTGTAACTGTACCCGCACTCACCGCTTCCTCTCACAGCTCATTCCACACATGCATTATGCTCAATGGAAAACAAATTCCCTCATGTTTTTTTCAAATCTTTCCCCTCATCTTAAAAATATGTCCCTCTGTCTTAAACCCCCCCACTCCAGCGAAAAGACACCTGCTGTTCACCTTATCTATGGCCTTCATGATTTTATAAACCTCTATGAGGTGACCCCCTCAGCCTCAGTGGAATAACCATGTGAAATGCTGTGTTATAGGGTAGGGGGAATTTGGGTCAGGGTGGGATTCTCTTCAGAGGGTCAGTGTGAACTTTTGTTGGGCCAAATGGCCTGCTTCCACAATGTAGGGATTCCATGATATGTTCCTTAAGATCCTGTTCGAAGAAAAGAGTGTACAGATGGTGTTCAGAATGATTTGATTTGTTGCTTCAAATTTTATTCAGACAGCTACATATTGGGAAGCGATTTTTTTAAAAAACTAATGTGAATACTTTTGCTGGCAGAATATTGAATAGCTTTTTCTTCACTGACATGGAACTTTGAAACTGTAGGTGTGACAAAAACCATGGCATTCGATTATTCCGGTTGATGTTGTCACATGCACTATATTTTTCAGATGAGATGTCCGTCTCCTCTAATCAGATGGATATTGTGGTTTAAGCAATCAACGTGTTCTGCTGACTCAAACACAGATAAACTGGACAAACTCAGCAGATCTAGCAGCAACTGTGGACAGTGAAATGGAGTTAATGTTTAAGTCTTGTATGACTGTTCTTTACACACTGTAAAATGCTCTACACTCAACGGAAACTTTGTTGTCTCATGCTTCCTGAGCATTTTTCCAGATCTCAGAGGCCAGAGATAATCTGTCACCAATGAGCTCCTGTGGTTAGCTCTATGGATCAAATTGTACTTACAGTTGATAATGAGACTCTCCTGGAAGTTAATATCTGCAAGTGAAGTGTGATCAGGGCAGTATCCTGTTTATTCTTGAAATGAAACACTGATCAAAGCGGTTACATGGTTGTCAAATGAAATTTGTATCAATTGGTCTGTTGCATGTGTAACACATGATCTGATGTTCTTCCAGTCTAGGCATGAAGTGCACCCATTTACTCTGCACTTGATTTGGTTTCCAATACTGAAGCTGCTTGCAAGTTTCGGAAGTGTTCTTTCCAAGTCTGACAATTTGTTGATGTACCAAATGGATCCATCAGCTTAAGAACTGAATAGAGTCAAATCGAGAAGTAAGACAAAGAGACAAATCAGTCCATCCTTCCTAATCCGGTTGCAGCAATGTTTTTATTTATTGTATTTTATTGCTTCCTATGCTTAACTCCAAACAGAGACAGATAGAAAGAAAGCAATTAGATTAAAAGAACAATCCAGATGAAATGAATTTGTGATGGAAGAGACTGTGCCTATGGTCAAAGTATTTTAAAGGAGTTGGCAGAAGTTTGGAATTGGCAACAAAATGCTTCAGTAGGTTACATTGATTGCCAACTGCATTACAGAGGGTTACCATCAAGTACACACTCAGGTAAAAACTGGGTGCAAAATGATCGGGCTTCTGAATCATGGGATTAGCAGAGGTGACAAAGTCTTAGCAGAAGTGACACCCTTAATTTCTTCAAATATATGGGACAGTGTTTTGAATCTCTGTCAGCCAACTTCAGGATGTGCAATGTTTTGCCTGGAGGCAACACTGATATTGAAGCTATTAAGAGGCAGAGTTCTCTGAGAAAAGACCAACTGCAATTCAATAGCTGGTCAGTACGTACTGTAATCTTGGTTGTCCAGCAGAATTGCCAATTGTCTTTTCTCCCAATCTCTATTCAAGTACAGCGTAAAGCAGTAGCAAGGTGATGAAAAGCCATTATATTTCTTACTGGACAGTCCTGCTATAATCAGGTGGTTTTGAATATGCAAGAGGACTGTGAGATCAGATTGGTAGTGTTTCTGAAAGAATGGAATGCATAGAATGCCTCCGAGGTGATGTTTTTTCGAGCAGCTTGTGGTACAGCCCTCGAGGGAATAGGCAGTTTTGGATTTGATGATGTGTAATGAGGCAGACTTGATTGGGAAGCTTAAGCTGAAGAAATCCTAGGGGGCACTGTCGATAATGTTATAGAATTCACCCTACAGTTTGAGAGTGAGAAGTTAGATTCAGGAGTGACATATTACAACTAAGTTAAAGTAACCAAAATGACATGAAGGAGGAACTGGCCAGAGTTGATTAGAAGGGGAGCCCAGCAGGGAAGATGACGGAACAACAATGGAAGGAGTTTCTGGGGGTAATTTGGGAGGCACAGCAGAAATTCATCCCAAGAAAGAAGAGGCTGAGGCAATCACAGCTCACGTAAGCAGTCAGGGAAATGATAAAAGCAAAGGAAAATGCATTTAATATGGTGAAAATTAGTGGGAAGCTAAAGGACTGAGAATAATTTTAAAACCAGCAGTTATCTAAAAAAAATGGATTGTGGGGAGGTGGAGAAGATGAAGTAGAATGGTAAACTAGCGAGGAATATAAACAAAACTTGCATGAGAATAAAATGTGAGGCTGGATGAAAACAGCAGGCCAAGCAGCATCTCAGGAGCACAAAAGCTGACGTTTCGGGCCTAGACCCTTCATCAGAGAGGGGGATGGGGGGAGGGAACTGGAATAAATAGGGAGAGAGGGGGAGGCGGACCGAAGGTGGAGAGTAAAGAAGATAGGTGGAGAGAGTGTAGGTGGGGAGGTAGGGAGGGGATAGGTCAGTCCAGGGAAGACGGACAGGTCAAGGAGGTGGGATGAGGTTAGTAGGTAGCTGGGGGTGCGGCTTGGGGTGGGAGGAAGGGATGGGTGAGAGGAAGAACCGGTTAGGGAGGCAGAGACAGGTTGGACTGGTTTTGGGATGCAGTGGGTGGGGGGGAAGAGCTGGGCTGGTTGTGTGGTGCAGTCGGGGGAGGGGATGAACTGGGCTGGTTTAGGGATGCAGTCGGGGAAGGGGAGATTTTGAAACTGGTGAAGTCCACATTGATACCATATGGCTGCAGGGTTCCCAGGCGGAATATGAGTTGCTGTTCCTGCAACCTTCGGGTGGCATCATTGTGGCACTGCAGGAGGCCCATGATGGACATGTCATCAAGAGAATGGGAGGGGGAGTGGAAATGGTTTGCGACTGGGTGGTGCAGTTGTTTGTTGCGAACTGAGCGGAGGTGTTCTGCAAAGCGGTCCCCAAGCCTCCGCTTGGTTTCCCCAATGTAGAGGAAGCCGCACCAGGCATAGTTGATGCAGTATACCACATTGGCAGATGTGCAGGTGAACCTCTGCTTAATGTGGAATGTCATCTTGGGGCCTGGGATGGGGGTGAGGGAGGAGGTGTGGGGACAAGTGTAGCATTTCCTGCGGTTGCAGGGGAAGGTTTTGCGACTGGGAGGTGCAGTTGTTTGTTGCGAACTGAGCGGAGGTGTTCTTTTGCGACTGGGAGGTGCAGTTGTTTGTTGCGAACTGAGCGGAGGTGTTTGCGACTGGGAGGTGCAGTTGTTTGTTGCGAACTGAGCGACTTGCATGAGGTTCTTTTTTAAAATGGGGAAGACTGGACATCGGATGCTTGAAAATGAAGCTGGAGTAGTAGTAAGGGGGAACAAAGAAATGGTGGAAGTTCTGAATAGGTGCTTTGCATCAGCTTTCATGGTGGAAGACACCAGCAGCATACCAGAGCTTCAAGAGAGTCATGGGGACAGGTAATTGTCATCACCATCACAAAGGAGAAGGTGTCGGGGAAGCTGAAAGGTTTGAAAGTCGATAAATCACATGAACCAGACAGGCTTCACCCCAGAGCTCTGAAGGAGGTAGCTGAGGAGACAGTGGAGACATTGGTGGGTGAGCTTTCAGGAACTACTGGAGTCAGGGAGGGTGCCAGAGGACTGGGAAATGGCTAATGTAAAATCACTGTTTAAGAAGGGAGGGGGCAGTAGAACAGGATACAATAGGCCTGTTAGCTTGACCTTGGTCATTGGTAAGATTATAGAGCCCATTATTAAGGTGTGGTTGCGGAGTACTTGGAGGTGCATGGTAAAATGGAGCTGAGTCAGCATGGCTTGATCAAGGAACAGTCATGCTTGACAAATCTGTTGCAATTCTTTGAGGAGGTAACAAGCAAGTCAGACGACGGACACCAATGAACATTATCTATTGGATTTCCAGAAGGCCTTTGATCAGGTGCTGCACAGAAGGCTGCAAAATAAGAAAAAAGTCCATGGTATTCGGGGTAACATACTGGTAGATTAGAGGATTGGCAGACTTTCAGAAGGCGGAGTATAGAGATAAATGGTTATTTTTCAAGTTGGCACCTAGTGGCTACAGTGAAGTTCCACAGGCTTCATGTTGGAACTACAACTATTCACGTTATACATTAATGATTGAAGGAACAAAGGGCATTGTTTCTATGTATGCAGATGTTACAATGACAGCTGGGGGGATAGGTAGGGTTGGGGAGGTGGGCAGGCTACAGAATGATTTAGACAGGCTTGGACAATGGACAAAGTAGTGGTAGATGAAATACAATGTGAGAAAGTGTGAAGTTTGATGGGAAGAATAGAAAAAATGGGGAATGATTTTAGAAATATGAAGCATTATGGGACTTAGGAGACCTGGTTCAGGATTCTATTAAGATTAACTTCCAGACTCCGTTGGCAGTTAGGAAAGTAATACAATGATTAGATTCCCTACAGTATGGAAACAGGCCCTTTGGCCCAACAAGTCCACACTGACACTTGAAGCATCCCACCCAGTCCCATCCCCCTATAACCCACACACCCCTGAACACTATGGGCAATTTAGCATGGTCAATCCGCCTAGCCTGCACATCTTTGGGCTGTGGGAGGAAAACGGAGCACCCAGAGGAAACCCACGCAGACACAGGAAGAATGTGCAAACTCCACACAGACAGTCACCCAAGGCTGGAATCGAACCTGGGTCCCTGGTGCTGTGAGGCTGCAGTGCTAACCACTGAGCCACCATGCGAGGGCTCTTTTCCACTGCTGAAAGAGGTTCAAAATTTTGCAGAAGAACCAGCATCTGCTAATTACTTTTGCAGTCATCGTGTTGACATTGCTAGCCCATCTAACCGTGCGGTCAGATGCTTTGAAGATTCTTGTGTTATAATCTAAGTGATGATGCTGTAATTGATGCTATTCCTCTGACATGAGTAAGGCAGAATATTAAAGGCAGTCAAGACTAGAAAAAAGCTTGTATGGAGATCTTGGAAAGTATACTAGAAAGCTGCATTCAGTAAAAGGCAATGCATGAATATGAGTAGTGTAGCAGTCGTGCAGGAGAAATGGTGCGTTACTCCAAAATAAGGTGCCAGCAGTTTCCAATAATGTACATGTAGATGTCCACACCCCTGGGATATTTGTGTGAAATGCCACATTATGTTGCTAATACTATTACCCAAAAGCATGCTTTAAAGCGATTTTCATGCAGGGGGACAACTTTATATGGCAGCATTGAAAGTCAAGGCAAGTTAGTAAAGCATTTGTTTTGACTCTCATTTATATACTGTAAATGTGTCAGCCAAAGTCTAGATGTCGTTCAGACCATTTAAATACCAGAAGATTTACAAATGGGATTCAACACCAGAAAAAAGAGATCTGTTCTTAATTTATGCTTGAAAGAAGATTATTAATTGGACAATTAAAGATGGTTCTGCTGATTATACGGAACTCAAGTAACAAATTCCTGACTGTCGTGATTGGCCTCTGGCAATAAGGATCATCTTTCTGTGAGTCAGATAGGTTTGTTCCTAGGATGAGAGTTGTCCAATCATATGAGGGTGAACTGAATGGGCACATACCCTCTTGGAGTTGGATCAACGAGATGTAATCTCATTGAAACACACAGGACCCTGAAAGAGCCTGACAGGATAGATGTCGAGAGGGTATTTCCCGTAGCTGAGGAGTCGAGAACAAGGAGTCATGGTCTCAGAAGATGGATCATTTAAGATTCAGATGAAGCGAAATCTTCTCATTAAAAGGAATTTGATACCTTGGAATTGAGAACTTCAGAATGTTGTAAATATCTTTGCATATTCTTAATGTCGAGATAGACAGATCTCTGACCCTCATGGAATCAAAGGACAAAGGAAGTGGTGGAAACTGGAACTGAGGTAAGGGATCAGCTATGATCATTTTATACTTTTGTAACATCAGACATTGGATTTTCGTTTTTGAGTCCAGCTTTAGCCATTGTGCTATTTATTTAAACAGATTAACAGAATTGTTGCAGCATGGATGAAGGCCATTTGGCCCATCCTGTCGGCACCTGTTCTTTGAATGCTCGTTTTACTTCATACAGTTCTTCAGCCTCCGTCCCTTAAACCTGCACATTGTTCCTTTTCAAATAACAGTTTTGTCATGACTGCGACAAGGTCAGTCAGGTGGATGTCAAAGAACTTGAATCCCATGATTGGGACTGTTAATCTGGTCTAATTAGGGAGCACTGGCTAACAGATAAGGAGTGTCAGACATTCTGTTCACTCAGAGCTGCATCAGTGTCAAGGCCTTTCCACGTGTAAATAAAGGGGGACTTGGTGATAGGATACTGGCCTCTGTGGAATTATTTCAGTGGTGAAGAAAGAAATGCAGGTTGCTGAAGAAATTCACTCTCAACAGTCATCTTTCAGTTGGGGCAAATATTTCTGGCATCATGCTGTTATTTGGGAAGTTTAATTCCAATCATTCAATCCAGCCATTGAGGACTGGGCCCAGTATGTGGAAAGAATGTTTTTTTTTTCAGCCAAAGAGACATTAGGGCAGAAGTAAAGCAATGAGTGATTCTCCTGGCACCTTGTGGACCCTCAGCTTTTTTGGTTATTAGGAGGCTAACTTTCCCTGAAGCACCAGATACTAAAGGCTTTCAAGAACTAATGGATTTAGTTGAGGAATATTGTAACCAAAACACTCCTTGAATTCTGAGAAGTTATCAGTTTTACTAAGCAATTTGAGAACTGGGAAATATGTACCAGGATTTTTGAGTGGTTAAGATGACTGGCAGAGGCATGTAATGTCAGTTTAGCCCTTAAACAGATGTTGAGAGACCATCTGGTATGTGGGATTAATGATGCAACCATGCAAAAGTGCCTTCTAGCTGAAGTCCCACTGGACTTCAAACTGGTACTACACGTGGCTGAATTGTTGAAAAATGTGGGAAGTGGAGCAGATGAGTTGTAGGGTATTCCAATGGAACTGGATATCCTCCCCAATCTGACTGATCTTGGGGAACACCACTTGAGTGAAGGTAATTGTGTAACCTCACTCAGTACATATCCTGAACAGAGGGACTCGAGGTCAGCCCACAGCAAAACCCCAAAACAAAGCCAAGCCTTGGCCAAATGGTTAAAAGTTTCTTCAGGATCCATGCTGAGAAGTTGTTGTAGTCATTGCTGGTATGTGGAGTTAAAAAAAACACAAGATTCCCACTAGATAAAAATTGAGAAAGAGAACTCATTGGCTGATATCCAGGAGAGTGCATACCCTGGAAAGTCCACCCACATGTAATTGGAAAATGTTAAATTGCTTAGCAACATCCAGATCAGAACCAATTAAAATGAATATCCAGTTACATGGTCACCCAGTTCTAATGGAGGTCAATATGGGCACAGACATATTGATGATCACAGAACCAATATTTCACAAAATTCAATTGGGACTCCAGCCCTTAAGTTTGAACAAGACCTTAGCTGGACTGAAAACCTATACTGGGGAACCTTGACTGATTAAGGATATAACTTCAGTTATGGTCTCTTATGAGATGCAGCTGGTTCAGGTACCACTGATTGTGGTGAAAGGTTTAAGCCTAGGTTTGATTGGGTGAAATTGGTTGGGAAAGATTCACCTAGTTTGGATTAATATTTTCCAATTTGAAAATGGCTGCCTGAGTAATTAAATACCTGGACGATTTTCATGTTTAAGGACTATCAAAGGAGCCAACGCTACCTTACATGTTGACCAGGAAGCAGTTCCATGATTCTACAAGGTCCACCCAGTGCTATTTGCCCTATGGTCAAAAGTTGAGGCAGAAATCAGAAACCTGGAAAATGAAGGAATCGTCAAACCCATTCAGCTTGTGAATTGGGCAGTAACTGTCACACCAGTTGTGAAACCTGATAGGTTGGTTTGCCTTTGTGGGGATTTTAAACAAATGGTAAACCCCTTTTCACAACAGGACAAATACCCAATCCCTCACATAGAGGATTTACATACAAAGTTGGAAGGTGGGGGTGGGAGTGCGGTGGTGGGTTGCTGTCCTTCACAAAGCTGGACATGACCCATGCATACATGCAATTGTGGTTAGATGAGGATTCCTAGAAGGATGCTGCAATTAATACCCATAACGGTTTGTACCAATAATCAAGACTATCTTTTGGGGTATCATCAGCCAGTGCAATTTTTGAGTGAACAATGGAAAATATTTTACAAGATCTACCACAGGTCACATTTGTCTAGATGACATGCAAAGAAAAGAGAAGACCAATAAGGAGCACCTAGAAACCTTGGACATAATCCTTAGAGATTTCTCCCAGGTAGAAAAATTCTTTGGAAGGGAAAAACATGTGTTCTAGGCTATTTGGGCTACAGAGACAACAAGACCAAGTTACACCTGGAAGTGTTGGTCACCAATAATGGGCCATTGTTTACCAGCAAGGAGTTGAAGTATTTCCTAAATTCAAATGGTATTTGACATATAAGGACATCTCAACACCATCCATCATCCAATGGTCTGGCAGAAAGAGCAGTTCAAACTTTGAAAACAGGCTTAAAGAAAGAGCCTACAGCTTCACGAGATTCCAAATTGTCTCAATTCCTATTTGACTATGGGACCACCCCTTATGCAACTACAGGCATAGCTCCAACAGAGTTACGAATGGGAAAAAGACTCCGCAACAGGTAAAATCTGATCTTCCTGAACCTTGGGGGCTGAGGGTGTGGTGGTGGTAGGGTGAAGTGAGGTGAAATGGTATCCAGAATACCAGCACCAGTAACAAGGCACCAGTAAGAGAGAGAACTTCAGAGGATGTTGTTTGGTACAGGGACCATGGGAATGGCCCTGTGCGGGTATGAGGCATGGTCGGCGGGAGCTCAGATCCAGTGATATATAAAATTTGGGTGGGGGTTGAACAAACACATGGATCATATGAAGGCTGTAAATTCAGGGGGCAAAACGTATCTGGCTCCTCTTTTGCCTTTCTGAATGCTCTGGAATCAGTCAGTTATCCCTCTCCATTAAGCACTGACGGTACCTTGGAATCTGACATGGACACTGTGATCTCGCTGCTTTGATACCTTTGCCACCTGAAGAAGAGAATGAACTTCTTCCAAGACAGTCCTGGCACAAGATGTGAGCTACTTTGCATTACAGTCTGCTCGTATCAGAGGCAGCTTTGGAGGAACCTGACCAATGCTAAAACACCCCAGGAGGTGCTCCGAAACAGAAAGAACTGGCCAAAGAACTGGCCCCACAGAGGGGGAGAGATGTTGTGTTTGTAACCTGGTCAGCCAGGCGGACCTCATAGAATAAAAGTGGTTGGGGCTGTTTACCTGGTCCAACCAGGGAGCCCTGGCTAACAGATATAAACAGGACTGTCAGAGGTTCTGTTCACTCTGAAAGCTGGCTCTGAGGGAGCTGGATCAGTGTCAAGAATTGTGCCCGCACAATTAAAGGATGACTTGGCGATGGGATACTGGCCTCCGAGAAGTTATTGCAAATCTAATTCCCTTCTGAATCATCAACTGAATAAGTTTCTAACACACTCTCCAGCAGAGCATTTCATGACGGCAGATTATGTTACATTTTATATGGCCAAAGTTGAAAATCCATTCCATCGCAATGTCAGATATCTCCAGTAGAGGCTATGATTCTGCCTTGTCGAATCACTTTTATAGATGGTGCCATATTTAGTGAAACAATATCTGAAGGTTGGATTAGCTAATACTGTCTGTTTTTTTTTGCATTCTACCTTTGAATCTGTGACTGAATTGTTACATAGGCCAGTAAATTAAAAGTGACAAAAACAAACATCCCATTCCACAGTGAAGTAACTGTCCTCCAAGTGAGAGTGAAGACTGAAATATTGATTCATTTCACTTACTCATCAATCATTCATTATATAATAGACTTCTGAAGGAAATAAAGTGTCTTGCACATTCCTGCTTCCTCGTAAAATCTATAGGTTTTCTGCTTTTTTTAATAATCTCTACTGTCAACAAGCCCAGCATTATTCCAACACATTACTTTAGATCACGGACAGATTCCATCAGTATTGCAGTCAGTCATGGCCCAGTATCTTATAGACACTCAGACCAATCCCCTGATTTAGATTTATGTTAAATCAATCTCTTTTCCTGAAATTAACCCAAATAGGGAACTGTCAAATTTAATAAGTTATTCAAACTTAAACACATGTACTGTCTCAAACTATTTAAAGTCTTCCTCAACAACACAACATGTGCAATCAACATAGCTACCCAATTCTTTTGGAAAAGGACTTTGAACTTGTAGAAGGTCACATGATGAAGCAGTCATTTTCTAAATTTAGAGAAGTTGTTTGCAGGGACTGTTTCCCCAAATTGCCTCCAATTTAGCAGCAAGTCATCAACCTGACATGATAATCAATGATAATACATTGACAAATGGAACATTCCGACAGAGAGAAAGGTTTTCTCAACATCTTTTAGCTCAGGTTCACTTGAGAATTGACCTCCTAGAAATTCAACAGTGATAAACCTCGTTGCCCACTGATTATCTTTTGCTGTTATCAGGCCCTCATTTCAATTTCAAATCATCAACTTTTAAGTAACCAACCACAGGGCTGCCACAAAAGTAACTGAGATTTTGAAAAACTGTGTAACATTGTGTGTCTAATCTTTGTAGATTATTCTGAATATGTGCTTGTGGCAACAAAGCTAAAAACTGCATTGATTTTGATACAATAATTAGAAAAAAATTGTTTGTTTTGAAACTCTTAAAAGTTTGCTGCTGATTTTAGTTCATTTGGGATCCAAGATATTTGAGGACAAGAAAACATCAACCTCTTCCATACAAATGTAGATCATGGGAAGTAAAAGGAATACAAAAATTGTACCGTTTACTGGATGCATGCAGAAACTTCTTAAGTCATACTCTTCCTGTTCTCTGTGCCACTTCTTAGATATTCCATCAGAAATATAGGGGCAATAGAAACGCTGTCTCCAATATATTGGTGGTATTACAAATTGGATAAAAATGGCAGTAATATATCATTCACTATATTCTCACAAGTAGCACATTAGCACCATTTCTGTCTTTAAATGATCACTGTAGTTTAAGCATTTCATTGAATAAGCTAATGCATGCTGTTAATCCCTTGCTGTGCTGTGTAAAGCTTTGGAACCTATTTCAGCCTTTCCCTCCCTCCCTTCAATCTGGTCAAGTGTCTGTTGAATTTCGCTAATGGCTCTGACTCTGTAAAATTGGGGTAAGTGGGACTCTACTGAATTGTGCTAGGATGTGACGCTGATGGAGAAAGCCACCCATATCCCAAGTAGCTGAAATAGACATCACCATTGTTTTTGGAGTGATCCATTTTTCAGTATTTTTCTGAAACTTAACATGTCAACTCTGTTCAAAATCAATCAATCAGTCTCCACAGGCAAATCAGGAACCAATTTAAAACTGGAAACATTGCCAATTTGGACCGATTCAAACCCAGATGGAACTTCAACACACACGGAATTGACATTTTCTTACTTTCAATAAGCAACAGTACCATCGTATGCCAACCTTTAATGTTGATCAAATAACAGCATAACTGTTTCTGCCAGTGTTGAAATTTCACACATCGTAAAGCTGTCATTTACATACTGCTCTAAACCTTTCAGAATGCTTAGATGTTGGCGGAAAGCATCCCAGAATGATAATATTTAACATCGCTCAACTCTCTGGGGTCAATAATTTGTACAATTATTCACAGCTACGATAGGTGATAAAGAATTCTCCCAGATATATCAAATATAAAGAAATAGATAATTGTTTTTTCTGGCTTCATGTTCCTTAACAAATCATTTAATACAATCTTCATTGTGTTGTTATTCTACCATGCTACACCCATTAGCTTCATAACTGTGAAAATAGATAGAATAGATAGATTTTGTTTATACTTTTCCTTTTAATTTGATTAGTTTCCCAAGGCCACTGTTGTTTTACTGCGCAGATTCAAAACCAAACAGCAGTGTACCCTTAAGACAATTACACGACATGACATCATGTGACATTCCAGTGTAAAGTCACTGCCCCATCTTCAGTCACTCTGATGGCAGCTTGAAATCAGTGTAGTATCTTCAGTCAGTTATATGTATACAACACAATGCAACATTACTGAGAACTCAACCCAGACTATGTACACTAATGAAAACAGAAATTTATCTCTTTACATATCTGACATGGGATGTGCTCGGGAAACTGGCACAAAGTAGTGCAATCCACACATGATAAGCTAATTGCTCACAATGGGTCCAACATGCCTTGCGAAAGCATTATCCATCTTCGATGGCAATATGGAAACCTGAAACCTTTTACAGTATTGAGACAGCAGCACTTTCTATTAATAGTCTACCAGAATGCATAGATTCACAGGTACTAAACCCATCAGCAGCAACACCAAATCCAGGCAACCGATGCACACCAATCTATGACAACAATTGAGCATTAAGCAGAGTAAATCTGCATAGTCACTTTGTGATTGCTATATAATGTCTAGTTTCAGTCATGCTTTTTATCCACCAGGGCATTTTCTAAAAGTATAGAGACAATGGATGGAGTCTTCCCAGATCCTGGGTGCTGAGAGTTATGGTGAAAAATGTGAAAGAATCACGACAGAGTGACCTTTTCTGACATACAACAAGCCACACGTCCCAACCAGGTTCTGGATGTTGAGACAAGATTCTCACCAGTGAGCGTCAAAAGGCCTATGACCAATGTTGACCATTCATTATCACTTTCATTCTATTCTTACCCCATTAATAGACAGGTTCCTATTCTACCTGCAGTTAGAAATTAGACTTTGAGAATTTCCAACAAGAAAGTGGGTAGTTGGTGATTGGCGACTCCATCTCTTCCAGACCTCTGTCTTGGACACATGGGGCAGATACCTCAAAATAGAGACAGCATGCATCCCATGTCCATGGATGTTGGCCTCCAACACATGCCAGACTCTCTACACAATCATGGCACATCCCTGGTCCACTGAGTGTGCATCTGCATTTCAGTACTGCATTTTGGAATACGTTGGAACGTCTCATTAAAATGCTGCTGCAGGGACTAGTTGAATGCATGATAGACTCCAAGATGAAACACCAGACCAGGTTGCATCTGAGGGTTGCTCGCTTTCCTTTCTGAGTGAATGCTGATTGAAAACCTATTTGGATGCTCACAGCATCCCTGCCTTTCCTTGTTTTCCCTTACAGCACTTTGTGCCCTCTGCTACATCTTAAAGGCCCAGAGACCTTCGCCTTGCCTTGCAGTTCAATGCAGTCACAAAGCCAGGCAGCTTGTCATGTTGTCAGGAGTCATTAGTCAACGGTGGACTTGTTGTCGTGTGGCATCATGTTATGTCAGTCTTACTCCTACAGCAACTGCTTGCAACCTATGCGAACCATGTCTCAATGTAGGCAGGGTGTCGAAGTGAGCTGTCAGTCAGGGGTGCCAATATCCCCAGTCGGGACACCATTCAATCTCAGTCTGGGGGCCCAAGTAAGGCCAGTGGGTCGCTTAGGACATTCAGGGATCAGTTTCATTGCAGTCCAGGCAGTGCCCAGGGGTCTTAATGGAGAATGGTCAGCAGTCTGGTAGATACCACTTCTTATTTATCTTTTAATTTGTTGGGGGGGATGAAGCCCAGTTAGTGTTGGGTTAACAAAATAAATATTATGAACAAAAACAAAGTTGCCAAAATAAGAGCTCAGCAGGTCTGGCAGGATCTGTGAAGGAGAAAAGAGAGTTAACATTTCGGGTCCAGTGATCCTTCCTCAGAAATAAATGTTATAGAACATAGAGCATAGAACATTACAGCACAGTACAGGACCTTCGGCCCCCGATGTTGTGCCGACCTGTCATACCGATCTCAAGCCCATCTAACCTACACTATTCCAATAGTGTAGGTTAGAGGGGCTTGAGATCGGTATGACAGGTTGGCACAACATTGAGGGCCGAAGGGCCTGTACTATGCTGTAATGTTCTATGTTCTATGTACGTCCATATGCTCATCCAATGACGACTTAAATGTACTTAAAGTTGGCGAATCTACAACCGTTGCAGGCAAAGCGTTCCATTCCCTTACTACTCTGAGTAAAGAAACTACCTCTGACATCTGTCCTATATCTTTCACCCCTCAATTTAAAACTATGCCCCCTCGTGCTCGCCGTCACCATCGTAGGAAAAAGGCTCTCCCTATCCACCCTATCTAACCCTCTGATTATTTTGTATGTTTCAAACCCTCTGATATTTTATATGTTTCAAATGGTTGGGTATCAGTAGACACTGCTTCAGTAGGAAAGTGGCAATAATCAATATTAGGGATTGTGAGTAGTCACCTGGAATGCAAAGGGGACAAGGATAGTTAATGGGCAAAACTCAAAATCTAAGGGATGAAGCTGGTAGTACATGGGATGTCACACAATGCTGTTAGGACTGATAGGTACTCACCACCACCATGACATCAATGGGTGTATTACAAAAATAAACATGAACAAACTGTAATGACAGTGCTTACAGGGTAAGGAAGGAAGTTGGAATCCCATTTCTAGGAGGTGGATAGTAACATGTGATGGTTCAGTAGATTGGGCTGCCCAGGGAATGCTGGGTAGAAAGGGACATGTCGGTTTGGTGGGGGAACCTGATGACCAGGCTGAGTTTACCACAGCCCTAGATGAACAGTCCAGTTAAGCTAATGCAGAGGCATTTACCTGTCGACGTGGAAAAATGCCCAGTTACGTCCAGTACATAAAAAAAACAGGAGAAATACAACCTGTCCAATTTCTACCCTATCACTAAAGTGATGTGAGGTGTCATCTACAGTGTTATTAAGCAACACCTGCCCAGTTTGTGTTCCGCCAGAGCCACTCAGCTCCTAATCTCATTGCAGCTTTGGTTCAAACAGGGCCAAATGAACTGAATTCCTGAGGTAAGGGGAGAGTGACAGTCTCTTATATCAAGGCTGTATTTGACCAAGTGTGACATCAAGGAACCCTGGGAAAATTGGAATCAATGGATATCAAAGGGAAAAATCTTTTCTGGTCAGACTCATATGTGGCACACTGGAAGATTGTTTTGGCTATCGGAGGTCAGTCTTCTCTGCTCCATGACATTTCTGAAGGAATTCTCAGGGTAGTGTCCTGGGACAAACCTTCTACAACTGCTTCGCAAATGACCTTGCCTCGAAAGGTAAGTCAGAAGTAAGGATGTTAGCTAATAATTGCACCAGTTTGATCAATGATTCAGTTATTGTCAGATACTTATCAAGTTCATGTCCAAATGCAGAAAGACCTGGACAATATTGAACTTAGGGATGACAAGCACAAAGTAACATTCACATGACACAAGTGCCAGACAATAACCTTATCCAATAAGTGAGAATCAAACCATCATACTTTGACATTATCATCAGTGAATCCCCCAATATCAATATAATATGTTCACTCTTGATTAGAAAGTGAACTAGATTCACCATTTCAATATTGTAGCTAAAAAAATCAATCAGAGACAAGACACTTTGCAGTGAATAGTTCATTTCTGATTACCCAAAGTTTGTCCACCATTTACAAAGTGCTAGTCAGGAGAGTGATGGAATATTCCCCTTCTTCCTGGATGAGTGACACTCCGATAACACTCAAAACTTGACACCATCCAGGACAAAGCAGCCTGCTTCATTTGTACCACATCCACAAAGATTCACTTGACCACCAATGGTCAGTCGTAGTAGTGTATACTATCTACAAGATGCACTGCAGAAGTTCACCAATGCTCCTTCCAAGTCTACAGCCACTATCATCTAGATGGATAAGGGCAACTGATACATGGGAACACCTCAACCTGGAAATTTCGCTCGAAGCCACTCATCACCCTGACTTGGAAATGTACCTTAACATCCTGGAACTCCATCCTTAATGTCATTGTGCTTCTACTTACATCATAATGATTGGCACAGTTCCAGAAGGCTGTTCACCTCCACAGTCTTAATTGTTCATCCACAAATATACTAAGTACATGATCAATACAATTTGTGTCAGATAACACTGCTCATCTCAATTCCCAGTGATGCAGTTAGTATTGCAACCCAGGCAATATGATTCAGTAAGATAGCTGACTTCCCCAGGTGGAGGGTGCAAATGACTACACAAATGTTGCGTTGAGAGGCCCATGTTACAATGCATCTGAGTCCATCCTTAGGAAAGTGTCCTATTCCATTTATATGCAAATGATCTGTGATTCCCACATCCTTGAAAACCCTGTGTTCCTGTTACATTTGATGGTTCAGATGCCTTTACTGAGATTCCTGAGAGAAAAGAGTTCCCTTCTGCAACCAAGGCCAATGACTCCATTATGCAATGCTCTGCAGAGGCAGAGTACAGATGCATTACAGTATGATACATTGCACTCTCTGATGCTTGGGCCATTCATGTGGGGCTTTGCAATCTTCCCTGAAAAGCCTGTGACACATAATCCTGCCCTGCACATGTATAGCAGCCAACAATGGAATGTAGAGTATGCTGAGCAACTGGGAGAATCGGTGTAGGCTGATGAAAAGGCTGACGAGAACACTGAGCAGGAAGAACATCTTCTGCATGATAAAGTGCAGCTGCTTCAGGACCTACACGCCAGCAAGAAGCTAATAGACACCCCATTCCATTAGATAAGAGCTAGGTGCCCTGATCATTCATTGATTGTAGAATTGTTGCTCATTATGCAAGCCTTTTTTTCTAATTTATGAGACAAATGCAGTTGTGTTTATTTTATTTCTGTTTTTTTTGTGTTTGTAATTAAAAGTTAACTTTCTTAGGCAACTGAAGGCTTTCTTTATCTGATGCTCTCACTTTCATTGCTATTAACCTACTGAGTGACAGTTTGTGGTGGTTGTGCCATCTCATTCACAATGAAGGGCAACTCCAGGTTGCCAATTCTTGAATGGGTGCATGGCTGGGGTTTGACGACAACATCACCTCCTACTATGGCAACTGGGAAAATCAGCTTAGCACTAGACAAGAGGGACACCGTAGGACATGGGCATTGTTAGTGAAGCGGATATGGGAATGATCATGCAAGAAGCCTCACCAGACCTCATGGCGAGAAACCCTCCATGAAACTGGATGAAAATTACATCTTGTCAAAATATGGTAAGATTTATGGCAAGTTCAATACAGCTATATGTAACCTTGTAAACGTTACAGAAAAGGGATCCTATTCTCTACCTGGTGACTGCAGTAAACCTCATTCACCTTACATTGTGAAGACCAGGAAATCTGCTCCTGCAAGCCTTGTCAAATAAACACAATATTCAAAAGTACTTATTTAATTCTTGTAGGGGTCCATTAACTTATGTCGGCTTTAAGTCATGTTGCTCTTTTTTAATTAGGCTGGCAAATCATCACAGATCAAATAGGGATGGCAGTGTAATTCACTTAACCCCATTTATATTACACTTAACCTTGGTTAAAATGAAACCATGCTTTAATTAACACATTTGATTTATTCCAGACAGGGTTAAAGAAAAAAAATTGTCACTTCCATTGAGGACATAATTTAGATTATTACACAAACATTAAGTGTGGCTGAAATGTTTTCTCCCATTTTGGCAGGATTGTTGATTTAAATTTTTCTGTGTTCCCATTTCTTTTCAGCAAGACAGCATCCAGAACAAACTAACCACTACACCAATGGCTCAGATTTTCAAAGAAACCACCATATCAATCAGAAGATTAATGCTGGAGGTTACGTTTCCAGTTAGACCTTGACTGTGCTTTATGAGTGAGTCATTGGGTGTAGCACCAGTGGTTCAAGAGAGTGTCAAATCCAAGGCAAATGGAAACACATTGCTGTAAAGAAAATTTATGCTTTAAATCAATGAAGAAAAGATCTATCTCACTCCACACAGCAGCACTGTTGCAGTAGCTGATTATCTTCTTCCAATGCCCATCAGTCCCTCAAATGTAAAATTGTCACTAGAATGGTATTAAAGTGGAGAAGAGAGAAATTGTCTTCTTGGAATACCCTTCACCTGTCATTATTTTGTTTGATAAAACTAAAATAACCAGGAGAAAAACAACAATTTCTCTCAACTTCTGTGCAAAGTATTATACATAGCTTGCTTCTAACAATTAACCCCATTTTGGGAAAATTATGCCATCTCCCTTTATTCCATCCCTCATTCCTGAGACTGCTTTAGAGGAGACCCTGATTTTGTATGTGAAAAAATCTTATTGCCATGTTTGATACAGCAGATTAGTCCATTCGCACGATGGTTAATAATTCAATAAAGAAATTTCAAGATCCATTCAGGTGAAAAAGGTAACCTACGTTAAACAGCAGTGGCCATCATTTAACTTACGTCAGTTACATTGATTTCCAATTCAGAACAGAGACAAACAGTTTCATTATTGAGGAAAGTTCTCTCTCCTAACATAGCAAAAATCAAAAATTGATATTAAGGACACATTTCAATATTAGTGGGAGGTCATTGTCCTATGCTGTCGAGCAGTAAACAGTAAGTGACAATGCCAAACTATCTGCAAATCTTCAAGTTTTAAATTAAAGTAATGCCACAGCATCTGCCATCAACAGCTAAGGCCAAGGTGACCCTGAAAACCACTCTGTCTTCCTGTACTGCCTGTAACTGGCACCAACTGCCCACAATCCCAAAACCAGCTTCAAGCAGATTACAGATTTCCTCATGCCTCATTGGGACTCCTGCAGGCCCACTGGCAAATTACAGCTTGCCATTCAAAAAAGATCACAATGAAACATTAAGCACTCTCACTTGGCCTGTGAAGTGGAAAGATGCAAATTGGCACATTGGCCAGTGAAGCAAATGTTTGGGTTCGCCTACCTCTGTATAACCATGACCTAAACTGTTGGCCATATTTATTAGCTCATTGCATCAGTAATTCAAGAACAGCTTTCATCTCTTTTATAAATCACTGTGTGCTGAAACAAAGGTATTCATGCCAGGATAATAATGATTGTTCTAAAATAGCCAAGAATTCTAATCAGATTTTGAGGGCAGGGCAAAACAGAAATAGTGAATTTTCTCAGAGACTTTGGGAATTGGGAAACAATATGCAATGGATCATCATTTAAGAAAATAACATTTTACTCATGCCTCGAATAAACATTCAGCATTAAGATTAAATCTCTGAGGCAATCTATTTATTCTAAGACAGAACATAACGAGACCACACAAGCATTTTTTTCAACTGATTACTATAATCCTTTGCAGTATAATGTCTTCATTAAATGGTGGAACATAGAAATTGTGTAAATAGCCCATTTTTGGCTAGAAGCATCTTTTACTTCAAGAAAAAAGGCCTAATGAAGTGTATTAGCAGGAAATCACTCTTAAGAACTGCTTATTCAAAAATGTCATCAGTGTACAAGAACCTGGATGTGACATTATTCTCCCGGACATGTCTGCAAGTAATTATTGTTGAATTGGCAGCACTTTGAAAGTAGATGAATTAAAGAAACTGGAAAAATGAATGAAATTGATTATGAATTTGTGTGCTTGAGTCTGGAAGATGTATCTACAACAGCCACTTTAATATAGCATAGTACCAAAAACTCCATCAAATGTATAATCTATTATATATAGGTCTGAAAGGGTTAATACTGAATGGTATTATAAGCACCTTCCCTATGATGACATATGCGTGTGGATAAAACAGTTTAACATATCAAAGGAGTGAGAACTAACATTCAGGTCCTCCTCAGCCTCTGTAACAATGTTTGTTCTATCAATGTAACCTGCAACTAGTTGCAACCATACAATTAATTACTTCTCGCTCAATAGAAGAACACCTTATAGTTGGACCGGAAAGTGGTTTTCCTCTGCCACAATAGATAAGCAGGTCCTGTCAATCCTTAGAGGATGGTGGCACTGGATGGTGACCAGCAGACTCGGTTAACAGAAAAATGGGGCATGTTTAAAGGAAAATTTGAAAGGAAGAGAGCAGGGCACAACAGAGAGGAAGAGATAATAAAATGTGAGGCTGGATGAACACAGCAGGCCAAGCAGCATCTCAGGAGCACAAAAGCTGACGTTTCGGGCCTAGACCCTTCATCAGAGAGGGGGATGGGGGGAGGGAACTGGAATAAATAGGGAGAGAGGGGGAGGCGGACCGAAGATGGAGAGTAAAGAAGATAGGTGGAGAGGGTGTAGGTGGGGAGGTAGGGAGGGGATAGGTCAGTCCAGGGAAGACGGACAGGTCAAGGAGGTGGGATGAGGTTAGTAGGTAGCTGGGGGTGCGGCTTGGGGTGGGAGGAAGGGATGGGTGAGAGGAAGAACCGGTTAGGGAGGCAGAGACAGGTTGGACTGGTTTTGGGATGCAGTGGGTGGGGGGGAAGAGCTGGGCTGGTTGTGTGGTGCAGTCGGGGGAGGGGATGAACTGGGCTGGTTTAGGGATGCAGTAGGGGAAGGGGAGATTTTGAAACTGGTGAAGTCCACATTGATACCATATGGCTGCAGGGTTCCCAGGCGGAATATGAGTTGCTGTTCCTGCAACCTTCGGGTGGCATCATTGTGGCACTGCAGGAGGCCCATGATGGACATGTCATCAAGAGAATGGGAGGGGGAGTGGAAATGGTTTGCGACTGGGAGGTGCAGTTGTTTGTTGCGAACTGAGCGGAGGTGTTCTGCAAAGCGGTCCCCAAGCCTCCGCTTAGTTTCCTCAATGTAGAGGAAGCCGCACCGGGTACAGTGGATGCAGTATACCACATTGGCAGATGTGCAGGTGAACCTCTGCTTAATGTGGAATGTCATCTTGGGGCCTGGGATAGGGGTGAGGGAGGAGGTGTGGGGAACAAGGTTCTGAGAAAGAATGTCAGTGCTTTGGAATACTTTTTGTCTCACAGTTTCTTAGAAGATAGTAAGGTGAAAGACAGCAGACAAATGTCTCCCAACATTAGACTGGCTCAGTGATAATGGGAACTGCAGATGCTGTAGAATCCAAGATAACAAAGTGTGGAGCTGGATGAACACAGCAGGCCAAGCAGCATCTCAGGAGCAGAAATGCTGACGTTTTGGGCCTAGATCCTTCATCAGAGAGGGGGATGGGGAATTGCAAGGTAGTGTTCAGATAAAAAACGAAAGAACGGCAGATGTTGTAAATCAGGAACAAAAGAAAAAGTTTCTGGAAAAGCTCACAGGTCTGGCAGCATCTTTGATGGAAAAAATAGAGTTAACATTTTGGGTCCAGTGACTCTTCCTCAGAATGGTTCTGCGGAAGTGAGCAGCTCTGAGGAAGGGTCACCGGGCCTAAAATGTTAAGTCTGCTTCTTACTTCACAGATGCTGCCAGACCTAGTGTTCAGATACCCTTGTTTACTG
Organism: Stegostoma tigrinum; assembly: GCF_030684315.1. Taxonomy (NCBI): domain Eukaryota; kingdom Metazoa; phylum Chordata; class Chondrichthyes; order Orectolobiformes; family Stegostomatidae; genus Stegostoma; species Stegostoma tigrinum. The sequence continues at coordinate 15,255,400 of NC_081367.1, read as the reverse complement.
GGGTCTGTGTGTTGGCTCCACTGAGTCATCTCACCAACAGAAAACAAGGGTGGTGGTGGAAGATTGCTTTTTGGACGAGAGGCCTGTGACCAGCAGTGTTCCACAGGGATTGTTGCTGGGTCCACTATTGTTTGTCATCAATATAAATGATTTAGAAGGCACAGTTGGTAAGGCTGCAGATGACACCAAAATTCATGGTGCAGTCATCAATGAAGAAGGTTATCTAAGATTTCAGAGGGGTCTTGATCAATTGCGTCAATGTGCTGAGGTGTGGCAAATGGAGTTTGATTTGGATAAATGTGAGGTATTGCATTTTTATAAAATGCACAAGGCCAGGGCGCATACAGTTAATGGTAGGGCCCCATGTATAATTGTTGAAATGGGAAGGCCAAGGGTTCTCTGAAAATTGTATCACAGGTAAACAGGGTGGTTAATAAGGCCTTTAGTGTACCTACCTTCATTGCTCAGACCATTGAGAGTAGGAGTAGGGACGTCATGTTGAGGTTTTACATGACGTTGGTGAGGTCACTTTTTGAGTCTGTGTACAGTTCTGGTTGCCCTGCTATAGACAAGGTATTATTAAATTGGAGAGAGTTCAGAAAATATTTACCATGATGTTGCTGGAAGGTTTGAGTTGTAAGGAGAGGCTGGATAGGCTGGCACTTTTCACTGGAGCATAGGAGGTTGAAGGGTGATCTTATGGAGCTTTATAAAATCATGAGGTGAACAGCAAAGGTCTTTTTAATAGGTAAGAGAGAGTTTAAAACTAGGGGGCATATCTTTACGGTATGAGGAGAAATATTTGTAAGGAATCTGAAGGGTATTTTTTTCACACAAAGGGTGGTTCATATATGTTCATATGTACTGCCAGAGGAAGTGATGGATACAGGTACAGTTACAACATTGAAATGACATTTGGATGGATATGTGAATAGGAAAGGTTTAGAGGGATATGGGCCAAATACAGGCAAATGGAACTAGTTTAGTTTGGGAAATTTGGTTGGTATAGACCAAAGGGTCTGTTTCCATGCTTTGACTCCATGGCTCTATGAATAACAAAAGCATTCTCAAAAGCCTTGTTAACTAATGTACTGTTTTCCCTGGTTATTGTGTAATATCTCATGGTTATAGTTCAGAATGCTGTTAAGAGACATGACTATGATATCATCAATGTATTATGGCATGTCACCTGATGGTAGCAAGGATTCACACTCCATCTTACCCCTGGATGACTCGAAGCATGAGAAGCTACCAGTGCTGCTACCCTGTAATCTAATGTGTGAACCCAGACAGATATGTGGCTGTGATTGTAAAGTTTGCATATGACAGTAAGCTGCAATAAGTGACTACTAGATTTTTTAACATCATAATATCCCATTTCTTATAATTTAGGAGATAACAACAAAGATTGTTGCATCTGGCAAGCTTATATCACTGAGATGGTTCAAATTGATATGAATTTTAATTTCACATTCATAATTTATATTCATAATTCTATGTCTCCAGAGAGCAATAAGTCATCAATTCTTATTTTTGGCAAACGCGGCTTGCTAGTGATTTAATATATGATCAGTCTCCTTAAAAGAAAAATGGCTACTAAAGCACTCTGAAAGAGATAGCATGTAAGCACAGCATGTGATGGCTCAATTAAGTTGTTCTGCACTTTGTTTTTTTTGTCTACAATTTGTCAAACAGTAAGTTACTCATCTCAAGTGTGCACTCAATGAAGAAAGATGGTTTAGGGGACTGAATTCAGTCCAACAGGAAGCGATGGCTCCTGAATTTTACAGGGGATCAATGGACTGCCCTGTAACCATATCCCTAAGCTGCCCAGTGGAGGAAAGTAGGTGGACAGCAAACAAACTGCTCAGAAACCTCCTGCTGTAAGCCATAACAGACTGCAGGCGGGCTAAATTGGCACAGATTAGGACTTCCACCCCTCAGCATCTCCTTCCACCACTTTCCCACTCAATTTGACAGTCTGGCTGGTCCAACGATCCCAGCAGGACCAGGAATGGATAACAGCCAAAGCTGATACTGCAACAGTCCCAAAGTGGTGGCTCCATCACATGTCTAACCCCAGCTAATTAAGGGACAAATGGCAGGAAGAGAGTTTGAACATCTCAGGAAGTAGGGTGGAGGATTAAAGACCAAGTGATGTGGAAAGAAGGGATTTACTATCATCTAGCATTTTCCCCAGTGTGCAAATGACACCCTTCAAAGATAGTAACTCCACTTCCTTTCTCCTCTTTTAAAACAGGATCCCATTGCCACTTGGCTGCCCACATCAACCATATCATGGCATGGCCAGTGAAATTTCAGGTTCAATTGAGCTTTTAACAAGCTTGACAGACCCTTAATTATTTATTTAGATATGGCAGGCTGTAATGTGAAGGTCAGCCCATGTAGGAAGGTGATGGCCTAGGTACATACCCTATTTTATGTGCAAAACTCCATCCCTCATCCTCATTGTAAACATATCTGATGGGGGCAGATGTCATCCAGACCAGCCTCCTCAATTAGTCAACATAGGCCATAACCCAGGTGAATATAATCACTGTGGAGTGATACAAAAGAACTCCCCAGCATCTCACTCAGCAGAGTTCTGAGCAGAATTTATCATTTGGTAAATTGTCCTTCCCTGGGCATAAATCAAACTGAGGTCTTCACAGTTCCATGGTCACAAATTGTGATTTTCATGCCCACCTCCTCTGTGCCCGCGACGGGCAAGAGACGGACTCACCATGAATGACTAGGCTGTTGAACCAAGGTCTTCGAGATTGAAAGGACTGGCACAATGGGGAGTTGTGGGAGTAGGATTGATGCTGCCTCACTACAGCGTAGACAGTGTAAGTTCTACCAACCAACCAGGCAGGAAGGGTTTTGGTTCCTACATGGAGCACTAACAGGAAGCCATCTCAAGGCAATTGCTGCCTGCAGGAACCTAAAGAGTGACTGGGAAATTCAGGTTGGCTTCCTTCAATTGGCCTTGAATGGCTCAATTTAGCCTAAAGAGTAAACCCCCCTCAGTGAGTAAGAAGAGCAGTCAAACCACCATCCCTGTACAATCTGCTTTTGCAAATATGATCCAGAGGTGAGGTTGAAACAGAAAAGTTACCTGTTGATTCTCAGCTCACGCTTGCCTGCATTGCCAACCCCAGCAGTGCTCAAAATCTATACCTGATCTGTGCTTAACTAGATGATGTGGTGGACAAAGGACCCATATTGTCCTCAGTGTTATCCAGGGACTCCTGCAAGAAAGCTGATCTACATGACCTTCTGACAAGGACAGCATTGGCTCACTTATATTGACCCTGCTCAAAAAGCCTGCTCATTTACAGGCGAGAAATAATCGCTTTGATGGATTATTTTTATCAGAGTACCACAAATGTCCATCACCATGAGTCAGCGAGACAACTTGTGTCACGGAGAGAGGTGTTAGTGACTGGGAGGAGGAGGAGATAGTTAAATGGAGGAGAAACAAATTTTCGTATGGAAGAGTTTACTTCATTCCAAGCCATGGTCACCAGGTGAATGTCTCCACCCCTGTACTGATTTGTACACCATATGAAATGCCCTGAACTGTTAATGATGCTGATTGTCCAACAGGGCCTCAGGGGCTAGTCATGAGTTCGAAACTGCCAACATGGGCCCCTCCATCAATTTACTTATACTGTTCCTTTACCCACAACTCCCTAATCCCAGAGCACCGATTAGAGGTTTTATTCATTAAAAATAGATGGCCTAAAGCCCTGGAGAATTCCTTTCCTTTAGTGCCATATTTCTGAAGCAATTCTTCCATTACTGGTGTGACAGCTTTGTGAGCACTGTCCAAGTACATATCTTGGAACGGAATTAATTCGAAGGTTCTAAACAAATCGGCCTATGCAAAGGGCATGTTTATTAATTGGGCTCTCCAGTGAATAAATCCTTCAATTACTCAGTACCCGTTCCCCTTCCAAAGGCCATTATCCATCGTTTCTCTATCTACTGGGAGTCAGCAATATGTCAGACTGGAGTGTAAGAATTTAAGGCTCGGTTTTAAATTATGCTAACCTTCCATGGGTGAGTGATGAAGGTTGAGAAGGCTTTTAATCTGACAATGAGCTTTTAAAGCAAATCACCCACCTGCACCAAATTAACAATACTGCCTGTGAATGTTCAGTCTGGTCATTAAAGAATTTTTTTTCAGCAGGTAATGAAGAGAAGCAGGGAACAAGAATTTCAGATCCAGGCTAGACGTCCTCGGGTATACCACACAAAAATAAAGTGTTTTTTTTTAACCTTTTTGTGCTTTTGCTCATTAAACCTATCTTCTGGCTGTTTAGGATATACAGCACGCAGAGGTGCATTTGTAACTTGTTCTGCAGAAGAAACCAGCTATTCTTGGCAGCACTCATCCAATTGCTGCTTCCACCCATTTCACCCGAGATGAAAATCATGCAGCTTCCACCAACAGACTGTCATTCATAACAATCCGTGAAAGGTGAGATGTGTCAGGAATACGTGTTTTGGCGGTTAAATTTTCAATCAAGGTTCAGAAATCAGAGATGATGGCTGGTCCTAGCTCCTGATCTGCAACAACGTGTCTCAGGTAGTCTGGGGATTTCAAAACCTCTGGCAATTTCAGCCCAGGAAGTGAGCTCATAGTCCAAGTGAGGACGGTGGACAGAGTCTGGATGCTGGCCGGCTAATGAGAGGCCTGCTAGCAGCAGTGTTCAGCAGCCCCACTGTCTGAGGAGGGGCATGTTGATCTGAAGGTGGAGATGGTGAGGTACATAGTGACGGCAGGTTGATTTTAGTTCCTGAGAAACGACAGCTGCTGGACCATAATAGTGGAGGTGTGCAAGCTCTCCTCCTATCCCAGTTTAATTAGTCCCACTTTGGTATGCCTTATAAAAATCTGAACGCAGCACATTAAGAGTGCACATCAGGCACAAACAAAAGATATGCTACAATCTTATCCTGTTATTAGACCAAGAAAGAATAACTTTCATTATTGTCATGATTGGAAGAGATGAGTTTCTATATAGTTTATATAATCGCATCATGGAATTGTTCACAAATGATTCAAGATCTGACAACTTTTGTATCCTGATGTCAGTAATCCTTTGAAATTCCATTTGTTTTGAAATTATTACACTGGACGCTCAATATATACATTAGCAGCATATTCTGGTTAACTAAAACAGACGCACAACTGGTGGAACATGGCAATGTTCCATCATAATGACTGAAAATATATACTTGATCTTCCTCGACAAAGCAAGAAGGACGACTTACCCATCTAGTAATGAAAATGAAAGGTCAGGATGAAGTCAATTGGTTGAGGGTGAAACAGGCACTGAATGTGAATTTCATTGGGGGCCCTCTTTGATTGGAATAGTGACAGGTTTGCCAATGAAACGAGTACTTGAACCAAGGGCTGCAGTGATACAACTCTCAGAGTCACTCAGGGATGGGCAGTAGATACTGGTCCACCTCCCATGGCTGAATTTCAAAAAGGTGACAAGTGTTAGGCTCTAGAGGCTGAAAACCAATTAGAAAGCTGCCATTTAAATGAAACAGCAGGTCAATGGAATGAAAATCGGTGTATTAGACGTGGGAATGGCAGGGTTAGGGGAATGGGTCTGGATGGGATACTCCCCGGAGCGGTGGTGTGGACCTGTTGGGCCAAATGGCCTGTTTCCACACTGTATTCTATATAAAAACAAGAGACTTCGAGGTGGAGGCATACTTTTTCCAATTCATTAAAATCTAAGTTAAAAATAGCTTAGATGGATAGGCCACCATTGAGAGGAGATAAGAACCACTTCACAACGTAGCGTCTGCTCCTGCAATCAGGCAGGTGGGTAAGGGTTTTCAGCTTTCTGAGCTAGAGCACTGAGTCCTGGGGCTGATCATTGGGAGGCTGCCTTCAGGCATCAAACTCTCTCCCACCACCTGCAGAAACACAGTTTGATTCATTGGCTCGAATTAAACTGAAGGAGCCAAAGCAGCTACTTACCATTGTCACACCCTAAATAATGTTGACATTTATTTCAATTTTTCACTGCAACATGCCTGATGAAAAGGAACATCTTTTAAGGTTGTCTAACGCATAGTGTTGAATCACCATATTGACTGGATTTGAACTTAACAGTGAGAAATATTAAACTGTTCTTCAATAGTGAAAATATGATTATAGTCTAGGAACATGGAGTAATCATCTTTATTGCCAAGTGATCATCAGGAAAGATAAAAAACTGGCTCAAACCGCAGCTCGAAAATACTTAATTTTGAAGAATATGAATTCTGATCACAGATACAGTTAACCCTCCAGTATTTAGTTGGTATACGAATGGTGAAGTAGAAATGTAGATTTTTTTTTAAACAACTTGTTCAGACTTATGATGACAATTTTGGAACAGCTGGGACTTGGCCCTAAACCATTTAGTCCAGTTTTACGAAAAGAAAAGGCTTGGTTTTCTTCTCTGTTTTACAGGCTAATGGGGTTGGTTAGGTCAGTTGGCTGGTTGGTTAGGTCAGTTGGCTGGTTGGTTAGGTCAGTTGGCTGGTTGGTTAGGTCAGTTGGCTAGATGGTTAGGTCAGTTGGCTAGATGGTTAGGTCAGTTGGCTGGTTGGTTAGGTCAGTTGGCTAGATGGTTAGGTCAGTTGGCTAGATGGTTAGGTCAGTTGGCTGGTTGGTTAGGTCAGTTGGCTGGTTGGTTAGGTCAGTTGGCTAGATGGTTAGGTCAGTTGGCTAGATGGTTAGGTCAGTTGGCTGGTTGGTTAGGTCAGTTGGCTGGTTGGTTAGGTCAGTTGGCTAGATGGTTAGGTCAGTTGGCTAGATGGTTAGGTCAGTTGGCTGGTTGGTTAGGTCAGTTGGCTAGATGGTTAGGTCAGTTGGCTAGATGGTTAGGTCAGTTGGCTGGTTGGTTAGGTCAGTTGGCTAGATGGTTAGTTTGTGATGCAGAGTAGTACCAACTGCACGGGTCGATTCCTACATTGGCTGAGGTTACCATACTATGATGGTCTATTCCTCTCAACCTTTCCCTTTTCCTGAAGCATCATAACCCTCAGGGTGAATCACCACCCATTATCTGTCTAATGGTAGAACAGCATTGTAATCTCTTAAGATATTAGTGACTTCCCCTTTACGGACTAATCTTTTCCTCGTACTCCCTGTACTACATTTAATTAACATGTTCATACATACTTCTGAGGCAGCTGGGATTTGAACCAGGACGTTCTACCCTAGAGGAAAAATCACTACCACTGTACTGTAAGACCGTTGCAAGTAACAATGCATACAGCATTTAACACGTACACTCAAATTAAGATTGGGTAATGGAGTGCTCATGAGAAATGAAACCCCAAGCTACTGCATGGATGATTTGATTTCAACTGGGCAGTATTAGAGAAGGTATAATTGACACTTGTATAGAACTCTGAAAGGAAAAGGAAATGGACAATCAATGTCAACGTCTCCATTTGTTCATTATTAAATGCCTTTTGCTGGAAACAGCATGTGCCAATAAATGAGTTCAGACTTGACCAAAATGTGGTTGGCAGTCTAACAGCTGCCAATACTTTCAGTCCAAGGTCAAAATTTGTTTTCAATTTAATCTTTTATGGGATGTGGACATCACAGACAAGACCAGCATTTGCTTCTCATCCCTAATAGCCTTTGAACCGAGTGCCTTGCCAGGCCATTTTGGAGTTAACTATGTTGGTGTGGGTCTGGAGACACATCATGGCCAGACGAGTATGGTTGGCAGACTTGCTTCCCCAGAGGACATGAGTAAGCTAGATGGGTTTTATTTTTAAATGGCAATCAAGGATATATTTATGGTCACCTACATTGAAACTAGCTTTATATTTGAGTTCCCAGCTGCCATGGTAGGATTTAAACTCATTTTCCCAAAATATTTACCTTAACTTTAAATTGCTAGTCTAAAACATTCATACTGTGCCGTCATCTCTCCATATGTTAGTGAGGGCAAAATAATCAGACAGTGATTTAGGGAGAGATTTCATGTGCCATCAACCAAGAACCCATCTCACATCATGAATCAGATTTTCTATTTGCATGCTATTGTAAACAGATGAAGACAATTCTGTCATTCAAGGTTTCTTTCCATTTGTTTCAGGAATTGGAAAATTCAGGGCATCAGGGTTTTAATCTCTCTTCTTCAAGTGTCTATTTTTTCCAATCAAAATCATAATCTTTCACTTTGCCAAAGTGTTAATTTCAATGGGACAAAATGGCTAAGCAGGCCAGGGGCCTAACAATGCTCATCAATGGTCAGAAGTCTCATCCTGTACCACACCCCACCTTAGGCTACAGCTGACTGTGAACCTCGGGAAAATGTGATACAACAGGAACATGTGTAAAACTGGAAACACTAGGTAACAAGAGCCAAATTTTCTGCTGGTTGGAGTCATACCTGGCACATAGGAAGATGGTCATGGTTATCAGAGGTCCACCACCTCAGCTCCAGGACATCTCTGTAGGAGTTCTTCAGGGCTGTGTTCAAGACCCAACCATCATTACCAACTTCATCAACAACCTGCTCTCCATCATAAGGTCAGAAGTGGGGATATTCACTGTTGATTGCAGAATGTTCAGCACCATTTATGGCTGTTCAGGTACTGCAACAGTCCATGTTCAAAGGCAACAAGATCAATATCGGGATTGGTTTGACAAGTTGAAAGTAATATTTGCACCGCACAAATTCCAGGTCACAACCATCTCCAATAATGGAGAATCTAACCACTGCCTCTTGACATTCAATGACGTTACCATCACTGAATCCTCAACTATCAACAATACTGGAGGTACTATTGACTAGAAACTTGACTGGATTGCCAGATAAGCACAATAGCTACAAGAGCAGGCCAGAGGCTAGGAATACTCTGGCAAGTAATTCACCTCCTGACTGCCCAAAGCTTGTCCATTATCAATAAAGCACAAGTTATGCGTGTGGTGGAATACTGCCCACTTGCCTCGAAGGATGCAACTCCAACAACACTCAAGAAGCATGACACTATTCACGATCAAGCAGCCCACTTGGTTGGCATCACATCCACAAGCATCAACTCCCTTCACCATTGATGCTCAGTGGCAGCAGTGCACACTATATATAAGATGTTCTGCAGAAATTAACCAAAGATCCTGAGATAGCACCTTCCAAACACATGACCACTTCCACCTAGAAAGATAAGGGTAAATACATAGGAGCACCATCCATTGCAAGTTCCCCTATAAACCACTCACTATCCTGACTTGGAAATACATTGTCGAACCTTCACTGCTGTTGACTTAAAATCCTGGAATTGCCTCCCTCAGGGCTACCACAGCATGTAGACTTAAGGGGTTCAAGAAGACAGCTCATCACCATTTTCTCAAGGACAACGAGAGCTGGGTAATAGATGATAACCAGCCAGTAAGCCCACGTCCCACAAGCAATTTTTTTTTAAAAAAGGTGACGCTGGGGCTTCAGCCTTTGAATTTGAAAGGCGTGCAGCCGCTTCACTGAGTGGATCAAAGAAATTATTCAGAACAACACAAACACTTGGGATTTTCTAACAGTAATCACCTAATTTTTACATCCCGCTTTCTTCAGGCCGCAATGAGCTATTCATCATTCAAATACCTATGGTTTGACTATAACATGAATCTTTAATCAATGCCTCTCCCAGTTCAAGAGGAGAGAATGTGAGTGAGCTTTTTGCATGAAAGGTGTCACATGGACTGAAGAAATAAAAATCACCAATCCATTAGCAGAGCCATGTGCCACTTACAACACATAATTGATCCAAATTTCTGTTAGAGAGCACTGCAATTTTTATTTTCAACTTGACAAGTACAGCACTGTAAATCTGGGGCAGTTGTGTTCTTTGACAATCACCTTCAGGATAATTGAGAGAACTTCCAATTTCACAATGATCAACTGTAACATTTCCATCTCTCCCTCTCTCCCTTCACAAGATTGTCATAGGTTTCTGTCAATTACATATATTTTCGCAAGACGCGCACACTCTGACTGTAACAAAGATGTGTCCTCTGATTTTTTTTTGTAGTCTGCATGTTCCCAACACAAAAAATAGTGCAGAAACATTAAAAATGGTAATCATGAGCCAATTGCACATTTATATAATGACCTACTTGATCCATCCCCCTGCATTTGTACTAGTGAGTAGGAGTAAATAGTCAATCATCACGAATACAAAATACGACAAAAAGCCAGAGCATGTTACATAATGCATCAGACTGCAACATGGTCACGTGACCATGGACCCTAAATTGGTTATTCTAAATTAACACACAGCTAAGCCTTTGCTTTCTCTGGAGAAATTGGACTGGGCAGAACATTGGCAAAACTAAATCAAACAGCAGCCATCACAGAATCCTTTCAGTTTGGAAGCAGACCATTCAGCCCACTGAGTCAACCAAAGAGGATCCACCCACACCCACTCCCTATCCTATCACCATAACCCTGCACTTCCCACGACTAATGCACCTAGCCTGCACATCCCTGGGCACTATGGGCAATTTAGCACTGCCAGCCCACCCAACCTGCACATCTTTGGACTGTCCAAGGAAACCAGAGCATCTGGAGGAAACCCGTGCAGATGTGGAGAAAGTGCAAACTCTACACAGACAGTTGCCAAAGGCCAGAATCAAACCCAGGTCCCCGGCGCTGTGAGGCAGCAGTGTTACAGTGGAAAATGAGACAAAAGCTGTTCCAAACATTCAAGGGGAACCAACTGCAATCAGCCTAGGAGTTGTATATTCAAGATTTTCAAGCCGACTTTCTTCCACCTTGACTTCCAGCCAATGCCTGAAAAAGTAGTCTTCACACGTCCCCAGCATGGCCATAGTGAAGAGTGCTGGCACATTACCATTGGATAATTTGAAGCCTACTCATGACCCCATTGGCCAATGGCCACAGAACAATCAGGAAGGTCCGGGGCAAGGGACCTACAATGGCATTGTGCGTCAACCCACAGTAGGTGGACTGCAGCAGTTCAAGATGGCAGCTCACCATCACCTTCTCAAGGGCGAATTGGGAAAGGCAATAAATGCTGGCCAGCCAGTGACGCCCACATCCCACGAATGAAAAAATAAAACCAAAAGGGGGAACAGAAACACACACCTGGAATCCACCCCTTCAGCAAAGACTCACAGGGAAGACTTTCAGACAGGGCCACAGCAGAACACCTCTCCGCCTCAAGATCCACCTTTGTGGAGAAAGCTAGTGCTAAATCAGAGAGGAAGGAGATTCCAACAGCCCAGTACAAACACATGGATCATTGTGGGTAATATCCTTTCTCAGATGGATAAGACCTCGATAGAAAGTAAATTGCAGGAATTTGGAAAATGCTCACATTGTGCTAGTAGGGAATATTTTGTTAATAAATTCAAGTTCAGCTGCAAATTGTATCCTATATTGCCTTGACAGCCTACTGATCAGAGTCCTTAACCAACGTGTTTCTAATACATAAACTGGTGAAAACATCCAAAGCACAGACAATAGTGAGAATTTGGATTTGAAAATATGAAGATTTTGTGGTATGTCGGGTGTTCAGGAATGACTAGTAGATTCAGCACTTTGCTGATGGATGTGAGTTTAGAAGCATCATTTCAATATTACATAATGCAAGTGCAGTTCTTCACCTAGCAGTGGTGTTTGTCACAAATGCAGGATTATTTTTTGTTAACTCTTGGATGCTAGCATCACTGGCAATGCCAACATTTCTGGCCCTTCCTTAATTTTCCTGAAATTTTGGTGTTCTATGTGGGTCTGAAAGCGTTAATACTGAGGAATGCATAAACACTGCCCACTCTGATGATGTCTTCTTGACTTCTGGACAGAACAGCTTAGGATCTCAAATGATTGAGACCGAACAGCTGGTCTTCCTCAAACTCTCTACAACAATGCCTATCATATCAATGTAATCTGTAAGTAGTTACTGACATTGCAACTAGTGAAGTCTTGAGTATTTCTGAAAAAAGACAGTTTGTCTAATCTTTATGTCATTCACTTATCAAGTTATTCACAAGGATACCAAATTAACAAAAGAACATTTTAAGAAGTAAGAGAAGTTAATAGTTGCAAGTTGGCAAGTAGACGCAGTGATAAATGCATTGCTAATGGAGACTGCACCAGCAGGATGATGACTAACAGTTAACTGCCAAAGTTTACTTAAACTTAAAGGAGGCAGACTGACACTGATTGATCATGCAATTGCCCTGAGGAATGAACCAGAAAATACTGTGGACCTTTTTTTATGTTAAATCAACACAAGTGCAATGTGTATTCATGTTCTTTATGTCTGCAAAGAACAAGGCCCTGCCGATTAATCTATGTAGCTTCCTGCGTGTACAAGTATTCACACTGTGAGCCCGACTGACAATCTTAAATTACTTGACAGGCAGCATAATCTTTAATACTATCATGTTTATTTTCCAAATCTTGTCCAATCACACATTACGTATAATGTTAGACAGTGTATTTTGGGTTTTGTAAACATGGTGTGTTTGGTGCAAGTTGGTAACTTGCATGTTACAAACAGTTGAAGGGTCTTGTTATATATTATTCAGCAGTCTTTAGAACAAATGGCCCACATTCCTAGCTTCAGCCTGCCTCTGGAAGTCATAAGCCACATTAATCTTTTCTTTGAAAGGCAGAACGTCTTTTCAGCCTGGTAGTGGTGAACACCGTTTGTGTTGCAACTATATAGTAGCTGCATATAAAACAGCTAGCTTCATTAAGTTGTTCACTTTTTAAAAAATACTTCTTACCCTTAATCTGAGGAAGACTGTGCCACTTTTTTGTCATGAAAAGTGCTGTCTTTGTGCTCATGCCCTGTCATTGTTAATGAAACAGAACCTTAGATTTAGTATAGAGAGGAAGATTCCAATGGCCTGCCTTTCTTTTGTGGTTACATCCCCATTCGGCTGCTCATGTAAAGGGAGCCTGTGGAGTCCACTGACATGGTACAAATCTTTCATGATTATTGGGCACAAGGGGGGCTGTGATACATTATCACCCTCGGAAACAGTGTCTACTTTAAGTCTGATATGTTTCTGCTGCTGTTTTCTAAGTTTCCATTCGTGTTTTGACCTTCTGTTCCAGGGCCTCAATCAGGGCTATTTCAATCACTTCTTGGTTTATTTTGGAACAGTAGAAAAGAAGATGGGTGGCAGCACCCTATGCCATCCATTAGTTGGGGGCAATTTGTTCCATAATACCTACATCAAGATTAGAGCCAATCATTTCATAGCCCACCAAATAGTAAAAGAAGTATAGACATAAAAACATAGAAAATGGGAGCAGGAGCAGGCTATTTGGTCCTGCAAGCTTGCTGTGCCATTCAATATGATCATGGCTGATCATAACTCAGGACCCTGTTTCTGCTTTCTCCACATCCCCTCTTATCTCTTTAGGTCTAAGAAAGAAGTGACTACTTTATGTTAAATCAATACAAAAGACATTATTATAGGTAAGTTGAGGAGCACTAGATATAGACTCACTCATTCGAGATCCAAAGCTGTTCTTCCACTAAATCTATTTGGCAGAATCATAGTAAGTTCTGTGAAGGCACTCCTCTGTACTAACACATCCTCTTTCAGATCCATATAGCACTTGATAGTGGTACTCTTCTTGAGTGGTTGTCAGTTATCTGTTACAACTGATTGGTTTGCTTGATGTTCAGAAGGAAATCAAGGGTCAATCATATTGTTAGCAGACTTAAATCACAAATAATCCGGACCGGGGAAAGACAGCATGTGTCCTTCCTGAAAAAACATGCATGAAATAGTTTGAGTTTTATTACAATCAATCAGTCAGCTTGATGAGCATTTTTACTGATATCAGATGTCTTCAATTTAAAAAAAATAAAACTTTCAAGTGATTGTAAGATTTGAACCCTCCCTTGTGTTCACTGGCTCATCATCAATTCTTCACTCATCCCCATCTTTATTGTTCTAAACATATTAGGTTAAAAGCTCATCTTCTGGTCCATCAATTTTCAGTTTTTGTTCCTCAATTTCCAGAGTGTGCACATTTGGTAGTGAAACTAACCTTATTATTAGAGATTGCTAATCAACAATGAGAGGTCAGAGGGAATTTTTTGACAGAGAAATCTTGAATTCATTACAAACTTCTGCCCCTGAGAGAAACTGATGGCTGTTGGGAAAAACATGGCTCAACAATGTGAACAGGAATGTAAAGCCTGATTATCTTTTCTTGGACACATTGAAAATGTACTTATTACAATGTTTGAGAAACAGTACAGTGTTGGGTTTCAGATGAGCTGCAATGATGTTTTCCATTTCCTTTTGCAACACTTTTTTTTAAGAAAAGCTTGCAGCTTGACACACTCTATCCAATCGTCATTCTTTTCCCTAAAGCCTTAGCAATTTGTTTTCTCACTCAACTAACCTTATTGCCAGAGATTGAGATCAGGTACAGTGAATTTTATAATTGAAAGCTGTACACTGTGACTGTAGTGACCCCAATGGCCAATCACAGCTCGAAATCTCAGCTATTTCATCTGCCTATGGTGAGGCTGACAACATTTTAAAAGCCATCTTGTAAAACACTGAAGCATGCTGAGACAATATATTTCAGGTACAGTCCAGTCTCTTCATCTAAAGAGTGTCAATTTCCCTCATGATTTAGTGGCTGAACCGTGAAATTTCCTGGAGATCTTGCACAGATCTAATTTTGGCTTCCCCTTAACCTCTTGCAATGGTTTATAGTTGTCTTCTGAAGGAGAGAGTGCTGCTCTCTGGTGGAAAATTTGTCTGAATGCTGCTTCCTGAGCATTTTTGCAGACTTAGAGATTCACATATGAAAGATTTAATTGCATGTATCACAAAATGCATTCAGATGAATTCAGTTTTGACTGATTTTTATTTCTCATTTCCAGTAAAACAGGTCACTGATCGGTTCTAATTATTCAGTACAGTTATGATTCTTTTGTGGTGACCACATTTTGGAGAAAGATTAATGTATATCAGAATCTCTTCACACACATTGAAAGTCCTTCTAATATTTGCTACTGAAGTAATAGAGGCAGGTATCCCATCACTAAGTCACCCTTTATTTACGTGTGAATAGTCCTTGACTTTAATTCTGTGGCTTTAGAGTCAACATTCAGAGCGGCAGTATCTCTGAAACTCTGTTTATATCTCTCAGCCAGGGGTGGCTGATTGGACCAGATTAATAGCCCCATTCAGGAAACTCATATTCTATGAGGTCCATCTGGCTGACCTCGTTACAATCACTACAGTCATGTTTTTGCAAAAAAACACAATTTCATTCAGTTACAACACTAAAATAGGTGGTAAAGTAAGATGCAGTGAAGAAAGAGGAAATTTACAAATGGGCATGGTTAGATGAGATCAATGGGCCCACATTTACCAAATGAAGTTAATGTGAATAAGTGTGAGGTTACCCTTCTTGGTCAGAAGAACAGATAGACCACATATTATCTAAATGGAGAGAAACATCAGAGTGCTCCAGTGTAGAAGGGCCTGGGTACCCTTGTGCATGAATTGCAGAAAACTAGTGTGCAGATACAGCAGGTAATATATAAAGCAATATAATTTTAGCACTTATTTTGGAGGAATGGAGTACAAAAGTAAGGAAGTGTTGCTAAAACTATATAAGACATTAATGAGACTGCAACTGGAGAAATGCCTACACGTTTGGTCCCCTTACTTGAGGAGGGATATAGTTGTATCGGAGGCAGTTCACGAGGTTCATTAGATTGATTCCAGAAATGAGTGATTTGTCTCATGAAGGTAGATTGAGAGCTTAGACCCATAATCACTGGGGTTTAATGAGAAGAGGTCATGCACGAGAAGGTTGACAAAGCTGACATAGAAAGGTTGTTTCCTATGTGTGACAATCAAGAAGAGGTCATGTTTTTATGATAAGGGGTAGCAGGTTTAAAACAGAAGTGAAGAAAAACTACTTCTCTCAGATGGTCATGAATCTGTGGATTCACTGCACCAGATTGCAATGGATGCTGGGACATTAAGCAAATTTGAGGAGGAGATTGACAATTGTTTAATTAGGAACATGTAGAAGGATTATAGGGAGTGGGCATGAAAATAGAGTTGAGGCCAAGATGAGATCAGCAAAGATAGTATTAAATGGTGGAGCAGCTGAGTTGCGTAGTCTTGCTTGCAATTATTGTGTTGCTGTTCAAAAAGAATAACCAATGGAAAATACCCTCTATTACCTTTCTATTCAACAATAAGACTGTCAGATAGGAACAGAATTAGGCCATTCAGCCCATTGAGTCTGCTCACCATTCAATCAAGGCTGATATGTTTTCCAGCCCATTCTCTTGCCTTCTCCCTATTTTTTGATTTCCTTACTAATCAAGAAGCTATCTATCCCTATCTTCGATCCACTCAATGCCTTGACCTCCACAGCTTTCTGTGGCCTTCCATTCCAATGATTAATCACCCTCTGGCTGAAGAAACTCCTCCTTATCCCCATTACATTGGGTTGTCCCTTCACTCTGAGGCTGTGCCTTCAGTTCCTAGCCTCTCCTACTGGTTGAAACATCTTCTCCACATTGACTCTATCCACGTCTCTCAGCATTCTGTAAGCTTCAATCAGATCCCCTTCATCATTTCAAACTCCATCAAATGCAGACCCAGAGTCCTCAACTGCTGTGCATTGGCAAATTCTTCTTCCTTGGGATCATTCTTGTAAACACCCTCTGGGCCACCTCCAGTGCATCCTTCCTTAGATGCAAGGCCCAAAACTGCTCACAATATTCCAAATACAGTCTGACCTGAGCTTTATACATCCACAGTAGTACATCTTTGCTCTTCTATTTTAGCCCTCTCAGAATGAATGGTAGTAATGCATTTGCCCACTGAACTGCTGACTGACCTTGTATGTTAATCTTAAGAGAATCCTGAACGAGGACTCCTAAGCCCTTTCGTGACTCAGATAGCCAAAGCTTTTCCTACTTAGAAAATAATCTGTCTGTATTCTTCCAACCAAAGTGAAAAACCTCACACAGTCCAAGATTGTATTCCATCTGTTATTTCATTGCCCATTCTGAGCGTCTTCAAGTTGTTAACACTCTCTGTCCGTCCACTTACATTTGCATAATCTGCAAACTTGGCGACAATGCTGTTAGTTCCTTTGTCCAGATTGTTAATACGAATAGTTGTGATCACAACAGTGATCCCAGCAGAACAGTTCTAGTCACTGGCTGTCATCCTAAAAAAGACCATTTTATCCTTATTCTCTGCTTTCTGCCATCAGCCAATCCTCTATCCATGCCAGTACCTTGTCCCCGATACCATCTTATCTTATTTCTCGGCCTCCTGTGCAGCACCTTATCAAAGACCTTCTGGAAATCCAAATCATGTCCACTGACACTGGTCATGTCCCTTGTGTAGTTTTCTTGTTACATGTTCAAAGAATTCTAACAGATTTGTTTGGCTTGGCCTCTCCTTAATGAATCTGTGCTGACTCAGCCCTATTTACTGTGCACTTCTTAGAGCTCTAAAGTCTTACCATGGCTTCATAGTGCTGATTTGTGTTTTGCTGATGGTAGACAGGCTTTGGAAATTCGGGAGGTGAGTGACTTGCTGAAGAAAACCTTAGCCTCTGACCTACAGTTGTAGTCACAGTATTTGAGTGGCCAGTCCAGCTCAGTTTCCGGTCAAGGATAACCCGAGGTGCTCGTGTTCCTATTAGTGCTACTAGATAGTATGCACTAAAATCACCTCATGGTTAAACTTTGTTTTCTTTCCTGTTCCTTTTCATCAAACATAGCATTTGGCATTCATAGTCAAAGCCGAACAGAATTCAGGTGCAGAGTTAAGCTCTGTCTAATCCATATGCTTAGAGTTATAAGTGCAACATGTCAACCAAAACAAAATATTCTAACAAAAGCTAAATAATGGGAATGTGTGCTCCTTCCTTTTGGTACGTTTCCACCTGATGAAAGCACAGAATTCTCTGGTAACCTTGAAAAAGATTGACATTTTTCTCCATAGTACGTGTCAATAATAACTTTATATTCTTGGGAATCACACTTTTCAGAGTTGTACTCTCACAACTTAATCTATAACCCTTAGGGAGTCAATATAAGTCCGTGAGATGTAGTAGCAGAAATATGCTAATCAATCCTTTGAGTCTGAGATAACAAAGTGTGGAGCTGGATGGACACAGCAGGCCAAGCAACATCTTAGGAGCACAAAAGCTGACGTTTCGGGCCTAGACGTCAGCTTTTGTGCTCCTAAGATGCTGCTTGGGCTGCTGTGTTCATCCAGCTCCACACTTTGTTATTTTGGATTCTCCAGCATCTGCAGTTCCTATTATCTTTGAGTCTGACTGCCTTTCAATGAGATCATAGCTGCTCTGACAATCGGTCAACTTCAATTTCCTGTCCTTTGCTCACAACACTCAATTCCTTTACTGATTAAAAACCTATCACAGCCTTCAATATACTCAACAATCCAACCTCTTCAGCCCTCTGTGGTAAAGAATTCCATATATTCTCTCTCTTTTGAAAGAAGGAATTCCTCCTCATCTCTGTCTTCAATGAGCATTTTCTTACTCTAAGATTAAACCTTTGATTTTAGACACTTCCTCAAAAGGAAAGTATCCTCTCAGTATTCACCATTAAGCCCCCTAAGAATTTTTTTGTTTCAATGAAGTTCCTTCCCACTCTTCAAAACTTCTATCAGTTCAGGCCCAACCTACTCATGTCTCATAAGAAAACCTCTCCATACCCAGGATGAACCTAATGAACATTTGCTCCCATGCAGTATACCTCCCCTTAGGGAAAGGGGGCCAAAACTGTTCACGGTATTCCAGCTCAGTTCTGACTAATGCCTTGTATAGGTTTGGCAGGACCGCCATCCTCCATTCCCTTTGAAAAAAGCCAACATTCCATTTGAAGGGCCAATCCATAGCTTACAAAGGAAACTGGAGGTAGTATCTGATCTAAGGAAGAGGCATATAGATTGACCAAGAAAAATAACATGTCTGAGGATTGGGAGCAGTTTAGAATTCAGAAAAGAAGGACCGACAGATTGATTAAGACGAGGAAAATACAGTACAACAGTAAGCTTGCAGGGAACATAAAGAATGACACTAAAAGTTTCAATAGATATGTGAAGAGAAGGAGATTCATGAATAAAAATGTAGTTCCCCTACAGACAGAAATGGGAGAATCTACAATAAGGGAAAAGAAATGGCTGAGCAACTGAATGCGTTCTTAGGTTTTGTCATCACAAGAAAGAAAACAAATCAGACACTAGAAATGCTGGAGAATGCAAGATTTGATGAGAGGGAAGAGTTGAGGGAGATCATTATTAATACAGAAATAGCGTTGGGAAAATTGATGGGATCGTAGGCAGATAAATCCCCAGGGCCTGATAATCTACATCCCAGAGTACTTGAGGAAGTGGCTCTAGAAATAGTAGATGCATTAGTGGTCATCTTCCAGGGTTCTGAAACTGACCCTGCAGATTGGATGGTGGCTAATGTCATTCCAGTATTCAAAAAGGGAGGTAGAGAGAAAACAGGGAATTATAGACCAGTAAGCCTAATATCGGTAGTGGAGAAAAATCTCGAATCCATTATCAAGAAATTTATAGCGGACCATTCAGAAAACAGAGGCTGGATCAGGCTGAGTCAGCATGGATTTATGAAGGGGAAGTTATGCTTGACAAGCATATTGGAATTCTATCAAGATGTAACTAATAGAGTTGACAAGGGGAAGCCAGTCGATGTGGTATATTTAGACTTTCAGAAAGCGTTTGTATGCTGCATTTGCATGCATAACACAAGGTTAGTGACAGGATTCTTGGCAGTGTGGAGGGACAGAGGGATCTTGGGGGTCCATGTCTTTAGATCCCTCAAAGTTGCCACCTAATTTGTTGGGATTATTAAGAAGTTATATGATGTGTTGATTTTTATTGGCAAGGGAATTGAGTTGAAGAGCCACAAGGTTATGCTGTAGCTCTAAAAAACTCTGCTTAGACCATACTTGGAATATTGTGTTCAGTTCTGGTTGCCACATTATAGGAAGGATGAGGAAGCTTTAAAAGGAGTGCAGAGGAGATTTACCAGGATGCTTCCTGCAATGGAGGGTGGATCTTATGAAGAAAGGTTGAGGGAGCTAGGGCTTTTCTCATTGGAGTGAAGAAGGATGAAAAGTGCCTTGATAGAGGTGTACAAGATGATGAGAGGCATAGATAGAGTGGATAGCCAGAGACTTTTTGCCAGGGCAGAAATAACTATTACAAGGGGGCAAAATTTTAAGGTGATTGGAGGAAGGTATAGGGGAGGTAGGTTCTTTACACAAAGATTGATGGGCATGTGAAATATGCTGCCGGCAGTGGTAGTGGAGTCAGATACAATAGGAAGATTTAAGCAACTCTTGGATAGGCACATGGATGAGAGTAAAACGTAGGGTATGCAGGATAGTTTGATCTTAGAGTCGGATAATAAGTCGGCACAACATCGTGGGCTGAAGGGCCCGTACTGCGCTGTACTGTTCTATGTTCTATGTAATGGGTTCTATGTTCATTTGAAAATGTCCTGCATAAGAGATTATTGTGCAAAATTAAAGTGCATAGGATTGGGGGAAGTATATTGAGATGGATAGGAAATTGGTTGGCAGAGAGGAAACAAAGAGTAGGAATGTGTGAGTGATAACGGGAACTGCAGATACTGGAGAATGCAAGATAATAAAATGTGAGGCTGGATGAACACAGCAGGCCCAGCAGCATCTCAGGAGCACAAAAGCTGATGTTTCGGGCCTAGACCCTTCATCAGAGAGGGGGATGGGGTGAGGGTTCTGGAATAAATAGGGAGAGGGGGGAGGCGGACCGAAGATGGAGAGAAAAGAAGATAGGTGGAGAGGAGAGTATAGGTGGGGAGGTAGGGAGGGGATAGGTCAGTCCAGGGAAGACGGGCAGGTCAAGGAGGTGGGATGAGGTTAGTAGGTAGGAAAAGGAGGTGCGGCTTGAGGTGGGAGGAAGGGATGGGTGAGAGGAAGAACAGGTTAGGGAGGCAGAGACAGGTTGGGCTGGTTTTGGGATGCAGTGGGTGGAGGGGAAGAGCTGGGCTGGTTGTGTGATGCAGTGGGGGGAGGGGACAAACTGGGCTGCTTTTGGGATGCGGTGGGGGAAGGGGAGATTTTGAAACTGGTGAAGTCCGCATTGATACCATTAGGCTGCAGGGTTCCCAGGCGGAATATGAGTTGCTGTTCCTGCAACCTTCGGGTGGCATCATTGTGGCAGTGCAGGAGGCCCATGACGGACATGTCATCTAAAGAATGGGAGGGGGAGTGGAAATGGTTTCTGACTGGGAATAAACCTGTTGTTTATTGCGAACCGAGTGGAGGTGTTCTGCAAAGCAATCCCCAAGCCTCCGCTTGGTTTCCCCAATGTAGAGGAAGTCACAACGGGTACAATGGATGCAGTATACCACATTGGCAGATGTGCAGGTGAACCTCTGCTTAATGTGGAAAGTCATCTTGGGGCCTGGGATAGGGGTGAGGGAGGAGGTGTGGGGGCAAGTGTAGCATTTCCTGCGGTTGCAGGGGAAGGTGCCGGGTGTGGTGGGGTTGGAGGGCAGTGTGGATTGAACAAGGGAGTCACGGAGAGAGTGGTCTCTCCGGAAAGCAGACAGGGGTGGGGATGGAAAAATGTCTTAGGTGGTGGGGTCGGATTGTAGATGGCGGAAGTGTCGGAGGATGATGCGTTGTATCCGGAGGTTGGTGGGGTGGTGTGTGAGAACGAGGGGGATCCTCTTTGGGCGGTTGTGGCGGGGGCGGGGTGTGAGGGATGTGTTGCGGGAAATGCGGGAGACGCAGTCAAGGGCGTTCTCGGCCACTGTGGGGGGAATGTTGCGGTCCTTGCAGAACTTGGACATCTGGGATGTGCAGGAGTGGAATGCCTCTGCCTCCCTAACCTGTTCTTCCTCTCACCCATCCCTTCCTCCCACCCCGAGCCGCACCTCCATCTCCTACCTACTAACCTCATCCCACCTCCTTGACCTGTCCGTCTTCCCTGGACTGACCTATCCCCTCCCTACCTCCCCACCTACACTCTCCTCTCCACCTATCTTCTTTTCTCTCCATCTCTCCATCTTCGGTCCGCCTCCCCCTCTCTCCCTATTTATTCCAGAACTCTCACCCCAACCCCCTCTCTGATGAATGATCTAGGCCCGAAATGTCAGCTTTTGTGCTCCTGAGATGCTGCTGGGCCTGCTGTGTTCATCCAGCCTCACATTTTATTATCTTGGATTCTCCAGCATCTGCAGTTCCCATTATCACTGATACAAGGTAGATCACTACTTGAATGGCTGTAAATTGGGAGAGGGGAGTCTGCAGATGGGACCTGGGCATCCTTGTGCACCACTCACTGAAGGTATGCATGTAGATGCAACACGCAGTAAAGAAAGCAAATGGTATCTTGGCCTTCATTACAAGAAGTTTTCAGTACAGGAGCAGGGCTGTGTTGTTGCAGTTATACAGGGCCTTGGTAAGGCCACACCTAGAATATTTGGTGCAGTTTTGGACTTCTTTTCGGAGGAAGGATGCTCTAGCTCTTGAGGGAGTGCAGTGAAGTTTTACCAGGCTGATTCTGGGGATGGCGGGTCTGACTTATAAGGAAAGATTGGCTAGGTTAAGATTGATTTCGCTAGAGTTTGGACAAGTGAGGGGAGATCTTGTAAGAGTTATAAAATTCTAACATGAATAGACAGGGTAGATGCAGGGAGGATATTCCCAATGGTGGGTGTGTCTAGAACCAGCAGTCACAGTCTGAGGATTTCAGACAGACATGAGGAGACATTTCTTTACCCATGGAATGGTGAACCTGTCGAATTCATTACTACAGGCAGTAATTGAAGTCAAAACATTGAATGTATTTAAGGGGAAGCTAGATGTAGCACTTGGAGCGAATGGGGTCAAATGTTGGAAGAAAGCAGGATTAGGCTATTGAGTTGGACGATCAGCCATGGCTGTGATGAAAGGCAGAGCAGACTCAAAGCGCCAACTGGCCTCCTCCTGCTCCTATCTCATTTGTTTTCCTAATTATCTGTTGAATATGGATGCTACTTTATCTTGTGATTTATGCATGAGGACTCCTAAATGCCTCTGTGCTGCAGATTTCTGAAATCTTTTTCCATTTAAATAATATTCAGCTCCTCCACTCTTTCTGCCAAAGTGCATAACCTCACAGTTTCCTACCTTACACTCCATCTACCAAGGTTTTCCACACTCATTCAATTTGTCTGTGTCCTTTCAGGCAGGATATATGCAACCAGGCGAGTTTCTCACTAGGCAGCAGTGAGTTGCCAAATAAGGTGGATTATTGCTTGTTAAAATACCTTATTAGTGACACAACTTACCTCATTAATATTTAACTTCCCACCTTGCTGTACATGCCAAACAATGTAGATGTTGCGAATTCCTGACAGGGTGGTCAGAGTGGATAACTGGGTCTCGCTGCTGGCTGTGAACATCCTCCACACTTTTCATGACCAAACAACAACTCAGGCCACGATCCATAAGTGCTAATCATACACACCACTCGTCCGTGGACAACAGCATCCCATAGTTGACAACACCTGACAACCTGCAGGATGCATAACAAGCACAAGCCTGCAGTGACGAGTGCAACTGTAACTAGCTTTGAAATACTGCTATATGCACACTACGCCTTCAGAAACAAACACCCAGCTCACACAGGGATCTGTCTCAGGATGCAGGCAAGGAGGAAACATCTTTGATGTACAGTACATGAGTCTTCACTTTAATACCTTCAGCATGTGACTGCTTCTGTGGCAGACACATGGCATATTTTATCAATCAAATGGCTATGTTGGAAAATAGGTGCAGGCACTTCCCAGAGGGGGCTGCTGTCAGTCATGGGTCCAAATATGGTCAGTCACAGGCATAGCCTGCACACAGTCCAGGCTCTTGGCCATGGTCATTCCATTTGACAAACATTGTTTCATACTCACCAGGGCAGTGCACACTCTGATAAATCAAGATGATTCTTGTACCCTTCATGCGCCAAAGTTAATGGTGCTGTTCTTATAACTGTCTGAAAGAGACAGAATGGTTCTCATATAGGAAATTTAGGTAGCAGGCTAGACTCAAAGCACCTCAATGGAATTCCTCCTTTAATCTTTCCTACCTGAGACTTACTCAGTTTTTAAGTCACCTAGATCCATTTTGGTGGCATACGCACGTTGTTTATGTTGAATTCAATAAGGTAAAATTGATCCAATGTTTCTTTCTACTCTCTTTTCTCATATATTTTGTGATGCACCCTAATCTGAGGGATATGAAAACACAAGGTAATAATTCGTTCCACATAATTCCACATCTCTGCCTTCCCATTTAATAGTTGTTGCTCGACATTGCTGTTTAGTTTCCCCCTCAAAATGTTTGCCATCATGATCTTGTAAATGTACAGGTTATGATACGAGCCACTGTGTTTCTTATGTCCACTTCACCAGACTGAAAATATTGTAGAAATTATTAAAATTAAGATTGAAAACTAAAGTATCTTGGGCAGCTGCCTTTGACAACACAAACAAAGGTCAGGCACTTTGGAAAAAAGATTACAGGCATGGACTATTCTCTAAGCGGTGAGAAAATTCATAAAGCCAAAGTATAAAGGATCAGGGAGTGTTGGTCCAGGATTCTCTGAAGGTTAACTTGCAGTTAGAGTCTGTGATTAAGAAGGCAAATGTAATGTTGTTGTCTGTCTCAAGAGGGTTGGATTATTAAAGCAGTGATGTGCTTCTGAGAGCTTTATAAAGCTCTAGTTAGGCCAAATTTAGAATACTGTGTCCAATTTTGGGCCCCACACCTCAGGAAGGACATACTGGCACTGGAGTGTGTCCAGCAGAGATTCGCACGGATGATCCCTGGAATGCAAGGTTTAGCGTACGATGAAAGGCTGGAGGATCCTGGGATTGTATTCATTAGAGTTTAGAAGGTTGAGGAGAGATCTAATAGACACTTACAAAGATAATATATGGCTTAGAAAGGGTGGACACTGGGAAGTTGTTTCCGTTAGGTGGGGGGACTAGGACCCGTGGGCACAGCCTTAGAATTTGAGGGGGTAAATTTAAAAACGGAAATGAGGAGACATTTCTTCAGCCAGAGAATGGTGGGCCTGTGGAATTCATTGCCATGGAGTGCAGTGGAGGCCGGGACATTAAATGTCTTCAAGGTGGAGATTGACAAATTCTTGATCTCACAAGGAATTAAGGGCATGGGGAGAATGCGGGTAGGTGGAGTTGAAATGCCCATCAGCCATGATTAAATGGTGGAGTGGACGCGATCGGCCAAATGGCCTTACTTCCACTCCTATGTCTTATGGTCTTATAGCCCACAATACATCAGAAATTACATTAATATTTGTCGTCAAACTGATTTTCATTAACATCTTTAGCAGATTTCGAATGCTCAATGTTTTAGAACGTGCCTTGAAGTTTTAATGGTCAATTATTGGGTGCTGCACAAGTAGAACCTAAAATGTTTTCCTTTCTGGCATTTCCTCTTAGTACCTCCTGGGCAGCAGAACAATGAATGGAAATCCACAACGTGAGGAATGATGAATTACATATCTCTTCACTCAGTGGTGCAATGACGTGTGTGTTTGAAGAAATCCAGTCTCAATTTAGCACCCCACAAATGCTATTCAACAAAATAAAAATCACCTCCATAGGGCCAGGAATGCTGTCAAATAGCACTTTGATCAAGTTTATGTTTCAGCTTTTTTTTATAAGATCCTGCACTTTCAAGTTGGAATGACATTTATTGATCCAGAGGAATGTGAAGTTACATGACACCCACATAAATGTCTGCAACATTATAACAGCCCTGTGAAGAATCAACCTTTCTCAAGAGCCTAGAACTGGCTGAATATCCCAGGAGAAGACAAAAGCTGATTTTTGTTTTCAAGTTCTAAGGAACTGTGGTTATTTCTAAGGTTTTAGTGTTGATTTGCAGCTCGGAATGTGGATGTTGTAGTTGGTTGCCTTGACGAGTTGGTTTGTCGTTTTGCAAGCGTTTCATTACCCTGCTGCGAAATATCATCAGTGCCGCTTCCGAGGAAGCACCGTTGTTTTCCCACCTGTTATTTAAACTTTGAAGTGCGTGGAGCTGGATTACCTCACTTCCGATTTTCCTTCACAGTGGAGTGTATATGAGGTCGAGCTCTGTGTGTTTGTTGATGGCTTTCTTCGTGGAGTACCACGCTTCATCGGAATTCCCGCGCTTGTCTCTGCTTAGCTTGTCCCAGGATATTGATATTGTCCCAATCAAATTGGTTGTTCTCCTTATCCATATGGATAGAGACAAGAGACTATTGGTTATCTCTTTTTGTAGCCAATTGATGTCCATCTACCCTTGCTGTAAATTTCCTTCCTGTTTGTCCGATGTAGTGTTTGTCACAGTCTCTGCAGGGAATCATGTATAGGGCATTGCTCCTATCCTTAGTGGGTAGTGGGTCTTTGGTTCGGGTGAGCGATTGTCGTAGGGTTGATGTGGGTTTGTGCGCTATGCTGATGTCCTATGGTTGTCAGAGTCTTGTGGTTAGTTCTGATCTGTTCCTGATGTAAGGTAGTGTGATGAGTGTGTCGGGGTGTGTAGTATCTTCCTGGTGTTGTTCATGTGATAGGCATCTTCTGACCTAGTTTTGTGGGTATCCATTGTCTTTGAATACCTGGAAGATATTCTTCTTCTTCTTAGCATAGCTTTGTGCTGCTGCAGTGTGTTGTTGCCTATTTAAACAATGTTCTCACACAGCTTCATTTGTGTGTGTTGGGGTGGTTGCTTTTGAAATTCAGTACTTTGTCAGACTGAGTGGTTTTCCTTTGTACTTTTGTTAGGAATTCCCCATTTGTCCTGCACTCTACCATGATGTCCAAGAATGGGAGCTGTTTGTTCTTCTCCTCTTCTCTGGTGAATCTGATCCTGGTGAGGGTATTGTTTATTAATTCGTGAGTCTCCTCCAGTTTGGTCCATTTAATGATGACAAAGGTGTCGTCCACGTAGCGTATCCATAGTTTTGGTTGGATTAGCAGAAGGGCCGTACTTTCCGTTCTCTGCCTCACTGCTTCGGCTATTAGTCTGGAGATAGGTGGCCCTGTGGGTGTCCCGTTGATCTATTCATATATTTGGCCATTAAAGGTGCAGTGGGTGGTGAGGCTTAGGTCCAGTAAGGCAGAGGAGGCATGACGACTCTATAGTAGCAGCTAGTATTTCTCACATCCCCTCTGTATCTTGGTCTGGATGGCAATAAAATAAGGTTTCATCTGCTGCAGTCTGATTTGAGTTCCAATGTCTTCACCTGCCTTTTATTTTTAATTGTGCATTATTATTTTTCACCAAAATACCTTGTAGTCCCTTGGCAAAAGCAAAAGTAGCATATACATGCAGAGGGAGTCACTTCCCTTTACTGTACCAATTTTTAATTCTAAGTAAATGTCCAGAATCCATAAAAAAACAGAGTAAGTGACACTTTTCCATTTACTTTTGTAACAAACTAAATTGTTTATGTTGGTTAAATTGGGTGGCGATCAACATCATCCTTCACGCCTAATATCCTCTCAGGTGCTAACTGCCTCTGGTGTTCCACTTTGCCTATAGTCAAACTCTTTCCATTCCACTGTAATAGCAAAATAAGAAGCAACTGTGAAGAAATTGTGAAATTGTGAAGCAAATACTTCAAAATGTCAGACGTCAAATGACCTTGGATTGTTTCATCAGAGAAAGACCGGCTGAGACCACTGATGGTTCAAGTGGCTCACTTATGCATTACACCATCAAAGATTCAAATGCTTGAGGGTGCTGTGTGCTTCAGAAAATTGGGTGTGGAAGAAGCCCTGCAGCAAAATTTAAGGTTAAGTTTCAACAGGAGCTGCGGCTAGATGTAGTGCGAATCCCAAATTTCTTTCTCCCAATGATTGATCTCAGAAGAAAATCAATAAAGCAGCAGTTGTCCTGACAAAGTATGACAAACATTTCATAAAGTTCATGAATAAAGAAATTAGGCTGGTGTCAAACTAAGTGGCGTTCAAGCAATGTTAAGGGCAAGGAATATTGGAACAAACTATGATGTTGAAATTCAATTGCTATTTTATTTGGTCCATGCTTTTCAATACCACTTGACTTCATGTCATTTATGGTTATATAGTAAAATTCAAACAAACATATGAATCAGGGTAGGATTAGGCCATATATGTGAAGTAGAGCAGCTGATATGTTGAGTTAGAGGAACAAATGTTTTTCTGCAGTGTCGACTGACGAGTTTGGATGCAGAATTGAGGCACTGTAGCACTACTGCTGGCAGAATGATGTAATGACAAGCGCAACAAGTTTACAGGCAGTTCTGCTATTATGTGTGTTTTACATAGAACATTACAGCACAGTACAGGCCCTTCGGCCCTCGATGTTGTGCTGACCTGTCATACCGATCTCAAGCCCATCTAACCTATACTATTCCATGTACGTCCATATGCTTGTCCAATGATGACTTAAATGTACCTAAAGTTGGCGAATCTACTACCGTTGCAGGCAAAGCGTTCCATTCCCTTACTACTCTCTGAGTAAAGAAACTACCTCTGACATCTGTCCTATATCTTTCACCCCTCAATTTAAAGCTATGCCCCCTCGTGCTCACCATCACCATCCTAGGAAAAAGGCTCTACCTATCCACCCTATCTAACGCTCTGATTATTTTATATGTTTCAATTAAGTCACCTCTCAACCTTCTTCTCTCTAATGAAAACAGCTTCAAGTCCCTCAGCCTTTCCTCGTAAGACCTTCCCTCCATACTAGGCAACATCCTAGTAAATCTCCTCTGCACCCTTTCCAAAGCTTCCACATCCTTCTTATAATGCGGTGACCAGAACTGTACGCAATACTCCAAGTGCGGCCGCACCAGAGTTTTGTACAGCTGCAGCATAACCTCTTGGTTCCGGAACTCGATCCCTCTATTAATAAAAGCTAAAACACTGAATGCCTTCTTAACAGCCCTGTCAACCTGGATGGCAACTTTCAAGGATCTGTGTACATGGACACCGAGATCTCTCTGCTCATCTACACGACCAAGAATCTTACCATTAGCCCAGTACTTTGCCTTCCGGTTACTCCTACCAAAGTGCATCACCTCACACTTGTCTGCATTAAAATCCATTTGCCACCTCTCAGCCCAGCTCTGCAGCTTATCTATGTCTCTCTGCAACCTACAGCATCCTTCATCACTATCCACAACTCCACCGACCTTAGTGTTGTCTGCAAATTTACTAACCCATCCTTCTACGCCCTCATCCAGGTCATTTATAAAAATGACAAACAGCAGTGGACCCAACACCGACCCTTGCGGTACACCACTAGTAACTGGTCTCCAGGATGAACATTTCCCATCACTACCACCCTCTGTCTTCTTCCAGCAATTTGTTAACGCAAATTGGTTGTGACGTGCCTGATGAATAGTGGACGCTGTTTGGATAATGCAAACTTTCTGCTGTACAGGTATAGTGATTTTCTACAGTGATTTCCCTATAACACAATTTTCTACAGTGCGATTTCCAAATGTTCAAGGTCACACAAGAATACAACTATTGCATGTCTGATGCCAGGCTGCTGCAACATCTGTTCCCTTTGGAGCTGGGTTATGGCAGGAAACTCCCAGGATGGTGGCAGAAACATGTCAGGGATGTTTCTGACCATCTCTGAATATACCACACATCCCCTTTAATTATGGGAACACTGGTTTATGACTGACATAAACAGGGAATGTTTATTTGAGAAGTCATCAACAATATTGAGAGATTTTGCTGAAAACATGCAGAGGTAAATTTAAGGCATTGGAAAATAAACACACAAACCTCCAAAAGTTTTATCTGCCTAATGAATGAAGGATCACTTGGGGGCAGAGTCTGCAGATAGGGTAGTGGACTGATCAGCCGGCTTAGAATCCTTCGAACCAGGCTGAAAGCAGGCCATCATCAATCAAAAAGCGTCCAAAGTGTCTAAGAAGGAGAGAGAACTACATTGCTAGAATCAGTATTGATCCAAGAATGAAGTACAGTGAAACCTCCAGAAAAAATACATTCCATATGTCATTAAGGCCTTGCCTGTGTATAATCGTCATTTCACTTCACCGTATCATTTTTCAGTAACCGCACAAAAGCAGAGAAAATGTTGTATGACATCACTCCAATTCTGCTTTTGCAAAAATATCACATAGAGGCACTGCTCTAGGATTTTTCTTTTTAAAGAAAGTCTTTGAAGCAGCAATAAGCACTGAAACAGAAAGAAAGAAATCAAAAAAAAAGGATGAGCATCACAGTGCAATATAGATCCTTTGTGTATCGAAATTTTTAGAAAGCACAAAGCTGCGCAGTAAAGATGGAAAATTACTATCCAAATGTGGATTAACACTCCAGTGAAATTCTATTTCAGTTATTCAACAAAAGAATGAAGCTACTTCATAAATCAATAGATAGATAACAAAGAACGGCCAACACTCAAACTTCCTGTGGCTTTGGGAAATGAAAGATGAATAAATATGAAGGCCTTCAGGATTTCTGGTAATGACCATAAAGATCCTGACAATATTTTCCAGTTTTTTAAAGTTCAGGTTGCACAGACCTCCGTTCATGTGATATAAGGGACAGCCAAGTGAAACAAATGACCAATTCATCCACAAGTGTCAAGACAAAGGTACAGAATATGGTTTCACTGAAGCTAAATTAACTGATCAGCACCCAGAATGGGTCATTGCCCATATACACACTAAATGTTTCAGAAAACTACTTCAATGCTAGCCTAAAGAACATACCATCAGTGCACTGCTGGAAGAACGATACCATAGCAGCTGGCCAGCAGCATTCACAGGCGCTTGATCATGCAACAACTATTGCAACTTGGCAACAGGGTCAGTAAAAGATCCAAATCTGCTGGGAGTACATTGTGTCCCTACCAAAATAACGTCCAGCATGCTGTGACATATATAAGCTACGTCCCACATGATGACATTGGGCTAAGATTTGCAACAGGTCCAAGCACCCATGGAAACGCCCAAACTGCAATTCAATTTGTCATAGCAGCAAATGAAGAAAATCCAACCATTGCTGCCAAGGACATTCCCATCTTATACTGCTGGTGTTTGAGTATCTCAGCAAAGTCCAAGCAGTGACTGCAATGTTAGAGCTTGCAGATCCCAGTTAGACGGTACTTGTGGTCAATTTAACACAACCCATGCCTGTCAACAGAAAAGCTGAAGCCTTTACTTTCAACCAAGCGATATATCCCAAACAGAATGGAGAACATGAGCTTGAGCCCAAGATTGACATTGGTGCAAGTGTAAGTATCATCCCTTTCTACATCCTATCTGAGAGGTATACAGAAAAGTGGCACAGCGTACTGATGAGTTAATTGTTTATACAAAGTCTGACATTATGGTTTAGGAGAATCCACCTTAAACATCAAATCCATTCCTCAGAGTTGACACCTGAAATCTTTACATCATTGGTACAGCAGCATGCACAGACCTACAAATTAGCACAATGGACAAAGTAATGAACACATCAATTCCAACACCAAAAATTCCAAACTGTCACATTAAATCAATCCGTTACCTAACTAACATTTATCCTGACAGGTTTGATGCAATTGCCTCATTCAATGGCAATGTCGTACAGGTTGGATATCCTGTATCCACGTGTCTGAAAATGGAAAAGACCTAAAACCTGAAAGTCTTTTCAGGGCAGAGTCAAATGAAGCTGTAGACATGCTGAGTTTGAGCCCTTTTGAGAATCACCTCAGTTTTAGCTCCATTCACCCCTGAACAAAACTAATAATGAAATTCTTTTTTTCCAAAGGACCCAAATGGACCCAAACAGACCTGAACACATTTATAATAGTAAGTAAATCCAAAAAACAAAACTATCCTTTGTCTAAAAACTACTTAGTCTTGAGGTTTTTGGTTAAAGGATTCCTCACCTGTAACATATTTGAAAGATAATGCCCAAACCAGCATTGGCCTCCTTGTGATTGCAGTATTCACATTTAGGATAAGCTCAAACTATAGCTGAATTCCATGGTACAGATCAACATCATTCACTGAGTTGCATTCCAACAACATATCGATCATGTCTTGGAGAATCTACAAAGTTGTCTCTGCAGCTCAGATAACATCACGCTTCTTGGGAAAATTAAACATGAGCTTCATGCAAACTTCCATCACTTCATGTCAGCAGCAAGTGCTAGTTTCATTTTCAACAGGAAAATGCATATGAGCCAAATTAACTTCTTCAGATCAATCTATTCTTCGAACAATATTAGACTGATCCTTGAAAAAACAGGAGGCCTGAAAATGCCTGCATCACAAGAATTAGAAGATGACTTAAATTTGTTTCAGTTTCTGCAATAATTTTATTTCCTCCTACTCCAAATGTTGCAACTGAGGTCTCTCCTCTTCAAAATCCTATCCTCAAAATACACCATACATCTAGAAGCTATTTCATCTATGTATTTTTCAATCTCTCAAAAATATTCTATCTTCCAGTAAGCGTGTTGATCAAAATTGTAGTCTCTCCAAGCTCACCAGTTTGGAAGATGATGCATTCCAGAAATGCCTTAGAGATTAAAGGGTAGCAAATCTGTTACTGCTGGTTGCAAAAGTCCTTATGACAGCTGAGCGAAACTACTGAAACATAGAAAGGGAAATGCTCCCTCAAGTTTACAGGATACGTCCAGTCCATACACTATTTGGCAACCATTCCATTGTTCATTCTAATCATAAACTGTTAGAAATGATAGATAGAATCTTCTGGATAAATGAGCTATGAAGACTATGGCAAGATTTGCAGCAGTATCAGGTGAGAAGTTTGAAAAAGCCTATCTCGATGTTGGATGCAGCTCACATTATATTTTAATGAGTGGCAAGGAAGGTTTCTCGATAGCAATGAGTTGCCAATTAATTGAGTTAAACAACTTATTATAACCACAACTTGCCTGAGTAATACTCAGCCTCTTACCTTATCATATGTGCCAAACTGGCTAGATGCAGAGAAATATCACATGCCAACAGGAGCTTGTTGACTTCAGCTCACCACTTGCCCAGAAGTCTCTCCATGCTGCACATAGCAGCTCACAGCATGATCCATTGGCACCGGCTACATGTAATTCTCATTCACAGGCATTGGTATCTGACATCTGACAACCTGTCACGACCATCACCGTAGCTCTCCGATCCACGCCCAAGCTACTCAGGAAGCACAGATTTGCACTGCAGGGTACACAGGCAACAAGTACTGAAAGGCTGTGGCAAGATCATTCATCCAAATCATTGCCTGTACCAAGCTCAATCCCAGGGCCGCTCACTTACTCTCTCAACAACAATCTGCATGCTCGCAGTGTCTATTCCTTTTCTGCCATGTCAATTGGTATGCTGGCACTTCAACCAAAGCCAAAGGCTATCTGTTCTGCCGTATTGATGAGCTTTTTTGTTATGCTGTCCGGTGGGGCTGAATATCTTGCAGTACAGCACACACTGACATCACAGTTACACCTATAGCATGTGCTGCTGTCTATGCGGCTAACACACTGCACGTGTATTCAACACACGTCATTCTTACTAACAGAGTAGGGGTATTTTACAAAGCAATCATCCAGTCTGCATTTAGTCTCAACAATGTTGAGGATATTGCACTGTGAGCGGTGAATACAGTAGACAAGATCGAAAGATGTGCAAATAAACCACTGCTTTGCTTTGGAGGTGTATTTGGGGTGTTGGACAGTATGGAGGAATGAATTAAAAGAGCATGCTTTATAACTTAAGATATTCAGCCCCACTGGACAGCGTAACAAAAAAGCTCATCAATACGGCACATCTTTCGATCTTGTCTACTGTATTCACCGCTCACAGTGCAACATCCTCAACATTGTTGAGACTAAGTGCAGACTGGATGATTGCTTTGTAGAATACCCCTACTCTGATAGTAAGAATGACGTGTGTTGAATACACATGCAGTGTGTTAGCCGCATAGACAAGATGGGAAGATGCAATGGTAAAGAAGGTGTGGTAGTATTAGATGTGATGAAGGAGTGGACCTGATTTTCATGGAGGTAACCATCCCTGAGGAATGGTCACAAGGGAGGGGAAGGGAGGGGAAATATGCTTGGTAGTGAGTTTCTGTTGGAATGGATAGAGCCGTTAAGTCTACTTGCATGGTGCCTCTAAGATCTTCTGTCACTATTTCTGCCAAACAGTACACTTAACCTCTTCAATACAACAAAATATTACATCTCTTCACAAAAATTATCTGTTTACTTCTCTCTATCATTTCTGCTTTGTATTTCTGTGTACTTCTGTGAGCCCTATCACATTCACACACCAGCTCCTCGGTCTGCAGCTCTCCATTATGCCAGGCAATCTTCTTTATGAATTTCTTTCCCGTTTAAGAAAACTGCAATCTCTTCTCATTGTATTTCTTCCAACACTAACATCAACAGAAACAGGTAAGAAGGAGAAGAAAGAATGAATGAAAGAGAAAATGAAAGGAGGAGAGAGGAAAAGTGGGACAAGAGATATGTAGAAGGTAAATTTGAATGCATAACACAAATAAAATTTGACCAGTCTCAGTGCCACATAATTTTCCAAGTTGATTTTTAAAAAATGAAAGCATGGGAAAGTTGAATTAAGTTTTTAAAATATTAATATATGGTAAACAGGAGCTGGAGAAGTCAACCAATTCAATCCTTCAAAAGAAAATTATATTTCCATCCTATAACAAAATAACAATTAAGTATTTTAATTTTGGTCAGAGTTCATTGGCTGAAATTGATAAATTACTGGCCAGTGATGTGAGTTCACCAATTGCAGGATTGTCTTTTTTTAAACTTGTTATTGTTCATTCATAGGTGTGGGTGAAAGTGGCTGTGCCAGTATTTATGGCCCATTCCTAATTGCCCAGAGGGCAGTCAAGAGTAAATCATATTTCTGAGAGTCTGGAGTCACATGTAGACAAGATTGGGTAAGGACTGCAGTGCCCATCCCTAAAGGGTATGAATGAACCAATGTGCGGCTTTAACAAGAGTAAGCAATTCTCTGTTTCTGTGATCACGCAAAATTTCAAGTCGCATTTCTTAATTGTTAATGTTTTAATATCCCTTCCCCAAAAGGGCCAGTGAACTGAATGGGTTTTTACACCAATTGACAATGATTCCATAATCATTATTAGACTCTTAATCCCAGAGTCACGAAGACACAAACACACAAATTGTTGAACCTAGGCACATGCTGGAAATTCACTAATTATGCAGAAAGGCAATAAAAAAGGTTTACAAGATTAATATCTCTAATGTATCACTTTGGAATTTTGACAACTCATCTTAATCTGGTCATTACATACTCACCTGGAGAGGTATGTGTTGTTCTCCATTGCTGTGGTTTGACAACTTGTTGCCATGGTGCAGGCTCCCTGTCATTCAATGGCACTACACAATCACCATCGTTTGATATTCTCCCAGGCTCTCCTTATGTGTGCTTCATATATTGGGCAGAGCTGGCGTTTCTTTGCAATGTAGCACCACGCTCACTGATGACTTTGTATGATCTGGTCTGGTTAAATATTGTAGAAAACATTACGAATATCCATGTCTGCATTTCTCATTTGCATTCTCTGCCTGGTGCACAATTTTAGTCTTTTTCCACCATCTCGCTTATTGCGCATCTCTTTCATTCTCTGCTGCCTTTGAAGTCCAAAGTCCTGTTTCTCCAAATGATGATACAATTAGCTGCTTGGTAAGGCCATTCACACTAGGCTTCCAGGAATAGGTTGTGCTAAAATGGTTATCCATTGTATGATTGTATTTGACCAACGTGAACATCTTGTCTTGCTGATGGACATTTATTCATCATTGATGCAATTTCATTCTGTAAAACATTCTGCAAGACTGTTTGGCATGAACAGTGGGATGATGATGCGATATGTGCCACTCCCGATTTAGTACTCATGCCTTTAAATGTATTTTTTTCAGTGTATTGTAGTTTGTTATAAAATACTAACAGATCAGAGAAACCAATCAGAATGAAACTAGCACTCATCATTTCAATGACAGTTGCACATGTTGTACTGTTAAGTCATCAAAAAATGAAAAATTTGGACTAGTCATCCATGAAAAGGATGCAATTTTCCCTGTGCACTGTGAATAGTGTAGATCAAACGAATATTTTGGAGGTTTCATTGGGTCAGTAATCTTCATGTGGTAGAAGTGAACATTCTTCCACCTGCCTTACTGTTTATGACAGATCATTTCAAATGTTTTATGATCCGTGAATTCCTTGTCAAATAACTATGTGTGAAGCTGAATGATGTCAAACACCAGAGCGAACGTGTCGCACTCTATATGGAGTTGTTAGGCTTGCACAGGTGACAGTGCTATAAAAATCATAAACTATGGGTTTTTCATCTTGAAAAGGCTTTTTTGTGATGCATCATCTTCAGGGGTCAAGACCTTCCGAGGACTGACCTTAGGCAAGACATTGCTGTCTGAGAGAATCAAAATCATCTTCATGGTCTTTTTGTCAGACCTAAGAGCACTCTTAAGAAAATCTGCCAGGTGAGATACTTTGTCCATGAGGTTAGGAATAAGTGATAAAAGAAGTATAAAACTTCAAGGTAACTTCACAGATTCATTCTATCTTGTGGGAACAGTTTTTGTTTTCATTCTCAATCCCCCCTGGATCGAGATGGATCCAATATAAAATGGACCAAAAGCATTTACCTTACCGCTGTTAATGTGGCATATCATTATTTTATCCAATAGACTTACAGTTAAGCCAATTCTTTTCTTCTATTTATTACTGTATTTTAACTATACAGGTAGTTGTCCGAAACACAATAGTTGCATTCTTGCATAATCTCACATTATAGAAAATTATGCTATAGTATGTTGCCATAGAAAATCACATTATAGGGAAATCACTATTCCTGTACAGCAGAAAGCTTGTGTTATCCAAACAGTATTCATTATTGATCAATCACATTACCGCCAATTCGTGTTAATGAAATGCATATTATATCAGAACTACCTGCTGTGTATGAATAAAGTTGTTTTGCTTCCAGCCTGGTAGTTTGACCAAGTGAATTGCATCTGGAATAAACTCCATGCACTTGCCTTTAAAATAAGAAAAAAGTTAGGGCCTACGCTATCTCCTTGACATGTTTTGAGGGGAAGTGGGTCTGGTCTATAACAATAGGCAGTCTGGAAATAAATCTTGCTCCTGAAAGTTTTTGATTTCATTCATCGATTGTTAGTATTTTGTGTGGACATTTTTCAGAGAAAGGTTGAGTCACATTGGATCTCAGCTTACTGTAGGGTCGCACATCTCTTTGAAGCATGTATGATGGGGCTACAACAATCTGTGTGGTAGTCAGCCTTCTAAATTGTGTCATTTAGCTCCATGTCATTCAGTTCCACTTGAAGCTTCTCCTGAATGTGCACGTGGCATTCTGAAGAGCGATATGATCCTTAAAATTTGTAATTATCTCACATCTACCTGGGTGCATCATACGTGATTACAACAGTGTGGTCTGTGTCTGATGTACAGTGTCAACCAGTAATCCTGCCTTTGCTGGATCATTAGGTGGTATCTACCATGTAGAAAATTTCAGAAAACCAAGATAAACTTGCATAGTCCATCATTCTGTCAATGATACTTTGTGATCTGTTACGTGCTATGAGATGGTCTTTCACACAGCACCACTTTCTGAATTAGATACCTTTCAGGATACTGAGTGGCAATATGTTGGCACTAGGTCCTGCGTGTATGTTAGCCTGAGTAATCCTCTAAACTATATAGCCACACAGAGGTTCTTCCATGGTCCCACACATTGATCGGAGTAATCGTTGTTCTGACACATTGATTTCTGATTCTGGAGTTCGCTGCTGGGCACTGACCTTGGAGGTGCAACGTTATATGCTGCAGGTAGCTGTAACACTATAGTCTGCATTCTGTTGTATTACCGTCATATACTTCTATAAGGCATGATTTGTCTGGTGAGCACAGAATACTTTTCACTGTAACTCAGTACATGGGACAATAACAAGTCAAATCAAATCAAAGGGTCTGCTTATCAAAGAAAAATGAGGGACCATTGGTCATCCTACCTTTTCAAGACATCGATTATTAATTGTTATGAAAGTTTCTAAACATCTTAGAATATTGACATGGTGAATGAGGTTAAAATATAGAAATTTCCTCTTCTGAAATTTTTGTCTGGACTGGTTGCCTCCAAACCTCATCGACATGCTTATGTTTGTACACAGTCATACCACTTTCGTTGTTGCCAGTGTTTTGGGTTGTGCAGTCTTGTTGATCATTTGTGTTTTGCTTTGCGGTCTGTCATTACCTTTGGAACCAGATTTCCTGCACAACATGTCTATACTGGCCAACTTTTACATCAATGAAACAAGCCACATCTGTACAGATTATGATTTGGATAATCTCTCAGGGGAGGTGATGACCTAGTGGTATTATTGCTAAACTATTAATCCAAAGACCCAAAGAACATTCTGGGGACCAGAGTTCAAATCCCACCATGGCAGATTGTGGAATTTGAACTCAATAAATATCGGGATTGAAGAATCTGATGACGACTGTGAATCCATTGTTGATTATTGGGGAAAAACCCATCTGGCTCACTAATGTCCTTAAGGGAAGGAAACTGCCATTCTTATTTAGCCTGGCCTATATATGCCTCCAGACCCACAGCAACGTGAATGGTTCCTTAACTGCTCTATGTGCAATAAATGCTGTGGATGAAAAAAAAACTCATAGAAAATTGCATTCTGTCGCAAACCATTTCCACTCCCCCTCCCATTCTTTACATGACAACTCCATCATGGGCCTCCTGCAGTGCCACAATGATGCCACCTGAAGGTTGCAGGAACAGCAATTCATATTCCGCTTGGGAACCCTGCAGCCCAATGGTATCAATGTGGACTTCACCAGCTTCAAAATCTCCCCTTCTCCCACCGCATCCCAAAACCAGTCCAGTTCGTCCCCTCCTCCCACTGCACCACACAACCAGCCCAGCTCTTCCCCTCCACCCACTGCATCCCAAAACCAGTCCAACCTGTCTCTGCCTCCCTAACCTGTTCTTCCTCTCACCCATCCCTTCCTCCCACCCCAAGCCGCACCTCCATCTCCTACCTACTAACCTCATCCCACCTCCTTGACCTGTCCGTCTTCCCTGGACTGACCTATCCCCTCCCTACCTCCCCACCTATACTCTCCTCTCCACCTATCTTCTTTTCTCTCCATCTTCGGTCTGCCTCCCCCTCTCTCCCTATTTAATCCAGAACCCTCACCCCATCCCCCTCTCTGATGAAGGGTCTAGGCCCGAAACGTCAGCTTTTGTGCTCCTGAGATGCTGCTGGGCCTGCTATGTTCATCCAGCCTCACATTTTATTATCTTGGATTCTCCAGTATCTGCAGTTCCCATTATCACTCTATCATATACTTCTGGCCTTAAATTCTGTTTCGTTTTTAAAATTTACAATCTTTCTATACTCGTAAAGTGAGCAAAACAGATAACATCATCATGCCTCCTGAAGCTTCTGAACCCCCTGCATCTTATAGGGACTACAGCTAAAGTTGACACAAAGAAGATGAACTATGTGCCTTCAGCCAGTCCTGAAAAATAGAAAAGCATCAAGATCTACTCAGCTAAAATAAATGTTCATGATCTTACAGTTACCTCATCACGTTCCAATGGAAATTCTGACAATGGAGTGTAAGCTGCACTGTTAGATTACTGATCTTCTAATTAGCCATCCAAGATGACCGTCAGCAGCAGAAATGCCAGTCCTTGTGACACGTCTGAAATAGGAGCTGGCTGAGTTGCTTAAACATACAATTCTGTCATTCTAAGCTTGTTTGTGTCTGGCCTCCAGAGGGAGGTTCAGTTGACAGCTTGCCTCAGACACTTTATCTCTGACTCCAATATGCTGGCTCGAAAAATGCTGACACTTGGGCTGCAAGAAAGCAGAGTCCATCTCCTCAAGGAGACTATTATTAGACAGTGACCTCTGGAAAATTGTAATTCTCATGATCTGACTTCTTTACCATTTCTAGATTTGCCAAAGCTCATTATTTATAAGCAATATCTTCTCCTGTATTTTCTTCTTTGATTTCTTCAGTGTTTATGAAAGTGGAAGGAGTAGCAAAGTAAATCCTTAAAGCTTTGATTTTTTAAAATTCATTTATAACACCTGAGATTCCATCCTAACAGGAATTTTTTTGCTGTGTGTTTATTTCAAGCATTGAAATCTAAAAACCAGGGTATTGCGAATACGCTTCAATTTGCCTCAGTAAGGGGCAGGAGTAAACTGGGAAGAGAATGAAACAAACAATATCTGCTGTCTCAGCTTTAACAGGGGGAACAGCATTAAGAGGGGAAAAGCAACCATAATGTAAAGGTACGAAAATGTGAGGCTGGATGAACACAGCAGGCCCAGCAGCATCTCAGGAGCACAAAAGCTGACGTTTCGGGCCTAGACCCTTCATCAGAGAGGGGGATGGGATGAGGGTTCTGGAATAAATAGGGAGAGAGGGGGAGGCGGACCGAAGATGGAGAGAAAAGAAGATAGGTGGAGAGGAGAGTATAGGTGGGGAGGTAGGGAGGGGATAGGTCAGTCCAGGGAAGACAGACAGGTCAAGGAGGTGGGATGAGGTTAGTAGGTAGGAGATGGAGGTGCGGCTCAGGGTGGGAGGAAGGGATGGGTGAGAGGAAGAACAGGTTAGGGAGGCAGAGACAGGTTGGACTGGTTTTGGGATGCAGTGGGTGGAGGGGAAGAGCTGGGCTGGTTGTGTGGTGCAGTGGGGGGAGGGGACGAACTGGGCTGGTTTTGGGATGCGGTGGGGGAAGGGGAGATTTTGAAGCTGGTGGAGTCCACATTGATACCAATGAGCTGCAGGGTTCCCAAGCGGAATATGAGTTGCTGTTCCTGCAACCTTCGGGTGGCATCATTGTGGCACTGCAGGAGGCCCATGATGGACATGTCATCTAAAGAATGGGAAGTGGAGTGGAAATGGTTTGCAACTGGGACGTGCAGTTGTTTATTGCGAACCAAGCGGAGGTGTTCTGCAAAGTGGTCCCCAAGCCTCCGCTTGGTTTCCCCAATGTCTCTCCGGAAAGCAGACAGGGGTGGGGATGGAAAAATGTCTTGGGTGGTGTAACTGATGTCCATTTCAAGCCCACCGCCTCCCACAGCTACCTAGAATACACCTCCTCCCACCCACAATCCTGCAAAAATTCCATCCCCTATTCCCAATTCCTCTGCCTCTGCCGCATCTGCTCCCACGATGAGGCATTCCACTCCCGCACATCCCAGATGTCCAAGTTCTTCAAGGACCGCAACTGTCCCCCCACAGCGGTCGAGAATGCCCTTGACCGCGTCTCCCGCATTTCCCGAAACACATCCCTCACACCCTGCCCCCGCCACAACCGCCCAAAGAGGAGTCCCCTCGTTCTCACACACCACCCCACCAACCTCCGGATACAACGCATCATCCTCCGACACTTCCGCCATCTACAATCCCACCCCACCACCCAAGACATTTTTCCAACCCCACCCCTGTCTGCTTTCCGGAGAGACCACTCTCTCCGTGACTCCCTTGTTCGCTCCACACTGCCCTTCAACCCCACTACACCCGGCACCTTCCCCTGCAACCGCAGGAAATGCTACACTTGCCCCCACACCTCCTCCCTCACCCCTATCCCAGGCCCCAAGATGACTTTCCACATTAAGCAGAGGTTCACCTGCACATCTGCCAATGTGGTATACTGCATCCACTGTACCCGGTGTGGCTTTCTCTACATTGGGGAAACCAAGCGGAGGCTTGGGGACCGCTTTGCAGAACACCTCCGCTCGGTTCGCAATAAACAACTGCACCTCCCAGTCGCAAACCATTTCCACTCCCCCTCCCATTCTTTAGATGACATGTCCGTCATGGGCCTCTTGCAGTGCCACAATGATGCCACACGAAGGTTGCAGGAACAGCAACTCATATTCCGCTTGGGAACCCTGCAGCCCAATGGTATCAGTGTGGACTTCACCAGCTTCAAAATCTCCCCTTCCCCCACCGCATCCCAAAACCAGCCCAGTTCGTCCCCTCCACCCACTGCACCACACAACCAGCCCAGCTCTTCCCCTCCACCCACTGCATCCCAAAACCAGTCAAACCTGTCTTTGCCTCCCTAACCGGTTCTTCCTCTCACCCATCCCTTCCTCCCACCCCAAGCCGCACCTCCATCTCCTACCTACTAACCTCATCCCACCTCCTTGACCTGTCCATCTTCCCTGGACTGACCTATCCCCTCCCTACCTCCCCATCTATACTCTCCTCTCCACCTATCTTCTTTTCTCTCCATCTTCGGTCCGCCTCCCCCTCTCTCCCTATTCATTCCAGAACCCTCTCCCCATCCCCCTCTCTGATGAAGGGTCTAGGCCCGAAACGTCAGCTTTTGTGCTCCTGAGATGCTGCTGGGCCTGCTGTGTTCATCCAGCCTCACATTTTATTATCTTGGATTCTCCAGCATCTGCAGTTCCCATTATCACTGATACAATAATGTAAAGTTACCCCCTGTTTCCCCTTTGTCCATGATAGTATTCAGGCAGCAGTTCCATTTCAGATACCTTGGATGTTTTTCTTTGTTTTGTGTGACTCGAAATAAACTAAAACTCAGTCAGTGGAAAAACAACATTTTAAACAGGAAAATATCCGATGGCAACCCACTCGTCAACAAATCACTATCACTCTTTCAACAATCATTTCAGCCTTAGGTCACCATTGTTTCGTCATTTTTTTTTGAAAATCTATAATTAGGTGTTAACATTGGCTCAGTGGTCATAATCATGAGATTTGAGAAATTTGGTTTGAGACCAAATGTTGAGGCCAGACATAAACTGGAAATCAAAGTCTAAGCTGACATTCATTGTGATACTTCAGGGCTGCTGCTCTGTCATGAGTAGCCATCTTCCAGAGGAGTTATTGGTCTGCTGATTTGTACGTGAAAGATCCTTTGACACAGATGGAACAAAAACAGAGTTGCTCTGGTCAATATCTTCTCCCCACAATCAATATTAATGGAACAGCTTATTCATTCATTTATTTGTCTGTCTTTGTGTGATTATGCTGTTTGCAAATTGGTTGCCAGATTTCCCACCCTAATCACGCAACTGGTTTTCAAAAATATTTCATCTTAGGTTGAGAATATCCTGAGGTTGTGAAAAGCTTAGTGAAGGTGCACTCCCTTCCATCTTTGTGAAAAAAAGTCATTAGATAGGAATAGATTATTTATTTTCAGAGCTTTTGTCCAAAATCAATGATATTAAACCAATTGCATTCTTTAACTTTCAAACAATCATTTTCAGGGTAGAGGAAATGATGGTAACAAAAAAGTAACAGAACGTTTGAATATTTTAAAAATATGATGCACTATAGTAAGTAATAATAAGACATGGTAAATAGCTCTCCTAATCAAGATAATGATCTCTTTCAATATCTCCATTATCTTAGAAAATTAATTGCCCAGGCACATTTATTTCTCACACCTAAAATGAAAGCAAATTAATATCCATCCAGAAAATCTATCACAGTAAATGAATGAGATCAAATGGCATTTAATGAAAGAGGTATAAGGGTGCTATTTAAAGTGGATAATGAAAACTGTTAGTTATTGAAACGCAGATGAAGCTGGCGAAGTGAATCAAATGCAATGGCATTAGAAACCAGATCTCGCCAGGGAATGAACTCATTATCTCTGGGGTAAGGATGATACAACGTTATTGTCTTTTAATATTTTTTGTAATTATTTCCATTATTTCCGCAGCTATTTAACCACAAAAATGGTAATGATAAAGGTAATTTTAAGTAGATGCAAAATATTTGTTGTTTAAGAAATACAGTATTATTTTTCAGCATGAAAGCTTCTTCAACAAAATCCTCAAAGGCACTAAAACCTCCTTGATTTGTTGGCCTTATTTTCATTGGCTTCCAGATGCTGTTCTCGCTTCTTATCAGCCATTCTCCAGAACTGGTGTCCAAAACTATTGGGAGAGGG
This sequence comes from Stegostoma tigrinum, assembly GCF_030684315.1. NCBI lineage: Eukaryota > Metazoa > Chordata > Chondrichthyes > Orectolobiformes > Stegostomatidae > Stegostoma > Stegostoma tigrinum. Next base: position 15,211,241 of record NC_081367.1, on the reverse strand, counting down.
GAGTGTGCAGCGAGTCCTGGGCATCCTTGTGCAAACATTGAGAAGCAACTTAAAATGAGTTTCAACAAGTGGACTTGGTGTCACAAAACACAACACGCTCTGACAGGCCAGCTGAAAGCTGGTGTGAGCACCAGGAAATACTGTTTAGGAACATTTCTGAGATTAAACTTGAGGCACCGGAGTAATTTTGAGAAAATATCAATTGGAAAGGGCTTTCGTGGCACTGTGGTAGTATCTGTACTTCTGAGCCAAAAGGGCTGGATTCAAGTCCTACCTGCTCCAGACACGTGTCTGAAAATGTCTGTCCAGGTCGTTAAAATTATCTATTAGTGGAAATGCTTGAGTGTGTCTATGAATAACGTGAAATTAAATTACGAGAAGTGTTTTATGAAACAGTTAATAGAGTCAGAGTTATAGAGATATACAACACGGCAACAGACCTTCTGGCCCGACTCATCCATGCCGACCAGCATCCTATATAAATCTAGTCCCATTTGCCAGTATTTGGCCCATATCCCTCTAAACCCTTCCTATTCATGAGCCCATCCAGATGCCTTTTAAATGTCATAATCACACCAGCTTCCACCACTTCCTCTGGTAGCTCATTCCATACACGCTCTGGGTGAAAGTGTTGCCCCATAAGTCCATAACAAGAATTCAGTATCCCTGCCAAAGTTTAGAATCCGTTCACCAGAGGGTGTTTCCATGATTATCTACAAATGTTAATGTAAGAACAAAGTAGTAATGTGTACTGAATCTTATATTAAGTATGATTGTAGTTTCATGGGAGGCAATGTATCTCAAATGTATTTTAATGTGTTAACTATAATGTATTCAAGATGCCAGCAATGCTGAGATTGAAATATATAAGGTGGGGCACAGTAGGAGTGAATAATAAATTGTCTGACATGGAGTTCTCATTGCTACTACAGGATAGCTGAAATATGTAGATTTACCATTACAACAAAAATTAAAAAACCTTTGTGATCCTTTTCAAATTGCGTCCTTAAACATAGCAGGAATCTTCAGGTATTCGTTAAATCAGCAAATTAAATGCCAGATCGTTTAAGGAACTAAATTTTGAACGATGTCTTAATTAGCAACAATTCTGGTCATCTGAGTTGTCTAACCCTAGGGTATCCTGGTAATACAAAATTGACTTTAGAGGGATATCGGCAAGTTGATCCAATGGGCAGATGTCTGTCAGAAGTTTTTCAATGCAGAGTAATGTGAGGTAATGTATTCTGGTAGAAGAAACATGGAGAGGCAATACAAGCTCAGTGGTACAACTTTGAAGGAAATACAGGAACAGACAGAGCTCAGGTTTCGAGTGGATAATTCTCTGAGGGTGACCAGGCAAGTTGAGACAGTTAAGAAGGCTTATAAGATGTTTGGGTTTATAAATAGTGCCATACAGTATAAAAGCAAGGACTTGGTGCTACACCTTTACAAATCATTTGGAGCATTATGTCAGTTCTGGGCAGCTTATTTAATGAAGGATATTAAAGCCTTGAAGACAGTGCAATGGAGATGCACTAGAATGATACCTGGAAGAACAGATTTTAGGTGCAAGGAAAGATTTGAGAAATAGGGCTTATTCTCCCTAGAGCAGAGAAGATTAAGAGGTGACTTTAATGAGGTGTTCAAAATGATTAACAATTTTGATAGGATAGAGAAAGATGTTCGGTTTCCCCAAGTTGGTACGTAAGTAACAGGGAGGTTACAATTTCAAGGTTACCAGCAAGAGAGCTAGGAGTGAGAGGAAGAGAAACCGCCTAACTCAGAGAGTTGTTATAATTTGGAACACCTGGGAAAGTAGTGGAGGTGGATTCCACAGAAGGTTTCAAAAAAGAGAGCTGGATGTATATTTAAAAGTGAAGAATTTAGAGAGTTACAGAGCTAGGGCTGGAGAATGGGAGTGGCTGGTAGCTCTTGCAAGAGCCGGTACGGACTCAATGGGTTGAGTCAATCAGGCCTCCTTCTGTGTTGTGAAATTCTATGATTTTACAAAGGTACGTACAAGGGAATAGGAGAGTGAACAGTGAATAAGCTATATTTTCCATTTCATACCCATTATGCCTAACAGATTTTTCCTTCAGTAACGGGTTGATTGTTAAATATTTTGTTTAGTAAACTGCATCTTGTGCTTGAAAAAGTTCACTGGCCTTTCAGCACATGTGTTGTGCTTTCTGAAAAAGGCAATGCATGTTTTGGTTAAAAAACTTTCCTGAACTCAATAGTTCCTTTCTGTTCTCTTCTTCTTCTTCTTCATAATCAAGATTACACTCAGTGAGTGACATAAATGAGAGCCGGTGCTCTGGAGTCAGTTACATTTAAGCTACAGCTTTACGAAGGACAACACAGTGTGAAGCTGGAGGAATACAGCAGGCCAGGCAACATCAGAGGAGCAGGAAAGCTGACTTTTCGGATTAGGGCCCTTCTTCAGAATTTCTGAATTTCAGATTTCTGAAGACGGTTCCTCACCTGGAATGTCAACTTTCCTGCTCCTCCAATGCTGCTTGGCCTACTGTCTTCCTCTAGCTCCATACTGTGTCATCTCTGACTCCAACATCTTCAGTTCTTACTATCTCTGGCTTTACAAGTCTGGGCTTTTTGAATTTGGTTTGAGAAACAGCAAGTTCCCTCAGCACGTGAACCCAACGCAGGCTTTTGGGGGGCGGAAGTACTTACATGCAATTGTTTTTAAAAAAAAGTATAATAAAATTCAAGAACCGTGAATGAAATATTGCAAAAGTAATACTTGTAGATGAAGCAGAGTTATCCTGTCAAGAGAATCAAATCACCTATATAACCCTTTACACTGAGTTCAGTATATGCTGTTCAACAGGGAGACCAATGGAGTGTGCAGTAATTATTCAAGCCGCACATTTGATTAAGTGCTGAACTTTCAGAAATTATCACAATTAAATGCAGAATCCCATAAGACTGTACAGCACAGTAAATTGTTCTACTGGAAAGAATGTGACAACTAGAAGTGATCAAAAACTGGGCTAAAAATGCCTGGAAAAGAAAAAGTCATTGGAAACTCAGGCAAAGTTCTTTTATTCAATTATTCAGATTTGAAAAAAATATAAATCAACACAAATCTTTGAACAAATCGCAAAGAGAAATATTTGTTTTAGTTGTCAACTGAACTGTTCTCTGGTGGCTGTTATGAACATCTGGTGATCATTAGTGTTAACTATTTAAAAGAGTAAGGGAAATTCTAAGCAGAAGAATGAGTCTCTGCCAGCGCAAAAGACTTTCAGATAAACATCTATACATTGCAGAAAAGGGCTCAAATGAACTATCAGCAGTGTTATCTCAGGATTATCTATCCTGTATCTCAATAGGGAAGGAAATGAGCTAATAAACAACTGTACAGTGGAGAGAATCAGGCGTCATGGAATCTCTGCATTCAGTGATGAAATTCAGAAATCCACATTGTGAAAACTCTCAAACAAAAACTTCCAGCAGATTGTTTCCAATATGTTTTTCTCTTTCTTGAAATCTGCAACAAATCTGTCACACCCAAAATCAGTCAATGTCTACAATTCAAAACACATATGTGCTGACAACACTTAGACAAATCTAAATAGATATCCAATTACCCGGTTTGGCTTTCGGAATGACTGACCATCTCTGAACACAGCCGAGCAATGGAAGTGCGAGTAAATCATTGTTGAATCCAATCAGACCATGCTGATCCCAAATTGGTGGAGCAGAGTATAAAAATGTCCCTTGAAAGCACCTTCTTTTCATTCCATTTCGCCAATCTTTTGCAATAAAGACTGCACTGAATCGTTAACATATCATACTTTCAACTTAAAATACGTCTGTAAACTGGTCATAAATACACCATTGAGACCTCTGTTCATTTTCTCCAGGTCTGTTAGAGGAAGATAAGCTAGTCTATTCAAGAATACCATCACTTGGCAATGCACATAATCACTAGTAATCCCCTCAAGCAAGAGTCCAGGCACATGAGCGCTGAAGGATATGTCCCAGGATTTAGATGTTTCAGATGAAATAGAAGGGGATGTAAAAGGTATCGGGGTGTTGTATTATTGGTAAAGTAGTATGTCACAGCTGTACAGAGGGAGGTTTCGTGCAGCGAGGCAATATGGGTAGAACTCAGGAATAGGAAGGGTGAAATCACAATGCTGGGTGTATACTACAGGTCTTGCAACAGCCAGCAGGAGATTGAGGAGAGAATATGTGAACAGATTTTGGAAAGATGTAAAAGCAGCAGCGTTGTTATGGTGAGGGATAGTAGGAACTGCAGATACCAGAGAATCTGAGATAAGAAAATGTAGAGCTGGATGTGCACAGCAGGCCAAGCAGCATCAGAGAAGCAGGAAGGCTGACATTTCGGGTCTGGACCCATTTCTGAAAAAGGGTCTAGACCCGAAACATTGGTTTTCCTGCCCCTCTGATGTTGCTTGGTCTGCTGTGTACATCCAGCTCGACACCTTGTTATCTAGGGTTGTTGTGGTGGGTTTAATTTCCTCCAATTTGACTGGGACTTACTATATGCTAGGGGCTTGGATGGGGCTGAATTTGTAAAGAGTATTCAGGAGTGATTCTTAATGCAATATGTCCTAGATGAATACTTTGTGTCAGTATTTACCAAAGAGAAGGAATTGGTGGAGGATGATCTCAGGGAAGGGAGTGTTGAGTTTCTAAGCCAAGTTGCTATTAAAAATGAAGCGGTGTTGTACGTCTTAAAAAGTATGCAGGTAGATAAGTCACTAGGTGCTGATGGGATCCAGCCCAGAATATTGAGGGATGCAAGAAAACAAATTGCTGGAGCATTGACAGACATCTTTGTACCTACTTTACCCAGAGGTGAGGCCTCAGAAGACTGGAGAATAGCCAATGTTGTCCCATTGTTTAAGAAAGGTAGCAGGAATAATCCTGGAATTTATAGGCTGTGAATATCACAACAGTGGAAAAGAAATTACTGGAAAAGATTCTCAGAGACAAGACGAGAAGCAAATGAACTTATTAGCGATAAACAGTATGGTTCTGTGCAGGATCGAGTTTTGTGAGGGAGTGACGAAGATGATTGATGAGGGAAAAGCAGTTCACGTGGTCTGCATGGACTTCAGTAAAGCCTTTGAGAAGGTCCCTTATGGCAGACCAGTACAAAAGGTGAAGTCACATGGTGTCAGGGTTGAGCTGGCAAGATGGATTTCGAACTGGCTTAGTCATTGAAGACAGAGGGTGGCAGTGGAAGGATGCTTTTCAGAATGGAGGGCTGTTACTACTGGTGTTCCACAGGGTTCAGTGCTGGGATTTCTGCTGTTCGTGATCTACATAAATGGTCTGGAGGAAAATGCAGCTGGTCTAATTAGTAATTTTGCAGAAGATACGAAGATCGCTGCAGTTGCAGATAGTGAGGTGAATTGTCAGATGATATAGATCAATTGGAGGCATGGACAGATAAACTGTAAATGAAGTTTAATCTGGACAAATATAATGTGATGCATTTTGAAAGGTCAAGTACAGGCAGAAAGAATACAGTGAATGGCAAAACTCTTAGAAGAATTTGTCAGAGAATCACAGATTCCCTACAATGTGGAAACAGGCCCTATAAGTCTACACCGACCCTCAAAGCATCCCACCCAGACCCATTCCCCTATAAACCCACCTAAATCTACACATCCCTGAACACTATGAGCAATTTAGCATGGCCAATCCACCTAGCCTGCATATCTTTGGACCATGGGAGGAAACCGACGCAGACTCGGGAGAATGTGCAAACTCCACACAGGCAGTCACCAGAGGGTTGAATCGAACCTGGGTCCCTGGAGTTGTGAGGCAGCAGTACTAACCACTGAGCCAATGTGCTACCTGGACTCACTCCGTGACTCCCTTGTTCGCTCCACACTGCCCTTCAACCCCACCACACCCGGCACCTTCCCCTGCAACCGCAGGAAATGCTACACTTGCCCCCACACCTCCTCCCTCACCCCTATCCCACGCCCCAAGATGACTTTCCACATTAAGCAGAGGTTCACCTGCACATCTGCCAATGTGGTATACTGCATCCACTGTACCCGGTGTGGCTTCCTCTACATTGGGGAAACCAAGCGGAGGCTTGGAGACCGCTTTGCAGAACACCTCCGCTCAGTTCGCAACAAACAACTGCACCTCCCAGTCACAAACCATTTCCACTCCCCCTCCCATTCTTTAGATGACATGTCCATCATGGGCCTCCTGCAGTGCCACAATGATGCCACCCGAAGGTTGCAGGAACAGCAACTCATATTCCGCCTGGGAACCCTGCAGCCTAATGGTATCAATGTGGACTTCACCAGTTTCAAAATCTCCCCTTCCCCAACTGCATCCCTAAACCAGCCCAGTTCGTCCCCTCCCCCCACTGCACCACACAACCAGCCCAGCTCTTCCCCTCCCCCCACTGCATCCCTAAACCAGTCCAACCTGTCTGTGCCTCCCTAACCGGTTCTTCCTCTCACCCATCCCTTGCTCCCACCCCAAGCCGCACCCCCATCTACCTACTAACCTCATCCCACCTCCTTGATCTGTCCATCTTCCCTGGACTGACCTATCCCCTCCCTACCTCCCCACCTATACTCTCTCCACCTATCTTCTTTTCTCTCCATCTTCGGTCCGCCTCCCCCTCTCTCCCTATTTATTCCAGAACCCTCACCCCATCCCCCTCTCTGATGAAGGGTCTAGGCCCGAAACGTCAGCTTTTGTGCTCCTGAGATGCTGCTTGGCCTGCTGTGTTCACCCAGCCTCACATTTTATTATCTTGCTACCTGGGCTGTATGGATTTCCTCCGGGCGCTCTGGTTTTCTCCCAGAGTCCAAAGATGTGCAGGGTAGGTGGATTGGCCATGCTAAATTTCCCATGGTGTCGACGTTAGATGGGTTAGACTTGGGAAATGCAGGGGTAGGGGAATGAACCCGGGTCAGATTCTCTTTGTGGGTGGGGGGGGGGGGGCGAAGGTGGTGGTGTGGACCTGTTGGGCTGAATAGCCTATTTCCACACTGTAGGGACTCTATGACTCTGAGTCTCTATTGATATGCTTAGGGATCTGGGTGTGCAGGTCCACAGATCACTGAAGGTGACAGCACATGTAGATAAGGTAGTAAAATAGGCTTCTGGCATATTTGCCTTCATTGGAAGGGGCATTGAGCATAAGCATGGACAAGTTATGCTGCAGATTTATTCAACTTTAGTTAGGCCATACTTGGAATATTACATACAGTTCTGGCCACCACACTACCAGAAGGATGTGGGTACTTTGGACAGGGTGCAGAGAAGTTTTACCAGGATGTTGCTGGATTTGGGGTGATTTTAGCTATGAAGAAAGGTTGGCTAGACCGAGTTTGTTTTCACTGAAATGCAGAAGGTTGAGGAACGACCTAACAAAAGTTCATAAGATTGTGAATGGCATGGATAGACTAGTAAGTTTAAGGCTTTTTCTCAGGATGGAGGGGTCAATTACTACAGGACACAGGTTCAAAGTGTGATGGGGGAAGTTTAAAAGAGATGTGTGAAGCAGGTTTTTCACACAAAGGGTGGTGAGTGCCTGGAACACGCTGCCAGGGGAGGTGGTGGAAGCAAATACAATGGCAGTACTTAAGAGGCCCCTGGATGGATACATATATGTGACAGGAAGAGAGAGATATGGATCCTGTAACGGAAAGCAGTTTTAGTGCCGAAGGGCAAAATGTTGAGAACACAGGGTTGGAGGGCAAAAAGGCCTGTTCCTGTGCTGGATTGTCCTTTGTTCTTATTCTTCGTTCTATAAGCTCGTCCATTCAGGAATGCCATCACTTCACAACCCCACAATCGCTCAGTAGCCCCCTCAAGGATGAATCCAGGTGCAGCCCTGAACAGAATAGATGATTGAGCAGCTACTTCTCACATGGCCAGTTCCTGGGCTGATGTATCACAGGTCTCAATGAGCTTTTAAATGCTTCATAACATCAAATATTAATGCAGTCGCTGGAGACCATAGCAAACAACAAAGAATCAACAAAAGGATGTCCACAGATTTACAGGTTATGTTGACAACACTAGTAACCATGAATATCATGGGAGCTTTAGGGACATCCCCAGAACATAGAACATAGAACAGTACAGCACAGTACAGGCCCTCTGGCCCATGATGTTATGCTGACCTATTATCCTGCTAAGATCAATCTACCCTGCATACCCTACATTTTACCATCCTACATGTGCCTATCCAAGAGTCGCTTAAATGTCTCTAAAGTATCTGACTCCACTACCACTGCCGGCAGCACATTCCACAACCCATCACTCTTTGTGTGAAGAATCTACCTCTGACATCACCCCTATGCCTTCCTCCAATCACCTTAATATTATGCCCCCTCGTAATAGTTATTTCCGCCCTGGGGAAAATGTCTCTGACTATCCACTCTATCTATGCCTCTCGTCATCCTGTACACCTCTTTCAATTCACTTCTCATCCTTCTTCGTTCCAATGAGAAAAGCCCTAGCTCCCTCAAATTTTCTGCATAAGACCTGTCCTCCAGTCCAGGCAGCATCATAGTAAATCTCTTCTGTACCCTCTCTGAAGCTTTCACATCTTTCTTGTTATGAGGTGGCCAGAACAAAACACAATATTCCAAGTGTGGTCTAAGCAGAGTTTGTAGAGCTGCAGCATAATCTCATGGCTCTTAAATTCAATTCCCCTGCCAATGAAAGCCAACACACCGTACGTCTTCTTTACAACCCTATCAACTTGGGTCACAACTTTGAGGGATCTATGGACTTGAACCCCAAGATCCCTCTGTTCCTCCACACTGCCAAGACTCCTGCCTTTAACCCTGTATACTGCGTTCAAATTTGACCTTTCAAAATTATTCACTTCACACTTTTCTGGGTTGAATTCCATCAGCCACTTCTTTGCCCAGCTCTGCATCCTGTCAATTTCCTGTTGCAACCTACAACAACCCTCCACCCCGTCCTCAACTCCACCAGCCTACTCCCTTGATGTCATGTCATCCTGGGCCTCCTCCAAGCCACAATGAAACCACACACAAAATGGAACCGCAACACCTCTTATACTGCCTCAGGAGTCTACGGTCTGATGGCCAGAATATAGAATTCACCAGTTTTAAAATCTCCTCAACCCCAGCCTCATCCCAAGTCCAACTCTCCCTCTCATGCCTACCTCCTTGACCTGACACAACTTGTCCATCTTCTTCCCCACCTGTCCACCCCACCCATTCCACTGACTAATACCTGTTATTGTCCACCTACATCCAGCTTTCACCATCCCACCTACTTTCCCCCAGTCCCTCTCCTCCTCTCTCTATTTATTTCCCAGCTCCCTTCTCCCTCCCCATTTCTGATGAAGGTCCCGACCCAAAAATATCAACCTTCCCGCTCCTCTGATGCTGCCTGGCCTGCTGTGTTCCTCCAGCTCCTCACTTTGTTGACTACGGCTCCAGCATCTGCAATTCTTGCTATCTCTGAGGCATTCCTTGCTCCCTGTTGTATTCCAGCCTGACCTGTCTCTTCAGCTTGCTATTTCTGATTACTGTATCTCCTTCCAGCCTCACACTTGTCTCCGTGCTGTCAAGGATCCCAAGGCCCACCTGCGCACCTCCCCCCCCCGCCAATCTAGTTTAAACTCTCCCTTACAGCACTAGCAAATCTGCCTGCCATATATTGGTCCTTCTCCAATTCAGGTGCAACCCAATAATGCAGAAGGCATCAATTGTTGCAGTATTACAACTGAATTTTTAATGCACTAAAGGTACTAAAAGAAGCCCTCAGCCCTGCCCAGCTGCATTGTTGATTATTCTCCAACCCTCTTGATCATGCATGTCTCTCCACTTCTGATTGGCATGGATCATCTCCAAGAGTTAACCCCTACACCCTGAACACTCCTGTGGCTTCCTCATGTTCTTTTCAGTCTGTCAACTCGGCTGCTCAGTTGTCAAGCTACAAAGGTGGTAACTGAGCTGCAAAATATTAATGAAGTCCTGTGATTAGTTTCAGCCAGATATCAGTGTTCCCCTGCCTTGCTGCATTCGAATCAGTTTCAACTTCACTTGCATCCAATCAATATCAGGGCCATAGACAACAAGAAAAGGAGCTAATGTAGTCTGTTGTATCATAAAGTGCAGAAAAACCTTTGGTGGAAATAGGATAAACTCATTCTCTCTCTTGCAGTATTGTCTATTGCATTCACAAGCAGCAGGCACTGTGTGTTGGTATAATTTGTTTGCACCTGTCATACATACTATATTTGTCTGATGATCAGTGTGGAGCTGCATGATAAAGGTGTTAAACTATTGTGTTGAAGTAGCTGCATTGCAACTTTAAACAGGACATTTATTGCTAGAGACAGATTGAAACTTGGCATAGAGTAACTGTGACTAAACATTAGCAATGGTAAATCCACAAAAACAGAAAATAATGCACAGTAGCCGTGGCTACTGCCCATCACAAGTGTTACTGACAATTACTTTATTGAGCCAGTCAGTGATCCCTTATCCCCATCCACAAATTTCACTTGTCCATTCTCACTAAGATATTGTCTCATAGGTGGAAGTAGTTCTACAATTATTCACCCCTAAAACTTGTTTTTCAGTTATAAAGTTAACCAATGAGAATGAGTAGACCAGTACAGGCCATGGTGTTAAACCAAATGGATTGAGAAGAGGTAAGTGCATTTCAAAACTGTGCATTCATGAGATTCTGAGAGACTGGAAGGAATAGCATTCTATCCACTACAACTGTAGCCTTTTGGACTGCAGTCCATCAATCCCTAGCTGGATGACCAATCTGGTTCAATGAAGATGATAATCCACCACACCTAGAGCGGTACCACTTACAGCGGAATGTGAGATGCCAACCTGGTGAAGTTACAATGCATGTAAATAACACAGCATGCTATCAACAGAGCTAAATGACTCCAGCAGCTGTGGATCAGGCCAAAGTTCTCCAACTCTGCAGTACAAGTGCTTTCAGTATGGATTATTCTGCTGTGAATCTCGTTTTAAAAATATGAAATCATTTGAAAATAAAAACACAAATGAGAAATTTTCATGACATTTGATTTGTATTCAGAAACCGGTCACAGATTGCAAATGATTCATTGAACTATCTGACATTGTAATCAGACACTCCCTCAAAACCTAACATGTGAATCTTAAATAATTACAAAGCATTTAGTCTCAGTACAGTTCCCAAGCGATGCAATTAGTCACTGTCAGGTTCACATTTTTGAAAAAGAGACAGAATTACAGCTGCTTGGCAAGGCCAAATAAAAAATGTTCAATTAAATCGAGCAAACGCGCAAAACTGTGAGATTATTTCTGATTGAAACATAGATGCCTTTGCATTGTCTCCTGGTCTTGAGAAACACATTTAGTTAATGTATAGACTGCTACATCTTCTGCTTGGGAAGTGAACCATTTGAGACATTGTAAACAATTTACAGAGAATGGGTAAACAGTTCCTTGTTTGAATGAGCCTTAAATTATCTTTGAAACTCATCATTTTCTGGCAAAAATTGAATATTTCTTAGGGTCTGGGAAAAGCATTCTTTGATAAGATATTTGTACAAGTAGAATTTCAGTAATTAAAGATTTAGATGATTTCTTCCTCCTCCCCAGCACAATTGTTATCACCGATTGTTTCTTTATTCAACCAAATTGATCTAATCAAGATTCTATAATGTGTTGCAATAGGCAACAGCATATCTTCCTTCCTCTACTCGTAAAAGCCAAAGGGATTGGGATTCATAATAAACTTGGAAATTCTATTTATTGGTGCAATAAACAAAGGAAATCATTTCAAATTATATTAAAAACTGTAAATCTGCAACAGATGAAGGCATTCTGACAGTTTTATATCACAACATGTCACTTTTTTACTTGATGTCCAGACTATACATATATATGCATTATGCAGATTACAACTCATTCCTTAATTTATTATGTTAAAGTTCACTCAGCTGTGAATTTTCTGTTTCAGATATAACCCTGCTTTAGAAATGGAGGCAATTTAAACAAAATTGAACCTGCACAAAAACTAATTAAAGTAATCACTTAAACTCTAAACCCCATACCTGGGCATGTGATGGGCAATCATACCATCATAAAACTCACCAGCTGGATAGCCCATATAGCACTCAACTGACAGCAAAGTTAAACAAATCTACACCATTTCACACACTAATTATTTAGCAATCCAGTGAACTGCAGTCACAATTATTCGACTTTTTAAATCACAATATAGAAAGTTTCCCCCTGTGATGATCTCTGGAAAGAACATTCAAGACTCTGGCATCATTCAGGTAAAAATACACATTAACACAGCAACCTGGACCCATCTTAAGTGAACCGGTACATACCACCACATTATTGTTGATATTAAAATCGGGAAGAAGATCTCAAGGGCAACGGAGGACTACAAATACCGGCAGTAACCATATCCCAAGAATGGTTATGATTAGAAATAGAAACAGAGCATTGAGGCACGCACCATTCTGCCCACAATGTGGCTCAATACAGCAAAAATTGAAATCATATGAAAATGCAGGGGCAGCAAAACTTTATTTTATATAAGCCACACAGACATTGTTGTACAAGTGAGCTCTTTAATCAGTCTATCAGCCAAAGCAATTTATTTGCAGAAGGTAATATGCAAAAATGTTGAAGGGAGGCAACAAGAAATAAAAGCTGCAGGTCTCATAAGGATATGTGGAACAAGGCAGAAAAAAAAGTTTTGATTGCGGCCACCATTGTTCCAAACACAGCAAGACAAGAAGTCATGTGCCTTGGAGCACTATATACAGTGCAGCCTCTCACTACTATTACATAACTAAGTGAAAACCTGTGACACATTTGCATAAACATACCACTTCAATGCAAAGATTGTTGAAAGCCAAATCCATTACAGCAAAAGATGTTGACAAGTGCCCAATTTAAAATGATGAGGACATTACATTTGAGCATGATGAAGAAATCATTCAATGAATATGTCGGGAAAATTAATAAAAGTGAAACAAAGAAATAATAAATAAGTAATTAAAATAATTACTTTCAACAGTATGTCAAACTTTGTACTTCTTACAAAATGTTATTTTTTTCTTCCAATAAACAAAGATACCAAAACTATGTCATCATGAACAAGGCTGCAATTGTTAACATCATCACAAACTGATGGCAGGCAGATAAACACTTGTCACAATCAAAGTGCAGTCTGTTGATGATCTGTCTTCAGCTTTTTGTTAATCCACCTGAAATTTCTAATCAATCATCCTCCTATACCTCACTTTTCAAAAATAAATATTAAGTAGGGCCGATAAAAGATTTGGGTCTCCACAAACATCGGAATGTGATATTGAATTTCCTATTTGATTGATCAGTTCCCAAATCCAAGGATCAAAGATTAATACAATCCAGGAATAATCTCCAGAAGTTTGTCCAATTGGCACAGTCTCAAAATGGCCAAACAGCTTATACCTAAGAAACAAAGATGTTCCCTGATAGATGATTATCATAATGGTTTCTTCTAAGACTAAGTCAGTTGATTCTCATTCCAAGCTTTGTTGCCAAAAGATTTCCTAGGTTTTGTGCTTCCTTTCCTCCACTCTTCCTATCTGTGTCCATTTCATACTCCCCTCTCTAACTCCCAAGCCAATTCCTAACCAGCATCTGATGCATATTTGGCTGCAATTAGGTCTAAGATCTCTTTCCTTTCATACTGAGATCACAGCCAAAGTTCAAGAATAAATCTTGTGATATCAGTACTAGAGTTTCTCCATAAATTCTTGGGGGAAGCTAAAGAGTATGTATATTCCATTTTTGATTCCTGGTGACTGATGAGTTCCAGGATAACAAAGTGTGGAGCTGGATGAACACAGCAGGCCAAGCAGCATCTCAGGGGCACAAAAGCTGACGTTCCGGGCCTAGATGATGAAGAGTCTAGGCCTGAAACGTCAGCTTTTGTGCTCCTGAGATGCTGCTTGGTCTGCTGTGTTCATCCAGCTCCACACTTTGTTATTTTGGATTCTACAGCATCTGCTGTTCCCATTATGACTGATGAGTTCCATTTTCTTCACTTTCTCTCTCCTGGGCAAAATGTTGAGACCAAGCCCATCGGTTCACCGTTTCACTCTTCTTTGCTCTTTGATTTTCATCCATTTGAGCCCTAAGATTATTAACCACTATTCTGCTCATTCTCTCCCATCACAACTTCCAGTTCACTTGCCCCAAGACAGGCACTCCACAAGTTCAAGTTCCCTCCTTTCAGTATTGTCAGTATCATAGCAGTTATCCAACAGAGCATCAATATGCTTGCTTCACTGCTTGAAACAAATGACATGGTCTTGAGTATTGAGCAATGCCGTGGATCAATTATCTGAATTCAACCCAGTCTTATCTGATAAATGGAAATTTCTGTCTTCTGGTTGCAAAGTTATGACATCTAATTAACGTAGGCAGACTTAATTCACTGTTAAACAGATTATGAATCCTTGGCTTACAGTCTGGCCCACTTCAGCACAAGTTGTAAATCTCACATGTTACCAGTCTGATAAGAAAATGGCAGAAAATTCATATTTGGTGACCTCAAAAAGTTGAAATATGTCGTCAGATCACAGTGGAAATGGCCTTACTCTTCAAGCATTTAACACTGACATTGGGCATTGGAAGTGTTACTATTCAACTTCACGAAGAGGTCTGCAAATCATATCAGTCACTGAAAACTTGAGGCCAGTATTCAGCTGCAGCTCCTTTAAATATTCCCAGAGAATGGACAAGATGTTTTCATGAACTCATGCAAAATTACATTAACCCAGCGTCCAGAACCAACCTCATATGATTCTCCTGGTGTTTATGTTTAACATTCAACACTTCCAGTTTAATTCCTTTTCCCACTTTTCCCTTTTAAAAAACTTTTTCTCTATCGCTAACATATAACAACCCACAATACTACACATAAATCATAGGATGCATACAGTGTGGAAACAGGCCATTCAGCCTATCGAGTCCATGCTAAGAGCATCCCACACAGACACAACCCCACTACCCTGTATTTCCCACAATTTGCCCACCTAGCCTGCACATCCCTGAACACCATGGGCAACTTAGCATGGCCAATCCATCTAACCTACACATTTTTGGACTGTGAGAGGAAACCGGAACACCTGGCAAAAACCCATGCAGACATGGGGAGAATGTAAAAACTTCACAAAGCCAGTCACCTGAAGCTGGAAGTGAACCCTGATGCTGTGAGGCACCAGTACTAACCACTGAGCCACGATACCACCCATTCTACTTTGCAGCCAGTTCCAGAGCCTTAATGTTTCAAATAGGAATTGCACCTCCGTTGATCTATTAGAGGCTTATACCTTTACCTTACTGTTCCTTACCTTAATCATCACCTTCTGTATATAGACAGGAAAAGCAAATGTAAATTAAAACAACAGAGGTTGGCGTTTACACCAACATTGCAATTCATATTCTGGCATAACGACCAACCACTATTTTCCAGTCTATGCTGGCCTGCCTCCCCCAACTCTCATTTATTAGAAGAGGGTGTGTCAATGAGTTTCTGACTGGCTTGCATCACCTGATACAGCTGAACTCTGTCATGGACAAAGATAACTTCTTCCTCCCCATTATGCTTGTCCTCCTCTTCATAAGACTGCTACAAGAGGGCTTTTATGGCGTAGTGGCTGTTTCCCTTACTCTGAACCAGGATGCCCTGGTTCAAGTCCTACCTTTTCCAGGGGTATATAATTCACTCAGAGATAGTAAGAACTGCTGATGCTGGAGTCAGAGATAACACAGAGTGGAGCTGGAGGAACACAGCGGGCCAGGCAGCATCAGAGGAGCAGGAAAGTAGTTGTTTCAGGTTGGGACCCTTCTTCAGAAATGGGGGAGGGGAAAGAGAGATATGAAATAAATAGAGAAAGGAGGGGTGGGGCTGGGGAAGGTAGATGGGATGGTGATAGGTGAGCGCAGGTAGGCAATGGTGGAGATTGGTCAGTGAGGTGCGAGGGGCGGATAGATGGGAGAGAAGATGGTGTGTCAGGTCAAGGAGGCGGAGATGAGAGGGAGGATCGGCCATGGGATGAGGCCTGTGTTATCCCGGGGTCTACAATAATGTCTCTAAACAATCTGATTACAGAACACCTAAGGCTATTCCTTTCAGAATGGCAGGCAGTGACCAGTGGGGTACCACAAGTTTCGGTGCTGGGACCGCAGCTGTTTACGATATATATTAATGATAAAGATGAAGGCATTAAAAGTAATATTAGCAAATTTGCCGACGGCACAAAGCTGGGTGGCAGTGTGAAATGTGAGGAGGATGTTATGAGAATACAGGGTGACTTGGACAGGCTAGGTGAGTGAACGGATGCATGGCAGATGCAGTTTAATGTGGATAAATGTGTGGTTATACACTTTGGTGGCAAGAACAGGAAGGCAGATTACTATCTCAATGGAGTCAAGTTAGGAAAAGGGGAAGTACAACGAGATCTAGCTGTTCTTGTACATCAGTCAATGAAAGCAAACATGCAGGTACAGCAGGCAGTGAAGAAAGCTAATGGCATGCTGGCCTTCATAACAAGAGGAATTGAGTATAGGAGCAAAGAAGTCCTGTTGCAGCTGTACAGGGCCCTGGTGAGACCGTACCTGGAGTATTGTGTGCAGTTTTGGTCTCCAAATTTGAGGAAGGACATTCTTGCTATTGAGGGAGTGCAGTGTAGGCTCACGAGATCAATTCCCAGAATGGCGGGACTATCATATGTTGAAAGATTGGAGTGACTGGGCTTGTATACTCTGGAGTTTAGAAGGATGAGAGGGGATCTGATTGAGGTGTATAAGATTATTAAGGGATTGGACACTCTGGAGGCAGGGATGCATTTTGGAAGATCAAATTCAAGGGTGAACTATACAGTAAATGGAAAAGTCCTAGGGAAAATTGATGAACAGAGAGATCTGGGTGTTCAGGTCCATGGTTCCCTGAAGGTGACAACGCAGGTCAACAGGGTGGTCAAGAAGGCATATGGCATGCTTTCCTTCATTGGGCGGGGTGTTGAGTACAAGAGTTGGCAGGTCATGTTGCAGTTGTATAGGACTTTGGTTCGGCCACATTTGGAGTACTATGTACAGTTCTGGTCACCACGTTACCAAAAGGATGTGGGTGCTTTGGAGAGGGTGCAGAGGAGGTTCACCAGGATGTTGCCTGGTATGGAGGATGCTAGCTATGAAGAGAGGTTGAATAAATTAGGATTATTTTCATTAGAAAGACGGAGATTGAGGGGGGCCTGACTGAGGTCTACAAAATCATGAGGGGTATAGACAGGGTGGATAGCAAAAAGCTTTTTCCCCAGAGTGGGGATTCAATTACTAGGGGTCATGAGTTCAAAGTGAGAGGAGGAAAGTTTCAGGGAGATATGCGTTGAAAGTTCTTTACACAGAGGGTGGTGGGTGCCTGGAACGCATTGCCAGCGGAGGTGGTAGACGCAGACACCTTAGCGTCTTTTAAGATATATTTGGACAGGTACATGGATGGGCAGGGAGGAAATGGACACAGACCGTTAGAAAATAGATGACAGGTTAGACAGAGGAACTTGATCGGTGCAGGCTTGGAGGCCTGAAGGGCCTGTTCCTGTGCTGTAGGTTTCTTTGTTTCTTTGTTTCTTTGATTGGATATAGGCAATCATCCATAAATTCAGCTCATTGAGAGCTATTTGAAAGCTGCATTTTTAGAATAATTATAACTGGAAAGGTGAATCTGGGGAAAACAACAGTAACCAAAAAGAAATACCTAATTGGTTGACAGGATTAATACTTTCCTCTGCTCAAGACACTTCAGTTCCTCCAGTACAAGCAAAACAGTTTGGACAGCAGAAATCTGAGCCAAACACAGAGAATACTGGAGAAACTCAACAGTTCTAGCTGCATCCACAGAATTTAGAAACAAAGTTAATGCTTCAAATCCATATGACTCTTCTTCAGAACTGAATTCTAAAGAAAAGGCATACTGACTCTGCTGTTAACTCTGTTTCTCTCTCCACAGAGGCTGCAAGATCTGCCAAGTTTCTCCAGCATTCTCACTGCTTACTTCAGCTCCTTCAGTGTATCATTCAAAACCTTTCTGCAATCCCTCATAACTATTGCTTCAGCTGAAGAATTTACCAGTCAGTGCAATTGCTGATTTTATGAAATAATTTGCCTGCTAGCATTTAAAATGAGATGTCGGGACAGCACAACAGCTTTTGAATTTTTTTTCCCCAAACAAAAAGTCATGGCATCAAGATGTCCATGGACACGCACTTAGTGGTGCAAGGGCAAATTTCCCATGAATCCTGACCATCATGCCAGCAAAATGGCAGAGTTATACAACACACTGCGAGATCAATTGAGCGTATGGCCAAATCACTCTAGTATAACAACTGCATTATCAGTAATACAGTCTTATGGCCTGGCCTTTAAAGTCAGTCTAAGCACAGCAAAGTTCACTATTTCCATTTAATTCCCCTACGCGTGGAGAAGCAGCTAACCATGACACACTCCCTGATGCATTATTTATGCATCCACCAGGCATCCTGTGGCATTGTATCTATTCCATGAAGCGTCTTAATTCCTCAAATGCCCATCAATGTCAATTTGCATTAGCAGTGTAAATACTGACAGACATAAATAAGACTGCCAGCCTGTTGACAAATCTAGCTCCATTCCTGTGCTAAACCCCCAAGTGTCAGAGACCGAGCATGCTCCTGGACTACCTTTCATTTATAATTGCAGCAGCAAAATGGCAATCTGAAATCATGTACCTATTTGGAGCTGTCAGAACTGAAATAGATATGTTGATGAGAATCTCATTTCTTTGCTGGAACAAAATGCTAAATCGGCTCTCCAGGAGAGGTCGGCAAACTTCGGACTCGTAACAGCAACTGTCACCAGCAACTGCCGCTTATAAAATGCGATTAGCATCCAAACAGTCTCGATGCAGTAATACTGCGAGGCATGGGATGACAAGTTAGGATGAAGTCAGGCGAATCATTGAAATCTGAAACAGAAAAAGGAGCCAGTTGAAAGGAAACAAGAAAGCCAAGAGATTGAGGACTGTAGGAAAGGATTTCCAGAGGAAGTCCAAGAACCAATTTCAGGAAAAAAAATGTTTGAGGGAGGGGGATTGCACATTCAGAAAACCAAAAGAATGCAAGGAACAAAATAAGCCTGCAGGGCATTACGGAGAACAGGAGAAAACATGGCCTGATAGACAGTCTTGCTTATGAAGGCAGGATCACCTTAAGTTAACACGAAGCCAAAATTCAATACTGGAGACTCTGAAATGTAAAATGACCAGAAAGAAATAGCTACAATTCTAATGGGGAGAAATTCATTCTATTTGCTGTGACTTCTTTGAATCTTTGGAGAATCAGAATAAAGTCATTTATTTGATATTTACGATGACCTTGCACTAAATCCATGCCAGGAGTTTCAGAAAAGCCTGCAGAAATTCTCTTCCAGATCAAAACAGCAGTTCACTTGTGCCTTTCCCATAAAGGAAAGATGGCTGACACATTTTTGTTGAGGTGTTAGCCTGCAATGGAAAGATAGGGCAGAATCTTGTGCACACTAAGGTGCTGAGCATGAGGACGGAAGGGCATTGAATTCAGCAGGATGTTGGCATGCCCAAACCACATTACATTCTCGACTGCACCTGAATTAAACCTTTGTGGGAGAGTCCATGATTAACGTTCCCTTCTCATTGGCAATTGATTCCCTTATGACTGTAAGTAAGGAGGACTTAAGAATGTCAGTCCACCCACTGCGGAGATTAATCCAACGGCAACTGAATCTGATGCCCAGTGACTTGCCTGACAAGCCAAACCATCCAGGCATGAGGGAGGAGGGGGCCTACCTTCCTTAGTGATAGGTACTCACTTGGAGCAAACACAATGCCCTTGTTTCTGACATCCTCTTCCCCATTATACCGAACACTATAACACCCAGCCTGAGAAACCCCCACCCATCAGTCATCTTTGCCATGGTTTAGATCTCTGGTGGATGCAACTTCACCAGCAGCTACAGTCTCTTCTGTGGCGCTGCTGAGTGCAAGACCTGCTAGTTTCTGATTGTTCTGTCCAGAGAAAGCTGCTAGTCAATTACCTACAGAGACCAAGAGGTGGTCTATCAGTGGCCTTACCACCATCTGATTTGCACTCAGAAGACCTTCCCCAGAAGAGGGAGGGTAGGTCTCCTGCAACTCCAG
This sequence comes from Stegostoma tigrinum, assembly GCF_030684315.1. Classification (NCBI taxonomy): domain Eukaryota; kingdom Metazoa; phylum Chordata; class Chondrichthyes; order Orectolobiformes; family Stegostomatidae; genus Stegostoma; species Stegostoma tigrinum. Next base: position 15,190,988 of record NC_081367.1, on the reverse strand, counting down.
CCAGCTGATAGACCACCACCCGCCCCCCAACACCATCATGTCCAGAACTTTCTGCCCTCAAAAACAGAAGTCATTCATGCTTTTCAGCCTGCCATGCCACTCAATTAGATCAAGGCTGACCTTCAGTTCAACCCCATTTACCTGCCTTTGTTCCATACTCCAATACTTTGTCGAATAAAAAAAAATCTGAGTCATGAAAATTTCAACTGAAAGAACATCCATATCCCCCTGAGTTCTAGATCTCCTTGCTCTGCTCTTGTGAGATCAATAAACAAAATGAAGAAAAGGTATGAAGTGTTCATATGTATTCGTTAATTGTTTGCCTTTGGGAGCCTAATTCAGAAACTCAATGAGGTGCAATTATGCATACAGTGCTTACCAGAAATGAGACTTATCGAGATGCTTTTCACAATTACAAATCTTCAATGTTTTTCCCATAAACATAGCATAATTTTAATAAATGATTAATTTACACTCATAGGAAATATAGATGGATAGGCTCCCACACTGAGCACAGGAAGATTCAAAATTCCATCCTCAGTCCTTGCTAGTGAATTGCTCTGAATGTGATGCTGAGCAGTGCATAGAAAGAAAGAAGGATGTCTCAAGTCAAGGAGAGGTGACATAAAATAAAATATACAAAAGGTAAAATTCTGAAGGGGTGCAGAAGGAAAATAATCCAGATGTCTATGTTGACAAATCATTAAAGGAGGGAGGCCAAGTTAAGAAAATAGTTAATGAAGCATACAGGATCCTTAATTTTATCTATGGGGCACCGTGTTAGAAAGCAAGGAGGATATGGTAAATTTGTATACCGGTTCACACAATTTGAGTATTGCATCCAATTCAAGCACCACACATTAGAAACATTGTGAAGGGATTACAGAGCATGTGGAATAGATCTATAAGAATGGTTATAAGAATGAGGAGCTTCAATTATATGGGCAGAAACTCAGGTTGTACTCCTTGGTAAGGAGAAGGTTAAAAAAAAAGCTTTGATTGAGGTATTCAAAATCATAATTAGCCTGGACAGAGTAAACAGGAAGAAATTGTTCGCTGGAAGAATCTAAAACCACTGGTCACACCTTATGGTGATTGGCAAAAGGAGTAATGGTTACTTGGAAGCACAGTTTTACCCAGCAAGTGATTAGGATCTGGAATGCACTGCCTAAGAGTGGAATTAGAACTTCCAAAAGGAATTGGACAGCTATCTGAAGAGAAAAAGTAAAAGGTTACGGGGAAAAGTCAGGGGAGTGGTGTCAATAATACGTTGATTGTACTATTAATCAAGCAAATCCAGACGGATGGCTTGACTGATTAACAATCTTGGACATAATCTTAGAGATCTTACATGGGCCCACATAGGCTGAATACCACCTTTCTGTGCTATAAAACCCTTATGATTCTTAATGCGTTCTTATCGTCTGTAACTAAATTCCTTGTGAGAGTCATTGCCATGGAGACACTATTCCTTTAAGAAATTGATGTGAAAGGAACACTAAGCAAATCTTACCAGAGCTGTAAGTGAATTAAATTCTGTACCCTATTTTCTCCAAACAAAACATTGGCTGATTCAAACAAACAAGTGATATTACTGTTAATTTAAATGCTGCTTCATGTTTCAGGGCTTGTGTAGTCACATGGAGGCCATGATTGTACTGTGTTTTCCAACTTATGCTTAAATGTGATTTCAACATTTTAAATGTATTCAGATTTTATTTGCTTTCACATCTGTTCATAAGTGCTGATGTATCCTTTCTCCCATAATCAATACTTAAAATGTCTGGTTTTCCAAGGAATTCAATTAGCCTTTTGCAAGCCACAATCATATTGTAACAACAAAGCATTTCCCTAGCACAGTGACCAACAAATTACACTTAGTCAAGTTGTTTAAAAGTAAAGGGAAAGGATTACTTCAGGAACATTAAAATGTTAATTACCTGGTCTTTGGTTTCATGTTGGAAAATGGTTTTGACCAACAGTGACTTTTTTTAAACGACTTATACAGGACTGACTCAATAGCATCTATAAACTTTTAATCGGTTTCCTGACATTTGCTGCTTATTACATGCATGCCTTGTTCTTGCTAACTGAGCATTCAAAAGTGAGTTGAACGCTTTGTTGCGTCATCTGGGTTATTGTCAATATGCAGAGATAATGGGAACTGCAGATGCTGGAGAATCCAAGGTAATAAACTGTGAAGCTGGATGAACACAGCAGGCCAAGCAGCATCTCAGGAGCACAAAAGCTGATGTTTCAGGCCTGGACCCTTCATCAGAGAGGGGGATGGGGTGAGGGTTCTGGAATAAATAGGGAGAGAGGGGGAGGCTGAGCGAAGATGGAGAGAAAAGAAGATAGGTGGAGAGGAGAGTATAGGTGGGGAAGTAGGGAGGGGATTGGTCAGCCCAGGGAAGACGGACAGGTCAAGGAGGCGGGATGAGGTTAGTAGGTAGGAAATGGAGGTGCGGCTTGGGGTGGGAGGAAGGGACGGGTGAGAGAAAGAACAGGTTAGGGAGGTAGAGACAGGCTGGGTTGGTTTTGGGGTGCAGTGGGGAGAGGGGACGAACTGGGCTGGTTTTTCGGTCCGCCTCCCCCTCTCTCCCTATTTATTCCAGTTCCGTCTGCCCATCCCCTCTCTGATGAAGGGTCTAGGCCCGAAATGTCAGCTTTTGTGCTCCTGAGATGCTGCTTGGCCTGCTGTGTTCATCCAGCTTCACATTTTATTATATTGTCAATACGCATTTTTTCTTCTTTTTCAATTCTGCTGATGATCCTGATTTTTTTTGCTTTTTCTCAGAAAGACCAACTGTTTATTGTATTGCCATTTGGAGGTAAGCTTGTGTTTAAGGTTCTTGAATCAGAAGGAAAACATTCTTACAAATTTTTAGAGTTAGTTCTCAGAGTAGCATTCTTGTCAGTTCATGGCCTTAAGAGTAAATAGGGAGAAAAAAGATCTTCTAAATACAGGAAGTAGCAAGAAAAACAATATGGTTGCCATTATCATCCATATATGGTTTGCAAATATTTTATATTTAAATATTAAAAGTCATATGTTCAACTAATAAGACATAGACTCTCTTTATACAAAATAATCTGTGCTCCAGTTGAGGAATGATAGCACTGGAGAATCAAAGTACAGTGCAAGTATCAAATACTCCCAAGACAGAAACACACTGACACCATCCAAGCTTATTATTGGCCAATGGAGCTAAGCATTTGCCTTCAATATAGGACTCAATCACAAAGGTACTATTTTGGATGCAGTGGATATACTGACTAATTTGGGAACTTTAATAGGTTCTTTATTAAATTTGCACCTCATTAATTTGCTTGAGTTGTAAAATTTGCCCTTTATCTGGATAACTGGATTCATGAAAAGCATCACTATAGAGTCATGAAAGCAAAATAAGAGGCAAGCCAGCACGCAGCTGAAACTGACAGCTAATTAATAGGCTGCTGTTTCATCCTTAACATCTGAATATTGCTTGATTTCAGCCTGTTTGAGAATATGTTAGATGGTTTCAATTTGCAAGAGCATTGACGCAAGGAAACTTAACTGAGATTAAAATGAGCATACAGAACACAATATAGGACAAACAGTAATGAGCCACAGCTCTGGCACCAATGCTTGCAACATTCCATTAGTTAGCACCTGCTGATTTAAAAATATCCCTCATTTCCCTACTCTTGCTTCCTGTTGGCCAATACTCCATCCAAGGTAAATATATTACTCTGAATTCTGTAAATCTTATTTTGCAAATAACTTTTTGTCTGACATCTTATTGATTGCCTTTTGGAAATACAAATATGCTATATCTACTGGTTGAGTTTCATCTGCACTACCGGTTGCATCCTCAATTTGTTAAACATGATTTTACCTTTTCGTAAAATTATGTCAACTTTATGTGATCATACTATGATATAATAAAGGGTATTACTAAGTTTTTTTCAAAAATAGGTTCTAGTAATTCTCAGCCTACCGATGTCAGGCTAACTGTTTTGTTGTTCCCTGTTTTCTCTCTATCTGGTCATTTAAATAGCATTACTACATTACTAATTTCCAACCTACAGTAACATCTTAGAGTCTAGGAAACTTTGCAAAATCAAAACCAGTGAAAATCACAACCAAACACAGCCTCGGTCTCTGCAGCCATCTCTTAACACTTTATAATGGAGACCATTGGGTCTCGCGATGTGTTCAATTAGTCCTTTAAAGTTATCCTTTTTTATTCTCTATTGATATTGTTTTCAGTTCCTCACGCTCATTAGCCTCTTGGATGTCGCAACTAAATGAAGTTTGACTTTTGTTTCAGTAATGATTCATGACGCCTCCCTCTCACAGAAATTTCTCATGTTACCCGTTACTTTGCATGACTTTTGACTGTAGAAAGAAAGGAAGTAGCTGTAGTTTATTGCGTGCATACTAGATCAAATAATCCATATTCCTAAAAAAAAATGAATGCTTATATACCCAAACAATCTTTCAATCAAGTTTCATCCAAATTGCATAAACTATTTTAAACAGAGGTAGCCTTGATCAAGTATAATTAACAAAACTTAAACCTTTCAGTCTAAGGTGTTCTCAAAAATTCAGTTTTCCATGCTGTTTTAGCAATTAAGAAACGAAAAAAAGGCAATACCTATGATTCATGTTACTTATTTAACACTGCAGATTATTCATATCCCATCTGTGATCCAGTTCCAAATTGAAAAGGATCAGAATTATTTACCTACGGTGACTTTCCTCCAATCACACTGCAACCACTTGTTACATAACACCTGTTAACGCAGTAAAAGGTCTTAAGGCACTTCATGGGCACGTTAGCAAGCAAATGCGGGAAGCTTGCAGATAGCTCTCCAGGACATTCTCAAGCAATTCTCTTTCTTGAAGGCCTACCTCCAGACTGCAACCATTAAAGCATGGGCACCAGCAGGCTCAGCTGGAAAGCGGGCAACAGCAAGTGCACTCAGTAGGTGGCAGGGAGCAAGGTAAATGCTCTCACCCTGTGGTGATTTCTGTGTTTATCTTGCAATTCACAGTCAATCAGGCATAGATGCCCTTGAATTTATACTGAAAATCAATTGTGAAAACCTTCCATACGGCAGCCCATCATCCTCAGACCAAGGTGAAGCACATCGCTTATTAGAATGAAACGTACCAAGGCAACAGCTCACAACATGGGTCCTGTTAAAATGAATATTCCAAAAATGACAACTACATATGTGTAAATTTCAAACTTATTGACTGAATTGTTGCAGCAGGCCCACTTGTGAAGTGTGACGTATATTTCCACTCCAGGGACTGATCATGGTTCATAGGTTTGACTTTACTAACCCAGTTGACAAAGTGTGGCAGCATGACAACATAACTGGTCCAGTAAATAGCAAGAATGGTACATGGATGACTGACAGTAAAGTTTGTTAATAAGGTCTGTTCAATTATTGCAAATTTGATGTTTTTGCAGCATAGTTAACAGAGAAGACCAGGTCACATTTAACAAGAACACTGCACTACCCAAAAAGTTTAAAAAAACTAAGATTTTCTATTATAATGGCACATGGAAAATGGCATACATCTGGTGAGAGACTATAACCATCAAGCAGCAAGGACCTTCTTTCTCTTACATAAAAAGACATTGATGAAAGGCAGAAATACATTATTCAAACAGAAAGGAAGATCAAGTATAATCCACTGACGTATCCAACTCCAGTCCAGAATCAGTAAACTTTAGAATAAACTGAATTACACTTTATGTATGAATAAGTTCACAGATTCAATGGAAAATAAGTTTGACAAATATGCATACAATATGAACATTATTTATATAAATTGATATGGCAGTCTGTTTATCAAAGCTGCTCTCTAAAGTGACAAGTTAATCATGCTTTTATGCATTTGTAAATATGATAAGTTCATTAAATGTAAATGCACCGCTAAAGTAATATTTAAATTGATGCATATGAGGCTGATTCCAAGGACTGTCAAAGCAAAATAACTGACTAATAGTGCAGTTTTGGAGATTTTAAGTAGTAAAAGTGTCTTTCATCTTTGTTAAACTTTAGATTTTGTGGCCTTTAATATCTATCATGCAAAGTCTCAAAAAGAGAAGAACATTAATTTAAAATATGTATATATGTGCAAACTCCCTCAATCTCCTACTGCCCACATTCTGTGTAACTTCAGCCAGCAGCAGAACCATGATATTAGGTGACAAAGGGCTGCTAATGAGCTCACCACAGCAACCAGTGACAGCACTCACCAACCCCATTTCATGCATTTTACAATGCAGTTTCACTGTGGAGATAAAATAATGAGGGCTGCAGACTAGACGTGGAAGGAATGCTCCATGCACCTTTTGTCTCAAGCAGGATGGAAACAGAAGCCTGACTGCCGACAGATGAACCTGTCAGCTGCTTATTTGTTCCTTTGTGAAAGTATCTCAATTAGACGTAGTTTCATGAGCTGGCAGGCAGGGAGAAAAGAAATTGGCACCACTCCCCTAATTACTCTTACCCCGTCTACACTATCAGTTTCCCTTTCACCAACTTCAGATTTCCTTTTCCGTTTCCCTGTTTATAGAGGCCAAAGTGAGGCATAGTATTATTTTCAGGAGGAACAGGTTGGTACAGACATGGTGACTATCCAAGTGTTACAGACTTCCAGCTTCTTTCATCGTCACACTGCTCCGATAATGTGAGCCAAGCCTCTGATTTCAGCCTGAGGTGGGTCCAAACCCGCTTCAGAGTTGACGCATTAATCTACTTAGAGTCATAGAGATGTACATCACTGAAACAGACCTTTCAATCAAACTTGTCCATGCTGACTAGATATTCTAAATAACTCTAGTCTCATTTGCCAGCATTTGGCCCACGTCCATTTAAACCCTTGTTGGTAGTGTATCCATTCAGATGCCTTTTAAATGTTATAATTGTACCATCCTCCACTATTCTTCTGACAGTTTATTCCATACACGCACCAAGCTCTGCATGTAAAAGTTGCCCCTTAAACCCCTTTTAAATCTTTCCCCTCTCACTTTGAGTCTATGCGCTCTAGTTTTGGACTCCCCAACCCCAGGGAAATGACCTTGTCTATTCACCCTATCCATACTCCTCATGATTTTATAAATCTCTATACGGTCGACCCCTCAGCATCTGACACTCCAAGGAAAATAGCCCAGTCTATTCAGCCTCTCCCTAGAGCTCAAGCCCTCCAACCCTGGCATCATCCTTGTAAATCTTTTCTGAACGTTTTATAGGTTCACAACATCTTTCCTATAACAGGGAGACCAGAAGTGCTCTCAGTATTCCAATAGCGGCCAAACCAATGTTCTGTACTGCCGCAACATAACCTCCCAACTACTTCACTCAATGCACTGACCAATAAAAGCAAGCATGTCAAACGCCTTCTTCACAATCTATCCATATGTGACTCCACTTTCAAGGAATTAACCTGCACTCCAAGGTCTCTTCAACAACACTCAGCAGGACCTTACCTTTAAGTATATAAATCCTGCCCTGATTTGCCTTCCCAAAATGCAGCACCTCACTTTCATCTATATTAAACTCCTCAGCCCGTTGGCCCATCTGATCACGATCCCATTGTACTCTGAGGTAACCTTCTTGGCTGTCCACTACACCACCAATTTTGGTGTCATCTGCAAACTTACTTCGCTTGAAAAAATTTTAAATTAATTCATAAAAATTCAGCTGCAATTAAATATACCATTGTTCTAATCAGGAAGGAGGAAATGTTTTTTTTCGATCTTTTTATCTTTCCTGGTTATCTGCAAAGGTTTAGGTCCTTTTAAGCACAAGGCCTCACTTTTCTCAATAAAAAAAATCTGTTCATAACACTGAGAAAAAGTAGCAAGGAAGTGACATCAAGCATGTACAGAGACAGATACAAAGTTAAAGAGGGATTAGTGTCTGATACAAAAGAACAATGACAGCAATAATAATAAAATGTGAGGCTGGATGAACACAGCAGGCCAAGCAGCATCTCAGGAGCACAAAAGCTGACGTTTCGGGCCTAGACCCTTCATCAGAGAGGGGGATGGGGTGAGGGTTCTGGAATAAATAGGGAGAGAGGGGGAGGCGGACCGAAGATGGAGAGTGAAGAAGATAGGTGGAGAGAGTGTAGGTGGGGAGGTAGGGAGGGGATAGGTCAGTCCAGGGAAGACGGACAGGTCAAGGAGGTGGGATGAGGTTAGTAGGTAGGAAATGGAGGTGCGGCTTGGGGTGGGAGGAAGGGATGGGTGAGAGGAAGAACCGGTTAGGGAGGCAGAGACAGTTTGGACTGGTTTTGGGATGCAGTGGGTGGGGGGGATGAGCTGGGCTGGTTGTGTGGTGCAGTGGGGGGAGGAGACGAACTGGGCTGGTTTAGGGATGCAGTTGGGGAAGAGGAGATTTTGAAACTGGTGAAGTTCGCATTGATACCATTAGGCTGCAGGGTTCCCAGGCGGAATATGAGTTGCTGTTCCTGCAACCTTCGGGTGGCATCATTGTGGCAGTGCAGGAGGCCCATGATGGACATGTCATCTAGAGAATGGGAGGGGGAGTGGAAATGGTTTGCGACTGGGAGGTGCAGTAGTTTGTTGCGAACTGAGTGGAGGTGTTCTGCAAAGCGGTCTCCAAGCCTCCGCTTGGTTTCCCCAATGTAGAGGAAGCCACACCGGGTACTGTGGATGCAGTATACCACATTGGCAGATGTGCAGGCGAACCTCTGCTTAATGTGGAAAGTCATCTTGGGGCCTGGGATAGGGGTGAGGGAGGAGGTGTGGGGGCAAGTGTAGCATTTCCTGCGGTTGCAGGGGAAGGTGCCGGGTGTGGTTGGGTTGGAGGGCAGTGTGGAGCGAACAAGGGAGTCACGGAGAGAGTGGTCTCTCCGGAAAGCAGACAGGGGTGGGGATGGAAAAATGTCTTGGGTGGTGGGGTCGGATTGTAAATGGCGGAAGTGTCGGAGGATAATGCGTTGTATCCGGAGGTTGGTAGGGTGGTGTGTGAGAACGAGGGGGATCGTCTTTGGGCGGTTGTGGCGGGGGCGGGGTGTGAGGGATGTGTTGCGGGAAATACGGGAGACACGGTCAAGGGCGTTCTCGATCACTGTGGGGGGAAAGTTGCGGTCCTTGAAGAACTTGGACATCTGGGATGTGCGGGAGTGGAATGTCTTATCATGGGAGCAGATGCGGCGGAGGCGGAGGAATTGGGAATAGGGGATGGAATTTTTGCAGGAGGGTGGGTGGGATGAGGTGTATTCTAGGTAGCTGTGGGAGTCGGTGGGCTTGAAATGGACATCATTTACAAGCTGGTTGCCTGAGATGGAGACTGAGAGGTCCAGGAAGGTGAGGGATGTGCTGGAGATGGCCCAGGTGAACTGAAGGTTGGGGTGGAAGGTGTTGGTGAAGTGGATGAACTGTTCGAGCTCCTCTGGGGAGCAAGAGGCGGCGCCGATACAGTCATCAATGTACCGGAGGAAGAGGTGGGGTTTGGGGCCTGTGTAGGTGCGGAAGAGGGACTGTTCCACGTAACCTACAAAGAGGCAGGCATAGCTGGGGCCCATGCGGGTGCCCATGGCCACCCCCTTAGTCTGTAGGAAGTGGGAGGAGTCAAAAGAGAAGTTGTTGAGGGTGAGGACGAGTTCAGCCAGGCGGATGAGGGCGTCGGTGGAGGGGGACTGGTCGGGCCTGCGGGACAGGAAGAAGCGGAGGGCCTTGAGGCCATCTGCATGCGGAATGCAGGTGTATAGGGACTGGACGTCCGTGGTGAAGATGAGGTGTTGGGGGCCAGGGAATTGGAAGACCAGGTGGAGGTGGAGGGCGTGGGTGGTGTGACGGACGTAGGTGGGGAGTCCCTGGACCAAAGGGGAGAAAATGGAGTCCAGATAGGTGGAGATGAGTTCGGTGGGGCAGGAACAGGCTGAGACGATGGATCGACCAGGGCAGGCAGGTTTGTGGATTTTGGGAAGGAAATAGAAACGGGCCGTGCGGGGTTGGGGAACAATGAGGTTGGAGGCTGTGGGTGGGAGGTGATGAGGTCATGAATGGTGTTGGAGATGATGGTTTGGTGCTCGGGTGTGGGGTCATGATCGAGGGGACGGTAGGAGGTGGTGTCGGAGAGTTGGCGTCTGGCCTCGGCGATGTAGAGGTCAGTGCGCCATACTACCACTGCACCACCCTTGTCTGTGGGTTTGATGGTGAGGTTGGGGTTGGAGCGGAGGGAGCGGAGGGCTGCCCGTTCTGTGGGTGAGAGGTTGGAGTGGGTGAGAGGGGTGGAGAGCTTGAGGTGGTTAATGTCTCGACGGCAGTTGGGGATGAAGAGGTCGAGGGAGGGTAGGGGGCCTGGGGGTGGTGTCCAGGAGGAGGACTTGTGTTGGAAGCGGGTGAAGGGGTCAGTGGAGGGAGGGTTAGGCTCCCGGTTGAAGAAGTAGGCATGGAGGCGAAGACGGCGGAAAAACTGCTCTATGTCCAATCGTGACTGGTATTCGTTGATGTGTGGTTGTAGGGAGACAAAGGTGAACCCCTTACTAAGGACTGACCGTTCGTCCTCATTCAGTGGAAGGTCTGGGGGGATGGTGAAGATGCGGCAGGGTTCAGTGTGGCTGTCTTCTCTGGGGTTGCTTTCGTTGATGTGTGTTGATGTGACAGCAATAAACTGTTTGAGGTACTTATGGTATCTTCAAAACAAAAGATTTTAAACTGAGAACAAGGTTGTTTATTCGGCATCTTGAATCATTTGTCTCAATTATTTCAGTAGCCCTTCTGGGTCTTGTTTCTTCTATCTCTCACATTACTGTTCAAAGAACACTAAATTACTACTGAATGCAAAATCTGCCAACCTGCGTATTTGGACACCATTTTAAATGTGATATATTCCAAAAAAAAGCTTGCTTTAAAAATGATTTCATAGCATACTTAAGAATGGTGACTCAGTGTAACTGAAAATAGGTTTCCCAGGCATTCTACTTGTTGATAAATCCTGTCATTCCATCAGCTTTTATAGGATCAGGAGGATGATTAGAATAACAATTTTTCCTGCCCGAGTAATTTACAATTGGGTGCTGAAGGACTCACCTTTACAATAATCACCATTATAATGTTAGCTTAGAGAGGGAGCTGAGAAAATAAAATTTCTCCCATCTTTATATGGAATTTTGATGAAACCATGTATAGTTCAGCGTTTTCATTTCGACTTTATCACACTTGGAGATCAAAATAACAAGCTTTGCGATATGTATTCAAACATCTGTAATGTATTTGAAACCAAATGTATGAGCACATAATCAGTTCTGGTTGGATCTTAATAATTTTATCTAGAGTCTCCAGATTTGGACTAGTGTTCTATGGCTGCATACAGATATAAGCACCCATCATTACCAATCTGGAATTAACTTAATTAGCATCATTCACAGGACCCTCAGTTCAAATTGGCTGTTAGGTTTGGACCAAGTCCAAGCTTATAGTCATGGATGCAAACTCGACTAAAGAACCAGTGCCAAGAATAACACTGCTGCTGTTCTCCCGATTCCAGGCGGAGTGGCACCACTTCTATGTGGTCACTTTTCTAACCCCTCTCCAGCATTGTGCACAATTGTTTATTCACAACCCAGCTATCAGAGTGTGGGCCTCCTGCATCGATGCACACTTTCCCACCGACCACAAATGTCATTGGACAAAAAGTTATGTAAATGGACAAATGGGAAGAAGTTTCAAAAGAAGAATAATTGCACAGGCAGTAAAGCTTACAGGCAGGATTTGTATTTCTTCTCCAGATGTCCAATGACAATTAGAAATAGTGGCAAACTTGAGCTTTTAGACAGGGCTGTCAAATGCTCAAAGCAGAGACAATTGCTAATTTAAGGCCTTTGAGTAAATCCCAATGTGGTAGGCAGTTAGCACAGCAGCCTGTAATTTATGGCCTTTAATAAACATAAATAAGGCTGATTGTTACTGGCATAGTCAACTGCTTTGCTGCTGACTGGAGGTTATGGGCTAGAAGATCAGCTTGTGAGCCGACACTAGTTCACAGAGCAACGCCGTGTTCAAACCCCGCCGTGCGTAAACATTTATGCACAGTCGGTGCTGCAGGATGAGCCGTGATACAGAGCTGGTAGAACTGGCTAATTCATCCGTCATCCCGTTGACTTGTCAGACACAGCATGTCTCCTGGGGGGATGGTGGATGGAAACTGGTCTTCTGGAAGGAGCTGCAAAAAACTCCCTCTTCTCCACCGTTTCAGCTGTATCCCTACATTGTTTGGTGAGCAGCACTTGTCAGTTAGCTGCACACTTATTGATACAAGGAAGAGTCTGCATTGTTTAGAATCTCATCCTCAGGACACCCAAAGGTCATTGTAACCTATTGGTTAACTTTTAATGTGGCTGTTACATAGGCAGCAAATATGGTGTTGAACAAAAGGAACATAGTAACAGGATTAGGTTTTTCAATCCTTTCTGCCTGCTCCAATATTAAGTTGTTTCATGGTTGCTCCACATCTTGCTTGACTTTGGTCTTTAACACTTCATGCCCTTGACGAATAAATATGTGCATCTCAGTTCTGTCATTTTTAATTGACTAATTCTCAGCAACTGTCTGAGGTAAGACAGTTTTAGACTTTTACCAAAGTTAATGTGAAGACTTCGACTTTGGCATCACCTTTGAATCATCTGCCATTAAAATTAATGCTGCCTTCCTGTTATAGATTCTTCCATCAGAGAATCTACCTATCTTGCTAAATCCTTCAGTCATCTAAGCAGTTTCATTTAAATCATCCCTCACCCTTCTAATTTCAAGAGAATATAAACATAGTCATTGTAACAAAGTCCTCAAGATTTAATACTTTTCATCTCATTTCAGTCTGGTGAATCTGCATTGCCTTCCTTCAAAGTCAGTTTTTTCTTTCTGAGCTTTGATGACCAGAATTGAATGTAATACTCTAGCCAGTACGCACCCAGAACTCTTTAGAACAGTAATATAACTTGCACACCTTTGTATTCTAGACTTCTGAAGTCAGAGATGAACATCCAATTACCTTTTAAGTTATTCTCCATCCTGGTCAGAAGCCTTTTTGATTTGTTTCCCTGGACCCCCAAATCACTTGGACAAATATTGTGCAAACAATCTTTATGCTGCAACAGCTGAACCTACAGATTGCTGTCCTGCAACAGATATGAGTTTGTATCATTATCCCTTCGTATACTCTGACTGCCCTGGGATCTCTTGGGTATTGGGTGTTTGCATTGCACTCTTAAGGTTGCTCGATCTGGCTAGACTACAACATCTCTGAGTCTTCTGATGTTCTATCCTTTGTATATCTAAGACAAACTTATCCACACTCTCAGTAAGGCCTACAAGCTCTTTATTTATATTATAATATGCCTTATACTGATTGAATAAAGTCACCGTAATCTTACCAGACTATATTCAGATCTTTCATTCGAGGGAGGTGATGGATGGTGGTTTAATCTGAAAGTCACCACAGCTCAGGTGAGCGGAGGTTGAGAAGGAGCATCCTTCATGGTCAGTACAGGGGTTGAGTCCATGTTGTTGATATCACTCTGCATTGCAAATCAGCCATCTAACCAACTAAGTTAACTGCTCTCCCTGCCATTATACGAATACAGCTGTAGTACAGTGTTCCTCTTCATGTCCAAATCATGTCACCACTGATGTTAAAGTAGCACCACCATATACATCATCATTATCCACATATTTGTTACCCAATTATGCTCAAGCCCCAACTTTTTCAACAATAATTCAGAGTTATGTTTATGGCTTACTGTCTAAGAGGCTGAACACACCTTGGTTTAATTTCAATCAAAATACCGCACTCCTTTAATTGTACAAATAAATATGATTTAAATGATAGACAGGACTTGAACATATGACTTTCGACTCAAAAGAAAGTTTGTTGCTAATTCATAAAAGTTAACGATTGTGCGGCAAAGAATGTTCATTCTTTTATCAAATCAGTATGCAGAAAAATGTTATATCAGCATGGAAAGCTGTATACTGTCACGGAATAAGTTCACCTTCACAGATCTTGTCATAATAGTTGATGCTTTTATCTATTCACACCCTTTTATACAAATGTTGTAACACAAAGTCAATAAGCCATAGGCATAACATTTCTGGCTTCAGGGCATTGCATCTTGACCCTGTGCTCCTCAAAGTAATGATTATTTGATACAGTTAAAGCAACAATAAAAATTGCAAACCAGGTGTCCTTAGAATGAGTGACAGACAAAAAGCCTCAGTACGGATCAAATACTAGATCACAAAGGCAAGAATTAAAAAAAAATTCTGACTTTAGGCCATCAAACCACCAAGCATTCAAGGTAAACAATTGCATTTAAAGGATGCTGAGCCATTATATTACAGCACACAATGCCCTATTCACCCATTACAGAGGGGAACCCTTGCTGACAGTATAAGAAAACCTGGTCATCTTCTGAAATTTGCCTTTTGTTCTGTTGATTGTGCATTTAAACTGTGCATTTGTGTCTGTGCACATTCATAACACTTGCCTTGTTGCTAGTCTTGTGGCATTGTATCATTTTGCCAGTCATCAGTGCTCTCCTCTGTGATTGAACTTGAAGTTTGAACCAGAGTACCAGCATGGTCAAATGTGTTTTGGACAAATGAAGTTAGTTCAGTTCAGGAAACTTGGTCAGCACTGACAAGTTGGGCCGAAGGGTCTGTTTCTATGCCGAATGACTATTATCTTTAGGAAAATTCTCGATTACATTTTAGAAGCAGAAACACATCATTCAAATAATGTTTTAAGTTTCATAAATTTCACTGCAAAATGTCTATGATATCAAATAAATACAATTACCAGCATTTACACTTTAAAAAATGACATATTCAATCTCTTTAATTCATTCTTTAAAAGGAAATTCTTTAAAAGGAAACTCTGAGCTACTTAAATTACTGACTATGTCGCTCAGGTTTGATCGGCGTGCTTTTAAAGGAATGGTATAATGAAGGTCATCAAAGCAAATTCCTTAGATAATTCTGCTTTCTCATTATTGGCTTCACTTATAATCCCATGTTGAAAGCCTGGAATTCTCCATGTATTTCTGCTGTGGCACCACCTTCTCTTCACAATGCAACTGTTTAAAGTGGCAGTTTATAACCACTAAATCCCAGGGTAAATAACCAGCAGCAAAAACATTTAGTCTTACTCGTGACAATCCTAACTCAAGGACGCATAATGCTAAAGACATCATGTGAACTGATGAATGACTTTAATTCTTAGAGAAATAATGAAAATTCTCTATGGATTACGCAGACCTATTGCACCGAATAGCACAACAGTATTCTGCATCAAATAATGCAAGGATAAAGTAGAATGATTTGGGAACAGTTATAACAAGGTGTAGAGCTGGATGAACACAGCAGGCCAAGCAGCATCAGAGGAGCAGGAAGGCTGATGTTTCAGGCGTAGACCCTGCTCCTCTGGTGCTGCTTGGCCTGTTATGTTTATCCAGCTCGACACCTTGTTATCTCAGATTCTCCAGCATCTGTAGTTCCAACTATCTCTGATTTGGGAACAGAACAGGTTGGTAGAACTTGGCCTATAGCTTCTTCTCTTGCAGTTCAATTCAATGCATTTGTTCAAAGATGCCACATGTATTGACCAATTAGTTTGAAAAGAAGCACAAAGTCACAAGTGACTTACATGAAGAGGGTCAAGTGAGAAAGGAGAAAGAACAGCATGGTAGTTGTGTTGAAATGGCAAGATTGGAAAAAAAACAAAATTATTAAGAGCCGATATGAGTTGATACAAGGCAAAAGGGTTCATTAATATTAAGATCACTGTTGAAGTCTATCTGTAGCACAACATGGAATCATCATGCTGATAATCCTCAACATAACAATTAAGTAATCTCAGTTGTGATGTCTTATGGTGGCACTTTGCAAAGGCCTATTGCTAACTAGTGCAGAAAAATGTAATCAAACTGAGTCATCCTATGGTAAAAGTATAGCCAGGTTCAACAGTTGGTATCAGAGGGGCTTAGTTTAACAGATGTTTGGCGGCAGATTGATCAGTGGCCTTCCACTAAGCTGGTTGGCCATTCCAGTTTTATAGAACACATCATTTTATGATGCACACAGACTCCAATCAACTGTTTAAAAACTGAAAGAACACGTAATTTCTGATTTTGGTGCTGAAAGCTACAGAAAATGCTCAGAGGAGCACAAAGTGTGCATTACACATCAAAAACAACAGCCCTATCGGTGATAACGGGAACTGTAGATGCTGGAGAATCCAAGATAACAAAGTGTGAAGCTGGATGAACACAGCAGACCAAGCAGCATCTTAGGAGAACAAAAGCTGACATTTTGGGCCTAGACCCTTCATCAGAGAGGGGGACGGGGAGAGGGTTCTGAAATAAATAGGGAGGGAGGGAGAGGCGGACCGAAGATGGATAGAGGTGAAGATAGGTGGAGAGGAGTGTATAGGTGGGGAGATGGGGAGGGGATAGGTCAGTCCGGGGAGGACAGACAGGTCAAGGAGGCGGGATGAGGTTAGTAGGTAGGAAATGGAAGTGCGGCTTGAGGTAGGAGGAGCGGATAGGTGAGAGGAAGACCAGGGTAGGGAGGTGGGGACGAGCTGGGCTAGTTTTGGGGTGCAGTGGGGGGAGGGGAGATTTTAAAGCTTGTGAAGTCCACATTGATACCATTGGGCTGCAGGGTTCCCAAATGGAATATGAGTTGCTGTTCCTGCAACCTTCGGGTGACATCATTGTGGCACTGCAGGAGGCCCATGATGGACATGTCATCTAAGGAATGGGAGGGGGAGTTAAAATGGTTTGCGACTGGGAGGTGCAGTTGTTTATAGCGAACCAAGCAGAGGTGTTCTGCAAAGTGGTCCCCAAGCCTCCACTTGGTTTCCCCAATGTAGCGGAAGGCACACCGGGTACAGCGGATACAGTATACCACATTGGCAGCTGTGCAGGTGAACATCTGCTTAATATGGAAAGATCAACTGGAAAAGGAGGTGAAGCTTTTATTATCAAAGATAGCATTAGGACAGCAGTAAGAAATAAACTTGACTCAGAAGACAAGCAAATAGAATCATTTTGGACGGTGATTAGAAAAAAAGAAATTAGAAAGGGTCAGAAACCTTTATGGGAATTAGATTTAAGCCACTGAACAGTAGAATGCTGTGGGTGGAGTTTAAAGAGATAAATAATTGGAGCTTGTATTAAAGGTAATGTAATAAATCTGTGAAGCATTCCATTAAAAAAATAAACTGTGGTGGATTCTACTCACTATACAGACTGGGCAAATTGAATTGATACATTAGACTGGAACATAAGTTCATAGGATGTTTGGGGAAACTATCATGGAAGCAATACTTTTGGGACCAAATGAGGATAAAATTATCTGAGATTCAATGCCATGTAATGAGGTAGGGTTTCTTTAAAAACTCATTACATTCTCTGGGGGGACAAAGAAAGGGGAATTATGATGAAATTGAGTTTCTTGTAAAGATTGAGAATGACCTATGTAGTACATGACAAGAACTTTAAAACAGAAGTCATTTGTGTCATTATGAGGGAAAGGTTAAGATCATTTGGAAAAATAAAGTACAAGTTATGACAGTAAATAAATGGTGATAAACATTCAAATAAATTGTTAATAAAGAAAAAGAAAACACAGTCAGGAGATCAATTAGTGGTACACTAGGGAATTTAGGACAGCATTGGACTAAAAGAGAATGAAAATGTTGCAAAGAATAGCTGTTAACCTAAAGATTAGATCAGTTTCAGAAACTCAGTGGTGGCCAAAAGGTTGTCAAAATTGTGAAAAAATAGAATTTGAGATCAAACCAGTAGCAGTATACGTATCAAGGTGAGTAGCTAACATAAACATTAACCACTTAAAGACCAAAGAAATTATCATGAGAATATTATAGCAATATTCAACAAATGTGCTCTGTGTGTGTTCACAGTGGAAGGGTCAAATTGCATAGCAATAAATGGAAACCTGAGGAACCTAAAGTAATTGTTCTCAACATCATTAAAAAATCTCAGGAAACTTAAAAGGACTAAAAGCTGACAAATCCCTAGGACAATATCGTGTCCATCCTTGGGTCAGGTTTAAAAGAAGTAGTTGTGGAGATAATAGATGTATTGGTTAAAAATTTCCAAAGCCTCCTTAATTTTACATATTCCAATGGCTTGGGAGTGAGAGAACAAAAAGAACAGAGAAAACGTGGTCTATAAGCTAGTAAGACAGATATTAGTTGTTGGAAAAATGTTGGAATGTATTGCTAGGATATCCTAACAATAGACTTAGAAAATCATATTTTCAGACAGTCAATATAGTTTAACAAAAAAGAAAGTAAGTTTACTTTCTTACAAAACGTTTTGAAAATGTGACTGTCAGAGGGTAACAGGAAGTTGGAGATATAATGTAGCTGAATTTCCATTGAGGTGCCACGCACAGGATTAATTGACAAGGTGAGGGTTTATAGAATTGGTAGAAGTATATAAGCATGGACAGGGAATTGGTTAACCGATAGAGACAGACACCAAGGTTACAATGGGCATTCTTTAGTTTGCAGACTGTAACTAGGGGAGTGCTGCAGGGGTCAATGCTGGGGCCTGTATTATTTACGATTTATGTTCATGGCTTAAGTGAAGCCATCAAGAGTAACAATTCAGGTTATATAATTATTCAGATCTAGATGGGAATGTAAGCTACTAGGTGGACACAAAGTGCTTCCAAAGAAAGTAGACAGGTTAAGTGGGTAATATGCTCAAAGAATTTTAATCTGAGAAATTGTGAGGTTAATGACTTTTGCAATAATATTGCAAAAGAAGAACTGTTTGCAAGGTATATACATGGTAAATTCTCATGTTCAGAGGAAGTTAGATGTGGTGATACAAATAAATAAAACTTTAACCCTCCAGGTTAAGCAAACAACTTGGAAAATCAAAGGCATATTGACCTTCATTGCAGTGTGGCTGATGGAAAGAGGAATCTTGTTAGAATGGTATAGGTTTTTGTTGAGAACACACTTAGAGTATTGTTCAGCATTATGGTCTCCATGTGGAGGGACGTACCTGCATTGGAGGTTGTTTAGCGAAAATTTATTCAGTTGATTCCTAGGATGACAAATCTGTTCCATGATGAAAGGCCGAATTAATTTCAGAATAGGGAAGGATGAGAGAGAATCATGCAGAAAAATCTAAGATTCTGAGAGGGTTCAAAGCATAGATGCTGACCTTATGTTCCCTCACTGGGAAATCTAGAATATGGGTGCACAGTCTCATGATAAGGGGCCAATTTATTTCGGATTCAAATGAGGCAATTTCCTAACTCAGGAAGTTGCGAATATTTGGAATTGTCCACCACAACAGATAATGGATGTTACATAATTCAGTATAGTAAAAGTTTATGTCAGCTTTTATTGTCTCGGGGAATTGAGGTACGGGATGCAAACTGTAAAAAGGAGCTGAGACAGAAGATAGCCAATTGAACACAAAACTGACTTGAAGGCAGGAGAAAGAGGGGGGTGGTGGTAGAGGAGGGCTTCTTTTCGGACTGGAGGCCTGTGACCAGCAGTGTGCCACAAGGATCAGCGCTGGGCTCACTGCTTCTTCATTTACACAAATGATTCAAATGTGAATATAGGAGGTGTGGTTAGTACATTTGCAAATGACACCAAAATAGATGGTGTCATGGACAGTGAAGAAGGTTATCTCTGTGTAAAACGGGACCTTAATCAGATGGGCCAATGGGCTGAGGAGTGACAGATGGAGTTTAATTTACATAAATGTGAGGTAATATATTTTGGTAAGGCAAATTAGAGTGGGAAATAATGGTAGGGGCCTGGGTAGTATGGCCAAACAGAGAGACCTAAGGGTGTCGGTGCATAGCTCCATGAAAGTGGAACTGGAGGTAGACAGGGTGGTGAAGCAGACATTTGGCACACTTGCATTCAATGGTCAGTGCACTAGGTATGGGAGTTGAGATGTCATGTTACAGCTAGATAGGGCATTGGTCAGGCCACTTTTGGAATACTGCATACAATTGTGGTCTCCCTTCTATAGAAAGAATGTTGTTAAACTTGAAATGGTGCAGAAAATAATAATAAGGACGTTGCTGGGAATGGAGGGTTTGAGCCATAAGGAGAGGTTGAATAGGCTGGGACTTCTTTCCATTGGAGCATCAGGGGCTGAGGGGTGACGTTATTGTGGTTTATAAAATCATGAAGGGCATTGATAAGGTGAATAGCCAAGATCTTTTTGCCTAGCGCTGGGCAGCCCAGTGGTTGAATGGTGGAGCAAGCTTATTGAGCCTTTTGAACTCTTCTTGCTCTTGGTCGTTTAGACACCAATGTCACCAGGGAAAACTATCCACTGATTAATTTAAGTTCAACAATGGCAAATAACAGTAAATTTTCATAATATTACAAAAGTACCATTCAAACAAAGTTAAACCAACTTTAAAAAATAACCAAAAAGTGCTTTGTGGGAAATTTGTTTTCACAGTTCACGTAGCTTGCTGAATTTTCCTGACTAACCTTAAATATTATTGAAAGATCTGATTGGAGAGAGTAATTGCTCTTGATACTTAATGAAAGCACGAATTGTATTTAACCATGTTTTCCAATTCACTCCTCTTTCTTTATTTCAATATTTTTGTTGAGAGTAATTAGAAGTCAGATCTTTAAAAGAAGTTCTTAGGCTCAGACTCACTAATATTGATATACGTGGAGTTGTCCGTAGAATTAAGACTCTCAAGTTTTTTGTGAATGATCCCAAATGAAATTTCAACAATACTAAAGCAGTAATCGACTCATCTTTGGGCTGTCTTTTGGATAGAAAACTAAACTGAGACCACAACTAACCTCCCAAGTAGATGTAAAAGGTTGCTCAGCATAATTTAGACCAAAGCATTACTAATAAATCTCAAACATAAGATCTAATTGTCTTTACACAGACTGCTGCTTGTGGGAGCTGGACTGTGTATAAGTTTGTCAGCTACATTATACCACTTACACTCTTGGCCGTTTGTGCATACCTATGGTTTGCTGGAGATGTAATCCTTTCCCTCCAGCCCTGCCAAAAGCTCATCTCACAACAGTCACAGGCAGGAGGACTTCCAAATCAGAATTAGGCACCTCAAGAGCAGTCTTCTCCTCTACACTCCTGTGGTTTCCACTACCGCAAAATTCCAAAGTCTATGCCTACAAGGTGAAGGTGGGAGGGGTGGGTGGGTGGGAGCAGTGGTGCAGGGTGGGGGCATCCCTTTAACTGGGAACACTTTCTTTGACAGATCCAATATATGATACCACCGCTTGTCTCTAAATTTGGGAAACGCAGAAGTGAAATTCTATTGCAGCATCTCAGTTAAAGAGATGTGGCCGTAGCCTATTCCTTCAAGATCCCAACCCAGTATTACAACACTGGAACACAGGTGATTGGTGCAGGATAAATCATTCAGTCCCTCAAGCCTGCACCATCATTCAACAAGGTTATGGTTTATCTGCCCCCAAGGTCTCAACTCCTCTTTCATGTCAACTTAGTATCGCTGTCCAATCCATCACTTGCCGAAAATTTATCTACATGCTCTTCTAAAAAGGTTTGTGTTCTAGTATTGGCCCTGCCATTTCGTTAGGGATGACTCAGAGTTGAAATATTTAAGTTTTCATTTATTATTCTGTTATGAGAAAGTGACATCAACAGCCAGGCCAGCATTTATATCCTTTCCTTAATTTGTCCATGAACTGAGCGTTTTGCTTGGGTGGTTCAGAAGACAACTATGAGTCAAGCACAGCACTGAGGGTCTGGAATCACATGTAACCCAGAACTGGTAAGGATGGCAGATTTCCTTTCCCGAGAATTAATGAACCATGTGGTTATTAATGACAATGGCCACATGGTTGTAATTTATGTAACTTTATCATTCCAGATTTCTAAGGAATTTACCTTTCACCATCTGCCATGATGAGATTCAACTTCATGTTTCCAGAACATCAGCGTGGAAGTCAAAATGATAGTCCAGTGCCTTACTACTACACCACCATGTAACTTTACAATGTGAACTTCATGCTTCATTCCTAGGAATGGAAAACTTAACGTATTAGGAACATTTGAGAACTCTGGGACTACACTCATTGGAGTTTAGATGGATGAAGGGGGATCTGATTGAAACTTACAGAATGCTGAATTGCCTGGACAAAGTGGATGTTGGAAAGATGCTTCCATTGGTAGGAAGGTCTAGGACCCGAGGTCACAGCTTTAGAGTAAAGGGAAGACCTTTTAGAATGGAGGCAAGGAGATATTTCTTCAGCCGGAGAGTGGTGAATCTATGGAATTCATTGCCACAGAAGGCTGTGGAGGTCATTAAGTACATTTAAGACAGAGACAGATAGGTTCTTGATTATCAAGGGGATCAAGGGTTTCAGGGAGAAAGCGGGAAAATGGGGTTGAGGAACTTATCAGCCATGATTGAATGATGGAGCAGATTGGATTGCATGAGTGGCCTAATTTCTGCTCCTACGCCTTATGGTCTTATGATCTTAAAAGTGTCTGACATTATTATATGCAGTCTGGTTGCTACATAGGTAATCAACATTACTTGTAATGAGAGAGAACAGGTTCAAGCCAGATCTATCATAAGCATGGAACAAAGATCCAAACTCCCTAAGTTAAAGATTATGTTATTCTCTTACATTCAAAATGATGTACGTCAAGTTGTACTGTACCAGTGAGATGCAGTTGGTTAGAACATTTGTGCATTAATTCACTGCCAGACGCAGTGTAATGTCAACCTCTGCACATAAATAAAAATATTTAACCTAAGAGGAGCGCAAAAAGATATAGATTCAGCAAGGATACGAAATGAATGCAAAGGTGTTGTATAAATGAAACAAACAAGATTGTGCATAGAAGAACATTTTTGGATGTGAATAAATTGCAAAAGTCTGGCAGTGCCTTGAAGGGCAAATATGCGCGAGGTAATTTTAGTGGACAGTTCTATTGACCAAACAATTGCTATGCGTATTTATTTTATTACAGTTAGCTGTTGTTGCAACTATAGTTTACCTTGGGCATTTTCCTTTTGAGAGAAATGATTGCGAGTAAGTAAATGAGAAAGTTGAACTTGCATGGCCTTCAGCTGCATCTTAAATGAAATAATTTTATTCACTGATAATAAAATGTGAGGCTGGATGAACACAGCAGGCCAAGCAGCATCTCAGGAGCACAAAAGCTGACGTTTCGGGCCTAGACCCTTCATCAGAGAGGGGGATGGGGGGAGGGAACTGGAATAAATAGGGAGAGAGGGGGAGGCGGACCGAAGATGGAGAGTAAAGAAGATAGGTGGAGAGAGTGTAGGTGGGGAGGTAGGGAGGGGATAGGTCAGTCCAGGGAAGACGGACAGGTCAAGGAGGTGGGATGAGGTTAGTAGGTAGCTAGGGGAGCGGCTTGGGGTGGGAGGAAGGGATGGGTGAGAGGAAGAACCGGTTAGGGAGGCAGAGACAGGTTGGACTGGTTTAGGGATGCAGTGGGTGGGGGGGAAGAGCTGGGCTGGTTGTGTGGTGCAGTCGGGGGAGGGGATGAACTGGGCTGGTTTAGGGATGCAGTAGGGGAAGGGGAGATTTTGAAACTGGTGAAGTCCACATTGATACCATATGGCTGCAGGGTTCCCAGGCGGAATATGAGTTGCTGTTCCTGCAACCTTCGGGTGGCATCATTGTGGCAGTGCAGGAGGCCCATGATGGACATGTCATCAAGAGAATGGGAGGGGGAGTGGAAATGGTTTGCGACTGGGAGGTGCAGTTGTTTGTTGCGAACTGAGCGGAGGTGTTCTGCAAAGCGGTCCCCAAGCCTCCGCTTGGTTTCCCCAATGTAGAGGAAGCCGCACCGGGTACAGTGGATGCAGTATACCACATTGGCAGATGTGCAGGTGAACCTCTGCTTAATGTGGAATGTCATCTTGGGGCCTGGAATGGGGGTGAGGGAGGAGGTGTGGGGACAAGTGTAGCATTTGTCCCCACACCTCCTCCCTCACCCCCATTCCAGGCCCCAAGATGACATTCCACATTAAGCAGAGGTTCACCTGCACATCTGCCAATGTGGTATACTGCATCCACTGTACCCGGTGCGGCTTCCTCTACATTGGGGAAACCAAGCGGAGGCTTGGGGACCGCTTTGCAGAACACCTCCGCTCAGTTCGCAACAAACAACTGCACCTCCCAGTCGCAAACCATTTCCACTCCCCCTCCCATTCTCTTGATGACATGTCCATCATGGGCCTCCTGCACTGCCACAATGATGCCACCCGAAGGTTGCAGGAACAGCAACTCATATTCCGCCTGGGAACCCTGCAGCCATATGGTATCAATGTGGACTTCACCAGTTTCAAAATCTCCCCTTCCCCTACTGCATCCCTAAACCAGCCCAGTTCATCCCCTCCCCCCACTGCACCACACAACCAGCCCAGCTCTTCCCCCCCACCCACTGCATCCCTAAACCAGTCCAACCTGTCTCTGCCTCCCTAACCGGTTCTTCCTCTCACCCATCCCTTCCTCCCACCCCAAGCCGCACCCCTAGCTACCTACTAACCTCATCCCACCTCCTTGACCTGTCCGTCTTCCCTGGACTGACCTATCCCCTCCCTACCTCCCCACCTACACTCTCTCCACCTATCTTCTTTACTCTCCATCTTCGGTCCGCCTCCCCCTCTCTCCCTATTTATTCCAGTTCCCTCCCCCCATCCCCCTCTCTGATGAAGGGTCTAGGCCCGAAACGTCAGCTTTTGTGCTCCTGAGATGCTGCTTGGCCTGCTGTGTTCATCCAGCCTCACATTTTATTATCTTGGAATCTCCAGCATCTGCAGTTCCCATTATCTCTAATTTTATTCACTGTTTCATTAAATACTTATAATAGAGTTAACTTTTTTCTTATTTAGAATGAAAGCATTGAAGGAAAAAAAACTTATTTTATCAAAGTTTTCCGCTGAACTATAGTACTCTGTGTAGTAACGAGATATCTGGTTTCTTCTTCAAGTGGCCATTCTTCAGTAACAGACATGGGGATGCCCAGGTTCACTTGGGCAAGTACAGCAATGCCTACGTTATCCAACCCAAATCATGGCAATCTGAATGGTTACAGTGGCTGTGTCAACCATGTAAGGGCATATTAAAGGCTCTTGTTCCATAGCCATTAGCCAATGCCTGATTACCATTCAGAAATACATGAGAATTCAGCTGAGAGCTGGTCTGCATTTCAGAGATTGTTGAGGACAGCTCAGAAAGAATTTTCCAGGGGATACAGCAACTCCCCCAAATCTGATGTTTGAACACTGATAGCCCCAATCTCTTTCCTTCTCTTCCCTCCTCCCTCCACCAGTGGAATTTGAAGGGGCATCATGCAAATCTAATGTCACTGATCCTCCAAATTCCCAGACCTCCTTGGTATAAATCTGACCTTCCACCTTCTTTCCCTTCAGGAATAGGAGACTTCAGTCCACGGGCCATTCAATAATTGATGAAATCATCTCCTTCATCATAGACAATACATTGATCTTGAGACCTCAATGGCCTTTACAGACAAAATACATTATATTTATCTGGAATCACATTACTGTTTGCAAAATCTCTGGTGTATTATTTAGGAACATCAAATTTAAACTTCCACTAAGATTTTGATGGTGCACCATTAATAATATATACAAAGTTTGATCAAAGTGAAACTCAGCCCTTACACCTACACCTCAGTGATCCAGCTCACTGCTGGGTTTGGTACATTATGAGTTCTAGGTCAGAGAGTTTCTGCACATTGCGGCCAACATATCTGGGAGACCAGAGGTACTGCTGTTGCCTTTTGTTATTCCTCAGTCACAGAAATAGACAGGTTAGTACTTCCAATTTATCCACAATCAGCTTCTGCAAATTTACAAGGAGAATTTCACCAGTGTTATTACACTGACCTGTGGACTGTAACATTGGATCAAGACAGAAGGCTTTTCGTTTTTCAAGGGAAATTGCTTTCCTTAGGCAATCACAATTTAAAGTCCACTATCGGTGGCACACAGCAGAATCCAGATGTGTCGTGATGTTGAGGGAAATATGGAAATTGAATTTTGAGGTAGGCTTTAGATTGTCTTGCAATTTTGATGCATTTATGAGCAGATTTACCACTATTTTTAATGAAAGGAGACCGTTAATATGGCATTCATCTGGTGAAATCAGAGGGGGATCTACTTTTGCAATGCAAGAGTCAAAGCACAATGAGTTAATAAAAGGAACAGTACCCCAAAATGTTGGTAGTTACTGCCATAACTCTGGAAGCCACTCTCATCTCCCAGCACCTGACTAGATTTATGATCAACAAGGGCTGCCTATTCTGTATTGAAAAATACAAGTTGCCAGTTTGATTGAAGGAGTTAAGCTACAGCCTTGACCTTCAAATTGGCTTGTCTATTCTCAATTTCCGAGAATGACGCAGGCAATCAGCCTTTTCTCCTTTGATTGGCATCATTTGCTACTGCTTCAGCCATTGCCTTGTTATCCAGGTCCTGAATGAATAACTTGCTGCCAGTCAACAGAAGAGAAATGTGAACAATGTGGTAGTGAGTTCTCAGTTGGCATTGATATAATTTGCAGCCAGTGTTAGAGTTGGCAATGCTCCTGCTCAGCTTAAGTCCAAAAGTGCAGAGTTTAAGTTTCACTTCCGAAAAATCCTGAACAGTCAGGATCAGAAAACCAACACTGAATTCCAGCTTAACATCTGATTGGATAGTCACATTGGATGGTATGAGTGCCCCCTCCCAATTGTGTTATTAAGGTTCAAGGGAGCCTACAAAATACTGCCATCATATAGAACTAATTGCCATATTGGTTGGCATAATGATTGTTGCTTAGCCTGCAAATGCCTGTGCTATTTAGAGTATTTTCTTAGAGAAAGTAACAAAGACATCATACAATTACCATGCATGATTTACTGCACTGTTTAACCAATGAAGACCGCTGAATTTCCAACATAATTTCCCAAATTGAAAGGGAAGGAAAGCTCAATAATATCCTCAGTTCAGAGAACTAGCATCTTCAGTTGGCAGTGATATTTTATGGACTATTGAATAAACAGTAGGTCCAAGGATAAAAAGTGATTGAGTTGATTTAAAACCTCACTGAAGAAGACAGAAGTTCTGATTGATAATAAAATGTGAGGCTGGATGAACACAGCAGGCCCAGCAGCATCTCAGGAGCACAAAAGCTGACGTTTTGGGCCTAGACCCTTCATCAGAGAGGGGGATGGGGTGAGGGTTCTGGAATAAATAGGGAGAGAGGGGGAGGCGGACCGAAGATGGAGAGATGGAGAGAAAAGAAGATAGGTGGAGAGGAGAGTATAGGTGGGGAGGTAGGGAGGGGATAGGTCAGTCCAGGGAAGACGGATTCTGATTGAGTTCCTTCATCACCCCCATAGGACTGAACAAAAATCCATATCATTTTAAATACAGGACCAAAACCCTGAGTTTTTGACGGAACTTTTAAAATTAAGAAAAAGGCAGGTGAGCTATGCTCTGGGGAAATACACAGCCACAGGGACAACTGCTTTCAATTATTAAATAAAAACCAAAAGAACTGTGGATGCTGTAAATCGGAAACAAAAACAAAGTTGCGAGAAAAGCTTAGCAGGTCTGACAGCATCTGAAGGAGTAAATAGAGTTAATGTTTCACGTCCGGTGCTGGAAAAATGTCAGTTTATATGCAGGAAAAAGGGAGGTGGGTGGGGTAAGGAATAAACGAGAGGATAGAGCCCGAAGAGAGAGAAAGACAGTTGGACAGACAAAGGAGTTGCTAACAATCAGGCTGGGAGGGTAAATAGTTGTTAATGGGGACTGTTAGTGACTAACAACAGGGGGTGTGTAATGGCAGGCTGTGTAACAAGGCCTGGTGTGTGGGCTAGGGGGCTGGGACATGGGAGAGTTTCGGCCCTAAAATTATTGAACTCAATATTGAGTCCGGAGGGCTGTAAGGTCCCCAAGTGGAAAACATTGCAGAAAGACAGCTTTGTTGCCACATAGCCTGCCATTACACCCACCCTGTTGCTAGTCACTAACAGACCCCATTAACTGCTATTCACCCTCCCACCCTGATCATTAGAAACTCCTTTGTCTCTCCAACTGTCTTTTTCTCTCGTTGGGATTACCCTATTGTTCACTTTGTACCCTACCCACCTACCTATTTTCTGCATATATACTGACCTTTTCCCAGTGACCATCAGTTCTGAGGAAGGGTCACCTTCTGTTAACTCTGTTTTCTCGTCCACAGATGCTGCCAGACCTGTTGAGCTTTTCTATCAACTTTGTTTTTGTTCCTGTTTTCAATCATTGTTCATT